>NC_142438.1:73905000-76775000 GCF_059453495.1 Arachis ipaensis
CTTCCTCTCCATGGATGTAGAGAGAGATCCTTGAGTTGTAAACACAAGGTTGTCCTCATTTATTTGAAGGATCAATTCTCCTCTGTCCACATCAATCATAGCTCTTGCTGTGGTTAGGAAAGGTCTTCCTAGGATGATGGATTCATCCTCTTCCTTTCCAGTATCCAGGACTATGAAATCAATAGGGATGTAAAGGCCTTCAACCTTCACTAACACGTCCTCTACTTGTCTATAAGCCTGTTTTCTTGAATTGTCTGCCATCTCTAATGAGATTTTAGCAGCTTGCACCCCATAAATTCACAGTTTCTCTATTACAGAGAGGGGCATGAGGTTTATTCCTGAACCAAGGTCACACAGAGCCTTAAAGATCATGGTGCCTATGGTACAAGGTATTATGAACTTTCCAGCATCCTGTCTCTTCTGAGGCAATGTCAGTTGATCCAGATCACTTAGTTCATTGGTGAACAAGGGAGGTTCATCTTCCCAAGTTTCAATACCAAATAATTTGGCATTTAGCTTCATGATTTCACCAAGGAACTTGGCAGCTTGCTCTTTAGTAACATCCTCATTCTCTTCAGAAGAGGAATACTCATCAGAGCTCATGAATGGCATAAGGAGGTTCAATGGAATCTCTATGGTCTCTAGATGAGCCTCAGAGTCCTTTGGTTCCTCAGAGGGAAGCTCCTTATTGATCACTGGACGTCCCAGGAGGTCTTCTTCCTTGGGATTCACGTCCTTCTCCTCTCTTGTGGGTTCGGCCATGGTAATTAATTCAATGGCCTTGCACTCTCCTTTTGGATTCTCTTCTGTATTGCTTGGGAGAGTACTAGGAGGGATTTCAGTGATCCTTTTACTCAGCTGGCCCACTTGTGCTTCCAAATTTCTAATGGAAGACCTTGTTTCATTCATGAAACTCACAGTGGCCTTAGATAGATCAAAGACTAAATTTGCTAAGCTAGATGGATTCTGCTCAGAATTCTCTGTCTGTTGCTGAGTGGATGATGGAAAAGGCTTGCTATTGATAAACCTATTTCTTCCACCATTATTAAAGCCTTGTTGAGGCTTTTGTTGATCCTTCCATGAGAGATTTGGATGATTTCTCCATGATGGATTATAAGTGTTTCCATAAGGTTCACCTAAGTAATTCACCTCTGCTATTGCAGGGTTCTCAGGATCATAAGGTTCTTCTTCAGAAGATGCCTCTTGAGTACTGTTGGATGCAGCTTGCATTCTATTCAGACTTTGAGAAATCATATTGACTTGCTGAGTCAATATTTTATTCTGAGCCAGTATGGCATTCAGAGTATCAATTTCAAGAACTCCCTTCTTCATAGGCGTCCCATTACTCACATGATTCCTCTCAGAAGTGTACATGAACTGGTTATTAGCAACCATGTCAATGAGTTCCTGAGCTTCTGCAGGCGTTTTCTTTAGGTGAATGGATCCACCTGCAGAAGTATCCAATGACATCTTTGATAGCTCAGATAAACCATCATAGAATATATCCAGGATGGTCCATTCTGAAAGCATGTCAGAAGGATACTTTTTGGTTAACTGCTTGTATCTTTCCCAAGCTTCATAGAGGGATTCACCTTCTTTCTGTCTGAAGGTCTGAACATCCACTCTAAGCTTGCTCAGCTTTTGAGGAGGAAAGAACTTGTCTAAGAAAGCCGTGACTAGCTTATCCCAAGAATTCAGGCTATCTCTGGGTTGAGAATCCAACCACACTCTAGCTCTGTTTCTTACAGCAAAAGGGAAAAGCATGAGCCTGTAGACTTCAGGATCTACTCTATTAGTCTTAACAGTATCACATATCTGCAAGAATTCAGTTAAGAACTGAAAAGGATCTTCAGATGGAAGTCCATAAAACTTGCAGTTCTGCTGCATCAGAGAAACTAGCTGAGGTTTCAGCTCAAAGTTGTTTGCTCCAATGGCAGGAATGGAGATGCTTCTTCCATGTAAATTGGAATTAGGTGCAGTAAAGTCACCAAGCATCCTCCTTGCATTATTATTATTTTCGGCTGCCATCTCCTCTTCCTGCTCGAAAATTTCTGAAAGGTTATCTCTGGATTGTTGTAATTTAGCTTCTCTTAGTTTCCTCTTCAGAGTCCTTTCAGGTTCTGGATCTGCTTCAACAAGAATATTCTTATCCTTGCTCCTGCTCATATGACAAAGAAGAGGACACAGAAATAATAATAATAATAATAATAGGGATCCTTTATACCACAGTATAGAGGTCCTTAAGTTAGTGGAAGAAATGAGGGGGACAAAGAATGTAATGTAAGGAAAGAAACACAAGGGTGAGGAGAGCAGAGATGTGAGATGAGGGATGTTAGTAGATGAATAAATAAATAGAAGGAGATGAGGGAGAAGAATTTTCGAAAATTATTTTGAAAAAGGGTTAGTGATTTTCGAAAATAGTTTTTGAAAAAGGTTAGTAATTTTCGAAAATTAAAATCAATAATTAAAATAATTAGTTAATTAAAAAGAATTTTTGAAAAAGAGGGAAGATATTTTCGAAAATTAGAGAGAGAAGGTTAGTTAGGTAGTTTTGAAAAAGATAAGAAACAAACAAAAAGTTAGTTAGTTAGTTGAAACAAATTTTGAAAATCAATTTTGAAAAGATAAGGAGATAAGAAGTTAGAGAAGATATTTTGAAATCAAATTTTTGAAAAAAATAAGATAGGAAGATATTTTTGAAAAGATATGATTTGAAATTAGTTTTGAAAAGGATTTGATTTTAAAATCACAATTAATGACTTGATTCACAAGAAATTACAAGATATGATTCTAGAACTCAAAGTTTGAATCTTTCTTAACAAGTAAGTAACAAACTTGAAATTTTTGAATCAAAACATTAATTGATGATGTTATTTTCGAAAATTATGATATAAAATTAAGAAAAAGATTTTTGAAAAATATTTTTGAAATTTTCGAAAATAACTAAAGAAATTGAAAAAAGATTTGATTATTGAAAAGGATTTTGAAAAAGATAAGATTTTTTTTTTAAATTGAAAATTTGATTTGACTCATAAAAACAACTAGATTTTTAAAAATTTTTGAAAAAGTCAAATCTAATTTTCGAAATTTTAAGAGAGAAAAAGGGAAAGATATTTTTTTTATTTTTGAATTTTTATGATGAGAGAGAAAAACAAGAAAAATGATGCAATGCATGAAAGTTATGGATCAAAACAATGAATGCATGCAAGAATGCTATGAATGTCAAGATGAACACCAAGAACACTATGAAGATCATGATGAACATCAAGAACACATTTTTGAAAAATTTTTAATGCAAAGAAAACATGCAAGACACCAAACTTAGAATTCTTTAATGCTTAGACATAAAGAATTTAGGAATGCTTATGAAAAACAAGAAAAGACACAAAACATGCAAATGCAAAGATCAAACAAGAAGACTTACCAAGAACAACTTGAAGATCATGAAGAACACTATGAATGCATGAATTTTCGAAAAAATGCAAGATGCACATGCAATTGACACCAAACTTATAACATGACTCAAGATTCAAACAAGAAACACAAAATATTTTTTATTTTTATGATTTTCTAAATTTTTTTATATTTTTTTTTTTGAAAATCATTTTGAAAAAGAAAAATAAGGATTCCAAAATTTTTAATATGAATTCCAGGAATCTTATACTCTTCTAAAGCTCCAATCAAAGGGTCAGGCATGGCTTAATAGCCAGCCAAGCTTTAGTATGTAACTCAGACATGACATGCCTAACATGCCCTACAGTCGTGGCTTTACAGCTAACCAGGCTTCAACATGCTTTATGAAACACTAAAATTCATTCTTAAAAATTCTGAGGAAAAATATATTTTTGAAAACATTTTTATTTATTTTTTTTTTTTTTCAAAAACTGATGAGAAATTTTTGAAAGTTTTTTTTTTGAAAAATTTTTGAAAACTTTTGAAAAGAAAACGAAAAGAAAGTTACCCAATCTGAGCAACAAGATGAACCGTCAGTTGTCCAAACTCGAACAATCCCCGGCAACGGCGCCAAAAACTTGGTGCACGAAATTGTGATCTCTGGTAATGGCTCCAAAAACTTGGTGCTCTAATCTCAATTCATAATTTGTCACAACTTCGATACAACTAACCAGCAAGTGCACTGAGTCGTCCAAGTA
Organism: Arachis ipaensis; assembly: GCF_059453495.1. Lineage (NCBI taxonomy): Eukaryota > Viridiplantae > Streptophyta > Magnoliopsida > Fabales > Fabaceae > Arachis > Arachis ipaensis. The sequence goes on from NC_142438.1 coordinate 73,909,152, forward strand.
ATAAACCTTACGTGAGTAAGGGTCGATCCCACGGAGATTGTTGGTATGAAGCAAGCTATGGTCACCTTGTAAATCTCAGTCAGGCAGATATAAAATAGTTATGGAGTTTTCGAAAATAAATAATAAACTAAGGATAGAAACACTTATGCAATTCATTGGTGAGAATTTCAGATAAGCGTGTAGAGATGCTTTCATTCCTCTGAATCTCTGCTTTCCCGCTGTCTTCATCCAATCAGTCTTACTCCTTTCCATGGCTGGCTTTATGCAAGGGCATCACCGTTGTCAGTGGCTACATCCCCTCCTCTTGTGAAAATGGTCCAAGATGCCCTGTCACGGCACGGCTAATCATCTGAGGTTCCCGATCATGCTGGAATAGGATTCACCCTCCTTTTGCGTCTGTCACTACGCCCAGCACTCGCGGGTTTGAAGCTCGTCACAGTCATTCAATTATTGAATCCTACTCGGAATACCACAGACAAGGTTTAGACTTTCCGGACTCTCATGAATGCCGCCATCAATCTAGCTTATACCACGAAAATTCTGATTAAGAGATCTAAGAGATACTCATTCAATCCAATGTAGAACGGAAGTGGTTGTCAGGCACGCGTTCATGGGGAATGATGATGATTGTCACGTTCATCACATTCAGGTTGAAGTGCGAATGAATATCTTAGAAGCGAAATAAGATGAATTGAATAGAAAAACTGTAGTACTTTGCATTAATCTTTGAGGAATAGCAGAGCTCCACACCTTAATCTATGGAGTGTAAAAACTCTACCGTTAAAAATACATAAGTGAAAGGTCCAGGCATGGCTGAATGGCCAGCCCCCAAAACATGATCACAGGATCAATAATACAATCCAGGATGATCCAAAGATGTCTAATACAATAGTAAAAAGTCCTATTTATAATAAACTGGCTACTAGGGTTTACAGAAGTAAGTAAATGATGCATAAAAACACTTCTGGGGCCCACTTGGTGTGTACTTGGGCTGAGCTTGAAGTCTACACGTGGAGAGGTCATTCTTGGAGTTGAACGCCAGCTTTTGTGCCATTTTAGGCGTTGAACTCCACTTTGCAACTTGTTTCTGGCGCTGGACGCCAGAATTGGGCAGAGAGCTGGCGCTAAACACCAGTTTGCGTCATCTAAACTTGGGCAAAGTATGGACTATTATATATTGCTGGAAAGCCCTGGATTTCTACTTTCCAATGCAATTAGAAGCACGCCATTTTGAGTTCTGTAGCTCCAGAAAATCCACTTTGAGTGCAGGGAGGTCAGAATCCAACAGCATCAGCAGTCCTTCTTTAACCTCTGAATCTGATTTTTGCTCAAGTCCCTCAATTTCAGCCAGAAAATACCTGAAATCACAGAAAAATACGCAAACTCATAGTAAAGTCTAGAAATGTGAATTTAACATAAAAACTAATGAAAACATCCCTAAAAGTAACTAGATTCTACTAAAAACATACTAAAAATAATGCCAAAAAGCGTATAAATTATCTGCTCATCACTTCACATTCCCTCAATTTAAATACAATTAAAACACAATTGATGAGTGTCCCATGGGACACCAAACTTAAATGCATTGCATATGGTGAATTGGTTTCATCATTGGACTTTATTATATACATTATGATTGGAATAATTTTGTTCACACCTTTTCACTTCCAATTCTTACGTATGTAATAAGGTAATTGTTTATGCCCCCACCAATTCACTAAATGATTTCAACATAAACAATGTTTGGGCTTGCTGTGTGAATTTCTTATGGTGTTGGCTACACCAAACTTAATTTTTGGGCTTACTTCCAAAGTTAATTCAATTAATAAGTTGTAAGCCTAAATTAAGTGGGTTAGTGGCCACACCAAACTTAGCTGTTTAGCTAGTTTCTCAGCCCATTCATCCAACCTCAATTAAGTAATTATGCAACCTTGCACTTCCAGTAAACAAAAGAAGATAAACTAAAGAACTATCAACTAATAGACTGAAATGAAACCTACCTAACTTCATAATCATAACTACTCTTAGAAAACAGAAAAGCATGAAAGGATATGAGTGTTGGGGTGTCTTCCAACTAGCGCTTCTTTAACGTTACTAGCTTGATGTTCCTTCCTCCTCAGTTGAGGTTATAGCTCACTCTCTGCTTATCCAATAAGTCTCCCAAGTAGTGCTTGAGCTTGTGGCTATTGACAGTGAAGGTCCTCTGTGTCTTGTCCTCCATAAGCTCTACATGACCATAGGGAGACACCTTGAGGATTGTAAAGGGGCCAGACCATCTTGACTTAAGCTTTCCTGGGAAGAACTTGAGCCTTGAGTTGTATAGTAGCACTCTTTGGCCTTCTACAAACTCTCTTCTTGCTAGCTTTTGATCATGCCATTTCTTTGTGTTTTTCTTGTAAATCTTAGCATTCTCATAAGCTTGATTTCTGAATTCTTCCATCTCATTGAGTTGTAGTAGCCTTCTTTCCCCAGCAGCTTGACTATCAAAGTTCAACATCTTTAGAGCCCAAAATGCTCTATGTTCAAGTTCCACTAGTAGGTGACATGCTTTTCCAAACACCAATTGGTATGGAGACATGCCAATGGGTGTCTTGAAAGCTGTCCTATAGGCCCAAAATGCATCATCCAGCTTCTTGGACCAATCTTTTCTTGAGTTTCCAACAGTCTTCTTAAAGATTCTCTTGAGCTCTCTGTTTGAGATTTCAGCTTTACCATTGGTTTGTGGATGGTATAGGTTTGCCACTTTGTGCTTCACACCATATTTAAGGAGGATTGTCTCAAGTTGCTTATTGCAATAGTGAGTCCCTTCATCACTTATAAGAGCTCTTGGAACTCCATATTTGCTGAATATATTCTTCCTCGAGAAGTTAATGACCACCATGTTATCATTGGTTGATGTAGCTATTACCTCCACCCACTTTGATACATAATCCACAGCTACCAGTATATAATTATTTGAGTGTGAGGATGGGAATGGTCCCATGAAATCAATCCCCCATACATCAAATAACTCTAACTCCATGATGAACCTCTGTGGCATCTCATTCTTCTTGGGTAGGTTTCCAGCTCTTTGACACTCGTTGCATCTTGTTACCAAGTCCTTTGCATCCTTGAATATTGTTGGCCAAAAGAACCCACACTGCAGCACCTTGGATGCAGTCTTTCTCCACTAAAATGGCCTCCATATGCAAATTCATGATATTGCCAGAGGACTTCTTGTCATTCCTCATAGGAAATGCACCTTCTCAAGATCCCATCAGCACCCTTTTTGAATAGATAGGGCTCATCCCAAAGGTAGTGTTTAGCATCTTTGAGTAGCTTTCTCCTCATGTGTTTGTTGATGTTGGTTGGTAATTCCCCAATAGCCTTGAAGTTAGCTATATCTACAAACCAAAGAGCTTCTTGGACCATCATCAACTGCTCATCAGGGAAGCTCTCATTCACTACAAGTTGGTGTGCTTCAGATTCTTCTTGTGGAATTCTTGATAGGTGGTCAGCCACCGTGTTCTCTGCTCCACTTCTATCTTTGATTTCAATGTTGAATTCTTGAAGCAGCAAGATCCACCTTATCAATCTAGGCTTGGACTCTTGTTTGGTAAGCAAGTATTTAAGAGCTGCATGGTCAGTAAACACAATGACTTTAGAACCAATAAGATATGGTCTACACTTATCAAATGCAAAGACTATGGCAAGAAGTTCATTCTCTGTAGTAGTGTAATTCCTTTGATTCTCATTAAGGACTTTGCTAGCATAATAAATAACATGCACCAGCTTATCTCTCCTTTGTCCTAAAACAACACCAACAGCAAAGTCTGATGCTCACATCAACTCAAAAGGTAAATCCCAGCAAGGTGGTGCTATGATAGGTGCAGAGAAAAGTCTGTTTTTAAGCTCATCAAAGGCTAGCATGCATTCTTATCAAAGATAAAAGGTACATTAGAGACAAGCAAGTTACTTAGAGGTTTGGCAATCTTTGAAAAATCTCTAATGAACCTTCTATAAAAACCAGCATGTCCTAGAAAACTTCTAATTGCTTTGACATTGCAAGGTGGGGGTAATTTTTCAATCACCTCCACCTTGGCCTTGTCCACCTCTATGCCTCTTTTTGAGATCTTATGGCCAAGAACCACCCCCTCTGTAACCATAAAGTGGCATTTCTCCCAATTCAAAACCAGGTTAGTTTCTTGGCATCTCTTTAGCACCAAGGCTAAGTCGTGTAAGCATTTAGAATATGAATCACCAAATACAGAGAAGTCATCCATAAAAATTTCAATAAATCTTTCAATCATGTCTAAAAATATGGAGAGTATACACCTTTGGAATGTTGCAGGTGTATTGCACAATCCAAAGGTCATTTTCCTATAAGCAAAGACACCATAGGGACAAGTAAATGAGGTCTTTTCCTGGTCCTTGGGGTCTAAAACTATTTGGTTGTAGCCAGAATAACCGTCCAAGAAGCAATAATATTCATGTCCCGCAAGTCTTTCTAGCATCTGGTCCATGAAAGGCAGGGGGAGTGATCTTTCCTGGTAGCTTCATTAAGCTTCCTATAATCTATGCACATGCACCAGCCAATCACTGTTCTTGTTGGTATCAATTCATTCTTCTCATTTGGCACAATAGTGATCCCTCCTTTCTTGGGGACTACTTGCACTGGGCTTACCTAAGGGCTGTCTGAGATTGGGTAAATCACCCCTGCTTGCCACAACTTCAACACCTCTTTCTGGACTACTTCATTCATTATTGGGTTCAGCCTTCTTTGTTGCTGCATTGAGGGCTTGGCATCTTCCTCGAGGAGGATTTTGTGCATGCACATTGAAGGACTGATTCCCTTTAAATCCGCAAGTGTCCATCCTATAGCATCCTTGTGTTGCTTCAGCAAATGGATAAGTTCCTTTTCTTGTCCCTCACTCAAGCTTGAATTGATGATTATTGGGTATGTGTTGTTATCACCCAAGTAAGCATACTTCAAGCTTAGAGGTAAGGTTTTCAACTCTAGTTTTGAGGCCTCCACTTTCTTGTTGCCTGTGTGGTTCAACATGATTGAATCTTCTATGGTTTATTGTGGTATTGCTCCATCTGATGCTTGCTGTTCTAGCTCCATGGCTTTCTCACATTGTTCTTCTTCCAAAACTCCTTGAACTATCTTTTCCATTGTGTCCACCATCATGCATTCACCTATGGACTTCTTGGGGTAACTCATGGCTTTGAAGACATTGAAAATCATCTTCTCTTCATACAATCTCAAGACTAATTCCCCTTTTTGAACATCAATTATAGCTCCGACAGTAGCTAGGAATGGCCTTCCTAGGATGATAGATGTGTTAGCCTCTTCCTCCATATCCAGCACAACAAAATCAGCTGGAAAGATGAACTCTCCTACTTTCACCAACAAATCTTCCACTACCCCATGAGAAAACTTGAATGTTCTATCAGCCAATTGCTATTCTTGTTGGTTTGGCCTCTTCAATCCTCATTCTTTTCATCATGGCTAACGACATAAGGTTGAAGCTGGCTCCCAGATCACACAATGCTTTCTCAATGTTGATATCCCCTATGATGCAGGGGATTTGAAAGCTCCCAGGATCTTTCATCTTTTGGGGAAGCTTCTTTTGTATAGTGGTACTATATTCCTCTGTTAGCACTATGGTTTCCTTCTCTCCCCAGTTTTTTTTCCTTGTCATGGGCTCCTTCAAGAACTTGGCATAGAGTGGCATTTGCTCTAATGCTTCAGCAAAGGGTATATTGATTTGGAGCTTCTTAAAGATTTTCAGGAATCTAGAAAACTGGCTATCCTTCATATCCTTCCTCAGCCTTTGTGGATAGGGTTCCTTTGGAACATAAGGTTTTAGAACTTGCTTTGGTGGGATAGTACATGGGTCTCTTCTTCATTCTTAGTTTCAGGGTCATTTGCAGCTTCTTCTCCTTGGTTGCTTTGACTTGGGAGTGATTCCTCTACAACTTTTCCACTCTTTAGTGTGATGGTCTTGCATTCTCCTCTTGGGTTGGTCATGTTATCACTGGAGAATGTATGTGTAGACATTGGTATTTGTTTAAACAAACTCCCTACTTGTGCTTCCAGTTTTGAAATAGCTGCCCCCTGGTTCCTTATGTTGGATCTGAACTCCTCTTGGTTTACATCTATCTTCCTTTCAGCCTGCATTTATTTCTCCAAAATAGTGGAAATGGTCCCTATCAGTTGTGCTGATAGTTGTGCTATGGCAGCCTCTAATTTTGCAAAATTACTACTGATTTCACATGGTTGCATGGTTGAGAATGATGTATCTTAATGGTGGTTGTTGTGTGTTTGTTGGGTGGAGTGGTATGATGCATTTTGTGAGTTGTGGTAGGGTGTATTTTGTGAGTTGTGATAGGGTTTGTTGTTGCCTGATTGATGGTTGGGGTTGGGGTTGTTGTATTGGTTAGATTGGTATGGTTTGTGATCTTGGCTGTGGTTTTGTTGGTTTTTCCACCCAAAATTTGGGTGGTTCTTCCAACCTGGTGATGACAAGTCATCTTAGCCTAGTTTCACTAGCCTCTTTCTTTTGTTTTTAACTGAATTATGCACTTTCTTGAGCCATAAGCAAGCCAATTGGGTAGATTTTCATGTTTCCTTTGATTTAATCAACCATGTATGAATTCATGCTATTTCATGAGGTTTTATGCTATAATTGTCACATATTATGAAAGAATGAATATCTCATGATTTTGAGCATAGCTTTGATGTGTTTGGTTGATTAATGATAGGTGAAGAAAGCTTGGAGAAAGGTTGATGCAAGAAGGAATGGCTAGGAGGAAGAGAGAACAAAAAGTTTGAGCAAAAGTTTGCCTCAAACTTTAGCTCAAACTTTTGGATTAATTGAAAATGAACCAGGAAGCAAAAAGCTGGACCAAAAGTTAGCCTCAAACTTTTTGGCTAACTTTTGGGCAAAAGCTGGAGCAAAAGTTAGCCCCTAACTTTTTGGCTAACTTTTGGGCAAAAGCTGGAGCAAAAGTTAGCCCCTAACTTTTTGGCTAACTTTTGACATGAAAAACACTCCCTGGATGAGCAAAAGTTTGCACCAACGTTAGCCCCTAACTTTTTGGCTAACGTTGGCACATGAAAAACACTCCCTAGGCTAGCAAAAGTTTGCGCCAACGTTAGCCCCTAACTTTTTGGCTAATGTTGGCGCCATGAATAAGCAAGAGGAGGCCAACGTTGGAGCAAAAGTTAGACCCCCTAACTTTTGCCCCAACGTTGGTATCAGCAAGGAAGGGTGCTGATGTGAAAAGTTGGAGCAAAAGTTAGACCCTAACTTTTACTCCAACTTTTACTCAAGCTTTCATGATTCCAACCCGGTTCAATTCGATTCTTCTCCAAACTCCAAGAGCAATCAACCAAGGCCTCTATCAACCCAATTCCATCAAGAGCAAAGGCCCAATTGAAGGCTTGAAGACCATTTGAAGAAAGTGTATAAATAGCATAGGATTTAAGTTTTTAAGAGAGCTTCCCTTTTAGTTTTTGAGAATAGCTTTCTTTTCGGTTTGCTTAGAGCTCACTTTTATTTTTCCTAGCATTGTTGTTTTAATTCAAGAGAATTTGGGAGGAGAATTGATCTCTCTTCTTCCTTGTTCTTGCCCAGCACTCTTTACTTTTCTTGTCTTGGATTTTGGGTGGAGAATTGAAGAAATTCTGTTTCAATCTCACCTTGGGATCTTGTTTAATTTTCTGCTTAATTGAATTTCAGTTTCGGTTACTTGCTTCTTCATCTACTTTCTTTGCAATTTACAATTTCCTTTGCAATTGTGCTTGTTGGATCTAGGAAGGCATTGAGATCTAGACTTGGTTTTCTAGTCTCTTGGGTCCTGAGATCTGAATTCCAATTTTACATCCTCTGTTTACTGCTTTTCATGCTCATTTACTTTTCTGTTTTAGATCCGATTCAATCCAAGTCTTCTTCTATTTCTCTGCTTGTTGCAATTTTACATTTTCTTGTTTAATTTCTGCAAATCCAACTCCCCATTCCCTTTACAATTCAAGCCATTTACATTTATTGCACTTTAAGATTTTGCAATTTACATTTCTTGCGTTCTAAGTTTCTGCCATTTAATTTCTTGTTCTTTAAGATTCAGCACTTTAATTCCTGTTCTCTTTAATTTCATGCCAATTACCCATTCCCTTTACTTTCTATGCAATTTAAATTCTGCAAATCACAAATCTCTCAACCAAATCTTGATTCGCTTGACTAGGTCAACCACTAAACTAAAATTGCTCAATCCTTCAATCCCTGTGGGATCAACCTCACTCCCGTGAGTTATTATTACTTGATGCGACCCGGTGCACTTGCCGGTTAAGTTTGGGTGTTTTGGAGAAATTCGTTTTTCCATGAAAATATCCCATCAAGTTTTTGGCGCCGTTGCCGGGGATTGATTAGATTGACAATGATTAAGTGAGGTGGTAATCTAAATCAAGCACTTTTTCTTTTCTGTCCTTTAATTTTCAATTAACCCACTAACTGTTTGAATATTTTCTTAAGCTAACTAAAACTTCATTCTAGCAATAGATTGAAGTGTCACTGGTTTGTGTGTTTCTTATGTTCTGCTTGTATGTCAGGTACAAGAAGAAATACACCCATCTTTCATGAACAAGACGAAAGAACTCTTAGACGGTTAAGAAGAGCGGAAAGAGGGAAAAATATTGTTGGAGAAGAGGAATCAGAAGAAGAATTCCAAGATATGGAGGAACATTCAACCAATCCACCAGGTGGAGCAGACAACAACAATAACAATCCACCCCAGAGGAGAGTTTTAGCTTCCTATACTTTTGCAAATCCTAGACATTGTGGAAGTAGCATCTTAACTCCAAATGTCAATGCAAACAATTTTGAACTAAAGCCACAACTCATCACTTTGGTTCAAAACAATTGCTCTTTTGGTGGAGGACCACTTGAAGATCCGAACCAACACTTATCCACCTTCTTGAGGATTTGTAACACTGTTAAAACTAATGGTGTGCCTCCTGACAGCTACAAGGTATTGCTATTCCCATTTTCTCTCAGAGACAAGGCCACTCAATGGTTGGAATCCTTTCCAAGAGACAACATCAACAATTGGGATGATCTGGTAACCAAGTTCCTTGCCAAATTTTACCCACCTCAAAGGATCATAAGGTTGAAGACTGAGGTACAAACATTTACACAAATGGAGGCTGAACCCATCCATGAGGCATGGGAGAGATACAAGGCTCTAATCAGGAAATGTCCTCCTGAAATGTTCACTGAGTGGGATAAGCTGCAGAATTTTTATGAGGGCTTAACATTGAAATCTCAAGAAGCTTTGGATCATTCAGCTGGAGGTTCCTTGCAACTCATGAAAACTGCAGAGGAAGCTCAAAATCTCATTGATATGGTGGCTAACAACCAATATTTTTTTGCTCATCAAAGAAACCACCAACCATCACAAAGAAGAGGAGTAATGGAGCTAGAAGGAGTGGACTCAATCTTGGCTCAAAACAAGATGATGCAGCAGCAAATTCAACAACAATTTGAACAAATGGCCAAGAGGATTGATAGTCTCCAAGTTGCAGCAGTTAACACTAGCCAACCATCAACTACATGGGGACAAAATGAAGAAACTCAAGAAGAACAACAACAAGAGCAAGTATAGTATATGCACAACCAAGGACCAAATGAAGTGTATGGTGATACATACAATCCATCCTGGAAGAACCACCCAAACCTCAGATGGGGAGATAATCATACCCAAAACCAACAACCATGGCAGAGGAACTCAAACCAAAACAACCCAAGAAGCAACCAAAACCACAACCAGCAGCAGACTAACCAAAATCCCTACAGAAAACCTCAAAACAACTACCCCAACTCCAACCAGTACCAATCTAATAACTAACCCACCAACCAAAATGCCTACCATCCACCACCCACATCTCATAACCCACCTCAAGTATCACCTGAAGCCCAAAGAATCACTAACTTGGAGGCCGTGATAGACAAAATGTTGAAACACCAGGAAATGACAACCAAGAATCATGAAGCATCCCTGAAGAGCCTAGAGAGACAGATGGGGCAAATCTCCAAGCAGATTTCTCTTGAGAGACCCTCAAGCTCTTTGCCGAGTGACATGATTCCAAATCCGAAGGAAGAATGCAAGGCGATACAATTAAGGAGTGGGAGAACATTGATGAGCAATAATGACACTATAAAGAAGCAAGCAGAGAGCAGCAAAAGTGCAATAGAAGATGAAGAGCAAACAAAGGCAGATGAAGCCAAGGATCAAGTTGTGATGCCAAGCAAGAGAATTGAGAAACTCAAAGAGAAAGACAACCAGCCACACGGTTCAACAGAAGTGACTTAGGGACAGCAACAAATAGGAAAGAACATCACACCTCCACTGCCATATCCCCAGAGGTTCAACAAAGAAACCAGGGACCAGCATTTTCACAAGTTCCTTGAAACTTTCAAAAAGCTGGAAATCAATATTCCTTTTGCTGAAGCACTTGAGCAAATGCCTCTGTATGCCAAATTTTTGAAGGAGCTTATCAACAAGAAAAGAAGTTGGGATGAGAAGGAAACCATACTGCTCACTGAGGAATGCAGGGCTTTGATTCAAAAAGGGTTTCCCCCTAAGCTTGAAGATCCAGGGAGCTTTTTGCTACCTTGCACCATTGGGGAATTAACCATCACTAAAGCAATGTGCGATCTAGGAGCAAGTATCAACTTAATACCATCCTCCTTGGTAAAAAAGCTGCATATAGAGGAAGTTAAACCAGTACAGATATCTCTAGAGCTAGTAGATAAGTCAACAGTATACCCCAGGGGTATGATTGAAAACCTTCTGGTCAAGGTGGACAATTTCATATACCCTGAAGATTTTGTGGTTCTAGATTCAGAAGGGGATGATGGTGACTCTATTATTCTGGGAAGGCCATTCTTGGCCACTGCTAGAGCTATCATAGACATAGAGGAAGGAGAATTAACTCTTAGAATGCATGATAAGAGTGTCACTCTGAAGGTGTTACCAGAAGCACAGTTTCGTAATGAGAAGAAAAACTATATGGAACTTGACAAGGAAGAATCACAGTTAAAGGAAGAAAGCAACAAGGCGATTCACAACAACACCCCAAGGCAAAAGATTGTGCAAACTGATGAAGAAGTCCAAGAGAATATTGGAGTATTAGCCACTGAAAGGATGAAAGATCCCCAAGGTAAGCCTACGGCCAGAAAAGAAAGGTCAACGAAAGAAAGGATGAAACGCAGAAACAAAACAAAAAGGGGTTGGAAGAACAGGAAGATTCCAACAGAGGGGCTTTCCAAAGGTGACAAAGTGCAACTGACATATCAACAGCTGGGAGCAAGCCAACAGACTGATGACTATTACACTGTCAGCAACATACTCTCATTAGAGCACGCTGAAATTGAACACCAGAGAATAAAGAGGAGGATCACAGTCAGGGGAGACAAGCTGAGGCACTACAATCCTCAACCACCATAAAAGAAAACCCCAATGTCAAGCTAGTGACAATAAAAGAGCGCTCCATGGGAGGCAACCCATGATTTAAGATTTATGTCATTTTAAATTCAATAAGCTATGATCATCTGAGCATGAAATTTGTTTTCATGGACTAACTCAATGAATGCAAATTTTTTTTTTCATATGCTAAGACTTCTAAAGTTTGGTGTGCCTTCAAGCACACCAAACCAGTGTTACAAATATTTTCACGTTATATGCCTAGCATATGACCAAACACTAAGTTTGGTGTTTCTCTTCTCATGAAAAAAAAAATCATGCATCAATGATCATACATTATCTCTTATTGAGACTTATCAATTAAAAAGAAATCATAGTCTGTGATGAAGGCATCAATTGTGACTTACCACTAGCATCTCACATTTACCCCTTAAGCAAGATACAAGTTTGGTGTTCACCAAACTTTGATGCACGGATTTAGGGACACAATTGATCCTTCATGAAAAAAAAAAGAGAGAGAGAAAAAGGAAAATTATGATGAAAACATTTCTTATAAACATTTGATCAAGAATGACATTGGGATTTCAATTTCACTAGTTGGAGGGAGAAGAATTACAAGAGGAAGAAGAGCCACAAGAGGAGGAGGAACAACAGCACATTCCTCTACATAACAATCTGGACATGACTCAAATGCAGGAAGCAATTGGAAGATTATCACAACAGTACATGAGAATTCAAGAAAGGAAAGAGGAATACCATTCACTATACATGAAAAACCAACAAGCACAAGAAGAACGAGAGCTAAGAATGATGAACAAACAAAGTGAATTCGAGTCAAGATTCCTTGTGATGCAAGAAGAACATGCTTTTCAATCTCATGAATCATTTGGAAAGTTGGAACAAATGCAAGCTGAAAATTTGAGGGCTCTCAAAGAGTTCACAACACTCCAAGATGCAAGATATGAAGTCCAAGCCGACTACAACATAAATAGTCAAATCAAGCTGAACTATATTGGAGAGCATCTGCACAACATGGATCCAGCTTTTCCAACTTTTGATGAATTCTTCAAAAGGAGAAGTGAGATAGAAGTAAGCAATGCAATGAAGCTTGAAGATAGAGTAGAGGAAGCAATGAATAGAGCTGGTTTCTGGCGGGATCAACAGACAACAGACATGGACACAGGGAACACCAGCAACCAGGTGTATGAAAGAAGAAAGAAAAAGCATGACAAATAAAAGGTGGACTTGCTCCTTGTTCAGCACTAAGAAAGCATGTATTGTGTCTGTTTTAAGTGGTCCTTGCATCTTTAAGTAGTTATCATAATTAATAGTCTTTGCATCTTGTTTGTTTCTCTTAGAATAAGTAAGCTAGTCTATGTATGTGCTTGTGTATTTACTTTCACTTAACAAAAAGCATGCTTTGTCCCCTGCATTTTCAATTCAATAAAAGAAATGTTTGAATGTGAAGTGAGATAGTTCTCTGTTAGATAGAAGTAAAATAAAAGTAAGTGGTGGTATGTGTGTGATTGTATAATAGCTCACCTTTAATGAATAAGAACACTAGGATGTCTCCTCTTAAGTAGAAAGTAGCTACTGTCTATGAATCCCAATCGAATAAAAATCCTTGGTTAGAAGGAAAAACAAAAAGAAAGAAAAAAGGGGAGAAAAAGAAATAGCCAAAAAGTGGCAGAACAAAAGAAAAACAAAAAGAAACAAAGCTGGACACCAATAGCTTGAACCTTAGAATATATGCCTGTGGTGTCTTTGTATTAGGATCTGCTTGGATTATTAAGCTCTTTGGAGTGCATCAACACTTGATGACTTGGGTTAACTAACCCGGGATCATCAGCTGAAAGTCCACTATCAAGAGCAACCTAACTACAAGGCATTTAGTAGCCCAAAGAGGTGCTGGGCATCAATGTTCTAAGAAGGAATGTGAGCCAAGTGTCTATAGTGAATAATGTGTCAAGTATAAAGAAAAGGAAATGAACTTGCTACACATGACACTCAAATAAAGCTTATGAACAAGATAATAGCCAAGGATAAAGGAATAATGAGAGGTCATAGCAGTATGTTACTTGAAGCTTGAAGGAGGCTTTCTAGGCTTAAGAGTCAATAAGAGGTGAGTGTGTACATATCCACATAAAACCCCATGAACTACCAATAACACTCTACTAGCATGAACATCCTCTTCCATTTCATTCTTTCTTCTCAATAAATCATTTCTTGCTTGGGGACAAGCAAGCTTTAAGTTTGGTGTTGTGATGACAAGTCATCTTAGCCTAGTTTCACTAGCCTCTTTCTTTTGTTTTTAACTGAATTATGCACTTTCTTGAGCCATAAGCAAGCCAATTGGGTAGATTTTCATGTTTCCTTTGATTTAATCAACCATGTATGAATTCGTGCTATTTCATGAGGTTTTATGCTATAATTGTCACATATTATGAAAGAATGAATATCTCATGATTTTGAGCATAGCTTTGATGTGTTTGGTTGATTAATGATAGGTGAAGAAAGCTTGGAGAAAGGTTGATGCAAGAAGGAATGGCTAGGAGGAAGAGAGAACAAAAAGTTTGAGCAAAAGTTTGCCTCAAACTTTAGCTCAAACTTTTGGATTAATTGAAAATGAACCAGGAAGCAAAAAGCTGGACCAAAAGTTAGCCTCAAACTTTTTGGCTAACTTTTGGGCAAAAGCTGGAGCAAAAGTTAGCCCCTAACTTTTTGGCTCACTTTTGACATGAAAAACACTCCCTGGATGAGCAAAAGTTTGCGCCAACGTTAGCCCCTAACTTTTTGGCTAACGTTGGCACATGAAAAACACTCCCTGGGCTAGCAAAAGTTTGCGCCAACGTTAGCCCCTAACTTTTTGGCTAACGTTGGCACCATGAATAAGCAAGAGGAGGCCAACGTTGGAGCAAAAGTTAGACCCCTAACTTTTGCCCCAACGTTGGTATCAGCAAGGAAGGGTGCTGATGTGAAAAGTTGGAGCAAAAGTTAGACCCTAACTTTTACTCCAACTTTTACTCAAGCTTTCATGATTCCAACCCGGTTCAATTCGGTTCTTCTCCAAACTCCAAGAGCAATCAACCAAGGCCTCTATCAACCCAATTCCATCAAGAGCAACGGCCCAATTGAAGGCTTGAAGACCATTTGAAGAAAGTGTATAAATAGCATAGGATTTAAGTTTTTAAGAGAGCTTCCCTTTTAGTTTTTGAGAATAGCTTTCTTTTCGGTTTGCTTAGAGCTCACTTTTATTTTTCTTAGCATTGTTGTTTTAATTCAAAAGAATTTGGGAGGAGAATTGATCTCTCTTCTTTCTTGTTCTTGCCCAGCACTCTTTACTTTTCTTGTCTTGGATTTTGGGTGGAGAATTGAAGAAATTCTGTTTCAATCTCACCTTGGGATCTTGTTTAATTTTCTGCTTAATTGAATTTCAGTTTCGGTTACTTGCTTCTTCATCTACTTTCTTTGCAATTTACAATTTCCTTTGCAATTGTGCTTGTTGGATCTAGGAAGGCATTGAGATCTAGACTTGGTTTTCTAGTCTCTTGGGTCCTGAGATCTGAATTCCAATTTTACATCCTCTGTTTACTGCTTTTCATGCTCATTTACTTTTCTGTTTTAGATCTGATTCAATCCAAGTCTTCTTCTATTTCTCTGCTTGTTGCAATTTTACATTTTCTTGTTTAATTTCTGCAAATCCAACTCCCCATTCCCTTTACAATTCAAGCCATTTACATTTCTTGCACTTTAAAATTTTGCAATTTACATTTCTTGCGTTCTAAGTTTCTGCCATTTAATTTCTTGTTCTTTAAGATTCAGCACTTTAATTCCTGTTCTCTTTAATTTCATGCCAATTACCCATTCCCTTTACTTTCTATGCAATTTAAATTCTGCAAATCACAAATCTCTCAACCAAATCTTGATTCGCTTGACTAAGTCAACCACTAAACTAAAATTTCTCAATCCTTCAATCCCTGTGGGATCGACCTCACTCCCGTGAGTTATTATTACTTGATGCGACCCGGTGCACTTGCCGGTTAAGTTTGGGTGTTTTGGAGAAATTCGTTTTTTCACGAAAATATCCCATCACCTGGGTTGTATGTCTTGGCATTGGGATCATATGATGGTCTAGAGGGATTGTTCATATAGTTAGCTTGCTCCCATTCACATTCAACTTCTAGTGTATCTCCTTCTTGTGGAGGGGCTAGGGCTTGGACAGCTGAGACTTGGTTCTTCTCCATCTTCTTCGTTAAGGTTACTAGTTGTGCAGTGATCACTTTATTTTAGGCTAACAAAGCATCCATAGAATTAAGCTCCATCACTTCCCTCTTTTGAGTTCTATCTGAGGCATAGAAGTACTCATTTTTTGCCACAGTTTCTATGACATCTATGGCTTCTTCAATAGTCTTCTTCTTGTTAAGTGAACCCCCTGAAGAATGATCTACTGCCTGTTTTGACTCATATAACAGCCCCTCATAGAAGATGTGCAATTGCACCCACTCGTTGAACATATCCGGAGGGCATTTCCTTGTCAAGTCTTTAAATCTCTCACAGGCCTCATAAAGGGTTTCACCATCTTACTGTCTGAAGGTTTGCACTTCAGCTCTCAATCTATTGACTCTATGTGGAGGGTAGAATCTTGCTAGAAACTTGTTCACAACATCATCCCAGGTTGTCAAGCTCTCCTTGGGAAATGCTTCCAACCACTTTGCTGCCTTATCTCTGAGAGAAAAAGGGAACAAAAGTAGTTTATAGGTGTCAGAGTGTACATCATTTGACTTTACAGTGTCACAAATCCTTAAGAATGTAGTCAGATGTTGGTTGGAGTCCTCTTAGGCACTCCCTCCAAATGAGCAATTATTCTGGACAAGTGTGATGAGTTGAGGCTTCAACTCAAAGTTGTTAGCATGCATTGTTGGCTTTAGAATGCTACTGCCACAGTTTCCTGGATTTGGGTTGATGTAAGAGCCTAAAACTCTCCTCTCTTGCTGGTGCATGAAATTGTGATTCACACTTTTCACAACTCTGATGCAACTAACCAGCAAGTGCACTGGGTCATCCAAGTAATACCTTAAGTGAGTAAGGGTCGATCCCACGGAGATTGTCGGCTTGAAGCAAGCTATGGTCATCCTTGTAAGTCTCAGTCAGGCGGATTCAAGTGGTTATGAGGTTTTAATAATTGAAATATAAATAAAACATAAACTAAAATAAAGTTACTTATGTAATTCACTGGTGGGAATTTCAGATAAGCGTATAGAGATACTTTGTTGCTTCTGAACCTCTGCTTTCCTATTGCTTTCTTCCAACCATGCGTTACCTCCTTCTAACGCAAGTTGTAAGATCCTCTCAGTGAAAATGGTCCTCTACAGTTTCTGCACGGCTAATCAACTGTCGGATTTCTCATCTCGGATAAAAAATACCAAGTATAGCTACCGCATGGCTAATCATCTGTCGGTTCCCACTAGCGTCAGAATAGGATCCATTGATCCTTTTGCACACTGTCACTTGCGCCCAACATTCACAGGTTTGAAGCCCTTTACAGTCATCCCTTCCCAGATCCTACTCGGAATACCACAGACAAGGTTTAGACTTTCTGGATCCCATAAATGCTGCCAATATTCTAGCCTATACCACGAAGATACTAATGTCACAGACTCGGTCCGTGTATTAGATATCCAAGAGAATATACTCCGGCTGTCATCCAATGACTGTGTTGAACATCATGTAGACCGCTTGTGGTTGTCAGGCACGCGGATCTTGGCTAAGCGAGTAACAAAGATAGTGGGTGATTGTCACGGGTCATCTCTTCATTTCTGACTTAACTGAATTAAGAACAAGAGTATATCTTGGAGAAGAAGTAGGCGTGAATTGAAGTAAAAATAGTAGTACTTGCATTAATTCATGAAGAACAGCAGAGCTCCACACCTTAATTTATGGGGTGTAGAAACTCTACTGTAGAAAATACATAAGTGAAAGAGGTCTAGGCATGGCCATGTGGCCAGCCTCCAAACGTGTACAATCAATACTAATCAAAAGTCTGATCTCCAGATAAGATATAAAATAAATCTCTAAAAGTAGTTTTTATACTAGTCTAGTAACTAGGGTTTACAGAAAATGAGTAACTAAGTGCATATAATACAGAAATCCACTTCCGGAGCCCACTTGGTGTGTGCTTGGGCTGAGCATTGAAGCTTTTTCGTGCATAGGCTATTCCTGGAGTTAAACGCCAGCTTTGGTGCTAGTTTGGGTGTTTAACTCCAATTCTGGTACCAGTTTGGGCGTTTTACGCCAGAATGTTTTAGGCTGACTTTGAACGCCAGTTTGGGCTATCAAATCTCGGGAAATGTATAAACTATTACATATTGCTGGAAAGCCTAGGATGTCTACTTTCCAACACAATTAAGAGTGCGTCAATTGGGCTTCTGTAGCTCCAGAAAATCCACTTCGAGTGCAGGCAGGTCAGAATCCAACAGCATCTGCAGTCCTTTTTCAGCCTCTGAATCGGATTTTTGCTCAGGTCCCTCAATTTCAGCCAGAAAATACCTGAAATCACAGAAAAACACACAAACTCATAGTAAAGTCCAGAAATGTGATTTTTGAATAAAAACTAATAAAAATATAATAAAAATTAACTAAAACATGCTAAAAACTATGTAAAAACAATGACAAAAAGGGTATAAATTATCCGCTCATCACAACACCAAACTTAAATTGTTGCTTATCCCCAAGCAACTAAAAACAAAATAGGATAAAAAAAGAAGAGAAAATATAATAAATTCCAAATATCAATGAAGCTCAATTCCAATTTGATGAGCGGGGCTAGTGGTTTTTTTGCTTCTGAACAGTTTTGACATCTCATTTTATCTTTGAAGTTCAGAATGATTGGTATCTATAGGAACTCAGAATTCAGATAGTGTTATTGATTCTCCTAGTTCAGTATGTTGATTCTTGAACACAGCTATTTTATGAGTCTTGGCCGTGACCCTAAGCATTTTGTTTTCCAGTATTACCACTGGATACATAAATGCCACAAACACATAACTGGGTAAACCTTTTCAGATTGTGACTCAGCTTTGCTAGAGTCCCCAGTTAGAGGTGCCCAGAGCTCTTAAGCACACTCTCTTTGCTTTGGACCACAACTTTAACCGCTCAGTCTCAAGTTTTTCACTTGACACCTTCACGCCACAAGCACATGGTTAGGGACAGCTTGGTTTAGCCGCTTAGGCCAGGATTTTATTCCTTTGGACCCTCCTATCCATTAATGCTCAAAGCCTTGGATCCTTTTTACCCTTGCCTTTTGGTTTAAAGGGCTATTGGCTTTTTCTGCTTGCTTTTTCTTTTTCTTTTTTTTCTTTATTGTTATTTTTTTCCGCCATTTTTTTTCTTTTTTTTTTCGCAAGCTTTGTTTTTCACTGCTTTTTCTTTCTTCAAGAATCAATTTTATGATTTTTCAGATTATCAATAACATTTCTCTTTTTTCATTATTCTTTCAAGAGCCAACAATTTTAACATTCATGAACAACAATATCAAAAATATGCACTGTTCAAGCATTCATTCAGAAAACAAAAAGTATTGCCACCACATCAAAATAATTATATTATTTTCAAGATATAATTCAAAATTCATGTATTTCTTTTTCTTTTGCAATTAAAAACATTTTTCATTTAAGAAAGGTGAAGGATTCATAGGACATTCATAGCTTTAAGGCATAGACACTTGACACTAATGATCATGTAATAAAGACACAAACATAGATAAAACATAAAGAATAGGAAACGAAAAACAAGAAAATAAGAACAAGAAAATTAAAGAACGAGTCCACCTTAGTGATGGCGGCTAGTTCTTCCTCTTGAAGATCTTATGGAGTGCTTGAGCTCCTCTATATCTCTTCCTTGCCTTTGTTGCTCCTCTCTCATGGCCTTTTGGTCCTCTCTAATTTCATGGAGGATGATGGAGTGCTCTTGGTGCTCCACTCTTAGTTGCTCCATGTTAGAACTCAATTCTCCTAAAGAGGTGTTGATTTGCTCCCAATAGTTGTGTGGAGGAAAATGCATCCCTTGTGGCATCTCAGGGATTTCATGATGAGGAATTTCTTCATGCTCTTATTAAGGTCCATGAGTGGGCTCTCTTGTTTGTTCCATCCTCTTCTTAGTGATGGGCTTGTCCTCATCAATGAGGATGTCTTCCTCTATGACAATTCCAGCTGAATTGCATAGGTGATAGATGAGATGAGAGAAGGCTAACCTTGCCAAAGTAGAGGGCTTGTCCGCCACCTTGTAGAGTTCTAAGGATATGATCTCATGAACTTCTACTTCCTCTCCAATCATGATACTATGGATCATGATAGCTCGGTCCACAGTAACTTCAGACCGGTTGCTAGTAGGAATGATAGAGCGTTGGATGAACTCTAACCATCCTCTAGCCACGGGTTTGAGGTCAAGCCTTCTTAGTTGAACCGGCTTGCCTCTTGAGTCTCTCTTCCATTGAGCTCCTTCCATACAAATGTCCCTAAGGACTTAGTCCAACCTTTGATCAAAGTTGACCCTTCTAGTGAAAGAGTGAGGATCTCCTTGTATCATTGGCAAGTTGAATACCAACCTCACATTTTCTGGACTGAAATCCAAGTAATTCTCCCGAACAATTGTGAGCCAATTCTTTGGGTTCGGGTTCACACCTTGGTCATGGTTCTTAGTGATCCATGCATTAGCATAGAACTCTTGAACCATTAAGATTTCGACTTGTTGAATGGGGTTGGTGAGAGTTTTCCAACCTCTTCTTTAAATCTCATGTCGGATCTCCGGATATTCACTCTTTTTGAGCATAAAGGGGACTTCGGGGATCACCTTCTTCTTGGCCACAACTTCAGAGAAGTGGTCTTGATGGACTTTTGAGATGAATCTCTCCATCTCCCATGACTCGAAGGTAGAAGCAATTGCCTTCCTTTTCCTCTTTCTAGAGGTTTCTCCGGCCTTAGGTGCCATTAATGGTTATGAAAAAAAAAAGCAATGCTTTTTCCACACCAAACATAAAATGTTTTCTCGTCCTCGAGCAAAAGAGAAAAGAAAAGAGGAGAAGAAGAAGAAATGGAGGAGATGGAGGAGTGTGTTGGGTTCGGTCAAGGGGGGAGAAGTGTGTAAGATGTGTGAAATTGAAGGTGGTAAGGAGGGTGATAAACCATTATTTTACGGTTTATATTGTGTTTAATTGTGTGGTTTTATCAAATCTTTACCCACTTATTCATTAAATTAGCATGTATTTACATTTCCTTCCCAAATTACTCCATGGTTGAAAACTTGCTTCCTGGAGACTTTTAATTATGTATTTTAATTTTCCTTTATTCCATTTGATGTCGTGATCTGTGTGTTAAGTTTTTCAGGCTTTATAGGGGATGAATGACTTAGAGATTGGAAAGGAAGCTTGCGAAAATGGAAGGAACACAAGAAATTAAGGAGATGACCAGCGAGAAGTGACGCGGACGCATGGCTCACGCGACCGCGCGAAATAGAGGAAATTACAGTGACGCGTTCGCATGCCTGACGCGAACGCGTGAATTGGAGGCTGCAAGAGTGACGCGAATGCGTGGACGACACACACGCGTGGCAAGGCAAAACACTGGATGACGCGAACGCATGGATGACGCGATCGCGTGACGTGCGCGATCTGCAGAATCTGCAGAATTCGCTGGGGGCAATTTTGGGCCCTATTTTGACCCAGTTTTCGGCCCAAAAAAGCATATTAGAGCCAGGGAACATGCAGAGACCAAGAACAACATTCATTCCGCATAATTTTAGTTTTAGATCTGATTTTACTCCTCCTCTAGGTTTTCTCTCTACACATTCATAGTTCTTAGGATTTGATTTTATTGCTTTTTGGACTGGGATATTGAGAAGAGTTATTACCTCCGTCAAGACTTCGTCATTCTAGTTTGTTTCCTTACTTGTCACTTACTCTTCCATATCCTTAATTTCTTCAGAGTTACTTTTGGATTATTTTTAGAATTTATTAATACAAGAACTATTTTTATTTTAATTGATCCTTTTGATTATTATTTATCATGTCTTTCTCTATTTCCCTTTCTTATTTCGTGGATTTTACAATCATAATGAGCGAGTATTTCCATAACTTGATTGGGAGTTGATTGAAAGGAGGACCTTGAGTTGGATGCTCAAGAGTAAAATTATAGTTGGGTTTAGCGTTGGGTCGCCCTCTAGTCACTAACACTAGTCCTTCCTAAGGGAGAGGATTAGAACTTGTGAATAGAAACTGACTTCCAACTTGCTTAACTTTCCTTTATCTGGTAAAGGATAACTGAGCAGGCAACCTTTAATTATCACTTTTACCTTGGGAGAATTCCATCAAGGATAGGGCTTCCAACTAATCTACTCCCGGTCAAGGTTTTTATTTAAATTACATAAATTCTCTGATTTAATTTTCTGTCTATCAAACTCAAACCCTTTTGGAAAACTTCTGATTAATAAAATAGCACATCATTCTGCAACTCGTTGGGAGACGACCTGGGATTCATACTCCCAGTATTTTAATTCTAATTTTGTGACAACCCCTTCTAAATTGATAAGCAGATTTTTGGTTGGTTAAGAACTATACTTGCAACGCATCTCTTATAATAATTTCTTAACTCGCCAATTTCCGCTATGTCAATTTTTGGCGCCGTTGCTGGGGAGTTGTAATAGAGTGCTAAGTTATTGATTGGAATTTATTTATTTGCATTTTATTTTATTTTGCTACTATGAGCTGCATGTTTCTTTCGTTAAATGACGCGTTCACTTCCTGATCCAAGCTTGCCAGTATTTGATCCTGAGATCGAAAGAACTATTTCACGTATAAAGCAAGCTTGGTGTCGGTTAGTCCTCCCCGAGGGTGAATCTGAAACATCACGTAAGGAAGAAACAAGCTCTCTTTCTACTGATTTGGTTGATTTACGTGCAGGTGACATGGCAGCACCTAGAAGAGTTACTATCCAGGAGGCTGGAGCCCCTGACTTTACGATGCAACCGTTTCAAGCGCATCACCCAGCAGTGGCTACAGATTTTGAAATCAAAACTGCACTGCTCAACTTGATGCCTAAGTTTCATGGCTTACCTGCTTAAAAGCCTATCAAGCACCTTAGGGATTTCCAAGCAGCCTGTTCTACTGTCAGGTGTGATGGTGCAGATGAAACTTCTATTCTGTTAAAAGCCTTCCCATTTTCTCTTGAGGGAAAGGCGAGAGAGTGGTACTACACTCAACCCGCAGCAACTGTTTCTGATTGGGATACACTTAGAAGAGAATTTTTGGAAAAAAATTTTCCGGCTGAAGTTACTGATAAACTGAGGAAAGACATTTCCATGATTGTTCAGGACGAATCCGAGACTCTTTACGAATACTGGGAGCACTTTAACAACCTTCTGGAAGCATGCCCCCACCATATGATTAAGGGCTCAAGATAAGACCATATTGGAAAGTGCTAGCAATGGGTCTATGAAAAAGTACAAGACCTCTGATGAGGCATGACAATTGATCAGCAACTTAGCCGAATCTACTAGGAATCACAGGCAGAAATAAGGCCGATCAAAAGCTGTTGCAGAGGTATCTTCTAGCAAGGAAACTACTGCTCTAACTCAGAGTATATGTGAAATGACCAACTTACTGAAGCAGATGCAGTTGAGTCAACAACAAGCACAGCAAAGCCAACAGTTAGTCCCACAGAGAGTGTGCGGGATCTGTACTGATTATAGCCATTATAATGATGAATTTCCGCAGCTCCAACAGGAAGACAACACTGTGGCAGCCACTCATAACTTTTATGACCGCCCCAATCAAGGATACAATCAAGGTGGCAGTTACAACCATGGGTGGCAGGATAATTCCAACCAAGGTTGGAGAGATAATTCTAACCAGAGTTGGAGGGACAACAATAACAGAGGAGGCAGAGACAATCAAGGATATCAGAGGTGGAATAATAACAACAACAGACAGTAGAACCAGAACCAGCCTTACAGAGCACCTCACCTGAGGCAGTCCCAAGGACCACAGCACAACCAACAACAAGTTCCACAGATCACTCAATCTAATTCCTCTCCGAGTGACGAGGCTCTTCAATCCATTGCGCAAGGACAAAAGAACTAGGAAAGTTTAGTTAATGGCCTAGCATCCGCTATACAAGCTCTCATATCTCAGCTGGCATCACCCAATACTTCAAATACTTTAAACACTCAATATGCAAGCTCCAGTGGGATTCCTTCTCAACCCTTACCCAATCCAAAGGGTGGCATCAATTTCATCACCCTAAGGTCTGGAACCACACTACAAGAGAGGAATCAGAAAGAGCCAATCCCATCAGAACACGCCTCAGCTGAAGAGGTGGTGGAAGTAGAGGATGCTGAAGAGGAAGAGGACGCACAAGACATGGGTGAAGAAGAAGAAGCTCAACCACAGAAAGAAGCACCAATGGATGCAGACGTTGCAGAAAATGCCCTCCCTATTCCATTTCCACAAATTGCAAGGAAGCCCAGGAAGCAGATGGAACTTGATCCCAAAATGGTAGAAATATTCAAAAATGTTGAGGTAACTGTTCCCCTTTTTTATGTTATTCAGCAGGTACCTAAATATGCAAAGTTTCTAAAAGATTTATATATACATAAAGACAAAATTAATGAATTAGAAACTATTCCTTTAGGTAGTTCTATATCTGCTTTAATGGGAGGTATACCTGAAAAGTGTAGTGATCCAGGTCCATGCATGGTTAATTGTATTATTGGAGGTGTGATATTTTCTGACTGCATGTGTGATTTAGGAGCATGTGTTAGTATAATGCCTTTGTCTATATATGATACTTTGAGGCTCCCTCCCTTAAAAAGGTCGGCAGCTCGTTTTGTGTTAGCAGATAAAAGCATTATTATAGTGGTTGGAATTGCTGAAGATGTATTAGTGAGCATTAAGGGGCTCACATTCCCCATTGACTTTTATATCCTGGAAATGCCCCTTAATGACTCAGGAAGGCCATCATCAATCCTTCTTGGAAGACCATTCCTGAAGACTTCAAAGTTCAAGCTGGATGCATTTTCTGGAACTTATTCTTTTAAAATAGATGGCAGAGTGGTGAAATTCAGTTTAAATGAAGTGATGAAGCACCCTCCGGATGATCATTCTATCTCCCAGTGTGACATCATAGATGAAACCGTGGCTGAAGTTCACCAGGAGGAATTAGAAGAGAAGTACACAGGACAAGGTCCAAGTGTGGGGACACTCTCAGAGGACAATGAGGGCACTTTGCCATTATCACCAGCCCCAGATAATCCAGAGCCTAACCATGAGCAGAAATTGGAATTAAAGCCCCTCCCTCCACACCTCAAGTATGCTTACCTTGAGGACAAGCAGAAGTTTTCAGTTATCATTGCAAGGGAACTCACTTCCCAACAAGAAGAACAGCTACTTAGTGTGCTGAGGAAACACAAGAAAGCAATCGGATGGAGCCTGGCGGATATAGTAGGTATCAGCCCTCAAGTTTGTGAGCACAGAATATTCCTAGAAGAGGGAGAAAATCCCATCTGTCAACCTCAGAGAAGACTGAATCCCACCATCTTAGAAGTTGTCAAGAAAGAAGTGACCAGGCTACTTGAAGCAGATATCATTTACCCCATCTCAGATAGTGAATGGGTCAGTCCAGTACAAGTGGTGCCCAAGAAGTCTGGAATCACAACAGTAAGAAATGAGTAGGGAGAGCTTCTGACAACTAGAGTGCAGAATTCATGGAGAGTTTGCATTGACTATAGGCTTCTCAACCAAGCCACCCGCAAGGATCATTACACCTTGCCATTCATTGATCAGATGCTTGATCGCCTGTCAGGTAAATCCCATTATTGTTTTTTAGATGGTTATACAGGCTATTTTCAAATCCATATAGCTCCTGAAGATCAGGAAAAGACTACTTTTACATGCCCTTTTGGCACTTATGCTTATAAGAGAATGCCCTTTGGCTTGTGCAATGCACCAGCTACTTTCCAAAGGTGCATGATGAGTCTTCTCTCTGACCTTATTGAGGACTGTATGGAGGTTTTTATGGATGATTTTAGCATTTATGGTGATTTATTTAGCCTTTTCTTGGATAGTTTATCTAGAATATTAGATAGGTGTGTCAGTACAAACCTTGTATTCAATTTTGAAAAATGTCACTTTATGGTAAAACAAGGGATTGTACTAGGACATGTTGTGTCTAATACGGGCATTTCTGTAGATCCAGCAAAGGTGGATGTTATTTCTAGTTTACCTTACCCCTCTTTGTGAGGGAAGTCCGTTCGTTCCTTGGCCATGCAGGTTTTTACCGGAGATTCATTAAGGACTTTAGTAAGGTAGCACTACCCTTATCCAGACTACTGTAGAAAGATATTGAGTTCGAGTTCAGTGAGGATTGCAAACAAGCGTTTGATAAGCTGAAGACCGTACTGACTCAAGCTCCAATTGTGAGAGGACCAGATTGGAGCCAGCCATTTGAAATCATGTGTGATGCTTCCAATCATGCAGTAGGAGCAGCGCTGGCTTAGCGTGAAGGTAAGGATCCTTTTGTAATTGCTTATGCGTCTAAGACTTTAGACACAGCTCAGTCTAATTATACTACTACTGAGAAAGAGCTTCTTGATATTATTTTTGCTCTGGATAAATTCTGAGTCTATTTACTTGGTACTAAAGTAGTAGTGTACTCAGACCACGCAGCTCTAAAATATTTATTAGCTAAAAAGGAGTCCAAACCAAGGCTTATACGTTGGATACTGCTACTACAAGAATTTGATTTAGAAATTAAGGATAGGAGTGGTAACCAGAATCTAGTGGCAGACCACTTGAGTTGCCTTGAGCACATTATGGATACCTCCACTCCTATAAATGATAATTTCCCATTTGATAACCTGCAAGCAGTATCTGAAGTAGTCCCTTGGTATGCGCCTGTAGCTAATTATCTAGTTAGCCACACTTTTCCTCCAAACTTTACTAAGCATCAAAGAGACAAGCTGAAAAGCGAGTCCAAATATTATATATGGGATAACCCATATTTATGGAGATGTGGCGCTGACCAGGTAATTAGACGGTGTGTGCCTCAATCAGAATTCCAGTCCATTTTAGAGGCCTGCCACTCATCTGAGAGTGCAGGACATTTTGGCCCTCAAAGAACAGCTAGAAAAATTTTAGACTGTGGATTCTGGTGGCCTACTCTTTTTATAGACGCTGCTGAATTTTGTAAATCTTGTTCCCCATGCCAAAGGTTTGGTAATATATTCAAGAGGGATAAGATGCCTCAACAGACTATGCTTTTCTGTGAAATTTTTGATGTTTGGGGTATTGACTTCATGGGTACATTTCCAAATTCTAATGGTTATTTTTATATA
This sequence comes from Arachis ipaensis, assembly GCF_059453495.1. Lineage (NCBI taxonomy): Eukaryota > Viridiplantae > Streptophyta > Magnoliopsida > Fabales > Fabaceae > Arachis > Arachis ipaensis. Next base: position 73,935,999 of record NC_142438.1, read on the forward strand.
TTGTTAGCTGTAGATTACGTTTCTAAATGGGTGGAAGAAATTTCTACCCGCATTGATGATGCTAACATTGTTGTTTCCTTTGTTAGAAACCACATTATTTGTCGCTTTGGATCACCACGAGCAATCGTGAGCGATCAAGGAACCTATTTCTGCAACAGGAGACTAACAAGATTACTGAAGAAGCATGGGATAGTTCATAAAGTGGCAACAGCCTACCATCCCCAGACTAATGGGCAAGCTGAGGTGTTTAACAGAGAAATAAAGAGTATATTGCAGAAGATAGTCAAACCCAATAGAAGAGACTGGAGCACCAGGCTACAAGATGCACTCTGGGCATACAGAACTACATACAAGACACCCATTGGGATGAGTCCCTTCCTCTTAGTTTATGGAAAAGCGTGTCACCTCCTAGTTGAGGTAGAGCACAAAGCCTTTTGGGCAATAAAGGAGTGCAATATGGAATTTGAGAAGGCCGGAACTGAGAGGAAGTTGCAACTGCAAGAATTAGAGAGCCTACACCTAGAAGCTTATGAGAACTCAAGGCTGTACAAGGAAAAAATGAAGGCTGTGCATGATAAGCACATCAAGAGGAGAGAGTTCCAACCTGGGGACTTTGTTCTCCTTTACAACTCTAGACTGAGGCTCATGCTAGGCAAGCTAAGATTAAGATGGGAAGGTCCATATAGAGTAGAGAAGGCTGAGCCATACGGAGTTTTCCACCTGAGTCATCCTTCAAGCTCTAAATTCATCAAAGTTAATGGACATCGCTTAAAGCTATATCATGGTGCGAAGGCGACAAAAACCAAGGAGCTAGAGATCTTCCTCTTGGAGGATCCACCCACAGCAGAAGACTGAGCTAGTGGAGCGTCCAACTTAAGGACGTTAAAGCAAAGTGCTGGGTGGGAGACAGCCCACCATGGTATGTTCGTTCTTTCCTTTCTTCTTAGTTTTCTTTTTCAATAACTCTTCTCATTATTAGCACATTCAGTTTGCATATTCATTTGCATATAAAAAAAGGGGGGGAGCACGCGACGCGACAGCGTCGCCGACGCGTCCGCGTCGCAGGTGAGTAAGAAAGAAAATAAATCAAACAAAAAGTCACGCGGGAGCGTGGCTGGAGGTGTGCCTTTGGCACAAATTGACCTACGCGACCGCATCGCTGACGCGTCCGCGTCATATGGGAACAATGCCTCCCACGCGTCCGCGTCACTCACGCAGACGTGTGACCTGAAAATCGACGTAAGAAAGGGTGCATGGCCAAAAGTTGTGCTGGAGTGAGGCTGGACTGGCGCTAGACGCACAAGCCTTACCAGGCGAACGCGTGCCCCACGCGTTCGCGTCATCTTCCAATATTGGCCACCCACGCGATCGCGTCCACCACGCGAACGTGTCACCCTTGAATTTGGCAAAACTAAGTTTCGAACAGAGAGTTGTGCGAGCGCTAGGCTGCCCTCGCGCCAGTAGCACAAAACGAGTCACGCGTCCACGTGATCGACACGACCGCGTCGATTCATATGAGTGCAATTCGTGCGAACGCGTACCCCACGCGTCCGCGTCGCTTGCGCCGCACAGCTCATCCTAACCTGCCAAAATATCTTATCTTTCTCTTCCCCAAATCCTACTTTTTCTTTTCCCTCCTTACTTCTTCCTTCTTCCTTCTTCCTTCTTTCTCACTTTCTACTTTCTCTCTCTCTCTCTCACCGCTATTATCAAGGTTTTTCTTCCCTTCTTACTTTTCTATTCTTCTTTTTATTTTTATATTTTCTTCTTCTTTTCTTTTTCTTTTCACTTGCATTATCCATGTTTTCTTTTTCTTTCTTTTTCTTTTAATTGGTGTTGGAAATTTATTAGAGTCATTATTATTCCTTATGATTTGCTTGTGGATTGTTAAGGACTTGTTTGGCAATTATATATTAATTTTTAAGGGTTGCTTGCATGTTCAATTCAACACTTTCAATAGCTTATTCACCATGCATGCTATGTGTTTGTGAAAACGCCCATATGGCATTGTGCACTATTTTGAGATTTCTTTTAATCTGCTACTCTATTTACTTGCTTTTCACAAAAACCCTTCTTTTATTTTATTATTTAAATATAATTGTTATTACAAACAGGTTATTAGTTTGAAAGGCTTGGTAATCTAACTTGGACATTGAATGCTTGATCTATGCTACTCATGCCTTTGCCTGTATGCCAATAAACACCTTGCATTTAATTGTCATCATATGCACTTGCTCTATTTCCGTTGATGAATTTTCACATGTAGTCATGACCATGCGTTAACATCATTCATATTTTAATGTGCATTAATTACCACCTTTCCCGTTCTCTTCCTTGCTCCAAACCTTGACATTTTAACATACTTTCTCTTTTCTTTCTTTTAGGATGGCCATCAATAAAGGCAAGGAGAAAGCTACTCCCAAACCACCCGCAAGAAGAGGAACAAAAAGAGCATTAGTGGCTGAGCCATCTTCGACTGCAGTTAAGCCCTCAACAAAAAGAATTAAGAGGATTATAAAGGTTGATGAAAAAGAGAAAGCCTTCCCAGCAAAGGACACTGTGCGATTTACCAATCGCTACTGTGAGCAGATGTTCCCCATACTGGCAGAAAGGAATTACAACAACGAATACTTTCTTATCCTCCCGACCTATATTGCTGAATTTGTTGAGCCGCAAATTGAACGAAGACAATGGAGTTTCCTACAGAGACAGCCATGGCAGGTTAATCTTTCCTGGGTAGTCGAGTTCTACTCTAATTTCCACCTGCCAACCCTGCAGTCTGTCTATGTCCAACAGAAATAAGTCCCCATTATAGAGGAGGCCATTCAGTGAGCTTTAGATCTTCCCCCTACTCCAGAAGGACTGGACGCATTTCAAGAAGCCTCACTCAAGCGCCAGACGTACCAATCTGACTAGGACGCTGTTCTCAGAGTTATTGCACTACCTGGCAGCAGATGGATCTACGGATACCATCGTTCCCTTATTTATTTTTTAATTTTTAAATTATATGATTAAATTATTTTTTTATATTATAAAAGTAAAATAAAGTCCAGCAATATCTAGTAAACAACAAATTTGTAAATTTATTATTTTCTTTTTTAATTTTAAACAAAAAAATTAATTTTTTTCTAATAGTAGAAAAATAAAAAATTATAACAATATACAAAAAAAAAAACAAAATAATTGAAAAATTTTAAAATTAATTTATTCTTAATTGTGTACAAGTGTAACAAAAAAAAGTCAAGTGTCCAGGTGTAGCATTATCTGGTGAATAAAAAATAAAAAGAATTTAAAAAATTTAAAATTTTAAAAAACTAAATTTTTTATTTTTGAATTTTTATATTATGAGATTAAATTTTTTTATTTAAATTAGAAAAATAAAATAAAGTCTAGCAATATCTAGTAAATAACATATCTGTAAATTTATTATTTTTTAATTTTTAAAATAAAAAATAAGTTCTTTTCTAATAATAGAAGAAAAAAATTCCAACAATATACAAAAAATAGAAAAATTGAAAAATTTTAAATTTTTTAAAGTAATTTATTCTTAATTTGTGAATAGGTGTACCAAAAAAAGTCAATTGTTCGGGTGTAGCATTTTTCGGTGAATAAAAAGTAAAAATATTATTAAATAATTTAAAATTTTTATAAACTAAATTTTTTATTTTTGAATTTTTAAATTATATGATTAAATTATTTTTTACATTATAAAAGTAAAATAGAGTCCAGCAATATCTAGTAAACAACAAATTTGTAAATTTATTATTTTCTTTTTTACTTTTTAAACAAAAAAAAAAATAATTTTTTCTAATAGTAGAAAAATAAAAAATTCTAACAATATACGAAAAAACAAAAAATTTGATAAATTTTAAAATTAATTTATTCTTAATTTGTAAATAAGTGCAACCAAAAAAACTCAAGTGTCCAGATGTAGCATTATCCGGTGAATAAAAAATAAAAAAAATTAAAAATTTTAAAATTTTAAAAATCTAAATTTTTTATTTTTTAATTTTTAAATTATAAGATTAAATTTTTTTATCTAAATTATAAAAATAAAATAATGTCCAACAATATCTTGTAAACATCAGATCTATAAATTTATTATTTTTTTTAATTTTAAACTAAAAAAATAATTTTTTTCTAATAGTACAAAAAGAAAAAATTCTAAAAATATCCAAAAAATAAAAAATTGAAAAATTTTAAAATTAATTTATTCTTAATGGGTGAACAAGTGTAGTAAAAAAAAGTCAAGTGTCTGGGTGTACCATTATCCGGTGAATAAAAATTATTTTGAAAAATTAAAAATTTTAATAACTAAATTTTTTATTTTTGAATTTTTATATTATAAGACTAAATTTTTTTATTTAAATTAGAAAAATAAAATAAACTTGATGTGTGGAAAACGATCCAACACAAAACTCACCGGCAAGTGGACCGGGTCGCATCAAGTAATAATAACTCACATGAGTGAGGTCGATCCCACAGGGATTGAAGGATTGAGCAATTTTAGTTTAGTGGTTGATTTAGTCAAGCGAATCAAGTATTGGTTGAGTGGTTTGTATTTGGAAAAAACTAAATTACATGAATTGTAAAGGGAGAGGGAAGAATTGCAGTAAACTAAAGAGAACAGAAAGTAAAAGTGCTAAATCTTAAAGACAAGTAAATTAAATTGCAGAAACTTAGATTGCAAGAAATGTAAATGACTGAATCTTAAAGTGCAAGAAATGTAAATTGCTTGAATTATAAAAGGGATTGGGAGCTGGGATTGCAGAATTTAAACAAGGAGAAGTAAATTGCAACAAAACCGAAGAGTAGAAGGTGAATTGAAGTAAAGTAGATCTAAACAGAAAAGTAGAAATGCTTGAGAAATTAAAACAGAAAGTGATGCTTAATTTGCAGCAATTAAAAGGATGTTGAAGATCTCAGGAGTGGAAGAGACTAGAAAACAAGTCTAGATCTCAAATCCTTCCTTGATCCAACAAGAACAATTGCAAAAGAAATAAAGAAAAGTAAATTTCAGAAAGAGAAGAAGATGAAGCAGTAAACAGAAATTAAATTATGCAGTAAAAGTAAACAAGAGATCTCAACGTGAGATTGAAACAGAAGTTCTTCAATTCTCCACCCAAGATCCAAGATGAAAAGTAAAGGGTGCTCAAGCAAGAACAAGGAAGAAGAGAGATCAATTCTCCTCCCTAATTCTCCAAAATCCAAGTTCAAAGTAAAGAGCTCTCAAAATTACAAAAATGGAAATTCAAAGAAGCAAAAGAAAATTTCAAAGTAAGTAAAAAAGGTCCCCTTCCTAAATCAAACTAACACCTATTTATACACTTCCTAAATTGGATCTAAGAATTTGGGTGGGCTCTAAAATTTGGTGAAGAAATGAATTAATTTGAATTTTTGATGAATTTTTGGCTATTGGCAAGAGCTTTGGCCAAGGCTTGCCAAGAGCTTTGGTTCCCTTTCCTTCCAAAGTGTTACGCACGGTTCCTTGTGACAAGAGAACAAAGCTCTTTGCAAGAGTTTGAAAGCTCTTGGCAAGAGCTTTACTTGTCCTTGAGGTCCTTGGTTCAAGCCTTGGGTGAAGCACTTGTGGAGCTAATTTTCTTGCAACCAAGTAGCGCCTGATGTCTCCCTTCCTTGAGGTGCCTAGTTTGATCCTTGGGGAATGCAAGAGCTGCCCATTTTTCATGGCACAAGAGTGGCGCCCAAAAGCTTTGCTTCCTTGAGGGACTTAGTTCGAACCTTGGTGAGTGAAAACAAGCCAATTTCGGCTTATTTTTCCTTGTGAAGTAGCGCTGGCCCCCTCCCCTTGGTCATGGGTTCAAGCCTTGGTGAGTGAATTGGCAAGCTTTTCTTCCTTGATTTTCTTTGAAGCATGCCCGAAAAAGCTCTTTGGCAAGAGCTTCAAAGCTCTTGGCAAGAGCTTGGCTCTTGCTTCCTTCTTCCATGTGCTCTTGATAAAGCTCTTGGCAAGAGCTTCAAAGCTCTTGGCAAGAGCTTGGCTTCTGATTCTTTGAAGAAAAGCTCTCCACAAGAGCTTTAAAGCTCTTGTCAAGAGCTTTATACCCTTGTTTCTTGAATGCATCCATGCTTCTCCTTCTTTGAGCCACGCTTCTCTTCCTTGTGCCACGCTTTCTTTCTTTGCTTAGATCATGCTCCTTAGGCTACACTTTTCTTATTTTTTTCTTTTCTTCACCTATAAGTAATCAAAACAACCAATCAAAGTATCACAAAATTCACAAAGCTTAAAATTCATTTAAAACCAATTAATTTTAGTTTAAACTTCATGATTTTGTATCAATTAAAGAGTGGTTGATTAATTCAAAGAAACCATGTAATTCCACTCCAAACTGCTAACTTATAATACAAGAAAGCGCATAAAACCTAATAAAAACAAAGAAAAAGACTAGTAAAACTAGGCTAAGATGACTTGTTATCACAACACCAAATTTAAAACTTGCTTGTCCCCAAGCAAGCATTAAACACAAGAGAAGATAAAATGAAATAGAGTAGCATACATGTCCTTATTAAGCAGATAGTTGAACTAAGTTCATGGGATTTCATGCAGATCAATAGTATCTCATTTATTCTTTGCTGTTACATAAGATATGTTTCTTCAAAGATTCACTATGGTTGTTGCAACAATGCCTTACTTTTTGCTTACTCCCTTGCTAGCTTTTTCCTTCTTTCTTTTTCTTAGAGAGCTTATTACTTGTTGAAGGCTTGGTGGCAAATGTTGCAGTAGCCTTTGGCTTTATTGCACTCAACATTCCTTCACCACAGATACATGGCTCACCTTTTTCCTCCTAGGATCATTGATGCCCAGCATCTCTTTGGATAACTAAGTGTTTTGTAGCTAAGTTGCTCTTTATTGTGGACTTTCAGTTGGAAATCCCAAATCAGTTGATCTAAGTGGCCAAGTTTTGAAATACTCCTTAGAACTTACTTGTCCAAGCATATCCTAGTACACAAACACCACAGGCATATGTCTTAGGGTCCAAGCTATTGGTGTCTAGCCTTATTATTTGTTTTTTTGCCACTTTTTGGCTTTTTCTATTTCTTTTTCTTTCTGTTTTGATTTATTTTCAAGGGGCTTTCATTAATTGAAGGATCATAACAGCAAACTAGCTTAGGCTTCAAAGAACATGTCATTATGCAACATTTATTTTGTGAGCTATCAATTGAATCAAACACATACCACCACTAACGTTCATTCTAACTTTTGCAATATTGAACAATTACTTTTCTAAATCAAACATCTTTCTTTTATTCAGACTGCATGGGGGGGACAAAACAAAATTTAAGCAAATGAAGGATAACAAGATTATAATGCAAGCAATATATTAAAGCATTAAAATGTAAAACATAAAGGCATTAAAATGCAAACACAACAGCATTGAAGGCATGTCATGTTTCAGACATACATCTTTCTTATTTAAGTAAAAGTAAAAAGAACTTCACCACCTCTATTTGTCAGGCATTTCCATTCTGCTGGATTCTCCCCTCTTCTTTTTCCTCTTTTTTGTATGATCTTGAGCTTCTTCACAAGGGCATCTTCTGTCCCAGATAGAGTCTAGCAGGCCCCAGAGTCCAACATCCTCCAATCTGTTTTGTATACGTGCTGAGTATCTATCTGTTCTTGCTCTCTGCTGGTTCACTAATTCAGTGCACATCTCAAATGGTTTAATCTGTGGATTTATTGCTGGCATGCTGTGAGTTAAGTAATCCAGCTTGGCCTGGGTATCTTCATCATATTCTATCTTATCCACATGCCTACACTCTCCAATGGTATGATGTATGTTCTTCCATTGATACAAGTTGTGAGTGTACTCCCCATATTTGGCTTGAGTCAAGAACATTTTGTCGTAGGACTCTTTGAGATTTGTTGTTTGCTCTCTTTGCCCCTCAAGAATCTTTGTTTGAAATTCTTGTTGTTGGGCCATCATTTGTTGCTGCCAGCTCTCCTGTCTCTCCTCCATTTTGTGCTGCTAAGCTTCATTTTGCTCCCTATCTCTCAAATATTGCTCTCGGTGCTCTAGATATTTCTCTTGTGGCCTTGAGTACTGTTCTTGTGCTCTTACATTTTGTTGTGATATTTCCTCGAGAGCCCTCTGCAATTGACTTAAGTCTATGGCACTAAGAGTTTGCTCTCCTTCCCTTTGAGGTCTTCTTCTCCTTTGGGGTTCTTCTTCTTACTCATCCTCTTCATTAATGCCTTCCATGATTCTCTTTGTAATTCCTTTCCCCTTCTTTACTTTCTCCATGTCCTCATCTTCAAAGATCACTCCATCTTTATTGCAGAGCCTTAGGATGGTGCTTGGATGGCCAAGCCTACTTGAAGTGCTTATACTTTCAGCCATCTCTTGGATACTGTCGGCAATAAGTTGTGCCAGATTGGTTTTTCCTTCATGTAGGATACACTATACTAAGAGTGCATGCTTAATTATCACAGATGAGGTGTTCCCAGTGGGTAGTATGGATCTTTTTACTACCTCGTACCACCCCTTGGCTTCAGGGGTAAGATTCATTCTCTTCAAGTGGCTTGGAACTCCTTTTGAATCTCTTTCCCAGTCTGTGCCTTCCAAGCATATCCCCTGTAGGATCTCATCAGGATCATTCTCCTTTCGCAGTCTGGCTTCATAGCTGAGCTCTTCACCAACAATGTTTTTCCCTCTTTCAGCTCTCCTTAATCTCCTAAGAGTTTTTTCGTCTTGTTCACAAAAAGTAGGTATAATTCTCCTTGTACCTGACATACAACCAAAGCATAAGAATCACACAACACCAAAAAGGCAATAATACTTCAATCCATTGCTAAAGTGAAATGTTAGTTGGCTTAAGCAAAAATTCAAACAGTTAGTATGTTAGTCAAAAATTAAAGAAACAGAAAAGAAAAAGTGCTTGATCTAGATCTCCACTTCACTTAATCATTGTCAATCTAATTCAATCCCCGGCAACGGTGCCAAAAACTTGATGTGTGGAAAATGATCCAACACAAAACTCAGCGGCAAGTGAACCGGGTCGCATCAAGTAATAATAACTCACATGAGTGAGGTCGATCCCACAGGGATTGAAGGATTGAGCAATTTTAGTTTAGTGGTTGATTTAGTCAAGCGAATCAAGTATTGGTTGAGTGGTTTGTATTTGGCAAAAACTAAATTACATGAATTGTAAAGGGAGAGGGAAGAATTGCAGTAAACTAAAGAGAACAGAAAGTAAAAGTGCTAAATCTTAAAGACAAGTAAATTAAATTGCAGAAACTTAGATTGCAAGAAATGTAAATGACTGAATCTTAAAGTGCAAGAAATGTAAATTGCTTGAATTATAAAAGGGATTGGGAGCTGGAATTGCAGAATTTAAACAAGGAGAAGTAAATTGCAACAAAACAGAAGAGTAGAAGGTGAATTGAAGTAAAGTAGATCTAAACAGAAAAGTAGAAATGCTTGAGAAATTAAAACAGAAAGTGATGCTTAATTTGCAGCAATTAAAAAGATGTTGAAGATCTCAGGAGTGGAAGAGACTAGAAAACAAGTCTAGATCTCAAATCCTTCCTTGATCCAACAAGAACAATTGCAAAAGAAATAAAGAAAAGTAAATTGCAGAAAGAGAAGAAGATGAAGCAGTAAACAAGAGTGATAAAACTCACTTAGAGTGAGGTCGATCCCACGAGGATTAACGGATTAAGCAATCAATAGTAAATTAATTATTCTAGTTAGACAATCATTTTGGAGTGATGAGCAAATAACAGGACGTGTAAATGACATGAAGATAAAGGAAAGCAATAAAGTGCAAGGAAAATAAATGACATGAATGTAAAGTACTGGAAGGTAAAATTGCAAGAAAGTAAAGAACATCAAAGTAAAGTGCAGAGGAAATAAAATGCTGGAAAGTAAAGTACAAGGAAGTAAAAATTGTAAGAAAGTAAATGACGGAAAGTGAAGATGGAAAGCATAAGGGATGGGAGATGTTGATTCCTCTTGTATCAATGGGTCTCACTCCTTCTCAATCATGTAAGATAGATCCATGGTGGATTATGGGTAATTAAACCCCAATCTCTTAGTGATTTAATTTCTCTTCACATAATCAATTGCCAATCTCTTGATCTAATTGCCCATGAGAAGAGGTGAAGTTCAATTTCTAATCCAAAAGCCACACAACCCTCAAGACCTCAATTCAAAGTGGTTACATCTCACATACCAACTAAGAATGTGTTGATCAAGAGGATTATGAGAGAAGAGCCTCAAACTGAATTCCATGATCCCTCTCTCAAGGCTCACATGAAATTCTAATAGATTCAATCCCCCTCTCAGTGGTGATTGAATCTTTGAAGCACAAAAGCTCTTTCTTAGAAAAACAAACATGATTTCTAATATCATACTGCATAAATCCAAAGACCCCAATATTAGAGTGGTTATATGTCACGTACCAACTCTAAATCAAGAATCAATTTCATTGTGCCAAGAGAGCTCAAACTGAATCCTATGATCTCTCTCTCAAGGTTCACAATAGGATTCTAATAGATCCAAGGATCTTTGAAGATCAAAACTCTCTTGCAAGGATTCTAATAGATATCCAAGTATGAAGATAGAGTGAAGAAGAGAAGGAGAAATAAACATCAATTCAATTAAAATTGAAACAGAGCTCCTTTCCCAAATGCAAAGGAAATTAAGTGGTCATTGCTCTCAAATGAAAACTAAATTGCATGAAATTAAAGTGCATGAAAATAAAGAGTGAGAATTCAAAACAGAAATTGAAAATTCAAGAATTCATAAATGAAAATTACAAAGTAAACTAAAATACTACTAAGGAAGAAGAGAAGTGGAAAAGAAGAAGAGTGTTTGAGGGGGAGGGGTCTGAAGACCCACTCCTAATGGAATGTGCCAATTCATAGAATTCCAAATTGGTCTCCTCCGTATCCCCCAATCCCACCCTTTATTCTATGAAGCTAATGTCTTTATATAGGCTTTCCTAAATTACAAATTAAAATGAAATTAAAAGTAAATTACAATCAAAATAAAAATTAACTATTCTAGATCATTCTTTTGGCCTTGATTGGTTGAGATTAATGGGCTTTGTTCTTGTTGGATTAGCTAGCTCATGAGTGGAGTTGCTGGCCTTTAAGGAAAACAAAGGAAGCAGAGCTTGTTCACATCAATTCTGGCCCAGTGAACGGGCGTTACTGGCAAACACGCTAGTGTTATTGCAAGTTGGCAACGTGTGTGTTAGTCCCCCCTGGGCTGAGGTTTGGTGATGGGCGTTGCTAGCCCAAGTTGTTGCCAAACACTTGGCTCTTCTTCTTCTTAGTTTCACTTTTCATGCTTAATGTTGCCTAAACTTTGAGCTTCAATCCTTTGCTTCAATATCAACTATTATACATCATTGGAAAGCTCATAATGTCTTCTTTCCAATGCACTTGGGATCATCTCAATTGGATCTTCCTAGCTCAAGTTATGCTCCATTGAAGAGGGCAAGGTCAAGTTGCCTTGGTTGTGGGCGTTTTTATCAAACACGCCAGTTCACTCCAAGTTGGCAACGTGCTAGTGCCCTTCCTTGGCCCAAATTCTTAGCCCTTTGGCATTTTTGATGAACACACCTTCTCCTCCTTGCCTTGGCAAAGTGCTTGACCTTCTTTGGGCTCATTCATGCCTCCTTGAATTTTAACTTCATGTTTTTGTTTTTGGGGCCTAAAGATGACCATGATTTGTGCTTCAATTTTGTGCTCCACTACAGACTATTATACATGGTTGAAAAGTTCTGAATGTCAGCTTTCTAACGCAACTGGAAGCACCTCAATTGGATCTCTGTAGCTCAAGTTATCCTCCATTGAAGAGAGCAAGGTCAGGCTGCCAAAATCGCGGGCGTTGTTAGCAAACACGCCTTTGCTCTTCCAAGTTGGCAACGTGTTCATTTTCTGAGGCTCCAAATAAAGCCCGCTTTTGAAGCTTTAAACGAATGTCAAACCCATACTATGATATATGGTTGGAAAGCTCTAGATGTCTACGTTCCAACTCCGTTAAAATCACCTCATTTGGAGCTTTGTAGCTCAAGATATACCCCCATTGAAGGAGGTAAGGTCAGGCTGCCAAGCTCACCAGCATTTTTGGCAAACACTCCCTTGTATTTCCAAGTTGCCAACGTGCTACCTTCATTCTTCACCATCCACAGCTTCCTGGCATTGTTTCCAAACACGCCAATGCTTTCTTGAGTTGGCAACGTGCTCGATGCTCTTTCCTAGCTCCAAACATTGCTTCCCACGTTGCCATTGAACACGCCTATAGAACCCACGTTGGCAACGTGCTCATTTCTGAGGCTCCAAATGAAGCCAGCTTTTGAAGCTTTAAACGAATGTCAAACCCATACTATTATATATTGTTGGAAAGCTCTGGATGTCTACTTTCAAATGCCGTTGGAATCATCTTATTTGGAGCTTTGTAGCTCACGTTATGCTCCATTGAATGGGGCAAGGTCAGGCTGCCAGATTTGCTGGAGTTGTTGGTGAACACGCCAATGTGATTCTAAGTTGCCAACGTGCTCTTCATTCCCAGGTTGCCAAGCTTGCTGCGTTGTTGATGAACACGCCCATGCAATCCCAAGTTGGCAACTTTCTTCTTCATTCCAAGGCTTGACAAGCTTGCTTGGCGTTGGAGGCAAACACGCCTTCCTTCTCCCAGGTTGGCAACATGCATTACCTTCTAGGGAGCCAAATTCTTGCAAGGGCGTTGCTAGCAAACACGCCCTCACTTTCCCCAAGTTGGCAACGTGCATTCTTCATCCTCTTAGCTCCAAGTTTGCTGAGTTGCCAATGAACACGCCAATAGAAAGCTAAGTTGGCAACGTGCTATGCCTTCCAAGGCTGCCAAGCTTGCTGGCGTTAGAGGCAAACACGCCTTCCTTCCCCCAAGTTGGTAACGTGCACTCTATCTCTTGTCATCCAGGGCTTCCTCACTTCATTGCTTCACACATTGGCATTGGCGACGCCCTTCTAGAGTTGGCAACGCCCTTGGTGACTTCCTCTTTGCTCCAGGGCTCTTTGCTTCACCTATTATCAACCAAACACATGCATCAAAGCCTTGCTAAATCACAAGATTTTGCATCATTCATAACATCAAACAATTCTTGCATAAATCTCATGAAAATTCACATAATTAACAATGTTTGATTAAATCAAGGCATGCATACAATTCTCATCCAAATACTTGCTTATTGCCTAAGAAAATGTATGAAACCAACCTAAAGCATACAAAAAATGGCTAGTAAAACTAGCCAAGATGTCCTGGTATCACAACACCAAACTTAAATCTTGCTTGTCCCCAAGCAAGAAAAGAACTATGCACAAAGAATTCACTTAATTGGAATACATTGAAGAATTACTCATGATGCCTTAGTGGGTGAAGTGATTAAGTGATAGTGGGGTGAACTCCAATTTATATGCTTATGCAAGGATTCCAATGCTCATTAGTCCATACATTTTGGAAGTCTTAGATCTTAGGACTTTCATTCAAATGATATTATGGAAGTCTCTTTATAGATAATCACCTTGAAGCAGCACTTATTTTCTAGCATTTTTTCCTCTTTGGATTTTGACCTTGACTCTAAGTGTCATGTCTCAAAGCGGCTCTTTAGATAAGCTTTCAATCAATACACCCAAACCAGTTGGTCTAAGGTATTAGGTGTTGAAGCACCCCTTAGGATTTACTTGCTCAAGTCTCTCTCTTTGACACAAATTCACCACAAGCATTTAACTAGGACAATAACTCTTGGAGTTCTTGTTTCTTTCTTTTTCTTCCTAGTAATTGATGCTCAAAGTCTTGAGCTTGTCCTTTGTTTTTCTTTTTCTTTTGTTTTCTTTTGTTACTGCTTCTTGGATCAATAGATGTTTGAGACATTTCATAATACTTCTCTAAACTTCATTTCCTGTCTATGAGCTCCGATGCAAGTTTTCACAAACATGCAACTTCAATACACAATCATACAATCAGAACCTCCACTCCTCTTAATCTTTTTCTTGCCCCAAGATATATAAAATTCTTCAACATTTTCCTTTCAAAAGAATGGTTTCTTTGTTGCATTCTTAGAGATATTGGGTGCAAGTAAAATTCAAGATGATAATCATGATATCATGGCAACATGTTACAAATCAAATATCAAATTATGCTTATTCACAAGGAGTAATCACACATGCATACAAAAAATAGAAGACAATCATGCAATTTAAAGTGCTGGAAATAAATAAGAGGAAAAGGAACTTTACCACCTTGTAGTTCATCTTCATTGTTGTTGTCATTTTTCTCCTACTCTTCCACCTCCCACACCAAACTTAGAATGATTGCTTGTCCTCAAGCAATAATTAAAACAGTGGTGATGGGGTTTATGATGGGTCATGAGTGTCTTCAACAATGGAGTGTTAGTAGTACATGTGTTCAAGCAAGCGAAATAAAAAAATGACAATGAAGGCACAAGAAACAGAGACATTGATTGCAAAAACAAGTGGGGTGTGCATGATACATTGCATGAAAGGTAAGTGGCACACCAAACTTAGTGTGACACTTTCACTTGGCATTGATGCAAGTATCCAGTAAAGATTGGAAACAAATTTTGTTGCATAGCAACACCAAACTTAGAATGCAATCATATGCCAATTTATTTGGAATGAAACTAAGCAAAAGAAATTGTTGCATGTTAATGACACAATTACTAAGAGAAAAGATTGTCACGAGTAAGAGTTTCTTAGTGAGGAATTAACACAAACAGTTGGGGACGATAAAAGAAAGTATTAAAAGCAAAGAAATGACTAAAACAAAGAGAAAGAAAAAGTGTCTAATCTAGGTAATCAACCACCGGTAGATTGTTAATCACAATTAATCCCCGGCAACGGCGCCAAAAACTTGATACGCAAAAAATTAAGAAATTTCACATATTTACTACCGGCAAGTATACCAGGTCGCATCAAGTAATAAAACTCACTTAGAGTGAGGTCGATCCCACGAGGATTAACGGATTAAGCAATCAATAGTAAATTGATTATTCTAGTTAGACAATCATTTTGGAGTGATGAGCAAATAATAGGACATGTAAATGACATGAAGATAAAGGAAAGCAATAAAGTGCAAGGAAAATAAATGACATGAATGTAAAGTACTGGAAGGTAAAATTGCAAGAAAGTAAAGAACATCAAAGTAAAGTGCAGAGGAAATAAAATGCTGGAAAGTAAAGTACAAGGAAGTAAAAATTGTAAGAAAGTAAATGATGGAAAGTGAAGATGGAAAGCATAAGGGATGGGAGATGTTGATTCCTCTTGAATCAATGGGTCTCACTCCTTCTCAATCATGTAAGATAGATCCATGGTGGATTATGGGTAATTAAACCCCAGTCTCTTGGTGATTTAATTTCTCTTCACATAATCAATTGCCAATCTCTTGATCTAATTGCTCATGAGAAGAGGTGAAGTTCAATTTCTAATCCAAAAGCCATACAACCCTTAAGACCTCAATTCAAAGTGGTTACATCTCACATACCAACTAAGAATGTGTTGATCAAGAGGATTATGAGAGAAGAGCCTCAAACTGAATTCCATGATCCCTCTCTCAAGGCTCACATGAAATTCTAATAGATTCAATCCCCCTCTCGGTGGTGATTGAATCTTTGAAGCACAAAAGCTCTTTCTTAGAAAAACAAACATGATTTCTAATATCATACTACATAAATCCAAAGACCCCAATATTATAGTGGTTATATGTCACGTACCAACTCTAAATCTGTAACACCCTACCATACAGAGTCTTATGCTTAAGTCATAATTCAGAGATGGCAAGGTATTACGACCTCTAAAACAAAAATTTAGTACGTATAGTAGTATGAGTAATTGATTATAACTAGGAGCCTTTGTAGAAAAAGTGGTAAACAAAAACCGTAACTCGAACGCGCAACACTCCGATCGATAACGTAACGAGCAAAGGATAAGCTAACGCAAGATCATATATATACAAAGAGTGTCAAAAACGGGAATATCAAGACTCAAAATCCGGCTGCAAAGATAACCGGTCCGAGCATAGCTATATATACATATAATAAAATAAGGAAAACCCCAAAGGAAACCCAAAGGGACACAAATACAGAAATCTATTCTCCAAAATCCCCTCTAGAAGGATTCATCACAATTTGTATTATTTAATGGAGATAAAAGTATCTATGCAAAACATATAAACCAAAATAGAGTCCCGAGAACAAGGGTCTTCGCTAATCCAGAAGTCTCCAGCATGCCTTAACGAGAAGCCTCGCTTCCTGCATCTGAAAACCACAAAATCCGCATGGGTGAGAACCAGAGGTCCCCAGCACGGTAACAGCTTCCACATATATAATACATAATAATAGAGGAAAGTCGAAGGCAATCCTAGAACTTCCTCCAGATAATATCAAAGCTTATAAACAAACTAAATCGTAAGTGGCAACTGACTAAAGATCCTTCAGTCTAACTAATACTTCCCTTTCCAATTCCTTCAGACCTCCCAACCACCAGCAGGAGTATAATATAGAAAACACAGTTATATCAGACAAGAGATTTACAAATAGGAACGAATAAGGCATTTAGACAATTAGCAAGTAATATGCAGTCAAATAGGCAATCTCAAACAATTCATGTAGTATGCTTACGATGCATGCCTGTCCCTAGTGGCTGATGATATCATCTGTCGGTTATAGAGCCAACCCGATAAGTCCTGGTAGCTAACCATTGGACTGTCCCTCTATCGCGCATCCCCAACTCGAGTTATACTCATCATAAACTTGATCATAATCATGATCCATATCCATCACCCTCACTGGTGAATATTTACAGGGGCAAGCTCATCCGGGCCTTTCACAGTGCCCGGCCACACTTACGACATAGGGTCAAAAGAGCTTCGAGTCTCAACCTGGAGCACGTGGTGGCCAGCCACTGCTTCCTCCCAGGAAAACCCTCATCTCCGATGGTGGAAGTGCAAACATTCACAATTCATTCAACAGTATATATGCATTTATACTTAGCCATAATCATGGCTTCGCCGTAACACGGCAATAATCTAGCCATCCGGCTCATGGTTAAGTCCATAACCAGCCAATTCATTAACAATTACGGCCCTTCGGCCCATGGCACAACAAGCACTTCCACCGCCATCCTCTGCATCTCACATAATCATCTTTGATCCTCAATGATCATTCATTTTTCCCCTTGCTTCACTCGCAAGTTACCACATTCACTAGCCCTTTTTCTCATGCTAGGCATATCATAATGATTCAAGACATAAGTGGTGAGATTGGAGGCTTAGAAGTATGAAATTTGGCTTTTAAAACTCAAAAATCAACTTTGGGATGAAAACAGGGCCACGCGTACGCGCACTCCACGCGCACGCGTGGATGGCCTTAAAACTCATCGACGCGCAAGCGTCATACGCGTGAACGCGCGGATTTAAAATTAGCCAAACGACGCGTGAGCGTCAACCACGCGTACGCATGGGTGCTCTTGCATCCCAGGCACAAAACTAGCACAACTCTGGCACAACTCTCTGGAAAATGGCTGGGCATTTGGTGCAGCGCATCGACGCGCCCGCGCACACCACGCGCACGTGTGGATGGTGCTTTCTTGAAGAACGGCGCGTACGCGCCAAGTGCGCCTACGCGTGGGGGTTCATTCTGCTAAAAATTTTCTAAGTTAAAAGCTGTAGAATTCACAGATTCAACCCCCAATCTTCCGACGGACGTAACTTTCTCATTTTAAATCGTTTTTCACCCGTTCTTCGAACGGCATGGACATCCCGGATCCAATTTCATTTCTAAATAGATTTGGCACAAATTAGAGATCTGTAGTCCAAGTTATGTCCCGTCAAAGTATGCCCAAAAACCATATTTTCATACAAAACCATAAAGTGCCATTTTCAAAACAAGCCACTTTCAACTCTTTTCAAAATCAATCAAAACATTCCAATTTCATCCCTTTTCTTTGAAATCAATCAAAATGTAGCAAAATCAACATCAAGCCATCGTCAACTCACACATTGACATTTTACCAAATTTCCAAAATCGCCATCCAACCCTTTTAACACTTCTCAATCAAATGGCTAAAGGACAAACACAATATCATGTCATACACCCTCCCTCACCCCAATTTCCAATAATACCATTTCCAATCAACCATCATTATACATAATCAACATCATACTCACTATCAACATGGTATCACCCATCAATTCAACCTCAATCATCCATCAAGCATATATCACAACATGCATTTCTCATATATCGGCATCAATATTCATAATCACATATATGATCACTGATGTGGGGAAAATGATCCAACACAAAACTCACCGGCAAGTGTACCGGGTCGCATCAAGTAATAATAACTCACATGAGTGAGGTCGATCCCACAGGGATTGAAGGATTGAACAATTTTAATTTAGTGGTTGATTTAGTCAAGCGAATCAAGATTTGGTTGAGTGATTTGTGATTTGCAGAAGCTAAATTGCATGGACAGTAAAAGGGGAAGGGCAAATTTGCAGTAAACTAAAGAGCAGGAAAATAAAGGAGCTGAATCTTAAAGTGCAAGTAAATTAAATTGCAGAAACTTAGATTGTAAGTAACGTAAATGGCAGAAGCTTAATGTGCAAGAAACGTAAATTGCTTGAATTGTAAAAGGGATTGGGAGTTGGGATTGCAGAAATTAAACAAGAACAACTAAATTGCATTAAACAATAAAAGAGAAAATTGAATTGCAGTGAAGTAGATCTTAAACAGAAGAGTAAAATGCTTTGAGAATTTAAAAACAGAGAGTAAGCAATGCTTAATTTGCAGCAAAGTAAAAGAGGTTGAAGATCTCAGGGTGGAAGAGACTAGATAACAAGTCTAGATCTCAAATCCTTCCTTGATCCAACAAAAATAATTGCAAAAGAAATTGAAAAGTAAATTGCAGAAAGAGTAGAAGATGAAGCAGTAAATGGAAATTGGAATTCAATTATGCAGAAAAATTAAACAAGATCTCAAGATGAGATTGAAACAGAAGTTCTTCAATTCTCCACCCAAGATCCAAAGCAAGAAAATAAAAGAGTGCTCAAGCAAGAACCAAGAAGAAGAGAGATCAATTCTCCTTCCAAGTTCTCAGAAAATTACAAACTCAAAGCAAAAAGTTCAGAATTAAAAATGAAAGCTCCAAAGGAAAATTCAAAGTAAAAGTCTAGAGGTAAAAGAAGATAAAAATCCCCCAAAAGTTCCTAATTACATCAAACTAACTCCTATTTATACACTTTCTATTCTTGGATTTTGGAATTTGGATGGGCTTTTGATTTGGTGAAGAAATGAATTAAATTGGATTTTTAATCCAATTTTCAGCCCAAGTTTGCACCTCCCAGGGGTAAGCTCAGTTGGAAAAACCAACTGAGCACTCTAATGCCTTGCTTGCCCGTGTCAGTTTGGTGCGCCCAGCCCCTTAGTTAATGCGTGACACTAGATCTCAGTTGGAATTTTGAACTGAGCTCTATGTGTGTCAAAGTTGTGCGCTCCATGGCATCCTGGCCATGTCAAGTGCGCGCTCAAAGCCCTCCTTGGTGTCTTGGTCCGTGTCATGGTGTGGGGAGGATGGGATGTAGTGATGCTCAGTTGGAAAAACCAACTGAGCTTTCCATGTAGCGCCTTGTTCTTGTCCTTAATGTCCCAGGTTCGAATCCTGGTGGAGGAAGTGGAGGAAATCTTGAAGCTAATTTTCTTGGATGAGTGGGTGCTCCTCCTTATGTTTTAAAGAATTCCCAAGTTCGAATCCTAGAGGAAGCATTCTAACTATTTCTTCTTGAATTCCCTTGCAAGGAGTAGCGTGTGGTTCCAAGTTCGAACCATGGAGGAGGCATTTTGGCTATTTTCTTCTTATTTTCATTGCAAGGAGCGTTCCTTGCTTCCTTTAGCTCATGAGTTCGAAACTTGGTGGCTTCACTCCTTGGAAGTTCATCTTGAATTAATTTGGAGAGGTCCCCGATAAAGTTAACTTAGTTAACTGAGCTTTGTACCATTTCCTTGCTTTCTTTAGTGCTCAGTTAACTATTTGAACTTAGCTTTGTACCTTGCCTTCTCCTTTCATTCCTTGTGAAGCTCAGTTCATTTTTCCAACTTAGCTTCCATTCTTCCTTGATTTTTGCCACGCTTTTTCTCTCTTGAGCACACTTGTGGCTTCCTTTGGAACGTTTCTTATGCCACGCTTTTCTTCTTTTCTTCTTTCTTCACCTACAAGTAATCAAAACAACCAATCAAAGTATCACAAAATTCACAAGGTTTATAAATCAATTAATTATCAATTAAATTTAGCTTAAACCTCATGATTTTGCATTAATTACATGGTGGTTGTTTGATTTAAAGAAGTCATGCATTTTCATTCCAAATCACTTACTTAGAATGCAAGAAAGTGCATAAAACCTAATAAAAACAAAGAAAAAGGCTAGTGAAACTAGGCTAAGATGACTTGTCATCAATCACATCATATATCTCAACCATTCAACAACATCAACAATCCAATGCTTATCTTAGGGCCTCTAGCCTAAGTATTTTCTACCACATTACATATTAGATACGGGAAACCGAAACCATACCTTAGCCGATTTCCCACGCTCAACTAGAGCACTTCCAAACCACTTGTCCACAAGCTCTCAAGGTATCAACACCTCCAAAAATAGATTTTATCACACAAAACCATTTTCCAAGCTTTCCAAAATTACCAATCAAGCTCCAATATTCACATATACACAACCTAAGCCACGATCATCATATCCATACACAACATCTCAATACCCAAACATCATAGAACAACAATTTACACTAGGGTTGAGAATCTTACCACACCCAAGGTCCAAGGAGACAAGATTAACCTTCTCCTTCAAGAGAGTTGGGTCCTATAACATCAAAGAATCCAAAATCTCAACATTTCACCCATGAAACTCGAAAACAAGGGCTGAAATTTCGAAGAGCAAAACGTGGCTTACCTCAAGATTGATTGTATGGGTTTTGTAGAACTCTCTACGGTGAACCCGTGGCCACAAACGGTGCGGCAATCGGAGCTCTAGATCAAAAGTTATGGTGGTTTGAAGATCAAGTGAGAGATAGAACATGAGAGAGTGTTCTTCCCTTCCTCTCCACCATTTCAGCGTGAATGAGAGTGCTGTGAGGAGAGAGAGTGCTGAAAACTAGGGTTTTGGTTTAGTTTAGTTGGGCCAAGGGCCCACTTTGGATCCGGTTGGACCGGTTTGGCCCGTTCGGTCCAATCTTGGTCCGTTTTCTATAAAATTGGTACCGAAATTCTCGTCCCAATCTCCTCTATCATATTAAGCCATAAAAATAACATTTTTGGCTTTCTAGAATAAATTCTCATTTATGGGTTAATTAGCCGTTAATTAATCGAGTCTTACATCCTACCCACCTAATTGGGAATTTCGCCCACAAAATTCAAATCCAATTACCTGAGAATAAGTGCGGATAATCCGTTCGCATCTCCGATTCAAGTTCCCAAGTGTGTTCCTCAACACCGCCTCGACTCCATGCCACTTTGACCAATGAAACCTCTTTTTCGCGCAACCGTTTGATACTAGTATCATCAATTCTGACTGGAGCCACTGGAAGTGTCAAATCTTCCCTTAACTGAACCGGTTCAGGTTCTAACACATGGCTAGTATCAGGAGTGTACTTCCGAAGCTGCGACACGTGAAATACGTTGTGCAGATTCGAAAGATGAGGTGATAGAGTCATTCGATACGCCACCGGTCCAATCTTCTCCAGGATCTGAAATGGACCAATGTATCGAGGATTCAACTTCTTTGCTTTAATCGCCCTACCTACTCCTGTGGTCAGAGTAACCTTTAGGAAAACATGATCTCATTCTTCAAATTCCAAGGGCTTCCGCCTCTGATCGGCGTAACTCTTCTGGCAACTCTGCGCCGTAAGCATCCTATCTCGGATTTTTTTAACTTGTTCAGTGGTCTCAGCTATCATTTCTGGCCCCAACAAGCCTTTCTCTCCAACTTCATACCAACATAGCGGAGATTGACATTTCCTCCCATACAATGCCTCATATGGAGCCATTCCGATGCTCGCATGGTAACTATTATTGTATGCAAACTCCACTAACGGCATATACCGATCCCAATGATGACAAGTCATCATATACCCTTTTTAATAGTCTTTTTCTTTATTTTCATTTGGTTTTATGCACTTTCTTGCATCCTAAGTAAGTAATTTGGAATGAAATTGCATAACTTCTTTGAATCAAACAACCACCATATAATTGATGCTAAATCATGAGGTTTAGGCCAAATTTAATTGCAGTTTTATGATTTGTAAACCTTGTGAATTTGGTGATACTTTGATTGGTTGTTTTGATTAATTGTAGGTGAAGAAAAGAAGAAAAGAAGAAAAGCGTGACCTAAGAAGCGTGGTTCAAGGAATAGAAAGTGTGGCCATCAAAGGAGAAAGTGTAGTGCAACAAACCATGGAACTCATTCCAAGAGCACCAAGCACTAAGAGAGCGCTACACTCACTTCCAAGGGACCAAAGCACAAAGCTCAGCTCACTTTGTGAGCTGAGCACAACACAAGGCCAAGAAATAAGGAAATGAGGAACCAAGCTCAGCTCACAAAGTGAGCATTATCGAGAGCGCTAGAGGAGAAATTCAAGAAAAATGATTTCCAAATGCATGCTCCAAGACTTGAACCCATGACCAAAGGGAAAGGGTGGAGGCGCTACTCTCATGGAAAATAAGCCAAAATTGGCCAAATGCACTCCCCAAGCTTCGAACCCCACACCTTGAGGAAGCAAGGAAGCAAGGCAACCAAGAAAAGGGGTAGCGCATGCTTCCCATGGGTTTCGAACCAAGGACCCTTCCTTGGATACACCAAAGCTCAGCTCACAAAGTGAGCTGAGCGCTACTTCTTGATGCATGGGGGCACATCTTGACACGGCCAGGAAAGGAGTGGAGCGCATGACACGGTCCAAGGGGCAGCACAACAAATTGGCACTAAGGCACCAATGCTCAGCTCACAAAGTGAGCTGAGCTCTCCCCTGATGCACCCCAAGACAGCAGCACGCTATCAATGCTTCCCCACACTAAGTGTCGAAGCTCAGCTCACTTTGTGAGCTGAGCACTCCCCTGGAAGCATATTACCCATGGGCTGAAAATTCAACCAAAAGTCCAATTTAATTCAAATCTTCACCAAATCAAAAGCCCATCCAAATTCCAATATCCAAGAATAGAAAGTGTATAAATAGGAGTTAGTTTGATGTAATTAGGGGAGCTGAATTTTACTTTTAAATTTTCCTTTCATTTTCATTTTGAGCTTTTAGTTTTGAATTTAGATTTCAGAGAACTTGGGAGGAGAATTGATCTCTCTTCTTCTTGGTTCTTGCTTGAACACTCTTTAATTTTCTTGCTTTGGATCTTTGGTGGAGAATTGAAGAAATTCTGTTTCAATCTCACCTTGAGATCCCTTGTTTATTTTCTTTCTGCATAATTGAATTTGAATTTCTGTCTACTGCTTCTTCATCTACTTTGTTTCTGCAATTTACTTTTCTTTGTTTCTTTTGCAATTGCTCTTGTTGGATCAAGGAAGGATTTGAGATCTAGACTTGTTATCTAGTCTCTTCCACTCCTGAGATCTCAACCCCTTTTAATTTGCTGCACTTAAGCACTGCTTCCTAGTTCTTTAAATTCTCAAGTCATTTTACTTTTCTGTTAAGATCTACTTCACTGCGCTTCAATTTTCTCTTTTATGTTTAATGCCATTTACTTGTTTCTTGTTTAATTCCTGCAAGTCCACGTCCCAATCCCTTTTATGATTCAAGCAATTTACATTTCTTGCACTTTAAGCTTCTGTTATTTACATTTCTTGCAAGTTAAGTTTCTGCACCTTATTTTACATTCTCTTTAAGATTCAGTATCTTTATTTTCCTGCTCTTTAGTTTACTGCAATTTTCCCTTTCCCTTTTACATTCTAAGCAGTTTAGTTTCTGTTAATCACAAACACTCAACCAATACTTGATTCGCTTGACTAAATCAACCACTAAACTAAAATTGCTCAATCCTTCAATCCCTGTGGGATCGACCTCACTCATGTGAGTTATTATTACTTGATGCGACCCGGTACACTTGCCGGTTAGATTTGTGTGTTTTGGTGGTTAATTTATTTTTCACCAAAATAACTCATCACCCAACTCGCTGGTTGGTCCAAAACACAAGCTCTCAACATATCCTCTAGGGTTTGGATCGTCCTCTCGGATTGACCATCTGTTTGAGGATGGTAAGCTGTACTCAAGCTTAATCGGGTTCCAAAAGCTTTCTGAAATGCACTCCAAAACCTCGAAGTGAAACGAGGATCTCTATCAGAGATTATAGTAGCAGGTACACCATGGAGTCTCACAATCTCCTTTATGTATAACCGAGCTAGCTCCTCAAGGGTGTAAGTCATCCGAACGGGTAAAAAGTGGGCTGATTTCGTCAGTCGGTCCACAATCACCCAGATAGCATCAAAACCAGTCCTAGTCCTTGGCAATCCTGACACAAAGTCCATTGCAATACTTTCCCACTTCCATTGCGGAACCTCTAAAGGTTGCAACATTCCGGAAGGTCTTTGATGTTCAATCTTTACCTTTTGACAAGTTAAGCACTTTAAAACATATTCCGCCACATTATTCTTCATACCCGGCCACCAAAACATCGCCTTTAAATCATGGTACATCTTAGTACTTCTCGGGTGAATGGAGAATCCGCTTTTGTGTGCCTCCTTTAAGATATCTTGCCTGAAAGTGCCAACATCCGGTACAATGATCCTACCCTTGAATCTCCATAACCCATCTTTTTCTTCCGACACTCTCCACTATTTTCCTTGCTCGATAGCCGGTAACACCTTCCATAACGCTTCATCATTTTCATGAGCCCTTAGGAGCTCAGATTTAAAATCACTCGAGATTTCTAATCGGCTCAAACACAAGGTTCCAGATACTTCACAAGCACCAATTTTCAGACACTCGAATTCCTTGAGCAACTTCTCCTCTTGAAGCATCATCCAAGCCGCATATAATGACTTCCGACTTAACGCATCCGCCACTACATTCGCCTTTCCTGGATGGTAATTCAACTCAAAGTCGTAGTCCTTCAATAATTCCATCCACCTCCTTTGCCTCATATTAAGCTCTTTCTGATCAAAGAGATATTTCAAGCTCTTGTGATCGGAGAAGACTTGGAACTTAACCCCATAGAGATAATGCCTCCACACCTTCAAGGCAAACACGACCGCAGCGAGTTCCAAATCGTGCGTAGGGTAACTAACTTCATGAGGTCTCAACTGTCGTGAGACATACGCCACCACATTATGATGCTGCATCAGCACGCATCCTAGACCCTTTAGTGAGGCATCACAGTACACCTCAAATGGTTCTTTTGGCTCAAGTAACACTAACACAGGTGCAGTGGTCAACTTTTTCTTCAATGTCTGAAAGCTCTCCTCGCACTCAGGAGTCCAAACAAACGGAGTGTCTTTGCGAGTTAACTTTGTCAATGGCAAGGCTAATTGCGAAAAGCCTTTGATGAACCTTCGGTAATAGCAGCTAAACCCAGAAAACTCCTTATCTCAGTTACTGTGGTTGGTTGCTTCCAATCCATCACAGCTTCCACCTTAGTTGGATCTACGGCTATTCCTTTCTTACTCACCACGTGACCCAAAAACTTCACCTCACTCTTCCAGAACTCACACTTAGACAGTTTCGCATAGAGTTTCTTCTCCTTCAAAATCTGCAACACGGTCCGCAAGTGTTCCGCATGCTCCTCTTCAGTCTTGGAGTAAATTAGTATATCGTCAATGAAGACAACAACGAATTTATCCAGAAATGGACGGAACACTCTATTCATGTAATCCATAAACACTACAGGAGCATTCGTCAACCCAAAAGACATTATAGTATACTCGTAATGACCATAACGAGTCCTGAAAGCGGTCTTAGGGATATCCTCACCCCTCACCCTTATCTGGTGATAACCGGATCGCAAATTGATCTTGGAGAAAACCCCAGCTCTTTGTAATTGATCCATGAGGTCATCAATTCTTGGCAATGGGTACTTATTCTTTATGGTGACCTTGTTCAGCTGCCTGTAATCCACACAGAGCCGCATACTTCCATCTTTCTTCTTTACCAGTAACACTGGAGCACCCCACGGGGAAACACTTGGTCGGATAAAGTACTTACCCAACAATTCCTCTAACTGAGACTTTAGCTCGGCCATTTCTAATGGTGACATTCTATAAGGAGCACTTGAGATTGGTCCCGCCCCAGGCACCAATTCAATAGCAAACTCGACCTCTCGGTTAGGTGGAAATTCCTCAATATCATCGGGAAACACTTCCGGAAACTCACACACTACCAGAATCTGATCCAACTTTTGGTCATCACTCGAAACACCCACGGTTAACAACAGGATACCCTGACATTCGATTCCGAAATAGTTCACCATCATCGAATTCAAGTAATAGTTATTCACCACGACCGGCCCTTCTGTATCCTCCGGCATAAAGTACACCGACTTTGTAGAACAATCAAGCAGGACATGGTTCTTAGATAACCAGTCCAATCCCAAGATAAGAGCAAGACCAATCACCGGTAAGAAGATTAAATTATGGACAAAATCACGCTGCTTGAACCTAAACGAAACTTTCGGGCATCCTAGCCTAGTCACCATGGCTTCATGGGTAGCGTTATACACTTTTAGGTCATAACCTAAGGTTACGATCTTCAATCCTAACTCATGGGCTTTCTCAAATGCAATGAATGAATGCGATGCTACCGAATCAAATAAAGCATTTAAAGTTTGACCAGCCATTTCACAGTTACCTCAAATGAGTGTCTCGGATCCCTCTGCACCCACAGCTGAGGTGGTGAACACCCGACCAGTTTGTTGTGCTTTCCCAGCACCTTGCTTCTGCCGCTCCGGACAACTTGCGGCTTTATGCCCCGCCTTTCCACAATTGTAGCACAAACCCCATCCGGCCTTGCACGGTGCTCCCGGATAGTGACTTCCACACCTAGTACAAGCTTGATCATTCTGAGGCTGCTTCCCAAACCTTTTCTCTTGGGAGTTGTTGTTGTTGGGCCTCCTAAAAGAACTTCCCCTTTTGAAAGGCGGACCTCTAGGTGCAAAGCTCTTCCCTCGGTTCTGTGGAAATGATCCTTTGTGACTCCCTTTCTCAGTGGCTGCCCTCTTCACACACTCTTAGCAACCCTACACTTGTTCACCAACTCGGAGAAAGTCCTAATCTCCATTGGCCCCACCGAACTGAAAATATCGCTCCGGAGTCCTCCTTCGTACTTAACACACTTCCATTCTTCATATTCCACCAGAGTCCTTTGACACATACGAGAGAATCTGAACAGCTCCTCAAACTTGTCAGTATACTCAGATACGGACATAGTACCCTGCTTCAGCTGCAACAATTCAAGCTCTTTGGCCGTCCTAGCAGAAGTTGGAAAGTACTTCTTATAGAACTCCTATTGGAAGACATCCCAGGTGATATAATCATCACCCTGCTACAGAAGGCGTCAGATACCCTGCCACCAATGTGACGCTTCACCAGTGAGCAAATAGGTAGCGAACTCCATACGCTGCCCTTCAGGTACAACCTGCGCTTGCAGTGCTCGTTCCATAGCCTGAAACCATGTATCGGCTTCAGTCGGGCTAGTAGTTCCCTTGAACTTCGGGGGATTAACCTTCAAAAAGTTCGCCAGTGTCATCGGGCCCTGAACTCCACCTCCGTAATTACCATGGTTGTTCATCTGTTGACCAAGAGCCTCAGCAGTGGCTTGCATAGCAGCAGCCATATTCTCCAACGCAGTCATAAAGTTCACCGGGTCATTAGGGTTATTCTCCAGCGCACGAGCATTATTACGACTCCTCCCACGACCTCTACCGCGTCCACGAGGCGCCATCTGGTTCCTATACACACCAAACAATCGATATTAAGTTGATCAGTCTCAATATCGGAAGTCTAGTGCTTCAAAGTCCCAAATGTATGCTCATGAACGTTTATGCCAATTATATCAAGTAGATATACTAACAGCACATAACACACATACAGAGAATGCACAGAAGCATAGTCAGTCCGTCCCTCAGGCTCTACAGGAACGAACTGCTCTAATACCATAATGTAACACCCTACCATACAGAGTCTTATGCTTAAGTCATAATTCAGAGATGGCAAGGTATTACGACCTCTAAAACAAAAATTTAGTACGTATAGTAGTATGAGTAATTGATTATAACTAGGAGCCTTTGTAGAAAAAGGGGTAAACAAAAACCGTAACTCGAACACGCAACACTCCGATCGATAACGTAACGAGCAAAGGATAAGCTAACGCAAGATCATATATATACAAAAGTGTCAAAAATAGGAATATCAAGACTCAAAATCCGGTTGCGAAGATAACCGGTCCGAGCATAGCTATATATACATATAATAAAATAAGGAAAACCCCAAAGGAAACCCAAAGGGACACAAATACAGAAATCTATTCTCCAAAATCCCCTCTAGAAGGAGTCATCACAGTTTGTATTATTTAATGGAGATAAA
Source organism: Arachis ipaensis (assembly GCF_059453495.1). Taxonomy (NCBI): domain Eukaryota; kingdom Viridiplantae; phylum Streptophyta; class Magnoliopsida; order Fabales; family Fabaceae; genus Arachis; species Arachis ipaensis. The sequence continues at coordinate 73,964,609 of NC_142438.1, forward strand.
AGTATCTATGTAAAACATATAAACTAAAACAGAGCCCCGAGAACAAGGATCTTCGCTAATCCAGAAGTCTCCAGCATGCCTTAACGAGAAGCCTCGCGTCCTGCATCTGAAAACCACAAAATCCGCATGGGTGAGAACCAGTGGTCCCCAGCACGGTAACAGCTTCCACATATATAATACATAATAATAGAGGAAAGCCGAAGGCAATCCTAGAACTTCCTCCAGATAATATCAAAGCTTATAAACAAACTAAACCGTAAGTGGCAACTGACTAAAGATCCTTCAGTCTAACTAATACTTCCCTTTCCAATTCCTTCAGACCTCCCAACCACCAGCAGGAGTATAATATAGCAAACACAGTTATATCAGACAAGAGATTTACAAATAGGAACGAATAAGACATTTAGACAATTAGCAAGTAATATGCAGTCAAATAGGCAATCTCAAACAATTCATGTAGTATGCTTATGATGCATGCCTGTCCCTAGTGGCTGATGATATCATCTGTCGGTTATAGAGCCAACCCGACAAGTCTTGGTAGCTAACCATTGGACTGTCCCTCTGTCGCGCATCCCCAACTCGAGTTATACTCATCATAAACTTGATCATAATCATGATCCATATCCATCACCCTCACTGGTGAATATTTACGGGGGCGAGCTCATCCGGGCCTTTCACAGTGCCCGGCCACACTTACGACATAGGGTCAAAAGAGCTTCGAGTCTCAACCTGGAGCACGTGGTGGCTAGCCACTACTTCCTCCCAGGGAAACCCTCATCTTCGATGGTGGAAGTGCAAACATTCACAATTCATTCAACAGCATATATGCATTTATACTTAGCCATAATCATGGCTCCGCCGTAACACAGAAATAATCTAGCCATCCGGCTCATGGTTAAGTCCATAACCAGCCAATTTATTAACAATTACGGCCCTTCGGCCCATGGCACAACAAGCACTTCCACCGCCATCCTCCGCATCTCACATAATCATCTTTGATCCTCAATGATCATTCATTTTTCCCCTTGCTTCACTCGCAAGTTACCACATTCACCAGCCCTTTTTCTCATGCTAGGCATATCATAATGATTCAAGACATAAGTGGTGAGATCGGAGGTTTAGAAGTATGAAATTTGGCTTTTAAAACTCAAAAATCAACTTTGGGATGAAAACAGGGCCACGCGTGGATGGCCTTAAAACTCATCGACGCGCAAGCATCATACGCGTGAACGTGCGAATTGAAAATTAGCCAAATGACGTGCGAGCGTCAACCACGCGTACGCATGGGTGCTCTTGCGTCCCAGGCACAAAACTAGCACAACTCTGGCATAACTCTCTGGAAAATGGCTAGGCATTTGGTGCAGCGCATCGACGCGTCCGCGCACACCACGCGCACGCATGGATGGTGCTTTCTTGAAGAACGGCGCGTATGCGCCAAGTGCGCCTACGCGCGGGGGGTCATTCTGCTAAAAATTTTCTAAGATAAAAGCTGTAGAATTCACAGATTCAACCCCCAATCTTCCGACGGACGTAACTTTCTCATTTTAAATCGTTTTTCACCCGTTCTTCGAACGACATGGACATCCCGGATCCAATTTCATTTCTAAATAGATTTGGCACAAATCAGAGATCCGTAGTCCAAGTTATGTCCCGTCAAAGTATGCCCAAAAACCATATTTTCATACAAAATCATAAAGTGCCATTTTCAAAACAAGCCACTTTCAACTCTTTTCAAAATCAATCAAAATATGCCAATTTCATCCCTTTTCTTTGATATCAATCAAAATGTACCAAAATCAACATCAAGCCATCCTCAACTCACACATTGACATTTTACCAAATTTCCAAAATCGCCATCCAACCCTTTTAACACTTCTCAATCAAATGGCTAAAGGACAAACACAATATCATGTCATACATCCTCCCTCACCCCAATTTCCAATAATACCATTTCCAATCAACCATCATTATACATAATCAACATTATACTCACCATCAACATGGTATCACCCATCAATTCAACCTCAATCATCCATCAAGCATATATCACAACATGCATTTCTCATATATCACACAATCAAGGCATCAATATTCATAATCACATATATGATCACATCATATATCTCAACCATTCAACAACATCAACAATCCAATGCCTATCTTAGGGCCTCTAGCCTAAGTATTTCCTACCACATTATATATTAGATACGGGAAACCGTAACCATACCTTAGCCGATTTTCCACGCTCAACCGGAGCACTTCCAAACCACTTGTCCATAAGCTCTCAAGGTATCAACACCTCCAAGAACAGATTTTATCACACAAAATCCTTTTCTAAGCTTTCCAAAATCACCAATCAAGCTCCAATATTCACATATACACAACCTAAGCCACAATCATCATATCCATACACAACATCTCAATACCCAAACATCATAGAACAATAATTTACACTAGGGTTGAGAATCTTACCACACCCAAGGTCCAAGGAGACAATATTAACCTTCTCCTTCAAGAGAGTTGGGTCCTATAACATCAAAGAACCCAAAATCTCAACATTTCACCCATGAAATTCGAAAACAAGGGCTGAAATTTCGAAGAGCAAAACGTGGCTTACCTCCTAAATGATTGTATGGGTTTTGTAGAGCTCTCCGCGGTGAACGCGTGGCCGCAAACGGTGCGGCAATCGGAGTTCTAGATCAAAAGTTATGGTGGTTTGAAGATCAAGTGAGAGATAGAACTTGAGAGAGTGTTCTTCCCTTCCTCTCCACCATTTCAGCGTGAATGAGAGTGTTGTGAGGAGAGAGAGTGCTGAAAACTAGGGTTTTGGTTTAGTTTAGTTGGGCCAGGGGCCCACTTTGGGTCCGGTTGGACCGGTTTGGCCCGTTCGGTCCAATCTTGGTCCGTTTTCTATAAAATTGGTACCGAAATTCTCATCTCAATCTCCTCTATCATATTAAGCCATAAAAATAACATTTTTGGCTTTCTAGAATAAATTCTCATTTATGGGTTAATTAGCCGTTAATTAACCGGGTCTTACAAAATCTAGAATCAATTTCATTATGCCAAGAGAGCTCAAACTGAATCCTATGATCCCTCTCTCTCAAGGTTCACAATAGGATTCTAATAGATCCAAGGATCTTTGAAGAACAAAACTCTCTTGCAAGGATTCTAATAGATATCCAAGTATGAAGATAGAGTGAAGAAGAGAAGGAGAAATAAACATCAATTCAATTAAAATTGAAACAGAGCTCCTTTCCCAAATGCAAAGGGAATTAAGTGGTCATTGCTCTCAAATGAAAACTAAATTTCATGAAATTAAAGTGCATGAAAATAAAGAGTGAGAATTCAAAATAGAAATTGAAAATTCAAGAATTCATAAATGAAAATTACAAAGTAAACTAAAATACTACTAAGGAAGAAGAGAAGTGGAAAAGAAGAAGAGTGTTTGAGGGGGAGGGGTCTGAAGACCCACTCCCAATGGAGTGTGCCAATTCACAGAATTCCAAATTGGTCTCCTCCGTATCCCCCAATCCCACCCTTTATTCTATGAAGCTAATGCCTTTATATAGGCTTTCCTAAATTACAAATTGAAATAAAATTAAAAGTAAATTACAATCAAAATGAAAATTAATTATTCTAGATCATTCTTGTGGCCTTGATTGGTTGAGATTTATGGGCTTTGTTCTTGTTGGATTAGCTAGCTCATGAGTGGAGTTGCTGGCCTTTAAGGAAAACAGAGGAAGTAGAGCTTGTTCACATCAATTCTGGCCCAGTGAACGGGCGTTACTGGCAAACACGCTAGTGTTATTGCAAGTTGGCAACATGTGTGTTAGTCCCCCCTGGGCTGAGGTTTGGTAATGGGTGTTGCTAGCCCAAGTTGTTGCCAAACACTTGGCTCTTCTTCTTCTTGGTTTCACTTTTCATGCTTAATGTTGCCTAAACTTTGAGCTTCAATCCTTTGCTTCAATATCGACTATTATACATCATTGGAAAGCTCATAATGTCTTCTATCCAATGCACTTGGGATCATCTCAATTGGATCTTCCTAGCTCAAGTTATGCTTCATTGAAGAGGGCAAGGTCAAGTTGCCTTGGTTGTGGGCGTTTTTATCAAACACGCCAGTTCACTCCAAGTTGGCAACGTGCTAGTGCCCTTCCTTGGCCCAAATTCTTGGCCCCTTGGCGTTGTTGATGAACACACCTTCTCCTCCTTGCCTTGGAAAAGTGCTTGACTTTCTTTGGGCTCATTCATGCCTCCTTGAATTTCAACTTCATGTTCTTATTTTTGGGGCCTAAATATGACCATGATTTGTGCTTCAATTTTGTGCTCCACTACAGACTATTATACATGGTTGAAAAGTTCTGAATGTCAGCTTTCCAACACAACTGAAAGCACCTCAATTGGATCTTTGTAGCTCAAGTTATCCTCCATTGAAGAGAGCAAGGTCAGGCTGCCAAAATCGCGGGCGTTGTTAGCAAACACGCCTTTGCTCTTCCAAGTTGGCAACGTGTTCATTTTCTGAGGCTCCAAATGAAGCCCGCTTTTGAAGCTTTAAACGAATGTCAAACCCATACTATGATATATGGTTGGAAAGATCTAGATGTCTACTTTCTTACTCTGTTAAAATCACCTCATTTGGAGCTTTGTAGCTCAAGATATACTCCATTGAAGGAGGTAAGGTCAGGCTGCCAAGCTCACCAGCGTTTTTGGCAAACACTCTCTTGTATTTCCAAGTTGCCAACGTGCTACCTTCATTCTTCCCCATCCAAAGCTTCCTGGCGTTGTTGCCAAACACGCCAATGCTTTCTTGAGTTGGCAACGTGCTCGATGCTCTTTCCTAGCTCCAAACATTGCTTCCCACGTTGCCATTGAACACGCCTATAGAACCCACGTTGGCAACGTGCTCATTTCTGAAGCTCTAAATGAAGCCAGCTTTTAAAGCTTTAAACGAATGTCAAACCCATACTATTATATATTGTTGGAAAGCTCTAGATGTCTACTTTCAAATGCCGTTGGAATCATCGTATTTGGAGCTTTGTAGCTCAAGTTATGCTCCATTGAATGGGGCAAGGTCAGGATGCCAGATTTGCTGGAGTTGTTGGTGAACACGCCAATGTGATTCTAAGTTGCCAACGTGCTCTTCATTCCCAGGTTGCCAAGCTTGCTACGTTTTTGATGAACACGCCCATGCAATCCCAAGTTGGCAACTTTCTTCTTCATTCCAAGGCTTGACAAGCTTGCTTGGCGTTGGAGGCAAACACGCCTTCCATCTCCCAGGTTGGCAACGTGCATTACCTTCCAGGGAGCCAAATTCTTGCAAGGGCGTTGCTAGCAAACACGCCCTCACCTTCCCCAAGTTGGCAACGTGCATTCTTTATCCTTTTAGCTCCAAGTTTGCTGAGTTGCCAATGAACACGCCAATAGAAAGCTAAGTTGGCAACGTGCTATGCCTTCCAAGGCTGCCAAGCTTGCTGGCGTTAGAGGCAAACACACCTTCCTTCCCCCAAGTTGGCAACGTGCACTCTATCTCTTGTCATCCAGGGCTTCCTCACTTCATTGCTTCACACATTGGCGTTGGCGACGCCCTTCTAGAGTTGGCAACGCCCTTGGTGACTTCCTCCTTGCTCCAGGGCTCTTTGCTTCACCTATCATCAACCAAACACATGCATCAAAGCCTTGCTAAATCACAAGATTTTGCATCATTCATAACATCAAACAATTTTTGCATAAATCTCATGAAAATACACATAATTAACAATGTTTGATTGAATCAAGGCATGCATACAATTCTCATCCAAATACTTGCTTATTGCCTAAGAAAATGCATGAAACCAACCTAAAGCATACAAAAAATGGCTAGTAAAACTAGCCAAGATGCCCTGGCATCACTTGTCCTTGAGGTCCTTAGTTCAAGCCTTGGGTGAAGCACTTGTGGAGCTAATTTTCTTGCAACCAAGTAGCGCCTGATGTCTCCCTTCCTTGAGGTGCCTAGTTCGATCCTTGGGGAGTGCAAGAGCTGCCCATTTTTCATGGCACAAGAGTGGCGCCCAAAAGCTTTGCTTCCTTGAGGGACTTAGTTCGAACCTTGGTGAGTGAAAACAAGCCAAAATTGGCTTGTTTTTCCTTGTGAAGTAGCGATGGCCCCCTCCCCTTGGTCATGGGTGATGTGTTTTTTCGGAAAACGAAAAATGAATTCCAAACACACAAAACTCACCGGCAAGTGCACCGGGTCGTATCAAGTAATAATAACTCACGTGAGTGAGGTCGATTCCACAGGGATTGAAGGATTGAGCAATTTTAGTTTAGTGGTTGATTTAGTCAAGCGAATCAAGATTTGGTTGAGTGATTTGTGATTAACAGAATTTAAATTGCATGGAAAGTAAAGGGAATGGGTAAATTGTATGAAATTAAAGAGAACAGAAAATAAAGTGCTGAATCTTAAAGAACAAGAAATTAAATGGCAGAAACTTAGAACGCAAGAAATGTAAATTGCAGAATCTTAAAGTGCAAGAAATGTAAATGGCTTGAATTGTAAAGGAAATTGGGAATGGGATTTGAAGAAATCAAACAAGGAAAAGTAAAATGCAATAAACAGAAAAGTAGAAGATGACTTGAATTAAACCGGATCTAAAACGGAAATGAGAATAAGCTTGGTGTGACAACGAAACAAGGAAATTGAAATTGAAAGCTATAGATCTCAGGACTCAAGAGACTAGATAGCCAAGTCTAGATCTCACTGCCTTCCTAGATCCAGCAAGAACAATTGCAAAGGAAATAAAGAAATGTAAATTGCAGAAGAGTAGAAGCCGAAGCAGTTAACAGAAATGGAAATTCAATTGTGCAGAGATTTAAACAAGATCTCAAAGTGAGATTGAAACAGAATTTCTTCAATTCTCCACCCAAGATCCAAAACAAGAAAAGTAAAGAGTGTTGAGCAGGAACAAGGAAGAAGAGAGATCAATTCTCCTTCCCAATTCTCTAGAATTCTAAAGCAACAATTCAAAAATGTAAAGGTGAGCTCTCTGTAAGTGTTCCCAATTCTCTCCAAAGAAAAGCTCTCCAAAAACTACTCAGCAAAAACTAAAAGGAAAAAGCTCCCTGAAAAACTTAAATCCTAAGCTATTTATACACTTTCTTCAAATGGTCTTCAAGCCTTGAATTGGGCCTTTGCTCTTGATGGAATTAGGTTGATAAAGGCCTTGGTTGATTGCTCTTGGAGTTGGAGAAAGATCCATTGTGAACCGGGTTGAAATCATGAAAGTTTGAGTAAAAGTTTGAGTAAAAGTTTGAGGCAAACTTTTACTCAAACTTTTTATACCAGATGGCTTCACTTGCTGCTACCAACGTTTGGGCTAAAGTTTGAGGTCAAACTTTTGCTCAAACGTTGGCCCCCTTGTGCATATGTGTGGTGCCAACGTTTGCCAAAAAGCTTGAGGCAAACGTTGGCGCAAACTTTTCTCCTCCAGGGTGTGCAAGTGTGGTGCCAACGTTTGCCAAAAAGTTTGAGGCAAACGTTGGCTCAAGCTTTTCTCCCAAAAGTTTGAGCTAAAGTTTGAGGCAAACTTTTGCTCAAGCTTTTTTCCTCTGGAGTGTTTTCAATTCTTCCAAAAGTTTGAGCTAAAGTTTGAGGCAAACTTTGGCTCAAACTTTTTTTTTCTCTGGCATGTTTTCAACTCTTCTAAAAGTTTGAGCTAAAGTTTGAGGCAAACTTTGGCTCAAACTTTTTGTTCTCTCTTGCTCCTAGCCATTTCTTCTTCCTTCAACCTTCTTCAAAACTCTTTCCACCTATCATCAATCAATCAAAACAATCAAAGCTATGCCCCAAATAATGAGATTGTGTTTCTTTCATAATATATGATAATTATAGCATAAAATCTCATGAAAGTGCATGAATTCATACATGGTTGATTGAATCAAAGGAAACATGGAAATCTACCCAATTGGCTTGCTTATGGCTTAAGAAAGTGCGTAAAATCAATCGAAAACAAAAGAAAAAGGCTAGTGAAACTAGGCTAAGATGACTTGTCATCAATGGGTTCAAGCCTTGGTGAGTGAATTGGCAAGCTTTTCTTCCTTGATTTTCTTTGAAGCATGCCCAAAAAAGCTCTTTGGCAAGATCTTCAAAGCTCTTGGCAAGAGCTTGGCTCTTGCTTCCTTCTTCCATGTGCTCTTGATAAAGCTCTTGGCAAGAGCTTGGCTTCTGATTCTTTGAAGGAAAGCTCTCCACAAGAGCTTTAAAGCTCTTGGAAAGAGCTTTATATCCTTGTTTCTTGAATCCATCCATGCTTCTCCTTCTTTGAGCCACGCTTCTCTTCCTTGTGCCACGCTTTCTTTCTTTGCTTAGATCATGCTCCTTAGGCTACGCTTTTCTTATTTTTTTTTCTTTTCTTCACCTACAAGTAATCAAAATAACCAATCAAAGTATCACAAAATTCACAAAGCTTAAAATTCATTTAAAACCAATTAATTTTAGTTTAAACTTCATGATTTTGTATCAATTAAGGGGTGGTTGATTGATTCAAAGAAACCATGCAATTCCACTCCAAACCGCTAACATATAATACAAGAAAGTGCATAAAACCTAATAAAAACAAAGAAAAAGACTAGTAAAACTAGGCTAAGATGACTTGTCATCACAAGTCTATCAATATCTAGTAAATAACAGATCTGTAAATTTATTATTTTTTTAATTTTTAAAGTAAAAAAATAAGTTCTTTTCTAATAATAGAAGAAAAAAATTCCAAGAATATACAAAAAATTTAAAAATTTAAAAATTTAAAATTTTTTAAAGTAATTTATTCTTAATTTGTGAACAGGTGTAGCAAAAAAAGTCAACTGTCCGGGTGTAGCATTTTTCGGTGAATAAAAAGTAAAAAATATTATTAAAAAATTTAAAATTTTTATAAACTAAATTTTTTATTTTTGAATTTTTAAATTATATGATTAAATTATTTTTTTATATTATAAAAGTAAAATAAAGTCCAACAATATCTAGTAAACAACAAATTTGTAAACTTATTATTTTCTTTTTTACTTTTTAAACAAAAAAATTATTTTTTCTAATAGTAAAAAAATAAAAATTTATAACAATATTCAAAAAAACAAAAAAATTGAAAAATTTTAAAATTAATTTATTCTTAATTTGTGTACAAGTGCAACAAAAAAAGTCAAGTGTCCAGGTGTAGCATTATCTGGTGAATAAAAAATAAAAAAGAATTTAAAAAATTTAAAAATTTTAAAAAACTAAATTTTTTATTTTTGAATTTTTATATTATGAGTTTAAATTTTTATTTAAATTAGAAAAATAAAATAAAGTCTAGCAATATCTAGTAAATAACAGATCTGTAAATTTTTTATTTTTTAATTTTTAAAATAAAAAATAAGTTCTTTTCTAATAATATAATAAAAAAATTCCAACAATATACAAAAAAAAAGAAAAATTGAAAAATTTTAAATTTTTAAAAGTAACTTATTCTTAATTTGTGAACAGGTGTAGCAAAAAAAGTCAACTGTCCGGGTGTAGCATTTTTCGGTGAAGAAAAAGTAAAAAATATTATTAAAAAATTTAAAATTTTTATAAACTAAATTTTTTATTTTTTAATTTTTAAATTATATGATTAAATTATTTTTTTATATTATAAAAGTAAAATAAAGTCCAGCAATATCTAGTTAAAAACAAATTTGTAATTTTACTATTTTCTTTTTTACTTTTTAAACAAAAAAAATTAATTTTTTTCTAATAGTATAAAAATAAAAAATTCTAACAATATACAAAAAAGAAAATAATTGAAAAATTTTAAAACTAATTTATTCTTAATTTGTGTACAAGTGTAACCAAAAAAAGTCAAGTGTCCAGGTATAGCATTATCTGGTGAATAAAAAATAAAAAAGAATTTAAAAAATTAAAAAATTTTAAAAAACTAAATTTTTTATTTTTGAATTTTTATATTATGAGATTAAATTTTTTTATTTAAATTAGAAAAATAAAATAAAGTCTAGCAATATCTAGTAAATAACAGATCTGTAAATTTATTATTTTTTAATTTTTAAAATAAAAAATAAGTTCTTTTCTAATAATAGAAGAAAAAAATTCCAACAATATACAAAAAATAGAAAAATTGAAAAATTTTAAATTTTTTAAAGTAATTTATTCTTAATTTGTGAACAGGTGTAGCAAAAAAGTCAACTGTCCGGGTGTAGCATTTTTTGGTGAATAAAAAGTAAAAAATATTATTAAAAAATTTAAAATTTTTATAAACTAAATTTTTGGTTTTTGAATTTTTAAATTATATGATTAAATTATTTTTTATATTATAAAAGTAAAATAAAGTCCAGCAATATCTAGTAAACAGCAAATTTGTAAATTTATTATTTTCTTTTTCACTTTTTAAACAAAAAAATTAATTTTTTTCTAATAGTAGAAAAATAAAAATTCTAACAATATAAAAAACAACAAAATAATTGAAAATTTTTAAAATTAATTTATTCTTAATTTGTGTAGAAGTGCAACCAAAAAAAGTTTAGTGTCCAGGAGTAGCATTATCCGATGAATAAAAAATAAAAAAAATTTTAAAATTTTAAAAAACTAAATTTTTTATTTTTGAATTTTTATATTATGAGATTAAATTTTTTTATTTAAATTAGAAAAATAAAATAAAGTCTAGCAATATCTAGTAAATAACAGATCTAGAAATTTATTATTTTTTAATTTTTAAAATAAAAAAATAAGTTCTTTTCTAATAATAGAAGAAAAAAATTCCAACAATAAACAAAAATTGAATAATTGAATAATTTTAAATTTTTTAAAGTAATTTATTCTTAATTTGTGAACAGCTGTAGCAAAAAAGTCAACTGTCCGGGTGTAGCATTTTTCGGTGAATAAAAGTAAAAAATATTATTAAAAAATTTAAAATTTTTATAAACTAAATTTTTTATTGTTGAATTTTTAAATTATATGATTAAATAATTTTTTTATATTATAAAAGTAAAATAAAGTCCAGCAATATCTAGTAAACAACAAATTTGTAAACTTATTATTTTCTTTTTTACTTTTTAAAAAAAAATTATTTTTTATAATAGTAAAAAAATAAAAAATTATAAAAATATACAAAAAACAAAATAATTGAAAAATTTTAAAATTAATTTGTGTACAAGTGCAATAAAAAAAAGTCAAGTGTCCAGGTGTAGCATTATCCGGTGAATAAAAAATAAAAAGGAATTTAAAAAATTTAAAAATTTTAAAAAACTAAATTTTTTATTTTTGAATTTTTATATTATGAGATTAAATTTTTTTATTTAAATTAGAAAAATAAAATAAAGTCTAGCAATATCTAGTAAATTTTTATTTTTTAATTTTTAAAATAAAAAAGTAAGTTCTTTCTAATAATAGAAGAAAAAAATTCCAACAATATACAAAAAAAAAAAAAGAAAAATTGAAAAATTTTAAATTTTTAAAAGTAATTTATTCTTAATTTGTGAACAGGTGTGGCAAAAAAAGTCAACTGTCCGGGTGTAGCATTTTTCGGTGAATAAAAAGTAAAAAATATTATTAAAAAATTTAAAATTTTTATAAACTAAATTTTTTATTTTTGAATTTTTAAATTATATGATTAAATTATTTTTTTATATTATAAAAGTAAAATAAAGTCCAGCAATATCTAGTAAACAACAAATTTATAAACTTATTATTTTCTTTTTTACTTTTTAAACTAAAAAATAATTTTTTTCTAATAGTAAAAAAATAAAAAATTATAACAATATACAAAAAAACAAAATAATTGAAAAATTTTAAAATTAATTTATTCTTAATTTGTGTACAAGTGCAACCAAAAAAAGTCAAGTGTCCAGGTGTAGCATTATTGATGACAAGTCATCATATACCCTTTTTAATAGTCTTTTTCTTTACTTTCATTTGGTTTTATGCACTTTCTTGCATCCTAAGAAAGCAATTTGGAATGAAAATGCATAACTTCTTTGAATCAAACAACCACCATATAATTGATGCTAAATCATGAGGTTTAGGCCAAATTTAATTGAAGTTTGATGATTTGTAAACCTTGTGAATTTGGTGATACTTTGATTGGTTGTTTTGATTAATTGTAGGTGAAGAAAAGAAGAAAAGAAGAAAAGCGTGACCTAAGGAGCGTGGTTCAAGGAATAGAAAGTGTGGCCATCAAAGGAGAAAGTGTAGTGCAACAAACCATGGAACTCATTCCAAGAGCACCAAGCACTAAGAGAGCGCTACACTCACTTCCAAGGGACCAAGGCACAAAGCTCAGCTCACTTTGTGAGCTGAGCACAACACAAGGCCAAGAAATAAGGAAATGAGGAACCAAGCTCAGCTCACAAAGTGAGCATTATCGAGAGCGCTAGAGGAGAAATTCAAGAAAAATGATTTCCAAATGCATGCTCCAAGACTTGAACCCATGACCAAGGGGAAAGGGTGGAGGCGCTACTCTCATGGAAAATAAGCAAAAATTGGCCAAATGCACTCCCCAAGCTTCGAACCCCACACCTTGAGGAAGCAAGGAAGCAAGGCAACCAAGAAAAGGGGTAGCGCATGCTTCCCATGGGTTTCGAACCAAGGACCCTTCCTTGGATACACCAAAGCTCAGCTCACAAAGTGAGCTGAGCGCTACTTCTTGATGCATGGGGGCACATCTTGACACGGCCAGGAAAGGAGTGGAGCGCATGACACGGTCCAAGGGGCAGCACAACAAATTGGCACTAAGGCACCAATGCTCAGCTCACAAAGTGAGCTGAGCTCTCCCCTGATGCACCCCAAGACAGCAGCACGCTATCAATGCTTCCCCACACTAAGTGTCGAAGCTCAGCTCACTTTGTGAGCTGAGCACTCCCCTGGAAGCATATTACCCATGGGCTGAAAATTCAACCAAAAGTCCAATTTAATTCAAATCTTCACCAAATCAAAAGCCCATCCAAATTCCAATATCCAAGAATAGAAAGTGTATAAATAGGAGTTAGTTTGATGTAATTAGGGGAGCTAAATTTTACTTTTGAATTTTCCTTTCATTTTCATTTTGAGCTTTTAGTTTTGAATTTAGATTTCAGAGAACTTGGGAGGAGAATTGATCTCTCTTCTTCTTGGTTCTTGCTTAAACACTCTTTAATTTTCTTGCTTTGGATCTTTGGTGGAGAATTGAAGAAATTCTGTTTCAATCTCACCTTGAGATCCCTTGTTTATTTTCTTTCTGCATAATTGAATTTGAATTTCTGTCTACTGCTTCTTCATTTACTTTGTCTCTGCAATTTACTTTTCTTTACTTCTTTTGCAATTGCTCTTGTTGGATCAAGGAAGGATTTGAGATCTAGACTTGTTATCTAGTCTCTTCCACTCCTGAGATCTCAACCCCTTTTAAATTGCTGCAACTTAAGCACTGCTTTCTAGTTCTTTAAATTCTCAAGTCATTTTACTTTTCTGTTAAGATCTACTTCACTGCACTTCAATTTTCTCTTTTATGTTTAATGCCATTTACTTGTTTCTTGTTTAATTCCTGCAAGTCCACGCCCCAATCCCTTTTACAATTCAAGCAATTTACATTTCTTGCACTTTAAGCTTCAGTTATTTATATTCCTTGCAAGTTAAGATTCTGCACTTTATTTTACATGCTCTTTAAGATTTAGTTTCTTTATTTTCCTGCTCTTTAGTTTACTGCAATTTTCCCTTTCCCAATTACATTTCATGCAATTTAGTTTCTGTTAATCACAAACACTCAACCAATTCTTGATTCGCTTGACTAAATCAACCACTAAACTAAAATTGCTCAATCATTCAATCCCTGTGGGATCGACCTCACTCATGTGAGTTATTATTACTTGATGCGACCCGGTACACTTGCCGGTTAGATTTGTGTGTTCTGTTGGAAATTTATTTTTCACCAAAATACTCATCAAGTTTTTGGCGCCGTTGCCGGGGATTGAAATAGGTTGACAATGATTAAGTGAGGTGGTAATCTAGATCAAGCACTTTTTCCCTTCTATTCTTTAAGTCTTTGACTAACACACTAACTGTTTGAATTTTTGCTTAAGCTAACTAAAACTTCATTCTAGCAATAGATTGAAGTATCACTGGTTGTGTTCCCTGTTATGTTGTTTGTATGTCAGGTACAGGGAGAGTTGTTCATGTTTTATCTGAAGTTGACCAAAGAACTCTAAGGAGATTGAGAAGAGCTGAAAGAGGGAAAAGTATTGTTGGAGAAGAAGAATCAGACGAAGAATTCCACGAGATGGAAGGAGATACATCTAATCCAGGAGAAGGAGTTAATAATCCACCACAACAGAGGAGAGTATTGGCTTCCTATACTTTTGCAAATGCTAGACATTGTGGAAGCAGCATTCTCACCCCTAATGTCAATGCAAATAACTTTGAACTGAAGCCACAACTCATCACATTGGTCCAGAACAACTGCTCATTTGGAGGAGGACCATTGGAGGATCCAAACCAACATCTATCTACCTTCTTAAGGATTTGTGACACTGTCAAGTCCAATGGTGTGAATCCTGAAACTTACAAGCTTCTGCTGTTCCCGTTCTCATTAAGGGACAAGGCCGCACAATGGCTTGAAACTTTTCCCCAAGGAAGCATCACTAGTTGGGATGACTTGATAACTAAATTTCTAGCCAAATTCTATCCACCCCAAAGAGTCATCAGGCTGAAAACTGAGGTGCAAACATTCACACAATTGGATGCTGAAAATCTGTATGAAGCATGGGAGAGATACAAGGCTCTGCTGAGGAAATGTCCACCAGAAATGTTCACTGAGTGGGACAAGCTACAGAACTTCTATGAAGGACTCACTCTAAAGGCTCAAGAATCACTTGACCATTCAGCTGGAGGATCGTTGCAACTAATGAAAACTGCAGAGGAAGCCCAAAATCTCATTGACATGGTGGCTAACAACCAATACTTCTTTGCTCATCAAAGACAACGCCAACCATCACAAAGAAGAGGAGTAATGGAGTTGGACGGAGTGGATTCAATCTTAGCTCAAAACAAAATGATGCAGCATCAAATTCAACAACAATTTGAGCAAATGACCAAGAGGATTGATAATCTCCAAGTTGCAGCAGTCAACACAAGCCAACCATCAACCACTTGGGAGCAAAATGAAGAAACTCAAGAGGAGCAACAGCAAGAGCAAGTCCAGTACATGCACAACCAAAATTTTGGACCAAATGAAGTATATGGTGATACCTACAACCCCTCTTGGAAGAATCATCCCAACCTTAGGTGGGGAGATAACCACAATCAACCTCAGCGGCCATGGCAAAGAAACTCCACCCAAAACAATTGGAAAAACACAAACTACAACAACCAGGCCTCTAACCAAAACACATACAGAAAACCACAAAATACCTACCCCAACTCTAACCAGTACCCATCCCACAACCAAACCTCTAACCAAAACACTTACCCTCAACCATCAACACCCCACACTCAACTCATTTCACAAGATTCTCAGAGAATTACCAACCTGGAGCTCCTAATGGAAAAACTGATGAAGAACCAAGAGATGACCACAAGGAACCAGGAAGCCTCCCTAAAGAATATGGAAAGGCAAATTGGTCAACTCTCCAAAAAGATCACCACTGAAAGGCCATCAAGCTCACTACCTAGTGACACTATTCCTAATCCAAAAGAGGAGTGCAAGGCAATACAGCTAAGGAATGGCAAAACCCTGGTGAGAAATGAAGAAGCAGTCAAGAAACCAAAGGAAAGTGACGAGAAACAAGACAAGGAAGAGAGGGCCAATGATGAAAAAGTGACAGCAAGCAAGCAAGCCTCAGAGGAGCTCAAAGAAAAAGAAGACCGGCCACAACAATCAAGAAAGGGGAAGGAAGCAATGGGGGAGCCAACCAAGGAACAAAGACAGGACATGAACTCCATACCTCCACTACCATATCCTCAAAGATTCAGCAAAGAGACTAAGGACCAACACTTCCCAAAATTTCTTGAAGTCTTCAAGAAGCTGGAGATCAATATCCCTTTGGCTGAAGCATTGGAACAAATGCCTCTGTATGCAAAGTTCTTGAAAGAGCTCATCAATAAGAAGAGGAGTTGGCAAGAAAAGGAGACTGTGCTCCTCACTGAAGAGTGCAGTGCACTCATCAGAAAAGGACTTCCTCCCAAGCTGGAAGACCCTGGAAGTTTCTTCCTACCTTGCACAATTGGAAGTCTATTTATCAACAAGGGGATGTGTGACTTAGGAGCAAGCATAAATTTAATTCCATCATCCTTAGTGAAAAAGCTTGGCATAGAGAAAGTGAAACCAATACAGATATCCTTAGAATTGGTGGATCAGTCAATAGTATATCCCAAGGGAGTGATTGAAAACCTTTTAGTTAAGATTGATAAGTTCATTTTTCCTGCGGACTTTGTAATACTGGACACTGAAGGAGAAGAAAACAGTTCAATCATCTTGGGAAGACCATTTTTGGCCACTGCTAGAGCCATCATAGATATAGAGCAGGGAGAACTAACTCTCAGGATGCATGAGGACAGCATAACCCTGAAAGTGTTTCCAGAACCACAAATCAGTGAAGAAAGGGACAAGATAGTCAGTGACTGGTTCCCAGGGGAAACAACCAACAACACTAGGGAACAGAAGAATGAGCATGTGCAGGGAGAAGAAGAAATTCAAAATGGAACCAGGATAATAAACAAGAAGGAAGGTACCGCCACCAAAGCTGCTATTAAGGAAGAAAGGTCGACAAGAAAAAGGAAGAAAAACAAGAAGAAAGCTCACAAAGGGTGGAAGAATAAAAAGATCCCAACCGAAGGACTCTCCAAAGGTGACAAGGTGCAACTAACATATCAACAGCTGGGAACTGAGGATCACTACACTGTTAACCAAGTACTCTCTCTTGAGCATGTGGAAATTGAGCACCAAGGGACAAAGAAGAAGTTCACAGTCAGAGGAGACAGGCTAAGGCACTACAGTCATCAACCACCATAAAAGAAGGGGTTCAATGTCAAGCTAGTGACACTAAAAGAGCGCTTCATGGGAGGCAACCCATGATTTAAGATTCCTGCTTGCTTTTAAATTCAATAAATCTTGATCACCTCAGCATGATTTTGAACATACTTGACAGATGCATGCATTGTTTTGAAACGTATGTCAGACTTCTAAGTTTGGTGTGCTTGACAGCACACAAAAGTTAACCTTTCAAGCACTTTGAGATCATATACTTAGTCACTGAGATGAAGTATATGACCAAACATTAAGTTTGGTGTCTACATACGTGTCAATTATAAGAAATATCAACTCTTGTTCAGAAAAGAGAAAAGACAATCAAAAATCATGCAGAGGTGAAGCATGCATTGTTACTATTTCTAGGAATTTTTGAATTAGAATTTATGATGAGAGTATCAATTGTGACAAATGCTTGGTGCAACATTAATCTCTCAACAAGGAACAAGTTTGGCGTTCACAAAAAAAAAAAAAAAAAAAAAAAAAAAATTTTGGTTCACCAAGTCAGGAACGCAATGGATCTCTCATAAAAAGAATTTTTCTTCTTTCTAATACAATTACTCACTTCTCCACCGTGCTATAATTATATACTAAAGCATCTCATTTTTGTTTAATTCGAAGAAAAAAAAAAGAGAAGAGAAGGCTGGAGCAAGGACAAGGCAATGGGACGGTTATGACAAGTCAAGAAAAGAGTCACATGTGCTTAGGGAGATGTGCCAACTTTGGAAAGCAAGAAAAATCTGAATGCTAGCCACCATGAGGAACGGACCCCATGCAACCAATAGGAGTAGAATCCTTGTCAACCCTCAAGAGAACATGCAAGCCGTTCATCTCATAAAGTCACTAGGTTGTTCAACTCAATCTCTACCCTTCACAACCCATGACCGAACCAAACTTCAAGTGCAATATTCGGCCAACACTTCTCCCTGTGCTTATAAATCAGTTGAGACATCTCTTGCATCACATCTCCCTACACAATCTCTTTACAAACACACACCTCTGCCTCCACCTTTTGCAATCCTATACATATACACCATCTCACTCATAATAACAACATTTATTTCCTCACTCCCTAACACAACTAGACCGTACCTTAATCAATCCCCAAACTCACCTCTGCTTCTTCCATTCACTCAACTTCATGGCCTCTTCAAGTTCAAAGAGAAGAAAGGGGAAGGGACCAATGGTGACCGAACCCCCTACCTATGATACAAAGAGATTTAGATCTCAGTTTCATGAAGGAAAATATCATAGGTTCATGAAAACGAAGCACATCATCCATGAAAGATACTTTGCACTGAAGGAAGAAGAATACCCCATCATGAAACAAATCAAAGAAGAAAGGAGGTGGGACATTCTATGTGATCCCATCCCCAAAATTAGTGCACTCATGATCAGGGAGTTCTATGCAAATGTTGTGAAGGGAAGTGAAGAGAGCCCCTCTTACAAAAGCTATGTTAGAGGAACTGAAGTGGATTTTAGTCCAGCAGCTATTACAAGGGCTTTGAAGCTGAGAACCATAACTTATGAAGAGCCCAGCTATGAGGCCAGATTGCAAGACGAAAATGACCCTGATGAGATTCTCCAGGGGATATGCCTGGAAGGCACAGATTGGGAAAGAGATTCACAAGGAGTCCCAAGCCGTCTGAAGAGGATAAATCTCATTCCGGAAGCCAAAGGATGGTATGAAATAATAAGGAGATCCATACTCCCTACGGGAAACACCTCAGCGGTCACAATCAAGCGAGCACTCTTGACATTCTGTATCCAACATGGAGGAGAAATCAATCTTGCACAGCTCATAGCCGATAGTATTCAAGAGATAGCCGAGAGCACAAACAAATCCACTAGGCTTGGCCACCCAAGTACAATTATAAGGTTATGTACTAAAGCTGGGGTGATCTTTGAAGATGAGGACACAGAGATAGTAAGAAGAGGCTCAGGAATAACAAAGAAAACCATGGAGGGAATGGCTGAGGATGATGATCAAGAAGAAGGGCCCCAAAGAAGAAGAAGAGCAGAGGAAGAAGGAGAAAAAGCCCACGATGCCATAGATATGAGTCAACTACAAAGAGTTCTTGAGGAAATATCACAGCAAAATGTGATGGCACAAGAGCAATATTCAAAAAGTCAAGAGCAATATCTAGCGCACCGGGAGCAGTACTTAAAAGACAGGGAGCAGAACGAAGCTTGGCAGCATAAAATGGAGGAGAAATTGGAAAGCTGGCAGCAACAGTCAATGATTCAACAACAAGAATTCCAAGCCAAGATACTCGAGGGACAAAGGGAACTTACAACAGGACTTCAAGAATCATATGAAAAAATGTTTCTGACCCAAGCCAAGTATGGTGAGTATACTCAAAATTTGTATCAATGGAAGAACATTCACCACACTCTTGGAGAGATTAGACATCTGCAACAATCGGATTGTAATGAAGATGTGCAAGCAAGGTTGGAATACTTAAGCCGTTGCATGCCACAACTCAATCCCCAACTCAAATCATTTGATCAATGCCAAGAACTTAGGGACTGCCAGGCAGCAAAATCTCGACTCAAGGCTCAGAGTGCATTCCGAAGATTGGAAGAAGTTGGGCTCTCAGGTCTCGCAGATCCCGTTTGGGACAGAAGATGTCCTTGTGAGGAAGCTCAAGATTATGGACAAAAGAGGAAGAAGAAGAAGGGAGAATCCAGCAAATCAAAAAGAATGGAAATGCCTGACAAATAGAGGTGGTGAAGTCTCTTCTCTTAGTTTTGTTTAAATAAGGAAGATGCATGTCTGAAACATGATATGCCTCCATTTGATTTATGTTTACTTTTCCTTTTACTTGCACTAGTAATTAGTTAAAAAAAAAAAAAAAAAAAAAAAAAAAAAAACAAAGAAAGGGGGGGCTATCTGCATAATAATTGTCATCAATTATCTGGTGAATAAAAAATAAAAAAGAATTTAAAAAATTTAAAAATTTTAAAAAACTAAATTTTTTATTTTTGAATTTTTATATTATGAGTTTAAATTTTTTATTTAAATTAGAAAAATAAAATAAAGTCTAGCAATATCTAGTAAATAACAGATCTGTAAATTTTTTATTTTTTAATTTTTAAAATAAAAAATAAGTTCTTTTCTAATAATATAATAAAAAAATTCCAACAATATACAAAAAAAAAAGAAAAATTGAAAAATTTTAAATTTTTAAAAGTAATTTATTCTTAATTTGTGAACAGGTGTAGCAAAAAAAGTCAACTGTCCGGGTGTAGCATTTTTCGGTGAAGAAAAAGTAAAAAATATTATTAAAAAATTTAAAATTTTTATAAACTAAATTTTTTATTTTTTAATTTTTAAATTATATGATTAAATTATTTTTTTATATTATAAAAGTAAAATAAAGTCCAGCAATATCTAGTTAAAAACAAATTTGTAATTTTATTATTTTCTTTTTTACTTTTTAAACAAAAAAAATTAATTTTTTTCTAATAGTATAAAAATAAAAAATTCTAACAATATACAAAAAAGAAAATAATTGAAAAATTTTAAAACTAATTTATTCTTAATTTGTGTACAAGTGTAACCAAAAAAAGTCAAGTGTCCAGGTATAGCATTATCTGGTGAATAAAAAATAAAAAAGAATTTAAAAAATTAAAAAATTTTAAAAAACTAAATTTTTTATTTTTGAATTTTTATATTATGAGATTAAATTTTTTTATTTAAATTAGAAAAATAAAATAAAGTCTAGCAATATCTAGTAAATAACAGATCTGTAAATTTATTATTTTTTAATTTTTAAAATAAAAAATAGGTTCTTTTCTAATAATATAATAAAAAAATTCCAACAATATACAAAAAATAGAAAAATTGAAAAATTTTAAATTTTTTAAAGTAATTTATTCTTTATTTGTGAACAGGTGTAGCAAAAAAGTCAACTGTCTGGGTGTAGCATTTTTCGGTGAATAAAAAGTAAAAAATGTTATTAAAAAATTTAAAATTTTTATAAACTAAATTTATTATTTTTGAATTTTTAAATTATATGATTAAATGATTTTTTTATATTATAAAAGTAAAATAAAGTCCAGCAATATCTAGTAAACAACAAATTTGTAAACTTATTATTTTCTTTTTTACTTTTTAAACAAAAAAATTATTTTTTCTAATAGTAAAAAAATAAAAAATTATAACAATATTCAAAATAACAAAAAAATTGAAAAATTTTAAAATTAATTTATTCTTAATTTGTGTACAAGTGCAACAAAAAAAAGTCAAGTGTCCAGGTGTAGCATTATCTGGTGAATAAAAAATAAAAAAGAATTTAAAAAATTTAAAAATTTTAAAAAACTAAATTTTTTATTTTTGAATTTTTATATTATGAGATTAAATTTTTTTATTTAAATTAGAAAAATAAAATAAAGTCTAGCAATATCTAGTAAATAACAGATCTGTAAATTTATTATTTTTTAATTTTTAAAAAAAAAGTAAGTTCTTTTCTAATAATAGAAGAAAAAAATTCCAACAATATACAAAAAAAAAGAAAAATTGAAAAATTTTAAATTTTTTAAAGTAATTTATTCTTAATTTGTGAACAGGTGTAGCAAAAAAAGTCAATTGTCCGGGTGTAGCATTTTTCGGTGAATAAAAAGTAAAAAATATTATTAAAAAATTTAAAATTTTTATAAACTAAATTTTTTATTTTTTAATTTTTAAATTATATGATTAAATTATTTTTTATATTATAAAAGTAAAATAAAGTCCAGCAATATCTAGTAAAAAATAAATTTGTAAATTTATTATTTTCTTTTTTACTTTTTAAACAAAAAATTAATTTTTTCTAATAGTAGAAGAATAAAAAATTCTAACAATTTACAAAAAAGAAAATAATTGAAAAATTTTAAAATTAATTTATTCTTAATTTGTGTACAAATGCAACGAAAAAAAGTCAAGTGTCCAGGTGTAGCATTATCTGGTGAATAAAAAATAAAAAAGAATTTAAAAAATTTAAAAATTTTAAAAAACTAAATTTTTTATTTTTGAATTTTTATATTATGATATTAAATTTTTTTATTTAAATTAGAAAAATAAAATAAAGTCTAGCAATATCTAGTAAATAACAGATCTGTAAATTTATTATTTTTTAATTTTTAAAATAAAAAATAAGTTCTTTTCTAATAATAGAAGAAAAAAATTCCAACAATATACAAAAAATAGAAAATTGAAAAATTTTAAATTTTTTAAAGTAATTTATTCTTAATTTGTGAACACGTGTAGCAAAAAAGTCAACTGTACGGGTGTAGCATTTTTTGGTGAATAAAAAGTAAAAAATATTATTAAAAAATTTAAAATTTTTATAAACTAAATTTTTGGTTTTTGAATTTTTAAATTATATGATTAAATTATTTTTTATATTATAAAAGTAAAATAAAGTCCAGCAATATCTAGTAAACAGCAAATTTGTAAATTTATTATTTTCTTTTTCACTTTTTAAACAAAAAAATTAATTTTTTTCTAATAGTAGAAAAATAAAAATTCTAACAATATAAAAAACAACAAAATAATTGAAAAATTTTAAAATTAATTTATTCTTAATTTGTGTAGAAGTGCAACCAAAAAAAGTTTAGTGTCCAGGAGTAGCATTATCCGATGAATAAAAAATAAAAAAAATTTTAAAATTTTAAAAAACTAAATTTTTTATTTTTGAATTTTTATATTATGAGATTAAATTTTTTTTATTTAAATTAGAAAAATAAAATAAAGTCTAGCAATATCTAGTAAATAACAGATCTGGAAATTTATTATTTTTTAATTTTTAAAATAAAAAAATAAGTTCTTTTCTAATAATAGAAGAAAAAAATTCCAACAATATACAAAAATTGAATAATTGAATAATTTTAAATTTTTTAAAGTAATTTATTCTTAATTTGTGAACAGCTATAGCAAAAAAGTCAACTGTCCGGGTGTAGCATTTTTCGGTGAATAAAAGTAAAAAATATTATTAAAAAATTTAAAATTTTTATAAACTAAATTTTTTATTGTTGAATTTTTAAATTATATGATTAAATTATTTTTTTATATTATAAAAGTAAAATAAAGTCCAGCAATATCTAGTAAACAACAAATTTGTAAACTTATTATTTTCTTTTTTACTTTTTAAAAAAAATTATTTTTTATAATAGTAAAAAAATATAAAATTATAAAAATATACAAAAAACAAAATAATTGAAAAATTTTAAAATTAATTTGTGTACAAGTGCAATAAAAAAAAGTCAAGTGTCCAGGTGTAGCATTATCCGGTGAATAAAAAATAAAAAAGAATTTAAAAAATTTAAAAATTTTAAAAAACTAAATTTTTTATTTTTGAATTTTTATATTATGAGATTAAATTTTTTTATTTAAATTAGAAAAATAAAATAAAGTCTAGCAATATCTAGTAAATAACAGATCTGTAAATTTTTTATTTTTTAATTTTTAAAATAAAAAAGTAAGTTCTTTCTAATAATAGAAGAAAAAAATTCCAACAATATACAAAAAAAAAAAGAAAAATTGAAAAATTTTAAATTTTTAAAAGTAATTTATTCTTAATTTGTGAACAGGTGTAGCAAAAAAAGTCAACTGTCCGGGTGTAGCATTTTTCGGTGAATAAAAAGTAAAAAATATTATTAAAAAATTTAAAATTTTTATAAACTAAATTTTTTATTTTTGAATTTTTAAATTATATGATTAAATTATTTTTTTATATTATAAAAGTAAAATAAAGTCCAGCAATATCTAGTAAACAACAAATTTATAAACTTATTATTTTCTTTTTTACTTTTTAAACTAAAAAATAATTTTTTTCTAATAGTAAAAAAATAAAAAATTATAACAATATACAAAAAAACAAAATAATTGAAAAATTTTAAAATTAATTTATTCTTAATTTGTGTACAAGTGCAACCAAAAAAAGTCAAGTGTCCAGGTGTAGCATTATCTGGTGAATAAAAAATAAAAAAGAATTTAAAAAATTTAAAAATTTTAAAAAACTAAATTTTTTATTTTTGAATTTTTATATTATGAGTTTAAATTTTTATTTAAATTAGAAAAATAAAATAAAGTCTAGCAATATCTAGTAAATAACAGATCTGTAAATTTTTTATTTTTTAATTTTTAAAATAAAAAATAAGTTCTTTTCTAATAATATAATAAAAAAATTCCAACAATATACAAAAAAAAAAGAAAAATTGAAAAATTTTAAATTTTTAAAAGTAACTTATTCTTAATTTGTGAACAGGTGTAGCAAAAAAAGTCAACTGTCCGGGTGTAGCATTTTTCGGTGAAGAAAAAGTAAAAAATATTATTAAAAAATTTAAAATTTTTATAAACTAAATTTTTTATTTTTTAATTTTTAAATTATATGATTAAATTATTTTTTTATATTATAAAAGTAAAATAAAGTCCAGCAATATCTAGTTAAAAACAAATTTGTAATTTTACTATTTTCTTTTTTACTTTTTAAACAAAAAAAATTAATTTTTTTCTAATAGTATAAAAATAAAAAATTCTAACAATATACAAAAAAGAAAATAATTGAAAAATTTTAAAACTAATTTATTCTTAATTTGTGTACAAGTGTAACCAAAAAAAGTCAAGTGTCCAGGTATAGCATTATCTGGTGAATAAAAAATAAAAAAGAATTTAAAAAATTAAAAAATTTTAAAAAACTAAATTTTTTATTTTTGAATTTTTATATTATGAGATTAAATTTTTTTATTTAAATTAGAAAAATAAAATAAAGTCTAGCAATATCTAGTAAATAACAGATCTGTAAATTTATTATTTTTTAATTTTTAAAATTAAAAATAAGTTCTTTTCTAATAATATAATAAAAAAATTCCAAAAATATACAAAAAATTGAAAAATTGAAAAATTTTAAATTTTTTAAAGTAATTTATTCTTTATTTGTGAACAGGTGTAGCAAAAAAGTCAACTGTCTGGGTGTAGCATTTTTCGGTGAATAAAAAGTAAAAAATATTATTAAAAAATTTAAAATTTTTATAAACTAAATTTATTATTTTTGAATTTTTAAATTATATGATTAAATGATTTTTTTATATTATAAAAGTAAAATAAAGTCCAGCAATATCTAGTAAAAAATAAATTTGTAAATTTATTATTTTCTTTTTTACTTTTTAAACAAAAAATTAATTTTTTCTAATAGTAGAAGAATAAAAAATTCTAACAATTTACAAAAAAGAAAATAATTGAAAAATTTTAAAATTAATTTATTCTTAATTTGTGTACAAATGCAACGAAAAAAAAGTCAAGTGTCCAGGTGTAGCATTATCTGGTGAATAAAAAATAAAAAAGAATTGAAAAAATTTAAAAATTTTAAAAAACTAAATTTTTTATTTTTGAATTTTTATATTATGAGATTAAATTTTTTTATTTAAATTAGAAAAATAAAATAAAGTCTAGCAATATCTAGTAAATAACAGATCTGTAAATTTATTATTTTTTAATTTTTAAAAAAAAAGTAAGTTCTTTTCTAATAATAGAAGAAAAAAATTCCAACAATATACAAAAAAAAAAGAAAAATTGAAAAATTTTAAATTTTTTAAAGTAATTTATTCTTAATTTGTGAACAGGTGTAGCAAAAAAAGTCAATTGTCCGGGTGTAGCATTTTTCGGTGAATAAAAAGTAAAAAATATTATTAAAAAATTTAAAATTTTTATAAACTAAATTTTTTATTTTTTAATTTTTAAATTATATGATTAAATTATTTTTTATATTATAAAAGTAAAATAAAGTCCAGCAATATCTAGTAAAAAATAAATTTGTAAATTTATTATTTTCTTTTTTACTTTTTAAACAAAAAATTAATTTTTTCTAATAGTAGAAGAATAAAAAATTCTAACAATTTACAAAAAAGAAAATAATTGAAAAATTTTAAAATTAATTTATTCTTAATTTGTGTACAAATGCAACGAAAAAAAGTCAAGTGTCCAGGTGTAGCATTATCTGGTGAATAAAAAATAAAAAAGAATTTAAAAAATTTAAAAATTTTAAAAAACTAAATTTTTTATTTTTGAATTTTTATATTATGATATTAAATTTTTTTATTTAAATTAGAAAAATAAAATAAAGTCTAGCAATATCTAGTAAATAACAGATCTGTAAATTTATTATTTTTTAATTTTTAAAATAAAAAATAAGTTCTTTTCTAATAATAGAAGAAAAAAATTCCAACAATATACAAAAAATAGAAAATTGAAAAATTTTAAATTTTTTAAAGTAATTTATTCTTAATTTGTGAACACGTGTAGCAAAAAAGTCAACTGTACGGGTGTAGCATTTTTTGGTGAATAAAAAGTAAAAAATATTATTAAAAAATTTAAAATTTTTATAAACTAAATTTTTGGTTTTTGAATTTTTAAATTATATGATTAAATTATTTTTTATATTATAAAAGTAAAATAATGTCCAGCAATATCTAGTAAACAGCAAATTTGTAAATTTATTATTTTCTTTTTCACTTTTTAAACAAAAAAATTAATTTTTTTCTAATAGTAGAAAAATAAAAATTCTAACAATATAAAAAACAACAAAATAATTGAAAAATTTTAAAATTAATTTATTCTTAATTTGTGTAGAAGTGCAACCAAAAAAAGTTTAGTGTCCAGGAGTAGCATTATCCGATGAATAAAAAATAAAAAAAATTTTAAAATTTTAAAAAACTAAATTTTTTATTTTTGAATTTTTATATTATGAGATTAAATTTTTTTTATTTAAATTAGAAAAATAAAATAAAGTCTAGCAATATCTAGTAAATAACAAATCTGGAAATTTATTATTTTTTAATTTTTAAAATAAAAAAATAAGTTCTTTTCTAATAATAGAAGAAAAAAATTCCAACAATATACAAAAATTGAATAATTGAATAATTTTAAATTTTTTAAAGTAATTTATTCTTAATTTGTGAACAGCTATAGCAAAAAAGTCAACTGTCCGGGTGTAGCATTTTTCGGTGAATAAAAGTAAAAAATATTATTAAAAAATTTAAAATTTTTATAAACTAAATTTTTTATTGTTGAATTTTTAAATTATATGATTAAATTATTTTTTTATATTATAAAAGTAAAATAAAGTCCAGCAATATCTAGTAAACAACAAATTTGTAAACTTATTATTTTCTTTTTTACTTTTTAAAAAAAATTATTTTTTATAATAGTAAAAAAATATAAAATTATAAAAATATACAAAAAACAAAATAATTGAAAAATTTTAAAATTAATTTGTGTACAAGTGCAATAAAAAAAAGTCAAGTGTCCAGGTGTAGCATTATCCGGTGAATAAAAAATAAAAAAGAATTTAAAAAATTTAAAAATTTTAAAAAACTAAATTTTTTATTTTTGAATTTTTATATTATGAGATTAAATTTTTTTATTTAAATTAGAAAAATAAAATAAAGTCTAGCAATATCTAGTAAATAACAGATCTGTAAATTTTTTATTTTTTAATTTTTAAAATAAAAAAGTAAGTTCTTTCTAATAATAGAAGAAAAAAATTCCAACAATATACAAAAAAAAAGAAAAATTGAAAAATTTTAAATTTTTAAAAGTAATTTATTCTTAATTTGTGAACAGGTGTAGCAAAAAAAGTCAACTGTCCGGGTGTAGCATTTTTCGGTGAATAAAAAGTAAAAAATATTATTAAAAAATTTAAAATTTTTATAAACTAAATTTTTTATTTTTGAATTTTTAAATTATATGATTAAATTATTTTTTTATATTATAAAAGTAAAATAAAGTCCAGCAATATCTAGTAAACAACAAATTTATAAACTTATTATTTTCTTTTTTACTTTTTAAACTAAAAAATAATTTTTTTCTAATAGTAAAAAAATAAAAAATTATAACAATATACAAAAAAACAAAATAATTGAAAAATTTTAAAATTAATTTATTCTTAATTTGTGTACAAGTGCAACCAAAAAAAGTCAAGTGTCCAGGTGTAGCATTATCTGGTGAATAAAAAATAAAAAAGAATTTAAAAAATTTAAAAATTTTAAAAAACTAAATTTTTTATTTTTGAATTTTTATATTATGAGTTTAAATTTTTATTTAAATTAGAAAAATAAAATAAAGTCTAGCAATATCTAGTAAATAACAGATCTGTAAATTTTTTATTTTTTAATTTTTAAAATAAAAAATAAGTTCTTTTCTAATAATATAATAAAAAAATTCCAACAATATACAAAAAAAAAAGAAAAATTGAAAAATTTTAAATTTTTAAAAGTAACTTATTCTTAATTTGTGAACAGGTGTAGCAAAAAAAGTCAACTGTCCGGGTGTAGCATTTTTCGGTGAAGAAAAAGTAAAAAATATTATTAAAAAATTTAAAATTTTTATAAACTAAATTTTTTATTTTTTAATTTTTAAATTATATGATTAAATTATTTTTTTATATTATAAAAGTAAAATAAAGTCCAGCAATATCTAGTTAAAAACAAATTTGTAATTTTACTATTTTCTTTTTTACTTTTTAAACAAAAAAAATTAATTTTTTTCTAATAGTATAAAAATAAAAAATTCTAACAATATACAAAAAAGAAAATAATTGAAAAATTTTAAAACTAATTTATTCTTAATTTGTGTACAAGTGTAACCAAAAAAAGTCAAGTGTCCAGGTATAGCATTATCTGGTGAATAAAAAATAAAAAAGAATTTAAAAAATTAAAAAATTTTAAAAAACTAAATTTTTTATTTTTGAATTTTTATATTATGAGATTAAATTTTTTTATTTAAATTAGAAAAATAAAATAAAGTCTAGCAATATCTAGTAAATAACAGATCTGTAAATTTATTATTTTTTAATTTTTAAAATTAAAAATAAGTTCTTTTCTAATAATATAATAAAAAAATTCCAAAAATATACAAAAAATTGAAAAATTGAAAAATTTTAAATTTTTTAAAGTAATTTATTCTTTATTTGTGAACAGGTGTAGCAAAAAAGTCAACTGTCTGGGTGTAGCATTTTTCGGTGAATAAAAAGTAAAAAATATTATTAAAAAATTTAAAATTTTTATAAACTAAATTTATTATTTTTGAATTTTTAAATTATATGATTAAATGATTTTTTTATATTATAAAAGTAAAATAAAGTCCAGCAATATCTAGTAAAAAATAAATTTGTAAATTTATTATTTTCTTTTTTACTTTTTAAACAAAAAATTAATTTTTTCTAATAGTAGAAGAATAAAAAATTCTAACAATTTACAAAAAAGAAAATAATTGAAAAATTTTAAAATTAATTTATTCTTAATTTGTGTACAAATGCAACGAAAAAAAAGTCAAGTGTCCAGGTGTAGCATTATCTGGTGAATAAAAAATAAAAAAGAATTGAAAAAATTTAAAAATTTTAAAAAACTAAATTTTTTATTTTTGAATTTTTATATTATGAGATTAAATTTTTTTATTTAAATTAGAAAAATAAAATAAAGTCTAGCAATATCTAGTAAATAACAGATCTGTAAATTTATTATTTTTTAATTTTTAAAAAAAAAGTAAGTTCTTTTCTAATAATAGAAGAAAAAAATTCCAACAATATACAAAAAAAAAAGAAAAATTGAAAAATTTTAAATTTTTTAAAGTAATTTATTCTTAATTTGTGAACAGGTGTAGCAAAAAAAGTCAATTGTCCGGGTGTAGCATTTTTCGGTGAATAAAAAGTAAAAAATATTATTAAAAAATTTAAAATTTTTATAAACTAAATTTTTTATTTTTTAATTTTTAAATTATATGATTAAATTATTTTTTATATTATAAAAGTAAAATAAAGTCCAGCAATATCTAGTAAAAAATAAATTTGTAAATTTATTATTTTCTTTTTTACTTTTTAAACAAAAAATTAATTTTTTCTAATAGTAGAAGAATAAAATATTCTAACAATTTACAAAAAAGAAAATAATTGAAAAATTTTAAAATTAATTTATTCTTAATTTGTGTACAAATGCAACGAAAAAAAGTCAAGTGTCCAGGTGTAGCATTATCTGGTGAATAAAAAATAAAAAAGAATTTAAAAAATTTAAAAATTTTAAAAAACTAAATTTTTTATTTTTGAATTTTTATATTATGAGATTAAATTTTTTTATTTAAATTAGAAAAATAAAATAAAGTCTAGCAATATCTAGTAAATAACAGATCTGTAAATTTTTTATTTTTTAATTTTTAAAATAAAAAAGTAAGTTCTTTCTAATAATAGAAGAAAAAAATTCAAACAATATACAAAAAAAAAAAGAAAAATTGAAAAATTTTAAATTTTTAAAAGTAATTTATTCTTAATTTGTGAACAGGTGTAGCAAAAAAAGTCAACTGTCCGGGTGTAGCATTTTTCGGTGAATAAAAAGTAAAAAATATTATTAAAAAATTTAAAATTTTTATAAACTAAATTTATTATTTTTGAATTTTTAAATTATATGATTAAATGATTTTTTTATATTATAAAAGTAAAATAAAGTCCAGCAATATCTAGTAAAAAATAAATTTGTAAATTTATTATTTTCTTTTTTACTTTTTAAACAAAAAATTAATTTTTTCTAATAGTAGAAGAATAAAAAATTCTAACAATTTACAAAAAATAAAATAATTGAAAAATTTTAAAATTAATTTATTCTTAATTTGTGTACAAATGCAACGAAAAAAAGTCAAGTGTCCAGGTGTAGCATTATCTGGTGAATAAAAAATAAAAAAGAATTGAAAAAATTTAAAAATTTTAAAAAACTAAATTTTTTATTTTTGAATTTTTATATTATGAGATTAAATTTTTTTATTTAAATTAGAAAAATAAAATAAAGTCTAGCAATATCTAGTAAATAACAGATCTGTAAATTTATTATTTTTTAATTTTTAAAAAAAAAGTAAGTTCTTTTCTAATAATAGAAGAAAAAAATTCCAACAATATACAAAAAAAAAAAAGAAAAATTGAAAAATTTTAAATTTTTTAAAGTAATTTATTCTTAATTTGTGAACAGGTGTAGCAAAAAAAGTCAATTGTCCGGGTGTAGCATTTTTCGGTGAATAAAAAGTAAAAAATATTATTAAAAAATTTAAAATTTTTATAAACTAAATTTTTTATTTTTTAATTTTTAAATTATATGATTAAATTATTTTTTATGTTATAAAAGTAAAATAAAGTCCAGCAATATCTAGTAAAAAATAAATTTGTAAATTTATTATTTTCTTTTTTACTTTTTAAACAAAAAATTAATTTTTTCTAATAGTAGAAGAATAAAATATTCTAACAATTTACAAAAAAGAAAATAATTGAAAAATTTTAAAATTAATTTATTCTTAATTTGTGTACAAATGCAACGAAAAAAAGTCAAGTGTCCAAGTGTAGCATTATCTGGTGAATAAAAAATAAAAAAGAATTTAAAAAATTTAAAAATTTTAAAAAACTAAATTTTTTATTTTTGAATTTTTATATTATGAGATTAAATTTTTTTATTTAAATTAGAAAAATAAAATAAAGTCTAGCAATATCTAGTAAATAACAGATCTGTAAATTTTTTATTTTTTAATTTTTAAAATAAAAAAGTAAGTTCTTTCTAATAATAGAAGAAAAAAATTCCAACAATATACAAAAAAAAAAGAAAAATTGAAAAATTTTAAATTTTTAAAAGTAATTTATTCTTAATTTGTGAACAGGTGTAGCAAAAAAAGTCAACTGTCCGGGTGTAGCATTTTTCGGTGAATAAAAAGTAAAAAATATTATTAAAAAATTTAAAATTTTTATAAACTAAATTTTTTATTTTTGAATTTTTAAATTATATGATTAAATTATTTTTTTATATTATAAAAGTAAAATAAAGTCCAGCAATATCTAGTAAACAACAAATTTATAAACTTATTATTTTCTTTTTTACTTTTTAAACAAAAAAATAATTTTTTTCTAATAGTAAAAAAATAAAAAATTATAACAATATACAAAAAAACAAAATAATTGAAAAATTTTAAAATTAATTTATTCTTAATTTGTGTACAAGTGTAACCAAAAAAAGTCAAGTGTCCAGGTGTAGCATTATCTGGTGAATAAAAAATAAAAAAGAATTTAAAAAATTTAAAAATTTTAAAAAACTAAATTTTTTATTTTTGAATTTTTATATTATGAGTTTAAATTTTTTATTTAAATTAGAAAAATAAAATAAAGTCTAGCAATATCTAGTAAATAACAGATCTGTAAATTTTTTTATTTTTTAATTTTTAAAATAAAAAATAAGTTCTTTTCTAATAATATAATAAAAAAATTCCAACAATATACAAAAAAAAAAGAAAAATTGAAAAATTTTAAATTTTTAAAAGTAATTTATTCTTAATTTGTGAACAGGTGTAGCAAAAAAAGTCAACTGTCCGGGTGTAGCATTTTTCGGTGAAGAAAAAGTAAAAAATATTATTAAAAAATTTAAAATTTTTATAAACTAAATTTTTTATTTTTTAATTTTTAAATTATATGATTAAATTATTTTTTTATATTATAAAAGTAAAATAAAGTCCAGCAATATCTAGTTAAAAACAAATTTGTAATTTTATTATTTTCTTTTTTACTTTTTAAACAAAAAAATTAATTTTTTTCTAATAGTATAAAAATAAAAAATTCTAACAATATACAAAAAAGAAAATAATTGAAAAATTTTAAAACTAATTTATTCTTAATTTGTGTACAAGTGTAACCAAAAAAAGTCAAGTGTCCAGGTATAGCATTATCTGGTGAATAAAAAATAAAAAAGAATTTAAAAAATTAAAAAATTTTAAAAAACTAAATTTTTTATTTTTGAATTTTTATCTTATGAGATTAAATTTTTTTATTTAAATTAGAAAAATAAAATAAAGTCTAGCAATATCTAGTAAATAACAGATCTGTAAATTTATTATTTTTTAATTTTTAAAATAAAAAATAAGTTCTTTTCTAATAATATAATAAAAAAATTCCAGCAATATACAAAAAATAGAAAAATTGAAAAATTTTAAATTTTTTAAAGTAATTTATTCTTTATTTGTGAACAGGTGTAGCAAAAAAGTCAACTGTCTGGGTGTAGCATTTTTCGGTGAATAAAAAGTAAAAAATATTATTAAAAAATTTAAAATTTTTATAAACTAAATTTATTATTTTTGAATTTTAAATTATATGATTGAATTATTTTTTTATATTATAAAAGTAAAATAAAGTCCAGCAATATCTAGTAAACAACAAATTTGTAAACTTATTATTTTCTTTTTTACTTTTTAAACAAAAAAATTATTTTTTTCTAATAGTAAAAAAATAAAAAATTATAACAATATACAAAAAAACAAAATAATTGAAAAATTTTAAAATTAATTTATTCTTAATTTGTGTACAAGTGCAACCAAAAAAAGTCAAGTGTCCAGGTGTAGCATTATCTGGTGAATAAAAAATAAAAAAGAATTTAAAAAATTTAAAAATTTTAAAAAACTAAATTTTTTATTTTTGAATTTTCATATTATGAGATTAAATTTTTTTATTTAAATTAGAAAAATAAAATAAAGTCTAGCAATATCTAGTAAATAACAGATCTGTAAATTTATTATTTTTTAATTTTTAAAATAAAAAAATAAGTTCTTTTCTAATAATAGAAGAAAAAAATTCCAACAATATACAAAAAATAGAAAAATATAAAAATTTTAAAATTTTTAAAGTAATTTATTCTTAAATTGTGAACAGGTGTAGCAAAAAAGTCAACTGTCCGGGTGTAGCATTTTTCGGTGAATAAAAAGTAAAAAATATTATTAAAAATTTAAAATTTTTTTAAACTAAATTTTTTATTTTTTAATTTTTAAATTATATGATTAAAATATTTTTTATATTATAAAAGTAAAATAAAGTCCAGCAATATCTAGTAAACAACAAATTTGTAAATTTATTATTTTCTTTTTTACTTTTCAAACAAAAAAATTAATTTTTTTATAATAGTAGAAAAATAAAAAATTATAACAATATACAAAAAAACAAAATAATTGAAAAATTTTAAAATTAATTAATTTTTAATTTGTGTACAAGTGCAACCAAAAAAAGTCAAGTGTCCAGGTATAGCATTATCTAGTGAATAAAAAATAAAAAAGAATTTAAAAAATTTAAAAATTTTAAAAAACTAAATTTTTTATTTTTGAATTTTTATATTATGAGATTAAATTTTTTTATTTAAATTAGAAAAATAAAATAAATTCTAGCTATATCTAGTAAATAACAGATCTGTAAATTTATTATTTGTTAATTTTTAAAATAAAAAAATTAGTTCTTTTCAGATAATAGAAAAAAAGGGTAAAGTATATTTTTTGTCCCTGAAGTTTAGCAAAAATTTTAAAAATACCCTTAAGTTTTATTTTGTTTCAATTTTATCCTAGAAGTTTTCGATTTGCATCAAATATACCCTTAACAGCTAAATTTTCAAAAAAATTAAGACCAATCAAACAATAATACATAAAAACTATGCTTGATTTGCTTGTGTTGAGAGTTGTTTTTATGAAATTGTTATTGAATTGGTCTTAAAGTTTTTAAAAAATTAGCCGTTGGGGGTATATTTGATGCAAATCGAAAATTTTTAGGACAAAATTGAAACAAAATAAAACTTAAAGGTATTTTTGAAACTTTTGTCAAACTTTATAGACAAAAAATATACTTTACACAAAAAAAATTCTAAGAATATACAAAAAAAAAAGAAAAATTGAAAATTTTAAATTTTTTAAAGTAATTTATTCTTAATTTGTGAACATGTGTAGCAAAAAAGTCAACTGTCCGGGTGTAGCATTTTTCGGTGAATAAAAAGTAAAAAATATTATTAAAAAATTTAAAATTTTTATAAACAAAATTTTTTATTTTTGAATTTTTAAATTATATGATTAAATTATTTTTTTATATTATAAAAGTAAAATAAAGTCCAACAATATCTAGTAAACAACAAATTTGTAAACTTATTATTTTCTTTTTTACTTTTTAAACAAAAAAATTATTTTTTTCTAATAGTAAAAAAATAAAAAATTATAACAATATACAAAAAAACAAAATAATTGAAAAATTTTAAAATTAATTTATTCTTAATTTGTGTACAAGTGCAACCAAAAAAAGTCAAGTGTCCAGGTGTAGCATTATCTGGTGAATAAAAAATAAAAAAGAATTTAAAAAATTTAAAAATTTTAAAAAACTAAATTTTTTATTTTTGAATTTTTATATTATGAGATTAAATTTTTTTATTTAAATTAAAAAAATAAAATAAAGTCTAGCAATATCTAGTAAATAACAGATCTGTAAATTTATTATTTTTTAATTTTTAAAATAAAAAAATAAGTTCTTTTCTAATAATAGAAGAAAAAATTCCAACAATATACAAAAAATAGAAAAATATAAAAATTTTAAATTTTTTAAAGTAATTTATTCTTAAATTGTGAACAGGTGTAGCAAAAAAGTCAACTGTTCGGGTGTAGCATTTTTTGGTGAATAAAAAGTAAAAAATATTATTAAAAATTTAAAATTTTTATAAACTAAATTTTTTATTTTTGAATTTTTAAATTATATGATTAAAATATTTTTTATATTATAAAAGTAAAATAAAGTCCAGCAATATCTAGTAAACAACAAATTTGTAAATTTATTATTTTCTTTTTTACTTTTCAAACAAAAAAATTAATTTTTTTCTAATAGTAGAAAAATAAAAAATTATAACAATATACAAAAAAACAAAATAATTGAAAAATTTTAAAATTAATTAATTCTTAATTTGTGTACAAGTGCAACCAAAAAAAGTCAAGTGTCCAGGTATAGCATTATCTGGTGAATAAAAAATAAAAAAGAATTTAAAAAATTTAAAAATTTTAAAAAACTAAATTTTTTATTTTTTAATTTTTATATTATGAGATTAAATTTTTTTATTTAAATTAGAAAAATAAAATAAAGTCTAGCAATATCTAGTAAATAACAGATCTGTAAATTTATTATTTGTTAATTTTTAAAATAAAAAAATTAGTTCTTTTCTAATAATAGAAAAAAAAGGGTAAAGTATATTTTTTGTCCATGAAGTTTAGCAAAAATTTTAAAAATACCCTTAAGTTTTATTTTGTTTCAATTTTATCCTAGAAGCTTTCGATTTGCATCAAATATACCCTTAACAGCTAAATTTTCAAAAAAATTAAGACCAATCAAACAATAATACATAAAAACTATGCTTGATTTGCTTGTGTTGAGAGTTGTTTTTATGAAATTGTTGTTGAATTGGTCTTAAAGTTTTTAAAAAATTAGCCGTTGGGGGTATATTTGATGCAAATCGAAAACTTTTAGGACAAAATTGAAACAAAATAAAACTTAGGGGTATTTTTGAAACTTTTGTCAAACTTTAGGGACAAAAAATATACTTTACCCAAAAAAAATTCCAAGAATATACAAAAAAAAAAAGAAAAATTGAAAATTTTAAATTTTTTAAAGTAATTTATTCTTAATTTGTGAACATGTGTAGCAAAAAAGTCAACTGTCCGGGTGTAGCATTTTTCGGTGAATAAAAAGTAAAAAATATTATTAAAAAATTTAAAATTTTTATAAACTAAATTTTTTATTTTTGAATTTTTAAATTATATGATTAAATTATTTTTTTATATTATAAAAGTAAAATAAAGTCCAACAATATCTAGTAAACAACAAATTTGTAAACTTATTATTTTCTTTTTTACTTTTTAAACAAAAAAATTATTTTTTTCTAATAGTAAAAAAATAAAAAATTATAACAATATACAAAAAAACAAAATAATTGAAAAATTTTAAAATTAATTTATTCTTAATTTGTGTACAAGTGTAACCAAAAAAAGTCAAGTGTCCAAGTATAGCATTATCTGGTGAATAAAAAATAAAAAAGAATTTAAAAAATTTAAAAATTTTAAAAAACTAAATTTTTTATTTTTGAATTTTTATATTATGAGATTAAATTTTTTTATTTAAATTAGAAAAATAAAATAAAGTCTAGCAATATCTAGTAAATAACAGATCTGTAAATTTATTATTTGTTAATTTTTAAAATAAAAAAATTAGTTCTTTTCTAATAATAGAAAAAAAAGGGTAAAGTATATTTTTTGTCCCTGAAGTTTAGCAAAAATTTTAAAAATACCCTTAAGTTTTATTTTGTTTCAATTTTATCCTAGAAGTTTTTGATTTGCATCAAATATACCCTTAACAGCTAAATTTTCAAAAAAATTAAGACCAATCAAACAATAATACATGAAAACTATGCTTGATTTGCTTGTGTTGAGGGTTATTTTTATGAAATTGTTGTTGAATTGGTCTTAAAGTTTTTAAAAAATTAGCCGTTGGGGGTATATTTGATGCAAATCGAAAATTTTTAGGACAAAATTGAAACAAAATAAAACTTAGGGGTATTTTTGAAACTTTTGTCAAACTTTAGGGACAAAAAATATACTTTACCCAAAAAAAATTCCAAGAATATACAAAAAAAAAAGAAAAATTGAAAATTTTAAATTTTTTAAAGTAATTTATTCTTAATTTGTGAACATGTGTAGCAAAAAAGTCAACTGTCCGGGTGTAGCATTTTTCGGTGAATAAAAAGTAAAAAATATTATTAAAAAATTTAAAATTTTTATAAACTAAATTTTTTATTTTTGAATTTTTAAATTATATGATTAAATTATTTTTTTATATTATAAAAGTAAAATAAAGTCGAGCAATATCTAGTAAACAACAAATTTGTAAACTTATTATTTTCTTTTTTACTTTTTAAACAAAAAAATTATTTTT
The DNA here is from genome assembly GCF_059453495.1 of Arachis ipaensis. Classification (NCBI taxonomy): domain Eukaryota; kingdom Viridiplantae; phylum Streptophyta; class Magnoliopsida; order Fabales; family Fabaceae; genus Arachis; species Arachis ipaensis. The sequence continues at coordinate 74,002,368 of NC_142438.1, forward strand.
TTCTAATAGTAAAAAAATAAAAAATTATAACAATATACAAAAAAACAAAATAATTGAAAAATTTTAAAATTAATTTATTCTTAATTTGTGTACAAGTGCAACCAAAAAAAGTCAAGTGTCCAGGTATAGCATTATCTGGTGAATAAAAAATAAAAAAGAATTTAAAAAATTTAAAAATTTTAAAAAACTAAATTTTTTATTTTGGAATTTTTATATTATGAGATTAAATTTTTTATTTAAATTAGAAAAATAAAATAAAGTCTAGCAATATCTAGTAAATAAAAGATCTGTAAATTTATTATTTTTTAATTTTTAAAATAAAAAATAAGTTCTTTTCTAATAATATAAGAAAAAATTTCCAACAATATACAAAAAATAGAAAAATTTAAAATTTTAAAATTTTTTAAAGTAATTTATTCTTAATTTGTGAAGAGGTGTAGCAAAAAAATCAACTGTCCGGGTGTAGCATTTTTCGGTGAATAAAAAGTAAAAAATATTATTAAAAAATTTAAAATTTTTATAAACTAAATTTTTTATTTTTGAATTTTTAAACTATATGATTAAATTATTTTTTTATATTATAAAAGTAAAATAAAGTCCAGCAATATCTAGTAAACAACAAATTTGTAAACTTATTATTTTCTTTTTTACTTTTTAAACAAAAAAATTATTTTTTTCTAATAGTAAAAAAATAAAAAATTATAACAATATACAAAAAAACAAAATAATTGAAAAATTTTAAAATTAATTTATTTTTAATTTGTGTACAAGTGCAACCAAAAAAAGTCAAGTGTCCAGGTGTAGCATTATCTGGTGAATAAAAAATAAAAAAGAATTTAAAAAATTTAAAAATTTTAAAAAACTAAATTTTTTATTTTTGAATTTTTATATTATGAGATTAAATTTTTTTATTTAAATTAAAAAAATAAAATAAAGTCTAGCAATATCTAGTAAATAACAGATCTGTAAATTTATTATTGTTTAATTTTTAAAATAAAAAATAAGTTCTTTTCTAATAATAGAAGAAAAAAATTCCAACAATATACAAAAAATAGAAAAATAGAAAAATTTTAAATTTTTTAAAGTAATTTATTCTTAAATTGTGAACAGGTGTAGCAAAAAAGTCAACTCTCCGGTGTAGCATTTTTTGGTGAATAAAATGTAAAAAATATTATTAAAAAATTTAAAATTTTTATAAACTAAATTTTTTATTTTTGAATTTTTAAAATATATGATTAAATTATTTTTTTATATTATAAAAGTAAAATAAAGTCCAGCAATATCTAGTAAACAACAAATTTGTAAACTTATTATTTTCTTTTTTACTTTTTAAACAAAAAAATTATTTTTTTCTAATAGTAAAAAAATAAAAAATTATAACAATATACAAAAAAACAAAATAATTGAAAAATTTTAAAATTAATTTATTCTTAATTTGTGTACCAGTGCAACCAAAAAAAGTCAAGTGTCCAGGTGTAGCATTATCTGGTGAATAAAAAATAAAAAAGAATTTAAAAAATTTAAATATTTTAAAAAACTAAATTTTTTATTTTTGAATTTTTATATTATGAGATTAAATTTTTTTATTTAAATTAGAAAAATAAAATAAAGTCTAGCAATATCTAGTAAATAACAGATCTATAAATTTATTATTTTTTAATTTTTAAAATAAAAAAATAAGTTCTTTTCTAATAATAGAAGAAAAAAATTCCAACAATATACAAAAAATAGAAAAATAGAAAAATTTTAAATTTTTTAAAGTAATTTATTCTTAAATTTTGAACAGGTGTAGCAAAAAAGTCAACTGTTCGGGTGTAGCATTTTTCGGTGAATAAAAAGTAAAAAATATTATTAAAAATTTAAAATTTTTATAAACTAAATTTTTTATTTTTGAATTTTTAAATTATATGATTAAAATATTTTTTATATTATAAAAGTAAAATAAAGTCCAGCAATATCTAGTAAACAACAAATTTGTAAATTTATTATTTTCTTTTTTACTTTTCAAACAAAAAAATTAATTTTTTTCTAATAGTAGAAAAATAAAACATTATAACAATATACAAAAAAACAAAATAATTGAAAAATTTTAAAATTAATTAATTTTTAATTTGTGTACAAGTGCAACCAAAAAAAGTCAAGTGTCCAGGTATAGCATTATCTGGTGAATAAAAAATAAAAAAGAATTTAAAAAATTTAAAAATTTTAAAAAACTAAATTTTTTATTTTTGAATTTTTATATTATGAGATTAAATTTTTTTATTTAAATTAGAAAAATAAAATAAAGTCTAGCAATATCTAGTAAATAACAGATCTGTAAATTTATTATTTTTTAATTTTTAAAAAAAAAGTAAGTTCTTTTCTAATAATAGAAGAAAAAAATTCCAACAATATACAAAAAATAGAAAAATAGAAAAATTTTAAATTTTTTAAAGTAATTTATTCTTAAATTGTGAACAGGTGTAGCAAAAAAGTCAACTGTCCGGGTGTAGCATTTTTCGGTGAATAAAAAGTAAAAAATATTATTAAAAAATTCAAAATTTTTATAAACTAAATTTTTTATTTTTGAATTTTTAAATTATATGATTAAATTATTTTTTTTACATTATAAAAAGTAAAATAAAGTCCAGCAATATCTAGTAAACAACAAATTTGTAAATTTATTATTTTCTTTTTTACTTTTTAAACAAAAAAATAATTTTTTTCTAATAGTAGAAAAATAAAAAATTCTAACAATATACAAAAAAACAAAATAATTGTAAAATTTTAAAATTAATTTATTCTTAATTTGTGAACAAGTGCAACCAATAAAAGTCAAGTGTCTAGGTGTAGCATTATCCGGTGAATAAAAAATAAAAAAAATTTTAAAATTTTAAAATTTTAAAAAACAAAATTTTTTATTTTTGAATTTTTAAATTATAAGATTAAATTTTTTATCTAAATTAGAAAAATAAAATAATGTCCAACAATATCTAGTAAACATCAGATCTATAAATTTATTATTTTTTTTATTTTAAACTAAAAAATAATTTTTTTCTAATTGTACAAAAAGAATAAATTCTAACAATATCTAAAAAATAAAAAGTTGAAAAATTTGAAAATTAATTTATTCTTAATGGGTGAAAAAGTGTAGTAAAAAAAAGTCAAGTGTCTCGGTGTACCATTATCTTGTGAATAAAAAATATTTTGAAAAAAATTAAAAATTTTAATAACTAAATTTTTTATTTTTGAATTTTTATATTATGAGATTAAATTTTTTTATTTAAATTAGAAAAATAAAATAAAGTCTAGCAATATCTAGTAAATAACAGATTTGTAAATTTATTATTTTTTAATTTTTAAAATAAAAAATAAGTTCTTTTCTAATAATAGAAGAAAAAAATTCCAACAATATTGATGAGTTATTTTGTAGGAAAAATGAATCTCCCCCAAAACACACAAATCTAACCGGCAAGTGCACCGGGTCGTATCAAGTAATAAAAACTCACGGGAGTGAGGTCGATCCCACAGGGATTGAAGGATTGAGCAATTTTAGTTTAGTGGTTGATTTAGTCAAGCGAATCAAGATTTGGTTGATGGTTTTGTGACTTGCAGAAATTAAATTGCATTGAAGTAAAGAGAACAAGAAATAAATTGCTGAAACGTAAAGAACAAGAAATTAAATGGCAGAAACTTAGAGTGCAAGAAATGTAAATTGCGGAATCTTAAAGTGCAAGGAATGTAAATTGCTTGAAATGTAAAGGGGATTGGGACGTGGATTTGCAGTAATTAAACAAGGAAAAGTTAAATTGCATCAAACAGAAGAGTAAAAGGGAATTGGGATTGGATCGGATCTTATAGCAGAAAAGTAAATGAACATGGAAAGCAATAAACAGAGAGTTGAAATGGGAATTCAGATCTCAGGACCCAGAGACTAGAAAACCAAGTCTAGATCTCAATGCCTTCCTAGATCCAACAAGAATTATTGCAAGGAAATTGTAAATTGCAAAGAAAAGAGATGAAGAGCAATTAACAGAAAATTAAATTCAATTAAGCAGTGAGTAAAGCAGAGAGATCCAAGGATGAGATTGAAACAGAATTTCTTCAATTCTCCAACCCAAGATCCAAGACAAGTGTAATTTAAATTGAAAGCAATAAAACTAAGAGGAAGAGAAGTGAATTCTCCTTCCCCAAGACAAAGAAATTAAAGTTCACTCAATAACAAAAGCTCTCCGAAAACTATTATGAAAATTCCAAAAGGAAAGCTCCCCGAAGAACTTGAATTCTATCCTATTTATACACTTTCTTCCAATGATCTTCAAGCCTTGAGTTGGGCCTTTGCTCTTGGTGGAATTGGGTTGAAAGAGGCCTTGGTTGATTGCTCTTGAAGTTTGAAGAAGAACCAAAGTGAACCAATTGAACCGGGTTTGAGTTTTGCAAAAGTTGGACCAAAAGTTGGAGCTAAAGTTAGGGGTCTAACTTTGGCTCCAACTTTTCATAGCAGCCCACAAAACTTGCTGGTATGAACGTTGGTGCCAACGTTAGGGGTCTAACTTTGACCCTAACGTTGGCCTTGCCTTGTGTGCTAGTGGCGCCAACGTTAGCCACCAAGTTAGGGGGCTAACGTTGGCGCAAACTTTTGCTCCTCTTCCTTGAATTTTCATGTGCCAACGTTAGCCTCCAAGTTAGGGGTCTAACGTTGGCGCAAATGTTGGTGCCCAGGGGATAAATTCATGTGCCAACGTTAGCCTCCAAGTTAGGGGGCTAACGTTGGGGCTAACTTTTCAACCAAAAGTTTGTGCAAAAGTTTGATGCTAACTTTAGGTCCAGCTTTTTGCTTCCTGGTTCAATTTCACTTATTCCATTGTCCTCTCTTCACTCCTAACCATTCCTTCTTGCTTCAACCTTTCTCCAAGCTTTCTTCACCTATAATTAATCAACCAAACACATCAAAGCTATGCTCAAAATCAAGAGATATTCATTCTTTCACAATATGCAACAAATATAGCATAAAACCTCATGAAATGGCATGAATTCATATATGGTTGATTCAATCAAGGGAAACATGAAAATCTACTCAATTAGCTTGCTTGTAGCTCAAGAAAGTGCATAATTCTAATGAAAACAAAAGAAAAAGACTAGTTAAAATAGGCTAAGATGACTTGTCATCAAATATACAAAAAATTGAAAAATTGAAAAATTTTAAATTTTTTAAAGTAATTTATTCTTAATTTGTGAACAGGTGTAGCAAAAAAGTCAACTGTTCGGGTGTAGCATTTTTGGGTGAATAAAAAGTAAAAAATATTATTGAAAAATTTAAATTTTTTATCAACTAAATTTTTTATTTTTGAATTTTTAAATTATATGATTAAATTATTTTTTACATTATAAAAGTAAAATAAAGTCTAGCAATATCTAGTAAACAACAAATTTGTAAATTTATTATTTTCTTTTTTACTTTTTAAACAAAAAAAATAATTTTTTTCTAATAGTAGAAAAATAAAAAATTCTAACAATATACAAAAAAACAAAATAATTGTAAAATTTTAAAATTAATTTATTCTTAATTTGTGAACAAGTGCAACCAAAAAAAGTCAAGTGTCTAGGTGTAGCATTATCCGGTGAATAAAAAATAAAAAAAATTTTAAAATTTTAAAATTTTAAAAAACAAAATGTTTTATTTTTGAATTTTTAAATTATAAGATTAATTTTTTTATCTAAATTAGAAAAATAAAATAATGTCCAACAATATCTAGTAAACATCAGATCTATAAATTTATTATTTTTTTTAATTTTAAACTAAAAAATAATTTTTTTCTAATAGTACAAAAAGAAAAAATTCTAACAATATCTAAAAAATAAAAAGTTGAAAAATTTTAAAATTAATTTATTCTTAATGGGTGAAAAAGTGTAATAAAAAAAAGTCAAGTGTCTCGGTGTACCATTATCTTGTGAATAAAAAATATTTTGAAAAAAATTAAAAATTTTAATAACTAAATTTTTTACTTTTGAATTTTTATATTATGAGATTAAATTTTTTATTTAAATTAGAAAAATAAAATAAAGTCTAGCAATATCTAGTAAATAACAGATTTGTAAATTTATTATTTTTTAATTTCTAAAATAAAAAATAAGTTCTTTTCTAATAATAGAAGAAAAAAATTCCAACAATATACAAAAAATAGAAAAATAGAAAAATTTTAAATTTTTTAAAGTAATTTATTCTTAATTTGTGAACATGTGTAGCAAAAAAGTCAACTGTCCGGGTGTAGCATTTTTCAGTGAATAAAAAGTAAAAAATATTATTAAAAAATTTAAAATTTTTATAAACTAAATTTTTTATTTTTGAATTTTTAAATTATATGATTAAATTATTTTTTTATATTATAAAAGTAAAATAAAGTCCAGCAATATCTAGTAAACAACAAATTTGTAAACTTATTATTTTCTTTTTTACTTTTTAAACAAAAAAATTATTTTTTTCTAATAGTAAAAAAATAAAAAATTATAACAATATACAAAAAAACAAAATAATTGAAAAATTTTAAAATTAATTTATTCTTAATTTGTGTACAAGTACAACCAAAAAAAGTCAAGTGTTCAGGTATAGCATTATCTGGTGAATAAAAAATAAAAAAGAATTTAAAAAATTTAAAAATTTTAAAAAACTAAATTTTTTATTTTGGAATTTTTATATTATGAGATTAAATTTTTTTATTTAAATTAGAAAAATAAAATAAAGTCTAGCAATATCTAGTAAATAAAAGATCTGTAAATTTATTATTTTTTAATTTTTAAAATAAAAAATAAGTTCTTTTCTAATAATATAAGAAAAAATTTCCAACAATATACAAAAAATAGAAAAATTTAAAATTTTAAAATTTTTTAAAGTAATTTATTCTTAATTTGTGAACAGGTGTAGCAAAAAAATCAACGGTCCGGGTGTAGCATTTTTCGGTGAATAAAAAGTAAAAAATATTATTAAAAAATTTAAAATTTTTATAAACTAAATTTTTCATTTTTGAATTTTTAAACTATATGATTAAATTATTTTTTTATATTATAAAAGTAAAATAAAGTCCAGCAATATCTAGTAAACAACAAATTTGTAAACTTATTATTTTCTTTTTTACTTTTTAAACAGAAAAATTATTTTTTTCTAATAGTAAAAAAATAAAAAATTATAACAATATACAAAAAAACAAAATAATTGAAAAATTTTAAAATTAATTTATTCTTAATTTGTGTACAAGTGCAACCAAAAAAAGTCAAGTGTCTAGGTGTAGCATTATCTGGTGAATAAAAAATAAAAAAAATTTAAAAAATTTAAAAATTTTAAAAAACTAAATTTTTTATTTTTGAATTTTTATATTATGAGATTAAATTTTTTTATTTAAATTAAAAAAATAAAATAAAGTCTAGCAATATCTAGTAAATAACAGATGTGTAAATTTATTATTTTTTAATTTTTAAAATAAAAAATAAGTTCTTTTCTAATAATAGAAGAAAAAAATTCCAACAATATACAAAAAATAGAAAAATAGAAAAATTTTAAATTTTTTAAAGTAATTTATTCTTAAATTGTGAACAGGTGTAGCAAAAAAGTCAACTGTCCGGGTGTAGCATTTTTCGGTGAATAAAATGTAAAAAATATTATTAAAAAATTTAAAATTTTTATAAACTAAATTTTTTATATTTTGAATTTTTAAACTATATGATTAAATTATTTTTTTATATTATAAAAGTAAAATAAAGTCCAGCAATATCTAGTAAACAACAAATTTGTAAACTTATTATTTTCTTTTTTACTTTTTAAACAAAAAAAAATTTTTTTCTAATAGTAAAAAAATAAAAAATTATAACAATATACAAAAAAACAAAATAATTGAAAAATTTTAAAATTAATTTATTCTTAATTTGTGTACAAGTGCAACCAAAAAAAGTCAAGTGTCCAGGTGTAGCATTATTTAAAAATTTTAAAAAACTAAATTTTTTATTTTTGAATTTTTATATTATGAGATTCAATTTTTTTATTTAAATTAGAAAAATAAAATAAAGTCTAGCAATATCTAGTAAATAACAGATCTGTAAATTTATTATTTTTTAATTTTTAAAATAAAAAATAAGTTCTTTTCTAATAATAGAAGAAAAAAATTCCAACAATATACAAAAAATAGAAAAATAGAAAAATTTTAAATTTTTTAAAGTAATTTATTCTTAAATTGTGAACAGGTGTAGCAAAAAAGTCAACTGTCCGGGTGTAGCATTTTTCGGTGAATAAAAAGTAAAAAATATTATTAAAAAATTCAAAATTTTTATAAACTAAATTTTTTATTTTTGAATTTTTAAATTATATGATTAAATTATTTTTTACATTATAAAAAGTAAAATAAAGTCCAGCAATATCTAGTAAACAACAAATTTGTAAATTTATTTTTTTCTTTTTTACTTTTTAAACAAAAAAATAATTTTTTTCTAATAGTAGAAAAATAAAAAATTCTAACAATATACAAAAAAACAAAATAATTGTAAAATTTTAAAATTAATTTATTCTTAATTTGTGAACAAGTGCAACCAAAAAAAGTCAAGTGTCTAGGTGTAGCATTATCCGGTGAATAAAAAATAAAAAAAATTTTAAAATTTTAAAATTTTAAAAAACAAAATTTTTTATTTTTTAATTTTTAAATTATAAGATTAAATTTTTTATCTAAATTAGAAAAATAAAATAATGTCCAACAATATCTAGTAAACATCAGATCTATAAATTTATTATTTTTTTTATTTTAAACTAAAAAATAATTTTTTTCTAATAGTATAAAAAGAAAAAATTCTAACAATATCTAAAAAATAAAAAGTTGAAAAATTTGAAAATTAATTTATTCTTAATGGGTGAAAAAGTGTAGTAAAAAAAAGTCAAGTGACTCGGTGTACCATTATCTTGTGAATAAAAAATATTTTGAAAAAAATTAAAAATTTTAATAACTAAATTTTTTACTTTTGAAGTTTTATATTATGAGATTAAATTTTTTTATTTAAATTAGAAAAATAAAATAAAGTCTAGCAATATCTAGTAAAAAACAGATTTGTAAATTTATTATTTTTTAATTTCTAAAATAAAAAATAAGTTCTTTTCTAATAAAAGAAGAAAAAAATTCCAACAATATACAAAAAATAGAAAAATTGAAAAATTTTAAAATTTTTAAAGTAATTTATTCTTAATTTGTGAACATGTGTAGCAAAAAAGTCAACTGTCCGGGTGTAGCATTTTTCAGTGAATAAAAAGTAAAAAATATTATTAAAAAGTTTAAAATTTTTATAAACTAAATTTTTTATTTTTGAATTTTTAAATTATATGATCAAATTATTTTTTTATATTATAAAAGTAAAATAAAGTCCAGCAATATCTAGTAAACAACAAATTTGTAAACTTATTATTTTCTTTTTTACTTTTTAAACAAAAAAATTATTTTTTTCTAATAGTTAAAAAAAAAATTATAACAATATACAAAAAAACAAAATAATTGAAAAATTTTAAAATTAATTTATTCTTAATTTGTGTACAAGTGCAACCAAAAAAAGTCAAGTGTCCAGGTATAGCATTATCTGGTGAATAAAAAATAAAAAGGAATTTAAAAAATTTAAAAATTTTAAAAAACTAAATTTTGTATTTTGGAATTTTTATATTATGAGATTAAATTTTTTTATTTAAATTAGAAAAATAAAATAAAGTCTAGCAATATCTAGTAAATAAAAGATCTGTAAATTTATTATTTTTTAATTTTTAAAATAAAAAATAAGTTCTTTTCTAATAATATAAGAAAAAATTTCCAAAAATATACAAAAAATAGAAAAATTTAAAAATTTAAAATTTTTTAAAGTAATTTATTCTTAATTTGTGAACAGGTGTAGCAAAAAAATCAACTGTCCGGGTGTAGCATTTTTCGGTGAATAAAAAGTAAAAAATATTATTAAAAAATTTAAAATTTTTATAAACTAAATTTTTTATTTTTGAATTTTTAAACTATATGATTAAATTATTTTTTTATATTATAAAAGTAAAATAAAGTCCAGCAATATCTAGTAAACAAAAAATTTGTAAACTTATTATTTTCTTTTTTACTTTTTAAACAAAAAAATTATTTTTTTCTAATAGTAAAAAAATAAAAAATTATAACAATATACAAAAAAACAAAATAATTGAAAAATTTTAAAATTAATTTATTCTTAATTTGTGTACAAGTGCAACCAAAAAAAGTCAAGTGTCCAGGTGTAGCATTATCTGGTGAATAAAAAATAAAAAAGAATTTAAAAAATTTAAAAATTTTAAAAAACTAAATTTTTTATTTTTGAATTTTTATATTATGAGATTAAATTTTTTTATTTAAATTAAAAAAATAAAATAAAGTCTAGCAATATCTAGTAAATAACAGATCTGTAAATTTATTATTTTTTAATTTTTAAAATAAAAAATAAGTTCTTTTCTAATAATAGAAGAAAAAAATTCCAACAATATACAAAAAATAGAAAAATAGAAAAATTTTAAATTTTTTAAAGTAATTTATTCTTAAATTGTGAACAGGTGTAGCAAAAAAGTCAACTGTCCAGGTGTAGCATTTTTCGGTGAATAAAATGTAAAAAATATTATTAAAAAATTTAAAATTTTTATAAACTAAATTTTTTATTTTTGAATTTTTAAACTACATGATTAAATTATTTTTTTATATTATAAAAGTAAAATAAAGTCCAGCAATATCTAGTAAACAACAAATTTGTAAACTTATTATTTTCTTTTTTACTTTTTAAACAAAAATTTTTTTTTCTAATAGTAAAAAAATAAAAAATTATAACAATATACAAAAAAACAAAATAATTGAAAAATTTTAAAATTAATTTATTCTTAATTTGTGTACAAGTGCAACCAAATAAAGTCAAGTGTCCAGGTGTAGCATTATCTGGTAAATAAAAAATAAAAAAGAATTTAAAAAATTTAAAAAATTTAAAAAACTAAATTTTTTATTTTTGAATTTTTATATTATGAGATTCAATTTTTTTATTTAAATTAGAAAAATAAAATAAAGTCTAGCAATATCTAGTAAATAACAGATCTGTAAATTTATTATTTTTTAATTTTTAAAATAAAAAATAAGTTCTTTTCTAATAAAAGAAGAAAAAAATTCCAACAATATACAAAAAATAGAAAAATAGAAAAATTTTAAATTTTTTAAAGTAATTTATTCTTAAATTGCGAACAGGTGTAGCAAAAAAGTCAACTGTCCGGGTGTAGCATTTTTCGGTGAATAAAAAGTAAAAAATATTATTAAAAAATTCAAAATTTTTATAAACTAAATTTTTTATTTTTGAATTTTTAAATTATATGATTAAATTATTTTTTACATTATAAAAAGTAAAATAAAGTCCAGCAATATCTAGTAAACAACAAATTTGTAAATTTATTATTTTCTTTTTTACTTTTTAAACAAAAAAATAATTTTTTTCTAATAGTAGAAAAATAAAAAATTCCAACAATATACAAAAAAACAAAATAATTGTAAAATTTTAAAATTAATTTATTCTTAATTTGTGAACAAGTGCAACCAAAAAAAGTCAAGTGTCTAGGTGTAGCATTATCCGGTGAATAAAAAATAAAAAAAATTTTAAAATTTTAAAATTTTAAAAAACAAAATTTTTTATTTTTGAATTTTTAAATTATAAGATTAAATTTTTTATCTAAATTAGAAAAATAAAATAATGTCCAACAATATCTAGTAAACATCAGATCTATAAATTTATTGTTTTTTTTATTTTAAACTAAAAAATAATTTTTTTCTAATAGTACAAAAAGAAAAAATTCTAACAACATCTAAAAAATAAAAAGTTGAAAAATTTGAAAATTAATTTATTCTTAATGGGTGAAAAAGTGTAGTAAAAAAAAGTCAAGTGTCTCGGTGTACCATTATCTTGTGAATAAAAAATATTTTGAAAAAAATTAAAAATTTTAATAACTAAATTTTTTATTTTTGAATTTTTATATTATGAGATTAAATTTTTTTTATTTAAATTAGAAAAATAAAATAAAGTCTAGCAATATCTAGTAAATAACAGATTTGTAAATTTATTATTTTTTAATTTTTAAAATAAAAAATAAGTTCTTTTCTAATAATAGAAGAAAAAAATTCCAACAATATTGATGAGTTATTTTGTAGGAAAAATGAATCTCCCCCAAAACACACAAATCTAACCGGCAAGTGCACCGGGTCGTATCAAGTAATAAAAACTCACGGGAGTGAGGTCGATCCCACAGGGATTGAAGGATTGAGCAATTTTAGTTTAGTGGTTGATTTAGTCAAGCGAATCAAGATTTGGTTGATGGTTTTGTGACTTGCAGAAATTAAATTGCATTGAAGTAAAGAGAACAAGAAATAAATTGCTGAAACGTAAAGAACAAGAAATTAAATGGCAGAAACTTAGAGTGCAAGAAATGTAAATTGCGGAATCTTAAAGTGCAAGGAATGTAAATTGCTTGAAATGTAAAGGGGATTGGGACGTGGATTTGCAGTAATTAAACAAGGAAAAGTTAAATTGCATCAAACAGAAGAGTAAAAGGGAATTGGGATTGGATCGGATCTTATAGCAGAAAAGTAAATGAACATGGAAAGCAATAAACAGAGAGTTGAAATGGGAATTCAGATCTCAGGACCCAGAGACTAGAAAACCAAGTCTAGATCTCAATGCCTTCCTAGATCCAACAAGAATTATTGCAAGGAAATTGTAAATTGCAAAGAAAAGAGATGAAGAGCAATTAACAGAAAATTAAATTCAATTAAGCAGTGAGTAAAGCAGAGAGATCCAAGGATGAGATTGAAACAGAATTTCTTCAATTCTCCAACCCAAGATCCAAGACAAGTGTAATTTAAATTGAAAGCAATAAAACTAAGAGGAAGAGAAGTGAATTCTCCTTCCCCAAGACAAAGAAATTAAAGTTCACTCAATAACAAAAGCTCTCCGAAAACTATTATGAAAATTCCAAAAGGAAAGCTCCCCGAAGAACTTGAATTCTATCCTATTTATACACTTTCTTCCAATGATCTTCAAGCCTTGAGTTGGGCCTTTGCTCTTGGTGGAATTGGGTTGAAAGAGGCCTTGGTTGATTGCTCTTGAAGTTTGAAGAAGAACCAAAGTGAACCAATTGAACCGGGTTTGAGTTTTGCAAAAGTTGGACCAAAAGTTGGAGCCAAAGTTAGGGGTCTAACTTTGGCTCCAACTTTTCATAGCAGCCCACAAAACTTGCTGGTATGAACGTTGGTGCCAACGTTAGGGGTCTAACTTTGACCCTAACGTTGGCCTTGCCTTGTGTGCTAGTGGCGCCAACGTTAGCCACCAAGTTAGGGGGCTAACGTTGGCGCAAACTTTTGCTCCTCTTCCTTGAATTTTCATGTGCCAACGTTAGCCTCCAAGTTAGGGGTCTAACGTTGGCGCAAACGTTGGTGCCCAGGGGAGAAATTCATGTGCCAACGTTAGCCTCCAAGTTAGGGGGCTAACGTTGGGGCTAACTTTTCAACCAAAATTTTGTGCAAAAGTTTGATGCTAACTTTAGGTCCAGCTTTTTGCTTCCTGGTTCAATTTCACTTATTCCATTGTCCTCTCTTCACTCCTAGCCATTCCTTCTTGCTTCAACCTTTCTCCAAGCTTTCTTCACCTATAATTAATCAACCAAACACATCAAAGCTATGCTCAAAATCATGAGATATTCATTCTTTCACAATATGCAACAAATATAGCATAAAACCTCATGAAATGGCATGAATTCATATATGGTTGATTCAATCAAGGGAAACATGAAAATCTACTCAATTAGCTTGCTTGTAGCTCAAGAAAGTGCATAATTCTAATGAAAACAAAAGAAAAAGACTAGTTAAAATAGGCTAAGATGACTTGTCATCAAATATACAAAAAATAGAAAAATTGAAAAATTTTAAATTTTTTAAAGTAATTTATTCTTAATTTGTGAACAGGTGTAGCAAAAAAGTCAACTGTCCGGGTGTAGCATTTTTGGGTGAATAAAAAGTAAAAAATATTATTGAAAAATTTAAATTTTTTATCAACTAAATTTTTTATTTTTGAATTTTTAAATTATATGATTAAATTATTTTTTACATTATAAAAGTAAAATAAAGTCCAGCAATATCTAGTAAACAACAAATTTGTAAATTTATTATTTTCTTTTTTACTTTTTAAACAAAAAAAATAATTTTTTTCTAATAGTAGAAAAAAAAATTCTAACAATATACAAAAAAACAAAATAATTTTAAAATTTTAAAATTAATTTATTCTTAATTTGTGAACAAGTGCAACCAAAAAAAGTCAAGTGTCTAGGTGTAGCATTATCCGGTGAATAAAAAATAAAAAAAATTTTAAAATTTTAAAATTTTAAAAAACAAAATTTTTTATTTTTGAATTTTAAATTATAAGATTAAATTTTTTATCTAAATTAGAAAAATAAAATAATGTCCAACAATATCTAGTAAACATCAGATCTATAAATTTATTATTTTTTTTAATTTTAAACTAAAAAATAATTTTTTTCTAATAGTACAAAAAGAAAAAATTCTAACAATATCTAAAAAATAAAAAGTTAAAAAATTTGAAAATTAATTTATTCTTAATGGGTAAAAAAGTGTAGTAAAAAAAAGTCAAGTGTCTCGGTGTACCATTATCTTGTGAATAAAAAATATTTTGAAAAAAATTAAAAATTTTAATAAGTAAATTTTTTATTTTTGAATTTTTATATTATGAGATTAAATTTTTTTATTTAAATTAGAAAAATAAAATAAAGTCTAGCAATATCTAGTAAATAACAGATTTGTAAATTTATTATTTTTTAATTTTTAAAATAAAAAATAAGTTCTTTTCTAATAATAGAAGAAAAAAATTCCAACAATATACAAAAAATAGAAAAATTGAAAAATTTTAAATTTTTTAAAGTAATTTATTCTTAATTTGTGAACAGGTGTAGCAAAAAAGTCAACTGTCCGGGTGTAGCATTTTTGGGTGAATAAAAAGTAAAAAATATTATTGAAAAATTTAAATTTTTTATCAACTAAATTTTTTATTTTTGAATTTTTAAATTATATGATTAAATTATTTTTTACATTATAAAAGTAAAATAAAGTCCAGCAATATCTAGTAAACAACAAATTTGTAAATTTATTATTTTCTTTTTTACTTTTTAAACAAAAAAAATAATTTTTTTCTAATAGTAGAAAAAAAAATTCTAACAATATACAAAAAAACAAAATAATTTTAAAATTTTAAAATTAATTTATTCTTAATTTGTGAACAAGTGCAACCAAAAAAAGTCAAGTGTCTAGGTGTAGCATTATCCGGTGAATAAAAAATAAAAAAAATTTTAAAATTTTAAAATTTTAAAAAACAAAATTTTTTATTTTTGAATTTTTAAATTATAAGATTAAATTTTTTATCTAAATTAGAAAAATAAAATAATGTCCAACAATATCTAGTAAACATCAGATCTATAAATTTATTATTTTTTTTAATTTTAAACTAAAAAATAATTTTTTTCTAATAGTACAAAAAGAAAAAATTCTAACAATATCTAAAAAATAAAAAGTTGAAAAATTTGAAAATTAATTTATTCTTAATGGGTAAAAAAGTGTAGTAAAAAAAAGTCAAGTGTCTCGGTGTACCATTATCTTGTGAATAAAAAATATTTTGAAAAAAATTAAAAATTTTAATAAGTAAATTTTTTATTTTTGAATTTTTATATTATGAGATTAAATTTTTTTATTTAAATTAGAAAAATAAAATAAAGTCTAGCAATATCTAGTAAATAACAGATTTGTAAATTTATTATTTTTTAATTTTTAAAATAAAAAATAAGTTCTTTTCTAATAATAGAAGAAAAAAATTCCAACAATATACAAAAAATAGAAAAATTGAAAAATTTTAAATTTTTTAAAGTAATTTATTCTTAATTTGTGAACAGGTGTAGCAAAAAAGTCAACTGTCCGGGTGTAGCATTTTTGGGTGAATAAAAAGTAAAAAATATTATTGAAAAATTTAAATTTTTTATCAACTAAATTTTTTATTTTTGAATTTTTAAATTATATGATTAAATTATTTTTTACATTATAAAAGTAAAATAAAGTCCAGCAATATCTAGTAAACAACAAATTTGTAAATTTATTATTTTCTTTTTTACTTTTTAAACAAAAAAATAATTTTTTTCTAATAGTAGAAAAATAAAAAATTCTAACAATATACAAAAAAACAAAATAATTGTAAAATTTTAAAATTAATTTATTCTTAATTTGTGAACAAGTGCAACCAAAAAAAGTCAAGTGTCTAGGTGTAGCATTATCCGGTGAATAAAAAATAAAAAAAATTTTAAAATTTTAAAATTTTAAAAAACAAAATTTTTTATTTTTGAATTTTTAAATTATAAGATTAAATTTTTTATCTAAATTAGAAAAATAAAATAATGTCCAACAATATCTAGTAAACATCAGATCTATAAATTTATTATTTTTTTTAATTTTAAACTAAAAAATAATTTTTTTCTAATAGTACAAAAAGAAAAAATTCTAACAATATCTAAAAAATAAAAATTTGAAAAATTTGAAAATTAATTTATTCTTAATGGGTGAAAAAGTGTAGTAAAAAAAAGTCAAGTGTCTCGGTGTACCATTATCTTGTGAATAAAAAATATTTTGAAAAAAATAAAAAATTTTAATAACTAAATTTTTTATTTTTGAATTTTTATATTATGAGATTAAATTTTTTTATTTAAATTAGAAAAATAAAATAAAGTCTAGCAATATCTAGTAAATAACAGATCTGTAAATTTATTATTTTTTAATTTTTAAAATAAAAAAATAAGTTCTTTTCTAATAATAGAAGAAAAAAATTCCAACAATATACAAAAAATAGAAAAATTGAAAAATTTTAAATTTTTTAAAGTAATTTATTTTTAATTTGTGAACAGGTATAGCAAAAAAAGTCAACTTTCCGGGTGTAGCATTTTTCGGTGAATAAAAAGTAAAAAATATTATTAAAAATTTAAAATTTTTATAAACTAAATTTTTTATTTTTGAATTTTTAAATTATATGATTAAATTATTTTTTTATATTATAAAAGTAAAATAAAGTCCAGCAATATCTAGTAAACAACAAATTTGGAAATTTATTATTTTCTTTTTTACTTTTTAAACAAAAAAATTATTTTTTTTCTAATAGTAGAAAAATAAAAATTTTGACAATATACAAAAAAACAAAATAATTGAAAAATTTTAAAATTAATTTATTCTTAATTTGTGTACAACTGCAACCAAAAAAAGTTAAGTGTCTAGGTGTAGCATTATCCGATGAATAAAAAATAAAAAAGAATTTAAAAATTTTAAAATTTTAAAAAACTAAATTTTTTATTTTTGAATTTTTATATTATGAGATTAATTTTTTTTATTTAAATTAGAAAAATAAAATAAAGTCTAGCAATATCTAGTAAATAATAGATCTGTAAATTTATTATTTGTTTGTTTTTAAAATAAAAAAATAAGTTCTTTTCTAATAATAGAAGAAAAAAATTCCAAGAATATACAAAAAATAGAAAAATTGAAAATTTTAAATTTTTTAAAGTAATTTATTCTTAATTTGTGAATAGGTGTAGCAAAAAAAGTCAACTGTCCGGGTGTAGCATTTTTCGGTGAATAAAAAGTAAAAAATATTATTAAAAACTTTAAAATTTTTATAAACTAAATTTTTTATTTTTGAATTTTTAAATTATATGATTAAATTAATTTTTACATTATAAAAGTAAAATAAAGTCCAGCAATATCTAGTAAACAACAAATTTGTAAATTTATTATTTTTTTTTTTTACTTTTTAAACAAAAAAAATAATTTTTTTCTAATAGTAGAAAAATAAAAATTATAACAATATATAAAAAAAAATTGAAAAATTTTAAAATTAATTTATTCTTAATTTGTGAACAAGTGCAACCAAAAAATGTAACACCCTAACTACCAAAACTCATGTTTCCGGCTACGCAACTCTGATAGCTCGGACATTACGACGACACTTATACCATTTAGTACTAAAATATGAGCCTGTTTAAAACTTTAAACCGCAAAACCGCTCCCAAAAATAATTTTTGCTATACAACGTACATCCATACATACTATACAACTTACAAAAAACTCATAAAGAGCACATCCATATATATATATATATATATATATATATATATATATATATATATATATATATATATATAAACAATGTTACAAGCAGTATTGATGAGCGGACAATTTATACGCTTTTTGACATTGTTTTTAGTATGTTTTTAGTAGGATCTAGTTACTTTTAGGGATGTTTTTAATAGATTTTGTGTTAAATTCACATTTCTGGACTTTACTACGAGTTTGTGTGTTTTTCTGTGATTTCAGGTATTTTCTGGCTGAAATTGAGGGACTTGAGCAGAAATCAGATTCAGAGGTTGAAAAAGGACTGCTGATGCTGTTGGATTCTGACCTCCCTGCACTCAAAGTAAATTTTCTAGAGCTACAGAACTCGAAATGGCGCGCTTCTAATTGCGTTGGAAAGTAGACATCCAGGGCTTTCCAGCAATATATAATAGTCCATACTTTGGCCAAGAATTGACGACGTAAACTGGCGTTCAACGCCAGCTTTCTACCCAAATCTGGCGTCCAGCGCCAGAAAAGGATCCAAAACCAGAGTTGAACGCCCAAACTGGCACAAAAACTGGCGTTCAACTCCACAAATGGCCTCTGCACGTGCAACACTTAAGCTCAGCCCAAACACACACCAAGTGGGCCCTGGAAGTGGATTTATACATCAAATACTTACTCATGTAAACCCTAGTAGCTAGTTTATTATAAATAGGACCTCTTACTATTGTATTAGGCATCTTTGGATTACCTTATGATCCTTTGATCACGTTTTAGGGGGCTGGCCATCTCGGCCATGCCTGGACCTTCACTTATGTATTTTTAACGGTAGAGTTTCTACACTCCATAGATTAAGGTGTGGAGCTCTGCTGTTCCTCAAAGATTAATGCAAAGTACTACTGTTTTCTATTCAATTCTTCTTATTTCGCTTCTAAGATATCCATTCGCACCCAAGAACGTGATGAAGGTGATGATTATGTGTGACGCTCATCATCCTTCTCCCTTATGAACGCGTGCCTGACAAACACTTCTGTTCTACATGAAATAAGCTAGAATGAATATCTCTTAGATCTCTTAACCGGAATCTTCGTGGCGTAAGCTAGAATGATGGCGGCATTCAAGAGAATCCGGAAGGTCTAAACCTTGTCTGTGGTATTCTGAGTAGGATTCAATGATTGAATGACTGTGACGAGCTCCTAACTCGCGATTGCAGGGCGTTAGTGACAGACGCAAAAGGATAGTAAATCCTATTCCAGCATGATCGAGAACCGACAGATGAATAGCCGTGCCGTGACAGGGTGCGTGAGCATATTATTCACTGAGAGGATAAGATGAAGCCATTGACAAGGGTGATGCCTCCAGACGATTAGCCGTGCCGTGACAGGGCATTGGATCATTTTTCCGAGAGATGACCGAAAGTAGCCATTGACAGTGGTGATGTATCACATAAAGCCAGCCATGGAAAGGAGTAAGACTAACTGGATGAAGATAGCAGGAAAGCAGAGGTTCAGAGGAACGAAAAGCATCTCCATTTGCTTATCTGAAATTCTCACCAATGAATTACATAAGTATCTCTATCCCTATTTTATTATATAATATTCGAAAACACCATTATCACTTTATATCTGCCTGACTGAGATTTACAAGGTGACCATAGCTTGCTTCATACCAACAATCTCCGTGGGATTCGACCCTTACTCACGTAAGGTATTACTTGGACGACCCAGTGCACTTGCTGGTTAGTTGTATCGAAGTTGTGACAATTATGTATTGAGAACAGAGCACCAAGTTTTTGGAGCCATTACCAGGGATTGTTCGAGCCTGGAGATCACAATTTCGTGCACCAAGTTTTTGGCGCTGTTGCCGGGGATTGTTCGAGTTTGGACAACTGACGATTCATCTTGTTGCTCAGATTAGGTAATTTTCTTTTTGTTTTGTTTTCAAAAATTTTTCAAAAAGCTTTCAAAAATTTTTCTTTTGTTTTCGAAAAAAAAAAATAAAATAAAATAAAATAATAAAAATAATGTTTTCAAAAATAAATTATTCTATTGCTTCAAGATTTTTAAGAATGAATTCTAGTGTTTCATGAAACATGTTGAATCCTATCTGGCTGTAAAGCCATACCCAAACTGCTTTGGGATTGGTATTCAACTAATCACTCCAGTCCATGTAATTATATGCTAAAGCTTGGCTGGCTATTAAGCCATGCCTGACCCTTTGATTGGAGCTTTAGAGCATAAGATTCCTGGAATTCATATTAAAAATTTTGGAATCCTTATTTTTCTTTTTCAAAATAATTTTTCAAAAAAATATAAAATAAAAATCCAAAAAAATTTAGAAAATCACAAAAATAAAAAATATTTCATGTTTCTTGTTTGAGTCTTGAGTCATATCATAAGTTTGGTGTCAATTGCATGTGCATCTTGCATTTTTCGAAAATTTCATGCATTCATGGTGTTCTTCATGATCTTCAAGTTGTTCTTGGTAAGTCTTCTTGTTTGATCTTGATGATTTTTTGTTTTGTGTCTTTTCATGTTTATCATATGCATTCTTGAATTCTTAGTGCGTAAGCATTAAAGAATTCTAAGTTTGGTGTCTTGCATGTTTTCTTTGCATTAAAATTTTTTCAAAATTGTGTCTATGATGTTCATCTTGACATTCATGGTGTTCTTGGTGTTCATCTTGACATTCATAGCATTCTTGCATGCATTCATTGTTTTGATCTAAAAATTTCATGCATTGCATAATTTTCATGATTTCATAAAAATTTCAAAAAAAAAAAAAATATCTTTCCCTTTTTCTCTCATCAAATTCGAAAATTTGAGTTGACTTTTTCAAAAGTTTTTAAAATCAAATTTTTTCTTATGAGTCAAATCAAATTTTCAATTTGAAAATCTTATCTTTTTCAAAATCTTTTTCAAAAATCAAATCTTTTTCAAAATTCTTAGTTATTTTCGAAAATTTCAAAAATATTTTTCAAAAATCTTTTTCTTATTTTTATATCAAATTTTTGAAAATAACATAATCAATTAATGTTTTGATTCAAAAATTTGAAGTTTGTTACTTGCTTGTTAAGAAAGATTCAAACTTTAAGTTCTAGAATCATACCTTGTGATTTCTTGTGAATCAAGTCATTAATTGAGATTTTAAAAATCAAATCTTTTTCAAAACTAATTTCTATCATATCTTTTCAAAAATATCTTCTCATCTTATCTTTTTCAAAAATTTGATTTTCAAAATATCTTTTCTAACTTCCTAACTTCTTATCTTTTCAAAATTGATTTTCAAAATTTGTTTCAACTAACTAACTAACTTTTTGTTTGTTTCTTAACTTTTTCAAAACTACCTAACTAACTCTCTCTCTCTAATTTTCGAAAATATCTTCCCTCTTTTTCAAAAATTTCTTTTTTATTAACTAATTATTTTTATTTTTTATTTAAAAAAAAATTTCGAAAAAAATACTATCCTTTTTCAAAAACTATTTTCAAAAATCACTAACTCTTTTTCAAAAATTGTTTTCTAAAATTCACTTCCCCCTCTCATCTTCTTCTATTTGTTTATTGATATACTAACATCTTTCCTTCAACTCTCCAAAAATCCGAACCCCCTCTCTCTCTGAGTTCAGATTTTCTTCCCTTCTTTTCTTCTACTAACACAAGGATCCCTATACTGTGGTATAAAGGATCCATATTATTATTACTATTTTTTCTGTGCCATCTTCTTTGTCATATGAGCAGGAGCAAGGACAAGAACATTCTTGTTAAAGCAGATCCAGAACCTGAAAGGACTCTGAAGAAAAAAATTAAGAGAAGCTAAAATACAACAATCCAGAGATAACCTTTCAGAAATTTTCGAACAGGAAAAGGAGATGGCAGCCGAAAATAATAATAATATAAGGAAGATGCTTGGTGACTTCACTGCACCTAATTCCAATTTACATGGAAGAAGCATCTCCATTCCTACCATTGGAGCAAACAACTTTGAGCTGAAACCTCAATTAGTTTCTCTGATGCAGCAGAACTGCAAGTTTCATGGACTTCCATCTGAAGATCCCTTTCAGTTCTTAACTGAATTCTTGCAGATATGTGATACTGTTAAGACTAATGGAGTAGATCCTGAAGTCTACAGGCTCGTGCTTTTCCCTTTTGCTGTAAGAGACAGAGCTAGATTATGGTTGGATTCTCAACCCAAAGACAGCTTGAACTCTTGGGATAAGCTAGTCACGGCTTTCTTAGCCAAGTACTTTCCTCCTCAAAAGCTGAGCAAGCTTAGAGCTGATGTTCAAACCTTCAGACAGAAAGAAGGTGAATCCCTCTATGAAGCTTGGGAAAGATACAAACAGTTGATCAAAAAGTGTCCTTCTGACATGCTTTCAGAATGGACCATCCTAGATATATTCTATGATGGTTTATCTGAGCTATCAAAGATGTCACTGGACACTTCTGCAGGTGGATCCATTCACCTAAAGAAAACGCCTGCAGAAGCTCAAGAACTCATTGACATGGTTGCTAATAACCAGTTCATGTACACTTCTGAAAGGAATCCTGTGAGTAATGGGACGCCTATGAAGAAGGGAGTTCTTGAAGTTGATACTCTGAATGCCATATTGGCTCAGAATAAAATATTGACTCAACAAGTCAATATGATTTCTCAGAGTCTGAATGGAATGCAAGCTGCATCCAACAGTACTCAAGAGGCTTCTCCTGAAGAAGAAGCTTATGATCCTGAGAACCCTGCAATAGCAGAGGTGAACTACTTAGGTGAACCTTATGGAAACACCTATAACTCATCATGGAGAAATCATCCAAATTTCTCATGGAAGGATCAAAAGCCTCAACAAGGCTTTAACAATGGTGGAAGAAACAGGTTTAACAACAGCAAGCCTTTTCCATCATCAACTCAGCAACAGACAGAGAACTCTGAACAAAATGCTTCTAATTTAGCAAATCTAGTCTCTGATCTATCTAAAGCCACTGTAAGTTTCATGAATGAAACAAGGTCTTCCATTAGAAATCTGGAAGCACAAGAGGGCCAGCTGAGTAAAAGGATCATTGAAATCCCTCCTAGTACTCTCCCAAGTAATACAGAAGAGAATCCAAAAGGAGAGTGCAAGGCCATTGACATAAGCGCCATGGCCGAACCTGTGAGGAGAGGAGAGGACATGAATCCCAAGGAGGAAGACCTCCTGGGACGTCCAGTGGTCAATAAGGAGCTTCCCTCTGAGGAACCAAAGGACTCTGGGGCCCATCTAGAGACCATAGAGATCCCATTGAACCTCCTTATGCCCTTCATGAGCTCTGATGAGTATTCCTCTTCTGAAGAGAATGAGGATGTTACTGAAGAGCAAACTGCCAAGTTTCTTGGTGCAATCATGAAGCTAAATGCCAAATTATTTGGCATTGATACTTGGGAAGTTGAACCTCCCTTGTTCATCAATGAACTAAGTGATCTGGATCAACTGACATTGCCTCAGAAGAGACAGGATCCTGGAAAGTTCATAATACCCTGTACCATAGGCACCATGATCTTTAAGGCTCTGTGTGACCTTGGTTCAGGAATAAACCTCATGCCCCTCTCTGTAATAGAGAAACTGGGAATCTATGGGGTGCAAGCTGCTAAAATCTCATTAGAGATGGCAGACAGCTCTAGAAAACAGGCTTATGGACAAGTAGAGGACGTATTAGTAAAGGTTGAAGGCCTTTACATCCCTGCTGATTTCATAGTCCTGGATACTGGAAAGGAAGAGGATGAATCCATCATCCTAGGAAGACCTTTCCTGGCCACAAAAAGAGCTGTGATTAATGTTGACAGAGGTGAAATAATCCTTCAATGGAATGAGGACTCCCTTGTGTTTAAAACTCAAGGATCTCCCTCTGCAACCATGGAGAGGAAGCAGAAAAAGCTTCTCTCAAGGCAGAGTCAACCAGAGCCCCCACAGTCAAACTCTAAGTTTGGTGTTGGGAGGCCACAACCAAACTCTAAGTTTGGTGTTGAACTCCCATATCCAAACTCTAAGTTTGGTGTTGGAGAGTCTCAACAAAGCTCTGCACATCTGTGAGGCTCCATGAGAGCCCACTGTCAAGCTATTGACATTAAAGAAGCGCTTGTTGGGAGGCAACCCAATGTTTATCTAATTCTTATTTTTATTGTTTTTCATGTTTTCTTAGGTTCATGATCATGTGGAGTCACAAAATAAACAAAAAAATCAAAAACAGGAATAAAAAACAGCAGAAGAAAAATCACACCCTGGAGGAGCATCTGTCTGGCGTTCAAACGCCAGAACAGAGCATAGTTCTGGCGCTGAACGCCCAGAATGGGAGCATCCTGGCGCTGAACGCCCAGAACAAGCATGGTTCTGGCATTCAACGCCAGAAATGGCAGCAAAGGGGCGTTGAACGCCCAAAATGGGCACCAACCTGGCGCTGAACGCCCAGAGTTGTGTGCAAGGGCATTTTGCATGCCTAAATTGGTGCAGGGATGTAAATGCCTTGACACCTCAAGATCTGGGACCTCACAGGATCACCTCAGGATCTGTGGACCCCACAGGATCCCCACCTACCTCCACTCACTCTCTTCTCTCTTCTCAATCATCCTCTATTCCCAATAAACACTCTTCCTTATTAACCCTTTACCACTCACATCCAAATACCACTACCTTCAAAATTCAACATCTCTTTCCCACCCAATCCCACCCATATGGCCGAATACGCACCTCCATCCATCTTCTCCATATCCTCTTCTTCTTCTTCTATTCTTTCTTCTTTTGCTCGAGGGTGAGCAACATTCTAAGTTTGGTGTGGTAAAAGCATAGCTTTTTTGTTTTTTCCATAACCATTGATGGCACCTAAGGCCAGAGAAACCTCTAGAAAGAGGAAAGGGAAGACAAAAGCTTCCATCAAGGGTCTATAGCTCAGTGGTAGAACATTTGACTGCAAATCAAGAGATCCCTGAGATACCTCAGGGGATACATTTTCTTCCACACAATTATTGGAAGCAACTAAGGGTGGAACATCAAGAGCACTCCATCATCCTTCATGAAATCAGAGAAGATCTAAAAGCAATGAAGGAGGAGGAGCCAAGGCAAGGAAGAGACATAGAAGAGCTCAAGGACATCACTAAGGTGGACTCATTCCTTGTTCTTACTTTCTCTGTTTTTCGTTTTCTATGTTATGTGCTTATCTATGTTTGTGTCTTCATTACATGATCATTAGTAGTTAGTAACTTTGTCTTAAAGTTATGAATGTCCTATGAATCCATCACCTCTCTTAAAATAAAAACTGTTTTAATTCAAAAGAACAAGAAGTACATGAGTTTTGAATTTATCCTTGAACTTTGTTTAATTATATTGATGTGGTGATAATGCTTCTTGTTTTCTGAATGTATGCTTGAACAGTGCATATGTCTTTTGAAGTTGTTGTTTAAGAATGTTAAATATGTTGGCTCTTGAAAGAATGATGACTAGGAGACATGTTATTTGATAATCTGAAAAATCATAAAAAATGATTCTTGAAGCAAGAAAAAGCAGCAAAGAACAAAGCTTGCAAAAAAAAAAAAAAATAGGCGAAAAAAAAAATAGAAAGAAAAAGCCAAAAGCTCTTAAAACCAAGAGGCAAGAGCAAAAAGCCAATAACCCTTAAAACCAAAAGGCAAGGGCAAAAAAAAAGGATCCCAAGGCTTTGAGCATCAGTGGATAGGAGGGCCTAAAGGAATAAAATCTGGTCTAAGCGGCTAAACCAAGCTGTCCCTAACCATGTGCTTGTGGCGTGTAGGTGTCAAGTGAAAACTTGAGACTGAGCGGTTAAAGTCAAGGTCCAAAGCAAAAAAAAAAGAGTGTGCTTAAGAACCCTGGACACCTCTAATTGGGGACTTTAGCAAAGCTGAGTCACAATCTGAAAAGGTTCACCCAATTATGTGTCTGTGGCATTTATGTATCCGGTGGTAATACTGGAAAACAAAATGCTTAGGGCCACGGCCAAGACTCATAAAGAAGCTGTGTTCAAGAATCATCATACTGAACTAAGAGAGTCAATAACACTATTCGAAATCTGAAGTTCCTATAGATGCCAATCATTCTGAACCTTAATGGATAAAGTGAGATGCCAAAACTATTCAAGAGGCAAAAAGCTATAAGTCCCGCTCATATGATTGAAGCTCTGTTTCATTGATAGTTTGGAATTTATAGTATATTCTATTCTTTTTATCCTATTTTGATTTTCAGTTGCTTGGGGACAAGCAACAATTTAAGTTTGGTGTTGTGATGAGCGGACAATTTATACGCTTTCTGACATTGTTTTTAGTATGTTTTTAGTAGGATCTAGTTACTTTTAGGGATGTTTTTAATAGATTTTGTGTTAAATTCACATTTCTGGACTTTACTATGAGTTTGTGTGTTTTTCTGTGATTTCAGGTATTTTCTGGCTGAAATTGAGGGACTTGAGCAGAAATCAGATTCAGAGGTTGAAAAAGGACTGCTGATGCTGTTGGATTCTGACCTCCCAGCACTCAAAGTGGATTTTCTAGAGCTACAGAACTTGAAATGGCGCGCTTCCAATTGCGTTGGAAAGTAGACATCCAGGGCTTTCCAGCAATATATAATAGTCCATACTTTGGCCAAGAATTGACGACGTAAACTGGCGTTCAACGCCAGCTTTCTACCCAAATCTGGCGTCCAGCGCCAGAAAAGGATCCAAAACCAGAGTTGAACGCCCAAACTGGCACAAAAACTGGCGTTCAACTCCACAAATGGCCTCTGCACGTGCAACACTTAAGCTCAGCCCAAACACACACCAAGTGGGCCCTGGAAGTGGATTTATACATCAAATACTTACTCATGTAAACCCTAGTAGCTAGTTTATTATAAATAGGACCTCTTACTATTGTATTAGGCATCTTTGGATTACCTTATGATCCTTTGATCACGTTTTAGGGGGCTGGCCATCTCGGCCATGCCTGGACCTTCACTTATGTATTTTTAACGGTAGAGTTTCTACACTCCATAGATTAAGGTGTGGAGCTCTGCTGTTCCTCAAAGATTAATGCAAAGTACTACTGTTTTCTATTCAATTCTTCTTATTTCGCTTCTAAGATATCCATTCGCACCCAAGAACGTGATGAAGGTGATGATTATGTGTGACGCTCATCATCCTTCTCCCTTATGAACGCGTGCCTGACAAACACTTCTGTTCTACATGAAATAAGCTAGAATGAATATCTCTTAGATCTCTTAACCGGAATCTTCGTGGCGTAAGCTAGAATGATGGCGGCATTCAAGAGAATCCGGAAGGTCTAAACCTTGTCTGTGGTATTCTGAGTAGGATTCAATGATTGAATGACTGTGACGAGCTCCTAACTCGCGATTGCAGGGCGTTAGTGACAGACGCAAAAGGATAGTAAATCCTATTCCAGCATGATCGAGAACCGACAGATGAATAGCCGTGCCGTGACAGGGTGCGTGAGCATATTATTCACTGAGAGGATAAGATGAAGCCATTGACAAGGGTGATGCCTCCAGACGATTAGCCGTGCCGTGACAGGGCATTGGATCATTTTCCCGAGAGATGACCGAAAGTAGCCATTGACAGTGGTGATGTATCACATAAAGCCAGCCATGGAAAGGAGTAAGACTAACTGGATGAAGATAGCAGGAAAGCAGAGGTTCAGAGGAACGAAAAGCATCTCCATTCGCTTATCTGAAATTCTCACCAATGAATTACATAAGTATCTCTATCCCTATTTTATTATATAATATTCGAAAACACCATTATCACTTTATATCTGCCTGATTGAGATTTACAAGGTGACCATAGCTTGCTTCATACCAACAATCTCCGTGGGATTCGACCCTTACTCACGTAAGGTATTACTTGGACGACCCAGTGCACTTGCTGGTTAGTTGTATCAAAGTTGTGACAATTATGTATTGAGAACAGAGCACCAAGTTTTTGGAGCCATTACCAGGGATTGTTCGAGCCTGGAGATCACAATTTCGTGCACCAAGTATCCAATACAATCCCTATCCCTCTTACAGAACATCTCAAGATAAAGGCGAGGTATAATAAATAATAATTAAAACAATACGAAGCATCTCAACAACAACTAATTAAACTCTTCGTAACTTCTGCGCCCATATCCTGAAAGGGGAAAAATGTAGGGGGGTGAGAACATCATCCTCGAAAGGGTTCTCAGTAGAGGGTTTTTAGGAATTTCTGTAATAGGATACATGAAGATAACCGCACCAGTGATTAATAACCGTCTCATGCCTCTTTTCAAAAACAACGGTTTACAATGAAAGTAAAGTCGGAAATCTTTTCTAAAAGAGGAACCATTCAATTCTCAAAGACTCAAAAGCCTTTCAAAACGATTTATCTATGCTGAAACAAAATAGCCTTTCATATTTTATTCCAAACCAGAAACACAAAACCGAAATCAACCATCGGTTCATCTCATTCCAACCACGGCCCTAGGCCTAAACAATCCAACCATCAACCAATCACCACAATCCAACAGAGTCCCAGTAGCAAACACAATTAGGAAGATGCAAGAACAAACAAACAGTTATTGCAAGTAGAACAATTAGCAATTAATCACATAGGCAAACCAAGTATAATATGCACACCCAAACAATGTCACATAGATGCGTATGATGCATGCCTGTCCCTAGTGGCTGATCATATCATCTGTCGGTTATATAGCCAACCCGACACATCCTGGTAGCTAACCATGGACAGAAACACCCATCGCGGAGCAAGTAGGTTTGAGCTACAACCCGATTGCTACTACCCGCTCAACCCAGAGCCAGTGGAATAACCACTACTGCGGCTACTACCTAGGCGGGTGTTTAAAAGCTCAACCTGGAGCGAGTGTAATCACCACTACTACTGCTACTACTCAGGCGTCACAGTCTCTGACCTGGAGCAAGTGGGATGAACCACAACCCTTGCTACTACCCAGGTATCTCAAGCATATATTCATTCAGTCCCAGCCATGGATCAACATCCATCTCAGCCATCCGGCTTAAATTCATAATTCATAGTTAGCCATACGGCTCATAACTCATTCGACAATCAGCCATAAATTAATATCATACACAGCCATTCCGGCTCACGGTTCAATCCAGAACCAGCCAATATTCATAATCATACACAGCCATTCCGGCCCATAACAAAACATCACTTCCACCATTCAACATCATCAAATTCATAAAACCGGCATTTAAGCCACAAATAACTTTTCTCAAGCCATTTCACTTTGAAATCAAATTTCAACTCTTTTCAGCCTTGGCTTTAAAGATCTCATTTCTCAAATCATCTCAGGTTCATAAGCCAAATTTACTCAAAGTGAGTTCCCTGTTTAAAACAAAGCCACTCTCGGCATTCTCTTTCCAAAACTTCCAAAACCATGACAAGTTAAGGATTTATTTCAAAGTATTCAAAACCACCCGTCCAACAATGGGATTTTATAATAAAAGCTTCTCGGCAGAGTCCCAAGTCTTTAGGGAAGGTCAACCTACATCAATTCCTTAAAATTCATTGAAACTCTTAAAATCATGGATTCTCGGTTCAAGTAAATAAAACTAAATTTATTATGAAATTGACCATACAAAATCACAAGTTCTAACCCGGTCCAAAAATTAACTCATTTGAAAAGGAACCGGTTCATTTGAATCAAACCACTTTCAGGTTTCTTTTTGGAACCCATTTTTCTAACTCTTCCAAAATGCCTCAAACTTAATTACTCAATCAAAAGTCTAGATTCCTTTGAAATCACTAAAAGATCCTTTTTATATTGAAATCAATATTAGAGCATCATTCTTTCCTTCAGTGATTCAAACGGTAAAAATAGTTCATTTCTAAATAAGTCAAACTCAAGGCATAAAGCTCACTAAATAAATTAAGCTTGAAAATATAAATATTCTCTTAACAAATCAAATAATACAACTTCTCAAATCCAATTCTTTTTAAATAACTTTTCAAATAAGACTAGGATTTTGTAGAAATTTTGGTAGCACCTCCCCTAAAACTTGGACTCTTGCCACCCAGTTCGGGTCCCAACTAAATCGTTTCTCATTCCTTTTCAACAGCTCAAAACCAAAAATCAATTCAAAGCAAGCTAAATCCAGCAGTCGCCTCAGTGGCATATCTCAAGAAAACCACTTCAAAATCAACTCAATATCAACCGATTTTACTCATTTCCAAAGCTTTAAAGAAACGTTTCAGTAACAAATCATTTGTCCAAGATCAAGTCAATTAAAGTAAACCAGGCTGAATTCAAAAGTGCATTCGACTTTTCACATCATCAAATAATTGACTCAAATCAAATCAATCCTCAACGGATTAAACTCATATTTCAAATCTTTAAAGAATCACTTCAAAACATTACATTTCACAAAGCCGCACAACAATTCAACCAAACCAACATCCATAATCACTCGAGTCAATCAAATAACACATAAGGCAGATACAATCACCAAATACACAATATCTCACAACAGTATCCATATGTAATAATTCCAATACTTAAAACATAGTTTTTGGAAAGCGCCCCTACCTCAAAACGCAAATTCCATAACTCAAACGCGTCACAGAGTCCTTTCCGCCTCAACCCAAAATCATCAACAACCGCAACCTCAGCTTCAAGCCACATCCGCAATAACCATAGCGACACTAATCGCAACATACAATAATCAGGACTCGACCCCACGCTATCAGAACTCATATTCATTAACCATACACAACAAAATACTAACGCGAGGCTTTTCGAAATATACTTACTTACCAAAATAACATAAAGGAACAGCTGCGATTCCGAACCGACCCGACAATAGCCCCGTAGCAGCAAAAAGCTCCGGTGGCTCAACAACAACCTTAGTTTCGACGCACATTTATCGGAACTCAACCCTGTGTAACCAACATCTCAGAATCTCTAACGAAGTATAACAGGGCACTAACTTTAAGGGGTTTCGAAAACCAAACGCTTACCAAGAAAAGACGGTTTCTGGCAGCCACAATACCGATCCCGACAGCCAACGGCGTGGCGGCCATGACAACAACAGCAATGGAGTTTCAAAGGTGGCGGAAACCCCTCATTCCACGGCTCCCATGGTGGCTTCCGACAGAGACCGTAGCGGATCTGAATGGCGGCAGCAGCTAGCTTCCTTTAATGGCAACAAGAACAACGGCGGCGCCCAAGGATTTCGGCGACAGCAGCGGCGGACCAGGGTACCAGAAGCAGAGGGAATTCATCTTGCTTCTCTCTCTCACCTCTGTTCCACAGCAGGGACCTCCACTGGCGACAGTGGCGGACTACACCCCAGGGCGACGGCGACTGTTCAGACAGCAGTGGCGAGTCCCTCTCCGCGTGACGCCGACTCCACGCCTCGCTCTCTCTCTCGGTCTCGCGCTTCCCTCTGGTCGCGATCCACGACGGCGATGGCGGCGCCGTTGGAAGACATGGATGCAGTGACGGCGACAAGGCTAGCCGCAAGCTTCTCTTCGTGCATCTCTCTCTTTCTTCGGCTTGGACCTGACAGTGGACTCCAAGGCGACGCGACGTGGCGAGCTGGCAGTGGCCACGATGGACTGTGGCGGCAGCTTCACGGGTCGGCGGCGACGCTGTTAGGCCACGGCGGCAAGGTATGGTGGCGGCGGTGAGGCGCAATGCTCTTCTCCCTCTCCTCCTCTCTGCTTCTATTTCGGTTTCTTCTGTGGTGAAGGGAGTAGTGTATGCATTGCAGCTGTTAGGTTTAGATGGAGAGGGGTTCGGCTGAAGCAAATGGGGGGTAGGGTTCATTTTCTTTTTTTGAAGATTAGGGTTAAGGGCATTTTAGTAATTTCACATAAAATTGGGAATAATATAGTAATTGAAACCCAAATTAAATCCAACACTAATTATATATAGAAAATACTATTTGTTCATCAATTTCACAAATTATTTTCAATAAAATGCCCAAATCTAAAAATTAGAAATAATATACTTAATTTCTTCATTTTCCAAAATAGCAGAATTAATATTTAAAATATTAATTACTTAGTCCAAATCATATAAAATTCTTATTATTTCATAACTATCAACTTTATAATTTAAATATAGAAAATAATCCAATAATTATAAAATTGGATAATAATCATAACTTATCTCAAATTCAATAAATCGAAACTTGCCTTAATTACCTTTAATAAAATAATTTCTGAAATTAAGGCTATAAATAACCATATGATTTGAGACTTGATCATAAAAAGACTTTTCAAAGGTTCTGGGTCTTACATTCTACCCACCTTATAAAAATTTTCGTCCTCAAAAATTGAGACAAAACGAAAGAAATCTCATAACAGTTCACCCTTGAACACATTTAAGGAAGAAGCAAAAATATCTCAACATATAAACATATATACGGTTCTCAAATACTTGGATGGTCGTATGCATAAAGATACAAAGGCAGGAGTGTGATTGTAAAGCAAACGTTATAAGATAGGCTTAATGCACAAGGTCATATGATCTCAATGCCTCACAAAAACTTGAGGTGCCAAAATAGGGTGCAAATCAAGATAGGCATTCACAAAGCAAAGATGACATGATTCAAACATGTGATAGTAAAGCAAGGCATTGAAGGCTATAAAATATGATGGGATTAAAACGACGTGCTTAACATCCGCACACTAATCTCATATCAACCTCAAGGCTTCAACTTTCCAACTCCGTCAAGCACTTTTCAACCTCATAGCCAATCATAAGCCTAACACCCGCAAGCTCGTTTGCAAGGGACAAAACACCAACAATTCATCATAACGTTACACACCTACCACTTCACCTTCCATATACACATATCACGTCTTAAAAAACTAACGCATCGCGTTACGTATACGTCTACAAGTTGCACGTGATATCAAAACAATTCTCGAGTCTACTCAGAAGGATACAAGATTTAGAAAGGATAGTCAAATGTCAAGGATAGCAATAATGGATTTGAGAGAATATATTCAATCCCAGATAACCAAGGATACTCAAGCAATGAAGTTTGCTAGACACAATTCAATTGACAACCTCAAAGATAACCCTTGAATCAAAGAAATCCAATAGGATCAACAAGGAGAAGGATCAGCACATTAGTTTGAAACAAATTCAAGCTGAGTCGAAGAAGTGTGAAGTTTATAGAGAATAATCTCTCAAACCTAAGACAAAGCTCACAGAACTTCAAGAGCACGATTAAAAACACTTCCGAATACATTGTTCATAAAAGAATCGAAAACTTGCAGGAAAATTACCTCGCAGTCTAAAAGAAAAGTTAAGCAACAAATATCCTTCAAGAGAGTAACAAAAGCATAAACGTGGCTTTGCTCTAGTTCAATTTCACATCGAAGTAGATTATGTATAGTTTTAAAAACAAGATGCTCACAAGTTTGGCTAAAGGCTAAAATATTCCCTCAATATTTTAGAAAGATAATTAGGTGCACAACTTAACCAAAAGCAATCATAAAACTCGGAAGAGAAATCAAATGCTTGTTCAAAAATCTCCAAAGTCCATATTCAAATAAGCGTGTATAAAATCTTAGCGAGGTCGAAAGAGAAAGTTAAGCTCTATTTAGGAAAGAAAATCCGAGGTAAAAGTTTGCTATAAATTGGTAAAGGAATTAAGTGTTGCATTACAAACAAACCGGTTTCCAATAAACAAGGAAGCTTTTCAAACCTCATTTAAAATAGCGCATGCCGACTTTAAAACAATTTTGCCAAAAATTGAACAATGTTCTCAATTATAACCAAGCAAATGAAAAATAAGTTCAATTTAGAACTTATTCAAAGAGAATTCAATCTGCTTTAAAAAATCAAAACAAGTCTCCAAAAGTATACTTGAAATCACCATCTCGCAATAATATTCAAGAAAATTAGGATGTACTTGAAAAGGAGTCAAGCCATACAAGAAAAGATCTTAAATCAAAGTAGTTTAAACAAGATCCACTAGGCATGCGACATCAAACAAGTTTTCAATTGATCCAAAAGAAAAAGTCATAGGAAAAGACAACTCAATCATTAGTAATTTCTCAAGGATAAATCTTTGACTAAAAACTCGTGTAGAGATAATGAGAGATTAAACGATGCACTGTTTTGAAACGAATCAAACTGACTCATATAAGAATGAGGTTCACCAGAGAAGAAAAACCAAGATCAATGGTAATGTTCACAAGATGTAAAAGATTAGTTAAAAACAAAGCCAAGCACGACACCTATGGAGATGGAAGGATTAAGAGAAACTTTAGTCCGTTCATAAGGAGAAAGCTATGAGTCCAACATTTTCAAAAGAACAGCAATGGCATAAACCATATAGCATGCTAAATCAAACTCAATTCAAAATAAGTTAAGTAAAGCTTATCAAACGAAACTCAACCGAGACAAAAGTGGTAAATCCTTTCTTTTCAAAATTTTGAAAAATATCCAAATACATAATCAAATGAAGATGTGCATTGGAACTATAGTAAAATTACTAGAAAGTCAAATTGTAATTTAAAGTAAATGCAGTTCCGTAAACCAGTAAAAGTACAGGCGATGTATTAGAAATAAATAGTTGTTAAATTGTATAAGAAATCTTCAAAGATTCATATATAGATAAGTACATATCTAATCAACAGCAACTTTATAAAAATCTCAAAATTGGCTGTAATTCACTGTCAAATAAGAGGAACACTGAATCAACAATTTCTCTAAGAATGGGCTCGGAATTCGGAGTTAAAATATACAACGCAATAGGATAAGTTCAAAGCTGTATCAAAGAACACGTGAATCAAGAAGAACTCAAACAGAGAAAGACAGATACAACAAGGATTTCAAACAAGCATATGCACTTAGGATCAAACAAGAATACATATGAATAGAGGAATAGAGTGGAACATCAAACTACTTTTCAAGAGGAGTAGCAAACGAGAACTTCAAGTTAGGACATGAAAGAATAGATCGACTCGAGCAAAATCCAAGATACACAACTAAATAGCCATCGAGAAATAGTTTCTAACGTTCCCAAAACCCGCGATTCGCTTTACTCAAAATTCGTATATCATCTATGATAACCTATTAGTGCTCTCATATACATAATTTACTAGTATTAAGCCGGCCAAACTTAATATCAGGAATTATGCAATGCAAGACTAACAACGTTAATCAATAGACCGTCATGTGCATAAAGCTCTATTCCTCGTCATTCGACAAGACTTAGTACATGACAAACGCTCAGAGTATGCAATTGAAGCACAGTCGGTCCATTCCTCAGGCTCTACAGGAAGGACTGCTCTGATACCATAATGTAACACCCTAATTACCAAAGCTCACGCTTCCGGCTGCGCGACTTTGATAGCTCGGACATTACGACGACACTTATACCATTTAGTACTAAAATATGAGCCTGTTTATTACTTGATGCGACCCGGTGCACTTGCCGGTTAGATTTGTGTGTTTGGAACTCATTTTCCGAAAATACACATCAAGTTTTTGGCGCCGTTGCCGGGGATTGAAATAGATTGATAATGATTAAGTGAAGTGGAGATCTAGATCAAGCACTTTTTCTTTTCTGTTTCTTTAACTTTTGACTAACACGCTAACTGTTTGAATTTTTGCCTAAGCTAACTAATATTTCACTTCAGCCATGGATTGAAGTGTTATTGCTTTTCTGGTATTGTGTGATTCTTGTGTTTTGCTTGTATGTCAGATACAAGAAGAGAGATCCCTACCTTTCATGAAACTGGCGAAAGAATCCTCCGAAGGCTAAGAAGAGAAACAAGAGAAAAAAATGTTGCTGGAGAGGAAGAATCAGATGAAGAATATCATGAATTGGAGGAACACTCAACAAATCCAACAAATCCACCAGTGAGAATGGCCAACAACAATGGTCAACCCCAGAGGAGAGTCTTGGCTTCATATACATTTGCTAATCCAAGGCATTGTGGGAGTAGCATCCTTACCCCAAATGTCGATGCAAATAACTTTGAATTGAAGCCCCAACTCATCACCTTGGTGCAGAACAACTGTTCTTATGGAGGAGGCCCCTTGGAAGATCCAAACCAGCACCTATCCACCTTCCTGAGGATATGTAACACAGTGAAGACCAATGGTGTACATCTTGACAGTTACAAATTGTTGTTGTTTCCATTTTCCCTGAGGGACAAAGCTACTCAATGGTTGGAGTCATTTCCAAGAGAAAGCATCAACAATTGGGAGGATCTAGTGAGCAAGTTCTTAGCAAAGTTTTATCCTCCTCAAAGGATCATCAGGCTCAAAACAGAGGTTCAAACATTTACTCAGATGGATGGAGAGTCATTGTATGAAGCATGGGAGAGATACAAAGCTTTACTCAGGAAGTGTCCACCAGAGATGTTTAATGAATGGGATAAACTCCAAAATTTCTATGAAGGACTGACAATGAAAGCTCAAGACGCACTTGACTATTCAGCAGGAGGCTCAATGCAACTCATGAAGACAGCTGAAGAGGCCCAAAACCTCATTGATATGGTGGCAAACAATCAATATTTCTTTGCTCATCAGAGACAACGCCAGCCATCACAAAGGAAAGGAGTGTTAGAAATGGAAGGGGTTAACACCCTCCTAGCTCAAAACAAGATAATGCAGGAGCAGATTCAACAACAATTTGAGCAGATGGCTAAAAAGATTGATAGCTTGCAAGTTGCAGCAGTGAATACAAGCCAACCATCAACCAAATGGGGGCAAAATGAAGAAAACCAAGAAGATCAGCAGCAGGAACAACCTCAATATGTGCATAACCAAAGCTCCGGCCAAAATGAAGTCTATGGTGACACCTACAATCCATCCTGGAAGAACCATCCAAACATAAGATGGGGAGATAACCACACTCAAAACCAGCAACCATGGCAACGAAATTCAAACCAAAACAACTCAAGAAACAACCAAAACCACAACCAGCAAAACACTAACCCCAATCCATATAGAAAACCCCAAAACAACCACCCAAATTCTAGCTACTGTCCACCCAATAACCAAACCACTAACCAAAACACCTACCATCAACCTTCAACACCCCACAACCAGCCACAAACATCACAAAACACTCAAAGGATCTCCAACTTGGAGATATTGATGGATAAGATGATGAAGCACCAAGAGACAATGATGGAGAAACTCATGAAAAATCAAGAGATGGCAAGACAAGATCAAGAAGCAGCAAGCAAAGATCAAGAAGCAACAAGAAAAGATCAAGCCACAACAAGCAAAAACCAAGAAGCTTCAATCAGAAATCTCGAGAGGCATATGGAACAAATGGCTAAACGAATTACAGATGCATCCCCTAGTGCCACTCAAGACCACCCAAGGGACAAAGGAAAAGCTACAAAGTGGGAGGAGTGCAAAGCAATCATAGTGGAAAGTGAGAAGAAAGCCATCAATCAGGAAGAACACAACAGAGAAGTTCCACAAGAAGAGACAGAAGAGAGAAGTGAAGAGGATCAGAAAATCAAGAATACAAAAAGCTCAAAGAAAGATAAGGACATCCTTGAAACACAACTACAAGAGAAGAAGGAAAGGGTGAAGCCACATATCCCCAAACTTCCATACCCTCAGAGGTTCAAAAAAGATAATGAGGATAAGCAATACTCAAAGTTCCTGGACATATTCAAGACCCTCAGCATCAATATTCCTTTCTTAGAAGCACTTGAACAGATGCCAGTGTATGCCAAATTTATGAAGGAAGTGCTGACAAAGAAAAAGTCCCTAAAAGAAGGACAAATTGTTGAGATGACAATGGAATGTAGTGCTATTCTCCAAAGAGAGTTACCAGAGAAGAAAGATGATCCTGGGAGTTTTTATATACCTTGCACCATAGGAGACATAACAATTGAAAAGTCATTCTGTGATCTTGGTGCAAGCATAAACTTGATGCCTTTGTCTCTAATGAGGAAACTTCGAATTTGTGAGCTGAAATCCATACGAATACTCCTTCAAATGGCTGACAAATCCATCCAGCAAGCAGTTAAAGTTGTAGAGAATGTACTGGTAAAAGTGGGGAAATTCCTTCTCCCAACTGATTTTGTCATTCTGGATATGGAGGAGGACCCTAACACCCCCATCATCCTAAGGAGGCCTTTTCTTGCTACGGGCAGAGCACTGATAGATGTTGAAAAAGGGAAATTGTTGCTGAGAGTGCATGATGAGCACCTAGCATTCCATGTTTTTAAAACCCCACATGAGCCCACTCAAGAAGAAGAGTGTACGGAGGATAAGGCCAGAGATCAAAGTTTGAAGGAGGTAGTCAATGAGTTAGCTCCAAGACTTCCAAATCATTGGTTGAAAGAAGTAGAGATGGTGCAACAGACCAAAGAAATCAAGGAGGAACTAGATCCAAAACCTCCAGATGAGAAATTCAACATCTCAGATAAGGAACCACTAAGGCAGGGAGTATCTTTTGAGAAAGAAAAGAAGAAGAGGCCAAGAGGGTGGAGAAACAAGAAGATCCCTACTGAAGGCTTTTCACCAGGGGATAAAGTAGTGTTAAACACCCAACCAATGAAGGTGTCCCCACAATCATCTGAATACTACACTGTGAACCGGGTCCTTTCACTTGAACACCTAGAGATCATCAAAAAGGAGACCGGAAGGAAGTTCACAGTAAGAGGAGAAAAGCTGAGGCACTATGCTTTTCAGCCTCCATAATCAAAGAATGAGATGTCAAGCTAGTGACAATAAAGAAGCGCTTGTTGGGAGGCAACCCAACCTGAGGTAGTTTTCTTTTCATAGCTGTTTCAATAAAAAGGTTGAGTAGTTTTGTCTATATTGCAAGGATCTAAGTTTGGTGTTGCACACCAAAACAATTTAAGGGAGAATGAAGGATTCTAAGTTTGGTGTTCCACCAAAATCTCATTTAAAAGCATATTCTCACCTCTTGCATAATGATAGCTCCAAGCAATCAGACAAATTATTCAACCAGTTAATTGCTTCTTAGTTTGGTTCCATAACCTTTAGCAAGGCCAAAAGAATTTATAAATGTACAACCTGTTGCATTAGAGACAGTGGCAAGGAATTAAGTTTGGTGTTCCCACACCAAATTGAATCCAAAAAGCCACACTCAATTCATGCATACTAACCAGTCACCTAAGGGCTTGAGAAGCAAGCAACTTTTGAGAATTGTGCAGGGAACGAACCACCATTTGAAGACATTATGCATCATGACTCAAAAGGGGCACAACAGAAGGAAGAACAAAAGAACTGCAAACCAATAGGTTGTATTTATACTTAACTTTTGCTGTTGAGAAATGCTTTGATTTATGTCTTGCTAAAGTGTTCATCTAGTTCAAGTAGATTCAATTTTCTTTTGCAATAAGTAAGCTAGCCTAAGTGTATGCTTGTATGTTTACTTCCACTTAACAAAAAGCATGCTTTGTCCCTTGCATCTTTAATTCAATAAAAGAAATGTTTGAATGTGAAGTGAGATAGTTCTTTGTTAGATAGAAGTACAATAAAAGTAAGTGGTGGTATGCATGTGTGATTGTATGATAGCTCACTTTTAGTGAATAAGAGAACTAGGATGTCTCCTTCTAAGTAGAAAGTGGCCTACTGTCTATGAATCTCAATCAAATAAAAGTCTTTTGTTAAAAAGAAAAACAAACAGAGAAAAGAAAAGGCCAAAAATTGGCAATAGAATAAAAGAAAAAAAAGAAGTAAAGCTAGACACCAATAGCTTGAACCTTAGAATATATGCCTGTGGTGTCTCTGTACTAGGATCTGCTTGGATTATTAAGTTCTTTGGAGTGCATCAACACTCGGTGACTTGGGTTAACTAACCTGGGATCATCAGCTGAAAGTCCACTATCAAGAGCAACCTAAATACAAGGCATTTAGTAACCCAAAGAGGTGTTGGGCATCAATGTTCTTAGAAGGAATGTGAGCCAAGTGTCTATAGTGAATAATGTGTCAAGTATAAAGAAAGAAAAGAACTTGTTAAACATGACACTAAACTAAAGCTTATAGAGAAAAACAATAGTCAAGGACAAAGGAATAATGAGAGGTCATAGCAATGTGTTGCTTGATGCTTGAAGGAGACTTTCTAGGCCTAAAAGTCAATAAGAAGTGAGTGTTTACTTATCCACATAAAACCCCATGAACTACCAATAATACTCTGCTAGCATGAACATCCTCTTCCATTTCATTCTTTCTTCTCAATAATTCTTTTCTTGCTTGGGGACAAGCAAGCTTTAAGTTTGGTGTTGTGATGACAAGTCATCTTAGCCTAGTTTCACTAGCCTTTTTCTTTTATTTTCAATTGATTTTATGTAATTTCTTAAGCCATAAGCAAGCCAATTGGGTAGATTTCCATGTTTCCTTTGATTCAATCAACCATGTATGAATTCATGCAATTTCATGAGATTTTATGCTATAATTGTCATATATTATGAAAGAATAACAAACTCATGATTTTAAGCAAAGCTTTGATGTGTTTGGTTGATTGATGATAGGTGAAAATAGTTTTGAAGAAGGTTGAAGAAAGAAGGAATGGCTAGGAGCAAGAGAGAACAAAAAGCTTGAGCAAAAGTTTGCCTCAAACTTTGGCTCAAACTTTTAATTGAGTTGAAAACACTCTAGAGGAAAAAAGCTTGAGCAAAAGTTTGACCTCAAACTTTAGCTCAAACTTTTGGGAGAAAAGCTTGAGCCAACGTTTGCCTCAAAATTTTTGGCAAACGTTGGCATCACAAAATCAATACCCTGGAGGAAAAAGCTTGCGCCAACGTTTGAGGTCAAACTTTTGCTCAAACGTTGGCGCCACACTTGCACACCCTGGAGGAAAAAGCTTGCGCCAACGTTTGAGGTCAAACTTTTGCTCAAACGTTGGCGCCACTCTTGCACACCCTGGAGGAAAAAGCTTGCGCCAACGTTTGAGGTCAAACTTTTGCTCAAACGTTGGCGCAACACACATTTACAAGGGGGCCAACGTTTAAGCAAAAGTTTGACCTCAAACTTTGGCTCAAACGTTGGTAGCAGCAAAGTGAAGCCATCTGGTGTAAAAAGTTTGAGTAAAAGTTTGCCTCAAACTTTTACTCAAACTTTTACTCAAGCTTTTATGTTTTTCAACCCGGTTCATAATGGATCTTTCTCCAACTCCAAGAGCAATCAACCAAGGCCTTTATCAACCCAATTCCATCAAGAACAAAGGCCAAATTCAAGGCTTGAAGACCATTTGAAGAAAGTGTATAAATAGCTTAGGATTTAAGTTTTCATGGAGAGTTTTTCTTTCCTTTTAGAACTTTCCGTTTTAGTTTTGCTGAGAGCTTTTGGTTTTGGAATTAATTTGAGTTTCTGAGTTCGGGGAAGGAGAATTGAATTCTCTTCCTCTTAGTTTTCTTGTTTTCAATTTCAATTACACTTGTCTTGAGTCTTGGGTGTTGAGAATTGGGGAAATTCTGTCTCAATCTCACCTTGAGATCTCGTTCTGTTTCTTTTACTGCATCATTGGAGAATTGAGATTTACATTCAAGCTTTCTTCTGTTTTGATCTTTAATTTCTTGCAATTGAATTCTACATTTGGATCTAGGAAGGCATTGAGATCTAGACTCGATTATCTAGTCTCTTGGGTCCTGAGATCTGGAGTTTGCATTTTAAATTCTCTGTTTAAAGCTTTTCAAGTTCATTTACATTTCCGTTAGAGATCCGGTTCAATTCAAGTCACCTTCTACTTGTCTGATTAATGCAATTTACTTTTCCTTGTTTAATTTCTGCAAATCCACTTCCCAATTCCCTTTATAATTCAAGCCATTTACATTTCTTGCACTTTAAGATTCTGCAATTTACATTTCTTGCAATCTAAGTTTCTGCAATTTACATTACTTGTTCTTTAAGATTCAGCTTATTTACTTTCTTTGCTCTTTAATTTCCTACAATCTACCCTTCTCCCTTTACATTTCAAGCAATTTAGTTTCTGCAATCACAAATCACCCAACCAATACTTGATTCGCTTGACTAAATCAACCACTAAACTAAAATTGCTCAATCCTTCAATCCCTGTGGGATCGACCTCACTCCCGTGAGTTTTTATTACTTGATGCGACCCGGTGCACTTGCCGGTTAGATTTGTGTGTTTGGAACTCGTTTTCCGAAAATACACATCAAGTTTTTGGCGCCGTTGCCGGGGATTGAAATAGATTGACAATGATTAAGTGAAGTGGAGATCTAGATCAAGCACTTTTTCTTTTCTGTTTCTTTAAGTTTTGACTAACACGCTAACTATTTGAATTTTTGCCTAAGCTAACTAATATTTCACTTCAGCCATGGATTGAAGTGTTATTGCTTTTCTGGTATTGTGTGATTCTTGTGTTTTGCTTGTATGTCAGATACAAGAAGAGAGATCCCTACCTTTCATGAAACTGACGAAAGAATCCTCCGAAGGCTAAGAAGAGAAGCAAGAGAAAAAAAATGTTGCTGGAGAGGAAGAATCAGATGAAGAATATCATGAATTGGAGGAACACTCAACAAATCCAACAAATCCACCAGTGAGAATGGCCAACAACAATGGTCAACCCCAGAGGAGAGTCTTGGCTTCATATACATTTGCTAATCCAAGGCATTGTGGGAGTAGCATCCTTACCCCAAATGTCGATGCAAATAACTTTGAATTGAAGCCCCAACTCATCACCTTAGTGCAGAACAACTGTTCTTATGGAGGAGGCCCCTTGGAAGATCCAAACCAGCACCTATCCACCTTCCTGAGGATATATAACACAGTGAAGACCAATGGTGTACATCCTAACAGTTACAAATTGTTGTTGTTTCCATTTTCCCTGAGGGACAAAGCTACTCAATGGTTGGAGTCATTTCCAAGAGAAAGCATCAACAATTGGGAGGATCTAGTGAGCAAGTTCTTAGCAAAGTTTTATCCTCCTCAAAGGATCATCAGGCTTAAAACAGAGGTTCAAACATTTACTCAGATGGATGGAGAGTCATTGTATGAAGCATGGGAGAGATACAAAGCTTTACTCAGGAAGTGTCCACCAGAGATGTTTAATGAATGGGATAAACTCCAAAATTTCTATGAAGGACTGACAATGAAAGCTCAAGAGGCACCTGACTA
Source organism: Arachis ipaensis (assembly GCF_059453495.1). Lineage (NCBI taxonomy): Eukaryota > Viridiplantae > Streptophyta > Magnoliopsida > Fabales > Fabaceae > Arachis > Arachis ipaensis. Next base: position 74,045,616 of record NC_142438.1, read on the forward strand.
TTCAGTAGGAGGCTCAATGCAACTCATGAAGACAGCTGAAGAGGCCCAAAACCTCATTGATATGGTGGCAAACAATCAATATTTCTTTGCTCATCAGAGACAACGCCAGCCATCACAAAGGAAAGGAGTGTTAGAAATGGAAGGGGTTGACACCCTCCTAGCTCAAAACAAGATAATGCAGGAGCAGATTCAACAACAATTTGAGCAGATGGCTAAAAAGATTGATAGCTTGCAAGTTGTAGCAGTGAATACAAGCCAACCATCAACCAAATGGGGGCAAAATGAAGAAAACCAAGAAGATCAGCAGCAGGAACAACCTCAATATGTGCATAACCAAAGCTCCGGCCAAAATGAAGTCTATGGTGACACCTACAATCCATCCTGGAAGAACCATCCAAACATAAGATGGGGAGATAACCACACTCAAAACCAGCAACCATGGCAACGAAATTCAAACCAAAACAACTCAAGAAACAACCAAAACCACAACCAGCAAAACACTAACCCCAATCCATATAGAAAACCCCAAAACAACCACCCAAATTCTAGCTACTGTCCACCCAATAACCAAACCACTAACCAAAACACCTACCATCAACCTTCAACACCCCACAACCAGCCACAAACATCACAAAACACTCAAAGGATCTCCAACTTGGAGATATTGATGGATAAGATGATGAAGCACCAAGAGACAATGATGGAGAAACTCATGAAAAATCAAGAGATGGCAAGACAAGATCAAGAAGCAGCAAGCAAAGATCAAGAAGCAGCAAGAAAAGATCAAGCCACAACAAGCAAAAACCAAGAAGCTTCAATCAGAAATGTCGAGAGGCATATGGAACAAATGGCTAAACGAATTATAGGTGCATCCCCTAGTGCCACTCAAGACCATCCAAGGGACAAAGGAAAAGCTACAAAGTGGGAGGAGTGCAAAGCAATCATAGTGGAAAGTGAGAAGAAAGCCATCAATCAGGAAGAACACAATAGAGAAGTTCCACAAGAAGAGACAAAAGAGAGAAGTGAAGAGGATCAGAAAATCAAGAATGCAAAAAGCTCAAAGAGAGATAAGGACATCCTTGAAACACAACTACAAGAGAAGAAGGAAAGGGTGAAGCCACATATCCCCAAACTTCCATACCCTCAGAGGTTCAAAAAAGAGAATGAGGATAAGCAATACTCAAAGTTCCTGGACATATTCAAGACCCTCAGCATCAATATTCCTTTCTTAGAAGCACTTGAACAGATGCCAGTGTATGCCAAATTTATGAAGGAAGTGCTGACAAAGAAAAAGTCCCTAAAAGAAGGACAAATTGTTGAGATGACAATGGAATGTAGTGCTATTCTCCAAAGAGAGTTACCAGAGAAGAAAGATGATCCTGGGAGTTTTTATATACCTTGCACCATAGGAGACATAACAATTGAAAAGTCATTCTGTGACCTTGGTGCAAGCATAAACTTGATGCCTTTGTTTCTAATGAGGAAACTTCGAATTTGTGAGCTGAAATCCACACGAATACTCCTTCAAATGGCTGACAAATCCATCCAGCAAGCAGTTGGAGTTGTAGAGAATGTACTGGTAAAAGTGGGGAAATTCCTTCTCCCAACTGATTTTGTCATTCTGGATATGGAGGAGGACCCTAACACCCCCATCATTCTAGGGAGGCCTTTTCTTGCTACGGGCAGAGCACTGATAGATGTTGAAAAAGGGGAATTGTTGCTGAGAGTGCATGATGAGCACCTAGCATTCCATGTTTTTAAAACCTAACATGAGCCCACTCAAGAAGAAGAGTGTATGGAGGATAAGGCCAGAGATAAAAGTTTGAAGGAGGTAGTCAATGAGTTAGCTCCAAGACTTCCAAATCATTGCTTGAAAGAAGTAGAGATGGTGCAACAGACCAAAGAAATCAAGGAGGAACTAGATCCAAAACCTCCAGATGAGAAATTCAACATCTCAGATAAGGAACCACCAAGGCAGGGAGTATCTTTTGAGAAAGAAAAGAAGAAGAGGCCAAGAGGGTGGAGAAACAAGAAGATCCCTACTGAAGGCTTTTCACTAGGGGATAAAGTAGTGTTAAACACCCAACCAATGAAGGTGTCTCCACAATCATCTGAATACTACACTGTGAACTGGGTCCTTTCACTTGAACACCTAGAGATCATCAAAAAGGAGACCGGAAGGAAGTTCACAGTAAGAGGAGAAAAGCTGAGGCACTATGCTTTTCAGCCTCCATAATCAAAGAATGAGATGTCAAGCTAGTGACAATAAAGAAGCGCTTGTTGGGAGGCAACCCAACCTGAGGTAGTTTTCTTTTCATAGCTGTTTCAATAAAAAGGTTGAGTAGTTTTGTCTATATTGCAAGGATCTAAGCTTGGTGTTGCACACCAAAACAATTTAAGGGAGAATGAAGGATTCTAAGTTTGGTGTTCCACCAAAATCTCATTTAAAAGCATATTCTCACCTCTTGCATAATGATAGCTCCAAGCAATCAGACAAATTATTCAACCAGTTAATTGCTTCTTAGTTTGGTTCCATAACCTTTAGCAAGGCCAAAAGAATTTATAAATGTACAACCTGTTGCATTAGAGACAGTGGCAAGGAATTAAGTTTGGTGTTCCCACACCAAATTGAATCCAAAAAGCCACACTCAATTCATGCATACTAACCAGTCACCTAAGGGCTTGAGAAGCAAGCAACTTTTGAGAATTGTGCAGGGAACGAACCACCATTTGAAGACATTATGCATCATGACTCAAAAGGGGCACAACAGAAGGAAGAACAAAAGAACTGCAAACCAATAGGTTGTATTTATACTTAACTTTTGCTGTTGAGAAATGCTTTGATTTATGTCTTGCTAAAGTGTTCATCTAGTTCAAGTAGATTCAATTTTCTTTTGCAATAAGTAAGCTAGCCTAAGTGTATGCTTGTATGTTTACTTCCACTTAACAAAAAGCATGCTTTGTCCCTTGCATCTTTAATTCAATAAAAGAAATGTTTGAATGTGAAGTGAGATAGTTCTTTGTTAGATAGAAGTACAATAAAAGTAAGTGGTGGTATGCATGTGTGATTGTATGATAGCTCACTTTTAGTGAATAAGAGAACTAGGATGTCTCCTTCTAAGTAGAAAGTGGCCTACTGTCTATGAATCTCAATCAAATAAAAGTCCTTGGTTAAAAAGAAAAACAAACAGAGAAAAGAAAAGGCCAAAAATTGGCAATAGAATAAAAGAAAAAAAAGAAGTAAAGCTAGACACCAATAGCTTGAACCTTAGAATATATGCCTGTGGTGTCTCTGTACTAGGATCTGCTTGGATTATTAAGTTCTTTGGAGTGCATCAACACTCGGTGACTTGGGTTAACTAACCCGGGATCATCAGCTGAAAGTCCACTATCAAGAGCAACCTAAATACAAGGCATTTAGTAACCCAAAGAGGTGCTGGGCATCAATGTTCTTAGAAGGAATGTGAGCCAAGTGTCTATAGTGAATAATGTGTCAAGTATAAAGAAAGAAAAGAACTTGTTAAACATGACACTAAACTAAAGCTTATAGAGAAAAACAATAGTCAAGGACAAAGGAATAATGAGAGGTCATAGCAGTGTGTTGCTTGATGCTTGAAGGAGACTTTCTAGGCCTAAAAGTCAATAAGAAGTGAGTGTTTACTTATCCACATAAAACCCCATGAACTACCAATAATACTCTGCTAGCATGAACATCCTCTTCCATTTCATTCTTTCTTCTCAATAATTCTTTTCTTGCTTGGGGACAAGCAAGCTTTAAGTTTGGTGTTGTGATGACAAGTCATCTTAGCCTAGTTTCACTAGCCTTTTTCTTTTATTTTCAATTGATTTTATGCACTTTCTTAAGCCATAAGCAAGCCAATTGGGTAGATTTCCATGTTTCCTTTGATTCAATCAACCATGTATGAATTCATGCAATTTCATGAGATTTTATGCTATAATTGTCATATATTATGAAAGAATAACAAACTCATGATTTTAAGCAAAGCTTTGATGTGTTTGGTTGATTGATGATAGGTGAAAAGAGTTTTGAAGAAGGTTGAAGAAAGAAGGAATGGCTAGGAGCAAGAGAGAACAAAAAGCTTGAGCAAAAGTTTGCCTCAAACTTTGGCTCAAACTTTTAATTAAGTTGAAAACACTCCAGAGGAAAAAAGCTTGAGCAAAAGTTTGACCTCAAACTTTAGCTCAAACTTTTGGGAGAAAAGCTTGAGCCAACGTTTGCCTCAAACTTTTTGGCAAACGTTGGCATCACAAAATCAATACCCTGGAGGAAAAAGCTTGCGCCAACGTTTGAGGTCAAACTTTTGCTCAAACGTTGGCGCCACACTTGCACACCCTGGAGGAAAAAGCTTGCACCAACGTTTGAGGTCAAACTTTTGCTCAAACGTTGGCGCCACTCTTGCACACCCTGGAGGAAAAAGCTTGCGCCAATGTTTGAGGTCAAACTTTTGCTCAAACGTTGGCGCAACACACATTTACAAGGGGGCCAACGTTTGAGCAAAAGTTTGACCTCAAACTTTGGCTCAAACGTTAGTAGCAGCAAAGTGAAGCCATCTGGTGTAAAAAGTTTGAGTAAAAGTTTGCCTCAAACTTTTACTCAAACTTTTACTCAAGCTTTTATGTTTTTCAACCCGGTTCACAATGGATCTTTCTCCAACTCCAAGAGCAATCAACCAAGGCCTTTATCAACCCAATTCCATCAAGAACAAAGGCCGAATTCAAGGCTTGAAGACCATTTGAAGAAAGTGTATAAATAGCTTAGGATTTAAGTTTTCATGGAGAGTTTTTCTTTCCTTTTAGAACTTTCCGTTTTAGTTTTGTTGAGAGCTTTTGGTTTTGGAATTAATTTGAGTTTCTGAGTTCGGGGAAGGAGAATTGAATTCTCTTCCTCTTAGTTTTCTTGTTTTCAATTTCAATTACACTTGTCTTGAGTCTTGGGTGTTGAGAATTGGGGAAATTCTGTCTCAATCTCACCTTGAGATCTCGTTCTGTTTCTTTTACTGCATCATTGGAGAATTGAGATTTACATTCAAGCTTTCTTCTGTTTTGATCTTTAATTTCTTGCAATTGAATTCTACATTTGGATCTAGGAAGGCATTGAGATCTAGACTCGGTTATCTAGTCTCTTGGGTCCTGAGATCTGGAGTTTGCATTTTAAATTCTCTGTTTAAAGCTTTTCAAGTTCATTTACATTTCCGTTAGAGATCCAGTTCAATTCAAGTCACCTTCTACTTGTCTGATTAATGCAATTTACTTTTCCTTGTTTAATTTCTGCAAATCCACTTCCCAATTCCCTTTATAATTCAAGCCATTTACATTTCTTGCACTTTAAGATTCTGCAATTTACATTTCTTGCAATCTAAATTTCTGCAATTTACATTACTTGTTCTTTAAGATTCAGCTTATTTACTTTCTTTGCTCTTTAATTTCCTGCAATCTACCCTTCTCCCTTTACATTTCAAGCAATTTAGTTTCTGCAATCACAAATCACCCAACCAATACTTGATTCGCTTGACTAAATCAACCACTAAACTAAAATTGCTCAATCCTTCAATCCCTGTGGGATCGACCTCACTCCCGTGAGTTTTTATTACTTGATGCGACCCGGTGCACTTGCCGGTTAGATTTGTGTGTTTGGAACTCGTTTTCTGAAAATACACATCAAAGAGAACAGAAAATAAAGTGCTGAATCTTAAAGAACAAGAAATTAAATGGCAGAAACTTAGAATGTAAGAAATGTAAATTGCAGAATCTTAAAGTGCAAGAAATGTAAATGGCTTGAATTGTAAAGGGAATTGGGAATTGGATTTGCAGAAATTAAACAAGGAAAAGAAAAAATTCAACAAACAGGAATGTAAAAGATGGATTCAATTAAACCAGATCTTAAATGAAAATGAGAATAAGCTTGGTGTGACAACGAAACAAGGAAATTGAAATTGAAAGCTATAGATCTCAGGACTCAAGAGACTAGATAGCCAAGTCTAGATCTCACTACCTTCCTAGATCCAGCAAGAACAATTGCAAAGGAAATAAAGAAATGTAAATTGCGGAAGAGTAGAAGCCGAAGCAGTTAACAAAAATGGAAATTCAATTATGCAGAAAATTAAACGAGATCTCAAGGTGAGATTGAAACAGAAGTTCTTCAATTCTCCACCCAAGATCCGAAACAAGAAAAGTAAAAAGTGCTCAAACAAGAACAAGGAAGAAGAGAGATCAATTCTCCTCCCTAATTCTCTTGAATTCTAAAAACAACAATGCAAAAATGTCAAGGTGCTCTCCACTGTGAGTGTTCTGAAAATTCTCTCAGGAAAAGCTCTCTTCAAAACTTAAATCCTAAGCTATTTATACACTTTCTTCAAATGGTCTTCAAGCCTTGAATTGGGCCTTTGCTCTTGATGGAATTGGGTTGATAAGAGTCTCTGTTGATTGCTCTTGGAGTTGGAGAGAAACCCATTGTGAACCGGGTCAAGAATCATAAAAGTTTGAGTAAAAGTTTGAGGCAGACTTTTACTCAAACTTTTTATACCAGATGGCTTCACTTGCTGAGGTCAAACTTTTGCTCAAACGTTGGTCCCCTTGTGTATATGTATGGCGCCAACGTTTGCCAAAAAGCTTGAGGCAAACGTTGGCGCAAGCTTTTCTCCTCCAGGGTGTGCAAGTGTGGTGCCAACGTTTGCCAAAAAGTTTGAGGCAAACGTTGGTGCAAGCTTGATGTGTATTTTTGGAAAACGAAAAAAAATGAATTCCAAACACACAAATCTAACCGGCAAGTGCACCGGGTCGCATCAAGTAATAAAACTCACGGGAGTGAGGTCGATCCTACAGGGATTGAAGGATTGAGCAATTTTAGTTTAGTGGTTGATTTAGTCAAGCGAATCAAGAGTTGATTTGAGTGGTTTGTATTCGACAGAAGCTAAATTGCATGAAATGTAAAGGGAGAAGGGTAGATTGTAGAAAATTAAAGAGCAAAGAAAGTAAATAAGCTGAATCTTAAAGAACAAGTAATGTAAATTGCAGAAACTTAGATTGCAAGAAATGTAAATTGCAGAATCTTAAAGTGCAAGAAATGTAAATGGCTTGAATTATAAAGGGAATTGGGAAGTGGATTTACAGAAATTAAACAAAGAAAAGTAAATTGCATTAATCAGACAAGTAGAAAGTGACTTGAATTGAACCGGATCTCAAACAGAAATGTAAATGAACTTGAAAAGCTTTAAACAGAGAATTTAAAATGCAAACTCCAGATCTCAGGACCCAAGAGACTAGATAACCGAGTCTAGATCTCAATGCCTTCCTAGATCCAAATGTGGAATTCAATTGCAAGAAATTAAAGATCAAAACAGAAGTAAGCTTGAATGTAAATCTCAATTCTCCAATGATGCAGTAAAAGAAACAGAAAGAGATCTCAAGGTGAGATTGAGACAGAATTTCCCCAATTCTCAACACCCAAGACTCAAGACAAGTGTAATTGAAATTGAAAACAAGAAAACTAAGAGGAAGAAAATTCAATTCTCCTTCCCCAAACTCAGAAACTCAGAACAGTTCAAAATCCAAAAGCTCTCCAAAAACTACTCAGCAAAAACTAAAAGGAAAAGCTCCCCTAAAACTTAAATCCTAAGCTATTTATACACTTTCTTCAAACGGTCTTCAAGCTTTGAATTGGGCCTTTGCTCTTGATGGAATTGGGTTGATAAAGGCCTTGGTTGATTGCTCTTAGAGTTGGAGAAAGATCCATTGTGAACCGGGTTGAAATCATAAAAGTTTAAGTAAAAGTTTGAGTAAAAGTTTGAGGCAAACTTTTACTCAAACTTTTTATACCAGATGGCTTCACTTGCTGCTACCAACGTTTGGGCTAAAGTTTGAGGTCAAACTTTTGCTCAAACGTTGACCCCCTTGTGTATATGTGTGGCGCCAACGTTTGCCAAAAAGCTTGAGGCAAACGTTGGTACAAAATTTTCTCCTCCAGGGTGTGCAAGTGTGGCGCCAACATTTGCCAAAAAGTTTGAGGCAAACGTTGGCGCAAGCTTTTCTCCTCCAGGGTGTTGGTTTTGTGATGCCAGCGTTTGCCAAAAAGTTTGAGGCAAACGTTGGCTCAAGCTTTTCTCCCAAAAGTTTGAGCTAAAGTTTGAGGCAAACTTTTGCTCAAGCTTTTTTTCCTCTGGAGTGTTTTCAATTCTTCCAAAAGTTTGAGCTAAAGTTTGAGGCAAACTTTGGCTCAAGCTTTTTTTCTCTGGCATGTTTTCAACTCTTCTAAAAGTTTGAGCTAAAGTTTGAGGCAAACTTTGGCTCAAACTTTTTGTTCTCTCTTGCTCCTAGCCATTCCTTCTTCCTTCAACCTTCTTCAAAACTCTTTCCACCTATCATCAATCAATCAAAACAATCAAAGCTATGCCCCAAATCATGAGATTGTGTTTCTTTTATAATATATGACAATTATAGCATAAAATCTCATGAAAGTGCATGAATTCATACATGGTTGATTGAATCAAAGGAAACATGGAAATCTACCCAATTGGCTTGCTTATGGCTTAAGAAAGTGCATAAAATCAATTGAAAACAAAAGAAAAAGGCTAGTGAAACTAGGCTAAGATGACTTGTCATCACAACACCAAACTTAAAACTTGCTTGTCCCCAAGCAAGAAAAGAATTATGCTCAAAGGTTCTTTCAATTAAGACGGATTGAAGAATAACTTGTAAGGTCCTGTGAGTGAAGTGAATAAGTGACAGTGGGGTGAACTCTAAATTATATGCTCATGCAAGGGCTTCAGTGCTTGCTAGTCCCTACATCTTGGGAGTCTTAGGTCTTAGAATTTTCATCCAAATAATATCATGGAGATCTCTCTATAGGTAATCACCTTGAAGCAGCTTAGAGTTGCTGTGCTTTGGCCTTGACTCTAAGTGTCATGTCTCAAAGCGGCTCTTTAGATAAGCTTTCAATCAATACTCCTAAACCAGTTGGTTTTAAGGTATTAGGTGTTAAAGCACCCCTAAGGATTTACTTACTCAAGCCTCTCTCTTTGACACAATTCGACCACAAGCATTTACTAGGATAACAACTCTTTGAGTTCTTGTTTCTTTTTTTCTTTTCTGCCTAGTAATTGATGCTCAGAGCCTTGGGCCATGTTCTTTTTGTTTTTATATTTTCTTTATTTTCTTTTGTTTTGTTTGCTGCTTCTTGGATCAATAATTGTTTGAGAATCTCCACAACACTTCTTTGAACTCTATGTCCCGCCTATGAGCTCCCATGCAAGTTTTCATAAGCATGCAACCTCAATACATAATCATTCAACTAGAACCACCACTTCTCCTAATCTTTTGCTTGCCTCAAAATTGTTTAATTCCTCAATCCTTCTTTTCAAAGAGCTGTCATGTGATGCTGATGGGATATTTTCGTGGAAAAACGAATTTCTCCAAAACACCCAAACTTAACCGGCAAGTGCACCGGGTCGCATCAAGTAATAATAACTCACGGGAGTGAGGTCGATCCCACAGGGATTGAAGGATTGAGCAATTTTAGTTTAGTGGTTGATTTAGTCAAGCGAATCAAGATTTGGTTGAGAGATTTGTGATTTGCAGAATTTAAATTGCATAGAAAGTAAAGGGAATGGGTAATTGGCATGAAATTAAAGAGAACAGGAATTAAAGTGCTGAATCTTAAAGAACAAGAAATTAAATGGCAGAAACTTAGAACGCAAGAAATGTAAATTGCAAAATCTTAAAGTGCAAGAAATGTAAATGGCTTGAATTGTAAAGGGAATGGGGAGTTGGATTTGCAGAAATTAAACAAGGAAATGTAAAATTGCAACAAACAGAGAAGTAAAGGATGTCTTGAATCAAACTGGATCTTAAAACAGAAATGTAAATAAGCATGAAAACAGTAAACAGGGAATGGGAAATGGGAAATCCGGATCTCAGGACCCAAGAGACTAGAAAACCAAGTCTAGATCTCAATGCCTTCCTAGATCCAACAAGCACAATTGCAAAGGAAATTGTAAATTGCAAAGAAATTAGATGAAGAAGCAAGTAACCGAAACTGAAATTCAATTAAACAGAAAATTAAACAAGCTCCCAAGGTGAGATTGAAACAGAATTTCTTCAATTCTCCACCCAAAATCCAAGACAAGAAAAGTAAAGAGTGCTGGGCAAGAACAAGGAAGAAGAGAGATCAATTCTCCTCCCAAATTCTCTTGAATTAAACAACAATGCTAAGAAATGTAAAAGTGAGCTCCAAGCAAAACCGAAAAGAAAGCTATTCTGAAAAACTAAAAGGGAAGCTCCCTTTAAAACTTAAATCCTATGCTATTTATACACTTTCTTCAAATGGTCTTCAAGCCTTCAATTGGGCCTTTGCTCTTGATGGAATTGGGTTGATAGAGGCCTTGGTTGATTGCTCTTGGAGTTTGAAGAAGAACCGAATTGAACCGGGTTGGAATCATGAAAGCTTGAGTAAAAGTTGGAGTAAAAGTTAGGGGCTAACTTTTGCTCCAACTTTTCACATCAGCACCCTTGTTTTGCTGATACCAACGTTGGGGCAAAAGTTAGGGGTCTAACTTTTGCTCCAACATTGGCCTCCCCTTGCATATTCATGGCGCCAACGTTAGCCAAGAAGTTAGGGGCTAACGTTGGCGCAAACTTTTGCTAGTCCAGGGAGAGTTTTTCATGCGCCAATGTTAGCCAAAAAGTTAGGGGCTAACGTTGGCGCAAACTTTTTGTGCATCCAGGGAGTGTTTTTCATGCCAAAAGTTAGCCAAAAAGTTAGGGGCTAACTTTTGGTCCAGCTTTTGCCCAAAAGTTAGCCAAAAAGTTAGGGGCTAACTTTTGCTCCAGCTTTTGCTTCCTGGTTCATAATTAATCCAAAAGTTTGAGCTAAAGTTTGAGGCAAACTTTTGCTCAAGCTTTTTGTTCTCTCTTCCTCCTAACCCTTCCTTCTTGCATCAACCTTTCTCCAAGCTTTCTTCACCTATCATTAATCAACCAAACACATCAAAGCTATGCTCAAAATCATGAGATATTCATTCTTTTATAATATGTGACAATTATAGCATAAAACCTCATGAAATATCATGAATTCATACATGGTTGATTAAGTCAAAGGAAACATGAAAATCTACCCAATTGGCTTGCTTTTGGCTCAAGAAAGTGCATAATTCAATTGAAAACAAAAGAAAAAGGCTAGTGAAACTAGGCTAAGATGACTTGTCATCAGATGCCTTCTTGAGAAATTGAGTGCAAGCAAGTTTGGAAAGTATAGGGTTGTGATTATTCCAGCATCTCAATTATTGAATTACAGAAAAAAAAACTATACTATGCAGACAGACAGGGGTACAATATCACTTTCAATCACAGCAATATCTGATGTAAAATAATCACTTAACAATACAACCTTTTGGAGTTTACTTGCTTTCCTCCTTCTCATCATCATCATTGCTGGTCTTCACATTCCTCTTTTATCTCCTTGATTGATGATGCTTAGTTTTTCCAAAAGCTTGTATGATGCTCTGCAGTGATATTGAAAGTTGCTTGTTCCCCAAGCACTTGAAAAATGGTTAGCATGCATGATTTATTTGTGGGCCTTTGAACTTACTTTGGTGTGGGAACACCAAACTTAGTACCTTGCCAATGGTTCTCATGCATCAGATTAACCATGTGTGAAACTCTTTTTCTTTTTCAAAAGTAACAAAACTGAAAACTAAAGAATAGCAAAATAGTTAACTAGTTTATCTAACTGCTTGAAGCTAGCATTATGCAGAAGGTGAGAATATGTTTTTTTAAATGAGATTTTGGTGGAACACCAAACTTAGAATCCTTCATTCTCCTTTATATTGTTTTGGTGTGCAACACCAAACTTAGCTTCTTGCAATATAGATAAAGCTAATTAACCTTTTTATTAAAATAGCTATGAAAAGAAAACTACCTCAGGTTGGGTTGCCTCCCAACAAGCGCTTCTTTATTGTCATTAGCTTGACATCCTCCATTCTTTGATTATGGAGGTTGAAAATTCTGTTGCCTTTGATTTTCTCCTCTCACTATGGACTTCCTTCCGGTCTCCTCCATTTCTTGGTGCCCTTCTTCAAAAATTCCAGAGGTGGAGAACTCTCTCCTGGTTCATGTCATACAACCAAAACAACAGAGATACACAGAACACTCTGTAGCTTGAGTGCAGTGAGAGTTAGTAGAGACAAAGTCTCAAACAGTTAGTGTGCAAGTCAAAAGTTAAAGAAACAGAAAAGAAAAAGTGCTTGATCCAGATCTTCACTTCACTTAATCATTGTCAATCTATTTCAATCCCCGGCAACGGCGCCAAAAACTTGATGTGTATTTTTGGAAAACAAAAAAAAACGAATTCCAAACACACAAATCTAACCGGCAAGTGCACCGGGTCGCATCAAGTAATAAAACTCACGGGAGTGAGGTCGATCCCATAGGGATTGAAGGATTGAGCAATTTTAGTTTAGTGGTTGATTTAGTCAAGCGAATCAAGAGTTGATTTGAGTGGTTTGTATTCGACAGAAGCTAAATTGCATGAAATGTAAAGGGAGAAGGGTAGATTGCAGAAAATTAAAGAGCAAAGAAAGTAAATAAGCTGAATCTTAAAGAACAAGTAATGTAAATTGCAGAAACTTAGATTGCAAGAAATGTAAATTGCAGAATCTTAAAGTGCAAGAAATGTAAATGGCTTGAATTATAAAGGGAATTGGGAAGTGGATTTGCAGAAATTAAACAAAGAAAAGTAAATTGCATTAATCAGACAAGTAGAAAGTGACTTGAATTGAACCGGATCTCAAACGGAAATGTAAATGAACTTGAAAAGCTTTAAACAGAGAATTTAAAATGCAAACTCTAGATCTCAGGACCCAAGAGACTAGATAACCGAGTCTAGATCTCAATGCCTTTCTAGATCCAAATGTGGAAGTCAATTGCAAGAAATTAAAGATCAAAACAGAAGAAAGCTTGAATGTAAATCTCAATTCTCCAATGATGCAGTAAAAGAAACAGAAAGAGATCTCAAGGTGAGATTGAGACAGAATTTCCCCAATTCTCAACACCCAAGACTCAAGACAAGTGTAATTGAAATTGAAAACAAGAAAACTAAGAGGAAGAAAATTCAATTCTCCTTCCCCAAACTCAGAAACTCAGAACAGTTCAAAATCCAAAAGCTCTCCAAAAACTACTCAGCAAAAACTAAAAGGAAAAGCTCCCCTAAAACTTAAATCCTAAGCTATTTATACACTTTCTTCAAATGGTCTTCAAGCTTTGAATTGGGCCTTTGCTCTTGATGGAATTGGGTTGATAAAGGCCTTGGTTGATTGCTCTTGGAGTTGGAAAAAGATCCATTGTGAACCGGGTTGAAATCATAAAAGTTTGAGTAAAAGTTTGAGTAAAAGTTTGAGGCAAACTTTTACTCAAACTTTTTATACCAGATGGCTTCACTTGCTGCTACCAACGTTTGGGCTAAAGTTTGAGGTCAAACTTTTGCTCAAACGTTGGCCCCCTTGTGTATATGTGTGGCGCCAAAGTTTGCCAAAAAGCTTGAGGCAAACGTTGGCGCAAACTTTTCTCCTCCAGGGTGTGCAAGTGTGGCGCCAACGTTTGCCAAAAAGTTTGAGGCAAACGTTGGCGCAAGCTTTTCTCCTCCAGGGTGTTGGTTTTGCGATGCCAACGTTTGCCAAAAAGTTTGAGGTAAACGTTGGCTCAAGCTTTTCTCCCAAAAGTTTGAGCTAAAGTTTGAGGCAAACTTTTGCTCAAGCTTTTTTTCCTATGGAGTGTTTTCAATTCTTCCAAAAGTTTGAGCTAAATTTTGAGGCAAACTTTGGCTCAAGCTTTTTTTCTCTGGCATGTTTTCAACTCTTCTAAAAGTTTGAGCTAAAGTTTGAGGCAAACTTTGGCTCAAACTTTTTGTTCTCTCTTGCTCCTAGCCATTCCTTCTTCCTTCAACCTTCTTCAAAACTCTTTCCACCTATCATCAATCAATCAAAACAATCAAAGCTATGCCCCAAATCATGAGATTGTGTTTCTTTTATAATATATGACAATTATAGCATAAAATCTCATAAAAGTGCATGAATTCATACATGGTTGATTGAATCAAAGGAAACATGGAAATCTACCCAATTGGCTTGCTTATGGCTTAAGAAAGTGCATAAAATCAATTGAAAACAAAAGAAAAAGGCTAGTGAAACTAGGCTAAGATGACTTGTCATCAAAGCTTTTCTCCTCCAGGGTGTAGGTTTTGTGATGCCAACGTTTGCCAAAAAGTTTGAGGCAAACGTTGGCTCAAGCTTTTTTCCCAAAAGTTTGAGCTAAAGTTTGAGGCAAACTTTGGCTCAAGCTTTTTGTTCTCTCTTGCTCCTAGCCATTCCTTCTTTCTTCAACCTTCTTCAAAACTCTTTTCACCTATCATCAATCAATCAAAACAATCAAAGCTATGCCCTAAATCATGAGATTGTGTTTCTTTCATAATATATGACAATTATAGCATAAAATCTCATGAAAGTGCATGAATTCATCCATGGTTGATTGAATCAAAGGAAACATGGAAATCTACCCAATTGGCTTGCTTATGGCTTAAGAAAGTGCATAAAATCAATTGAAAACAAAAGAAAAAGGCTAGTGAAACTAGGCTAAGATGACTTGTCATCACAACCCGGTCCAAAAATTAACTCATTTGAAAAGGAACCAGTTCATTTGAATCAAACCACTTTCAGGTTTCTTTTTGGAACCCATTTTTCTAACTCTTCCAAAATGCCTCAAACTTAATTACTCAATCAAAAGTCTAGATTTCTTTGAAATCACTAAAATCTCCTTTTTATATTGAAATCAATATTAGAGCATCATTATTTCCTTCAGTGATTCAAACGGTAAAAATAGTTCATTTCTAAATAAGTCAAACTCAAGGCATAAATCTCACTAAATAAATTAAGCTTGAAAATATAAATATTCTCTTAACAAATCAAATAATACAACTTCTCAAATCCAATCCTTTTTAAATAACTTTTCAAACAAGACTAGGATTTTGTAGAAATTTCGACAGCACCTCCCCTAAAACTTGGACTCTTGCCATCCAGTTCGGGTCCCAACTAAACCGTTTCTCATTCCTTTTCAACAGCTCAAAACCAGAAATCAATTCAAAGCAAGCTAAATCCAGCAGTCGCCTCAGTGGCATATCTCAAGAAAACCATTTCAAAATCAACTCAATATCAACCGATTTAACTCATTTCCAAAGCTTTAAAGAAACGGTTCAGTAACAAATCATTTATCCAAGATCAAGTCAATTAAAGTAAACCAGGCTGAATTCAAAAGTGCATTCAACTTTTCACATCATCAAATAATTGACTCAAATCAAATCAATCCTCAATGGATTAAACTCATATTTCAAATCTTTAAAGAATCACTTCAAAATATTACATTTCACAAAGCCGCACAACAATTCAACCAACCCAACATCCATAATCACTCGAGTCAATCAAATAACACATAAGGCAGATACAATCACCAAATACACAATATCTCACAACAGTATCCATATGTAATAATTCCAATACTTAAAACATAGTTTTTGGAAAGCGCCCCTACCTCAAAACGCAAATTCCATAACTCAAACACGTCACAGAGTCCTTTCCGCCTCAACCCGAAATCATCAACAACCGCAACCTCAGCTTCAAGCCACATCCGCAATAACCATAGTGACACTAATCGCAACATACAATAATCAGAACTCGACCCCACGCTATCAGAACTCATATTCATTAACCATACACAACAAAATACTAACGCGAGGCTTTTCGAAATATACTTACTTACCAAAATAACATAAAGGAACAGCTACGATTCCGAACCGACCCGACAACAGCCCCGTAGCAGCAAAAAGCTCCAGTGGCTCAACAACAACCTTAGTTTCGATGCACATTTATCGGAACTCAACCCTGTGTAACCAACATCTCAGAATCTCTAACGAAGTATAACAGGGCACTAACTTTAAGGGGTTTCGAAAATCAAACGCTTACCAAGAAAAGATGGTTTCTGGCAGCCACAATACCGATCCCGGCAGCCAACGGCGTGGCGGCCATGACAACAACAGCAATGGAGTTTCAATAGTGGCAGAAACCCCTCATTCCACGGCTTCCATGGTGGCTTCCGACAGAGACCGTAGCGGATCTGAATGGCAGCGGCAGCTAGCTTCCTTTAAGGGCAACAAGAACAACGGCGGCGCCCAAGGATTCCGGTGACGGCAGCGGCAGACCAGGGCACCAGAAGCAGAGGGAATTCATTTTGCTTCTCTCTCTCACCTCCGTTCCACAGCAAGGACCTCCACTGGCGACAGCGGCGGACTACACCCTGATGACAAGTCATCTTAGCCTAGTTTTACTAGTCTTTTTCTTTTGTTTTCAATTGAATTTATGCACTTTCTTGAGCCATATGTAAGCCAATTGGGTAGAATTTTATGTTTCCGTTGATTCAATCAACCATGGATAAATTAATACAATTTCATGATATTTTGTGCTATAATTGTCATATATTATGAAAGAATAACAATCTCATGATTTTGAGCATAGCTTTGATTATTTTTAATTTTTAAAATAAAAAAATAAGTTCTTTTCTAATAATAGAAGAAAAAAAATTCCAACAATATACAAAAAATAGAAAAATTGAAAAATTTTAAATTTTTTAAAGTAATTTATTCTTAATTTGTGAACATGTGTAGCAAAAAAAGTCAACTGTCCGGGTGTAGCATTTTTCGGTGAATAAAAAGTAAAAAATATTATTAAAAAATTTAAAATTTTTATAAACTAAATTTTTTATTTTTGAATTTTTAAATTATATTATTAAATTATTTTTTTATATTATAAAAGTAAAATAAAGTCCAGCAATATCTAGTAAACAACAAATTTTTAAATTTATTATTATCTTTTTTACTTTTTAAACAAAAAAATTAATTTTTTCTAATAGTAGAAAAATAAAAATTCTAAAAATATACAAAAAAACAAAATAATTGAAAAATTTTAAAATTAATTTATTCTTAATTTGTGTACAAGTGCAACCAAAAAAAGTCAAGTGTCCAGGTGTAGCATTATCCGGTGAATAAAAAATAAAAAAGAATTTAAAAATTTTAAAAATTTTTAAAAACTAAATTTTTTATTTTTGAATTTTTATATTATGAATTTAAATTTTTTTTATTAAAATTAGAAAAAAAAATAAAGTCTAGCAATATCTAGTAAATAAAAGATCTGTAAATTTATTATTTTTTAATTTTTAAAATAAAAAAATAAGTTCTTTTCTAATAATAGAAGAAAAAAATTCCAATAATATACAAAAAATAGAAAATTGAAAAATTTTAAATTTTTTAAAGTAATTTATTCTTAATTTGTGAACAGGTGTAGCAAAAAAAGTCAACTGTCCGGGTATAACATTTTTCGCTGAATAAAAAGTAAAAAATATTATTAAAAAATTTAAAATTTTTTAAACTAAATTTTTTATTTTTGAATTTTTAAATTATATGATTAAATTACTTTTTATATTATAAAAGTAAAATAAAGTCCAGCAATATCTAGTAAACAACAAATTTTTAAATTTATTATTTTCTTTTTTACTTTTTAAACAAAAAAATTAATTTTTTTCTAATAGTAGAAAAATAAAAATTCTAACAATATACAAAAAAACAAAATAATTGAAAAATTTTAAAATTAATTTATTCTTAATTTGTGTACAAGTGTCACCAAAAAAAGTCAAGTGTCCAGGTGTAGCATTATCCGGTGAATAAAAAATAAAAAAGAATTTAAAAATTTTAAAAATTTTTAAAAACTAAATTTTTTATTTTTGAATTTTTATATTATGAATTTAAATTTTTTTATTAAAATTAGAAAAAAAAATAAAGTCTAGCAATATCTAGTAAATAAAAGATCTGTAAATTTATTATTTTTTAATTTTTAAAATAAAAAAATAAGTTCTTTTCTAATAATAGAAGAAAAAAATTCCAATAATATACAAAAAATAGAAAATTGAAAAATTTTAAATTTTTTAAAGTAATTTATTCTTAATTTGTGAACAGGTGTAGCAAAAAAAGTCAACTGTCCGGGTGTAACATTTTTCGCTGTATAAAAAGTAAAAAATATTATTAAAAAATTTAAAATTTTTTAAACTAAATTTTTTATTTTTGAATTTTTAAATTATATGATTAAATTACTTTTTATATTATAAAAGTAAAATAAAGTCCAGTAATATCTAGTAAACAACAAATTTTTAAATTTATTGTTTTCTTTTTTACTTTTTAAACAAAAAAAAATAATTTTTTTCTAATAGTAGAAAAATAAAAATTCTAACAATATACAAAAAAACAAAATAATTGAAAAATTTTAAAATTAATTTATTCTTAATTTGTGTACAAGTGTCACCAAAAAAGTCAAGTGTCCAGGTGTAGCATTATCTGGTGAATAAAAAATAAAAAAGAATTAAAAATTTAAAAATTTAAAAAAACTAAATTTTTTATTTTTGAATTTTAAATTATGAGATTAAATTTTTTTTATTTAAATTAGAAAAATAAAATAAAGTCTAGCAATGTCTAGTAAATAACAGATTTGTAAATTTATTATTTTTTAATTTTTAAAATAAAAAAATAAGTTCTTTTCTAATAATAGAAGAAAAAAAATTCCAACAATATACAAAAAATAGAAAAATTGAAAAATTTTAAATTTTTTAAAGTAATTGATTCTTAATTTGTGAACAGGTGTACCAAAAAAAGTCAACTGTCCGGGTGTAGCATTTTTCGATGAATAAAAAGTAAAAAATATTATTAAAAAATTTAAAAGTTTTTAGAAACTAAATTTTTTATTTTTGAATTTTTAAATTATATGATTAAATTATTTTTTTATATTATAAAAGTAAAATAAAGTCCAGCAATATCTAGTAAACAACAAATTTTTAAATTTATTATTTTCTTTTTTACTTTTTAAACAAAAAAATTAATTTTTTTCTAATAGTAGAAAAATAAAAATTCTAAAAATATACAAAAAAACAAAATAATTAAAAAATTTTAAAATTAATTTATTCTTAATTTGTGTACAAGTGCAACCAAAAAAGTCAAGTGTCCAGGTGTAGCATTATCCGTTGAATAAAAAATAAAAAAGAATTTTAAAATTTTAAAATTTTAAAAAACTAAATTTTTTATTTTTGAATTTTTATATTATGAGATTAAATTTTTTTATTTAAATTAGAAAAATAAAATAACGTCTAGCAATATCTAGTAAATAACAGATCTGTAAATTTATTATTTTTTAATTTTTAAAATAAAAAAATAAGTTCTTTTCTAATAATAGAAGAAAAAAAATTCCAACAATATACAAAAAATAGAAAAATTGAAAAATTTTAAATTTTTTAAAGTAATTTATTCTTAATTTGTGAACAGGTGTAGCAAAAAAAGTCAACTGTCCGGGTGTAGCATTTTTCGGTGAATAAAAAGTAAAAAATATTATTAAAAAATTTAAAATTTTTATAAACTAACTTTTTTATTTTTGAATTTTTAAATTATATGATTAAATTATTTTTTTATATTATAAAAGTAAAATAAAGTCCAGCAATATCTAGTAAACAACAAATTTGTAAATTTATTATTTTCTTTTTTACTTTTTAAACAAAAAATTAATTTTTTTAATAGTAGAAAATACAAATTCTAAAAATATACAAAAAAACAAAATAATTGAAAAATTTTAAAATTAATTTATTCATAATTTGTGTATAAGTGCAACCAAAAAAAGTGAAGTGTCCAGGTGTAGCATTATCCGGTGAATAAAAAATAAAAAAGAATTTTAAAATTTTAAAAAACTAAATTTTTTATTTATGAATTTTTATATTATGAGATTAAATTTTTTTATTTAAATTAGAAAAATAAAATAAAGTCTAACAATATCTAGTAAATAACAGATCTGTAAATTTATTATTTTTTAATTTTTAAAATAAAAAAATAACTTCTTTTCCAATAATAGAAGAAAAAAAATTCCAACAATATACAAAAAATAGAAAAATTGAAAAATTTTAAATTTTTTAAAGTAATTTATTCTTAATTTGTGAACAGGTGTAGCAAAAAAAGTCAACTGTCCGAGTGTAGCATTTTTCGGTGAATAAAAAGTAAAAAATATTATTAAAAAATTTAAAATTTTTATAAACTAAATTTTTTATTTTTGAATTTTTAAATTATATTATTAAATTATTTTTTTATATTATAAAAGTAAAATAAAGTCCAGCAATATCTAGTAAACAACAAATTTTTAAATTTATTATTATCTTTTTTACTTTTTAAAGAAAAAAATTAATTTTTTTCTAATAGTAGAAAAATAAAAATTCTAACAATATACAAAAAAAAAATAATTGAAAAATTTTAAAATTAATTTATTCTTAATTTGTGTACAAGTGCAACCAAAAAAAGTCAAGTGTCCAGGTGTAGCATTATCTGGTGAATAAAAAATAAAAAAGAATTTAAAAATTTAAAAATTAAAAAAAACTAAATTTTTTATTTTTGAATTTTTATATTATGAGATTAAATTTTTTTGTTTAACTTAGAAAAATAAAATAAAGTCTAGCAATATCTAGTAAATAACAGATTTGTAAATTTATTATTTTTTAATTTTTAAAATAAAAAAATAAGTTCTTTTCTAATAATAGAAGAAAAAAAATTCCAACAATATACAAAAAATAGAAAAATTGAAAAATTTTAAATTTTTTAAAGTAATTGATTCTTAATTTGTGAACAGGTGTAGCAAAAAAAGTCAACTGTCCGGGTGTAGCATTTTTCGGTGAATAAAAAGTAAAAAATATTATTAAAAAATTTAAAAGTTTTTATAAACTAAATTTTTTATTTTTGAATTTTTAAATTATATGATTAAATTATTTTTTTATATTATAAAAGTAAAATAAAGTCCAGCAATATCTAGTAAACAACAAATTTTAAAATTTATTATTATCTTTTTTACTTTTTAAACAAAAAAATTAATTTTTTTCTAATAGTAGAAAAATAAAAATTCTAAAAATATACAAAACAACAAAATAATTAAAAAATTTTAAAATTAATTTATTCTTAATTTGTTTACAAGTGCAACCAAAAAAAGTCAAGTGTCCAGGTGTAGCATTATCTGGTGAATAAAAAATAAAAAAGAATTTAAAAATTTAAAAATTTAAAAAAACTAAATTTTTTATTTTTGAATTTTTATATTATGAGATTAAATTTTTTTTATTTAAATTAGAAAAATAAAATAAAGTCTAGCAATATCTAGTAAATAACAGATCTGTAAATTTATTTTTTTTTAATTTTTAAAATAAAAAAATAAGTTCTTTTCTAATAATAGAAGAAAAAAATTCAAACAATATACAAAAAATAGAAAAATTTAAAAATTTAAAATTTTTTAAAGTAATTGATTCTTAATTTTTGAACAGGTGTAGCAAAAAAAGTCAACTGTCCGGGTGTAGTATTTTTCGGTGAATAAAAAGTAAAAAATATTATTAAAAAATTTAAAATTTTTATAAACTAAATTTTTTATTTTTGAATTTTTAAATTATATGATTGATGAGTATTTTGGTGAAAAATAAATTTCTCCCAAAACACACAAATCTAACCGGCAAGTGTACCGGGTCGTATCAAGTAATAAAAACTCACGGGAGTGAGGTCGATCCCACAAGGATTGAAGGATTGAGCAATTTTAGTTTAGTGGTTAATTTAGTCAAGCGAATCAAGATTTGGTTGAGTGTTTTGTGACTTGCAGAAATTAAATTGCATGGAAGTAAAGAGAACAGGGAATTAAAGTGCTGAATCTTAAAGAACAAGAAATTAAATAGCAGAAACTTAGAATGTAAATTGCGGAATCTTAAAGTGCAAGAAATGTAAACGGCTGGAATTGTAAAGGGAATTGGGGATTGGATTTGCAGAATTTAAACAAGGAAAAGTAAATTGCATCAAGCAGAGAAGTAGAAGAAGGTTTGGGTTAGATTGGATCTTGAAGCAGAAAAGTAAATGAACATGAAAACAGTAAACAGAAAATGTAAAATTGGGAAATTAGATCTCAGGACCCAGAGACTAGAAAACCAAGTCTAGATCTCAATGCCTTCCTAGATCCAACAAGAAATTGTAATTGAAATTCAAAGAAAGTGGATGAAGAGCAATTACAGAAATTGAAATTCAATCAAGTAGTAAATAAAGCAGTGAGATCTAAGGTTGAGATTGAAACAGAATTTCTTCAATTCTCCAACCCAAAATCCAAGACAATTGTAATAGAAATTGAAAGCAATAAAACTGAGAGGAAGAGAAGTGAATTCTCCTTCCCCAAGACAAAGAAATTAAAGATCACTCAATATCAAAAGCTCTCCGAAAACTATTATGAAAATTCCAAAAGAAAGCTCTCCGAAGAACTTGAATTCTATCCTATTTATACACTTTCTTCCAATGATCTTCAAGCCTTGAGTTGGGCCTTTGCTCTTGGTGGAATTGGGTTGAAAGAGGCCTTGTTGATTGCTCTTGGAGTTTGAAGAGGAACCAAAACGAACCAATTGAACCGGGTTTGAGTTTTGCAAAAGTTGGACCAAAAGTTTGAGCAAAAGTTAGGGGTCTAACTTTTGCTCCAACTTTTCATATCAGCTACCATAATCTGTTGATACCAACGTTGGTGCCAAAGTTAGGGGTCTAACTTTGGCCCTAACGTTGGCCTTACCTTGTGCACTTGTGGCGCCAACGTTAGCCACCAAGTTAGGGGGCTAACGTTGGCGCAAACTTTTGCTCCTCCCCTTGTGATTTTCATGTGCCAACGTTAGCCACCAAGTTAGGGGGCTAACGTTGGCGCAAACTTTTGGTGCCAGGGAGGTTTTCTTCATGCCAACGTTAGCCTCAAAGTTAGGGGGCTAACGTTGGCGCAAACTTTTGGTGCCCAGGGGTGATTTTCATGTGCCAACGTTAGCCACCAAGTTAGGGGGCTAACGTTGGCACAAACTTTTGGTACCCAGGGAGTGATTTTCATCATGCCAACGTTAGCCTCCAAGTTAGGGGCTAACGTTGGGGCTAACTTTTCACCCAAAAGTTTGTGCAAAAGTTTGAGGCTAACTTTAGGTCCAGCTTTTTGCTTCCTGGTTCAATTTCACTTATTCCATTGTCTTCTCTTTACTCCTAGCTATTCCTTCTTGCTTCAACCTTTCTCCAAGCTTTCTTCACCTATCATTAATCAACCAAACACATCAAAGCTATGCTTAAAATCATGAGATATTCATTCTTTCATAATATGTGACAATTATAGTATAAAACCTCATGAAATAGCATGAATTCATACATGGTTGATTAAATCAAAGGAAACATGAAAATCTAGCTAATTGGCTTGCTTGTAGCTCAAGAAAGTGCATAATTCTAATGAAAACAAAAGAAAAAGACTAGTTAAAATAGGCTAAGATGACTTGTCATCACAACACCAAACTTAAAGCTTGCTTGTCCCCAAGCAAGAAAAGATTTATTGAGAAGAAAGAATGAAATGGAAGAGGATGTTCATGCTGGCAGAGTATTATTGATAGTTCATGGGATTTTGTGTGGATATGTAAATACTCACTTCTTACTGACTCCTAGGCCTAGAAAGTCTCCTTCAAGCTTCAAGTAACATACTGCTATGACCTCTCATTATTCCTTTATCCTTGGCTATTACTTTGTTTATAAGCTTTATTTGAGTGTCATGTGTAGCAAGTTCATTTTCTTTTCTTTATACTTGACACATTATTCACCATAGACACTTGGCTCACATTCCTTCTTAAAACATTGATGCCCAGCACCTCTTTGGGTTACTAAATACCTTGTAGTTAGGTTGCTCTTGATAGTGGACTTTCAGCTGATGATCCCGGATTAGTTAACCCAAGTCACCGAGTGTTGATGCACTCCTAAGAGCTTACTAATCCAAGCAGATCCTAGTACAAAGACATCACAGGCATATATTTTAAAGTTCAAGCTATTGGTGTCCAGCTTTGTTTTTTTTTTGTTTCCTTTTGTTCTGCCACTTTTTGGCTATCTCTTTTCTTTCCTTCTTTTTGTTTTTCTTTCTAACCAAGGAAATTTTTTTATTTAATTGAGATTCATAGACAGTAGGCCACTCTTTACTTAGAAAGAGATATCCTAGCTCTTTATTCACTAAAAGTGAGCTATTATACAACCACACACATACCACCACTTACTTTTATTCTACTTCTATCTAACAGAGATCATCTTGCTTCACATTCAAACTGTTCTTTTATTGAACTTAAAGATGCAGGGGACAACACCTGCTTCTTGTCAAGTGAAAGTAAACACACAAGCACACACATAAACTAGCCTACTTATTTTAAAAGAAACAAACATAATGCAAAGACTTTTAATTAAAAAGAACTACTTAAAGATGCAAAGACAACTTAGAACAGATAGAATGCGTGCTTTTTTTTTTTGTAGTGATGAACAAGGAGCAAGTCCACCTTTCATTTGTCATGCTTTTTCTTTCTCCTTTCATACACTTGGCTGCTAGTGTTCCCACCATCCGTGTTTGGTGCCTGTTGACCTCGCCAAAAGCCAGCCTTATTCATAGCCTCCTCCACTCTATCTTCAAGCCTCATGGCATTGCTTACTTCTACCTCACTTCTCTTTTTGAAGAATTCATCAAAAGTTGGGAAAGCCGGATCCATGTTGTACAAATGTTCTCCAATATAGTTCAGTTTGATTTGGCTATTGATGTTGTAATCGGCTTGTACTTCATACCTTGCATCTTGGAGTGTTATGAACTCTTTGAGAGCCCTCAAATTTTCAGCTTGCATTTGTTCCAACTTTCCAAAAGATTCATGAGATTGAAAAACATGTTCTTCTTGCATCACAAGGAATCTTGACTCGAATTCACTTTGTTTGTTCATTATTCTTAGCTCCCTTTCTTCTTGTGCTTGTTGGTTTTTCATGTACAAAGAATGGTATTCCTCTTGCCTTTCTTGGATTCTCGTGTACTGTTGTGATAATCTTCCTATTGCTTCTTGCATTTGAGTCATATCCATATTGCCATGTGGGAAAAAGTGTGGCTGTTCCTCCTCCTCTTGTGGCTCTTCTTCTATGTGTGGCTCATCTTCTTCCATTGGTTCTTCTCTTTCCCTTCTTCCATGTGGTCTTCGGCCTTGATGTGCTTCAAGGGGCATCATCATTCGTTCAATGGTTATGGGCATGCCTTGGCTTAACCACATTGGATTCTCCTCTTCCATTGGAACTTTAGCCTTTGCACACAACCTCCAAATGGTACTCGGATAGTACAACCAAGATCCGGCCGAATTCTTTTCAGCCAGCTTTTGAATGTCTTTTGCAAGGATTTCATGAACTCTTATCTCTCCTCCCACAATGATGCAATGCAGCATCACGACTCTCTCCCTGTTAACTTCTGAGGTGTTCACTGTGCCCAGAATTGATCTTTTCATTAACTCATACCATCCTTTTGCTTCCGGGGTGAGGTTACATCTCTTCAGGTACTTATATCTGTTCTTGTTATCTCCTTCCCACCCTGAGTTCTCCAAACAAATTTCTCTCGCAATCTCCTCATAATCCTGATCCTCATTCAATCTTTGTTGGTATCCCGGTTCACTAAAGCGGACTGACTTTAGTTTCAAGACTTTCTTGATTGCATCCGGGCTAAAGTCTACTTCCACCCCCCGCACATAGCTCTTGTACGTTGGGGGCTCACGCATGTCAAGCCTTGGGACATTTGCATAGAACTCTCTTATGATATTGGCATTGATTCGGATGGCTGGTGATGCAAGTTCCTCCCACCTCCTCTTCCGAATTTTGTCCTTCATTTCTTGACATCTATCATCCGGCAACAAGAATGGAATTTCAGGATAGATTCTTTTCTCGTTCATCCATTGAATTTGCATTTGATGAAACCAAGACTTGAATCTCCGTTGGTCATATTCATGTGTGTCTTCCTCCACCATGGGATCTTTCCCTTTTCTTCGTTTGGTTCTTGAGGAGGAGGCCATGGTCACTTGGTTGGTTGAGAAGGAGTGTGAAGAATGTTGGAGAGTTTGATGTGTGTTTGGAGCAAAAGGAAATTGAGACCGAACTTGCTATGACAAGAAGTGATGAAGAGAAGTTTAAATGGTTGGAGTTTAAAGTAAGAAAAATGTTGCACAGAGCTTGTTATGTTAAGGAGTGATGAAGGGAGTGAAGTTTCCAAGGTTGGAGTGATTCGGTCATGTGAATGGCTTGAAGGTGGTATGCTTTTAAATGAGCAATGAAGGGCTGGGATGCAATTAGACTTATGGAGATCAAAGGTATGCATGTAAGGATGAATGAAGACAAAGTTTGCTCCTTCCCTTGCCTTTGCCGTGATCATTCTCAAGGAGTGGCAGATTTCTTTTTCGAGGCATGTGATGGGATTTTGTCCTCATGCTATGCTTTCCTTTGTCTTGTCTTTTTCTTTGAAGATTCTTTGACCTCCTAGTCACCACAACAAGACAACATACATTAGTTTTATCCAACCGTAGCAAGAGTGTTCTTTTTATTAATACTATGTGAACCATCAATTCTTATATCATTTGAACCGTGACACTCTCCTTTGAGGACACCAAACTTAATGTTTGGTCATATATAAAGAAAATGAGTATCTTCCTCCAATTAGTGAGATTCAAATGTTAAATGTTCATAAGAATTGTTTTCATCATACTTTCTTTTTCCTTTTTTTTTTCATGAAGGATCAATTGTATCCGTAAATCGGTGCATCAAGGTTTGATGAACACCAAACTTGTTTCTTGTCAAAGGGTACATCACAATTAATGCCTTCATTACCGGAAAAGAATTTTTCCATTTATAAGATTTTGGAAAACAACAATTGTATGATTATTGATGCATGAGTTTCTACTTTTCATGAAGCTATGTGGACACCAAACTTAGTGTTTGGCCATATGCTTTGTCAAGATACTTCAAACATGCAAAATGGAATTATTTGTAACATTGGTTTAGTGTGCTTGAAGGCACACCAAACTTAGCATATGTTTCAAAATAGTGCATGCAGTCAATGGACATGTTCATGAAAAGAGAAAAGAATTCATGCTCAATTGATCATAACTTATTGAATTTAAAATGACATGAATCTTAAAGCGCGGGTTGCCTCCCATGGAGCGCTCTTTTATTGTCATTAGCTTGACATTGGAGCTTTCTTTTATGGTGGTTGGTGCTTGTAGGGCCTCAATTTGTCTCCTCTGACCGTGATCCTCTTCTTTGTTCTCTGGTGTTCAATTTCAGCATGCTCTAATGAGAGTATGTTGCTGACAGTGTAGTAATCCTCGGTTTGTTGATTTGCCCCCAGCTGTTGATATATCAGTTGCACTTTGTCACCTTTGGAAAGCCCCTCTGTTTGAATCTTTCTATTCTTCCAACCCCTTTTTGCTTTGTTTCTGCGTTTCATCTTTCCTTTTGTTGATCTTTCTTTTCTGGCCGTAGGCTTTCCTTGGGGGCCTCTCTTTTCAGTGGCTAATACTCTAATACCCTCTTGGGTTTCTTCATCAGTCTGCACAATCCTTAGCATTGGGATGTTGCTGTGACCTTCCTGGTCATTTTTCATATAGTCTTTCTTCTCCTTGCTAAATTGTGCTTCTAGTAATACTTTCAGAGTGACACTCTGGTCATGCATCCTGAGAGTTAATTCCCCTTCCTCTACGTCTATGATAGCTCTAGCAGTGGCCAAGAATGGCCTTCCCAGTATAACAGAGTCACCATCATCATCGTTTGATTCTAGAACCACAAAATCAGCAGGGTATATAAAACTGTCCACCTTGACCAAAAGATTTTCAATTACACCCCTGGGGTATACCATTGACTTGTCTACCAGCTCCAGAGACATTTGTACTGGTTTGACCTCCTCTATATGCAGCTTTTTCACCAAGGAAGATGGTATTAAGTTAATACTTGCTCCGAGATCGCACATTGCTTTAGTGATGGTCAATTCCCCAATGGTGCAAGGCAACAGGAAACTCCCTGGGTCCTCAAGCTTGGGAGGAAGCCCCTTTTGAATCAAGGCCCTGCATTCCTCAGTAATCATTATGGTTTCTCTCTCATCCCAGCTTCTTTTCTTGTTGATAAGATCCTTCAGAAACTTGGAATATAGAGGCATTTGCTCAAGTGCTTCAGCCAAGGGAATATTGATTTCCAGCTTCTTAAAAATCTCAAGGAATTTGTGAAAATGCTGGTCTTTAACCTCTTTGTTAAACCTCTGGGGATATGGCAGTGGAGGTGTGATGCTCTTTCCTATTTGCTGATGTCCCTGGATTACTTTCTTTGAGCTATGTGGCTGGTTGTCCTTCTCTTTAAGTTTCTCAGTGCTTTTGTTTGGCATCACAACTTGCTCCTTAGCTTCATCGTCCTTTGCTTGCTTCTCATCCTCTGTTGGTTCTTTGATGCCCTCTGCTTGCTTCTGTGTAGTGTCATTGTTGCTTATCAATGTTCTCCCGCTCCTTAATTGTATTGCCTTGCACTCCTCCTTGGGATTTGGGATTGTGTCACTGGGCAGTGAGTTTGAAGATCTCTCAACAGATACTTGCTTGGAGAGTTGCCCAATCTGCCTTTCTAGGCTCTTTAATGATGCTTCATGGTTTTTGTTTGTTATTTCCTGGTGCTTCATCATTTTTTCTATCAAGGTCTCTAAATTGGTGAGTCTTTGAGGTTCAGGTGGTGCTTGTGGTGGGTTGTGAGATGTGGGTGGTGGATGATAGGTATTTTGGTTGGTAGGTTGGTTATTGGATTGGTACTGGTTGAGATTAGGGTAGTTGTTTTGAGGTTTTCTGTATGTGTTTTGGTTAGTCTGCTGCTGGTGGTTGTAGTTTTGGTTGTTTCTTGGGTTGTTTTGATTTGAATTCCTCTGCCATGGGTGTTGGTTTTGGTTGTGAGTGTCTCCCCATCTGAGGTTTGGGTGATTTTTCCATGAGGGGTTGTAGGTATCACCATAGAATTCATTTGGATTTGAATGCATGTACTGGACTTGTTCCTACTGTTGCTCCTCTTGGATTTCTTCATTTTGCCCCATGTGGCTGATGGTTGGCTGGTGTTAACTGCTGCAACTTGGAGGCCATCAATCCTCTTGGTCATTTGCTCAAATTGTTGTTGAATTTGCTGCTGCATTAATTTGTTTTGAGCCAGGATTGAATCCACTCCTTCTAGTTCCATTACTCCTCTCCTTTGTGATGGTTGGCGGCCTCTTGATGAGCAAAGAAATATTGGTTGTTGGCCACCATATCGATGAGTTCTTGAGCCTCCTCTGCAGTTTTCATGAGTTGCAAGGAACCTCCAGCTGAATGATCCAAAGCTTCCTGGGATTTCAGTGTTAAGCCTTCATAGAAGTTCTGCAGCTTCTCCCACTCATTAAACATGGCAGGGGGACATTTCCTGATTAGAGCCTTGTACCTCTCCCATGCCTCATAGATGGGTTTAGCCTCCATTTGTGTAAATGTTTGTACCTCAGCCTTCAACCTTATAATCCTTTGAGGTGGGTAAAACTTGGCGAGAAACTTGGTTACCAAATCATCCCAGTTGTTAATGCTGTCCCTTGGAAAAGATTCCAACCATTGAGTGGCCTTGTCCCTGAGAGAAAATGGGAATAGCATCAGCTTGTAACTGTCAGGGGGCACTCCATTAGTTTTGACAGTGTTGCATATCCTCAAGAAAGTGGATAAATGTTGGTGTGGGTCCTCAAGTGGTCCTCCACCAAAAGAGCAATTGTTCTGAACCAAAGTGATGAGTTGTGGCTTGAGTTCAAAATTGTTAGCATTGACATTTGGAGCCAAGATGCTGCTCCCACAATGTCTAGGATTTGCAAAGGTATAGGAAGCCAAAACTCTCCTCTGGGTGGGTTGTCATTGTTGTTGTCTGCTCCACCTGGTGGATTGGTTGAATGTTCCTCCATCTCGTGGAATTCTTCGTCTGATTCCTCTTCTCCAACAATGTTTTTCCCTCTTTCAGCTCTTCTTAACCTCCTGAGAGTTCTTTCGTCTTGTTCATGAAAATTGGGTATGGTTCTTCTTGTACCTGACATACAAGCAGAGCATGAGAAATGCACAAGACCAGTGACACTTCAATCTACTGCTAGATTGAAGTGTTAGTTAGTTTAAGCAAAAAATCAAACAGTTAGTGGGTTAATCAAAATTAAAGAAAAAGTGCTTGATCTAGATTACCACCTCACTTAATCATTGTCAATCTAATCAATCCCCGGCAACGGCGCCAAAAACTTGATGAGTATTTTGGTGAAAAATAAATTTCTCCCAAAACACACAAATCTAACCGGCAAGTGTACCGGGTCGTATCAAGTAATAAAAACTCACGGGAGTGAGGTCGATCCCACAAGGATTGAAGGATTGAGCAATTTTAGTTTAGTGGTTAATTTAGTCAAGCGAATCAAGATTTGGTTGAGTGTTTTGTGACTTGCAGAAATTAAATTGCATGGAAGTAAAGAGAACAGGGAATTAAAGTGCTGAATCTTAAAGAACAAGAAATTAAATAGCAGAAACTTAGAATGTAAATTGCGGAATCTTAAAGTGCAAGAAATGTAAACGGCTGGAATTGTAAAGGGAATTGGGGATTGGATTTGCAGAATTTAAACAAGGAAAAGTAAATTGCATCAAGCAGAGAAGTAGAAGAAGGTTTGGGTTAGATTGGATCTTGAAGCAGAAAAGTAAATGAACATGAAAACAGTAAACAGAAAATGTAAAATTGGGAAATTAGATCTCAGGACCCAGAGACTAGAAAACCAAGTCTAGATCTCAATGCCTTCCTAGATCCAACAAGAAATTGTAATTGAAATTCAAAGAAAGTGGATGAAGAGCAATTAACAGAAATTGAAATTCAATCAAGCAGTAAATAAAGCAGTGAGATCCAAGGTTGAGATTGAAACAGAATTTCTTCAATTCTCCAACCCAAAATCCAAGACAATTGTAATAGAAATTGAAAGCAATAAATCTGAGAGGAAGAGAAGTGAATTCTCCTTCCCCAAGACAAAGAAATTAAAGATCACTCAATATCAAAAGCTCTCCGAAAACTATTACGAAAATTCCAAAAGAAAGCTCTCCGAAGAACTTGAATTCTATCCTATTTATACACTTTCTTCCAATGATCTTCAAGCCTTGAGTTGGGCCTTTGCTCTTGGTGGAATTGGGTTGAAAGAGGCCTTGGTTGATTGCTCTTGGAGTTTGAAGAGGAACCAAAACGAACCAATTGAACCGGGTTTGAGTTTTGCAAAAGTTGGACCAAAAGTTTGAGCAAAAGTTAGGGGTCTAACTTTTGCTCCAACTTTTCATATCAGCTACCATAATCTGCTGATACCAACGTTGGTGCCAAAGTTAGGGGTCTAACTTTGGCCCTAACGTTGGCCTTACCTTGTGCACTTGTGGCGCCAACGTTAGCCACCAAGTTAGGGGGCTAACGTTGGCGCAAACTATTACTCCTCCCCTTGTGATTTTCATGTGCCAACGTTAGCCACCAAGTTAGGGGGCTAACGTTGGCGCAAACTTTTGGTGCCCAGGGAGGCTTTCTTCATGCCAACGTTAGCCTCAAAGTTAGGGGGCTAACGTTGGCGCAAGCTTTTGGTGCCCAGGGGTGATTTTCATGTGCCAACGTTAGCCACCAAGTTAGGGGGCTAACGTTGGCGCAAACTTTTGGTACCCAGGGAGTGATTTTCATCATGCCAACGTTAGCCTCCAAGTTAGGGGCTAACGTTGGAGCTAACTTTTCACCCAAAAGTTTGTGCAAAAGTTTGAGGCTAACTTTAGGTCCAGCTTTTTGCTTCCTGGTTCAATTTCACTTATTCCATTGTCTTCTCTTTACTCCTAGCTATTCCTTCTTGCTTCAACCTTTCTCCAAGCTTTCTTCACCTATCATTAATCAACCAAACACATCAAAGCTATGCTTAAAATCATGAGATATTCATTCTTTCATAATATGTGACAATTATAGTATAAAACCTCATGAAATAGCATGAATTCATACATGGTTGATTAAATCAAAGGAAACATGAAAATCTAGCTAATTGGCTTGCTTGTAGCTCAAGAAAGTGCATAATTCTAATGAAAACAAAAGAAAAAGACTAGTTAAAATAGGCTAAGATGACTTGTCATCAATGATTAAATTATTTTTTTATATTATAAAAGTAAAATAAAGTCCAGCAATATCTAGTAAGCAACAAATTTGTAAATTTATTATTTTCTTTTTTACTTTTTAAACAAAAAATTAATATTTTTTAATAGTAGAAAATACAAATTCTAACAATATACAAAAAAACAAAATAATTGAAAAATTTTAAAATTAATTTATTCATAATTTGTATACAAGTGCAACGTAAAAAAGTGAAGTGTCCAGGTGTAGCATTATCCGGTGAATAAAAAATAAAAAAGAATTTTAAAATTTTAAAATTTTAAAAAACTAAATTTTTTATTTTTGAATTTTTATATTATGAGATTAAATTTTTTTATTTAAATTAGAAAAATAAAATAAAGTCTAGCAATATCGAGTAAATAACAGATCTGTAAATTTATTATTTTTTAATTTTTAAAATAAAAAAATAAGTTCTTTTCTAATAATAGAAGAAAAAAATTCCAACAATATACTGATGAGATATTTTGGAGGAAAATAAATCTCTTCCAAAACACCACAAATCTAACCGGCAAGTGCACCGGGTCGCATCAAGTAATAAAAACTCACGGGAGTGAGGTCGATCCCACAGGGATTGAAGGATTGAGCAATTTTAGTTTAGTGGTTGATTTAGTCAAGCGAATCAAGATTTGGTTGATGATTGTGTGACTTGCAGAATGTAAATTGCATTGAAGTAAAGAGAACAAGAAATAAATTGCTGAAACTTAAAGAACAAGAAATTAAATGGCAGAAACTTAAAGTGCAAGAAATGTAAATTGCGGAATCTTAAAGTGCAAGGAATATAAATTGCTTGAAATGTAAAGGGAATTGGGGAATGGATTTGCAGAATTTAAACAAGGTAAAACTAAATTGCATCAAACAGAAGAGGGGAAGGGAATTGGGATTGAACCGGATCTTGAAGCAGTAAAGTAAATGAACAGAAAAAGCAATAAACAGGGAATTGAAATGAGAAATTCAGATCTCAGGACCCAGAGACTAGAAAACCAAGTCTAGATCTCAATGCCTTCCTAGATCCAACAAGAACAATTGCAAAGAAAATGTAAATTGCAAAGAAAAGAGATGAAGAGCAATGAACCGGAAATTAAATTCAATTAACAGTAAAGAAACAGAGAGATCCAAGATTGAGATTGAAACAGAATTTCTTCAATTCTCCAATCTAAGATCCAAGGCAAATGTAAAATGAAATTGAAAGCAATCAAAACAAGAAATTAAAGTTCACTCAAGTTCAAAAGCTCTCCGAAAACTATTCTGAAAATTCTCAAAGGAAAGCTCTCTTAATAACTTGAATTCTATCCTATTTATACACTTTCCAAAATGATCTTCAAGCCTTGAGTTGGGCCTTTGTTCTTGGTGGGATTGGGTTGAAAGAGGCCTTGGTTGATTGCTCTTGAAGTTTGAAGAAGAACCGAAGTGAACCAATTGAACCGGTTTTGAAGTTAGCCAAAGTTGGTCCCAACGTTAGGGCCAAAGTTAGGGGTCTAACTTTGACCCTAACTTTTCATAGCAGCAAGCATAATTCTCTGGTTTGGACGTTGGTGCCAACGTTAGGGGTCTAACTTTGACCCTAACGTTGGCCTTGCTTAGTGCTAGTGGCGCCAACGTTAGCCTCCAAGTTAGGGGGCTAACGTTGGCACAAACGTTGATGCCCCTCCCTTTATGATTCATGTGCCAACGTTAGCCTCCAAGTTAGGGGGCTAACGTTGGCGCAAACGTTGGCCTTCTCCCCCTTTATAACTCATGTGCCAACGTTAGCTTGCCCAGGGATGAATTTCAAGTTCCAACGTTAGCCTCCAAGTTAGGGGGCTAACGTTGGAGCTAACGTTGGCCTCTTCCTTGCAATGTCATGTGCCAACGTTAGCCTCCAAGTTAGGGGGCTAACGTTGGCTCAAACGTGGGGAGCCCAGGGAGTGATTTTCATGCCCAACGTTAGCCTCCAAGTTAGGGGGCTAACGTTGGGGCTAACTTCATGCATCCCGGTTCAATTTCTTTTATTCCATTGTCCTCTCTTCACTCCTAGCCATTCCTCTTTGCTTCAACATTTCTCCAAGCTTTCTTCACCTATCATTAATCAACCAAACTTATCAAAGCTATGCTTAAAATCATGAGGTATTCAATCTTTCATAATATGCAACAATTATAGCACAAAACCTCATGAAATGGCATGAATTCATATATGGTTGGTTCAATCAAGGGAAACATGAAAATCTACTCAATTAGCTTGCTTGTAGCTCAAGAAAGTGCATAATTCTAAGGAAAACTAAAGAAAAAGACTAGCTAAAATAGGCTAAGATGACTTGTCATCATATACAAAAAATAGAAAAATTGAAAAATTTTAAATTTTTTAAAGTAATTTATTCTTAATTTGTGAACAGGTGTAGCAAAAAAAGTCAACTGTCCGGGTGTAGCATTTTTCGGTGAATAAAAAGTAAAAAATATTATTAAAAAATTTAAAATTTTTATAAACTAAATTTTTTATTTTTGAATTTTTAAATTATATGATTAAATTATTTTTTTATATTATAAAAGTAAAATAAAGTCCAGCAATATCTAGTAACCAACAAATTTGTAAATTTATTATTTTTTTTTACTTTTTAAACAAAAAATTAATTTTTTTTAATAGTATAAAATACAAATTCTAACAATATACAAAAAAACAAAATAATTGAAAAATTTTAAAATTAATTTATTCATAATTTGTGTACAAGTGCAACCAAAAAAAGTGAAGTGTCCAAGTGTAGCATTATCCGGTGAATAAAAAATAAAAAAGAATTTTAAAATTTTAAAATTTTAAAATACTAAATTTTTTATTTTTGAATTTTTATATTATGAGATTAAATTTTTTTATTTAAATTAGAAAAATAAAATAAAGTCTAGCAATATCGAGTAAATAACAGATCTGTAAATTTATTATTTTTTAATTTTTAAAATAAAAAAATAAGTTCTTTTCTAATAATAGAAGAAAAAAATTCCAACAATATACAAAAAATAGAAAAATTGAAAAATTTTAAATTTTTTAAAGTAATTTATTCTTAATTTGTGAATAGGTGTCGCAAAAAAAGTCAACTGTCCGGGTGTAGCATTTTTCGGTGAATAAAAAGTAAAAAATATTATTAAAAAATTTAAAATTTTTATAAACTAAATTTTTTATTTTTGAATTTTTAAATTATATGATTAAATTATTTTTTTATATTATAAAAGTAAAATAAAGTCCAGCAATATCTAGTAAACAACAAATTTTTAAATTTATTATTATCTTTTTTACTTTTTAAACAAAAAAATTAATTTTTTTCTAATAGTAGAAAAATAAAAATTCTAACAATATACAAAAAAACAAAATAATTGAAAAATTTTAAAATTAATTTATTCTTAATTTGTGTACAAGTGCAACCAAAAAAAGTCAAGTGTCCAGGTATAGCATTATCCGGTGAATAAAAAATAAAAAAGAATTTAAAAATTTTAAAAATTTTTAAAAACTAAATTTTTTATTTTTGAATTTTTATATTATGAATTTAAATTTTTTTATTTAAATTAGAAAAATAAAATAAAGTCTAGCAATATCTAGTAAATAAAAGATCTGTAAATTTATTATTTTTAAATTTTTAAAATAAAAAAATAAGTTCTTTTCTAATAATAGAAGAAAAAAATTCCAACAATATACAAAAAATAGAAAATTGAAAAATTTTAAATTTTTTAAAGTAGTTGATTCTTAATTTGTGAATAGGTGTAGCAAAAAAAGTTAACTGTCCGGGTGTAGCATTTTTCGGTGAATAAAAAGTAAAAAATATTATTAAAAAATTTAAAAGTTTTTTTAAACTAAATTTTTTATTTTTGAATTTTTAAATTATATGATTAAATTATTTTTTTATATTATAAAAGTAAAATAAAGTCCAGCAATATCTAGTAAACAACAAATTTTTAAATTTATTATTATCTTTTTTACTTTTTAAACAAAAAAATTAATTTTTTTCTAATAGTAGAAAAATAAAAATTCTAAAAATATACAAAAAAATAAAATAATTAAAAAATTTTAAAATTAATTTATTCTTAATTTGTGTACAAGTGCAACCAAAAAAAGTCAAGTGTCCAGGTGTAGCATTATCTGGTGAATAAAAAATAAAAAAGAATTTAAAAATTTAAAAAAACTAAATTTTTTATTTTTGAATTTTATATTATGAGATTAAATTTTTTTATTTAAATTAGAAAAATAAAATAAAGTCTAGCAATATCTAGTAAATAACAGATTTGTAAATTTATTATTTTTTAATTTTAAAAAAAAAATAAGTTCTTTTCTAATAATAGAAGAAAAAAAATTCCAACAATATACAAAAAATAGAAAAATTGAAAAATTTTAAATTTTTTAAAGTAATTGATTCTTAATTTGTGAACAGGTGTAGCAAAAAAAGTCAACTGTCCGGGTGTAGCATTTTTCGGTGAATAAAAAGTAAAAAATATTATTAAAAAATTTAAAATTTTTTTAAACTAAATTTTTTATTTTTGAATTTTTAAATTATATGATTAAATTATTTTTTTTATATTATAAAAGTAAAATAAAGTCCAGCAATATCTAGTAAACAACAAATTTTTAACTTTATTATTATCTTTTTTACTTTTTAAACAAAAAAATTAATTTTTTTTCTAATAGTAGAAAAATAAAAATTCTAACAATATACAAAAAAAGAAAATAATTGAAAAATTTTAAAAATAATTTATTCTTAATTTGTGTACAAGTGCAACCAAAAAAAGTCAAGTGTCCAGGTGTAGCATTATCCGGTGAATAAAAAATAAAAAAGAATTTAAAAATTTTAAAAATTTTTAAAAACTAAATTTTTTATTTTTGAATTTTTATATTATGAATTTAAATTTTTTTATTTAAATTAGAAAAATAAAATAAAGTCTAGCAATATCTAGTAAATAAAAGATCTGTAAATTTATTATTTTTTAATTTTTAAAATAAAAAAATAAGTTCTTTTCTAATAATAGAAGAAAAAAATTCCAACAATATACAAAAAATAGAAAAATTGAAAAATTTTAAAATTTTTAAAGTAATTGATTCTTAATTTGTGAACAGGTGTAGCAAAAAAAGTCAACATTCCGGATGTAGCATTTTTCGGTGAATAAAAAGTAAAAAATATTATTAAAAAATTTAAACTTTTTTTAAACTAAATTTCTTATTTTTGAATTTTTAAATTATATGATTAAATTATTTTTTTATATTATAAAAGTAAAATAAAGTCCAGCAATATCTAGTAAACAACAAATTTTTAAATTTATTATTATCTTTTTTACTTTTTAAACAAAAAATTAATTTTTTTCTAATAGTAGAAAAATAAAAATTCTAACAATATACAAAAAAAACAAAATAATTGAAAAATTTTAAAATTAATTTATTCTTAATTTGTGTATAAGTGCAACCAAAAAAAGTCAAGTGTCCAGGTGTAGCATTATCCGTTGAATAAAAAATAAAAAAGAATTTAAAAATTTTAAAATTTTAAAAAACTAAATTTTTTATTTTTGAATTTTTATATTATGAGATTAAATTTTTTTATTTAAATTAGAAAAATAAAATAAAGTCTAGCAATATCGAGTAAATAACAGATCTGTAAATTTATTATTTTTTAATTTTTAAAATAAAAAAATAATTTCTTTTCTAATAATAGAAGAAAAAAATTCCAACAATATACAAAAAATAGAAAAATTGAAAAATTTTAAATTTTTTAAAGTAATTTATTCTTAATTTGTGAACAGGTGTAGCAAAAAAAGTCAACTATCCGGGTGTAGCATTTTTCGGTGAATAAAAAGTAAAAAATATTATTAAAAAATTTAAAATTTTTATAAACTAAATTTTTTATTTTTGAATTTTTAAATTATATGATTAAATTATTTTTTTATATTATAAAAGTAAAATAAAGTCCAGCAATATCTGGTAAACAACAAATTTTTAAATTTATTATTATCTTTTTTACTTTTTAAACAAAAAAATTAATTTTTTTCTAATAGTAGAAAAATAAAAATTCTAACAATATACAAAAAAACAAAATAATTGAAAAATTTTAAAATTAATTTATCCTTAATTTGTGTACAAGTGCAACCAAAAAAAGTCAAGTGTCCAGGTGTAGCATTATCTGGTGAATAAAAAATAAAAAAGAATTTAAAAATTTAAAAATTTTAAAAAATTAAATTTTTTATTTTTGAATTTTTATTTTATGAGATTAAATTTTTTTTATTTAAATTAGAAAAATAAAATAAAGTCTAGCAATATCTAGTAAATAACAGATCTGTAAATTTATTATTTTTTAATTTTTAAAATAAAAAAAATAATTTCTTTTCTAATAATAGAAGAAAAAAATTCCAACAATATACAAAAAATAGAAAAATTGAAAAATTTTAAATTTTTTAAAGTAATTTATTCTTAATTTGTGAACAGGTGTAGCAAAAAAAGTCAACTGTCCGGGTGTAGCATTTTTCGGTGAATAAAAAGTAAAAAATATTATTAAAAAATTTAAAATTTTTATAAACTAAATTTTTTATTTTTGAATTTTTAAATTATATGATTAAATTATTTTTTATATTATAAAAGTAAAATAAAGTCCAGCAATATCTAGTAAACAACAAATTTTTAAATTTCTTATTATCTTTTTTACTTTTTAAACAAAAAAATTAATTTTTTTCTAATAGTAGAAAAATAAAAATTCTAAAAATATACAAAACAACAAAATAATTAAAAAATTTTAAAATTAATTTATTCTTAATTTGTGTACAAGTGCAACCAAAAAAAGTCAAGTGTCCAGGTGTAGCATTATCTGGTGAATAAAAAATAAAAAAGAATTTAAAAATTTAAAAATTTAAAAAAACTAAATTTTTTATTTTTGAATTTTTATATTATGAGATTAAATTTTTTTATTTAAATTAGAAAAATAAAATAAAGTCTAGCAATATCTATTAAATAACAGATCTGTAAATTTTTTTTTTAATTTTTAAAATAAAAAAATAAGTTCTTTTCTAATAATAGAAGAAAAAAAATTCCAACAATATACAAAAAATAGAAAAATTGAAAAATTTTAAATTTTTTAAAGTAATTTATTCTTAATTTGTGAACAGGTGTAGCAAAAAAAGTTAACTGTCCGGGTGTAGCATTTTTCGGTGAATAAAAAGTAAAAAATATTATTAAAAAATTTAAAAGTTTTTTTAAACTAAATTTTTTATTTTTGAATTTTTAAATTATATGATTAAATTATTTTTTTATATTATAAAAGTAAAATAAAGTCCAGCAATATCTAGTAAACAACAAATTTTTAAATTTATTATTATCTTTTTTACTTTTTAAACAAAAGAATTAATTTTTTTCTAATAGTAGAAAAATAAAAATTCTAAAAATATACAAAAAAACAAAATAATTAAAAAATTTTAAAATTAATTTATTCTTAATTTGTGTACAAGTGCAACCAAAAAAAGTCAAGTGTCCAGGTGTAGCATTATCTGGTGAATAAAAAATAAAAAAGAATTTAAAAATTTAAAAAAACTAAATTTTTTATTTTTGAATTTTATATTATGAGATTAAATTTTTTTATTTAAATTAGAAAAATAAAATAAAGTCTAGCAATATCTAGTAAATAACAGATTTGTAAATTTATTATTTTTTAACTTTAAAAAAAAATAAGTTCTTTTCTAATAATAGAAGAAAAAAAATTCCAACAATATACAAAAAATAGAAAAATTGAAAAATTTTAAATTTTTTAAAGTAATTGATTCTTAATTTGTGAACAGGTG
Organism: Arachis ipaensis; assembly: GCF_059453495.1. Taxonomy (NCBI): domain Eukaryota; kingdom Viridiplantae; phylum Streptophyta; class Magnoliopsida; order Fabales; family Fabaceae; genus Arachis; species Arachis ipaensis. The sequence continues at coordinate 74,085,541 of NC_142438.1, forward strand.
TAGCAAAAAAAGTCAACTGTCCGGGTGTAGCATTTTTCGGTGAATAAAAAGTAAAAAATATTATTAAAAAATTTAAAATTTTTTTAAACTAAATTTTTTATTTTTGAATTTTTAAATTATATGATTAAAATATTTTTTTTATATTATAAAAGTAAAATAAAGTCCAGCAATATCTAGTAAACAACAAATTTTTAAATTTATTATTATCTTTTTTACTTTTTAAACAAAAAAATTAATTTTTTTCTAATAGTAGAAAAATAAAAATTCTAACAATATACAGAAAAAGAAAATAATTGAAAAATTTTAAAAATAATTTATTCTTAATTTGTGTACAAGTGCAACCAAAAAAAGTCAAGTGTCCAGGTGTAGCATTATTCGGTGAATAAAAAATAAAAAAGAATTTAAAAATTTTAAAAATTTTTAAAAACTAAATTTTTTATTTTTGAATTTTTATATTATGAATTTAAATTTTTTTATTTAAATTAGAAAAATAAAATAAAGTCTAGCAATATCTAGTAAATAAAAGATCTGTAAATTTATTATTTTTTAATTTTTAAAATAAAAAAATAAGTTCTTTTCTAATAATAGAAGAAAAAAATTCCAACAATATACAAAAAATAGAAAAATTGAAAAATTTTAAAATTTTTAAAGTAATTGATTCTTAATTTGTGAACAGGTGTAGCAAAAAAAGTCAACATTCCGGATGTAGCATTTTTCGGTGAATAAAAAGTAAAAAATATTATTAAAAAATTTAAACTTTTTTTAAACTAAATTTCTTATTTTTGAATTTTTAAATTATATGATTAAATTATTTTTTTATATTATAAAAGTAAAATAAAGTCCAGCAATATCTAGTAAACAACAAATTTTTAAATTTATTATTATCTTTTTTACTTTTTAAACAAAAAATTAATTTTTTTCTAATAGTAGAAAAATAAAAATTCTAACAATATACAAAAAAAACAAAATAATTGAAAAATTTTAAAATTAATTTATTCTTAATTTGTGTATAAGTGCAACCAAAAAAAGTCAAGTGTCCAGGTGTAGCATTATCCGTTGAATAAAAAATAAAAAAGAATTTAAAAATTTTAAAATTTTAAAAAACTAAATTTTTTATTTTTGAATTTTTATATTATGAGATTAAATTTTTTTATTTAAATTAGAAAAATAAAATAAAGTCTAGCAATATCGAGTAAATAACAGATCTGTAAATTTATTATTTTTTAATTTTTAAAATAAAAAAATAATTTCTTTTCTAATAATAGAAGAAAAAAATTCCAACAATATACAAAAAATAGAAAAATTGAAAAATTTTAAATTTTTTAAAGTAATTTATTCTTAATTTGTGAACAGGTGTAGCAAAAAAAGTCAACTATCCGGGTGTAGCATTTTTCGGTGAATAAAAAGTAAAAAATATTATTAAAAAATTTAAAATTTTTATAAACTAAATTTTTTATTTTTGAATTTTTAAATTATATGATTAAATTATTTTTTTATATTATAAAAGTAAAATAAAGTCCAGCAATATCTGGTAAACAACAAATTTTTAAATTTATTATTATCTTTTTTACTTTTTAAACAAAAAAATTAATTTTTTTCTAATAGTAGAAAAATAAAAATTCTAACAATATACAAAAAAACAAAATAATTGAAAAATTTTAAAATTAATTTATCCTTAATTTGTGTACAAGTGCAACCAAAAAAAGTCAAGTGTCCAGGTGTAGCATTATCTGGTGAATAAAAAATAAAAAAGAATTTAAAAATTTAAAAATTTTAAAAAACTAAATTTTTTATTTTTGAATTTTTATTTTATGAGATTAAATTTTTTTTATTTAAATTAGAAAAATAAAATAAAGTCTAGTAATATCTAGTAAATAACAGATCTGTAAATTTATTATTTTTTAATTTTTAAAATTAAAAAATAATTTCTTTTCTAATAATAGAAGAAAAAAATTCCAACAATATACAAAAAATAGAAAAATTGAAAAATTTTAAATTTTTTAAAGTAATTTATTCTTAATTTGTGAACAGGTGTAGCAAAAAAAGTCAACTGTCCGGGTGTAGCATTTTTTGGTGAATAAAAAGTAAAAAATATTATTAAAAAATTTAAAAGTTTTTTTAAACTAAATTTTTTATTTTTGAATTTTTAAATTATATGATTAAATTATTTTTTTATATTATAAAAGTAAAATAAAGTCCAGCAATATCTAGTAAACAACAAATTTTTAAATTTATTATTATCTTTTTTACTTTTTAAACAAAAAAATTAATTTTTTTCTAATAGTAGAAAAATAAAAATTCTAAAAATATACAAAAAAATAAAATAATTAAAAAATTTTAAAATTAATTTATTCTTAATTTGTGTACAAGTGCAACCAAAAAAAGTCAAGTGTCCAGGTGTAGCATTATCTGGTGAATAAAAAATAAAAAAGAATTTAAAAATTTAAAAAAACTAAATTTTTTATTTTTGAATTTTATATTATGAGATTAAATTTTTTTATTTAAATTAGAAAAATAAAATAAAGTCTAGCAATATCTAGTAAATAACAGATTTGTAAATTTATTATTTTTTAATTTTAAAAAAAAAATAAGTTCTTTTCTAATAATAGAAGAAAAAAAATTCCAACAATATACAAAAAATAGAAAAATTGAAAAATTTTAAATTTTTTAAAGTAATTGATTCTTAATTTGTGAACAGGTGTAGCAAAAAAAGTCAACTGTCCGGGTGTAGCATTTTTCGGTGAATAAAAAGTAAAAAATATTATTAAAAAATTTAAAATTTTTTTAAACTAAATTTTTTATTTTTGAATTTTTAAATTATATGATTAAAATATTTTTTTTATATTATAAAAGTAAAATAAAGTCCAGCAATATCTAGTAAACAACAAATTTTTAAATTTATTATTATCTTTTTTACTTTTTAAACAAAAAAATTAATTTTTTTTCTAATAGTAGAAAAATAAAAATTCTAACAATATACAAAAAAAGAAAATAATTGAAAAATTTTAAAAATAATTTATTCTTAATTTGTGTACAAGTGCAACCAAAAAAAGTCAAGTGTCCAGGTGTAGCATTATCCGGTGAATAAAAAATAAAAAAGAATTTAAAAATTTTAAAAATTTTTAAAAACTAAATTTTTTATTTTTGAATTTTTATATTATGAATTTAAATTTTTTTATTTAAATTAGAAAAATAAAATAAAGTCTAGCAATATCTAGTAAATAAAAGATCTGTAAATTTATTATTTTTTAATTTTTAAAATAAAAAAATAAGTTCTTTTCTAATAATAGAAGAAAAAAATTCCAACAATATACAAAAAATTGAAAAATTGAAAAATTTTAAAATTTTTAAAGTAATTGATTCTTAATTTGTGAACAGGTGTAGCAAAAAAAGTCAACATTCCGGATGTAGCATTTTTCGGTGAATAAAAAGTAAAAAATATTATTAAAAAATTTAAACTTTTTTTAAACTAAATTTCTTATTTTTGAATTTTTAAATTATATGATTAAATTATTTTTTTATATTATAAAAGTAAAATAAAGTCCAGCAATATCTAGTAAACAACAAATTTTTAAATTTATTATTATCTTTTTTACTTTTTAAACAAAAAATTAATTTTTTTCTAATAGTAGAAAAATAAAAATTCTAACAATATACAAAAAAAACAAAATAATTGAAAAATTTTAAAATTAATTTATTCTTAATTTGTGTATAAGTGCAACCAAAAAAAGTCAAGTGTCCAGGTGTAGCATTATCCGTTGAATAAAAAATAAAAAAGAATTTAAAAATTTTAAAATTTTAAAAAACTAAATTTTTTATTTTTGAATTTTTATATTATGAGATTAAATTTTTTTATTTAAATTAGAAAAATAAAATAAAGTCTAGCAATATCGAGTAAATAACAGATCTGTAAATTTATTATTTTTTAATTTTTAAAATAAAAAAATAATTTCTTTTCTAATAATAGAAGAAAAAAATTCCAACAATATACAAAAAATAGAAAAATTGAAAAATTTTAAATTTTTTAAAGTAATTTATTCTTAATTTGTGAACAGGTGTAGCAAAAAAAGTCAACTATCCGGGTGTAGCATTTTTCGGTGAATAAAAAGTAAAAAATATTATTAAAAAATTTAAAATTTTTATAAACTAAATTTTTTATTTTTGAATTTTTAAATTATATGATTAAATTATTTTTTTATATTATAAAAGTAAAATAAAGTCCAGCAATATCTGGTAAACAACAAATTTTTAAATTTATTATTATCTTTTTTACTTTTTAAACAAAAAATTAATTTTTTTCTAATAGTAGAAAAATAAAAATTCTAACAATATACAAAAAAAACAAAATAATTGAAAAATTTTAAAATTAATTTATTCTTAATTTGTGTATAAGTGCAACCAAAAAAAGTCAAGTGTCCAGGTGTAGCATTATCCGTTGAATAAAAAATAAAAAAGAATTTAAAAATTTTAAAATTTTAAAAAACTAAATTTTTTATTTTTGAATTTTTATATTATGAGATTAAATTTTTTTATTTAAATTAGAAAAATAAAATAAAGTCTAGCAATATCTATTAAATAACAGATCTGTAAATTTTTTTTTTTAATTTTTAAAATAAAAAAATAAGTTCTTTTCTAATAATAGAAGAAAAAAAATTCCAACAATATACAAAAAATAGAAAAATTGAAAAATTTTAAATTTTTTAAAGTAATTTATTCTTAATTTGTGAACAGGTGTAGCAAAAAAAGTTAACTGTCCGGGTGTAGCATTTTTCGGTGAATAAAAAGTAAAAAATATTATTAAAAAATTTAAAAGTTTTTTTAAACTAAATTTTTTATTTTTGAATTTTTAAATTATATGATTAAATTATTTTTTTATATTATAAAAGTAAAATAAAGTCCAGCAATATCTGGTAAACAACAAATTTTTAAATTTATTATTATCTTTTTTACTTTTTAAACAAAAAAATTAATTTTTTTCTAATAGTAGAAAAATAAAAATTCTAAAAATATACAAAAAAACAAAATAATTAAAAAATTTTAAAATTAATTTATTCTTAATTTGTGTACAAGTGCAACCAAAAAAAGTCAAGTGTCCAGGTGTAGCATTATCTGGTGAATAAAAAATAAAAAAGAATTTAAAAATTTAAAAAAACTAAATTTTTTATTTTTGAATTTTATATTATGAGATTAAATTTTTTTATTTAAATTAGAAAAATAAAATAAAGTCTAGCAATATCTAGTAAATAACAGATTTGTAAATTTATTATTTTTTAACTTTAAAAAAAAATAAGTTCTTTTCTAATAATAGAAGAAAAAAAATTCCAACAATATACAAAAAATAGAAAAATTGAAAAATTTTAAATTTTTTAAAGTAATTGATTCTTAATTTGTGAACAGGTGTAGCAAAAAAAGTCAACTGTCCGGGTGTAGCATTTTTCGGTGAATAAAAAGTAAAAAATATTATTAAAAAATTTAAAATTTTTTTAAACTAAATTTTTTATTTTTGAATTTTTAAATTATATGATTAAAATATTTTTTTTATATTATAAAAGTAAAATAAAGTCCAGCAATATCTAGTAAACAACAAATTTTTAAATTTATTATTATCTTTTTTACTTTTTAAACAAAAAAATTAATTTTTTTCTAATAGTAGAAAAATAAAAATTCTAACAATATACAGAAAAAGAAAATAATTGAAAAATTTTAAAAATAATTTATTCTTAATTTGTGTACAAGTGCAACCAAAAAAAGTCAAGTGTCCAGGTGTAGCATTATTCGGTGAATAAAAAATAAAAAAGAATTTAAAAATTTTAAAAATTTTTAAAAACTAAATTTTTTATTTTTGAATTTTTATATTATGAATTTAAATTTTTTTATTTAAATTAGAAAAATAAAATAAAGTCTAGCAATATCTAGTAAATAAAAGATCTGTAAATTTATTATTTTTTAATTTTTAAAATAAAAAAATAAGTTCTTTTCTAATAATAGAAGAAAAAAATTCCAACAATATACAAAAAATAGAAAAATTGAAAAATTTTAAAATTTTTAAAGTAATTGATTCTTAATTTGTGAACAGGTGTAGCAAAAAAAGTCAACATTCCGGATGTAGCATTTTTCGGTGAATAAAAAGTAAAAAATATTATTAAAAAATTTAAACTTTTTTTAAACTAAATTTCTTATTTTTGAATTTTTAAATTATATGATTAAATTATTTTTTTATATTATAAAAGTAAAATAAAGTCCAGCAATATCTAGTAAACAACAAATTTTTAAATTTATTATTATCTTTTTTACTTTTTAAACAAAAAATTAATTTTTTTCTAATAGTAGAAAAATAAAAATTCTAACAATATACAAAAAAAACAAAATAATTGAAAAATTTTAAAATTAATTTATTCTTAATTTGTGTATAAGTGCAACCAAAAAAAGTCAAGTGTCCAGGTGTAGCATTATCCGTTGAATAAAAAATAAAAAAGAATTTAAAAATTTTAAAATTTTAAAAAACTAAATTTTTTATTTTTGAATTTTTATATTATGAGATTAAATTTTTTTATTTAAATTAGAAAAATAAAATAAAGTCTAGCAATATCGAGTAAATAACAGATCTGTAAATTTATTATTTTTTAATTTTTAAAATAAAAAAATAATTTCTTTTCTAATAATAGAAGAAAAAAATTCCAACAATATACAAAAAATAGAAAAATTGAAAAATTTTAAATTTTTTAAAGTAATTTATTCTTAATTTGTGAACAGGTGTAGCCAAAAAAGTCAACTATCCGGGTGTAGCATTTTTCGGTGAATAAAAAGTAAAAAATATTATTAAAAAATTTAAAATTTTTATAAACTAAATTTTTTATTTTTGAATTTTTAAATTATATGATTAAATTATTTTTTTATATTATAAAAGTAAAATAAAGTCCAGCAATATCTGGTAAACAACAAATTTTTAAATTTATTATTATCTTTTTTACTTTTTAAACAAAAAAATTAATTTTTTTCTAATAGTAGAAAAATAAAAATTCTAACAATATACAAAAAAACAAAATAATTGAAAAATTTTAAAATTAATTTATCCTTAATTTGTGTACAAGTGCAACCAAAAAAAGTCAAGTGTCCAGGTGTAGCATTATCTGGTGAATAAAAAATAAAAAAGAATTTAAAAATTTAAAAATTTTAAAAAACTAAATTTTTTATTTTTGAATTTTTATTTTATGAGATTAAATTTTTTTTATTTAAATTAGAAAAATAAAATAAAGTCTAGTAATATCTAGTAAATAACAGATCTGTAAATTTATTATTTTTTAATTTTTAAAATTAAAAAATAATTTCTTTTCTAATAATAGAAGAAAAAAATTCCAACAATATACAAAAAATAGAAAAATTGAAAAATTTTAAATTTTTTAAAGTAATTTATTCTTAATTTGTGAACAGGTGTAGCAAAAAAAGTCAACTGTCCGGGTGTAGCATTTTTTGGTGAATAAAAAGTAAAAAATATTATTAAAAAATTTAAAAGTTTTTTTAAACTAAATTTTTTATTTTTGAATTTTTAAATTATATGATTAAATTATTTTTTTATATTATAAAAGTAAAATAAAGTCCAGCAATATCTAGTAAACAACAAATTTTTAAATTTATTATTATCTTTTTTACTTTTTAAACAAAAAAATTAATTTTTTTCTAATAGTAGAAAAATAAAAATTCTAAAAATATACAAAAAAATAAAATAATTAAAAAATTTTAAAATTAATTTATTCTTAATTTGTGTACAAGTGCAACCAAAAAAAGTCAAGTGTCCAGGTGTAGCATTATCTGGTGAATAAAAAATAAAAAAGAATTTAAAAATTTAAAAAAACTAAATTTTTTATTTTTGAATTTTATATTATGAGATTAAATTTTTTTATTTAAATTAGAAAAATAAAATAAAGTCTAGCAATATCTAGTAAATAACAGATTTGTAAATTTATTATTTTTTAATTTTAAAAAAAAAATAAGTTCTTTTCTAATAATAGAAGAAAAAAAATTCCAACAATATACAAAAAATAGAAAAATTGAAAAATTTTAAATTTTTTAAAGTAATTGATTCTTAATTTGTGAACAGGTGTAGCAAAAAAAGTCAACTGTCCGGGTGTAGCATTTTTCGGTGAATAAAAAGTAAAAAATATTATTAAAAAATTTAAAATTTTTTTAAACTAAATTTTTTATTTTTGAATTTTTAAATTATATGATTAAAATATTTTTTTTATATTATAAAAGTAAAATAAAGTCCAGCAATATCTAGTAAACAACAAATTTTTAAATTTATTATTATCTTTTTTACTTTTTAAACAAAAAAATTAATTTTTTTTCTAATAGTAGAAAAATAAAAATTCTAACAATATACAAAAAAAGAAAATAATTGAAAAATTTTAAAAATAATTTATTCTTAATTTGTGTACAAGTGCAACCAAAAAAAGTCAAGTGTCCAGGTGTAGCATTATCCGGTGAATAAAAAATAAAAAAGAATTTAAAAATTTTAAAAATTTTTAAAAACTAAATTTTTTATTTTTGAATTTTTATATTATGAATTTAAATTTTTTTATTTAAATTAGAAAAATAAAATAAAGTCTAGCAATATCTAGTAAATAAAAGATCTGTAAATTTATTATTTTTTAATTTTTAAAATAAAAAAATAAGTTCTTTTCTAATAATAGAAGAAAAAAATTCCAACAATATACAAAAAATAGAAAAATTGAAAAATTTTAAAATTTTTAAAGTAATTGATTCTTAATTTGTGAACAGGTGTAGCAAAAAAAGTCAACATTCCGGATGTAGCATTTTTCGGTGAATAAAAAGTAAAAAATATTATTAAAAAATTTAAACTTTTTTTAAACTAAATTTCTTATTTTTGAATTTTTAAATTATATGATTAAATTATTTTTTTATATTATAAAAGTAAAATAAAGTCCAGCAATATCTAGTAAACAACAAATTTTTAAATTTATTATTATCTTTTTTACTTTTTAAACAAAAAATTAATTTTTTTCTAATAGTAGAAAAATAAAAATTCTAACAATATACAAAAAAAACAAAATAATTGAAAAATTTTAAAATTAATTTATTCTTAATTTGTGTATAAGTGCAACCAAAAAAAGTCAAGTGTCCAGGTGTAGCATTATCCGTTGAATAAAAAATAAAAAAGAATTTAAAAATTTTAAAATTTTAAAAAACTAAATTTTTTATTTTTGAATTTTTATATTATGAGATTAAATTTTTTTATTTAAATTAGAAAAATAAAATAAAGTCTAGCAATATCGAGTAAATAACAGATCTGTAAATTTATTATTTTTTAATTTTTAAAATAAAAAAATAATTTCTTTTCTAATAATAGAAGAAAAAAATTCCAACAATATACAAAAAATAGAAAAATTGAAAAATTTTAAATTTTTTAAAGTAATTTATTCTTAATTTGTGAACAGGTGTAGCAAAAAAAGTCAACTATCCGGGTGTAGCATTTTTCGGTGAATAAAAAGTAAAAAATATTATTAAAAAATTTAAAATTTTTATAAACTAAATTTTTTATTTTTGAATTTTTAAATTATATGATTAAATTATTTTTTTATATTATAAAAGTAAAATAAAGTCCAGCAATATCTGGTAAACAACAAATTTTTAAATTTATTATTATCTTTTTTACTTTTTAAACAAAAAAATTAATTTTTTTCTAATAGTAGAAAAATAAAAATTCTAACAATATACAAAAAAACAAAATAATTGAAAAATTTTAAAATTAATTTATCCTTAATTTGTGTACAAGTGCAACCAAAAAAAGTCAAGTGTCCAGGTGTAGCATTATCTGGTGAATAAAAAATAAAAAAGAATTTAAAAATTTAAAAATTTTAAAAAACTAAATTTTTTATTTTTGAATTTTTATTTTATGAGATTAAATTTTTTTTATTTAAATTAGAAAAATAAAATAAAGTCTAGTAATATCTAGTAAATAACAGATCTGTAAATTTATTATTTTTTAATTTTTAAAATAAAAAAATAATTTCTTTTCTAATAATAGAAGAAAAAAATTCCAACAATATACAAAAAATTGAAAAATTGAAAAATTTTAAATTTTTTAAAGTAATTTATTCTTAATTTGTGAACAGGTGTAGCAAAAAAAGTCAACTGTCCGGGTGTAGCATTTTTCGGTGAATAAAAAGTAAAAAATATTATTAAAAAATTTAAAATTTTTATAAACTAAATTTTTTATTTTTGAATTTTTAAATTATATGATTAAATTATTTTTTATATTATAAAAGTAAAATAAAGTCCAGCAATATCTAGTAAACAACAAATTTTTAAATTTCTTATTATCTTTTTTACTTTTTAAACAAAAAAATTAATTTTTTTCTAATAGTAGAAAAATAAAAATTCTAAAAATATACAAAACAACAAAATAATTAAAAAATTTTAAAATTAATTTATTCTTAATTTGTGTACAAGTGCAACCAAAAAAAGTCAAGTGTCCAGGTGTAGCATTATCTGGTGAATAAAAAATAAAAAAGAATTTAAAAATTTAAAAATTTAAAAAAACTAAATTTTTTATTTTTGAATTTTTATATTATGAGATTAAATTTTTTTATTTAAATTAGAAAAATAAAATAAAGTCTAGCAATATCTATTAAATAACAGATCTGTAAATTTATTTTTTTTTTAATTTTTAAAATAAAAAAATAAGTTCTTTTCTAATAATAGAAGAAAAAAAATTCCAACAATATACAAAAAATAGAAAAATTGAAAAATTTTAAATTTTTTAAAGTAATTTATTCTTAATTTGTGAACAGGTGTAGCAAAAAAAGTTAACTGTCCGGGTGTAGCATTTTTCGGTGAATAAAAAGTAAAAAATATTATTAAAAAATTTAAAAGTTTTTTTAAACTAAATTTTTTATTTTTGAATTTTTAAATTATATGATTAAATTATTTTTTTATATTATAAAAGTAAAATAAAGTCCAGCAATATCTAGTAAACAACAAATTTTTAAATTTATTATTATCTTTTTTACTTTTTAAACAAAAAAATTAATTTTTTTCTAATAGTAGAAAAATAAAAATTCTAAAAATATACAAAAAAACAAAATAATTAAAAAATTTTAAAATTAATTTATTCTTAATTTGTGTACAAGTGCAACCAAAAAAAGTCAAGTGTCCAGGTGTAGCATTATCTGGTGAATAAAAAATAAAAAAGAATTTAAAAATTTAAAAAAACTAAATTTTTTATTTTTGAATTTTATATTATGAGATTAAATTTTTTTATTTAAATTAGAAAAATAAAATAAAGTCTAGCAATATCTAGTAAATAACAGATTTGTAAATTTATTATTTTTTAATTTTAAAAAAAAATAAGTTCTTTTCTAATAATAGAAGAAAAAAAATTCCAACAATATACAAAAAATAGAAAAATTGAAAAATTTTAAATTTTTTAAAGTAATTGATTCTTAATTTGTGAACAGGTGTAGCAAAAAAAGTCAACTGTCCGGGTGTAGCATTTTTCGGTGAATAAAAAGTAAAAAATATTATTAAAAAATTTAAAATTTTTTTAAACTAAATTTTTTATTTTTGAATTTTTAAATTATATGATTAAAATATTTTTTTTATATTATAAAAGTAAAATAAAGTCCAGCAATATCTAGTAAACAACAAATTTTTAAATTTATTATTATCGTTTTTACTTTTTAAACAAAAAAATTAATTTTTTTCTAATAGTAGAAAAATAAAAATTCTAACAATATACAAAAAAAGAAAATAATTGAAAAATTTTAAAAATAATTTATTCTTAATTTGTGTACAAGTGCAACCAAAAAAAGTCAAGTGTCCAGGTGTAGCATTATCCGGTGAATAAAAAATAAAAAAGAATTTAAAAATTTTAAAAATTTTTAAAAACTAAATTTTTTATTTTTGAATTTTTATATTATGAATTTAAATTTTTTTATTTAAATTAGAAAAATAAAATAAAGTCTAGCAATATCTAGTAAATAAAAGATCTGTAAATTTATTATTTTTTAATTTTTAAAATAAAAAAATAAGTTCTTTTCTAATAATAGAAGAAAAAAATTCCAACAATATACAAAAAATAGAAAAATTGAAAAATTTTAAAATTTTTAAAGTAATTGATTCTTAATTTGTGAACAGGTGTAGCAAAAAAAGTCAACATTCCGGATGTAGCATTTTTCGGTGAATAAAAAGTAAAAAATATTATTAAAAAATTTAAACTTTTTTTAAACTAAATTTCTTATTTTTGAATTTTTAAATTATATGATTAAATTATTTTTTTATATTATAAAAGTAAAATAAAGTCCAGCAATATCTAGTAAACAACAAATTTTTAAATTTATTATTATCTTTTTTACTTTTTAAACAAAAAATTAATTTTTTTCTAATAGTAGAAAAATAAAAATTCTAACAATATACAAAAAAAAACAAAATAATTGAAAAATTTTAAAATTAATTTATTCTTAATTTGTGTATAAGTGCAACCAAAAAAAGTCAAGTGTCCAGGTGTAGCATTATCCGTTGAATAAAAAATAAAAAAGAATTTAAAAATTTTAAAATTTTAAAAAACTAAATTTTTTATTTTTGAATTTTTATATTATGAGATTAAATTTTTTTATTTAAATTAGAAAAATAAAATAAAGTCTAGCAATATCGAGTAAATAACAGATCTGTAAATTTATTATTTTTTAATTTTTAAAATAAAAAAATAATTTCTTTTCTAATAATAGAAGAAAAAAATTCCAACAATATACAAAAAATAGAAAAATTGAAAAATTTTAAATTTTTTAAAGTAATTTATTCTTAATTTGTGAACAGGTGTAGCAAAAAAAGTCAACTATCCGGGTGTAGCATTTTTCGGTGAATAAAAAGTAAAAAATATTATTAAAAAATTTAAAATTTTTATAAACTAAATTTTTTATTTTTGAATTTTTAAATTATATGATTAAATTATTTTTTTATATTATAAAAGTAAAATAAAGTCCAGCAATATCTGGTAAACAACAAATTTTTAAATTTATTATTATCTTTTTTACTTTTTAAACAAAAAAATTAATTTTTTTCTAATAGTAGAAAAATAAAAATTCTAACAATATACAAAAAAAAAATAATTGAAAAATTTTAAAATTAATTTATCCTTAATTTGTGTACAAGTGCAACCAAAAAAAGTCAAGTGTCCAGGTGTATCATTATCTGGTGAATAAAAAATAAAAAAGAATTTAAAAATTTGAAAATTTTAAAAAACTAAATTTTTTATTTTTGAATTTTTATTTTATGAGATTAAATTTTTTTTATTTAAATTAGAAAAATAAAATAAAGTCTAGCAATATCTAGTAAATAACAGATCTGTAAATTTATTATTTTTTAATTTTTAAAATAAAAAAATAATTTCTTTTCTAATAATAGAAGAAAAAAATTCCAACAATATACAAAAAGTAGAAAAATTGAAAAATTTTAAATTTTTTAAAGTAATTTATTCTTAATTTGTGAACAGGTGTAGCAAAAAAAGTCAACTGTCCGGGTGTAGCATTTTTCGGTGAATAAAAAGTAAAAAATATTATTAAAAAATTTAAAATTTTTATAAACTAAATTTTTTATTTTTGAATTTTTAAATTATATGATTAAATTATTTTTTATATTATAAAAGTAAAATAAAGTCCAGCAATATCTAGTAAACAACAAATTTTTAAATTTCTTATTATCTTTTTTACTTTTTAAACAAAAAAATTAATTTTTTTCTAATAGTAGAAAAATAAAAATTCTAAAAATATACAAAACAACAAAATAATTAAAAAATTTTAAAATTAATTTATTCTTAATTTGTGTACAAGTGCAACCAAAAAAAGTCAAGTGTCCAGGTGTAGCATTATCCGGTGAATAAAAAATAAAAAAGAATTTAAAAATTTTAAAAATTTAAAAAAAACTAAATTTTTTATTTTTGAATTTTTATATTATGAGATTAAATTTTTTTATTTAAATTAGAAAAATAATATAAAGTCTAGCAATATCTAGTAAATAACAGATCTGTAAATTTATTTTTTTTTAATTTTTAAAATAAAAAAATAAGTTCTTTTCTAATAATAGAAGAAAAAAAATTCCAACAATATACAAAAAATAGAAAAATTGAAAAATTTTAAATTTTTTAAAGTAATTTATTCTTAATTTGTGAACAGGTGTAGCAAAAAAAGTCAACTGTCCGGGTGTAGCATTTTTCGGTGAATAAAAAGTAAAAAATATTATTAAAAAATTTAAAATTTTTATAAACTAAATTTTTTGTTTTTGAATTTTTAAATTATATGATTAAATTATTTTTTTATATTATAAAAGTAAAATAAAGTCCAGCAATATCTGGTAAACAACAAATTTTTAAATTTATTATTATCTTTTTTACTTTTTAAACAAAAAAATTAATTTTTTTCTAATAGTAGAAAAATAAAAATTCTAACAATATACAAAAAAACAAAATAATTGAAAAATTTTAAAATTAATTTATTCTTAATTTGTGTACAAGTGCAACCAAAAAAAGTCAAGTGTCCAGGTATAGCATTATCCGGTGAATAAAAAATAAAAAAGAATTTAAAAATTTTAAAAATTTTTAAAAACTAAATTTTTTATTTTTGAATTTTTATATTATGAATTTAAATTTTTTTATTTAAATTAGAAAAATAAAATAAAGTCTAGCAATATCTAGTAAATAAAAGATCTGTAAATTTATTATTTTTAAATTTTTAAAATAAAAAAATGAGTTCTTTTCTAATAATAGAAGAAAAAAATTCCAACAATATACAAAAAATAGAAAATTGAAAAATTTTAAATTTTTTAAAGTAGTTGATTCTTAATTTGTGAACAGGTGTAGCAAAAAAAGTTAACTGTCCGGGTGTAGCATTTTTCGGTGAATAAAAAGTAAAAAATATTATTAAAAAATTTAAAAGTTTTTTTAAACTAAATTTTTTATTTTTGAATTTTTAAATTATATGATTAAATTATTTTTTTATATTATAAAAGTAAAATAAAGTCCAGCAATATCTAGTAAACAAATTTTTAAATTTATTATTATCTTTTTTACTTTTTAAACAAAAAAATTAATTTTTTTCTAATAGTAGAAAAATAAAAATTCTAACAATATACAAAAAAAAAAAATAATTGAAAAATTTTAAAATTAATTTATCCTTAATTTGTGTACAAGTGCAACCAAAAAAAGTCAAGTGTCCAGGTGTATCATTATCTGGTGAATAAAAAATAAAAAAGAATTTAAAAATTTGAAAATTTTAAAAAACTAAATTTTTTATTTTTGAATTTTTATTTTATGAGATTAAATTTTTTTTATTTAAATTAGAAAAATAAAATAAAGTCTAGCAATATCTAGTAAATAACAGATCTGTAAATTTATTATTTTTTAATTTTTAAAATAAAAAAATAATTTCTTTTCTAATAATAGAAGAAAAAAATTCCAACAATATACAAAAAATAGAAAAATTGAAAAATTTTAAATTTTTTAAAGTAATTTATTCTTAATTTGTGAACAGGTGTAGCAAAAAAAGTCAACTGTCCGGGTGTAGCATTTTTCGGTGAATAAAAAGTAAAAAATATTATTAAAAAATTTAAAATTTTTATAAACTAAATTTTTTATTTTTGAATTTTTAAATTATATGATTAAATTATTTTTTATATTATAAAAGTAAAATAAAGTCCAGCAATATCTAGTAAACAACAAATTTTTAAATTTCTTATTATCTTTTTTACTTTTTAAACAAAAAAATTAATTTTTTTCTAATAGTAGAAAAATAAAAATTCTAAAAATATACAAAACAACAAAATAATTAAAAAATTTTAAAATTAATTTATTCTTAATTTGTGTACAAGTGCAACCAAAAAAAGTCAAGTGTCCAGGTGTAGCATTATCCGGTGAATAAAAAATAAAAAAGAATTTAAAAATTTTAAAAATTTAAAAAAAACTAAATTTTTTATTTTTGAATTTTTATATTATGAGATTAAATTTTTTTATTTAAATTAGAAAAATAATATAAAGTCTAGCAATATCTAGTAAATAACAGATCTGTAAATTTATTTTTTTTTTAATTTTTAAAATAAAAAAATAAGTTCTTTTCTAATAATAGAAGAAAAAAAATTCCAACAATATACAAAAAATAGAAAAATTGAAAAATTTTAAATTTTTTAAAGTAATTTATTCTTAATTTGTGAACAGGTGTAGCAAAAAAAGTCAACTGTCCGGGTGTAGCATTTTTCGGTGAATAAAAAGTAAAAAATATTATTAAAAAATTTAAAATTTTTATAAACTAAATTTTTTGTTTTTGAATTTTTAAATTATATGATTAAATTATTTTTTTATATTATAAAAGTAAAATAAAGTCCAGCAATATCTGGTAAACAACAAATTTTTAAATTTATTATTATCTTTTTTACTTTTTAAACAAAAAAATTAATTTTTTTCTAATAGTAGAAAAATAAAAATTCTAACAATATACAAAAAAACAAAATAATTGAAAAATTTTAAAATTAATTTATTCTTAATTTGTGTACAAGTGCAACCAAAAAAAGTCAAGTGTCCAGGTATAGCATTATCCGGTGAATAAAAAATAAAAAAGAATTTAAAAATTTTAAAAATTTTTAAAAACTAAATTTTTTATTTTTGAATTTTTATATTATGAATTTAAATTTTTTTATTTAAATTAGAAAAATAAAATAAAGTCTAGCAATATCTAGTAAATAAAAGATCTGTAAATTTATTATTTTTAAATTTTTAAAATAAAAAAATAAGTTCTTTTCTAATAATAGAAGAAAAAAATTCCAACAATATACAAAAAATAGAAAATTGAAAAATTTTAAATTTTTTAAAGTAGTTGATTCTTAATTTGTGAACAGGTGTAGCAAAAAAAGTTAACTGTCCGGGTGTAGCATTTTTCGGTGAATAAAAAGTAAAAAATATTATTAAAAAATTTAAAAGTTTTTTTAAACTAAATTTTTTATTTTTGAATTTTTAAATTATATGATTAAATTATTTTTTTATATTATAAAAGTAAAATAAAGTCCAGCAATATCTAGTAAACAAATTTTTAAATTTATTATTATCTTTTTTACTTTTTAAACAAAAAAATTAATTTTTTTCTAATAGTAGAAAAATAAAAATTCTAAAAATATACAAAAAAACAAAATAATTAAAAAATTTTAAAATTAATTTATTCTTAATTTGTGTACAAGTGCAACAAAAAAAAGCCAAGTGTCCAGGTGTAGCATTATCTGGTGAATAAAAAATAAAAAAGAATTTAAAAATTTAAAAAAACTAAATTTTTTATTTTTGAATTTTATATTATGAGATTAAATTTTTTTATTTAAATTAGAAAAATAAAATAAAGTCTAGCAATATCTAGTAAATAACAGATTTGTAAATTTATTATTTTTTAATTTTAAAAAAAAATAAGTTCTTTTCTAATAATAGAAGAAAAAAAATTCCAACAATATACAAAAAATAGAAAAATTGAAAAATTTTAAATTTTTTAAAGTAATTGATTCTTAATTTGTGAACAGGTGTAGCAAAAAAAGTCAACTGTCCGGGTGTAGCATTTTTCGGTGAATAAAAAGTAAAAAATATTATTAAAAAATTTAAAATTTTTTTAAACTAAATTTTTTATTTTTGAATTTTTAAATTATATGATTAAATTATTTTTTTTATATTATAAAAGTAAAATAAAGTCCAGCAATATCTAGTAAACAACAAATTTTTAAATTTATTATTATCTTTTTTACTTTTTAAACAAAAAAATTAATTTTTTTTCTAATAGTAGAAAAATAAAAATTCTAAAAATATACAAAAAAACAAAATAATTAAAAAATTTTAAAATTAATTTATTCTTAATGTGTGTACAAGTGCAACCAAAAAAAGTCAAGTGTCCAGGTGTAGCATTATCCGGTGAATAAAAAATAAAAAAGAATTTAAAAATTTTAAAAATTTTTAAAAACTAAATTTTTTATTTTTGAATTTTTATATTATGAATTTAAATTTTTTTATTTAAATTAGAAAAATAAAATAAAGTCTAGCAATATCTAGTAAATAAAAGATCTGTAAATTTATTATTTTTTAATTTTTAAAATAAAAAAATAAGTTCTTTTCTAATAATAGAAGAAAAAAATTCCAACAATATACAAAAAATAGAAAAATTGGAAAATTTTAAAATTTTTAAAGTAATTGATTCTTAATTTGTGAACAGGTGTAGCAAAAAAAGTCAACATTCCGGATGTAGCATTTTTCGGTGAATAAAAAGTAAAAAATATTATTAAAAAATTTAAACTTTTTTTAAACTAAATTTCTTATTTTTGAATTTTTAAATTATATGATTAAATTATTTTTTTATATTATAAAAGTAAAATAAAGTCCAGCAATATCTAGTAAACAACAAATTTTTAAATTTATTATTATCTTTTTTACTTTTTAAACAAAAAAATTAATTTTTTTTCTAATAGTAGAAAAATAAAAATTCTAACAATATACAAAAAAACAAAATAATTGAAAAATTTTAAAATTAATTTATTCTTAATTTGTGTACAAGTGCAACCAAAAAAAGTCAAGTGTCCAGGTGTAGCATTATCCGGTGAATAAAAAATAAAAAAGAATTTAAAAATTTTAAAAATTTTTAAAAACTAAATTTTTTATTTTTGAATTTTTATATTATGAATTTAAATTTTTTTATTTAAATTAGAAAAATAAAATAAAGTCTAGCAATATCTAGTAAATAAAAGATCTGTAAATTTATTATTTTTTAATTTTTAAAATAAAAAAATAAGTTCTTTTCTAATAATAGAAGAAAAAAATTCCAACAATATACAAAAAATAGAAAAATTGGAAAATTTTAAAATTTTTAAAGTAATTGATTCTTAATTTGTGAACAGGTGTAGCAAAAAAAGTCAACATTCCGGATGTAGCATTTTTCGGTGAATAAAAAGTAAAAAATATTATTAAAAAATTTAAACTTTTTTTAAACTAAATTTCTTATTTTTGAATTTTTAAATTATATGATTAAATTATTTTTTTATATTATAAAAGTAAAATAAAGTCCAGCAATATCTAGTAAACAACAAATTTTTAAATTTATTATTATCTTTTTTACTTTTTAAACAAAAAAATTAATTTTTTTTCTAATAGTAGAAAAATAAAAATTCTAACAATATACAAAAAAACAAAATAATTGAAAAATTTTAAAATTAATTTATTCTTAATTTGTGTACAAGTGCAACCAAAAAAAGTCAAGTGTCCAGGTGTAGCATTATCCGGTGAATAAAAAATAAAAAAGAATTTAAAAATTTTAAAAATTTAAAAAAAACTAAATTTTTTATTTTTGAATTTTTATATTATGAGATTAAATTTTTTTATTTAAATTAGAAAAATAATATAAAGTCTAGCAATATCTAGTAAATAACAGATTTTTAAATTTATTATTTTTTAATTTTTAAAATAAAAAAATAAGTTCTTTTCTGATAATAGAAGAAAAAAAATTTCAACAATATACAAAAAATAGAAAAATTGGAAAATTTTAAATTTTTTAAAGTAATTTATTCTTAATTTGTGAACAGGTGTAGCAAAAAAAGTCAACTGTCCGGGTGTAGCATTTTTCGGTGAATAAGAAGTAAAAAATATTATTAAAAAATTTAAAATTTTTATAAACTAAATTTTTTAATTTTGAATTTTTAAATTATATGATTAAATTATTTTTTTATATTATAAAAGTAAAATAAAGTCCAGCAATATCTGGTAAACAACAAATTTTTAAATTTATTATTATCTTTTTTACTTTTTAAACAAAAAAATTAATTTTCTTCTAATAGTAGAAAAATAAAAATTCTAACAATATACAAAAAAACAAAATAATTGAAAAATTTTAAAATTAATTTATCCTTAATTTGTGTACAAGTGCAACCAAAAAAAGTCAAGTGTCCAGGTGTAGCATTATCTGGTGAATAAAAAATAAAAAAGAATTTAAAAATTTAAAAATTTTAAAAAACTTAATTTTTTATTTTTGAATTTTTATTTTATGAGATTAAATTTTTTTTATTTAAATTAGAAAAATAAAATAAAGTCTAGCAATATCTAGTAAATAACAGATCTGTAAATTTATTATTTTTTAATTTTTAAAATAAAAAAATAATTTCTTTTCTAATAATAGAAGAAAAAAATTCCAACAATATACAAAAAATAGAAAAATTGAAAAATTTTAAATTTTTTAAAGTAATTTATTCTTAATTTGTGAACAGGTGTAGCAAAAAAAGTCAACTGTCCGGGTGTAGCATTTTTCGGTGAATAAAAAGTAAAAAATATTAATAAAAAATTTAAAATTTTTATAAACTAAATTTTTTATTTTTGAATTTTTAAATTATATGATTAAATTATTTTTTATATTATAAAAGTAAAATAAAGTCCAGCAATATCTAGTAAACAACAAATTTTTAAATTTCTTATTATCTTTTTTACTTTTTAAACAAAAAAATTAATTTTTTTCTAATAGTAGAAAAATAAAAATTCTAAAAATATACAAAACAACAAAATAATTAAAAACTTTTAAAATTAATTTATTCTTAATTTGTGTACAAGTGCAACCAAAAAAAGTCAAGTGTCCAGGTGTAGCATTATCTGGTGAATAAAAAATAAAAAAGAATTTAAAAATTTAAAAATTTAAAAAAACTAAATTTTTTATTTTTGAATTTTTATATTATGAGATTAAATTTTTTTCTTTAAATTAGAAAAATAAAATAAAGTCTAGCAATATCTATTAAATATCAGATCTGTAAATTTATTTTTTTTTTAATTTTTAAAATAAAAAAATAAGTTCTTTTCTAATAATAGAAGAAAAAAAATTCCAACAATATACAAAAAATAGAAAAATTGAAAAATTTTAAATTTTTTAAAGTAATTTATTCTTAATTTGTGAACAGGTGTAGCAAAAAAAGTCAACTGTCCGGGTGTAGCATTTTTCGGTGAATAAAAAGTAAAAAATATTATTAAAAAATTTAAAATTTTTATAAACTAAATTTTTTAATTTTGAATTTTTAAATTATATGATTAAATTATTTTTTTATATTATAAAAGTAAAATAAAGTCCAGCAATATCTGGTAAACAACAAATTTTTAAATTTATTATTATCTTTTTTACTTTTTAAACAAAAAAATTAATTTTTTTCTAATAGTAGAAAAATAAAAATTCTAACAATATACAAAAAAACAAAATAATTGAAAAATTTTAAAATTAATTTATTCTTAATTTGTGTACAAGTGCAACCAAAAAAAGTCAAGTGTCCAGGTGTAGCATTATCCGGTGAATAAAAAATAAAAAAGAATTTAAAAATTTTAAAAATTTAAAAAAAACTAAATTTTTTATTTTTGAATTTTTATATTATGAGATTAAATTTTTTTATTTAAATTATAAAATAATATAAAGTCTAGCAATATCTAGTAAATAACAGATCTGTAAATTTATTATTTTTTAATTTTTAAAATAAAAAAATAAGTTCTTTTCTGATAATAGAAGAAAAAAAATTTCAACAATATACAAAAAATAGAAAAATTGAAAAATTTTAAATTTTTTAAAGTAATTTATTCTTAATTTTTGAACAGGTGTAGCAAAAAAAGTCAACTGTCCGGGTGTAGCATTTTTTGGTGAATAAGAAGTAAAAAATATTATTAAAAAATTTAAAATTTTTATAAACTAAATTTTTTATTTTTGAATTTTTAAATTATATGATTAAATTATTTTTTTATATTATAAAAGTAAAATAAAGTCCAGCAATATCTAGTAAACAACAAATTTGTAAATTTATTATTTTCTTTTTTACTTTTTAAACAAAAAATTAATTTTTTTTAATAGTAGAAAATACAAATTCTAACAATATACAAAAAAACAAAATAATTGAAAAATTTTAAAATTAATTTATTCTTAATTTGTGTACAAGTGCAATCAAAAAAAGTCGAGTGTCCAGGTGTAGCATTATCCGGTGAATAAAAAATAAAAAAGAATTTAAAAATTTTAAAAATTTAAAAAAAACTAAATTTTTTATTTTTGAATTTTTATATTATGAGATTAAATTTTTTTATTTAAATTAGAAAAATAATATAAAGTCTAGCAATATCTAGTAAATAACAGATCTGTAAATTTATTATTTTTTAATTTTTAAAATAAAAAAATAAGTTCTTTTCTGATAATAGAAGAAACAAAATTTCAACAATATACAAAAAATAGAAAAATTGAAAAATTTTAAATTTTTTAAAGTAATTGATTCTTAATTTGTGAACAGGTGTAGCAAAAAAAGTCAACTGTCCGGGTGTAGCATTTTTTGGTGAATAAAAAGTAAAAAATATTATTAAAAAATTTAAAACTTTTATAAACTAAATTTTTTATTTTTGAATTTTTAAATTATATGATTAAATTATTTTTTTATATTATAAAAGTAAAATAAAGTCCAGCAATATCTGGTAAACAACAAATTTTTAAATTTATTATCTTTTTTACTTTTTAAACAAAAAAATTAATTTTTTTCTAATAGTAGAAAAATAAAAATTCTAACAATATACAAAAAAACAAAATAATTGAAAAATTTTAAAATTAATTTATTCTTAATTTGTGTACAAGTGTAACCAAAAAAAGTCAAGTGTCCAGGTGTAGTATTATCCGGTGAATAAAAAATAAAAAAGAATTTAAAAATTTTAAAAATTTTAAAAAACTAAATTTTTTATTTTTGAATTTTTATATTATGAGATTAAATTTTTTTATTTAAATTAGAAAAATAAAATAAAGTCTAGCAATATCTAGTAAATAAAAGATCTGTAAATTTATTATTTTTTAATTTTTAAAATAAAAAAATAAGTTCTTTTCTAATAATAGAAGAAAAAAATTCCAACAATATACAAAAAATAGAAAAATTGAAAAATTTTAAAATTTTTAAAGTAATTGATTCTTAATTTGTGAACAGGTGTAGCAAAAAAAGTCAACATTCCGGATGTAGCATTTTTCGGTGAATAAAAAGTAAAAAATATTATTAAAAAATTTAAAATTTTTTTAAACTAAATTTATTATTTTTGAATTTTTAAATTATATGATTAAATTATTTTTTTATATTATAAAAGTAAAATAAAGTCCAGCAATATCTAGTAAACAACAAATTTGTAAATTTATTATTTCCTTTTTTACTTTTTAAACAAAAAATTAATTTTTATTAATAGTAGAAAATACAAATTCTAACAATATACAAAAAAACAAAATAATTGAAAAATTTTAAAATTAATTTATTCATAATTTGTGTACAAGTGCAACCAAAAAAAGTGAAGTGTCCAGGTGTAGCATTATCCGGTGAATAAAAAATAAAAAAGAATTTAAAAATTTTAAAAATTTTAAAAGACTAAATTTTTTATTTTTGAATTTTTATATTATGAGATTACATTTTTTTATTTAAATTAGAAAAATAAAATAAAGTCTAGCAATATCGAGTAAATAACAGATCTGTAAATTTATTATTTTTTAATTTTTAAAATAAAAAAATAAGTTCTTTTCTAATAATAGAAGAAAAAAAATTCCAACAATATACAAAAAATAGAAAAATTGAAAAATTTTAAATTTTTTAAAGTAATTTATTCTTAATTTGTGAACAGGTGTAGCAAAAAAAGTCAACTGTCCGGGTGTAGCATTTTTCGGTGAATAAAAAGTAAAAAATATTATTAAAAAATTTAAAATTTTTATAAACTAAATTTTTTATTTTTGAATTTTTAATTTATATGATTAAATTATTTTTTTATATTATAAAAGTAAAATAAAGTCCAGCAATATTTGGTAAACAACAAATTTTTAAATTTATTATTATCTTTTTTACTTTTTAAACAAAAAAATTAATTTTTTTCTAATAGTAGAAAAATAAAAATTCTAACAATATACAAAAAAAAAAAAATAATTGAAAAATTTTAAAATTAATTTATTCTTAATTTGTGTACAAGTGCAACCAAAAAAAGTCAAGTGTCCAGGTGTAGCATTATCCGGTGAATAAAAAATAAAAAAAATTTAAAAATTTTAAAAATTTTTAAAAACTAAGTTTTTTATTTTTGAATTTTTATATTATGAATTTAAATTTTTTTATTTAAATTAGAAAAATAAAATAAAGTCTAGCAATATCTAGTAAATAAAAGATCTGTAAATTTATTATTTTTTAATTTTTAAAATAAAAAAATAAGTTCTTTTCTAATAATAGAAGAAAAAAATTCCAACAATATACAAAAAATAGAAAATTGAAAAATTTTAAATTTTTTAAAGTAATTGATTCTTAATTTGTGAACAGGTGTAGCAAAAAATGTTAACTGTCCGGGTGTAGCATTTTTCGGTGAATAAAAAGTAAAAAATATTATTAAAAAATTTAAAAGTTTTTTTAAACTAAATTTTTTATTTTTGAATTTTTAAATTATATGATTAAATTATTTTTTTATATTATAAAAGTAAAATAAAGTCCAGCAATATCTAGTAAACAACAAATTTTTAAATTTATTATTATCTTTTTTACTTTTTAAACAAAAAAATTAATTTTTTTCTAATAGTAGAAAAATAAAAATTCTAAAAATATACAAAAAAACAAAATAATTAAAAAATTTTAAAATTAATTTATTCTTAATGTGTGTACAAGTGCAACCAAAAAAAGTCAAGTGTCCAGGTGTAGAATTATCTGGTGAATAAAAAATAAAAAAGAATTTAAAAATTTAAAAATTTAAAAAAACTAAATTTTTTATTTTTGAATTTTATATTATGAGATTAAATTTTTTTATTTAAATTAGAAAAATAAAATAAAGTCTAGCAATATCTAGTAAATAACAGATTTGTAAATTAATTATTTTTTTATTTTTAAAATAAAAAAATAAGTTCTTTTCTAATAATAGAAGAAAAAAATTCCAACAATATACAAAAAATAGAAAAATTGAAAAATTTTAAATTTTTTAAAGTAATTGATTCTTAATTTGTGGACAGGTGTAGCAAAAAAAGTCAACTGTCCGGGTGTAGCATTTTTCGGTGAATAAAAAGTAAAAAATATTATTAAAAAATTTAAAATTTTTTTAAACTAAATTTTTTATTTTTGAATTTTTAAATTATATGATTAAATTATTTTTTTATATTATAAAAGTAAAATAAAGTCCAGCAATATCTAGTAAACAACAAATTTTTAAATTTATTATTATCTTTTTTACTTTTTAAACAAAAAAATTAATTTTTTTTCTAATAGTAGAAAAATAAAAATTCTAACAATATACAAAAAAAGAAAATAATTGAAAAATTTTAAAAATAATTTATTCTTAATTTGTGTACAAGTGCAACCAAAAAAAGTCAAGTGTCCAGGTGTAGCATTATCCGGTGAATAAAAAATAAAAAAGAATTTAAAAATTTTAAAAATTTTTAAAAACTAAATTTTTTATTTTTTTAATTTTTATATTATGAATTTAAATTTTTTTATTTAAATTAGAAAAATAAAATAAAGTCTAGCAATATCTAGTAAATAAAAGATCTGTAAATTTATTATTTTTTAATTTTTAAAATAAAAAAATAAGTTCTTTTCTGATAATAGAAGAAAAAAAATTTCAACAATATACAAAAAATAGAAAAATTGAAAAATTTTAAATTTTTTAAAGTAATTTATTCTTAATTTGTGAACAGGTGTAGCAAAAAAAGTCAACTGTCCGGGTGTAGCATTTTTCGGTGAATAAGAAGTAAAAAATATTATTAAAAAATTTAAAATTTTTATAAACTAAATTTTTTATTTTTGAATTTTTAAATTATATGATTAAATTATTTTTTTATATTATAAAAGTAAAATAAAGTCCAGCAATATCTAGTAAACAACAAATTTGTAAATTTATTATTTTCTTTTTTACTTTTTAAACAAAAAATTAATTTTTTTTAATAGTAGAAAATACAAATTCTAACAATATACAAAAAAACAAAATAATTGAAAAATTTTAAAATTAATTTATTCTTAATTTGTGTACAAGTGCAACCAAAAAAAGTCAAGTGTCCAGGTGTAGCATTATCTGGTGAATAAAAAATAAAAAAGAATTTAAAAATTTAAAAATTTAATAAAACTAAATTTTTTATTTTTGAATTTTATATTATGAGATTAAATTTTTTTATTTAAATTAGAAAAATAAAATAAAGTCTAGCAATATCTAGTAAATAACAGATTTGTAAATTTATTATTTTTTAATTTTTAAAATAAAAAAATAAGTTCTTTTCTAATAATAGAAGAAAAAAATTCCAACAATATACAAAAAATAGAAAAATCGAAAAATTTTAAATTTTTTAAAGTAATTGATTCTTAATTTGTGAACAGGTGTAGCAAAAAAAGTCAACTGTCCGGGTGTAGCATTTTTCGGTGAATAAAAAGTAAAAAATATTATTAAAAAATTTAAAAATTTTTTAAACTAAATTTTTTATTTTTGAATTTTTAAATTATATGATTAAATTATTTTTTTATATTACAAAAGTAAAATAAAGTCCAGCAATATCTAGTAAACAACAAATTTTTAAATTTATTATTATCTTTTTTACTTTTTAAACAAAAAAATTAATTTTTTTCTAATAGTAGAAAAATAAAAATTCTAACAATATACCAAAAAACAAAATAATTGAAAAATTCTAAAATTAATTTATCCTTAATTTGTGTACAAGTGCAACCAAAAAAAGTCAAGTGTCCAGGTGTAGCATTATCTGGTGAATAAAAAATAAAAAAGAATTTAAAAATTTAAAAATTTTAAAAAACTAAATTTTTTATTTTTGAATTTTTATTTTATGAGATTAAATTTTTTTTATTTAAATTAGAAAAATAAAATAAAGTCTAGCAATATCTAGTAAATAACAGATCTGTAAATTTATTATTTTTTAATTTTTAAAATAAAAAAATAATTTCTTTTCTAATAATAGAAGAAAAAAATTCCAACAATATACAAAAAATAGAAAAATTGAAAAATTTTAAATTTTTTAAAGTAATTTATTCTTAATTTGTGAACAGGTGTAGCAAAAAAAGTCAATTGTCCGGGTGTAGCATTTTTCGGTGAATAAAAAGTAAAAAATATTATTAAAAAATTTAAAATTTTTATAAACTAAATTTTTTATTTTTGAATTTTTAAATTATATGATTAAATTATTTTTTATATTATAAAAGTAAAATAAAGTCCAGCAATATCTAGTAAACAACAAATTTTTAAATTTCTTATTATCTTTTTTACTTTTTAAACAAAAAAATTAATTTTTTTCTAATAGTAGAAAAATAAAAATTCTAAAAATATACAAAACAACAAAATAATTAAAAAATTTTAAAATTAATTTATTCTTAATTTGTGTACAAGTGCAACCAAAAAAAGTCAAGTGTCCAGGTGTAGCATTATCTGGTGAATAAAAAATAAAAAAGAATTTAAAAATTTAAAAATTTAAAAAAACTAAATTTTTTATTTTTGAATTTTTATATTATGAGATTAAATTTTTTTATTTAAATTAGAAAAATAAAATAAAGTCTAGCAATATCTAGTAAATAAAAGATCTGTAAATTTATTTTTTTTTAATTTTTAAAATAAAAAAATAAGTTCTTTTCTAATAATAGAAGAAAAAAATTCCAAAAATATACAAAAAATAGAAAATTGAAAAATTTTAAATTTTTTAAAGTAATTGATTCTTAATTTGTGAACAGGTGTAGCAAAAAATGTTAACTGTCCGGGTGTAGCATTTTTCGGTGAATAAAAAGTAAAAAATATTATTAAAAAATTTAAAAGTTTTTTTAAACTAAATTTTTTATTTTTGAATTTTTAAATTATATGATTAAATTATTTTTTTATATTATAAAAGTAAAATAAAGTCCAGCAATATCTAGTAAACAACAAATTTTTAAATTTATTATTATCTTTTTTACTTTTTAAACAAAAAAATTAATTTTTTTCTAATAGTAGAAAAATAAAAATTCTAAAAATATACAAAAAAACAAAATAATTAAAAAATTTTAAAATTAATTTATTCTTAATGTGTGTACAAGTGCAACCAAAAAAAGTCAAGTGTCCAGGTGTAGAATTATCTGGTGAATAAAAAATAAAAAAGAATTTAAAAATTTAAAAATTTAAAAAAACTAAATTTTTTATTTTTGAATTTTATATTATGAGATTAAATTTTTTTATTTAAATTAGAAAAATAAAATAAAGTCTAGCAATATCTAGTAAATAACAGATTTGTAAATTAATTATTTTTTTATTTTTAAAATAAAAAAAAAGTTCTTTTCTAATAATAGAAGAAAAAAATTCCAACAATATACAAAAAATAGAAAAATTGAAAAATTTTAAATTTTTTAAAGTAATTGATTCTTAATTTGTGGACAGGTGTAGCAAAAAAAGTCAACTCTCCGGGTGTAGCATTTTTCGGTGAATAAAAAGTAAAAAATATTATTAAAAAATTTAAAATTTTTTTAAACTAAATTTTTTATTTTTGAATTTTTAAATTATATGATTAAATTATTTTTTTATATTATAAAAGTAAAATAAAGTCCAGCAATATCTAGTAAACAACAAATTTTTAAATTTATTATTATCTTTTTTACTTTTTAAACAAAAAAATTAATTTTTTTCTAATAGTAGAAAAATAAAAATTCTAACAATATACAAAAAAACAAAATAATTGAAAAATTTTAAAATTAATTTATTCTTAATTTGTGTACAAGTGCAACCAAAAAAAGTCAAGTGTCCAGGTGTAGCATTATCCGGTGAATAAAAAATAAAAAAAATTTAAAAATTTTAAAAATTTTTAAAAACTAAGTTTTTTATTTTTGAATTTTTATATTATGAATTTAAATTTTTTTATTTAAATTAGAAAAATAAAATAAAGTCTAGCAATATCTAGTAAATAAAAGATCTGTAAATTTATTATTTTTTAATTTTTAAAATAAAAAAATAAGTTCTTTTCTAATAATAGAAGAAAAAAATTCCAACAATATACAAAAAATAGAAAATTGGAAAATTTTAAATTTTTTAAAGTAATTGATTCTTAATTTGTGAACAGGTGTAGCAAAAAATGTTAACTGTCCGGGTGTAGCATTTTTCGGTGAATAAAAAGTAAAAAATATTATTAAAAAATTTAAAAGTTTTTTTAAACTAAATTTTTTATTTTTGAATTTTTAAATTATATGATTAAATTATTTTTTTATATTATAAAAGTAAAATAAAGTCCAGCAATATCTAGTAAACAACAAATTTTTAAATTTATTATTATCTTTTTTACTTTTTAAACAAAAAAATTAATTTTTTTCTAATAGTAGAAAAATAAAAATTCTAAAAATATACAAAAAAACAAAATAATTAAAAAATTTTAAAATTAATTTATTCTTAATTTGTGTACAAGTGCAACCAAAAAAAGTCAAGTGTCCAGGTGTAGCATTATCTGGTGAATAAAAAATAAAAAAGAATTTAATAATTTTAAAAATTTTTAAAAACTAAATTTTTTATTTTTTGAATTTTTATATTATGAATTTAAATTTTTTTATTTAAATTAGAAAAATAAAATAAAGTCTAGCAATATCTAGTAAATAAAAGATCTGTAAATTTATTATTTTTAAATTTTTAAAATAAAAAAATAAGTTATTTTCTAATAATAGAAGAAAAAAATTCCAACAATATACAAAAAATAGAAAAATTGAAAAATTTTAAAATTTTTAAAGTAATTGATTCTTAATTTGTGAACAGGTGTAGCAAAAAAAGTCAACATTCCGGATGTAGCATTTTTTGGTGAATAAAAAGTAAAAAATATTATTAAAAAATTTAAACTTTTTTTAAACTAAAATTCTTATTTTTGAATTTTTAAATTATATGATTAAATTATTTTTTTATATTATAAAAGTAAAATAAAGTCCAGCAATATCTAGTAAACAACAAATTTTTAAATTTATTATTATCTTTTTTACTTTTTAAACAAAAAAATTAATTTTTTTCTAATAGTAGAATAATAAAAATTCTAAAAATATACAAAAAAACAAAATAATTAAAAAATTTTAAAATTAATTTATTCTTAATTTGTGTACAAGTGCAACCAAAAAAAGTCAAGTGTCCAGGTGTAGCATTATCTGGTGAATAAAAAATAAAAAAGAATTTAAAAATTTAAAAATTTAAAAAAACTAAATTTTTGATTTTTGAATTTTATATTATGAGATTAAATTTTTTTATTTAAATTAGAAAAATAAAATAAAGTCTAGCAATATCTAGTAAATAACAGATTTGTAAATTTATTATTTTTTAATTTTTAAAATAAAAAAATAAGTTCTTTTCTAATAATAGAAGAAAAAAATTCCAACAATATACAAAAAATAGAAAAATCGAAAAATTTTAAATTTTTTAAAGTAATTGATTCTTAATTTGTGAACAGGTGTAGCAAAAAAAGTCAACTGTCCGGGTGTAGCATTTTTCGGTGAATAAAAAGTAAAAAATATTATTAAAAAATTTAAAAATTTTTTAAACTAAATTTTTTATTTTTGAATTTTTAAATTATATGATTAAATTATTTTTTTATATTACAAAAGTAAAATAAAGTCCAGCAATATCTAGTAAACAACAAATTTTTAAATTTATTATTATCTTTTTTACTTTTTAAACAAAAAAATTAATTTTTTTTCTAATAGTAGAAAAATAATAATTCTAACAATATACAAAAAAAGAAAATAATTGAAAAATTTTAAAAATAATTTATTCTTAATTTGTGTACAAGTGCAACCAAAAAAAGTCAAGTGTCCAGGTGTAGCATTATCCGGTGAATAAAAAATAAAAAAGAATTTAAAAATTTTAAAAATTTTTAAAAACTAAATTTTTTATTTTTTGAATTTTTATATTATGAATTTAAATTTTTTTATTTAAATTAGAAAATAAAATAAAGTCTAGCAATATCTAGTAAATAAAAGATCTGTAAATTTATTATTTTTTAATTTTTAAAATAAAAAAATAAGTTCTTTTCTAATAATAGAAGAAAAAAATTCCAACAATATACAAAAAATAGTAAATTGAAAAATTTTAAATTTTTTAAAGTAATTGATTCTTAATTTGTGAACAGGTGTAGCAAAAAAAGTTAACTGTCCGGGTGTAGCATTTTTCGGTGAATAAAAAGTAAAAAATATTATTAAAAAATTTAAAAGTTTTTTTAAACTAAATTTTTTATTTTTGAATTTTTAAATTATATGATTAAATTATTTTTTTATATTACAAAAGTAAAATAAAGTCCAGCAATATCTGGTAAACAACAAATTTTTAAATTTATTATTATCTTTTTTACTTTTTAAACAAAAAAATTAATTTTTTTTCTAATAGTAGAAAAATAATAATTCTAACAATATACAAAAAAAGAAAATAATTGAAAAATTTTAAAAATAATTTATTCTTAATTTGTGTACAAGTGCAACCAAAAAAAGTCAAGTGTCCAGGTGTAGCATTATCCGGTGAATAAAAAATAAAAAAGAATTTAAAAATTTTAAAAATTTTTAAAAACTAAATTTTTTATTTTTTGAATTTTTATATTATGAATTTAAATTTTTTTATTTAAATTAGAAAATAAAATAAAGTCTAGCAATATCTAGTAAATAAAAGATCTGTAAATTTATTATTTTTTAATTTTTAAAATAAAAAAATAAGTTCTTTTCTAATAATAGAAGAAAAAAATTCCAACAATATACAAAAAATAGTAAATTGAAAAATTTTAAATTTTTTAAAGTAATTGATTCTTAATTTGTGAACAGGTGTAGCAAAAAAAGTTAACTGTCCGGGTGTAGCATTTTTCGGTGAATAAAAAGTAAAAAATATTATTAAAAAATTTAAAAGTTTTTTTAAACTAAATTTTTTATTTTTGAATTTTTAAATTATATGATTAAATTATTTTTTTATATTATAAAAGTAAAATAAAGTCCAGCAATATCTAGTAAACAACAAATTTTTAAATTTATTATTATCTTTTTTACTTTTTAAACAAAAAAATTAATTTTTTTCTAATAGTAGAAAAATAAAAATTCTAAAAATATACAAAAAAACAAAATAATTAAAAAATTTTAAAATTAATTTATTCTTAATTTGTGTACAAGTGCAACCAAAAAAAGTCAAGTGTCCAGGTGTAGCATTATCTGGTGAATAAAAAATAAAAAAGAATTTAAAAATTTAAAAAAACTAAATTTTTTATTTTTGAATTTTATATTATGAGATTAAATTTTTTTATTTAAATTAGAAAAATAAAATAAAGTCTAGCAATATCTAGTAAATAACAGATTTGTAAATTTATTATTTTTTAATTTTTAAAATAAAAAAATAAGTTCTTTTCTAATAATAGAAGAAAAAAAATTCCAACAATATACAAAAAATAGAAAAATTGAAAAATTTTAAATTTTTTAAGGTAATTGATTCTTAATTTGTGAACAGGTGTAGCAAAAAAAGTCAACTGTCCGGGTGTAGCATTTTTCGGTGAATAAAAAGTAAAAAATATTATTAAAAAATTTAAAAATTTTTTAAACTAAATTTTTTATTTTTGAATTTTTAAATTATATGATTAAATTATTTTTTTATATTATAAAAGTAAAATAAAGTCCAGCAATATCTAGTAAACAACAAATTTTTAAATTTATTATTAACTTTTTTACTTTTTAAACAAAAAAATTAATTTTTTTCTAATAGTAGAAAAATAAAAATTCTAACAATATACAAAAAAAGAAAATAATTGAAAAATTTTAAAAATAATTTATTCTTAATTTGTGTACAACTGCAACCAAAAAAAGTCAAGTGTCCAGGTGTAGCATTATCCGGTGAATAAAAAATAAAAAAGAATTTAAAAATTTTAAAAATTTTTAAAAACTAAATTTTTTATTTTTGAATTTTATATTATGAGATTAAATTTTTTTATTTAAATTAGAAAAATAAAATAAAGTCTAGCAATATCTAGTAAATAACAGATTTGTAAATTTATTATTTTTTAATTTTTAAAATAAAAAAATAAGTTCTTTTCTAATAATAGAAGAAAAAAATTCCAACAATATACAAAAAATAGAAAAATTGAAAAATTTTAAATTTTTTAAAGTAATTGATTCTTAATTTGTGAACAGGTGTAGCAAAAAAAGTCAACTGTCCGGGTGTAGCATTTTTCGGTGAATAAAAAGTAAAAAATATTATTAAAAAATTTAAAATTTTTTTAAACTAAATTTTTTATTTTTGAATTTTTAAATTATATGATTAAATTATTTTTTTATATTATAAAAGTAAAATAAAGTCCAGCAATATCTAGTAAACAACAAATTTTTAAATTTATTATTATCTTTTTTACTTTTTAAACAAAAAAATTAATTTTTTTTCTAATAGTAGAAAAATAAAAATTCTAACAATATACAAAAAAAGAAAATAATTGAAAAATTTTAAAAATAATTTATTCTTAATTTGTGTACAACTGCAACCAAAAAAAGTCAAGTGTCCAGGTGTAGCATTATCCGGTGAATAAAAAATAAAAAAGAATTTAATAATTTTAAAAATTTTTAAAAACTAAATTTTTTATTTTTTGAATTTTTATATTATGAATTTAAATTTTTTTATTTAAATTAGAAAAATAAAATAAAGTCTAGCAATATCTAGTAAATAAAAGATCTGTAAATTTATTATTTTTAAATTTTTAAAATAAAAAAATAAGTTATTTTCTAATAATAGAAGAAAAAAATTCCAACAATATACAAAAAATAGAAAAATTGAAAAATTTTAAAATTTTTAAAGTAATTGATTCTTAATTTGTGAACAGGTGTAGCAAAAAAAGTCAACATTCCGGATGTAGCATTTTTTGGTGAATAAAAAGTAAAAAATATTATTAAAAAATTTAAACTTTTTTTAAACTAAAATTCTTATTTTTGAATTTTTAAATTATATGATTAAATTATTTTTTTATATTATAAAAGTAAAATAAAGTCCAGCAATATCTAGTAAACAACAAATTTTTAAATTTATTATTATCTTTTTTACTTTTTAAACAAAAAAATTAATTTTTTTCTAATAGTAGAATAATAAAAATTCTAAAAATATACAAAAAAACAAAATAATTAAAAAATTTTAAAATTAATTTATTCTTAATTTGTGTACAAGTGCAACCAAAAAAAGTCAAGTGTCCAGGTGTAGCATTATCTGGTGAATAAAAAATAAAAAAGAATTTAAAAATTTAAAAATTTAAAAAAACTAAATTTTTGATTTTTGAATTTTATATTATGAGATTAAATTTTTTTATTTAAATTAGAAAAATAAAATAAAGTCTAGCAATATCTAGTAAATAACAGATTTGTAAATTTATTATTTTTTAATTTTTAAAATAAAAAAATAAGTTCTTTTCTAATAATAGAAAAAAAAAATTCCAACAATATACAAAAAATAGAAAAATCGAAAAATTTTAAATTTTTTAAAGTAATTGATTCTTAATTTGTGAACAGGTGTAGCAAAAAAAGTCAACTGTCCGGGTGTAGCATTTTTCGGTGAATAAAAAGTAAAAAATATTATTAAAAAATTTAAAAATTTTTTAAACTAAATTTTTTATTTTTGAATTTTTAAATTATATGATTAAATTATTTTTTTATATTACAAAAGTAAAATAAAGTCCAGCAATATCTGGTAAACAACAAATTTTTAAATTTATTATTATCTTTTTTACTTTTTAAACAAAAAAATTAATTTTTTTTCTAATAGTAGAAAAATAATAATTCTAACAATATACAAAAAAAGAAAATAATTGAAAAATTTTAAAAATAATTTATTCTTAATTTGTGTACAAGTGCAACCAAAAAAAGTCAAGTGTCCAGGTGTAGCATTATCCGGTGAATAAAAAATAAAAAAGAATTTAAAAATTTTAAAAATTTTTAAAAACTAAATTTTTTATTTTTTGAATTTTTATATTATGAATTTAAATTTTTTTATTTAAATTAGAAAATAAAATAAAGTCTAGCAATATCTAGTAAATAAAAGATCTGTAAATTTATTATTTTTTAATTTTTAAAATAAAAAAATAAGTTCTTTTCTAATAATAGAAGAAAAAAATTCCAACAATATACAAAAAATAGAAAATTGAAAAATTTTAAATTTTTTAAGGTAATTGATTCTTAATTTGTGAACAGGTGTAGCAAAAAAAGTTAACTGTCCGGGTGTAGCATTTTTCGGTGAATAAAAAGTAAAAAATATTATTAAAAAATTTAAAAGTTTTTTTAAACTAAATTTTTTATTTTTGAATTTTTAAATTATATGATTAAATTATTTTTTTATATTATAAAAGTAAAATAAAGTCCAGCAATATCTAGTAAACAACAAATTTTTAAATTTATTATTATCTTTTTTACTTTTTAAACAAAAAAATTAATTTTTTTCTAATAGTAGAAAAATAAAAATTCTAAAAATATACAAAAAAACAAAATAATTAAAAAATTTTAAAATTAATTTATTCTTAATTTGTGTACAAGTGCAACCAAAAAAAGTCAAGTGTCCAGGTGTAGAATTATCTGGTGAATAAAAAATAAAAAAGAATTTAAAAATTTAAAAATTTAAAAAAACTAAATTTTTTATTTTTGAATTTTATATTATGAGATTAAATTTTTTTATTTAAATTAGAAAAATAAAATAAAGTCTAGCAATATCTAGTAAATAACAGATTTGTAAATTAATTATTTTTTTATTTTTAAAATAAAAAAATAAGTTCTTTTCTAATAATAGAAGAAAAAAATTCCAACAATATACAAAAAATAGAAAAATTGAAAAATTTTAAATTTTTTAAAGTAATTGATTCTTAATTTGTGGACAGGTGTAGCAAAAAAAGTCAACTGTCCGGGTGTAGCATTTTTCGGTGAATAAAAAGTAAAAAATATTATTAAAAAATTTAAAATTTTTTTAAAATAAATTTTTTATTTTTGAATTTTTAAATTATATGATTAAATTATTTTTTTATATTATAAAAGTAAAATAAAGTCCAGCAATATCTAGTAAACAACAAATTTTTAAATTTATTATTATCTTTTTTACTTTTTAAACAAAAAAATTAATTTTTTTTCTAATAGTAGAAAAATAAAAATTCTAACAATATACAAAAAAAGAAAATAATTGAAAAATTTTAAAAATAATTTATTCTTAATTTGTGTACAACTGCAACCAAAAAAAGTCAAGTGTCCAGGTGTAGCATTATCCGGTGAATAAAAAATAAAAAAGAATTTAAAAATTTTAAAAATTTTTAAAAACTAAATTTTTTATTTTTGAATTTTATATTATGAGATTAAATTTTTTTATTTAAATTAGAAAAATAAAATAAAGTCTAGCAATATCTAGTAAATAACAGATTTGTAAATTTATTATTTTTTAATTTTTAAAATAAAAAAATAAGTTCTTTTCTAATAATAGAAGAAAAAAATTCCAACAATATACAAAAAATAGAAAAATTGAAAAATTTTAAATTTTTTAAAGTAATTGATTCTTAATTTGTGAACAGGTGTAGCAAAAAAAGTCAACTGTCCGGGTGTAGCATTTTTCGGTGAATAAAAAGTAAAAAATATTATTAAAAAATTTAAAACTTTTTTAAACTAAATTTTTTATTTTTGAATTTTTAAATTATATGATTAAATTATTTTTTTATATTATAAAAGTAAAATAAAGTCCAGCAATATCTAGTAAACAACAAATTTTTAAATTTATTATTATCTTTTTTACTTTTTAAACAAAAAAATTAATTTTTTTTCTAATAGTAGAAAAATAAAAATTCTAACAATATACAAAAAAAGAAAATAATTGAAAAATTTTAAAAATAATTTATTCTTAATTTGTGTACAACTGCAACCAAAAAAAGTCAAGTGTCCAGGTGTAGCATTATCCGGTGAATAAAAAATAAAAAAGAATTTAAAAATTTTAAAAATTTTTAAAAACTAAATTTTTTATTTTTGAATTTTTAAATTATATGATTAAATTATTTTTTTATATTATAAAAGTAAAATAAAGTCCAGCAATATCTAGTAAACAACAAATTTTTAAATTTATTATTATCTTTTTTACTTTTTAAACAAAAAAATTAATTTTTTTCTAATAGTAGAAAAATAAAAATTCTAAAAATATACAAAAAAACAAAATAATTGAAAAATTTTAAAATTAATTTATTCATAATTTGTGTACAAGTGCAACCAAAAAAAGTCAAGTGTCCAGGTGTAGCATTATCTGGTGAATAAAAAATAAAAAAGAATTTAAAAATTTAAAATTTTAGAAAAACTAAATTTTTTATTTTTGAATTTTATATTATGAGATTAAATTTTTTTATTTAAATTAGAAAAATAAAATAAAGTCTAGCAATATCTAGTAAATAACAGATTTGTAAATTTATTATTTTTTAATTTTTAAAATAAAAAAATAAGTTCTTTTCTAATAATAGAAGAAAAAAAATTCCAACAATATACAAAAAATAGAAAAATTGAAAAATTTTAAATTTTTTAAGGTAATTGATTCTTAATTTGTGAACAGGTGTAGCAAAAAAAGTCAACTGTCCGGGTGTAGCATTTTTCGGTGAATAAAAAGTAAAAAATATTATTAAAAAATTTAAAATTTTTTTAAAATAAATTTTTTATTTTTGAATTTTTAAATTATATGATTAAATTATTTTTTTATATTATAAAAGTAAAATAAAGTCCAGCAATATCTAGTAAACAACAAATTTTTAAATTTATTATTATCTTTTTTACTTTTTAAACAAAAAAATTAATTTTTTTTCTAATAGTAGAAAAATAAAAATTCTAACAATATACAAAAAAAGAAAATAATTGAAAAATTTTAAAAATAATTTATTCTTAATTTGTGTACAACTGCAACCAAAAAAAGTCAAGTGTCCAGGTGTAGCATTATCCGGTGAATAAAAAATAAAAAAGAATTTAAAAATTTTAAAAATTTTTAAAAACTAAATTTTTTATTTTTGAATTTTATATTATGAGATTAAATTTTTTTATTTAAATTAGAAAAATAAAATAAAGTCTAGCAATATCTAGTAAATAACAGATTTGTAAATTTATTATTTTTTAATTTTTAAAATAAAAAAATAAGTTCTTTTCTAATAATAGAAGAAAAAAATTCCAACAATATACAAAAAATAGAAAAATTGAAAAATTTTAAATTTTTTAAAGTAATTGATTCTTAATTTGTGAACAGGTGTAGCAAAAAAAGTCAACTGTCCGGGTGTAGCATTTTTCGGTGAATAAAAAGTAAAAAATATTATTAAAAAATTTAAAATTTTTTTAAACTAAATTTTTTATTTTTGAATTTTTAAATTATATGATTAAATTATTTTTTTATATTATAAAAGTAAAATAAAGTCCAGCAATATCTAGTAAACAACAAATTTTTAAATTTATTATTATCTTTTTTACTTTTTAAACAAAAAAATTAATTTTTTTTCTAATAGTAGAAAAATAAAAATTCTAACAATATACAAAAAAAGAAAATAATTGAAAAATTTTAAAAATAATTTATTCTTAATTTGTGTACAACTGCAACCAAAAAAAGTCAAGTGTCCAGGTGTAGCATTATCCGGTGAATAAAAAATAAAAAAGAATTTAAAAATTTTAAAAATTTTTAAAAACTAAATTTTTTATTTTTGAATTTTTATATTATGAATTTAAATTTTTTTATTTAAATTAGAAAAATAAAATAAAGTCTAGCAATATCTAGTAAATAAAAGATCTGTAAATTTATTATTTTTTAATCTTTAAAATAAAAAATAAGTTCTTTTCTAATAATAGAAGAAAAAAATTCCAACAATATACAAAAAATAGAAAAATTGAAAAATTTTAAAATTTTTAAAGTAATTGATTCTTAATTTGTGAACAGGTGTAGCAAAAAAAGTCAACATTCCGGATGTAGCATTTTTCGGTGAATAAAAAGTAAAAAATATTATTAAAAAATTTAAAATTTTTTTAAACTAAATTTCTTATTTTTTAATTTTTAAATTATATGATTAAATTATTTTTTTATATTATAAAAGTAAAATAAAGTCCAGCAATATCTAGTAAACAACAAATTTGTAAATTTATTATTTTCTTTTTTACTTTTTAAACAAAAAAATTAATTTTTTAATAGTAGAAAAATAAAAATTCTAACAATATACAAAAAAAACAAAATAATTGAAAAATTTTAAAATTAATTTATTCATAATTTGTGTAGAAGTGCAACCAAAAAAAGTTAAGTGTCCAGGTGTAGCATTATCCGGTGAATAAAAAATAAAAAAGAATTTAAAAAATTTAAAAATTTTAAAAAACTAAATTTTTTATTTTTGAATTTTTATATTATGAATTTAAATTTTTTTATTTAAATTAAAAAAATAAAATAAAGTCTAGCAACATCTAGTAAATAACAGATCTGTAAATTTATTATTTTTTAATTTTTAAAATAAAAAAATAAGTTCTTTTCTAATAATAGATGAAAAAAATTCCAATAATATACAAAAAATAGAAAAATTGAAAAATCTTAAATTTTTTAAAGTAATTTATTCTTAATTTGTGAACAGGTGTAGCAAAAAAAGTCAACTGTCCAGATGTAGCATTTTTCGATGAATAAAAGGTAGAAAATATTATTAAAAAATTTAAAATTTATATAAACTAAATTTTTTATTTTTGAATTTTTAAATTATACGATTAAATTATTTTTTACATTATAAAAGTAAAATAAAGTCCAACAATATCTAGTAAACAACAAATTTGTAAATTTATTATTTTCTTTTTTACTTTTTAAACAAAAAAATTAATTTTTTTCTAATTGTAGAAAAATAAAAATTCTAACAATACACAAAAAAACAAAATAATTGAAAAATTTTAAAATTAATTTATTCTTAATTTGTGAATAAGTGCAACCAAAAAAAGTCAAGTGTCCAAGTGTAGCATTATCCGGTGAATAAAAAATAAAAAAAATTTTAAAATTTTAAAATTTTAAAAAACTAAATTTTTTATTTTTGAATTTTTAAATTATAAGATTAAATTTTTTTATCTAAATTAGAAAAATAAAATAATGTCCAACAATATCTAGTAACCATCAGATCTATTATATTATTATTTTTTTAAATTTTAAACTAAAAAATAAATTTTTTTCTAATAGTAAAAAGAAAATATTGTAACAATATCTAAAAAATAAAAAATTGAAAAATTTTAAAATTAATTTATTCTTAATGGATGAACTAGTGTAGTAAAAAAAAGTCAAGTGTCCGGGTGTACCATTATCCGGTGAATAAAAAATATTTTGAAAAAAATTAAAAATTTTAATAACTAAATTTTTTATTTTTTAATTTTTATATTATGAGATTAAATTTTTTTATTTAAATTAGAAAAATAAAATAAAGTCTAGCAATATCTAGTAAATAACAGATCTGTAAATTTATTATTTTTTAATTTTTAAAATAAAAAAATAAGTTCTTTTCTAATAATAGAAGAAAAAAATCCCAACAATATACAAAAAATAGAAAAATTGAAAAATTTTAAATTTTTTAAAGTAATTTATTCTTAATTTGTGAACAGGTGTATCAAAAAAAGTCAACTGTCCGGGTGTAGCATTTTTTGGTGAATAAAAAGTAAAAAATATTATTAAAAAATTTAAAATTTTTATAAACTAAATTTTTTATTTTTGAATTTTTAACTTATATGATTAAATTATTTTTTTATATTATAAAAGCAAAATAAAGTCCATCAATATCTAGTAAACAACAAATTTTTAAATTTATTATTTTCTTTTTTACTTTTTAAACCAAAAAATATTTTTTCTAATAGTAGAAAAATAAAAAATTTTAACAATATACAAAAAAATAAAATAATTGAAAAATTTTAAAATTAATTTATTCTTAATTTGTGAATAAGTGCAACCAAAAATAGTCAAGTGTCCAAGTGTAGCATTATCCGGTGAATAAAAAATAAAAAAAATTTAAAAAATTTAAAAATTTTAAAAAACTAAATTTTTTATTTTTGAATTTTTAAATTATAAGATTAAATTTTTTTATCTAAATTAGAAAAATAAAATAATGTCCAACAATATCTAGTAAACATCAGATCTATAAATTTATTATTATTTTTTATTTTAAAGAAAAAAATAAATTTTTTTCTAATTGTACAAAAAGAAAAAATTCTAACAATTTCTAAAAAATAAAAAATTGAAAATTTCTAAAATTAATTTATTCTTAATGGGAGAAGAAGTGTAGTAAAAAAAAGTCAAGTGTTTGGGTGTACCATTATCCGGTGAATAAAAAATATTTTGAAAAAAATTAAAAATTTTAATAACTAAATTTTTTTATATTATGAGATTAAATTTTTTTATTTAAATTAGAAAAATAAAATAAAGTCTAGCAATATCAAGTAAATAACAGATCTGTAAATTTATTATTTTTTAATTTTTAAAATAAAAAAATAAGTTCTTTTCTAATAATAGAAGAAAAAAATTCCAACAATGTACAAAAATTAGAAAATTTGAAAAATTTTTAATTTTTTAAAGTAATTTATTCTTAATTTGTGAATAGGTGTAGCAAAAAAGTCAACTGTCCGGGTGTAGCATTTTTCGGTGAATAAAAAGTAAAAAATATTATTAAAAATATTAGAATTTTTATAAACTAAATTTTTTATTTTTGAATTTTTAAATTATATGATTAAATTATTTTTTTATATTATAAAAGTAAAATAAAGTCCAGCAATAACTAGTAAACAACAAATTTGTAAATTTATTATTTTCTTTTTTACTTTTTAAACAAAAAAATTAATTTTTTTCTAATAGTAAAAAAATAAAAATTCTAACAATATACAAAAAGCAAAATAATTGAAAAATTTTAAAATTAATTTATTCTTAATTTGTGTACAAGTGCAACCAAAAAAAGTTAAGTGTCCAGGTATAGCATATCCGGTGAATAAAAAATAAAAAAGAATTTAAAAAATTTCAAAATTTTAAAAAACTAAATTTTTTATTTTTGAATTTTTATATTATGAAATTAAATTTTTTTATTTAAATTAGAAAAATAAAATAAAGTCTAGCAATATCTAGTAAATAACAGATCTGTAAATTTATTATTTTTTAATTTTTAAAATAAAAAATAAGTTCTTTTCTAATAATAGAAGAAAAAAATTCCAAAAATATACAAAAAATAGAAAAGTTGAAAAATTTTAAATTTTTTAAAGTAATTTTGTTCTTAATTTGTGAACAGGTGTAGCAAAAAAAGTCAACTGTCCGGGTGTAGCATTTTTCGGTGAATAAAAAGTAAAAAATATTATTAAAAAATTTAAAATTTTTATAAACTACATTTTTTATTTTTGAATTTTTAAATTATATGATTAAATTATTTTTTATATTATAAAAGTAAAATAAAGTCTAGCAATATCTAGTAAACAACAAATTTTTAAATTTATTATTTTCTTTTTTACTTTTTAAACAAAAAAATTAATTTTTTTCTAATAGTAGAAAAATAAAAATTCTAACAATATACAAAAAACAGAATAATTGAAAAATTTTAAAATTAATTTATTCTTAATTTGTGTACAAGTGCAACCAAAAAAAGTTAAGTGTCCAGGTGTAGCATATCCGGTGAATAAAAAATAAAAAAGAATTTAAAAAATTTAAAAATTTTAAAAATTTTAAAAAATTAAGTTTTTTATTTTTTAATTTTTATATTATGAAATTAAATTTTTTTATTTAAATTAGAAAAATAAAATAAAGTCTAGCAATATCTAGTTGATGAGATATTTTGGAGGAAAATAAATCTCTTCCAAAACACCACAAATCTAACCGGCAAGTGCACCGGGTCGCATCAAGTAATAAAAACTCACGGGAGTGAGGTCGATCCCACAGGGATTGAAGGATTGAGCAATTTTAGTTTAGTGGTTGATTTAGTCAAGCGAATCAAGATTTGGTTGATGATTGTGTGACTTGCAGAATGTAAATTGCATTGAAGTAAAGAGAACAAGAAATAAATTGCTGAAACTTAAAGAACAAGAAATTAAATGGCAGAAACTTAAAGTGCAAGAAATGTAAATTGCGGAATCTTAAAGTGCAAGGAATATAAATTGCTTGAAATGTAAAGGGAATTGGGGAATGGATTTGCAGAATTTAAACAAGGTAAAACTAAATTGCATCAAACAGAAGAGGGGAAGGGAATTGGGATTGAACCGGATCTTGAAGCAGTAAAGTAAATGAACAGAAAAAGCAATAAACAGGGAATTGAAATGAGAAATTCAGATCTCAGGACCCAGAGACTAGAAAACCAAGTCTAGATCTCAATGCCTTCCTAGATCCAACAAGAACAATTGCAAAGAAAATGTAAATTGCAAAGAAAAGAGATGAAGAGCAATGAACCGGAAATTAAATTCAATTAACAGTAAAGAAACAGAGAGATCCAAGATTGAGATTGAAACAGAATTTCTTCAATTCTCCAATCTAAGATCCAAGGCAAATGTAAAATGAAATTGAAAGCAATCAAAACAAGAAATTAAAGTTCACTCAAGTTCAAAAGCTCTCCGAAAACTATTCTGAAAATTCTCAAAGGAAAGCCCTCTTAATAACTTGAATTCTATCCTATTTATACACTTTCCAAAATGATCTTCAAGCCTTGAGTTGGGCCTTTGTTCTTGGTGGGATTGGGTTGAAAGAGGCATTGGTTGATTGCTCTTGAAGTTTGAAGAAGAACCGAAGTGAACCAATTGAACCGGTTTTGAAGTTAGCCAAAGTTGGTCCCAACGTTAGGGCCAAAGTTAGGGGTCTAACTTTGACCCTAACTTTTCATAGCAGCAAGCATAATTCTCTGGTTTGGACGTTGGTGCCAACGTTAGGGGTCTAACTTTGACCCTAACGTTGGCCTTGCTTAGTGCTAGTGGCGCCAACGTTAGCCTCCAAGTTAGGGGGCTAACGTTGGCGCAAACGTTGGTGCCCCTCCCTTTGTGATTCATGTGCCAACGTTAGCCTCCAAGTTAGGGGGCTAACGTTGGCGCAAACGTTGGCCTTCTCCCCCTTTATAACTCATGTGCCAACGTTAGCTTGCCCAGGGATGAATTTCAAGTTCCAACGTTAGCCTCCAAGTTAGGGGGCTAACGTTGGAGCTAACGTTGGCCTCTTCCTTGCAATGTCATGTGCCAACGTTAGCCTCCAAGTTAGGGGGCTAACGTTGGCTCAGACGTGGGGAGCCCAGGG
Source organism: Arachis ipaensis (assembly GCF_059453495.1). Taxonomy (NCBI): domain Eukaryota; kingdom Viridiplantae; phylum Streptophyta; class Magnoliopsida; order Fabales; family Fabaceae; genus Arachis; species Arachis ipaensis. Next base: position 74,129,756 of record NC_142438.1, read on the forward strand.
AGTGATTTTCATGCCCAACATTAGCCTCCAAGTTAGGGGGCTAACGTTGGGGCTAACTTCATGCATCCCGGTTCAATTTCTTTTATTCCATTGTCCTCTCTTCACTCCTAGCCATTCCTCTTTGCTTCAACCTTTCTCCAAGCTTTCTTCACCTATCATTAATCAACCAAACTTATCAAAGCTATGCTTAAAATCATGAGGTATTCAATCTTTCATAATATGCAACAATTATAGCACAAAACCTCATGAAATGGCATGAATTCATATATGGTTGGTTCAATCAAGAGAAACATGAAAATCTACTCAATTAGCTTGCTTGTAGCTCAAGAAAGTGCATAGTTCTAAGGAAAACTAAAGAAAAAGACTAGCTAAAATAGGCTAAGATGACTTGTCATCACTAGTAAATAACAGATCTGTAAATTTATTATTTTTTAATTTTTAAAATAAAAAATAAGTTCTTTTCTAATAATAGAATAAAAAAATTCCAAAAATATACAAAAAATAGAAATGTTGAAAAATTTTAAATTTTTTAAAGTAATTTATTCTTAATTTGTGAACAGGCGTAGCAAAAAAATCAACTGTCCGGGTGTAGCATTTTTCGGTGAATAAAAAGTAAAAAATATTATTAAAAAATTTAAAATTTTTTTAAACTAAATTTTTTATTTTTGAATTTTTAAATTATATGATTAAATTATTTTTTATATTATAAAAATAAAATAAAGTCTAGCAATATCTAGTAAACAACAAATTTTTAAATTTATTATTTTCTTTTTTACTTTTTAAACAAAAAAATTAATTTTTTTCTAATAGTAGAAAAATAAAAATTCTAACAATATACAAAAAAACAAAATAATTGAAAAATTTTAAAATTAATTTATTCTTAATTTGTGTACAAGTGCAACCAAAAAAAGTCAAGTGTCCAGGTGTAGCATTATCTGGTGAATAAAAAATAAAAAAGAATTTAAAAATTTAAAAATTTAAAAAAACTAAATTTTTTATTTTTGAATTTTTATATTATGAGATTAAATTTTTTATTTAAATTAGAAAAATAAAATAAAGTCTAGCAATATCTTGTAAATAACAGATTTGTAAATTTATTATTTTTAATTTTTAAAATAAAAAAATAAGTTCTTTTCTAATAATAGAAGAAAAAAAATTCCAACAATATACAAAAAATATAAAAATTGAAAAATTTTAAATTTTTTAAAGTAATTGATTCTTAATTTGTGAACAGGTGTAGCAAAAAAAGTCAACTGTCCGGATGTAGCATTTTTCGGTGAATAAAAAGTAAAAAATATTATTAAAAAATTTAAAATTTTTTTAAACTAAATTTTCTATTTTTGAATTTTTAAATTATTTGATTAAATTATTTTTTTATATTATAAAAGTAAAATAAAGTCCATCAATATCTAGTAAACAACAAATTTTTAAATTTATTATTTTCTTTTTTACTTTTTAAACAAAAAAATTAATTTTTTTCTAATAGTAGAAAAATAAAAATTCTAACAATATACAAAAAACAAAATAATTGAAAAATTTTAAAATTAATTTATTCTTAATTTGTGTACAAGTGCAACCAAAAAAAGTTAAGTGTCCAGGTGTAGCATTATCCGATGAATAAAAAATAAAAAAGAATTTAAAAAATTTAAAAATATAAAAAATTTTAAAAAACTAAATTTTTTATTTTTGAATTTTTATATTATGAATTTAAATTTTTTATTTAAATTAAAAAAATAAAATAAAGTCTAGCAACATCTAGTAAATAACAGATCTGTAAATTTATTATTTTTTAATTTTTAAAATAAAAAAATAAGTTCTTTTCTAATAATAGATGAAAAAAATTCCAATAATATACAAAAAATAGAAAAATTGAAAAATATTAAATTTTTTAAAGTAATTTATTCTTAATTTGTGAACAGATGTAGCAAAAAAAGTCAACTGTCCAGGGGTGTAACATTTTTCGGTGAATAAAAAGTAAAAAATATTATTAAAAAATTTAAAATTTGTATAAACTAAATTTTTTATTTTTTAATTTTTAAATTATATGATTAAATTATTTTTTACATTATAAATGTAAAATAAAGTCCAACAATATCTAGTAAACAACAAATTTGTAAATTTATTATTTTCTTTTTTACTTTTTAAACAAAAAATTAATTTTTTTCTAATTGTAGAAAAATAAAAATTCTAACAATACACAAAAAAACAAAATAATTGAAAAATTTTAAAATTAATTTATTCTTAATTTGTGAATAAGTGCAACCAAAAAAAGTCAAGTGTCCAAGTGTAGCATTATCCGATGAATAAAAAATAAAAAAAAATTTTAAAATTTTAAAATTTTAAAAAACTAAATTTTTTATTTTTGAATTTTTAAATTATAAGATTAAATTTTTTTATCTAAATTAGAAAAATTAAATAATGTCCAATAATATCTAGTAACCATCAGATCTATAATATTATTATTTTTTTTAATTTTAAACTAAAAAATAAATTTTTCTAATAGTACAAAAAGAAAACATTCTAACAATATCTAAAAAATAAAAAATTGAAAAATTTTAAAATTAATTTATTCTTAATAGGTGAACAAGTGTAGTAAAATAAAGTCAAGTGTCTGGGTGTACCATTATCCGGTGAATAAAAAATATTTTGAAAAAAATAAAAAATTTTAATAACTAAATTTTTTATTTTTGAATTTTTACATTATGAGATTAAATTTTTTATTTAAATTAGAAAAATAAAATAAAGTCTAGCAATATCTAGTAAATAACAGATCTGTAAATTTATTATTTTTTAATTTTTAAAATAAAAAAATAAGTTCTTTTCTAATAATAGAAGAAAAAATTCCAACAATATACAAAAAATATAAAAATTGAAAAATTTTAAATTTTTTAAAGTAATTGATTCTTAATTTGTGAACAGGTGTATCAAAAAAAGTCAACTGTCCGGGTGTAGCATTTTTTTGTGAATAAAAAGTAAAAAATATTATTAAAAAATTTAAAATTTTTATAAACTAAATATTTTATTTTTGAATTTTTAAATTATATGATTAAATTATTTTTTATATTATAAAAGTAAAATAAAGTCCATCAATATCTAGTAAACAACAAATTTTTAAATTTATTATTTTCTTTTTTACTTTTTAAACAAAAAAATTAATTTTTTTCTAATAGTAGAAAAATAAAAATTCTAACAATATACAAAAAAAATAATTGAAAAATTTTAAAATTAATTTATTCTTAATTTGTGTACAAGTGCAACCAAAAAAGTCAAGTGTCCTGGTGTAGCATTATTTGGTGAATAAAAAATAAAAAAGAATTTAAAAATTAAAAAATTTAAAAAAACTAAATTTTTTATTTTTGAATTTTTATATTATGAGATTAAATTTTTTTATTTAAATTAGAAAAATAAAATAAAGTCTAGCAAAATCTAGTAAATAACAGATTTGTAAATTTATTATTTTTTAATTTTTAAAATAAAAAAATAAGTTCTTTTCTAATAATAGAAGAAAAAAACTCCAAAAATATACAAAAAATAGAAAAATTGAAAAATTTTAAATTTTTTAAAGTACTTGATTCTTAATTTGTGAACAGGTGTAGCAAAAAGAGTCAACTGTCCGGGTGTAGCATTTTTCGGTGAATAAAAAGTAAAAAGTATTATTAAAAAATTTAAAATTTTTATAAACTAAATTTTTTATTTTTGAATTTTTAAATTATATGATTAAATTATTTTTTTATATTATAAAAGTAAAATAAAGTCCAGCAATATCTAGTAAACAACAAATTTGTAAATTTATTATTTTCTTTTTACTTTTTAAACAAAAAATTTTTTTTTCTAATAGTAGAAAAATAAAAAATTCTAACAATATACAAAAAAACAAAATAATTGAAAAATTTTAAAATTAATTTATTCTTAATTTGTGAATAAGTGCAACCAAAAATAGTCAAGTATCCAAGTGTAGCATTATCCGGTGAATAAAAAATTAAAAAATTTAAAAATTTTAAAAAACTAAATTTTTTATTTTTGAATTTTTAAATTATAAGATTAAATTTTTTTATCTAAATTAGAAAAATAAAATAATGCCAACAATATCTAGTAAACATCAGATCAATAAATTTACTTTTTTTTTTAATCTTAGACAAAAAAATAAATTTTTTTCTAATTGTACAAAATGAAAAAATTCTAACAATATCTAAAAAATAAAAAATTGAAAATTTTTAAAATTAATTTATTCTTAATGGGTGAAGAAGTGTAGTAAAAAAAAGTCAAGTGTCTGGGTGTACCATTATCCGGTGAATAGAAAATATTTTGAAAAAAATTAAAAATTTTAATAACTAACTTTTTTATATTATGAGATTAAATTTTTTATTTAAATTAGAAAAATAAAATAAAGTCTAGCAATATCAAGTAAATAACAGATCCGTAAATTTATTATTTTTTAATTTTTAAAATAAAAAATTAAGTTCTTTTCTAATAATAGAAGAAAAAAATTCCAACAATGTACAAAAATTAGAAAAATTGAAAAATTGAAAAATTTTAAATTTTTTAAAGTAATTGATTCTTAATTTGTGAACAGGTGTAGCAAAAAAAGTCAACTGTCCGGGTGTAGCATTTTTTGGTGAATAAAAAGTAAAAAATATTATTAAAAAATTTAGAATTTTTTAAACTAAATTTTTTATTTTTGAATTTTTAAATTATATGATTAAATTATTTTTTTATATTATAAAATTAAAATAAAGTCCAGCAATATCTAGTAAACAACAAATTTGTAAATTTATTATTTTCTTTTTTACTTTTTAAACAAAAAAATTAATATTTTCTAATAGTAAAAAAATAAAAATTCTAACAATATTCAAAAAAACAAAATAATTGAAAAATTTTAAAATTAATTTATTCATAATTTGTGTACAAGTGCAACCAAAAAAAGTTAAGTGTCCAGGTGTAGCATTATCCGGTGAATAAAAAATAAAAAAGAATTTAAAAAATTTAAAAATTTTAAAAAACTAAATTTTTTATTTTTGAATTTTTATATTATGAAATTAAATTTTTTTATTTAAATTAGAAAAATAAAATAAAGTCTAGCAAAATCTAGTAAATAACAGATTTGTAAATTTATTATTTTTTAATTTTTAAATTAAAAAAATAAGTTCTTTTCTAATAATAGAAGAAAAAAACTCCAACAATATACAAAAAATAGAAAAATTGAAAAATTTTAAATTTTTTAAAGTACTTGATTCTTAATTTGTGAACAGGTGTAGCAAAAAGAGTCAACTGTCCGGGTGTAGCATTTTTCGGTGAATAAAAAGTAAAAAGTATTATTAAAAAATTTAAAATTTTTATAAACTAAATTTTTTATTTTTGAATTTTTAAATTATTTGATTAAATAAAAAAGAATTTAAAAAATTTAAAAGTTTTAAAAATTTTAAAAAACTAAATTTTTTATTTTTGAATTTTTATATTATGAAATTAAATTTTTTTATTTAAATTAGAAAAATAAAATAAAGTCTAGCAATATCTAGTAAATAACAGATCTCTAAATTTATTATTTTTTAATTTTTAAAATAAAAAAATAAGTTCTTTTCTAATAATAGAAGAAAAAAATTCCAAAAATATACAAAAAATATAAAAATTGAAAAATTTTAAATTTTTTAAAGTAATTTATTCTTAATTTGTGAACAGGTGTAGCAAAAAAAGTCAACTGTCCGAGTGTAGCATTTTTCGGTGTATAAAAAGTAAAAAATATTATTAAAAAAGTTAAAATTTTTATAAACTAAATTTTTTATTTTTGAATTTTTAAATTATATTATTAAATTATTTTTTTATATTATAAAAGTAAAATAAAGTCCAGCAATATCTAGTAAACAACAAATTTTTAAATTTATTATTTTCTTTTTTACTTTTTAAACAAAAATATTAATGTTTTTCTAATAGTTGAAAAATAAAAATTCTAACAATATACAAAAAAACAAAATAATTGAAAAATTTTAAAATTAATTTATTCTTAATTTGTGTACAAGTGCAACCAAAAAAAGTCAAGTGTCCAGGTGTAGCATTATCTGGTGAATAAAAAATAAAAAAGAATTTAAAAATTTTAAAATTTTAAAAAACTAAATTTTTTATTTTTGAATTTTTATATTATGAGATTAAATTTTTTTATTTAAATTAGAAAAATAAAATAAAGTCTAGAAATATCTAGTAAATAACAGATCTGTAAATTTATTATTTTTTAATTTTTAAAATAAAAAAATAAGTTCTTTTCTAATAATAGAAGAAAAAAATTCCAAAAATATACAAAAAATAGAAAAATTGAAAAATTTTAAATTTTTTAAAGTAATTTATTCTTAATTTGTGAACAGGTGTAGCAAAAAAAGTCAACTGTCCAGGTGTAGCATTTTTCGGTGAATGAAAAGTAAAAATATTATTCAAAAATTTAAAATTTTTATAAACTAAATTTTTTATTTTTGAATTTTAAATTATATGATTAAATTATTTCTTTATATTATAAAAGTAAAATAAAGTCCAGCAATATCTAGTAAACAACAAATTTGTAAATTTATTATTTTCTTTTTTACTTTTTAAACAAAAAAATTAATTTTTTTATAATAGTAGAAAAATAAAAATTCTAACAATATACAAAAAAACAAAATAATTGAAAAATTTTAAAATTAATTTATTCTTAATTTGTGTACAAGTGCAACCAAAAAAAGTTAAGTGTCCAGGTGTAGCATTATCCGGTGAATAAAAAATAAAAAAGAATTTAAAAAATTTAAAAGTTTTAAAAATTTTAAAAAACTAAATTTTTTATTTTTGAATTTTTATATTATGAAATTAAATTTTTTTATTTAAATTAGAAAAATAAAATAAAGTCTAGCAATATCTAGTAAATAACAGATCTCTAAATTTATTATTTTTTAATTTTTAAAATAAAAAAATAAGTTCTTTTCTAATAATAGAAGAAAAAAATTCCAAAAATATACAAAAAATATAAAAATTGAAAAATTTTAAATTTTTTAAAATAATTTATTCTTAATTTGTGAACAGGTGTAGCAAAAAAAGTCAACTGTCCGAGTGTAGCATTTTTCGGTGTATAAAAAGTAAAAAATATTATTAAAAAAGTTAAAATTTTTATAAACTAAATTTTTTATTTTTGAATTTTTAAATTATATTATTAAATTATTTTTTTATATTATAAAAGTAAAATAAAGTCCAGCAATATCTAGTAAACAACAAATTTTTAAATTTATTATTTTCTTTTTTACTTTTTAAACAAAAATATTAATGTTTTTCTAATAGTTGAAAAATAAAAATTCTAACAATATACAAAAAAACAAAATAATTGAAAAATTTTAAAATTAATTTATTCTTAATTTGTGTACAAGTGCAACCAAAAAAAGTCAAGTGTCCAGGTGTAGCATTATCTGGTGAATAAAAAATAAAAAAGAATTTAAAAATTTTAAAATTTTAAAAAACTAAATTTTTTATTTTTGAATTTTTATATTATGAGATTAAATTTTTTTATTTAAATTAGAAAAATAAAATAAAGTCTAGCAATATCTAGTAAATAACAGATCTGTAAATTTATTATTTTTTAATTTTTAAAATAAAAAAATAAGTTCTTTTCTAATAATAGAAGAAAAAAATTCCAAAAATATACAAAAAATAGAAAAATTGAAAAATTTTAAATTTTTTAAAGTAATTTATTCTTAATTTGTGAACAGGTGTAGCAAAAAAAGTCAACTGTCCAGGTGTAGCATTTTTCGGTGAATGAAAAGTAAAAATATTATTCAAAAATTTAAAATTTTTATAAAGTAAATTTTTTATTTTTGAATTTTAAATTATATGATTAAATTTTTTTTATATTATAAAAGTAAAATAAAGTCCAGCAATATCTAGTAAACAACAAATTTGTAAATTTATTATTTTCTTTTTTACTTTTTAAACAAAAAAATTAATATTTTTCTAATAGTAGAAAAATAAAAATTCTAACAACATACAAAAAAACAAAATAATTGAAAAATTTTAAAATTAATTTATTCTTAATTTGTGTACAAGTGCAACCAAAAAAAGTTAAGTGTCCAGGTGCAGCATTATCCGGTGAATAAAAAATAAAAAAGAATTTAAAAAATTTAAAAGTTTTAAAAATTTTAAAAAATTAAATTTTTTATTTTTGAATTTTTATAATATGATATTAAATTTTTTTATTTAAATTAGAAAAATAAAATAAAGTCTAGCAATATCTAGTAAATAACAGATCTGTAAATTTATTATTTTTTAATTTTTAAAATAAAAAAATAAGTTCTTTTCTAATAATAGAAGAAAAAAATTCCAAAAATATACAAAAAATAGAAAAATTGAAAAATTTTAAATTTTTTAAAGTAATTTATTCTTAATTTGTGAACAGATGTAGCAAAAAAAGTCAACTGTCCAGGTGTAGCATTTTTCGGTGAATGAAAAGTAAAAATATTATTCAAAAATTTAAAATTTTTATAAACTAAATTTTTTATTTTTGAATTTTAAATTATATGATTAAATTATTTTTTTATATTATAAAAGTAAAATAAAGTCCAGCAATATCTAGTAAACAACAAATTTGTAAATTTATTATTTTCTTTTTTACTTTTTAAACAAAAAATTAATATTTTTCTAATAGTAGAAAAATAAAAATTCTAACAATATACAAAAAAACAAAATAATTGAAAAATTTTAAAATTAATTTATTCTTAATTTGTGTACAAGTGCAACCAAAAAAAGTTAAGTGTCCAAGTGCAGCATTATCCGGTGAATAAAAAATAAAAAAGAATTTAAAAAATTTAAAAGTTTTAAAAATTTTAAAAAATTAAATTTTTTATTTTTGAATTTTTATATTATGATATTAAATTTTTTTATTTAAATTAGAAAAATAAAATAAAGTCTAGCAATATCTAGTAAATAACAGATCTGTAAATTTATTATTTTTTAATTTTTAAAATAAAAAAATAAGTTCTTTTCTAATAATAGAAGAAAAAAATTCCAAAAATATACAAAAAATATAAAAATTGAAAAATTTTAAATTTTTTAAAGTAATTTATTCTTAATTAGTGAACAGGTGTAGCAAAAAAAGTCAACTGTCCAGGTGTAGCATTTTTCGGTGAATGAAAAGTAAAAATATTATTCAAAAATTTAAAATTTTTATAAACTAAATTTTTTATTTTTGAATTTTAAATTATATGATTAAATTATTTTTTTATATTATAAAAGTAAAATAAAGTCCAGCAATATCTAGTAAACAACAAATTTGTAAATTTATTATTTTCTTTTTTACTTTTTAAACAAAAAATTAATATTTTTCTAATAGTAGAAAAATAAAAATTCTAACAATATACAAAAAAACAAAATAATTGAAAAATTTTAAAATTAATTTATTCTTAATTTGTGTACAAGTGCAACCAAAAAAAGTTAAGTGTCCAGGTGTAGCATTATCCGGTGAATAAAAAATAAAAAAGAATTTAAAAAATTTAAAAGTTTTAAAAATTTTAAAAAACTAAATTTTTTATTTTTGAATTTTTATATTATGAAATTAAATTTTTTTATTTAAATTAGAAAAATAAAATAAAGTCTAGCAATATCTAGTAAATAACAGATCTCTAAATTTATTATTTTTTAATTTTTAAAATAAAAAAATAAGTTCTTTTCTAATAATAGAAGAAAAAAATTCCAAAAATATACAAAAAATATAAAAATTGAAAAATTTTAAATTTTTTAAAGTAATTTATTCTTAATTTGTGAACAGGTGTAGCAAAAAAAGTCAACTGTCCGAGTGTAGCATTTTTCGGTGTATAAAAAGTAAAAAATATTATTAAAAAAGTTAAAATTTTTATAAACTAAATTTTTTATTTTTGAATTTTTAAATTATATTATTAAATTATTTTTTTATATTATAAAAGTAAAATAAAGTCCAGCAATATCTAGTAAACAACAAATTTTTAAATTTATTATTTTCTTTTTTACTTTTTAAACAAAAATATTAATGTTTTTCTAATAGTTGAAAAATAAAAATTCTAACAATATACAAAAAAACAAAATAATTGAAAAATTTTAAAATTAATTTATTCTTAATTTGTGTACAAGTGCAACCAAAAAAAGTCAAGTGTCCAGGTGTAGCATTATCTGGTGAATAAAAAATAAAAAAGAATTTAAAAATTTAAAAATTTTAAAAAACTAAATTTTTTATTTTTGAATTTTTATATTATGAGATTAAATTTTTTTATTTAAATTAGAAAAATAAAATAAAGTCTAGCAATATCTAGTAAATAACAGATCTGTAAATTTATTATTTTTTAATTTTTAAAATAAAAAAATAAGTTCTTTTCTAATAATAGAAGAAAAAAATTCAAAAAATATACAAAAAATAGAAAAATTGAAAAATTTTAAATTTTTTAAAGTAATTTATTCTTAATTTGTGAAAAGGTGTAGCAAAAAAAGTCAACTGTCCAGGTGTAGCATTTTTCGGTGAATGAAAAGTAAAAATATTATTCAAAAATTTAAAATTTTTATAAACTAAATTTTTTATTTTTGAATTTTAAATTATATGATTAAATTTTTTTTATATTATAAAAGTAAAATAAAGTCCAGCAATATCTAGTAAACAACAAATTTGTAAATTTATTATTTTCTTTTTTACTTTTTAAACAAAAAAATTAATATTTTTCTAATAGTAGAAAAATAAAAATTCTAACAATATACAAAAAAACAAAATAATTGAAAAATTTTAAAATTAATTTATTCTTAATTTGTGTACAAGTGCAACCAAAAAAAGTTAAGTGTCCAGGTGCAGCATTATCCGGTGAATAAAAAATAAAAAAGAATTTAAAAAATTTAAAAGTTTTAAAAATTTTAAAAAATTAAATTTTTTATTTTTGAATTTTTATATTATGATATTAAATTTTTTTATTTAAATTAGAAAAATAAAATAAAGTCTAGCAATATCTAGTAAATAACAGATCTGTAAATTTATTATTTTTTAATTTTTAAAATAAAAAAATAAGTTCTTTTCTAATAATAGAAGAAAAAAATTCCAAAAATATACAAAAAATAGAAAAATTGAAAAATTTTAAATTTTTTAAAGTAATTTATTCTTAATTTGTGAACAGGTGTAGCAAAAAAAGTCAACTGTCCAGGTGTAGCATTTTTCGGTGAATGAAAAGTAAAAATATTATTCAAAAATTTAAAATTTTTATAAACTAAATTTTTTATTTTTGAATTTTAAATTATATGATTAAATTATTTTTTTATATTATAAAAGTAAAATAAAGTCCAGCAATATCTAGTAAACAACAAATTTGTAAATTTATTATTTTCTTTTTTACTTTTTAAAAAAAAAATTAATATTTTTCTAATAGTAGAAAAATAAAAATTCTAACAATATACAAAAAAACAAAATAATTGAAAAATTTTAAAATTAATTTATTCTTAATTTGTGTACAAGTGCAACCAAAAAAAGTTAAGTGTCCAGGTGCAGCATTATCCGGTGAATAAAAAATAAAAAAGAATTTAAAAAATTTAAAAGTTTTAAAAATTTTAAAAAATTAAATTTTTTATTTTTGAATTTTTATATTATGATATTAAATTTTTTTATTTAAATTAGAAAAATAAAATAAAGTCTAGCAATATCTAGTAAATAACAGATCTGTAAATTTATTATTTTTTAATTTTTAAAATAAAAAAATAAGTTCTTTTCTAATAATAGAAGAAAAAAATTCCAAAAATATACAAAAAATATAAAAATTGAAAAATTTTAAATTTTTTAAAGTAATTTATTCTTAATTTGTGAACAGGTGTAGCAAAAAAAGTCAACTGTCCAGGTGTAGCATTTTTCGGTGAATGAAAAGTAAAAATATTATTCAAAAATTTAAAATTTTTATAAACTAAATTTTTTATTTTTGAATTTTAAATTATATGATTAAATTATTTTTTTATATTATAAAAGTAAAATAAAGTCCAGCAATATCTAGTAAACAACAAATTTGTAAATTTATTATTTTCTTTTTTACTTTTTAAACAAAAAATTAATATTTTTCTAATAGTAGAAAAATAAAAATTCTAACAATATACAAAAAAACAAAATAATTGAAAAATTTTAAAATTAATTTATTCTTAATTTGTGTACAAGTGCAACCAAAAAAAGTTAAGTGTCCAGGTGTAGCATTATCCGGTGAATAAAAAATAAAAAAGAATTTAAAAAATTTAAAAGTTTTAAAAATTTTAAAAAACTAAATTTTTTATTTTTGAATTTTTATATTATGAAATTAAATTTTTTTATTTAAATTAGAAAAATAAAATAAAGTCTAGCAATATCAGTAAATAACAGATCTGTAAATTTATTATTTTTTAATTTTTAAAATAAAAAAATAAGTTCTTTTCTAATAATAGAAGAAAAAAATTCCAAAAATATACAAAAAATAGAAAAATAGAAAAATTTTAAATTTTTTAAAGTAATTTATTCTTAATTTGTGAACAGGTGTAGCAAAAAAAGTCAACTGTCCGAGTGTAGCATTTTTCGGTGTATAAAAAGTAAAAAATATTATTAAAAAATTTAAAATTTTTATAAACTAAATTTTTTATTTTTGAGTTTTTAAATTATATTATTAAATTATTTTTTTATATTATAAAAGTAAAATAAAGTCTAGCAATATCTAGTAAACAACAAATTTTTAAATTTATTATTTTCTTTTTTACTTTTTAAACAAAAATATTAATTTTTTTCTAATAGTTGAAAAATAAAAATGCTTACAATATACAAAAAAACAAAATAATTGAAAAATTTTAAAATTAATTTATTCTTAATTTGTGTACAAGTGCAACCAAAAAACGTCAAGTGTCCAGGTGTAGCATTATCTGGTGAATAAAAAATAAAAAAGAATTTAAATATTTAAAAATTTTAAAAACCTAAATTTTTTATTTTTGAATTTTTATATTATGAGATTAAATTTTTTTATTTAAATTAGAAAAATAAAATAAAGTCTAGCAATATCTAGTAAATAACAGATCTGTAAATTTATTATTTTTTAATTTTTAAAATAAAAAAATAAGTTCTTTTCTAATAATAGAAGAAAAAAATTCCAAAAATATACAAAAAATAGAAAAATTGAAAAATTTTAAATTTTCTAAAGTAATTTATTCTTAATTTATGAACAGGTGTAGCAAAAAAAGTCAACTGTCCAGGTGTAGCATTTTTCGTTGAATGAAAAGTAAAAATATTATTCAAAAATTTAAAATTTTTATAAACTAAATTTTTTATTTTTGAATTTTAAATTATATGATTAAATTATTTTTTTATATTATAAAAGTAAAATAAAGTCCAGCAATATCTAGTAAACAACAAATTTGTAAATTTATTATTTTCTTTTTTACTTTTTAAACAAAAAAATTAATATTTTTCTAATAGTAGAAAAATAAAAATTCTAACAATATACAAAAAAACAAAATAATTGAAAAATTTTAAAATTAATTTATTCTTAATTTGTGTACAAGTGCAACCAAAAAAAGTTAAGTGTCCATGTGAAGCATTACCTGTTTGTTGAATTTTTTCTTTTCCTTGTTTAATTTCTGCAAATCCAATTCCCAATTCCCTTTACAATTCAAGCCATTTACATTTATTTTACTTTAAGATTCTGCAATTTACATTTCTTGCATTCTAAGTTTTTGCCATTTAATTTCTTGTTCTTTAAGATTCAGCACTTTATTTTCTGTTCTCTTTAATTTCATGCAATTTACCCATTCCCTTTACTTTCCATGCAATTTAAATTCTGTTAATCACAAATCACTCAACCAAATCTTGATTCGCTTGACTAAATCAACCACTAAACTGAAATTGCTCAATCCTTCAATCCCTGTGGGATCGACCTCACTCACGTGAGTTATTATTACTTGATACGACCCGGTGCACTTGCCAGTGAGTTTTGTGTGTTTGGAATTCGTTTTCCGAAAATACACATCAAGTTTTTGGCGCCGTTGCCGGAGATTGAAATAGATTGACAATGATTAAGTGAAGTGGAGCTCTAGATCAAGCACTTTTTCTTTTCTGTTTCTCTAATTTTTGACTAACACACTAACTGTTTGAAATTTTTCTTAAACTAAACTTCATTCTAGCAATAGATTGAAGTGTTACTGGTGGTGTTTCTTTTGTTTTGTTTGTATGTCAGGTACAGGGAGATCCATTCCTGTTTTATCTGAAACTGACCAGAGAACTCTTAGAAGGTTAAGAAGAGCTGAAAGAGGGAAAAATATTGTTGGAGAGGAAGAATCTGAGGAAGAATATCACGAGATGGAAGGAGATCCATCTAATCCAGGAGGAGGGGTTAACAATAACCCACAACAGAGGAGAGTACTGGCCTCCTATACCTTTGCAAATGCTAGACATTGTGGAAGCAGCATTCTCACCCCTAATGTCAATGCAAATAACTTTGAACTGAAGCCACAACTCATCACATTGGTCCAAAACAACTGCTCGTTTGGGGGAGGACCATTGGAGGATCCAAATCAACATCTATCTACCTTCTTAAGGATTTGTGACACTGTCAAATCCAATGGCGTGAATCCTGAAACTTACAAGCTTCTTCTGTTCCCGTTCTCATTAAGGGACAAGGCCGCACAATGGCTTGAAACTTTTCCCCAAGGAAGTATCACTAGTTGGGATAACTTGGTGACTAAATTTTTAGCCAAATTCTATCCACCCCAAAGAGTCATCAGGCTGAAAACCGAGGTGCAGACATTCACACAATTAGATACCGAATCCTTGTATGAAGCATGGGAGAGGTACAAAGCCTTAATCAGAAAGTGTCCTCCAGAGATGTTCAATGAATGGGACGTGCTGCAAAATTTCTATGAAGGCCTGATATTAAAATCTCAAGAGGTATTGGATCATTCTGCTGGAGGTTCACTACAACTGATGAAAACTGCTGAGGAAGCCCAGAATCTTGTGGACATGGTGGCCAACAATCAATATTTCTTTGCTCATCAAAGAAACCGCCAACCATCACAAAGGAGAGGAGTAATGGAGCTATAAGGAGTAGATTCAATCTTAGCTCAAAACAAAATGATGCAGCAACAAATTCAATAATAGTTTGAACAAATGGCCAAAAGGATTGATAGCCTTCAAGTAGCAGCTGTGAACACAAGCCAACCATCAACTGTATGGGTGCAGAATGAAGAAAGCCAAGAAGAGCAACAACAGGAGCAAGTGCAGTACATGCATAACCAAAACTCTGGACAGAATGAAGTGTATGGTGACACATACAACCCATCTTGGAAGAACCACCCAAACCTCAGATGGGGAGACAATCACAACCAAAACCAACAACCATGGCAGAGGAACTCAAACCAAAACACTTCAAGGAACAACCAAAACCACAACCAGCAGCAAACTAACCAAAACCCTTACAGAAAACCTCAAAACAACTACCCCAACCCCAACCATTACCAATCCAATAACCAACCCACCAACCAAAATGCCTACCATCCACCATCCACATCTCACAACCCACCACAAGCATCACCTGAATCTCAAAGACTCACTAACTTGGAAACTTTGATAGACAAAATGTGGAAACACCAGGAAATGACAACCAAGAACCATGAAGCCTCCATGAAGAGCCTAGAGAGGCAGATTGGGCAAATCTCCAAGCAGATTTCTGTTGAGAGACCTTCAAGCTCACTGCCGAGTGACACAATCCCAAATCCTAAGGAAGAATGCAAGGCGATACAATTAAGGAGTGGGAGAACATTGATGAGCAACAATGACACTACAAAGAAGCAAGCAGAGAGCAGCAAAAGACCAATAGAAGATGAAAAGCAAACAAAGGCAGATGAAGCCAAGGATCAAGTTGTGATGCCAAACAAGAGCACTGAGAAACTCAAAGAGAAGAACAACCAACCACACAGTTCAAAAGAAGTGATTCAGGGACAGCAGCAAGTAGGAAAGAGTATCACACCTCCACTGCCATATCCCCAGAGATTCAGCAAAGAGACTAAGGACCAACATTTTCATAAGATCCTTGAGACTTTCAAAAAGCTGGAGATTAATATTCCCTTGGCTGAAGCACTTGAGCAAATGCCTCTGTATGCCAAGTTTTTGAAGGAGCTTATCAACAAGAAAAGAAGTTGGGACGAGAAAGAGACCATACTGCTTACTGAGGAATGCAGGGCTTTGATTCAAAAAGGGCTTCCTCCTAAGCTTGAAGACCCTGTGATCTTTTTGCTGCCTTGCACCGTTGGGGAATTAACCATTACTAAGGCAATGTGCGATCTTGGAGCAAGTATTAACTTAATTCCCTCCTCTTTGGTGAAAAAGCTGCGTATAGAGGAAGTTAAACCGGTACAGATGTCTCTAGAGCTGGTAGATAAGTCAATGGTATACCCCAGGGGTGTAATTGAAAATCTTCTAGTCAAGGTGGACAAATTCATATACCCTGCAGATTTTGTGGTTCTAGATTCAGATGAGGATGAAAGTGACTCCATCATACTTGGGAGACCGTTCTTGGCCACTGCTAGGGCTATCATAGACGTAGAGCAAGGAGAATTAACTCTCAGGATGCATGATAAGAGTGTCACTCTGAGAGTATTACCAGAAGCGTAGTTCAGTGATGAGAAGAAAGACTATATGAAACTCGACAAGGAAGAATCACAGTTAAAGGAAGAAAGGAACAAGGCGATTCACAGTCACCTCCCAAAGCAAGAAGTAGATAATACAGCATGGGAAGAAGAAAAAGAACTTGTACAGAGCAATGAAGAGATTCATGAAAGCATTGATGTGTTAGTTATCAAGAAGAAGAATCCCAAAATGAAGCCCACTTGCAAGCAGAAAGTATCAATAAGAAGAAGGAAGAAGAATGAAAACAGAATAAAAAAGGGATGGAAGAACAAAAAAATTCCAACAGAAGGGCTCTCTAAAGGTGACAAAGTGCAGTTAGTCTATCAACAACTGGGAGCAAGCCAACAGATTGATGATTACTATACTGTGAGCAAAATACTCTCACTAGAACATGCTGAGATAGAACACCAAGGAACAAAGAAGAAGCTCACAATCAGAGGGGACAAGTTGAGGCACTATAACCATCAACCACCATGAAAGAAAGCCCCAATGTCAAGCTAGTGACATTAAAAGAGCGCTTGTTGGGAGGCAACCCAACCAGAGGTAGTTTTCTTTTCATAGCCTTTTCAATAAAAATGTTAAATGATTGGTATGTATTGCAAGGAGCTAAGTTTGGTGTTTCACACCAAAACAATTTAAGGGAGAATAAAGGATTCTAAGTTTGGTGTTCCACCAAAATCTCATTTAAAAGCACATTCTCACCTTCTGCACAAAGGGTTACTAGCTCCAAGCAATCTGATAAATCATTTAATCATTGTCTGTTTCTAGTTTTTAGTTTTATTACCTTTAGCAAAGACTTAGGTTTTCACATATGGTTATTTTAATGCATAAGAAACATGGCAAGGGGCTAAGTTTGGTGTTCACACACCAAAGTAAGTTCAAAAGCCTACAAGAAAGTCTTGCACACTAACCAGTCACCTAAGGGCTTGAGAAGCAAGCAACTTTTGAGAATTATGCAGGAAACTAACCACCAATTGAAGACATAATGCACCATGACTCAAAAGGGGATCAACAAAAAGAAGGACAAAAGAACTGCAAACCAATAGGTTGTATCTATACTTAACTTCAGCTGTTGAGAGATGCCATGAGTTATATCTTGCTAAAGTGTTCATCTAGTACAAGTAGAATCAATTTTCTTAAAATAAGTAAGCTAGTCTAAGTGTGTGCTTGTGTGTTTACTTTCACTTGACAAAAAGCATGCTTTGTCCCCTGTATCTTTAATTCAATAAAAGAAATGTTTGAATGTGAAGTAAGATAGTTCTCTGTTAGATAGAAGTACAATAAAAGTAAGTGGTGGTATGTATGTGTGATTGTATGATAGCTCACTTTTAGTGAATAAAAGAACTAGGATGCCTCCTTCTAAGTAGAAAGTGGCCTACTGTCTATGAATCTCAATCAAATAAAAGTCCTTGGTTAAAAAGAAAAACAAAAAGAGAAAAGAAAAAGCCAAAAAGTGGCAACAGAACAAAAGAAAATAAAAAGAAACAAAGCCAGACACCAATAGCTTGACCTTAGAATATATTCCTGTGGTGTCTTTGTACTAGGATCTGCTTGGATTATTAAGTTCTTTGGAGTGCATCAACACTCGGTGACTTGAGTTAACTAACTCGGGATCATCAGCTGAAAGTCCACTATCAAGAGCAACCTAACTACAAGGCATTTAGTAACCCAAAGAGGTGCTGGGCATCAATGTTTTAAGAAGGAATGTGAGCCAAGTGTCTATAGTGAATAATGTGTCAAGTATAAAGAAATAAATGAACTTGTTACACATGACACTGAACTAAAGCTTATAGAAAAAAAAAATAATAGTCAAGGACAAAGGAATAATGAGAGGTCATAGCAGTGTGTTGCTTGATGCTTGAAGGAGACTTTCTAGGCCTAAAAGTCAATAAGAAGTGAGTGTTTACTTATCCACATAAAACCCCATGAACTACCAATAATACTCTGCTAGCATGAACATCCTCTTCCATTTCATTCTTTCTTCTCAATAATTCTTTTCTTGCTTGGGGACAAGCAAGCTTTAAGTTTGGTGTTGTGATGACAAGTCATCTTAGCCTAGTTTCACTAGCCTTTTTCTTTTGTTTTCAATTGATTTTATGTACTTTCTTAAGCCATAAGCAAGCCAATTGGGTAGATTTCCATGTTTCCTTTGATTCAATCAACCATGGATGAATTAATGCACTTTCATGAGATTTTATGCTATAATTGTCATATATTATGAAAGAAACACAATCTCATGATTTGGGGCATAGCTTTGATTGTTTTGATTGATTGATGATAGGTGAAAAGAGTTTTGAAGAAGGTTGAAGAAAGAAGGAATGGCTAGGAGCAAGAGAGAACAAAAAGCTTGAGCCAAAGTTTACCTCAAACTTTAGCTCAAACTTTTGGAAGAATTGAAAACACCCCAGAGGAAAAAAAGCTTGAGCCAAAGTTTGCCTCAAACTTTAGCTCAAACTTTTGGAAAAAAGCTTGAGCCAAAGTTTGCCTCAAACTTTAGCTCAAACTTTTTGGGAAAAAAGCTTGAGCCAACGTTTGCCTCAAACTTTTTGGCAAACGTTGGCATCACAAAACCAACACCCTGGAGGAGAAAAGCTTGCGCCAACGTTTGCCTCAAACTTTTTGGCAAACGTTGGCGCCACATGATGTATGGAAAATGATCCAACACAAAACTCACCGGCAAGTGTACCGGGTCGCATCAAGTAATAATAACTCACATGAGTGAGGTCGATCCCACAGGGATTGAAGGATTGAGCAATTTTTGTTTAGTGGTTGATTTAGTCAAGCGAATCAAGATTTGGTTGAGTGATTGTAACTTGCAGAAACTAAATTTGCTTGGAAAGTAAAGGGGGAAGGGTAAAGTGCAGTAAATTAAAGAGCAGGAAAGTAAAGAAGCAGATTCTTAAAGTGTAAGTAATGTAAATTGCAGAAACTTAGATTGCAAGAAATGTAAATGGCTGAAGCTTAAAGTGCAAGAAATGTAAATTGCTTGAATCATAAAAGGAATTGGAAATTGGGATTGCAGAATCTGAACAAGAACAACTAAATTGCATTAAACATAAAAGAGAAAATCTAAGTGCAGTAAAGTGGATCTTAACAGAAAAGTAAAATGACTTGAAGAATTTAAAAGCAGGAAAGCAGTGCTTAATTTGCAGCAAAGTAAAAGAGGTTGAAGATCTCAAGAGTGGAAGAGACTAGATAACAATTCTAGATCTCAAATCCTTCCTTGATCCAACAAGAACAATTGCAAGAGAAATGAAGAAAAGTGAATTGCAGAAATTGTAGAAGAAGAAGCAGTAAAGGGAAATTAGAATTCAATTATGCAGAAAATTAAAACAAGATCTCAAGGTGAGATTGAAACAGAAGTTCTTCAATTCTCCACCCAAGATCCAAAGCAAGGAAATAAAAGAGTGTTCAAGCAAGAACCAAGAAGAAGAGAGATCAATTCTCCTTCCAAGTTCTCTGAAATCTAAACTCAAAAACAAAAGCTCAAAAATGAAAAATGAAAGTTCAAAGAAAAATTCAAAATAAAATTCCGCTCCCTAATTACATCAAACTAACTCCTATTTATACACTTTCTATTCTTGGATATTGGAATTTGGATGGGCTTTTGATTTGGTGAAAGAATGAAGTAAGTTGGAATTTTAAATTTCAATTTCAGCCCAAATGCATCTCCCAGGGGAATGCTCAGCTCACAAAGTAAGCTGAGCTTTGTGCCTTGCATAGCGTGTCTTGCTGGTTGGGAAGCATCAGGGGAGAGCTCAGCTCACTTTGTGAGCTGAGCGCTAGTGTCTTGGTGCCAATTTGTGCGCGCCTTGTGCTGCCCAGGACCGTGTCATGCGCGCTCCACTCTTTTCCTGGCCGTGTCAAGATGTGTTGCATGTGCCCATGGATAGCGCTCAGCTCACTTTGTGAGCTGAGCTTTGGTGCATCCAAGGAAGGGTCCTTGGTTCGAAACTTGGAGGAAGCATGCGCTGGAGCTTTTCCTTGGTTTTCTTGTGATGCCTTGCTTCCTTGTTTCCTCATGGTGGTGAGTTCGAACCTTGAGGAGTGCATTTGGCCATTTTTTGCTTATTTTCCTTAGTGAGTAGCGCCTCTCCCATCCCCCTTGGTCATGAGTTCAAGTCTTGGAGCATGCATTTGCAAATCATTTTCTTTGAATTATTTCCTCAATGCTCTCGATAATGCTCACTTTGTGAGCTGAGCTTGGTTCCTCATTTCCTTATTTCTTGGCCTTGTGTTGTGCTCAGCTCACAAAGTGAGCTGAGCTTTGTGCCTTGGTCTCCTGGAAGCAAGTGTAGCGCTCACTTAGTGAGCTTTGGAGAGAGCTTCATGGTTTTGTTGCACCACACTTCCTCCTTTCTTGGCCACACTTTTTCTCCTTTGAGCCACGCTTCTTAGGCCATGCTTCCTTCTTTTCTTCTTTTCTTCACCTACAATTAATCAAAATAACCAATCAAAGTATCACCAAATTCACAAGGTCTATTAATCATTAAAAATCAATTAAATTTAGCTTAAACCTCATGATTTAGCATCAATTTCATGGTGGTTGTTTGATTCAAAGAAGTCATGCATTTTCATTCCAAATTACTTACTTAGAGTGCAAGAAAGTGCATAAACCAAATGAAAAACAAAGAAAAAGGCTAGTAAAACTAGACTATGATGACTTGTCATCACAACACCAAACTTAAAACTTGCTTGTCCCCAAGCAAGCATAAAACATAAGAGAAGATAGAACGAAATAGATAAGTATATATGTTCTTATTAGGCAGATAATTGAACTTGGTCTATGGGGCTTTATGCAGATCAAAAGTAGCTCATTTATTACTTGCTGTCAAAATAAACAATGTTCCTTTAAAGGTTCACTAAGGTTGCTGCTATGAATTCTCACTTCCTGCTCATTTCCCTTGTCAGCTTTTCTTCCTTCTTTTGCATTACAGAACTTATTTCTTATTGAAGGCTTGGTGTCAAATGTTGCAGTGGCCTTTGGCCTTATTTTACTCAACATTTCTTCACCACAGACACATGGCTCACTTTGTTCTTCCTAGGATCATTGATGCCCAACATCTCTTTGGATCACTAACTGTTTTGTAGCTAGGTTGCTCTTTATTGTGGACTTTCAGTTGGCAATCCCAAATCAGTTGATCTAAGTTGCCAAGTTTTAAAATACTCCTTAGAACTTACTTGTCCAAGCATATCCTAGTACACAAACACCACAGGCATATGTCCTAGGGTCCAAGCTATTGGTGTCTAGCCTTATTGTTTTTCTCTTAGCCAACTTTTAGCTTTTTCTTCTTTCTCTTTTCTTTGTTTTGATTTATTTCCAAGGGACTTTCAATAATTGAAGGATCATAGCAGCAAACTAGCTTACACTTCAAGAAACAAGTCATTCTGCAACATTTATTCCATGAGCTAATAGTTGAATCAAACACACACCACCACTAACTCCATTCCAACTTTTGCAACATTGAACAATTACTTTTCTAAATCAAACATCTTTCTTTTATTCAAACAGCAAGGGAGACAAGACAAACTTTTCAAGTTAATGAGTGATGACAATTATTATGCAGATGACTTTTAGGCAAAAATTATGCAGATAGCTTTCTTCAACATGTACTTCCACTTGCAACTAAATAATCATTCCAACCAGACTTAAAGGACTCTCTGAATTAAATCATTACATAATAACAAGGATCAAGAATAGGTACAACCTGTGGAGTTGCAATTTTCCATTCTTCTTTCTTATTTGCTCCTTTTGAGTTATAATTCAGGTGTTCTTTTAAGTTGTTGGCTATTTTTTTTCTGCCTGCTCCTCAATTGTTGCTTGCTGTTCAACCCCTTCAGGTGTTGGTAAATCTGCAAAGCTTGTGCGTGGGTTCTCGAACTTATTTTGGTGTGTGAACACCAAACTCACTTGCCAATATTTCTCATGCAACAAATTGTATGTGAACTCTTTTTCTTTTTTCACAAGAAATAAACTAATGATTTTGAAATAGCAGAATAGTTAATTAGTTTATCTAAATGCTCAAAGCTAGCATTATATAGGGGGTGAGAATCTGTTTTATGATGAGATTTTGGTGGAACACCAAACTTAGAATCCTTCATTCTCCCTTATATTGTTTTGGTGTGCAACACCAAACTTTAGCTTTTTGCAATGTAGATAAGGCTAATTAACCTCTTTATTGAAATAACTATGGAAAGAAACTACCTCAGGTTGGGTTGCCTCCCAACAAGCGCTCTTTTATTGTCACTAGCTTGACATTCTCTGTGTTTGTTCAGTTTAGGTACTAAACTTCCTTTTCCTTGTCCCATTGTCCTCCTAAATAAGGCTTTGCTCTATGTCCATTTGCTGTGAAGTGGTTCTGTGTGGCTTCATCTAGCAGCTCAAGACTTCCATAAGGAAAGACTTTTGTTACTAGATACGGGCCTGTCCATTTGGACTTGAGCTTTCCAGGAAAGATCTTGAGCCTTGAGTTATACAGGAGCACTTGCTGTCCTATCTTGAACTCTTTCTTTGAGATCTTCTTGTCATGCCACCTCTTAGCTCTCTCCTTGTATATCTTAGCATTCTCATAAGCTTCTAGTCTAAACTCATCCAACTCATTAAGTTGTAGCAGCCTCTTTTCTCCTGCTGCTTGAGAATCAAGATTGAGGAGTTTGGTGGCCCAAAAAGCTTTATGTTCAAGCTCCACAGGGAGGTGACAAGATTTTCCATATAATAGCTGAAATGGGGACTTTCCAATGGGAGTTTTGAAAGCTGTCCTGTATGCCCAGAGTGCATCTTCTAGTTTCCTGGTCCAATCTTTCCTTGTGCTTCCCACTGTTTTTTCTAAAATTCTCTTCAACTCTCTGTTTGCTAATTCAGCCTGGCCATTAGTCTGAGGATGGTATGGTGTGGCTACTTTATGTATAACTCCATATTTGTGGAGGAGTTTCTCCATTTGTTTGTTGCAGAAGTGACCACCACCATCACTGACAAGACCCTTGGGTACTCCATATCTAGTGAAGATATGCTTCTTAAGGAATTGAAGGACAATTTGTGCATCACAAGTGGTTGTGGCTATGGCTTCCACCCATTTTGAGACATACTCTACTGCCACCAAGATGTATCTGAAGGAATACGAAGGGGGAAAAGGTCCCATGAAATCAATACCCCATAGGTCAAATAGCTCAATTTCCAGGATGAAATTCTGAGGCATCTCATTCCTTTTTGTCAATCCTCCAGCTCTTTGGCATTCATTGCATTGGTGAACAAACTCTCTGGCATCCTTGAAGATAGTTGGCCAATAGAAACCGCTTTGTAACACCTTTGCAGCTGTTCTCTCTGGTCCAAAATGTCCACCATATGCTGAACCATGACAATGCCACAATATGTCCCTCATTTCATTTTCATGGACACATCTCCTAATCATTCCATCAGAGCATCTTTTGAACAAAAAGGGTTCATCCCACAAGAACTTCCTTGCTTCATTGAACAGCTTCTTCACTTGTTGCTTAGAATATTCTTGAGGTATCTTCCTTCCCACTTTGTAGTTCGCTATGTCAGCAAACCAGGGTATTTGTTGAACTTGGAACAGGTGCTCATCTGGGAAGTTCTCATTTACTTGTTGTGGTCTATCTTGACAGGCTTCTTGTGGTACTCTTGATAAATGATCCGCCACTTGATTTTCACTTCCCTTTCTATCTCTTACTTCAATATCAAACTCTTGAAGTAGCAGCACCTACCTAATAAGCCTTGGCTTTGAATCCTGTTTAGACATTAAATACTTGAGAGCAGCATGGTCAGTGTACACTATAACTTTGGAGCCAATCAAGTATTGTCTAAACTTATCAAATGCATAAACAATCGCCAAAAGTTCTTTCTCGGTGGTTGTATAATTTTTCTGTGTTTCATTTAACACTTTGCTGGCATAATATATGACATGGTGCAACTTGTCTTTCTTTTGTCCCAGCACAGCACCAATAGCAAGGTCACTTGCATCACACATGAGTTCAAAAGGTAAGTTCCAATCAGGAGGTGTGATGATTGGTGCTGTGATGAGTTTTCTTTTTAAGGTTTCAAAGGCATGCTTACAGTTGTCATCAAAGATGAAAGGGTTGTCAATCACTAGCAAATTGCTCAATGGCTTTGCTATTTTTGAGAAATCTTTGATGAACCTTCTGTAGAAACCAGCATGCCCAAGAAAACTCCTCACTGCTTTCACATTAACGGGTATAGGAAGTTTTTCAATAATTTCTATTTTAGCTTTATCAACTTCTATACCTCTGCATGACACCTTATGCCCAAGAACTATCCCTTCAGGAACCACGAAATGGCATTTTTCCCAATTTAAGATCAAGTTAGTTTCTTGGCATCTTTTCAAAACAAGAGTTAAATGATGCAAACAGGTGTTAAATGAATTTCCAAAAACAGAAAAATCATCCATGAAGACTTCTAAAAATTTTTCAACCATATCTGAGAAAATGGAAAGCATACACCTTTGAAATGTGGCTGGGGCGTTGCACAGCCCAAAGGGCATCCTCCTGTATGCAAAAACTCCAAATGGACATGTGAAGGCAGTTTTCTCTTGATCTTTAGGGTCCACCACGATTTGATTGTAACCAGAATACCCATCTAAGAAACAATAATAGGCATGGCCAGCTAGTCTTTCCAACATCTGATCAATGAATGGGAGAGGGAAATGGTCTTTCCTTGTGGCATCATTCAATCTTCTATAGTCTATGCACATCCTCCACCCAGTCACTGTCCTAGTAGGGATCAACTCATTCTTCTCATTGGTGATGACCGTCATTCCTCCTTTTTTTGGTACAACTTGAACCGGGCTCACCCATGAGCTGTCAGAGATTGGAAAGATTATTCCAGCATTCCACAACTTCATGACTTCCTTTTGAACTACCTCCTTCATGGCTGGGTTGAGTCTTCTTTGGGGTTGGACCACAGGCTTTGATTCTTCTTCCAGCAAAATTTTATGCATACAAATGGCTGGACTAATACCTTTGATATCGTCAATTGTCCACTCCAAGGCTGCTTTGTGAGCTTTCAACACTTCAATCAGTTTTGTTTCTTCTTCCATATTCAAGGAGGAGTTAATGATCACTGGTAGGGTCCCTTCTTCTCCCAGGAACACATATTTGAGGTGAGGGGGAAGAGGTTTCAATTCCTGTTTTGGCTTTTCTTTCTCCTTGTCTTCACTAGAGATTTCTACCACCTCTTCTTCCTGTTGCTCATGACAAGTGGCTTCTAACATTTCCTCCACTAGACTTTCTATCATGTCCACCTTCATGTAGTTTTCTTGTTCAGGAGGGTGTTGCATTGATTTGAAGACAGTGATGACCATTTGCTCATTATGTACTCTAAAAATCATTTCTCCCTTCTCTACATCAATAATGGCTCTGGCTGTGGCCAAAAATGGCCTTCCCAAGATGATTGAGTTGTTTCCTTCTTCCTCTGTATCCAGAATGATGAAGTCTGCTGGGAAGATAAACTCCCCAACCTTCACTAACAGGTTTTCCACAATGCCATTGGGTGTCTTGATTGATCTGTCAGCCATCACCAAAGACATCCTGGTAGGTTTGAGTTCCTCTATAGCAAGCTTTCTCATCATTGATAATGGCATCAGATTGATGCTAGCACCAAGGTCACAGAGAGCTTTGTCCAGGGTCATTTTGCCTATGGTACATGAAACTACAAAACCCCCTGGATCTTTGAGCTTTGGTGGGATAACTCCTTGAATCACGGCGCTACATTCTTCAGTGAGAAGTATAGTTTCCTTCTCTTGCCAACTCTTCTTCTTGTTGATAAGTTCCTTCAAGAACTTTGCGTACAGGGGCATTTGCTCAAGTGCTTCAGCTAAGGGAATATTGATCTCTAACTTCTTGAAGATTTCAAGAAATTTTGGGAAGTGTTGATCCTTAGTCTCCTTGTTGAACCTTTGAGGATATGGCAAGGGTGGAGTGAAGTTCATTCCCTGCCTTTCGTCCTTAGTTGGCTCTTCAATTACTTCCTTTCCCTTTCTTGATTTTTGTGGCTGGTCGTCTTTTTCTTGAACTTGATTCTGAGTTGGCTTGCTTGCTGTTACATCTTCATCATTGGCCTTCTCTTTTTCAGCTTGTTTCTTGTCACTTTCCTTTGGCTTCTTGGTTGCTTCTTCATTTTTCACCAGGACTTTTCCACTCCTCAGTTGAATTGCCTTGCACTCCTCTTTAGGATTAGGAATGGTGTCACTTGGTAGTGAGTTAGGTGGCCTTTCAATGGCAATCTGCTTGGAGAGTTGGCCGATTTGCCTTTCCATATTTTTCATGGAGGCTTCTTGGTTCCTCATTGTCATCTCTTGAGTTTTCATCATTTTTTCCATTAGGAGCTCCAAGTTGTTAATCCTTTGGGATTCTTGTGAGATTGGTTGATTGTGGGGTGTTGAAGGTTGAGGGTAAGTGTTCTGATTTGAGGATTGGTTATTGGATGGGTAGTGGTTAGAGTTGGGGTAGTTGTTTTGGGGTTTTCTGTAGGAGTTTTGGTTAGCTTGCTGCTGGTTGTGGTTTTGGTTGTTTCTTGAAGTGTTTTGATTTGAGTTTCTCTGCCATGGTTGTTGATTTTGGTTGTGATTATCTCCCCACCTAAGGTTTGGGTGGTTCTTCCAAGAAGGGTTGTAGGTGTCACCATAGACTTCATTTGGCCCAGAATTTTGGTTGTGCATGTACTGGACTTGCTCTTGCTATTGCTCCTCTTGAGTCTCTTCATTTTGTCCCCATGTGGATGATGGTTGGCTTGTATTAACTGCTGCAACTTGGAGGCTATCAATCCTCTTGGCCATTTGCTCAAATTGTTGTTGAATTTGCTGCTGCATCATTTTGTTTTGAGCCAAGATTGAGTCCACTCCTTCCAACTCCATCACTCCTTTCCTTTGTGATGGTTGGCGTTGCCTTTGGTGAGCAAAGAAATATTGGTTGTTGGCCACCATATCAATGAGATTTTGGGCTTCCTCTGCTGTTTTCATCAATTGTAAAGAACCTCCTGCTGAATAATCCAAGGCCTCTTGAGATTTCAATGTCAAGCCTTCATAAAAATTCTGCAATCTATCCCACTCACTGAACATTCCTGGTGGACACTTCCTGATTAGAGCTTTGTATCGTTCCCATGCCTCATACAAGGGTTCAGTATCCATTTGTGTGAATGTTTGCACTTCAGTCTTCAATCTAATAATGCTTTGAGGTGGGTAAAACTTGGCAAGGAACTTGGTTACTAGATCATCCCAATTGTTGATGCTGCCTCTTGGGAAGGATTCCAACCATTGAGTGGCTTTGTCTCTGAGAAAAAATGGAAATAGCAGTAGCTTGTAACTGTCAGGGTGCACACCATTGGTTTTGACAGTGTCACAAATCCTCAAGAAGGTGGATAAGTGTTGGTTAGGATCTTCAAGTGGTCCTCCTCCATAAGAACAATTGTTTTGAACCAAGGTGATGAGTTGTGGCTTTAGTTCAAAATTATTTGCATTAACATTTGGGGTAAGAATGCTACTCCCACAATGTCTAGGATCTGCACTTGTGTAGGAAGCTAAAACTCTTCTCTGTGGTGGATTATTGTTGTTATTGGCTGCTCCTTCAGCCCCATTTGGTGGGTTTGTTAAGTGTTCCTCCATATCTTGGAATTCTTCTTCTGACTCCTCTTCTCCAATAATGTTTTTCCCTCTTTCAGCTCTTCTTAATCTTCTGAGGGTTCTTTCGTCTTGTTCACAAAAAGTGGGTGTAATTCTCCTTGTACCTGACATACAACCAAAGCATAAAAATCACAACACCAGAAAGCAACAACACTTCAATCCATGGCTGAAGTGAAATGTTAATTGGCTTAAGCAAAAATTCAAATAGTTAGTGTGTTAGTCAAAAACAGAAAAATAAAAAAGTGCTTGATCTAGATCTTCACTTCACATAATCATTGTCAATCTAATCAATCCCCGGCAACGGCGCCAAAAACTTGATGTGTGGAAAATGATCCAACACAAAACTCACCGGCAAGTGTACCGGGTCGCATCAAGTAATAATAACTCACATGAGTGAGGTCGATCCCACAGGGATTGAAGGATTGAGCAATTTTTGTTTAGTGGTTAATTTAGTCAAGCGAATCAAGATTTGGTTGAGTGATTGTAACTTGCAGAAACTAAATTTGCTTGGAAAGTAAAGGGGGAAGGGTAAAGTGCAGTAAATTAAAGAGCAGGAAAGTAAAGAAGCAGATTCTTAAAGTGTAAGTAATGTAAATTGCAGAAACTTAGATTGCAAGAAATGTAAATGGCTGAAGCTTAAAGTGCAAGAAATGTAAATTGCTTGAATCATAAAAGGAATTGGAAATTGGGATTGCAGAATCTGAACAAGAACAACTAAATTGCATTAAACATAAAAGAGAAAATCTAAGTGCAGTGAAGTGGATCTTAACAGAAAAGTAAAATGACTTGAAGAATTTAAAAGCAGGAAAGCAGTGCTTAATTTGCAGCAAAGTAAAAGAGGTTGAAGATCTCAGGAGTGGAAGAGACTAGATAACAATTCTAGATCTCAAATCCTTCCTTGATCCAACAAGAACAATTGCAAGAGAAATGAAGAAAAGTGAATTGCAGAAATTGTAGAAGAAGAAGCAGTAAAGGGAAATTAGAATTCAATTATGCAGAAAATTAAAACAAGATCTCAAGGTGAGATTGAAACAGAAGTTCTTCAATTCTCCACCCAAGATCCAAAGCAAGGAAATAAAAGAGTGTTCAAGCAAGAACCAAGAAGAAGAGAGATCAATTCTCCTTCCAAGTTCTCTGAAATCTAAACTCAAAAACAAAAGCTCAAAAATGAAAAATGAAAGTTTAAAGAAAAATTCAAAATAAAATTCCGCTCCCTAATTACATCAAACTAACTCCTATTTATACACTTTCTATTCTTGGATATTGGAATTTGGATGGGCTTTTGATTTGGTGAAAGAATGAAGTAAGTTGGAATTTTAAATTTCAATTTCAGCCCAAATGCATCTCCCAGGGGAATGCTCAGCTCACAAAGTGAGCTGAGCTTTGTGCCTTGCATAGCGTGTCTTGCTGGTTGGGAAGCATCAGGGGAGAGCTCAGCTCACTTTGTGAGCTGAGCGCTAGTGTCTTGGTGCCAATTTGTGCGCGCCTTGTGCTGCCCAGGACCGTGTCATGCGCGCTCCACTCTTTTCCTGGCCGTGTCAAGATGTGTTGCATGTGCCCATGGATAGCGCTCAGCTCACTTTGTGAGCTGAGCTTTGGTGCATCCAAGGAAGGGTCCTTGGTTCGAAACTTGGAGGAAGCATGCGCTGGAGCTTTTCCTTGGTTTTCTTGTGATGCCTTGCTTCCTTGTTTCCTCATGGTGGTGAGTTCGAACCTTGAGGAGTGCATTTGGCCATTTTTTGCTTATTTTCCTTAGTGAGTAGCGCCTCTCCCATCCCCATTGGTCATGAGTTCAAGTCTTGGAGCATGCATTTGCAAATCATTTTCTTTGAATTATTTCCTCAATGCTCTCGATAATGCTCACTTTGTGAGCTGAGCTTGGTTCCTCATTTCCTTATTTCTTGGCCTTGTGTTGTGCTCAGCTCACTTGTGAGCTGAGCTTTGTGCCTTGGTCTCCTGGAAGCAAGTGTAGCGCTCACTTAGTGAGCTTTGGAGAGAGCTTCATGGTTTTGTTGCACCACACTTCCTCCTTTCTTGGCCACACTTTTTCTCCTTTGAGCCACGCTTCTTAGGCCACGCTTCCTTCTTTTCTTCTTTTCTTCACCTACAATTAATCAAAACAACCAATCAAAGTATCACCAAATTCACAAGGTCTATTAATCATTAAAAATCAATTAAATTTAGCTTAAACCTCATGATTTAGCATCAATTTCATGGTGGTTGTTTGATTCAAAGAAGTCATGCATTTTCATTCCAAATTACTTACTTAGAGTGCAAGAAAGTGCATAAACCAAATGAAAAACAAAGAAAAAGGCTAGTAAAACTAGACTATGATGACTTGTCATCACCACACTTGCACACCCTGGAGGAGAAAAGCTTGCGCCAACATTTGCCTCAAGCTTTTTGGCAAACGTTGGCGCCACACATATACACAAGGGGACCAACGTTTGAGAAAAAGTTTGACCTCAAACTTTAGCCCAAACGTTGGTAGCAGCAAGTGAAGTCATCTGGTATAAAAAGTTTGAGTAAAAGTTTTGATGAGATATTTTGGTGAGAAACGAATTTCTACCAAAACACCCAAAACTAACCGGCAAGTGTACCGGGTCGTGTCAAGTAATAAAAACTCACGGGAGTGAGGTCGATCCCACAGGGATTGAAGGATTGAGCAATTTTAGCTTAGTGGTTGATTTAGTCAAGCGAATCAAGTGTTGGTTGGGTGATTTGTGATTTGCAGAATGTAAATTGCATGAAATCAAAGAGAGCGGGAAAGTAAATTGCTGAAACTTAAAGAACAAGAAATTAAATAACAGAAACTTAAAGTGCAAGAAATGTAAATTGCAGAATCTTAAAGTGCAAGAAATGTAAATTGCTTGAAATGTAAAGGGGATTGGGATGTGGATTTGCAGAATTTAAACACAGAAAAGTTGAATTGCATTAAACAGAAGAGGAAAAGGGGATTGGGATTGAACCGGATCTTGAAGCAGTGAAGTAAATGAAGAGAAAAAGCAATAAACAGGGAATTGAAATGAGAAATTCAGATCTCAGGACCCAGAGACTAGAAAACCAAGTCTAGATCTCAATGCCTTCCTAGATCCAACAAGAACAATAGCAAGGAAATTGTAAATTGCAAAGAAAAGAGATGAAGAACAATGAACCGGAAATGAAATTCAATTAACAGTAAAGAAAGCAGAGAGATCCAAGATTGAGATTGAAACAGAATTTCTTCAATTCTCCAATCCAAGATCCAAGACAAATGTAAAATGAAATTGAAAGCAATGAAAGCAAGAAATTAAAGTGCACTCAAGTTCAAAAGCTCTCCGAAAACTATTATGAAAATTCTAAAAGGAAAGCTCTCTAAACAAATTGAATTCTATCCTATTTATACACTTTCCAAAATGATCTTCAAGCCTTGAGTTGGGCCTTTGTTCTTGGTGGAATTGGGTTGAAAGAGGCCTTGGTTGATTGCTCTTGAAGATTGAAGAAGAACCGAAGTGAACCAATTGAACCGGAAATGAAGTTAGCCAACGTTGGTCTTCAACGTTAGGGCCAAAGTTAGGGGTCTAACTGATGAGATATTTTGGTGAAAAATAAATTTCCACCAAAACACACAAATCTAACCGGCAAGTGTACCGGGTCGCATCAAGTAATAATAACTCACATGAGTGAGGTCGATCCCACAGGGATTGAAGGATTGAGCAATTTTAGTTTAGTGGTTGATTTAGTCAAGCGAATCTAGTATTGGTTGAGTGTTTGTGATTAACAGAAACTAAATTACTTTGAATGTAAAAGGGAAAGGGAAAATTGCAACAAACTAAAGAGCAGGAAAATAAAGAAACTGAATCTTAAAGAGCATGTAAAATAAAGTGCAGAATCTTAACTTGCAAGGAATATAAATGACTGAAGCTTAAAGTGCAAGAAATGTAAATTGCTTGAATTGTAAAAGGGATTGGGGTGTGGACTTGCAGGAATTAAACAAGAAACAAGTAAATGGCATTAAACATAAAAGAGAAAATTGAAGTGCAGTGAAGTAGATCTTAACAGAAAAGTAAAATGACTTGAGAATTTAAAGAACTAGAAAGCAGTGCTTAAATTGCAGCAAATTAAAAGGGGTTGAGATCTCAGGAGTGGAAGAGACTAGATAACAAGTCTAGATCTCAAATCCTTCCTTGATCCAACAAGAGCAATTGCAAAAGAAGTAAAGAAAAGTAAATTGCAGAAGCAAAGTAGATGAAGAAGCAGTAAACAGAAATTCAAATTCAATTATGCAGAAAGAAAATAAACAAGGGATCTCAAGGTGAGATTGAAACAGAATTTCTTCAATTCTCCACCAAAGATCCAAAGCAAGAAAATTAAAGAGTGTTCAAGCAAGAACCAAGAAGAAGAGAGATCAATTCTCCTTCCAAGTTCTCTGAAATCTAAACTCAAAAACAAAAGCTCAAAAATGAAAAATGAAAGTTCAAAGAAAAATTCAAAATAAAAATTCAGCTCCCTAATTACATCAAACTAACTCCTATTTATACACTTTCTATTCTTGGATATTGGAATTTGGATGGGCTTTTGATTTGGTGAAGATTTGAATTAAATTGGACTTTTGGTTGAATTTTCAGCCCATGGGTAATATGCTTCCAGGGGAGTGCTCAGCTCACAAAGTGAGCTGAGCTTTGACACTTAGTGTGGGGAAGCATTAATAGCGTGCTGCTGTCTTGGGGTGCATCAGGGGAGAGCTCAGCTCACTTTGTGAGCTGAGCATTGGTGCCTTAGTGCCAATTTGTTGTGCTGCCCCTTGGACCGTGTCATGCGCTCCACTCCTTTCCTGGCCGTGTCAAGATGTGCCCCCATGCATCAAGAAGTAGCGCTCAGCTCACTTTGTGAGCTGAGCTTTGGTGTATCCAAGGAAGGGTCCTTGGTTCGAAACCCATGGGAAGCATGCGCTACCCCTTTTCTTGGTTGCCTTGCTTCCTTGCTTCCTCAAGGTGTGGGGTTCGAAGCTTGGGGAGTGCATTTGGCCAATTTTGGCTTATTTTCCATGAGAGTAGCGCCTCCACCCTTTCCCTTTGGTCATGGGTTCAAGTCTTGGAGCATGCATTTGGAAATCATTTTTCTTGAATTTCTCCTCTAGCGCTCTCGATAATGCTCACTTTGTGAGCTGAGCTTGGTTCCTCATTTCCTTATTTCTTGGCCTTGTGTTGTGCTCAGCTCACAAAGTGAGCTGAGCTTTGTGCCTTGGTCCCTTGGAAGTGAGTGTAGCGCTCTCTTAGTGCTTGGTGCTCTTGGAATGGGTTCCATGGTTTGTTGCACTACACTTTCTCCTTTGATGGCCACACTTTCTATTCCTTGAACCACGCTTCTTAGGTCACGCTTTTCTTCTTTTCTTCTTTTCTTCACCTACAATTAATCAAAACAACCAATCAAAGTATCACCAAATTCACAAGGTTTACAAATCATAAAACTGCAATTAAATTTGGCCTAAACCTCATGATTTAGCATCAATTATATGGTGGTTGTTTGATTAAGAGAAGTAATGCAATTCCATTCCAAATTACTTACTTCGAGTACAAGAAAGTGTATAAAACCAAATGAAAATGAAGGAAAAGACTATTAAAAAAGGGTATATGATGACTTGTCATCACAACACCAAACTTAAAACTTGCTTGTCCCCAAGCAAGCAGTAAAACATAAGGAAAATTACTAGAAGCAGAGAAGCGTATAAGCCTTTTATTAGAAGACATTGAATACTGGTAAATGGGATTTTTATGCATGGTATCTTAGGGATTTTTATTCTGGGGCTGAGACATCAACATTCCTTTGGATCCTTACTTGAATTACACAAAAAATGAGACTTGTTATTGCTTGGGATTTTTTTCTTGGCTGAGGCTTAATGCTATGTGGTAAGGCAACTTTTTAGAGTAAGCTTTCAGCCAACATTCCCGCCCCAGTTGGTTCAAGATGCTAGGTGTTGAAACACCCCTATGGGCTTACTTGCTCAAGCCTCTCCTTAGCACACACACATCACAGGCATTTAGCTTATTTTGTTCATCTCTGTTTGTTCTTTGGAAATTGATGCCCAGCACCTCTTTGGGTTACTAAATGCTTTGTCTCAAAGTAGCTCTTGATGGTGGACTTTCGGTTGGCAATCCCGGGTTAGTTAACCCAAGTTACCGGGTGATGAAGCACCCCTTAGAACCTAGTTATCCAAGCTTATCTTTGTACAAGAACATCACAGGCATTTATCCAAATTTGCAGCCATTGGTGCCTAGCCTTGTGTATTTCTTTTTTTTTTTTTTTTGCTTCTTTCTTTTGCATTTTTTTCTTTCATTTTGGACCTTTTTCATTTGTCAAGTCTCATGAAATGTAACTCAAGTTTATATCACAAAGTCATGCCAGCATTCAGCCTTATTTATAAATCACCTAATGAACCAGCACATACCACCACATAATCTTATTTTGTCTCATATCATACCAGACTTTTACTCTTTCTCTATTTCACAGTTATTTTTCTTTTATTCAAGCATGAGGAACAAAGCATATAATTCAAGTAAGATGAAAGTGAATCAAGCACTTAGACTAGTAAGCCATAACAGCATGAAAACAAACAAACTTGCAGACAGTAAATGAATCTAGAAAGATACTAATCAACAGGGGACATTTGCACTTTCAATTAACATATTTGAACTAGAATCAGTCAGAGAACAATACAACCTCTTGGAGTCTGTTTGTTTCATCTGTGTCATCATCATTGTTGGGTTCCATGTCCTTCCTCTGTCCATGATGATGTACCTTTTCCTCCAAGAGATTGAATGACTTCCTACAAAAGATATTGAAAGTTGCTTGTTCCCCAAGCACTTGAGAGGTAGTTAGCATGCATGTATGCTTGTGATTCTGTGAACCTAAGTTGGTGTGGGAACACCAAACTTAGTTCCTTGCCTACTTCTATATGTAGCAGAATAAATACATGCATGAAACATCAAGTACTTTTATTAAGGAGGTAAACTATGGACTAGAAAACAAACTATGAACTAGAAAACAACTAAAAACTAGAAACATGACAATTGTTAAGCAGTTTCTCTGATGGTTTAGAGCCAATACTGATCATGTTGAGGGTGCAATATGTTCTTAATGAAATTTTTGGTGGAACACCAAACTTAGCATCCAACATTCACCCCTTAATTATTTTGGTGTGCAACACCAAACTTAGCTCTTTGCAATACTGAGAAATCTACTCAACTCTTTTATTAAATTAGCTATGAAGAGAAAATTACCTCAGGTTGGGTTGCCTCCCAACAAGCGCTTCTTTATTGTCACTAGCTTGACATGTTGTTCTTCACTTTCTTCCTCTTCTTCCAGTTGGTTAAGAGGAATGACCTCAAGGGGGGGAATGTTTCAGCTGTTGTCCCCTTTCTTATTCTCTTCTCAGCAAGCCTCCTTTTGTACATAGCTTGATTGAGCTTGCTTGCTAGTTCAGGGGAAGGATTGTTTGCAGTTGACCTTCTCTTGAATGTTGTCCTTTGTAGCTTGGTCACAATCCTCTTCTCGGTGCTTTTGTTAATTGCCTTCACTTCCTTGAGTCCAAGTTTTGGTGGTTGTGTGGTTGTTGGAGTGATTTCTTCATTAAGAGCTTCTTGCATTGGAGGTTCCATGGGCTTTTCCTCTTTGCACTTCTCTGCTTCAGTTGAGTGTGACTTCTCTTGAGTATCTTTCTCCATTTCTTCTTCATGATTTTCCACTAATTCCTTTGGGAGTGAAGTTTCAGGTTCCTCTATCACCTCAATTAGCTTCTGTGAATATGAAGCCACATGTTCAAACGCCTCCACAACCTCCTTTTCTATTGAAATTTTACTTGACACAAAGGCTTCCTCATCTTGCTTTTCCACTTCCTCACTCACAAATTGGTCTTCATCCTTACTGTTTGATGGTTCTAAGTTCCTCTTTGTTTGCTCTAAGGGCCCATTCATCTTCTTGAGGATGGTTTCTTTCCAGGATTGGGGTTGTGTGTATCTTTCCACGAGTTTTCTATGTATTTCAATGGCTTGGCATTGGCTTTCTAAGGGTTCTTTGGACCATTGAAGGTAATCCTCAACTGCTAATTCAAGAGATGAAGGTTGAGAGTAATTTTTGTGACGTGAATGTGTTGTGGTGAAGTTGTGTTGAGGGGTGTGGAATGAGTTGTGTGATTGATGGGATGACTTGTATGGATTTTGGAGGAAACTTTGTGTTGAGGCATAATCAAGTGATGAAGAACTTTTAAATGAGAAACTGGGACGTGAGGATGGATGCTCTTTCATTCCTTGGTGATACTCCCAGCCACCGTTAGAATAATGACTTGAATTATTTTGTGGTGGTGGGAAGTATCCCATATGATTCTCTTGCTCATCTTGTGTCTCTGAAGCAAATCTCCATGAATTGGAGTGCTCAGGATCTGTAATTTGTTGGTGATATTCCCAGCCATCATTGGAAATTGGTGATGGTGGGTAACATCCCATAAAATTTTTTTGATCATAAGATGAGTTGAACTCCATTTGAATTTTGGAAAACACAACACCATTGAAAATTGAAATTACTCATATCAGAGATGAGAATTTCTTAGTGAGGCAAAAACTCAAACACCTTGGTTTCAATCTATAACAGAGAACAAAAATAAAGAAAATGCTTGATCTAGACCACCACCTCACTTAATCATTGTCAATTTAATCAATCCCCGGCAACGGCGCCAAAAACTTGATGAGATATTTTGGTGAAAAATAAATTTCCACCAAAACACACAAATCTAACCGGCAAGTGTACCGGGTCGCATCAAGTAATAATAACTCACATGAGTGAGGTCGATCCCACAGGGATTGAAGGATTGAGCAATTTTAGTTTAGTGGTTGATTTAGTCAAGCGAATCTAGTATTGGTTGAGTGTTTGTGATTAACAGAAACTAAATTACTTTGAATGTAAAAGGGAAAGGGAAAATTGCAACAAACTAAAGAGCAGGAAAATAAAGAAACTGAATCTTAAAGAGCATGTAAAATAAAGTGCAGAATCTTAACTTGCAAGGAATATAAATGACTGAAGCTTAAAGTGCAAGAAATGTAAATTGCTTGAATTGTAAAAGGGATTGGGGTGTGGACTTGCAGGAATTAAACAAGAAACAAGTAAATGGCATTAAACATAAAAGAGAAAATTGAAGTGCAGTGAAGTAGATCTTAACAGAAAAGTAAAATGACTTGAGAATTTAAAGAACTAGAAAGCAGTGCTTAAATTGCAGCAAATTAAAAGGGGTTGAGATCTCAGGAGTGGAAGAGACTAGATAACAAGTCTAGATCTCAAATCCTTCCTTGATCCAACAAGAGCAATTGCAAAAGAAGTAAAGAAAAGTAAATTGCAGAAGCAAAGTAGATGAAGAAGCAGTAAACAGAAATTCAAATTCAATTATGCAGAAAGAAAATAAACAAGGGATCTCAAGGTGAGATTGAAACAGAATTTCTTCAATTCTCCACCAAAGATCCAAAGCAAGAAAATTAAAGAGTGTTCAAGCAAGAACCAAGAAGAAGAGAGATCAATTCTCCTTCCAAGTTCTCTGAAATCTAAACTCAAAAACAAAAGCTCAAAAATGAAAAATGAAAGTTCAAAGAAAAATTCAAAATAAAAATTCAGCTCCCTAATTACATCAAACTAACTCCTATTTATACACTTTCTATTCTTGGATATTGGAATTTGGATGGGCTTTTGATTTGGTGAAGATTTGAATTAAATTGGACTTTTGGTTGAATTTTCAGCCCATGGGTAATATGCTTCCAGGGGAGTGCTCAGCTCACAAAGTGAGCTGAGCTTTGACACTTAGTGTGGGGAAGCATTAATAGCGTGCTGCTGTCTTGGGGTGCATCAGGGGAGAGCTCAGCTCACTTTGTGAGCTGAGCATTGGTGCCTTAGTGCCAATTTGTTGTGCTGCCCCTTGGACCGTGTCATGCGCTCCACTCCTTTCCTGGCCGTGTCAAGATGTGCCCCCATGCATCAAGAAGTAGCGCTCAGCTCACTTTGTGAGCTGAGCTTTGGTGTATCCAAGGAAGGGTCCTTGGTTCGAAACCCATGGGAAGCATGCGCTACCCCTTTTCTTGGTTGCCTTGCTTCCTTGCTTCCTCAAGGTGTGGGGTTCGAAGCTTGGGGAGTGCATTTGGCCAATTTTGGCTTATTTTCCATGAGAGTAGCGCCTCCACCCTTTCCCTTTGGTCATGGGTTCAAGTCTTGGAGCATGCATTTGGAAATCATTTTTCTTGAATTTCTCCTCTAGCGCTCTCGATAATGCTCACTTTGTGAGCTGAGCTTGGTTCCTCATTTCCTTATTTCTTGGCCTTGTGTTGTGCTCAGCTCACAAAGTGAGCTGAGCTTTGTGCCTTGGTCCCTTGGAAGTGAGTGTAGCGCTCTCTTAGTGCTTGGTGCTCTTGGAATGGGTTCCATGGTTTGTTGCACTACACTTTCTCCTTTGATGGCCACACTTTCTATTCCTTGAACCACGCTTCTTAGGTCACGCTTTTCTTCTTTTCTTCTTTTCTTCACCTACAATTAATCAAAACAACCAATCAAAGTATCACCAAATTCACAAGGTTTACAAATCATAAAACTGCAATTAAATTTGGCCTAAACCTCATGATTTAGCATCAATTATATGGTGGTTGTTTGATTAAGAGAAGTAATGCAATTCCGTTCCAAATTACTTACTTCGAGTACAAGAAAGTGTATAAAACCAAATGAAAATGAAGGAAAAGACTATTAAAAAAGGGTATATGATGACTTGTCATCACTAACTTTGACCCCAACTTTTCATAGCAGTAAACCACATCCTTCTGGTATGGACGTTGGCGCCAACGTTAGGGGTCTAACTTTGACCCTAACGTTGGCCTTGCTTGGTGTGATTGGCGCCAACGTTAGCCTCCACGTTAGGGGGCTAACGTTGGCGCAAACGTTGCCTACTCCCCCATTGTGATTCAAGTGCCAACGTTAGTGGCCCAGGGATGAAGTTTCTCTTGCCAACGTTAGCCTCCAAGTTAGGGGGCTAACGTTGGCTCAAACGTGGGAGCCCAGGGAGTACTTCATGCCCAACGTTAGCCTCCAAGTTAGGGGGCTAACGTTGGGGCTAACTTCAAGCTTCCAAGTTCAATTTCAACTTCCATTCTTCACTTCTAGCCATTCCTCTTTGCTTCAATCTTTCTCCAAGCCTTCTTCACCTATCATTGATCAACCAAACTAATCAAAGTTTTGCTCAAAATCATGAGGTATTCAATCTTCCACAATATGCAACAATTATAGCTCAAAACCTCATGAAATGGCATGAATTCACATATGGTTGGTTCAATCAAGGGAAACATGAAATTCTACTCAATTAGCTTGCTTGTAGCTCAAGAAAGTGCATAATTCTAATGAAAACTAAAGAAAAAGACTAGCTAAAATGGGTTAAGATGACTTGTCATCACAACACCAAACTTAAAGCTTGCTTGTCCCCAAGCAAGAAATGAATTATTAAGAAGAAAGAATGAAATGGAAGAGGAAGTTCATGCTAGCAAAGTGTTATTGATAGTTCATGGGGTTTTATGTGGATATGCAAATGCTCACTTCTTATTGACTCCTAGGCCTAGAAAGTCTCCTTCAAGCTTCAAGTGACATACTGCTATG
Source organism: Arachis ipaensis (assembly GCF_059453495.1). Taxonomy (NCBI): domain Eukaryota; kingdom Viridiplantae; phylum Streptophyta; class Magnoliopsida; order Fabales; family Fabaceae; genus Arachis; species Arachis ipaensis. Next base: position 74,169,680 of record NC_142438.1, read on the forward strand.
ACCTCTCATTATTCCTTTATCCTTGGTCATTACTTTATTCAAAAGCTTTATTTGAGTGTCATGTGTAGCAAGTTCATTTTCTTTTCTTTATACTTGACACATTATTCACCATAGACACTTGGCTCACATTCCTTCTTAAAACATTGATGCCCAGCACCTCTTTGGGCTACTAAATGCTTTGTAGTTAGGTTGCTCTTGATAGTGGATTTTCAGCTGATGATCCCGGGTTAGTTAACCCAAGTCACCAAGTGTTGAGGCACTCCTAAGAGCTTACTAATCCAAGCAGATCCTAGTACAAAAACATCACAGGCATATATTTCAAAGTTCAAGCTATTGGTGTCCAGCTTTCTTTCTTTTTGTTTTTCTTTTGTTTTGTCACTTTTTGGCTCTCTTTGTTCTTTCTTTCTTTTTGTTTTTCTTTCTAACCAAGGAATTCAATTCAATTGAAATTCATAGACAGTAGGCCACTCTCTACTTAGAAGGAGATATCCTAGCTCTTTATTCACTAAAAGTGAGCTATTATACAATCACACACACACTACCACTTACTTTTATTCCACTTCTAACTAACAGAGACCATTTCACTTCACATTCAAACTGTTCTTTTATTAAATTTAAAGATGCAGGGGACAACACATTCTTCTTGTCAAGTGAAAATGAACACACAAGCCAACATAAAAACCAGCCTACAAAAACATAATTGATGCATACTATACTAACAGTTTCTGTTAAAATGGGCATATTCATACTTCCAAATTAGAGCAATTCAATACTGATGGAGTTAAATGACAATACAACCTCTTGGTGGTTCCTTCTTCTTTCATCTCAGCTAATGGTGAGTAGTCCTCCCAGAAGAGTGATTGATTTTCTGCAGTGTTAATGGAAGTTGCTTGTTTCTCAAGCCCTTATGTGATTTGTTAGTGTGCAAGACTTTCTTGTAGGCGTTTGAACTTACTTTGGTGGGTGAACACCAAACTTAGTCTCTTGCCATGTTTCTTATCCATAACCATATGTTGAAAGCTTAAATCTTTGCTAAAGGTAATAGAATTGAAAACTAGAAACAGACAATGCTTAAATGATTTGTCAGATTGCTTGGAGCTGGTAACTCTTTATATAGAAAGTGAGAATGTGCTTTTAAGTAAGATTTTGGTGGAACACCAAACTTAGAATCCTTTATTCTCCCTTAATATGTTTTGATGTGAAACACCAAACTTAGCTCCTTGCAATACATACCACTCATTTAACCTTTTTATTGAACTAATTATGAAAAGAAAAGTACCTCCGGTTGGGTTGCCTCCCAACAAGCGCTCTTTTATTGTCACTAGCTTGACATCTTTCAATTCTTTTCAAGAGGGCTGTAGGTGTTGAACCTCTTTTTCCTTAACCCATTGTCCTCCCAAGTACAACTTTGCTCTGTGACCATTCACAGTGAATTGATTCTTTGTTGCCTCATCTAGTAGTTCAATATTCCCATAAGGAAAAATCTTTGTCACCAAGTATGGGCCAGTCCACTTAGACTTCAGTTTGCCAGGGAAGATTTTAAGCCTTGAATTATACAGGAGTACTTGTTGTCCAGGCTTGAATTCCTTCTTTGTGATCTTCTTGTCATGCCACTTCTTAGCTTTCTCTTTGTATATCTTTGCATTTTCATAAGCTTCCAGTCTGAATTCATCCAGTTCATTTAGTTGTAACAACCTTTTTTCTCCTGCAGCTTGGGGATCAAGGTTGAGGAGTTTAGTGGCCCAAAAAGCTCTGTGTTCAAGCTCTACAGGGAGGTGGCAGGATTTGCCATACAGTAGCTGAAAGGGTGACTTGCCAATAGGAGTTTTAAAAGCTGTCCTATATGCCCACAATGCATCCTCTAGCTTCCTAGCCCAATCCTTTCTTGTGATTCCCACTGTTTTCTCTAGGATCTTCTTTAATTCTCTATTTGCAAGTTCGGCTTGGCCGTTAGTCTGAGGGTGGTAGGGTGTGGCTACTTTGTGAATCACTCCATATTTGTGAAGGAGTTTCTCCATTTGTTTGTTGCAAAAGTGACTACCACCATCACTAATAAGACTTTTAGGCACTCCAAACCTAGTGAAGATGTGCTTTTTGAGGAATTGGAGGACGATCTGTGCATCACAGGTGGTTGTGGCTATAGCTTCTACCCATTTTGAGACATATTCCACTGCTACCAGGATGTATCTAAAAGAATAGGAAGGAGGAAAAGGCCCCATGAAATCAATTCCCCACAGATCGAACAATTCTAATTCCAAGATAAAATTTTGAGGCATCTCATTCCTTCTTGTTAATCCTCCTGCTTTCTGGCATTCATTACATTGGTGTACATATTCTCTGGCATCCTTGAAAATAGTTGGCCAATAGAAGCCACTCTGTAGTATTTTTGCGGCTGTTTTTTCTGGGCCAAAGTGTCCACCATAAGCTGAACCATGACAATGCCACAAGATGTCCCTCACTTCACTTTCAGGAATACACCTCCTGATCACTCCATCAGAGCATCTCTTGAATAAGAAGGGTTCATCCCATGAAAATTTCCTTGCTTCTTTAATCAACTTCTTCACTTGTTGCTTAGAGAATTCTTGCGGTATCTTCCTTCCCACTTTGTAATTTGCTATGTCAGCAAACCAAGGTGCTTGCTGGATCTGCAGAAGGTGCTCATCTGGGAAGCTTTCATTTATTGGCTGGGATGCTTTTTGATTTGTTTTATGTGGTAGTCTTGACAGATGATCAGCGACCTGATTTTCAGTGCCCTTCCTATCTCTTATTTCAATGTCAAATTCTTGTAGGAGCAGTATCCACCTGATGAGTCTTGGTTTAGCATCCTATTTTGACATCAAATACTTGAGTGCAGCATGATCAGTGTAAACTACAACCTTCGATCCTATCAGATATGATCTAAACTTATCAAATGCATAGACTACAGCTAGCAACTCTTTTTCTGTTGTAGTGTAATTTCTTTGGGCCTCATTCAACACTTTACTTGCGTAATATATGACATGATGCAAATTCCCCTTCTTTTGTCCAAGTACAGCACCAATTGCAATGTCACTTGCATCACACATGAGTTCAAAAGGTAATCCCCAATCTGGGGGTGTGATTATTGGTGCTGTTGTGAGTTTATTTTTTAAAGTTTCAAATGCATGCTGACAGTTTTCATCAAAAACAAAAGGGTTATCAAGCATTAACAGATTACTTAAAGGTTTGGCTATTTTTGAAAAGTCCTTGATAAACCTTCTGTAAAATCCGGCATGCCCCAAGAAACTTCTAACAGATTTCACATTAATTGGTGGAGGGAGTTTTTCTATAATCTCAACCTTTGCCTTATCAACCTCTATCCCTTTTCTTGAGACTTTATGGCCAAGAACAATTCCTTCGGGTACCATAAAATGGCACTTCTCCCAGTTTAAAACCAAATTAGTTTCTTGGCACCGTTTCAAGACAAGAGTTAAATGGTTTAGGCAAGCATTGAAATTATCACCAAAAACAGAGAAGTCATCCATGAAGACTTCTAAAAATTTTTCGACCATATCAGAAAAAATGGAGAGCATACACCTTTGAAATGTGGCAGGGGCGTTGCATAGCCCAAAAGGCATCCGCCTATACGCAAAAACTCCAAATGGACATGTGAAGGCAGTTTTCTCTTGGTCCTTGGGGTCTACCACGATTTGATTATACCCAGAATATCCGTCCAAGAAACAGTAATAGGCATGGCCGGCTAACCTTTCCAGCATCTGATCAATGAATGGGAGAGGGAAATGATCCTTCCTGGTGGCATCATTCAATCTTCTATAGTCTATGCACATTCTCCACCCAGTCACTGTTCTAGTAGGGATCAACTCATTCTTCTCATTAGTGATGACTGTCATCCCTCCCTTCTTTGGTACAACTTGAACCGGGCTTACCCATGGGCTGTCAGATATTGGGAATATTATCCCTGCATTCCACAACTTCATTACTTCCTTCTGGACAACTTCCTTCATTGTAGGATTTAGCCTTCTTTGTGGTTGAACCACTGGTTTGGAATTATCTTCCAAGAGGATCTTATGCATACATACTGCAGGGCTGATTCCCTTCAAATCATCAATGGTCCATCCTAAAGCATCTTTGTGAGCTTTGAGTACATCAAGAAGTTCTCCTTCTTCCTTCTTTGACAGGGATGAATTAATGATTACTGGGAAGCTCTCCGATGTGCCAAGGAATGCATATTTGAGATGGGTGGGTAAAGGTTTCAATTCTTGTCTTCGTACATCTTCTTTCTTATCTTGCCTTTCATATTGCTCAGTAAAGGTCTCAGCCACTTGTTCCTCTGTTGTTTCTTGATTTCCTTCTTGCTCTTGAAAATTTTCTTCCAAAGTTTCTTCCACCAAACTATCTATCATCTCCACTCTCACATAATCTTCTTGCTCAGGAGCGTTTTGCATTGATTTGAACACATTTATAATCATTTGTTCATTATGGACCCTGAAGGTCATTTCTCCTTTTTCAACATCAATGATGGCCCTTGCTGTGTGTAGAAATGGCCTTCCCAGAATGATTGAGTCGTTTCCTTCTTCTTCAGTATCCAAAATTACAAAATCTGCTGGGAAGATAAACTCCCCAATCTTTACTAACAGATTCTCCACAATTCCATTAGGTGTCTTGATTGATCTGTCAGCCATGACTAGCGACATCCTGGTGGGTTTAAGTTCTTCTATGGCAAGTTTTCTCATCATTGAGAGAGGCATTAAGTTGATGCTGGCACCCAGGTCACATAGGGCCTTGTTGAGAATTATCTTGCCAATAGTGCATGAGACTACAAAGCTTCCCGGATCCTTAAGTTTTGGTGGAATACCCCGTTGGATCACAGCACTGCATTCTTCTGTGAGTAATATGGTTTCCCTTTCAAGCCAACTTCTTTTCTTGTTGATAAGATCCTTCAGAAACTTGGAATACAGAGGCATTTGCTCAAGTGCTTCGGCCAAGGGAATGTTGATTTCCAGCTTCTTAAAAATTTCAAGGAATTTGTGAAAATGCTTGTCATTAATCTCTTTGTTGAACCTTTGAGGGTATGGCAAGGGAGGAGTGAAGTTATTTCCCTGCCTTTGGTCCTCAGTTGGCCCTTCAATTACTTCCTTTCCCTTTCTTGATTTTTGTGGCTGATCTTCTTTTTCTTGAACTTGATTCTGAGTTGGCTTGCTTGCTGCCTCCTTCTTGTCATTGACTTTCTCTTCTTCAGCTTGTTTCTTGTCACTTTCCTTTGGCTTCTTGGTTGCTTCTTCATTTTTCACCAAGACTCTTCCACTCCTCAATTGTATTGCCTTGCATTCTTCCTTAGGATTTGGGATTGTGTCACTCGGCAGTGAGCTTGAAGATTTCTCAACAGAAATCTGTTTGGAGATTTGCCCAATTTGCCTCTCTAGGCTCTTCATGGAGGCTTCATGGTTCTTGGTTGTCATTTCTTGGTGTTTCCACATTTTGTCTATCAAGGTTTCCAAGTTGGTGAGTCTTTGAGATTCAGGTGATGCTTGTGGTGGGTTGTGAAATGTGGATGGTGGATGGTAGGCATTTTGGTTGGTGGGTTGGTTATTAGATTGGTAATGGTTGGGGTTGGAGTAGTTGTTTTGAGGTTTTCTGTAGGGGTTTTGGTTAGTTTGCTGCTGGTTGTGGTTTTGGTTGTTTCTTAAAGTGTTTTGGTTTGAGTTTCTCTTCCATGGTTGTTGATTTTGGTTGTGATTGTCTCCCCACCTAAGGTTTGGGTGGTTCTTCCAAGAAGGGTTGTAAGTGTCACCATATACTTCATTTGGCCCAGAATTTTGGTTGTGCATGTACTGGACTTGTTCTTGCTGTTGCTCCTCTTGAGTCTCTTCACTCTGTCCCCATGTGGTTGATGGTTGGCTAATGTTGACTGCTGCAACTTGGAGACTATCAATCCTCTTAGCCATTTGCTCAAATTGTTGTTGAAATTGCTGTTGCATCATCTTGTTTTGAGCTAGGATTGAATCCACTCCGTCTAGTTCCATTACTCCTCTTCTTTGTGATGGTTGGCGGCTTCTTTGATGAGCAAAGAAATATTGATTGTTGGCCACCATGTCCACAAGATTCTGAGCTTCCTCAGCAGTTTTCATTAGTTGTAGTGAACCTCCAGCAGAATGATCTAATGCCTCCTGAGATTTCAATGTCAGGCCTTCATAGAAATTTTGCAGCACATCCCATTCATTGAACATCTCTGGAGGGCACTTTCTGATTAAGGCTTTGTACCTCTCCCATGCTTCATACAAGGATTCAGCATCTAATTGTGTGAATGTCTGCACCTCAGTTTTCAGCCTGATGACTCTCTGGGGTGGATAGAATTTGGCTAGAAATTTAGTCACCAAGTCATCCCAACTAGTGATACTTGCTTGGGGAAAAGTTTCAAGCCATTGTGCAGCCTTATCCCTTAATGAGAACGGGAACAGCAGGAGCTTGTAAGTTTCAGGATTCACACCATTGGATTTGACAGTGTCACAGATCCTCAAGAAGGTAGATAGATGTTGATTTGGATCCTCCAATGGTCCTCCTCCAAATGAGCAGTTGTTCTGGACCAATGTGATGAGTTGTGGCTTCAGTTCAAAGTTATTTGCATTGACATTAGGGGTGAGAATGCTGCTTCCACAATGTCTAGCATTTGCAAAAGTATAGGAAGCCAATACTCTCCTCTGTTGTGGTGGATTATTAACTCCTTCTCCTGGATTAGATGTATCTCCTTCCATCTCGTGGTATTCTTCCTCAGATTCTTCTTCTCCAACAATACTTTTCCCTCTTTCGGCTCTTCTTAACCTCCTGAGAGTTCTTTCGTCTTGTTCATGAAAATTGGGTATGGCTCTTCGTGTACCTGACATACAAGCAGAACATAAGAGCACACAAACTAGTGATACTTCAATCTACTGCTAGAATGAAGTTTTAGTTAGCTTAAGCAAAAATTCAAACAGTTAGTGGGTTAATCAAAAGTTAATGAAAAATAAAGAAAAAGTGCTTGATCTAGATTACCACCTCGCTTAATCATTGTCAATCTAATCAATCCCCGGCAACGGCGCCAAAAACTTGATGAGATATTTTGGTGAGAAACGAATTTCTACCAAAACACCCAAAACTAACCGGCAAGTGTACCGGGTCGTGTCAAGTAATAAAAACTCACGGGAGTGAGGTCGATCCCACAGGGATTGAAGGATTGAGCAATTTTAGCTTAGTGGTTGATTTAGTCAAGCGAATCAAGTGTTGGTTGGGTGATTTGTGATTTGCAGAATGTAAATTGCATGAAATCAAAGAGAGCGGGAAAGTAAATTGCTGAAACTTAAAGAACAAGAAATTAAATAACAGAAACTTAAAGTGCAAGAAATGTAAATTGCAGAATCTTAAAGTGCAAGAAATGTAAATTGCTTGAAATGTAAAGGGGATTGGGATGTGGATTTGCAGAATTTAAACACAGAAAAGTTGAATTGCATTAAACAGAAGAGGAAAAGGGGATTGGGATTGAACCGGATCTTGAAGCAGTGAAGTAAATGAAGAGAAAAAGCAATAAACAGGGAATTGAAATGAGAAATTCAGATCTCAGGACCCAGAGACTAGAAAACCAAGTCTAGATCTCAATGCCTTCCTAGATCCAACAAGAACAATAGCAAGGAAATTGTAAATTGCAAAGAAAAGAGATGAAGAACAATGAACCGGAAATGAAATTCAATTAACAGTAAAGAAAGCAGAGAGATCCAAGATTGAGATTGAAACAGAATTTCTTCAATTCTCCAATCCAAGATCCAAGACAAATGTAAAATGAAATTGAAAGCAATGAAAGCAAGAAATTAAAGTGCACTCAAGTTCAAAAGCTCTCCGAAAACTATTATGAAAATTCTAAAAGGAAAGCTCTCTAAACAAATTGAATTCTATCCTATTTATACACTTTCCAAAATGATCTTCAAGCCTTGAGTTGGGCCTTTGTTCTTGGTGGAATTGGGTTGAAAGAGGCCTTGGTTGATTGCTCTTGAAGATTGAAGAAGAACCGAAGTGAACCAATTGAACCGGAAATGAAGTTAGCCAACGTTGGTCTTCAACGTTAGGGCCAAAGTTAGGGGTCTAACTTTGACCCCAACTTTTCATAGCAGTAAACCACATCCTTCTGGTATGGACGTTGGCGCCAACGTTAGGGGTCTAACTTTGACCCTAACGTTGGCCTTGCTTGGTGTGATTGGCGCCAACGTTAGCCTCCACGTTAGGGGGCTAACGTTGGCGCAAACGTTGCCTACTCCCCCATTGTGATTCAAGTGCCAACGTTAGTGGCCCAGGGATGAAGTTTCTCTTGCCAACGTTAGCCTCCAAGTTAGGGGGCTAACGTTGGCTCAAACGTGGGAGCCCAGGGAGTACTTCATGCCCAACGTTAGCCTCCAAGTTAGGGGGCTAACGTTGGGGCTAACTTCAAGCTTCCAAGTTCAATTTCAACTTCCATTCTTCACTTCTAGCCATTCCTCTTTGCTTCAATCTTTCTCCAAGCCTTCTTCACCTATCATTGATCAACCAAACTAATCAAAGTTTTGCTCAAAATCATGAGGTATTCAATCTTCCACAATATGCAACAATTATAGCTCAAAACCTCATGAAATGGCATGAATTCACATATGGTTGGTTCAATCAAGGGAAACATGAAATTCTACTCAATTAGCTTGCTTGTAGCTCAAGAAAGTGCATAATTCTAATGAAAACTAAAGAAAAAGACTAGCTAAAATGGGTTAAGATGACTTGTCATCAAGTTTGCCTCAAACTTTTACTCAAACTTTTATGATTCTTGACGCGGTTCACAATGGGTTTCTCTCCAACTCCAAGAGCAATCAACAGAGACTCTTATCAAGCCAATTCCATCAAGAGCAAAGGCCCAATTCAAGGCTTGAAGACCATTTGAAGAAAGTGTATAAATAGCTTAGGATTTAAGTTTTAAGGGAGAGCTTTTTTCCTGATAGAATTTTCAGAACACTTACAGTGGAGAGCACCTTGACATTTTTGCATTATTGTTTTAGAATTCAAGAGAATTAGAGAGGAGAATTGATCTCTCTTCTTCCTTGTTCTTGTTTGAGCACATTTTACTTTTCTTGTTTCGGATCTTGGGTGGAGAATTGAAGAACTTCTGTTTCAATCTCACCTTGAGATCTCGTTTAATTTTCTGCATAATTGAATTTCCATTTCTGTTAACTGCTTCGGCTTCTACTCTTCTGCAATTTACATTTCTTTATTTCCTTTGCAATTGTTCTTGCTGGATCTAGGAAGGCAGTGAGATCTAGACTTGGCTATCTAGTCTCTTGAGTCCTGAGATCTATAGCTTTCAATTTCAATTTCCTTGTTTCGTTGTCACACCAAGCTTATTCTCATTTTCATTTAAGATCCGGTTTAATTGAATCCATCTTTTACATTTCTGTTTGTTGAATTTTTTCTTTTCCTTGTTTAATTTCTACAAATCCAATTCCCAATTCCCTTTACAATTCAAGCCATTTACATTTCTTGCACTTTAAGATTCTGCAATTTACATTTCTTGCGTTCTAAGTTTCTGCAATTTAATTTCTTATTCTTTAAGATTCAGCACTTTATTTTCTGTTCTCTTTAATTTCATGCAATTTACCCATTCCCTTTACTTTCCATGCAATTTAAATTCTGTTAATCACAAATCACTCAACCAAATCTTGATTCGCTTGACTAAATCAACCACTAAACTGAAATTGCTCAATCCTTCAATCCCTGTGGGATCGACCTCACTCACGTGAGTTATTATTACTTGATACGACCCGGTGCACTTGCCGGTGAGTTTTGTGTGTTTGGAATTCGTTTTCCGAAAATACACATCACCCTGCATCCTTAATTCAATAAAAGAAATGTTTGGAATGTGAAATGAGATAGTTCTTTGTTAGCTGGAAGTACAATAATAGTGAGTGGTGGTATGAATGCATGATTGTATGATAGCTCACTTTTAGTGAATAAAAGAACTAGACTGTCTCCTTTTAAATAGAAGGTAGCTCACTGTCTATGAATCTCAATAGAATAAAAGTCCTAGGTTAAAAAAAAAACAAAAAGAGAAAAGAAATAGCCAAAGAGTGGCAACAGAACAAAAGAAAAATAAAAAGAAACAAAGCTAGACACCAATAGCTTGAACCTTAGAATATATGCCTGTGGTGTCTTTGTACTAGGATCTGCTTGGATTATTAAGTTCTTTGGAGTACATCAACACTTGGTGACTTGGGTTAACTAACCCGGGATCATCAACTGAAAGTCCACTATCAAGAGCAACCTAACTAAAAGGCATTTAGTAACCCAAAGAGGTGCTGGGCATCAATGTTCTAAGAAGGAATGTGAGCCAAGTGTCTATAGTGAATAATGTGTCAAGCATAAAGAAAGAAAAGAGCTTGTTACACATGACACTGAAATAAAGCTTATAAAAAAAATTGTCCGGGTGTAGCATTTTTCGGTGAATAAAAAGTAAAAAGTATTATTAAAAAATTTAAAATTTTTATAAACTAAATTTTTTATTTTTGAATTTTTAAATTATATGATTAAATTATTTTTTTATATTATAAAAGTAAAATAAAGTCCAGCAATATCTAGTAAACAACAAATTTGTAAATTTATTATTTTCTTTTTTACTTTTTAAACAAAAAAATTTTTTTTCTAATAGTAGAAAAATAAAAAATTCTAACAATATACAAAAAAACAAAATAATTGAAAAATTTTAAAATTAATTTATTCTTAATTTGTGAATAAGTGCAACCAAAAATAGTCAAGTGTCCAAGTGTAGCATTATCCGGTGAATAAAAAATAAAAAAAATTTAAAAATTTTAAAAAACTAAATTTTTTATTTTTGAATTTTTAAATTATAAGATTAATTTTTTTTATCTAAATTAGAAAAATAAAATAATGTCCAACAATATCTAGTAAACATCAGATCTATAAATTTATTATTTTTTTTAATTTTAAATAAAAAAATAAATTTTTTTCTAATTGTACAAAAAGAAAAAATTCTAACAATATCTAAAAAATAAAAAATTGAAAATTTTTAAAATTAATTTATTCTTAATGGGTGAAGAAGTGTAGTAAAAAAAAGTCAAGTGTCTGGGTGTACCATTATCCAGTGAATAAAAAATATTTTGAAAAAAAATTAAAAATTTTAATAACTAATTTTTTTTTATATTATGAGATTAAATTTTTTATTTAAATTAGAAAAATAAAATAAAGTCTAGCAATATCAAGTAAATAACAGATATGTAAATTTATTATTTTTTAATTTTTAAAATAAAAAAATAAGTTCTTTTCTAATAATAGAAGAAAAAAATTCCAACAATGTACAAAAATTAGAAAAATTGAAAAATTTTTAATTTTTTAAATTAATTTATTCTTAATTTGTGAATAGGTGTAGCAAAAAAAGTCAACTGTCCGGGTGTAGCATTTTTCGGTGAATAAAAAGTAAAAGATATTATTAAAAAATTTAGAATTTTTATAAACTAAATTTTTTATTTTTGAATTTTTAAATTATATGATTAAATTATTTTTTTATATTATAAAATTAAAATAAAGTCCAGCAATATCTAGTAAACAACAAATTTGTAAATTTATTATTTTTTTTTTACTTTTTAAACAAAAAAATTAATATTTTCTAATAGTAAAAAAATAAAAATTCTAACAATATACAAAAAAACAAAATAATTGAAAAATTTTAAAATTAATTTATTCTTAATTTGTGTACAAGTGCAACCAAAAAAAGTTAAGTGTCCAAGTGTAGCATTATCCGGTGAATAAAAAATAAAAAAGAATTTAAAAAATTTAAAAATTTTAAAAAACTAAATTTTTTATTTTTGAATTTTTATATTATGAAATTAAATTTTTTTATTTAAATTAGAAAAATAAAATAAAGTCTAACAATATCTAGTAAATAACAGATCTGTAAATTTATTATTTTTTAATTTTTAAAATAAAAAATAAGTTCTTTTCTAATAATAGAAGAAAAAAATTCCAAAAATATACAAAAAATAGAAAAATTGAAAAATTTTAAATTTTTTAAAGTAATTTATTCTTAATTTGTGAACAAGTGTAGCAAAAAAGTCAACTGTCCGAGTGTAGCATTTTTCGGTGTATAAAAAGTAAAAAATATTATTAAAAATTTAAAATTTTTATAAACTAAATTTTTTATTTTTGAATTTTTAAATTATATTATTAAATTATTTTTTTATATTATAAAAGTAAAATAAAGTCCAGCAATATCTAGTAAACAACAAATTTTTAAATTTATTATTTTCTTTTTTACTTTTTAAACAAAAATATTAATTTTTTCTAATAGTAGAAAAATAAAAATTCTAACAATATACAAAAAAACAAAATAATTGAAAAATTTTAAAATTAATTTATTCTTAATTTGTGTACAAGTGCAACCAAAAAAAGTCAAGTGTCCAGGTGTAGCATTATCTGGTGAATAAAAAATAAAAAAGAATTTAAAAATTTAAAAATTTTAAAAAACTAAATTTTTTATTTTTGAATTTTTATATTATGAGATTAAATTTTTTTATTTAAATTAGAAAAATAAAATAAGGTCTAGCAATATCTAGTAAATAACAATTTGTAAATTTATTATTTTTTAATTTTTAAAATAAAGAAATAAGTTCTTTTCTAATAATAGAAGAAAAAAAATTCCAACAATATACAAAAAATAGAAAAATTGAAAAATTTTAAATTTTTTAAAGTAATTGATTCTTAATTTGTGAACAGGTGTAGCAAAAAAAGTCAACTGTCCGGGTGTAGCATTTTTTGGTGAATAAAAAGTAAAAAATATTATTAAAAAATTTAAAATTTTTATAAACTAATTTTTTTATTTTTGAATTTTTAAGTAGTGTTAAAGTAGTGTTAGACACCCAACCAATGAAGGTGTCCCCACAATCATCTGAATGCTATACTGTGAACCGGATCCTTTCACTTGAACACCTAGAAATCATCAAAGAGGAGACCGAAAGGAAGTTCACAGTAAGAGGAGAAAAGCTAAGGCACTATGCTTATCAGCCTCCATGATCAAAGAACAAGATGTCAAGCTAGTGACAATAAAGAAGCGCTTGTTGATAGGCAACCCAACCTGAGGTAGTTTTCTTTTCATAGTCTTTTCAATAAAAATGTTGAATAATTGGTATGCATTGCAAGGAGCTAAGTTTGGTGTTGTAACCAAAACAATTTAAGGGAGAATGAAGGATTCTAAGTTTGGTGTTCTACCAAAACCTCATTTAAAAGCACATTCTCACCTCCTGCACAATACTAGCTCCAAGCAATCAAACAAATTATTCAACTACTTAACTGCTTTCTAGTTTTAACTCCATAACCTTTAGCAAGGACACAAGATTTTACATAAAGTTAACCTGTTGCATCAGAGGAAGTGACAAGGAATTAAGTTTGGTGTTCCCATACCAAATTAAATCCAAAAGCCACACTCAATTCATACATACTAACCAGTCACCTAAGGGCTTAAGAAGCAAGCAACTTTTGAGAATTATGCAGGGAACTAACCACCAATTGAAGACATCATGCACCACAACTCAAAAGGGGCACAACAGAAGGAAGAACAAAAGAACTGCAAACCAATAGGTTGTATCTATACTTAACTCTTGCGGTTGAGAAATGCTTCGACTGATGACTTGCTAAAGTGTTCATCTAGTATAGGCAGAATCACTCTTGGCAATAAGAAAGCTAGTCTAAGTGTGTGCTTGTGTGTTTATTTTCACCTAACTAAATGCATGCTTTGTCCCCTGTGATGACAAGTCATCTTAGCCTAGTTTCACTAGCCTTTTTCTTTTGTTTTCAATTGATTTTATCCACTTTCTTAAGCCATAAGCAAGCCAATTGGGTAGATTTCCATGTTTCCTTTGATTCAATCAACCATGGATGAATTAATGCACTTTCATGAGATTTTATGCTATAATTGTCATATATTATGAAAGAAACACAATCTCATGATTTGGGGCATAGCTTTGATTGTTTTGATTGATTGATGATAGGTGAAAAGAGTTTTGAAGAAGGTTGAAGAAAGAAGGAATGGCTAGGAGCAAGAGAGAACAAAAAGCTTGAGCCAAAGTTTGCCTCAAACTTTAGCTCAAACTTTTGGAAGAATTGAAAACACCCCAGAGGAAAAAAAGCTTGAGCCAAAGTTTGCCTCAAACTTTAGCTCAAACTTTTTGGGAAAAAAGCTTGAGCCAACGTTTGCCTCAAACTTTTTGGCAAACGTTGGCATCACAAAACCATCACCCTGGAGGAGAAAAGCTTGCGCCAACGTTTGCCTCAAACTTTTTGGCAAACGTTGGCGCCACACTTGCACACCTTGGAGGAGAAAAGCTTGCGCCAACGTTTGCCTCAAGCTTTTTGGCAAACGTTGGCGCCACACATATACACAAGGGGACCAACGTTTGAGCAAAAGTTTGACCTCAAACTTTAGCCCAAACGTTGGTAGCAGCAAGTGAAGCCATCTGGTATAAAAAGTTTGAGTAAAAGTTTGCCTCAAACTTTTACTCAAACTTTTATGATTCTTGACCCGGTTCACAATGGGTTTCTCTCCAACTCCAAGAGCAATCAACAGAGACTCTTATCAACCCAATTCCATCAAGAGCAAAGGCCCAATTCAAGGCTTGAAGACCATTTGAAGAAAGTGTATAAATAGCTTAGGATTTAAGTTTTAAGGGAGAGCTTTTTTCCTGAGAGAATTTTCAGAACACTTACAGTGGAGAGCACCTTGACATTTTTGCATTATTGTTTTAGAATTCAAGAGAATTAGGGAGGAGAATTGATCTCTCTTCTTCCTTGTTCTTGTTTGAGCACATTTTACTTTTCTTGTTTCGGATCTTGGGTGGAGAATTGAAGAACTTATGTTTCAATCTCACCTTGAGATCTCGTTTAATTTTCTGCATAATTGAATTTCCATTTCTGTTAACTGCTTCGGCTTCTACTCTTCTGCAATTTACATTTCTTTATTTCCTTTGCAATTTTTCTTGCTGGATCTAGGAAGGCAGTGAGATCTAGACTTGGCTATCTAGTCTCTTGAGTCCTGAGATCTATAGCTTTCAATTTCAATATCCTTGTTTCGTTGTCACACCAAGCTTATTCTCATTTTCATTTAAGATCCGGTTTAATTGAATCCATCTTTTACATTCCTGTTTGTTGAATTTTTTCTTTTCCTTGTTTAATTTTTCCAAATCCAATTCCCAATTCCCTTTACAATTCAAGCCATTTATATTTCTTGCACTTTAAGATTCTGCAATTTACATTTCTTGCGTTCTAAGTTTCTGCCATTTAATTTCTTGTTCTTTAAGATTCAGCACTTTATTTTCTGTTCTCTTTAATTTCATGCAATTTACCCATTCCCTTTACTTTCCATGCAATTTAAATTTTGTTAATCACAAATCACTCAACCAAATCTTGATTCGCTTGACTAAATCAACTACTAAACTGAAATTGCTCAATCCTTCAATCCCTGTGGGATCGACCTCACTCACGTGAGTTATTATTACTTGATACGACCCGGTGCACTTGCCGGTGAGTTTTGTGTGTTTGGAATTCGTTTTCCGAAAATACACATCACCCTGCATCCTTAATTCAATAAAAGAAATGTTTGGAATGTGAAATGAGATAGTTCTTTGTTAGCTGGAAGTACAATAATAGTGAGTGGTGGTATGAATGCATGATTGTATGATAGCTCACTTTTAGTGAATAAAAGAACTAGACTGTCTCCTTTTAAATAGAAGGTAGCTCACTGTCTATGAATCTCAATAGAATAAAAGTCCTAGGTTAAAAAAAAAAACAAAAAGAGAAAAGAAATAGCCAAAGAGTGGCAACAGAACAAAAGAAAAATAAAAAGAAATAAAGCTAGACACCAATAGCTTGAACCTTAGAATATATGTCTGTGGTGTCTTTGTACTAGGATCTGCTTGGATTATTAAGTTCTTTGGAGTGCATCAACACTTGGTGACTTGGGTTAACTAACCCGGGATCATCAACTAAAAGTCCACTATCAAGAGCAACCTAACTACAAGGCATTTAGTAACCCAAAGAGGTGCTGGGCATCAATGTTCTAAGAAGGAATGTGAGCCAAGTGTCTATAGTGAATAATGTGTCAAGCATAAAGAAAGAAAAGAGCTTGTTACACATGACACTGAAATAAAGCTTATAAAAAAAAATAATAGTCAAGGACAAAGGAATAATGAGAGGTCATAGCAGTGTGTTGCTTGATGCTTGAAGGAGATTTTCTAGGCCTAAATGTCAATAAGAAGTGAGTATTTACATATCTACATAGAATCCCATGAGCTACCAATAATACTCTGCTAGCATGAACATCTTCTTCCATTTCATTCTTTCTTCTCAATAATTCTTTTCTTGCTTGGGGACAAGCAAGCTTTAAGTTTGGTGTTGTGATGACAAGTCATCTTAGCCTAATTTCACTAGCCTTTTTCTTTTGTTTTCAATTGATTTTATGCACTTTCTTGAGCCATAAGTAAGCCAATTGGGTAGAATTTCATGTTTCCTTTGATTCAATCAACCATGGATAAATTAATGTAATTTCATGAGATTTTGTGCTATAACTATCATATATTATGAAAGAATAACAATCTCATGATTTTGAGCATAGCTTTGATGTCTTTGATTGATTGATGATAGGTGAAAAGAGCTTTGAAAAAGGTTGAAGAAAGAAGGAATGGCAAAGAGCAAGAGAGAACAAAAAGCTTGAGCCAAAGCTTGCCTCAAACTTTAGCTCAAACTTTTGGAGGAGCTTGACTACACCCTGGAGGGAGCAAAAGCTTGCGCCAACGTTTGACCTCAAGCTTTTAGGCAAACATTGGCGCCACAACAAACACACCCTGGAGGGAGCAAAAGCTTGCGCCAACGTTTGACCTCAAGCTTTTAGGCAAACGTTGGCGCCACAACAAACATACCCTTGAGGGAGCAAAAGCTTGCGCCAACGTTTGACCTCAAGCTTTTAGGCAAACGTTAGCGCCATAACAGCCTGAAGGGGTATACTTCCAACAAGAATAACTTGAGTTGTAGATGTCAAATTGAGGTGATTCCAATTGGGTTAGAAAGCTAACATTCAGAGCTTTCCAACCATATATAATAGTCTATAGTGGGCATAAAATTGGCAACGTTGACAGGAGGACAAAGTAGCACCCCAAGAGGCGTGCAAGAGGGATCCACGTTTGGCTCAAAATTTGACCTCAAACTTTGTCTCAAACGTGGATGACAGCAAGGGAGGCTAGCTGATATGAAAAGCTTGAGTAAAAGTTTGCCTCAAACTTTTACTCAAGCTTTTCTGGTTCATGACCTGGTTCACAAATGGGTTTCTCTCCAACTCCAAGAGCAATTAACAGAGGCTTTTGTCAACCCAATTCCATCAAGAGCAAAGGCCCAATTCAAGACTTGAAGATCATTTGAAGAGAGTGTATAAATAGCTTAGATTTTAAGTTTTTAGGGGGCTTTTCCTTTTTAGTTTCGCTGAGTGATTTTGGGAGAGCTTTTGGTTAGGAGTTATTTGGAGATTCTAAGTCTTGGGGAAGGGAATTGAATTCTCTTTCTCTTAGTTTTCTTAATTTTAATTTCATTTACACTTTGCTTGAATCTTGGGTGTTGGAGAATTGAAGGAATTCTGTTTCAATCCCACCCTGAGATCTCTCTGTCTCTCTGTTTTATTTACTGCACTTTTTGAGAAATCAATATTTGCATTCCTTTCTTCTACTGCTTGATCTTTACTTTTCTTGCAATTGAATTCTGAATTTGGATCTAGGAAGGCATTGAGATCTAGACTTGGTTATCTAGTCTCTTGGGTCCTGAGATCTGGAGTTTTCATTTTAATTTCTCTGTTGAATGCGTCTCCAAGTTCATTTACATTTCCAGTTGAGATCCGTTTCATTTTAATTCCTTTTCTATTTTTCTGTTTATCACAATTTACTTTTCCTTGTCTAATTTCTGCAAATCCAATTCCCAATTTCCGTTATAATTCAAGCCATTTACATTTCTTGCACTTCAAGATTCTACAATTTACATTTCTTGCGTTCTAAGTTCTGCCATTTAATTTCTTGTTCTTTAAGATTCAGCACTTTTACTTTCTGTTCTCTTTACTTTACTGCAATCATCCCTCTCCCTTTAATTTATTCTTAATTTGTGAATAAGTGCAACCAAAAATAGTCAAGTGTCCAAGTGTAGCATTATCCGGTGAATAAAAAATAAAAAAAATTTTAAAAATTTAAAAATTTTAAAAAACTAAATTTTTTATTTTTGAATTTTTAAATTATAAGATTAAATTTTTTTATCTAAATTAGAAAAATAAAATAATGTCCAATAATATCTAGTAAACATTAGATCTATAAATTTGTTATTTTTTTTAATTTTAAACAAAAAAATAATTTTTTTTCTAATAGTACAAAAAGAAAAAATTCTAACAATATCTAAAAAATTGAAAATTTTTAAAATTAATTTATTCTTAATGGGTGAACAAGTGTAGTAAAAAAAAGTCAAGTGTCTGGGTGTACCATTATCGGGTGAACAAAAAATATTTTGAAAAAAATTAAAAATTTTAATAACTAAATTTTTTTATATTATGAGATTAAATTTTTTTATTTAAATTAAAAAAATAAAATAAAGTCTAGCAATATCAAGTAAATAACAGATCTGTAAATTTTTTATTTTTTAATTTTTAAAATAAAAAAATAAGTTCTTTTCTAATAATAGAAGAAAAAAATTCCAACAATATACAAAAATTAGAAAAATTGAAAAATTTTAAATTTTTTAAAGTAATTTATTCTTAATTTGTGAACAGGTGTAGCAAAAAAAATCAACTGTCCGGGTGTAGCATTTTTGGTGAATAAAAAGTAAAAAATATTATTAAAAAATTTAAAATTTTTATGAACTAAATTTTTTATTTTTGAATTTTTAAATTATATGATTAAATTATTTTTTTATATTATAAAAGTAAAATAAAGTCCAGCAATATCTAGTAAACAACAAATTTGTAAATTAATTATTTTCTTTTTTACTTTTTAAACAAAAAAATTAATTTTTTTCTAATAGTAGAAAAATAAAAATTCTAACAATATACAAAAAAATAAAATAATTGAAAAATTTTAAAATTAATTTATTCTTAATTGGTGTGCAAGTGCAACCAAAAAAAGTTAAGTGTCCAGGTGTAGCATTATCCGGGGAATAAAAAATAAAAAAGAATTTAAAAAATTTAAAAATTTTAAAAAACTATATTTTTTATTTTTGAATTTTTATATTATGAAATTAAATTTTTTTATTTAAATTAGAAAATAAAATAAAGTATAGCAATATCTAGTAAATAACAAATCTGTAAATTTATTATTTTTTAATTTTTAAAATAACAAAATAAGTTCTTTTCTAATAATAGAAGAAAAAAATTCCAAAAATATACAAAAAATAGAAAAATTAAAAAATTTTAAATTTTTTAAAGTAATTTATTCTTAATTTGTGAACAGGTGTAGCAAAAAAAGTCAACTGTCCGGGTGTAGCATTTTTCGGTGAATAAAAAGTAAAAAATATTCTTAAAACATTTAAAATCTTTATAAACTAAATTTTTTATTTTTGAATTTTTAAATTATATGATTAAATTATTTTTTACATAAAAGTAAAATAAAGTCCAGCAATATCTAGTAAACAACAAATTTGTAAATTTATTATTTTCTTTTTTACTTTTTAAACAAAAAAAATTTTTTCTAATAGTAGAAAAATAAAAAATTCTAACAATATACAAAAAATTAATAATTGAAAAATTTTAAAATTAATTTATTCTTAATTTATGAATAAGTGCAACCAAAAATAGTCAAGTGTCCAGGTGTAGCATTATCCGGTGAATAAAAAATAAAAAAAATTTAAAAAACTAAATTTTTTATTTTTGAATTTTTAAATTATAAGATTAAATTTTTTTATCTAAATTAGAAAAATAAAATAATGTCCAACAATATCTAGTAAACATCAGATCTATAAATTTATTATTTTTTTAATTTTAAACAAAAAAATAAATTTTTTTCTAATAGTACAAAAAGAAAAAAATTCTAAAAATATCTAAAAAATAAAAAATTGAAAATTTTTAAAATTAATTTATTCTTATGGGTGAACAAGTGTAGTAAAAAAAAGTCAAGTGTCTGGGTGTACCACTATCCGGTGAATAAAAAATATTTTGAAAAAAATTAAAAATTTTAATAACTAAGTTTTTTTTATATTATGAGATTAAATTTTTTTATTTAAATTAGAAAAATAAAATAAGGTCTAGCAATATCAAGTAAATAACAAATCTGTAAATTTATTATTTTTTAATTTTTAAAATAAAAAAACAAGTTCTTTTCTAATAATAGAAGAAAAAAATTCCAAAAATATACAAAAATTAGAAAAATTGAAAAATTTTAAAATTTTTAAAGTAATTTATTCTTAATTGGTGAACAGGTGTAGCAAAAAAAGTCAACTGTCCGGATGTAGAATTTTTCGGTGAATAAAAAGTAAAAAATATTATTAAAAAATTTAAAATTTTTATAAACTAAATTTTTTATTTTTGAATTTTTAAATTATATGATTAAATTATTTTTTTATATTATAAAAGTAAAATAAAGTCCAGCAATATCTAGTAAACAACAAATTTGTAAATTTATTATTTTCTTTTTTACTTTTTAACCAAAAAATTAATTTTTTTCTAATATTAGAAAAGTAAAAATTCTAACAATATACAAAAAAACAAAATAATTGAAAAATTTTAAAATTAATTTATTCTTAATCTGTGTACAAGTGCAACCAAAAAAAGTTAAGTGTCCAAGTGTAGCATTATCCAGTGAATAAAAAATAAAAAAGAATCTAAAAAATTTAAAAATTTTAAAAATTTTAAAAAACTAAATTTTTTATTTTTGAATTTTTATATTATGAAATTAAATTTTTTTATTTAAATTAGAGAAATAAAATAAAGTGTAGCAATATCTAGTAAATAACAAATCTGTAAATTTATTATTTTTTAATTTTGAAAATAACAAAATAAGTTCTTTTCTAATAATAGAATAAAAAAATTCAAAAAATATACAAAAAATTGAAAAATTGAAAAATTTTAAATTTTTTTAAGTAATTTATTCTTAATTTGTGAACAGGTGTAGCAAAAAAAGTCAACTGTCCGGGTGTAGCATTTTTTGGTGAATAAAAAGTAAAAAATATTATTAAGAAATTTAAAATTTTTATAAACTAAATTTTTTATTTTTGAATTTTTAAATTATATGATTAAATTATTTTTTACATTATAAAAGTAAAATAAAGTCCAGCAATATCTAGTAAACAACAAATTTGTAAATTTATTATTTTCTTTTTTACTTTTTAAACAAAGAAAATTTTTTTCTAGTAGTAGAAAAATAAAAAATTCGAACAATATACAAAAAAATAATAATTGAAAAATTTTAAAATTAATTTATTCTTAATTTGTGAATAAGTACAACAAAAAATAGTCAAGTGTCCAGGTGTAGCATTATCCCGTGAATAAAAAATAAAAAAAATTTAAAAATTTTAAAAATTTTAAAAAACTAAATTTTTTAATTTTGAATTTTTAAATTATAAGATTAAATTTTTTTATCTAAATTAGAAAAATAAAATAATGTCCAACAATATCTAGTAAACATCATATCTATAAATTTATTATTTTTTTTAATTTTAAACAAAAAAATAAATTTTTTTCTAATAGTAAAAATAGAAAAAATTATAACAATATCTAAAAAATAAAAAATTTACAATTTTTAAAATTAATTTATTCTTGATGGGTGAACAAGTGTAGTAAAAAAAAGTCAAGTGTCTGGGTGTACCATTATCCGGTGAATAAAAAATATTTTGAAAAAAATTAAAATTTTAATAACTAAATTTTTTTTATATTATGAGATTAAATTTTTTTATTTAAATTAGAAAAATAAAATAAAGTCTAGCAATATCAAGTAAATAACAGATCTGTAAATTTATTATTTTTTAATTTTAAAAATAAAAAAATAAGTTCTTTTCTAATAATAGAAGAAAAAAATTCCAACAATATACAAAAATTAGAAAAATTGAAAAATTTTAAATTTCTTTAAGTAATTTATTCTTAATTTGTGAACAGGTGTAGCAAAAAAAGTCAACTATCCGGATGTAGCATTTTTCGGTGAATAAAAAGTAAAAAATATTATTAAAAAATTTAAAATTTTTATAAACTAAATTTTTTATTTTTGAATTTTTAAATTATATGATTAAATTATTTTTTACATTATAAAAGTAAAATAAAGTCCAGCAATATCTAGTAAACAACAAATTTGTAAATTTATTATTTTCTTTTTTACTTTTTAAACAAAGAAAATTTTTTTCTAGTAGTAGAAAAATAAAAAATTCGAACAATATACAAAAAAATAATAATTGAAAAATTTTAAAATTAATTTATTTTTAATTTGTGAATAAGTACAACAAAAAATAGTCAAGTGTCCAGGTGTTGCATTATCCCGTGAATAAAAAATAAAAAAAAATTTAAAAATTTTAAAAATTTTAAAAAACTAAATTTTTTAATTTTGAATTTTTAAATTATAAGATTAAATTTTTTTATCTAAATTAGAAAAATAAAATAATGTCCAACAATATCTAGTAAACATCAGATCTATAAATTTATTATTTTTTTTAATTTTAAACAAAAAAATAAATTTTTTTCTAATAGTAAAAATAGAAAAAATTATAACAATATCTAAAAAATAAAAAATTTAAAATTTTTAAAATTAATTTATTCTTGATGGGTGAACAAGTGTAGTAAAAAAAAGTCAAGTGTCTGGGTGTACCATTATCCGGTGAATAAAAAATATTTTGAAAAAAATTAAAATTTTAATAACTAAATTTTTTTTATATTATGAGATTAAATTTTTTTATTTAAATTAGAAAAATAAAATAAAGTCTAGCAATATCAAGTAAATAACAGATCTGTAAATTTATTATTTTTTAATTTTAAAAATAAAAAAATAAGTTCTTTTCTAATAATAGAAGAAAAAAATTCCAACAATATACAAAAATTAGAAAAATTGAAAAATTTTAAATTTTTTTAAGTAATTTATTCTTAATTTGTGAACAGGTGTAGCAAAAAAAGTCAACTATCCTGATGTAGCATTTTTCGGTGAATAAAAAGTAAAAAATATTATTAAAAAATTTAAAATTTTTATAAACTAAATTTTTTATTTTTGAATTTTTAAATTATATGATTAAATTATTTTTTACATTATAAAAGTAAAATAAAGTCCAGCAATATCTAGTAAACAACAAATTTGTAAATTTATTATTTTCTTTTTTACTTTTTAAATAAAGAAAATTTTTTTATAGTAGTAGAAAAATAAAAAATTCTAACAATATATAAAAAAAAATAATAATTGAAAAATTTTAAAATTAATTTATTCTTAATTTGTGAATAAGTGCAACCAAAAATAGTCAAGTGTCAAGGTGTAGCATTATCCGGTGAATAAAAAAAAATTTAAAAATTTTAAAAATTTTAAAAAACTAAATTTTTTAATTTTGAATTTTTAAATTAAAAGATTAAATTTATTTATCTAAATTAGAAAAATAAAATAATGTCCAACAATATCTAGTAAACATCAGATCTATAAATTTATTATTTTTTTTTAATTTTAAACAAAAAAATAAATTTTTTTCTAATAGTACAAATAGAAAAAATTCTAACAATATCTAAAAAATAAAAAATTGAAAATTTTTAAAAATAATTTATTCTTAATGGGTGAACAAGTGTAGTAAAAAAAAGTCAAGTGTCTGGGTGTACCATTATCCGGTGAATAAAAAATATTTTGAAAAAAATTAAAAATTTTAATAACTAAATTTTTTTTATATTATGAGATTAAATTTTTTTATTTAAATTAGAAAAATAAAATAAAGTCTAGCAATATCAAGTAAATAACAGATCTGTAAATTTATTATTTTTAATTTTTAAAATAAAAAAATAAGTTCTTTTCTAATAATAGAAGAAAAAAATTCCAACAATATACAAAAATTAGAAAAATTGAGAAATTTTAAATTTTTTTAAGTAATTTATTCTTAATTTGTGAACAGGTGTAGCAAAAAAAGTCAACTGTCCGGATGTAGCATTTTTCGGTGAATAAAAAGTAAAAAATATTATTAAAAAATTTAAAATTTTTATAAACTAAATTTTTTATTTTTGAATTTTTAAATTATATGATTAAATTATTTTTTACATTATAAAAGTAAAATAAAGTCCAGCAATATCTAGTAAACAACAAATTTGTAAATTTATTATTTTCTTTTTTACTTTTTAAACAAAGAAAATTTTTTTCTAGTAGTAGAAAAATAAAAAATTCGAACAATATACAAAAAAATAATAATTGAAAAATTTTAAAATTAATTTATTCTTAATTTGTGAATAAGTACAACAAAAAATAGTCAAGTGTCCAGGTGTAGCATTATCCCGTGAATAAAAAATAAAAAAAATTTAAAAATTTTAAAAATTTTAAAAAACTAAATTTTTTAATTTTGAATTTTTAAATTATAAGATTAAATTTTTTTATCTAAATTAGAAAAATAAAATAATGTCCAACAATATCTAGTAAACATCAGATCTATAAATTTATTATTTTTTTTAATTTTAAACAAAAAAATAAATTTTTTTCTAATAGTAAAAATAGAAAAAATTATAACAATATCTAAAAAATAAAAAATTTAAAATTTTTAAAATTAATTTATTCTTGATGGGTGAACAAGTGTAGTAAAAAAAAGTCAAGTGTCTGGGTGTACCATTATCCGGTGAATAAAAAATATTTTGAAAAAAATTAAAATTTTAATAACTAAATTTTTTTTATATTATGAGATTAAATTTTTTTATTTAAATTAGAAAAATAAAATAAAGTCTAGCAATATCAAGTAAATAACAGATCTGTAAATTTATTATTTTTTAATTTTAAAAATAAAAAAATAAGTTCTTTTCTAATAATAGAGGAAAAAAATTCCAACAATATACAAAAATTAGAAAAATTGAAAAATTTTAAATTTTT
This sequence comes from Arachis ipaensis, assembly GCF_059453495.1. Taxonomy (NCBI): domain Eukaryota; kingdom Viridiplantae; phylum Streptophyta; class Magnoliopsida; order Fabales; family Fabaceae; genus Arachis; species Arachis ipaensis. The sequence goes on from NC_142438.1 coordinate 74,194,735, forward strand.
TTAAGTAATTTATTCTTAATTTGTGAACAGGTGTAGCAAAAAAAGTCAACTATCCGGATGTAGCATTTTTCGGTGAATAAAAAGTAAAAAATATTATTAAAAAATTTAAAATTTTTATAAACTAAATTTTTTATTTTTGAATTTTTAAATTATATGATTAAATTATTTTTTACATTATAAAAGTAAAATAAAGTCCAGCAATATCTAGTAAACAACAAATTTGTAAATTTATTATTTTCTTTTTTACTTTTTAAACAAAGAAAATTTTTTTCTAGTAGTAGAAAAATAAAAAATTCGAACAATATACAAAAAAATAATAATTGAAAAATTTTAAAATTAATTTATTCTTAATTTGTGAATAAGTACAACAAAAAATAGTCAAGTGTCCAGGTGTAGCATTATCCCGTGAATAAAAAATAAAAAAATTTAAAAATTTTAAAAATTTTAAAAAACTAAATTTTTTAATTTTGAATTTTTAAATTATAAGATTAAATTTTTTTATCTAAATTAGAAAAATAAAATAATGTCCAACAATATCTAGTAAACATCAGATCTATAAATTTATTATTTTTTTTAATTTTAAACAAAAAAATAAATTTTTTTCTAATAGTAAAAATAGAAAAAATTATAACAATATCTAAAAAATAAAAAATTTAAAATTTTTAAAATTAATTTATTCTTGATGGGTGAACAAGTGTAGTAAAAAAAAGTCAAGTGTCTGGGTGTACCATTATCCGGTGAATAAAAAATATTTTGAAAAAAATTAAAATTTTAATAACTAAATTTTTTTTATATTATGAGATTAAATTTTTTTATTTAAATTAGAAAAATAAAATAAAGTCTAGTAATATCAAGTAAATAACAGATCTGTAAATTTATTATTTTTTAATTTTAAAAATAAAAAAATAAGTTCTTTTCTAATAATAGAAGAAAAAAATTCCAACAATATACAAAAATTAGAAAAATTGAAAAATTTTAAATTTTTTTAAGTAATTTATTCTTAATTTGTGAACAGGTGTAGCAAAAAAAGTCAACTATCCGGATGTAGCATTTTTCGGTGAATAAAAAGTAAAAAATATTATTAAAAAATTTAAAATTTTTATAAACTAAATTTTTTATTTTTGAATTTTTAAATTATATGATTAAATTATTTTTTACATTATAAAAGTAAAATAAAGTCCAGCAATATCTAGTAAACAACAAATTTGTAAATTTATTATTTTCTTTTTTACTTTTTAAACAAAGAAAATTTTTTTCTAGTAGTAGAAAAATAAAAAATTCTAACAATATATAAAAAAAAATAATAATTGAAAAATTTTAAAATTAATTTATTCTTAATTTGTGAATAAGTGCAACCAAAAATAGTCAAGTGTCAAGGTGTAGCATTATCCGGTGAATAAAAAAAAATTTAAAAATTTTAAAAATTTTAAAAAACTAAATTTTTTAATTTTGAATTTTTAAATTAAAAGATTAAATTTTTTTATCTAAATTAGAAAAATAAAATAATGTCCAACAATATCTAGTAAACATCAGATCTATAAATTTATTATTTTTTTTTAATTTTAAACAAAAAAATAAATTTTTTTCTAATAGTACAAATAGAAAAAATTCTAACAATATCTAAAAAATAAAAAATTGAAAATTTTTAAAAATAATTTATTCTTAATGGGTGAACAAGTGTAGTAAAAAAAAGTCAAGTGTCTGGGTGTACCATTATCCGGTGAATAAAAAATATTTTGAAAAAAATTAAAAATTTTAATAACTAAATTTTTTTTATATTATGAGATTAAATTTTTTTATTTAAATTAGAAAAATAAAATAAAGTCTAGCAATATCAAGTAAATAACAGATCTGTAAATTTATTATTTTTAATTTTTAAAATAAAAAAATAAGTTCTTTTCTAATAATAGAAGAAAAAAATTCCAACAATATACAAAAATTAGAAAAATTGAGAAATTTTAAATTTTTTTAAGTAATTTATTCTTAATTTGTGAACAGGTGTAGCAAAAAAAGTCAACTGTCCGGATGTAGCATTTTTCGGTGAATAAAAAGTAAAAAATATTATTAAAAAATTTAAAATTTTTATAAACTAAATTTTTTATTTTTGAATTTTTAAATTATATGATTAAATTATTTTTTACATTATAAAAGTAAAATAAAGTCCAGCAATATCTAGTAAACAACAAATTTGTAAATTTATTATTTTCTTTTTTACTTTTTAAACAAAGAAAAATTTTTTCTAGTAGTAGAAAAATAAAAAATTCTAACAATATACAAAAAAATAATAATTGAAAAGTTTTAAAATTAATTTATTCTTAATTTGTGAATAAGTGCAACCAAAAATAGTCAAGTGTCCAGGTGTAGCATTATCCGGTGAATAAAAAATAAAAAAAATTTTAAAATTTTAAAATTTTAAAAAACTAAATTTTTTAATTTTGAATTTTTAAATTATAAGATTAAATTTTTTTATCTAAATTAGAAAAATAAAATAATGTCCAACAATATCTAGTAAACATCAGATCTATAAATTTATTATTTTTTTTAATTTTAAACAAAAAAATAAATTTTTTTCTAATAGTACAAATAGAAAAAATTATAACAATATCTAAAAAATAAAAAATTGAAAATTTTTAAAATTAATTTATTCTTAATGGGTGAACAAGTGTAGTAAAAAAAAGTCAAGTGTCTGGGTGTACCATTATCCGGTGAATAAAAAATATTTTGAAAAAAATTAAAAATTTTAATAACTAATTTTTTTTTATATTATGAGATTAAATTTTTTTATTTAAATTATAAAAATAAAATAAAGTCTAGCAATATCAAGTAAATAACAGATCTGTAAATTTATTATTTTTTAATTTTTAAAATAAAAAAATAAGTTCTTTTCTAATAATAGAAGAAAAAAAATTCCAACAATATACAAAAATTAGAAAAATTGAAAAATTTTAAATTTTTTTAAGTAATTTATTCTTAATTTGTGAACAGGTGTAGCAAAAAAAGTCAACTGTCCGGATGTAGCATTTTTCGGTGAATAAAAAGTAAAAAATATTATTAAAAAATTTAAAATTTTTATAAACTAAATTTTTTATTTTTGAATTTTTAAATTATATGATTAAATTATTTTTTACATTATAAAAGTAAAATAAAGTCCAGCAATATCTAGTAAACAACAAATTTGTAAATTTATTATTTTCTTTTTTACTTTTTAAACAAAGAAAATTTTTTTCTAGTAGTAGAAAAATAAAAAATTCTAACAATATACAAAAAAATAATAATTGAAAAATTTTAAAATTAATTTATTCTTAATTTGTGAATAAGTGCAACCAAAAATAGTCAAGTGTCAAGGTGTAGCATTATCCGGTGAATAAAAAATAAAAAAAAATTTAAAATTTTAAAATTTTAAAAAACTAAATTTTTTAATTTTGAATTTTTAAATTATAAGATTAAATTTTTTTATCTAAATTAGAAAAATAAAATAATGTCCAACAATATCTAGTAAACATCAGATCTATAAATTTATTATTTTTTTTAATTTTAAACAAAAAAATAAATTTTTTTATAATAGTACAAATAGAAAAAATTCTAACAATATCTAAAAAATAAAAAATTGAAAATTTTTAAAATTAATTTATTCTTAATGGGTGAACAAGTGTAGTAAAAAAAAAGTCAAGTGTCTGGGTGTACCATTATCCGGTGAATAAAAAATATTTTGAAAAAAATTAAAAATTTTAATAACTAATTTTTTTTTATATTATGAGATTAAATTTTTTTATTTAAATTATAAAAATAAAATAAAGTCTAGCAATATCAAGTAAATAACAGATCTGTAAATTTATTATTTTTTAATTTTTAAAATAAAAAAATAAGTTCTTTTCTAATAATAGAAGAAAAAAATTCCAACAATTTACAAAAATTAGAAAAATTGAAAAATTTTAAATTTTTTTAAGTAATTTATTCTTAATTTGTGAACAGGTGTAGCAAAAAAAGTCAACTGTCCGGATGTAGCATTTTTCGGTGAATAAAAAGTAAAAAATATTATTAAAAAATTTAAAATTTTTATAAACTAAATTTTTTATTTTTGAATTTTTAAATTATATGATTAAATTATTTTTTACATTATAAAAGTAAAATAAAGTCCAGCAATATCTAGTAAACAACAAATTTGTAAATTTATTATTTTCTTTTTTACTTTTTAAACAAAGAAAATTTTTTTCTAGTAGTAGAAAAATAAAAAATTCTAACAATATACAAAAAAATAATAATTGAAAAATTTTAAAATTAATTTATTCTTAATTTGTGAATAAGTGCAACCAAAAATAGTCAAGTGTCCAGCTGTAGCATTATCCGGTGAATAAAAAATAAAAAAAATTTTAAAATTTTAAAATTTTAAAAAACTAAATTTTTTAATTTTGAATTTTTAAATTATAAGATTAAATTTTTTTATCTAAATTAGAAAAATAAAATAATGTCCAACAATATCTAGTAAACATCAGATCTATAAATTTATTATTTTTTTTAATTTTAAACAAAAAAATAAATTTTTTTATAATAGTACAAATAGAAAAAATTCTAACAATATCTAAAAAATAAAAAATTGAAAATTTTTAAAATTAATTTATTCTTAATGGGTGAACAAGTGTAGTAAAAAAAAAGTCAAGTGTCTGGGTGTACCATTATCCGGTGAATAAAAAATATTTTGAAAAAAATTAAAAATTTTAATAACTAATTTTTTTTTATATTATGAGATTAAATTTTTTTATTTAAATTATAAAAATAAAATAAAGTCTAGCAATATCAAGTAAATAACAGATCTGTAAATTTATTATTTTTTAATTTTTAAAATAAAAAAATAAGTTCTTTTCTAATAATAGAAGAAAAAAATTCCAACAATTTACAAAAATTAGAAAAATTGAAAAATTTTAAATTTTTTTAAGTAATTTATTCTTAATTTGTGAACAGGTGTAGCAAAAAAAGTCAACTGTCCGGATGTAGCATTTTTCGGTGAATAAAAAGTAAAAAATATTATTAAAAAATTTAAAATTTTTATAAACTAAATTTTTTATTTTTGAATTTTTAAATTATATGATTAAATTATTTTTTACATTATAAAAGTAAAATAAAGTCCAGCAATATCTAGTAAACAACAAATTTGTAAATTTATTATTTTCTTTTTTACTTTTTAAACAAAGAAAATTTTTTTCTAGTAGTAGAAAAATAAAAAATTCTAACAATATACAAAAAAATAATAATTGAAAAATTTTAAAATTAATTTATTCTTAATTTGTGAATAAGTGCAACCAAAAATAGTCAAGTGTCCAGGTGTAGCATTATCCGGTGAATAAAAAATAAAAAAAATTTTAAAAGTTTAAAATTTTAAAAAACTAAATTTTTTAATTTTGAATTTTTAAATTATAAGATTAAATTTTTTTATCTAAATTAGAAAAATAAAATAATGTCCAACAATATCTAGTAAACATCAGATCTATAAATTTATTATTTTTTTTAATTTTAAACAAAAAAATAAATTTTTTTATAATAGTACAAATAGAAAAAATTCTAACAATATCTAAAAAATAAAAAATTGAAAATTTTTAAAATTAATTTATTCTTAATGGGTGAACAAGTGTAGTAAAAAAAAAGTCAAGTGTCTGGGTGTACCATTATCCGGTGAATAAAAAATATTTTGAAAAAAATTAAAAATTTTAATAACTAATTTTTTTTTATATTATGAGATTAAATTTTTTTATTTAAATTATAAAAATAAAATAAAGTCTAGCAATATCAAGTAAATAACAGATCTGTAAATTTATTATTTTTTAATTTTTAAAATAAAAAAATAAGTTCTTTTCTAATAATAGAAGAAAAAAATTCCAACAATTTACAAAAATTAGAAAAATTGAGAAATTTTAAATTTTTTTAAGTAATTTATTCTTAATTTGTGAACAGGTGTAGCAAAAAAAGTCAACTGTCCGGATGTAGCATTTTTCGGTGAATAAAAAGTAAAAAATATTATTAAAAAATTTAAAATTTTTATAAACTAAATTTTTTATTTTTGAATTTTTAAATTATATGATTAAATTATTTTTTACATTATAAAAGTAAAATAAAGTCCAGCAATATCTAGTAAACAACAAATTTGTAAATTTATTATTTTCTTTTTTACTTTTTAAACAAAGAAAATTTTTTTCTAGTAGTAGAAAAATAAAAAATTCGAACAATATACAAAAAAATAATAATTGAAAAATTTTAAAATTAATTTATTCTTAATTTGTGAATAAGTACAACAAAAAATAGTCAAGTGTCCAGGTGTAGCATTATCCCGTGAATAAAAAATAAAAAAATTTAAAAATTTTAAAAATTTTAAAAAACTAAATTTTTTAATTTTGAATTTTTAAATTATAAGATTAAATTTTTTTATCTAAATTAGAAAAATAAAATAATGTCCAACAATATCTAGTAAACATCAGATCTATAAATTTATTATTTTTTTTAATTTTAAACAAAAAAATAAATTTTTTTCTAATAGTAAAAATAGAAAAAATTATAACAATATCTAAAAAATAAAAAATTTAAAATTTTTAAAATTAATTTATTCTTGATGGGTGAACAAGTGTAGTAAAAAAAAGTCAAGTGTCTGGGTGTACCATTATCCGGTGAATAAAAAATATTTTGAAAAAAATTAAAATTTTAATAACTAAATTTTTTTTATATTATGAGATTAAATTTTTTTATTTAAATTAGAAAAATAAAATAAAGTCTAGCAATATCAAGTAAATAACAGATCTGTAAATTTATTATTTTTTAATTTTAAAAATAAAAAAATAAGTTCTTTTCTAATAATAGAAGAAAAAAATTCCAACAATATACAAAAATTAGAAAAATTGAAAAATTTTAAATTTCTTTAAGTAATTTATTCTTAATTTGTGAACAGGTGTAGCAAAAAAAGTCAACTATCCGGATGTAGCATTTTTCGGTGAATAAAAAGTAAAAAATATTATTAAAAAATTTAAAATTTTTATGAACTAAATTTTTTATTTTTGAATTTTTAAATTATATGATTAAATTATTTTTTACATTATAAAAGTAAAATAAAGTCCAGCAATATCTAGTAAACAACAAATTTGTAAATTTATTATTTTCTTTTTTACTTTTTAAACAAAGAAAATTTTTTTCTAGTAGTAGAAAAATAAAAAATTCGAACAATATACAAAAAAATAATAATTGAAAAATTTTAAAATTAATTTATTCTTAATTTGTGAATAAGTACAACAAAAAATAGTCAAGTGTCCAGGTGTAGCATTATCCCGTGAATAAAAAATAAAAAAATTTAAAAATTTTAAAAATTTTAAAAAACTAAATTTTTTAATTTTGAATTTTTAAATTATAAGATTAAATTTTTTTATCTAAATTAGAAAAATAAAATAATGTCCAACAATATCTAGTAAACATCAGATCTATAAATTTATTATTTTTTTTAATTTTAAACAAAAAAATAAATTTTTTTCTAATAGTAAAAATAGAAAAAATTATAACAATATCTAAAAAATAAAAAATTTAAAATTTTTAAAATTAATTTATTCTTGATGGGTGAACAAGTGTAGTAAAAAAAAGTCAAGTGTCTGGGTGTACCATTATCCGGTGAATAAAAAATATTTTGAAAAAAATTAAAATTTTAATAACTAAATTTTTTTTATATTATGAGATTAAATTTTTTTATTTAAATTAGAAAAATAAAATAAAGTCTAGTAATATCAAGTAAATAACAGATCTGTAAATTTATTATTTTTTAATTTTAAAAATAAAAAAATAAGTTCTTTTCTAATAATAGAAGAAAAAAATTCCAACAATATACAAAAATTAGAAAAATTGAAAAATTTTAAATTTTTTTAAGTAATTTATTCTTAATTTGTGAACAGGTGTAGCAAAAAAAGTCAACTATCCGGATGTAGCATTTTTCGGTGAATAAAAAGTAAAAAATATTATTAAAAAATTTAAAATTTTTATAAACTAAATTTTTTATTTTTGAATTTTTAAATTATATGATTAAATTATTTTTTACATTATAAAAGTAAAATAAAGTCCAGCAATATCTAGTAAACAACAAATTTGTAAATTTATTATTTTCTTTTTTACTTTTTAAACAAAGAAAATTTTTTTCTAGTAGTAGAAAAATAAAAAATTCTAACAATATATAAAAAAAAATAATAATTGAAAAATTTTAAAATTAATTTATTCTTAATTTGTGAATAAGTGCAACCAAAAATAGTCAAGTGTCAAGGTGTAGCATTATCCGGTGAATAAAAAAAAATTTAAAAATTTTAAAAATTTTAAAAAACTAAATTTTTTAATTTTGAATTTTTAAATTAAAAGATTAAATTTTTTTATCTAAATTAGAAAAATAAAATAATGTCCAACAATATCTAGTAAACATCAGATCTATAAATTTATTATTTTTTTTTAATTTTAAACAAAAAAATAAATTTTTTTCTAATAGTACAAATAGAAAAAATTCTAACAATATCTAAAAAATAAAAAATTGAAAATTTTTAAAAATAATTTATTCTTAATGGGTGAACAAGTGTAGTAAAAAAAAGTCAAGTGTCTGGGTGTACCATTATCCGGTGAATAAAAAATATTTTGAAAAAAATTAAAAATTTTAATAACTAAATTTTTTTTATATTATGAGATTAAATTTTTTTATTTAAATTAGAAAAATAAAATAAAGTCTAGCAATATCAAGTAAATAACAGATCTGTAAATTTATTATTTTTAATTTTTAAAATAAAAAAATAAGTTCTTTTCTAATAATAGAAGAAAAAAATTCCAACAATATACAAAAATTAGAAAAATTGAGAAATTTTAAATTTTTTTAAGTAATTTATTCTTAATTTGTGAACAGGTGTAGCAAAAAAAGTCAACTGTCCGGATGTAGCATTTTTCGGTGAATAAAAAGTAAAAAATATTATTAAAAAATTTAAAATTTTTATAAACTAAATTTTTTATTTTTGAATTTTTAAATTATATGATTAAATTATTTTTTACATTATAAAAGTAAAATAAAGTCCAGCAATATCTAGTAAACAACAAATTTGTAATATTATTATTTTCTTTTTTACTTTTTAAACAAAGAAAAATTTTTTCTAGTAGTAGAAAAATAAAAAATTCTAACAATATACAAAAAAATAATAATTGAAAAGTTTTAAAATTAATTTATTCTTAATTTGTGAATAAGTGCAACCAAAAATAGTCAAGTGTCCAGGTGTAGCATTATCCGGTGAATAAAAAATAAAAAAAATTTTAAAATTTTAAAATTTTAAAAAACTAAATTTTTTAATTTTGAATTTTTAAATTATAAGATTAAATTTTTTTATCTAAATTAGAAAAATAAAATAATGTCCAACAATATCTAGTAAACATCAGATCTATAAATTTATTATTTTTTTTAATTTTAAACAAAAAAATAAATTTTTTTCTAATAGTACAAATAGAAAAAATTATAACAATATCTAAAAAATAAAAAATTGAAAATTTTTAAAATTAATTTATTCTTAATGGGTGAACAAGTGTAGTAAAAAAAAGTCAAGTGTCTGGGTGTACCATTATCCGGTGAATAAAAAATATTTTGAAAAAAATTAAAAATTTTAATAACTAATTTTTTTTTATATTATGAGATTAAATTTTTTTATTTAAATTATAAAAATAAAATAAAGTCTAGCAATATCAAGTAAATAACAGATCTGTAAATTTATTATTTTTTAATTTTTAAAATAAAAAAATAAGTTCTTTTCTAATAATAGAAGAAAAAAAATTCCAACAATATACAAAAATTAGAAAAATTGAAAAATTTTAAATTTTTTTAAGTAATTTATTCTTAATTTGTGAACAGGTGTAGCAAAAAAAGTCAACTGTCCGGATGTAGCATTTTTCGGTGAATAAAAAGTAAAAAATATTATTAAAAAATTTAAAATTTTTATAAACTAAATTTTTTATTTTTGAATTTTTAAATTATATGATTAAATTATTTTTTACATTATAAAAGTAAAATAAAGTCCAGCAATATCTAGTAAACAACAAATTTGTAAATTTATTATTTTCTTTTTTACTTTTTAAACAAAGAAAAATTTTTTCTAGTAGTAGAAAAATAAAAAATTCTAACAATATACAAAAAAATAATAATTGAAAAATTTTAAAATTAATTTATTCTTAATTTGTGAATAAGTGCAACCAAAAATAGTCAAGTGTCCAGGTGTAGCATTATCCGGTGAATAAAAAATAAAAAAAAATTTAAAATTTTAAAATTTTAAAAAACTAAATTTTTTAATTTTGAATTTTTAAATTATAAGATTAAATTTTTTTATCTAAATTAGAAAAATAAAATAATGTCCAACAATATCTAGTAAACATCAGATCTATAAATTTATTATTTTTTTTAATTTTAAACAAAAAAATAAATTTTTTTATAATAGTACAAATAGAAAAAATTCTAACAATATCTAAAAAATAAAAAATTGAAAATTTTTAAAATTAATTTATTCTTAATGGGTGAACAAGTGTAGTAAAAAAAAAGTCAAGTGTCTGGGTGTACCATTATCCGGTGAATAAAAAATATTTTGAAAAAAATTAAAAATTTTAATAACTAATTTTTTTTTATATTATGAGATTAAATTTTTTTATTTAAATTATAAAAATAAAATAAAGTCTAGCAATATCAAGTAAATAACAGATCTGTAAATTTATTATTTTTTAATTTTTAAAATAAAAAAATAAGTTCTTTTCTAATAATAGAAGAAAAAAATTCCAACAATTTACAAAAATTAGAAAAATTGAAAAATTTTAAATTTTTTTAAGTAATTTATTCTTAATTTGTGAACAGGTGTAGCAAAAAAAGTCAACTGTCCGGATGTAGCATTTTTCGGTGAATAAAAAGTAAAAAATATTATTAAAAAATTTAAAATTTTTATAAACTAAATTTTTTATTTTTGAATTTTTAAATTATATGATTAAATTATTTTTTACATTATAAAAGTAAAATAAAGTCCAGCAATATCTAGTAAACAACAAATTTGTAAATTTATTATTTTCTTTTTTACTTTTTAAACAAAGAAAATTTTTTTCTAGTAGTAGAAAAATAAAAAATTCTAACAATATACAAAAAAATAATAATTGAAAAAATTTAAAATTAATTTATTCTTAATTTGTGAATAAGTGCAACCAAAAATAGTCAAGTGTCCAGCTGTAGCATTATCCGGTGAATAAAAAATAAAAAAAATTTTAAAATTTTAAAATTTTAAAAAACTAAATTTTTTAATTTTGAATTTTTAAATTATAAGATTAAATTTTTTTATCTAAATTAGAAAAATAAAATAATGTCCAACAATATCTAGTAAACATCAGATCTATAAATTTATTATTTTTTTTAATTTTAAACAAAAAAATAAATTTTTTTATAATAGTACAAATAGAAAAAATTCTAACAATATCTAAAAAATAAAGAATTGAAAATTTTTAAAATTAATTTATTCTTAATGGGTGAACAAGTGTAGTAAAAAAAAAGTCAAGTGTCTGGGTGTACCATTATCCGGTGAATAAAAAATATTTTGAAAAAAATTAAAAATTTTAATAACAAATTTTTTTTTATATTATGAGATTAAATTTTTTTATTTAAATTATAAAAATAAAATAAAGTCTAGCAATATCAAGTAAATAACAGATCTGTAAATTTATTATTTTTTAATTTTTAAAATAAAAAAATAAGTTCTTTTCTAATAATAGAAGAAAAAAATTCCAACAATTTACAAAAATTAGAAAAATTGAAAAATTTTAAATTTTTTTAAGTAATTTATTCTTAATTTGTGAACAGGTGTAGCAAAAAAAGTCAACTGTCCGGATGTAGCATTTTTCGGTGAATAAAAAGTAAAAAATATTATTAAAAAATTTAAAATTTTTATAAACTAAATTTTTTATTTTTGAATTTTTAAATTATATGATTAAATTATTTTTTACATTATAAAAGTAAAATAAAGTCCAGCAATATCTAGTAAACAACAAATTTGTAAATTTATTATTTTCTTTTTTACTTTTTAAACAAAGAAAATTTTTTTCTAGTAGTAGAAAAATAAAAAATTCTAACAATATACAAAAAAATAATAATTGAAAAATTTTAAAATTAATTTATTCTTAATTTGTGAATAAGTGCAACCAAAAATAGTCAAGTGTCCACGTGTAGCATTATCCGGTGAATAAAAAATAAAAAAAATTTAAAAATTTTAAAAATTTTAAGAAAATAAATTTTTTAATTTTGAATTTTTAAATTATAAGATTAAATTTTTTTATCTAAATTAGAAAAATAAAATAATGTCCAACAATATCTAGTAAACATCAGATCTATAAATTTATTATTTTTTTTTAATTTTAAACAAAAAAATAAATTTTTTTCTAATAGTAAAAATAGAAAAAATTCTAACAATATCTAAAAAATAAAAAATTGAAAATTTTTAAAATTAATTTATTCTTAATGGGTGAACAAGTGTAGTAAAAAAAAAGTCAAGTGTCTGGGTGTACCATTATCCAGTGAATAAAAAATATTTTGAAAAAAATTAAAAATTTTAATAACTAAATTTTTTTTATATTATGAGATTAAATTTTTTTATTTAAATTAGAAAAATAAAATAAAGTCTAGCAATATCAAGTAAATAACATATCTGTAAATTTATTATTTTTTAATTTTTAAAATAAAAAAATTAGTTCTTTTCTAATAATAGAAGAAAAAAATTCCAACAATATACAAAAATTAGAAAAATTGAAAAATTTTAAATTTTTTTAAGTAATTTATTCTTAATTTGTGAACAGGTGTAGCAAAAAAAGTCAACTGTCCGGATGTAGCATTTTTCGGTGAATAAAAAGTAAAAAATATTGTTAAAAAATTTAAAATTTTTATAAACTAAATTTTTTATTTTTGAATTTTTAAATTATATGATTAAATTATTTTTTACATTATAAAAGTAAAATAAAGTCCAGCAATATCTAGTAAACAACAAATTTGTAAATTTATTATTTTCTTTTTTACTTTTTAAACAAAGAAAATTTTTTTCTAGTAGTAGAAAAATAAAAAATTCTAACAATATACAAAAAAATAATAATTGAAAAATTTTAAAATTAATTTATTCTTAATTTGTGAATAAGTGCAACCAAAAATAGTCAAGTGTCCAGGTGTAGCATTATCCGGTGAATAAAAAATAAAAAAAATTTAAAAATTTTAAAAAAATAATTTTTTTAATTTTGAATTTTTAAATTATAAGATTAAATTTTTTTATCTAAATTAGAAAAATAAAATAATGTCCAACAATATCTAGTAAACATCAGATCTATAAATTTATTATTTTTTTTAATTTTAAACAAAAAAATAAATTTTTTTCTAATAGTACAAATAGAAAAAATTCTAACAATATCTAAAAAATAAAAAATTGAAAATTTTTAAAATTAATTTATTCTTAATGGGTGAACAAGTGTAGTAAAAAAAAGTCAAGTGTCTGGGTGTACCATTATCCGGTGAATAAAAAATATTTTGAAAAAAATTAAAAATTTTAATAACTAATTTTTTTTTATATTATGAGATTAAATTTTTTTATTTAAATTATAAAAATAAAATAAAGTCTAGCAATATCAAGTAAATAACAGATCTGTAAATTTATTATTTTTTAATTTTTAAAATAAAAAAATAAGTTCTTTTCTAATAATAGAAGAAAAAAATTCCAACAATTTACAAAAATTAGAAAAATTGAAAAATTTTAAATTTTTTTAAGTAATTTATTCTTAATTTGTGAACAGGTGTAGCAAAAAAAGTCAACTGTCCGGATGTAGCATTTTTCGGTGAATAAAAAGTAAAAAATATTATTAAAAAATTTAAAATTTTTATAAACTAAATTTTTTATTTTTGAATTTTTAAATTATATGATTAAATTATTTTTTACATTATAAAAGTAAAATAAAGTCCAGCAATATCTAGTAAACAACAAATTTGTAAATTTATTATTTTCTTTTTTACTTTTTAAACAAAGAAAATTTTTTTCTAGTAGTAGAAAAATAAAAAATTCTAACAATATACAAAAAAATAATAATTGAAAAATTTTAAAATTAATTTATTCTTAATTTGTGAATAAGTGCAACAAAAAATAGTCAAGTGTCCAGGTGTAGCATTATCCGGTGAATAAAAAATAAAAAAAATTTAAAAATTTTAAAAATTTTAAAAAAATAAATTTTTTAATTTTGAATTTTTAAATTATAAGATTAAATTTTTTTATCTAAATTAGAAAAATAAAATAATGTCCAACAATATCTAGTAAACATCAGATCTATAAATTTATTATTTTTTTTAATTTTAAACAAAAAAATAAATTTTTTTCTAATAGTACAAATAGAAAAAATTCTAACAATATCTAAAAAATAAAAAATTGAAAATTTTTAAAATTAATTTATTCTTAATGGGTGAACAAGTGTAGTAAAAAAAAGTCAAGTGTCTGGGTGTACCATTATCCGGTGAATAAAAAATATTTTGAAAAAATTTAAAATTTTAATAACTAAATTTTTTTTATATTATGAGATTAAATTTTTCCATTTAAATTAGAAAAATAAAATAAAGTCTAGCAATATCAAGTAAATAACAGATCTGTAAATTTATTATTTTTTAATTTTTAAAATAAAAAAATAAGTTCTTTTCTAATAATAGAAGAAAAAAAATTCCAACAATATACAAAAATTAGAAAAATTGAAAAATTTTAAATTTTTTTAAGTAATTTATTCTTAATTTGTGAACAAGTGTAGCAAAAAAAGTCAACTGTCCGGATGTAGCATTTTTCGGTGAATAAAAAGTAAAAAATATTATTAAAAAATTTAAAATTTTTATAAACTAAATTTTTTATTTTTGAATTTTTAAATTATATGATTAAATTATTTTTTACATTATAAAAGTAAAATAAAGTCCAGCAATATCTAGTAAACAACAAATTTGTAAATTTATTATTTTCTTTTTTACTTTTTAAACAAAGAAAATTTTTTTCTAGTAGTAGAAAAATAAAAAATTCTAACAATATACAAAAAAATAATAACTGAAAAATTTTAAAATTAATTTATTCTTAATTTGTGAATAAGTGCAACAAAAAATAGTCAAGTGTCCAGGTGTAGCATTATCCGGTGAATAAAAAATAAAAAAAATTTAAAAATTTTAAAAATTTTAAAAAAATAAATTTTTTAATTTTGAATTTTTAAATTATAAGATTAAACTTTTTTATCTAAATTAGAAAAATAAAATAATGTCCAACAATATCTGGTAAACATCAGATCTATAAATTTATTATTTTTTTTAATTTTAAACAAAAAATAAATTTTTTTCTAATAGTACAAATAGAAAAAATTCTAACAATATCTAAAAAATAAAAAATTGAAAATTTTTAAAATTAATTTATTCTTAATGGGTGAACAAGTGTAGTAAAAACAAGTCAAGTGTCTGGGTGTACCATTATCCGGTGAATAAAAAATATTTTGAAAAAAATTTAAAATTTTAATAACTAAATTTTTTTTATATTATGAGATTAAATTTTTTTATTTAAATTAGAAAAATAAAATAAAGTCTAGCAATATCAAGTAAATAATAGATCTGTAAATTTATTATTTTTTAATTTTTAAAATAAAAAAATAAGTTCTTTTCTAATAATAGAAGAAAAAAATTCCAACAATATACAAAAATTAGAAAAATTGAAAAATTTTAAATTTTTTTAACTAATTTATTCTTAATTTGTGAATAGGTGTAGCAAAAAAAGTCAACTGTCCGGATGTAGCATTTTTCGGTGAATAAAAAGTAAAAAATATTATTAAAAATTTTAAAATTTTTATAAACTAAAGTTTTTATTTTTGAATTTTTAAATTATATGATTAAATTATTTTTTTATATTATAAAAGTAAAATAAAGTCCAGCAATATCTAGTAAACAACAAATTTGTAAATTTATTATTTTCTTTTTTACTTTTTAAACAAAAAAATTAATTTTTTTCTAATAGTAGAAAAATAAAAATTCTAACAATATACAAAAAAACAAAATAATTGAAAAATTTTAAAATTAATTTATTCTTAATTTGTGTACAAGTGCAACCAAAAAAATTTAAGTGTCCAAGTGTAGCATTATCCGGTGAATAAAAAATAAAAAAGAATTTAAAAATTTTAAAAATTTTAAAAAACTAAATTTTTTATTTCTGAATTTTTATATTATGAAATTAAATTTTTTTATTTAAATTAAAAAAATAAAATAAAGTCTAGCAATATCTAGTAAATAACAAATCTGTAAATTTATTATTTTTTAATTTTTAAAATAACAAAATAAGTTCTTTTCTAATAATAGAAGAAAAAAATTCAAAAAATATACAAAAAATTGAAAAATTGAAAAATTTTAAAATTTTTAAAGTAATTTATTCTTAATTTGTGAACAGTTGTAGCAAAAATAGTCAACTGTCCGGGTGTAGCAATTTTCGGTGAATAAAAAGTAAAAAATATTATTAAAAAATTTAAAATTTTTATAAACTAAATTTTTTATTTTTGAATTTTTAAATTATATGATTAAATTATTTTTTACATTATAAAAGTAAAATAAAGTCCAGCAATATCTAGTAAACAACAAATTTGTAAATTTATTATTTTCTTTTTTACTTTTTAAACAAAGAAAATTTTTTTCTAGTAGTAGAAAAATAAAAAATTCTAACAATATACAAAAAAATAATAACTGAAAAATTTTAAAATTAATTTATTCTTAATTTGTGAATAAGTGCAACAAAAAATAGTCAAGTGTCCAGGTGTAGCATTATCCGGTGAATAAAAAATAAAAAAAATTTAAAAATTTTAAAAATTTTAAAAAAATAAATTTTTTAATTTTGAATTTTTAAATTATAAGATTAAACTTTTTTATCTAAATTAGAAAAATAAAATAATGTCCAACAATATCTGGTAAACATCAGATCTATAAATTTATTATTTTTTTTAATTTTAAACAAAAAATAAATTTTTTTCTAATAGTACAAATAGAAAAAATTCTAACAATATCTAAAAAATAAAAAATTGAAAATTTTTAAAATTAATTTATTCTTAATGGGTGAACAAGTGTAGTAAAAACAAGTCAAGTGTCTGGGTGTACCATTATCCGGTGAATAAAAAATATTTTGAAAAAAATTTAAAATTTTAATAACTAAATTTTTTTTATATTATGAGATTAAATTTTTTTATTTAAATTAGAAAAATAAAATAAAGTCTAGCAATATCAAGTAAATAATAGATCTGTAAATTTATTATTTTTTAATTTTTAAAATAAAAAAATAAGTTCTTTTCTAATAATAGAAGAAAAAAATTCCAACAATATACAAAAATTAGAAAAATTGAAAAATTTTAAATTTTTTTAACTAATTTATTCTTAATTTGTGAATAGGTGTAGCAAAAAAAGTCAACTGTCCGGATGTAGCATTTTTCGGTGAATAAAAAGTAAAAAATATTATTAAAAATTTTAAAATTTTTATAAACTAAAGTTTTTATTTTTGAATTTTTAAATTATATGATTAAATTATTTTTTTATATTATAAAAGTAAAATAAAGTCCAGCAATATCTAGTAAACAACAAATTTGTAAATTTATTATTTTCTTTTTTACTTTTTAAACAAAAAAATTAATTTTTTTCTAATAGTAGAAAAATAAAAATTCTAACAATATACAAAAAAACAAAATAATTGAAAAATTTTAAAATTAATTTATTCTTAATTTGTGTACAAGTGCAACCAAAAAAATTTAAGTGTCCAAGTGTAGCATTATCCGGTGAATAAAAAATAAAAAAGAATTTAAAAATTTTAAAAATTTTAAAAAACTAAATTTTTTATTTCTGAATTTTTATATTATGAAATTAAATTTTTTTATTTAAATTAAAAAAATAAAATAAAGTCTAGCAATATCTAGTAAATAACAAATCTGTAAATTTATTATTTTTTAATTTTTAAAATAACAAAATAAGTTCTTTTCTAATAATAGAAGAAAAAAATTCAAAAAATATACAAAAAATTGAAAAATTGAAAAATTTTAAAATTTTTAAAGTAATTTATTCTTAATTTGTGAACAGTTGTAGCAAAAATAGTCAACTGTCCGGGTGTAGCAATTTTCGGTGAATAAAAAGTAAAAAATATTATTAAAAAATTTAAAATTTTTATAAACTAAATTTTTTATTTTTGAATTTTTAAATTATATGATTAAATTATTTTTTACATTATAAAAGTAAAATAAAGTCCAGTAATATCTAGTAAACAACAAATTTGTAAATTTATTATTTTCTTTTTTACTTTTTAAACAAAAAAAATTTTTTTCTAGTAGTAGAAAAATAAAAAATTCTAACAATATACAAAAAAATAATAATTGAAAAAATTTAAAATTAATTTATTCTTAATTTGAGAATAAGTGCAACCAAAAATAGTCAAGTGTCCAGGTGTAGCATTATCCGGTGAATAAAAAATAAAAAAAATTTAAAAATTTTAAAAATTTTAAAAGTGCAACCAAAAATAGTCAAGTGTCCAGGTGTAGCATTATCCGGTGAATAAAAAATAAAAAAATTTAAAAATTTAAAAAAACTACATTTTTTAATTTTGAATTTTTAAATTATAAGATCAACTTTTTTTATCTAAATTAGAAAAATAAAATAATGTCCAACAATATCTAGTAAACATCAGATCTATAAATTTATTATTTTTTTTAATTTTAAACAAAAAAATAATTTTTTTTCTAATAGTACAAATAGAAAAAATTCTAACAATATCTAAAAAATAAAAAATTGAAAATTTTTAAAATTAATTTATTCTTAATGGGTGAACAAGTGTAGTAAAAAAAAGTAAGTGTCTGGGTGTACCATTATCCGGTGAATAAAAAATATTTTGAAAAAAATTAAAAATTTTAATAACTAAATTTTTTTTATATTATGAGATTTAATTTTTTTATTTAAATTAGAAAAATAAAATAAAGTCTAGCAATATCAAGTAAATAACAGATCTGTAAATTTATTATTTTTTAATTTTTAAAATAAAAAAATAAGTTCTTTTCTAATAATAGAAGAAAAAAATTCCAACAATATACAAAAATTAGAAAAATTGAAAAATTTTAAATTTTTTAAAGTAATTTATTCTTAATTTGTGAACAGGTGTAGCAAAAAAAGTCAACTATCCGGATGTAGCATTTTTCGGTGAATAAAAAGTAAAAAATATTATTAAAAAATTTAAAATTTTTATAAACTAAATTTTTTATTTTTGAATTTTTAAATTATATGATTAAATTATTTTTTACATTATAAAAGTAAAATAAAGTCCAGCAATATCTAGTAAACAACAAATTTGTAAATTTATTATTTTCTTTTTTACTTTTTAAACAAAGAAAATTTTTTTCTAGTAGTAGAAAAATAAAAAATTCTAACAATATACAAAAAAATAATAATTGAAAAATTTTAAAATTAATTTATTCTTAATTTGTGAATAAGTGCAACCAAAAATAGTCAAGTGTCCAGGTGTAGCATTATCCGGTGAATAAAAAATAAAAAAAATTTAAAAATTTTAAAAAAATAAATTTTTTAATTTTGAATTTTTAAATTATAAGATTAAATTTTTTTATCTAAATTAGAAAAATAAAATAATGTCCAACAATATCTGGTAAACATCAGATCTATAAATTTATTATTTTTTTTAATTTTAAACAAAAAATAAATTTTTTTCTAATAGTACAAATAGAAAAAATTCTAACAATATCTAAAAAATAAAAAATTGAAAATTTTTAAAATTAATTTATTCTTAATGGGTGAACAAGTGTAGTAAAAAAAAGTCAAGTGTCTGGGTGTACCATTATCCGGTGAATAAAAAATATTTTGAAAAAAATTTAAAATTTTAATAACTAAATTTTTTTTATATTATGAGATTAAATTTTTTTATTTAAATTAGAAAAATAAAATAAAGTCTAGCAATATCAAGTAAATAACAGATCTGTAAATTTATTATTTTTTAATTTTTAAAATAAAAAAATAAGTTCTTTTCTAATAATAGAAGAAAAAAATTCCAACAATATACAAAAATTAGAAAAATTGAAAAATTTTAAATTTTTTTAACTAATTTATTCTTAATTTGTGAATAGGTGTAGCAAAAAAAGTCAACTGTCCGGATGTAGCATTTTTCGGTGAATAAAAAGTAAAAAATATTATTAAAAATTTTAAAATTTTTATAAACTAAGGTTTTTATTTTTGAATTTTTAAATTATATGATTAAATTATTTTTTTATATTATAAAAGTAAAATAAAGTCCAGCAATATCTAGTAAACAACAAATTTGTAAATTTATTATTTTCTTTTTTACTTTTTAAACAAAAAAATTAATTTTTTTCTAATAGTAGAAAAATAAAAATTCTAACAATATACAAAAAAACAAAATAATTGAAAAATTTTAAAATTATTTTATTCTTAATTTGTGTACAAGTGCAACCAAAAAAATTTAAGTGTCCAAGTGTAGCATTATCCGGTGAATAAAAAATAAAAAAGAATTTAAAAATTTTAAAAATTTTAAAAATTTTTAAAAACTAAATTTTTTATTTCTGAATTTTTATATTATGAAATTAAATTTTTTTATTTAAATTAGAAAAATAAAATAAAGTCTAGCAATATCTAGTAAATAACAAATCTGTAAATTTATTATTTTTTAATTTTTAAAATAACAAAATAAGTTCTTTTCTAATAATAGAAGAAAAAAATTCAAAAAATATACAAAAAATTGAAAAATTGAAAAATTTTAAAATTTTTAAAGTAATTTATTCTTAATTTGTGAACAGTTGTAGCAAAAATAGTCAACTGTCCGGGTGTAGCAATTTTCAGTGAATAAAAAGTAAAAAATATTATTAAAAAATTTAAAATTTTTATAAACTAAATTTTTTATTTTTGAATTTTTAAATTATATGATTAAATTATTTTTTACATTATAAAAGTAAAATAAAGTCCAGTAATATCTAGTAAACAACAAATTTGTAAATTTATTATTTTCTTTTTTACTTTTTAAACAAAAATTTTTTTTTTCTAGTAGTAGAAAAATAAAAAATTCTAACAATATACAAAAAAATAATAATTGAAAAAATTTAAAATTAATTTATTCTTAATTTGAGAATAAGTGCAACCAAAAATAGTCAAGTGTCCAGGTGTAGCATTATCCGGTGAATAAAAAATAAAAAAAATTTAAAAATTTTAAAAATTTTAAAAGTGCAACCAAAAATAGTCAAGTGTCCAGGTGTAGCATTATCCGGTGAATAAAAAATAAAAAAAATTTAAAAATTTTAAAAATTTTAAAAAACTAAATTTTTTAATTTTGAATTTTTAAATTATAAGATTAAATTTTTTTATCTAAATTAGAAAAATAAAATAATGTCCAATAATATCTAGTAAACATCAGATCTATAAATTTATTTTTTTTTTAATTTTAAACAAAATAATAATTTTTTTTCTAATAGTACAAATAGAAAAAATTCTAACAATATCTAAAAAATAAAAAATTGAAAATTTTTAAAATTAATTTATTCTTAATGGGTGAACAAGTGTAGTAAAAAAAAGTAAGTGTCTGGGTGTACCATTATCCGGTGAATAAAAAATATTTTGAAAAAAATTAAAAATTTTAATAACTAAATTTTTTTTATATTATGAGATTTAATTTTTTTATTTAAATTAGAAAAATAAAATAAAGTCTAGCAATATCAAGTAAATAACAGATCTGTAAATTTATTATTTTTTAATTTTTAAAATAAAAAAATAAGTTCTTTTCTAATAATAGAAGAAAAAAATTCCAACAATATACAAAAATTAGAAAAATTGAAAAATTTTAAATTTTTTAAAGTAATTTATTCTTAATTTGTGAACAGGTGTAGCAAAAAAAGTCAACTGTCCGGATGTAGCATTTTTCGGTGAATAAAAAGTAAAAAATATTATTAAAAAATTTAAAATTTTTATAAACTAAATTTTTTATTTTTGAATTTTTAAATTATATGATTAAATTATTTTTTACATTATAAAAGTAAAATAAAGTCTAGCAATATCTAGTAAACAACAAATTTGTAAATTTATTATTTTCTTTTTTACTTTTTAAACAAAGAAAATTTTTTTCTAGTAGTAGAAAAATAAAAAATTCTAACAATATACAAAAAAATAATAATTGAAAAATTTTAAAATTAATTTATTCTTAATTTGTGAATAAGTGCAACCAAAAATAGTCAAGTGTCCAGGTGTAGCATTATCAGGTGAATAAAAAATAAAAAAAATTTAAAATTTTTAAAATTTTAAAAAACTAAATTTTTTAATTTTGAATTTTTAAATTATAAGATTAAATTTTTTTTATCTAAATTAGAAAAATAAAATAATGTCCAACAATATCTAGTAAACATCAGATCTATAAATTTATTATTTTTTTTAATTTTAAACAAAAAAATAAATTTTTTTCTAATAGTACAAATAGAAAAAATTCTAACAATATCTAAAAAAAAAAATTGAAAATTTTTAAAATTAATTTATTCTTAATGGGTGAACAAGTGTAGTAAAAAAAAGTCAAGTGTCTGGGTGTACCATTATCCGGTGAATAAAAAATATTTTGAAAAAAATTAAAAATTTTACTAACTAAATTTTTTTATATTATGAGATTAAATTTTTTTATTTAAATTAGAAAAATAAAATAAAGTCTAGCAATATCAAGTAAATAACAGATCTGTAAATTTATTATTTTTTAATTTTTAAAATAAAAAAATAAATTCTTTTCTAATAATAGAAGAAAAAAATTCCAACAATATACAAAAATTAGAAAAATTGAAAAATTTTAAATTTTTTTAAGTAATTTATTCTTAATTTGTGAATAGGTATAGTAAAAAAAGTCAACTGTCCGGATGTAGCATTTTTCGGTGAATAAAAAGTAAAAAATATTATTAAAAAATTTAAAATTTTTATAAACTAAATTTTTTATTTTTGAATTTTTAAATTATATGATTAAATTATTTTTTTATATTATAAAAGTAAAATAAAGTCCAGCAATATCTAGTAAACAACAAATTTGTAAATTTATTATTTTCTTTTTTACTTTTTAAACAAAAAAATTAATTTTTTCTAATAGTAGAAAAATAAAAATTCTAACAATATACAAAAAAACAAAATAATTGAAAAATTTGAAAATTAATTTATTCTTAATTTGTGTACAAGTGCAACCAAAAAAATTTAAGTGTCCAAGTGTAGCATTATCCGGTGAATAAAATATAAAAAAGAATTTAAAAATTTTAAAAATTTTAAAAAACAAAATTTTTTATTTCTGAGTTTTTCTATTATGAAATTAAATTTTTTATTTAAATTAGAAAAATAAAATAAAGTCTAGCAATATCTAGTAAATAACAAATCTGTAAATTTATTATTTTTTAATTTTTAAAATAACAAAATAAGTTCTTTTCTAATAATAGAAGAAAAAAATTCAAAAAATATACAAAAAATTGAAAAATTGAAAAATTTTAAAATTTTTAAAGTAATTTATTCTTAATTTGTGAACAGTTGTAGCAAAAATAGTCAACTGTCCGGGTGTAGCAATTTTCGGTGAATAAAAAGTAAAAAATATTATTAAAAAATTTAAAATTTTTATAAACTAAATTTTTTATTTTTGAATTTTTAAATTATATGATTAAATTATTTTTTACATTATAAAAGTAAAATAAAGTCCAGTAATATCTAGTAAACAACAAATTTGTAAATTTATTATTTTCTTTTTTACTTTTTAAACAAAAAAATTTTTTTTCTAGTAGTAGAAAAATAAAAAATTCTAACAATATACAAAAAAATAATAATTGAAAAAATTTAAAATTAATTTATTCTTAATTTGAGAATAAGTGCAACCAAAAATAGTCAAGTGTCCAGGTGTAGCATTATCCGGTGAATAAAAAATAAAAAAAATTTAAAAATTTTAAAAATTTTAAAAGTGCAACCAAAAATAGTCAAGTGTCCAGGTGTAGCATTATCCGGTGAATAAAAAATAAAAAAAATTTAAAAATTTTAAAAAACTAAATTTTTTAATTTTGAATTTTTAAATTATAAGATTAACTTTTTTTATCTAAATTAGAAAAATAAAATAATGTCCAACAATATCTAGTAAACATCAGATCTATAAATTTATTATTTTTTTTAATTTTAAACAAAAAAATAATTTTTTTTCTAATAGTACAAATAGAAAAAATTCTAACAATATCTAAAAAATAAAAAATTGAAAATTTTTAAAATTAATTTATTCTTAATGGGTGAACAAGTGTAGTAAAAAAAAGTAAGTGTCTGGGTGTACCATTATCCGGTGAATAAAAAATATTTTGAAAAAAATTAAAAATTTTAATAACTAAATTTTTTTTATATTATGAGATTTAATTTTTTTATTTAAATTAGAAAAATAAAATAAAGTCTAGCAATATCAAGTAAATAACAGATCTGTAAATTTATTATTTTTTAATTTTTAAAATAAAAAAATAAGTTCTTTTCTAATAATAGAAGAAAAAAATTCCAACAATATACAAAAATTAGAAAAATTGAAAAATTTTAAATTTTTTAAAGTAATTTATTCTTAATTTGTGAACAGGTGTAGCAAAAAAAGTCAACTATCCGGATGTAGCATTTTTCGGTGAATAAAAAGTAAAAAATATTATTAAAAAATTTAAAATTTTTATAAACTAAATTTTTTATTTTTGAATTTTTAAATTATATGATTAAATTATTTTTTACATTATAAAAGTAAAATAAAGTCCAGCAATATCTAGTAAACAACAAATTTGTAAATTTATTATTTTCTTTTTTACTTTTTAAACAAAGAAAATTTTTTTCTAGTAGTAGAAAAATAAAAAATTCTAACAATATACAAAAAAATAATAATTGAAAAATTTTAAAATTAATTTATTCTTAATTTGTGAATAAGTGCAACCAAAAATAGTCAAGTGTCCAGGTGTAGCATTATCCGGTGAATAAAAAATAAAAAAAATTTAAAAATTTTAAAAATTTTAAAAAAATAAATTTTTTAATTTTGAATTTTTAAATTATAAGATTAAATTTTTTTATCTAAATTAGAAAAATAAAATAATGTCCAACAATATCTGGTAAACATCAGATCTATAAATTTATTATTTTTTTTAATTTTAAACAAAAAATAAATTTTTTTCTAATAGTACAAATAGAAAAAATTCTAACAATATCTAAAAATTAAAAAATTGAAAATTTTTAAAATTAATTTATTCCTAATGGGTGAACAAGTGTAGTAAAAAAAAGTCAAGTGTCTGGGTGTACCATTATCCGGTGAATAAAAAATATTTTGAAAAAAATTAAAAATTTTACTAACTAAATTTTTTTATATTATGAGATTAAATTTTTTTATTTAAATTAGAAAAATAAAATAAAGTCTAGCAATATCAAGTAAATAACAGATCTGTAAATTTATTATTTTTTAATTTTTAAAATAAAAAAATAAATTCTTTTCTAATAATAGAAGAAAAAAATTCCAACAATATACAAAAATTAGAAAAATTGAAAAATTTTAAATTTGTTTAAGTAATTTATTCTTAATTTGTGAATAGGTGTAGTAAAAAAAGTCAACTGTCCGGATGTAGCATTTTTCGGTGAATAAAAAGTAAAAAATATTATTAAAAAATTTAAAATTTTTATAAACTAAATTTTTTATTTTTGAATTTTTAAATTATATGATTAAATTATTTTTTTATATTATAAAAGTAAAATAAAGTCCAGCAATATCTAGTAAACAACAAATTTGTAAATTTATTATTTTCTTTTTTACTTTTTAAACAAAAAAATTAATTTTTTCTAATAGTAGAAAAATAAAAATTCTAACAATATACAAAAAAACAAAATAATTGAAAAATTTTAAAATTAATTTATTCTTAATTTGTGTACAAGTGCAACCAAAAAAATTTAAGTGTCCAAGTGTAGCATTATCCGGTGAATAAAAAATAAAAAAGAATTTAAAAATTTTAAAAATTTTAAAAAACTAAATTTTTTATTTCTGAGTTTTTCTATTATGAAATTAAATTTTTTATTTAAATTAGAAAAATAAAATAAAGTCTAGCAATATCTAGTAAATAACAAATCTGTAAATTTATTATTTTTTAATTTTTAAAATAACAAAATAAGTTCTTTTCTAATAATAGAAGAAAAAAATTCATAAAATATACAAAAAATTGAAAAATTGAAAAATTTTAAATTTTTTAAAGTAATTTATTCTTAATTTGTGAACAGTTGTAGCAAAAATAGTCAACTGTCCGGGTGTAGCAATTTTCGGTGAATAAAAAGTAAAACATATTATTAAAAAATTTAAAATTTTTATAAACTAAATTTTTTATTTTTGAATTTTTAAATTATATGATTAAATTATTTTTTACATTATAAAAGTAAAATAAAGTCCAGCAATATCTAGTAAACAACAAATTTGTAAATTTATTATTTTCTGTTTTACTTTTTAAACAAAAAATTTTTTTTTCTAGTAGTAGAAAAATAAAATATTCTAACAATATACAAAAAAATAATAATTGAAAAAATTTAAAATTAATTTATTCTTAATTTGTGAATAAGTGCAACCAAAAATAGTCAAGTGTCCAGGTGTAGCATTATCCGGTGAATAAAAAATAAAAAAAATTTAAAAATTTTAAAAAACTAAATTTTTTAATTTTGAATTTTTAAATTATAAGATTAAATTTTTTTATCTAAATTAGAAAAATAAAATAATGTCCAACAATATCTAGTAAATATCAGATCTATAAATTTATTATTTTTTAATTTTAAACAAAAAATAAATTTTTTTCTAATAGTACAAAAATAAAAAATTCTAAAAATATCTAAAAAATAAAAAATTGAAAATTTTTAAAATTAATTTATTCTTAATGGGTGAACAAGTGGAGTAAAAAAAAGTCAAGTGTCTTGGTGTACCACTATCCGGTGAATAAAAAATATTTTGAAAAAAATAAAAAATTTAATAACTAAATTTTTTTTATATTATGAGATTAAATTTTTTTATTTAAATTAGAAAAATAAAATAAAGTCTAGCAATATCAAGTAAATAACAAATCTGTAAATTTATTATTTTTTAATTTTAAAATAAAAAAATAAGTTCTTTTCTAATAATAGAAGAAAAAAATTCCAACAATATACAAAAATTAGAAAAATTGAAAAATTTTAAATTTTTTAAAGTAATTTATTCTTAATTTGTGAACAGGTGTAGCAAAAAAAGTCAACTGTCCGGATGTAGCATTTTTCGGTGAATAAAAAGTAAAAAATATTATTAAAAAATTTAAAATTTTTATAAACTAAATTTTTTATTTTTGAATTTTTAAATTATATGATTAAATTATTTTTTTATATTATAAAAGTAAAATAAAGTCCAGCAATATCTAGTAAACAACAAATTTGTAAATTTATTATTTTCTTTTTTACTTTTTAAACAAAAAAAATTAATTTTTTCTAATAGTAGAAAAATCAAAATTCTAACAATATACAAAAAAACAAAATAATTGAAAATTTTAAAATTAATTTATTTCTAATTTGTGTACAAGTGCAACCGAAAAAAGTTAAGTGTCCAAGTGTAGCATTATCCGGTGAATAAAAAATAAAAAAGAATTTAAAAAATTTAAAAATTTTAAAATTTTTAAAAAACTAAATTTTTTATTTTTGAATTTTTATATTATGAAATTAAATTTTTTTATTTAAATTAGAAAAATAAAAAAAAGTCTAGCAATATCTAGTAAATAACAAATCTGTAAATTTATTATTTTTTAATTTTTAAAATAACAAAATAAGCTCTTTTCTAATAATAGAAGAAAAAAATTCAAAAAATATACAAAAAATTGAAAAATTGAAAAATTTTAAATTTTTTAAAGTAATTTATTCTTAATTTGTGAACAGGTGTAGCAAAAAAAGTCAACTGTCCGGGTGTAGCAATTTTCTGTGAATAAAAAGTAAAAAATATTATTAAAAAATTTAAAATTTTTATAAACTAAATTTTTTATTTTTGAATTTTTAAATTATATGATTAAATTATTTTTTACATTATAAAAGTAAAATAAAGTCCAACAATATCTAGTAAACAACAAATTTGTAAATTTATTATTTACTTTTTTACTTTTTAAACAAAGAAAAATTTTTTCTAGTAGTAGAAAAATAAAAAATTCGAACAATATACAAAAAAATAATAATTGAAAAAATTTAAAATTAATTTATTCTTAATTTGTGAATAAGTGCAACCAAAAATAGTCAAGTGTCCAGGTGTAGCATTATCTGGTGAATAAAAAATAAAAAAAATTTAAAAATTTTAAAAAACTAAATTTTTTAATTTTGAATTTTTAAATTATAAGATTAAATTTTTTTATCTAAATTAGAAAAATAAAATAATGTCCAACAATATCTAGTAAACATCAGATCTATAAATTTATTATTTTTTTTAATTTTAAACAAAAAAATAAATTTTTTTCTAATAGTACAAAAATAAAAAATTCTAAAAATATCTAAAAAATAAAAAATTGAAAATTTTTAAAATTAATTTATTCTTAATGGGTGAACAAGTGTAGTAAAAAAAAGTCAAGTGTCTGGGTGTACCATTATCCGGTGAATAAAAAATATTTTGAAAAAAACTAAAAATTTTAATAACTAAATTTTGTTTATATTATGAGATTAAATTTTTTTATTTAAATTAGAAAAATAAAATAAAGTCTAGCAATATCAAGTAAATAACAGATCTGTAAATTTATTATTTTTTAATTTTTAAAATAAAAAAATAAGTTCTTTTCCAATAATAAAAGAAAAAAATTCCAACAATATACAAAAATTAGAAAAATTGAAAAATTTTAAATTTTTTAAAGTAATTTATTCTTAATTTGTGAACAGGTGTAGCAAAAAAAGTCAACTGTCCGGAGGTAGCATTTTTCGGTGAATAAAAAGTAAAAAATATTATTAAAAAATTTAAAATTTTTATAAACTAAATTTTTTATTTTTGAATTTTTAAATTATATGATTAAATTATTTTTTTATATTATAAAAGTAAAATAAAGTCCAGCAATATCTAGTAAACAACAAATTTGTAAATTTATTATTTTCTTTTTTACTTTTTAAACAAAAAATTTAATTTTTTTCTAATAGTAGAAAAATAAAAACTCTAACAATATACAAAAAAACAAAATAATTGAAAAATTTTAAAATTAATTTATTCTTAATTTGTGTACAGGTGCAACCAAAAAAAGTTAAGTGTCCAGATGTAGCATTATCCGGTGAATAAAAAATAAAAAAGAATTTAAAAAATTTAAAAATTTTAAAAATTTTAAAAAACTAAATTTTTTATTTTTGAATTTTTATTTTATGAAATTAAATTTTTTTATTTAAATTAGAAAAATAAAATAAAGTCTAGCAATATCTAGTAAATAACGAATCTGTAAATTTATTATTTTTTAATTTTTAAAATAACAAAATAAGTTCTTTTCTAATAATAGAAGAAAAAAATTCAAAAAATATACAAAAAATTGAAAAATTGAAAAATTTTAAATTTTTTAAAGTAATTTATTCTTAATTTGTGAACAGGTGTAGCAAAAAAAGTCAACTGTCCGAGTGTAGCATTTTTCTGTGAATAAAAAATAAAAAATATTATTAAAAAATTTAAAATTTTTATAAACTAAATTTTTTATTTTTTAATTTTTAAATTATATGATTAAATTATTTTTTACATTATAAAATTTAAATAAAGTCCAGCAATATCTAGTAAACAACAAATTTGTAAATTTATTATTTTCTTTTTTACTTTTTAAAAAAAAATTTTTTTTCTCTATTAGTAGAAAAATAAAAAATTCTAACAATATACAAAAAAATAATAATTGAAAAATTTTTAAATTAATTTTTTCTTAATTTGTGAATATGTGCAACCAAAAATAGTCAAGTGTCCAGGTGTAGCATTATCCGGTGAATAAAAAATAAAAAAAAATTTAAAAATTTAAAAATTTTAAAAAACTAAATTATTTAATTTTGAATTTTTAAATTATAAGATTAAATTTTTTTATCTAAATTAGAAAAATAAAATAATGTCCAACAATATCTAGTAAACATCAGATCTATAAATTTATTATTTTTTTTTTAATTTTAAACAAAAATATAAATTTTTTTCTAATAGTACAAAAAGAAAAAATTCTAAAAATATCTAAAAAATAAAAAATTGAAAATTTTTAAAATTAATTTATTCTTAATGGGTGAACAAGTGTAGTAAAAAAAAGTCAAGTGTCTGGGTGTACCATTATCCGGTGAATAAAAAATATTTTGAAAAAAATTAAAAATTTTAATATCTAAATTTTGTTTATATTATGAGATTAAATTTTTTATTTAAATTAGAAAAATAAAATAAAGTCTAGCAATATCAAGTAAATAACAGATCTGTAAATTTATTATTTTTTAATTTTTAAAATAAACAAATAAGTTCTTTTCCAATAATAGAAGAAAAAAATTCCAACAATATACAAAAATTAGAAAAATTTAAAAATTTTAAATTTTTTAAAGTAATTTATTATTAATTTGTGAACAGGTGTAGCAAAAAAAGTCAACTGTGCGGAGGTAGCATTTTTCGGTGAATAAAAAGTAAAAAATATTATTAAAAAATTTAAAATTTTTATAAACTAAATTTTTTATTTTTGAATTTTTAAATTATATGATTACATTATTTTTTTATATTATAAAAGTAAAATAAAGTCCAGCAATATCTAGTAAACAACAAATTTGTAAATTTATTATTTTCTTTTTTACTTTTTAAACAAAAAATTTAATTTTTTTCTAGTAGTAGAAAAATAAAAAATTCTAACAATATAAAAAAAAATAATAATGGAAAAATTTTTAAATTAATTTTTTCTTAATTTGTGAATATGTGCAACCAAAAATAGTCAAGTGTCCAGGTGTAGCATTATCCGGTGAATAAAAAATAAAAAAAAATTTTAAAATTTTAAAATTTTAAAAAACTAAATTATTTAATTTTGAATTTTTAAATTATAAGATTAAATTTTTTTATCTAAATTAGAAAAATAAAATAATGTCCAACAATATCTAGTAAACATCAGATCTATAAATTTATTATTTTTTTTTTAATTTTAAACAAAAAAAATAAATTTTTTTCTAATAGTACAAAAATAAAAAATTCTAAAAATATCTAAAAAATAAAAAATTGAAAATTTTTAAAATTAATTTATTCTTAATGGGTGAACAAGTGTAGTAAAAAAAAGTCAAGTGTCTGGGTGTACCATTATCCGGTGAATAAAAAATATTTTGAAAAAAATTAAAAATTTTAATAACTAAATTTTGTTTATATTATGAGATTAAATTTTTTATTTAAATTAGAAAAATAAAATAAAGTCTAGCAATATCAAGTAAATAATAGATCTGTAAATTTATTATTTTTTAATTTTTAAAATAAACAAATAAGTTCTTTTCCAATAATAGAAGAAAAAAATTCCAACAATATACAAAAATTAGAAAAATTTAAAAATTTTAAATTTTTTAAAGTAATTTATTCTTAATTTGTGAACAGGTGTAGCAAAAAAAGTCAACTGTGCGGAGGTAGCATTTTTCGGTGAATAAAAAGTAAAAAATATTATTAAAAAATTTAAAATTTTTATAAACTAAATTTTTTATTTTTGAATTTTTAAATTATATGATTACATTATTTTTTTATATTATAAAAGTAAAATAAAGTCCAGCAATATCTAGTAAACAACAAATTTGTAAATTTATTATTTTCTTTTTTACTTTTTAAACAAAAAATTTAATTTTTTTCTAGTAGTAGAAAAATAAAAAATTCTAACAATATAAAAAAAAATAATAATGGAAAAATTTTTAAATTAATTTTTTCTTAATTTGTGAATATGTGCAACCAAAAATAGTCAAGTGTCCAGGTGTAGCATTATCCGGTGAATAAAAAATAAAAAAAAATTTAAAAATTTTAAAATTTTAAAAAACTAAATTATTTAATTTTGAATTTTTAAATTATAAGATTAAATTTTTTTATCTAAATTAGAAAAATAAAATAATGTCCAACAATATCTAGTAAACATCAGATCTATAAATTTATTATTTTTTTTTTAATTTTAAACAAAAAAAATAAATTTTTTTCTAATAGTACAAAAAGAAAAAATTCTAAAAATATCTAAAAAATAAAAAATTGAAAATTTTTAAAATTAATTTATTCTTAATGGGTGAACAAGTGTAGTAAAAAAAAGTCAAGTGTCTGGGTGTACCATTATCCGGTGAATAAAAAATATTTTGAAAAAAATTAAAAATTTTAATAACTAAATTTTGTTTATATTATGAGATTAAATTTTTTATTTAAATTAGAAAAATAAAATAAAGTCTAGCAATATCAAGTAAATAACAGATCTGTAAATTTATTATTTTTTAATTTTTAAAATAAACAAATAAGTTCTTTTCCAATAATAGAAGAAAAAAATTCCAACAATATACAAAAATTAGAAAAATTTAAAAATTTTAAATTTTTTAAAGTAATTTATTCTTAATTTGTGAACAGGTGTAGCAAAAAAAGTCAACTGTGCGGAGGTAGCATTTTTCGGTGAATAAAAAGTAAAAAATATTATTAAAAAATTTAAAATTTTTATAAACTAAATTTTTTATTTTTGAATTTTTAAATTATATGATTACATTATTTTTTTATATTATAAAAGTAAAATAAAGTCCAGCAATATCTAGTAAACAACAAATTTGTAAATTTATTATTTTCTTTTTTACTTTTTAAACAAAAAATTTAATTTTTTTCTAATAGTAGAAAAATAAAAACTCTAACAATATACAAAAAACAAAATAATTGAAAAATTTTAAAATTAATTTATTCTTAATTTGTGTACAGGTGCAACCAAAAAAAGTTAAGTGTCCAGATGTAGCATTATCCGGTGAATAAAAAATAAAAAAGAATTTAAAAAATTTAAAAATTTTAAAAATTTTAAAAAACTAAATTTTTTATTTTTGAATTTTTATTTTATGAAATTAAATTTTTTTATTTAGATTAGAAAAATAAAATAAAGTCTAGCAATATCTAGTAAATAACGAATCTGTAAATTTATTATTTTTTAATTTTTAAAATAACAAAATAAGTTCTTTTCTAATAATAGAAGAAAAAAATTCAAAAAATATACAAAAAATTGAAAAATTGAAAAATTTTAAATTTTTTAAAGTAATTTATTCTTAATTTGTGAACAGTTGTAGCAAAAATAGTCAACTGTCCGGGTGTAGCATTTTTTGGTGAATAAAAAGTAAAAAATATTATTAAAAAATTTAAAATTTTTATAAACTAAATTTTTTATTTTTTAATTTTTAAATTATATGATTAAATTATTTTTTACATTATAAAATTTAAATAAAGTCCAGCAATATCTAGTAAACAACAAATTTGTAAATTTATTATTTTCTTTTTTACTTTTTAAACAAAAATTTTTTTCTCTAGTAGTAGAAAAATAAAAAATTCTAACAATATACAAAAAAATAATAATTGAAAAATTTTTAAATTAATTTTTTCTTAATTTGTGAATATGTGCAACCAAAAATAGTCAAGTGTCCAGGTGTAGCATTATCCGGTGAATAAAAAATAAAAAAAAATTTAAAAATTTAAAAATTTTAAAAAACTAAATTATTTAATTTTGAATTTTTAAATTATAAGATTAAATTTTTTTATCTAAATTAGAAAAATAAAATAATGTCCAACAATATCTAGTAAACATCAGATCTATAAATGTATTATTTTTTTTTAATTTTAAACAAAAAAATAAATTTTTTTCTAATAGTACAAAAAGAAAAAATTCTAAAAATATCTAAAAAATAAAAAATTGAAAATTTTTAAAATTAATTTATTCTTAATGGGTGAACAAGTGTAGTAAAAAAAAGTCAAGTGTCTGGGTGTACCATTATCCGGTGAATAAAAAATATTTTGAAAAAAATTAAAAATTTTAATAACTAAATTTTGTTTATATTATGAGATTAAATTTTTTATTTAAATTAGAAAAATAAAATAAAGTCTAGCAATACCAAGTAAATAACAGATCTGTAAATTTATTATTTTTTAATTTTTAAAATAAACAAATAAGTTCTTTTCCAATAATAGAAGAAAAAAATTCCAACAATATACAAAAATCAGAAAAATTTAAAAATTTTAAATTTTTTAAAGTAATTTATTCTTAATTTGTGAACAGGTGTAGCAAAAAAAGTCAACTGTGCGGAGGTAGCATTTTTCGGTGAATAAAAAGTAAAAAATATTATTAAAAAATTTAAAATTTTTATAAACTAAATTTTTTATTTTTGAATTTTTAAATTATATGATTACATTATTTTTTTATATTATAAAAGTAAAATAAAGTCCAGCAATATCTAGTAAACAACAAATTTGTAAATTTATTATTTTCTTTTTTACTTTTTAAACAAAAAATTTAATTTTTTTCTAGTAGTAGAAAAATAAAAAATTCTAACAATATAAAAAAAAATAATAATTGAAAAATTTTTAAATTAATTTTTTCTTAATTTGTGAATATGTGCAACCAAAAATAGTCAAGTGTCCAGGTGTAGCATTATCCGGTGAATAAAAAATAAAAAAGAATTTAAAAAATTTAAAAATTTTAAAAAACTAAATTTTTTATTTTTGAATTTTTATTTTATGAAATTAAATTTTTTTATTTAGATTAGAAAAATAAAATAAAGTCTAGCAATATCTAGTAAATAACGAATCTGTAAATTTATTATTTTTTAATTTTTAAAATAACAAAATAAGTTCTTTTCTAATAATAGAAGAAAAAAATTCAAAAAATATACAAAAAATTGAAAAATTGAAAAATTTTAAATTTTTTAAAGTAATTTATTCTTAATTTGTGAACAGGTGTAGCAAAAAAAGTCAACTGTCCGGGTGTAGCATTTTTTGGTGAATAAAAAATAAAAAATATTATTAAAAAATTTAAAATTTTTATAAACTAAATTTTTTATTTTTGAATTTTTAAATTATATGATTAAATTATTTTTTACATTATAAAATTTAAATAAAGTCCAGCAATATCTAGTAAACAACAAATTTGTAAATTTATTATTTTCTTTTTTACTTTTTAAACAAAAAATTTTTTTCTCTAGTAGTAGAAAAATAAAAAATTCTAACAATATACAAAAAAATAATAATTGAAAAATTTTTAAATTAATTTATTCTTAATTTGTGAATATGTGCAACCAAAAATAGTCAAGTGTCCAGGTGTAGCATTATCCGGTGAATAAAAAATAAAAAAAATTTTAAAAAACTAAATTTTTTAATTTTGAATTTTTAAATTATAAGATTAAATTTTTTTATCTAAATTAGAAAAATAAAATAATGTCCAACAATATCTAGTAAACATCAGATCTATAAATTTATTATTTTTTTAATTTTAACCAAAAAAATAAATTTTTTTCTAATAGTACAAAAAGAAAAAATTCTAAAAATATCTAAAAAATAAAAAATTGAAAATTTTTAAAATTAATTTATTCTTAATGGGTGAACAAGTGTAGTAAAAAAAAGTCAAGTGTCTGGGTGTACCATTATCCGGTGAATAAAAAATATTTTGAAAAAAATTAAAAATTTTAATAACTAAATTTTTTTTATATTATGAGATTAAATTTATTTATTTAAATTAGAAAAATAAAATAAAGTCTAGCAATATCAAGTAAATAACAGATCTGTAAATTTATTACTTTTTAATTTTTAAAATAAAAAAATAAATTCTTTTCTAATAATAGAAGAAAAAATTCCAACAATATACAAAAATTAGAAAAATTGAAAAATTTTAAATTTTTTAAAGTAATTTATTCTTAATTTGTGAACAGGTGTAGCAAAAAAAGTCAACTGTCCGGAGGTAGCATTTTTCGGTGAATAAAAAGTAAAAAATATTATTAAAAAATTTAAAATTTTTATAAACTAAACTTTTTATTTTTGAATTTTTAAATTATATGATTAAATTATTTTTTTATATTAGAAAAGTAAAATAAAGTCCAGCAATATCTAGTAAACAACAAATTTGTAAATTTATTATTTTCTTTTTTACTTTTTAAACAAAAAATTTAATTTTTTTCTAATAGTAGAAAAATAAAAATTCTAACAATATACAAAAAAAAAATAATTGAAAAATTTTAAAATTAATTTATTCTTAATTTGTGTACAAGTGCAACCAAAAAAAGTTAAGTGTCCAGGTGTAGCATTATCCGGTGAATAAAAAATAAAAAAGAATTTAAAAAATTTAAAAGTTTTAAAAATTTTAAAAAACTAAATTTTTTATTTTTGAATTTTTATATTATGAAATTAAATTTTTTTATTTAAATTAGAAAAATAAAATAAAGTCTAGCAATATCTAGTAAATAACAAATCTGTAAATTTATTATTTTTTAATTTTTAAAATAACAAAATAAATTCTTTTCTAATAATAGAAGAAAAAAATTCAAAAAATATACAAAAAATTGAAAAATTGAAAAATTTTAAATTTTTTAAAGTAATTTATTCTTAATTTGTGAACATGTGTAGCAAAAAAAGTCAACTGTCCGGGTGTAGCATTTTTTGGTGAATAAAAAATAAAAAATATTATTTAAAAATTTAAAATTTTTATAAACTAAATTTTTTACTTTTGAATTTTTAAATTATATGATTAAATTATTTTTTACATTATAAAATTTAAATAAAGTCCAACAATATCTAGTAAACAACAAATTTGTAAATTTATTATTTTCTTTTTTACTTTTTAAACAAAAATTTTTTTTCTCTAGTTGTAGAAAAATAAAAAATTCTAACAATATACAAAAAAATAATAATTGAAAAATTTTTAAATTAATTTATTCTTAATTTGTGAATATGTGCAACCAAAAATAGTCAAGTGTCCAGGTGTAGCATTATCCGGTGAATAAAAAATAAAAAAAATTTTAAAAATTTAAAAATTTTAAAAAACTACATTTTTTAATTTTGAATTTTTAAATTATAAGATTAAATTTTTTTATCTAAATTAGAAAAATAAAATAATGTCCAACAATATCTAGTAAACATCAGATCTATAAATTTATTATTTTTTTTTTAATTTTAAACAAAAAAAATAAATTTTTTTCTAATAGTACAAAAAGAAAAAATTCTAAAAATATCTAAAAAATAAAAAATTGAAAATTTTTAAAATTAATTTATTCTTAATGGGTGAACAAGTGTAGTAAAAAAAAGTCAAGTGTCTGGGTGTACCATTATCCGGTGAATAAAAAATATTTTGAAAAAAATTAAAAATTTTAATAACTAAATTTTGTTTATATTATGAGATTAAATTTTTTATTTAAATTAGAAAAATAAAATAAAGTCTAGCAATACCAAGTAAATAACAGATCTGTAAATTTATTATTTTTTAATTTTTAAAATAAACAAATAAGTTCTTTTCCAATAATAGAAGAAAAAAATTCCAACAATATACAAAAATCAGAAAAATTTAAAAATTTTAAATTTTTTAAAGTAATTTATTCTTAATTTGTGAACAGGTGTAGCAAAAAAAGTCAACTGTGCGGAGGTAGCATTTTTCGGTGAATAAAAAGTAAAAAATATTATTAAAAAATTTAAAATTTTTATAAACTAAATTTTTTATTTTTGAATTTTTAAATTATATGATTACATTATTTTTTTATATTATAAAAGTAAAATAAAGTCCAGCAATATCTAGTAAACAACAAATTTGTAAATTTATTATTTTCTTTTTTACTTTTTAAACAAAAAATTTAATTTTTTTCTAGTAGTAGAAAAATAAAAAATTCTAACAATATAAAAAAAAATAATAATTGAAAAATTTTTAAATTAATTTTTTCTTAATTTGTGAATATGTGCAACCAAAAATAGTCAAGTGTCCAGGTGTAGCATTATCCGGTGAATAAAAAATAAAAAAGAATTTAAAAAATTTAAAAATTTTAAAAAACTAAATTTTTTATTTTTGAATTTTTATTTTATGAAATTAAATTTTTTTATTTAGATTAGAAAAATAAAATAAAGTCTAGCAATATCTAGTAAATAACGAATCTGTAAATTTATTATTTTTTAATTTTTAAAATAACAAAATAAGTTCTTTTCTAATAATAGAAGAAAAAAATTCAAAAAATATACAAAAAATTGAAAAATTGAAAAATTTTAAATTTTTTAAAGTAATTTATTCTTAATTTGTGAACAGGTGTAGCAAAAAAAGTCAACTGTCCGGGTGTAGCATTTTTTGGTGAATAAAAAATAAAAAATATTATTAAAAAATTTAAAATTTTTATAAACTAAATTTTTTATTTTTGAATTTTTAAATTATATGATTAAATTATTTTTTACATTATAAAATTTAAATAAAGTCCAGCAATATCTAGTAAACAACAAATTTGTAAATTTATTATTTTCTTTTTTACTTTTTAAACAAAAAATTTTTTTCTCTAGTAGTAGAAAAATAAAAAATTCTAACAATATACAAAAAAATAATAATTGAAAAATTTTTAAATTAATTTATTCTTAATTTGTGAATATGTGCAACCAAAAATAGTCAAGTGTCCAGGTGTAGCATTATCCGGTGAATAAAAAATAAAAAAAATTTTAAAAAACTAAATTTTTTAATTTTGAATTTTTAAATTATAAGATTAAATTTTTTTATCTAAATTAGAAAAATAAAATAATGTCCAACAATATCTAGTAAACATCAGATCTATAAATTTATTATTTTTTTAATTTTAACCAAAAAAATAAATTTTTTTCTAATAGTACAAAAAGAAAAAATTCTAAAAATATCTAAAAAATAAAAAATTGAAAATTTTTAAAATTAATTTATTCTTAATGGGTGAACAAGTGTAGTAAAAAAAAGTCAAGTGTCTGGGTGTACCATTATCCGGTGAATAAAAAATATTTTGAAAAAAATTAAAAATTTTAATAACTAAATTTTTTTTATATTATGAGATTAAATTTATTTATTTAAATTAGAAAAATAAAATAAAGTCTAGCAATATCAAGTAAATAACAGATCTGTAAATTTATTACTTTTTAATTTTTAAAATAAAAAAATAAATTCTTTTCTAATAATAGAAGAAAAAATTCCAACAATATACAAAAATTAGAAAAATTGAAAAATTTTAAATTTTTTAAAGTAATTTATTCTTAATTTGTGAACAGGTGTAGCAAAAAAAGTCAACTGTCCGGAGGTAGCATTTTTCGGTGAATAAAAAGTAAAAAATATTATTAAAAAATTTAAAATTTTTATAAACTAAACTTTTTATTTTTGAATTTTTAAATTATATGATTAAATTATTTTTTTATATTAGAAAAGTAAAATAAAGTCCAGCAATATCTAGTAAACAACAAATTTGTAAATTTATTATTTTCTTTTTTACTTTTTAAACAAAAAATTTAATTTTTTTCTAATAGTAGAAAAATAAAAATTCTAACAATATACAAAAAAAAAATAATTGAAAAATTTTAAAATTAATTTATTCTTAATTTGTGTACAAGTGCAACCAAAAAAAGTTAAGTGTCCAGGTGTAGCATTATCCGGTGAATAAAAAATAAAAAAGAATTTAAAAAATTTAAAAGTTTTAAAAATTTTAAAAAACTAAATTTTTTATTTTTGAATTTTTATATTATGAAATTAAATTTTTTTATTTAAATTAGAAAAATAAAATAAAGTCTAGCAATATCTAGTAAATAACAAATCTGTAAATTTATTATTTTTTAATTTTTAAAATAACAAAATAAATTCTTTTCTAATAATAGAAGAAAAAAATTCAAAAAATATACAAAAAATTGAAAAATTGAAAAATTTTAAATTTTTTAAAGTAATTTATTCTTAATTTGTGAACATGTGTAGCAAAAAAAGTCAACTGTCCGGGTGTAGCATTTTTTGGTGAATAAAAAATAAAAAATATTATTTAAAAATTTAAAATTTTTATAAACTAAATTTTTTACTTTTGAATTTTTAAATTATATGATTAAATTATTTTTTACATTATAAAATTTAAATAAAGTCCAACAATATCTAGTAAACAACAAATTTGTAAATTTATTATTTTCTTTTTTACTTTTTAAACAAAAATTTTTTTTCTCTAGTTGTAGAAAAATAAAAAATTCTAACAATATACAAAAAAATAATAATTGAAAAATTTTTAAATTAATTTATTCTTAATTTGTGAATATGTGCAACCAAAAATAGTCAAGTGTCCAGGTGTAGCATTATCCGGTGAATAAAAAATAAAAAAAATTTTAAAAATTTAAAAATTTTAAAAAACTACATTTTTTAATTTTGAATTTTTAAATTATAAGATTAAATTTTTTTAT
This sequence comes from Arachis ipaensis, assembly GCF_059453495.1. NCBI lineage: Eukaryota > Viridiplantae > Streptophyta > Magnoliopsida > Fabales > Fabaceae > Arachis > Arachis ipaensis. Next base: position 74,235,159 of record NC_142438.1, read on the forward strand.
CTAAATTAGAAAAATAAAATAATGTCCAACAATATCTAGTAAACATCAGATCTATAAATTTATTATTTTTTTTTAATTTTAAACAAAAAAAATAAATTTTTTTCTAATAGTACAAAAAGAAAAAATTCTAAAAATATCTAAAAAATAAAAAATTGAAAATTTTTAAAATTAATTTATTCTTAATGGGTGAACAAGTGTAGTAAAAAAAAGTCAAGTGTCTGGGTGTACCATTATCCGGTGAATAAAAAATATTTTGAAAAAAATTAAAAATTTTAATAACTAAATTTTGTTTATATTATGAGATTAAATTTTTTATTTAAATTAGAAAAATAAAATAAAGTCTAGCAATACCAAGTAAATAACAGATCTGTAAATTTATTATTTTTTAATTTTTAAAATAAACAAATAAGTTCTTTTCCAATAATAGAAGAAAAAAATTCCAACAATATACAAAAATCAGAAAAATTTAAAAATTTTAAATTTTTTAAAGTAATTTATTCTTAATTTGTGAACAGGTGTAGCAAAAAAAGTCAACTGTGCGGAGGTAGCATTTTTCGGTGAATAAAAAGTAAAAAATATTATTAAAAAATTTAAAATTTTTATAAACTAAATTTTTTATTTTTGAATTTTTAAATTATATGATTACATTATTTTTTTATATTATAAAAGTAAAATAAAGTCCAGCAATATCTAGTAAACAACAAATTTGTAAATTTATTATTTTCTTTTTTACTTTTTAAACAAAAAATTTAATTTTTTTCTAGTAGTAGAAAAATAAAAAATTCTAACAATATAAAAAAAAATAATAATTGAAAAATTTTTAAATTAATTTTTTCTTAATTTGTGAATATGTGCAACCAAAAATAGTCAAGTGTCCAGGTGTAGCATTATCCGGTGAATAAAAAATAAAAAAGAATTTAAAAAATTTAAAAATTTTAAAAAACTAAATTTTTTATTTTTGAATTTTTATTTTATGAAATTAAATTTTTTTATTTAGATTAGAAAAATAAAATAAAGTCTAGCAATATCTAGTAAATAACGAATCTGTAAATTTATTATTTTTTAATTTTTAAAATAACAAAATAAGTTCTTTTCTAATAATAGAAGAAAAAAATTCAAAAAATATACAAAAAATTGAAAAATTGAAAAATTTTAAATTTTTTAAAGTAATTTATTCTTAATTTGTGAACAGTTGTAGCAAAAATAGTCAACTATCCGGGTGTAGCATTTTTTGGTGAATAAAAAGTAAAAAATATTATTAAAAAATTTAAAATTTTTATAAACTAAATTTTTTATTTTTTAATTTTTAAATTATATGATTAAATTATTTTTTACATTATAAAATTTAAATAAAGTCCAGCAATATCTAGTAAACAACAAATTTGTAAATTTATTATTTTCTTTTTTACTTTTTAAACAAAAATTTTTTTTCTCTAGTAGTAGAAAAATAAAAAATTCTAACAATATACAAAAAAATAATAATTGAAAAATTTTTAAATTAATTTTTTCTTAATTTGTGAATATGTGCAACCAAAAATAGTCAAGTGTCCAGGTGTAGCATTATCCGGTGAATAAAAAATAAAAAAAAATTTAAAAATTTAAAAATTTTAAAAAACTAAATTATTTAATTTTGAATTTTTAAATTATAAGATTAAATTTTTTTATCTAAATTAGAAAAATAAAATAATGTCCAACAATATCTAGTAAACATCAGATCTATAAATTTATTATTTTTTTTTAATTTTAAACAAAAAAATAAATTTTTTTCTAATAGTACAAAAAGAAAAAATTCTAAAAATATCTAAAAAATAAAAAATTGAAAATTTTTAAAATTAATTTATTCTTAATGGGTGAACAAGTGTAGTAAAAAAAAGTCAAGTGTCTGGGTGTACCATTATCCGGTGAATAAAAAATATTTTGAAAAAAATTAAAAATTTTAATAACTAAATTTTGTTTATATTATGAGATTAAATTTTTTATTTAAATTAGAAAAATAAAATAAAGTCTAGCAATACCAAGTAAATAACAGATCTGTAAATTTATTATTTTTTAATTTTTAAAATAAACAAATAAGTTCTTTTCCAATAATAGAAGAAAAAAATTCCAACAATATACAAAAATTAGAAAAATTTAAAAATTTTAAATTTTTTAAAGTAATTTATTCTTAATTTGTGAACAGGTGTAGCAAAAAAAGTCAACTGTGCGGAGGTAGCATTTTTCGGTGAATAAAAAGTAAAAAATATTATTAAAAAATTTAAAATTTTTATAAACTAAATTTTTTATTTTTGAATTTTTAAATTATATGATTACATTATTTTTTTATATTATAAAAGTAAAATAAAGTCCAGCAATATCTAGTAAACAACAAATTTGTAAATTTATTATTTTCTTTTTTACTTTTTAAACAAAAAATTTAATTTTTTTCTAGTAGTAGAAAAATAAAAAATTCTAACAATATAAAAAAAATAATAATTGAAAAATTTTTAAATTAATTTTTTCTTAATTTGTGAATATGTGCAACCAAAAATAGTCAAGTGTCCAGGTGTAGCATTATCCGGTGAATAAAAAATAAAAAAGAATTTAAAAAATTTAAAAATTTTAAAAAACTAAATTTTTTATTTTTGAATTTTTATTTTATGAAATTAAATTTTTTTATTTAGATTAGAAAAATAAAATAAAGTCTAGCAATATCTAGTAAATAACGAATCTGTAAATTTATTATTTTTTAATTTTTAAAATAACAAAATAAGTTCTTTTCTAATAATAGAAGAAAAAAATTCAAAAAATATACAAAAAATTGAAAAATTGAAAAATTTTAAATTTTTTAAAGTAATTTATTCTTAATTTGTGAACAGGTGTAGCAAAAAAAGTCAACTGTCCGGGTGTAGCATTTTTTGGTGAATAAAAAATAAAAAATATTATTAAAAAATTTAAAATTTTTATAAACTAAATTTTTTATTTTTGAATTTTTAAATTATATGATTAAATTATTTTTTACATTATAAAATTTAAATAAAGTCCAGCAATATCTAGTAAACAACAAATTTGTAAATTTATTATTTTCTTTTTTACTTTTTAAACAAAAAATTTTTTTCTCTAGTAGTAGAAAAATAAAAAATTCTAACAATATACAAAAAAATAATAATTGAAAAATTTTTAAATTAATTTATTCTTAATTTGTGAATATGTGCAACCAAAAATAGTCAAGTGTCCAGGTGTAGCATTATCCGGTGAATAAAAAATAAAAAAAATTTTAAAAAACTAAATTTTTTAATTTTGAATTTTTAAATTATAAGATTAAATTTTTTTATCTAAATTAGAAAAATAAAATAATGTCCAACAATATCTAGTAAACATCAGATCTATAAATTTATTATTTTTTTAATTTTAACCAAAAAAATAAATTTTTTTCTAATAGTACAAAAAGAAAAAATTCTAAAAATATCTAAAAAATAAAAAATTGAAAATTTTTAAAATTAATTTATTCTTAATGGGTGAACAAGTGTAGTAAAAAAAAGTCAAGTGTCTGGGTGTACCATTATCCGGTGAATAAAAAATATTTTGAAAAAAATTAAAAATTTTAATAACTAAATTTTTTTTATATTATGAGATTAAATTTATTTATTTAAATTAGAAAAATAAAATAAAGTCTAGCAATATCAAGTAAATAACAGATCTGTAAATTTATTACTTTTTATTTTTAAAATAAAAAAATAAATTCTTTTCTAATAATAGAAGAAAAAATTCCAACAATATACAAAAATTAGAAAAATTGAAAAATTTTAAATTTTTTAAAGTAATTTATTCTTAATTTGTGAACAGGTGTAGCAAAAAAAGTCAACTGTCCGGAGGTAGCATTTTTCGGTGAATAAAAAGTAAAAAATATTATTAAAAAATTTAAAATTTTTATAAACTAAACTTTTTATTTTTGAATTTTTAAATTATATGATTAAATTATTTTTTTATATTAGAAAAGTAAAATAAAGTCCAGCAATATCTAGTAAACAACAAATTTGTAAATTTATTATTTTCTTTTTTACTTTTTAAACAAAAAATTTAATTTTTTTCTAATAGTAGAAAAATAAAAATTCTAACAATATACAAAAAAAAAATAATTGAAAAATTTTAAAATTAATTTATTCTTAATTTGTGTACAAGTGCAACCAAAAAAAGTTAAGTGTCCAGGTGTAGCATTATCCGGTGAATAAAAAATAAAAAAGAATTTAAAAAATTTAAAAGTTTTAAAAATTTTAAAAAACTAAATTTTTTATTTTTGAATTTTTATATTATGAAATTAAATTTTTTTATTTAAATTAGAAAAATAAAATAAAGTCTAGCAATATCTAGTAAATAACAAATCTGTAAATTTATTATTTTTTAATTTTTAAAATAACAAAATAAATTCTTTTCTAATAATAGAAGAAAAAAATTCAAAAAATATACAAAAAATTGAAAAATTGAAAAATTTTAAATTTTTTAAAGTAATTTATTCTTAATTTGTGAACATGTGTAGCAAAAAAAGTCAACTGTCCGGGTGTAGCATTTTTTGGTGAATAAAAAATAAAAAATATTATTTAAAAATTTAAAATTTTTATAAACTAAATTTTTTACTTTTGAATTTTTAAATTATATGATTAAATTATTTTTTACATTATAAAATTTAAATAAAGTCCAACAATATCTAGTAAACAACAAATTTGTAAATTTATTATTTTCTTTTTTACTTTTTAAACAAAAATTTTTTTTCTCTAGTTGTAGAAAAATAAAAAATTCTAACAATATACAAAAAAATAATAATTGAAAAATTTTTAAATTAATTTATTCTTAATTTGTGAATATGTGCAACCAAAAATAGTCAAGTGTCCAGGTGTAGCATTATCCGGTGAATAAAAAATAAAAAAAATTTTAAAAATTTAAAAATTTTAAAAAACTAAATTTTTTAATTTTGAATTTTTAAATTATAAGATTAAATTTTTTTATCTAAATTAGAAAAATAAAATAATGTCCAACAATATCTAGTAAACATCAGATCTATAAATTTATTATTTTTTTTTAATTTTAAACAAAAAAATAAATTTTTTTCTAATAGTACAAAAAGAAAAAATTCTAAAAATATCTAAAAAATAAAAAATTGAAAATTTTTAAAATTAATTTATTCTTAATGGGTGAACAAGTGTAGTAAAAAAAAGTCAAGTGTCTGGGTGTACCATTATCCGGTGAATAAAAAATATTTTGAAAAAAATTAAAAATTTTAATAACTAAATTTTTTTTATATTATGAGATTAAATTTATTTATTTAAATTAGAAAAATAAAATAAAGTCTAGCAATATCAAGTAAATAACAGATCTGTAAATTTATTACTTTTTATTTTTAAAATAAAAAAATAAATTCTTTTCTAATAATAGAAGAAAAAATTCCAACAATATACAAAAATTAGAAAAATTGAAAAATTTTAAATTTTTTAAAGTAATTTATTCTTAATTTGTGAACAGGTGTAGCAAAAAAAGTCAACTGTCCGGAGGTAGCATTTTTCGGTGAATAAAAAGTAAAAAATATTATTAAAAAATTTAAAATTTTTATAAACTAAACTTTTTATTTTTGAATTTTTAAATTATATGATTAAATTATTTTTTTATATTAGAAAAGTAAAATAAAGTCCAGCAATATCTAGTAAACAACAAATTTGTAAATTTATTATTTTCTTTTTTACTTTTTAAACAAAAAATTTAATTTTTTTCTAATAGTAGAAAAATAAAAATTCTAACAATATACAAAAAAAAAATAATTGAAAAATTTTAAAATTAATTTATTCTTAATTTGTGTACAAGTGCAACCAAAAAAAGTTAAGTGTCCAGGTGTAGCATTATCCGGTGAATAAAAAATAAAAAAGAATTTAAAAAATTTAAAAGTTTTAAAAATTTTAAAAAACTAAATTTTTTATTTTTTAATTTTTATATTATGAAATTAAATTTTTTTATTTAAATTAGAAAAATAAAATAAAGTCTAGCAATATCTAGTAAATAACAAATCTGTAAATTTATTATTTTTTAATTTTTAAAATAACAAAATAAATTCTTTTCTAATAATAGAAGAAAAAAATTCAAAAAATATACAAAAAATTGAAAAATTGAAAAATTTTAAATTTTTTAAAGTAATTTATTCTTAATTTGTGAACATGTGTAGCAAAAAAAGTCAACTGTCCGGGTGTAGCATTTTTTGGTGAATAAAAAATAAAAAATATTATTTAAAAATTTAAAATTTTTATAAACTAAATTTTTTACTTTTGAATTTTTAAATTATATGATTAAATTATTTTTTACATTATAAAATTTAAATAAAGTCCAACAATATCTAGTAAACAACAAATTTGTAAATTTATTATTTTCTTTTTTACTTTTTAAACAAAAATTTTTTTTCTCTAGTTGTAGAAAAATAAAAAATTCTAACAATATACAAAAAAATAATAATTGAAAAATTTTTAAATTAATTTATTCTTAATTTGTGAATATGTGCAACCAAAAATAGTCAAGTGTCCAGGTGTAGCATTATCCGGTGAATAAAAAATAAAAAAAATTTTAAAAATTTAAAAATTTTAAAAAACTACATTTTTTAATTTTGAATTTTTAAATTATAAGATTAAATTTTTTTATCTAAATTAGAAAAATAAAATAATGTCCAACAATATCTAGTAAACATCAGATCTATAAATTTATTATTTTTTTTTAATTTTAAACAAAAAAATAAATTTTTTTCTAATAGTACAAAAAGAAAAAATTCTAAAAATATCTAAAAAATAAAAAATTGAAAATTTTTAAAATTAATTTATTCTTAATGGGTGAACAAGTGTAGTAAAAAAAAGTCAAGTGTCTGGGTGTACCATTATCCGGTGAATAAAAAATATTTTGAAAAAAATTAAAAATTTTAATAACTAAATTTTTTTATATTATGAGATTAAATTTTTTTATTTAAATTAGAAAAATAAAATAAAGTCTAGCAATATCAAGTAAATAACAGATCTGTAAATGTATTATTTTTTAATTTTTAAAATAAAAAAATAAGTTCTTTTCTAATAATAGAAGAAAAAATTCCAACAATATACAAAAATTAGAAAAATTGAAAAATTTTAAATTTTTTAAAGTAATTTATTCTTAATTTGTGAACATGTGTAGCAAAAAAAGTCAACTGTCCGGAGGTAGCATTTTTCGGTGAATAAAAAGTAAAAAATATTATTAAAAAATTTAAAATTTTTATAAACTAAATTTTTTATTTTTGAATTTTTAAATTATATGATTAAATTATTTTTTTAAATTATAAAAGTAAAATAAAGTCCAGCAATATCTAGTAAACAATAAATTTGAAAATTTATTATTTTTTTGTTTACTTTTTAAACAAAAAATTTAATTTTTTTCTAATAGTAGAAAAATAAAAATTCTAACAATATACAAAAAAAATAAAATAATTGAAATATTTTAAAATTAATTTATTCTTAATTTGTGTACAAGTGCAACCAAAAAAAGTTAAGTGTCCAGGTGTAGCATTATCCGGTGAATAAAAAATAAAAAAGAATTTAAAAAATTTAAAAGTTTTAAAAATTTTAAAAAACTAAATTTTTTATTTTTGAATTTTTATATTATGAAATTAAATTTTTTTATTTAAATTAGAAAAATAAAATAAAGTCTAGCAATATCTAGTAAATAACAAATCTGTAAATTTATTATTTTTTAATTTTTAAAATAACAAAATAAATTCTTTTCTAATAATAGAAGAAAAAAATTCAAAAAATATACAAAAAATTGAAAAATTGAAAAATTTTAAATTTTTTAAAGTAATTTATTCTTAATTTGTGAACATGTGTAGCAAAAAAAGTCAACTGTCCGGGTGTAGCATTTTTTGGTGAATAAAAAATAAAAAATATTATTTAAAAATTTAAAATTTTTATAAACTAAATTTTTTACTTTTGAATTTTTAAATTATATGATTAAATTATTTTTTACATTATAAAATTTAAATAAAGTCCAACAATATCTAGTAAACAACAAATTTGTAAATTTATTATTTTCTTTTTTACTTTTTAAACCAAAATTTTTTTTCTCTAGTTGTAGAAAAATAAAAAATTCTAACAATATACAAAAAAATAATAATTGAAAAATTTTTAAATTAATTTATTCTTAATTTGTGAATATGTGCAACCAAAAATAGTCAAGTGTCCAGGTGTAGCATTATCCGGTGAATAAAAAATAAAAAAAATTTTAAAAATTTAAAAATTTTAAAAAACTACATTTTTTAATTTTGAATTTTTAAATTATAAGATTAAATTTTTTTATCTAAATTAGAAAAATAAAATAATGTCCAACAATATCTAGTAAACATCAGATCTATAAATTTATTATTTTTTTTTAATTTTAAACAAAAAAATAAATTTTTTTCTAATAGTACAAAAAGAAAAAATTCTAAAAATATCTAAAAAATAAAAAATTGAAAATTTTTAAAATTAATTTATTCTTAATGGGTGAACAAGTGTAGTAAAAAAAAGTCAAGTGTCTGGGTGTACCATTATCCGGTGAATAAAAAATATTTTGAAAAAAATTAAAAATTTTAATAACTAAATTTTTTTATATTAAGAGATTAAATTTTTTTATTTAAATTAGAAAAATAAAATAAAGTCTAGCAATATCAAGTAAATAACAGATCTGTAAATGTATTATTTTTTAATTTTTAAAATAAAAAAATAAGTTCTTTTCTAATAATAGAAGAAAAAATTCCAACAATATACAAAAATTAGAAAAATTGAAAAATTTTAAATTTTTTAAAGTAATTTATTCTTAATTTGTGAACATGTGTAGCAAAAAAAGTCAACTGTCCGGAGGTAGCATTTTTCGGTGAATAAAAAGTAAAAAATATTATTAAAAAATTTAAAATTTTTATAAACTAAATTTTTTATTTTTGAATTTTTAAATTATATGATTAAATTATTTTTTTAAATTATAAAAGTAAAATAAAGTCCAGCAATATCTAGTAAACAATAAATTTGAAAATTTATTATTTTTTTTTTTACTTTTTAAACAAAAAATTTAATTTTTTTCTAATAGTAGAAAAATAAAAATTCTAACAATATACAAAAAAATAAAATAATTGAAATATTTTAAAATTAATTTATTCTTAATTTGTGTACAAGTGCTACCAAAAAAAGTTAAGTGTCCAGATGTAGCATTATCCGGTGAATAAAAAATAAAAAAGAATTTAAAAAATTTAAAAATTTTAAAAATTTTAAAAATTTTAAAAAACTAAATTTTTTATTTTTGAATTTTTATATTATGAAATTAAATTTTTTTATTTAAATTAGAAAAATAAAATAAAGTCTAGCAATATCTAGTAAATAACAAATCTGTAAATTTATTATTTTTTAATTTTTAAAATAACAAAATAAGTTCTTTTCTAATAATAGAAGAAAAAAATTCAAAAAATATACAAAAAATTGAAAAATTGAAAAATTTTAAATTTTTTAAAGTAATTTATTCTTAATTTGTGAACAGGTGTAGCAAAAAAAGTCAACTGTCTGGGTGTAGCATTTTTCGGTGAATAAAAAGTAAAAAATATTATTAAAAAATTTAAAAATTTTATAAACTAAATTTTTTATTTTTTAATTTTTAAATTATATGATTAAATTATTTTATACATTATAAAAGTAAAATAAAGTCCAGCAATATCTAGTAAACAACAAATTTGTAAATTTATTATTTTCTTTTTTACTTTTTAAACAAAAAAAAATTTTTTCTAGTAGTAGAAAAATAAAAAATTCTAACAATATACAAAAAAATATTAATTGAAAATTTTTTAAATTAATTTATTCTTAATTTGTGAATATGTGCAACCAAAAATAGTCATGTGTCCAGGTGTAGCATTATCCGGTGAATAAAAAATAAAAAAAATTTTAAAAATTTAAAAATTTTAAAAAACTAAATTTTTTAATTTTGAATTTTTAAATTATAAGATTAAATTTTTTTATCTAAATTAGAAAAATAAAATAATGTCCAACAATATCTAGTAAACATCAGATCTATAAATTTATTATTTTTTTTAATTTTAAACAAAAAAATAAATTTTTTTCTAATAGTACAAAAAGAAAAAATTCTAAAAATATCTAAAAAATAAAAAATTGAAAATTTTTAAAATTAATTTATTCTTAATGGGTGAACAAGTGTAGTAAAAAAAAGTCAAGTGTCTGGGTGTACCATTATCCGGTGAATAAAAAATATTTTGAAAAAAATTAAAAATTTTAATAACTAAATTTTGTTTATATTAGGAGATTAAATTTTTTATTTAAATTAGAAAAATAAAATAAAGTCTAGCAATATCAAGTAAATAACAGATCTGTAAATTTATTATTTTTTAATTTTTAAAATAAAAAAATAAGTTCTTTTCCAATAATAGAAGAAAAAAATTCCAACAATATACAAAAATTAGAAAAATTGAAAAATTTTAAATTTTTTAAAGTAATTTATTCTTAATTTGTGAACAGGTGTAGCAAAAAAAGTCAACTGTCCGGAGGTAGCATTTTTCGGTGAATAAAAAGTAAAAAATATTATTAAAAAATTTAAAATTTTTATAAACTAAATTTTTTATTTTTGAATTTTTAAATTATATGATTAAATTATTTTTTATATTATAAAATTAAAATAAAGTCCAGCAATATCTAGTAAACAACAAATTTGTAAATTTATTATTTTCTTTTTTACTTTTTAAACAAAAAATTTAATTTTTTTCTAATAGTAGAAAAATAAAAATTCTAACAATATACAAGAAAAAAAAATAATTGAAAAATTTTAAAATTAATTTATTCTTAATTTGTGTACAAGTGCAACCAAAAAAAGTTAAGTGTCCAGATGTAGCATTATCCGGTGAATAAAAAATAAAAAAGAATTTAAAAATTTTAAAAATTTTAAAATTTTAAAAAACTAAATTTTTTATTTTTAAATTTTTATATTATGAAATTAAATTTTTTTATTTAAATTAGAAAAATAAAATAAAGTCTAGCAATATCTAGTAAATAACAAATCTGTAAATTTATTATTTTTTAATTTTTAAAATAACAAAATAAGTGATGACAAGTCATCTTAGCCTAGTTTCACTAACCTTTTTCTTTTGTTTTCATTTAGTTTTATGCACTTTCTTGCATTATAAATTAGCCATTTGAATTGGAATTGTTTGGTTTCCTTAAATCAAAACAACCAATCAAAGTATCACAAAATTCACAAGGTTTATAAATCAATTAATTATCAACTAAAGTTGGCTTGAACCTCATGATTTTGTATCAATTAAAAGGTAGTTGATTGATTTAAGGAAACCAAACAATTCCAATTCAAATGGCTAATTTATAATGCAAGAAAGTGCATAAAACTAAATGAAAACAAAAGAAAAAGACTAGTGAAACTAGGCTAAGATGACTTGTCATCACAACACCAAACTTAAAGCTTGCTTGTCCCCAAGCAAGAAAAGAATTATGCTCAAAGGTTCTTTCAATTTTGAATGGATTTGAAGAATTACATGTTCTGTCTGGTGAATGAAGTGATTAAGTGTCAGTGGGGTGAACTCTAAATCATATGCTCTTGCACAGGCTTCAGTGCTCACTAGTCCTCACATATTGGGAGTCTTAGGTCTTAGGATTTTCATCCAAATGGTATCATGGAGATCTCTTTATATGTAGTCACCTTGAAGCAGCTTATAGTTTCTTTGCTTTGGCCTTGACTCTAAGTGTCATGTTTCAAAGCGGCTCTTTAGATAAGCTTTCAATCAATACTCCTAAACCAGTTGGTTTTAAGGTATTAGGTGTTAAAGCACCCCTAAGGATTTACTTGCTCAAGCCTCTTTCTTTGACACAACTCAACCACAAGCATTTTACTAGGCTAACAACTCTTTGAGTCATTGTTTCTTCTTTCTTTTCTGCTTAGTAATTGATGCTCAGAGCCTTGGGTCATGTTCTTTTTGTCTTTGTATTTTCTTTTCTTTCTTTTGTTTTGTTTGCTGCTTCTTGGATCAATGGATTTTTGAGAATCTCCACAATACTTCTTTGAACTTCATGTCCTGCCTATTGATGACAAGTCATCTTAGCCTATTTTAACTAGTCTTTTTCTTTTTTTTTCATTAGAATTATGCACTTTCTTGAGCTACAAGCAAGCCAATTAGCAAGATTTTCATGTTTCCTTTGATTTAATCAACCATGTATGAATTCATGCTATTTCATGAGGTTTTATACTATCATTGTCACATATTATGAAAGAATGAATATCTCATGATTTCAAGCATAGCTTTGATGTGTTTGGTTGATTAATGATAGGTGAAGAAAGCTTGGAGAAAGGTTGAAGCAAGAAGGAATAGCTAGGAGTAAAGAGAAGACAATGGAATAAGTGAAATTGAACCCGGAAGCAAAAAGCTGGACTTAAAGTTAGCATCAAACTTTTGCACAAACTTTTGGAGCAAAAGTTTGCGCCAACGTTAGCCCCCTAACTTGGTGGCTAACGTTGGCGCCACAAGTGCATAAGGTAAGGCCAACGTTAGGGCCAAAGTTAGACCCCTAACGTTGGCACCAACGTTGGTATCAGCAGATTATGGTAGCTGATATGAAAAGTTGGGGCAAAAGTTAGCCCCCTAACTTTTGCTCAAACTTTTGGTCCAACTTTTGCAAAACTCCAACCCGGTTCAATTGGTTCACTTTGGTTCTTCTCCAAACTTCAAGAGCAATCAACCAAGGCCTCTTTCAACCCAATTCCACCAAGAGCAAAGGCCCAACTCAAGGCTTGAAGATCATTTGAAGAAAGTGTATAAATAGGATAGAATTTAAGTTCTTCGGAGAGCTTTCCTTTTGAATTTTCATAATAGTTTTCGGAGAGCTTTTGATATTGAGTGATCTTTAATTTCTTTGTCTTGGGGAAGGAGAATTCACTTATCTTCCTCTCAGTTTTATTGCTTTCAATTTCTATTACAATTGTCTTGGATCTTGGGTTGAAGAATTGAAGAAATTCTGTTTCAATCTCATCCTTGGATCTCTCTGTTTATTTACTGCTTAATTGAATTTCAGTTTGGGTTAATTATTCTTCATCTATTTTCTTTGCAATTTACTTTTTCCTTGCAATTTACAATTCCCTTGCAATTGTTCTTGTTGGATCTAGGAAGGCATTGAGATCTAGACTTGGTTTTCTAGTCTCTGGGCCCTGAGATCTGAATTCCTAATTTACATTTTGTTTCTTGCTTTTAATGTTCATTTACTTTACTGCTTCAAGATCCGATTCAACCCAAACCTTCTTTTACTCTTTTGTTTGATGCAAGTTACCTTTCTTTGTTTAATTTCTGCAAATCCAACTCCTAATCCCCTTTACATTTCGAGCCATTTACATTTCTTGCACTTTAAGATTCCGCAATTTACATTTCTTGCACTCTAAGTTTCTGCCATTTAATTTCTTGTTCTTTAAGATTCAGCGATTTAATTTCCTGCTCTCTTTAATTTCATGCAATTTAAATTCTGCAAATCACAAATCACCCAACCAAATCTTGATTCGCTTGACTAAATCAACCACTAAACTAAAATTGCTCAATCCTTCAATCCCTGTGGGATCGACCTCACTCCCGTGAGTTTTTATTACTTGATACGACCCGGTACACTTGCCGGTTAGATTTGTGTGTTTTGGGAGAAATTTATTTTTCACCAAAATACTCATCACCTATGAGCTCCCATGCAAGTTTTCACAAGCATGCAACCTCAATACACATTCATACAACTAGAACCACCACTTCTCCTAATCTTTTGCTTGCCTCAAAATTGTTTAATTCCTCAATCCTTCTTTTCAAAGAACTTTCATGTGATGCAATTTTTTGAATATTGAGTGCAAACAAGTTTTGAAGAAAAAAATGTTGTGAATGATCAAGCATCTTGCTTACTGAATTACAGAAAAGAAACCATGCTAAACAGACAGATAATCAGGGAGACTAAACCACTCTCAATCATAGCAGTGTTTGATGTAAGATAATTACTTAACAATACAACCTTTTGGAGTTCACTTGCTTTCCTTCTTCTCATCATCATTGCTGGCCTTTAGGTTCATCTCTTGTTTCTTTGGTTGATGATGTTTAATCCTTCCAAAAGCTTGTATGGACCTCTGCAATGATATTGAAAGTTGCTTGTTCCCCAAGCACTTGGAAACAATGGTTAGTCTGGCTGATTTATTTATGGGCTTTTGAACTTACTTTGGTGTGGGAACACCAAACTTAGTACCTTGCTAATGGTTTTCATGCATCAAATTAACCATGTGTGATAATTTTTTTCTTTTCTTCTTCTTTTTCAAAAGCAATAAAACTGAAAACTAGGAAACAGCAGAATAGTTAACTAGTTCATCCAACATGCTTGAAGCCAGCATTATGCAGAAAGTGAGAATGTGTTTTATAATGGGATTTTGGTGAAACACCAAACTTAGAATCCTGCACTCTCCTTTAGATTGTTTTGGTGTGCAACACCAAAATTAGCTTCTTGCATTATAGATAAAACTAATTAACCTTTTTACTAAAATAGTTATGAACAGAAAACTACCTCAGGTTGGGTTGCCTCCCAACAAGCGCTCTTTTATTGTCATTAGCTTGACATCCTCTGTGCTTGCTCAGTTCAGATTTTGAGCTTCCTTCTCCTTGTCCCCTTGTCCTCCTAAGTGAGGCTTTGCTTTGTGATGCTCATCCTGGATGAGTGATTCTTTTCCTTTAGCCCTCTTCTCACTCATTCCTGTGAGATTCTTAGCTAATTGTTCCATTTGCCTCTCAATTCTCCCGAGTGAGGCCTCCTGGTGTTTGCTTATCATCTCTTGATGTGTCATCATTCTCTCTACTAAGATCTCCAGATTGGTGATCCTCTGAGAGTCTTGTGAAATTTGTAGGTTGTGGGGTGTTGGGGGTTGGAAGGGTGGGTAGTGTGGTGGTATGTAGTGATTGTTGTTAGTATGGTGGTATTTTTGCAGGTTTGGGAAATTGGGGTTGTTGTGGTTGAAGTCCCTTTGTTCCTAATGTGGAGATTCCCTCATTCTTAGATAAGAATGTGGCTTCCATGGTGGAAATTGTGCATTCACTGTAGTAGAATGGAGAAAATCAATTTGTCTAGCTATTGACTCCAATTGTTGCTGAGTTTGCTGATGTAGCTGTTTGCTTTGATTCATGACTGCCTTCATTCCTTCAAGATTTATTATCTCCTTTTCTGAAGTTGCATTCTGTAGGGTCTCAAATGAGTGTTGGTTATTGGCTCTCTTGTCATTGAACTCTGCAGTTCCTTGGATAGTTGCTGTTGCGTTGAGTAGGCCATCTGAGAAGTGATCCACCGCTCTTCTTGTTTCCGGGGTTAATCCTTCATAGAACGCTTGGAAATCCGCTTTGTTGCTTGCCTTCTTGTATTTTTCCCATGCTTTGAACAATGATTCTTCCCTTCCTTGTATGAATGGATGTACTCCCTCTTTCATCTTGATGTGTTGTTGGGACGAGGAGAATTTGGCTAGAAACTTGGCACCCAAATCTTCCCAACTAGTTATACTTCCTTGGGGAAAGGTTTCAAGCCATTGTGTTGCTTCATCCTTCAGTGAGAAGGGAAATAACAAGATCTTAATGGCATCATGATTTACACTATCGAGATTGACAGCACCACAAGTTCTCAAAAAATTGGATAGGTGCTGTTTAGGATTCTCTAGTGGAGTTCCACCATAGGAACAATTGTTCTCTATTAGTGTAATGAGTTGTGGCTTCATGTTGTGGTGTTCTTCTTTCTCAGAAGCTCCTTCTTCAATGACATCCTTCCCTCTGGCTGCTCTTCTTCCCTGTGACATATAAATCAACAACGGAACACACAGTGATTCTCTTGAAAATTAAGTGTGGTCAGTTGAGACAAAACTTCAAACAGTTAGTGGGTTAGTCAAAAATTAGAGAAACAGAAAATAAAAATGCTAGATCTAGATCACCACCTCACTTAATCATTGTCAATCTAATCAATCCCCGGCAACGGCGCCAAAAACTTGATGTGCGGAAAACGATCCGACACAAAACTCACCGGCAAGTGCACCGGGTCGCATCAAGTAATAATAACTCACGTGAGTGAGGTCGATCCCACAGGGATTGAAGGATTGAGCAATTTTAGTTTAGTGGTTGATTTAGTCAAGCGAATCAAGTGTTGGTTGAGTGATTTGTGATTAACAGAAATTAAATTGCATGAAAAATAAAGGGAGAGGGGTAGATTGCAGAAAAGCAAAGAGAACGGAAAATAAAAGTGCTGAATCTTAAAGAACAAGGAATTAAATTGGCAGAAACTTAGAACGCAAGAAATATAAATTGCAGAATCTTAAAGTGCAAGAAATGTAAATGACTTGAATTGTAAAGGGAATGGGGAATTGGATCTGCAGAAATTAAACAAGGAAATGTAAAATTGCAACAAGCAGAGGAATAGAAGAACACTTGGATTGATTCAGATCTAGAAACAGAATTTTAAATGAGCAAAACAGGGAATGGGAAATGGGAAATTCGGATCTCAGGACCCAAGAGACTAGAAAACCAAGTCTAGATCTCAATGCCTTCCTAGATCCAACAAGAACAATTGCAAAGGAAATTGTAAATTGCAAAGAAAGTAGATGAAAATCAATGAACCAAAACTGAAATTTAATTAAGCAGAAAATTAAACAAGATCCCAAGGTGAGATTGAAACAGAATTTCTTCAATTCTCCACCCAAAATCCAAGACAAGAAAAGTAAAAAATGCTGGGCAAGAACAAGGAGGAAGAGAGATCAATTCTCCTCCCAAATTCTCTTGAATTAAACAACAATGCTGAGAAAAATAAAAGTGAGCTCTGAGCAAAATTGAAAAGAAAGCTATTATGAAAAACTAAAAGGGAAGCTCTAAAGAAAACTCTAAAACGAAAAAAACTCCTCTAAAACTTCAAATCCTAAGCTATTTATACACTTTCTTCAAATGATCATTAAGCCTTGAATTGGGCCTTTAGCCTTGATGAAATTGGGTTGATAGTGGCCTCTGTTGATTGCTCTTGGTGTTGGGAGGAAATCCATTAGTGAACCAGGCCATGAATCATTCACGTTTGAGCCAACGTTTGAGGCAAACGTTGACTCAAACGTTACTTGAGTGAGGCATTATGCAGCTAGGCCATGTGCTGTCTTCCACGTTTGGCTCAACGTTTGAGGTCAAAACGTGAGCTCAAACGTGGATGATGACAAGTCATCATATACCCTTTTTAATAGTCTTTTTCTTTATTTTCATTTGGTTTTATGCACTTTCTTGTACTCTAAGTAAGTAATTTGGAATGGAAATGCATAACTTCTCTTAATCAAACAACCACCATATAATTGATGCTAAATCATGAGGTTTAGGCCAAATTTAATTGCAGTTTGATGATTTGTAAACCTTGTGAATTTGGTGATACTTTGATTGGTTGTTTTGATTAATTGTAGGTGAAGAAAAGAAGAAAAGTGTGACCTAAGAAGCGTGGTTCAAGGAATAGGAAGTGTGGCCAAGAAAGGAGGAAGTGTGGTGCAACAAACCATGGAACTCATTCCAAGAGCACCAAGCACTAAGAGAGCGCTACACTCACTTCCAAGGGACCAAGGCACAAAGCTCAGCTCACTTTGTGAGCTGAGCACAACAAAGGCCAAGAAATAAGGAAATGAGGAACCAAGCTCAGCTCACAAAGTGAGCATTATCGAGAGCGCTAGAGGAAAAATTCAAGGAAAATGTTTGGCAAATGCATGCTCCAAGACTTGAACCCATGACCAAAGGGGATGAGGGAACGCTACTCCTTGCAAGGAAAATAAGCCAAAATTGGCCAAAATGCTCCCAGCAAGTTTCGAACACGGAAGCTTCAGCAAGGAAGGTGCGCTCCTAACACCACTTGGGCGCTACCCTGATGTTGTCCAAGACTTGGCACGCGAAATATTTTAAAGCGCCACTTCCTTCACCAAGAAAAGCTTCAGCGCATGCTTCCCTCAAGTTTCGAACCAAGGACCTCTCCTTGTGAGCACCAAAGCTCAGCTCACTTGGAGAGCTGAGCGCTATCCATGGGCATCACACAACACAACTTGACACGGTCCAGGGGCACATAGCGCGCAACAAATTTGGCACCAAGACACAGCTCTCCCCTGATGCACCCCAAGACAGCAGCATGCTACCAATGCTTCCCCACACTAAGTGTCAAAGCTCAGCTCACTTTGTGAGCTGAGCACTCCCCTGGAAGCATATTACCCATGGGCTGAAAATTCAACCAAAAGTCCAATTTAATTCAAATCTTCACCAAATCAAAAGCCCATCCAAATTCCAATATCCAAGAATAGAAAGTGTATAAATAGGAGTTAGTTTGATGTAATTAGGGAGCTAAATTTTACTTTTGAATTTTCCTTTCATTTTCATTTTGAGCTTTTAGTTTTGAATTTAGATTTCAGAGAACTTGGGAGGAGAATTGATCTCTCTTCTTCTTGGTTCTTGCTTGAACACTCTTTAATTTTCTTGCTTTGGATCTTTGGTGGAGAATTGAAGAAATTCTGTTTCAATCTCACCTTGAGATCCCTTGTTTATTTTCTTTCTGCATAATTGAATTTGAATTTCTGTCTACTGCTTCTTCATTTACTTTGTCTCTGCAATTTACTTTTCTTTACTTCTTTTGCAATTGCTCTTGTTGGATCAAGGAAGGATTTGAGATCTAGACTTGTTATCTAGTCTCTTCCACTCCTGAGATCTCAACCCCTTTTAAATTGCTGCAACTTAAGCACTGCTTTCTAGTTCTTTAAATTCTCAAGTCATTTTACTTTTCTGTTAAGATCTACTTCACTGCACTTCAATTTTCTCTTTTATGTTTAATGCCATTTACTTGTTTCTTGTTTAATTCCTGCAAGTCCACGCCCCAATCCCTTTTACAATTCAAGCAATTTACATTTCTTGCACTTTAAGCTTCAGTCATTTATATTCCTTGCAAGTTAAGATTCTGCACTTTATTTTACATGCTCTTTAAGATTTAGTTTCTTTATTTTCCTGCTCTTTAGTTTACTGCAATTTTCCCTTTCCCAATTACATTTCATGCAATTTAGTTTCTGTTAATCACAAACACTCAACCAATTCTTGATTCGCTTGACTAAATCAACCACTAAACTAAAATTGCTCAATCATTCAATCCCTGTGGGATCGACCTCACTCATGTGAGTTATTATTACTTGATGCGACCCGGTACACTTGCCGGTTAGATTTGTGTGTTCTGTTGGAAATTTATTTTTCACCAAAATACTCATCAAGTTTTTGGCGCCGTTGCCGGGGATTGAAATAGGTTGACAATGATTAAGTGAGGTGGTGATCTAGATCAAGCACTTTTTCCCTTCTATTCTTTAAGTCTTTGACTAACACACTAACTGTTTGAATTTTTGCTTAAGCTAACTAAAACTTCATTCTAGCAATAGATTGAAGTATCACTGGTTGTGTTCCCTGTTATGTTGTTTGTATGTCAGGTACAGGGAGAGTTGTTCATGTTTTATCTGAAGTTGACCAAAGAACTCTAAGGAGATTGAGAAGAGCTGAAAGAGGGAAAAGTATTGTTGGAGAAGAAGAATCAGACGAAGAATTCCACGAGATGGAAGGAGATACATCTAATCCAGGAGAAGGAGTTAATAATCCACCACAACAGAGGAGAGTATTGGCTTCCTATACTTTTGCAAATGCTAGACATTGTGGAAGCAGCATTCTCACCCCTAATGTCAATGCAAATAACTTTGAACTGAAGCCACAACTCATCACATTGGTCCAGAACAACTGCTCATTTGGAGGAGGACCATTGGAGGATCCAAACCAACATCTATCTACCTTCTTAAGGATTTGTGACACTGTCAAGTCCAATGGTGTGAATCCTGAAACTTACAAGCTTCTGCTGTTCCCGTTCTCATTAAGGGACAAGGCCGCACAATGGCTTGAAACTTTTCCCCAAGGAAGCATCACTAGTTGGGATGACTTGATAACTAAATTTCTAGCCAAATTCTATCCACCCCAAAGAGTCATCAGGCTGAAAATCATAGTGCCTCAGCTTTTCTCCTCTCACTATGGACTTCCTTACTGTCTCCTCCATTTCTTGGTGCCCTTCTTCAGAAATTCCAAAGGTGGAGAACTCTCTCCTGGTTCATGTCATACAACCAAATCAGCAAAGATGCACAGAGCATTCTGTAGCTTGAGTGCAGTGGGGGTTAGTAGAGACAAAGTCTCAAACAGTTAGTGTGCAAGTCAAAAATTAAAGAAACAGAAAAGAAAAAAATGCTTGATCTAGATCACCACCTCACTTAATCATTGTCAACCTATTTCAATCCCCGGCAACGGCGCCAAAAACTTGATGAGTATTTTGGTGAAAAATAAATTTCCAACAGAACACACAAATCTAACCGGCAAGTGTACCGGGTCGCATCAAGTAATAATAACTCACATGAGTGAGGTCGATCCCACAGGGATTGAATGATTGAGCAATTTTAGTTTAGTGGTTGATTTAGTCAAGCGAATCAAGAATTGGTTGAGTGTTTGTGATTAACAGAAACTAAATTGCATGAAATGTAATTGGGAAAGGGAAAATTGCAGTAAACTAAAGAGCAGGAAAATAAAGAAACTAAATCTTAAAGAGCATGTAAAATAAAGTGCAGAATCTTAACTTGCAAGGAATATAAATGACTGAAGCTTAAAGTGCAAGAAATGTAAATTGCTTGAATTGTAAAAGGGATTGGGGCGTGGACTTGCAGGAATTAAACAAGAAACAAGTAAATGGCATTAAACATAAAAGAGAAAATTGAAGTGCAGTGAAGTAGATCTTAACAGAAAAGTAAAATGACTTGAGAATTTAAAGAACTAGAAAGCAGTGCTTAAGTTGCAGCAATTTAAAAGGGGTTGAGATCTCAGGAGTGGAAGAGACTAGATAACAAGTCTAGATCTCAAATCCTTCCTTGATCCAACAAGAGCAATTGCAAAAGAAGTAAAGAAAAGTAAATTGCAGAGACAAAGTAAATGAAGAAGCAGTAGACAGAAATTCAAATTCAATTATGCAGAAAGAAAATAAACAAGGGATCTCAAGGTGAGATTGAAACAGAATTTCTTCAATTCTCCACCAAAGATCCAAAGCAAGAAAATTAAAGAGTGTTTAAGCAAGAACCAAGAAGAAGAGAGATCAATTCTCCTCCCAAGTTCTCTGAAATCTAAATTCAAAACTAAAAGCTCAAAATGAAAATGAAAGGAAAATTCAAAAGTAAAATTTAGCTCCCTAATTACATCAAACTAACTCCTATTTATACACTTTCTATTCTTGGATATTGGAATTTGGATGGGCTTTTGATTTGGTGAAGATTTGAATTAAATTGGACTTTTGGTTGAATTTTCAGCCCATGGGTAATATGCTTCCAGGGGAGTGCTCAGCTCACAAAGTGAGCTGAGCTTTGACACTTAGTGTGGGGAAGCATTGGTAGCATGCTGCTGTCTTGGGGTGCATCAGGGGAGAGCTGTGTCTTGGTGCCAAATTTGTTGCGCGCTATGTGCCCCTGGACCGTGTCAAGTTGTGTTGTGTGATGCCCATGGATAGCGCTCAGCTCTCCAAGTGAGCTGAGCTTTGGTGCTCACAAGGAGAGGTCCTTGGTTCGAAACTTGAGGGAAGCATGCGCTGAAGCTTTTCTTGGTGAAGGAAGTGGCGCTTTAAAATATTTCGCGTGCCAAGTCTTGGACAACATCAGGGTAGCGCCCAAGTGGTGTTAGGAGCGCACCTTCCTTGCTGAAGCTTCCGTGTTCGAAACTTGCTGGGAGCATTTTGGCCAATTTTGGCTTATTTTCCTTGCAAGGAGTAGCGTTCCCTCATCCCCTTTGGTCATGGGTTCAAGTCTTGGAGCATGCATTTGCCAAACATTTTCCTTGAATTTTTCCTCTAGCGCTCTCGATAATGCTCACTTTGTGAGCTGAGCTTGGTTCCTCATTTCCTTATTTCTTGGCCTTTGTTGTGCTCAGCTCACAAAGTGAGCTGAGCTTTGTGCCTTGGTCCCTTGGAAGTGAGTGTAGCGCTCTCTTAGTGCTTGGTGCTCTTGGAATGAGTTCCATGGTTTGTTGCACCACACTTCCTCCTTTCTTGGCCACACTTCCTATTCCTTGAACCACGCTTCTTAGGTCACACTTTTCTTCTTTTCTTCACCTACAATTAATCAAAACAACCAATCAAAGTATCACCAAATTCACAAGGTTTACAAATCATCAAACTGCAATTAAATTTGGCCTAAACCTCATGATTTAGCATCAATTATATGGTGGTTGTTTGATTAAGAGAAGTTATGCATTTCCATTCCAAATTACTTACTTAGAGTACAAGAAAGTGCATAAAACCAAATGAAAATAAAGAAAAAGACTATTAAAAAGGGTATATGATGACTTGTCATCACAACACCAAACTTAAAACTTGCTTGTCCCCAAGCAAGCATCAAACATAAGAGAAGATAGAATGAAATAGATAAGTGTATATGTTCTTATTAAGCAGATAGTTGAACTTGGTCTATGGGGCTTTATGCAGATCAAAAGTAGCTCATTTATTACTTGCTGTCAAGACAAACAATGTTCCTTTAAGAGTTCACTAAGATTGCTGCCATGAATCCTCACTTTTTGTTCATTCCCTTGTTAGTTTTTCCTCTTTCTTTTGCATTACAGAGCTTATTTCTTATTGAAGACTTGGTGTCAAATGTTGCAGTGACCTTTGGCCTTATTTTACTCAACATTTCTTCACCACAGACACATGGCTCACTTTTTCCTCCTAGGAACATTGATGCCCAGCATCTCTTTGGATCACTAAATGTTTTGTAGCTAGGTTGCTCTTTATTGTGGACTTTCAGTTGGCAATCCCAAATCAGTTGATCTAAGTTGCCAAGTTTTAAAATACTCCTTAGAACTTACTTGTCCAAGCAGATCCCAGTACACAAACACCACAGGCATATGTCCTAGGGTCCAAGCTATTGGTGTCTAGCCTTATTGTTTGTTTCTTTGCCACTTTCTTTGGCTTTTTCTTCTTTCTCTTTTCTCTGTTTTGATTTATTTTCAAGGGACTTTCAATAATTGAGAGGTCACAGCAGCAAACTAGCTTAGGCTTTAAGTAACAAGTCATTTTGCAACATTTATTCTATGAGCTATCAATTAAATCAAACACATATACCACCACTAACTTTTATTCTCACTTCTGCAACATTGAACAATTACTTTTCTAAATCAAACATCTCTCTTTTATTCAAACAGCAAGGGAAAACAAAACAAAGTGAGAAAGAATGAAGGATGTCAAGCTAGTGACAATAAAAGAGCGCTTGTTGGGAGGCAACCCAACCTGAGGTAGTTTTCTTTTCATAGCAATTTTAATAAAACGGTTAATTAGTTTTATATATAATGCAAGAAGCTAAGTTTGGTGTTGCACACCAAAACAATCTAAAGGAGAATGAAGGATTCTAAGTTTGGTGTCCCACCAGAATCTCATCATAAAACACATTCTCACTTCTTGCATAATGTAGGCTTCAAGCATACTGGATGAACTAGTTAGCCATTTTACTGTTTTTCTTAGTTTCCAGTTCTTTTACTTTTGAAAAAGAAAAAAAAAGAAATTATCACAAATGGTTAACCATTGGCAAGGAACTAAGTTTGGTGTTCACACACCAAAGTAAGTTCAAAAGCCCACAAATAAGCTTTGCATATTAACCGGGTACATTAAGGGCTTGAGAGGCAAGCCACTTTTGAGGATTATGCAGGAAATAGCCAACAAATTAAAGAACACTTGCATTATGACTCACAAGGAACAAACAGAAGGAAGAATGAAAAGCTGCAACCCAACAGGTTGTATTTATACTTGATCCTTGTTGTTGTGTAATGATTTAATTCAGAGAGTCCTTTATGTCTGGCTGGAATGATCATGTAGTTGCAAGTGGAAGTACATGTTGAAGAAAGCTATCTGCTTAAATTTTGCTTGAAAACTATCTGCATAATAATTGTCATCACTCAACAACTTGAATACTTTGTTTTGTTTCCCTTGCTGTTTGAATAAAAGAGAGATGTTTGATTTAGAAAAGTAATTGTTCAATGTTGCAGAAGTGAGAATAAAAGTTAGTGGTGGTATATGTGTTTGATTTAATTGATAGCTCATAGAATAAATGTTGCAAAATGACTTGTTACTTAAAGCCTAAGCTAGTTTGCTGCTGTGACCTCTCAATTATTGAAAGTCCCTTGAAAATAAATCAAAACAGAGAAAAGAGAAAGAAGAAAAAGCCAAAGAAAGTGGCAAAGAAACAAACAATAAGGCTAGACACCAATAGCTTGGACCCTAGGACATATGCCTGTGGTGTTTGTGTACTGGGATCTGCTTGGACAAGTAAGTTCTAAGGAGTATTTTAAAACTTGGCAACTTAGATCAACTGATTTGGGATTGCCAACTGAAAGTCCACAATAAAGAGCAACCTAGCTACAAAACATTTAGTGATCCAAAGAGATGCTGGGCATCAATGTTCCTAGGAGGAAAAAGTGAGCCATGTGTCTGTGGTGAAGAAATGTTGAGTAAAATAAGGCCAAAGGTCACTGCAACATTTGACACCAAGTCTTCAATAAGAAATAAGCTCTGTAATGCAAAAGAAAGAGGAAAAACTAACAAGGGAATGAACAAAAAGTGAGGATTCATGGCAGCAATCTTAGTGAACTCTTAAAGGAACATTGTTTGTCTTGACAGCAAGTAATAAATGAGCTACTTTTGATCTGCATAAAGCCCCATAGACCAAGTTCAACTATCTGCTTAATAAGAACATATACACTTATCTATTTCATTCTATCTTCTCTTATGTTTGATGCTTGCTTGGGGACAAGCAAGTTTTAAGTTTGGTGTTGTGATGACAAGTCATCATATACCCTTTTTAATAGTCTTTTTCTTTATTTTCATTTGGTTTTATGCACTTTCTTGTACTCTAAGTAAGTAATTTGGAATGGAAATGCATAACTTCTCTTAATCAAACAACCACCATATAATTGATGCTAAATCATGAGGTTTAGGCCAAATTTAATTGCAGTTTGATGATTTGTAAACCTTGTGAATTTGGTGATACTTTGATTGGTTGTTTTGATTAATTGTAGGTGAAGAAAAGAAGAAAAGTGTGACCTAAGAAGCGTGGTTCAAGGAATAGGAAGTGTGGCCAAGAAAGGAGGAAGTGTGGTGCAACAAACCATGGAACTCATTCCAAGAGCACCAAGCACTAAGAGAGCGCTACACTCACTTCCAAGGGACCAAGGCACAAAGCTCAGCTCACTTTGTGAGCTGAGCACAACAAAGGCCAAGAAATAAGGAAATGAGGAACCAAGCTCAGCTCACAAAGTGAGCATTATCGAGAGCGCTAGAGGAAAAATTCAAGGAAAATGTTTGGCAAATGCATGCTCCAAGACTTGAACCCATGACCAAAGGGGATGAGGGAACGCTACTCCTTGCAAGGAAAATAAGCCAAAATTGGCCAAAATGCTCCCAGCAAGTTTCGAACACGGAAGCTTCAGCAAGGAAGGTGCGCTCCTAACACCACTTGGGCGCTACCCTGATGTTGTCCAAGACTTGGCACGCGAAATATTTTAAAGCGCCACTTCCTTCACCAAGAAAACTTCAGCGCATGCTTCCCTCAAGTTTCGAACCAAGGACCTCTCCTTGTGAGCACCAAAGCTCAGCTCACTTGGAGAGCTGAGCGCTATCCATGGGCATCACACAACACAACTTGACACGGTCCAGGGGCACATAGCGCGCAACAAATTTGGCACCAAGACACAGCTCTCCCCTGATGCACCCCAAGACAGCAGCATGCTACCAATGCTTCCCCACACTAAGTGTCAAAGCTCAGCTCACTTTGTGAGCTGAGCACTCCCCTGGAAGCATATTACCCATGGGCTGAAAATTCAACCAAAAGTCCAATTTAATTCAAATCTTCACCAAATCAAAAGCCCATCCAAATTCCAATATCCAAGAATAGAAAGTGTATAAATAGGAGTTAGTTTGATGTAATTAGGGAGCTAAATTTTACTTTTGAATTTTCCTTTCATTTTCATTTTGAGCTTTTAGTTTTGAATTTAGATTTCAGAGAACTTGGGAGGAGAATTGATCTCTCTTCTTCTTGGTTCTTGCTTGAACACTCTTTAATTTTCTTGCTTTGGATCTTTGGTGGAGAATTGAAGAAATTCTGTTTCAATCTCACCTTGAGATCCCTTGTTTATTTTCTTTCTGCATAATTGAATTTGAATTTCTGTCTACTGCTTCTTCATTTACTTTGTCTCTGCAATTTACTTTTCTTTACTTCTTTTGCAATTGCTCTTGTTGGATCAAGGAAGGATTTGAGATCTAGACTTGTTATCTAGTCTCTTCCACTCCTGAGATCTCAACCCCTTTTAAATTGCTGCAACTTAAGCACTGCTTTCTAGTTCTTTAAATTCTCAAGTCATTTTACTTT
The DNA here is from genome assembly GCF_059453495.1 of Arachis ipaensis. Classification (NCBI taxonomy): domain Eukaryota; kingdom Viridiplantae; phylum Streptophyta; class Magnoliopsida; order Fabales; family Fabaceae; genus Arachis; species Arachis ipaensis. The sequence goes on from NC_142438.1 coordinate 74,261,664, forward strand.
TCTGTTAAGATCTACTTCACTGCACTTCAATTTTCTCTTTTATGTTTAATGCCATTTACTTGTTTCTTGTTTAATTCCTGCAAGTCCACGCCCCAATCCCTTTTACAATTCAAGCAATTTACATTTCTTGCACTTTAAGCTTCAGTCATTTATATTCCTTGCAAGTTAAGATTCTGCACTTTATTTTACATGCTCTTTAAGATTTAGTTTCTTTATTTTCCTGCTCTTTAGTTTACTGCAATTTTCCCTTTCCCAATTACATTTCATGCAATTTAGTTTCTGTTAATCACAAACACTCAACCAATTCTTGATTCGCTTGACTAAATCAACCACTAAACTAAAATTGCTCAATCATTCAATCCCTGTGGGATCGACCTCACTCATGTGAGTTATTATTACTTGATGCGACCCGGTACACTTGCCGGTTAGATTTGTGTGTTCTGTTGGAAATTTATTTTTCACCAAAATACTCATCAGTGGACCTCCCTTCTTGTATGCTTCTTGGGGTCTACTTTATCCTCTTGTCGCGTTGCCAATTTTGTGCCCAATAGAGACTATTATATATGGTTGGAAAGCTCTGAATGTTAGCTTTCTAACCCACTTGGAATCACCTCAATTGGACATCTACAACTCAAGTTATTCTTGTTTGAAGTATGCCCCTTCATGCTGTTTGGTGCCAACGTTTGACCTCACGTTTGAGTCAAACGTTGGCTCAAACATTGCTGCCTCCAGGGATGCCATTTCTCTTCTCTTTGGCGCCAACGTTTGACCTCACGTTTGAGGCAAACGTTTGCGCAAACGTTGCCTTCCCAGGAGCTTCAATTCTCTTCTCTTTTGGAGCCAACGTTTGACCTCACGTTTGAGGCAAACGTTGGCTCAAACGTTGCTTTCCAGGAGCTTCATTCTTCAGCCAACGTTTGACCTCAACGTTTGAGGCAAACGTTGGTGCAAACGTTGGCTTTTCCCCAGGGTGTTCTTCAACTGCTACTCACGTTTGAGTTGACGTTTGAGGCAAACGTTAGCTCAAACGTGAATTCCATTTTCTCAAACCCATTCTTGCAACCTTCTTCCATAATGTTGGCACACCTTTTGTTTCCTTTCTTTACCTACAAGTAATCAAAACAACCAATCAAAGTATCACAAAATTCACAAGGTTTATAAATCAATTAATTATCAACTAAAGTTGGCTTAAACCTCATGATTTTGTATCAATTAAAAGGTGGTTGATTGATTTAAGGAAACCAAGCAATTCCAAATCAAATGGCTAATTTATAATGCAAGAAAGTGCATAAAACTAAATGAAAACAAAAGAAAAAGACTAGTGAAACTAGGCTAAGATGACTTGTCATCAATAAGTTCTTTTCTAATAATAGAAGAAAAAAATTCAAAAAATATACAAAAAATTGAAAAATTGAAAAAATTTAAATTTTTTAAAGTAATTTATTCTTAATTTGTGAACAGGTGTAGCAAAAAAAGTCAACTGTCCGGGTGTATCATTTTTTGGTGAATAAAAAATAAAAAATATTATTAAAAAATTTAAAATTTTTATAAACTAAATTTTTTATTTTTGAATTTTTAAATTATATGATTAAATTATTTTTTACATTATAAAATTTAAATAAAGTCCAGCAATATCTAGTAAACAACAAATTTGTAAATTTATTATTTTCTTTTTTACTTTTTAAACAAAAATTTTTTTTCTAGTAGTAGAAAAATAAAAAATTCTAAAAATATACAAAAAAATAATAATTGAAAAATTTTTAAATTAATTTATTCTTAATTTGTGAATATGTGCAACCAAAAATAGTCAAGTGTCCAGGTGTAGCATTATCCGGTGAATAAAAAATAAAAAAAATTTTAAAAATTTAAAAATTTTAAAAAACTAAATTTTTTAATTTTGAATTTTTAAATTATAAGATTAAATTTTTTATCTAAATTAGAAAAATAAAATAATGTCCAACAATATCTAGTAAACATCAGATCTATAAATTTATTATTTTTTTTAATTTTAAACAAAAAAATAAATTTTTTTCTAATAGTACAAAAAGAAAAATTTCTAAAAATATCTAAAAAATAAAAAATTGAAAATTGTTAAAATTAATTTATTCTTAATGGGTGAACAAGTGTAGTAAAAAAACGTCAAGTGTCTGGGTGTACCATTATCCGGTGAATAAAAAATATTTTGAAAAAAATTAAAAATTTAAATAACTAAATTTTTTTATATTATGAGATTAAATTTTTTTATTTAAATTAGAAAAATAAAATAAAGTCTAGCAATATCAAGTAAATAACAGATCTGTAAATTTATTATTTTTTAATTTTTAAAATAAAAAAATAAGTTCTTTTCTAATAATAGAAGAAAAAATTCCAAAAATATACAAAAATTAGAAAAATTGAAAAATTTTAAATTTTTTAAAGTAATTTATTCTTAATTTGTGAACAGGTGTAGCAAAAAAAGTCAACTGTCCGGAGGTAGCATTTTTCGGTGAATAAAAAGTAAAAAATATTATTAAAAAATTTAAAATTTTTATAAACTAAATTTTTTATTTTTGAATTTTTAAATTATATGATTAAATTATTTTTTTATATTATAAAAGTAAAATAAAGTCCAGCAATATCTAGTAAATAACAAATTTGTAAATTTATTATTTTCTTTTTTACTTTTTAAACAAAAAATTTAATTTTTTTCTAATAGTAGAAAAATAAAAATTCTAACAATATACAAAAAAACAAAATAATTGAAATATTTTAAAATTAATTTATTCTTAATTTGTGTACAAGTGCTACCAAAAAAAGTTAAGTGTCCAGATGTAGCATTATCCGGTGAATAAAAAATAAAAAAGAATTTAAAAAATTTAAAAATTTTAAAAAACTAAATTTTTTATTTTTGAAATTTTATATTATGAAATTAAATTTTTTTATTTAAATTAGAAAAATAAAATAAAGTCTAGCAATATCTAGTAAATAACAAATCTGTAAATTTATTATTTTTTAATTTTTAAAATAACAAAATAAGTTCTTTTCTAATAATAGAAGAAAAAAATTCAAAAAATATACAAAAAATTGAAAAATTGAAAAATTTTAAATTTTTTAAAGTAATTTATTCTTAATTTGTGAACAGGTGTAGCAAAAAAAGTCAACTGTCCGGGTGTAGCATTTTGCGGTGAATAAAAAGTAAAAAATATTATTAAAAAATTTTAAATTTTTATAAACTAAATTTTTTATTTTTTAATTTTTAAATTATATGATTAAATTATTTTTTACATTATAAAAGTAAGATAAAGTCCAGCAATATCTAGTAAACAACAAATTTGTAAATTTATTATTTTCTTTTTTACTTTTTAAACAAAAAAAATTTTTTTCTAGTAGTATAAAAATAAAAAATTCTAACAATATACAAAAAAATATTAATTGAAAAATTTTTAAATTAATTTATTCTTAATTTGTGAATATGTGCAACCAAAAATAGTCAAGTGTCCAGGTGTAGCATTATCCGGTGAATAAAAAATAAAAAAAAATTTTAAAAATTTAAAAATTTTAAAAATCTAAATTTTTTAATTTTGAATTTTTAAATTATAAGATTAAATTTTTTTATCTAAATTAGAAAAATAAAATAATGTCCAACAATATCTAGTAAACATCAGATCTATAAATTTATTATTTTTTTTTAATTTTAAACAAAAAAATAATTTTTTTTCTAATAGTACAAAAAGAAAAAATTCTAAAAATATCTAAAAAATAAAAAATTGAAAATTTTTAAAATTAATTTATTCTTAATGGGTGAACAAGTGTAGTAAAAAAAAGTCAAGTGTCTGGGTGTACCATTATCCGGTGAATAAAAAATATTTTGAAGAAAGTTAAAAATTTTAATAACTAAATTTTTTTTATATTATGAGATTAAATTTTTTTATTTAAATTAGAAAAATAAAATAAAATCTAGCAATATCAAGTAAATAACATATCTGTAAATTTATTATTTTTTAATTTTTAAAATAAAAAAATAAGTTCTTTTCTAATAATAGAAGAAAAAATTCCAACAATATACAAAAATAAGAAAAATTGAAAAATTTTAAATTTTTTAAAGTAATTTATTCTTAATTTGTGAACAGGTGTAGCAAAAAAAGTCAACTGTCCGGAGGTAGCATTTTTCGGTGAATAAAAAGAAAAAAATATTATTAAAAAATTTAAAATTTTTATAAACTAAATTTTTTATTTTTGAATTTTTAAATTATATGATTAAATTATTTTTTTATATTATAAAAGTAAAATAAAGTCCAGCAATATCTAGTAAACAACAAATTTGTAAATTTATTATTTTCTTTTTTACTTTTTAAACAAAAAATTTAATTTTTTTTAATAGTAGAAAAATAAAAATTCTAACAATATACAAAGAAACAAAATAATTGAAAAATTTTAAAATTAATTTATTCTTAATTTGTGTACAAGTGTAACCAAAAAAAGTTAAGTGTCCAGATGTAGCATTATCCGGTGAATAAAAAATAAAAAAGAATTTAAAAAATTTAAAAATTTTAAAAATTTTAAAAAACTAAATTTTTTATTTTTGAATTTTTATATTATGAAATTAAATTTATTTATTTAAATTAGAAAAATAAATAAAGTCTAGCAATATCTGGTAAATAACAAATCTGTAAATTTATTATTTTTTAATTTTTAATATAACAAAATAAGTTCTTTTCTAATAATAGAATAAAAAAATTCAAAAAATATACAAAAAATTGAAAAATTGAAAAATTTTAAATTTTTTAAAGTAATTTATTCTTAATTTGTGAACAGGTGTAGCAAAAAAAGTCAACTGTCCGGGTGTTGCATTTTTCGGTGAATAAAAAGTAAAAAATATTATTAAAAAATTTAAAATTTTTATAAACTAAATTTTTTATTTTTTAATTTTTAAATTATATGATTAAATTATTTTTTACATTATAAAAGTAAAATAAAGTCCAGCAATATCTAGTAAACAACAAATTTGTAAATTTATTATTTTCTTTTTTACTTTTTAAACAAAAAAAAATTTTTTTCTAGTAGTAGAAAAATAAAAAATTCTAACAATATACAAAAAAATATTAATTGAAAAATTTTTAAATTAATTTATTCTTAATTTGTGAATATGTGCAACCAAAAATAGTCAAGTGTCCAGGTGTAGCATTATCCGGTGAATAAAAAATAAAAAAAATTTTAAAAATTTAAAAAAACTAAATTTTTTAATTTTGAATTTTTAAATTATAAGATTAAATTTTTTTATCTAAATTAGAAAAATAAAATAATGTCCAACAATATCTAGTAAACATCAGATCTATAAATTTATTATTTTTTTTAATTTTAAACAAAAAAATAAATTTTTTTCTAATAGTACAAAAAGAAAAAATTCTAAAAATATCTAAAAAATAAAAAATTGAAAATTGTTAAAATTAATTTATTCTTAATGGGTGAACAAGTGTAGTAAAAAAAAGTCAAGTGTCTGGGTGTACCATTATCCGGTGAATAAAAAATATTTTGAAAAAAATTAAAAATTTAAATAACTAAATTTTTTTTATATTATGAGATTAAATTTTTTTATTTAAATTAGAAAAATAAAATAAAGTCTAGCAATATCAAGTAAATAACAGATCTGTAAATTTATTATTTTTTAATTTTTAAAATAAAAAAATAAGTTCTTTTCTAATAATAGAAGAAAAAATTCCAAAAATATACAAAAATTAGAAAAATTGAAAAATTTAAAATTTTTTAAAGTAATTTATTCTTAATTTGTGAACAGGTGTAGCAAAAACAGTCAACTGTCCGGAGGTAGCATTTTTCGGTGAATAAAAAGTAAAAAATATTATTAAAAAATTTAAAATTTTTATAAACTAAATTTTTTATTTTTGAATTTTTAAATTATATGATTAAATTATTTTTTTATATTATAAAAGTAAAATAAAGTCCAGGAATATCTAGTAAATAACAAATTTGTAAATTTATTATTTTCTTTTTTACTTTTTAAACAAAAAATTTAATTTTTTTCAATAGTAGAAAAATAAAAATTCCAACAATATAAAAAAAACAAAATAATTGAAATATTTTAAAATTAATTTATTCTTAATTTGTGTACAAGTGCTACCAAAAAAAGTTAAGTGTCCAGATGTAGCATTATCCGGTGAATAAAAAATAAAAAAGAATTTAAAAAATTAAAAAATTTTAAAAATTTTAAAAATTTTAAAAAACTAAATTTTTTATTTTTGAATTTTTATATTATGAAATTAAATTTTTTTATTTAAATTAGAAAAATAAAATAAAGTCTAGCAATATCTAGTAAATAACAAATCTGTAAATTTATTATTTTTTAATTTTTAAAATAACAAAATAAGTTCTTTTCTAATAATAGAAGAAAAAAATTAAAAAAATATACAAAAAATTGAAAAATTGAAAAATTTTAAATTTTTTAAAGTAATTTTTTCTTAATTTGTGAACAGGTGTAGCAAAAAAAGTCAACTGTCCGGGTGTAGCATTTTTCGGTGAATAAAAAGTAAAAAATATTATTAAAAAATTTAAAATTTTTATAAACTAAATTTTTTATTTTTTAATTTTTAAATTATATGATTAAATTATTTTTTACATTATAAAAGTAAAATAAAGTCCAGCAATATCTAGTAAACAACGAATTTGTAAATTTATTATTTTCTTTTTTTCTTTTTAAACGAAAAAAAAAAATGTCTAATAGTAGAAAAATAAAAAATTCTAACAATATACAAAAAAAATAATTGAAAAATTTTAAAATTAATTTATTCTTAATTTGTGAATAAGTGCAACCAAAAATAGTCAAGTGTCCAGGTGTAGCATTATCCGGTGAATAAAAAATAAAAAAAACTTAAAAAACTTAAAAATTTTAAAAAACTAAATTTTTTATTTTTGAATTTTTAAATTATAAGATTAAATTTTTTTATCTAAATTAGAAAAATAAAATAATGTCCAACAATATCTAGTAAACATCAGATCTATAAATTTATTATTTTTTTTAATTTTAAACAAAAAAAATAAATTTTTTTTCTAATAGTACAAAAAGAAAAAATTCTAACAATATCTAAAAAATAAAAAATTGAAAATTTTTAAAATTAATTTATTCTTAATGGGTGAACAAGTGTAGTAAAAAAAAGTCAAGTGTTTGGGTGTACCATTATCCGGTGAATAAAAAAGATTTTGAAAAAAATTAAAAATTTTAATAACTAAAATTTTTTTATATTATGAGATTAAATTTTTTTATTTAAATTAGAAAAATAAAATAAAGTCTAGCAATATCAAGTAAATAACAGATCTGTAAATTTATTATTTTTTAATTTTTAAAATAAAAAAATAAGTTCTTTTCTAATAATAGAAGAAAAAAATTCCAACAATATACAAAAATTAGAAAAATTGAAAAATTTTAAATTTTTAAAGTAATTTATTCTTAATTTGTGAACAGGTGTAGCAAAAAAAGTCAACTGTCCGGGTGTAGCATTTTTCGGTGAATAAAAAGAAAAAATATTATTAAAAAATTTAAAATTTTTATAAACTAAATTTTTTATTTTTGAATTTTTAAATTATATGATTAAATTATTTTTTTATATTATAAAAGTAAAATAAAGTCCAGCAATATCTAGTAAACAACTAATTTGTAAATTTATTATTTTCTTTTTTACTTTTTAAACAAAAAAATTAATTTTTTTCTAATAGTAGAAAAATAAAAATTCTAACAATATACAAAAAAACAAAATAATTGAAAAATTTTAAAATTAATTTATTCTTAATTTGTGTACAAGTGCAACAAAAAAAAGTTAAGTGTCCAGGTATAGCATTATCCGGTAAATAAAAAATAAAAAAGAATTTAAAAAATTTAAAAATTTTAAAAATTTTAAAAAACTAAATTTTTTATTTTTGAATTTTTATATTATGAAATTAAATTTTTTTATTTAAATTAGAAAAATAAAATAAAGTCTAGCAATATCTAGTAAATAACAAATCTGTAAATTTATTATTTTTTAATTTTTAAAATAAAAAATAAGTTCTTTTCTAATAATAGAAGAAAAAAATTCAACAAATATACAAAAAATTGAAAAATTAAAAAATTTTAAATTTTTTAAAGTAATTTATTCTTAATTTGTGAACAAGTGTAGCAAAAAAAGTCAACTGTTGTAAGACCCAGAACTTTGAAAAGTCTTATTATGATCAAGTCTCAAATCATATTGTTATTTATAGCCTTAATTTCGGAAATCATTTTATTAAAGATAATTAAGGCAAGTTTTGATTTATTGGATTTGAGACGAGTTATGATTATTATCCAATTTTATAATTATTGGATTATTTTCTATATTTAAATCATATAGTTGGTAGTTGTAAAATAAAAAGGATTTTTATATGATTTTGGACTAAATAATTGATATTTTAGAATATTGATATTACTATTTTGGAAAATGAAGAAATTAAGTATATTATTTCTAATTTTTAGATTTGAACATTTTATTGAAAATAAAGTGTGAAATTGATGAGCAAATAGTATTTTTATACATTATTATTGTTGGATTAGAATTTATTTCTAATTACTATATTATCCCTATTTTTAAGTGAAATTACCAATTTACCCATAACCCTAATTTTAAAAAATGAAAACCATAACCCAGTGACCCGACCCGGTTTCCCCACAACCCAGTAGCTGTACAGCCTTTTCCCAAAATCACGCAGCACCTTCATCCTCCCTCAGCGTAGCAACACACACACGCATGGAGGGAAACATCGGAGAAGAGGATGGGGGAAATCGGAGAGGGAGGGACGGCGTCACAGCAAGGGCTCGCTGCCATCGCTGTCGAGTCTCCTGCGATCAGCCTCGCCGTCCGTTCTGCTCTCCGTCAAGTCCGCCCTGTTGCTGATGTCGCCGAACCAGGCTGAGAGAGAGAGAGAGAGAGAGAGAGAGAGAGAGAGAGAGAGATCAAAACGAGCCATGAGAGGGGGTGACGAGCGCGAGCCAGGACTGGGAAGGAGAAGCCGCCGCCACTCCCGCCACGAGCTCGCCATCGCGGTGAGGACCGAACGCCTTCGAGGTTCCCGCCGCCACCTTGAAGCCGCGTCGTTGTCGCTGCCAGGGTCCCCTCCGTCGCCGTCCTTGGCGGCTCATGAATAGAGAGCACATGCGCGGGGTGGAGGGAGGTGCTGCTGTCGCCGCCGTCGTTCATGCCTCCTCCCGCCGCCAGATCTGCCCACTGAACCCCGGAGCTCCCAATTGCCCTTACCGTCTGGGGCTACGCCACCATGCCTGTCCGTCGGAAACCGCCACTGAAGCGGTGTCGTTTGGAGTTACGCGAGTTGCTGCCACCGGAGCCACCGCTGGAGGTTCTGGTTACTTTTGCCGGTAAGGGTATTATTTGAGATTTCTGTTCTTTTTGAATTCAGAGGTTACTATGGTCACTGTCTGCTGGTTTCAGTCGTCGTGATTGGAATTCGTCACCGCTGCCGCTTGAGGTGGCTGCCGGGCTGCCATCGAGCCGGTTTGGAGACCGCTGCTGTTTCGGTTTAGCCGTTCCTTCTTCGGTTCGGTAAGCGTTTCGATCTGAAAGCCCTTTCGTTATTGTTCTGTTATCTCCCGCTGAGGTTTGTGGCGTTAATTGCTATAAGATTGAGTTTCAGTTGTTGTATGTTGCGATTAGAGTCGTTGAGATTGTTGAGAAAGCAAGTGGAGCCGAGTTGTTGGTTGCCGTCACTTCGGGTTGAGGCGAAAGGGACTCCGTGAGACGTTTGGGTTATGGAATTGCGTTTTGAGGTAGGGGCGCTTTCCAAAAACTATAGTTTATTATTGGAATTATTACATATGGGTACTGATGTGAGATATTGTGTACTTGGTGATTGTATCTGCCTTATGTATCAATTGATTGACTCGAATGACTATGGATGTTGGTTTGGCTGAATTGTTGTGTGGTGATGAGATATTTTGGAGGAAAATAAATCTCTTCCAAAACACCACAAATCTAACCGGCAAGTGCACCAGGTCGCATCAAGTAATAAAAACTCACGGGAGTGAGGTCGATCCCACAGTGATTGAAGGATTGAGCAATTTTAGTTTAGTGGTTGATTTAGTCAAGCGAATCAAGATTTGGTTGATGATTGTGTGACTTGCAGAATGTAAATTGCATTGAAGTAAAGAGAACAAGAAATAAATTGCTGAAACTTAAAGAACAAGAAATTAAATGGCAGAAACTTAAAGTGCAAGAAATGTAAATTGCGGAATCTTAAAGTGCAAGGAATATAAATTGCTTGAAATGTAAAGGGAATTGGGGAATGGATTTGCAGAATTTAAACAAGGTAAAACTAAATTGCATCAAACAGAAGAGGGGAAGGGAATTGGGATTGAACCGGATCTTGAAGCAGTAAAGTAAATGAACAGAAAAAGCAATAAACAGGGAATTGAAATGAGAAATTCAGATCTCAGGACCCAGAGACTAGAAAACCAAGTCTAGATCTCAATGCCTTCCTAGATCCAACAAGAACAATTGCAAAGAAAATGTAAATTGCAAAGAAAAGAGATGAAGAGCAATGAACCGGAAATTAAATTCAATTAACAGTAAAGAAACAGAGAGATCCAAGATTGAGATTGAAACAGAATTTCTTCAATTCTCCAATCTAAGATCCAAGGCAAATGTAAAATGAAATTGAAAGCAATCAAAACAAGAAATTAAAGTTCACTCAAGTTCAAAAGCTCTCCGAAAACTATTCTGAAAATTCTCAAAGGAAAGCTCTCTTAATAACTTGAATTCTATCCTATTTATACACTTTCCAAAATGATCTTCAAGCCTTGAGTTGGGCCTTTGTTCTTGGTGGGATTGGGTTGAAAGAGGCCTTGGTTGATTGCTCTTGAAGTTTGAAGAAGAACCGAAGTGAACCAATTGAACCGGTTTTGAAGTTAGCCATAGTTGGTCCCAACGTTAGGGCCAAAGTTAGGGGTCTAACTTTGACCCTAACTTTTCATAGCAGCAAGCATAATTCTCTGGTTTGGACGTTGGTGCCAACGTTAGGGGTCTAACTTTGACCCTAACGTTGGCCTTGCTTAGTGCTAGTGGCGCCAACGTTAGCCTCCAAGTTAGGGGGCTAACGTTGGCGCAAACGTTGGTGCCCCTCCCTTTGTGATTCATGTGCCAACGTTAGCCTCCAAGTTAGGGGGCTAACGTTGGCGCAAACGTTGGCCTTCTCCCCCTTTATAACTCATGTGCCAACGTTAGCTTGCCCAGGGATGAATTTCAAGTTCCAACGTTAGCCTCCAAGTTAGGGGGCTAACGTTGGAGCTAACGTTGGCCTCTTCCTTGCAATGTCATGTGCCAACGTTAGCCTCCAAGTTAGGGGGCTAACGTTGGCTCAAACGTGGGGAGCCCAGGGAGTGATTTTCATGCCCAACGTTAGCCTCCAAGTTAGGGGGCTAACGTTGGGGCTAACTTCATGCATCCCGGTTCAATTTCTTTTATTCCATTGTCCTCTCTTCACTCCTAGCCATTCCTCTTTGCTTCAACCTTTCTCCAAGCTTTCTTCACCTATCATTAATCAACCAAACTTATCAAAGCTATGCTTAAAATCATGAGGTATTCAATCTTTCATAATATGCAACAATTATAGCACAAAACCTCATGAAATGGCATGAATTCATATATGGTTGGTTCAATCAAGGGAAACATGAAAATCTACTCAATTAGCTTGCTTGTAGCTCAAGAAAGTGCATAATTCTAAGGAAAACTAAAGAAAAAGACTAGCTAAAATAGGCTAAGATGACTTGTCATCATGTGGCTTGTGAAATGTAATGTTTGAAGTTGATTCTTTAAATATTTGAAATGAGTTTAATCCGTTGAGGATTGGTTTGAATTGAGTCAATTATTTTGATGATGTGAAAGATAGAATGCTCTTGAAATTCAGCCTGGGTCGCTTTAATTGCTCTGGCTTTGATAAATGATTTATTGCTAAACCGATTCTTTAAAGCTTTATAAATGAGTTAAACCAGTTGATATTGAGTTGATTTTTGAAATGGTTTCCTTGAGGTATGCCATTGAGGCGACTGTTGGATTTAGCTTGCTTTTGAATTGATTTCTGGTTTGAGCTGTTGAAAAGGAATGAGAAACGGTTTAGTTGGGACCCGAACCGGGTGGCAAAAGTCCAAGTTTTAGGGGAGGTGCTGCCGAAATTTCTATAAAATCTGAGTCTTTATTGAAATATTGTCTGGAAAATGATGAGTTAAAGACTTCTACTATTTTATTTGAATTATCGAGAAAAGGATGATTCATGCTTTCGAAATGAATTAATAAAGAGGAAATTGTGATTTAGTCTTGCTTCTTAAGAAAGGCATTGTATCTCTTTCAGGAGAAGGTTATTTAGATGAAACTTATGTTTTAAAGCTGTTTGGATGTGAAAAGGGTTTATGCCTTTGAATTTGACTTGGGGGTTTCAATTAAAGAAGTTTCAATGACTTTGAAAGAACCTGAATGTCTATTGACAAGTTTCATTTTGAAATGTTTTGAGAAAGGTTTTAAGTACTCTTTGAATTCTGAATTCTTGCAAGACTAAAATAATTTTGAACAGTTGAAACGTTCTAGAATTATAATGGGGGTTGAAGTTGGTTTTGCCTAAGTAAAGGAAACGGCTTTGAAAGAAGTAAATGATTACATGACTCGGTTTGGCTTAGATCTTATTTTCTTACTCAAATCAGAAAGCCAATGTTTTAATGATTTTAAATGAATTTGGCGAAATGAGTTGTGTTGTTCTCCCCTAAAGACTTGGGACTCTGCTGAGAAATTTTGTTATAAAATCCCATTGTGGAATGGGTGATTTTGATTGTTCCCAAATTGAATCTTTAACTTTCCATGGTTTTGGAAGTCTTGGAAAGAGGATGCCGAGAGCGGCTTTGTTTTAAAAAGGGAACTTACTTTGAGTAAATTTGGCTTATGAGCCTGAGATGATTTGAGAAATGAGATCTTTAAAGCCAAGGCTGAAAAGAGTTGAAATTTGATTTCAAAGTGAAATGGCTTGAGAAAAGTGATTTGAGGCTTAAATGCCGGTTTTATGAATTCGATGATGTTGAATGGTGAAAGTGCTGTTTTGTTATGGGCCGGAATGGCTGTGTATGATTATGAATAATGGCTGGTTCTGGATTGAACCGTGAGCCGGAATGGCTGTGTAAGATATTGATTTATGGTTGATTGCTGAATGAGTTATGGGCCGTATGGCTGACTATGAATTATGAACTTAAGCCGGATGGCTGAGATGGATGTTGATCCATGACTGGGACTGAATGAATATATGCTTGAGATACCTGGGTAGTAGCAAGGGTTGTGGTTCGTCCCACTTGCTCTAGGTCAGAGACTATGACGCCTGGGTAGTAGTGGTGATTCCACTCGCTCCAGGTTGAGTTGTTAAACACCCGCCTGGGTAGTAGCCGCAGTAGTGGTTATTCCACTGGCTCTGGGTTGAGTGGGTAGTAGCAATGGGGTTGTAGCTCAAACCTACTTGCTCCGCGATGGGTGTTTCTGTCCATGGTTAGCTACCAGGACGTGTCGGGTTGGCTATATAACCGACAGATGATATCATCAGCCACTAGGGACAGGCATGCATCATATGCATCTATGTGATATTATTTGGGTGTGCATATTATACTTGGTGTGCCTATGTGATTAATTGCTAATTGTTCTACTTGCAATAACTGTTTGTTTGTGCTTGCATCTTCCTATTTGTGTTTGCTACTGGGACTCTGTTAGACTGTGGTGATTGGTTGATGGTTGGATTGTTTGGGCCTAGGGCCGTGATGAGATATTTTGTTGAGAAACGAATCTCTCACAAAACATCACAAAACTAACCGGCAAGTGTACTGGGTCGTATCAAGTAATAAAAACTCATGGGAGTGAGGTCGATCCCACAGGGATTGAAGGATTGAGCAATTTTAGTTTAGTGGTTGATTTAGTCAAGCGAATCAAGTGTTGGTTGAGTGATTTGTGACTTGCAGAATGTAAATTGCATGAAATTAAAGAGAGCAGGGAATTAAATTGCTGAATCTTAAAGAACAAGAAATTAAATGGCAGAAACTTAGAGTGCAAGAAATGTAAATTGCGGAATCTTAAAGTGCAAGGAATGTAAATTGCTTGAAATGTAAAGGGGATTGGGATGTGGATTTGCATAATTTAATCAAGGAAAAGTTAAATTGCATTAAACAGAAGAGTAAAAGGGAATTGGGATTGAACCGGAAATGAAGCAGAAAGGTAAATGAACATAAGAAGCAGTAAACAGAGAATTGAAATGGGAAATTCAGATCTCAGGACCCAGAGACTAGAAAACCAAGTCTAGATCTCAATGCCTTCCTAGATCCAACAAGACAATTGCAAGGGAATTGTAAATTGCAAAGAAAAGAGATGAAGAACAATGAACCGGAAATGAAATTCAATTAACAGTAAAGAAAGCAGAGAGATCCAAGATTGAGATTGAAACAGAATTTCTTCAATTCTCCAATCCAAGATCCAAGACAAATGTAAAATGAAATTGAAAGCAATGAAAGCAAGAAATTAAAGTTCACTCAAGTTCAAAAGCTCTCCGAAAACTATTATGAAAATTCCAAAAGGAAAGCTCTCGAATAACTTGAATTCTATCCTATTTATACACTTTCCAAAATGATCTTCAAGCCTTGAGTTGGGCCTTTGTTCTTGGTGGAATTGGGTTGAAAGAGGCCTTGGTTGATTGCTCTTGAAGTTTGAAGAAGAACCGAAGTGAACCAATTGAACCGGTTTTGAAGTTAGCCATAGTTGGTCCCAACGTTAGGGCCAAAGTTAGGGGTCTAACTTTGACCCTAACTTTTCATAGCAACAAGCATGATTTCTCTGGTTTGGACGTTGGTGCCAACGTTAGGGGTCTAACTTTGACCCTAACGTTGGCCTTGCTTAGTGCTAGTGGCACCAACGTTAGCCTCCAAGTTAGGGGGCTAACGTTGGCGCAAACGTTGGTGCCCCTCCCTTTGTGATTCATGTGCCAACGTTAGCCTCCAAGTTAGGGGGCTAACGTTGGCGCAAACGTTGGCTTGCCCAGGGATGAATTTCAAGTTCCAACGTTAGCCTCCAAGTTAGGGGGCTAACGTCGGAGCTAACGTTGTCCTCTTCCTTGCAATGTCATGTGCCAACGTTAGCCTCCAAGTTAGGGGGCTAACGTTGGCTCAAACGTGGGGAGCCCAGGGAGTGATTTTCATGCCCAACGTTAGCCTCCAAGTTAGGGGGCTAACGTTGGGGCTAACTTCATGCATCCCGGTTCAATTTCACTTATTCCATTGTCCTCTCTTCACTCCTAGCCATTCCTCTTTGCTTCAACCTTTCTCCAAGCTTTCTTCACCTATCATTAATCAACCAAACTTATCAAAGTTATGCTTAAAATCATGAGGTATTCAATCTTTCATAATATGCAACAAATATAGCATAAAACCTCATGAAATGGCATGAATTCATATATGGTTGGTTCAATCAAGGGAAACATGAAAATCTACTCAATTGGCTTGCTTGTGGCTCAAGAAAGTGTATAATCCTAATGAAAACTAAAGAAAAAGACTAGCTAAAATAGGCTAGGATGACTTGTCATCAGGCCGTGGTTGGAATGAGATGAACCGATGGTTGATTTCGGTTTTGTGTTTCTAGTTTGGAATAAAATATGAAAGGCTATTTTGTTTCAGCATAGATAAATCGTTTTGAAAGGCTTTTGAGTTTTTGAGAATTGAACGGTTCCTCTTTCAGAAAAGATTTTCGACTTTACTTTCATTGTAAACCGTTGTTTTTGAAAAGAGGCATGAGACAGTTATTAATCACTGGTGTGGTTATCTTCATGTATCCTATTACAGTAATTCCCAAAAACCCTCTACTGAGAACCCTTTCGAGGATGATGTTCTCACCCCCCCTACATTTTTCCCCTTTCAGGATATAGGCGCAGAAGTTACGAAGAGCTTATTTAATTGTTGTTGTGATGCTCTGTATTGTTTTAGCTATGGTTTATTGTACCCTCGCCTTTATCTTGATATAATCTGTAAGAGGGATAGGAATTGTATTGGATTATGGTTGTAATATTACTTATATATATGTATGTATATATATATATGGATATACTCTTTATGAGTTTTGTAAGTTGTATGGTATTTATGGATGTATGATATCGGATAAAAGTATTTTTGGATCGGTATTGCGACTTAAAGTTTTAAACAGGCTCATATTTTAGTATTAAATAGTATAAGTGTCGTCGTAATGTCCGAGCTATCAGAGTCGCACAGCCGGAAGCGTGAGCTTTGGTAGTTAGGGTGTTACATTATGGTATCAGAGCAGTCCTTCCTGTAGAGCCTGAGAAATGGACCGACTATGCTTTAGTTGCATACTCTGAGTGTTTGTCATGTATTAGGTCTTGTCGAATGACGAGAATTAGAGTTTTATGCACATGACGGTCTATTGATTAACGCTGTTAGTCTTGCATTGCATAATTCTTGGTATTCAGTTTGGCCGGCTTAATACTAGTGAATTTTGTATATGAAAACACTAATGGGTTATCATAGATGATATACGAGTTTTGAGTGAAGCGAATCGCTGGTTTTGAAAACATTAGAAACTATTTCTCGAGGCTATTCAGTTGTGTATCTTGGATTTTGTTCGAGTCGACCTGTTCTTCATACCCTAACTTGAAGTTCTTGTTTGCTACTCCTCCTGAAAAGTAATTTGATGCTTCCACTCTGTTTCTCTATTCATATGCATTCTTGTTTGATCTTAAGTGCATATGCTTGTTTAAAATCCTTGTTGCATCTATCTTCCTCTGTTTGAATTCTTCTTGATTCATGTATTCTTTGAAATGGCTTTGAACTTGTCCTAATGCGTTGTGCATTTTGACTCCGGGATTCCGAGTCCATTATTAGAGAAATTGTTGATTCAGTTTTTCTCTTATTTGACAGTGAGCACAGCCAATTTTGAGATTTTTATAGAAATTGCTGTTTTATAGATACATACTTGTCTATATATGAAACCTTGAAGAGTTCTTATGCAGTTTAATAACTATTTATTCCTAATATCTCGCCTGTACTTTTACTAGTTTACAAAACTGCATTTACTTTAAATTACAATTTGACTTTCTAGTAATTTTACTATAGTTCCAATGCACATCTTCATTTGATTCTGTATTTGGATATTTTTCAAAATTTTGAAGAGAAAGAATTTACCACTTTTGTCTCGGTTGAGTTTCGTTTGATGAACTACACTTGATTTATTTTTGGTTTGAGTCTGATTTAGCATACCACATTGTTTATGCCATTGCTACTTCTTTTGAAAATGCTGAACTCATAGCTTTCTTCTTATGAACGGACTAAATTCTCTCTTAAGCCTTCCATCTCTACGGACGCATACTTGACTTTGTCTTTAACTAATCTTTTGCACCTTGTGAACATTACCATTGGTTTTGGTTCTCCTCCTCTTGTAAATTTCATCCTTATGTGAGTCAGTTTGATTCGTTTCAAATTAGTGCATCGTTTATCCTCTCATTGTCTTTACAAGAGTTTTTAGTCAAAGATTTATCATTGAGAAATTACAAATGATTGAGTTGTCCTTTTCTATGACTTTTGTATTCTTTTGGATCAATTGAAAGCTTATTTGATGTCTCATGCCTAGTGAATCTTGTTTGAACTACTTTGATTTAAGATCCTTTCTAGTATGGCTTGACTCCTATTGGTACATCTTAAACTTCTTGAATGTTCTTCTGAGATGGTGATTTCAAGAACACTTTTGGAGTCTTGTTTTGAACTTTTTAAAGAAGTTTGAATTCTCTTTAAAGAAATACTAAACGGAAATTATTTTCTGTTGCTTGATTGGGATTGAAACTATTGTTCAATTTTGACGAGGTTAATTTAAAGTTAGCATGCACTATTTTAAATGAGGTTTGGAAAGCTTCCTTGTTTAGTGGAAATCGGTTCGTTTATAACGCACCACTTATTTCCTTTACCAAATTGTAAGCAAATTTTTATCTTGGAGTTTCTTTTCTAAAAAGAGTTTAACTTCCTCTTTCGCCCTTGCTATGAATATTATACACGCTTGTTTGAATATGAACTTTGGAAATTTTTGAACAAGCATTTGATTTCTTCCAAGTTTTATGAATTACTTTTGGTTAAGTTATGCACCTAATTATCTTTCTAAAATATTTGAGGAAATATTTTAGCTCTTAGCCAAGCTTGTGTGCATTTTGTTTTTAAAACTCTACATAATCTACTTCGATGTGAAATTGAACTAGAGCAAAGCCACGTTTATGCTTTTGTTACTCTCTTGAAGGATATTTGTTGCTTAACTTTTCGTTTAGACTGCGAGGTGATTTTCCTGCAAGTTTTCGATTCTTTTATGAACAATGTATTCGGAAGTACCTTTAATCGTGCTCTTGAGTTCTGTGAGCTTTGTCTTGGGTCTGAAATATTCTCTTCTGTAAACCTCATGCTTCCTCGACTCAGCTTGAGTTTGTTTCAAACTGATGCGCTGGTTTTCTTCTTATTGATCCTATTGAACTTCTTTGATCTAAGGGTTATCTTTGAAGTTGTCAATTGAATTGTGTCTAGCAAACTTCATTGCTTGAACATCCTTGTTTATCTAGAATTGGATATATTCTTTCAAATCTATGAGTATTGTCTTTGGCATTTGTCTCTCCTTTCTAAGATCTCGTATTCTTCTGAGTAGACTCGAGAATTGTTTTGATATCACGTGCGATCTATAGATATAGTAACACGATGCGTTAGTTCTTTAAGACGTGATGTGTGCATACGAAAGTTGAAGCGGTAGGTGTGCAACGTTAAGAGTTGTGGGTGTTTTGTTCCTTGCGAACGGGTTTGTGGTCGTTAGGCTTATGATCGGATATGGGGATTGTTAAGTGCCTGATGAGGTTGGAAAGTTGAAGCCCTGAGGCTGATATGAGATCAGTGTGCGGATGTTAAGCACGCTGTTTTAACCCCATCCTGTTTTATAGCCTTTGATGCTTTGCCCTACTATCACATGATTGACCCGTGTTATCTTTTGCATCGAGCCTACCTTGTAATGTTTGCTTTGCAATCACACTCCTACCTTTGCACCATTATGCAGATGACGATCAAAGTATTTGAAAATCGTATATATATGATTATATTTTGAGATATTTTTGCTTCTTCCTTAAATGTGTTCAAGGGTGAACTGTTATGGAATTTCTTTCATTTTGTATCAATTTTCGAGGGCGAAAATTTTTATAAGGTGGGTAGAATGTAAGACCCAGAACTTTGAAAAGTCTTATTATGATCAAGTCTCAAATCATATTGTTATTTATAGCCTTAATTTCGGAAATCATTTTATTAAAGATAATTAAGGCAAGTTTTGATTTATTGGATTTGAGACGAGTTATGATTATTATCCAATTTTATAATTATTGGATTATTTTCTATATTTAAATCATATAGTTGGTAGTTGTGAAATAAAAAGGTTTTTTATATGATTTTGGACTAAATAATTGATATTTTAGAATATTGATATTACTATTTTGGAAAATGAAGAAATTAAGTATATTATTTCTAATTTTTGGATTTGAACATTTTATTGAAAATAAAGTGTGAAATTGATGAGCAAATAGTATTTTTATACATTATTATTGTTGGATTAGAATTTATTTCTAATTACTATATTATCCCTATTTTTAAGTGAAATTACCAATTTACCCCTAACCCTAATTTTAAAAAATGAAAACCATAACCCAGTGACCCGACCCGGTTTCCCCACAACCCAGCAGCTGTACAGCCTTTCCCCAAAATCACGCAGCACCTTCATCCTCCCTCAGCGTAGCAACACACACACGCATGGAGGGAAACATCGGAGAAGAGGATGGGGGAAATCAGAGAGGGAGGGACGGCGTCACAGCAAGGGCTCGCTGCCATCGCCGTCGAGTCTCCTGCGATCAACCTCGCCGTCCGTTCTGCTCTCCGTCAAGTCCGCCCTGTTGCTGATGTCACTGAACCAGGCTGAGAGAGAGAGAGAGAGAGAGAGAGAGAGAGAGAGAGAGAGAGAGAGAGAGATCAAAACGAGCCATGAGAGGGGGTGACGAGCGCGAGCCAGGACTGGGAAGGAGAAGCCGCCGCCACTCCCGCCACGAGCTCGCCATCGCGGTGAGGACCGAACGCCTTCGAGGTTCCCACCGCCACCTTGAAGCCGCGTTGATGAGTATTTTGGTGGAAAAATAAATCTTTCCCAAAACACACAAATCTAACCGGCAAGTGTACCGGGTCGTATCAAGTAATAAAAACTCACGGGAGTGAGGTCGATCCCACAGGGATTGAAGGATTGAGCAATTTTAGCTTAGTGGTTGATTTAGTCAAGCGAATCAAGATTTGGTTGATGGTTTTGTGACTTGCAGAATTAAATTGTATTGAAGTAAAGAGAACAAGAAATAAATTGCTGAAACTTAAAGAACAAGAAATTAAATGGCAGAAGACTTAAAGTGCAAGAAATGTAAATTGCGGAATCTTAAAGTGCAAGGAATGTAAATTGCTTGAAATGTAAAGGGGATTGGGATGTGGATTTACAGAAATTAAACAAGGAAAAATTAAATTGCATCAAACAGAAGAAGGAAAGGGAATTGGGATTGGATCGGATCTTATAACAGAAAAGTAAATAAACATGGAAAGCAAGAAACAGAGAATTGAAATGGAAATTTAGATCTCAGGACCCAGAGACTAGAAAACCAAGTCTAGATCTCAATGCCTTCCTAGATCCAACAAGAACAATTGCAAGGAAAATGTAAATTGCAAAGAGAATAGATGAAGAGCAATTAACCGGAAATGAAATTCAATTAACAGTAAAGAAACAGAGAGATCCAAGATTAAGATTGAAATAGAATTTCTTCAATTCTCCAATCCAAGATCCAAGACAAAAGTAAAATGAAATTGAAAGCAATGGAAACAAAGATATTAAAGTTCACTCAAAAGCTCTCCAAAAACTATTATGAAAAATTCCAAAAGGAAAGCTCCCCGAATAACTTGAATTCTATACTATTTATACACTTTCTAAAATGATCTTCAAGCCTTGAGTTGGGCCTTTGCTCTTGGTGGAATTGGGTTGAAAGAGGCCTTGGTTGATTGCTCTTGAAGTTTGAAGAAGAACCAAAGTGAACCAATTGAACCGGTTTTGAAGTTAGCCAAAGTTGGACCAAAAGTTTGAGCCAAAGTTAGGGGTCTAACTTTGGCTCCAACTTTTCATAGCAGCAAACATAATTTACTGGTATGGACGTTGGTGCCAACGTTAGGGGTCTAACTTTGACCCTAACGTTGGCAATGCTTTGTGTGCTAGTGGCGCCAACGTTAGCCTCCAAGTTAGGGGGCTAACGTTGGCGCAAACATTGGCCCTTCTCCCTTTGTAATTCATGTGCCAACGTTAGCCTCCAAGTTAGGGGGCTAACGTTGGCGCAAACGTTGGTGCCCAGGGGAGATCTTCTTAAGTTCCAACGTTAGCCTCCAAGTTAGGGGGCTAGCGTTGGGGCTAACGTTGGCCCTTCTCCCTTTGTAATTCATGTGCCAACATTAGCCTCCAAGTTAGGGGGCTAACGTTGGCGCAAACGTGGGATGGCCAGGGAGGAAATTTCAAGTTCCAACGTTAGCCTCCAAGTTAGGGGGCTAACGTTGGGGCTAACTTCTTGCTTCCTGGTTCAATTTCACTTATTCCATTGTCCTCTCTTCACTCCTAGCCATTCCTCTTTGCTTCAACCTTTCTCCAAGCTTTCTTCACCTATCATTAATCAACCAAACTCATCAAAGCTATGCTCAAAATCATGAGATATTCAATCTTTCATAATATGCAACAAATATAGCATAAAACCTCATGAAATGGCATGAATTCATATATGGTTGGTTCAATCAAGGGAAACATGAAAATCTACTCAATTAGCTTACTTGTAGCTCAAGAAAGTGCATAATTCTAATGAAAACAAAAGAAAAAGACTAGCTAAAATAGGCTAGGATGACTTGTCATCACAACACCAAACTTAAAGCTTGCTTGTCCCCAAGCAAGAAAAGATTTAAAGAAAGAATGAAATGGAAGAGGATGTTCATGCTAGCAGAGTATTATTAATAGTTCATGGGGTTTTGTGTGGATATGCAAAAACTCACTTCTTATTGACTCCTAGGCCTAGAAAGTCTCCTTCAAGCTTCAAGTGACATACTGCTATGACTTCTCATTATTCCTTTATCCTTGGCTATTACTTTGTTCATAAGCTTTATTTGAGTGTCATGTGTAGCAAGTTCATTTTCTTTTCTTTATACTTGACACATTATTCACCATAGACACTTGGCTCACATTCCTTCTTAAAACATTGATGCCCAGCACCTCTTTGGGCTACTAAATGCCTTGTAGTTAGGTTGCTCTTGATGGTGGACTTTCAGCTGATGATCCCGGGTTAGTTAACCCAAGTCACCAAGTGTTGAGGCACTCCTAAGAGCTTACTAATCCAAGCAGATCCTAGTACAAAGACATCACAGGCATATATTTTAAGGTTCAAGCTATTGGTGTCCCGCTTTGTTCCTTTTTGTTTTTCTTTTGTTTTGCCACTTTTTTTTTTTTTTGCTATCTTTTTCTTCTTTCCTTCTTTTTGTTTTTCTTTCTAACCAAGGAATTTAATTCAATTGAGATTCCTAGACAGTAGGCCACTTCTTTACTTAGAAGGAGATATCCTAGCTCTTTATTCACTAAAAGTGAGCTATTATACAATCACACATATACCACCACTTACTTTTATTCCACTTCTAACTAACAGAGACTATTTTACTTCACATTCAAACTGTTCTTTTTATTGAATTTAAAGATGCAGGGGACAACACATGCTTCTTGTCAAGTGAAAATAAACACACAAGCACACACATAAACTAGCCTACTTATTTTAAAAGAAACAAACATGCTGTACAGACTACTACACTAACAGTCACTGTTAAGATGGGCATATTCACACTTCAAATTTAGAGCAATTCAATGCTGATGGAGTTAAGTGACAATACAACCTCTTGGTGGCTTCTTTTTCTTTCTCTTGGCTAATGGTGTGTAGTCCTCCCAAGAGAGTGATTGAATTCCTGCAGTGTTAATGGAAGTTGCTTGTTTCTCAAGCCCTTAGATGACTGGTTAGTGTGCAAGACTTTCTTGTAGGCGTTTGAACTTACTTTGGTGTGTGAACACCAAACTTAGTCCCTTGCCATGTTTCTTATGCATAACCATATGAGAAAGCCTAAGTCTTCACTAAAAACTAGAAATAGACAATGATTAAATGATTTATCAGATTGCTTAGAGCTAGTAACCCTTTGTGTAGAAGGTGAGAATGTCTTTTAAGTGAGATTTTGGTGGAACACCAAACTTAGAATCCTTTATTCTCCCTTAATTTGTTTTGGTGTGAAACACCAAACTTAGCTCCTTGCAATACATACCAATCATTTAACCTTTTTATTGAAATAACTATGAAAAGAAAACTACCTCAGGTTGGGTTGCCTCCCAACAAGCGCTTTTTTATTGTCACTAGCTTGACACCTTTCAATTCTTTTTAAGAGGGCTGTAGGTGTTGAACCTCTTTTTCCTTAACCCATTGTCCTCCCAAATACAACTTTGCTCTGTGACCATTTACAGTGAATTGATTCTTCGTTGCCTCATCTAGTAGTTCAATATTCCCATAGGGAAAAATCTTTGTCACCAAGTATGGGCCAGTCCACTTAGACTTCAGTTTGCCTGGGAAGATTTTAAGCCTTGAATTATACAGGAGCACTTGCTGTCCTGGCTTGAATTCCTTCTTTGTGATCTTCTTGTCATGCCACTTCTTAGCTCTCTCCTTGTATATCTTTGTATTTTCATAAGCTTCCAGTCTGAATTCATCCAACTCATTTAGTTGTAACAACCTTTTTTCTCCTGCAGCTTGGGGATCAAGGTTGAGGAGTTTAGTGGCCC
Organism: Arachis ipaensis; assembly: GCF_059453495.1. Lineage (NCBI taxonomy): Eukaryota > Viridiplantae > Streptophyta > Magnoliopsida > Fabales > Fabaceae > Arachis > Arachis ipaensis. The sequence continues at coordinate 74,285,624 of NC_142438.1, forward strand.
AAAAAGCTCTGTGTTCAAGCTCTACAGGGAAGTGGCAGGATTTGCCATACAATAGCTGAAAGGGTGACTTGCCAATAGGAGTTTTAAAAGCTGTCCTATATGCCCACAATGCATCCTCTAGCTTTCTAGCCCAATCTTTCCTTGTGATTCCCACTGTTTTCTCTAGAATCTTCTTTAATTCTCTATTTGCAAGTTCAGCTTGGCCATTAGTCTGAGGATGGTAAGGTGTGGCTACTTTGTGAATTACTCCATACTTGTGGAGAAGTTTCTCCATTTGTTTGTTGCAAAAGTGACTACCGCCATCACTAATAAGACCCTTTGGCACTCCATACCTAGTGAAAATGTGTTTTTTTAGGAATTGGAGGACAATCTGTGCATCATAGGTGGTTGTGGCTATGGCTTCCACCCACTTTGAAACATACTCCACTGCTACCAAGATATATCTAAAAGAATAAGAAGGAGGAAAAGGCCCCATAAAATCAATTCCCCATAGATCGAACAACTCTAATTCTAAGATAAAATTTTGAGGCATCTCATTCCTTTTTGTTAATCTTCCTGCTTTCTGGCATTCATTACATTGGTGTACATATTCTTTGGCATCCTTGAAGATAGTTGGCCAATAGAAGCCACTCTGCAGTATTTTTGCGGCTGTTTTTTCTGGGCCAAAGTGTCCACCATAAGCTGAACCATGACAATGCCACAAGATGTCCCTAATTTCACTTTCAGGAACACACCTTCTGATTACTCCATCAGAGCATCTTTTGAACAAGAAGGGTTCATCCCATGAAAATTTCCTTGCTTCGTTGATCAACTTCTTCACCTGTTGCTTAGAGAACTCTTGCGGTATCTTCCTTCCCACTTTGTAATTTTCTATGTCAGCAAACCAAGGTGCTTGCTGGATTTACAGAAGGTACTCATCTGGGAAGCTTTCATTTATGGGCTGGGATGCTTTTTGATTTGTTTCATGTGGTAACCTCGACAGATGATCAGCGACCTGATTTTCAGTGCCCTTCCTATCTCTTATCTCTATGTCAAATTCTTGTAGGAGCAGTATCCATCTGATGAGTCTTAGTTTAGCATCCTGCTTTGACATCAAATACTTAAGTGCAGCATGATCAGTGTAAACCACAACCTTGGATCCTACTAGATATGATCTAAACTTATCAAATGCATAGACTACAGCTAGCAATTCCTTTTCTGTTGTGGTGTAATTTCTTTGGGCCTCATTCAACACTTTACTTGCATAATATATGACATGATGCAAATTTCCCTTTTTTTGCCCAAGTACAGCACCAATTGCAAGATCACTTGCATCACACATGAGTTCAAAAGGTAATTCCCAATCTGGAGGTGTGATGATTGGTGCTGTTGTGAGTCTATTTTTTAAAGTTTCAAAGGCATGCTGGCAGTTTTCATCAAAAACAAAAGGGTTATCAAGCATTAACAGATTACTCAAAGGTTTGGCTATTTTTGAAAAGTCCTTGATAAACCTTCTGTAAAATCCGGCATGCCCCAAGAAACTTCTAACAGATTTCACATTAATTGGTGGAGGGAGTTTTTCTATGATCTCAACCTTTGCCTTATCAACCTCTATCCCCTTTTTTGAAACTTTATGGCCAAGAACAATCCCTTCGGGTACCATGAAATGGCATTTCTCCCAGTTTAAAACCAAATTGGTTTCTTGGCACCGTTTCAAGACAAGGGTTAAATGGTTTAGGCAAGCATTGAAATTATCACCAAAAACAGAGAAGTCATCCATGAAAACTTCTAAAAATTTTTTGACCATATCAGAGAAAATGGAGAGCATACACCTTTGAAATGTGGCAGGGGCGTTGCAGAGCCCAAAGGGCATCCTCCGATATGCAAAAACTCCGAATGGACATGTAAAGGCAGTTTTCTCTTGGTCCTTGGGGTCCACCACGATTTGATTATACCCAGAATATCCGTCCAAAAAGCAGTAATAGGCATGGCCGGCTAGCCTTTCCAGCATCTAATCAATGAATGGGAGAGGGAAATGATCCTTCCTGGTGGCATCATTTAATCTTCTATAGTCTATGCACATTCTCCACCCAGTCACTGTTCTAGTAGGAATCAACTCATTCTTCTCATTAGTGATGACCGTCATCCCTCCCTTCTTTGGTACAACTTGAACCGGGCTTACCCATGGGCTGTCAGATATTGGGAAGATTATCCCTGCATTCCACAACTTCATGACTTCCTTCTGGACAACTTCCTTCATTGTGGGATTTAATCTTCTTTGCGGTTGAACCACTGGTTTGGAATTATCTTCCAAGAGGATCTTATGCATACATACTGCAGGGCTGATTCCCTTCAGGTCATCAATGGTCCATCCTAAAGCATCTTTGTGAGCTTTGAGTACGTCAAGAAGTTCTCCTTCTTCCTTCTTTGTTAGGGATGAATTAATGATTACTGGGAAACTCTCCGATGTGCCAAGGAATGCATATTTGAGATGGGTGGGTAAAGGTTTCAGTTCTTGTCTTGGTATATCTTCTTTCTTATCTTGCCTTTCATTTTGCTCAGTAGAGGTCTCAGCCACTTGTTCCTCTGTTGCCCCTTGATTTCCTTCTTGCTCTTGAAAATTTTCTTCCAATGTTTCTTCCACCAAACTGTTTATCATATCCACTCTCACGTAATCCTCTTGCTCAGGAGCGTTTTGCATTGATTTGAATACATTTATGATCATTTGTTCATTATGGACCCTGAAGGTCATTTCTCCTTTTTCTACATCAATGATGGCCCTTGCTGTGTGTAGAAATGGCCTTCCCAGAATGATTGAGTCGTTTCCTTCTTCTTCAGTGTCCAAAATTACAAAATCTGCTGGGAAAATAAACTCCCCAATCTTCACCAACAGATTCTCCACAATTCCATTAGGTGTCTTGATTGATCTGTCAGCCATGACTAGTGACATCCTGGTGGGTTTGAGTTCTTCTATGGCAAGTTTTCTCATCATTGAGAGAGGCATTAAATTGATGCTGGCACCCAGGTCACAGAGAGCCTTGTTGAGAATTATCTTGCCAATAGTGCATGAGACTACAAAGCTTCCCGGATCCTTAAGTTTTGGTGGAATACCCCGTTGAATCACAGCACTGCATTCCTCGGTGAGTAATATGGTTTCCCTTTCAAGCTAACTTCTTTTCTTGTTGATAAGATCCTTCAGAAACTTGGAATATAGAGGCATTTGCTCAAGTGCTTCAGCCAAGGGAATATTGATTTCCAGCTTCTTAAAAATCTCAAGGAATTTGTGAAAATGCTGGTCTTTAACCTCTTTGTTGAACCTCTGAGGGTAAGGCAGTGGAGGTGTGATGCTTTTTCCTATTTGCTGCTGCCCCTGAGCTACTTCCTTTGAGCTATGTGGCTGGTTGTCCTTCTCTTTAAGTTTCTCAGTGCCTTTGTTTGGCATCACAACTTGCTTCTCAGCCTCATCTGCCTTTGTTTGCTTCTCATCCTCCGTTGGTTCTTTGATGTTCTCTGCTTGCTTCTTTGTAGTGTCATTGTTGCTTATCAATGTTCTCCCACTCCTCAATTGTATTGCCTTGCATTCCTCCTTGGGATTTGGAATTGTGTCACTGGGCAGTGAGTTTGAAGGTCTCTCAACAGATACTTGCTTGGAGAGTTGCCCCATCTGTCTCTCTAGGCTCTTCATAGAGGCTTCCTGATTCTTGGCCACCATTTCTTGGTGTTTCAACATTTTGTCTATCATGGCCTCCAAGTGAGTGATTCTTTGGGCTTCAGGTGATATTTGAGGTGGGTTATGAGATGTGGGTGGTGGATGGTAGACATTTTGGTTGGTGGATTGGTTATTAGATTGGTATTGGTTGAGGTTGGGGTAGTTGTTTTGAGGTTTTCTGTAGGGGTTTTGGTTAGTCTGCTGCTGGTTGTGATTTTGGTTGCTTCTTGGGTTGTGTTGGTTTGAGTTCCTCTGCCATGGTTGTTGGTTTTGGGTTTATCTCCCCATCTGAGGTTTGGGTGGTTTTTCCAGGATGGATTGTATGTATCACCATACACTTCATTTGGTCCTTGGTTGTGCATATACTGTACTTGCTCTTGTTGTTGTTCTTCTTGAGTTTCTTCACTCTGTCCCCATGTGGTTGATGGTTGGCTAGTGTTAACTGCTGCAACTTGGAGACTATCAATCCTCTTGGCCATTTGCTCAAATTGTTGTTGAATTTGCTGCTGCATCATCTTGTTTTGAGCTAGGATTGAATCCACTCCTTCTAGTTCCATTACTCCTCTTCTTTGTGATGGTTGGCGGCTTCTTTGATGAGCAAAGAAATATTGGTTGTTGGACACCATATCAATGAGTTCTTGAGCCTCTTCTGCAGTTTTCATGAGTTGCAAGGAACCTCCAGCTGAATGATCCAAAGCTTCCTGGGATTTCAGTGTTAAGCCTTCATAGAAGTTTTGAAGCTTTTCCCACTCATTGAACATGGCAGGGGGACATTTCCTGATCAGAGCCTTGTACCTTTCCCATGCCTCATAGATGGGTTCGGTCTCCATTTGTGTAAATGTTTGTACCTCAGCCTTTAACCTTATAATCCTCTGAGGTGGATAAAATTTGGCAAGAAACTTAGTTACCAAATCATCCCAGTTGTTGATGCTGTCCCTTGGAAAGGATTCCAACCATTGAGTGGCCTTGTCCCTGAGAGAAAATGGGAATAGCATCAGCTTGTAACTGTCAGGGGGCACTCCATTAGTTTTGACAGTGTTGCATATCCTTAAGAAAGTGGACAAATGTTGGTGTGGGTCCTCAAGTGGTCCTCCACCAAAAGAGCAGTTGTTCTGAACCAAAGTGATGAGTTGTGGCTTGAGTTCAAAATTGTTAGCATTGACATTTGGAGCCAAGATGCTGCTCCCACAATGTCTAGGATTTGCAAAGGTATAGGAAGCCAAAACTCTCCTCTGGGGTGGGTTGCCATTGTTGTTGTCTTCTCCACCTGGTGGATTGGTTAAATGTTCATCCATCTCTTGGAATTCTTCGTCTGATTCTTCTTCTCCAACAATACTTTTCCCTCTTTCAGCTCTCCTTAACCTCCTGAGAGTTCTTTCGTCTTGTTCATGAAAATTGGGTATGGCTCTTCTTGTACCTGACATACAAGCAGAACATAAGAGCACACAAACCAGTGACACTTCAATCTACTGCTAGAATGAAGTTTTAGTTAGCTTAAGCAAATCAAACAGTTAGTGGGTTAGTCAAAATTAGAGAAAAATAAAGAAAAAGTGCTTGATCTAGATTACCACCTCACTTAGTCATTGTCAATCTAATCAATCCCCGGCAACGGCGCCAAAAACTTGATGAGTATTTTGGTGGAAAAATAAATCTCTCCCAAAACACACAAATCTAACCGGCAAGTGTACCGGGTCGTATCAAGTAATAAAAACTCACGGGAGTGAGGTCGATCCCACAGGGATTGAAGGATTGAGCAATTTTAGCTTAGTGGTTGATTTAGTCAAGCGAATCAAGATTTGGTTGATGGTTTTGTGACTTGCAGAATTAAATTGTATTGAAGTAAAGAGAACAAGAAATAAATTGCTGAAACTTAAAGAACAAGAAATTAAATGGCAGAAGACTTAAAGTGCAAGAAATGTAAATTGCGGAATCTTAAAGTGCAAGGAATGTAAATTGCTTGAAATGTAAAGGGGATTGGGATGTGGATTTGCAGAAATTAAACAAGGAAAAATTAAATTGCATCAAACAGAAGAAGGAAAGGGAATTGGGATTGGATCGGATCTTATAACAGAAAAGTAAATAAACATGGAAAGCAAGAAACAGAGAATTGAAATGGAAATTTAGATCTCAGGACCCAGAGACTAGAAAACCAAGTCTAGATCTCAATGCCTTCCTAGATCCAACAAGAACAATTGCAAGGAAAATGTAAATTGCAAAGAGAATAGATGAAGAGCAATTAACCGGAAATGAAATTCAATTAACAGTAAAGAAACAGAGAGATCCAAGATTGAGATTGAAACAGAATTTCTTCAATTCTCCAATCCAAGATCCAAGACAAAAGTAAAATGAAATTGAAAGCAATGGAAACAAAGATATTAAAGTTCACTCAAAAGCTCTCCGAAAACTATTATGAAAAATTCCAAAAGGAAAGCTCCCCGAATAACTTGAATTCTATACTATTTATACACTTTCTAAAATGATCTTCAAGCCTTGAGTTGGGCCTTTGCTCTTGGTGGAATTGGGTTGAAAGAGGCCTTGGTTGATTGCTCTTGAAGTTTGAAGAAGAACCAAAGTGAACCAATTGAACCGGTTTTGAAGTTAGCCAAAGTTGGACCAAAAGTTTGAGCCAAAGTTAGGGGTCTAACTTTGGCTCCAACTTTTCATAGCAGCAAACATAATTTACTGGTATAGACGTTGGTGCCAACGTTAGGGGTCTAACTTTGACCCTAACGTTGGCAATGCTTTGTGTGCTAGTGGCGCCAACGTTAGCCTCCAAGTTAGGGGGCTAACGTTGGCGCAAACGTTGGCCCTTCTCCCTTTGTAATTCATGTGCCAACGTTAGCCTCCAAGTTAGGGGGCTAACGTTGGCGCAAACGTTGGTGCCCAGGGGAGATCTTCTCAAGTTCCAACGTTAGCCTCCAAGTTAGGGGGCTAACGTTGGGGCTAACGTTGGCCCTTCTCCCTTTGTAATTTATGTGCCAACGTTAGCCTCCAAGTTAGGGGGCTAACGTTGGCGCAAACGTGGGATGGCCAGGGAGGAAATTTCAAGTTCCAACGTTAGCCTCCAAGTTAGGGGGCTAACGTTGGGGCTAACTTCTTGCTTCCTGGTTCAATTTCACTTATTCCATTGTCCTCTCTTCACTCCTAGCCATTCCTCTTTGCTTCAACCTTTCTCCAAGCTTTCTTCACCTATCATTAATCAACCAAACTCATCAAAGCTATGCTCAAAATCATGAGATATTCAATCTTTCATAATATGCAACAAATATAGCATAAAACCTCATGAAATGGCATGAATTCATATATGGTTGGTTCAATCAAGGGAAACATGAAAATCTTCTCAATTAGCTTGCTTGTAGCTCAAGAAAGTGCATAATTCTAATGAAAACAAAAGAAAATGACTAGCTAAAATAGGCTAGGATGACTTGTCATCACAACACCAAACTTAAAGCTTGCTTGTTCCCAAGCAAGAAAAGATTTAAAGAAAGAATGAAATGGAAGAGGATGTTCATGCTAGCAGAGTATTATTAATAGTTCATGGGGTTTTGTGTGGATATGCAAAAACTCACTTCTTATTGACTCCTAGGCCTAGAAAGTCTCCTTCAAGCTTCAAGTGACATACTGCTATGACTTCTCATTATTCCTTTATCCTTGGCTATTACTTTGTTCATAAGCTTTATTTGAGTGTCATGTGTAGCAAGTTCATTTTCTTTTCTTTATACTTGACACATTATTCACCATAGACACTTGGCTCACATTCCTTCTTAAAACATTGATGCCCAGCACCTCTTTGGGCTACTAAATGCCTTGTAGTTAGGTTGCTCTTGATGGTGGACTTTCAGCTGATGATCCCGGGTTAGTTAACCCAAGTCACCAAGTGTTGAGGCACTCCTAAGAGCTTACTAATCCAAGCAGATCCTAGTACAAAGACATCACAGGCATATATTTTAAGGTTCAAGCTATTGGTGTCCCGCTTTGTTCCTTTTTGTTTTTCTTTTGTTTTGCCACTTTTTTTTTTTTTTGCTATCTTTTTCTTCTTTCCTTCTTTTTGTTTTTCTTTCTAACCAAGGAATTTAATTCAATTGAGATTCCTAGACAGTAGGCCACTTCTTTACTTAGAAGGAGATATCCTAGCTCTTTATTCACTAAAAGTGAGCTATTATACAATCACACATATACCACCACTTACTTTTATTCCACTTCTAACTAACAGAGACTATTTTACTTCACATTCAAACTGTTCTTTTTATTGAATTTAAAGATGCAGGGGACAACACATGCTTCTTGTCAAGTGAAAATAAACACACAAGCACACACATAAACTAGCCTACTTATTTTAAAAGAAACAAACATGCTGTACAGACTACTACACTAACAGTCACTGTTAAGATGGGCATATTCACACTTCAAATTTAGAGCAATTCAATGCTGATGGAGTTAAGTGACAATACAACCTCTTGGTGGCTTCTTTTTCTTTCTCTTGGCTAATGGTGTGTAGTCCTCCCAAGAGAGTGATTGAATTCCTGCAGTGTTAATGGAAGTTGCTTGTTTCTCAAGCCCTTAGATGACTGGTTAGTGTGCAAGACTTTCTTGTAGGCGTTTGAACTTACTTTGGTGTGTGAACACCAAACTTAGTCCCTTGCCATGTTTCTTATGCATAACCATATGAGAAAGCCTAAGTCTTCACTAAAAACTAGAAATAGACAATGATTAAATGATTTATCAGATTGCTTAGAGCTAGTAACCCTTTGTGTAGAAGGTGAGAATGTCTTTTAAGTGAGATTTTGGTGGAACACCAAACTTAGAATCCTTTATTCTCCCTTAATTTGTTTTGGTGTGAAACACCAAACTTAGCTCCTTGCAATACATACCAATCATTTAACCTTTTTATTGAAATAACTATGAAAAGAAAACTACCTCAGGTTGGGTTGCCTCCCAACAAGCGCTTTTTTATTGTCACTAGCTTGACACCTTTCAATTCTTTTTAAGAGGGCTGTAGGTGTTGAACCTCTTTTTCCTTAACCCATTGTCCTCCCAAATACAACTTTGCTCTGTGACCATTTACAGTGAATTGATTCTTCGTTGCCTCATCTAGTAGTTCAATATTCCCATAGGGAAAAATCTTTGTCACCAAGTATGGGCCAGTCCACTTAGACTTCAGTTTGCCAGGGAAGATTTTAAGCCTTGAATTATACAGGAGCACTTGCTGTCCTGGCTTGAATTCCTTCTTTGTGATCTTCTTGTCATGCCACTTCTTAGCTCTCTCCTTGTATATCTTTGCATTTTCATAAGCTTCCAGTCTGAATTCATCCAACTCATTTAGTTGTAACAGCCTTTTTTCTCCTGCAGCTTGGGGATCAAGGTTGAGGAGTTTAGTGGCCCAAAAAGCTCTGTGTTCAAGCTCTACAGGGAGGTGGCAGGATTTGCCATACAATAGTTGAAAGGGTGACTTGCCAATAGGAGTTTTAAAAGCTGTCCTATATGCCCACAATGCATCCTCTAGCTTTCTAGCCCAATCTTTCCTTGTGATTCCCACTGTTTTCTCTAGAATCTTCTTTAATTCTCTATTTGCAAGTTCAGCTTGGCCATTAGTCTGAGGATGGTAAGGTGTGGCTACTTTGTGAATTACTCCATACTTGTGGAGAAGTTTCTCCATTTGTTTGTTGCAAAAGTGACTACCGCCATCACTAATAAGACCCTTTGGCACTCCATACCTAGTGAAAATGTGTTTTTTTAGGAATTGGAGGACAATCTGTGCATCACAGGTGGTTGTGGCTATGACTTCCACCCACTTTGAAACATACTCCACTGCTACCAAGATATATCTAAAAGAATAAGAAGGAGGAAAAGGCCCCATAAAATCAATTCCCCATAGATCGAACAATTCTAATTCTAAGATAAAATTTTGAGGCATCTCATTCCTTTTTGTTAATCCTCCTGCTTTCTGGCATTCATTACATTGGTGTACATATTCTCTGGCATCCTTGAAGATAGTTGGCCAATAGAAGCCACTCTGCAGTATTTTTGCGGCTGTTTTTTCTGGGCCAAAGTGTCCACCATAAGCTGAACCATGACAATGCCACAAGATGTCCCTAATTTCACTTTCGGGAACACACCTTCTGATTACTCCATCAGAGCATCTTTTGAACAAGAAGGGTTCATCCCATGAAAATTTCCTTGCTTCGTTGATCAACTTCTTCACCTATTGCTTAGAGAACTCTTGCGGTATCTTCCTTCCCACTTTGTAATTTGCTATGTCAGCAAACCAAGGTGCTTGCTGGATTTGCAGAAGGTACTCATCTGGGAAGCTTTCATTTATGGGCTGGGATGCTTTTTGATTTGTTTCATGTGGTAACCTCGACAGATGATCAGCGACCTGATTTTCAGTGCCCTTCCTATCTCTTATCTCTATGTCAAATTCTTGTAGGAGCAGTATCCATCTGATGAGTCTTAGTTTAGCATCCTGCTTTGACATCAAATACTTAAGTGCAGCATGATCAGTGTAAACCACAACCTTGGATCCTACTAGATATGATCTAAACTTATCAAATGCATAGACTACAACTAGCAATTCCTTTTCTGTTGTGGTGTAATTTCTTTGGGCCTCATTCAACACTTTACTTGCATAATATATGACATGATGCAAATTTCCCTTTTTTTGCCCAAGTACAGCACCAATTGCAAGATCACTTGCATCACACATGAGTTTAAAAGGTAATTCCCAATCTGGAGGTGTGATGATTGGTGCTGTTGTGAGTCTATTTTTTAAAGTTTCAAAGGCATGCTGGCAGTTTTCATCAAAAACAAAAGGGTTATCAAGCATTAACAGATTACTCAAAGGTTTGGCTATTTTTGAAAAGTCCTTGATAAACCTTCTGTAAAATCCGGCATGCCCCAAGAAACTTCTAACAGATTTCACATTAATTGGTGGAGGGAGTTTTTCTATGATCTCAACCTTTGCCTTATCAACCTCTATCCCCTTTTTTGAAACTTTATGGCCAAGAACAATCCCTTCGGGTACCATGAAATGGCATTTCTCCCAGTTTAAAACCAAATTGGTTTCTTGGCACCGTTTTAAGACAAGGGTTAAATGGTTTAGGCAAGCATTGAAATTATCACCAAAAACAGAGAAGTCATCCATGAAAACTTCTAAAAATTTTTTGACCATATCAGAGAAAATGGAGAGCATACACCTTTGAAATGTGGCAGGGGCGTTGCAGAGCCCAAAGGGCATCCTCCGATATGCAAAAACTCCGAATGGACATGTAAAGGCAGTTTTCTCTTGGTCCTTGGGGTCCACCACGATTTGATTATACCCAGAATATCCGTCCAAAAAGCAGTAATAGGCATGGCCGGCTAGCCTTTCCAGCATCTAATCAATGAATGGGAGAGGGAAATGATCCTTCCTGGTGGCATCATTTAATCTTCTATAGTCTATGCACATTCTCCACCCAGTCACTGTTCTAGTAGGAATCAACTCATTCTTCTCATTAGTGATGACTGTCATCCCTCCCTTCTTTGGTACAACTTGAACCGGGCTTACCCATGGGCTGTCAGATATTGGGAAGATTATCCCTGCATTCCACAACTTCATGACTTCCTTCTGGACAACTTCCTTCATTGTGGGATTTAATCTTCTTTGCGGTTGAACCACTGGTTTGGAATTATCTTCCAAGAGGATCTTATGCATACATACTGCAGGGCTGATTCCCTTCAGGTCATCAATGGTCCATCCTAAAGCATCTTTGTGAGCTTTGAGTACGTCAAGAAGTTCTCCTTCTTCCTTCTTTGTTAGGGATGAATTAATGATTACTGGGAAACTCTCCGATGTGCCAAGGAATGCATATTTGAGATGGGTGGGTAAAGGTTTCAGTTCTTGTCTTGGTATATCTTCTTTCTTATCTTGCCTTTCATTTTGCTCAGTAGAGGTCTCAGCCACTTGTTCCTCTGTTGCCCCTTGATTTCCTTCTTGCTCTTGAAAATTTTCTTCCAATGTTTCTTCCACCAAACTGTTTATCATATCCACTCTCACGTAATCCTCTTGCTCAGGAGCGTTTTGCATTGATTTGAATACATTTATGATCATTTGTTCATTATGGACCCTGAAGGTCATTTCTCCTTTTTCTACATCAATGATGGCCCTTGCTGTGTGTAGAAATGGCCTTCCCAGAATGATTGAGTCGTTTCCTTCTTCTTCAGTGTCCAAAATTACAAAATCTGCTGGGAAAATAAACTCCCCAATCTTCACCAACAGATTCTCCACAATTCCATTAGGTGTCTTGATTGATCTGTCAGCCATGACTAGTGACATCCTGGTGGGTTTGAGTTCTTCTATGGCAAGTTTTCTCATCATTGAGAGAGGCATTAAATTGATACTGGCACCCAGGTCACAGAGAGCCTTGTTGAGAATTATCTTGCCAATAGTGCATGAGACTACAAAGCTTCCCGGATCCTTAAGTTTTGGTGGAATACCCCGTTGAATCACAGCACTGCATTCCTCGGTGAGTAATATGGTTTCCCTTTCAAGCCAACTTCTTTTCTTGTTGATAAGATCCTTCAGAAACTTGGAATATAGAGGCATTTGCTCAAGTGCTTCAGCCAAGGGAATATTGATTTCCAGCTTCTTAAAAATCTCAAGGAATTTGTGAAAATGCTGGTCTTTAACCTCTTTGTTGAACCTCTGAGGGTAAGGCAGTGGAGGTGTGATGCTTTTTCCTATTTGTTGCTGCCCCTGAGCTACTTCCTTTGAGCTATGTGGCTGGTTGTCCTTCTCTTTAAGTTTCTCAGTGCCTTTGTTTGGCATCACAACTTGCTTCTCAGCCTCATCTGCCTTTGTTTGCTTCTCATCCTCCGTTGGTTCTTTGATGTTCTCTGCTTGCTTCTTTGTAGTGTCATTGTTGCTTATCAATGTTCTCCCACTCCTCAATTGTATTGCCTTGCATTCCTCCTTGGGATTTGGAATTGTGTCACTGGGCAGTGAGTTTGAAGGTCTCTCAACAGATACTTGCTTGGAGAGTTGCCCCATCTGTCTCTCTAGGCTCTTCATAGAGGCTTCCTGATTCTTGGCCACCATTTCTTGGTGTTTCAACATTTTGTCTATCATGACCTCCAAGTGAGTGATTCTTTGGGCTTCAGGTGATATTTGAGGTGGGTTATGAGATGTGGGTGGTGGATGGTAGACATTTTGGTTGGTGGATTGGTTATTAGATTGGTATTGGTTGAGGTTGGGGTAGTTGTTTTGAGGTTTTCTGTAGGGGTTTTGGTTAGTCTGCTGCTGGTTGTGATTTTGGTTGCTTCTTGGGTTGTGTTGGTTTGAGTTCCTCTGCCATGGTTGTTGGTTTTGGGTTTATCTCCCCATCTGAGGTTTGGGTGGTTTTTCCAGGATGGATTGTATGTATCACCATACACTTCATTTGGTCCTTGGTTGTGCATATACTGTACTTGCTCTTGTTGTTGTTCTTCTTGAGTTTCTTCACTCTGTCCCCATGTGGTTGATGGTTGGCTAGTGTTAACTGCTGCAACTTGGAGACTATCAATCCTCTTGGCCATTTGCTCAAATTGTTGTTGAATTTGCTGCTGCATCATCTTGTTTTGAGCTAGGATTGAATCCACTCCTTCTAGTTCCATTACTCCTCTTCTTTGTGATGGTTGGCGGCTTCTTTGATGAGCAAAGAAATATTGGTTGTTGGACACCATATCAATGAGTTCTTGAGCCTCTTCTGCAGTTTTCATGAGTTGCAAGGAACCTCCAGCTGAATGATCCAAAGCTTCCTGGGATTTCAGTGTTAAGCCTTCATAGAAGTTTTGAAGCTTTTCCCACTCATTGAACATGGCAGGGGGACATTTCCTGATCAGAGCCTTGTACCTTTCCCATGCCTCATAGATGGGTTCGGTCTCCATTTGTGTAAATGTTTGTACCTCAGCCTTTAACCTTATAATCCTCTGAGGTGGATAAAATTTGGCAAGAAACTTAGTTACCAAATCATCCCAGTTGTTGATGCTGTCCCTTGGAAAGGATTCCAACCATTGAGTGGCCTTGTCCCTGAGAGAAAATGGGAATAGCATCAGCTTGTAACTGTCAGGGGGCACTCCATTAGTTTTGACAGTGTTGCATATCCTTAAGAAAGTGGACAAATGTTGGTGTGGGTCCTCAAGTGGTCCTCCACCAAAAGAGCAGTTGTTCTGAACCAAAGTGATGAGTTGTGGCTTGAGTTCAAAATTGTTAGCATTGACATTTGGAGCCAAGATGCTGCTCCCACAATGTCTAGGATTTGCAAAGGTATAGGAAGCCAAAACTCTCCTCTGGGGTGGGTTGCCATTGTTGTTGTCTTCTCCACCTGGTGGATTGGTTAAATGTTCATCCATCTCTTGGAATTCTTCGTCTGATTCTTCTTCTCCAACAATACTTTTCCCTCTTTCAGCTCTCCTTAACCTCCTGAGAGTTCTTTCGTCTTGTTCATGAAAATTGGGTATGGCTCTTCTTGTACCTGACATACAAGCAGAACATAAGAGCACACAAACCAGTGACACTTCAATCTACTGCTAGAATGAAGTTTTAGTTAGCTTAAGCAAATCAAACAGTTAGTGGGTTAGTCAAAATTAGAGAAAAATAAAGAAAAAGTGCTTGATCTAGATTACCACCTCACTTAGTCATTGTTAATCTAATCAATCCCCGGCAACGGCGCCAAAAACTTGATGAGTATTTTGGTGGAAAAATAAATCTCTCCCAAAACACACAAATCTAACCGGCAAGTGTACCGGGTCGTATCAAGTAATAAAAACTCACGGGAGTGAGGTCGATCCCACAGGGATTGAAGGATTGAGCAATTTTAGCTTAGTGGTTGATTTAGTCAAGCGAATCAAGATTTGGTTGATGGTTTTGTGACTTGCAGAATTAAATTGTATTGAAGTAAAGAGAACAAGAAATAAATTGCTGAAACTTAAAGAACAAGAAATTAAATGGCAGAAGACTTAAAGTGCAAGAAATGTAAATTGCGGAATCTTAAAGTGCAAGGAATGTAAATTGCTTGAAATGTAAAGGGGATTGGGATGTGGATTTGCAGAAATTAAACAAGGAAAAATTAAATTGCATCAAACAGAAGAAGGAAAGGGAATTGGGATTGGATCGGATCTTATAACAGAAAAGTAAATAAACATGGAAAGCAAGAAACAGAGAATTGAAATGGAAATTTAGATCTCAGGACCCAGAGACTAGAAAACCAAGTCTAGATCTCAATGCCTTCCTAGATCCAACAAGAACAATTGCAAGGAAAATGTAAATTGCAAAGAGAATAGATGAAGAGCAATTAACCGGAAATGAAATTCAATTAACAGTAAAGAAACAGAGAGATCCAAGATTGAGATTGAAACAGAATTTCTTCAATTCTCCAATCCAAGATCCAAGACAAAAGTAAAATGAAATTGAAAGCAATGGAAACAAAGATATTAAAGTTCACTCAAAAGCTCTCCGAAAACTATTATGAAAAATTCCAAAAGGAAAGCTCCCCGAATAACTTGAATTCTATACTATTTATACACTTTCTAAAATGATCTTCAAGCCTTGAGTTGGGCCTTTGCTCTTGGTGGAATTGGGTTGAAAGAGGCCTTGGTTGATTGCTCTTGAAGTTTGAAGAAGAACCAAAGTGAACCAATTGAACCGGTTTTGAAGTTAGCCAAAGTTGGACCAAAAGTTTGAGCCAAAGTTAGGAACTTTTCATAGCAGCAAACATAATTTACTGGTATGGACGTTGGTGCCAACGTTAGGGGTCTAACTTTGACCCTAACGTTGGCAATGCTTTGTGTGCTAGTGGCGCCAACGTTAGCCTCCAAGTTAGGGGGCTAACGTTGGCGCAAACGTTGGCCCTTCTCCCTTTGTAATTCATGTGCCAACGTTAGCCTCCAAGTTAGGGGGCTAACGTTGGCGCAAACGTTGGTGCCCAGGGGAGATCTTCTCAAGTTCCAACGTTAGCCTCCAAGTTAGGGGGCTAACGTTGGGGCTAACGTTGGCCCTTCTCCCTTTGTAATTCATGTGCCAACGTTAGCCTCCAAGTTAGGGGGCTAACGTTGGCGCAAACGTGGGATGGCCAGGGAGGAAATTTCAAGTTCCAACGTTAGCCTCCAAGTTAGGGGGCTAACATTGGGGCTAACTTCTTGCTTCCTGGTTCAATTTCACTTATTCCATTGTCCTCTCTTCACTCCTAGCCATTCCTCTTTGCTTCAACCTTTCTCCAAGCTTTCTTCACCTATCATTAATCAACCAAACTCATCAAAGCTATGCTCAAAATCATGAGATATTCAATCTTTTATAATATGCAACAAATATAGCATAAAACCTCATGAAATGGCATGAATTCATATATGGTTGGTTCAATCAAGGGAAACATGAAAATCTACTCAATTAGCTTGCTTGTAGCTCAAGAAAGTGCATAATTCTAATGAAAACAAAAGAAAAAGACTAGCTAAAATAGGCTAGGATGACTTGTCATCACGCGTCGTTGTCGCTGCCAGGGTCCCCTCCGTCGCCGTCCTTGGCGGCTCATGAATAGAGAGCACACGCGCGGGGTGGAGGGAGGTGCTGCTGTCGCCGCCGTCGTTCGTGCCTCCTCCCGCCGCCAGATCTGCCCACTGAACCCCAGAGCTCCCAATTGCCCTTGCCGTCTGGGGCCGCGCCACCATGCCTGTCTGTCGGAAACCGCCACTGAAGCGGTGTCGTTTGGAGTTACGCGAGTTGCTGCCGCCGGAGCCACCGCTGGAGGTTCTGGTTACTTTTGCCGGTAAGGGTATTATTTGAGATTTCT
Source organism: Arachis ipaensis (assembly GCF_059453495.1). Classification (NCBI taxonomy): domain Eukaryota; kingdom Viridiplantae; phylum Streptophyta; class Magnoliopsida; order Fabales; family Fabaceae; genus Arachis; species Arachis ipaensis. The sequence continues at coordinate 74,302,109 of NC_142438.1, forward strand.
GTTCTTTTTGAATTCAAAGGTTACTATGGTCACTGCCTGCTGGTTTCAGTCGTCGTGATTGGAATTCGTCACCACTGCCGCTTGAGGTGGCTGCCGGGCTGCCGTCGAGCCGGTTTGGAGACCGCTGATGTGTGGAAAACGATCCAACACAAACTCACCGGCAAGTGTACCGGGTCGCATCAAGTAATAATAACTCACATGAGTGAGGTCGATCCCACAGGGATTGAAGGATTGAGCAATTTTAGTTTAGTGGTTGATTTAGTCAAGCAAATCAAGATTTGGTTGAGTGATTTGTGATTTGCAGAAGCTAAATTGCATGGAAAGTAAAGAGGAAGGGGAAATTTGCAGTAAACTAAAGAGCAGGAAAATAAAGGAGCTGAATCTTAAAGTGCAAGTAAATTAAATTGCAGAAACTTAGATTACAAGTAATGTAAATAGCTGAAGCTTAAAGTGCAAGAAACGTAAATTGCTTGAATTGTAAAAGGGATTGGGAGTTGGGATTGCAGAAATTAAACAAGAAGAACTAAATTGCATTAAACATAAAAGAGAAAATCTAAGTGCAGTGAAGTGGATCTTAACAGAAAAGTAAAATGACTTGAAGAATTTAAAAGCAGGAAAGCAGTGCTTAATTTGCAGCAAAGTAAAAGAGGTTGAAGATCTCAGGGTGGAAGAGACTAGATATCAAGTCTAGATCTCAAATCCTTCCTTGATCCAACAAGAATAATTGCCAAAGAAACTGAAAAGTAAATTGCAGAAAGAGTAGAAGATGAAGCAGTAAATGGAAATTGGAATTCAATTATGCAGAAAAATTAAACAAGATCTCAAGGTGAGATTGAAACAGAAGTTCTTCAATTCTCCACCCAAGATCCAAAGCAAGAAAATAAAAGAGTGCTCAAGCAAGAACCAAGAAGAAGAGAGATCAATTCTCCTTCCAAGTTCTCTGAAATTACAAACTCCAAGCCAAAAGTTCTCCAGGACAATTCAAAATAAAAGTCTAAAAGCAAAAATAAAAAGTTCCAAAAGTTCAAAAGTCCTAATTACATCAAACTAACTCCTATTTATACACTTTCTATTCTTGGATTTTAGGAATTTAGGTGGGCTTTTGATTTTGTGAAGAAATGAATTAAATTGGATTTTTAATCCAATTTTTAGCCCAAATTGCACCTCCAGGGGAAAGCTCAGTTGGAAAATCCAACTTAGCTTTCAAGCATGCTGCCCATGTGTGCCAAAATTGGTGCGCCCAGCCCTTGGTGGAGTGTGTGACACTAGAGCTCAATTGGAAAATCCAACTTAGCTCTAAGTGTTGGCCGTGTCTCCTTGTGCCTTGGTCCGTGTCATGATGCGCAAAACAGCCTTCCTTGGTGCGCCAAAATTGTGCCAAAGTGTGGAGGCTTGGGAGAGGCAATGCTCAGTTGGAAAAACCAACTGAGCTTCCTTGTGCAGCGCCTTGCTTATGGCCTCAATGTCCCAAGTTCGAATCTTGGTGGAGGAAGTGGAGGCTAATTTCCTTTGGAAGAGATGGACGCTCCTTCCTTGTGTTTCCAAGAGTTCCCAAGTTCGAAACTTGGCTCAAGCATTTAAGCTATTTTCCTTAATTTTTCTTGCAAGCTTGGTGGCACTCCTTCCTTATGTTTCAAGGAGTTCCCAAGTTCAAATCCAGGAGGAAGCATTCTAGCTATTTATTCTTGAATTCCCTTGCAAGGAGTAGCGTGTGGTTCCAAGTTCGAACCATGGAGGTTGCATTTTGGCTATTTCTTCTTGAATTTCCTTGCAAGGTGAGTTCCTTGCTTCTCCTTGGCCCTTGGTTCGAATCTTGTTGGCTTCATCCTTTTGAATTCCTTCTTGAATTAATTTGGAGAGATCCCCGATAAAGTTAACTTAGTTAACTAAGCTTTGTACCCTTTCCTTGCATTCTTTAGTGCTCAGTTAACTATTTTAACTTAGCTTTGTACCTTGCCTTCTCCTTTCATTCCTTGTGAAGCTCAGTTTATTTTATCAACTTAGCTTTCCTTCTTCCTCATTGTGGCTATGCTTTTTCTTCCCTTTGCCACGCCTTCTCTTTCCTTGGGCACGCTTCTTGCTTTCTTTGGACACGCTTGTGGCTTCCTTGGGCACGTTTCTTATGCCATGCTTTTCTTCTTTTCTTCTTTCTTCACCTACAAGCAATCAAAACAACCAATCAAAGTATCACTGAATTTACAAGGTTTATAAATCATTAAATTTCAATTAAATTTAGCTTAAACCTCATGATTTAGCATTAATTACATGGTGGTTGTTTGATTCAAGGAAGTCATGCATTTTCATCCCAAATCACTTACTTAGAATGCAAGAAAGTGCATAAAACCTAATAAAAACAAAGAAAAAGGCTAGTGGAACTAGGCTAAGATGACTTGTCATCAACCGCCGCTGTTTCGGTTTAGCCGTTCCTTCTTCGGTTCGGTAAGCGTTTCGATCTGAAAGCCCTTTCGTTATTGTTCTGTTATCTCACGCTGAGGTTTGTGGCGTTAATTGCTATAAGATTGAGTTTCAGTTGTTGTATGTTGCGATTAGAGTCGTTGAGATTGTTGAGAAAGCAAGTGGAGTCGAGTTGTTGGTTGCCGTCACTTCGGGTTGAGGCGAAAGGGACTCCGTGAGACGTTTGGGTTATGGAATTGCGTTTTGAGGTAGGGGCGGTTTCCAAAAACTATAGTTTATTATTGGAATTATTACATATGGGTACTGATGTGAGATATTGTGTACTTGGTGATTGTATCTGCCTTATGTATCAATTGATTGACTCGAATGACTATGGATGTTGGTTTGGCTGAATTATTGTGTGGCTTGTGAAATGTAATGTTTGAAGTTGATTCTTTAAATATTTGAAATGAGTTTAATCCGTTGAGGATTGGTTTGAATTGAGTCAATTATTTTGATGATGTGAAAGATAGAATGCTCTTGAAATTCAGCCTGGGTCGCTTTAATTGCTCTGGCTTTGATAAATGATTTATTGCTGAACCGATTCTTTAAAGCTTTATAAATGAGTTAAACCGGTTGATATTGAGTTGATTTTTGAAATGGTTTCCTTGAGGTATGCCATTGAGGCGACTGTTGGATTTAGCTTGCTTTTGAATTGATTTCTGGTTTGAGCTGTTGAAAAGGAATGAGAAACGGTTTAGTTGGGACCCGAACCGGGTGGCAAAAGTCCAAGTTTTAGGGGAGGTGCTGCCGAAATTTCTATAAAATCTGAGTCTTTATTGAAATGTTGTCTAGAAAATGATGAGTTAAAGACTTCTACTATTTTATTTGAATTATCAAGAAAAGGATGATTCATGCTTTCGAAATGAATTAATAAAGAGGAAATCGTGATTTAGTCTTGCTTCTTAAGAAAGGCATTGTATCTCTTTCAGGAGAAGGTTATTTAGATGAAACTTGTGTTTTAAAGCTGTTTGGATGTGAAAAGGGTTTATGCCTTTGAATTTGACTTGGGGGTTTCAATTAAAGAAGTTTCAATGACTTTGAAAGAACCTGAATGTCTATTGACAAGTTTCATTTTGAAATGTTTTGAGAAAGGTTTTAAGTACTCTTTGAATTCTGAATTCTTGCAAGACTAAAACAATTTTGAACAGTTGAAACGTTCTAGAATTATCATGGGGGTTGAAGTTGGTTTTGCCTAAGTAAAGGAAACGGCTTTGAAAGAAGTAAATGATTACATGACTCGGTTTGGCTTAGATCCTATTTTCTTACTCAAATCAGAAAGCCAATGTTTTAATGATTTTAAATGAATTTGGCGAAATGAGTTATGTTGTTCTCCCCTAAAGACTTGGGACTCTGCCAAGAAATTTTGTTATAAAATCCCATTATGGAATGGGTGATTTTTATTGTTCCCAAATTGAATCTTTAACTTTCCATGGTTTTGGAAGTCTTGGAAAGAGGATGCCGAGAGCGGCTTTGTTTTAAAAAGGGAACTTACTTTGAGTAAATTTGGCTTATGAGCCTGAGATAATTTGAGAAATGAGATCTTTAAAGCCAAGGCTGAAAAGAGTTGAAATTTGATTTCAAAGTGAAATGGCTTGAGAAAAGTGATTTGAGGCTTAAATGCCGGTTTTATGAATTCGATGATGTTGAATGGTGAAAGTGCTGTTTTGTTATGGGCCGTAATGGCTGTGTATGATTATGAATAATGGCTGGTTCTGGATTGAACCGTGAGCCGGAATGGCTGTGTAAGATATTGATTTATGGCTGATTGCTGAATGAGTTATGGGCCGTATGGCTGACTATGAATTATAAACTTAAGCCGGATGGCTGAGATGGATGTTGATCCATGACTGGGACTGAATGAATATATGCTTGAGATACCTGGGTAGTAGCAAGGGTTGTGGTTCGTCCCACTTGCTCCAAGTCAGAGACTATGACGCCTGGGTAGTAACGGTAGTAGTGGTGATTCCACTCGCTCCAGGTTGAGCTGTTAAACACCCGCCTGGGTAGTAGCCGCAGTAGTGGTTATTCCACTGGCTCTGGGTTGAGCGGGTAGTAGCAATGGGGTTGTAGCTCAAACCTACTTGCTCCGCGATGGGTGTTTCTGTCCATGGTTAGCTACCAGGACGTGTCGGGTTGGCTATATAACCGACAGATGATATCATCAGCCACTAGGGACAGGCACGCATCATATGCATCTATGTGACATTATTTGGGTGTGCATATTATACTTGGTGTGCCTATGTGATTAATTGCTAATTGTTCTACTTGCAATAACTGTTTGTTTGTGCTTGCATCTTCCTATTTGTGTTTGCTACTGGGACTCTGTTGGACTGTGGTGATTGGTTGATGGTTGGATTGTTTGGGCCTAGGGCCGTGGTTGGAATGAGATGAACCGATGGTTGATTTCGGTTTTGTGTTTCTGGTTTGGAATAAAATATGAAAGGCTATTTTGTTTCAGCATAGATAAATCGTTTTGAAAGGCTTTTAAGTTTTTGAGAATTGAACGGTTCCTCTTTCAGAAAAGATTTCCGACTTTACTTTCATTAAACCGTTGTTTTTGAAAAGAGGCATGAGACGGTTATTAATCACTGGTGCGGTTATCTTCATGTATCCTATTACAGTAATTCCCAAAAACCCTCTACTGAGAACCCTTTCGAGGATGATGTTCTCACCCCCCCTACATTTTTCCCCTTTCAGGATATGGGCGCAGAAGTTACGAAGAGCTTATTTAATTGTTGTTGTGATGCTCTGTATTGTTTTAGCTATGGTTTATTGTACCCTCGCCTTTATCTTGATATAATCTGTAAGAGGGATAGGAATTGTATTGGATTATGGTTGTAATATTACTTATATATATGTATGTATATATATATGGATGTACTCTTTATGAGTTTTGTAAGTTGAATGGTATTTATGGATTTATGATATCGGATGAAAGTATTTTTGGATTGGTATTGCGACTTAAAGTTTTAAACAGGCTCATATTTTAGTATTAAATAGTATAAGTGTCGTCGTAATGTCCGAGCTATCAGAGTCGCGCAGCCGAAAGCGTGAGCTTTGGTAGTTAGGGTGTTACAACTGTCCAGGTGTAGCATTTTTCGGTGAATAAAAGTAAAAAATATTATTAAAAAATTTAAAATTTTTATAAACTAAATTTTTTATTTTTGAATTTTTAAATTATATGATTAAATTATTTTTTACATTATAAAAGTAAAATAAAGTCCAACAATATCTAGTAAACAACAAATTTGTAAATTTATTATTTTCTTTTTTACTTTTTAAACAAAAAAAAATTTTTTCTAATAGTAGAAAAATAAAAAATTCTAACAATATACAAAAAAAAAATAATTGAAAAATTTTAAAATTAATTTATTCTTAATTTGTGAATAAGTGCAACAAAAAATAGTCAAGTGTCCAGGTGTAGCATTATCCGGTGAATAAAAAATAAAAAAATTTAAAAAATTTAAAAATTTTAAAAAACTAAATTTTTTATTTTTGAATTTTTTAATTATAAGATTAAATTTTTTTATCTAAATTAGAAAAATAAAATAACGTCCAACAATATCTAGTAAACATCAGATCTATAAATTTATTATTTTTTTTAATTTTAAACAAAAAAATAAATTTTTTTCTAATAGTACAAAAAGAAAAATTCTAACAATATCTAAAAAAATAAAAAATTGAAAATTTTTAAAATTAATTTATTCTTAATGGGTAAACAAGTGTAGTAAAAAAAGTCAAGTGTCTGGGTGTACCATTATCCGATGAATAAAAAATATTTTGAAAAAAATTAAAAATTTTCATAACAATATTTTTTTTATATTATGAGATTAAATTTTTTTATTTAAATTTGAAAAATAAAATAAAGTCTAGCAATATCAAGTAAATAACAGATCTGTAAATTTATTATTTTTTAATTTTTAAAATAAAAAAATAAGTTCTTTTCTAATAATAGAAGAAAAAAATTCCAACAATATACAAAAATTAGAAAAATTGAAATATTTTAAATTTTTTAAAGTAATTTATTCTTAATTTGTGAACAGGTGTAGCAAAAAAAGTCAACTGTCCGGGTGTAGCATTTTTCGATGAATAAAAAGAAAAAAATATTATTAAAAAGTTTAAAATTTTTATAAACTAAATTTTTTATTTTTGAATTTTTAAATTATATGATTAAATTATTTTTTTATATTATAAAAGTAAAATAAAGTCCAGCAATATCTAGTAAACAACAAATTTGTAAATTTATTATTTTCTTTTTTACTTTTTAAACAAAAAAATTAATTTTTTTCTAATAGTAGAAAAATAAAAATTCTAACAATATACAAAAAAACAAAATAATTGAAAAATTTTAAAATTAATTTATTCTTAATTTGTGTACAAGTGCAACCAAAAAAAGTTAAGTGTCCAAGTGTAGCATTATCTGGTGAATAAAAAATAAAAAAGAATTTAAAAAATTTAAAAATTTTAAAAAACTAAACTTTTTTATTTTTGAATTTTAATATTATGAAATTAAATTTTTTTATTTAAATTAGAAAAATAAAATAAAGTCTAGCAATATCTAGTAAATAACAAATCTGTAAATTTATTATCTTTTAATTTTTAAAATAACAAAATAAGTTCTTTTCTAATAATAGAAGAAAAAAATTCAAAAAATATACAAAAAATAGAAAAATAGAAAAATTTTAAATTTTTAAAGTAATTTATTCTTAATTTGTGAACAGGTGTAGCAAAAAAAGTCAACTGTCCGAGTGTAGCATTTTTCGGTGAATAAAAGTAAAAAATATTATTAAAAAATTTAAAAATTTTATAAACTAAATTTTTTATTTTGGAATTTTTAAATTATATGATTAAATTATTTTTTACATTATAAAGGTAAAATAAAGTCCAGCAATATCTAGTAAACAACAAATTTGTAAATTTATTATTTTCTTTTTTAATTTTTAAACAAAAAAATTTTTTTCTAATAGTAGAAAAATAAAAAATTCTAACAATATACAAAAAAAAATAATTGAAAAATTTTAAAATTAATTTATTCTTAATTTGTGAATAAGTGCAACCAAAAATAGTCAAGTGTCCAGGTGTAGCATTATCCGGTGAATAAAAAATATAAAAAATTTAAAAAATTTAAAAATTTAAAAATTTAAAAAAACTAAATTTTTTATTTTTCAATTTTTAAATTATAAGATTACATTTTTTTATCTAAATTAGAAAAATAAAATAATGTCCAACAATATCTTGTAAACATCATATCTACAAATTTATTATTTTTTTTAATTTTAAACAAAAAAATAAATTTTTATCTAATAGTACAAAAATAAAAATTCTAACAATATCTAAAAAATAAAAAATTGAAAATTTTTAAAATTAATTTATTCTTAATGGGTGAACAAGTGTAGTAAAAAAAGTCAAGTGTCTGGGTGTACCATTATCCGGTGAATAAAAAATATTTTGAAAAAAATAAAAAAATTTAATAACTAAATTTTTTTCATATTATGAGATTAAATTTTTTTATTTAAAATAGAAAAATAAAATAAAGTCTAGCAATATCTAGTAAATAACAGATCTATAAATTTATTATTTTTTAATTTTTAAAATAGAAAATAAGTTCTTTTCTAATAATAGAAGAAAAAAATTCAAACAATATACAAAAAATAGAAAAATTGAAAAATTTTAATTTTTTTAAAGTAATTTATTCTTAATTTGTGAACAGGTGTAGCAAAAAAAGTCAACTGTCCGGGTGTAGCATTTTTCGGTGAATAAAAAGTAAAAAATATTATTAAAAAATTTAAAATTTTTATAAACTAAATTTTTTATTTTTGAATTTTTAAATTATATGATTAAATTATTTTTTTATATTATAAAAGTAAAATAAAGTCCAGCAATATCTAGTAAACAACAAATTTGTAAATTTATTATTTTCTTTTTTACTTTTTAAACAAAAAAATTAATTTTTTTCTAATAGTAGAAAAATAAAAATTCTAAAAATATACAAAAAAACAAAATAATTGAAAAATTTTAAAATTAATTTATTCTTAATTTGTGTACAAGTGCAACCAAAAAAAGTTAAGTGTCCAGGTGTAGCATTATCTAGTGAATAAAAAATAAAAAAGAATTTAAAAAATTTAAAAATTTTAAAAAACTAAACTTTTTTATTTTTGAATTTTTATATTATGAAATTAAATTTTTTATTTAAATTAGAAAAATAAAATAAAGTCTAGCAATATCTAGTAAATAACAAATCTGTAAATTTATTATCTTTTAAATTTTAAAATAATAAAATAAGTTCTTTTCTAATAATAGAAGAAAAAAATTCAAAAAATATACAAAAAATAGAAAAATAGAAAAATTTTAAATTTTTAAATTAATTTATTCTTAATTTATGAACAGGTGTAGCAAAAAAAGTCAACTTTTCGGGTGTAGTATTTTTCGGTGAATAAAAGTAAAAAATATTATTAAAAAATTTAAAATTTTTATAAACTAAATTTTTTATTTTTGAATTTTTAAATTATATGATTAAATTATTGTTTACGTTATAAAAGTAAAATAAAGTCCAGCAATATCTAGTAAACAACAAATTTGTAAATTTATTATTTTCTTTTTTACTTTTTAAACAAAAAATTTTTTTTTCTAATAGTAGAAAAATAAAAAATTCTAATAATATACAAAAAAAATAATTGAAAAATTTTAAAATTAATTTATTCTTAATTTGTGAATAAGTGCAACCAAAAATAGTCAAGTGTCCAAGTGTAGCATTATCCGGTAAATAAAAAATAAAAAAATTTTAAAAAATTTAAAAATTTTAAAAAACTAAATTTTTTATTTTTCAGTTTTTAAATTATAAGATTAAATTTTTTTATCTAAATTAGAAAAATAAAATAATGTCCAACAATATCTAGTAAACATCAGATCTATAAATTTATTATTTTTTTTAATTTTAAACAAAAAAATAAATTTTTTTCTAATAGTACAAAAAGAAAAAATTCTAACAATATCTAAAAAATAAAAAATTGAAAATTTTTAAAATTAATTTATTCTTAATGGGTGAACAAGTGTAGTAAAAAATAGTCAAGTGTCTGGGTGTACCATTATCCGGTGAATAAAATATATTTTAAAAAAATTAAAAAATTTTATAACTAAATTTTTTTATATTATGAGATTAAATTTTTTTATTTAAATTAGAAAAATAAAATAAAGTCTAGCAATATCAAGTAAATAACAGATCTGTAAATTTATTATTTTTTAATTTTTAAAATAAAAAAATAAGTTCTTTTCTAATAATAGAAGAAAAAAATTCCAACAATATACAAAAATTAGAAAAATTGAAAAATTTTAAATTTTTTAAAGTAATTGATTCTTAATTTGTGAATAGGTGTAGCAAAAAAAGTCAACTGTCCGGGTGTAGCATTTTTCGGTGAATAAAAAGAAAAAAATATTATTAAAAAATTTAAAATTTTTATAAAATAAATTTTTTATTTTTGAATTTTTAAATTATATGATTAAATTATTTTTTTTATATTATAAAAGTAAAATAAAGTCCAGCAATATCTAGTAAACAACAAATTTTTAAATTTATTATTTTCTTTTTTAAAAAAATTAATTTTTTTCTAATAGTAGAAAAATAAAAATTCTAACAATATACAAAAAAACAAAATAATTGAAAAATTTTAAAATTAATTTATTCTTAATTTGTGTACAAGTGCAACCAAAAAAAGTTAAGTGTCCAGGTGTAGCATTATCTGGTGAATAAAAAATAAAAAAGAATTTAAAAAATTTAAAAATTTTAAAAATTTTAAAAAACTAAACTTTTTTATTTTTGAATTTTTATATTATGAAATTAAATTTTTTTATTTAAATTAGAAAAATAAAATAAAGTCTAGCAATATCTAGTAAATAACAAATCTGTAAATTTATTATTTTTTGATTTTTAAAATAACAAAATAAGTTCTTTTCTAATAATAGAAGAAAAAAATTAAAAAAATATACAAAAAATAGAAAAATTGAAAAATTTTAAATTTTTAAAGTAATTTATTCTTAATTTGTGAACAGGTGTAGCAAAAAAAGTCAACTGTCCGGGTGTAGCATTTTTCGGTGAATAAAAGTAAAAAATATTATTAAAAAACTTTAAAATTTTTATAAACTAAATTTTTTATTTTTGAATTTTTAAATTATATGATTAAATTATTTTTTACATTATAAAAGTAAAATAAAGTCCAACAATATCTAGTAAACAACAAATTTGTAAATTTATTATTTTCTTTTTTACTTTTTAAACAAAAAAATTTTTTTCTAATAGTTGAAAAATAAAAAATTCTAACAATATACAAAAAAAAATAATTGAAAAATTTTAAAATTAATTTATTCTTAATTTGTGAATAAGTGCAACCAAAAATAGTCAAGTATCCAGGTGTAGCATTATCCGGTGAATAAAAAATAAAAAAATTTAAAAAATTTAAAAATTTTAAAAAACTAAATTTTTTATTTTTCAATTTTTAAATTATAAGATTAAATTTTTTTATCTAAATTAGAAAAATAAAATAATGTCCAACAATATCTAGTAAACATCATATCTATAAATATATTTTTTTTTAATTTTAAACAAAAAAATAAATTTTTTTTCTAATAGTACAAAAAGAAAAATTCTAACAATATCTAAAAATTAAAAAATTGAAAATTTTTAAAATTAATTTATTCTTAATGGGTGAACAAGTGTAGTAAAAAAAAGTCAAGTGTCTGGGTGTACCATTATCCGGTGAATAAAAAATATTTTGAAAAAAATAAAAAATTTTAATAACTAAATTTTTTTCATATTATGAGATTAAATTTTTTTATTTAAATTAGAAAAATAAAATAAAGTCTAGCAATATCAAGTAAATAACAGATCTGTAAATTTATTATTTTTTAATTTTTAAAATAAAAAAATAAGTTCTTTTTTAATAATAGAAGAAAAAAATTCCAACAATATACAAAAATTAGAAAAATTGAAAAATTTTAAATTTTTTAAAGTAATTTATTCTTAATTTGTGAATAGGTGTAGCAAAAAAAGTCAACTGTCCGGGTGTAGCATTTTTCGGTGAATAAAAAGAAAAAAATATTATTAAAAAATTTAAAATTTTTATAAAATAAATTTTTTATTTTTGAATTTTTAAATTATATGATTAAATTATTTTTTTTATATTATAAAAGTAAAATAAAGTCCAGCAATATCTAGTAAACAACAAATTTTTAAATTTATTATTTTCTTTTTTAAAAAAATTAATTTTTTTCTAATAGTAGAAAAATAAAAATTCTAACAATATACAAAAAAACAAAATAATTGAAAAATTTTAAAATTAATTTATTCTTAATTTGTGTACAAGTGCAACCAAAAAAAGTTAAGTGTCCAGGTGTAGCATTATCTGGTGAATAAAAAATAAAAAAGAATTTAAAAAATTTAAAAATTTTAAAAATTTTAAAAAACTAAACTTTTTTATTTTTGAATTTTTATATTATGAAATTAAATTTTTTTATTTAAATTAGAAAAATAAAATAAAGTCTAGCAATATCTAGTAAATAACAAATCTGTAAATTTATTATTTTTTGATTTTTAAAATAACAAAATAAGTTCTTTTCTAATAATAGAAGAAAAAAATTAAAAAAATATACAAAAAATAGAAAAATTGAAAAATTTTAAATTTTTAAAGTAATTTATTCTTAATTTGTGAACAGGTGTAGCAAAAAAAGTCAACTGTCCGGGTGTAGCATTTTTCGGTGAATAAAAGTAAAAAATATTATTAAAAAACTTTAAAATTTTTATAAACTAAATTTTTTATTTTTGAATTTTTAAATTATATGATTAAATTATTTTTTACATTATAAAAGTAAAATAAAGTCCAGCAATATCTAGTAAACAACAAATTTGTAAATTTATTATTTTCTTTTTTACTTTTTAAACAAAAAAATTTTTTTCTAATAGTTGAAAAATAAAAAATTCTAACAATATACAAAAAAAAAATAATTGAAAAATTTTAAAATTAATTTATTCTTAATTTGTGAATAAGTGCAACCAAAAATAGTCAAGTGTCCAGGTGTAGCATTATCCGGTGAATAAAAAATAAAAAAATTTAAAAAATTTAAAAAACTAAATTTTTTATTTTTCAATTTTTAAATTATAAGATTAAATTTTTTTATCTAAATTAGAAAAATAAAATAATGTCCAACAATATCTAGTAAACATCATATCTATAAATATATTTTTTTTAATTTTAAACAAAAAAATAAATTTTTTTTCTAATAGTACAAAAAGAAAAATTCTAACAATATCTAAAAATTAAAAAATTGAAAATTTTTAAAATTAATTTATTCTTAATGGGTGAACAAGTGTAGTAAAAAAAAGTCAAGTGTCTGGGTGTACCATTATCCGGTGAATAAAAAATATTTTGAAAAAAATAAAAAATTTTAATAACTAAATTTTTTTCATATTATGAGATTAAATTTTTTTATTTAAATTAGAAAAATAAAATAAAGTCTAGCAATATCAAGTAAATAACAGATCTGTAAATTTATTATTTTTTAATTTTTAAAATAAAAAAATAAGTTCTTTTTTAATAATAGAAGAAAAAAATTCCAACAATATACAAAAATTAGAAAAATTGAAAAATTTTAAATTTTTTAAAGTAATTTATTCTTAATTTGTGAATAGGTGTAGCAAAAAAAGTCAACTGTCCGGGTGTAGCATTTTTCGGTGAATAAAAAGAAAAAAATATTATTAAAAAATTTAAAATTTTTATAAAATAAATTTTTTATTTTTGAATTTTTAAATTATATGATTAAATTATTTTTTTTATATTATAAAAGTAAAATAAAGTCCAGCAATATCTAGTAAACAACAAATTTTTAAATTTATTATTTTCTTTTTTAAAAAAATTAATTTTTTTCTAATAGTAGAAAAATAAAAATTCTAACAATATACAAAAAAACAAAATAATTGAAAAATTTTAAAATTAATTTATTCTTAATTTGTGTACAAGTGCAACCAAAAAAAGTTAAGTGTCTAGGTGTAGCATTATCTGGTGAATAAAAAATAAAAAAGAATTTAAAAAATTTAAAAATTTTAAAAATTTTAAAAAACTAAACTTTTTTATTTTTGAATTTTTATATTATGAAATTAAATTTTTTTATTTAAATTAGAAAAATAAAATAAAGTCTAGCAATATCTAGTAAATAACAAATCTGTAAATTTATTATTTTTTGATTTTTAAAATAACAAAATAAGTTCTTTTCTAATAATAGAAGAAAAAAATTAAAAAAATATACAAAAAATAGAAAAATTGAAAAATTTTAAATTTTTAAAGTAATTTATTCTTAATTTGTGAACAGGTGTAGCAAAAAAAGTCAACTGTCCGGGTGTAGCATTTTTCGGTGAATAAAAGTAAAAAATATTATTAAAAAACTTTAAAATTTTTATAAACTAAATTTTTTATTTTTGAATTTTTAAATTATATGATTAAATTATTTTTTACATTATAAAAGTAAAATAAAGTCCAACAATATCTAGTAAACAACAAATTTGTAAATTTATTATTTTCTTTTTTACTTTTTAAACAAAAAAATTTTTTTCTAATAGTTGAAAAATAAAAAATTCTAACAATATACAAAAAAAAATAATTGAAAAATTTTAAAATTAATTTATTCTTAATTTGTGAATAAGTGCAACCAAAAATAGTCAAGTATCCAGGTGTAGCATTATCCGGTGAATAAAAAATAAAAAAATTTAAAAAATTTAAAAATTTTAAAAAACTAAATTTTTTATTTTTCAATTTTTAAATTATAAGATTAAATTTTTTTATCTAAATTAGAAAAATAAAATAATGTCCAACAATATCTAGTAAACATCATATCTATAAATATATTTTTTTTTAATTTTAAACAAAAAAATAAATTTTTTTTCTAATAGTACAAAAAGAAAAATTCTAACAATATCTAAAAATTAAAAAATTGAAAATTTTTAAAATTAATTTATTCTTAATGGGTGAACAAGTGTAGTAAAAAAAAGTCAAGTGTCTGGGTGTACCATTATCCGGTGAATAAAAAATATTTTGAAAAAAATAAAAAATTTTAATAACTAAATTTTTTTCATATTATGAGATTAAATTTTTTTATTTAAATTAGAAAAATAAAATAAAGTCTAGCAATATCAAGTAAATAACAGATCTGTAAATTTATTATTTTTTAATTTTTAAAATAAAAAAATAAGTTCTTTTTTAATAATAGAAGAAAAAAATTCCAACAATATACAAAAATTAGAAAAATTGAAAAATTTTAAATTTTTTAAAGTAATTTATTCTTAATTTGTGAATAGGTGTAGCAAAAAAAGTCAACTGTCCGGGTGTAGCATTTTTCGGTGAATAAAAAGAAAAAAATATTATTAAAAAATTTAAAATTTTTATAAAATAAATTTTTTATTTTTGAATTTTTAAATTATATGATTAAATTATTTTTTTTATATTATAAAAGTAAAATAAAGTCCAGCAATATCTAGTAAACAACAAATTTTTAAATTTATTATTTTCTTTTTTAAAAAAATTAATTTTTTTCTAATAGTAGAAAAATAAAAATTCTAACAATATACAAAAAAACAAAATAATTGAAAAATTTTAAAATTAATTTATTCTTAATTTGTGTACAAGTGCAACCAAAAAAAGTTAAGTGTCCAGGTGTAGCATTATCTGGTGAATAAAAAATAAAAAAGAATTTAAAAAATTTAAAAATTTTAAAAATTTTAAAAAACTAAACTTTTTTATTTTTGAATTTTTATATTATGAAATTAAATTTTTTTATTTAAATTAGAAAAATAAAATAAAGTCTAGCAATATCTAGTAAATAACAAATCTGTAAATTTATTATTTTTTGATTTTTAAAATAACAAAATAAGTTCTTTTCTAATAATAGAAGAAAAAAATTAAAAAAATATACAAAAAATAGAAAAATTGAAAAATTTTAAATTTTTAAAGTAATTTATTCTTAATTTGTGAACAGGTGTAGCAAAAAAAGTCAACTGTCCGGGTGTAGCATTTTTCGGTGAATAAAAGTAAAAAATATTATTAAAAAACTTTAAAATTTTTATAAACTAAATTTTTTATTTTTGAATTTTTAAATTATATGATTAAATTATTTTTTACATTATAAAAGTAAAATAAAGTCCAGCAATATCTAGTAAACAACAAATTTGTAAATTTATTATTTTCTTTTTTACTTTTTAAACAAAAAAATTTTTTTCTAATAGTTGAAAAATAAAAAATTCTAACAATATACAAAAAAAAAATAATTGAAAAATTTTAAAATTAATTTATTCTTAATTTGTGAATAAGTGCAACCAAAAATAGTCAAGTGTCCAGGTGTAGCATTATCCGGTGAATAAAAAATAAAAAAATTTAAAAAATTTAAAAATTTTAAAAAACTAAATTTTTTATTTTTCAATTTTGAAATTATAAGATTAAATTTTTTTATCTAAATTAGAAAAATAAAATAATGTCCAACAATATCTAGTAAACATCATATCTATAAATATATTTTTTTTTTAATTTTAAACAAAAAAATAAATTTTTTTTCTAATAGTACAAAAAGAAAAATTCTAACAATATCTAAAAATTAAAAAATTGAAAATTTTTAAAATTAATTTATTCTTAATGGGTGAACAAGTGTAGTAAAAAAAAGTCAAGTGTCTGGGTGTACCATTATCCGGTGAATAAAAAATATTTTGAAAAAAATAAAAAATTTTAATAACTAAATTTTTTTCATATTATGAGATTAAATTTTTTTATTTAAATTAGAAAAATAAAATAAAGTCTAGCAATATCAAGTAAATAACAGATCTGTAAATTTATTATTTTTTAATTTTTAAAATAAAAAAATAAGTTCTTTTTTAATAATAGAAGAAAAAAATTCCAACAATATACAAAAATTAGAAAAATTGAAAAATTTTAAATTTTTTAAAGTAATTTATTCTTAATTTGTGAATAGCTGTAGCAAAAAAAGTCAACTGTCCGGGTGTAGCATTTTTCGGTGAATAAAAAGAAAAAAAATATTATTAAAAAATTTAAAATTTTTATAAAATAAATTTTTTATTTTTGAATTTTTAAATTATATGATTAAATTATTTTTTTTATATTATAAAAGTAAAATAAAGTCCAGCAATATCTAGTAAACAACAAATTTTTAAATTTATTATTTTCTTTTTTACTTTTTAAACAAAAAAATTAATTTTTTTCTAATAGTAGAAAAATAAAAATTCTAACAATATACAAAAAAACAAAATAATTGAAAAATTTTAAAATTAATTTATTCTTAATTTGTGTACAAGTGCAACCAAAAAAAGTTAAGTGTCCAGGTGTAGCCTTATCTGGTGAATAAAAAATAAAAAAGAATTTAAAAAATTTAAAAGTTTTAAAAATTTTAAAAATTTTAAAAAACTAAACTTTTTTATTTTTGAATTTTTATATTATGAAATTAAATTTTTTTTTTTAAATTAGAAAAATTGTAATACCCGGTCTAAACGAAATTAATTAAATAATAAGTTAAATGGGAGCGAATATGGTTGGAAGATTTGGCAATTGGAATTTGATGATTTAAATATGATATTTGGATTCAGTGAATTTTTCCGAGTCGGAAAATATAGTTTTCTGCGCAAAAGCGCGCAGTGAAATTTTGACCGGTAGTACCGGCTGAGATCTGTCTGGTACTACAGCTGAGAAAATTGATTATGAGTAAATAAGATTAAGAAATGAGGAATTATAATTAGGGAAGGTAGAAATATTTGAAGTGCGATTTAGAGCGCTAATCTTAAAGGTTTTGGTCCAAAATTGGGCCAACGGACAAAAATAAGTGAACCGGGCCTAAGTGGGCCCAAGACCCAACATATATAAACATTAGTTATGAGTATTTCAGCTCATTTTTCCCTAAAGAAGGGGTGTTGGGCGCTGATTTGAGAAGAGAGAAGAGAAGAGAGAAAACCTAACTCTCTTTGATCTTCAAACCACCATAACTTGAGCTACGGAGCTCCGATTGACGAGCCGTTTGTGGCCACGCGTCGCTCTTCTCATCCTCTACAATTTTATCTAAGTTTTGTGGTGAGTATTCCATTCATCTCTGCTCAGTTTTCGAAATTCCCCACTGTTACACGTTTTTGGGTAATTAGTGTTGAAATCTTGTGATTTTGGGTGTTTAGGGATACTCCAACATGGATTCTAAGTGGGTTCTATCCCTACTTCATATGGGCTGAGGTAAGAAGTGCTCAAACCCTTGTGATTTGTCATTTTTATGAGCCCTAGGTTGATGTATGTATGTGATATTGGTTATGTTAGTGTATTTGGTGATGTTGGTGCACAATTGGGAGATTGGTATTGCTTGAGGAGCTTTGGTGAGGCTTGGAGCTAAGGTTGGTGAAGACTTTCATAGAAGAGGCTCAATTGGTTTGGCTACAAGAGGTACGGTTTAAGTTTCATTTAAGTACCGTGTGTTGTGATGAGAATTCCTAGGCTAGATGCCCCTAAGATTAAGTTTGGATTGTGTAAATGGTTGGTGCTAATATGCATAGTTGGTATGTAATGTGAATTAATGATTTGGGTTGAGAATTGTGTGGCCTTGTATACTTGGTGTATTGATAATTTGATGTACTGGGTAATGAGTATTGATTTGTGGTTTATGCATTTAAATTATGAAATTGGGCCAGAGGCCGTGAATTTTGGGCCGGAGGCCAGAAAAAGGCAAGAAAGGTAAGTTGATGTGTGCATTGTATGATGACACAAGTGATTGGATGAATTTCAGATAATGAATATATGAATGATTGGGTTGGTTATTGAATAATAAGGTTTGAGGAGTTGAGGTGTGGGATTTGGTAAATTTGGGTGCAATTATATAGATGAGGTATATTTGGTTTTGGTTGAGATATATTATATGGTCATATATGTGATTATGATTATTGATGCCTTGATGGTATGATGATGCACTAGAGATATGTATGTCGTGATATATGCTTGAGGAATGATTAATGTTGATTTGTGGGTGAAGCCGCGTGATAGTGAGTACAATATTGATTATGTATAATGATGGTTGATTGGAAATAGTGTTGTTGAAATTTGGCATGAGAAAGAGTATATGATATGTAAATGTGTTTGAGTTTGAGAAAGTGTCAACGTGCGAGTTGAGGAGGCTTGATGTTGATTTTGGTATATTTTGATTGATTTCAAAGAAAAGGCTGAAATTGGCATGTTTTGATTGATTTTGAAAAGAGTTGAAAATGGCTTGTTTTGAAAATGGCACTTTGTGGTTTTGTATGAAAACATGATTTTTGGGCATACTTTGACGGGACATAACCTGGACTACGGATCTCTGTTTTCTGCCAAATCTGTTTATAAATAAAATTGGATCCGAGATGTCCATGCCGTTCGAAGAACGGGTGAAAAACGATTTAAAATGAGAGAGTTATGTCCGTCGGAAGATTGGGGGTTGAATCTGTAAATTCTGCAGCTTTTAACTTGGAAAATTTTTAGCAGAACGACCCTACGCGCGTAGGCGCACCTGGCGCGTGCGCGCCGTTCTTCCAGAAAGCACCATCCACGCGTGTGCGCAGGCGCGTCGATGCGCTGTACCAAATGCCCAGCCATTTTCCAGAGAGTTGTGCCAGAGTTGTGCCAGTTTTGTGCCTGGGCGCAAGAGCACCCACGCGTACACGTGGCTGACGCTTGCGCGTCGATGAGTTTTTGGCCATCCACGCGTGCGCGTGGAGTACGCGTGCGCGTGGCTCTGTTTTCATGCCAAAGTTGATTTTTGAGTTTTAAAGCCAAACCTCATACTTTTAAGCCTCCGATCTCACCCCTTATGTATTAAATCATTATGGTATGCCTAGCAATGAGGAAGGAGCTAGGGGATGTGGTAACTTGCGAGTGAAGCAAGGGAAAAAGGTTATGATCAATGATGATCAGATATGATTATATGAGATATGGAGGATGACGGTGGAAGTACCGTGTAAGCCATGGGCCGAAAGGCTATAATTATTGATAAATGGCCGGTTCTTGATTGAACCATGGGCCGGATGGCTGAGTTATTGTCGGGTTACGGCAAAGCCATTAATGTTTATGGCTGAGTATAAATGCATATACGATTAATGAATGAATGTGTTAAATGGATAATAATGGAAAATGTTGAAATGTGATGTGTGACCCCGGGTAGTAGGCAGTGGCGTTGTCCACTTGCTCCGGTTATGAGACGGAAAAGGATGTTTATGATAAATGAGTTTAATTATGGAGTTTTGAATGAATGTATTTGTGATACCTGGGTAGTAGTAAGGGTTGTGGTTCGTCCCACTTGCTCCAGGTTAATGTTTGAGATTTGATAACAATGAGGATTTATAATATGAATTGAGATTGAATGAATAATGATGAAAAAATGTCAAATGTAAGCATGCTTGTGTTTTCTCTCTGGTTGTAAGGGTGACAGGGCACCGATACCCTCTAATGGCGACAGGGTGCAGATACCCTCTAATGGCGACAGGGCGCAGATACCTTCTAATGGTGACAGGGCACATATTCCCTCTAATGATATTAATACGCAACAGAGAGACTGTGCCCGGGTTAGCTACCGGACATGTCGGGTTGGCTTGATAACCGACAGATGATATCATCAGCCATAGGGCAGGCATTCATCATTTGCATATGTTTGAATTGTTTGGGTTTGCCATTTGTTTTGGATTTCTACATCATATATGCCATGTTACCTGACTATATGCTACTTGTTCTACTTGTACCATATTTGTGTATTACTTGCCTGAATTGCTTGTGTTTGTACAACTGAGATGCCCTCATGCTGGTGTCGGTGGGTGTGAGGGCTGTTCTTGATGGGATGAACTGATGATGCGATTGCATGATGATGATGATTATTGAATGAGATAATCGGAGCTCCCTGGGTAGACGCAGTGATGTAGTTTCACTAGCTCCAGGCGAGGGTATGATGTATTGATATAGAATTGCTGAGGCAGAACAACTGGTGATGGTTTTGCTTATAATTCTGAGTCTGATTCGTGGAAGAGTCAGCGAGTTGGGAAATATGTGAAACATGAATTAGATTTAGCACTCCCTTATGACAGTTGCCTATTCATGGATTAGCGAGAACCTAGGATGAATATTTGGTGAAGAAGTTTAGGATGCTTAGTGAGTTTTTATTGCAGTGCATTGTATCTATTTGGCACTTTTACCGTACTGGGAACCCATGGGCCCGGGGTTCTCATTCCGTATATATCTCTTGTTTTTCAGATACAGGTCCAGGTGCTCAGAAGTGAGTTGTGGGTCGTCTGAGAGACGGCAAAGATCTTTATTTCCTCTACTTTGTGTTTTGATTAGAATCTCTCCACCTTTGTTTTGAAAAGATTATATTATGTATTGAACTCTTTTGGAACTTGCCTATAGAGGCTCTTATGTTTCCTTTGGGAGAGATTAGGATATGCTGTTGTCATCTACTTTCATACTGTACCCTAGCCGGCCTAAACTTCGCGGATCGCGACTAGTGGCTATTTACTTATGTTATATATATCTATCTCTTAATCTCCTTTATGCCTTGTCCGTATATCGCGTTTGGTTTAGCAGTTTAACTTTTCGTTGTCGAAACGTGAGTGATACGCCTTCGCGATTTTATTTCTACTCTTTTCAGGCTTCTCGATTAATACTCTTTTCAAAATTACCTATATTTATATATTAAAAATCCACCTGAGAGTCGTACCACCGTAATATCATTGACTTATGACTCGAGCATAAGGATTTGAGTATTAGGGTGTTACATTATATTGTAAGGCCCACATCGGTTGGGGAGGGGAACGAAGCATGCCTTATAAGGGTGTGGATACCTCTCCCTAGCATGACGCATTTTGACGAGTGAGTGTGGGGGGCTTCGGCTAGCATCCCTATCGTCAAAGGCAAAACCGTGAGGCCTTGTGTGCCAAAGCGGACAATATCGTGCTAGCGGGTGATCTGGGCTGTTACAGATGGTATCAGAGCCAGAACCCGGATCGATGTGCCAGCGAGGGCGCTGGACTCCCTTAGGGGGGTGGATTGTAAGGCCCACATCGGTTGGGGAGGGGAACGAAGCATGCCTTATAAGGGTGTGGATACCTCTCCCTAGCATGACGCGTTTTGACGAGTGAGTGTGGGGGGCTTCAGCTAGCATCCCTGTCGTCAAAGGCAAAACCGTGAGGCCTTGTGTGCCAAAGCGGACAATATCGTGCTAGCGGGTGATCTAGGCTGTTACAAAAATAAAATAAAGTCTAGCAATATCTAATAAATAACAAATCTATAAATTTATTATTTTTTTATTTTTAAAATAACAAAATAAGTTCTTTTCTAATAATAGAAGAAAAAAATTCAAAAAATATACAAAAAATAGAAAAATAGAAAAATTTTAAATTTTTAAAGTAATTTATTCTTAATTTGTGAACAGGTGTAGCAAAAAAAGTCAACTGTCCGGGTATAGCATTTTTCGGTGAATAAAAGTAAAAAATATTATTAAAAAATTTAAAATTTTTATAAACTAAATTTTTTATTTTTGAATTTTTAAATTATATGATTAAATTATTTTTTACATTATAAAAGTAAAATAAAGTCCAGCAATATCTAGTAAACAACAAATTTGTAAATTTATTATTTTCTTTTTTACTTTTTAAACAAAAAAAAAAATTTTTCTAATAGTAGAAAAATAAAAAATTCTAACAATAAACAAAAAAAAATAATTGAAAAATTTTAAAATTAATTTATTCTTAGTTTGTGAATAAGTGCAACCAAAAATAGTCAAGTGTCCAGGTGTAGCATTATCCGGTGAATAAAAAATTAAAAAAATTTAAAAAATTTAAAAATTTTAAAAAACTAAATTTTTTATTTTTCAATTTTTAAATAATAAGATTAAATTTTTTTATCTAAATTAGAAAAATAAAATAATGTCCAACAATATCTAGTAAACATCATATCTATAAATTTATTATTTTTTTTAATTTTAAACAAAAAATAATTTTTTTTCTAATAGTACAAAAATAAAAATTCTAACAATATCTAAAAAATAAAAAATTGAAAATTTTTAAAATTAATTTATTCTTAATGGGTGAACAAGTGTAGTAAAAAAAAGTCAAGTGTCTGGGTGTACCATTATCCGATGAATAAAAAATATTTTGAAAAAAATAAAAAATTTTAATAACTAAATTTATTTCATATTATGAGATTAAATTTTTTTATTTAAATTAGAAAAATAAAATAAAGTCTAGCAATATCAAGCAAATAACAGATCTGTAAATTTATTATTTTTTAATTTTTAAAATAAAAAAATAAGTTCTTTTCTAATAATAGAAGAAAAAAATTCCAACAATATACAAAAATTAGAAAAATTGAAAAATTTTAAATTTTTTAAAGTAATTTATTCTTAATTTGTGAACAGGTGTAGCAAAAAAAGTCAACTGTCCGGGTGTAGCATTTTTCGGTGAATAAAAAGAAAAAAATATTATTAAAAAATTTAAAATTTTTATAAACTAAATTTTTTATTTTTGAATTTTTAAATTATATGATTAAATTATTTTTTTATATTATAAAAGTAAAATAAAGTCCAGCAATATCTAGTAAACAACAAATTTGTAAATTTATTATTTTCTTTTTTACTTTTTAAACAAAAAAATTAATTTTTTCTAATAGTAGAAAAATAAACATTCTAACAATATACAAAAAAACAAAATAATTGAAAAATTTTAAAATTAATTTATTCTTAATTTGTGTACAAGTGAAACCAAAAAAAGTTAAGTGTCCAGGTGTAGCATTATCTGGTGAATAAAAAATAAAAAAGAATTTAAAAAATTTAAAAATTTTAAAAATTTTAAAAAACTAAACTTTTTTATTTTTGAATTTTTATATTATGAAATTAAAATTTTTATTTAAATTAGAAAAATAAAATAAAGTCTAGCAATATCTAGTAAATAACAAATCTGTAAATTTATTATCTTTTAATTTTTAAAATAATAAAATAAGTTCTTTTCTAATAATAGAAGAAAAAAATTCAAAAAATATACAAAATAGAAAAATAGAAAAATTTTAAATTTTAAAGTAATTTATTCTTAATTTGTGAACAGGTGTAGCAAAAAAAGTCAACTGTCCGGGTGTAGCATTTTTCGGTGAATAAAAGTAAAAAATATTATTAAAAAATTTAAAATTTTTATAAACTAAATTTTTTATTTTTGAATTTTTAAATTATATGATTAAATTATTTTTTACATTATAAAAGTAAAATAAAGTCCAGCAATATCTAGTAAACAACAAATTTGTAAATTTATTATTTTCTTTTTTACTTTTTAAACAAAAAAATTATTTTTTCTAATAGTAGAAAAATAAAAAATTCTAACAATATACAAAAAAAAATAATTGAAAAATTTTAAAATTAATTTATTCTTAGTTTGTGAATAAGTGCAACCAAAAATAGTCAAGTGTCCAGGTGTAGCATTATCCGGTGAATAAAAAATAAAAAAAATTTAAAAAATTTAAAAATTTTAAAAAATTAAATTTTTTATTTTTCAATTTTTAAATAATAAGATTAAATTTTTTTATCTAAATTAGAAAAATAAAATAATGTCCAACAATATCTAGTAAACATCATATCTATAAATTTATTATTTTTTTAATTTTAAACAAAAAATAAATTTTTTTCTAATAGTACAAAAAGAAAAATTCTAACAATATCTAAAAAATAAAAAATTGAAAATTTTTAAAATTAATTTATTCTTAATGGGTGAACAAGTGTAGTAAAAAAAAGTCAAGTGTCTGGGTGTACCATTATCCGATGAATAAAAAATATTTTGAAAAAAATAAAAAATTTTAATAACTAAATTTATTTCATATTATGAGATTAAATTTTTTTATTTAAATTAGAAAAATAAAATAAAGTCTAGCAATATCAAGTAAATAACAGATCTGTAAATTTATTATTTTTTAATTTTTAAAATAAAAAAATAAGTTCTTTTCTAATAATAGAAGAAAAAAATTCCAACAATATACAAAAATTAGAAAAATTGAAAAATTTTAAATTTTTTAAAGTAATTTATTCTTAATTTTTGAACAGGTGTAGCAAAAAAAGTCAACTGTTTGGGTGTAGCATTTTTCGGTGAATAAAAAGAAAAAAATATTATTAAAAAATTTAAAATTTTTATAAACTAAATTTTTTATTTTTGAATTTTTAAATTATATGATTAAATTATTTTTTTATATTATAAAAGTAAAATAAAGTCCAGCAATATCTAGTAAACAACAAATTTGTAAATTTATTATTTTCTTTTTTACTTTTAAACAAAAAAATTAATTTTTTCTAATAGTAGAAAAATAAAAATTCTAACAATATACAAAAAAACAAAATAATTGAAAAATTTTAAAATTAATTTATTCTTAATTTGTGTACAAGTGCAACCAAAAAAAGTTAAGTGTCCAGGTGTAGCATTATCTGGTGAATAAAAAATAAAAAAGAATTTAAAAAATTTAAAAATTTTAAAAATTTTAAAAATTTTAAAAAACTAAACTTTTTTATTTTTGAATTTTTGTATTATGAAATTAAATTTTTTTATTTAAATTAGAAAAATAAAATAAAGTCTAGCAATATCAAGCAAATAACAGATCTGTAAATTTATTATTTTTTAATTTTTAAAATAAAAAAATAAGTTCTTTTCTAATAATAGAAGAAAAAAATTCCAACAATATACAAAAATTAGAAAAATTGAAAAATTTTAAATTTTTTAAAGTAATTTATTCTTAATTTGTGAACAGGTGTAGCAAAAAAAGTCAACTGTCCGGGTGTAGCATTTTTCGGTGAATAAAATGTAAAAAATATTATTAAAAAATTTAAAATTTTTATAAACTAAATTTTTTTTTTGAATTTTTAAATTATATGATTAAATTATTTTTTTATATTATAAAAGTAAAAAAAAGTCCAGCAATATCTAGTAAACAACAAATTTGTAAATTTATTATTTTCTTTTTTACTTTTTAAACAAAAAAATAATTTTTTCTAATAGTAGAAAAATAAAAAATTCTAACAATATACAAAAAAACAAATTAATTGAAAAATTTTAAAATTAATTTATTCTTAATTTGTGAACAAGTGCAACCAAAAAAGTCAAGTGTCCAGGTGTAGCATTATTCGGTGAATAAAAAATAAAAAAAAATTTAAAAAATTTAAAAATTTTCAAAAACTGAATTTTTATTTTTGAATTTTTAAATTATAAGATTAAATTTTTTTATCTAAATTAGAAAAATAAAATAATGTCCAACAATATCTAGTAAATATCAGATCTATAAATTTATTATTTTTTTAATTTTAAACTAAAAAAATAAATTTTTTTCTAATAGTACAAAAAGAAAAAATTCTAACAATATCTAAAAAATAAAAAATTGAAAACTTTTAAAATTAATTTATTCTTAATGGGTGACCAAGTGTAGTAAAAAAAAGTCAAGTGTCTGGGTGTACCATTATCTGGTAAATAAAAAATATTTTGAAAAAAATTAAAAATTTTAATAACTAAATTTTTTATTTTTGAATTTTTATATTATGAGATTAAATTTTTTTATTTTAATTAGAAAAATAAAATAAAGTCTAGCAATATCTAGTAAATAACAGATCTGTAAATTTATTATTTTTTAATTTTTAAAATAAAAATAAGTTCTTTTCTAATAATAGAAGAAAAAAATTCCAACAATATGCAAAAAATAGAAAAATTGAAAAATTTTAAATTTTTTAAAGTAATTTATTCTTAATTTGTGAACAGGTGTAGCAAAAAAAGTCAACTGTCCGGGTGTATTTTGAATTTTTAAATTATATGATTAAATTATTTTTTTATATTATAAAAGTAAAATAAAGTACAGCAATATCTAGTAAACAACAAATTTGTAAATTTATTATTTTCTTTTTTACTTTTTAAACCAAAAAAATAATTTTTTTCTAATAGTAGAAAAATAAAAAATTCTAACAATATACAAAAAAACAAAATAATTGAAAAATTTTAAAATTAATTTATTCTTAATTTGTGAACAAGTGCAACCAAAAAAAGTCAAGTGTCCAGGTGTAGCATTATCCGGTGAATAAAAAATAAAAAAATTTAAAAAATTTAAAAATTTTAAAAAACTAAATTTTTTATTTTTGAATTTTTTTATCTAAATTAGAAAATAAAATAATGTCCAACAATATCTAGTAAACATCAGATCTATAAATTTATTATTTTTTTAATTTTAAACTAAAAAAATAA
The DNA here is from genome assembly GCF_059453495.1 of Arachis ipaensis. Taxonomy (NCBI): domain Eukaryota; kingdom Viridiplantae; phylum Streptophyta; class Magnoliopsida; order Fabales; family Fabaceae; genus Arachis; species Arachis ipaensis. The sequence goes on from NC_142438.1 coordinate 74,328,846, forward strand.
ATTTTTTTCTAATAGTACAAAAAGAAAAAATTCTAACAATATCTAAAAAATAAAAAATAAAAAAATTTTAAAATTAATTTATTCTTAATGGATGAACAAGTGTAGTAAAAAAAAAGTCAAGTGTCTGGGTGTACCATTATCCGGTGAATAAAAAATATTTTGAAAAAAATTAAAAATTTTAATAACTAAATTTTTTATTTTTGAATTTTTATATTATGAGATTAAATTTTTTTATTTAAATTAGAAAAATAAAATAAAGTCTAGCAATATCTAGTAAATAACAGATCTGTAAATTTATTATTTTTTAATTTTTAAAATAGAAAATAAGTTCTTTTCTAATAATAGAAGAAAAAAATTCAAACAATATACAAAAAATAGAAAAATTGAAAAATTTTAAATTTTTTAAAGTAATTTATTCTTAATTTGTGAACAGGTGTAGCAAAAAAAGTCAACTGTCCGGGTGTAGCATTTTTCGGTGAATAAAAAGTAAAAAATATTATTAAAAAATTTAAAATTTTTATAAAATAAATTTTTTATTTTTGAATTTTTAAATTATATGATTAAATTATTTTTTTATATTATAAAAGTAAAAAAAAGTCCAACAATATCTAGTAAACAACAAATTTGTAAATTTATTATTTTCTTTTTTACTTTTTAAACAAAAAAATAATTTTTTCTAATAGTAGAAAAATAAAAAATTCTAACAATATACAAAAAAACAAAATAATTGAAAAATTTTAAAATTAATTTATTCTTAATTTGTGAACAAGTGCAACCAAAAAAAGTCAAGTGTCCAGGTGTAGCATTATCCGGTGAATAAAAAATAAAAAAAATTTAAAAGATTTAAAAATTTTCAAAAACTGAATTTTTATTTTTGAATTTTTAAATTATAAGATTAAATTTTTTTATCTAAATTAGAAAAATAAAATAATGTCCAACAATATCTAGTAAACATCAGATCTATAAATTTAATATTTTTTTTTAATTTTAAACTAAAAAAATAAATTTTTTTCTAATAGTACAAAAAGAAAAAATTCTAACAATATCTAAAAAATAAAAAATTGAAAACTTTTAAAATTAATTTATTCTTAATGGGTGACCAAGTGTAGTAAAAAAAAGTCAAGTGTCTGGGTGTACCATTATCCGGTAAATAAAAAATATTTTGAAAAAAATTAAAAATTTTAATAACTAAATTTTTTATTTTTGAATTTTTATATTATGAGATTAAATTTTTTTATTTAAATTAGAAAAATAAAATAAAGTCTAGCAATATCTAGTAAATAACAGATCTGTAAATTTATTATTTTTTAATTTTTAAAATAAAAATAAGTTCTTTTCTAATAATAGAAGAAAAAAATTCCAACAATATGCAAAAAATAGAAAAATTGAAAAATTTTAAATTTTTTAAAGTAATTTATTCTTAATTTGTGAACAGGTGTAGCAAAAAAAGTCAACTTCCGGGTGTAGCATTTTTCGGTGAATAAAAAGTAAAAAATATTATTAAAAAATTTAAAATTTTTATAAACTAAATTTTTTATTTTTGAATTTTTAAATTATATGATTAAATTATTTTTTTATATTATAAAAGTAAAATAAAGTCCAGCAATATCTAGTAAACAACAAATTTGTAAATTTATTATTTTCTTTTTTACTTTTTAAACCAAAAAAATAATTTTTTTCTAATAGTAGAAAAATAAAAAATTCTAACAATATACAAAAAAACAAAATAATTGAAAAATTTTAAAATTAATTTATTCTTAATTTGTGAACAAATGCAACCAAAAAAAGTCAAGTGTCCAGGTGTAGCATTATCCGGTGAATAAAAAATAAAAAAATTTAAAAAATTTAAAAATTTTAAAAAACTAAATTTTTTATTTTTGAATTTTTTTATCTAAATTAGAAAAATAAAATAATGTCCAACAATATCTAGTAAACATCAGATCTATAAATTTATTATTTTTTTAATTTTAAACTATAAAAATAAATTTTTTTCTAATAGTACAAAAAGAAAAAATTCTAACAATATCTAAAAAATAAAAAATAAAAAATTTTAAAATTAATTTATTCTTAATGGATGAACAAGTGTAGTAAAAAAAAGTCAAGTGTCTGGGTATACCATTATCCGGTGAATAAAAAATATTTTGAAAAAATAAAAAATTTTAATAACTAAATTTTTTATTTTTGAATTTTTATATTATGAGATTAAATTTTTTTATTTAAATTAGAAAAATAAAATAAAGTCTAGCAATATCTAGTAAATAATAGATCTGTAAATTTATTATTTTTTAATTTTTAAAATAGAAAATAAGTTCTTTTCTAATAATAGAAGAAAAAAATTCAAACAATATACAAAAAATAGAAAAATTGAAAAATTTTAAATTTTTTAAAGTAATTTATTCTTAATTTGTGAACAGGTGTAGCAAAAAAAGTCAACTGTCCGGGTGTAGCATTTTTCGGTAAATAAAAAGTAAAAAATATTATTAAAAAATTTAAAATTTTTATAAACTAAATATTTTATTTTTGAATTTTTAAATTATATGATTAAATTATTTTTTTATATTATAAAAGTAAAATAAAGTACAGCAATATCTAGTAAACAACAAATTTGTAAATTTATTATTTTCTTTTTTACTTTTTAAACCAAAAAAATAATTTTTTTTCTAATAGTAGAAAAATAAAAAATTCTAACAATATACAAAAAAACAAAATAATTGAAAAATTTTAAAATTAATTTATTCTTAATTTGTGAACAAGTGCAACCAAAAAAAGTCAAGTGTCCAGGTGTAGCATTATCCGGTGAATAAAAAATAAAAAAATTTAAAAAATTTAAAAATTTTAAAAAACTAAATTTTTTATTTTTGAATTTTTTTATCTAAATTAGAAAAATAAAATAATGTCCAACAATATCTAGTAAACATCAGATCTATAAATTTACTATTTTTTTAATTTTAAACTAAAAAAATAAATATTTTTCTAATAGTACAAAAAGAAAAAATTCTAAAAATATCTAAAAAATAAAAAATAAAAAATTTTAAAATTAATTTATTCTTAATGGATGAACTAGTGTAGTAAAAAAAAGTCAAGTGTCTGGGTGTACCATTATCCGGTGAATAAAAAATATTTTGAAAAAAATTAAAAATTTTAATAACTAAATTTTTTATTTTTAAATTTTTATATTATGTGATTAAATTTTTTTATTTAAATTAGAAAAATAAAATAAAGTCTAGCAATATCTAGTAAATAACAGATCTATAAATTTATTATTTTTTAATTTTTAAAATAGAAAATAAGTTCTTTTCTAATAATAGAAGAAAAAAATTCAAACAATATACAAAAAATAGAAAAATTGAAAAATTTTAATTTTTTTAAAGTAATTTATTCTTAATTTGTGAACAGGTGTAGCAAAAAAAGTCAACTGTCCGGGTGTAGCATTTTTCGGTGAATAAAAAGTAAAAAATATTATTAAAAAATTTAAAATTTTTATAAACTAAATTTTTTATTTTTGAATTTTTAAATTATATGATTAAATTATTTTTTTATATTATAAAAGTAAAATAAAGTCCAGCAATATCTAGTAAACAACAAATTTGTAAATTTATTATTTTCTTTTTTACTTTTTAAACAAAAAAATTAATTTTTTTCTAATAGTAGAAAAATAAAAAATTCTAACAATATACAAAAAAAACAAAATAATAGAAAAATTTTAAAATTAATTTGTTCTTAATTTGTGTACAGGTGCAACCAAAAAAAGTCAAGTGTCCAGGTGTAGCATTATCTGGTGAATAAAAGTCATCTTAGCCTAGTTTCACTAGCCTTTTTCTTTTGTTTTCAATTGATTTATGCACTTTCTTGAGCCATAAGCAAGCCAATTGGGTAGATTTCCATGTTTCCTTTGATTTAATCAACCATAGATGAATTAATGCAATTTCATGAGGATTTATGCTATAATTGCCATATATTATGAAAGAATGACAAACTCATGATTTTGAGCATAGCTTTGATGTGTTTAGTTGATTGATGATAGGTGAAGAAAGCTTGGAGAAAGGTTGAAGCAAGAAGGAATGGCTAGGAGCAAGAGAGAACAAAAAGTTTGAGCAAAAGTTTGCCTCAAACTTTAGCTCAAACTTTCGGATAAGTGAAAACACACCAGGGAACAAAAAGCTTGAGCCAACGTTTGCCTCAAACTTTTTGGCAAACGTTGGCATCACAAATCAACACCCTGGAGAGAAAAAGTTTGCGCCAACGTTTGCCTCAAACTTTTTGGCAAACGTTGGCGCCATCAGCAACACACCCTGGAGACAAAAAGTTTGCGCCAACGTTTGCCTCAAACTTTTTGGCAAACGTTGGCGCCATGAGTGTGCATAAGGGGGCCAACGTTTGAGCAAAAGTTTGACCCCAAACTTTAGCTCAAACGTTGCTAGCAGCAAGAATGGGGCAGCTGATGTAAAAAGTTTGAGTAAAAGTTTGCCTCAAACTTTTACTCAAACTTTTACTCAAGCTTTTATAATTCCCAACCCGGTTCACTTCGGTTCTCTCTCCAACTCCAAGAGCAATCAACCAAGGCCTCTATCAACCCAATTCCATCAAGAGCAAATGCCCAATTCAAGGCTTGAAGACCATTTGAAGAAAGTTTATAAATAGCTTAGGATTTAAGTTTTTGGGAGAGCTTTTCCTTTAGTTTTCATAGAGAGTTTTCGGAGAGCTTTGGTGTTGAGTGATTTTGAGTTTCTAAGTTTCGGGGAAGGAGAATTGAATTCCCTTCCTCTTAGTTTTCTTGCTTTCAATTTCAATTACATTTGCTTGGATCTTGGGTTGGAGAATTGAAGAAATTCTGTTTCAATCTCATCCTGAGATCTCTCTGTTTACTTACTGCACAATTAAATTTCAGTTTCTGTTAATTGCTTCTTCTTCTACTTTCTCTGAAATTTACATTTCCTTTGCAATTGCTCTTGTTGGATCTAGGAAGGCATTGAGATCTAGACTTGGTTATCTAGTCTCTTGAGTCCTGAGATCTGGATTTCCATTTTCAATTTCTCTGTTTACTGCTTTTCAAGCTCTTTTATATTCCTGTTTTAGATCCGATTCAACCCAAGGCATCTTCCACTCTTCTGTGTGTTGAATTTCACTTTTCCTTGTTTAATTTCTGCAAATCCAATTCCCAATTCCCTTTACAATTCAAGCCATTTACATTTCTTGCACTCTAAGATTCTGTAATTTACATTTCTTGCGTTCTAAGTTTCTGCTATTTAATTTCTTGCTCTTTAAGATTCAGCACTTTAAATTTCAGTTCTCTTTAATTTCATGCAAATTACCAATTCCCTTTACTTTCCATGTAATTTAAATTCTGCAAATCACAAATCTCTCAACCAAATCTTGATTCGCTTGACTAAATCAACCACTAAACCAAAATTTCTCAATCCTTCAATCCCTGTGGGATCGACCTCACTCCCGTGAGTTATTATTACTTGATGCGACCCGGTGCACTTGCCGGTGAGTTTTATGTCGGATCGTTTTCCGCACATCAAGTTTTTGGCGCCGTTGCTGGGGATTGATTAGATTGACAATGATTAAGTGAAGTGGAGATCTAGATCAAGCACTTTTTCTTTTCTGTTTCTTTAACTTTTGACTAACACGCTAACTGTTTGAATTTTTGCCTAAGCTAACTAATATTTCACTTCAGCCATGGATTGAAGTGTTATTGCTTTTCTGGTATTGTGTGACTCTTGTGTTTTGCTTGTATGTGATGACATGTCATCTTAGCCTAGTTTCACTAGCACTTTTCTTTGATTTTAGTAGGTTTTATGCACTTTCTTGCACTCTAAGTAAGTGATTTGGAATGAAAATGCATGACTTCTTTGAATCAAACAACCACCATGTAATTGATGCTAAATCATGAGGTTGAAGCCAAATTTAATTGAATTTTAATGATTTATAAACCTTGTGAATTTGGTGATACTTTGATTGGTTGTTTTGATTACTTGAAGGTGAAGAAAGAAGAAAAGAAGAAAAGCGTGGCATAAGAAATGTGCTCAAGGAAGCAAGAAGCGTGTCCAAAGGGAAGGAAAAGCATAACCACATTGAGGAAGAAAGGAAAGCTAAGTTGAAAAAGCTAACTGAGCTTCACAAGGGATGGAAGGAGAAGGAAGCTACAAAGCTAAGTTAAAATAGTTAACTTAGCACTAAAGAAAGCAAGGAATGGGTGCAAAGCTAAGTTAACTAAGTTAACTTTATCGGGGACCTCTTCAAATTAATTCAAGATGAAATTCCATGAGTGAAGCCACCAAGATTCGAACCAAGGACCAAGGAGAAGGCAAGGAACGTTCCTCACAAAAGAATTCAAGAAGAAATAGCCAAAATTCATCCTCCATGGTTCGAACTTGGAACCACACGCTACTCCTTGCAAGGGAATTTGAGAATAAATAGCTAGAATGCTTCCTCCAGGACTTGAACTTGGGTATTCTTTGAAACATAAGGAAGGAGTGCCACCAAGCTTGCAAGGAAATACAAGGAAAATAGCTTTATTGCTTCCTCCAAGTTTCGAACTTGGGTATTCTTGGAAACTTAAGGAGGAGTGCCCACTCATCCAAGGAAATTAGCTCCAAAGATTTCCTCCACTTCCTCCACCAAGTGTTGAACCTGGGACCTTGAGGCCACAAGCAAAGGCGCTACAAGGGAAGCTAAGTTGGAAATTCCAACTTAGCATTGCTTCTCCCATCCTTCCCCACATTTTGGCGCACCAAGAAGGAAACCATGCGCATCATGACACGGGCAGCACCAAATTGGCACAACAAAGCTCAACACAAGGAAAGCTCAGTTGGTTTTTCCAACTGAGCATTGAACTTTCACACTTTGGCACACCAAGGAAGGCTTGCACACCACACTTGACACGGATAGAGCATGCTTGAAAGCTAAGTTGGATTTTCCAACTGAGCTTTCCCCTGGAGGTGCAAATTGGGCTAGGAATTGGATTAAAAATCCAATTTAATTCATTTCTTCACCAAATCAAAAGCCCACCCAAATTCTAAAATCCAAGAATAGAAAGTGTATAAATAGGAGTTAGTTTGATGTAAATAGGGGAGCTACTTTTTACTTTGAATTTTTCCTTTTAATTGTCATTTTTATTTTTGAGCTTTTACTTTGAATTTTCTGGGAGAATTGAGAAGGGGAATTGATCTCTCTTCTTCTTGGTTCTTGCTTGAGCACTCTTTTATTTTTCTTGCTTTGGATCTTGGGTGAAGAATTGAAGAACTTCTGTTTCAATCTCACCTTGAGATCTCTTGTTTACCTCTTCTGCATAATTGAATTTCATTTGCTATTTACTGCGTCTTCTTCTACACTTCTGCAATTTACTTTTCTTTACTTCTTTTGCAATTGTTCTTGTTGGATCAAGGAAGGATTTGAGATCTAGACTTGTTATCTAGTCTCTTCCACCCTGAGATCTTCAACCTCTTTTACATTGCTGCAATTTAAGCACTACCTTTCTGTCTTTACAATTCTCAAAGCATTTTTACGTTTCTGTTTGAGATCCAGTCTAATTCAATTTATCTTCTGCTTTGCTGTTTGATGCAATTTACTTTTGCTTGTTTAAATTCTGCAATCCCAATTCCCAATTCCTTTTATCATTTAAGCAATTTACATTTCTTGCACTTTAAGCTTCAGTTATTTACATTTCTTGCAATCTAAGTTTCTGCAATTTATATTACTTGCACTTTAAGATTCAGCACATTTACTTTCCTGTTCTTTAATTTACTGCAATTTCCCCTTCCCCTTTACATTTCAAGCAATTTAGTTTCTGCCAATTGCAAACAACTCAACCAAATCTTGATTCGCTTGACTAAATCAACCACTAAACTAAAATTGCTCAATCCTTCAATCCCTGTGGGATCGACCTCACTCATGTGAGTTATTATTACTTGATGCGACCCGGTACACTTGCCGGTTAGATTTGTGTGTTTTGGGAGAAATTTATTTTTCACCAAAATATCTCATCAAGTTTTGGCGCCGTTGCCGGGGATTGATTAGATTGACAATGATTATGTGAAGTGAAGATCTAGATCAAGCACTTTTTATTTTTCTGTTTTTGACTAACACACTAACTGTTTGAATTTTTGCTTAAGCCAATTAACATTTCACTTCAGCCATGGATTGAAGTGTTTTTGCTTTCTGGTGTTGTGATTTTTATGCTTTGGTGTCAGATACAAGAAGAGAGATCCCTACCTTTCATGAAACTGACGAAAGAATCCTCCGAAGGCTAAGAAGAGAAGCAAGAGAAAAAAATGTTGCTGAAGAGGAAGAATCAGATGAAGAATACCACTGTGTGTTCCGTTTGTTGATTTATATGTCACAGGAAAGAAGAGAGGCCAGAGGGAAGGATATCATTGAAGAAGGAGTTTCTGAGAAAGAAGAACACCACAACATGAAGCCGCAACTCATTACACTAATCAAGAACAATTGTTCCTATGGTGGAAATCTATTGGAGGATCCTAAACAGCACCTATCCCTTTTTCTGAGGACTTGTGGTGCTGTCAATCTCGATAGTATAAATCATGATACCTATAAGCTCTTGTTATTTCCTTTCTCACTAAAGGATGAAGCGGCATAATGGCTTGAAACCTTTCCCCAAGGAAGTATCACTAGTTGGGATGATTTGGTTGCCAAGTTTCTAGCCAAATTCTCCTCATCCTAACAAAACATCAAGATGAAAGAGGGAATACATCCTTTCATACAAGGAGAGGAAGAACCATTGTTCAAAGCATGGGAAAGATACAAGAAAGCAAGTGACAAAGTGGGTTTCCAAGCGTTCTATGAAGGATTAACCCCAGAAACAAAAAGAGCGGTGGATTACTTCTCAGATGGCCTACTCAACGCAACAGCAACCATCCAAGGAACTGCAGAGTTCAAAGACAAAAGAGCCAATAACCAACACTCATTTGAGACATCACGGAATGCAATTTCAGAAAAGGAAGTAATAAATCTTGAAGGAGTGAGGGCAATCATGAATCAAAACAAACAGCTATACCAGCAAACTCAGCAACAATTGGAGTCAATAGCTAGACAAATTGATTTTCTACATTCTGCCACAGTGAATGCACAATTTCCACCATGGAAGCCACATTCTTATCTAAGAATGAGGGAATCTCAGCATCAGGAACAAAGGGACTTCAACTACAACAACCCCAACTTCCCGAACCTGCAAAAGCACCACCATACCAACAACAATCACTACATACCACCACACTACCCACCCCTCCAACCCCAGATACCTCACAACCAACAAATTTCACAACACTTTTATAAGATCACCAATTTGGAGATCTTAATAGAGAGAATGATGGAGCACCAAGAGGAGATAACATAGAACCAGAAAACCTCACTCAGAAGAATTGAGAGGCAAATGCAGCAACTGGCTAAGAACTTCGCAGAAATGGGTGAGAAGAGGGCTGAAGGAAAAGAATCACTCATCCAGGATGAGCATCACAAAGCAAAACCTCACTTAGGAGGAAACCAAAGGCAACAAAAGCCTCAACTTCCATGATCAGAGGATGAAGGATGTCAAGCTAATGACAATAAAAGAGCGCTTGTTGGGAGGCAACCCAACCTGAGGTAGTTTTCTTTTCATAAGCTATTTTAATAAAAAGGTTAATTAGTTTTATCTATATTGCAAGAAGCTAAGTTTGGTGTTGCACACCAAAACAATATAAGGAAGAATGAAGGATTCCAAGTTTGGTATTCCACCAAAATCCCATCATAAAACACATTCTCACTTTCTGCATAATGCTAGCTTCAAGCATTTAGATAAACTGGTTAACTATGCTGCCGTTTCCTAAGTTTCCAGTTTTGTCACTTTTAAAAAAGAAAAAGAGTTTTACACATGGTTAATCTGATGCACAAGGACCATTGGCAAGGTACTAAGTTTGGTGTTCCCACACCAAAGTAAGTTCAAAAGCCCACAAATAAATCATGCATGCTAACCATTTTTCAAGTGCTTTGGGAACAAGCAACTTTCAATATCATTGCAGAGTGTCATACAAGCTTTTGGAAGGATTAAGCATCATCACCCAAAGAAATGAAAGAGGAATGCTAAACCCAGCAATGAGGATGATGAGGAGGAGGACAGCAAGCAGATTCCAAAAGGTTGTATTGTTCAGTGATTGTTTTATATCAGATACTGCTATGATTGAAAGTGATATAATACCCCTGCTTGTCTGCATAGTATAGTTTTTCTGTAATTCAATAATTAAGATGCTTGATTATTCACAACACTACACTTTTCACACTTGTTTGCACTCAATACTTCAAAAATGCATCACATGAAATGTTCTTTGAAAAGAAGGATTGAGGAATTAAACAAATTTGAGGCAAGCAAAAGATTAGGAGAAGTGGCGGTTCTAGTTGTATGATAATGTATTGAGGCTGCATGCTTATGAAAACTTGCATGGGAGCTCATAGGCAGGACATGAAGTTCAAAGAAGTATTATGGAGATTCTCAAAAATTTATTGATCCAAGAAGCAGCAAACAAAACAAAAGAAAATAAAGAAAATACAAGAACAAAAAGAACATGGCCCAAGGCTCTGAGCATCAATTACTAGGCAGAAAAGAAAGAAGAAACAAAAACTCAAAGAGTTGTTATCCTAGTAAATGCTTGTGGTCGAACTGTGTCAAAAAAAGAGGCTTGAGCAAGTAAATCCTTAGGGGTGCTTTAACACCTAATACCTTAAAACCAACTGGTTTAGGAGTATTGATTGAAAGCTTATCTAAAGAGCCGCTTTGAGACATGACACTTAGAGTCAAGGCCAAAGCAAAGAAACCATAAGCTGCTTCAAGGTGATTACATATAAAGAGACCTCCATGATACCATTTAGATGAAAATCCTAAGACCTAAGACTTCCAATATGTGGGGACTAGTCAGCACTGAAGCCCTTGCATGAGCATATAATTTAGAGTTCACCCCACTGTCACTTAATCACCTCACTCACAGGACTTTACAAGTTGTTCTTCAATCCGTCTTAATTACAAGAACCTTTGAACATAATTCATTTCTTGCTTGGGGACAAGCAAGCTTTAAGTTTGGTGTTGTGATGACAAGTCATCTTAGCCTAGTTTCACTAGCCTTTTTCTTTTGTTTTCAATTGATTTATGCACTTTCTTGAGCCATAAGCAAGCCAATTGGGTAGATTTCCATGTTTCCTTTGATTTAATCAACCATAGATGAATTAATGCAATTTCATGAGGATTTATGCTATAATTGCCATATATTATGAAAGAATGACAAACTCATGATTTTGAGCATAGCTTTGATGTGTTTGGTTGATTGATGATAGGTGAAGAAAGCTTGGAGAAAGGTTGAAGCAAGAAGGAATGGCTAGGAGCAAGAGAGAACAAAAAGTTTGAGCAAAAGTTTGCCTCAAACTTTAGCTCAAACTTTCGGATAAGTGAAAACACACCAGGGAACAAAAAGCTTGAGCCAACGTTTGCCTCAAACTTTTTGGCAAACGTTGGCATCACAAATCAACACCCTGGAGAGAAAAAGTTTGCGCCAACGTTTGCCTCAAACTTTTTGGCAAACGTTGGCGCCATCAGCAACACACCCTGGAGACAAAAAGTTTGCACCAACGTTTGCCTCAAACTTTTTGGCAAACGTTGGCGCCATGAGTGTGCATAAGGGGGCCAACGTTTGAGCAAAAGTTTGACCCCAAACTTTAGCTCAAACATTGGTAGCAGCAAGAATGGGGCAGCTGATGTAAAAAGTTTGAGTAAAAGTTTGCCTCAAACTTTTACTCAAACTTTTACTCAAGCTTTTATAATTCCCAACCCGGTTCACTTCGGTTCTCTCTCCAACTCCAAGAGCAATCAACCAAGGCCTCTATCAACCCAATTCCATCAAGAGCAAAGGCCCAATTCAAGGCTTGAAGACCATTTGAAGAAAGTGTATAAATAGCTTAGGATTTAAGTTTTTGGGAGAGCTTTTCCTTTAGTTTTCATAGAGAGTTTTCGGAGAGCTTTTGGTGTTGAGTGATTTTGAGTTTCTAAGTTTCGGGGAAGGAGAATTGAATTCCCTTCCTCTTAGTTTTCTTACTTTCAATTTCAATTACATTTGCTTGGATTTTCGGTTGGAGAATTGAAGAAATTCTGTTTCAATCTCATCCTGAGATCTCTCTATTTACTTACTGCACAATTAAATTTCAGTTTCTGTTAATTGCTTCTTCTTCTACTTTCTCTGAAATTTACATTTCCTTTGCAATTGCTCTTGTTGGATCTAGGAAGGCATTGAGATCTAGACTTGGTTATCTAGTCTCTTGAGTCCTGAGATCTGGATTTCCATTTTCAATTTCTCTGTTTACTGCTTTTCAAGCTCTTTTATATTCCTGTTTTAGATCTGATTCAACCCAAGGCATCTTCCACTCTTCTGTGTGTTGAATTTCACTTTTCCTTGTTTAATTTCTGCAAATCCAATTCCCAATTCCCTTTACAATTCAAGCCATTTACATTTCTTGCACTCTAAGATTCTGCAATTTACATTTCTTGCGTTCTAAGTTTCTACTATTTAATTTCTTGCTCTTTAAGATTCAGCACTTTAAATTTCAGTTCTCTTTAATTTCATGCAAATTACCAATTCCCTTTACTTTCCATGTAATTTAAATTCTGCAAATCACAAATCTCTCAACCAAATCTTGATTCGCTTGACTAAATCAACCACTAAACCAAAATTGCTCAATCCTTCAATCCCTGTGGGATCGACCTCACTCCCGTGAGTTATTATTACTTGATGCGACCCGGTGCACTTGCCGGTGAGTTTTGTGTCGGATCGTTTTCCGCACATCAAGTGCAACCAAAAAAAGTCAAGTGTCCAGGTGTAGCATTATCCGGTGAATAAAAAATAAAAAAAATTTTAAAAACTTAAAAATTTTCAAAAACTGAATTTTTTATTTTTGAATTTTTAAATTATAAGATTAAATTTTTTTATCTAAATTAGAAAAATAAAATAATGTCCAACAATATATAGTAAACATCAGATCTATAAATTTATAATTTTTTTTAATTTTAAACTAAAAAAATAACTTTTTTTCTAATAGTACAAAAAGAAAAAATTCTAACAATATCTAAAAAATAAAAAATTGAAAAATTTTAAAATTAATTTATTCTTAATGGGTGACCAAGTGTAGTAAAAAAAAGTCAAGTGTCTGGGTGTACCATTATCCGGTAAATAAAAAATATTTTGAAAAAAATTAAAAATTTTAATAACTAAATTTTTTATTTTTGAATTTTTATATTATGAGATTAAATTTTTTTTATTTAAATTAGAAAAATAAAATAAAGTCTAGCAATATCTAGTAAATAACAGATCTGTAAATTTATTATTTTTTAATTTTTAAAATAAAAATAAGTTCTTTTCTAATAGTAGAAGAAAAAAATTCCAACAATATACAAAAAATAGAAAAATTGAAAAATTTTAAATTTTTTAAATTAATTTATTCTTAATTTGTGAACAGGTGTAGCAAAAAAAGTCAACTGTCCGGGTGTAGCATTTTTCGGTGAATAAAAAGTAAAAAATATTATTAAAAAATTTAAAATTTTTATAAAATAAATTTTTTATTTTTAAATTTTTAAATTATATGATTAATTATTTTTTTATGTTATAAAAGTAAAATAAGGTCCAGCAATATCTAGTAAACAACAAATTTGTAAATTTATTATTTTCTTTTTTACTTTTTAAACAAAAAAATTAATTTTTTTCTAATAGTAGAAAAATAAAAATTCTAACAATATACAAAAAAACAAAATAATTGAAAAATTTTAAAATTAATTTATTCTTAATTTGTGTACAAGTGCAACCAAAAAAAGTTAAGTGTCCGGTGTAGCATATTATCTGGTGAATAAAAAATAAAAAAGAATTTAAAAATTTTAAAAATTTTAAAAATTTTAAAAAACTAAACTATTTTATTTTTGAATTTTTATATTATGAAATTAAATTTTTTTATTTAAATTAGAAAAATAAAATAAAGTCTAGCAATATCTAGTAAATAACAAATCTGTAAATTTATTATCTTTTAATTTTTAAAATAATAAAATAAGTTCTTTTCTAATAATAGAAGAAAAAAATTCAAAAAATATAGAAATATAGAAAAATTGAAAAATTTTAAATTTTTAAAGTAATTTATTCTTAATTTGTGAACAGGTGTAGCAAAAAAAGTCAACTGTCCGGGTGTAGCATTTTTCGGTGAATAAAAGTAAAAAATATTATTAAAAAATTTAAAATTTTTATAAAATAAATTTTTTATTTTTGAATTTTTAAATTATATAATTAAATTATTTTTTTATATTATAAAAGTAAAATAAAGTCCAGCAATATCTAGTAAACAACAAATTTGTAAATTTATTTTTTACTTTTTAAACAAAAAAATAAATTTTTTCTAATAGTAGAAAAATAAAAAACTCTAACAATATACAAAAAAACAAAATAATTGAAAAATTTTAAAATTAATTTATTCTTAATTTGTGAACAAGTGCAACAAAAAAAAGTCAAGTGTCCAGGTGTAGCATTATCCGGTGAATAAAAAATAAAAAATTTTAAAAATTTAAAAAACTAAATTTTTTATTTTTGAATTTTTTTATCTAAATTAGAAAAATAAAATAATGTCCAACAATATCTAGTAAACATCAGATCTATAAATTTATTACTTTTTTTAAGTTTAAACTAAAAAAATAAATTTTTTTCTAATAGTACAAAAAGAAAAAATTCTAAAAATATCTAAAAAATAAAAAATAAAAAATTTTAAAATTAATTTATTCTTAATGGGTGAACAGGTGTAGTAAAAAAAAGTTAAGTGTCTAGGTGTACCATTATCCGGTGAATAAAAAATATTTTGAAAAAAATAAAAAATTTTAATAACTAAATTTTTTATTTTTGAATTTTTATATTATGAGATTAAATTTTTTTATTTAAATTAGAAAAATAAAATAAAGTCTAGCAATATCTAGTAAATAACAGATCTGTAAATTTATTATTTTTTAATTTTTAAAATAAAAAATAAGTTCTTTTCTAATAATAGAAGAAAAAAAATTCCAACAATATACAAAAAATAGAAAAATTGAAAAATTTTAAATTTTTTTTAAGTAATTTATTCTTAATTTGTGAACAGGTGTAGCAAAAAAAGTCAACTGTCCAGGTGTAGCATTTTTCGGTGAATAAAAAGTAAAAAATATTATTAAAAAATTTAAAATTTTATAAACTAAATTTTTTATTTTTTAATTTTTAAATTATATGATTAAATTATTTTTTTATAATATAAAAGTAAAATAAAGTCCAGCAATATCTAGTAAACAACAAATTTGTAAATTTATTATTTTCTTTTTTACTTTTTAAACAAAAAATAATTTTTTTCTAATAGTAGAAAAATAAAAAACTCTAACAATATACAAAAAAACAAAATAATTGAAAAATTTTAAAATTAATTTATTCTTAATTTGTGAACAAGTGCAACAAAAAAAAGTCAAGTGTCCAGGTGTAGCATTATCCGGTGAATAAAAAATAAAAAAATTTAAAAAATTTAAAAATTTTAAAAAACTAAATTTTTTATTTTTGAATTTTTTTATCTAAATTAGAAAAATAAAATAATGTCCAACAATATCTTGTAAACATCAGATCTATAAATTTATTATTTTTTTTTAATTTTAAACTAAAAAAATAAAGTTTTTTTCTAATAGTACAAGAATAAAAAATTCTAACAATATCTAAAAAATAAAAAATAAAAAATTTTAAAATTAATTTATTCTTAATGGGTGAACAAGTGTAGTAAAAAAAAGTCAAGTGTCTAGGTGTACCATTATCCGGTGAATAAAAAATATTTTGAAAAAAATAAAAAATTTTAATAACTAAATTTTTTATTTTTGAATTTTTATATTATGAGATTAAATTTTTTTATTTAAATTAGAAAAATAAAATAAAGTCTAGCAATATCTAGTAAATAACAGATCTGTAAATTTATTATTTTTTAATTTTTAAAATAAAAAATAAGTTCTTTTCTAATAATAGAAGAAAACAAATTCCAACAATATACAAAAAATAGAAAAATTGAAAAATTAAAAATTTTTTAAAGTAATTTATTCTTAATGGGTAAACAAGTGTAGTAAAAAAAAGTCAAGTGTTTGGGTGTACCATTATCCGGTGAATAAAAAATATTTTGAAAAAAATAAAAAATTTTAATAACTAAATTTTTTATTTTTGAATTTTTATATTATGAGATTAAATTTTTTTTATTTAAATTAGAAAAAAAAAATAAAGTATAACAATATCTAGTAAATAACAGATCTGTAAATTTATTATTTTTTAATTTTTAAAATAAAAAATAAGTTCTTTTCTAATAATAGAAGAAAAAAATTCCAACAATATACAAAAAATAGAAAAATTGAAAAATGTTAAATTTTTTAAAGTAATTTATTCTTAATTTGTGAATAGGTGTAGCAAAAAAAGTCAATTGTCCGGGTGTAGCATTTTTCGGTGAATAAAAAGTAAAAAATATTATTAAAAAATTTAAAATTTTTATAAACTAAATTTTTTATTTTTGAATTTTTAAATTATATGATTAAATTATTTTTTTATATTATAAAAGTAAAATAAAGTCCAGCAATATCTAGTAAACAACAAATTTGAAAATTTATTATTTTCTTTTTTACTTTTTAAACAAAAAAATAAATTTTTTCTAATAGTAGAAAAATAAAAAACTCTAACAATATACAAAAAAACAAAATAATTGAAAAATTTTAAAATTAATTTATTCTTAATTTGTGAACAAGTGCAACAAAAAAAAGTCAAGTGTCCAGGTGTAGCATTATCCGGTGAATAAAAAATAAAAAATTTTAAAAATTTAAAAAACTAAATTTTTTATTTTTGAATTTTTTTATCTAAATTAGAAAAATAAAATAATGTCCAACAATATCTAGTAAACATCAGATCTATAAATTTATTACTTTTTTTAATTTTAAACTAAAAAAATAAAATTTTTTCTAATAGTACAAAAAGAAAAAATTCTAAAAATATCTAAAAAATAAAAAATAAAAAATTTTAAAATTAATTTATTCTTAATGGGTGAACAGGTGTAGTAAAAAAAAGTTAAGTGTCTAGGTGTACCATTATCCGGTGAATAAAAAATATTTTGAAAAAAATAAAAAATTTTAATAACTAAATTTTTTATTTTTGAATTTTTATACTATGAGATTAAATTTTTTTATTTAAATTAGAAAAATAAAATAAAGTCTAGCAATATCTAGTAAATAACAGATCTGTAAATTTATTATTTTTTAATTTTTAAAATAAAAAATAAGTTCTTTTCTAATAATAGAAGAAAAAAAATTCCAACAATATACAAAAAATAGAAAAATTGAAAAATTTTAAATTTTTTTAAAGTAATTTATTCTTAATTTGTGAACAGGTGTAGCAAAAAAAGTCAACTGTCCAGGTGTAGCATTTTTCGGTGAATAAAAAGTAAAAAATATTATTAAAAAATTTAAAATTTTATAAACTAAATTTTTTATTTTTTAATTTTTAAATTATATGATTAAATTATTTTTTTATAATATAAAAGTAAAATAAAGTCCAGCAATATCTAGTAAACAACAAATTTGTAAATTTATTATTTTCTTTTTTACTTTTTAAACAAAAAAATAATTTTTTTCTAATAGTAGAAAAATAAAAAACTCTAACAATATACAAAAAAACAAAATAATTGAAAAATTTTAAAATTAATTTATTCTTAATTTGTGAACAAGTGCAACAAAAAAAAGTCAAGTGTCCAGGTGTAGCATTATCCGGTGAATAAAAAATAAAAAAATTTAAAAAATTTAAAAATTTTAAAAAACTAAATTTTTTATTTTTGAATTTTTTTATGTAAATTAGAAAAATAAAATAATGTCCAACAATATCTGGTAAACATCAGATCTATAAATTTATTATTTTTTTAATTTTAAACTAAAAAAATAAAGTTTTTTTCTAATAGTACAAGAATAAAAAATTCTAACAATATCTAAAAAATAAAAAATAAAAAATTTTAAAATTAATTTATTCTTAATGGGTGAACAAGTGTAGTAAAAAAAAGTCAAGTGTCTAGGTGTATGATGACAAGTCATCATATACCCTTTTTAATAGTCTTTTTCTTTATTTTCATTTGGTTTTATGCACTTTCTTGCATCCTAAGAAAGCAATTTGGAATGAAAATGCATAACTTCTTTGAATCAAACAACCACCATATAATTGATGCTAAATCATGAGGTTTAGGTCAAATTTAATTGCAGTTTTATGATTTGTAAACCTTGTGAATTTGGTGATACTTTGATTGGTTGTTTTGATTAATTGTAGGTGAAGAAAAGAAGAAAAGAAGAAAAGCGTGACCTAAGAAGCGTGGTTCAAGGAATAGAAAGTGTGGCCATCAAAGGAGAAAGTGTAGTGCAACAAACCATGGAACCCATTCCAAGAGCACCAAGCACTAAGAGAGCGCTACACTCACTTCCAAGGGACCAAGGCACAAAGCTCAGCTCACTTTGTGAGCTGAGCACAACACAAGGCCAAGAAATAAGGAAATGAGGAACCAAGCTCAGCTCACAAAGTGAGCATTATCGAGAGCGCTAGAGGAGAAATTCAAGAAAAATGATTTCCAAATGCATGCTCCAAGACTTGAACCCATGACCAAAGGGAAAGGGTGGAGGCGCTACTCTCATGGAAAATAAGCCAAAATTGGCCAAATGCACTCCCCAAGCTTCGAACCCCACACCTTGAGGAAGCAAGGAAGCAAGGCAACCAAGAAAAGGGGTAGCGCATGCTTCCCATGGGTTTCGAACCAAGGACCCTTCCTTGGATACACCAAAGCTCAGCTCACAAAGTGAGCTGAGCGCTACTTCTTGATGCATGGGGGCACATCTTGACACGGCCAGGAAAGGAGTGGAGCGCATGACACGGTCCAAGGGGCAGCACAACAAATTGGCACTAAGGCACCAATGCTCAGCTCACAAAGTGAGCTGAGCTCTCCCCTGATGCACCCCAAGACAGCAGCACGCTATTAATGCTTCCCCACACTAAGTGTCAAAGCTCAGCTCACTTTGTGAGCTGAGCACTCCCCTGGAAGCATATTACCCATGGGCTGAAAATTCAACCAAAAGTCCAATTTAATTCAAATCTTCACCAAATCAAAAGCCCATCCAAATTCCAATATCCAAGAATAGAAAGTGTATAAATAGGAGTTAGTTTGATGTAATTAGGGAGCTGAATTTTTATTTTGAATTTTTCTTTGAACTTTCATTTTTCATTTTTGAGCTTTTGTTTTTGAGTTTAGATTTCAGAGAACTTGGAAGGAGAATTGATCTCTCTTCTTCTTGGTTCTTGCTTGAACACTCTTTAATTTTCTTGCTTTGGATCTTTGGTGGAGAATTGAAGAAATTCTGTTTCAATCTCACCTTGAGATCCCTTGTTTATTTTCTTTCTGCATAATTGAATTTGAATTTCTGTTTACTGCTTCTTCATCTACTTTGCTTCTGCAATTTACTTTTCTTTACTTCTTTTGCAATTGCTCTTGTTGGATCAAGGAAGGATTTGAGATCTAGACTTGTTATCTAGTCTCTTCCACTCCTGAGATCTCAACCCCTTTTAATTTGCTGCAATTTAAGCACTGCTTTCTAGTTCTTTAAATTCTCAAGTCATTTTACTTTTCTGTTAAGATCTACTTCACTGCACTTCAATTTTCTCTTTTATGTTTAATGCCATTTACTTGTTTCTTGTTTAATTCCTGCAAGTCCACACCCCAATCCCTTTTACAATTCAAGCAATTTACATTTCTTGCACTTTAAGCTTCAGTCATTTATATTCCTTGCAAGTTAAGATTCTGCACTTTATTTTACATGCTCTTTAAGATTCAGTTTCTTTATTTTCCTGCTCTTTAGTTTGTTGCAATTTTCCCTTTCCCTTTTACATTCAAAGTAATTTAGTTTCTGTTAATCACAAACACTCAACCAATACTTGATTCGCTTGACTAAATCAACCACTAAACTAAAATTGCTCAATCCTTCAATCCCTGTGGGATCGACCTCACTCATGTGAGTTATTATTACTTGATGCGACCCGGTACACTTGCCGGTTAGATTTGTGTGTTTTGGTGGAAATTTATTTTTCACCAAAATAACTCATCAAGTTTTTGGCGCCGTTGCCGGGGATTGAAATAGGTTGACAATGATTAAGTGAGGTGGTAATCTAGATCAAGCACTTGTTCCCTTCTATTCTTTAAGTCTTTGACTAACACACTAACTGTTTGAATTTTTGCTTAAGCTAACTAAAACTTCATTCTAGCAATAGATTGAAGTATCACTGGTTGTGTTCCCTGTTATGTTGTTTGTATGTCAGGTACAGGGAGAGTTGTTCATGTTTTATCTGGAGTTGATCAAAGAATTCTAAGGAGATTGAGAAGAGCTGAAAGAGGGAAAAGTATTGTTGGTGAAGAAGAATCAGACGAAGAATTCCACGAGATGGAAGGAGATACATCCAATCCAGGAGAAGGAGTTAATAATCCACCACAACAGAGGAGAGTATTGGCTTCCTATACTTTTGCAAATGCTAGACATTGTGGAAGCAGCATTCTCACCCCTAATGTCAATGCAAATAACTTTGAACTGAAGCCACAACTCATCACATTGGTCCAGAACAACTGCTCATTTGGAGGAGGACCATTGGAGGATCCAAACCAACATCTATCTACCTTCTTAAGGATTTGTGACACTGTCAAGTCCAATGGTGTGAATCCTGAAACTTACAAGCTTCTGCTGTTCCCGTTCTCATTAAGGGACAAGGCCGCACAATGGCTTGAAACTTTTCCCCAAGGAAGCATCACTAGTTGGGATGACTTGATAACTAAATTTCTAGCCAAATTCTATCCACCCCAAAGAGTCATCAGGCTGAAAACTGAGGTGCAAACATTCACACAATTGGATGCTGAAAATCTGTATGAAGCATGGGAGAGATACAAGGCTCTGCTGAGGAAATGTCCACCAGAAATGTTCACTGAGTGGGACAAGCTACAGAACTTCTATGAAGGACTCACTCTAAAGGCTCAAGAATCACTTGACCATTCAGCTGGAGGATCGTTGCAACTAATGAAAACTGCAGAGGAAGCCCAAAATCTCATTGACATGGTGGCTAACAACCAATACTTCTTTGCTCATCAAAGACAACGCCAACCATCACAAAGAAGAGGAGTAATGGAGTTGGACGGAGTGGATTCAATCTTAGCTCAAAACAAAATGATGCAGCATCAAATTCAACAACAATTTGAGCAAATGACCAAGAGGATTGATAATCTCCAAGTTGCAGCAGTCAACACAAGCCAACCATCAACCACTTGGGAGCAAAATGAAGAAACTCAAGAGGAGCAACAGCAAGAGCAAGTCCAGTACATGCACAACCAAAATTTTGGACCAAATGAAGTATATGGTGATACCTACAACCCCTCTTGGAAGAATCATCCCAACCTTAGGTGGGGAGATAACCACAGTCAACCTCAGCAGCCATGGCAAAGAAACTCCACCCAAAACAATTGGAAAAACACAAACTACAACAACCAGGCCTCTAACCAAAACACATACAGAAAACCACAAAATACCTACCCCAACTCTAACCAGTACCCATCCCAAAACCAAACCTCTAACCAAAACACTTACCCTCAACCATTAACACCCCACACTCAACTCATTTCACAAGATTCTCAGAGAATTACCAACCTGGAGCTCCTAATGGAAAAACTGATGAAGAACCAAGAGATGACCACAAGGAACCAGGAAGCCTCCCTAAAGAATATGGAAAGGCAAATTGGTCAACTCTCCAAAAAGATAACCACTGAAAGGCCATCAAGCTCACTACCTAGTGACACTATTCCTAATCCAAAAGAGGAGTGCAAGGCAATACAGCTAAGGAATGGCAAGACCCTGGTGAGAAATGAAGAAGCAGTCAAGAAACCAAAGGAAAGTGACGAGAAACAAGACAAGGAAGAGAGGGCCAATGATGAAAAAGTGACAGCAAGCAAGCAAGCCTCAGAGGAGCTCAAAGAAAAAGAAGACCGGCCACAACAATCAAGAAAAGGGAAGGAAGCAATGGGGGAGCCAACCAAGGAACAAAGACAGGACATGAACTCCATACCTCCACTGCCATATCCTCAAAGATTCAGCAAAGAGACTAAGGACCAACACTTCCCAAAATTTCTTGAAGTCTTCAAGAAGTTGGAGATCAATATCCCTTTGGCTGAAGCATTGGAACAAATGCCTCTGTATGCAAAGTTCTTGAAAGAGCTCATCAATAAGAAGAGGAGTTGGCAAGAAAAGGAGACTGTACTTCTCACTGAAGAGTGCAGTGCACTCATCAGAAAAGGACTTCCTCCCAAGCTGGAAGACCCTGGAAGTTTCTTCCTACCTTGCACAATTGGAAGTCTATTTATCAACAAGGGGATGTGTGACTTAGGAGCAAGCATAAATTTAATTCCATCATCCTTAGTGAAAAAGCTTGGCATAGAGAAAGTGAAACCAATACAGATATCCTTAGAATTGGTGGATCAGTCAATAGTATATCCCAAGGGAGTGATTGAAAACCTTTTAGTTAAGATTGATAAGTTCATTTTTCCTGCGGACTTTGTAATACTGGACACTGAAGGAGAAGAAAACAGTTCAATCATCTTAGGAAGACCATTTTTGGCCACTGCTAGAGCCATCATAGATATAGAGCAGGGAGAACTAACTCTCAGGATGCATGAGGACAGCATAACCCTGAAAGTGTTTCCAGAACCACAAATCAGTGAAGAAAGGGACAAGATAGTCAGTGACTGGTTCCCAGGGGAAACAACCAACAACACTAGGGAACAGAAGAATGAGCATGTGCAGGGAGAAGAAGAAATTCAAAATGGAACCAGGATAATAAACAAGAAGGAAGGTACCGCCACCAAAGCTGCTATTAAGGAAGAAAGGTCGACAAGAAAAAGGAAGAAAAACAAGAAGAAAGCTCACAAAGGGTGGAAGAATAAAAAGATCCCAACCGAAGGACTCTCCAAAGGTGACAAGGTGCAACTAACATATCAACAGCTGGGAACTGAGGATCACTACACTGTTAACCAAGTACTCTCTCTTGAGCATGTGGAAATTGAGCACCAAGGGACAAAGAAGAAGTTCACAGTCAGAGGAGACAGGCTAAGGCACTACAGTCATCAACCACCATAAAAGAAGGGGTTCAATGTCAAGCTAGTGACACTAAAAGAGCGCTTCATGGGAGGCAACCCATGATTTAAGATTCCTGCTTGCTTTTAAATTCAATAAATCTTGATCACCTCAGCATGATTTTGAACATACTTGACAGATGCATGCATTGTTTTGAAACGTATGTCAGACTTCTAAGTTTGGTGTGCTTGACAGCACACAAAAGTTAACCTTTCAAGCACTTTGAGATCATATACTTAGTCACTGAGATGAAGTATATGACCAAACATTAAGTTTGGTGTCTGCATACATGTCAATTATAAGAAATATCAACTCTTGCTCAGAAAAGAGAAAAGACAATCAAAAATCATGCAGAGGTGAAGCATGCATTGTTACTATTTCTAGGAATTTTTGAATTAGAATTTATGATGAGAGTATCAATTGTGACAAATGCTTGGTGCAACATTAATCTCTCAACAAGGAACAAGTTTGGCGTTCACAAAAAAAAAAAAAAAAAAAAAAAAAAAAAATTTTGGTTCACCAAGTCAGGAACGCAATGGATCTCTCATAAAAAGAATTTTTCTTCTTTCTAATACAATTACTCACTTCTCCACCGTGCTATAATTATATACTAAAGCATCTCATTTTTGTTTAATTCGAAGAAAAAAAAAAAAAAAAAGAGAAGAGAAGGCTGGAGCAAGGACAAGGCAATGGGACGGTTATGACAAGTCAAGAAAAGAGTCACATGTGCTTAGGGAGATGTGCCAACTTTGGAAAGCAAGAAAAATCTGAATGCTAGCCACCATGAGGAACGGACCCCATGCAACCAATAGGAGTAGAATCCTTGTCAACCCTCAAGAGAACATGCAAGCCGTTCATCTCATAAAGTCACTAGGTTGTTCAACTCAATCTCTACCCTTCACAACCCATGACCGAACCAAACTTCAAGTGCAATATTCGGCCAACACTTCTCCCTGTGCTTATAAATCAGTTGAGACATCTCTTGCATCACATCTCCCTACACAATCTCTTTACAAACACACACCTCTGCCTCCACCTTTTGCAATCCTATACATATACACCATCTCACTCATAATAACAACATTTATTTCCTCACTCCCTAACACAACTAGACCGTACCTTAATCAATCCCCAAACTCACCTCTGCTTCTTCCATTCACTCAACTTCATGGCCTCTTCAAGTTCAAAGAGAAGAAAGGGGAAGGGACCAATGGTGACCGAACCCCCTACCTATGATACAAAGAGATTTAGATCTCAGTTTCATGAAGGAAAATATCATAGGTTCATGAAAACGAAGCACATCATCCATGAAAGATACTTTGCACTGAAGGAAGAAGAATACCCCATCATGAAACAAATCAAAGAAGAAAGGAGGTGGGACATTCTATGTGATCCCATCCCCAAAATTAGTGCACTCATGATCAGGGAGTTCTATGCAAATGCTGTGAAGGGAAGTGAAGAGAGCCCCTCTTACAAAAGCTATGTTAGAGGAACTGAAGTGGATTTTAGTCCAGCAGCTATTACAAGGGCTTTGAAGCTGAGAACCATAACTTATGAAGAGCCCAGCTATGAGGCCAGATTGCAAGACGAAAATGACCCTGATGAGATTCTCCAGGGGATATGCCTGGAAGGCACAGATTGGGAAAGAGATTCACAAGGAGTCCCAAGCCGTCTGAAGAGGATAAATCTCATTCCGGAAGCCAAAGGATGGTATGAAATAATAAGGAGATCCATACTCCCTACGGGAAACACCTCAGCGGTCACAATCAAGCGAGCACTCTTGACATTCTGTATCCTACATGGAGGAGAAATCAATCTTGCACAGCTCATAGCCGATAGTATTCAAGAGATAGCCGAGAGCACAAACAAATCCACTAGGCTTGGCCACCCAAGTACAATTATAAGGTTATGTACTAAAGCTGGGGTGATCTTTGAAGATGAGGACACAGAGATAGTAAGAAGAGGCTCAGGAATAACAAAGAAAACCATGGAGGGAATGGCTGAGGATGATGATCAAGAAGAAGGGCCCCAAAGAAGAAGAAGAGCAGAGGAAGAAGGAGAAAAAGCCCACGATGCCATAGATATGAGTCAACTACAAAGAGTTCTTGAGGAAATATCACAGCAAAATGTGATGGCACAAGAGCAATATTCAAAAAGTCAAGAGCAATATCTAGCGCACCGGGAGCAGTACTTAAAAGACAGGGAGCAGAACGAAGCTTGGCAGCATAAAATGGAGGAGAAATTGGAAAGCTGGCAGCAACAGTCAATGATTCAACAACAAGAATTCCAAGCCAAGATACTCGAGGGACAAAGGGAACTTACAACAGGACTTCAAGAATCATATGAAAAAATGTTTCTGACCCAAGCCAAGTATGGTGAGTATACTCAAAATTTGTATCAATGGAAGAACATTCACCACACTCTTGGAGAGATTAGACATCTGCAACAATCGGATTGTAATGAAGATGTGCAAGCAAGGTTGGAATACTTAAGCCGTTGCATGCCACAACTCAATCCCCAACTCAAATCATTTGATCAATGCCAAGAACTTAGGGACTGCCAGGCAGCAAAATCTCGACTCAAGGCTCAGAGTGCATTCCGAAGATTGGAAGAAGTTGGGCTCTCAGGTCTCGCAGATCCCGTTTGGGACAGAAGATGTCCTTGTGAGGAAGCTCAAGATTATGGACAAAAGAGGAAGAAGAAGAAGGGAGAATCCAGCAAATCAAAAAGAATGGAAATGCCTGACAAATAGAGGTGGTGAAGTCTCTTCTCTTAGTTTTGTTTAAATAAGGAAGATGCATGTCTGAAACATGATATGCCTCCATTTGATTTATGTTTACTTTTCCTTTTACTTGCACTAGTAATTAGTTAAAAAAAAAAAAAAAAAAAAAGAAAGGGGGGGCTATCTGCATAATAATTGTCATCATCCATCAACTTGAATACTTTGTTTTGTTTTCCCTTGCTGTTTGAATAAAAGAGAGATGTTTGATTTAGAAAAGTAATTGTTCAATGTTGCAGAAGTGAGAATAAAAGTTAGTGGTGGTATATGTGTTTGATTTAAGTGATAGCTCATAGAATAAATGTTGCAAAATGACTTGTTACTTAAAGCCTAAGCTAGTTTGCTGCTGTGACCTCTCAATTATTGAAAGTCCCTTGAAAATAAATCAAAACAGAGAAAAGAGAAAGAAGAAAAAGCCAAAGAAAGTGGCAAAGAAACAAACAATAAGGCTAGACACCAATAGCTTGGACCCTAGGACATATGCCTGTGGTGTTTGTGTACTGGGATCTGCTTGGACAAGTAAGTTCTAAGGAGTATTTTAAAACTTGGCAACTTAGATCAACTGATTTGGGATTGCCAACTGAAAGTCCACAATAAAGAGCAACCTAGCTACAAAACATTTAGTGATCCAAAGAGATGCTGGGCATCAATGTTCCTAGGAGGAAAAAGTGAGCCATGTGTCTGTGGTGAAGAAATGTTGAGTAAAATAAGGCCAAAGGTCACTGCAACATTTGACACCAAGTCTTCAATAAGAAATAAGCTCTGTAATGCAAAAGAAAGAGGAAAAACTAACAAGGGAATGAACAAAAAGTGAGGATTCATGGCAGCAATCTTAGTGAACTCTTAAAGGAACATTGTTTGTCTTGACAGCAAGTAATAAATGAGCTACTTTTGATCTGCATAAAGCCCCATAGACCAAGTTCAACTATCTGCCTAATAAGAACATATACACTTATCTATTTCATTCTATCTTCTCTTATATTTGATGCTTGCTTGGGGACAAGCAAGTTTTAAGTTTGGTGTTGTGATGACAAGTCATCATATACCCTTTTTAATAGTCTTTTTCTTTATTTTCATTTGGTTTTATGCACTTTCTTGCATCCTAAGAAAGCAATTTGGAATGAAAATGCATAACTTCTTTGAATCAAACAACCACCATATAATTGATGCTAAATCATGAGGTTTAGGTCAAATTTAATTGCAGTTTTATGATTTGTAAACCTTGTGAATTTGGTGATACTTTGATTGGTTGTTTTGATTAATTGTAGGTGAAGAAAAGAAGAAAAGAAGAAAAGCGTGACCTAAGAAGCGTGGTTCAAGGAATAGAAAGTGTGGCCATCAAAGGAGAAAGTGTAGTGCAACAAACCATGGAACCCATTCCAAGAGCACCAAGCACTAAGAGAGCGCTACACTCACTTCCAAGGGACCAAGGCACAAAGCTCAGCTCACTTTGTGAGCTGAGCACAACACAAGGCCAAGAAATAAGGAAATGAGGAACCAAGCTCAGCTCACAAAGTGAGCATTATCGAGAGCGCTAGAGGAGAAATTCAAGAAAAATGATTTCCAAATGCATGCTCCAAGACTTGAACCCATGACCAAAGGGAAAGGGTGGAGGCGCTACTCTCATGGAAAATAAGCCAAAATTGGCCAAATGCACTCCCCAAGCTTCGAACCCCACACCTTGAGGAAGCAAGGAAGCAAGGCAACCAAGAAAAGGGGTAGCGCATGCTTCCCATGGGTTTCGAACCAAGGACCCTTCCTTGGATACACCAAAGCTCAGCTCACAAAGTGAGCTGAGCGCTACTTCTTGATGCATGGGGGCACATCTTGACACGGCCAGGAAAGGAGTGGAGCGCATGACACGGTCCAAGGGGCAGCACAACAAATTGGCACTAAGGCACCAATGCTCAGCTCACAAAGTGAGCTGAGCTCTCCCCTGATGCACCCCAAGACAGCAGCACGCTATTAATGCTTCCCCACACTAAGTGTCAAAGCTCAGCTCACTTTGTGAGCTGAGCACTCCCCTGGAAGCATATTACCCATGGGCTGAAAATTCAACCAAAAGTCCAATTTAATTCAAATCTTCACCAAATCAAAAGCCCATCCAAATTCCAATATCCAAGAATAGAAAGTGTATAAATAGGAGTTAGTTTGATGTAATTAGGGAGCTGAATTTTTATTTTGAATTTTTCTTTGAACTTTCATTTTTCATTTTTGAGCTTTTGTTTTTGAGTTTAGATTTCAGAGAACTTGGAAGGAGAATTGATCTCTCTTCTTCTTGGTTCTTGCTTGAACACTCTTTAATTTTCTTGCTTTGGATCTTTGGTGGAGAATTGAAGAAATTCTGTTTCAATCTCACCTTGAGATCCCTTGTTTATTTTCTTTCTGCATAATTGAATTTGAATTTCTGTTTACTGCTTCTTCATCTACTTTGCTTCTGCAATTTACTTTTCTTTACTTCTTTTGCAATTGCTCTTGTTGGATCAAGGAAGGATTTGAGATCTAGACTTGTTATCTAGTCTCTTCCACTCCTGAGATCTCAACCCCTTTTAATTTGCTGCAATTTAAGCACTGCTTTCTAGTTCTTTAAATTCTCAAGTCATTTTTCTTTTCTGTTAAGATCTACTTCACTGCACTTCAATTTTCTCTTTTATGTTTAATGCCATTTACTTGTTTCTTGTTTAATTCCTGCAAGTCCACACCCCAATCCCTTTTACAATTCAAGCAATTTACATTTCTTGCACTTTAAGCTTCAGTCATTTATATTCCTTGCAAGTTAAGATTCTGCACTTTATTTTACATGCTCTTTAAGATTCAGTTTCTTTATTTTCCTGCTCTTTAGTTTGTTGCAATTTTCCCTTTCCCTTTTACATTCAAAGTAATTTAGTTTCTGTTAATCACAAACACTCAACCAATACTTGATTCGCTTGACTAAATCAACCACTAAACTAAAATTGCTCAATCCTTCAATCCCTGTGGGATCGACCTCACTCATGTGAGTTATTATTACTTGATGCGACCCGGTACACTTGCCGGTTAGATTTGTGTGTTTTGGTGGAAATTTATTTTTCACCAAAATAACTCATCAGTGTACCATTATCCGGTGAATAAAAAATATTTTGAAAAAAATAAAAAATTTTAATAACTAAATTTTTTATTTTTGAATTTTTATATTATGAGATTAAATTTTTTTATTTAAATTAGAAAAATAAAATAAAGTCTAGCAATATCTAGTAAATAACAGATCTGTAAATTTATTATTTTTTAATTTTTAAAATAAAAAATAAGTTCTTTTCTAATAATAGAAGAAAAAAATTCCAACAATATACAAAAAATAGAAAAATTGAAAAATTTAAAATTTTTTAAAGTAATTTATTCTTAATGGGTAAACAAGTGTAGTAAAAAAAAGTCAAGTGTCTGGGTGTACCATTATCCGGTGAATAAAAAATATTTTGAAAAAAATAAAAAATTTTAATAACTAAATTTTTTATTTTTGAATTTTTATATTATGAGATTAAATTTTTTTATTTAAATTAGAAAAATAAAATAAAGTCTAGCAATATCTAGTAAATAACAGATCTGTAAATTTATTATTTTTTAATTTTTAAAATAAAAAATAAGTTCTTTTATAATAATAGAAGAAAACAAATTCCAACAATATACAAAAAATAGAAAAATTGAAAAATTAAAAATTTTTTAAAGTAATTTATTCTTAATGGGTAAACAAGTGTAGTAAAAAAAAGTCAAGTGTTTGGGTGTACCATTATCCGGTGAATAAAAAATATTTTGAAAAAAATAAAAGATTTTAATAACTAAATTTTTTATTTTTGAATTTTTATATTATGAGATTAAATTTTTTTTATTTAAATTAGAAAAAAAAAATAAAGTATAGCAATATCTAGTAAATAACAGATCTGTAAATTTATTATTTTTTAATTTTTAAAATAAAAAATAAGTTCTTTTCTAATAATAGAAGAAAAAAATTCCAACAATATACAAAAAATAGAAAAATTGAAAAATGTTAAATTTTTTAAAGTAATTTATTCTTAATTTGTGAATAGGTGTAGCAAAAAAAGTCAACTGTCCGGGTGTAGCATTTTTCGGTGAATAAAAAGTAAAAAATATTATTAAAAAATTTAAAATTTTTATAAACTAAATTTTTTATTTTTGAATTTTTAAATTATATGATTAAATTATTTTTTTATATTATAAAAGTAAAATAAAGTCCAGCAATATCTAGTAAACAACAAATTTGAAAATTTATTATTTTCTTTTTTACTTTTTAAACAAAAAAATAAATTTTTTCTAATAGTAGAAAAATAAAAAACTCTAACAATATACAAAAAAACAAAATAATTGAAAAATTTTAAAATTAATTTATTCTTAATTTGTGAACAAGTGCAACAAAAAAAAGTCAAGTGTCCAGGTGTAGCATTATCCGGTGAATAAAAAATAAAAAATTTTAAAAATTTAAAAAACTAAATTTTTTATTTTTGAATTTTTTTATCTAAATTAGAAAAATAAAATAATGTCCAACAATATCTAGTAAACATCAGATCTATAAATTTATTACTTTTTTTAATTTTAAACTAAAAAAATAAATTTTTTTCTAATAGTACAAAAAGAAAAATTCTAAAAATATCTAAAAAATAAAAAATAAAAAATTTTAAAATTAATTTATTCTTAATGGGTGAACAGGTGTAGTAAAAAAAAGTTAAGTGTCTAGGTGTACCATTATCCGGTGAATAAAAAATATTTTGAAAAAAATAAAAAATTTTAATAACTAAATTTTTTATTTTTGAATTTTTATACTATGAGATTAAATTTTTTTATTTAAATTAGAAAAATAAAATAAAGTCTAGCAATATCTAGTAAATAACAGATCTGTAAATTTATTATTTTTTAATTTTTAAAATAAAAAATAAGTTCTTTTCTAATAATAGAAGAAAAAAAATTCCAACAATATACAAAAAATAGAAAAATTGAAAAATTTTAAATTTTTTTAAAGTAATTTATTCTTAATTTGTGAACAGGAGTAGCAAAAAAAGTCAACTGTCCAGGTGTAGCATTTTTCGGTGAATAAAAAGTAAAAAATATTATTAAAAATTTAAAATTTTATAAACTAAATTTTTTATTTTTTAATTTTTAAATTATATGATTAAATTATTTTTTTATAATATAAAAGTAAAATAAAGTCCAGCAATATCTAGTAAACAACAAATTTGTAAATTTATTATTTTCTTTTTTACTTTTTAAACAAAAAAATAATTTTTTTCTAATAGTAGAAAAATAAAAAACTCTAACAATATACAAAAAAACAAAATAATTGAAAAATTTTAAAATTAATTTATTCTTAATTTGTGAACAAGTGCAACAAAAAAAAGTCAAGTGTCCAGGTGTAGCATTATCCGGTGAATAAAAAATAAAAAAATTTAAAAAATTTAAAAATTTTAAAAAACTAAATTTTTTATTTTTGAATTTTTTTATCTAAATTAGAAAAATAAAATAATGTCCAACAATATCTGGTAAACATCAGATCTATAAATTTATTATTTTTTTTTAATTTTAAACTAAAAAAATAAAGTTTTTTTCTA
This sequence comes from Arachis ipaensis, assembly GCF_059453495.1. NCBI lineage: Eukaryota > Viridiplantae > Streptophyta > Magnoliopsida > Fabales > Fabaceae > Arachis > Arachis ipaensis. The sequence continues at coordinate 74,360,452 of NC_142438.1, forward strand.
ATAGTACAAGAATAAAAAATTCTAACAATATCTAAAAAATAAAAAATAAAAAATTTTAAAATTAATTTATTCTTAATGGGTGAACAAGTGTAGTAAAAAAAAGTCAAGTGTCTAGGTGTACCATTATCCGGTGAATAAAAAATATTTTGAAAAAAATAAAAAATTTTAATAACTAAATTTTTTATTTTTGAATTTTTATATTATGAGATTAAATTTTTTTATTTAAATTAGAAAAATAAAATAAAGTCTAGCAATATCTAGTAAATAACAGATCTGTAAATTTATTATTTTTTAATTTTTAAAATAAAAAATAAGTTCTTTTCTAATAATAGAAGAAAAAAATTCCAACAATATACAAAAAATAGAAAAATTGAAAAATTTAAAATTTTTTAAAGTAATTTATTCTTAATGGGTAAACAAGTGTAGTAAAAAAAAGTCAAGTGTCTGGGTGTACCATTATCCGGTGAATAAAAAATATTTTGAAAAAAATAAAAAATTTTAATAACTAAATTTTTTATTTTTGAATTTTTATATTATGAGATTAAATTTTTTTATTTAAATTAAAAAAATAAAATAAAGTCTAGCAATATCTAGTAAATAACAGATCTGTAAATTTATTATTTTTTAATTTTTAAAATAAAAAATAAGTTCTTTTCTAATAATAGAAGAAAACAAATTCCAACAATATACAAAAAATAGAAAAATTGAAAAATTAAAAATTTTTTAAAGTAATTTATTCTTAATGGGTAAACAAGTGTAGTAAAAAAAAGTCAAGTGTCTGGGTGTACCATTATCCGGTGAATAAAAAATATTTTGAAAAAAATAAAAAATTTTAATAACTAAATTTTTTATTTTTGAATTTTTATATTATGAGATTAAATTTTTTTTATTTAAATTAGAAAAAAAAAATAAAGTATAGCAATATCTAGTAAATAACAGATCTGTAAATTTATTATTTTTTAATTTTTAAAATAAAAAATAAGTTCTTTTCTAATAATAGAAGAAAAAAATTCCAACAATATACAAAAAATAGAAAAATTGAAAAATGTTAAATTTTTTAAAGTAATTTATTCTTAATTTGTGAATAGGTGTAGCAAAAAAAGTCAACTGTCCGGGTGTAGCATTTTTCGGTGAATAAAAAGTAAAAAATATTATTAAAAAATTTAAAATTTTTATAAACTAAATTTTTTATTTTTGAATTTTTAAATTATATGATTAAATTATTTTTTATATTATAAAAGTAAAATAAAGTCTAGCAATATCTAGTAAACAACAAATTTGAAAATTTATTATTTTCTTTTTTACTTTTTAAACAAAAAAATAAATTTTTTCTAATAGTAGAAAAATAAAAAACTCTAACAATATACAAAAAAACAAAATAATTGAAAAATTTTAAAATTAATTTATTCTTAATTTGTGAACAAGTGCAACAAAAAAAAGTCAAGTGTCCAGGTGTAGCATTATCCGGTGAATAAAAAATAAAAAATTTTAAAAATTTAAAAAACTAAATTTTTTATTTTTGAATTTTTTTATCTAAATTAGAAAAATAAAATAATGTCCAACAATATCTAGTAAACATCAGATCTATAAATTTATTACTTTTTTTAATTTTAAACTAAAAAAATAAATTTTTTTCTAATAGTACAAAAAGAAAAAATTCTAAAAATATCTAAAAAATAAAAAATAAAAAATTTTAAAATTAATTTATTCTTAATGGGTGAACAGGTGTAGTAAAAAAAAGTTAAGTGTCTAGGTGTACCATTATCCAGTGAATAAAAAATATTTTGAAAAAAATAAAAAATTTTAATAACTAAATATTTTATTTTTGAATTTTTATACTATGAGATTAAATTTTTTTATTTAAATTAGAAAAATAAAATAAAGTCTAGCAATATCTAGTAAATAACAGATCTGTAAATTTATTATTTTTTAATTTTTAAAATAAAAAATAAGTTCTTTTCTAATAATAGAAGAAAAAAAATTCCAACAATATACAAAAAATAGAAAAATTGAAAAATTTTAAATTTTTTTAAAGTAATTTATTCTTAATTTGTGAACAGGTGTAGCAAAAAAAGTCAACTGTCCAGGTGTAGCATTTTTCGGTGAATAAAAAGTAAAAAATATTATTAAAAAATTTAAAATTTTATAAACTAAATTTTTTATTTTTTAATTTTTAAATTATATGATTAAATTATTTTTTTATAATATAAAAGTAAAATAAAGTCCAGCAATATCTAGTAAACAACAAATTTGTAAATTTATTATTTTCTTTTTTACTTTTTAAACAAAAAAATAATTTTTTTCTAATAGTAGAAAAATAAAAAACTCTAACAATATACAAAAAAACAAAATAATTGAAAAATTTTAAAATTAATTTATTCTTAATTTGTGAACAAGTGCAACAAAAAAAAGTCAAGTGTCCAGGTGTAGCATTATCCGGTGAATAAAAAATAAAAAAATTTAAAAAATTTAAAAATTTTAAAAAACTAAATTTTTTATTTTTGAATTTTTTTATCTAAATTAGAAAAATAAAATAATGTCCAACAATATCTGGTAAACATCAGATCTATAAATTTATTATTTTTTTTTAATTTTAAACTAAAAAAATAAAGTTTTTTTCTAATAGTACAAGAATAAAAAATTCTAACAATATCTAAAAAATAAAAAATAAAAATTTTAAAATTAATTTATTCTTAATGGGTGAACAAGTGTAGTAAAAAAAAGTCAAGTGTCTAGGTGTACCATTATCCGGTGAATAAAAAATATTTTGAAAAAAATAAAAAATTTTAATAACTAAATTTTTTATTTTTGAATTTTTATATTATGAGATTAAATTTTTTTATTTAAATTAGAAAAATAAAATAAAGTCTAGCAATATCTAGTAAATAACAGATCTGTAAATTTATTATTTTTTAATTTTTAAAATAAAAAATAAGTTCTTTTCTAATAATAGAAGAAAAAAATTCCAACAATATACAAAAAATAGAAAAATTGAAAAATTTAAAATTTTTTAAAGTAATTTATTCTTAATGGGTAAACAAGTGTAGTAAAAAAAAGTCTAGTGTCTGGGTGTACCATTATCCGGTGAATAAAAAATATTTTGAAAAAAATAAAAAATTTTAATAACTAAATTTTTTATTTTTGAATTTTTATATTATGAGATTAAATTTTTTTATTTAAATTAGAAAAATAAAATAAAGTCTAGCAATATCTAGTAAATAACAGATCTGTAAATTTATTATTTTTTAATTTTTAAAATAAAAAATAAGTTCTTTTATAATAATAGAAGAAAACAAATTCCAACAATATACAAAAAATAGAAAAATTGAAAAATTAAAAATTTTTTAAAGTAATTTATTCTTAATGGGTAAACAAGTGTAGTAAAAAAAAGTCAAGTGTCTGGGTGTACCATTATCCGGTGAATAAAAAATATTTTGAAAAAAATAAAAAATTTTAATAACTAAATTTTTTATTTTTGAATTTTTATATTATGAGATTAAATTTTTTTTATTTAAATTAGAAAAAAAAATAAAGTATAGCAATATCTAGTAAATAACAGATCTGTAAATTTATTATTTTTTAATTTTTAAAATAAAAAATAAGTTCTTTTCTAATAATAGAAGAAAAAAATTCCAACAATATACAAAAAATAGAAAAATTGAAAAATGTTAAATTTTTTAAAGTAATTTATTCTTAATTTGTGAATAGGTGTAGCAAAAAAAGTCAACTGTCCGGGTGTAGCATTTTTCGGTGAATAAAAAGTAAAAAATATTATTAAAAAATTTAAAATTTTTATAAACTAAATTTTTTATTTTTGAATTTTTAAATTATATGATTAAATTATTTTTTTATATTATAAAAGTAAAATAAAGTCCAGCAATATCTAGTAAACAACAAATTTGAAAATTTATTATTTTCTTTTTTACTTTTTAAACAAAAAAATAAATTTTTTCTAATAGTAGAAAAATAAAAAACTCTAACAATATACAAAAAAACAAAATAATTGAAAAATTTTAAAATTAATTTATTCTTAATTTGTGAACAAGTGCAACAAAAAAAAGTCAAGTGTCCAGGTGTAGCATTATCCGGTGAATAAAAAATAAAAAATTTTAAAAATTTAAAAAACTAAATTTTTTATTTTTGAATTTTTTTATCTAAATTAGAAAAATAAAATAATGTCCAACAATATCTAGTAAACATCAGATCTATAAATTTATTACTTTTTTTAATTTTAAACTAAAAAAATAAATTTTTTTCTAATAGTACAAAAAGAAAAAATTCTAAAAATATCTAAAAAATAAAAAATAAAAAATTTTAAAATTAATTTATTCTTAATGGGTGAACAGGTGTAGTAAAAAAAAGTTAAGTGTCTAGGTGTACCATTATCCAGTGAATAAAAAATATTTTGAAAAAAATAAAAAATTTTAATAACTAAATTTTTTATTTTTGAATTTTTATACTATGAGATTAAATTTTTTTATTTAAATTAGAAAAATAAAATAAAGTCTAGCAATATCTAGTAAATAACAGATCTGTAAATTTATTATTTTTTAATTTTTAAAATAAAAAATAAGTTCTTTTCTAATAATAGAAGAAAAAAAATTCCAACAATATACAAAAAATAGAAAAATTGAAAAATTTTAAATTTTTTTAAAGTAATTTATTCTTAATTTGTGAACAGGTGTAGCAAAAAAAGTCAACTGTCCAGGTGTAGCATTTTTCGGTGAATAAAAAGTAAAAAATATTATTAAAAAATTTAAAATTTTATAAACTAAATTTTTAATTTTTTAATTTTTAAATTATATGATTAAATTATTTTTTTATAATATAAAAGTAAAATAAAGTCCAGCAATATCTAGTAAACAACAAATTTGTAAATTTATTATTTTCTTTTTTACTTTTTAAACAAAAAAATAATTTTTTTCTAATAGTAGAAAAATAAAAAACTCTAACAATATACAAAAAAACAAAATAATTGAAAAATTTTAAAATTAATTTATTCTTAATTTGTGAACAAGTGCAACAAAAAAAAGTCAAGTGTCCAGGTGTAGCATTATCCGGTGAATAAAAAATAAAAAAATTTAAAAAATTTAAAAATTTTAAAAAACTAAATTTTTTATTTTTGAATTTTTTTATCTAAATTAGAAAAATAAAATAATGTCCAACAATATCTTGTAAACATCAGATCTATAAATTTATTATTTTTTTTAATTTTAAACTAAAAAAATAAATTTTTTTTCTAATAGTACAAGAATAAAAAATTCTAACAATATCTAAAAAATAAAAAATAAAAAATTTTAAAATTAATTTATTCTTAATGGGTGAACAAGTGTAGTAAAAAAAAGTCAAGTGTCTAGGTGTACTATTATCCGGTGAATAAAAAATATTTTGAAAAAAATAAAAAATTTTAATAACTAAATTTTTTATTTTTGAATTTTTATATTATGAGATTAAATTTTTTTATTTAAATTAGAAAAATAAAATAAAGTCTAGCAATATCTAGTAAATAACAGATCTGTAAATTTATTATTTTTTAATTTTTAAAATAAAAAATAAGTTCTTTTCTAATAATAGAAGAAAAAAATTCCAACAATATACAAAAAATAGAAAAATTGAAAAATTTAAAATTTTTTAAAGTAATTTATTCTTAATGGGTAAACAAGTGTAGTAAAAAAAAGTCAAGTGTCTGGGTGTACCATTATCCGGTGAATAAAAAATATTTTGAAAAAAATAAAAAATTTTAATAACTAAATTTTTTATTTTTGAATTTTTATATTATGAGATTAAATTTTTTTATTTAAATTAGAAAAATAAAATAAAGTCTAGCAATATCTAGTAAATAACAGATCTGTAAATTTATTATTTTTTAATTTTTAAAATAAAAAATAAGTTCTTTTATAATAATAGAAGAAAACAAATTCCAACAATATACAAAAAATAGAAAAATTGAAAAATTAAAAATTTTTTAAAGTAATTTATTCTTAATGGGTAAACAGGTGTAGTAAAAAAAAGTCAAGTGTCTGGGTGTACCATTATCCGGTGAATAAAAAATATTTTGAAAAAAATAAAAAATTTTAATAACTAAATTTTTTATTTTTGAATTTTTATATTATGAGATTAAATTTTTTTTATTTAAATTAGAAAAAAAAATAAAGTATAGCAATATCTAGTAAATAACAGATCTGTAAATTTATTATTTTTTAATTTTTAAAATAAAAAATAAGTTCTTTTCTAATAATAGAAGAAAAAAATTCCAACAATATACAAAAAATAGAAAAATTGAAAAATGTTAAATTTTTTAAAGTAATTTATTCTTAATTTGTGAATAGGTGTAGCAAAAAAAGTCAACTGTCCGGGTGTAGCATTTTTCGGTGAATAAAAAGTAAAAAATATTATTAAAAAATTTAAAATTTTTATAAACTAAATTTTTTATTTTTGAATTTTTAAATTATATGATTAAATTATTTTTTTATATTATAAAAGTAAAATAAAGTCCAGCAATATCTAGTAAACAACAAATTTGAAAATTTATTATTTTCTTTTTTACTTTTTAAACAAAAAAATAAATTTTTTCTAATAGTAGAAAAATAAAAAACTCTAACAATATACAAAAAAACAAAATAATTGAAAAATTTTAAAATTAATTTATTCTTAATTTGTGAACAAGTGCAACAAAAAAAAGTCAAGTGTCTAGGTGTAGCATTATCCGGTGAATAAAAAATAAAAAATTTTAAAAATTTAAAAAACTAAATTTTTTATTTTTGAATTTTTTTATCTAAATTAGAAAAATAAAATAATGTCCAACAATATCTAGTAAACATCAGATCTATAAATTTATTACTTTTTTTAATTTTAAACTAAAAAAATAAATTTTTTTCTAATAGTACAAAAAGAAAAATTCTAAAAATATCTAAAAAATAAAAAATAAAAAATTTTAAAATTAATTTATTCTTAATGGGTGAACAGGTGTAGTAAAAAAAAGTTAAGTGTCTAGGTGTACCATTATCCGGTGAATAAAAAATATTTTGAAAAAAATAAAAAATTTTAATAACTAAATTTTTTATTTTTGAATTTTTATATTATGAGATTAAATTTTTTTATTTAAATTAGAAAAATAAAATAAAGTCTAGCAATATCTAGTAAATAACAGATCTGTAAATTTATTATTTTTTAATTTTTAAAATAAAAAATAAGTTCTTTTCTAATAATAGAAGAAAAAAAATTCCAACAATATACAAAAAATAGAAAAATTGAAAAATTTTAAATTTTTTTAAAGTAATTTATTCTTAATTTGTGAACAGGTGTAGCAAAAAAAGTCAACTGTCCAGGTGTAGCATTTTTCGGTGAATAAAAAGTAAAAAATATTATTAAAAAATTTAAAATTTTATAAACTAAATTTTTTATTTTTTAATTTTTAAATTATATGATTAAATTATTTTTTTATAATATAAAAGTAAAATAAAGTCCAGCAATATCTAGTAAACAACAAATTTGTAAATTTATTATTTTCTTTTTTACTTTTTAAACAAAAAAATAATTTTTTTCTAATAGTAGAAAAATAAAAAACTCTAACAATATACAAAAAAACAAAATAATTGAAAAATTTTAAAATTAATTTATTCTTAATTTGTGAACAAGTGCAACAAAAAAAAGTCAAGTGTCCAGGTGTAGCATTATCCGGTGAATAAAAAATAAAAAAATTTAAAAAATTTAAAAATTTTAAAAAACTAAATTTTTTATTTTTGAATTTTTTTATCTAAATTAGAAAAATAAAATAATGTCCAACAATATCTTGTAAACATCAGATCTATAAATTTATTATTTTTTTTAATTTTAAACTAAAAAAATAAATTTTTTTTCTAATAGTACAAGAATAAAAAATTCTAACAATATCTAAAAAATAAAAAATAAAAAATTTTAAAATTAATTTATTCTTAATGGGTGAACAAGTGTAGTAAAAAAAAGTCAAGTGTCTAGGTGTACTATTATCCGGTGAATAAAAAATATTTTGAAAAAAATAAAAAATTTTAATAACTAAATTTTTTATTTTTGAATTTTTATATTATGAGATTAAATTTTTTTATTTAAATTAGAAAAATAAAATAAAGTCTAGCAATATCTAGTAAATAACAGATCTGTAAATTTATTATTTTTTAATTTTTAAAATAAAAAATAAGTTCTTTTCTAATAATAGAAGAAAAAAAATTCCAACAATATACAAAAAATAGAAAAATTGAAAAATTTAAAATTTTTAAAGTAATTTATTCTTAATGGGTAAACAAGTGTAGTAAAAAAAAGTCAAGTGTCTGGGTGTACCATTATCCGGTGAATAAAAAATATTTTGAAAAAAATAAAAAATTTTAATAACTAAATTTTTTATTTTTGAATTTTTATATTATGAGATTAAATTTTTTTTATTTAAATTAGAAAAAAAAAATAAAGTATAGCAATATCTAGTAAATAACAGATCTGTAAATTTATTATTTTTTAATTTTTAAAATAAAAAATAAGTTCTTTTCTAATAATAGAAGAAAAAAATTCCAACAATATACAAAAAATAGAAAAATTGAAAAATGTTAAATTTTTTAAAGTAATTTATTCTTAATTTGTGAACAGGTGTAGCAAAAAAAGTCAACTGTCCGGGTGTAGCATTTTTCGGTGAATAAAAAGTAAAAAATATTATTAAAAAATTTAAAATTTTTATAAACTAAATTTTTTATTTTTGAATTTTTACATTATATGATTAAATTATTTTTTTATATTATAAAAGTAAAATAAAGTCCAGCAATATCTAGTAAACAACAAATTTGTAAATTTATTATTTTCTTTTTTACTTTTTAAACAAAAAAATAAATTTTTTCTAATAGTAGAAAAATAAAAAACTCTAACAATATACAAAAAAACAAAATAATTGAAAAATTTTAAAATTAATTTATTCTTAATTTGTGAACAAGTGCAACAAAAAAAAGTCAAGTGTCCAGGTGTAGCATTATCCGGTGAATAAAAAATAAAAAATTTTAAAAATTTAAAAAACTAAATTTTTTGTTTTTGAATTTTTTTATCTAAATTAGAAAAATAAAATAATGTCCAACAATATCTAGTAAACATCAGATCTATAAATTTATTACTTTTTTTAATTTTAAACTAAAAAAATAAATTTTTTTCTAATGGTACAAAAAGAAAAAATTCTAAAAATATCTAAAAAATAAAAAATAAAAAATTTTAAAATTAATTTATTCTTAATGGGTGAACAGGTGTAGTAAAAAAAAGTTAAGTGTCTAGGTGTACCATTATCCGGTGAATAAAAAATATTTTGAAAAAAATAAAAAATTTTAATAACTAAATTTTTTATTTTTGAATTTTTATATTATGAGATTAAATTTTTTTATTTAAATTAGAAAAATAAAATAAAGTCTAGCAATATCTAGTAAATAACAGATCTGTAAATTTATTATTTTTTAATTTTTAAAATAAAAAATAAGTTCTTTTCTAATAATAGAAGAAAAAAAATTCCAACAATATACAAAAAATAGAAAAATTGAAAAATTTTAAATTTTTTTAAAGTAATTTATTCTTAATTTGTGAACAGGTGTAGCAAAAAAAGTCAACTGTCCAGGTGTAGCATTTTTCGGTGAATAAAAAGTAAAAAATATTATTAAAAATTTTAAAATTTTTATAAACTAAATTTTTTATTTTTGAATTTTTAAATTATATGACTAAATTATTTTTTTATATTATAAAAGTAAAATAAAGTCCAGCAATATCTAGTAAACAACAAATTTGTAAATTTATCATTTTCTTTTTTACTTTTTAAACAAAAAAAATAATTTTTTTCTAATAGTAGAAAAATAAAAAATTCTAACAATATACAAAAAAACAAAATAATTGAAAAATTTTAAAATTAATTTGTTCTTAATTTGTGTACAAGTGCAACCAAAAAAAGTCAAGTGTCCAGGTGTAGTATTATCTGGTGAATAAAAAATAAAAAGGAATTTAAAAAATTTAAAAATTTTAAAAAACTAAATTTTTTATTTTTGAATTTTTATATTATGAGATTAAATTTTTTTTATTTAAATTAGAAAAATAAAATAAAGTCTAGCAATATCTAGTAAATAACAGATTTGTAAATTTATTATTTTTTAATTTTTAAAATAAAAAATAAGTTCTTTTCTAATAATAGAAGAAAAAAATTCCAACAATATACAAAAAATAGAAAAATTGAAAAATTTTAAATTTTTTAAAGTAATTTATTCTTAATTTGTGAACAGGTGTAGCAAAAAAAGTCAACTGTCCGGGTGTAGCATTTTTCGGTGAATAAAAAGAAAAAAATATTATTAAAAAATTTAAAATTTTTATAAACTAAATTTTTTATTTTTTAATTTTTAATTTTTAAATTATATGATTAAATTATTTTTTTATATTATAAAAGTAAAATAAAGTCCAGCAATATCTAGTAAACAACAAATTTGTAAATTTATTATTTTCTTTTTTACTTTTTAAACCAAAAAAATAATTTTTTTCTAATAGTAGAAAAATAAAAAATTCTAACAATATACAAAAAAAAAATAATTGAAAAATTTTAAAATTAATTTGTTCTTAATTTGTGTACAAGTGCAACCAAAAAAAGTCAAGTGTCCAGGTGTAGTATTATCTGGTGAATAAAAAATAAAAAGGAATTTAAAAAATTTAAAAATTTTAAAAAACTAAATTTTTTATTTTTGAATTTTTATATTATGAGATAAAAATTTTTTTATTTAAATTAGAAAAATAAAATAAAGTCTAGCAATATCTAGTAAATAACAGATCTGTAAATTTATTTTTTTTTAATTTTTAAAATAAAAAATAAGTTCTTTTCTAATAATAGAAGAAAAAAAATTCCAACAATATACAAAAAATAGAAAAATTGAAAAATTTTAAATTTTTTAAAGTAATTTATTCTTAATTTGTGAACAGGTGTAGCAAAAAAAGTCAACTGTCCGGGTGTAGCATTTTTCGGTGAATAAAAAGTAAAAAATATTATTAAAAAATTTAAAATTTTTTTAAACTAAATTTTTTATTTTTGAATTTTTAAATTATATGATTAAATTATTTTTTTATATTATAAAAGTAAAATAAAGTCCAGCAATATCTAGTAAACAACAAATTTGTAAATTTACTATTTTCTTTTTTACTTTTTAAACAAAAAAATAATTTTTTTCTAATAGTAGAAAAAAAAAAAACTCTAACAATATACAAAAAAACAAAATAATTGAAAAAATTTAAAATTAATTTATTCTTAATTTGTGAACAAGTGCAACCAAAAAAAGTCAAGTGTCCAGGTGTAGCATTATCCGGTGAATAAAAAATAAAAAAATTTAAAAAATTTAAAAATTTAAAAAAACTAAATTTTTTATTTTTGAATTTTTTTTATCTAAATTAGAAAAATAAAATAATGTCCAACAATATCTAGTAAACATTAGATCTTTAAATTTATTATTTTTTTAATTTTAAACTAAAAAAATAAATTTTTTTCTAATAGTACAAAAAGAAAAAATTCTAACAATATCTAAAAAATAAAAAATAAAAAATTTTAAAATTAATTTTTTCTTAATGGGTGAACAAGTGTAGTAAAAAAAAAATTTTAAAATGAAATTCCTATTTTATCTATCTCTTGTGCCTTTGAGTGATGATAATGGGCTTTGCGTGCTTTGGATTTGGGTTGAAGATGGCCTTTGTTGATTGCACTTGGAGTTGGAGAGAAACCCATTGTGAATTGGGACATAAAGCACAAAAGCTTGAGTCAAAGTTTGAGGCAAACTTTTTCTCAAGCTTTTTATATCAGCCACCCCCTTTTGCTGATATCCACGTTTGAGCTAAAGTTTGAGGTCAAACTTTTAGCCAAACGTGGATCACCTTGTATGCATGTGTGGGGTGCTACTTTGTCCTCTTGTCAACGTTTCCAATTTCATGCCAACTATAGACTATTATATATTGTTGGAAAGCTCTGAATGTCAGCTTTCTAACCCAATTAGAATCACCTCAATTTGACATCTACAACTCAAGTTATGCTCCTTTGAAGAGGACAGGGTCGCTGGCTTTGGTGTGCAGCGTTTGAGGTAAAGTTTGCCTCAAACGTGGTCGAAAACGCCAGTTCTGGAGGCTCAAACGTATTGTCCACCCCATACTATTATATATTGTTGGAAAGCCCTAAATGTTTACTTTCCAATGCCATTGAAAGCGCATCATTTGGAGCTCTACAGCTCGAGTTATACTCCGTCGAAGGTGCAGAGGTCAGTTGGCCTCACTGCAGGTTGCCACCATGTTCATTTATGCTCATTGCAGGGAAGTTTTCTCCCTCAATTTTAGTGTCCACCATGCAGTGCCATATATGCTAGGAAACTCTCGATTCCTACTTTCCATTGCTTTTTGAATCACCTCATTTGGAGCTCTGTAGCTCAAGTTATTCTTGTTGGAAGTATACCCCTTGTATGCCTTGTGGCGCCAACGTTTGCCAAAAAGTTTGACCTCAAACGTTGGCGCAAGCTTTTTCCTCCAGGGTATTGATTTTGTGATGCCAACGTTTGCCAAAAAGTTTGAGACAAACGTTGGCTCAAGCTTTTCTCCCAAAAGTTTGAGCTAAAGTTTGAGGTAAACTTTTGCTCAAACTTTTTTCCTCTGGAGTGTTTTCAACTCTTTTAAAAGTTTGAGCTAAAGTTTGAGGCAAACTTTTGCTCAAGCTTTTTGTTCTCTCTTGCTCCTAGCCATTCCTTCTTTCTTCAACCTTCTTCAAAACTCTTTTCACCTATCATCAATCAACCAAACACATCAAAGCTTTGCTTAAAATCATGAGTTTGTTATTCTTTCATAATATATGACAATTATAGCATAAAATCTCATGAAATTGCATTAATTCATCCATGGTTGATTGAATCAAAGGAAACATGGAAATCTACCCAATTGGCTTGCTTATGGCTCAAGAAAGTGCATAAAACCTATTGAAAACAAAGGAAAAAGCATAGAAAAACATGACATGGTGACATGTCATCACCTGACAGTTACAAGCTACTGCTATTTCCATTTTCTCTCAAAGACAAAGCCACTCAATGGTTGGAATTCTTCCCAAGAGACAGCATCAACAATTGGGATGATCTAGTAACCAAGTTCCTTGCCAAGTTTTACCCACCTCAAAGAGTTATTAGATTGAAGACTGAAGTGCAAACATTCACACAAATAGATGCTGAACCCTTGTATGAGGCATGGGAATAATACAAAGCTCTAATCAGGAAGTGTCCACCAGGAATGTTCAGTGAGTTAGACAGATTGCAAAATTTTTATGAAGGCTTAACACTGAAATCTCAAGAGGCTTTTGATTATTCAGCAGGAGGCTCTTTACAACTAATGAAAACGGCAGAGGAAGCCCAAAATCTCATTGATATGGTGGCCAACAATCAATATTTCTTTGCTCACCAAAGGCAACGCCAACCATCACAAAGGAAAGGAGTGATGGAGTTGGAAGGAGTGGACTCAATCCTAGCTCAAAACAAAATGATGCAGCAGCAAATTCAACAACAATTTGAGCAAATAAAAACCAAGAGGATTGATAGCCTCCAAGTTACAGCAGTCAACACAAGCAACCATCATCCACATGGGGACAAAATGAAGAAACTCAAGAGGAGCAACAGCAAGAACAAGTCCAGTACATGCACAACCAAAATTCTGGGCCAAATGAAGTCTATGGTGATACTTACAACCCTTCATGGAAGAACCATCCCAACCTCAGATGGGGAGACAACCACAATCAAACTCAACAGCCATGGCAGAGAAACTCAAACCAAAACAATTGGAAAAACACAAACCAAAACAACCAACAGAACAATAGCCAAGCCACATACAAAAAACCACAAAATACCTACCCCAATTCTAACCATCATCCATCCAATAACCAAGCCTCAAGTCAAAACACTTACCCTCAACCCTCAACACCCCACAATCAACCAATCTCACAAGAATCTCAAAGGATTAATAACTTGGAGCTCTTAATGGAAAAGATGATGAAGCACCTAGAGATGACATTGAGGAACTAGGAAGCCTCCATGAAAAATATGGAAAGGCAAATTGGACAACTCTCCAAGCAAATTACCATTGAAAGACCATCAAGCTCACTACCAAGTGACACCATTCCTAATCCAAAAGAGGAGTGCAAGGCAATAAAACTGAGGAGTGGAAAGATCCTGGTGAAAAATGAAGAAGCAACCAAGAAGTCAAAGAAAAGTGATGAGAAACAAGCTGAAGAAGAAGCAACCAATGACAAGGGGGAGACAGCAAACAAGCAGACCTCAGAAGAGCTCAAAGAAAGGGAAGATCAGCCACAAAAATCAAGGAAAGAGAAGGAAGCAATGAAAGAGCCAACCAAGGAACAAAGACAGGGAGTGAACTTCACACCACCTTTGCCATATCCTCAACGGTTCAACAAAGAGACTAAGGACCAACACTTTCTAAAATTTCTTGAAATCTTCAAGAAGTTGGAGATCAATATTCCCTTAGCTGAAGCACTTGAGCAAATGCCCCTGTATGCAAAGTTCTTAAAAGAACTCATCAACAAGAAAAGGAGTTGGCAAGAGAAAGAAACCATACTTCTCACTGAAGAATGTAGTGTTGTGATTCAAGGAGTCATCCCACCAAAGCTTAAAGATCCAGGGAGCTTTGTAGTTTCATGTACCATAGGCAAAATGACCCTAGACAAAGCTCTCTGTGACCTTGGTGCTAGCATCAATCTGATGCCGTTATCAATGATGAGAAAGCTTGCCATAGAGGAACTCAAACCTACCAGGATCTTTGGTGATGGATGACAGATCAATCAAGACACCCAATGGCATTGTGGAAAACCTGTTAGTGAAGGTTGGGGAGTTTATCTTCCCAGCAGACTTCGTAATTCTGGATACAGAGGAAGAAGGAAACAACTCAATCATCTTGAGAAGGCCATATTTAGCCACAGCCAGAGCCATTATTGATGTAGAGAAGGGAGAGATGATTTTTAGAGTACATAATGAGCAAATGGTCATCAATGTCTTCAAATCAATGTAACACCCTCCTGAACAAGAAAATTACATGAAGGTGGGCATGATAGAAAGTCTAGTGGAGGAAATGTTAGAAGCCACTTGTCATGAGCAACAGGAAGAAGAGGTGGTAGAAATCTCTAGTGAAGACAAGGAGAAAGAGAAGCCAAAACAGGAATTGAAACCTCTTCTCCCTCACCTCAAATATGTGTTCCTGGGAGAAGAAGAGACCCTACCAGTGATTATTAACTCCTCCTTGAATATGGAAGAAGAAACAAAGCTGATTGAAGTGTTGAAAGCTCACAAAGCAGCCTTGGGGTGGACAATTGACGATATCAAAGGTATTAGCCCAGCCATTTGTATGCATAAAATTTTGCTGGAAGAAGAATCAAAGCCTGTGGTCCAACCCCAAAGAAGGTTCAACCCAGCCATGAAGGAGGTAGTTCAAAAGGAAGTCATGAAGTTGTGGAATGCTGGAATAATTTTCCCAATCTCTGACAGCTCATGGGTGAGCCCAGTTCAAGTTGTACCAAAAAAGGGAGGAATGACGGTCATCACCAATGAGAAGAATGAGTTGATCCCTACTAGGACAGTGACTGGGTGGAGGATGTGCATAGACTATAGAAGATTGAATGATGCCACAAGGAAAGACCATTTCCCTCTCCCATTCATTGATCAGATGCTGGAAAGATTAGCTGGCCATGCTTATTATTGTTTCTTAGATGGGTATTCTGGTTACAATCAAATCGTGGTGGACCCTAAAGATCAAGAGAAAACTGCCTTCACATGTCCATTTGGAGTTTTTGCATACAGGAGGATGCCCTTTGGGCTGTGCAACGCCCCAGCCACATTTCAGAGGTGTATGCTTTCCATTTTCTCAGATATGGTTGAAAAATTTTTAGAAGTCTTCATGGATGATTTTTCTGTCTTTGGAAATTCATTTAACACCTGTTTGCATCATTTAACTCTTGTTTTGAAAAGATGCTAAGAAACTAACTTGATCTTAAACTGGGAAAAATGCCATTTCATGGTTCCTGAAGGGATAGTTCTTGGGCATAAGGTGTCATGCAGAAGTATAGAAGTTGATAAAGCTAAAATAGAAATTATTGAAAAACTTCCTATACCCGTTAATGTGAAAGCAGTTAGGAGTTTTCTTGGGCATGTGGTGCACAAATTGTGAATCACACTTTTCACAACTCGTACCACTGACCAGCAAGTGCACTGGGTCGTCCAAGTAATACCTCACGTGAGTAAGGGTCGAATCCCACGGAGATTGTTGGTTTGAAGCAATCTATGGTTATCTTGTAAATCTTAGTCAGGAAGTCAATTATGTTTATCAGTTGAATTGCAAATAAACAAGAAAGCATGGATTAAAGGTTACTTGTTATGCAGTAATGGAGAATATGTTGGAGTTTTGGAGATGCTTTGTCTTCTGAATCTCTGCTTTCCTCTGTCTTCTAATTCACGCACGCACGTCCTCCTATGGCAAGCTGTATGTAGGGGATCACCGTCGTCAATGGCTACATCCCATCCTCTCAGTGAAGAATATGCTCACATGCTCTGTCACAGCACGGCTAATCATCTGTCGGTTCTCGATCATACTGGAATAGGATTCTTCATCCTTTTGCATTTGTCACTAACGCCCAGCACTCGCGAGTTTGAAGCTCGTCACATCATTCGATCATTGAATCCTACTCGGAATACCACAGACAAGGTTTAGACTTTCCGGATTCTCAAGAATGCCGCCATCAGTTCTAGCTTATACCACGGAGATTCTGATTAAGGAATCTAAGAGACACTCATTCAATCGGATATAGAACGGAGGTGGTTGTCAGGCACACGTTCATGGTCTGAGGAAGGTGATGAATGTCACAGATCATCACCTTCATCCCAGTTAAGCGCGAATGAACATCTTAGATAGGAACAAGCGTGTTTGAATGGAAAACAGAAATACTTGCATTAATTCATCGAGACACAGCAGAGCTCCTCACCCCCAACAATGGAGTTTAGAGACTCATGCTGTTAAAGAGTACAAAGTTTAGATCTAAAATGTCATGAGGTGTAAAATAAGTCTCTAAAAGTTGTTTAAATACTAAATTAGTAGCCTAGGTTTACAAAAAATGAGTAAACTATGATGGATGATGCAGAGATCCACTTCTGGGGCCCACTTGGTGTGTGCTGGGGTTGAGATTTAAGCAATTCACGTGCAGAGGCCATTCGTGGAGTTGAACGCCAGTTTTTGTGCCAGTTTGGGCGTTCAACTCCAGCTTTTGATCCTTTTCTGGCGCTAGACGCCAGAATTGGGCAGAGAACTGGCGTTGAACGCCAGTTTACGTCATCTATCCTTGTGTAAAGTATGGACTATTATATATTGATGGAAAGCCCTGGATGTCTACTTTCCAACGCAATTGAAAGCATGCCATTTCGAGTTCTGTAGCTCCAGAAAATCCACTTTGAGTGCAGGGAGGTCAGAATCCAACAGCATCAGCAGTCCTTTTTCAGCCAGAATCAGATTTTTGCTCAGCTCCTTCAATTTCAGCCAGAAAAATACCTGAAATTACAGAAAAACACAAAACTCATAGTAAAGTCCAGAAATATGAATTTTTCCTAAAAAATAATGGAAATAAACTAAAAACTATCTAGAACATACTCAAAACTATATGAAATTAACCCCAAAAAGTGTATAAAATATCCGCTCATCACAACACCAAACTTAAACTGTTGCTTGTCCTCAAGCAACTAGACAAATAAAATAGAAGACTAATAGGTTGAGAAGCAATAATATCTCAGAGTTTTTTTTTTTTGAGTGAAGCTCAGATTCTAATTAGATGAGCGGGACTAGTAGCTTTTTGCTTCTGAACAGTTTTGGCATCTCACTTTATCCATTGAAGCTCAGAGTGATTGGCATCTATAGGAACTTAGAATTCAGATAGTGTTATTGATTCTCCTATTTCAGTGTGGTGATTCTTGAACACAGCTAACAAGTAACAAAAGTCCAAATGGACAAAAGTCTTTTCTTATGGAAGCCTTGAGTTGCTAGATGAAGCCACACAGAGCCACTTCACAGCAAATGGACATAGAGCAAAGCCTTATTTAGGAGGACAATGGGACAAGGAAAAGGAAGTTCAGTACCTGAACTGAACAAACACAGAGAATGTCAAGCTAGTGACAATAAAAGAGCGCTTGTTGGGAGGCAACCCAACCTGAGGTAGTTTCTTTTCATAGTTATTTCAATAAAGAGGTTAATTAGCCTTATCTATATTGTAAAAAGCTAAGTTTGGTGTTGCACACCAAAACAATATAAGGGAGAATGAAGGATTCTAAGTTTGGTGTTCCACCAAAATCTCATCATAAAACATATTCTCACCCCCTACATAATGCTAGCTTTGAGCATTTAGATAAACTAGTTAACTATTTTGCTGTTTCCAAATCATTAGTTTATTTCTTTTGAAAAAGAAAAAGAGTTCACATATAATTTGTTGCATGAGAAATATTGGCAAGGAACTAAGTTTGGTGTTCACACACCAAAATAAGTTCGAGAGCCCACACACAAGCTTTGCAGATTTACCAACACCTAAAAGGGTTGAACAACAAGCAACATTTGAGGAGCAGGCAGAAAAATAGCCAACAAATTAAAAGAACACCTGAATTACAACTCAAAAGGAGCAAATGGAAGTAAGAATGGAAAACTGCAACTCAACAGGTTGTATCTATTCTTGATCCTTGTTGTTATGTAATGAATTAATTCAGAGAGTCCTTTATGTCTGGCTGGAATGATTATTTAGTTGCAAGTGGAAGTACATGTTAAAGAAAGCTATCTGCATAATTTTTGCTTGAAAGTTATCTGCATAATAATTGTCATCACTCATTAACTTGAATACTTTGTTTTGTTTTTCCCTTGCTGTTTGAATAAAAGAAAGATGTTTGATTTAGAAAAGTAATTGTTCAATGTTGTAAAAGTTAGAATGAAAGTTAGTGGTGGTGTGTGTTTGATTCAACTATCAGCTCATGGAATAAATGTTGCAGAATGACTTGTTTCTTGAAGCTTAAGCTAGTTTGCTGCTATGATCCTTCAATTAATGAAAGCCCCTTGAAAATAAACCAAAACAGAAAGAAAAGGAAAGAAGAAAAGCCAAAAGTTGGCAAAGAAACAAACAATAAGGCTAGACACCAATAGCTTGGACCCTAGGACATATGCCTGTGGTGTTTGTGTACTAGGATATGCTTGGACAAGTAGGTTCTAAGGAGTATTTTAAAACTTGGCAACTTAGATCAACTGATTTGGGATTGCCAACTGAAATTCCACAATAAAGAGCAACCTAGATACAAAACATTTAGTGATCCAAAGAGATGCTAGGCATCAATGATCCTAGGAAGAAAAAGGTGAGCCATGTGTCTGTGGTGAAAAAAATGTTGAGTGAAAATAAGCCAAAGGCCACTGCAACATTTGCCACCAAGCCTTTAATAAGTAATAAGCTCTGAAATGCAAAAGAAAGAAGAAAAAGCTAACAAGGGAATTAAGCAAAAAGGTAAGGAATCATAGCAGCAACCTTGGTGAACCCTTAAGGAAACATTGTTTGTTTTGACAGCAAGTAATAAATGAGCTATTTTTGATCTGCATAAAACCCCATAAACAAAATTCAACTATTTGCCTAATAAGGACATGCATAATTATCTATTTCATTCTATCTTCTCTTATGTTTAAGTGCTTGTTTGGGGACAAGCAAGTTTTAAGTTTGGTGTTGTGATGTGATGACTGTGCATCATGTTATGTTTTTCTATACTTTTTCATATAAAAATCAATTCATAATGCTTAATTATGGGAGTGTTTTGGTGATTAAATTGAATATTGCTTTGATTGCTTGAGTTAATGAATTTTGTAGAAAATGATAGAAAAAGAAGCAATAAAAGCACTAATAAAGGAAGCACACTCCCAAGGTGGCAAAAGAGTTGGAAACAAACTCAAAGAGAAGTAAAGAGGATTTGCAATCCTAACCTCTTCACACTCTAACAAGAATAACTCGAATTACAAAGCTCCAAATGAGGTGATCTTAGTGCCATTGGAAAGTAGACTTCCAGAGCTTTCTAACCATATATAATACTCTATAATGGACACTGATTTGAGGGGACAAATTGCTATTCGTCTAGCTTCACAATTTCAGCGTAAAACAAGTCCATGCATTTCGCCAGACTGACCTCTTCACCTTCAAAAGAGCATAACTTGGGCAAGAGAAGTCCAAATGACATGATTCTAGCGGCGTTAGAAAGCTGAGATCCAGAGCTTTCCAATGATATATAATAATCTATAGTTGGCATTCATTTTGTGGACCCAAACAGACTAATCATTCAGCGAGCAAGGTTTCCCAAACCTTCACAAGCCCAAAATGCCACTTCAATGACACTCCACATTGGGCCACTTCCAAATACTCCAATCCCTTCATTTATTCTTTAATATTTCAAGCTTCTATGAAGGGAATTAAAAGTTCACAAGCCCAAGTCAAGCCACAATTAACAATCAATCAAGGCCACAAGAATCATCTAGAAGTAATTAGGAAATTTGCATTTGATTTTAATTTCATTTGAATTTGTAATTTAGAGAACTTATAAATAGGACCTTAGCTTTATCATTTGACACACGCCATGGAGGGGTGGAGATGACTCCATTCCCCTTTCATTCTCATTCTCTTCTCTTCTTCCATTTTCTTTCATACACACTTTTGTAAATATTTTGCTATGAGTTTCTAATTTCTAACATTTGGGAAAGAGAGCTCTATTGCAATTTAATGGATTGATTTATTTTCATTCTTCATCTTCAATTCTTCTTTCATTGCTTCTTTAGAGAGAGTCTTTGTGCTTCAAAGATCTAATTACTATCGAGAGAGGGATTAGATCTATTTAAATTCTATGATGAACTTGAGAAAGAAGTCATAGAATTTAGTTTGAGGCTCTTCTCTCACAACTCTCTTGA
Source organism: Arachis ipaensis (assembly GCF_059453495.1). Taxonomy (NCBI): domain Eukaryota; kingdom Viridiplantae; phylum Streptophyta; class Magnoliopsida; order Fabales; family Fabaceae; genus Arachis; species Arachis ipaensis. The sequence goes on from NC_142438.1 coordinate 74,381,455, forward strand.
TTGATAATTCTTAGCTTGATATGTGAGATGTAATCACTTTGAATTGAAATCTTGAGGGTTGTGTGGCTCTAAATTAGAGACCATTCTTTATCTCTTCTCATGAGCAATTAGATCAAGAGATTGGCAATTGATCAAGTTAAGAGAAATCAAATCACCAAGAGATTGGGGTTTGATTACTTAAGATTTGCCAAGAGATCAATGATTACATGATTGAAGTGGAGATGAGAATTGTTGATCTTGAGAATAAAATATCTCTTTATCCCAAAGTTAATTTCATTCTTAATTCTTGTTCTTTACTTCTTGTCTTTAATTCTTGTCATTTAATTGTTCTCTTTAAATTCTTGTCATTTACTCATGCACTTTTATGGCTTTATTTACTTTTGCACATTTATGCATTCCAAGTGTTTGTAGAAATACTTCACTTGGTTTTACTTTCTAGTCATTTACTTTCTTGCACTTTACTTTCTTTCACTTTATTTTCTTGTACTTTCCATTCTTTGCAATTTACATTTTTGCAATTTATTTTTCAGCACTTTAATTTCTTGTCATTTACTTTCCTTGCACTTTATTACTTTTATTTAATTTCAAGTCATTTACATTTCTTGTTGCTTATCACTCAAACTTGAATCGTCTAACTAGAATAATTAATCAACTATTGCTTGCTTAATCCATTAATCCTCGTGGGATCGACCTCACTCTAAGTGAGTTTTACTACTTGATACGACCCGGTATACTTGCCGGTAGTTATACGTGAAATTAATTTTTTTACGTATCAAGTTTTTGGTGCCGTTGCTGGAGATTAATTGTGATTAACAAACTACCGGTTGATTGATTATCTAGATTAGGCATTTTTATTATTCTTTCATTTTTTTTGTCATTTACTTTGCCTTTTTTTTATTTCTCTTTTGTTATTACTAGTAAGGTGTTTGTGTTATTGCCTCACTAAGAATTCTTTAGTTGTGACACAAGGAATTTCAATTTCTCTTGGTAGTTGTGTTTGATACAATATTTTTCAATTAAAATGGAGTTTACCTCATATGTTGATCAATCATATTACATGGGATATTGTCCACCACCACAAAATGATTCATGTCATTATCCTCATGGTGGATGGGAATATCAACATGAAATGATGGATAATGAGCAATCAATCCAAATGGGACATGCCCCAAGGTCACACAATGATCAAGCAAGTTACATGGGGTATTTTCTACCACCACAAAATGATTCAAGTTACCATACTAATTGTGGTTGGGGAGATCAAGAACAAGGAATGATGGAGTTTGAGCAATCAAACCAAATGGGATACTTGCCAAGGTCTCAAAATGATTTGTACTCCTATGAATGGAACAACTATCCAAATTGTGGTTGGGAAGGACAAAACCAAAGAGAATTCAATGTTTTCTATCCCATCCATCAAGAACCATCATCATTTGATTGTCCCTCATATACACTCATGCAAGATTGCACAACCTCACTTCATGATTTTTCATGTCAAAACTCTTCATCACTTGAGTATGCCTCTACACAAAGTTTTTTCCAAAATCCATACAACTCATTTCACCAACCACAAAATTTATTTTACAACTCACAAAACTCCTTCCATATCCCTCAACAAAACTTCACCACAACATTCACAAGTCCACAAAATTCACCCCAACCTTCTCCTCTCTTGCTACAAATAGAACAATGCCTTCAAAGTACATTAGAAACTCAAGAGAGAAATAGAGAACTCTTGGAAAGACAAGAACAATCTTGGAAAGAACAAGAAATCCTCTTCAAGAAGATGGATGGGCACTTAGAGCAAATAAGGAAACACTTAGGATTGCCAAGCATTGAGGATGAAAACCAATTTGTAAAGGAGGAATTGGAAGAGCAAGAAAAAGAGGCCCTTATGCCAAGTGAAATCCCAATGAAGAAGGAGGTTGTAAGGGAGGAAAACAATCAAGGGAGTCCACACTCCAAGGAAGTGGAGAATTGCATGGAGGATGATTTAATTGAACCATCAATCCAAGAGGTTCTTGATGAAGAGGACACTCCAACCATCACACAACACCTAAGTCTTGAAATCAAGGAAGTGAAGACAACTAATAAAAACACTCAAAGAAGGGTTGTGACCAAGAAACAAAAGACAACATTCATGAAAAAGAGAAGGTCAACAAAAAGCAATCCAACCCCCACCCCAACAAGCAAGAGGAATCAAGCTAATAACAACAAAAGAAGGCTTGTTAGGAGGTAATCAAATCAAGGGGCATCAATTTTCTCTTCTTCTCCCTTGAAGTCCTTTCTCTTAACCAATTGGAAGAAGAAGAAGAAAATTCAAGAACCAACATGTCAAGCTAATGAAATTAAAAGAGCGCTTGTTGGGAGGCAACCCAACCGTTGGTAACATTTTCTTTCTTGCTTAGTTTACTTTCAATAATTTGGCATATGATTGCATTCTAAGTTTGGTGTTGCATGCAACAATTTGATCTTCAATCTTTAGTGGGTACTTGCATCATTCTAAAATGAAAGTGTCACACTAAGTTTGGTGTTGCCACTTACCTTTCATGCATGGTACCATGCACAACTCACTTATTAATGCAATCATATTGTCTCTTATCTTTGTGCCTTGATTGTCATCTTTAATTTTTGCTTGCTTAAATACATGCATTACTTACATCTCTTCTTGAAGACATTCATGATTAATCATAAATTCCATCACCACTATTTTATTTGTTGCTTGAGGATAAGCAATTATTCTAAGTTTGGTGTTGGGAAAGGAAGGAGTAGGAGGAAAATGACAACAATAAACATGAAGATCTACAAGGTGGTTAAGTTCCTTTTCCTCTTATTTATCTTCTATACTTTCAATTGCATGATTGTCTTCCATTTCTTTTATATGCTTGTGTGTTCTTCTTTTTGAAAAAGCATAGCTTGATATTTGAATTGTAACATGTTGCTATGACATTATAACTACCATCTTGAATTTTGTGAATCAAAGTAATTAAGTATCATGATCATAAACAAACAAGGTAATTATAGAAGAATCTAGCATGAGCATATAAGTATTGGACGGCTAGCATAACTATTGTTGCTCAATTGCATTTGAATTTGTTTAATTGAAGTTTTCATCTAGGACATTTTATGAAATGTTTGAAATATTGAAAACCTTGAACAAGCAAATCAATTAAATGATTAAGAAAGAAAAAGGGAAAAATGAGAAAGTTGAAGGCTCTGAGTACCAATGACAATTCATTAGTCAAGTACTTGTGGTGTGATGAGATATTTTGGTGAGAAACGAATCTCTCCCAAAACACCCACAACTAACCGGCAAGTGTACCGGGTCGTATCAAGTAATAAAAACTCACGGGAGTGAGGTCGATCCCACAGGGATTGAAGGATTGAGCAATTTTAGTTTAGTGGTTGATTTAGTCAAGCGAATCAAGTGTTGGTTGGGTGATTTGTGATTTGCAGAATGTAAATTGCATGAAATTAAAGAGAGCGGGAAAGTAAATTGCTGAAACTTAAAGAACAAGAAATTAAATGGCAGAAACTTAAAGTGCAAGAAATGTAAATTGCAGAAACTTAAAGTGCAAGAAATGTAAATTGCTTGGAATGTAAAGGGGGTTGGGATGTGGATTTGCAGAATTTAAACAAGGAAAAACTAAATTGCATCAAACAGAAGAAGGAAAAGGGAATTGGGATTGAACCGGATCTTATAACAGCAAAGTGAATAAACAATGAAAGCATTAAACAGAGAATTGAAATGAGAATTCAGATCTCAGGACCCAGAGACTAGAAAACCAAGTCTAGATCTCAATGCCTTCCTAGATCCAACAAGATCAATAGCAAAGGAAATGTAAATTGCAAAGGAAAGAGATGAAGAACAATGAACCGGAAATGAAATTCAGTAAATAAAGCAAAGAGATCCAAGATTGAGATTGAAACAGAATTTCTTCAATTCTCCAATCCAAGATCTAAGACAAATGTAAAATGAAATTGAAAGCAATGAAAGCAAGAAATTAAAGTTCACTCAAGTTCAAAAGCTCTCCGAAAACTATTATGAAAATTCTAAAAGGAAAGCTCCCCGAATAACTTGAATTCTATCCTATTTATACACTTTCCAAAATGATCTTCAAGCCTTGAGTTGGGCCTTTGTTCTTGGTGGAATTGGGTTGAAAGAGGCCTTGGTTGATTGCTCTTGAAGTTTGAAGAAGAACCGAAGTGAACCAATTGAACCGGAAATGAAGTTAGCCAAAGTTGGTCTTAACGTTAGGGCCAAAGTTAGGGGTCTAACTTTGACCCCAACTTTTCATAGCAGCAAGCCACATCCTTCTGGTTTGGACGTTGGTGCCAACGTTAGGGGTCTAACTTTGACCCTAACGTTGGCAATGCTTAGTGCTAGTGGCGCCAACGTTAGCCTCCAAGTTAGGGGGCTAACGTTGGCGCAAACGTTGGCCTTCTCCCCCTTTATAGCTCATGTGCCAACGTTAGCCTCCAAGTTAGGGGGCTAACGTTGGCGCAAACGTTGGTGGCCTAGGGAGGAAGTTTCTCTTGCCAACGTTAGCCTCCAAGTTAGGGGGCTAACGTTGGCTCAAACGTGGGGAGCCCAGGGAGTACTTCATGCCCAACGTTAGCCTCTAAGTTAGGGGGCTAACGTTGGGGCTAACTTCATGCCTCCAAGTTCAATTTCACTTATCCCTTTCTTCACTTCTAGCCATTCCTCTTTGCTTCAACCTTTTTCCAAGCTTTCTTCACCTATCATAAATCAACCAAACTCATCAAAGCTATGCTCAAAATCATGAGATATTCAATCTTTCATAATATGCAACAAATATAGCACAAAACCTCATGAAATGGCATGAATTCATATATGGTTGGTTCAATCAAGGGAAACATGAAAATCTACTCTATTAGCTTGCTTGTAGCTCAAGAAAGTGCATAATTCTAATGAAAACTAAAGAAAAAGACTAGCTAAAATAGGCTAGGATGACTTGTCATCATGGTGTTTATGTATCAAGCAAAAAGCTTGAAAACAAAACACTTAGAGTCAAGACTAGGCTCAAGTGCAAAGCACTCCCTCAAAGCTCAAGGCTCTAAGCACCAATGATTAGAAGGAACGTATAGAAAAGAAATAAATGAGCTTAAAGAGTCCTCTAATTAAATGCTTGTGGTGCTTATGTATCAAGTGGTAATACTTGAAAACAAAGCATTTAGAGTCGAAGCTTTTAACTAATGGTGCAAAGCACCCAAGAAGCTAAGCTAAGAAAAAGATGAAAAGCTTGTTCAAAGAAGGAATATAAGGAAAAGATTTCATAAAGTGAGCTAGATAGAAACATCAATCATTTGAATTTCTTTTGTGATTGTTGCATACATAGTAAACTAGCCAACCATGAACATAAAAATTGCTAATCTTCTTACCTTGGTTTGTCAAACTTTATTGCATGGTTCTTTGTTTGCTTGAGGACAAGCAAAGTTTAAGTTTGGTGTTGTGATGTGATGACTGTGCATCATGTTATGTTTTTCTATACTTTTTCATATAAAAATCAATTCATAATGCTTAATTATGGGAGTGTTTTGGTGATTAAATTGAATATTGCTTTGATTGCTTGAGTTAATGAATTTTGTAGAAAATGATAGAAAAAGAAGCAATAAAAGCACTAATAAAGGAAGCACACTCCCAAGGTGGCAAAAGAGTTGGAAACAAACTCAAAGAGAAGTAAAGAGGATTTGCAATCCTGACCTCTTCACACTCTAACATAAATAACTCGAGTTACAAAGCTCCAAATGAAGTGATCTCAGTGCAATTGGAAAGTAGACTTCCAGAGCTTTCTAACCATATATAATACTCTATAGTGAACACTGATTTGAGGGGACAAATTGCTATTTGTCTAGCTTCACAATTTCAGCGTAAAACAAGTCCCTGCATTTCGCCAGACTGACCTCTTCACCTTCAAAAGAGCATAACATGGGCAAGAGAAGTCCAAATAACATGATTCCAGCGGCGTTAGAAAGCTGAGATCCAGGGCTTTCCAATGATATATAATAATCTATAGTTGGAATTCATTTTAAGGACCCAAATAGACCAATCATTCAGCGAGTAAGGTTTCCCAAACCTTCACAAGCCCAAAATGCCACTTCAATGACACTCCACATTGGGCCACTTCCAAATACTCCAATCCCTTCATTTATTCTTCAATATTTCAAGCTTCTATGAAGGGAATTAAAAGTTTACAAGCCCAAGTCAAGCCACAATTAACAATCAATCAAGGCCACAAGAATCATCTAGAAGTAATTAGGAAATTTGCATTTGATTTTAATTTCATTTGAATTTGTAATTTAGAGAACTTATAAATAGGACCTTAGCTTCATCATTTGACACACGCCATGGAGGGGTGGAGGTGACTCCACTCCCCTTTCATTCTCATTCTCTTCTCTTTTTCCATTTTCTTTCATACACACTTTTGTAAATATTTTGCTATGAGTTTCTAATTTCTAACATTTGGGAAAGAGAGCTCTATTGCAATTTAATGGGTTGATTTATTTTCATTCTTCATCTTCAATTCTTCTTTCATTGTTTCTTTAGAGAGAGTCTTTGTGCTTCAAAGATCTAATTACTATCGAGAGAGGGATTAGATCTATTTGAATTCTATGATGAACTTGAGAAAGGAGTCATAGAATTTAGTTTGAGGCTCTTCTCTCACAACTCTCTTGATTGATAATTCTTAGCTTGATATGTGAGATGTAATAACTTTGAATTGAAATCTTGAGGGTTGTGTGGCTCTAAATTAGAGACCATTCTTTATCTCTTCTTATGAGCAATTAGATCAAGAGATTGGCAATTGATCAAGTTAAGAGAAATCAAATCACTAAGAGATTGGGGTTTGATTACTTAAGATTTGCCAAGAGATCAATGATTACATGATTGAAGTGGAGATGAGAATTGTTGATCTTGAGAATGCAATATCTCTTTATCCCAAAGTTAATTTCATTCTTAATTCTTGTTCTTTACTTCTTGTCTTTAATTCTTGTCATTTAATTGTTCTCTTTAAATTCTTGTCATTTACTCATGCACTTTTATGGCTTTATTTACTTTTGCACATTTATGCATTCCAAGTGTTTGTAGAAATACTTCACTTAGTTTTACTTTCTAGTCATTTACTTTCTTGCACTTTATTTTCTTGTACTTTCCATTCTTTGCAATTTACATTTTTGCAATTTATTTTTCAACACTTTAATTTCTTGTCATTTACTTTCCTTGCACTTTATTGCTTTTATTTAATTTCAAGTCATTTACATTTCTTGTTGCTTATCACTCAAACTTGAATCGTCTAACTAGAATAATTAATCAACTATTGCTTGCTTAATCCATTAATCCTCGTGGGATCGACCTCACTCTAAGTGAGTTTTACTACTTGATACGACCCGGTATGCTTGCCGGTAGTTATACATGAAATCCTAATTTTTTCCGTCACTTCAATCTTGGGAAGGATTAAGCATCATCAATCAAAGAGGAAAAGAAGGATGTAAAGACCAACAATGATGATGATAAGGAGTAAAGCAAGTGAACTCCAAAAGGTTGTATTGTTAAGTGATTGTCTTTTACTTAAAACTGTTATGATTGAAAGTGATACTGCACCCCTGCTTGTCTGCTTAGCATAATCTCTTTAAAAGTTCAATAACTAAGATGCTAAATACATCATAGCACCATACACTTGAGAATTTGCTTACACTCAAGATCCATAAATTGCAAACAGAGAACAGTTCTTTGAAAAGAATGATTGAGGAGTCAAAAATTTGTTTTGAGGCAAGCAAAAGATTAAGAGAAGTGGTGGTTCTAGTTGTATGATTGTGTATTGAGGTTGCATGTTTGTGAAAACCTGCATGGGAGCTCATAGGCAGGAAATAGAGTTCAAAGAAGTATTGTGGAGATTCTCAAATATCTTTTGATCCAAGAAGCAGCAAAAAAAAAAAAAGAAGAGAACATGGCAAAAGGCTCTGAGCATCAATTACTAGGAAGAAAAAGAAAGAAATAAGAACTCAAAGAGTTATTATCCTAGTTAAATGCTTGTGGTAGAATTGTGTCAAAGAGAGAGGCTTGAGCAAGTAAATCCTAAGGGGTGCTTCAACACCTAATACCTTAAGACCAACTGGTTCGGGAGTATTGATTGAAAGCTCATCTAAAGAGCCGCTTTGAGACATGACACTTAGAGTCAAGGCCAAGACACAAAAACTATAAGACTGCTTCAAGGTGATTACCTATAGAGAGATTTCCATGATATCATTTGAATGAAAGTCCTAAGATCTAAGACTTCCAAAATGTAGGGACTAATAAGCACTAAAATCCTTGCATGAGCATATAATTCAGAGTTCACCCCACTATCACTTAATCACTTCACTCACCAAGGCATTACAAGCTATCCCTCAACTTGTTCCAATTAAAAGAAATCTTTGTGCATAGTTCTTTTCTTGCTTGAGGACAAGCAAGGTTTAAGTTTGGTGTTGTGATGCATTTGCATCTTTGCTATATTAGCTAGTTAGTTGAAGTAGTTTTAGCTTAATTTCATTCATTTTCTTTGAAATAAACAAGCATTTTAATGAGTTCCATTTTAATGAATCTCATGAAATTGATTGCATGGATTGGTAAGACTTTGAAGCAATTTCCCTTGTTAATGATAGGTGATGAAACAAGAAGGCATTGAAGCAAGAATGAAGCAAGCAAGTGGCTAACAACTCCTTCAAGAAGAGCAATGTGCACGTTGCTAACTTGGAATTCAAGTTGGCAACACCATTGAAGATTTACTTCAGGAAGAGCACAAACAACCTTGCAAGAAAGTGGTCTCCTGTGAGCACTATGCATGTTGCTAACTTGGAGCTACATTGGAGTGCTTGGCAACAACGCCAAGAAGCAAACTGAGCAAGGTTTGGCTAGGAAATGAAGGTTGCTACGTTGCCAACCCAGAGATATATTGGTGTGTTCCAAGGCAACGCTGAGCTAGAAAACTTGGCCCAGGAAAGGGAGATGCACGTTGCCAACGCCAGCTCCAATAGGCGTGTTCCAAGGCAACGTAGCAAGCAAAGCTTGGTGCCATAAGGAAGGCTCGAGCACGTTGTTGGCTTGGGAGAGCATGGACGTGTTCCAAGGAAATGCCAAGCTAGAAGGCAACCTTGGAGGGCAATCTCAAGACATCAAGCACGTTGCCAACGTTGGGTGCACATGCGTGTTTGATGAAAACGTGCCAGGAAGCAAACAAGCAAGGATCACTCACTCAAGCAAGTTGCCAACGTTGGGATACATAGGCGTGTTCATTGGCAACGTATCATACAAGCAAGCTAGGCAACCTTGGGAATGAAGAGCACGTTGCTAACTTGGGAATGCATTGGCGTGCTCATAAAAAATGCAGCAATGCTTGGAGCTAGGAAGCATAAGTTAGCACATTGGCAACTTGAAAGAACAAAGGAGTGTTTGCCAAAAACGCTGGTGAGCTGGACAGCCTGACCTTACCTCCTTCAATGGAGTATATCTTGAGCTACAAAGCTCCAAATGAGGTGATTTTAACGGCATTTGAAAGTAGACATCTAGAGCTTTTCAACGATATATCATGGTATGGGTTTGACATTAGTTTGAAGCTTCAAAAGCGGGCTTCATTTGGAGCCTCAGAAACTGAACACGTTGCCAACTTGGAAAAGCAAAGGCGTGTTTGCTAATAACGCCCGCGATTTTGGCAGCCTAACCCTGTCTTCTTCAAACAAGAATAACTTGAGCTACAGAGATCCAATTTGAGTGCTTTCAGTTGCGTTGGAAAGCTGACATTTAGAGCTTTTTAACCATATATAATAGTCTATAGTGGAGCACAAAATTGAAGCCAAAGCATAAGCAACTTTAAGCCCCAAAAACAAGAACAAGGAGTTAACATCCAAGGAAGCATGAATGAGCCTAGAGAGGCTCGAACACGTTGCCAAGCCAAGGGGGAGAAGGCGTGTTCATCAAAAACGCCAAGGGGCAGAGAATTTGGGCCAAGGAAGGGCACTAGCACATTGCCAACTTGGAATGAACTGGCGTGTTTGACAAAAACGCCACAACCAAGGCAACTTGAACTTACCTTCTTCAATGGAGCATAACTTGAGCTAGAAAAATCCAATTGAGATGATTACAAGTGCATTAGAAAGAAGACACTCTGAGATTTCCAATGATGTATGATAGTCCATATTAAAGCAGAGGATTGAAACTCAAATTCTGTTCAACATTAAGTATGAAAAGTAGAGTCAAGAAGAAGAAAAGCAAGTTGTTAGCAACAACTTGGGCTAACAACGCCCAAGTACCAATGCCCACTCCTAGGAAAATACCTTGCATGTTGCCAACGTGCATTAAGGCTAGCGTTATTGGCAAAAATGCCAAGCCATTGGGCCAGGAACATTATGAACAAGCTCTTTCTCCCCTGTTTAGCAACACTTCTTCCATTGAGCCAGGAATTCAACAAAGAGAAAGCCCACATTGCTAGCCCAAATTAAAGATCTCTGAAGGAATTTTAGGAGTAGTATAAATAGAGAAGAGTTTAGTACTTTTAAAGGGGGATTTTTTTTTTACACTTAGATATTTTTCTATTACACTAGCATTTTTTACTCTTTACTTTTTCTCACCGGTCTTCTATTTTGTTTTTCTTGCAACTTTGAATTTCAGTTTTCAAGAACTTCTTCTCCATTCTTCATCACTCTTCTCTACTCAATTTTAATGTTTACTTTTGCATTTGTTGTTGAATTTAGAGCTATGATTCACTAAACCCCATTTTCATTAGGGGGAGGAGCTCTGCTCATTTGAATGAGTTGATAACTTTTCTTTTCCTTCTCAATTCAAGTGGTTTATCTAAAAGGAAACTCTTGTTCTTCATAGATTCAATCACCATCGAGAGAGGGATTAATCTATATGAATTATGTAGTGAATTTGAGAAAGGAGCTACATAATTCAGTTTAGAGTTCATCCTTTCATGATTTCCTTGATCAATACACTTTGGTTGGTATGTGAGATGTAACCTCCCTTAGTTGAGATTCTGGAAGTTGTGTGGCTTGGATTAGGAATTGAACTTCATCTCTTCTCATGAACAATTAGATCACGAGAGTGGCAATTGGTTGTGTTGAGAGAAATTGAGTTACCAAGAGATTGGGACTCAATTACCCACAAATTGCCATGGATCTATACCCATGATTGAGAAGGAATTGATCAACATCAATTCAGGGGAATTTGCATCTCTGATCCCTAATGATCATCTCCATCATCAATTCTCATTTCTTTTGCTCTTTAGTTGTTTGAATACCCATTACCCAATTCCCTTCTACATTCTTGCAATTCATTATTCTTGTCATTTACATTTTGTTTCTATATTTCTTGCTATTTACTCTTATGCTCTTTAAAATTCTGTAATCTTTACTTTCTTGCAATTTATCTTTAATGTTATTTAAGTTTCTTGCATTTTAAGTTTCAGTTATTTACTTTCATCTTCTTTCTCTCTTCTAGTTCTTTAAATTCCTTGCCATTTAAATTTTTGCAATTATGTTCAAAAATCACAAATCTCATGAAATCAAAACCATGTTTGCTTGACTAAATCTACCATTTAACTAAAGTTGCTTAATCTACCAATCTCCGTGGGATCGACCTCACTCTTAGTGAGTTTTATTACTTGATACGACCCGGTATATTTGCCGGTAATTACGTGAAATTTTAATTTTTACGTATCAAGTTTTTGGCGCCGTTGCCGGGGATTAATTGTGATTAACAATCTACCGGTGGTTGATTATCTAGATTAGACACTTTTTCTTTTTCTTTGTTTTAGTCATTTCTTTGCTTTTAATACTTTATTTTATTGTCCCCAACTGTTTGTGTTAATTCCTCACTAAGAAACTCTTACTCGTGACAATCTTTTCTCTTAGTGATTGTGTCATTAACATGCAACAGTTTCTTTTGCTTAGTTTCATTCCAAATAAATTGGCATATGATTGCATTCTAAGTTTGGTGTTGCTATGCAACAAAATTTGTTTCCAATCTTTACTGGATACTTGCATCAATTCCAAGTGAAAGTGTCACACTAAGTTTGGTGTGCCACTTACCTTTCATGCAATGTATCATGCACACCCCACTTGTTTTTGCAATGAATGTTTCTGTTTCTTGTGCCTTCATTGTGATTTTTTTTTATTTCGCTTGCTTGAAAACATGTACTACTAACACTCCATTGTTGAAGACACTCATGACCCATCATAAATCCCATCACCACTGTTTTAATTGTTACTTGAGGACAAGCAATCATTCTAAGTTTGGTATGGGAGGTGGAAGAGTAGGAGAAAAATGACAACAACAATGAAGATGAACTACAAGGTGGTAAAGTTCCTTTTCCTCTTATTTATCTTCTATACTTTCAATTGCATGATTGTCTTCCATTTCTTTTATATGCATGTGAGTTCTTCTTTTTGGAAAAGCATAGCTTGATATTTGAATTGTAACATGCTACTGTGGTATATTATGACTACCATCTTGAATTTTACTTGCACCCAATATCTCTAAGAATGCAAGAAAGAAACCATTCTTTTGAAAGAAAAATGTTGAAGAATTTTATAAATCTTGGGGCAAGCAAAAGATTAAGAGGAGTGGAGGTTCTCATTGTATGATTGTGTATTGAGGTTGCATGTTTGTGAAAACTTGCATGGAAGCTCATAGACAGGAAATGAAGTTTAGAGAAGTATTATGAAATGTCTCAAACATCTATTGATCCAAGAAGCAGTAACAAAAGAAAACAAAAGAAAAAGAAAAACAAAGGACAAGCCCAAGGCTCTGAGCATCAATTACTAGGAAGAAAAAAGAAAGAAACAAGAACTCAAAGAGTTATTGTCCTAGTTAAATGCTTGTGGTGGATTTGTGTCAAAGAGAGAGGCTTGAGCAAGTAAATCCTAAGGGGTGCTTCAACACCTAATACCTTAGACCAACTGGTTTGGCGTATTGATTGAAAGCTTATCTAAAAAGCCGCTTTGAGACGTGACACTTAGAGTCGAGGTCAAAATCCAAAGAGAAAAATGCTAGAAAATAAGTGCTGTTTCAAGGTGATTATCTATAAAGAGACTTCCATAATATCATTTGAATGAAAGTCCTAAGATCTAAGACTTCCAAAATGTAAGGACTAATGAGCACTGGAATCCTTGCATAAGCATATAAAATGGAGTTCGCCCCACTATCACTTAATCACTTCACCCACTAAGGCATCATGAGCAATTCTTCAATGTATTCCAATTAAGAGAATTCTTTGTGCATAGTTCTTTTCTTGCTTGGGGACAAGCAAGATTTAAATTTGGTGTTGTGATGTGGTACGCGGAATCGTGATTACACTTTAATTATGTAAAATTCATTGCTCTTTCTTTCCCTGGAAATGGCGCCAAAAACATGATGCCAAGACCATGGTTCACAACTCCGTGTAACTAACCAGCAAGTGCACTGGGTCGTCCAAGTAATACCTTACGTGAGTAAGGGTCGAATCCCACGGAGATTGTTGGTATAAAGCAAGCTATGGTCACCTTGCAAATCTCAGTTAGGCAGATATAAATTGATAATGATGTTTTCGAATACTAAATAATAGAATAGGGATAGAGGTACTTATATAAATCATTGGTAGGAATTTCAGATAAGCGAATGGAGATGCTTTTCGTTCCTCTGAACCTCTGCTTTCCTGCTATCTTCATCCAATCAGTCTTACTCCTTTCCATGGCTGGCTTTATGTGATACATCACCATTGTCAACGGCTACTTTCGGTCATCTCTCGAGAAAATGATCCAATGCCCTGTCACGGCACGGTTAATCGTCTGGAGGCATCACCCTCATCAATGGCTTCATCTTATCCTCTCAGTGAAAATGATCAACGCACCCTATCACGGCACGGCTATTCATCTGTCGGTCCTCGATCATGCTGGAATAGGATTTACTATCCTTTTGCGTCTGTCACTAACGCCCTGCAATCGCAAGTTTGGAGCTCGTCACAGTCATTCATTCATTGAATCCTACTCGGAATACCACAGACAAGGTTTAGACTTTCCGGATTCTCTTGAATGCCGCCATCATTCTAGCTTATGCCACGAAGATTCTGATTAAGAGATCTAAGAGATATTCATTCTAGCTTATTTCATGTAGAACGGAAGTGTTTGTCAGGCACGTGTTCATAGGGGAGAATGGTGATGAGCGTCACACATAATCATCACCTTCATCACGTTCTTGGGTGTGAATGGATATCTTAGAAGCGAAATAAGATGAATTGAATAGAAAACAGTAGTACTTTGCATTAATCTTGGAGGAACAGCAGAGCTCCACACCTTAATCTATGGAGTGTAGAAACTCTACCGTATGAAAATACATAAGTGAAGGTCCAGGCATGGCCGAGATGGCCAGCCCCCTAAAACGTGATCACAGGATCAAAATACAATCCAGGATCCAGGATATAACTCCCGATGTCTAGTATAATAGTAAAATGTTCTATTTATAATAAACTAGCTACTAGGGTTTACATGAGTAAGTAATTGATGCATAAATCCACTTCCGGGGCCCACTTGGTGTGTGTTTGGGCTGAGCTTGAGTGTTGCACGTGCAGAGGCCATTTGTGGAGTTGAACGCCAGGTTTTGATCCATTTCTGGCGTTCAACTCTGGTTTTGGATCCTTTTCTGGCGCTGGACGCCAGATTTGGGTAGAGAGCTGGCGTTGAATGCCAGTTTGCATCATCTATTCTTGGCCAAAGTATGGACTATTATATATTGCTGGAAAGCCCTAGATGTCTACTTTCCAACGCAATTGAAAGCGCACCATTTTGAGTTCTGTAGCTCCAGAAAATCCATTTTGAGTGCAGGGAGGTCAGAATTCAACAGCATTAGCAGTCCTTCTTCAACCTCTGAATCTGATTTTTGCTCAAGTCCCTCAATTTCAGCCAGAAAATACCTGAAATCACAGAAAAACTCACAAACTCATAGTAAAGTCCAGAAATGTGAATTTAACATAAAAACTAATGAAAACATCCCTAAAAGTAACTAGATCCTACTAAAAATATACTAAAAACAATGCCAAAAAGCGTATAAATTAACCGCTCATCATGATGCCAGGGCATCTTGACTAGTTTTACTAGCCATTTTTTGTATGCTTTAGGTTAGTTTCATGCATTTTCTTAGGCAATAAGCAAGTATTTGGATGAGAATTGTATGCATGCCTTGATTCAATCAAACATTATTAATTATGTGCATTTTCATGAGATTTATGCAAGAATTGTTTGATGTTATGAATGATGCAAAATCTTGTGATTTAGCAAGGCTTTGATGCATGTGTTTGGTTGATGATAGGTGAAGCAAAGAGCCCTGGAGCAAGGAGGAAGTCACCAAGGTGTTGCCAACTCTAGAAGGGCGTTGCCAACGCCAATGTGTGAAGCAATGAAGTGAGGAAGCCCTGGATGATAAGAGACAGAGTGCACGTTGCCAACTTGGGGGAAGGAAGGCATGTTTGCCTCTAACGCCAGCAAGCTTGGCAGCCTTGGAAGGCATAGCACGTTGCCAACTTAGCTTTCCATTGGCGTGTTCATTGGCAACGCAGCAAACTTGGAGCTAGGAGGCAGCCACGAGCATGTTGCCAACTCAAGAAAGCATTGGTGTGTTTGGCAACAATGCCAGGAAGCTTTGGATGGTGAAGAATGGAGGTAGCACATTGCTAACTTGGAAATACAAGGGAGTGTTTGCTAAAAACGCTGGTGAGCTTGGCAGCCTGACCTTACCCTCTTCAATGGAGTATATCTTGAGCTACAGAGATCCAATTGATATGCTTCTAGTTGTGTTGGAAAGCTGACATTCAGAGTTTTCCAAAAATATATAATAGTCTATAGTGGAGCATGAAATTGAAGCTCAAACCAGAGTCATCTTTGGGCCCCAAAAACAAGAAGAAAGAGTTAACATTCAAGGAAGCATAAAGGGAATGGAAGAGAGGCTCGAGCACGTTATTCACTCCTGGGTGCATAGGATTGTTTGGTGAAAACGTGCCAGGAAGCAAACAAGCAAGGATCACTCACTCAAGCAAGTTGGCAACGCTGGAAACAAGGGCGTGTTCAGCAACAACTCCAGCGAACTTGGCAGCCTGACCTTACCTTCTTCAAGGATGCATAACTTGAGCAACATAGCTCCAAAGGAAATTATTCCAGTGGCATTGAAAAGTAGACATCAAGAGCTTTCCAATCATATATCATAGTATGGGGTTAGAGCTTCAGAATCTGAGCACGTTGGCAACGCTGGAAACAAAGGCGTGTTCACCAAAAACGTGTGCGATTTTGGCAGCCTGACCATGTCCTCTTCACTGGAGCATAACTTGAGCTACAGAGATCCAATTTGAGTGCTTTCAGTTGCGTTGGAAATCTGACATTCAGAGCTTTCCAACCATATATAATAGTCTATAGTGGAGGACAAAATTGAAGCCAAACCATAAGCAACTTTAAGCCCCAAAAAAACAAGAACAAGGAGTTGACATCTAAGCAAGCATGAATGAGCCTAGAGGGGCTCGAACACGTTGCCAAGCCAAGGGGAAGAAGGCGTGTTCATCAACAACGCCAATGGGGCCAAGAATTTGGGCCAAGGAAGGGTACTAGCACGTTGCCAACTTGGAGAGAACTGGCGTGTTTGATGAAAACGCTCACAACCAAGGCAACTTGACCTTGCCCTCTTCAATGGAGCATAACTTGAGCTACAGAGATCCAATTTGAGTGCTTTCAGTTGCGTTGGAAAGAAGACACTGAGCTTTCCAAATGATAGTCCATATTGAAGCAGAGGATTGAACCTCAAATTTTAGGCAACATTAAGCATGAAAAGTTGAGCCAAGAAGAAGAAAAGCCAAGTTGTTGGCAATAACTTGGGCTGGCAACGCCCATCACCAAACCTCAGCCCAGGGGGGACTAACACACACGTTGCCGACTTGCAACAACACTAGTGTGTTTGCCAGTAATGCCCGTTCACTGGGCCAGAATTGATGTGAACAAGCTCTGCTTCCTCTGTTTTCCTTAAAGGCCAGCAACTCCACTCATGAGCTAGCTAATCCAAAAAGCAAGCAAAGCCCATAAATCTCAACCAATCAAGGCCACAAGAATCATCTAGAATAGTTAATGTTCATTTTGTTTGTAATTTACTTTTAATTTCATTTCAATTTGTAATTTAGGAAAGCCTATATAAAGGCCATAGTTTCATAGAATTAAGTAGCGCGGGAGGAGATCACACATACACACTTCATTGGCACACTCCATTAGGAGTGGGTCTTCGGACCCTCCCCTTCATACACTCTTCTTCCCTTCCTCTTCTCTTCTTCCTTAGTAGTAGTGTAGTTTAATTTGTAGTTTTCATTTATGAATTCTTGAATTTTCAATTTCTGTTTTGAAGTCTCACTCTTTATTTTCATGCACTTTAATTTCATGCAATTTAGTTTTCATTTGAGAGCCCCTTCATACACTCTTCTTCCCTTCCTCTTCTCTTCTTCCTTAGTAGTAGTGTAGTTTAATTTGTAGTTTTCATTTATGAATTCTTGAATTTTCAATTTCTGTTTTGAAGTCTCACTCTTTATTTTCATGCACTTTAATTTCATGCAATTTAGTTTTCATTTGAGAGCAATGATCACTTAATTCCCTTTGCATTTGAGAAAGGAGCTCTATTTTAATTTTGATTGAATTGATGTTTATTTCTCCTTCTCTTTTTCACTCTATCTTCATACTTGGATATCTATTAGAATCCTTGCAAGAGAGTTTTGCTCTTTAAAGATCCTTGGATCTATTAGAATCCTATTGTGAACCTTGAGAGAGGGATCATAGGATTCAGTTTGAGCTCTCTTGGCATAATGAAATTGATTCTTGATTTAGAGTTGGTACGTGACATATAACTGATGACATGTCATCATGTCATATTTTTCTATTCTTTTTCCTTTGTTTTCAATAGGTTTTATGCACTTTCTTGAGCCATAAGTAAGCCAATTGGGTAGAATTTCTTGTTTCCTTTGATTCAATCAATCATGGATAAATTAATGCAATTTTATGAGATTTTGTGCTATAATTGTCATATATTATGAAAGAATAACAATCTCATGATTTTGAGCATAGCTTTGATGTGCTTGGTTGATTGATGATAGGTGAAAAGAGCTTTGAAGAAGGTTGAAGAAAGAAGAAAGGGCAAGGAGCAAGAGAGAACAAAAAGCTTGAGCAAAAGCTTGCCTCAAACTTTAGCTCAAACTTTTGACAGAGTTGAATTCACCTTGGATGGAGCAAAAGCTTGCGCCAACATTTGCCTCAAGCTTTTTGGCAAACGTTGGCGCCACAACAAGCACACCCAGGGAGAAAAAGCTTGCGCCAACGTTTGCCTCAAACTTTGAGTCAAACGTTGGTGCCATTTGAGTATGAAGAGGAGTCCCTGATTGAAGGATAAATGGAGCCACGTTTGCACCAACGTTTACCTCAAACGTTGGGCCAAACGTTGGCCAAGAAGCATGCAAGGGAGGATCCACGTTTGGCTCAAAGTTTGACCTCAAACTTTGGCTCAAACGTGGATGACAGCAAAGGAAGGCTAGCTGATATGAAAAGCTTGAGTCAAAGTTTGCCTCAAACTTTGACTCAAGCTTTAATAGTTCATGGCCCGGTTCACAAGTGGGTTTCTTTCCAACTCCAAGAGCAATCAACAGAGGCCATCTTCAACCTAAATCCAAAGCACGCAAAGCCCATTATCATCACTCAAAGGCATTAGAGATAGATAAAATATGAATTTCATTTAATTGTAATTTGTCTTTAATTTCACATTCATTTTCATTTTCATTCTGTAAAAAGCCTATATAACGCATCATTCTCATTTTAGAAAGTAGGTGGGCTCTGATAGAGAGCATTGAAGGCTAGCTCCACTAGAGAGTAGTAGGATTGGAGAACTCTCTCTTTAATTTTCATTTTTGTTTTAAAATCTTGGATTGAGAGTGGAAGGAATTCTGTTTTCATTCTCTATCTGCAACTTCTCTTTACTTCTTCCGCAATTTTTCTTTTAATTCTCTGCAACTTTACTGTTGGATCAAGGAAGGAATTGAGATCTAGACTTGTTTTCTAGTCTCATTGATTTCCTGAGATCTTAAATTTCTCCTTTAGATTTCACAATCGAGCTAAATTTAAATTCTGTTTTAATTCTCCTGCACTTCTACATTTCCGTTTTGGTATTGAATCAATCTGTTTCTGAATTTCTTAACCTGAGAGTTCTTAAGTTCATGGCACTTCTTATTTTTCAGTTCTGTTTTAATTTCCAGCACCCAATTCCTTTTACTTTTCATGCAATTTAACTCTTCGGCAATTGTTCTAAGTTCTGTTTACTGCTTTCATTTAAATTTCCAGTTACTTTATCTATTGCTTTCTTTAATTTCCAGCACTCACTCCAATTTACATTTCTTGCAATTTAAGTTTCAGCTCTTTTACTTTCTTGCTCTTTAAGTTTCAATGCAATTTACTTTCTGCACTTTATAATTCCTTGTCATTTACATTCTGTTGTTTTAAGTTTCACCCAATCTCACTTAAATGTTAGCTTGACTAAACTAATCACTCACTAAAGTTGCTTGATCCATCAATCCCTGTGGGATTGACCTCACTCACGTGAGTTTTACTACTTGATGCGACCCGGTATACTTGCCGGTTCGTTTTAGGTGTTTTGGAAATTCATTTTTCCGCAAATTTACCCATCAAGTTTTTGGCGCCGTTGCCGGGGATTGATTTAGATCAACAATGATTAAGTGGGTGAGAAGTCTAGATCAAGCATTTTCTTTATTTTTGTTCTCTGTTCTAAGTTGAAACCAAGGTGTTTGAGTTATTGCCTCACTAAGAAATTCATCTCTGAGATATGAATTTCAATTTTCCTTGGTGTTGTGTTTTACAAAATTCAAATGGAGTTCAACTCATCTTATGATCAAACAAATTTTATGGGATATTACCCACCATCACCAATCTCTAATGGTGGCTGGGAATATCACCAAGAGAATACACATTCTGAGCACTCCAATTCATGGAGATTTGCTTCAGAGACACAAGATGAGCAAGGAAATCATATGGAATATTTCCTTCCACCACAAAATGATGCAAGTCATGATTCTAATGGTGGCTGGGAAGGGAATTCTAATGCTCCATATGATATTCATCCAAAGTTATCATCACTTGACCATGCTTCAACAGAAAGCCCCTTTCAAAATTCACCACCCATACAAACTTCCATGAACCACTCAAGGTTCTCAAAGTTTGAATCCATGCTCAAAAGATATGAGGAGATGACAACGAAAGTTTAGAAAGAACAAGAAAACTCCCTCAAAAACATGGAAGTGCAGCTAGCTCAATTGGTGAGTGCAACGAAGAAGGAGGAAAAACAAGAGGAAGAGGTTACCGAGTCAAGTGGATTTTTAGTGGAAAAAAAAGAGGTGGTGGAAAAATTTGAACCTGAACTTGCATATTCACAGAGGCCACTTGAGATGACATGGGAACATGAAAACTCACAACTCTCTCAAACCTCCTTGAAACAAAACTGCTCAATAATTGAATCCATGATTGAAAGATATGAAGAGGAGATGAAGAAATGTTGGGAAGATCAATAAACCTCCTCCATAAAAGAACTATTAAGTCAAATGTTGGGTGCAAAGAAAGGAGTGGAGGAGCAAGAAAGTGAGAAAGACAATCAAGAGAATCCACACTCAAGTGAAGCAGAGAAGCACATGAAGGAAGGGCCTATTGAACCATCATTGCAAGGAATTCTTGATGAAGACAAAACTCCAATAATCACACAGCAACCAAGTCTTGAATCCAAAGAAGTGAAGGCAACTAACAAGAGCACCAATCCTGTCCCTGATCCAGCAAGCAAGATCAATCAAGCCATTTGCAAAAGGAAGCTTGCTGAAGAAAGGCCAAGACCAGGGACAGTAGCTGAATCTTCTCCCCCCTTGAGGTCATTCCTCTTAACAAACTGGAAGAAGAGGAAGAAAGTGAATAACAACATGTCAAGCTAATGACACTAAAAGAGCGCTTGTTGGGAGGCAACCCAACCTTGGGTAACATTTTATTTCTTTGTCTAGTTCATTTTCTCTGTCTGTTTAGTTTAGATTTCAATAAATTGGCTTATGATTACATTCTAAGTTTGGTGTTGCCCTGCAACAATTTGTTTTCAATCTCTTTGGATGATTGCATCAATTCTACATGGAAGTGTCACACTAAGATTCTAAGTTTGGTGTGCCACTTAATTTTCTATGCAATACATCCAGCAACATCACTTGTTTGCATAATCATAATGCCTTGCAGTGTTATCTTTCATTTAGTTAAACAATTTTAGTTTTCTTTTTTTGAGTTATTTTCTTGTTTTTAATGCTTTCTTTTATTAACTGTTTTTGTTAATACATCACCAAGAGACCCTTATTCATGACATATTCTTTACTTGCTGATTGTATTTAACATATAACAGTTTCATTTAGTTTTAGTTTAAATAAATTGACATATGGTTGCATTCTAAGTTTGGTGTTGCTATGCAACAAAAATTTACTTCCAATCCTTACTGGATACTTGCATTAATTCCAAGTGAAAGTGTCACATTAAGTTGGGTGTGCCATTTATCTTTTATGCAATGTATTATGCACACCTTCTTATCTATGCAATCACAATGCCTCTGTCCTTTGTGCCTTGATTATTATCTTTAATTTTGCTTGCTTAAAACACGTGCTATTAATATTTCATTGTGTAAGACATTCATGATCCATCTTAGCCCCATAGCCATTGTTCTAATTGTTGCTTGAGGATGAGCAAGCATTCTGAGTTTGGCAAGGGAAGGAGGAAGAATAGAGGAAAAAGGACAACAATAATGAAGATGAACTACAAGGTTGTAGAGTTCCTTTTCTCCTCATTTGTTTCCAGCACTTAAAATGCATGATTGTCTTTACCTTCTCTGTATGCATGTGTGTATGAAAAGGCATAGTTTGATTTCTAAATTGAAACATGGTGCTGTGCCATTATGATTACCAACTTGAGTTTTGTAAAGCTTAAAGCAGTAAAGTATCATGATCATAAGCAAACAAGGCATTAAAGAAGATTTTAGCATGTGCATACAAGTATTGGAAAGCTAGTATGATTAATTGTTGCTCAATTGCATTGGATTTTATTTAATTGAAGTTTTCATCTAGTACATTTTGTGAAATCTTTTGAAAATCATGAAAACCTTGAAAGAAAAAGCAAAAAAGGGCAAGAAAAGAAAAAGGGAAAGAATGAAAAAGCTGAAGGCTCTGAGTACCAATGGCAATTTATTTGTTAAGTACTTGTGGTGTTTATGTATCAAGCCAAATGCTTGAAAACAAAACACTTAGAAGTCAAGGTTAGGCTCAAAGTACAAAAGCACTCCCTCAAAGCTCAAGGCTCTGAGCATCAATGATTAGAGAGTCAAGAAAAGAAAAGAAAAATGAGCTTAATGAAGTCCTCTAATCAAATGCTTGTGGTGCTTATGTATCAAGTGGTAATACTTGAAAACAAAGCATTTAGAAGTCGTAGCTTTGTTATCAACTCATGGGGCAAAGCACCCAAAAGGAGAAGCTAATAAGAAAATCAAAAGCTTGTTTCAAGGAAGAAATATAAGAGAAAGATTTCATAAATTGAGCTAGAGAGAAGCATCAATCATTTACATCTCTTTTGTAATTGTATCATGCATAGAAAACTAGCTTGCCATGAACATTGAGTTGCTATTCTTCTTACCTTGGATTGTCAATCTCTATTGCATGATTCTTTTCTTGCTTGGGGACAAGCAAGGTTTAAGTTTGGTGTTGTGATGACATGTCATCATGTCATGTTTTTCTATGCTTTTTCTTTGTTTTTTTTTTTTAGGTTTTATGCACTTTCTTGAGCCATAAGTAAGCCAATTGGGTAGAATTTCATGTTTCCTTTGATTCAATCAACCATGGATAAATTAATGCATTTTTATGAGATTTTGTGCTATAATTGTTATATATTATGAAAGAAACACAATCTCATGATTTGGAGCATAGCTTTGATTGTTCTGATTGATTGATGATAGGTGAAAAGAGTTTTGAAGAAGGTTGAAGAAAGAAGGAATGGCTAGGAGCAAGAGAGAACAAAAAGCTTGAGCCAAAGCTTGCCTCAAGCTTTAGCTCAAACTTTTGGAAGAGTTGAAAACACCCTGGATGGAGCAAAAGCTTGCGCCAACGTTTGCCTCAACCTTTTTGGTAAACGTTGGCACCACAAAACAAACACCCTGGAGGAAAAAGCTTGCACCAACGTTTGCCTCAAGATTTTTGGCAAACGTTGGCGCCACACCAACATACCCAGGAAAAAGCTTGCGCCAACGTTTGCCTCAAGCTTTTAGGCAAACGTTGGCGCCACAACAGCCTGAAGGGGTATACTTCCAACAAGAATAACTTGAGCTACAGAGCTCCAAATGAGGTAATTCAAAAAGCAATGGAAAGTAGGAATCGAGAGCTTTCCAAGCATATATGGCACTGCATGGTGGACACTAAAATTGAGGGAGAAAACTGCCCCACAATGTGCATAAATGAACATGGTGGCAACCTGCAGTGAGGTCAACTGACCTCTGCACCTTCGACGGAGTATAACTCGAGCTGTAGAGCTCCAAATGATGCGCTTCCAACGGCATTGGAAAGTAGACATTCAGGGCTTTCCAAAAATATATAATAGTATGGGGCGGACAATGTGTTTGAGCCTCCAGAACTGGCATTTTCGACCATATTTGAGGCAAACTTTACCTCAAACGTTGCACACCAAAGCCAGCGACCCTGTCCTCTTCAAAGGAGCATAACATGAGTTGTAGATGTCCAATTGAGGTGATTCCAATTGGGTTAGAAAGCTGACATTCAGAGCTTTCCAACCATATATAATAGTCTATAGTGGGCATAAAATTGGAAACATTGACAAGAGGACAAAGTAACACCCCAAGGCTTGATATGCAACAAGAGGGATCCACGTTTGGCTCAAAGTTTGACCTCAAACTTTGGCTCAAACGTGGATGACAGCAAAATGGCCATCTGCATGATGAGTTTGGTGAATAAGTTTGAGTCAAAGTTTGCCTCAAACTTTGACTCAAGCTTTAATGGTTCATGGCCCGGTTCACAAGTGGGTTTCTCTCCAACTCCAAGAGCAATCAACAGAGGCCATCTTCAACCCAAATCCAAAGCAAGCAAAGCCCATTATCATCACTCAAAGGCACAAGAGATAGATAAAATAGGAATTTCATTTAATTGTAATTTGTCGTTAATTTCACTTTCATTTTCATTTTCATTTTGTAAAAAGCCTATATAAGGCATCATTCTCATGTTAGAAAGGCGGGCTTCATTGAGGAGGTTGGCTCTGATAGAGAGCATTGGAGGCGAGCCCCATTAGAGAGCTCTCTCTTAGTTTT
The DNA here is from genome assembly GCF_059453495.1 of Arachis ipaensis. Lineage (NCBI taxonomy): Eukaryota > Viridiplantae > Streptophyta > Magnoliopsida > Fabales > Fabaceae > Arachis > Arachis ipaensis. Next base: position 74,405,882 of record NC_142438.1, read on the forward strand.
CATTTTTATTTTGAATCTTGGGTTGAGAATTGAAGAAATTCTGTTTCAATCTCAGCTTGAGAATTCTCTCTGTTTACTTGTCTGCATAATTCAAGGAATTTTGATTTGGGATTTGAATTCTCTTTACTGCTTTCATTTTCTACTTCTTCTGCAATATGTTCTTTTACTTTTCTGCAATTATTCTCTTGTTGGATCAAGGAAGGACTTGAGATCTAGACTTATTTTCTAGTCTCCTCCACCCCTGAGATCCTCAACTTCCCTTTACTTATTGCAATTAAGCTGAATTTTACTTTCTGTTTGGTCCCTCAATTCAGTTTACATTAAGCTTGCTGCAAATCTCATTTACATTTCCTACACAATTTTAAATTCCTCTGCAATTGCTCTAAAATCCTGATTCACTGAAATTTTGCTTCTCTGTTTACATTACTCTCAATTTACTTTCCTGCAATTTAAGCTTTCTGCAAGAGTTCTAAGCTTTGATCTATTGCTTTCTTTAATTTCCAGCACCCACTCCCCTTTACATTTAATGCAATTTACATCTCTTGCAATTTAAGTTTTAGCTATTTTACTTTCTTGTTCTTCAAGTTACTTACAATTTTACTTTCTGCAATTTATAATTCATTGCAATTTACTTTCTATTGGCCACATTTCACACAATTCACTTCAATGTTAGCTTGACTAAACTAATCACCTACTAAAGTTGCTTGATCCATCAATCCTCGTGGGATCGACCTCACTCACGTGAGTTTTACTACTTGATGCGATCCGGTATACTTGCCGGTGAGTTTTGGAAATTCGTTTTTCCACAAATTTACCCATCAAGTTTTTGAACATCAATGAAAATTGAAAATCATGAAAACCTTGAAGAGGCAAATACAATTAAAGCAAGAAAAGAAAAAGGGAAAGAATGAGAAAGCTGAAGGCTCTGAGTACCAATGGCAATTTATTTGTTAAGTACTTGTGGTGTTTATGTATCAAGCCAAATGCTTGAAAACAAAACACTTAGAAGTCAAGGTTAGGCTCAAAGTGCAAAAGCACTCCCTCAAAGCTCAAGGTTCTGAGCATCAATGATTAGAGAGTCAAGAAAAAAAAAGAAAAATGAGCTTAATGAAGTCCTCTAATCAAATGCTTGTGGTGCTTATGTATCAAGTAGTAATACTTGAAAACAAAGCATTTATAAGTCGTAGCTTTGTTATCAACTCATGGGGCAAAGCACCCAAAAGGAGAAGCTAAATAAGAAAATCAAAAGCTTGTTTCAAGGAAGAAATATAAGAGAAAGATTTCATAAATTGAGCTAGATGGAAGCATCAATCATTTACATTTCTTTTGTGATTGTAGCATGCTTAGAAAACTAGCTTACCATGAACATTGAGTTGCTATTCTTCTTGCCTTGGATTGTCAATCTTTATTGCATGATTCTTTTCTTGCTTGGGGACAAGCAAGTTTTAAGTTTGGTGTTGTGATGACATGTCATCATGTCATATTTTTCTATGCTTTTTCCTTTGTGCTTCAATAGGTTTTATGCACTTTCTTGAGCCATAAGTAAGCCAATTGGGTAGAATTTCATGTTTCCTTTGATTCAATCAACCATGGATAAATTAATGCAATTTTATGAGATTTTGTGCTATAACTGTCATATATTATGAAAGAATAACAATCTCATGATTTTGAGCATAGCTTTGATGTGCTTGGTTGATTGATGATAGGTGAAAAGAGCTTTGAAGAAGGTTGAAGAAAGAAGAAAGGGCAAGGAGCAAGAGAGAACAAAAAGCTTGAGCAAAAGCTTGCCTCAAACTTTAGCTCAAACTTTTGACAGAGTTGAATTCACCTTGGATGGAGCAAAAGCTTGCGCCAACATTTGCCTCAAGCTTTTTGGCAAACGTTGGCGCCACAACAAGCACACCCAGGGAGAAAAAGCTTGCGCCAACGTTTGCCTCAAACTTTGAGTCAAACGTTGGTGCCATTTGAGTATGAAGAGGAGTCCCTGATTGAAGGATAAATGGAGCCACGTTTGCGCCAACGTTTACCTCAAACGCTGGGCCAAACGTTGGCCAAGAAGCATGCAAGGGAGGATCCACGTTTGGCTCAAAGTTTGACCTCAAACTTTGGCTCAAACGTGGATGACAGCAAAGGAAGGCTAGCTGATATGAAAAACTTGAGTCAAAGTTTGCCTCAAACTTTGACTCAAGCTTTAATGGTTCATGGCCCGGTTCACAAGTGGGTTTCTTTCCAACTCCAAGAGCAATCAACAGAGGCCATCTTCAACCCAAATCCAAAGCACGCAAAGCCCATTATCATCACTCAAAGGCACAAGAGATAGATAAAATAGGAATTTCATTTAATTGTAATTTGTCTTTAATTTCACATTCATTTTCATTTTCATTCTGTGAAAAGCCTATATAACGCATCATTCTCATTTTAGAAAGTAGGTGGGCTCTGATAGAGAGCATTGAAGGCTAGCTCCACTAGAGAGTAGTAGGATTGGAGAACTCTCTCTTTAATTTTCATTTTTGTTTTAAAATCTTGGATTGAGAGTGGAAGAAATTCTGTTTTCATTCTCTATCTGCAACTTCTCTTTACTTCTTCCGCAATTTTTCTTTTAATTCTCTGCAACTTTACTGTTGGATCAAGGAAGGAATTGAGATCTAGACTTGTTTTCTAGTCTCATTGATTTCCTGAGATCTTAAATTTCTCCTTTAGATTTCACAATCGAGCTAAATTTAAATTCTGTTTTAATTCTCCTGTACTTCTACATTTCCGTTTTGGTATTGAATCAATCTATTTCTGAATTTCTTAACCTGAGAGTTCTTAAGTTCACGGCACTTCTTATTTTTCAGTTCTGTTTTAATCTCCAGCACCCAATTCCTTTTACTTTTCATGCAATTTAACTCTTCGGCAATTGTTCTAAGTTCTGTTTACTGCTTTCATTTAAATTTCCAGTTACTTTATCTATTGCTTTCTTTAATTTCCAGCACTCACTCCAATTTACATTTCTTGCAATTTAAGTTTCAGCTCTTTTACTTTCTTGCTCTTTAAGTTTCAATGCAATTTACTTTCTGCACTTTATAATTCCTTGTCATTTACATTCTGTTGTTTTAAGTTTCACCCAATCAATCTTAAATGTTAGCTTGACTAAACTAATCACTCACTAAAGTTGCTTGATCCATCAATCCCTGTGGGATCGACATCACTCACATGAGTTTTACTACTTGATGCGACCTGGTATACTTGCTGGTTAGTTTTAGGTGTTTTGGAAATTCGTTTTTCTGCAAATTTTCCCATCAAGTAGTAAAACTCACGTGAGTGAGGTCGATCCCACGAGGATTGATGGATCAAGCAACTTTAGTAGGTGATTAGTTTAGTCAAGCTAACATTGAAGTGAATTGTGTGAAATGTGGCCAACAGAAAGTAAATTGCAATGAATTATAAATTGCAGAAAGTAAAATTGTAAGTAACTTGAAGAACAAGAAAGTAAAATAGCTAAAACTTAAATTGCAAGAGATGTAAATTGCATTAAATGTAAAGGGGAGTGGGTGCTGGAAATTAAAGAAAGCAATAGATCAAAGCTTAGAACTCTTGCAGAAAGCTTAAATTACAGGAAAGTAAATTGAGAGTAATGTAAACAGAGAAGCAAAATTTCAGTGAATCAGGATTTTAGAGCAATTGCAGAGGAATTTAAAATTGTGCAGGAAATGTAAATGAGATTTGCAGCAAGCTTAATGTAAACCGAATTGAGGGACCAAACAGAAAGTAAAATTCAGCTTAATTGCAATAAGTAAAGGGAAGTTGAGGATCTCAGGGGTGGAGGAGACTAGAAAACAAGTCTAGATCTCAAGTCCTTCCTTGATCCAACAAGAGAATAATTGCAGAAAAGTAAAAGAACATAGTGCAGAAGAAGTAGAAAATGAAAGCAGTAAAGAGAATTCAAATCCCAAATCAAAATTCCTTGAATTATGCAGACAAGTAAACAGAGAGAATTCTCAAGCTGAGATTGAAACAGAATTTCTTCAATTCTCAACCCAAGATTCAAAACAAAAATGAAAACTAAGAGAGAGCTCTCTAATGGGGCTCGCCTCCAATGCTCTCTATCAGAGCCAACCTCCTCAATGAAGCCCGCCTTTCTAAAATGAGAATGATGCCTTATATAGGCTTTTTACAAAATGAAAATGAAAATGAAAGTGAAATTAACGAAAAATTACAATTAAATGAAATTCCTATTTTATCTATCTCTTGTGCCTTTGAGTGATGATAATGGGCTTTGCTTGCTTTGGATTTGGGTTGAAGATGGCCTCTGTTGATTGCTCTTGGAGTTGGAGAGAAACCCACTTGTGAACCGGGCCATGAACCATTAAAGCTTGAGTCAAAGTTTGAGGCAAACTTTGACTCAAACTTATTCACCAAACTCATCATGCAGATGGCCATTTTGCTGTCATCCACGTTTGAGCCAAAGTTTGAGGTCAAACTTTGAGCCAAACGTGGATCCCTCTTGTTGCATATCAAGCCTTGGGGTGCTACTTTGTCCTCTTGTCAACGTTTCCAATTTTATGCCCACTATAAACTATTATATATGGTTGGAAAGCTCTGAATGTCAGCTTTCTAACCCAATTAGAATCACCTCAATTGGACATCTACAACTCAAGTTATGCTCCTTTGAAGAGGACAGGGTCGCTGGCTTTGGTGTGCAACGTTTGAGGTAAAGTTTGCCTCAAATGTGGTCGAAAACGCCAGTTCTGGAGGCTCAAACGCATTGTCCACCCCATACTATTATATATTGTTGGAAAGCCTTGAATGTCTACTTTCCAATACCGTTGGAAGCGCATCATTTGGAGCTCTACAGCTCGAGTTATACTCCGTCGAAGGTGCAGAGGTCAGTAGGCCTCACTGCAGGTTGCCACCATGTTCGTTTATGCACATTGTGGGGCAGTTTTCTCCCTCAATTTTAGTGTCCACCATGCAGTGCCATATATTTTTGGAAAGCTCTCGATTCCTACTTTCCATTGCTTTTTGAATCACCTCATTTGGAGCTCTGTAGCTCAAGTTATTCTTGTTGGAAGTATACCCCTTCAGGCTGTTGTGGCGCCAACGTTTGCCAAAAAGCTTGAGGCAAACGTTGGCACAAGCTTTTTCTCCCCTGGGTATGTTGGTGTGGCACCAACGTTTGCCAAAAAGCTTGAGGCAAACGTTGGCGCAAGCTTTTTCCTCCAGGGTGTTTGTTTTGTGGTGCCAACGTTTGCCAAAAAGGTTGAGGCAAACGTTGGCGCAAGCTTTTGCTCCATCCAGGGTGTTTTCAACTCTTCCAAAAGTTTGAGCTAAAGCTTGAGGCAAGCTTTGGCTCAAGCTTTTTGTTCTCTCTTGCTCCTAGCCATTCCTTCTTTCTTCAACCTTCTTCAAAACTCTTTTCACCTATCATCAATCAATCAGAACAATCAAAGCTATGCTCCAAATCATGAGATTGTGTTTCTTTCATAATATATAACAATTATAGCACAAAATCTCATGAAAATGCATTAATTTATCCATGGTTGATTGAATCAAAGGAAACATGAAATTCTACCCAATTGGCTTACTTATGGCTCAAGAAAGTGCATAAAACCTAAAAAAAACAAAGAAAAAGCATAGAAAAACATGACATGATGACATGTCATCAATAACCACTCTAATATTGGGGTCTTTGGATTTATGTAGTATGAGATTAGAAATCATGTTTGTTTTTCTAAGAAAGAGCTTTTGTGCTTCAAAGATTCAATCACCACCGAGAGGGGGATTGAATCTATTAGAATTTCATGTGAGCCTTGAGAGAGGGATCATGGAATTCAGTTTGAGGCTCTTTTCTCATAATCCTCTTGATCAACACATTCTTAGTTGGTATGTGAGATGTAACCACTTTGAATTGAGGTCTTAAGGGTTGTGTGGCTTTTGGATTAGAAATTGAACTTCACCTCTTCTCATGAGCAATTAGATCAAGAGATTGGCAATTGATTATATGAAGAGAAATTAAATCACCAAGAGATTGGGGTTAAATTACTCATAATCCGCCATGGATCTATCTTACATGATTGAGAAGGAGTGAGACCCATTAATTCATGAGGAATCAACATCTCCAATCCCTTATGCTTTCCATATTTACTTTCCGTCATTTACTTTCTTACAAGTTTACTTTCCAGCTCTTTACATTCATGTCATTTACTTTCCTTGCAATTTATTGCTTTCCTTTACTTTCATGTCATTTACATTTATTGTTTGCTCATCACTCCAAAATGATTGTCTAACTAGAATAATCAACTAACTATTGATTGTTTAATCCTTTAATCCTCGTGGGATCGACCTCACTCTTGTGAGTTTTATTACTTGATACGACCCGGTATACTTGCCGGTAGTTAATACGTGAAAATGAAATTTTAATTTTTTACGTATCAAGTTTTTGGCGCCGTTGCCGGGGATTGGAAAAGATTGACAATGATTAAGTGAATGGTAGTTTAGATTAAGCATTTTTCTTTTCTTTGTTAAAGCCCACTAACTGTTTGATATTTTGTTTGCTAACTTTAACTTCACTCTAGCAATAGAGTGTTTCATTTGTGTTGTTAGTTTGTGTGTTTGTGTATGTTAGAGGTAAGGAGATTTAATCCTGAAGATGAGAGAACCCTCCGAAGGTTAAGAAGAAAAGCAGCAGGAAAAGGGATTATTGGTGAGGAGGATTCAGAAGGAGAAGACCAAGTCATGGAGGGCAATTCACATAACCCTGCTGAGGGAGTTGCCAACAATAACAACCCAGAGGGAGTTGCCAACAATAACAACCCACCTCAAAGGAGAGTTCTAGCTTCTTACACTCTCCCAAATCCAAGACACTGTGGGAGCAATATACTCGCTCCCAATGTTCATGCAAATAACTTTGAATTGAAGCCTCAACTCATCACCCTCGTGCAAAATAATTGCTCCTATGGAGGAGGCCCCCTTGAGGACCCAAACCAACACCTATCTATCTTCCTAAGAATATGTGAAATTGTCAAGACAAATGGTGTGCATCCAGATGTTTACAAGCTGCTATTATTCCCATTTTCTTTGAGAGACAAGGCATTTCAATGGCTAGAGACATTCCCCAAGGAAAGTATCAACACTTGGGATGATCTGGTGAATAAATTCCTATCCAAGTTCTATCCGCCTCAGAGGATCATCAGGTTAAAAACAGAGGTGCAAACATTCACTCAAATGGATGGGGAATCATTGTATAAAGCGTGGGAAAGATACAAAGCCCTGATTAGAAAATGTCCACCTGAGATGTTCACTGAATGGGATAAACTTCAAAATTTCTATGAAGGGTTGACTGAAAAATCTCAAGAGTCTTTGGATTACTCTGCAGGAGGCTCGCTATAATTGATGAATACAGCCGAAGAAGCTCAGAATCTCATAGACATGGTGACAAATAACCAATACTTCTTTGCTCATCAGAGGCAACGCCAACCTATTCAAAGAAAGGGTGTGTTGGAACTAGAAGGAGTAGACACAATCTTGGCACAGAACAAGTTGATGCACCAACAGATCCAGCAACAAATGGAAATGATGGCTAAGAGAATAGATGGCCTCCAACTAGCTTCAGTGAGCACAACAAATCAAGCTTCAATTGAATGGGGTCAAAATGAAGCAGGCAATGTTGAGCAACAACAAGAACAAGTTCAATACATGAAAAATACCTCAAGTTCATTTCGAAATGACTTCCATGGTGACACATACAACTCATCCTGGAGGAACCACCCCAACCTGAGATGGGGTGATAATCAAAACCAGTGGCAGAAAAATAACAACTCCAACCATTCCCGCAATACACACAACCAAAATCATTCATCTAACAACATTAACCAATACAAGAAACCATAAAACACATATCAACCACCCCACAATAATTCACAAACTCACCAAAATAACTTTTCCACACCACCATTCAACTCACAAAATGCCCACCTCAATGCTCCAAACAATTTCCAGCCACAACAATCTTACCGTACCATACCACCCATTGACCATCATGAAACCAGGATCTCAAGTCTTGAAGCAGCCTTGCAAGCCCTTACCCAAAATACACAGTCACTTGTCCAGACCACTCAAGGTTTAACCAAGAGGCAAGAGATTTTGCTCAAAGGACAAGAGAGACATGAAGCCACCATGAAGAACCTTGAACGACAAGTGGGGCAATTGGCCAAACAAGCTGAATGGCCAACCAATGTTCTCCCAAGTGATACAATCTCCAATCCAAAGGACACAGGAAAAGCCATAAAATGGGAGGAGTGCAAAGCAATCACTCTGAGAAGTGGGAAGAGGTGGAGACAGAAGCCATCACTAAAGAAGAGCACAACAAAGAAGGCTTAAAAGAGGAGGTGATGGAACAAAAGCAGGAGCAAGAAACCTCTACACAAAGTGATAAATTAGCTAAGAAGGAGGCAATAAAATCATATCAACCAATCATTCCATACCCTCAAAGGTTCAAGGGAGAGAACAAAGAGAAGCAATACTCCAAATTCTTGAAGATATTCAAGACACTACACATCAACATCCCTTTCATTGAAGCACTTGAACAGATGGTCCTATATGCTAAGTTCATGAAGGAATTGTTAACAAAGAAAAGATCCTTGAAAGAGGGACAAATGGTTGTGATGACCAGGGAGTGTAGTGCCATCATCCAGAGAGGATTGCCAAGAAAGAGGAAGGACCCAGGGAGCTTTCATATCCCCTACACCATAGGCAACATGATGATTGAGAGAGCATTTTGTGACCTTGGTGCAAACATAAATCTGATGCCTATATCTTTGATGAGGAAGCTTCAGATTCATGAATTGAAACCCACAAAAATAGCCCTTCAAATGGCGGACAAATCCATTCAGCAAGCACTTGGGGTTGTAGAGAATGTATTGGTGAAGGTGGACAAATTTTTCCTCCCAGCTGACTTCGTCATTCTAGACATAGAGGAAGATGACAACACTCCCATCATCCTAGGGAGACCTTTCTTAGCTACTGACAGGGCATTGATAGATGTTGAAAAAGGAGAATTGATGCTAAGGGTGCATGAAGAGCATGTAGTATTCCATGTCTTCAAAAATTTGCAAGATTCCACCCAAGAGGAAGAGTGTATGAAGATTGATTCCATAGACCCAAACTTAAAAGAGGCACCTGATGAAACACTTCCAATGCACCTAAGCTCATGCTGAAAAAGAAAGGAAGAGGTAGAAGTGTTGCAACAAGCTCAAAGAATAGAGGAGAAGCTACAACCAAAGCGTGCATTTGAGATTCTCAGCAAGGACATTCTAAAAATTGAGGCTCCAAAACCTGAACTATCTCCTGAAAAAGAAAAGAGCCCCAAGAAGAAAGTGCCAAGAGGATGGAGAAACAAGAAAATCCCCACTGATGGTTTCTCACCAGGGGATAAAGTGATGCTAACTTACCAACCAATGGAAACATCTCCACACTTTTCTGGATATTACACAGTGAACAAAATCCTCTCACTTGAACATGTGGAAATCATCAAGAAGGATACTAGAAGGAAGCTCACGGTGAGAGGGGAAGGATTAAGGCACTATGATCATCATCCTCCCTAAAGAGGGACAACCGTCAAGCTAATGACGATAAAAGAGCGCTTGTTGGGAGGCAACCCAACCTTAGGTAACTATTTTTTTATACTCTTCTCAAAATAAATGGTTAGTTCAACTTCTATGTATTGCAAGGAATTAAGTTTGGTGTTCCACACCAATGTGATTGTATCAACAAAGAAAAAATTAAGGGTGAATGCATGGTACTAAGTTTGGTGTTCCACCAACATTCATGAAAAACAAAGTAACCCTTGAGACAATTATGAATAATCACAAATCCCAAACAATCATAGAAATTGACTAAGCCTGCAATTTTATTTGTTTACCTTTTGTCCTGCATTTTATTTACTACTTAAAGCACATGATGTAGTATGCATGCATGAAAGAAGCATTCTGTGTTAGCATATAGAAGTAGGCAAGGAACTAAGTTTGGTGTTCCCACACCAACTTAAGGTCAAGAACTCACAAGCATACATGCATGCTAACCATTTTTCAAGTGCTTGGGGACAAGCAACTTTCAAAGCTCATTGTAGGCAGTCACTTCAATCTTGGGAGGGGGATTTTTTTTTTTGACACTTAGATATTTTTCTATTACACTAGCATTTTTTACTCTTTACTTTTTCTCACCGGTCTTCTATTTTGCTTTTCTTGCAACTTTGAATTTCAGTTTTCAAGAACTTTTTCTCCATTCTTCATCATTCTTCTCTACTCAATTTCAATGTTTACTTTTGCATTTGTTGTTGAATTTAGAGCTATGATTCACTAAACCCCATTTTCATTAGGGGGAGGAGCTCTGCTCATTTGAATGAGTTGATAACTTTTCTTTTCCTTCTTAATTCAAGTGGTTCATCTAAAAGAAAACTCTTGTTCTTCATAGATTCAATCACCATCGAGAGAGGGATTAATCTAATATGAATTATGTAGTGAATTTGAGAAAGGAGCTACATAATTCAGCTTAGAGTTCATCCTTTCATGATTTCCTTGATCAATACACTTTGGTTGGTATGTGAGATGTAACCTCCCTTAGTTGAGATTCTGGAAGTTGTGTGGCTTGGATTAGGAATTGAACTTCATCTCTTCTCATGAACAATTAGATCACGAGAGTGGCAATTGGTTGTGTTGAGAGAAATTGAGTTACCAAGAGATTGGGACTCAATTACCCACAAATTGCCATGGATCTATACCCATAATTGAGAAGGAATTGATCAACATCAATTCAGGAGAATTTGCATCTCTGATCCCTAATGATCCTTTCCATCATCAATTCTCATTTCTTTTGCTCTTTAGTTGTTTGAATACCCATTACCCAATTTCCTTCTACATTCTTGCAATTCATTATTCTTGTCATTTACATTCTGTTTCTATATTTCTTGCTATTTACTCTTATGCTCTTTAAAATTCTGCAATCCTTACTTTCTTGCAATTTATCTTTAATGTCATTTAAGTTTCTTGCATTTTAAGTTTCAGTTATTTACTTTCATCTTCTTTCTTTCTTCTAGTTCTTTAAATTTCTTGCCATTTAAATTTTTGCAATTATGTTCAAAAATCACAAATCTCATGAAATCAAAACCATGTTTGCTTGACTAAATCTACCATTTAACTAAAGTTGCTTAATCTACCAATCTCCGTGGGATCGACCTCACTCTTAGTGAGTTTTATTACTTGATACGACCCGGTATACTTGCCGGTAATTACGTGAAATTAATTTTTTTACGTATCAAGTTTTTGGCGCCGTTGCCGGGGATTAATTGTGATTAACAATCTACCGGTGGTTGATTATCTAGATTAGACACTTTTTCTTTCTCTTTGTTTTAGTCATTTCTTTGCTTTTAATACTTTCTTTTATTGTCCCCAACTGTTTGTGTTAATTCCTCACTAAGAAACTCTTACTTGTGACAATCTTTTCTCTTAGTGATTGTGTCGTTAACATGCAACAGTTTCTTTTGCTTAGTTTCATTCCAAATAAATTGGCATATGATTGCATTCTAAGTTTGGTGTTGCTATGCAACAAAATTTGTTTCCAATCTTTACTGGATACTTGCATCAATTTCAAGTGAAAGTGTCACACTAAGTTTGGTGTGCCACTTACCTTTCATGCAATGTATCATGCACACCCCACTTGTTTTTGCAATCAATGTCTCTCTTTCTTGTGCCTTCATTGTCATTTTTTTATTTCGCTTGCTTGAAAACATGTACTACTAACACTCCATTGTTGAAGGCACTCATGACCCATCATAAATCCCATCACCACTGTTTTAATTGTTGCTTGAGGACAAGCAATCATTCTAAGTTTGGTATGGGAGGTGGAAGAGTAGGAGAAAAATGACAACAACAATGAAGATGAACTACAAGGTGGTAAAGTTCCTTTTCCTCTTATTTATCTTCTATACTTTCAATTGCATGATTGTCTTCTATTTCTTTTATATGCATGTGAGTTCTTCTTTTTGGAAAAGCATAGCTTGATATTTGAATTGTAACATGCTACTGTGGTATATTATGACTACCATCTTGAATTTTACTTGCACCCAATATCTCTAAGAATGCAAGAAAGAAACCATTCTTTTGAAAGGAAAATGTTGAAGAATTTTATAAATCTTGGGGCAAGCAAAAGATTAAGAGGAGTGGAGGTTCTGATTGTATGATTGTGTATTGAGGTTGCATGTTTGTGAAAACTTGCATAGAAGCTCATAGACAAGAAATGAAGTTTAGAGAAGTATTATGAAATGTCTCAAACATCTATTGATCCAAGAAGCAGTAACAAAAGAAAATAAAAGAAAAAGAAAAACAAAGGACAAGCCCAAGGCTCTGAGCATCAATTACTAGGAAGAAAAAAGAAAGAAACAAGAACTCAAAGAGTTATTGTCCTAGTTAAATGCTTGTGGTGGATTTGTGTCAAAGAGAGAGGCTTGAGCAAGTAAATCCTAAGGGGTGCTTCAACACCTAATACCTTAGACCAACTGGTTTGGGCGTATTGATTGAAAGCTTATCTAAAAGCCGCTTTGAGACGTGACACTTAGAGTCGACATCAAAATCCAAAGAGAAAAATGCTAGAAAATAAGTGCTGCTTCAAGGTGATTATCTATAAAGAGACTTCTATAATATCATTTGAATGAAAGTCCTAAGATCTAAGACTTCCAAAATGTAAGGACTAATGAGCACTGGAATCCTTGCATAAGCATATAAAATGGAGTTCACCCCACTATCACTTAATCACTTCACCCACTAAGGCATCATGAGCAATTCTTCAATGTATTCCAATTAAGAGAATTCTTTGTGCATAGTTCTTTTCTTGCTTGGGGACAAGCAAGATTTAAATTTGGTGTTGTGATGCCAGGGCATCTTGACTAGTTTTACTAGCCATTTTTTGTATGCTTTAGGTTAGTTTCATGCATTTTTTTAGGCAATAAGCAAGTATTTGGATGAGAATTGTATGCATGCCTTGATTCAATCAAACATTGTTAATTATGTGCATTTTCATAAAATTTATGCAAGAATTGTTTGATGTTATGAATGATGAAAAATCTTGTGATTTAGCAAGGCTTTGATGCATGTGTTTGGTTGATGATAGGTGAAGCAAAGAGCCCTGGAGCAAGGAGGAAGTCACCAAGGGCGTTGCCAACTCTAGAAGGGCGTTGCCAACGCCAATGTGTGAAGCAATGAAGTGAGGAAGCCCTGGATGATAAGAGACATAGTGCACGTTGCCAACTTGGGGGAAGGAAGGCGTGTTTTCCTCTAACGCCAGCAAGCTTGGCAGCCTTGGAAGGCATAGCACGTTGCCAACTTAGCTTTCCATTGGCGTGTTCATTGGCAACGCAGCAAACTTGGAGCTAGGAGGCAGCCACGAGCACGTTGCCAACTCAAGAAAGCATTGGCGTGTTTGGCAACAACGCCAGGAAGCTTTGGATGGTGAAGAATGGAGGTAGCACGTTGCTAACTTGGAAATACAAGGGAGTGTTTGCCAAAAACGCTGGTGAGCTTGGCAGCCTGACCTTACCCTCTTCAATGGAGTATATCTTAAGCTACAGAGATCCAATTGATATGCTTCTAGTTGTGTTGGAAAGCTGACATTCAGAGTTTTCCAACGATATATAATAGTCTATAGTGGAGCATGAAATTGAAGCTCAAATCAGAGTCATCTTTGGGCCGCAAAAATAAGAACAAAGAGTTAACATTCAAGGAAGCATAATGGGCATGGAAGAGAGGCTCGAGCACGTTATTCACTCCTGGGTGCATAGGAGTGTTTGGTGAAAACGTGCCAGGAAGCAAACAAGCAAGGATAACTCACTCAAGCAAGTTGGCAACGCTGGAAACAAGGGCGTGTTCAGCAACAACTCCAGCGAACTTGGCAGCCTGACCTTACCTTCTTCAAGGATGCATAACTTGAGCTACATAGCTCCAAAGGAAATTATTCCAGTGGCATTGAAAAGTAGACATCAAGAGCTTTCCAACCATATATCATAGTATGGAGTTATCATTCATTTGAAGCTTCAAAAGCTTGCTTCATTTAGAGCTTCAGAATCTGAGCACGTTGGCAACGCTGGAAACAAAGGCGTGTTCACCAAAAACGTGTGCGATTTTGGCAGCCTGACCATGTCCTTTTCAATGGAGCATAACTTGAGCTACAGAGATCCAATTTGAGTGCTTTTAGTTGTGTTGGAAAGCTGACATTCAGAGCTTTCCAACCATATATAATAGTCTATAGTGGAGCACAAAATTGAAGCCAAAACATAAGCAAGTTTAAGCCCCAAAAAAACAAGAACAAGGAGTTGACATCTAAGCAAGCATGAATGAGCCTAGAGAGGCTCGAACACGTTGCCAAGCCAAGGGGGAGAAGGCGTGTTCATCAACAACGCCAATGGAGCCAAGAATTTGGGCCAAGGAAGGGCACTAGCACGTTGCCGACTTGGAGAGAACTGGCGTGTTTGATGAAAACGCCCACAACCAAGGCAACTTGACCTTGCCCTCTTCAATGGAGCATAACTTGAGCTACAGAGATCCAATTTGAGTGCTTTCAGTTACGTTAGAAAGAAGACATTCTGAGCTTTCCAATGATATATGATAGTCCATATTGAAGCAGAGGATTGAACCTCAAATGTTAGGCAACATTAAGCATGAAAAGTGGAGCCAAGAAGAAGAAAAGCCAAGTTGTTGGCAATAACTTGGGCTGGCAACGCCCATCACCAAACCTCAGCCCAGGGGGGACTAACACACACGTTGCCAACTTGCAACAACACTAGTGTGTTTGCCAGTAATGCCCATTCACTGGGCCAGAATTGATGTGAACAAGCTCTGCTTCCTCTGTTTTCCTTAAAGGCCAGCAACTCCACTCATGAGCTAGCTAATCCAAAAAGCAAGCAAAGCCCATAAATCTCAACAAATCAAGGCCACAAGAATCATCTAGAATAGTTAATTTTTATTTTGTTTGTAATTTACTTTTAATTTCATTTCAATTTGTAATTTAGGAAAGCCTATATAAAGGCCATAGTTTCATAGAATTAAGTAGCGCGGGAGGAGATCACACATACACACTTCATTGGCACACTCCATTGGGAGTAGGTCTTCGGACCCCTCCCCTTCATACACTCTTCTTCCCTTCCTCTTCTCTTCTTCCTTAGTAGTAGTGTAGTTTAATTTGTAGTTTTCATTTATGAATTCTTGAATTTTCAATTTCTGTTTTGAAGTCTCACTCTTTATTTTCATGCACTTTAATTTCATGCAATTTAGTTTTCATTTGAGAGCAATGATCACTTAATTCCCTTTGTATTTGGGAAAGGAGCTCTATTTCAATTTTGATTGAATTGATGTTTATTTCTCCTTCTCTTCTTCACTCTATCTTCATACTTGGATATCTATTAGAATCCTTGCAAGAGATTTTTGCTCTTCAAAGATCCTTGGATCTATTTGAATCCTATTGTGAACCTTGAGAGAGGGATCATAGGATTCAGTTTGAGCTCTCTTGGCATAATGAAATTGATTCTTGATTTAGAGTTGGTACGTGACATATAACCACTCTAATATTGGGGTCTTTGGATTTATGTAGTATGAGATTAGAAATCATGTTTGTTTTTCTAAGAAAGAGCTTTTGTGCTTCAAAGATTCAATCACCACCGAGAGGGGGATTGAATCTATTAGAATTTCATGTGAGCCTTGAGAGAGGGATCATGGAATTCAGTTTGTGGCTCTTTTCTCATAATCCACTTGATCAACACATTCTTAGTTGGTATGTGAGATGTAACCACTTTGAATTGAGGTCTTGAGGGTTGTGTGGCTTTTGGATTAGAAATTGAACTTCACCTCTTCTCATGAGCAATTAGATCAAGAGATTGGCAATTGATTATGTGAAGAGAAATTAAATCACCAAGAGATTGGGGTTTAATTACTCATAATCCGCCATGGATCTATCTTACATGATTGAGAAGGAGTGAGACCTATTAATTCATGAGGAATCAAAATCTCCAATCCCTTATGCTTTCCATATTTACTTTCTGTCATTTACTTTCTTGCAAGTTTACTTTCCAGCTCTTTACATTCATGTCATTTACTTTCCTTGCAATTTATTGCTTTCCTTTACTTTCATGTCATTTACATTTATTGTTTGCTCATCACTTCAAAATGATTGTCTAACTAGAATAATCAACTAACTATTGATTGTTTAATCCTTTAATCCTCGTGGGATCGACCTCACTCTTGTGAGTTTTATTACTTGATACGACCCGGTATACTTGTCGGTAGTTAATACGTGAAAATGAACTTTTAATTTTTACGTATCAAGTTTTTGGCGCCGTTGCCGGGGATTGGAAAAGATTGACAATGATTAAGTGAATGGTAGTTTAGATTAAGCATTTTTCTTTTCTTTGTTAAAGCCCACTAACTGTTTGATATTTTGTTTGCTAACTTTAACTTCACTCTAGCAATAGAGTGTTTCATTTGTGTTGTTAGTTTGTGTGTTTGTGTATGTCAGAGATAAGGAGATTTAATCCTGAAGACGAGAGAACCCTCCGAAGGTTAAGAAGAAAAGTAGCAGGAAAAGGGATAATTGGTGAGGAGGATTCAGAAGGAGAAGACCAAGTCATAGAGGGCAATTCACATAACCCTGCTGAGTGAGTTTCCAACAATAACAACCCAGAGGGAGTTGCTAACAATAACAACCCACCTCAAAGGAGAGTTCTAGCTTCTTACACTCTCCCAAATCCAAGACACTGTGGGAGCAGTACACTCGCTCCCAATGTTCATGCAAACAACTTTGTATTGAAGCATCAGCTCATCACTCTCGTGCAAAATAATTGTTCCTATGGAGGAGGCCCCCTTGAGGACCTCAACCAACACCTATCTGTCTTCCTAAGAATATGTGAAACTGTCAAGACAAATGGTGTGCATCCAGATGTTTACAAGCTGCTATTATTCCCATTTTCTTTGAGAGACAAGGCATTTCAATGGCTAGAGACATTCCCCAAGGAAAGTATCAACACTTGGGATGATCTGGTGAATAAATTCCTATCCAAGTTCTATCCGCCTCAGAGGATCATCAGGTTAAAAACAGAGGTGCAAACATTCACTCAAATGGATGGGGAATCATTGTATGAAGCATGGGAAAGATACAAAGCCCTGATTAGAAAATGTCCACCTGAGATGTTCACTGAATGGGATAAACTTCAAAATTTCTATGAAGGGTTAACTGAAAAATCTCAAGAGTCTTTGGATTATTCTGCAGGAGGCTCGCTACAATTGATGAATACAGCCGAAGAAGCTCAGAATCTCATAGACATGGTGACAAATAACCAATACTTCTTTGCTCATCAGAGGCAACGCCATCCTATTCAAAGAAAGGGTGTGTTGGAACTAGAAGGAGTAGACACAATCTTGGCACAGAACAAGTTGATGAACCAACAAATCCAGCAACAAATGGAAATGATGGCTAAGAGAATAGATGGCCTCCAACTAGCTTTAGTGAGCACAACAAATCAAGCTTTAATTGAATGGGGTCAAAATGAAGCAGGCAATGTTGAGCAACAACAAGAACAAGTTTAATACATGCAAAATACCTCAAGTTCATTTCAAAATGACTTCCATGGTGACACATACAACTCATCCTATAGGAACCCCCCCAACCTGAGATGAGGTGATAATCAAAACCAGTGGCAGAAAAATAACAACTCCAACCATTCCCGCAATACACACAACCAAAATCATTCATCTAACAACACTAACCAATACAAGAAACCACAAAACACATATCAACCACCCCACAATAATTCACAAACTCACCAAAATAACTTTTCCATACCACCATTCAACTCACAAAATGCCCACCTCAATGCTCCAAACAATTTCCAGCCACAACAATCATACCCTACCATACCACCCAGTGACCATCATGAAATCAGGATCTCAAGTCTTGAAGCAGCCTTGCAAGCCCTTACCCAAAACACACAGTCACTTGCCCAGACCACTCAAGGTTTAGCCAAGGGGCAAGAGATTTTGCTCAAGGGACAAGAGAGACATGAAGCCACCATGAAGAACCTTGAACGACAAGTGGGACAATTGGCCAAACAAGCTGAACGGCCAACCAATGTTCTCCCAAGTGATACAATCTCAAATCCAAAGGACACAGGAAAAGCCATAAAATGGGAGGAGTGTAAAGCAATCACTCTGAGAAGTGGGAAAAAGGTGGAGACAGAAGCCATCACTAAAGAAGAGCACAACAAAGAAGGCTTAAAAGAGGAGGTGATGAAACAAAAGCAGGAATAAGAAACCTCTACACAAAGTGATAAATTAGCTAAGAAGGAGGCAATGAAATCATATCAACCAATGATTCCATACCCTCAAAGGTTCAAGGGAGAGAACAAAGAGAAGCAATACTCCAAATTCTTGGAGATATTCAAGACACTACACATCAACATCCCTTTCATTGAAGCACTTGAACAGATGTCCCTATATGCTAAGTTCATGAAGGAATTGTTGACAAAGAAAAGATCTTTGAAAGAGGGACAAACGGTTGTGATGACCTGGGAGTGTAGTGCCATCATCCAGAGAGGGTTGCCAAGAAAGAGGAAGGACCCAGGGAGCTTTCATATCCCCTGCACCATAGGCAACATGATGATTGAGATAGCATTTTGTGACCTTGGTGCAAGCATAAATCTGATGCCTCTATCTTTGATGAGGAAGCTTCAGATTCATGAATTGAAACCCACAAAAATAGCCCTTCAAATGGCAGAAAAATCCATTTAGCAAGTACTTGGGGTTGTGGAGAATGTATTGGTGAAGGTGGACAAATTTTTCCTCCCAGCTGACTTCGTCATTCTAGACATAGAGGAAGATGACAACACTCCCATCATCCTAGGGAGACCTTTCTTAGCTACTGTCAGGGCATTGATAGATGTTAAAAAAGGAGAATTGATGCTAAGGGTGCATGAAGAGCATATAGTATTCCATGTCTTCAAGAATTTGCAAGATTGCACCCAAGAGGAAGAGTGTATGAAGATTGATTCCATAGACCCAAACTTAAAAGAGGCACCTGATGAAACACTTCCAATGCACCTAAGCTCATGCTGGAAAAGAAAGAAAGAGGTAGAAGTGTTGCAACAAGCTCAAAGAATAGAGGAGAAGCTACAACCAAAGCGTGCATTTGAGATTCTCAGCACGGACATTCTAAAAATTGAGGCTCCAAAACCTGAACTATCTCCTAAAAAAGAAAAGAGCCCCAAGAAGAAAGTGCCAAGAGGATGGAGAAACAAGAAAATTCCCACTGAAGGTTTCTCACCAGGGAATAAAGTAATGCTAACTTACCAACCAATGGAAACATCTCCACACTTTTCTGGATATTACACAGTGAACAAAATCCTCTCACTTGAACATGTGGAAATCATCAAGAAGGATACTAGAAGGAAGCTCACGGTGAAAGGGGAAGGATTAAAGCACTATGATCATCATCCTCCCTAAAGAGGGACAACCGTCAAGCTAATGACGATAAAAGAGCGCTTGTTGGGAGGCAACCCAACCTTAGGTAACTATTTTTTTATACTCTTCTCAGAATAAATGGTTAGTTCAACTTCTATGTAATGCAAGGAATTAAGTTTGGTGTTCCACACCAATGCGATTGTATCAACAAAGAAAAAAATTAAGGGTGAATGCATGGTACTAAGTTTGGTGTTCCACCAACATTCATGAAAAATAAAGTAACCCTTGAGACAATTATGAATAATCACAAATCCCAAACAATCATAGAAATTGACTAAGCCTGCAATTTCATTTGTTTACCTTTTAGTCCTGCATTTTATTTACTCATAGACTTAAAGCACATGATGTAGTATGCATGCATGAAAGAAGCATTCTGTGTTAGCATATAGAAGTAGGCAAGGAACTAAGTTTGGTGTTCCCACACCAACTTAAGGTCAAGAACTCACAAGCATACCTGCATGCTAACCATTTTTCAAGTGCTTGGGGACAAGCAACTTTCAAAGTTCATTGTAGGCAGTCACTTCAATCTTGGGAAGGATTAAGCATCATCAATCATAGAGGAAAAGAAGGATGTAAAGACCAACAATGATGATGATAAGGAGTAAAGCAAGTGAACTCCAAAAGGTTGTATTGTTAACTGATTGTCTTTTACTTAAAACTGTTATTATTGAAAGTGATACTGCACCCCTGCTTGTCTGCTTAGCATAATCTCTTTAAAAGTTCAATAACTAAGATGCAAAATACATCATAGCACCATACACTTAAGAATTTGCTTACACTCAAGATCCATAAATTGCAAACAGAGAACAGTTCTTTGAAAAGAATGATTGAGGAGTCAAAAATTTATTTTCAGGCAAGCAAAAGATTAAGAGAAGTGGTGGTTCTAGTTGTATGATTGTGTATTGAGGTTGCATGTTTGTGAAAACCTGCATGGGAGCTCATAGGCAGGAAATAGAGTTCAAAGAAGTATTGTGGAGATTCTCAAATATCTTTTGATCCAAGAAGCAGCAAAAAAAAAAAAAAGAGAACATCGCAAAAGGCTCTGAGCATCAATTACTAGGAAGAAAAAGAAAGAAATAAGAACTCAAAGAGTTATTATCCTAGTTAAATGCTTGTAGTAGAATTGTGTCAAAGAGAGAGACTTGAGCAAGTAAATCCTAAGGGGTGCTTCAACACCTAATACCTTAAGACCAACTGATTTGGGAGTATTGATTGAAAGCTTATCTAAAGAGCCGCTTTGAGACATGACACTTAGAGTCAAGGCCAAGACACAAAAACTATAAGACTGCTTCAAGGTGATTACCTATAGAGAGATTTCCATGATATCATTTGAATGAAAGTCCTAAGATCTAAGACTTCCAAAATGTAGGGACTAATAAGCACTGAAATCCTTGCATGAGCATATAATTCAGAATTCACCCCACTATCACTTAATCACTTCACTCACCAAGGCATTACAAGCTATCCCTCAACTTGTTCCAATTAAAAGAAACCTTTGTGCATAGTTCTTTTCTTGCTTGAGGACAAGCAATGTTTAAGTTTGGTGTTGTGATGCATTTGCATCTTTGCTATATTATCTAGTTAGTTGATTGCATGGATTGGTAAGACTTTGAAGCAATTTCCCTTGTTAATGATAGGTGATGAAACAAGAAAGCATTGAAGTAAGAATGAAGCAAGCAAGTGGCTAACAACTCCTTCAAGAAGAGCAATGTGCACGTTGCTAACTTGGAATTCAAGTTGGCAACGCCATTGAAGCTTTACTTCAGGAAGAGCACAAACAACCTTGCAAGAAAGTGGTCTCCTGTGAGCACTATGCACGTTTCTAACTTGGAGCTACGTTGGAGTGCTTGGCAACAACGCCAAGAAGCAAACTGAGCAAGGTTTGGCTAGGAAATGAAGGTTACTACGTTGCCAACCCAAAGATACATTGGCGTGTTTCAAGGCAACGCTAAGCTAGAAAACTTGGCCCAGGAAAGGGAGATGCACATTGCCAACGCTAGCTCCTATAGGCGTGTTCCAAGGCAACGTAGCAAGCAAAGCTTGGTGCCATAAGGAAGGCTCGAGCACGTTGTTGGCTTGGGAGAGCATGGACGTGTTCCAAGGCAACGCCAAGCTAGAAGGCAACCCTGGAAGGCAATCTCAAGACATCAAGCACGTTGCCAACGTTGGGTGCACATGCGTGTTTGATGAAAACGTGCCAGGAAGCAAACAAGCAAGGATCACTCACTCAAGCAAGTTGCCAACGTTGGGATACATAGGCGTGTTCATTGGCAACGCATCATACAAGCAAGCTAGGCAACCTTGGGAATGAAGAGCACGTTGCTAACTTGGGAATGCATTGGCGTGCTCATAAAAAACGCAGCAATGCTTGGAGCTAGGAAGCATAAGTTATCACGTTGGCAACTTGAAAGAACAAAGGAGTGTTTGCCAAAAACGCTGGTGAGCTGGACAGCCTGACCTTACCTCCTTCAATGGAGTATATCTTGAGCTACAAAGCTCCAAATGAGGTGATTCCAACGGCATTTGAAAGTAGACATCTAGAGCTTTCCAACGATATATCATGGTATGGGTTTGACATTAGTTTGAAGCTTCAAAAGCGGGCTTCATTTGGAGCCTCAGAAACTGAACACGTTGCCAACTTGGAAGAGCAAAGGCGTGTTTGCTAACAACGCCCGCGATTTTGGCAGCCTGACCCTGTCTTCTTCAAACATAAATAACTTGAGCTACAGAGATCCAATTTGAGTGCTTTTAGTTGCGTTGGAAAGCTGACATTCAGAGGTTTTTAACCATATATAATAGTCTATAGTGGAGCACAAAATTGAAGCCAAACCATAAGCAACTTTAAGCCCCAAAAACAAGAACAAGGAGTTAACATCCAAGGAAGCATGAATGAGCCTAGAGAGGCTCGAACACGTTGCCAAGCCAAGGGGGAGAAGGCGTGTTCATCAAAAACGCCAAGGGACAGAGAATTTGGGAGAGTGATGAGCTGAGGCTTCAATTCAAAGTTGTTTGCATAAACATTGGGAGCGAGTATACTGCTCCCACAGTGTCTTGGATTTGGGAGAGTGTAAGAAGCTAGAACTCTCCTTTGAGATGAGTTATTATTGTTGGCAACTCCCTCTGGGTTGTTATTGTTGGCAACTCCCTCAGCAGGGTTATGTGAATTGCCCTCCATGACTTGGTCTTCTCCTTCTGAATCCTCCTCACCAATTATCCCTTGTCCTGTTGCTTTTCTTCTTAACCTTCGGAGGGTTCTCTCGTCTTCAGGATTAAATCTCCTTACCTCTGACATACACAAACACACAAACTAACAACACAAATGAAACACTCTATTGCTAGAGTGAAGTTAAAGTTAGCAAACAAAATATCAAACAGTTAGTGGGCTTTAACAAAGAAAAGAAAAATGCTTAATCTAAACTACCATTCACTTAATCATTGTCAATCTTTTCCAATCCCCGGCAACGGCGCCAAAAACTTGATACGTAAAAATTAAAATTTTATTTTCACGCATTAACTACCGGCAAGTATACCGGGTCGTATCAAGTAATAAAACTCACAAGAGTGAGGTCGATCCCATGAGGATTAAAGGATTAAATAATCAATAGTTAGTTGATTATTCTAGTTAGACAATCATTTTAGAGTGATGAGCAAACAATAAATGTAAATGACATGAAAGTAAAGGAAAGCAATAAATTGCAAGGAAAGTAAATGACATGAATGTAAAGAGCTGGAAAGTAAACTTGCAAGAAAGTAAATGATAGAAAGTAAATATGGAAAGCATAAGGGATTGGAGATGTTGATTCCTCATTAATTAATGGGTCTCACTCCTTCTCAATCATGTAAGATAGATCCATGGCGGATTATGAGTAATTAAACCCCAATCTCTTGGTGATTTAATTTCTCTTCACATAATCAATTGCCAATCTCTTGATCTAATTGCTCATGAGAAGAGGTGAAGTTCAATTTCTAATCCAAAAGCCACACAACCCTCAAGACCTCAATTCAAAGTGGTTACATCTCACATACCAACTAAGAATGTGTTGATCAAGAGGATTATGAGAAAAGAGCCTCAAACTGAATTCCATGATTCCTCTCTCAAGGCTCACATGAAATTCTAATAGATTCAATCGCCCTCTCAGTGGTGATTGAATCTTTGAAGCACAAAAGCTCTTTCTTAGAAAAACAAACATGATTTCTAATCTCAAACTACATAAATCCAGAGACCCCAATATTAGAGTGGTTATATGTCACGTACCAACTCTAAATCAAGAATCAATTTCATTATGCCAAGAGAGCTCAAAATGAATCCTATGATCCCTCTCTCAAGGTTCACAATAGGATTCTAATAGATCCAAGGATCTTTGAAGAGAAAAACTCTCTTGCAAGGATTCTAATAGATATCCAAGTATGAAGATAGAGTGAAGAAGAGAAGTAAAAATAAACATCAATTCAATCAAAATTGAAATAGAGCTCCTTTCCCAAATGCAAAGGGAATTAAGTGATCATTGCTCTCAAATGAAAACTAAATTGCATGAAATTAAAGTGCATGAAAATAAAGAGTGAGACTTCAAAACAGAAATTGAAAATTCAAGAATTCATAAATGAAAACTACAAATTAAACTACACTACTACAAAGGAAGAAGAGAAGAGGAAGGGAAGCAGAGTGTATGAAGGGGAGGGGTCCGAAGACCCACTCCCAATGGAGTGTGCCAATGAAGTGTGTATGTGTGATCTCCTCCCGCGCTACTTAATTCTATGAAACTATGGCCTTTATATAGGCTTTCCTAAATTACAAATTGAAATGAAATTAAAAGTAAATTACAAACAAAATGAAAATTAACTATTCTAGATGATTCTTGTGGCCTTGATTGGTTGAGATTTATGGGCTTTGCTTGCTTTTTGGATTAGCTAGCTCATGAGTGGAGTTGCTGGCCTTTAAGGAAAACAGAGGAAGTAGAGCTTGTTCACATCAATTCTGGCCCAGTGAACGGGTGTTACTGGCAAACACACTAGTGTTGTTGCAAGTTGGCAATGTGTGTGTTAGTCCCCCCTGGGCTGAGGTTTGGTGATGGGCGTTGCCAGCCCAAGTTATTGCCAACAACTTGGCATTTCTTCTTCTTGGCTCCACTTTTCATGCTAAATGTTGCCTAAAATTTAAGGTTCAATCCTCTGCTTCAATATGGACTATCATACATCATTGGAAAGCTCAGAATGTCTTCTTTCCAACGCAACTGAAAGCACTCAAATTGAATCTCTGTAGCTCAAGTTATGCTCCATTGAAGAGAGCAAGGTCAAGTTGCCTTGGTTGTGGGCGTTTTCATCAAACACGCCAGTTCTCTCCAAGTTGGCAACGTGCTAGTGCCCTTCCTTGGCCCAAATTCTTGGCCCCATTGGTGTTGTTGATGAACACGCCTTCTCCCCCTTGGCTTGGCAACGTGTTCGAGCCCCTCTAGGCTCATTCATGCTTGCTTAGATGTCAACTCCTTGTTCTTGTTTTTTTGGGGCTTAAATTTGCTTATGGTTTGGCTTTAATTTTGTGCTCCACTATAAACTATTATATATGGTTGGAAAGCTCTGAATGTCAGCTTTCTAACGCAACTTAAAGCACTCAAATTGGATCTCTGTAGCTCAAGTTATTCTTGTTTGAAGAAGACAGGGTCAGGCTGCCAAAATCGCGGGCGTTGTTAGCAAACACACCTTTGCTCTTCCGAGTTGGCAACGGCGCCAAAAACTTGATATGTAAAAATTAAAATTTCATTTTCACGTATTAACTACCGGCAAGTATACCGAGTCGTATCAAGTAATAAAACTGACAAGAGTGAGGTCGATCCCACGAGGATTAAAGGGTTAAAGAATCAATAGTTAGTTGATTATTCTAGTTAGACAATCATTTTGGAGTGATGAGCAAACAATAAATGTAAATGACATGAAAGTAAAGGAAAGCAATAAATTGCAAGAAAAGTAAATGACATGAATGTAAAAAGCTGGAAAGTAAACTTGCAAGAAAGTAAATGACGGAAAGTAAATATGGAAAGCATAAGAGATTGGAGATGTTGATTCCTCATGAATTAATGGGTCTCACTCCTTCTCAATCATGTAAGATAGATCCATGGCGGATTATGAGTAATTAAACCCCAATCTCTTGGTGATTTAATTTCTCTTCACATAATCAATTGCCAATCTCTTGATCTAATTGCTCATGAGAAGAGGTGAAGTTCAATTTCTAATCCAAAAGCCACACAACCCTCAAGATCTCAATTCAAAGTGGTTACATCTCACATACCAACTAAGAATGTGTTGATCAAGAGGATTATGAGAAAAGAGCCTCAAACTGAATTCCATGATCCCTTTCTCATGGCTCACATGAAATTCTAATAGATTCAATCCCCCTCTCAGTGGTGATTGAATCTTTGAAGCACAAAATCTCTTTCTTAGAAAAACAAACATGATTTCTAATCTCATACTACATAAATCCAAAGATCCCAATATTAGAGTGGTTATATGTCACGTACCAACTCTAAACCAAGAATCAATTTCATTATGCCAAGAGAGCTCAAACTGAATCCTATGATCCCTCTCCCAAGGTTCACAATAGGATTCTAATAGATCCAAGGATCTTTGAAGAGCAAAACTCTCTTGCAAGGATTCTAATTGATATCCAAGTATAAAGATAGAGTGAAGAAGAGAAGGAGAAATAAACATCAATTCAATCAAAATTGAAATAGAGCTCCTTTCCCAAATGCAAAGGGAATTAAGTGATCATTGCTCTCAAATGAAAACTAAATTTCATGAAATTAAAGTGCATGAAAATAAAGAGTGAGACTTCAAAACAGAAATTGAAAATTCAAGAATTCATAAATGAAAACTACAAATTAAACTACACTACTACTAAGGAAGAAGAGAAGAGGAAGGGAAGAAGAGTGTATGAAGGGGAGGGGTCCGAAGACCCACTCCCAATGGAGTGTGCCAATGAAGTGTGTATGTGTGATCTCCTCCCGCGCTACTTAATTCTATGAAACTATGGCCTTTATATAGGCTTTCCTAAATTACAAATTGAAATGAAATTAAAAGTAAATTACAAACAAAATGAAAATTAACTATTCTAGATGATTCTTGTGGCCTTGATTGGTTGAGATTTATGGGCTTTGCTTGCTTTTTGGATTAGCTAGCTCATGAGTGCAGTTGCTGGCCTTTAAGGAAAACAGAGGAAGCAGAGCTTGTTCACATCAATTCTGGCCCAGTGAACGGGCGTTATTGGCAAACACACTAGTGTTGTTGCAAGTTGGCAACGTGTGTGTTAGTCCCCCCTGGGCTGAGGTTTGGTGATGGGCGTTGCCAGCCCAAGTTATTGCCAACAACTTGGCATTTCTTCTTCTTGGCTCCACTTTTCATGCTAAATGTTGCCTAAAATTTGAGGTTCAATCCTCTGCTTCAATATGGACTATCATACATCATTGGAAAGCTCAGAATGTCTTCTTTTCAACGCAACTTAAAGCACTCAAATTGAATCTCTGTAGCTCAAGTTATGCTCATTGAAGAGAGCAAGGTCAAGTTGCCTTGGTTGTGGGCGTTTTCATCAAACACGCCAGTTCTCTCCAAGTTGGCAACGTGCTAGTGCCCTTCCTTGGCCCAAATTCTTGGCCCCATTGGTGTTGTTGATGAACACGCCTTCTCCCCCTTGGCTTTGCAACGTGTTCGAGCCCCTCTAGGCTCATTCATGCTTGCTTAGATGTCAACTCCTTGTTCTTGTTTTTTTGGGGCTTAAATTTGCTTATGTTTTGGCTTTAATTTTGTGCTCCACTATAAACTATTATATATGGTTGGAAAGCTCTGAATGTCAGCTTTCTAACGCAACTTAAAGCACTCAAATTGGATCTCTGTAGCTCAAGTTATTCTTGTTTGAAGAAGACAGGGTCAGGCTGCCAAAATCGCGGGCGTTGTTAGCAAACACACCTTTGCTCTTCCGAGTTGGCAACGGCGCCAAAAACTTGATATGTAAAAATTAAAATTTCATTTTCACGTATTAACTACCGGCAAGTATACCGAGTCGTATCAAGTAATAAAACTGACAAGAGTGAGGTCGATCCCACGAGGATTAAAGGGTTAAACAATCAATAGTTAGTTGATTATTCTAGTTAGACAATCATTTTGGAGTGATGAGCAAACAATAAATGTAAATGACATGAAAGTAAAGGAAAGCAATAAATTGCAAGAAAAGTAAATGACATGAATGTAAAGAGCTGGAAAGTAAACTTGCAAAAAAGTAAATGACGGAAAGTAAATATGGAAAGCATAAGAGATTGGAGATGTTGATTCCTCATGAATTAATGGGTCTCACTCCTTCTCAATCATGTAAGATAGATCCATGGCGGATTATGAGTAATTAAACCCCAATCTCTTGGTGATTTAATTTCTCTTCACATAATCAATTGCCAATCTCTTGATCTAATTGCTCATGAGAAGAGGTGAAGTTTAATTTCTAATCCAAAAGCCACACAACCCTCAAGACCTCAATTCAAAGTGGTTACATCTCACATACCAACTAAGAATGTGTTGATCAGAGGATTATGAGAAAAGAGCCTCAAACTGAATTCCATGATCCCTCTCTCAAGGCTCACATGAAATTCTAATAGATTCAATCCCCCTCTCGGTGGTGATTGAATCTTTGAAGCACAAAAGCTCTTTCTTAGAAAAACAAACATGATTTCTAATCTCATACTACATAAATCCAAAGATCCCAATATTAGAGTGGTTATATGTCACGTACCAACTCTAAACCAAGAATCAATTTCATTATGCCAAGAGAGCTCAAACTGAATCCTATGATCCCTCTCCCAAGGTTCACAATAGGATTCTAATAGATCCAAGGATCTTTGAAGAGCAAAACTCTCTTGCAAGGATTCTAATTGATATCCAAGTATAAAGATAGAGTGAAGAAGAGAAGGAGAAATAAACATCAATTCAATCAAAATTGAAATAGAGCTCCTTTCCCAAATGCAAAGGGAATTAAGTGATCATTGCTCTCAAATGAAAACTAAATTGCATGAAATTAAAGTGCATGAAAATAAAGAGTGAGACTTCAAAACAGAAATTGAAAATTCAAGAATTCATAAATGAAAACTACAAATTAAACTACACTACTACTAAGGAAGAAGAGAAGAGGAAGGGAAGAAGAGTGTATGAAGGGGAGGGGTCCGAAGACCCACTCCCAATGGAGTGTGCCAATGAAGTGTGTATGTGTGATCTCCTCCCGCGCTACTTAATTCTATGAAACTATGGCCTTTATATAGGCTTTCCTAAATTACAAATTGAAATGAAATTAAAAGTAAATTACAAACAAAATGAAAATTAACTATTCTAGATGATTCTTATGGCCTTGATTGGTTGAGATTTATGGGCTTTGCTTGCTTTTTGGATTAGCTAGCTCATGAGTGCAGTTGCTGGCCTTTAAGGAAAACAGAGGAAGCAGAGCTTGTTCACATCAATTCTGGCCCAGTGAACGGGCGTTATTGGCAAACACACTAGTGTTGTTGCAAGTTGGCAACGTGTGTGTTAGTCCCCCCTGGGCTGAGGTTTGGTGATGGGCGTTGCCAGCCCAAGTTATTGCCAACAACTTGGCATTTCTTCTTCTTGGCTCCACTTTTCATGCTAAATGTTGCCTAAAATTTGAGGTTCAATCCTCTGCTTCAATATGGACTATCATACATCATTGGAAAGCTCAGAATGTCTTCTTTTCAACGCAACTTAAAGCACTCAAATTGAATCTCTGTAGCTCAAGTTATGCTCATTGAAGAGAGCAAGGTCAAGTTGCCTTGGTTGTGGGCGTTTTCATCAAACACGCCAGTTCTCTCCAAGTTGGCAACGTGCTAGTGCCCTTCCTTGGCCCAAATTCTTGGCCCCATTGGTGTTGTTGATGAACACGCCTTCTCCCCCTTGGCTTTGCAACGTGTTCGAGCCCCTCTAGGCTCATTCATGCTTGCTTAGATGTCAACTCCTTGTTCTTGTTTTTTTGGGGCTTAAATTTGCTTATGTTTTGGCTTTAATTTTGTGCTCCACTATAAACTATTATATATGGTTGGAAAGCTCTGAATGTCAGCTTTCTAACGCAACTTAAAGCACTCAAATTGGATCTCTGTAGCTCAAGTTATTCTTGTTTGAAGAAGACAGGGTCAGGCTGCCAAAATCGCGGGCGTTGTTAGCAAACACACCTTTGCTCTTCCGAGTTGGCAACGGCGCCAAAAACTTGATATGTAAAAATTAAAATTTCATTTTCACGTATTAACTACCGGCAAGTATACCGAGTCGTATCAAGTAATAAAACTGACAAGAGTGAGGTCGATCCCACGAGGATTAAAGGGTTAAACAATCAATAGTTAGTTGATTATTCTAGTTAGACAATCATTTTGGAGTGATGAGCAAACAATAAATGTAAATGACATGAAAGTAAAGGAAAGCAATAAATTGCAAGAAAAGTAAATGACATGAATGTAAAGAGCTGGAAAGTAAACTTGCAAAAAAGTAAATGACGGAAAGTAAATATGGAAAGCATAAGAGATTGGAGATGTTGATTCCTCATGAATTAATGGGTCTCACTCCTTCTCAATCATGTAAGATAGATCCATGGCGGATTATGAGTAATTAAACCCCAATCTCTTGGTGATTTAATTTCTCTTCACATAATCAATTGCCAATCTCTTGATCTAATTGCTCATGAGAAGAGGTGAAGTTTAATTTCTAATCCAAAAGCCACACAACCCTCAAGACCTCAATTCAAAGTGGTTACATCTCACATACCAACTAAGAATGTGTTGATCAGAGGATTATGAGAAAAGAGCCTCAAACTGAATTCCATGATCCCTCTCTCAAGGCTCACATGAAATTCTAATAGATTCAATCCCCCTCTCGGTGGTGATTGAATCTTTGAAGCACAAAAGCTCTTTCTTAGAAAAACAAACATGATTTCTAATCTCATACTACATAAATCCAAAGATCCCAATATTAGAGTGGTTATATGTCACGTACCAACTCTAAACCAAGAATCAATTTCATTATGCCAAGAGAGCTCAAACTGAATCCTATGATCCCTCTCCCAAGGTTCACAATAGGATTCTAATAGATCCAAGGATCTTTGAAGAGCAAAACTCTCTTGCAAGGATTCTAATTGATATCCAAGTATGATAGAGTGAAGAAGAGAAGGAGAAATAAACATCAATTCAATCAAAATTGAAATAGAGCTCCTTTCCCAAATGCAAAGGGAATTAAGTGATCATTGCTCTCAAATGAAAACTAAATTGCATGAAATTAAAGTGCATGAAAATAAAGAGTGAGACTTCAAAACAGAAATTGAAAATTCAAGAATTCATAAATGAAAACTACAAATTAAACTACACTACTACTAAGGAAGAAGAGAAGAGGAAGGGAAGAAGAGTGTATGAAGGGGAGGGGTCCGAAGACCCACTCCCAATGGAGTGTGCCAATGAAGTGTGTATGTGTGATCTCCTCCCGCGCTACTTAATTCTATGAAACTATGGCCTTTATATAGGCTTTCCTAAATTACAAATTGAAATGAAATTAAAAGTAAATTACAAACAAAATGAAAATTAACTATTCTAGATGATTCTTGTGGCCTTGATTGGTTGAGATTTATGGGCTTTGCTTGCTTTTTGGATTAGCTAGCTCATGAGTGCAGTTGCTGGCCTTTAAGGAAAACAGAGGAAGCAGAGCTTGTTCACATCAATTCTGGCCCAGTGAACGGGCGTTATTGGCAAACACACTAGTGTTTTTGCAAGTTGGCAACGTGTGTGTTAGTCCCCCCTGGGCTGAGGTTTGGTGATGGGCGTTGCCAGCCCAAGTTATTGCCAACAACTTGGCATTTCTTCTTCTTGGCTCCACTTTTCATGCTAAATGTTGCCTAAAATTTGAGGTTCAATCCTCTGCTTCAATATGGACTATCATACATCATTGGAAAGCTCAGAATGTCTTCTTTTCAACGCAACTTAAAGCACTCAAATTGAATCTCTGTAGCTCAAGTTATGCTCATTGAAGAGAGCAAGGTCAAGTTGCCTTGGTTGTGGGCGTTTTCATCAAACACGCCAGTTCTCTCCAAGTTGGCAACGTGCTAGTGCCCTTCCTTGGCCCAAATTCTTGGCCCCATTGGTGTTGTTGATGAACACGCCTTCTCCCCCTTGGCTTTGCAACGTGTTCGAGCCCCTCTAGGCTCATTCATGCTTGCTTAGATGTCAACTCCTTGTTCTTGTTTTTTTGGGGCTTAAATTTGCTTATGGTTTGGCTTTAATTTTGTGCTCCACTATAAACTATTATATATGGTTGGAAAGCTCTGAATGTCAGCTTTCTAACGCAACTGAAAGCACTCAAATTGGATCTCTGTAGCTCAAGTTATTCTTGTTTGAAGAAGACAGGGTCAGGCTGCCAAAATCGCGGGCGTTGTTAGCAAACACACCTTTGCTCTTCCGAGTTGGCAACGGCGCCAAAAACTTGATATGTAAAAATTAAAATTTCATTTTCACGTATTAACTACCGGCAAGTATACCGAGTCGTATCAAGTAATAAAACTGACAAGAGTGAGGTCGATCCCACGAGGATTAAAGGGTTAAACAATCAATAGTTAGTTGATTATTCTAGTTAGACAATCATTTTGGAGTGATGAGCAAACAATAAATGTAAATGACATGAAAGTAAAGGAAAGCAATAAATTGCAAGAAAAGTAAATGACATGAATGTAAAGAGCTGGAAAGTAAACTTGCAAAAAAGTAAATGACGGAAAGTAAATATGGAAAGCATAAGAGATTGGAGATGTTGATTCCTCATGAATTAATGGGTCTCACTCCTTCTCAATCATGTAAGATAGATCCATGGCGGATTATGAGTAATTAAACCCCAATCTCTTGGTGATTTAATTTCTCTTCACATAATCAATTGCCAATCTCTTGATCTAATTGCTCATGAGAAGAGGTGAAGTTTCATTTCTAATCCAAAAGCCACACAACCCTCAAGACCTCAATTCAAAGTGGTTACATCTCACATACCAACTAAGAATGTGTTGATCAGAGGATTATGAGAAAAGAGCCTCAAACTGAATTCCATGATCCCTCTCTCAAGGCTCACATGAAATTCTAATAGATTCAATCCCCCTCTCGGTGGTGATTGAATCTTTGAAGCACAAAAGCTCTTTCTTAGAAAAACAAACATGATTTCTAATCTCATACTACATAAATCCAAAGACCCCAATATTAGAGTGGTTATATGTCACGTACCAACTCTAAACCAAGAATCAATTTCATTATGCCAAGAGAGCTAAAACTGAATCCTATGATCCCTCTCTCAAGGTTCACAATAGGATTCTAATAGATCCAAGGATCTTTAAAGAGCAAAACTCTCTTGCAAGGATTCTAATAGATATCCAAGTATAAAGATAGAGTGAAGAAGAGAAGGAGAAATAAACATCAATTCAATCAAAATTGAAATAGAGCTCCTTTTCCAAATGCAAAGGGAATTAAGTGATCATTGCTCTCAAATGAAAACTAAATTGCATGAAATTAAAGTGCATGAAAATAAAGAGTGAGACTTCAAAACAGAAATTGAAAATTCAAGAATTCATAAATGAAAACTACAAATTAAACTACACTACTACTAAGGAAGAAGAGAAGAGGAAGGGAAGAAGAGTGTATGAAGGGGAGGGGTCCGAAGACCCACTCCCAATGCAGTGTGCCAATGAAGTGTGTATGCGTGATCTCCTCCCGCGCTACTTAATTCTATGAAACAATGGCCTTTATATAGGCTTTCCTAAATTACAAATTGAAATGAAATTAAAAGTAAATTACAAACAAAATAAAAATTAACTATTCTAGATGATTCTTGTGGCCTTGATTGGTTGAGATTTATGGGCTTTGCTTGCTTTTTGGATTAGCTAGCTCATGAGTGGAGTTGCTGGCCTTTAAGGAAAACAGAGGAAGCAGAGCTTGTTCACATCAATTCTGGCCCAGTGAACGGGCGTTACTGGCAAACACACTAGTGTTTTTGCAAGTTGGAAACGTGTGTGTTAGTCCCCCCTGTGCTGAGGTTTGGTGATGGGCGTTGCCAGCCCAAGTTATTGCCAACAACTTGGCTTTTCTTCTTCTTGGCTCCACTTTTCATGCTTAATGTTGCCTAAAATTTGAGGTTCAATCCTCTGCTTTAATATGGACTACCATATATCATTGGAAAGCTCAGAATGTCTTCTTTCCAACGCAACTGAAAGCACTCAAATTGGATCTCTGTAGCTCAAGATATACTCCATTGAAGAGGGTAAGGTCAGGCTGCCAAGCTCACCAGCGTTTTTGGCAAACACTCCCTTGTATTTCCAAGTTTGCAACGTGCTACCTCCATTCTTCACCATCCAAAGCTTCCTGGCGTTGTTGCCAAACACGCCAATGCTTTCTTGAGTTGGCAACGTGCTCGTGGCTGCCTCCTAGCTCCAAGTTTGCTGCGTTGCCAATGAACACGCCAATGGAAAGCTAAGTTGGCAACGTGCTATGCCTTCCAAGGCTGCCAAGCTTGCTGGCGTTAGAGGCAAACACGCCTTCCTTCCCCCAAGTTGGCAATGTGCACTCTGTCTCTTATCATCCAGGGCTTCCTCACTTCATTGCTTCACACATTGGCGTTGGCAACGCCCTTCTAGAGTTGGCAACGCCCTTGGTGACTTCCTCCTTGCTCCAGGGCTCTTTGCTTCACCTATCATCAACCAAACACATGCATCAAAGTCTTGCTAAATCACAAGATTTTGCATCATTCATAACATCAAACAATTCTTGCATAAATCTCATGAAAATGCACATAATTAACAATGTTTGATTGAATCAAGGCATGCATACGATTCTCATCCAAATACTTGCTTATTGCCTAAGAAAATGCATGAAACTAACCTAAAGCATACAAAAAATGGCTAGTAAAACTAGTCAAGATGCCCTGGCATCACAACACCAAATTTAAATCTTGCTTGTCCCCAAGCAAGAAAAGAACAATGCACAAAGAATTCTCTTAATTGGAATACATTGAAGAATTGCTCATGATGCCTTAGTGGGTGAAGTGATTAAGTGATAGCGGGGTGAACTCCATTTTATATGCTTATGCAAGGATTTCAGTGCTCATTAGTCCTTACATTTTGGAAGTCTTAGATCTTAGGACTTTCATTCAAATGATATTATAGAAGTCTCTTTATAGATAATCACCTTGAAGCAGCACTTATTTTCTAGCATTTTTCTCTTTGGATTTTGACGTCGACTCTAAGTGTCATGTCTCAAAGCGGCTTTTTAGATAAGCTTTCAATCAATACGCCCAAACCAGTTGGTCTAAGGTATTAGGTGTTGAAGCACCCCTTAGGATTTACTTGCTCGAGCCTCTCTCTTTGACACAAATCCACCACAAACCAGTTCTTGTTTCTTTCTTTTTTCTTCCTAGTAATTGATGCTCAGAGCCTTGGGCTTGTCCTTTGTTTTTCTTTTTCTTTTGTTTTCTTTTGTTACTGCTTCTTGGATCAATAGATGTTTGAGACATTTCATAATACTTCTCTAAACTTCATTTCCTGTCTATGAGCTTCCATGCAAGTTTTCACAAATATGCAACTTCAATACACAATCATACAATCAGAACCTCCACTCCTCTTAATCTTTTGCTTGCCCCAAGATTTATAAAATTCTTCAATATTTTCCTTTCAAAAGAATGGTTTCTTTCTTGCATTCTTAGAGATATTGGGTGCAAGTAAAATTCAAGATGGTAGTCATAATATACCACAGTAGCATGTTACAATTCAAATATCAAGCTATGCTTTTCCAAAAAGAAGAACTCACATGCATATAAAAGAAATGGAAGACAATCATGCAATTGAAAGTATAGAAGATAAATAAGAGGAAAAGGAACTTTACCACCTTGTAGTTCATCTTCATTGTTGTTGTCATTTTTATCCTACTCTTCCACCTCCCATACCAAACTTAGAATGATTGCTTGTCCTCAAGCAACAATTAAAACAGTGGTGATGGGATTTATGATGGGTCATGAGTGTCTTCAACAATGGAGTGTTAGTAGTACATGTTTTCAAGCAAGCAAAATAAAAAAATGACAATGAAGGCACAAGAAACAGAGACATTGATTGCAAAAACAAGTGGGGTGTGCATGATACATTGCATGAAAGGTAAGTGGCACACCAAACTTAGTCTGACACTTTCACTTGGAATTGATGCAAGTATCCAGTAAAGATTGGAAACAAATTTTGTTGCATAGCAACACCAAACTTAGAATGCAATCATATGCCAATTTATTTGGAATGAAACTAAGCAAAAGAAACTGTTGCATGTTAATGACACAATCACTAAGAGAAAAGATTGTTACGAATAAGAGTTTCTTAGTGAGGAATTAACACAAACAGTTGGGGACAATAAAAGAAGGTATTAAAAGCAAAGAAATGACTAAAACAAAGAGAAAGAAAAAGTGTCTAATCTAGATAATCAACCACCCGTAGATTGTTAATCACAATTAATCCCCGGTAACGGCGCCAAAAACTTGATACGTAAAAAAATTAATTTCACGTAATTACCGGCAAGTATACCAGGTCATATCAAGTAATAAAACTCACTAAGAGTGAGGTCGATCCCACGGAGATTGGTAGATTAAGCAACTTTAGTTAAATGGTAGATTTAGTCAAGCAAACATGGTTTTGATTTCATGAGATTTGTGATTTTTGAACATAATTGCAAAAATTTAAATGGCAAGAAATTTAAAGAACTAGAAGAAAGAAAGAAGATGAAAGTAAATAACTGAAACTTAAAATGCAAGAAACTTAAATGACATTAAAGATAAATTGCAAGAAAGTAAGGATTGCAGAATTTTAAAGAGCATAAGAGTAAATAGCAAGAAATATAGAAACAGAATGTAAATGACAAGAATAATGAATTGCAAGAATGTAGAAGGAAATTGGGTAATGGGTATTCAAACAACTAAAGAGCAAAAGAAATGAGAATTGATGATGGAGAGGATCATTAGGGATCAGAGATGGAAATTCTCCTGAATTGATGTTGATCAATTCCTTCTCAATCATGGGTATAGATCTATGGCAATTTGTGGGTAATTGAGTCCCAATCTCTTGGTAACTCAATTTCTCTCAACACAACCAATTGCCACTCTCGTGATCTAATTATTCATGAGAAGAGATGAAGTTCAATTCCTAATCCAAGCCACACAACTTCCAGAATCTCAACTAAGGGAGGTTACATCTCACATACCAACCAAAGTGTATTGATCAAGGAAATCATGAAAGGATGAACTCTAAACTGAATTATGTAGCTCCTTTCTCAAATTTACTACATAATTCATATAGATTAATCCCTCTCTCGATGGTGATTGAATCTATGAAGAACAAGAGTTTCCTTTTAGATGAACCACTTGAATTGAGAAGGAAAAGAAAAGTTATCAACTCATTCAAATGAGCAGAGCTCCTCCCCCTAATGAAAATGGGTTTTAGTGAATCATAGCTCTAAATTCAACAACAAATGCAAAAGTAAACATTAAAATTGAGTAGAGAAGAGTGATGAAGAATGGAGAAGTTCTTGAAAACTGAAATTCAAAGTTGCAAGAAAAACAAAATAGAAGACCGGTGAGAAAAAGTAAAGAGTAAAAAATGCTAGTGTAATAGAAAAATATCTAAGTGTAAAAAAAAATCCCCTTTTAAAAGTACTAAAATCTTCTCTATTTATACTACTCCTAAAATTTTTTCAGAGATCTTTAATTTGGGCTAGCAATGTGGGCTTTCTCTTTGTTGAATTCCTGGCTCAATGGAAGAAGTGTTGCTAAACAGGGGAGAAGGAGCTTGTTCATAATGTTCCTGGCCCAATGGCTTGGCATTTTTGCCAATAACACTAGCCTTAATACATGTTGGCAACGTGCAAGGTATTTTCCTGGGAGTGGGCATTGGTACTTGGGCGTTGTTAGCCCAAGTTGTTGCTAACAACTTGCTTTTCTTCTTCTTGACTCTACTTTTCATGCTTAATGTTGCCCAGAATTTGAGTTTCAATTCTCTGCTTTAATATAGACTATTATACATCATTGGAAAGCTCCGAGTGTCTTCTTTTTAATGCACTTGGAATCATCTCAATTGGATTTTTCTAGCTCAAGTTATGCTCCATTGAAGAAGGCAAGGTTAAGTTGCCTTAGTTGTGGCGTTTTTGTCAAACACGCCAGTTCATTCCAAGTTAGCAACGTGCTAGTGCCCTTCCTTGGCCCAAATTCTCTGCCCCTTGGTGTTTTTGATGAACACGCCTTCTCCTCTCTGGCTTCGCAACATGTTCGAGCCTCTCTAGGCTCATTCATGCTTCCTTGGATGTTAACTCCTTGTTCTTGTTTTTGGGGCTTAAAGTTGCTTATGATTTGGCTTCAATTTTGTGCTCCACTATAGACTATTATATATGGTTGAAAAGCTCTGAATGTCAGCTTTCCAATGCAACTGAAAGCACTCAAATTGGATCTCTGTAGCTCAAGTTATACTCCATTTGGAATCACCTCATTTGGAGCTTTGTAGCTCAAGATATACTCCATTGAAGGAGGTAAGGTCAGGCTGTCCAGCTCACCAGCGTTTTTGGCAAACACTCCTTTGTTCTTTCAAGTTGCCAACATGCTAACTTATGCTTCCTAGCTCCAAGAATTGCTTCATTTTTTATGAGCACGCCAATGCATTTCCAAGTTAGAACCGTGCTCTTCATTCCCAAGGTTGCCTAGCTTGCTTGTATGATGCGTTGCCAATGAACACGCCTATGTATCCCAACGTTGGCAACTTGCTTGAGTGAGTAATCCTTGCTTGTTTGCTTCCTGGAACGTTTTCATCAAACACGCATGTGCACCCAACGTTGGCAACGTGCTTGATGTCTTGAGATTGCCCTCCAGGGTTGCCTTCTAGCTTGGCGTTGCCTTGGAACACGTCCATGCTCTCCCAAGCCAACAACGTGCTCGAGCCTTCCTTATGGCACCAAGCTTTGCTTGCTACGTTGCCTTGGAACACGCCTATAGGAGCTGGCGTTGGCAACGTGCATCTCCCTTTCCTGGGCCAAGTTTTCTAGCTCAGCGTTGCCTTGGAACACGCCAATGTATCTCTCGGTTGGCAACGTAGCAACCTTCATTTCTAGCCAAACTTTGCTCAGTTTGCTTCTTGGCGTTGTTGCCAAGTACTCCAGTGTAGCTCCAAGTTAGCAACGTGCATAGTGCTCACAGGAGACCACTTTCTTGCAAGGTTGTTTGTGCTCTTCCTGAAGTAAAGCTTCAATGGCGTTGCCAACTTGAATTCCAAGTTAGCAACGTGCACATTGCTCTTCTTGAAGGAGTTGTTAGCCACTTGCTTGCTTCATTCTTGCTTCAATGCTTTCTTGTTTCATCACCTATCATTAACAAGGGAAATTTCTTCAAAGTCTTACCAATCCATGCAATCAATTTCATGAGATTCATTCATACTCATTCATTTATGCATTCCTTGAATCATTTGCATGAATTTGGCTAGAATTAACCTGGTTCTTGGTACTTGAGTGCATGGAGATGGAACTCATTAAAATGCTTGTTTATTTCAAAGAAAATAAATGAAATTAAGCTAAAACTACTTCAACTAACTAGCTAATATAGCAAAGATGCAAATGCATCACAACACCAAACTTAAACCTTGCTTGTCCTCAAGCAAGAAAAGAACTATGCACAAAGGTTTCTTTTAATTGGAACAAGTTGAGGGATAGCTTGTAATGCCTTGGTGAGTGAAGTGATTAAGTGATAGTGGGGTGAACTCTGAATTATATGCTCATGCAAGGATTTCAGTGCTTATTAGTCCCTACATTTTGGAAGTCTTAGATCTTAGGACTTTCATTCAAATGATATCATGAAAATCTCTCTATAGGTAATCACCTTGAAGCAGTCTTATAGTTTTTGTGTCTTGGCCTTGACTCTAAGTGTCATGTCTCAAAGCGGCTCTTTAGATAAGCTTTCAATCAATACTCCCAAACCAGTTGGTCTTAAGGTATTAGGTGTTGAAGCACCCCTTAGGATTTACTTGCTCAAGCCTTTCTCTTTGACACAATTCTACCACAAGCATTTAACTAGGATAATAACTCTTTGAGTTCTTATTTCTTTCTTTTTCTTCCTAGTAATTTATGCTCAGAGATTTTTTCCATGTTCTCTTCTTTTTTTTTTTGCTGCTTCTTGGATCAAAAGATATTTGAGAATCTCCACAATACTTTTTTGAACTCCATTTCCTGCCTATGAGCTCCCATGCAGGTTTTCACAAACATGCAACCTCAATACACAATCATACAACTAGAACCAACACTTCTCTTAATCTTTTGCTTGCCTCAAAATAAATTTTTGACTCCTCAATCATTCTTTTCAAAGAACTGTTCTCTGTTTACAATTTATGGATCTTGAGTGTAAGCAAATTCTCAAGTGTATGGTGCTATGATGTATTTAGCATCTTAGTTATTGAACTTTTAAAGAGATTATGCTAAGCAGACAAGCAGGGGTGCAATATCACTTTCAATCATAACAGTTTTAAGTAAAAGACAATCACTTAACAATACAACCTTTTGGAGTTCACTTGCTTTACTCCTTATCATCATCATTGTTGGTCTTTACATCCTTCTTTTCCTCTTTGATTGATGATGCTTAATCCTTCCCAAGATTGAAGTGACTGCCTACAATGAACTTTGAAAGTTTCTTGTCCCCAAGCACTTGAAAAATGGTTAGCATGCAGGTATGCTTGTGAGTTCTTGACCTTAAGTTGGTGTGGGAACACCAAACTTAGTTCCTTGCCTACTTCTATATGCTAACACAGAATGCTTCTTTCATGCATGCATACTACATCATGTGCTTTAAGTCTATGAGTAAATAAAATGCAGGACTAAAAGGTAAACAAATGAAATTGCAGGCTTAGTCAATTTCTATGATTGTTTGGGATTTGTGATTATTCATAATTGTCTCAAGGGTTACTTTGTTTTTCATGAATGTTGGTGGAACACCAAACTTAGTACCATGCATTCACCCTTAAGTTTTTTCTTTGTTGATACAATCACATTGGTGTGGAACACCATACTTAATTTCTTGCAATACATAGAAGTTGAACTAACCATTTATTCTGAGAAGAGTATAAAAAAAATAGTTACCTAAGGTTGGGTTGCCTCCCAACAAGTGCTCTTTTATCGTCATTAGCTTGACGGTTGTCCCTCTTTAGGGAAGATGATGATCATAGTGCCTTAATCATTCCCCTCTCACCGGGAGCTTCCTTCCAGTATCCTTCTTGATGATTTCTACATGTTCAAGTGAGAGGATTTTGTTCACTGTGTAATATCCAGAAAAGTGTGGAGATGTTTCCATTGGTTGGTAAGTTAGCATCACTTTATCCCTTGGTGAGAAACCTTCAGTGGGGATTTTCTTATTTCTCCATCCTCTTGGTACTTTCTTCTTGGGGCTCTTTTCTTTTTCAGGAGATAGTTCAGGTTTTGGAGCCTCAATTTTTAGAATGTCCTTGCTGAGAATCTCAAATGCACGCTTTGGTTGTAGCTTCTCCACTATTCTTTGAGCTTGTTGCAACACTTCTACCTCTTCCTTTCTTTTCCAGCATGAGCTTAGGTGCATTGGAAGTGTTTCATCAGGTGCCTCTTTTAAGTTTGGGTCTATGGAATCAATCTTCATACACTCTTCCTCTTGGGTGGAATCTTGCAAATTCTTGAAGACATGGAATACTATATGCTCTTCATGCACCCTTAGCATCAATTCTCCTTTTTCAACATCTATCAATGCCCTGGCAGTAGCTAAGTAAGGTCTCCCTAGGATGATGGGAGTGTTGTCATCTTCCTCTATGTCTAGAATGACAAAGTCAGCTGGGAGGAAAAATTTGTCCACCTTCACCAATACATTCTCCACAACCCCAAGTGCTTGCTGAATGGATTTGTCCGCCATTTGAAGGGCTATTTTTGTGGGTTTCAATTCATGAATCTGAAGCTTCCTCATCAAAGATAGAGGCATCAGATTTATGCTTGCACCAAGGTCACAAAATGCTCTCTCAATCATCATGTTGCCTATGGTGCAGGGGATATGAAAGCTCCCTGGGTCCTTCCTCTTTCTTGGCAACCCTCTCTGGATGATGGCACTACACTCCCTGGTCATCACAACCGTTTGTCCCTCTTTCAAGGATCTTTTCTTTGTCAACAATTCCTTCATGAACTTAGCATATAGGGACATCTGTTCAAGTGCTTCAATGAAAGGGATGTTGATGTGTAGTGTCTTGAATATCTCCAAGAATTTGGAGTATTGCTTCTCTTTGTTCTCTCCCTTGAACCTTTGAGGGTATGGAATCATTGGTTGATATGATTTTATTGCCTCCTTCTTAGCTAATTTATCACTTTGTGTAGAGGTTTCTTGCTCCTGCTTTTGTTTCATCACCTCCTCTTTTAAGCCTTCTTTGTTGTGCTCTTCTTTAGTGATGGCTTCTGTCTCCACCTTTTTCCCACTTCTCAGAGTGATTGCTTTGCACTCCTCCCATTTTATGGCTTTTCCTGTGTCCTTTGGATTGGAGATTGTATCACTTAGGAGAACATTGGTTGGCCGTTCAACTTGTTTGGCCAATTGTCCCACTTGTCGTTCAAGGTTCTTCATGGTGGCTTCATGTCTCTCTTGTCCTTTGAGCAAAATCTCTTGCTCCTTGGCTAAACCTTGAGTGGTCTAGGCAAGTGACTGTGTGTTTTGGGTAAGGGCTTGCAAGGCTGCTTCAAGACTTGAGATCCTGGTTTCATGATGGTCAATGGGTGGTATGGTAGGGTATGACTGTTGTGGCTGGAAATTGTTTGGAGCATTGAGGTGGGCATTTTGTGAGTTGAATGGTGGTGTGGAAAAGTTATTTTGGTGAGTTTGTGAATTATTGTGGGGTGGTTGATATGTGTTTTGGGGTTTCTTGTATTGGTTAGTGTTGTTAGATGAATGATTTTGGTTGTGTGTGTTGCGGGAATGGTTGGAGTTGTTATTTTTCTGCCACTGGTTTTGATTATCACCCCATCTCAGGTTCGGGTGGTTCCTCCAGGATGAGTTGTATGTGTCACCATGGAAGTCATTTTGAAATGAACTTGAGGTATTTTGCATGTATTGAACTTGTTCTTGTTGTTGCTCAACATTGCCTGCTTCATTTTGACCCCATTCAATTGAAGCTTGATTTGTTGTGCTCACTGAAGCTAGTTTGAGGCCATCTACTCTCTTAGCCATTATTTCCATTTGTTGCTGGATCTGTTGGTGCATCAACTTGTTCTGTGCCAAGATTGTGTCTACTCCTTCTAGTTCCAACACACCCTTTCTTTGAATAGGTTGGCGTTGCCTCTGATAAGCAAATAAGTATTGGTTATTTGTCACCATGTCTATGAGATTCTGAGCTTCTTCGGCTGTATTCATCAATTGTAGCGAGCCTCCTACAGAGTAATCCAAAGACTCTTGAGATTTTTCAGTCAACCCTTCATAGAAATTTTGAAGTTTATCCCATTTACTGAACATCTCAGGTGGACATTTTCTAATCAAGGTTTTGTATCTTTCCCATGCTTCATACAATGATTCCCTATCCATTTGAGTGAACGTTTGCACCTCTGTTTTTAACTGAGGCGGATAGAACTTGGATAAGAATTTATTCACCAGATCATCCCAAGTGTTGATACTTTCCTTGGGAAATGTCTCTAGCCATTGAAATGCCTTGTCTCTCAAAGAAAATGGGAATAATAGCAGCTTGTAAACATCTGGATGCGCACCATTTGTCTTGACAGTTTCACATATTCTTAGGAAGACAGATAGGTGTTGGTTTGGGTCCTCAAGGGGGCCTCCTCCATAGGAGCAATTGTTTTGCACGAGGGTGATGAGTTGAGGCTTCAATTCAAAGTTGTTTGCATGAACATTGGGAGCGAGTATACTGCTCCCACAGTGTCTTAGATTTGGGAGAGTGTAAGAAGCTAGAACTCTCCTTTGAGGTGGATTGTTATTGTTGGCAACTCCCTCTGGGTTGTTATTGTTGGCAACTCCCCCAGTATGGTTATGTGAATTGCCCTCCATGACTTGGTCTTCTCCTTCTGAATCTTCTTCTCCAACAATGTTTTTCCCTCTTTCAGCTCTTCTTAATCTTCTGAGGGTTCTTTCGTATTGTTCACAAAAAGTGGGTATAATTCTCCTTGTACCTGACATGCAACCAAAGCATAAGAATCACACAACACCAGAAAGGCAATAACACTTCAATCCATGGCTGAAGTGAAATGTTAGTTGGCTTAAGCAAAAATTCAAACAGTTAGTGTGTTAGTTAAAAGTTAAAGAACAAAAATAAAAAGTGCTAGATCTAGATCTTCACTTCACTTAATCATTGTTAATCTTTTCCAATCCCCGGCAACGGCGCCAAAAACTTGATACGTAAAAATTAAAATTTCATTTTCACATATTAACTACCGGCAAGTATACCGGGTCGTATCAAGTAATAAAACTCACAAGAGTGAGGTCGATCCCACGAGGATTAAAGGATTAAACAATCAATAGTTAGTTGATTATTCTAGTTAGACAATCATTTTGGAGTGATGAGCAAACAATAAATGTAAATGACATGAAAGTAAAGGAAAGCAATAAATTGCAAGGAAAGTAAATGACATGAATGTAAAGAGCTGGAAAGTAAACTTGCAAGAAAGTAAATGACGGAAAGTAAATATGGAAAGCATAAGGGATTGGAGATGTTGATTCCTCATGAATTAATGGGTCTCACTCCTTCTCAATCATGTAAGATAGATCCATGGCGGATTATGAGTAATTAAACCCCAATCTCTTGGTGATTTAATTTCTCTTCACATAATCAATTGCCAATCTCTTGATCTAATTGCTCATGAGAAGAGGTGAAGTTCAATTTCTAATCCAAAAGCCACACAACCCTCA
This sequence comes from Arachis ipaensis, assembly GCF_059453495.1. Taxonomy (NCBI): domain Eukaryota; kingdom Viridiplantae; phylum Streptophyta; class Magnoliopsida; order Fabales; family Fabaceae; genus Arachis; species Arachis ipaensis. Next base: position 74,450,368 of record NC_142438.1, read on the forward strand.
AGACCTCAATTCAAAGTGATTACATCTCACATACCAACTAAGAATGTGTTGATCAAGAGGATTATGAGAAAAGGGCCTCAAACTGAATTCCATGATCCCTCTCTCAAGGATCACATGAAATTCTAATAGATTCAATCCCCCTCTCGGTGGTGATTGAATCTTTGAAGCACAAAAGCTCTTTCTTAGAAAAATAAACATGATTTCTAATCTCATACTACATAAATTCAAAGACCCCAATATTAGAGTGGTTATATGTCACGTACCAACTCTAAATCAAGAATCAATTTTATTATGCCAAGAGAGCTCAAACTGAATCCTATGATCCCTCTCTCAAGGTTCACAATAGGATTCTAATAGATCCGAGGATCTTTGAAGAGCAAAACTCTCTTTCAAGGATTCTAATAGATATCCAAGTATGAAGATAGAGTGAAGAAGAGAAGGAGAAATAAACATCAATTCAATCAAAATTGAAATAGAGCTCCTTTCCCAAATGCAAAGGGAATTAAGTGATCATTGCTCTCAAATGAAAACTAAATTGCATGAAATTAAAGTGCATGAAAATAAAGAGTGAGACTTCAAAACAGAAATTGAAAATCCAAGAATTCATAAATGAAAACTACAAATTAAACTACACTACTACTAAGGAAGAAGAGAAGAGGAAGGGAAGAAGAGTGTATGAAGGGGAGGGGTTCGAAGACCCACTCCCAATGGAGTGTGCCAATGAAGTGTGTATGTGTGATCTCCTCCCGCGCTACTTAATTCTATGAAACTATGGCCTTTATATAGGCTTTCCTAAATTACAAATTGAAATGAAATTAAAAGTAAATTACAAACAAAATGAAAATTAACTATTCTATATGATTCTTGTGGCCTTGATTGGTTGAGATTTATGGGCTTTGCTTGCTTTTTGGATTGGCTAGCTCATGAGTGGAGTTGCTGGCCTTTAAGGAAAACAGAGGAAGCAGAGCTTGTTCACATCAATTATGGCCCAGTGAACGGGCGTTACTGGCAAACACACTAGTGTTGTTGCAAGTTGGCAATGTGTGTGTTAGTCCCCCCTGGGCTGAGGTTTGGTGATGGGCGTTGCCAGCCCAAGTTATTGCCAACAACTTGGCTTTTCTTCTTCTTGGCTCCACTTTTCATGCTTAATGTTGCCTAAAATTTGAGGTTCAATCCTCTGCTTCAATATGGACTATCATATATCATTGGAAAGCGCAGAATGTCTTCTTTCCAACGCAACTGAAAGCACTCAAATTGGATCTCTGTAGCTCAAGTTAAGCTCCATTGAAGAGGGCAAGGTCAAGTTGCCTTGGTTGTGGGCGTTTTCATCAAACACGCCAGTTCTCTCCAAGTTGGCAACGTGCTAGTGCCCTTCCTTGGCCCAGATTCTTGGCCCCATTGGCATTGTTGATGAACACGCCTTCTCCCCCTTGGCTTGGCAACGTGTTCGAGCCCCTCTAAGCTCATTCATGCTTGCTTAGATGTCAACTCCTTGTTCTTGTTTTTTTGGGGCTTAAAGTTACTTATGGTTTGGCTTCAATTTTGTGCTCCACTATAGACTATTATATATAGTTGGAAAGCTCTGAATGTCATCGTTCCAACGCAACTGAAATCACTCAAATTGGATCTTTGTAGCTCAAGTTATGCTCCATTAAAGAGGACATGGTCAGGCTGCCAAAATCGCACACGTTTTTGGTGAACACGCCTTTGTTTCCAGCGTTGCCAACGTGCTCAGATTCTGAAGCTCTAAATGAAGCAAGCTTTTGAAGCTTCAATTGAATGCTAACCCCATACTATGATATATGGTTGGAAAGCTCTTGATGTCTACCTTTCAATGCCACTGGAATAATTTCCTTTGGAGCTATGTAGCTCAAGTTATGCATCCTTGAAGAAGGTAAGGTCAGGCTGCCAAGTTCGCTGGAGTTGTTGCTGAACACGCCCTTGTTTCCAGCGTTGCCAACTTGCTTGAGTGAGTGATCCTTGCTTGTTTGCTTCCTGGCACATTTTCACCAAACACTCCTATGCACCCAGGAGTGAATAACGTGCTCGAGCCTCTCTTCCATGCCCATTATGCTTCCTTGAATGTTAACTCTTTGTTCTTATTTTTGTGGCCCAAAGATGACTCTAATTTGAGCTTCAATTTCATGCTCCACTATAGACTATTATATATCGTTGGAAAACTCTGAATGTCAGCTTTCCAACACAACTAGAAGCATATCAATTGGATCTCTATAGCTCAAGATATACTCCATTGAAGAGGGTAAGGTCAGGCTGCCAAGCTCACCAGCATTTTTGGCAAACACTCCCTTGTATTTCCAAGTTAGCAACGTGCTACCTCCATTCTTCACCATCCAAAGCTTCCTGGCAATGTTGCCAAACACGCCAATGCTTTCTTGAGTTGGCAACGTGCTCGTGGCTGCCTCCTAGCTCCAAGTTTGCTGCGTTGCCAATGAACATGCCAATGGAAAGCTAAGTTAGTTCCTTTTAGATGAACCACTTGAATTGAGAAGGAAAAGAAAAGTTATCAACTCATTCAAATGAGCAGAGCTCCTCCCCCTAATGAAAATGGGGTTTAGTGAATCATAGCTCTAAATTCAACAACAAATGCAAAAGTAAATATTAAAATTGAGTAGAGAAGAGTGATGAAGAATGGAGAAGAAGTTCTTGAAAACTGAAATTCAAAGTTGCAAGAAAAACAAAATAGAAGACCGGTGAGAAAAAGTAAAGAGTAAAAAATGCTAGTGTAATAGAAAAATATCTAAGTGTCAAAAAAACATCCCCCTCTAAAAGTACTAAACTCTTCTCTATTTATACTACTCCTAAAATTCCTTCAGAGGTCTTTAATTTGGGCTAGCAATGTGGGCTTTCTCTTTGTTGAATTCCTGGCTCAATGGAAGAAGTGTTGCTAAACAGGGGAGAAGGAGCTTGTTCATAATGTTCCTGGCCCAATGGCTTGGCATTTTTGCCAATAACGCTAGCCTTAATGCACGTTGGCAATGTGCAAGGTATTTTCCTGGGAGTGGGCATTGGTACTTGGACGTTGTTAGCCCAAGTTGTTGCTAACAACTTGCTTTTCTTCTTCTTGACTCTACTTTTCATGCTTAATGTTGCACAGAATTTGAGTTTCAATCTTCTGCTTTAATATGGACTATCATACATCATTGGAAAGCTCAGAGTGTCTTCTTTCTAATGCACTTGGAATCATCTCAATTGGATTTTTCTAACTCAAGTTATGCTCCATTGAAGAAGGCAAGGTCAAGTTGCCTTGGTTGTGGCGTTTTTGTCAAACATGCCAGTTCATTCCAAGTTGGCAACGTGCTAGTGCCCTTCCTTGGCCCAAATTCTCTGCCCCTTGGCGTTTTTGATGAACACGCCTTCTCCCCCTTGGCTTGGCAACATGTTCGAGCCTCTCTAGGCTCATTCATGCTTCCTTGGATGTTAACTCCTTGTTCTTGTTTTTAGGGCTTAAAGTTGTTATGGTTTGGCTTCAATTTTGTGCTCCACTATAGATTATTATATACGGTTGAAAAGCTCTGAATGTCAGCTTTCCAACGCAACTGAAAGCACTCAAATTGGATCTCTGTAGCTCAAGTTATTCTTGTTTGAAGAAGACAGGGTCAGGCTGCCAAAATCGCGGGCGTTGTTAGGAAACACGCCTTTGCTCTTCCAAGTTGGCAACGTGTTCAGTTTCTGAGGCTCCAAATGAAGCCCACTTTTGAAGCTTCAACTAATGTTAAACCCATACCATGATATATCGTTGGAAAGCTCTAGATGTCTACTTTCAAATGCCGTTGGAATCACCTCATTTGGAGCTTTGTAGCTCAAGATATACTCCATTTTAGGAGGTAAGGTCAGGCTGTCCAACTCACCAGCGTTTTTGGCAAACACTCCTTTGTTCTTTCAAGTTGCCAACGTGCTAACTTATGCTTCCTAGCTCCAAGCATTGCTGCGTTTTTTATGAGCACGCCAATGCATTCCCAAGTTAGCAACGTGCTCTTCATTCCCAAGGTTGCCTAGCTTGCTTGTATGATGCGTTGCCAATGAACACGCCTATGTATCCCAACGTTGGCAACTTGCTTGAGTGAGTGATCCTTGCTTGTTTGCTTCCTGGCATGTTTTCATCAAACACGCATGTGCACCCAACGTTGGCAACGTGCTTGATGTCTTGAGATTGCCCTCCAGGGTTGCCTTCTAGCTTGGCGTTGCCTTGGAACACGTCCATGCTCTCCCAAGCCAACAACGTGCTCGAGCCTTCCTTATGGCACCAAGCTTTGCTTGCTACGTTGCCTTGGAACACGCCTATAGGAGCTGGCGTTGGCAACGTGCATCTCCCTTTCCTGGGCCAAGTTTTCTAGCTCAGCGTTGCCTTGGAACACGCCAATATATCTCTGGGTTGGCAACGTAGCAACCTTCATTTCCTAGCCAAACCTTGCTCAGTTTGCTTCTTGGCGTTGTTGCCAAGCACTTCAATGTAGCTCCAAGTTAGCAACGTGCATAGTACTCACAGGAGACCACTTTCTTGCAAGGTTGTTTGTGCTCTTCCTGAAGTAAAGCTTCAATGGCGTTGCCAACTTGAATTCCAAGTTAGCAACGTGCACATTGCTCTTCTTGAAGGAGTTGTTAGCCACTTGCTTGCTTCATTCTTGCTTCAATGCCTTCTTGTTTCATCACCTATCATTAACAAGGGAAATTGCTTCAAAGTCTTACCAATCCATGCAATCAATTTCATGAGATTCATTCATACTCATTCATTTATGCATTTTTTGAATCATTTGCATGAATTTGGCTAGAATTAACCTGGTTCTTGGTACTTGAGTGCATGGAGATGGAACTCATTAAAATGCTTGTTTATTTCAAAGAAAATGAATGAAATTAAGCTAAAACTACTTCAACTAACTAGCTAATATAGCAAAGATGCAAATGCATCACCTTTCATACAAAAATTTGTTTGTCACAAGTACAAAACCCTAAAATCTATAAACCGAAGTATTTAAACCTCGGGTCGTTCTCCCTAGGAATTACAATGAAGTGTCTTGTTATTAGTTATGAGATATTTTGGGGGTTTTGGATAAGAAACATGAAAAGTAAATGGAAATGAAATTCAAATAACAAAAAGGCCTTGGCAAGGTTTGGTGGTCAAGGATCTCTATCCTAATCACTAACCACAACATGAGAATTGGCAATGATCAACCCCATTAAGTCATCCTTTAACTAGTAGTAAAGGAAAGTCAAGTGAGCTATGTCAATCCAAGTTCATAGGTCCTAGTTCTCCACCAATTCAATTAGTGAGATCTAGAGTTAATGGCTCCCAATCGTCAATCACTTGGACATTAGCAACTCAAGAGTTCCTAAGTTACCTTCCCAAGCCAAGAGCATAAAATTCTACTCTAAAATCCAACCAAGCATTTCATCAAACACTTGGAAGGCATAAAAGGAAAGCATAGTAAAAAGTGCAAGGAAAGTAAATCTATACTACTCAATTGCAAGGAATTAAACAATAACAAATCAAATGAACAATAAAGGAACATGAATCATAAATTGCATTAACGGAAAATGGAAGAACAAAAATGCATCAACATAAAAGTAAGGGATTACAAGAATTAAAAGCAAAACTAGAGAGAGGAAAGGTAGAAGGAGAAGAATTACAAAGAGAAAAGTAAATCAAAGCATGAATTAAACATAGATCTAAGAAATTCTAATCTAGATCTAAAACCTAATCCTAATCCTAGAGAGAAGTGAGAGCTTCTCTCTCTAAAACAAACCTAAACTAAACTAATGTGTGAAAGTATGTAAAGTATGTTGATTCCCCTTCAATCTTTGGCTTAAATAGCATCAGAAATGAGTTGGATTGGGCCCACAAGGCTTCTAAAATCACTGACCATGGGTTGCATTAAGTGAAGCATGTGCCACCATTGGCACGTCCGCGCACCGTGTGCGTGTGCGCCCCTATGTGCAAATGCAATTATTGTAAATCTTATATCATTTCGAAGCCCCGGATGTTAGCTTTCCAATGCAACTAGAACCGCATCATTTGGATCTCTGTAGCTCAAGTTATGATCGATTAAGTGCGAAGAGGTCGGCTTAATAGCTTTTGCGATTCCTTCATTTCTTCATGAGTTCTCCATTTTTACATGCTTTTCCTTCATTCCCTTTATCCAATCTTTGCCTCCTAAATCTGAAATTACTTAACAAACATATCAAGGCATCTAATGGAATCAAAGTAAATTAAATTTAGCTATTCTAAGTCCTAAAAAGCATGTGTTCACTCTTAAGCACAATTAAAAGAGAATTTACAAAACCATGCTATTTCATTGAATAAATGTGGGTAAAAGGTGATAAAATCCCTTAAATGAAGCATAAGATAAACCCTACAAATGGGGTTTATCAGGCGTTTAACTCCAGTTCTGGTGCCAGTTCTGGCGTTTTACGCCAGAAAAGGGTCTTTGGTGGGGTTTAAACGCCAGTTTAGGCCTTCAAATCTCGGGCAAAGCATAGACTATTATATATTGCTGGAAATCCCAAGATGTGTACTTTTCAATGCAATTGAGAGCACACCAATTGGGCTTCTATAGCTCCAGAAAATCTACTTCGAGTGCAGGAGGGTCAGAATCCAACAGCATCTGCAGTCCTTTCTCAGCCTCTGAATAAGATTTTTGCTCAAGTCCCTCAATTTCAGCCAAAAAATACCTGAAATCACAGAAAAACATACAAACTCAGTAAAATCCAGAAATATGATTTTTGCATACAAACTAATAAAATTATAAAAAAAAGTAACTAAAACATACTAAAAATTATGTAAAAATAATGCCAAAAAGGGTATAAATTATCCGCTCATCAACAAGTAAGAAAAATTAAGGACATATATATATATATATATATATATATATATATATATATATATATATATATATATATATATATATATAATAAGAGCGAAGTGTCAAAAGACACAAAATATTCAAGTTCCGGTCTCAACCTGTAAAGCTAAGGCTGGTCGGAGAATATTTGCATACATATATACAATCCTAAGCTCCAAAATACTCAAAGTGATCCCTAGTACTCCATCAAGCCTTTTATGAGGCAAAAAAGAGAAGCATATAAAAGGAGAAGTCTAAGCATATATATACATATACGTAACAAAAAACAAAAAGGCCAAAATTCCACTTCGCTGCAATCGAAATTCCAGACGCCTAGCGAGGTGCCTCTCGACCTGCATCTGAAAAAGACAACATATGTATGGGATGAGAACCGGAGGTTCTCAGCATGTTAACGGTACCCACATAAATAACATATAATGTCCCGAAAAAATCAGAGGCAATCCTAGAACTCCGACACTCATTTTTTAAAACTTAAAGTTAGAAACTAAGCCATAATTTGGGTATATAACCTAAAGTTTACAAATTATAATTCAAGCTCTAACTTAACCCTTAAATTCCTGCATCCTCTAGCCCTCTGAACTCCGACGGAACTACCCTCGTCACTCTTTTGCCAGACGAAGGATCTTTCAGTTGCAAAGACATAATACAAATAAAGAAAACACAGATAGAATGTAATTACAGTAGGTAGAACATATAACAAATAAGCATAGATAATCAAATAGACAAACCCAAGTAATGCACACTTAAACAAAACAAACAAATGCATATGATGTATGCTTGCCCTATGGCTGATGATATCATATGTCGGTTATATAGCCAACCCGACATGTCTTGTTAGCTAACCTTGGACAGAAACACGCATTGCGGAGCAAGTGGGACTGAGCCACAACCCCTTTTTTGCTACCCGCTTAACCCAGAGCAAGTGGAGTAACCGCTACTGCTACTACTACCCAAGCAGGGGTTTACAAGCTCAACCTGAAGCAAGTGGAATAATCCACTATTGCTGCTACTACCAAGGCATTACAATTATTGCCCTAGAGCAAGCGGGATGAACCACAATTCTTGCTACTGCCCAGGTATCTCAATTACTGACCCGGAGCAAGCAGGGCAAACCATAATCCTTGCTATTGCCCAGGTATCTCATTCAAGAATTCATTCAATCTCAACTCAATCATCAATCATAATTCATCAACATTTCATCATCCTCAATCATGTCTTATTAATCATTCTCAACATTTCATCGCAAAATTTAGCATTTCTGCACTTTTCAACTTATATCATCACTTCATACCATGTTTAACTTCTTTCAAAGTCCGCAATCCAAGTTCTTCTTCTTCACAACCTTTCTTTGTAGGTCTCCTCTCTTTTTTATGTTTAAAAACTAGGTATTAGGTCCTACAAGGTAGTTATAGAGGTTCAGAAAGTTAGAGAATTCACTTAACACTTGAAACATCATTTTTTGCTAAAACAAAGGGCTCGCGTCGCGTGTACTTTTGTGTACGCAGTCTTTCAGAAATTGGATTCCGCATACGGAGGCCTTGCCCTGCCTATGTGAGATTACAAAATAGTGAGCATAACTCGCATCGCGTGTGCAGGTCACGTACACGACACTCCCTTTTGCTCAAAAGCTGTTCAGTCCTTAAAAATCAATTTTTTACATCTAACTTCTGATGTTCATAACTTCCTCTACGAAACTCTAATTCTCACAAAATTTATATCATTTTAAAGCTCTTGAAATTATCTTTAATCTGAAATATATTTCATTTAAATCCAAAATTCATGGCTCAAGTTATGATCTACCAAAGTTCGTTAAAAATCTACTTTTACCAAAAACATTCAAAACCTTAATTTTTCAATATTTCATTTTCAAACCAGGGTTTCTCAACCCAAAACAACACCAAGATCCATCTAAAGTATTTCTGTAAGAACCGCAACTAATCAACCGGTTAATTAAGTGATTAATTGCCCAAATTAGACTCCGAAAAGTTAGAGAGAGAATTGGAGAATTTAAATATGATTTTTGGACTCAGTATGTCTTTTTGAGTCAGAAAATGTGCCTTCTGCAAAAAACCATGAAAAATCGTGAATCGGTAGTTGAACCGGTTGAACCGGTTCAAGTCTGCCCGGTACTGCACGAGAAAAAGTAAAAACCATCAAAAACCTTAGAAAAACATTAGAAATGGAAAACCGGGTATTAACTTTAAAGGTTTGGCCCGAAGTTGGGCCAAAACGGGCTAAAAGCGCTAACGAATTGGACCGGGCCTAAGTTTGGCCCAAGCCCAACATATAAAAAGTTCATTTAATGAACCCAACCCACCATAACACTCACATAAACACACTCACACAGCTGGGAAGAGAGGAAGAAGAGAAACCCTTTGGCACTATTCATTTCAATCTTTCGAAGCTCACATCTTGAGCTAGAGAGCTCCGATCGCCGCACCGTTTGTAGATACGCATTCCTCGTGAAGAGCTCTACAAAACTTGTACAAGAAACTGGAGAGGTAACCATGAAATCCTTTCTATTATTCTCTCCAAAATTTCGGTTCTTAGGGTTTGTGATTAAGTGAGTTTTTGTGATTTTGGATGTTTAGGTTTACTCTAATCCTTGCTTAACCTTGGATTTTTGCTATCAAATCTGTTGAAAAAGGTAAGAGCCATTAAACCCTTATGGAATTTCAAGTTGACAAAACCTAGGTTGAATTATTGTGAATTATGTGTGTTATAGCTTAAAGTGGTGAGAAATTGAACTTGTTGGAGCTTATTGGTGATTGTTGGTGCCTTGGATTGTATTGGAAAAGCCTAGCTTGTGCTCAACTTTGGTTTAAGAGCATATTGAAAATCGGCCAAGGTATGGTTTCGGTTCCTCTATGTAGTATATAATATTCATGGACACTTAGGCTAGTGACCTATAGGATAGGTTTGGATTTATGTGGTTGGTTGATGTTATATGTTGAAATGATATTGATACATTAAGAATTAATGATGTTGGGATATGATGCTTGATGATTTTGAATGATTGTATAATGTTGGATATGGATTTAAAGCATGAATGAGGTAATGATTGGTGAATGTATTGGTGAAGGATTGATTTAGAGTCATATATTTGATGTTGATGATTGAGAATGGTGATTGGTAACCCCAGAAGGTAAATTTTGTTGTAAATGGGAGTTTGGTATTGATCTAGTTGGATGTGGCTTGATGAATTATTAAATTTAAGTATATGAAAAATTTGGGTAAAAAGGAAATTTCGGTGAACTTTGTTCTTTTGCCTCGGTTTTTGAAATTGATTAAAACTTATCTAGAAATTAAATATCTTTGAAAACCCTTTAAATCGATATAAAGTTTGTGAAATTTGGAATTTAGTAGAGGAAGTTATGATCATTCAAAGTTGGTGTTAAAAATCTGAAATTCTCCAAAGTTGCAGAATTTTATGATTTCTGATATGTGCGTGATGAGCGGATAATTTATACGCTTTTTGGCATTATTTTTAGTATGTTTTTAGTACATTTTAGTTAGTTTTTATTATGTTTTTATTAGTTTTTAAATAAAAATCACTTTTCTGGGCTTTACTATGAGTTTGTGTGTTTTTCTGTGATTTCAGGTATTTTCTGGCTGAAATTGAGGGACTTGAGCAAAAATCTGATTCAGAGGCTGAAAAAGGACTGCAGATGCTGTCGGATTCTGACCTCCCTACACTCAAAGTGGATTTTCTGGAGCTACAGAAGCCCAATTAGCACGCTCTCAATTGCGTTGGAAAGTCAACATCCTGGAATTTCCAGAAATGTATAATAGTCCATACTTTTCCCGAGATTTGATGGCCCAAACAGGCATTCCAAGTCAGCTCAAGAATTTTGGCGTTTAACTCTAGAACTGGCACAAAAGCTGGAGTTAAACGCCCAAACTGGCATAAAAGCTGGCGTTTAACTCCAAGAAATGTCTCTATACATGAAAGCTTCAATGCTCAGCCCAAGCACACACCAAGTGGGCCTCGGGAGTGGAATTTTACAATAAACACCCTAGCTTACTCATTTTCTGTAACCCTAGGTCACTAGTTTACTATAAATACTACTTTCAGTGATTCATATTGTACCTCATGACACTTTACACATTTCTGGTTGTGTTCTCTACGGCATGAGTCTCTAAACCCCATTGTTGGGGGTGAGGAGCTCTGCTGTTCTTCATGAATTAATGCAATTACTACTGTTTTCTATTCTATCACGCTTGCTTCTATTCTAAGATATTCATTCGCACTTCAACCTGATGAATGTGTTGATCCGTGACAATCATCATTATTCTCACCTATGAACGCATGCCTGATAACTACCTCCGTTCTACATGCAATCAAGCTTGAATGTGTATCTCTTGGGTTTCTAATCTAAGATTGGAACCTTCGTGGTATAGGCTAGAATTATTGGCGGCCATTTCTGAGATCTGGAACGTCTAAACCTTGTCTGTGGTATTCTGAGTAGGATCCGGGAAGGGATGACTGTGACGAGCTTCAAACTCGCGATTGTGGGGCATGTGACAGACGCAAAAGTATCAATGGATCCTATTCCGACATGATCGAGAACCGACAGATGATTAGCCGTGCGGTGACAGCGCATTTGGAACATTTTCACTGAGAGGACGGGAAGTAGCCATTGACAACGGTGATGCCCAACATAAAGCTTGCCATGGAAGGAGCCTTGCGTGCATGAAGAAGAAGATAGTAGGAAAGCAGAGATTCAGAAGACAAAGCATCTCCAAAGCCTCAACCTGTTCTTCATTACTGCATAACAAGTATTTATTTCATGTTCTTTTACTTTTTACAATTAAATCTGAGAATTATTGATATCCTGACTAAGAGTTACAAGATAACCATAGCTTGCTTCAAGCCGACAATCTCCGTGGGATCGACCCTTACTCACGTAAGGTATTACTTGGACGACCCAGTGCACTTGCTGGTTAGTTGTGCGGAATCGCAAAAGTGTGATTGTGATTTCATGCACCAAGTTTTTGGCGCCGTTGCCGGGGATTGTTCGAGTTTGGACAACTGCCGGTTATTCTTGTTGCTTAGATTAGTAATATTTTATTTTTGTTGGTTTAGAGTCTTTTATTTGAGTTTAGTTTTATATTTTAAGTTTGGTGTCAATTGCATGATTTTGTTTTCTTTTAATTTTTTGAAATTGCATGTCCTTAGTTCTTTCTTGATCTTTAAAATGCTAAGTTTGATGTCTTCTTTGTGTTTTTCCTTTAGTTTTTCAAAAAATTTTGTTTGATTCTCTAAAAATTTTAAGTTTGGTATGTTTTTGTGCTTTTATTTACTTAAAAATTTTTTAAAAATTTGTTCTTGGTGTTCATCTTGATCTTCAAAGTGTTCTTAGTGTTCATCTTGACATTCAAAGTTTTCTTGTTTGTTCTCTGTGTTTTGATCTAAAATTTCTAAGTTTAGTGTCATTTTGTTGTTTTTCTCTTTCCGCATTAAAATTCAAAAATAAAAAAAAATATCCTTTCCTTATTTTACTCATAAATTTCAAAATTTTGCATTAATTTAGTCAAAGATTTTCAAAATCATATCTTTTTTTTAGTCAAGTCAATATTCTAATTTCAAAAATTGATCTTTTCAAATTTTTTTCAAAAATCAAATCTTTTTAATTTCTTCAATCATATCTTTTCAATCATATATTTTTTTTAAAATTTGTAATCATATCTTCTCAATCATATCTTTTTCAAAATAATTTTCAATCATATCTTTTTAATTGCTAATTTCAAAATCTTTTTAATTAATTAATTAATTTAGTTTTCAATTTGCTTTTATTTTATTTTATTTTATTTTTGTTTTAGAATATAATTCATATCAATTCCCTTTTCTCCATCATGGACATAAGTGGAAGTGAACAGTCCAGAAGGACTCTGGGGTCATATGCTAACCCCATTATAGCTGCATATGGGAGTAGCATCTGCATACCTCCCATCAAAGTAAGCAGCTTTGAGCTAAATCCTCAGCTCATTATCATAGTGCAGCAAAATTGCCAGTATTCTGGTCTTCCACAGGAAGAACCTACTGAGTTTCTGGCACAGTTCTTACAAATTACTGACATAATACGTGATAAAGAAGTGGATCAGGATGTCTATAGATTATTACTATTTCCATTTGCTGTAAAAGATCAAGCTAAGAGGTGGTTAAATAACCAACCTACAGCAAGCATAAAAACATGAAGACAGTTATCAGACAAATTCTTGAATCAATTTTACCCTCCAAAAAGGATGACACAGCTAAGGGTGGACATCCAAGGCTTTAGGCAAGAGGATAATGAATCCCTTTATAATGCCTGGGAGAGGTACAGAGGGATGCTGAGAAAATGCCCCTCTGAAATATTTTCAGAGTGGGTACAGTTAGACATCTTCTACTATGGGCTTACAGAAAAAGCTCAGATGTCTCTAGACCACTCAGCTGGTGGATCTATACACATGAGAAAAACAATTGAAGAGGCTCAAGAACTCATAGATACAGTTGCTAGAAATTAACATCTGTACTCAAATAGTGAGTCCTTCATAAAAGAAGAGGCTATGGCAGTAACTACTGATCCTAATCGTCAAGAACAGATTGTTGAACTTAATCAACAATTACTCCTTATGACAAAATAATTAGCAGAATTCAAAGAGAAGCTCCAAGACACTAAAAATGCTAACAAGAATATAGAAGCACAATTGAATCAGACAAGACAACAGCTATCTAAACAGATAACAGAAGAATGCCAAGCTGTCCAACTAAGGAGCGGGAAGACATTGAATAACTCAGCTCAAAGTAGCAAAAAGTCAAGAAAAGAACAAATGACAGAGGATGACCAAACCACTGCCCAAAATCCCTCTGAGGACATCAAGAGCCCAGAGAGGAATAAATCTGGCGTTCAAACACCAGAAAAGAGTGGGAACCTAGCGTTAAACGCCCATTCAGCCCCCATTCCTGGCGTTCAAACGCCAATGAGGGATCAGACACCTGCAAGTGCTGATAGTAACCCCTCTAAGAAGGCTTCTCCAACCACTTCTGTAGGGAATAAACCTACAGCAACTAAGGTTGAAGAATATAAAGCCAAGATGCCTTATCCTCAGAAACTCTGCCAAGCGGAACAGGATAAACAATTTGCCCGCTTTGTAGACTATCTCAGGACTCTTGAAATAAAGATTCCATTTGCAGAGGCACTTGAGGAAATACCCTCTTATGCTAAGTTCATGAAAGAGATCTTAAGTCATAAGAAGGATTGGAGAGAAACTGAAAAAGTGTTTCTCACTGAAGAATGCAGTGCAGTCATTCTGAAAAGCTTACCAGAGAAGCTTCAAGATCCAGGGAGCTTTATGATACCATGCACAACTAAGACAGCTCTATGTGACCTTGGAGCAAGTATCAATCTAATACCTGCATCCACCATCAGAAAGCTTGGCTTGACTGAAGAGGTCAAACCAACCCGGATATGTCTTCAACTTGCTGATTACTCTATTAAATACCCATTGTAACAACCCTAGTTTTTGAAAATCAAATAAAATAGTTATTTGTGATTTATTTTATTTGTTGATAATTTTATTTTAAGAAAATTATTTTGCTAAAGGTAATTAAATGGAGTTTCATGATAATTGGAGTTTAAATTAATTAAAATTTTTATATAATCTTTATTAGATATTTGGTATAATTGAAATTATAATTTTGATAATTGAAAAAATAGAAGGATTGTATAATTTAATTTAAATAAATTCTATTTTGAATGAATTATGTTATTAATTTGAACTCCTAGAAATTATTTTACTAGAAATGATTAGATTGATATTTATAAATACTCTAAGTTTAAGTCAATTAATATTTATGTACAATTTTTATTATAATTGGTTATTTTATAAATTGAAATTAAAGTTTCGGAGATAGAAAAATAATGAAAAGTTATATCATTTAATTTGAATAATTAATATTGAGTTTAAAAACTGTATTTTATAAAAATGTGATTAATATGTTCATTTTATATTTTAAAATAGAAATAATTGATTGAACTTAGCAATATGATGATAAATAATGTTCCTAAATATTTTTAATAGAGTATGTTTGATTTTAAAATTACTCTACTATTCAATTTTATCAAAATATCTATTCATATCTATCCACATTACTTTATAAAATCCCTAATTTCTAACCCTAATTCCCAAATTGGAAACCCTAAGTTACTAATCAGAAACCCTAACCCTCCCCCACTTTCCTCAGCGCTGTCACCCTCATCACAAGCGTACAGACTCCCCCTCTCTTCCTCAGCTTCACCGCGGCACACATACACACTCAGGACACCACACTCATTCAGCCCACACCCCTTCTGTCACACACCCACACCTTGTGAACGAAGCTGCACCACGTCCAGCCCGCCTCGCCATTGCCGCCGTCATTATTGCCAACGAAGAGGACGACGTCGTCGCTGTTCAAGGAGGAAGGAAGAACCGCGCGAGAGCCAAGGGAGGAGGGAACCTTTGCTGCGTTGCCGCCATGCCTCCATTGCCACCGAACGCCGTTAAGCGCGGAGAGAGAGCCAGACACCGCGAGGAAGAAGCCGTTCGTTGCCTTCACAGTCACTGTCGTTGGGCCTGTCAATTGCCGCTGTGACCTATGCGAAAGGAAGAAGCCCGCGACCAGCCTTATCGCCGTCAGTGCTGCGGGTTTCCGTCGCCATCCACGCGAGCTGCCATCGCGTCACCGTTACTGAGCTGCAGTACCGCCGTTGTTGCACCCTGCTGCTGCCGCGTCTCACCAAGCCGTCGCTGGAGGAGGAAGTTGCTCTGCCACCCTCCGAGCTTGCTGTTGTAGTTGCCTATACCACTGCCGTAGCTTCTTCATTCTGTTATTACCTTCTAATTGTTGTAAGACATTCGTGTTCTGAATCATCACTTGATGTTTTTGTTTATTCCACTGCCATTTTATTAGCCTTGCTCTTGTTCCAATTTGATTTTGCCCTGAACTTCCAGAATTGAACTTCCAGAATTGTTACTCTTATCCGATTTGAATTCATGGTTTTTGCTTGCTGCCGTGGCCACCTCACGTTGCTGCTGGCTCTGTTTGAAAATGGCTGCTACTTCTAGAATCTCAGATCGGAGAGGAGAGGAGGCGTTTAACCTTGTCATTGTTGCTGCCATGGAAATAGGTGTTGGAAACTGCTAATGGAGCAGCTGCGTTTAGTGATTTCCACGAGTTTCGACTTTGAGGTAGGGGATTTAACGTTTTTAATTTAGAATGCCTAAAAAGTTAATTAGATAAGTGCAAATGGTTAATAATAATTAAGGACTTCTTAATTTACATGAATGACTTGAAATGTGTTTGAGAATGGTTAGCTATTGTAATTTTTCTGAGTTATGATTTGAATTAAATATGGTAGTGAATGGTGATTAAGCTTGTGTTACTTACTAAATTGAAAATATGTTGAGTTACTTATTGAGAAAAACTGACATGTTGATGATTGATGAGTTGAGTTTGAATTGTGATTGGTTAATGCTATGACTGATATTGGTTTTCTAATTTTAATGGATTTGTTGACAATTCTGATTTCATGTGATATTGCTGAATTGGTTGAAATGTGGTTGTGGTTACTTTGAATTATAATTGAAATTAGATGCGGTTGTGAAATGTGACTGAATTATTGATTCTGCGATAAATTGGTTGAGATTCTGATTTTGAGTGAATTATTGACTTGTTTGAAGTTGAATTGGATATTTGATGTATGGGAATGGCTGTGAAGTTTACTTGTGACTAGTTAAGATTGGTTTTGGTGGTTATTGAAGGATTGGAACTAAGGGATTAAACTATTTTGAGAACCTATGATTTTCTGAAATAATATAGTAAACTTTAAGAGTATATAAATAATTTATTAATGGTTAGACTAATTTTCTGTGTCATGAGTTATTGATTCTGACTTGGCTGTGATTGTGGCTGGTTTCATTGTTGTAAGTGATTAATTGATGAGGTTGATTTTGGTTTGAGAACATGCTTGTTACCTAAATTTCGGGTTACATTGATTTCTTAATTTGGTTGTTAACTTAAGATTTATTTGAAGATGATGGACATTGTTGCAAGCTGGTTTGGAAAATGTTATTTACTGGATATGCTAATTTGATTGGATAATTTTGTGTGGAGTATTGAATTCAGTTTGAATGAACCAAGATTGAAAGTTAAAATTGGAGAACGAGTTAATGTTTATTTGACAAACAGATCTCTTGGAAATTCGGATTTTATTCGATTATGTCAAGTTGGTTGTTATTGTTGATTTAAGATTAACTAGAATTGATATTGAGAACGGTTAAAGGATTGAAGGTTGATTACTGAAATATTTTCCTAAAGTGTGATCTTTAGAATAAAATGGTAACTTTGCTAATAACTAAAGAACTATAAAAATAACTAGGAATATGAAAAGTTGGTGTTTGGAATATTAGTTATGAATCTTTGAAGCTAGACTGATTTACTTTTAAAGAATGGTTTATGAAAATTCTGATTTTAATTGATGAAAGGATGTTAGTTCTTAAACTGAATTATGATGAGATAATTATTGAGAATCTGTTATGGGAGTTGCTGATAAATGGATGGAGAATTGATTGAGTTTAATTTGAAAAGGTTCTATGACTTATGAATTTAGTTACGAAATGATGAGATGAAAATTGGATTGTTGGATTATGTGAGAATTGCGAATTGTGGATTTTCTGGTTGCTTGAGAATCTTGTATTTGATAATTGTTGAGAAAGGATTGTTGAATTGTTGAGAAAGAGGGAACCCGTAAGGGTGGCCAAGTCCGAGTTTTAGGGGAGGTGCTGCCGAAATTTTATAAAATCTGAAGTTTTATTTGAGAAGTTATTTTAGAAGATTTGGATTTGGAGAAATGATTATGTAAGTTTTATTTAGTTAAGAAAAGAATAATTCTATTTTGAATTCAATTTACGAGAGAAAGGTTTATGTTTCAAAATTAAATTATTTAAGAAAGAAATTATGTTTTGAATTTGATTCAATATAGAAAGAGTTATGTTTTGGGCTTGAAATAAAGGATTACCTTTTTAGAAATTTGGTGAAATAATAATATTTGAATTTGAATAGTAAGAGAGATGATTTTTGAATTTTTGGGAAGTTAGTAAACATGAGAAAGAGTTTTATTTAATTACTTCTAATGAAAGGTTAAGTTTTGAAAAGTGTTTAATGCACTTAAAATAAATGATTTTTCTTGAGTCTTTGATATAGAACTAAAATGAAAGAGTTTTAAAGTTGGCTTGACTCAAGATTGCCAAGGCAGAGATTATGAACTGAATTGATGATTGAGATTTTTATGAACGAATGCTTGAGAAAGTTAAGAAAGGTTTAAGAAAATGTGTTAAGGATTCAAAGTGAAAAGAGTAATATGATAAAGAGAATAGAGAACAAGCAGAGGGCCTGTTGAAAGGTCATTTGTTGCGTTAAGGCAACTCCAGAGATATTTGTATATTCATCTGCTGCTTTTCTGTTGGCCCTAGAGGTCCTGTAGGCCCAAGTTCACCTACAGTAAGTTGTTATTCCTGTAGGCCGAAGTTCACCTGCAGTGAATACCAATTGTGTATCTCAGGGTGTTGCTCCTGTAGGCCGAAGTTCACCTACAGTGAGTTGTGATACCTGTAAGCCGAAGTGCACTTACAGGGGCGCCATTTCTGTAAGCGGAAGTTCACTTATAGAGGTGCTATTTCTGTAGGCCGAAGTTCACCTACAGAAAGTTGTTGTGTTGTGGTTAAACTAATCCTGTAAGCCGAAGTTCACTTATGGGAGTGCTATTTCTGTAGGCCGAAGTTCACCTACAGAGATAAAGCCATATCTAGGACTAGTTCCTAGGTAATGTCGGGCTGCAGGATGTAAACTGACACGTGAGCTCATGGCCTGCTTAGGACAGACATGCATCATATTGTTTGTGCATATGCATTTGATCGTGTTGCTTGTCTTGTTTCTTTGTGATTGTGCTGCTTGTCTTGGTGACTTGCTTGTGTGTTTGATTAGATATTTTTGTTGATGCTTTGAACTTAGTGAAGTATTGAGGAATGGTATTTGTGAAGTGAGGTTTGGATATATTATTTATGTTGCTGATTTACTTAGTTATTGTGATGGTTGAGGAATGTTATTTGTAGCTGAAGAATTGCTAATGCGGTTGAGACTTTATTTAAGTAATATGATTTAAAGAAAGGGATTTAAACGGTTTCAAGTAAGTCTTAAGAAATTTTGAAAAGGTTTGATAAAGAAAACTACATTGGAAACTGGAGTTAATTATTTGCATGTTAATCATTACTTTTACGGCATTCCCATTCCCTACTGAGAACATGTGGTTTGTTCTCACCCCAAAATCTTCCACCTTTTTCAGTGATACAGGTTCGAAGACTCAGTTTGAAGCTGCGGGCGATTGTTAGACCTTATTTATGAGTTAAGTTTTTGAATTGAGTTGCTTTCATAGAATTCCCTCGCCTTTGTTGCTTAAGATCTTATTTTATAAAGAGGGATAGGAGTTGTATCTAAGTTACACTTGAATTTATTTGTATAATATTTACTAATAATTATATGATTATTATTATTATTTGGTGATGCTTGATATATGATTTGATAAATAAAAACAAAATTTTCTGGCATTTTCTATAAAACTGAATCGCGATATCGAACTAGAGGCTCAATAGTAAATAGTTAATAAAGGAAAGCAGGTTGGTAACGCCTTACTTTCGATACGATCATGACGTTCTGGAAGTTGGGTCGTTACAAATGGTATCAGAGCAGTTCGTTCCTGTTAGAGCCTTGGGAATGGACTGACTATGCTTCATTGCATACTCTGAGTGTCTGTCATGCTTTGTGGCTTGTTCTGATAACAAGAATTTGTGTTTTATTTGCATGACTGTCTGATGATTAACGCTGTTAGTTTACCATTGCATGCCTCATGGTATTAGGTCTGGCCAACTTAATACTAATGATTTATGTATATGGGAACGCTAATGGGTTATCATAGACGAATAGAAGAATAGGTAATACGTTTCACAGGGTTTGGGAGCGTTAGAGGTTATGAAGTTAGCTTCGATTCGACGTATAATTTTTATTCGTGCCACATGAACTCATGCCATTTTTTCTTCGTTGCTTTCATTGGAATTCTCTTGTTTGAATTTCCTCCTTAGAATGTGATTTGGTTGTTCCCAACCATACTTTGTCATTCTTGTATAACTTTGCTTGCCTATGAATCTGACTCTTTGAATATTCATCCTTGACAATGCCTATACTTTTGTACATATATCCTGCTTTCTTTGATTTCAGTTTGAACTTATGTTATTCTAGCAATTTTCGAGGGCGAAAATTTTTCTAAGGTGGGTAGAATGTAACAAACCTAGTTTTTGAAAATCAAATAAAATAGTTATTTGTGATTTATTTTATTTGTTGATAATTTTATTTTAAGAAAATTATTTTGCTAAAGGTAATTAAATGGAGTTTCATGATAATTGGAGTTTAAATTAATTAGAATTTTTATATAATCTTTATTAGATATTTGGTATAATTGAAATTATAATTTTGATAATTAAATAAAATAGAAGGATTGTATAATTTAATTTAAATAAATTCTATTTTGAATGAATTATGTTATTAATTTGAACTCCTAGAAATTATTTTACTAGAAATGATTAGATTGATATTTATAAATACTCTAAGTTTAAGTCAATTAATATTTATGTACAATTTTTATTATAATTGGTTATTTTATAAATTGAAATTAAAGTTTCGGAGATAGAAAAATAATGAAAAGTTATATCATTCAATTTGAATAATTAATATTGAGTTTAAAAACTGTATTTTATAAAAATGTGATTAATATGTTCATTTTATATTTTAAAATAGAAATAATTGATTGAACTTAGCAATTTGATGATAAATAATGTTCCTAAATATTTTTAATAGAGTATGTTTGATTTTAAAATTACTCTACTATTCAATTTTATCAAAATATCTATTCATATCTATCCACATTACTTTATAAAATCCCTAATTTCTAACCCTAATTCCCAAATTGGAAACCCTAAGTTACTAATCAGAAACCCTAACCCTCCCCCACTTTCCTCAGCGCCGTCACCCTCATCACAAGCGTACAGACTCCCCCTCTCTTCCTCAGCTTCACCGCGGCACACATACACACTCAGGACACCACACTCATTCAGCCCACACCCCTTCTGTCACACACCCACACCAATATGAATTGCGAAGAATAAAAGAGCATGGATTAAATACTTGTTCTGCAGTAATGGAAAATATGTTGGAGTTTTGGAGATGCTTTGTCTTCTGAATCTCTACTTTTTTCCTGTCTTCTTCTTCATGCACGCAAGGTTCCTCCTATGGCAAGCTGTGTGTTGGTGGATCACTGTTGTCAATGGCTACCATCCGTCCTCTCAGTGAAAAAGGTCCACGTGCGCTGTCACCGCACGGCTAATCGTCTGTCGGTTCCCACTCATACTGGAATAGGATCCATTGATCCTTTTGCGTCTGTCACTACACCCAGCCCTTGTGAGTTTGAAGCTCGTCACAATCATTCAATCCCTGAATCCTACTCGGAATACCACAGACAAGGTTTAGACTTTCCGGATTCTCAAGAATGCTGCCAATGGATTATAGCTTATACCACGAAGATTCTGATTAAGTAATCCAAGAGATATTCATTCAATCGAAGGTAGAACAGAGGTGGTTGTCAGGCACGCGTTCATAGGTTGAGGATGATGATGAGTGTCACGGATCATCACATCCATCTTATTGAAGTGCAAATAAACATCTTAGATAGAAACAAGCGTGTTTGAATAGAAAACAGAAATAATTGCATTAATTCATCAAGACACAGCAGAGCTCCTCACCCCCAACAATGGAGTTTAGAGACTCATGCTGTCAAAGAGTACAATGTTCAGATCTAAAAAATTTCATGAGATACAAAATAATCCTCTAAAAGTTGTTTAAATAGTAAGCTAGTAATCTAGGTTTGCAGAGAATGAGTAAACTATGATAGATAGTGCAGAAATCCACTTTTGGGACCCACTTGGTGTGTGCTGGGGCTGAGACTTAAGCTTTACACGTGCTTAGGCTGTTTTTGGAGTTAAACGCCAGGTTGTAACCTGTTTTGGGCATTTAACTCCAACTTGTAACCTGTTTCTGGCGTTTAACGCCAGACTGCAACATGGAACTGGCGTTAAACGCCGGTTTACGTCATCTATCCTAGAGTAAAGTATGAACTATTATATATTGCTGGAAAGCCTTGGATGTCCACTTTCCAACGCAATTAGAAGCACGCCATTTGGATTCCTGTAGCTCCAGAAAATCCACTTTGAGTGCAGGGAGGTCAGAATCCAACAGCATCTGCAGTCCTTTTTCAGCCTGAATCAGATTTTTGCTCAGCTTCCTCAATTTCAGCCCGAAATTACCTGAAATCACAGAAAAATACACAAACTCATAGTAACGTCCAGAAATGTGATTTTTATTTAAAAACTAATAAAAATATAATAAAAAGTGACTAAAATATATTAAAAACTACCTAGAAACAATGCCAAAAAGCGTATAAATTATCCGCTCATCACTCTCTCTCCTTCTCTCCCTTCTCTCTTTCCCTTCTCTCTCCTTCTCCCCTTTTCTCCCTCCTCTCTATTTCTCTCTCACATTTTCCTCTTTCTCCCTTCCTCTTTGTCTCCCTCTTTTTCTCTCCACCTCCTCTCTCTTTCTCCTTCCCCTCTTCCTCCCTTTTTCCTTCCCCTCTTTCCTTCTTTCTTTCTCTCCTTCTCCTCTCTCTCCCCTTTTCTTCTTTCTCTCTCACCTCTCCCCTCTCTACCCTCCTCTCCCTCTCTTTCTTCTTTTTTCTCCTATCTCTCCTTCTCCTCTTTCTTTCCCTCTTCTGTCTTTTCTCTTTCTCTTTAAGTCTTCTCTCACTCTCTATTCTTCTCCTCTCTCTTTTCTCCTTTTCTCTTCAAAATGAGAAAAAGAGAGAGAAGAAAGAGAAGAAAGAGGGAAAAAGAGAGGAGGATATAGAAGAGGGGAGAGAGGGAAAAGAGAGAGATAAAGAGAGAGAGAAGAGAGAGAAAGAGAGAGAAGAGGAGGAGGAGAGAGAGAAAGAGAGAGGAGGGAGAGTGTGGTTATATTTGTGACAGAGCGTGGCAGTGGTGTATGTGACAGAGGTTCTGAGAATAAAGGGGTTTAGGGTAGAAGTAAAGACTTTAGAAGAAGAGAGAAGAGAGAAGAGAGAAGAAAGAGAGAGATGAGGAAAGAGAGGAGAGAGAGAGAGAGAAAGAGAGAGAAAGAGAGAGAGAGAGGAAGAGAGAGGAGGGGGAGAGAGAAAGGAGGAAAGGGATAGGGAAGGAGAGAGAGGAAAAAGGGAAGGGGAGAGACAGAAGGGAGAAAGAGCATAGGGAGAGAGAGAGGGTGAGAAGGATAGAGAGAGAAAGAAGGGAAGGGGAGAAAGAGAGAGAGAGAGAAGGAAAAGAGAGAGAGAGAGAGAGAGAGGTGGGGGAGAAGGAAGAGAGAGAGAGGAATAGGGGAAGGAGAGAGAGAAGGGGAGAGAGCATGGGGAAAGAGAGAGAGAAAAGGATAGAGAGAGAAGAGAGAGAGAGGTGGGGGAGATAAGAGAGAGAGGGAGAGAAGGAAAGAGAGAGGGGGGGAGAGAGAATGTAAAAACTATTTTTTATATATATTAAAAAACTAATTTTAGCTTATGAACCAGTTTAAATTGCTTTATTAATTAAAAATAGTTTTATTTTTATGAACTGGTTTAAACTGGTGCACTTTATTATAAACTAGTTTAAAATCAGTTTCTTATGTGAAAAAGTAGTTTGGCTCATTTTTGAAACCATTTAAAATGGTTTAGTGTAGTTTCAATTCAGTTTATAGAAAAACTGAACTATGCCCACCCCTAGTTATAGATGTTTGGAAAGTTAGAAGATTGACTTAAAACTCAAAAGCCTTATTTTTTGCTAAAACAATGGGCTCGAGTCGTGTGCGTACTCTCGCGTACGCAGGCTTTCAGAAATTGGGTTCCGCGTACGCAGGCCTTGTCTCGTGTATGCGAGATTACAAAACAATGAGTATAGCTCGCGTCGCACGTGCAAGTCGCATACGCGACACTCCCTTTTGCTCAAAAGCTGTAAAGTCATTAAAAATTAATTTTAAACCCCTAACTTCCGACGTTCATAACTTCCTCTACAAAACTCCGATTTCCACAAAATTTATATTGTTTTAAATCTATTGAAATTATCTTTAATTTAAACTATATTTCATTTAAATCCAAAAATTGAGGCTCAAGTTATGATCCGCCGAAGTTCGTTAAAAATATATTTTTACCAAAAACATTCAAAACCTCTATTTTCCAATATTTTATTTTCAAACCAATGTTTCTCAACCCAAAACAACACCAAGATCCATCTAAAGCATTTTAATACCCTTTTTACCCCTTTCTCAAAATATCAATATCCACTTCTGTCAAATTCAATCCAACAATTCATAATGATACAACATTTATTCATGATATACTAATACATCATTATCATTTCTTATAATCATTATCAAACCTTGTCAACAACCAATAATTTACTACATTCTCATCATAAGCTCATGCATGATACACAACAAGAATTACTAAATCACAACAAGTTCACACAATCCAACTTATCCTACGGTCACCTAGGCTAAGTTTTCACGTTATATTATACGTTATCTATGAGAAACCAAAACCATACCTTGGCCAATTCCTTCCTAATGCCAGAGCACCTCAAATATCTCTGTTCCTTAAGTGTCCAAAGTCTCGAATCCTCATCGGATGAAAATCTAACCTCCACAGTTCACTTTTTATCCACATATATCACCAAATTTGTCTCCAAAACATATATCTCACTCTAATTCCACATAAATACCACAAAAATCAAAATAGGATTCCTAATTATAAATGATTTACAAGAGTTAGTGGTTTTTCATCTAACCAACAGAAATTTGGGACAAGACCTAGCAAGTCCACAAGGCTAATTTGATCCTAAACACCAAAATTTAACAAAATCTTAACACGTTTACTCAAAGTTTTTGAAATTAGGAAAGGAAGAACTGAGTATGAAATTGAAATTTTCATACCAAATTATTCAGTGAGTTTTATAGAGAATTTCAAAATGAACACGTGGCCGCTGACGGCTGGTCAATCGAAGCTCCAGAATGAAAGATACATAGATTTGAATAAAGAACCAAGGGTTTACAAATTTCCCTTGTTCTTCCCCCTTATTTTCCTTGCCCAGTGTGTTTTCATTATGAGAAGGAAGAAATGGCTGAAGCCATTAAGTGTGAGTGAGTTTGGGTTGCGCCTTGAGCCCTGTTCGGTTCTGGTATAATCGGTTTGGTCCGTTTGGCCTAATATTGGACCAAATTCTTTAAAATTATTGTCAAAATTCATATTTTAATTATTTTTACCCTTCTAACTTATCAATTTTAACTTCCTAATTTATTTAAATAAAAATTAATTTTTTAATTAATTATTTATTAATTATCCAGAGTTTATAGAAAACGTCTTAGAAGCTAGGATATGTAATCCCATTAACTGTCCTAATAGACTCATATGTTGTGCAACCTTTCTGAACAGTTAACAAAATTCTCATATAATAGATATCACCTGTACCCGGTGGAACATAGTTTAACCTCCCGATAGAATACCCTCTCTTGCGTAGATATCATTCCCTTTTTTCTCTATCATAAATTGATTTGGAAACTCAACATACGTTAAAGTTTGACCTACTTTAAATTTTTTGTTGGCCTCCATCCGTGCTAAGGACATCGTACCTTTTCCATTTTCTTATTCCATGATTTTCTCAAGATTTTCATCATTTTTAAAGATGATATTTTAATTTCCAAGCAAATGAAAGGTTAATCTTATCACTGAAGGCAATCTCCGATGAATATCATAAGCCAAAGTTCTCAACACAGCCTCATGTGCAGATAAATACCCACAATTATAAAATTGTTTGATCTCATAATAATTTGAGAATCCTCTCCACTAAAAGCCTCCTTTGAAACCTCAATTGTCACCTTGTCTGGACCTTTATTCACGTACTTAAACAAATATTTAATAGTATTTGACTTGTTGTAATACTCTACGTTAACATGCGCTTGATAAGTGATGAGCGGATAATTTATACGCTTTTTTGCATTGTTTTTAGGTAGTTTTTAGTATAATTTAATTAGTTTTTACTATGTTTTTATTAGTTTTCAAGCAAAATTCACATTTCTGGACTTTACTATGAGTTTGTGTATTTTTCTGTTATTTCAGGTATTTTTTGGCTGAAATTGAGGGACCTGAGCAAAATCTGATTCAGATGCTAAAAAAGGACTGCAGATGTTGTTGGATTCTGACCTCCCTGCACTCGAAATGGATTTTCTGGAGTTACAGAAACCCAAATGGTGCTCTCTCAATTGCGTTGCAAAGTAGACATCCAGGGCTTTCCAGAAATATATAATAGTTCATACTTTGTCAGAGTTTTGATGATGCAAACTGGTGTTTAAACACCGACTTCCTGCCCTATTCTGAAGTTAAATGCCAGAAACATGTTGCAAAGTGGAGTTAAACGCCAGAAACAAGTTACAAACTGGCATTCAACTCCAAGAGAAGCCTCTACACATGTAAAGCTCAATGCTCAGCCCAAGCACACACCAAGTGGGCGCCAAAAGTGGATTTCTTCACTTAGTTACTTATTTTCTGTAACCCTAGCTACTAGTTTAGTATAAAAACAACTTTTAGAGACTTACTATGTACCTCATGATATTTTACACGTTTCATATTGTATTTCTGATGGCATGAGTCTCTAAACCCCATGGTTGGGGGTGAGGAGTTCTGCTGTGTTTCGATGAATTAATGCAATTACTACTATTTTTCATTCAATCACGCTTGTTTCTATTCTAAGATATCCACTCGCACTTCACTCTGATGAATGTGATGATCCGTGACACTCATCATCATTCTCACCTATGAACGCGTGCCTGACAACCACCTCCGTTCTATCTGCATTAGCTTGAGTGTGTATCTCTTAGCCTCCTGGTTCACGATCAGAGTCTTCGTGGTATAGGCTAGAATTATTGGCGGCCATTCTTGAGATCCGGAAAGTCTAAACCTTGTCTGTGGTATTTCGAGTAGGATCTGGGAAGGGATGACTGTGACGAGCTTTAAACTCACGAGTGTTGGGCGTAGTGACAGACGCAAAAGAATCAATGGATTCTATTCCAACATGAGTGAGAACCGACAGATGATTAGCCATGCGGTGACAGTTCATTTGGACCATTTTCACTGAAAGGATGGATGGTAGCTATTGACAACAGTGATCCACCAACATACAGCTTGCCATGGAAGAAACCTTGCGTGCATGAAGAAGAAGACAGTAGGAAAGCAGAGATTCGGAAGACAGAGCATCTCCAAATCCTCAATCTGTTCTCCATTACTGCATAATAAGTATTATTTAATTTATGCTATTTACTCCTCATAAACACAATCACTTTTATTACTAATTTCCTGACTAAGAATTACAAAATAACCATAGCTTGCTTCAAGCCAACAATCTCCGTGGGATCGACCCTTACTCACGTAAGGTATTACTTGGACGACCCAGTGCACTTGTTGGTTAGTTGTACGGAATTACAAAAGTGTGATTGTGATTTCATACACCAAGTTTTTGGTGCCGTTGCCGGGGATTATTCGAGTTTGGACAATTGACGGTTTATTTTGTTATTTAGATTAGGAATAATTTATTTTTGTTGGTTTAGAGTCACTAGAATTGCATCTGCTATTTTCCTTTCAAAAATACTATTTTTCTTTATTAATTTTTAATTTTTCTTTGAGTCTTCTGTTTGAGTTTAGATTCATATTTTAAGTTTGGTGTCAATTGCATGTTTTTATTTTCCTTTAAATTTTCGAATTTGTGTTCATTATTTTTTTTTCTCTTGATCTTCAAGTTGTTCTTGCTATTTTTCTTGTTTGATCTTTAGTTTTTCCTTGTTTTTATTTTTCTTGTTTTTATTTCTCTTGATTTTATTTCTCTTGATCTTTATTTTATATACATTGAATACCTTTTTTTAAAACACCTTAAATTTATAGCTCAGTTGGCTAGAGTGTTGTGCTTATGTTCTTGGTAATTGGGTATCTTCCTTTTAAAACTTTTTTAAAAATAATTTTTCTTTGATTAAATCTTGTGTCAAACTTTTAAGTTTGGTGTTCTCTTGTTATTTTTCTTTAATTTTCGAAAATTTATTTTTAGGTTTCCAAAAGTTTTAAGTTTGGTGTTCTTTTTATGTTCTTGAGTCTTTGAATTTTATTCTTGTTGTTCTTGTGAGTCTTCAAGGTGTTCTTGAGTCTTCTTTGTATTTTGATCTTAAAATTTTTAAGTTTGGTGTTCCCTGGTGTTTTCCCTCCAAAATTTTCGAAAAACAAGGAGCATTAGATCTAAAAATTTTAAGTCTTGTGTCTTTTGTGTGTTCTTCTCTTTCCTCATAAAATTCAAAAATAAAAAAAAATATCCTTTCCTTTAATTGCTCATAATTTTCGAATTCATTAGGTTGATTTGATCAAAATTTTTAAAATCATATCTTTTTCAAAATCTTATCTTATCTTTTCCAATCTCAAATTTTAAAATCATACCTTTTTCAAATCTTTTTAATTTATTTCTTATTTTAATTTTCAATTTCCTTTTTTATCTATTTTTCTAATTTTCGAAATTATAGTTAATTTTTTTAATTTTTTTATTTTATTTTATTTTCCTTTTAATTTTCGGTATTCAAAAAAAATATTTAAAAAAATAAATTTTTTTTATATTTTACAATCCACATCATCTCCCTTTCTCCATCATGGATCTAAGTGGAAGTGAACAGTCCAGAAGGACTCTGGGGTCATATGCTAACGCCATTACTGTTGCATATGGGAGTAGCATCTGTATACCTCCCATCAAAGCAAGCAGTTTTGAGCTAAATCCTCAGCTCATTGTCATGGTGCAGCAAAATTGCCAGTATTCCGGTCTTCCACAGGAAGAACCCACGGAGTTTCTGGCGTAGTTCTTGCAAATTGCTGACATAGTGCATGACAATGAGGTAGATCAGGATGTATACAGACTGTTATTATTTCTGTTTGCTGTAAAATATCAAGCTAAGAGGTGGTTAAATAACCAACCCACAGCAAGCATAAGAACATGGAAACAGTTATCAGACAAATTCCTGAATCAATATTTCCCTCCAAAAAGGATGACACAGCTAAGGCTGGACATCCAAGGCTTTAAACAAGAGGATGATGAATCCCTTTATAACGCCTAGGAGAGGTACAGAGGGATGCTAAGGAAATGCCCCTCTGAAATATTTTCAGAGTGGGTGCAATTAGACATCTTCTACTATGGGCTTACAGAAAAAGCTCAGATATCTCTAGACCACTCAGCTGGTGGATCTATACACATGAGAAAGACTATTGAAGAGGCTCAAGAGCTTATTGATATAGTTGCTAGAAATCAGCATCTGTACATAAGTAATGAGTCCTCCATGAAAGAAGAAGCTAAGGAAGTGTCAACTGACTTTAGTCCTCAGGAACAAGTTGCTGAACTCAATCAGCAACTATTTTCTATAACAAGGCAGTTAGCAGAATTTAAGGAGATGCTACAAGAGACCAGAATTGCTAACAAGGATATGGAATCACAATTGAATCAGACAAAATAGCAGTTATTAAAACAGATAACAGAGGAGTGCCAAGCAGTTCAATTAAGAAGTGGAAAAACGTTAAATACTCCAACTCAAAGCAGCAGAAAGCCAAGAAAAGAACAGCTGATAGAGGATGAGCAACCTGCTACCCAAAATCCCTCTAAAGACAGTAAGAGCCCAGAGAGGAATATGTCTGGTGATCAAACGCCAAAAATAGGTGAAAATTTGGCGTTAAACTCCAATTCCATGTCTAATTCTGGCGTTCAAACGCCAGAAAAGGGTAGAAATCTGGCATTAAACGCCCAATCCATGTCCAGTTCTAGCGTTCAAATGCCAGTGAGGGATCAGACACCTGCAAGTGCTGATACTAACTCCCTCAAGAAGGCTTCTCAACCTGCCTCTGTAGAAAACAAACCTACAGCAACTAAGGTTGAAGAATATAAAGCCAAAATACCTTATTCTCAGAAACTCCGCCAAGCGGAACAGGATAAACAATTTGCTCGCTTTGAAGACTATCTCAGGACTCTTGAAATAAAGATTCTGTTTGCAGAGGCACTTGAGCAAATACCCTCTTATGCTAAGTTCATGAAAGAGATCTTAAGTCATAAGAAGGATTGGAGATAAACAGAAAAAGTTTTTCTCATTGAAGAGTGCAGTGCAATCATCCTAACAAACTTACCAGAGAAGCTTAAGGATCCCGGAAGCTTTATGATACCATGCACACTAGAGGGTACTTATACCAAGACAGCTCTATGTGATCTTGGGGCAAGTATCAATCTAATCCCTACATCCACTATCAGAAAGCTTGGCTTGGTTGAAGAGGTCAAACCAACCCGGATCTGTCTTCAACTTGCTAATGGCACCATTAAATATCCATCAGGCATAATTGAGGACATGATTGTCAAGGTTGGGCCATTTGCCTTTTCCACTGACTTTGTAGTGCTGGAAATAGAGGAGCATAAAAATGCAACTCTCATTTTAGGAAGACCCTTCCTAGCAAATGGACGAACCCTCATTGATGTCCAAAAAGGGGAAGTGACTTAAGAGTCAATGAGGACGAGTTCAAGCTGAATGACGTTGAGGCAATGAAGCATCCAGACACATCAAAAGACTGCATGCGTGTTGATATTATTGACTCCCTGGTAGAAGAGATCAACATGGCTAAGAGTCTCGAATCAGAGCTAGAAGATATCTTTAAAGATGTCCAGCCTGATCTGAAGGAATCAGAGGAAATAAAAGAGCCTCTGAAAATTCCTCAGGAAGAGGAGAAACCTCCTAAACCCGAGCTTAAACCACTACCATCATCCCTGAAATACGCATTTCTGGGAGAAAGTGATACTTTTCCGGTGATCATAAACTCTGCTTTAAATCCACAGGAAGAGAAAGCACTACTTCAAGTGCTAAGGACGCACAAGGCAGCTCTTGGGTGGTCCATAAGTGATCTTAAGGGCATCAGCCCAGCAAGATGCATGCACAAGATCCTATTGGAGGACGATGCTAAGCCAGTGGTTCAACCACAGAGGCGGCTAAATCTAGCCATGAAGGAGGTGGTGCAGAAAGAGGTCACCAAGTTACTGGAGGCTGGGATTATTTATCCCATTTCTGATAGCCCCTGGGTGAGCCCTGTCCAAGTTATCCCCAAGAAAGGAGGCATGACAGTGGTTCATAATGAAAAGAATGAACTGGTTTCTACAAGAACAGTTACAAGGTGGCGTATGTGTATTGACTACAGAAGGCTAAATACAGCCACCAGGAAAGATCACTTTCCTTTACCATTCATAGACCAGATGCTAGAGAGACTAGCAGGTTATGAATACTACTGCTTTTTGGATGGCTATTCAGGTTACAACCAAATTGCAGTAGATCCTCAGGACCAAGAGAAAACAATATTCACATGTCCTTCTGGAGTGTTTGCTTACAGAAGAAGGATGCCTTTTGGTCTGTACAATGCACCTGCAACCTTTTAGAGGTGCATGCTCTCTATCTTCTCTGATATGGTAGAGAAATTTCTGGAAGTCTTCATGGATGACTTTTCAGTATTTGGAGACTCATTCAGCTCCTGCCTTGACCATTTAGCACTTGTTCTGAAAAGATGCCAAGAGACC
Source organism: Arachis ipaensis (assembly GCF_059453495.1). Taxonomy (NCBI): domain Eukaryota; kingdom Viridiplantae; phylum Streptophyta; class Magnoliopsida; order Fabales; family Fabaceae; genus Arachis; species Arachis ipaensis. The sequence goes on from NC_142438.1 coordinate 74,482,044, forward strand.
AACCTAGTTTTAAACTGGGAAAAATGTCACTTTATGGTGACTGAAGGAATTTTCCTTGGGCATAAAATTTCAAACAAGGGAATAGAAGTGGATCAAGCTAAAGTGGAAGTAATTGAAAAATTACCACCACCTGCCAATGTTAAGGCAATCAGAAGCTTTCTGGGGCATGCAGGATTCTATAGAAGGTTTATAAAGGATTTTTCAAAAATTGCAAAACTTCTGAGTAACCTATTAGCTGTTGACACACCATTTGTGTTTGACAAAGAGTGTCTGCAGGCGTTTGAAACTCTGAAAGCTAAGATGGTCACAGTACCAGTTATTTCTGCACCAGACTGGACATTACCATTCGAACTAATGTGTGATGCCAGTGACCATGCCGTTGGTGCAGTACTGTGACAGAGGCATAACAAGCTTCTGCATGTCATTTATTATGCTAGCCGTGTTTTAAATGATGCCCAGAAAAATTAAATAACCACAGAAAAGGAATTGCTTGCAGTGGTTTATGCCATTGACAAGTTTAGATCATACTTAGTAGGATCAAAAGTGATTGTGTACACTGACCATGCTGCTCTTAAATATCTACTCACAAAGCAGGATTCAAAACCCAGGCTCATAAGATGGGTGTTGCTTCTGCAAGAGTTTGATATATAAATAAGAGACAGAAAAGGGACAGAGAACCAAGTGGCTGATCATCTGTCCCAGATAGAACCAGTAGAAGGGGCATCCTTCCCCTCTATTAAGATCTCTGAAACCTTTCTGGATGAGCAATTGTTTGCCATTCTGGAAACACTATGGTTTGCAGACATTACAAACTATAAAGCTGCAAGATTCATACCCAAGGAGTACAGCAGGCAACAAAAGAAAAAATTAATTACTGATGCAAAGTACTACCTGTGGGATGAACCATATCTCTTTAAGAGATGTGCAGACGGAATAATCTGTAGGTGTGTGCCTAGAGAAGAAGCACAGAAGATCCTATGGCATTGTCATGGATCACAATATGGAGGACATTTCGGAGGTGGGAGAACAGCCACAAAAGTCCTCCAATGTGGCTTCTACTGGCCCACTCTCTATAAAGACTCCCGAGAGTTTGTGCGTAACTGTGACAGCTGCCAGAGAGCTGGTAATCTGCCTCATAGTTACGCCATGCCTCAGCAAGGGATCTTAGAGATTGAGTTGTTTGACGTATGGGTATTGACTTCATGGGGCCTTTCCCACCATCATACTCAAACACTTATATTCTGGTGGCAGTCGACTATGTATCCAAATGGGTAGAAGCCATTGCAACACCCACCAATGATACTAAGACAGTGCTGAAGTTCCTCCAGAAACATATCTTCAGCAGGTTTGGTGTCCCTAGAGCACTAATCAGTGATGGAGGCACTCACTTCTACAACAAACAGCTTTACTCTGCTATGGTCCGATATGGAATTAGCCACAAGGTGGCAACTCCATATCATCCACAGACAAATGGGCAAGCTGAAGTCTCTAATAGAGAACTAAAAAGAATCCTGGAATAGACTGTAAGTACCCGTAGAAAGGATTGGGCAAGAAGCTTGGATGACGCTCTGTGGGCATACAGAACAGCATTCAAGAATCCTATAGGGACCTCTACATACCAGCTTGTGTATGGTAAGGCCTGTCATCTGCCCATGAAACTGGAGCATAAGGCCTACTGGGCAACCAGGTTCCTAAACTTTGATGCCAAATTAGCTGGAGAAAAAAGATTGCTCCAGCTGAATGAGCTAGAGGAATTCAGACTCACTGCTTTCAAAAATGCCAAGCTTTACGAAGAGAAAACAAAAATGTGGCATGACAGAAAGTTGTCATCTAGAGTCTTTGAACCAGGACAGAATGTTCTGTTGTTTAACTCTAGGCTCAGATTATTCCCCGGGAAACTAAAATCCCGGTGGAGGGGACCATATGTGATTATAAGTGTGTCACCATATGGCTATGTGGAGCTTCAAGACATTGATTCTAATAAGAAGTTCATTGTTAATGGACAAAGAGTCAAGCATTATCTTGAAGGCAATGTTGAGCAAGAATGCTCAAAGCTGAGACTATATTAAAAGCTCAGTAAGGTCCAGCTAAAGACAATAAAGAAGCGCTTATTGGGAGGCAGCCCAATTTTTACTTATCTATGTTAATTTTCTGTTTTCCATTTTTATTTTATATTTTCTTTAGGATGATGATCATGTGGAGTCACAAAAATCAAAGCAAAATCAAAAACAGCATTAAAACAGCTCATCCTAGAGGAAGAGCTTACTGGCGTTTAAACGCCAGTAAGAAGCATCAGACTGGCGTTTAACGCCAGAAAGAAGCATCAAGCTGGCATTAAATGCCAGAAATAAGCTACAATCTGGCGTTTAACGCCAGAAACAAGCACCAACTTGGCGTTAAACGCCAAAAAAGGGAGAAAAGCTGGCGTTTAACGCCAGAAACAAGCAACAGTCTGGCGTTAAACGCCAGGATTGCACTCTAAGGGCATTTACACGCCTAAATGGAGCAGGAATGCTAAGTCTTTGACCCCTCAGGATCTGTGGACCCCACAAGATTCCCACCTACCCCACCTTCTTTTCCATACCATCTTCACCACTCACATCCATCCATCATAAACCCCTCATACACACTATCAACCTCCCTTGGCCGATCCCACCACACATCTCCATCTCCTCCTTTCTTTCTTCTTTTGCTTGAGGACGAGCAAACATTTTAAGTTTGGTGTGGAAAAAGCCCCGCTTTTTAATTCTCCATAACCATATGGCACCTTCCATGAGATTAGAGAAGATCAAAGAGCTATGAGGGAGGAGCAACAAAGGCAAGGAAAAGACATAGAGGAGCTCAAGAGCACCATTGGTTCTTCAAGAGGAAGAAGACGCCACCCTTACTAAGGTGGATCCGTTCCTTAATCTCCTTGTCTATTTATTTTTCTGTTTTTGTTCTCTATGCTTTATGTTTATTTATGTTTGTGTCTTTCTTACATGATCATTAGTGTCTAGTGTCTATGCCTTAAAGCTATGAATGTCCTATGAATCCATCACCTTTCTTAAATGAAAAATGTTTTTAATCACAAAAGAACAAGAAGTACATGATTTTGAATTCATCCTTGAAATTAGTTTAATTATTTTGATGTGGTGACAATACTTTTTGTTTCTCTGAATGAATGCTTGAACAATGCATATGTCTTTTGAATTTGTTGTTTATGAATGTTAAAATTGTTGGCTCTTGAAAGAATGATGAAAAAGGAGAAATGTTATTTGATAATCTGAGAAATCATAAAATTGATTCTTGAAGCAAGAAAAAGCAGTGAAAAGCAAAAGCTTGCGAAAACAAATGGTGAAAAAAAAAGAGAAAAAGAAAAAGCAATCAGAAAAAGCCAAGAGCTCTTTAAACCAAAAGGCAAAAGCAAAAATCCAGTAACCCTTTAAACCAAAAGGCAAGAGTAAAATAAAAAGGATCCAAGGCTTTGAGCATTAATGGATATGAGGGCCCAAAAGAATAAAATCCTGGCCTAAGTGGCTAAACCAAGCTGTCCCTAACCATGTGCTTGTGGCGTGAAGGTGTCAAGTGAAAAGCTTGAGACTGAGCGGTTAAAGTCGTGATCCAAAGCAAAAAAAAAAGAGTGTGCTTAAGAACCCTGGACACCTCTAATTGGGGACTCTAGCAAAGCTGAGTCACAATCTAAAAAGGTTCACCCAGTTATGTGTCTGTGGCATTTATGTATCCGGTGGTAATACTGGAAAACAAAGTGCTTAGGGCCACGACCAAGACTCAGAAAATAGCTGTGTTCAAGAATCAACGTACTGAACTAGGAGAATCAATAACACTATCTAAATTCTGAGTTCCTATAGATGCCAATCATTCTGAACTTCAAAGGATAAAGTGAGATGTCAAAACTGTTCAGAGGCAAAAAGCTACGAGTCCCGCTCATCTAATTGGAGCTAAGTTTCATTGATACTTTGGAATTTATAGTATATTCTCTTCTTTTTATCCTCTTTTATTTTTAGCTGCTTGGGGACAAGCAACAATTTAAGTTTGGTGTTGTGATGAGCGGATAATTTATACGCTTTTTGGCATTGTTTTTAGGTAGTTTTTAGTATAATTTAATTAATTTTTACTATGTTTTTATTAGTTTTCAAGCAAAATTCACATTTCTGGACTTTACTATGAGTTTGTGTATTTTTCTGTTATTTCAGGTATTTTCTGGCTGAAATTGAGGGACCTGAGCAAAATCTGATTCAGAGGCTGAAAAAGGACTGCAGATGCTGTTGGATTCTGACCTCCCTGCACTCGAAATGGATTTTCTGGAGCTACAGAAACCCAAATTGCACGCTCTCAATTTAGTTGGAAAGTAGACATCCAGGGCTTTCCAGAAATAGATAATAGTCCATACTTTGCTCGAGTTTTGATGACGCAAACTGGCGTTCAAACGCCAACTTCCTGCCCTATTCTGAAGTTAAACGCCAGAAACAGGTTACAAACCAGAGTTAAACGCCACAAACAGGCTGCAACCTAGCGTTTAACTCCAAGAGAAGCCTCTACACGTGTAAAGCTCAATGCTCAGTCCAAGCACACACTAAGTGGGCCCCGGAAGTGGATTTCTGCACTATCTGCACTTAGTTACTTATTTTCTGTAACCCTAGCTACTAGTTTAGTATAAAAACAACTTTTAGAGACTTACTATATACCTCATGACATTTTACACGTTTCATATTGTATTTCTAACGACATGAGTCTCTAAACCCCATGGTTGGGGGTGAGGAGCTCTGCTGTGTTTCGATGAATTAATGCAATTACTACTGTTTTTCATTCAATCACGCTTGTTTCTATTCTAAGATATTCACTCGCACTTCACTCTGATGAATGTTATGATCCATGACACTCATCATCATTCTCACCTATGAACGCATGCCTAACAACCACCTCCGTTCTATCTGCATTAGCTTGAGTGTGTATCTCTTAGCCTCCTGGTTCACGATCAGAGTCTTCGTGGTATAGGCTAGAATTATTGGCGGCCATTCCTGAGATCTGGAAAGTCTAAATCTTGTCTGTGGTATTCTGAGTAGGATCTGGGAAGGGATGACTGTGACAAGCTTCAAACTCACGAGCGTTGGGCGTAGTGACAGACGCAAAAGAATCAATGGATTCTATTCCAACATGAGTGAGAACCGACAGATGATTAGCCATACGGTGACAGCGCATTTGGACCATTTTCACTGAGAGGATGGATGGTAGCCATTGACAACGGTGATCCACCAACATACAGCTTGCCATGGAAGGAGCCTTGCGTGCGTGAAGAAGAAGACAGTAGGAAAGCAAAGATTCGGAAGACAGAGCATCTCCAAATCCTCAATCTGTTCTCCATTACTGCATAACAAGTATTATTTAATTTATGCTATTCACTCCTCATAAACCCAATCACTTTTATTACTAATTTCCTAACTAAGAATTACAAAATAACCATAGCTTGCTTCAAGCCAACAATCTCCGTGGGATCGACCCTTACTCACGTAAGGTATTACTTGAATGACCCAGTGCACTTGCTGGTTAGTTGTGCGGAATTACAAAAGTGTGATTGTGATTTCGTGCACCAATAAGACATTAGCAAATATGCGTTGCAAGAAACTACATTCCTATTATCCATATGAACTCTCTTTCTCTCGGTAACTACTCTTGTGTCTCATCTTATATATGATGGGTATCTACTATCATTAATAACTGTGGTATTATTGAATATTTTTGGATAATATTTGGTATAGTTCCTATCTTTCATGTAGGGAGATTTTGAGCAAATGGCCCATGAATCATATATGTAGACACAGCTCTAAACAACTTTGGGTACCAAGCAAGCAAAGTAATCCTAAAAGTAATCCTAAAAGAAATCCTATAATGTGTAATATTAATGAGTAATCAAGCAAGCAAAGTAATCCTAAAAGCTTTAGAAAATGCAGACTTAATTAAAGAACTTTATAATTCTTTTCCATAAGACACTTAAGGAAAGGCGAGGGAACAATGTGAGGATGATTTATATTATAAACGATAAGAAAGAAAGAAGAAGAAAGAAAAGAAAAGGAAAGAAAAATATTAAAGGAACCTCTGTCATAGAAGAGTAGCGAGAAAAGATTAAAAGAATCTAAAGAACCTCTACCACGGGAGAGAAGAGAGTAGGAATAAAAGAAACGAAAGAAAGAACGAGCTAAGATGATTATGTACCTGCTGAAAACGAGCAGAGATATGGTAGTGAGTCCACTGAGATTTGCTTCCAAAGATACATCGGCCAATTCAGGGGATGGTCGCACCTGTAAGACAGAAGTTGCTTACAGAGGTTATTACTACATACATTGGCAAGAGAGAGCCTCACCTGTAAGACAGAGGTAGCTTACAGAGGTTATGTTTGCATACATCAGCTCAAGAGAGTCGCACCTGTAAGACAGAGGTTGCTTACAGAGGTTATGACACTGGAAACCAAACTCAAACAAAGGTTGCTGAGTTGCGTCAGGAGCGGGTCAAAATCGACAGATGAGCTCATTACCTGCACTAGGGATAGACATGCATCATACTTGTTTGCGCATACTTGTTTGTGATTGTGTTTTCTATGATTTTGTGTGCTTGTGTTTGAATTCTGTGTTCTTTAATTGTTGAAATAGATGGTACCTTGTTGACTATTATTGCTGACCAAGTATGTATAGAATGAACTTAACTAACTGCCCTGATCCTACTAAGAACTCCCCAGTTCTTACCCCCTATTTCCACCCCTTTCAGCTACAGGTGCGAAGGCTTAGTGCGGAACTACAAGAACATAGAAGATTCTATTTACAAGTTGACTTGTTAGATTTTATTTTCCCCTCGTCATTTACTGTTTTGGTTTTTAGAGGGGTAGGAATTGTATTTGAGAATCTTTGAGTAAATCTATGTATATAATGTTACGTTGATATATATAATTTTGTGATTAGATGATTTAAAGTACTGACTGTTCGGTTTCTTGGTGAAAGTTTCATTCGTATTCGCAAAGGCTCAATATTAAATAAAAATAGTATAGAAAAAAAAGGTTTAGAGGTAAGTAACGTCTGAGCTTTTAGTACGATCATGAGGTGCTAAACGTTCGGGTGTTACAACCATATTGATGCAGAGGAAGATGATTACTCAATCTTCGAATGGGAAGAAGAGGAAGGTTTGGAATAATGTTGCGAGATTGTTGAATGGAGGTTCGTCATCCTCGTTGGAGAAGTTCACTTTAGCTTTCTTTCCGCGAATCTTACGAGCTTCTCTATCATAGGCCCTGGTGGCTTCTTTGGTGGTGTTGACGGTTCCAAGCCAAACGTGAACACTTTTCCTTGGATCGCGAATCTCTGCCGCCCATTTTCCCTCTTCACATGCCTTCTCAATCGCAAATTGAACCATTGTCTCAAGAACACAGGATCTTCCATGCGATGCCTCTGCAGTAGATCCCACCCCCTCTGCTGCTACCACCACCACCACAACCACAGCTACAACCAAAGCCTCGTTAACTACTACCTGATTTCCAAAAATGACATCGTTGAGAGGAAAAAGAAGAATAAAAAAGGAGATTAGGATTTTAGAAAATGATGATAATTTAGAAAAAGAGATGAGAGTTTTAGAAAAAAAAAAGAGAATTAGGGTTTTTAAAAAAGTTGAAATTAGAGATTTTTTAAATTATAAAAATTAAAAGTGGGTAAGTTTTGTATATGATAATTGTTAACTGATACGTCACTTCTAAACTTTAACTCTAAATAATTCAATTGGCAATTAGTCATTTTTGTCAAATTTTAAAATTTTTTAAAAATCATCTTGCCAATAACAAAGATCAGGTATTATAATTTTAACTTTATTCATTTTATTAGCGTAAATTACTTAAAAATTATCTTTTAGATAAACATTAATAACCTTTTGTTTTTCTCCATTTTTCCTCTCCTTCAAATTCATCGTCAAAATCAAAACTCATATGCCTTCATTCATAAATTACATATATATCTTCGGAATTGAAAAACGATTCATGGTCTAACAGTAAGGAAACAAACAAACGAAACAAAGAAATATTAAATCGTCTTTCATCATGAGTTTCTAGTTTCATATTTTAAGTTTCTTGAAATAATTTATTATTATATAACAAGAATTTTATTTAATTTATATGTTAAAAAATAAATGGGAAATTAGAGAATGAAATAAATAATGAGAGAAATTCATTCATAAAATAATTTAATTTTTATTTTTTAATTTTAGGAATTAAAATAATTAAGTCATGAATGAAAATTTATGAACTAATTTAAATCATTTAAAACAATAACATATAAGTGACACATAGATAAATTATATTATAATACGTAACATATAATTAAAAATAGTAAAATGATTTCAAGACCTCATATGAATTTTATGATGTAAGTTGAGTGTAATGGTAAAATTATTTTTTAAAATTATTTTTAATATTTATTATTAATCGGGATCTAATTTAAAATTTAAACCTAGTATAAAAATTTAATTAAAAATGTAAAAATCTAATTATAAATTAAAAAGAAATTATAGAGACTAATAGAATAATTTAAATATTTTGTATAAATTATTAACTGTACTAGAGCATCATATTATTTTACAAAATATATTAGTTGTACATCAAATTTAACTAACAAATTAATTTTTTGTATAAAATATATGTTGAAATATAAAATGTACATTTAAAATGAATTAAACGACATATATATTTATAAGTAATATTTGATGACTAATTTAATAACGGATTTTAATATGCATATAGCATTAACAATTCTTGAATACTTTAAAAATGAGATAAAGATAACTAATAAATAATAAATAATATATTTTTATAAGTGACAAAAAATTATATTTAGTAAGCAAATTATGCAATTAATCTAAATTTTTGTGGCAATATTTGAATAAATATTTAGAAAATATATAAAAAAAATTGGAACAAATTATTGATCTATAAATTTTTTTATTTTTTAAAAATTTAGTTATTCACAATAAAAATATAAAAAAATACTTGGCATAAATTTTTTTCTAATAGTACTTGTAAACAATTGTATCAAAATATATGATTTTTAAAATCTATTTTTAGAATATATATTTAATTTTTAAAATTTTTGTAATATTTTAATTTTTCAAAAATTTATTTTTCATTAATATTTTTTAAAGTTATTTTGTCAACTATCTGAATTTTTATGTATTATTTTGATTTTGATTTTGATGTGATAGTTTATTTATTTTTTATTTGTCACTATTTTAGTCTAAGGAAAGCTGCAACGGCTACTTGGATAGTTGGATGAGTACCGTTGGGTATTACGTGGAGACGCAGAACGCTCCCCAAAGCCTCCATTTTCTCTCTCATACAAAACACACATACTGTCCACCGTGCTAAGTGCTAGTCAGCTACTACTCTGCTGCTACTCTCCGTTTCAATTAGGGTTCTGCTCCTCTTCCATTCACAGACACACAACCATGAACCTCTTCAAGAAGAAAACCTCACCCAAAGGTCCACCTTTCCTTCCTCCTCATTTCTCATATCGTGTCATTCTTTCGTTTTTGCACTTTCTCCGCACTCTGAATTTTGAAACTCGCATTCAAATTCGTACCTTTTGTTTTTTTGAAAAAAGGAAATAAAATAATACATCTCTGTAGATTGTGAGTGCTGGGAAAAATTGGTTAGGTGGAAAATTGGAAATTATAAGCTTTTGATCAAAATTAGGAATTCAAAGATTTAGCATTGACCATCTGTTTGTGCATTTTTTTCACTCTCTTTTTTCTTTTGGGAATTATAGAGGCTCTGCGGACAAGTAAGAGGGAAATGGCGGTTGCAACAAGAGGTAATTACTTGGTTCGATGCTTATTCAATATTTTGCTGTTTATTTCGACTTGTATATTTTGCTGCATCTGTACTAAATTTCTTGAATAGATAATAGAGAGTTAACATGCTTTGGTATGTGGTACAGGTAAACAGTTGTGTTTTCACTTCAATGTGGAATCTTCCCTTTACCAGTTCTATTTCTTTTCTCCCTGGAATGAACTAATTGTTTCTTAAGATTGTTAAAGTGCACTGCAGAAACGTCATAAATGGAAATAATTAACAGAGTCCCAAAGTAGACATACCATTTATGCATTTAGCTGTCAAGAAAGTCACGATCGGTGTCTTCTCTTCTTTCCTTCCATATCTGAAAAGAATAATGAATATCGTGTGCGTTTTCATAATTAACTGGGGACAGAATGTGATGGGTAATAATAGTTACAACCAAATAGTTAGAGCGTGAAATGTGATCAAATTTTTTATGGGGAAGATATGTACAAGTAATATTTCCAATGTAAACTATTTATATTGATGATCAAAATATGGGTTTAAATTGGATATTTTGTTCTTCTAAATTAGTGGCTAGCTTACTATTGGTTTCCTATTGCTTCCAAACAGGAATAATATTTTTACGGATATGTTAGTTTTGAAATGCAACTGACTAGTTGTGAAAGTCAAGGTTTTTTCTTTTTAAAGGATGAGTAAGTTATTTTAAACCTATATTTTCTTGTTCAAAATCTTTTTTTTTGAATTTTCTGATATTTTTGTTTCTTAACTGTGGTTTTCCCCTGCTCCGATTTTTCTACATATCCTATATGTTCAGTCTTTGAGTATTTACCCTGACGCTTTTTATTCATCTGGAGGAACATTTGATATGATTATTTAATTTTAATAAGGTGTATTTCCTTTAAGATATTCTTTATTCACCCTTGTTTCTTGTAGGCATTGAAAGAGAGATAGCATCACTTCAGATGGAGGTACATAATACCGAGCAGAGACCTTATTCTGTTTCATCTTTCATTTGAGTTTAACTTCCTTGTGCATTACAGGAAAAAAAATTGGTGGCTGAGATCAAACAAACAGCTAAAACCGGAAATGAGGCAAGTTTTTCTCATTTTTATGTGTCTCACATATTTTTGTATGGTCATTGAATGTTTGATCTTGATAGCAAATCTTTGATCAGATACATATCTGTGTGCTTTGTATTGCACTTGAGTAGTACATTTGCTCCAAAGATGTAATGTTGTTCAATAATCCCACATGAATAGCCCAGAACTGGTCCAGATAATGCTTCAATTACAGATTTATTTTCATCATCAAATTTGGAGCATGTAGAGTTCTGAAATATGGTTAAAACGGTCACTTGAATGTGGCTGTTGTACAGAATACGATTTCTTAGTACACAAAGCTTTGATATAGAATTTCCAATGAAATTTAAACAGAGGAATCACATATATCATTGTTGAAACTTTGTCATTAGCATGTCTAATGAACAATTATTTATAGTTCAGAACTATAAAGTACTAAATCATATCTTCCTGGTCATTTTAGCCTTGGGTAGTTTTGATGTGCAATTTTTGTAGTTAGGGGGAAGTCATGAATTGCCTTTATTTATTTATTTTTGATAAATCATCAGTTGTCTTACTGTAAAGAAGACTTCTTTGGCTTATCACAAATTTGAAAGTGTTCATATTAGGAATTTGAAAGTGTCCATATCTGATTTTGTTATTTATTGGTTATATGATTCTTTTCTAGATTTACTAATTTTAGAATCTTCCATGTCTTGGACTAGTTCTTCTGTTCTTTTATGATGCCATTTACTTAACTTTCTAGGGATTTTAGAACTTCTGAAGACTCAATCTGAGATTTCAGTTGCTAGGTTCTTTATGCCTACATAACTAATCATTTCAGGATGCAATCGTCTACAACCAATTACACAACTAATGATTCCACAATATCAACTAAAATATAGCACACCTAAGCACACACTCAATACTCTAATCACAGATATGAAAAAATAGTTGGGAGTCACTGTTAGTAATATTATCAATCTCGAGTAAATAAGTGCATGGTTACAGGCTGCCACTAAAATCCTGGCTCGCCAACTTGTTCGATTACGACAACAAATAACCAATTTGCAGGGAAGTCGTGCCCAGATCAGGGGTGTAGCAACTCACACACAGGTATGCAAGAAGAGATAATATATTTTTTTTTATTTGTATCAAAAGACTTATGATAAGAAGTTTTCTATTTTGATTATTTAAAAATTTCCTTTTGTAGGCATTATATGCAAGCACTTCAATCTCAACGGGAATGAAGGGGGCAACAAAAGCAATGGCAGCAATGAACAAGGTCTGATACTTTGGATTCTTTTTATTACTTTTAATTAATGATTGCAATAAAAATTGTTCGGGACCTAAATATCTGATCTAAAATTCCTTGAGGAACAATTTGGGTTGTCACTCTATTTATCAATATGTTGTAACCAAAACTAAAGTGGAAGTTGGCTAGTTATTAACAGTATGTGCTATTAGTATATTATACACGATTAAACTCCTTTTTCTGCCATGACAAAAATATGAATGTAGTGTCCATATCAACAAAAGCCTGCCACCTTCCTTAACATCTAAAGGTCGAAAGATTATTTCCAAATTTTAACCATTGTTTATAGTTAAATACTAAAAGTGCAAATCTGTGTTCCTCAGACCATGATTTATCTCCTATCAATTAATTAAAAGTTCATAATGTGCTACAAAAGGTTGTGACAATAATAGATCTTTGCTAGAGTTTGTACTATGTGATCAAAATATACAGTAATAATTTTTTACTTCTCTTTTCAGCAAATGGCACCAGCAAAACAGGCTAAAGTGATTAGAGAATTCCAAAAGCAATCGGCACAAATGGACATGACGGTAATTTATCCGTTTGAGCACATTCCTGCATTTTCTTGAGAATTTTTCCTGCATTAGTGGTAGGGTTAAGAAATTTAGATAGGAAGATCATGGTTTGCTTTGCACACTGAATATTAAAGAAGGAACTATTTTTTCTCTCGGTATAAAAGTATTGTTGACTTAGTTGTGTGTTTTGAAAAATTTGAAATGCTTTCATATTTTTTAACAAGGGAGAGAATACTATACTTTTTTTTTTCCAAGAATTAGGCAACAAGCCTGCCATAAGCAATCATAAAAATTAAGAGTGGGTAGAATAGTCAACAGCGTTTTCTAGTCGGCAATCTGTGCCTAATAGTTAAAACAAATTTCATGTTGAGTGCCAATAAGTGAAGAACTTGAAGCAACAACAATGAAATAAAATTGAATTAGGAGTAAAGATCAATAAGAAAACAAAGAATTTTCTAGTTAAAATCAGAAATGTGTGATACCAGTAAAAGAGTAGGGGTAAAATACCAGAACAAAATTAGGAACAAAAGAGAATGAAGGCTGAGCTCTAGACGAAGTGTATTCTCGGGACTTCACTTTATGAAAATATTCTTCACTTTCTATTGAAAAAGTAAAGAGAGAACATCTGAAGAATAGAGGATCTCTGAAATATGCAAGAGAATTAAAATCAATAAGGCAAGCAGTGTTGACGCCGTCTGCCTGATAGCTTTTCTATTTATTTTTTGTGGTCAACTTCATCCTAAGCTTTTTTGCAGATTGAGATGATGTCAGAATCTATAGATGAAACTTTAGACAAAGATGAAGCCGAGGAAGAAACAGAAGAGCTCACTAATCAGGTGAATGTTATCCATGACCTAATCGATTATATAGCTTGCTATTATGATTTTGCTCATCAAATATTTCATTCCATGGAATGCCTAATTAATTTTCAATTATTTTTGACAGGTTCTTGATGAGATTGGAGTGGATATTGCATCCCAGGTTGGTTTTGGGCGCAATAATAAATCCCTTTGTCCTTCGCAGTCATTCTGTATATTTTCATTATTTTGCGAAATGTTGTCTCTGATGGGTATTCTTCTCTGTTGATAGTTATCTTCGGCGCCAAAAGGCCGGATTGCTTCAAGGAATACCGAAAATGTTGCTCCAAGGTACGCACACACTATTCGTATTTCCGGCAACAAGTTCTGGTTGGCTTGGAGAATTTTGTCTTATATTATAGATGCATTTATTTGTTGACTATTCACAACTCTTTTCTACAACAGAACAGTTTCTTTTATCGCGTTGTGCATTTTAAGCGACAATATTTATTTCTGTGCATGCAGCAGACCGCAGGAATCCCAAGATGTTGAAGATCTTGAAAAGAGATTGGCTTCTCTTAGAAGATTATAGAAGGACTATAAAGAGATCTGCTCATTCATGTGAAGAGGCTTGTAAAATCGTGAAGTTATAAATATATAAAGTATTGTATCACTCTACTTATGCGTATTTTATAATTTATAAGGGCTCTGGTGTGTGCAACTCTCAGCAGAAGTATCAGTAGCTAAAAGCGTTTATCTAATATTTAGACATTTCATAGAGAAATATGTGTGTAATTTATTTTGCATTTTTTTTTGTGAAATATTTTTAGATGAATTATCACAACTTTGTTATTGTGCATAGGATCTGACATGGATGAAAAATTACTACTATAAAATTACAACCATAAAAAAGATAATAAAAATTATATCAGATCTAATATTCTTCAATTTACCTAAAAGAAATTTAATATTCTTCAATTTTCTAATATAACAATACATTATAAATTAAGCTTCAAATTATCAAAGTTTAAACAATGTATGCAATAATTTTAATTTTAAAAATAAAACATCATGTGAATGTCGTACTTTGTATATTTTAAACAATATATGCAATACATTTTGATATTTTAACAACTTTTCATTTAAAATACATTCAAAATATCAAATTACAATATTTGTATCATAAAAAGTTGTTGCTATGGCAATGTTGCAATAGTTCTGTTCATACCCTGGCCCAAAACATAAGTCAGGTCCAAAGCAGAGAAAGCCCAGAAGATAGCTACAAAGAGGTCGGACAGAATGCTACAAAGTGATAACTCCTCCTGAAGGAGTTGTAACTAATCCCTACTATCTCTCACCTACTAGAAGAGAGATCTTAACAATCCCTAGAAAAAGGGGATGGTTATCCACCACCAATAGTGGAACTACTCCAACGGGTGTTATTGGCCCATCACCTATAAATACACTAACACCCTTCAGGTATACTTAAGTCCCAATATACTTAAACCTGCTAAGACCCTTGCTGACTTAAGCATCGAAGTGTTTTGCAGGTACCACCCCCCACCTTCTCACAAACAACTTGGACGACGGCTATTGGACGTAGGCTAAGTCGGAATCCGCTCCATTGAGGATTTGAGCCTCACATACAAGCCCAAAAGCAATTTAGTTTTAGGTAACCCTCGGAACATTGGTGTCGTTGCCAGGGACCTGGAATTCAACCCTTGATAATGGTGGATGATCAAAATCTAGAAGGACGAATTGCATCCAACTTCAGATAAAAAGATGGAGACCCTTTGGAAAACAAGTTAGAACGATGAAGAGAATCAGAGAGCCAACTCCCAAAAGAAGAGAGATTGAAGATAAACTAAGAAAACTGGAATCTGAGCCAAGGAAAAAAAAAGTCGAGATGACAAAGACTTAGTCTTCATTGGAGGGGACGATCTTTTCTCTAAAGAGGTCAGGCATGCAAAGGTCCCAAGAAATTTCCAACATCCCAACATGGATTCCTATGATGGATCTTGACAATGAGAATTATTGCCGGTTTAGAATCAATCAAAACAAGAATCAATTCGTTGGTAGCATAGTCCAAACCAACAATGAATTCTCAAAATCAAATGTTAAATTCAAAACATATAAACCGAGATCAAGAATAATTCAACCTCGGGTCGTTCTCCCTAGGATGCAATTGGAAGTGTTATGCTTTCGGTTGCGGAGGCAAAAAGGGGTTTGAAATCAAGAAATGAAATATTAAAAGAACTAAGAAATCAAAGAACTAAGGAATGAGCAAAATTGTGAATTAATGCAAGTAAAGAGAAAGCAAGATCAAAACTAGTGAAAATGCTATAAATGCAATAAAGAGCCTTGACTTGGGAATGAGAGTCCAAGGAATCCTATCATCGCCATAACCACAACTATGGTAATTATCATGAGTTAATCTCGCTTAGTTAACCCCAAACATCGAGGAGTAAGTCAAGCAAGCATAATTGACCTTGATCCCTAAGTCCTAGCCAACTTATCAAACTAGTTGATAAAAGGCTAGCTTTAATGGAAACAAGAGTCAACCAACTACCCAAGAATTACCACTAAATGTAAGACATTATGACTCTAGTATCCTAGGGACTCAAACCACAATCCAAGGTGGGGAAATCTACTCAAAATCTAAAGTTGGCATTTTCACAAACACCTTGTGTGCATAAAAGTAAAACATGGAAAATTACAAAGTAAAATGGAAAACTATAACCAACTATCAACAAAACCAAACATAAACAAGCAATCAAATATAAAGGAAGCATGAAACATAAAATTCATTGATCAAAATTTCAAGAAACACAAAATTGTAAATATGAACAAAGTAACTTGAACCAAAGAAAATGAAAATAAAACTGATGTAATTAAAGAGGAAATTGAGTGTATGATAAACCACTATTTTATGGTTTATCTTGTGTTCAATTGAGTAGTTTCATCAAGTCTTTGCCCACTTATTCATATGATTTGCATGATTTTACAATTCCTTCCTTGTTTTGTTCTATGGTTGAAAACTTGCTTCCTAGAAGTCTTTAAGTTGAGTATTTTAATTCTTCTTTATACCATTCGATGCCGTGATCTGTGTGTTAAGTGTTTCAGGCTTTATAGGGCAGGAATGGCTTAGAAAATGGAGGGAAAGCTTGCAAAAATGGAAGGAACACAAGAAACTAAGGAGATAACCAGCAAGCATCGATGTGCACGCATGGCTCACGCGTGCGCGCGACATGGAGAAATTTGCAGCGACGCGTGCGCGTGCCTTACGCGTACGCGCGGATTGGAATTTGCACAAAGACGCGTGCGCATGGATGACGCGTACGCGTGACACGCCAAGATGACCAGCGACGCGTACACGTGACTGACGCGTACGCGTGACTGACGCGTACGCATGACATGCGCGATCTGCAGAAATAACAGAAAATGCTGGGGGCGATTTCGGGCCGGATTTTGATCCAGTTTTCGGCCCAGAAACACAAACTAGAGCTAGGGAACATGTAGAGACTCAACACACATTCTCATTAGCATAGTTTTAGATATTTTAGATCTGAATCTGGAGAGAAATCACACTTCCTCTAGGTTTTCTTTTACATTCATAGTTTTATAGTTTATGCTTTTGCTTTGGATTTGGATATTGCGAAGAGTCATCACCTCCGTTGAAGTTACTATTCTAGTTTGTTTTCTTATTCCCTTATTATTCCATATTCTTAATTCTTGTTTAGAGTTACAATTGGATTATTTTGGATTTATTAATACAGAAAATTACTTTTACCTTTAATTAATTTTCAATCCCTATTTTATTTAAATTATCATGTCTCTTTTCTATTCCAAACTCCCAACAACGAAGATGGTATCCATGTCAATGGGGTAGACTCTCAACTTGACATGGGAGTTGATTAAAAGGAGACACTTGAGTTGGAATGCTCAAGTGATTAGTTAAATTAGAAGTTGTTGGCTAATTCTCTATTTACTAATGCTAGACCTTCCCAAGGGATAGGACTAGGATTTGCGAATAAGAGTTTGCTCAATCACTTGACTTTCCTTTTTTAGTAAGGGTTAACTAAGTGAAAACAACAACCTTTTTATACTACACTTGAGAGAATTCCAACAAGGATAGAACTTCCAATTAATCATTCCTCCAGTCAAGGCTTTTTTTTATTTGGAATAATATAAATCTCTTTTAACTTTCATTGCTTTAATTTACAATCATATGCTTGTCCCCATTGCCCAAACTCAAAATTTCCCAAAAAACTCCTGATTAATAAGATAGCACCCTTTTGTCAACTCATTAGGAGACGACCTGGGACTCATACTCCCAGTATTTTTATTCTAATTTTTGTGAAAATCCTTCTAAATTGATGAGCAGATTTTAGCTGGTTAAGAACTATACTCGCAACGTAATTCTTATATCAATTTCTTAATCGGTCGACGTCCGTGATGAGATATTTTGGAGGAAAAATAAATTTCTCCAAAAACACCCAAAACTAACCGGCAAGTGTACCGGGTCGTATCAAGTAATAAAAACTCACGGGAGTGAGGTCGATCCCACAGGGATTGAAGGATTGAGTAATTTTAGTTTAGTGGTTGATTTAGTCAAGCGAATCAAGATTTGGTTGATGGTTTTGTGACATGCAGAATTAAATTGCATTGAAGTAAAGAGAACAAGAAATAAATTGCTGAAATGTAAAGAACAAGAAATTAAATGGCGGAAGCTTAGAGTGCAAGAAATGTAAATTGCAGAATCTTAAAGTGCAAGGAATGTAAATTGCTTGAAATGTAAAGGGGATTGGGATGTGGATTTGCAGAAATTAAACAAGGAAAAATTAAATTGCATTAAACAGAAGAGGGAAAGGGAATTGGGATTGAACCGGATATGAAGCAGAAAAGTAAATGAACATAAGAAGCAGTAAACAAGGAATTGAAATGGGAAATTTAGATCTCAGGACCCAGAGACTAGAAAACCAAGTCTAGATCTCAATGCCTTCCTAGATCCAACAAGAACAATTGCAAGGAAATTGTAAATTGCAAAGAAAATAGATGAAGAGCAATTAACCGGAAATGAAATTCAATTAACAGTAAAGAAATAGAGAGATCCAAGATTGAGATTGAAACAGAATTTCTTCAATTCTCCAATCCAAGATCCAAGACAAATGTAAAATGAATTTGAAAGCAATGGAAACAAAGAAATTAAAGTTCACAAAAGCTCTCCGAAAACTATTATGAAAATTCCAAAAGGAAAGCTCCCCGAATAACTTGAATTCTATCCTATTTATACACTTTCAAAAATGATCTTCAAGCCTTGAGTTGGGCCTTTGCTCTTGGTGGAATTGGGTTGAAAGAGGCCTTGGTTGATTGCTCTTGAAGTTTGAAGAAGAACCGAAGTGAACCAATTGAACCGGGTTTGAGGTTAGCAAAAGTTGGACCAAAAGTTTGAGCCAAAGTTAGGGGTCTAACTTTGGCTCCAACTTTTCATAGCAGACAACACATTTTTCTGGTATGGACGTTGGTGCCAACGTTAGGGGTCTAACTTTGACCCTAACGTTGGCCTTGTCTTGTATGCTAGTGGCGCCAACGTTAGCCTCCAAGTTAGGGGGCTAACGTTGGCGCAAACGTTGGCCCTTCTCCCTTTGTAATTCATGTGCCAACGTTAGCCTCCAAGTTAGGGAGCTAACGTTGGCGCAAACGTTGGTGCCCAGGGGAGATCTTCTCAAGTTCCAACGTTAGCCTCCAAGTTAGGGGGCTAACGTTGGGGCTAACGTTGGCCCTTCTCCCTTTGTAATTCATGTGCCAACGTTAGCCTCCAAGTTAGGGGGCTAACGTTGGCGCAAACGTGGGATGGCCAGGGAGGAAATTTCAAGTTCCAACATTAGCCTCCAAGTTAGGGGGCTAACGTTGGGGCTAACTTCTTGCTTCCTGGTTCAATTTCACTTATTCCATTGTCCTCTCTTCACTCCTAGCCATTCCTCTTTGCTTCAACCTTTCTCCAAGTTTTCTTCACCTATCATTAATCAACCAAACTCATCAAAGCTATGCTCAAAATCATGAGATATTCAATCTTTCATAATATGCAACAAATATAGCATAAAACCTCATGAAATGGCATGAATTCATATATGGTTGGTTCAATCAAGGGAAACATGAAAATCTACTCAATTAGCTTGCTTGTAGCTCAAGAAAGTGCATAATTCTAATGAAAACAAAAGAAAAAGACTAGTTAAAATAGGCTAAGATGACTCGTCATCACAACACCAAACTTAAAGCTTGCTTGTCCCCAAGCAAGAAATGAATTATGTTCAGAGATTCTTTCAATTAAGATGGATTGAGAAACACTTGTAAAGTGCAGTGAGTGAAGTGATCAAGTATCAGTGGGGTGAACTCTAAATCATATGCTCATGCAAGGACTTCAGTGCTCACTAGTCCTTACATATTGGGAGTCGTAGGTCTTAGGATTTTCATCCAAATGGTACCATGGAGATCTCTTTTTATGTAATCACCTTGAAGCAGCTTATAGTTTCTGTGCTTTGGCCTCGACTCTAAGTATCATGTCTCAAAGCGGCTCTTTAGATAAGCTTTCAATCAATACTCCTAAACCAGTTGGTTTTAAGGTATTAGGTGTTAAGGCACCCCTAAGGATTTACTTGCTCAAGCCTCTTTCCTTGACACATTTCAACCACAAGCATTTACTAGGATAACAACTCTTTGAGTTTTTGTTTCTTTCTTTCTTTTTCTGCCTAGTAATTGATGCTCAGAGCCTTGGGCCATATTCTTTTTGCTTTTGTATTTTCTTTATTTTCTTTTGTTTTGTTTGCTGCTTCTTGGATCAATAAGTTTTTGAGAATCTCCACAATACTTCTTTGAACTTCATGTCCCGCCTATGAGCTCCCATGCAAGTTTTCACAAGCATGCAACCTCAATACATAATCATACAACTAGAACCACCACTTCTCCTAATCTTTTGCTTGCCTCAAAATCGTTTAATTCCTCAATCCTTCTTTTCAAAGAACTTTCATGTGATGCATTTCTTGGAAATTGAGTGCAAACAAGTTTTGAAGATGAGAATGTTGTGAATGATAAAACATCTTGCTTATTGAATTATAAAGAAAGAAATTATACTATACATGCAGGCAGGGGTATATAGAAAGAAACTATACTATGCAATTAAGGATACAATCCAACTTTCAATCACAGCAATATTTGATGCAGAACAATCACTTAACAATACAACCTGTTGGAGTTCAATTGCTTTTCTTTTTCTCATCATCATCATTGCTGGCCTTTAGGTTCATCTTTTGTTCTTTGGTTGATGATGCTCAATCCTTCCAACAGCTTGTATGGACCTCTGCAATGATATTGAAAGTTGCTTGTTCCCCAAGCACTTGAAAAATGGTTAGCTTGCATGATTTATTTGTGGGCCTTTGTACTTACTTTGGTGTGGGAACACCAAACTTAGTACCTTGCCAATGCATCAGATTAACCATGTGTGAAACTCTTTTTCTTCTTTTTCAAAAATGACAAAACTGAAAACTAGGAAACAGCCGAATAGTTAACTAGTTCATCCATCATGCTTGAAACCAGCATTATGCAGAAAATGAGAATGTGTTTTGTGATGGGATTTTGGTGAAACACCAAACTTAGCTTCTTGCAATGTAGATAAACTAATTAACCTTTTTATTAAAATGGTTATGAAAGGAAAACTACCTCAGGTTGGGTTGCCTCCCAACAAGCGCTCTTTTATTGTCACTAGCTTGACATCCTCTGTGCTTGCTTATTTCAGATTCTGAGCTTTCTTCTCCTTGTCCCATTGTCCATCTAAGTGAGGCTTTGCTTCCTTCTTACTTGTTTCTGTGGGGTTTTCGGCTAATTGTTCTATTTGCTTCCCAATTCCCCCGAGTAGGTCCTCATAGTGTTTGTTCATCCTCTTTAGATGTGTCATCATTCACTCTACTCCACTTTCTAGATTGGAGATCCTTTGAGAATTCTGTGAGATTGTGTGGTGATGTTGTTGCAAATTTGGGATTGTGTCACTGGGCAGTGAGCTTGAAGGTCTCTCAATAGAAATTTGCTTGGAGAGCTGCCCAATCTGCCTCTCCAGGGTCTTCAATGAGGCTTCATGGTTTTTGTTTGTTATTTCTTGGTGTTTCATCATTTTTTCTATCAAGGTCTCCAAGTTGGTGAGTCTTTGGGCTTCAGGTGATATTTGAGGTGGGTTATGAGATGTGGGTGGTGGGTGGCAGGCATTTTGGTTAGTGAATTGGTTGTTGGAGTTGAAGCTCCTTGGTTCCTGATGTTGAGGTTCTCTCATTCTGAAATAAGAGTGTGGCTTCCATGGTGGAAATTGTTCATTCACTGTGGTGGAGTGGAGAAAATCAATTTGTCTGGCCATTGACTCCAATTGTTGCTGAGTTTGCTGATGTAGCTGTTTGCTTTGATTCATGACTGCCTTCACTCCTTCAGAATTCATTGTATCTTCCTCCAAAGTTGCATTCGGTGGTGTCTCAAATGAGTGTTGGTTGTTGGTTCTCTTGTCGTTGAACCTTGCAGTTCCTTGACTAGTTGCTGTTGCTCTGAGTAAATCATTTGAGGAGTGCTCTACTGCTCTTCTCATCTCTGGGGTTAATCCTTCATAAAATGCTTGGAAAGCCACTTTGTCATTTGCTTTCATGTATCTTTCCCATGCTTTGAGCAATGGTTCTTCCTCTCCTTGCATGAATGGATGTGTTCCTTCTTTCATCTTGATGTTTTGTCGGGATGTAGAGAATTTGGCTAGAAATTTGGCAACCAGACCATCCCAACTAGTGATACTTCCTTGGGGGAGAGTTTCAAGCCATTGTGCTGCCTCATCCTTTAGTGAGAAAGGGAATAGCAAGAGCTTGTAGACATCATGATTGACAACATCACAGATCCTCAGAAAAATAGATAGATGCTGTTCAGAATCTTCCAAGGGATTTCCACCATAAGAACAATTGTTCTCTATTAGTGTAATGAGTTGCGGCTTCATGTTGGGATGTTCTTCTTTCCTGTGACATATGAATCAATCAATAGAAAACACAGTGATTCTCTTGAAAATTGAGTGTAGCCGGTTGAGACAAAACTTCAAACAGTTAGTGGGTTAGTCAAAAATTAAAGAAAAAGTGCTTGATCTATATCACCACCTCACTTAATCATTGTCAATCTAATCAATCCCCGGCAACGGCGCCAAAAACTTGATGAGATATTTTGGAGGAAAAATAAATTTCTCCAAAAACACCCAAAACTAACCGGCAAGTGTACCGGGTCGTATCAAGTAATAAAAACTCACGGGAGTGAGGTCGATCCCACAGGGATTGAAGGATTGAGCAATTTTAGTTTAGTGGTTGATTTAGTCAAGCGAATCAAGATTTGGTTGATGGTTTT
Organism: Arachis ipaensis; assembly: GCF_059453495.1. NCBI lineage: Eukaryota > Viridiplantae > Streptophyta > Magnoliopsida > Fabales > Fabaceae > Arachis > Arachis ipaensis. Next base: position 74,504,966 of record NC_142438.1, read on the forward strand.
GTGACATGCAGAATTAAATTGCATTGAAGTAAAGAGAACAAGAAATAAATTGCTGAAATGTAAAGAACAAGAAATTAAATGGCGGAAGCTTAGAGTGCAAGAAATGTAAATTGCAGAATCTTAAAGTGCAAGGAATGTAAATTGCTTGAAATGTAAAGGGGATTGGGATGTGGATTTGCAGAAATTAAACAAGGAAAAATTAAATTGCATTAAACAGAAGAGGGAAAGGGAATTGGGATTGAACCGGATATGAAGCAGAAAAGTAAATGAACATAAGAAGCAGTAAACAAGGAATTGAAATGGGAAATTTAGATCTCAGGACCCAGAGACTAGAAAACCAAGTCTAGATCTCAATGCCTTCCTAGATCCAACAAGAACAATTGCAAGGAAATTGTAAATTGCAAAGAAAATAGATGAAGAGCAATTAACCGGAAATGAAATTCAATTAACAGTAAAGAAACAGAGAGATCCAAGATTGAGATTGAAACAGAATTTCTTCAATTCTCCAATCCAAGATCCAAGACAAATGTAAAATGAAATTGAAAGCAATGGAAACAAAGAAATTAAAGTTCACAAAAGCTCTCCGAAAACTATTATGAAAATTCCAAAAGGAAAGCTCCCCGAATAACTTGAATTCTATCCTATTTATACACTTTCAAAAATGATCTTCAAGCCTTGAGTTGGGCCTTTGCTCTTGGTGGAATTGGGTTGAAAGAGGCCTTGGTTGATTGCTCTTGAAGTTTGAAGAAGAACCGAAGTGAACCAATTGAACCGGGTTTGAGGTTAGCAAAAGTTGGACCAAAAGTTTGAGCCAAAGTTAGGGGTCTAACTTTGGCTCCAACTTTTCATAGCAGACAACACATTTTTCTGGTATGGACGTTGGTGCCAACGTTAGGGGTCTAACTTTGACCCTAACGTTGGCCTTGTCTTGTATGCTAGTGGCGCCAACGTTAGCCTCCAAGTTAGGGGGCTAACGTTGGCGCAAACGTTGGCCCTTCTCCCTTTGTAATTCATGTGCCAACGTTAGCCTCCAAGTTAGGGGGCTAACGTTGGCGCAAACGTTGGTGCCCAGGGGAGATCTTCTCAAGTTCCAACGTTAGCCTCCAAGTTAGGGGGCTAACGTTGGCCCTTCTCCCTTTGTAATTCATGTGCCAACGTTAGCCTCCAAGTTAGGGGGCTAACGTTGGGGCTAACTTCTTGCTTCCTGGTTCAATTTCACTTATTCCATTGTCCTCTCTTCACTCCTAGCCATTCCTCTTTGCTTCAACCTTTCTCCAAGTTTTCTTCACCTATCATTAATCAACCAAACTCATCAAAGCTATGCTCAAAATCATGAGATATTCAATCTTTCATAATATGCAACAAATATAGCATAAAACCTCATGAAATGGCATGAATTCATATATGGTTGGTTCAATCAAGGGAAACATGAAAATCTACTCAATTAGCTTGCTTGTAGCTCAAGAAAGTGCATAATTCTAATGAAAACAAAAGAAAAAGACTAGTTAAAATAGGCTAAGATGACTCGTTATCAGTCCGCCTCACATCAATTTTTGGTGCCGTTACCGGGGAGTTGCAATTATGTGCTAAATTATTAATTGGTGTACATATTTTTAATTTTTGCGTATTTTATTTTATTTCATTACCATGAGCTATATATTTCTCTCATTGAATGACACGTTCACTGCCTGATCCGAGCTTAGCCGCATTTGATCCTGAAATTGAAAGAACTCTTTCACGTATTAGGCAAGCTCGGCGTCGGTTAGTATCTGAGGGTGAATCTGAACCGCCATCTGAGAGAGAAACAAGCTCCTCTACTACTGATTCAGTTGATTCATGTGCAAATAACATGACAGCACCCAGGAGGATCACTCTCCAGGAGGCAGGGGCCCCAGACTTTATCCTGCAACCGTATCAAGTGCGTCATCCAAATCTGGCTGCAGATTTTGAATTGCACTAATCAACTTGATGTCCAAGTTTCATAGCTTACCTACTAAGGAGCCTATCAAGCACCTCAGGGACTTTCAGACAGCCTATTCTACTGTTAGGCGTCATGGTGCAAATGAAACTTCTATTCTGCTGACCGCCTTCCCGTTTTCTCTTGAGGGAAAGGTGAAGGAGTGGTACTACTCCCAACCTGAAGCAACTGTTACTAACTGGGACACGCTCAGGAGAGAGTTCTTGGAAAAATACTTTCTAGCTGAAGTTACAGATATATTGAGGAAAGAGATTTCCTGCCTCATTCAAGGTGAATCTGAGACTCTTTATGAGTACTGGGAGCGCTTCAAGAATCTTCTTCACGTCGAAAACAGTCAATGACTCCCGAGATGCTTCTGATTCAATAATTCCTGAAAACAGGGCTGGCGCGCCTAACAGGAGATTCGATAACCCGGCATTCGTAGATCAATCCTCCTTTGCTTTTGCTAAAGATGGCATTCTATTAGAAATGGAATTGTGCAAACCCTATTTTTTCTCTGGCCGCGGGTGTGGTTCTTATACTAGTGATCTTCTTGTAAGGGACAAAGTGGCTTAGTTGAACATAGTGAGACTAAGCTGGCTTCTATCCCAACAGCGAGTAAGGACCCAAGGCAAGGTGACGAAGGTAAGAGGGAAAGTGCTAACACCAATAAATCCCTTAGGGCAATCAGTCTTTGACTCCCTTCCCATTCTTGCATCTCGGAGGGCTTTGCCGGCTAGTGGTTACCTATGTGCGAAAACATTCCTCGCAAAAAGTCTTTATTTGACCTGCTAACAGGGCATTTTCCCTTCCAGTTAAGTGTCCTTCTGGTATCTAGCTTAGAGCTAGTTGCAGTAGATTCTTGGCCCCGCTTTACTTTTTAGGATAGGGGTCAAGACAAGTTTGCTAGTCCCCATAGGAATCAAAACCATGTTCTTTTATTCCTATAAACATCTTTCAAATTTCCATAGACAAAACTCTTATAACACGCGGAGGTTTGCTTCCTTGGTCTAGCTTCCTGGCTTTCTTTTTCGATTGGGAATGGCAATTGAAAAAGTCTTTCCCACAACCAGGGTCAGGCCTATATAATATAATGTTTGGACGAATAAGCTGAAATTACTTTAAGGCTTTCCTCTAACTTTCTCTACATTTGGTATGCATGCCTTAGAGATCTCATACAGCAACAGGTACTCACAGAATCTTATACGTTTTCCTTCATATTGGGCCAGTAACCTTCCTCACCTGATCTACGACCACCCTTCTCCTCTAATGGTTCCTTCCGAGGTCGTCTAGTTCATTACCATTACATTAGGATATGTCCTCACTCAGAATAAGGGGAAGGAAGATAGGGCTAAAAATACTAAATAAATAAATAAAATGAATTCAAAAATAATAACATAAATTAAATGACAGATTTTTGAAAATTAACAGGAAAAATAAACAGAAAAATTAAAATAAATTTAACTAGGTAACACCAAACTTAATTTCAGAAATTAAGGAAAAATATTAATACTATTTATTTATTAATTTTTTTTATTCGAAAATTTTTAAATAAAATTTAAATAAAATCAAAACTAAAACACCTAATCTAAGCAATCAAACAACTAATAGTTGTTAATCACAATCAATCCCCGGCAACGGCGCCAAAAACTTGGTGCGGAAATTCTCTAACCACAAACTAACCGGCAAGTGCACCGGGTCGTACCAAGTAATACCTCAGGTGAGTGAGGGTCGATCCCAGGAGGATTGATGGATTAAGCAACAATGGTTGATCAATTTACTTAGTTAGGAAAACAGAAAATAGTGTTTGAGAGTTCAAAGACATTAAACAATATAAAAAATATTAAAGGAAGGCAAGTAAATAAGTTGGGAATAAAGTATGGAGAAACAGTTAAGCCTTCAGAGTTATCTATTTTTCGGATTGACTTTTCTTATGAATTTATTTTAATCATGCAAGATTCAATTCATGGCAACTATATGTGACTAGACCCTAATTCCTTAGACGTTTTTAGTCTCCTCTAAAATTTATCAACAGCCAATTCCTTGGTCAATTAATTCCAATTAGGGGGTGAAGTTCAATTCTAGTTATATGCCACAAAAATCCTAATTATCCAAATATAAGAGGATTATATGTCACGTATCCCGTTAAATCCAGATAATTAAAATTTAGGAGAATATGTTTTCAAACTGTTGTTCAAGTAAAGAGCTTTTCCAAGTTATATAAGAACTCAATTAGAAAGAGTCATACTTTCGTTCCACCCAAATTCATCAAATAAAGAACGAAAACAATTCTTGAAATATAAATCAAGTCATGAATTAAAATAGACAAACAATAAAACCAATCCATACAATAGATAGAGCTCCTAACCAATGTTCTGAAAACCGGTTCGAACCGGCCGGTCGGACCGGTCGAACCGTGAACCGGACTGAAAAACGGTTCGGACATTCATCAAAACCGTAAAATTCAAAAACCGGAATTGAACCGGCGAATCGGCCGGTAACCGGTCGGTCGAACCGAACCGTGACCCGGCCGGTTTTTTGGATGGCAACAAAACGCTGGCGTTTTTTCATTCTGAATCCCTAAATCACCAAAACTCCAGATGCTGAGATCCCTAAATCACCAAAACGCCTTCCCTTCTCTGCTTCAGTGGTTCTCATTCTTCGAGCAGGCTTCGCTGAAGCTGCTTCCAACGCCTCACTGAGTCACTGTCATACTCACACCGTCACACGGGTCGAGGGCTCGCCGTCGAGCCATCGCAGACCCGTCGAGAACTGAGAAGTGAGAACGCCTCACTCTCACACGGGTCGAGCCACCGCCGTCGAGCCACTGCCGTCGAGCCACCGCAGCAGCCGTCGAGAACTGAGAAGGTGCCTTCGCTGTCTCCCACCGCCTCACTCTCACTCTCCCTGTTGCATGTTCTGCCTTGAAGGTAACTTCGCTGTCTCAGTGTCTCCCACTCTCCCTGTTTTATTTTTCTTTGAACTCTGTAGTGTGATTACTCAAACTGGATGATTTTACTTTGAACTGAAACTGATCTGTAATTCAGCATGATGAACACCGAAACTTTGAACTTTGAAATTCTGTCTCCCTGTTTTATTTTTATTTGAACTGTGTAGTGTGAAACTGTGAATTGATTCAAGATTCAACTGATTGGAAGGATCTAAACTGTAATGTGATTATTGACTAGTGAGTGATTACTGAAACTGAACTGTGATTCAACATGATGACTGATTGTTGTTTACTGATTAGTTATTAACTGAGTAATTACTGAAACTGAACTGATTTTGGTTTGTTTACTAAACTGGATTTTGTTGTTTGTTGAATAATTGTGAATAATTTTGAATAATTTTGGATGTTGTTTGTTTACTGAACTGATTTCGCTCTTTCTTTTCTTCCTGTTGGCGCTCTCCCTCTTCCGTTTCTCTTCTCCTTCCCATTCACTCTCGCCTCCAATCCAGTAACTATCTAACTAACTACTCTCCAATTTTGTTCCACTTATTTCTTTATTATCATAATTTGATTGCATGATTGTACTCTGATATTATTTAATTGAAGCTAGAACTATGCTTTTGGATTGTTCAGATTCTTGATTTAATATGGGATTAGGTGAAATTTGTGTTGATTTTTTGCCTTTATTCTATTTGCTACTGCAGCTTCTGCAAATGGAGATATTGGGGTTGAATTACCTGGTCGATCAGGCAGAGATTATATTCATGGGGACTGGAACTAGTGAAGGGATACCTAGAGTTAGCTGCTTGACTAATCCTCTGAAAAAATGTTTGGTACAATCAAGAAAAAAACAATCTTTGTGGAAAAAATAATTAAGATTTTGCTGCAATGGAAGTGAATGTTCAGGGTTTTGTTAATATTTCTATATTTCATGATTATTGTAGGTATGTTCAAACTTCAAAGGCTGCTCAGCCGGGCAATAAGAATAGGAGACTTAAACATATAAAGACTGCTCAACCGGGCAAATTGGTAGAATGTTTTTTAACATATAAAGACTTGCTGAACACGTATTGGATTACAATAAGCAGACAATAGATGATTTAGTTAAATTGTTTGGGATATTTTGATGCAGCAATGAATCATATTAAAACTTCAGACCTATGTAGGTAGTAATTAGAATAAGTGAGGTAACGGTTGAGAACTTAGGTTGAGAATATAAGGTGCTCCCAATGGCCTTTAGGAACATGTAATTACAACTTTAAGATTTATATTAGACTATAATTATGTTTTATTGTGTTTATTTATATTTTATTTATTATTTTATTAGAAAACAGTTTTTTCGGTTCAACCACGGTCAAACCGGTTGAACCTATAAACCAGTGAACCAGTGACTAGAACGGTTCGATGACCGGTTCGGTTTTCAGAACCTTGCTCCTAACCTTAACAGTGGAGGTTTAGTTTCTCATGGCAAAGAGAAAATAAGGATTCTGATAAAATATATTTTTAGTAGTCTGGAATTGGAATTCCCCCCTTGTGGAATAATTCCAATCCCCTTTTATATCTAATCCTAATTAATTTAAAAATCTATCTTCTAAAACTAAAATAATATCTTTTCCTATTTTCAAATTTAAATTTAAATCAGAATTAATTAAAGCAATCAGCATGTCTTCAATTGATGGATGGGGACCACTTGTTTCGTCCATTCTACAGCTTCAAATTTGTGTTTTCTGGGTTGGAATCTGGGTCAAAACAGCCCAGAAATCACCCCCAGCATTTTTTTGCGTTTTCTGTACGTGACGCATGTCACGTGTATGCGTCAGTCACGCGTACGCATCGATGGTATTCTTAGCGTGTCACGCGTATGCGTCAGGTACGCACACGCGTCGCTGTGCATCTTCGCTTTTCACGCATACGCGTCAAGTACGCGCATGCGTCGCCATCGAAAGTTCCAAATCACGCGCACGTGTCAGATACGTGTACGCGTCGCTCCTCGCTGTCATCTCCTTTAGTTCTTGTGCTGCAGAAACTCCATCAAATCCAGCCAAATGCTACCTAAAATAAACAAAATTGCACAAGACTCAAAGTAGCATCAATAGTGGCTAAAATATAATTAATTCTTCATTAAACTCAACAAATTAAATGCAAAATCACTAGAAAAAGATAGGAAAGATGCTCATGCATCACCCAGTTGGTAAGGCCGACCTTGAGCATCCCTCCTCCACTTAGCTCCAGGCACGCAGATGTCAGCAAGGACTTGATCCAACTTTTGGTCAGTGTTGACCTTTCGAGTGTATGAATTAGGCTCATTTTGTGGCTCTAGCAACTATAGCGCCACCCTCACACTCTCAGGGCTAAAATTCATGATGTGCCCTATGACCATGGTGCGCCAATTCTTTGGCTCTAGGTTTGCGCTTGTATCATGCTTCTTTGTGACCCAAGAGTTGGCATAGAATTCCTGCTCCATCAACACACCAACCTCCGAGTACTCATCATCTTTCAGCTTGAAGGGGACCTCGGAAATCACCTTCTTCTTCCTCACCACGTCATAAAAATGGTCTTGATGGGCCTTGGAGAAGAATCTTATGAAATCCCATGGCTCGGAAGCAAGGGCTTTCTCCTTTCTTTTTCTTGAAAATTCTCCGCTCTTTGGTGCCATAGAGGTAAGAATGGAGCAAAAAGCAGAGTGTCAAACACCAAACTTAAAAATTTTGCTCGTCTCCGAGAAAATAAAAATATAAGACAAGAACAAGACAAGAAAATAGAAGGAATAGATAGAGGGGAGGGGTTAGAGGCTTCGGCCTTTGGGTGAAGAAAGGGGAGAAAATGAAGAAAGGGAATGTGTATGGTGAAGGGGAAGTAAGAGGGGAAGAGTAGTGAAAGTGTGGTGAAAATAGATGAAGGGAGGGGTATTTATAGGAGGGGTGTGGGGCTTGGTTCGGTTTTGGGGAGGAAAAAATGAGGGAAATTGAATTTTGAATGTGGTTGTTAGAAAGAGATATAGATGGGATTGATGAGAGGTGATTGGGTGGAGTGAAAGGTGCGGTGAAAGAATCAAGGGAAGTGATGGGTGATGGGATAGATGAATGTGGATGGAAAAGTGGGTGAAAGGAGAGAGAGAACGGATAAAAGTGAGCAAATGGTGAAGTGGTTGGTGGTTGGGTGTTATCCATTGGCCAAGGACTTCAAAAATTCAAAATAGCATGCTGTTTCCCCCCTGGGCATTGAACGTCGGGCTGGCGTTGAACGCCACCAGGGGGATCTCCCACATTTTTTTAGAATTTCTGGCATTCAACGCTAGGAATGGGCATTGAACGCCTTAGGGGGACTAAAAATTGGTCCTGGACTGCTCCTGTATGGACGTTTAGCGTTCAACGCCAGCAGGCAATCTCTTTCAGGGTGTGCTGCTTTTCCTGCTGTGCTTTTCTGTTTCTGTTCTAAGTACTATACTACGAAAATAAATAGAAAACAACTTAATATGAAATCAAACTCAAATTAGTGAAAATAAAACAAAAGAAAGTGAAATTAAAATATAGGATACGTATGGTTGGGTTGCCTCCCAACAAGCGCTTCTTTACCGTCATTAGCTTGACGGACAGCTCCTTGACGGAGGTTCATAAGGGCTTAGGTCTTCACCCCTTATTGTAAACTTCCTCCCTGTGCCCTCATGAATTAATTCACCATGCTCCAGAGACAGGATCCGATTCACAGTATGTGGCATGACTGGACTTTTTGTGAAGACTACTCTCATGCTAGGTGAGAAGTCTTCAGTAGAAATCTTCTTGTTCCTCTAGCCCTTGGGTACTTTCTTCTTGAGGCCTCCTTGATGACTGTGCATCATGATATATTTTTTTATGCTTTTCCATATCAAAATTTAATTCATTTTGCTTAGTCATTGAGTATTTTTGTACTTAAGTTGTATATTGCTTCGATTTCTTTGAATTGTTTAACTTTATAAAAAAATGGTGAAAAAAGAAGCAAAAAGCACAAAAGAAGCAAAGGAAGCTAGCGTGCCACTTGGTGCTCTTGGCGTGGCATGCCAGGCTTATAAAACAGAAAGGGTGCTCAACACTACACCATGGGCATGGCACGCCAATTATATTTTTCAGAGAAGGGAGGAAGTTGCATCACTATGGGCATGCCACTTGGTGCTATGGGCGTGGCACGCCAAGTTTGTGAAGCCAAGATCTCAAAGAGGGCGTGCCACTTGGTGTTTTGGGCATGGCATGCCAGGCTTGAGTTCCAGAGAAGTGATTTTGAGCCTCCACTATGGGCGTGGCACGCCAAGCATTAGCGGGGCACGCCAGGGCATATGCCAGCCTGACCTCCTCCTGTTCAAATGAAGATATCTTGAGCTACACAACTCCAAATGAGGTGATTCCAGTGCCATTAGAAAGTAGACATCCAGAAATTTCTAACACTTTATAATCAACACTGGAATTGAGTAAGATATTGACCCCGAAAACACAAGGAGCACAACACGTCCCTGTAGAGTTACCAGCCTGACCTCTTCAACTTCAAAGGAACATAACTTGAGTTGTAGAGGTCCAAATGATATGATTTTGGTGGCGTTGGAAAGCTGACATCGAGAGTTTTCCAATGAAATATAAAACTCTATAGTGGACTGATGAGCAGATAATTTATACCCTTTTTGGCATTGTTTTTAGGTAGTTTTTAATATGTTTTAGTTAGTTTTTATTATATTTTTATTAGTTTTTATTCAAAAAATCACACTTCTGGACTTTACTATGAGTTTGTGTATTTTTCTATGATTTTAGGTATTTTCTGGCTGAAATTGAGGGACCTGAGAAAAAATCTGATTCAGAGGCTAAAAAAGGACTGCAGATGTTGTTGGATTCTGACCCTTCCGCACTCGAAATGGATTTTCTCAAGCTACAGAAGCCCAATTGGCGCGTTCTCAATTGCATTGGAAAGTAGACATCTTGGACTTTCCAGTAATAGATAATAGTCCATATTTTTCACGAGTTTTTATGGCCCAAACTGGCATCAAAACGCAGGTCAGAGACCCTTTTCTGGCGTTAAACGCCAGAACTGGCATAAAAGCTGGAGTTAAATGCCCAAACTGGCACCAGAACTGGCGTTTAACTCCAAGAAAAGCCTATGCACATGAAGCTTCAATACTCCGCCCAAGCACACACCAAGTGGGCCCGGAAGTGGATTTCTGCATCATTTACTTATTTCTGTAAACCCTAGGTTACTAGTTCATTATAAATAGGACCTCTTGCTATTGTATTTTCATCTTTGGATCATCGTTTGATCTCTTGATCATGTTTTGGGGGGCTGGCCATTTGGCCATGCCTGGACCTTCATCACTTATGTATTTTCAACGGTGGAGTTTCTACACCTCATAGATTAAGGTGTGGAGCTCTGCTGTTCCTTAAGAATTAATGCAATTACTACTGTTTTCTATTCAATTCAAGCTTATCTTCGTTCTAAGATATCCATTTGCACTTCAACATGATGAATGTGATGATTATGTGACACTCATCACCATTCTCACTTATGAACGCGTTGAATGCATATCTCTTGGCCTCCTGGTTCACGACGCATGGTTGTCTCTCCTGACAATAGAGCCTTCCATTCCATGAGATCAGAGTCTTCGTGGTATAGGGTAGAACTATTAGCAGCATTCTTGGGATCCGGAAAGTCTAAACCTTGTCTGTGGTATTTCGAGTAGGATCCGGGAAGGGATGACTGTGACGAGCTTCAAACCTGTGAATGTGGGGCGCAAGTGACAGTGCGTAAAAGGACAATGGTCCTATTCTGATGCTAGCGGGAACCGACAGATGATTAGCCCTGCGGTGACAACACAGATGGATTTGTTTTCGTCCGAGATGATCATACAGCTTACCATGGAAGGAGGTAACGCATGGTTGGAAGAAGGCAGTAGGAAAGCAGAGGTTCAGAAGCAACAAGCAACTCCATACGCTTATCTGAAATTTCCACCAATGAATTATATAAGTATCTTTATCCTATTTTATATTTTACCTCTCTTTTAATTATCAAAACCTCATAACCATTTGAATCCGCTTGACTGAGATTTACAAGGATGACCATAGCTTGCTTCAAGCCGACAATCTCCGTGGGATCGACCCTTACTCACGTAAGGTATTACTTGGACGACCCAGTGCACTTGCTGGTTAGTTACACGGAATTGTGATAGAATTCTTGAGATCACGTTCTCCCACACCAAGTTTTTGGCATTATAGCCAGGGAATGAATAATCACGATCTCGTGTACCAAGTTTTTGGCGCTGTTGCCGGGGATTGTTCGAGTTTGGACAACTGACGGTTCATCTTGTTGCTCAGATTAGGTAATTTTATTTTATTTTTAAGCTTTTTTATTTTCGAAAAAAATTCAAAAAAAAAAAAATTATTCTATGACTTCAGAATTTTTAAGAATGAATTCTAGAGTTTCAGATGATGCTTTTATCATCACAGGAGCTAGTTGATTCCAATCAATTTGGCTGTTGTATGTAATGTTCTGCTGATGCTTGGCTACCCAGGTCTAATCTTTTTAGACTGAATCTTTAGACTAATATTGCATGATTCCTGGAATTCGAATTAAAATTTTGAATTTCCTTATTTTCTCTTCCAAATTAATTTTCGAAAAATCCAAAAAAAATTAATAAAATCATAAAAACCAAAAATTTTGTGTTTCTTGTTTGAGTCTAGTGTCAAATTTTAAGTTTAGTGTCAATTGCATATGTTGATTTTTCCAATAAATTTTTGAAAGTCCATGCATTAAGTTCTTCATGATCTTCAAGTTGTTCTTAATGATTGTCTTTGTTTGATATTGTGTTTTTCTTGTTTTGTGTCTTTTATTGTTTTTCATATGCATTTTTGAATTCTTATTGTCTAAAGTTTAAAAATTTTTAAGTTTGGTGTCTTACATGTTTTTCTTTTCTTAAAAATTTTCAAAAATATGTTCTTGATGTTCATCATGATCTTCAAAGTGTTCTTGGTATTCATCTTGACATTCAAAGTGTTCTTGCATGCATTATGTGTTTTGATCTTGCATTTTCATGTTTTGTGTCATTTTTGTGTTTTTCTCTCTCCTCATTAAAAATTCAAAAATTAAAAAAATATCTTTCCCTTGTTTTGCTCATAATTTTCGAAATTTTAGATTGATTTAGTCAAAAATTTTAAAATTTAGTTGTTTCTTATTAGTCAAGTCAGAATTTCAAATTAAAAATCCTATCTTTTCAAAACTTTTTCAAAAAATCAAATCTTTTTCATTTTTCTTCCATAATTTTTGAAAACTTTAAAATTTGATTTTCGAAATCTTTTTCTTATTTTTATTTCATATTTTTGAAATTAATGCTAACATTTAATATTTTGATTAAAAAATTTTCAAGTTGTTACTTGCCTATTAAGAAAGGATCAATCTTTAAATTCTAGAATCATATCTTGTAGTTTCTTGTTAGTCAAGTAATCAACTTTAATTTCCAAAATTAAATCTTTTTAATTTCCTTCTCAAATCTTTTTCAAAATAAATTTCAATCATATCTTTTTCAAAATCAATTTCAAAATCTTTTCTAACTTCTTATCTTTTCAAAATTGATTTTCAAATCTTTTTCAATTCACTACTTGACTTTTTGTTTGATTTTAAAAGTTTACTATTTCTTATTTCTTTCAAAACTACATAACTACTTTTCTCTCTTTAATTTTCGAAAACTCCTCACCACTTTTTCAAAATTCCTTTTTAATTAACTAATTGTTTTAAATTTTAATTTTATTTTATTCCTTTTAATAATTTCGAATTTTAACTAATAATTAAAATAAAAACAAAAAATATTTTTCTTTTATTTTTAATTATTTTTGAAAACTCTCTCTCTATCATCTCCTTCTATTTATTTATTTAATCACTAACTTCTCTTCTTCTTATAATTCGAACCCTCTCTCCCTCTCTCTGAGTTCGAATTCTTCATCTCTTCTCTCTACATCATCATTCTACTCTTCTACTCTTCTACTCACATAAAGGAATCTCTATACTGTGACATAGAGGATTCCTCTTCTCTTCTGTTCTCTTCTTTTTCATATGAGCAGGAGCAAGGATAAGAACATTCTTGTTGAAGCTGATCCGGAACCTGAAAGGACTTTAAAGTGGAAGCTAAGAGAAGCTAAAGCACAACACTCTGGAGAGGACCTTACTGAATTTTTTGAAAAAGAAGTAGAGATGGCCGAACCCAACAACAATGGTGGAGATGCAAGGAAGATGCTTGGTGACTTTATTGCACCCTCTTCTGACTTCTATGGAAGGAGCATCTCAATTCCTGCAATTGGAGCAAACAACTTTGAGCTTAAGACTCAATTAGTTTCTCTAATGCAGCAGAATTGTAAGTTTCATGGACTCCCATTGGAAGATCCTCATTAGTTTTTAGCTGAATTCTTGCAAATCTGTGACACTGTTAAGACCAATGGGGTTAATCCTGAGGTCTACAGACTTAAGCTTTTCCCCTTTACTGTAAGAGACAGAGCTAGGACAAGGTTGGACTCACAACCTAAAGATTGCCTGAACTCTTGGGAAAATCTAGTCAATGCCTTCTTGGCCAAATTTTTTCCACCTCAAAAGTTGAGCAAGCTTAGAGTGGAAGTCCAAACCTTCAGACAGAAGGAAGGTGAATCCCTCTATGAAGCTTGGGAAAGATACAAGCAATTGATCAGAAGGTGTCCATCTGGCATGCTTTCAGAATGGAGCATCATATGTGAGTGGAAGTCCAAACCTTCAGACAGAAGGAAGGTGAATCCCTCTATGAAGCTTGGGAAAGATACAAGCAATTGATCAGAAGGTGTCCATCTGGCATGCTTTCAGAATGGAGCATCATATGTATATTCTATGATGGCCTATCTGAATTGTCCAAGATGTCATTGGACAACTCTGCTGATCGATCTCTTCATCTGAAGAAGACACCTAAAGAAGCCCAGGAACTCATTGAAATGGTTGCAAATAACCAGTTCATATACACTTCTGAAAGGAATCCTGTGAATAATGGGACAACTCAGAAGAAAGGAGTTCTTGATATTGATACTCTGAATGCCATATTGGCTCAGAACAAAATATTGACTCAGCAAGTCAATATGATTTCTCAGAGTTTATATGGAATGCAAGCTGCATCAGGCAGTACTAAGGAAGCTTCCTCTGAAGAAGAAGCCTATGACCCTAAGAATCTCGCAATGGAAGAGTGAATTACATCGGAGAATCCTATGGAAACACCTACAATCCTTCATAGAGGAATCATCCTAATCTTTCATGGAAGGATCAACAGAAGCCTAATCAAGGCTTCAATAATAAGAGCACGGTTTGGCAATAACAAACCTTTTCCATCATCTTCTCAGCAACAGATAGAGAATTCTAAGCAGAGCTACTCTGACTTAGCAACTGTAGTCTCTAATCTATCTAAGACCACTCTCAGTTTCATGAATGAAGCATGGTCCTCCATTAGAAATTTGGAGGCACAAGTGGGGCAGCTAAGTAAAAGAGTTACTGAACTCCCTGCTAGCACTCTTCCAAGCAATACAGAAGAGAATCCAAAACGAGAGTGCAAGGCCATAACTATAACCAACATGGCCGAACCTGGAGAGGAAGAAAAGGCAGTGATTTTCAGTGAAGAAGACCTCAATGGACGTCCACCAGCCTCCAAAGAGTTCCCTAATGAGGAACCAAATGAATCTGAGGCTCATATAGAGACCATAGAGATTCCACTGAACTTACTGTTGCCATACATGAGCTCTGATGAGTATTCTTCCTCTGAAGAGGATGAAGATATTATTAAAGAGCAAGTTGCTCAGTATCTAGGAGCAATCATGAAGCTGAATGCCAAGTTAATTAGTAATGAGACTTGGGAGGATGAACCCCCATTGCTCATCAATGAACTAAGCGATCTGGTTTAACTGAAATTATCTCAGAAGAAATAGGATCCTGGAAAGTTCTTCATACCTTGTACCATAGGCACCATGACCTTTAAGAAGGCTCTGTGTGACCTTGGGTCAAGTATAAACCTCATGCCCCTCTCTGTAATGGAGAAACTAGGGATCTTTGAGGTACAAGCTGCAAGAATCTCACTAGAGATGGCAGACAATTCAAGGAAACATGCTTATAGACTTGTAGAGGATGTCTTAGTGAAGGTTGAAGGCTATTACATTCCTGCTGATTTCATAATCCTAGATAGTGGGAAGGATGAAGATGAATCCATCATCCTTGGAAGATCCTTCCTAGCCACAGCAAGAGCTGTGATTGATGTGGACAGAGGAGAGCTAGTCCTTCAATTGAAAGAGGACTACCTTGTGTTTAAGGCTCAAGGATCTTCTTCTGTAACCATGGAGAGAAAGCATGAAAAGCTTCTCTCAATATAGAGTCAAACAGAGCCCCCACACTCAACTTCTAAGTTTAGTGTTGGGAGGCCACTACTGAGCTCTGAATCTCTGTGAGCCTCTCTAAGAGCTCACTGTCAAGCTATTGACATTAAAGAAGCGCTTGTTGGGAGGCAACCCAATGTTATTTAATTATATTTATTTATTTTTCATTGCTATTTTATGTTTTCTTTAGGTTGATGATCATGTGAAGTCACAAAAACAACTGAAAAATCAAAAATAGAATGAAAAATAGCATTAAAAACAGCACACCCTGGAGGACAGGCTTACTGGCGTTTAAACGCCAGTAAGGATAGCAGAATGGGCGTTTAACGCCCAGCCTGGCAGTATTCTGGGCGTTAAACACCAGAATGGGCAGCACTCTGGGTGTTTAACACCAGAAATGGGCAGCAGAGTGGCGTTTAACGCCAGGAAAGGTAGCAGAGCTGGCGTTTAATGCCAAGAAAGGTAGCAGAGCTGGTGTTAAATGCCAGATTTGGCACAGAATGGGCATTTGAACGCCAGAATGGTGCAGGGACTCAAATTCCTTGACACCTTAGGATCTGTGGACCCCACAGGATCTCCACCTACCCCACCTCTTCTTCTCTCCTCTTCATACCTTTCCATAACACTCTTTCCCATACACCCTTGACCAATCACCTCAATACCTCTTCCCCAAACACCATTCACCTATCAAATCTTATCCTCTTCTCCATACTCTCTTCACCACTTACATCCTTCCATCATTATACCCCACCTACCTCACCATTCAAATTCAAACTATTTCCCTCCCAAACCCATCCACACATAGCCGAATACCCTCTCTCCCTTACCCTATAAATACCCCTCCTTACCACCTTCATTTCCACACCTCATACACACTTCTTCTCCCCTTGGCCGAACCACTCACCTCCCTCCATCTCCTCCATTTCTTCTTCTTCTACTCTTTTCTTTCTTCTTTTGCTTGAGGGTGAGCAAATCTTCTAAGTTTGGTGTGGAGAAAGCATTGCTTTTTTATTTTTCCATAACCACTAATGGAACTAAAGGCCGAAGAAACCTCTAGAAAGAGGAAAGGGAAGACAATTGCTTCCACTCCGAGTCATGGGAAGATGGAGAGATTCATCTCACAAGCCCATCACTAAGAAAAGGATGGAGCAAACAAGAGAGCCCACTCATGGACCTCAACAAGAGCATGAGAAAATTCCTCATCATGAAATCCTGAGATACCTCAAGGGATGCACTTTTCTCCATAAAATTATTGGGAGCAAATCAACACCTCCTTAGGAGAATTAAGCTCCAACATGGGACAACTAAGGATGGAGCACCAAGAGCACTCCATCCTCCTCCATGAAATTAGAGAAGACCAAAGAGCCATGAGGGAGGAGCAACAAAGGCAAGGAAGAGACATAGAGGAGCTCAAGCACTCCATAAGATCTTCAAGATGAAGAACTAGCCGCCATCACTAAGGTGGACCCGTTCTTTAATCTCCTTGTTCTTATTTTTCTGTTTTTCGAAAATTATGCTTTATATTTTATTTATGTTTATGTCTTTATTGCATGATCATTGGTGTCTAGTGTCTATTCCCTAAAGCTATGAATGTCCTATGAATCCATCACCTTTCTTAAATGAAAAAGGTTTTTAATTGCAAAAGAACAAGAAGTGCATGGTTTCGAATTTTATCTTGAAGTTAGCTTAGTTATTTTGATGTGGTGGCAATACTTTTTGTTTTCTGAATGAATGCTTAAACAGTGCATATTTTTGAATTTGTTGTTTATGAATGTTAAAATTGTTGGCTCTTGAAAGAATAATGAAAAAAGAGAAATGTTATTGATAATCTGAAAAATCATAAAATTAATTCTTGAAGCAAGAAAAAGCAGTGAAAAGCAAGGCTTGCGTAAAAAAAAGAGAGAGAAAAAGAAAAAGAAAAAAGCAAGCAGAAAAAGCCAGTAACCCTTTAAACCAAAAGGCAAGGGTAGAAAAAGGATCCAAGGCTTTGAGCATTAATGGATAGGAGGGCCCACAGGAATAAAATCCTGGCCTAAGCGGCTGAACCAAACTGTCCCTAACCATGTGCTTGTGGCGTGAAGGTGTCAAGTGAAAGCTTGAGACTGAGCGGTTAAAGTTGTGGTCCAAAGCAAAAAAAGAGTGTGCTTAAGAGCTCTGGACACCTCTAACTGGGGACTCTAGCAAAGCTGAGTCACAATCTGAAAAGGTTCACCCAGTTATGTGTCTGTGGCATTTATGTATCCGGTGGTAATACTGAAAAACAAAATGCTTAGGGTCACGGCCAAGACTCATAAAGTAGCTGTGTTCAAGAATCAACATACTGAACTAGGAGAATCAATAACACTATTTGAATTCTGAGTTCCTATAGATGCCAATCATTCTGAACTTCAAAGGATAAAGTAAGATTCCAAAACTGTTCAGAAGCAAAAAGGCTACAAGTCCCGCTCATCTAATTGAAGCTAATCTTCATTGATAAGTTTGGAATTTATTGTATATTCTCTTCCTTTTATCCTATTTTGTTTTCAGTTGCTTGGGGACAAGCAACAATTTAAGTTTGGTGTTGTGATGAGTGGATAATTTATACCCTTTTTGGCATTGTTTTTAGGTAGTTATTAATATGTTTTAGTTAGTTTTTATTATATTTTTATTAGTTTTTATTCAAAAAATCATACTTCTGGACTTTACTATGAGTTTGTGTATTTTTCTATGATTTCAGGTATTTTCTGGCTAAAATTGAGGGACCTGAGCAAAAATCTGATTCAGAGGCTGAAAAAGGACTGCAGATGCTGTTGGATTCTGACCTTGCTACACTCGAAAGGGATTTTCTCAAGATACAGAAGCCCAATTGGCACGCTCTTAATTGCATTGGAAAGTAGACATCTTGGGCTTTCCAGAAATATGTAATAGTCCATACTTTGCCCGAGATTTGATGGCCCAAACTGGCGTCAAAACGCCAATTAGAGACCCTTTTCTGGCGTTAAATGCCAGAACTGGCATAAAAACTGGAGTTAAACGCCCAAACTGGCACCAGAACTGGCGTTTAACTCCAAGAAAAGCATACGCACGTGAAAGCTTCAATGCTCAGCGCAAGCACACACCAAGTGGGCCCGGAAGTGTATTTCTGCATCATTTACTTATTTCTGTAAACCCTAGGTTACTAGTTCATTATAAATAGGACCTCTTGCTATTGTATTTTCATCTTTTGATCATCGTTTGATCTCTTGATCACGTTTTGGGGGCTGGCCATTCAGCCATGCCTGGACCTTCATCACTTATGTATTTTCAATGGTAGAGTTTCTACACCTCATAGATTAAGGTGTGGAGCTCTGCTGTTCCTTATGAATTAATGCAATTACTACTGTTTTCTATTCAATTCAAGCTTATCTTCATTCTAAGATATCCATTCGCACTTCAACATGATGAATGTGATGATTATGTGACACTCGTCACCATTCTCACTTATGAATGCGTGCCTGACAACCACTTCCGTTCTACATGAAAACGAGCTTGAATGCATATCTCTTGGCCTCCTAGTTCACGACGCATGGTTGTCTCTCCTGAAAACAGAGCCCTCCATTCCGTGAGATCAGAGTCTTCGTGGTATAGGCTAGAACCATTGGCAGCATTCCTAGGATCCGAAAAGTCTAAACCATGTCTGTGGTATTCCGAGTAGGATCCGGGAAGGGATGACTGTGACGAGCTTCAAACCTGCGAATGTGGGGTGCAAGTGACAGTGTGGAAAAGGACAATGGTCCTATTCCGACGCTAGTGGGAACCGACAGATAATTAGCCCTGCAGTGACAACGCAAATGGATTTGTTTTCATCCGAGAGGATCATACAGCTTGCCATGGAAGGAGGTAACACATGGTTGGAAGAAGGCTGTAGGAAAGCAAAGGTTCAGAAGCAACAAGCAACTCCATACGCTTATCTGAAATTTCCACTAATAATTACATATGTATCTCTATCCTATTTTATATTTTACCTGTCTTTTAATTATCAAAACCTCATAACCATTTGAATCCGCTTGACTGGGATTTACAAGGATGACCATAGCTTGTTTCAAGCCGACAATCTCCGTGGGATCGACCCTTACTCACGTAAGGTATTACTTGGACGACCCAGTGCACTTGCTGGTTGGTTGCACGGAATTGTGATAGAAGTCTTGAGATCATGTTCTCCCACACCAAGTTTTTGGCACTATAGCCAGGGAATGAATAATCACGATTTCGCGTACTATGGACCTTAAATATGAAGGTGAGACCATTATTTCAGCATTGCAAACCTGGGCGTGGCACGCCAATTCCTTTCCTAAAATGGGCATGGCACGCCAGGTCTTGGGCGTAGCATGTCAGTTCTAATGGCCAGAGAGGAAGATTTAATGCATCATTGAAGGTGTGGCATACCAGTTTCACTACACAAGGGGCGTGGCACGCCAAGAATGGGCGTGGCATGCTGGGGTATTTGACAGACTGACCACTTCACCTTCAAATGGGCATAGCTTGAGCTACAGAAGTCCAAATGAGTTGATTCTAGTGGTGTTAGAAAGCTGACATCTAGGACTTTCTAATAATATATAATACTCTATGATAAACATTCATTTTAAGGCCTAAACAACTCCATCTATCCAGCATTGCAAAGTGGGTCATACTCCAAAGAGCAAATTCAAGTTGGCGTGGCACGCCATCTTCTTCCTGCAGCCCCCAACCTTCAACCAAGCCCACTCCAACTCTCATTCAAGCCACAATTGTCAACCAATCAAGGCCACAAGAAGCATCTAGAATAGTTTATTTTCATCTCATTGTAATTTGCTTTCAATTTTATTTAAGATTGTAATTTAGGGGAGCCTATATAAAGGCCTTAGTTTCATAGAATTAAGGGCTATCATCTATCATCATTCTGGACACAATTGGAGGAGTGAGTCTTCAAACCCTCCTTTCCACCATTCTCTTCTTCTCTTTTCTTTCTTACTTGTAAATATTTTAGTTATGAATTACTAACTCTTTCCATTAGGAAAGAGAGCTCTATTGCTATTTGATGGATTGATTATTTTTATTCTTCTTCTTCTCTTCATCTCTCTTTAATTTACTAGAAGGGATTTTGTTCTTCATGTTAGCATTCAATTATCTTGGAAAAGTGATTGAATGTATTTGGGTTTTATGTGAACCTTGGAAGAGGAATCATAAAACCATGCTTGAAATCCTTTCTCACACTTGAGTAGATTTGGGTTTTGGGTTGGATATTGTGACATTTAATCTACCCACTACTTGGATTTATAAGGATGTGTGGTATAATCAGGGAACAAGCTTTATCTCTTCTCATGGGCAACTAGACCAAGGGAGTGGCTATTGATCAAGATTGGAGAGATTGAGTTACCAAGGAATTAGGACTCAATCACTGATGATTGCCAAGAGGTCAATGAGTTGCATGATTGAAGATGTGATGAAATCAATTAATCCAGAGAATGTAATATCTCTTGATCCCAATGCTTATTTTATCTTTCTTTCTTTTATTTACTTTATGGTTATTTACATTGTCTGCACTTTACATTTCCAGGACTTTACTTTCTTATACTTTACTTTCCTTGCCATTTACTTTCTTGCACTTTATTACTTTCCTTTACTTTCATGTCATTTATATTTCTTGTTGATTATCTCTCCTTAATGTTTATCTAACTAGAATAATTAATCAACTATTATTTGTTTAATCCGTTAATCCTCGTGGGATCGACCTCACTCTTGTGAGTTTTTACTTGACGAAAATTCGGTATACTTGTCAAAGGAATTTTTGTAGTGATACATTAATTCCGTCTATCAAGTTTATGGCGCTGTTGCCGGGGATTAATTGTGATTAACAAACTACCGGTTGATTGATTATCTAGATTAGGCATTTTTCTTTTGTCTTTGATTTCTTTTGTTTATTTATTTTCTTTTGCTAACTAACTGTTTGTGATATTGCCTCACTGGGAATTTTCTCAATTGTGACAAGGGAAATTCCAATATCTTTTATCTTGGTGATTGTGTTAGTTACACAGAATTTTCAAGAAAGAATAGAGTATCTTTTATATTTTGGTCAATCAAATTTCATGAAAAACTTTCCACCACCACAGAATGATTCACATTATCATGCTCATGGTGGGTGGGAGTATCAAGAACATGAAATGGGGTGCTTTCCAGGGCCACAAAATGGTCCATATTTTGATGAGTGTAATCACTACTCATGTTGTGGCTGGAAAAATCAAAATCAAAGAGATTTCACTCATTCATACCCCATTCATCAAGAGCCATCACCTCTTAATTATCTAACCTTGCCTCCTAGTTTTACATGTCCAAATTCTTCATCACTTGAGTATGCCTCAGCACAAAATTTCTTGCCACATCCATACAATTCATTTCACTATTCACAAAACTCATTTCAAAATCTACAAAATTCATTTTACCACTCACAAAATTCATTCTAAAACCCAAGCCAATCACCACAACCTACACAACCTTCCTTAGACACCCAAAGATTCTCCAGGATTGAAGCACTCCTTGAAAGCATTGGAGAGAATATAAAAATAATTAGATAGGGGGGAGAGAGGATGGAAAGTAGTATGGAGGATTTCATCCAATGGTCTAGAAAATTTAGAGAGGAACAAGATATCACTTTGAAGAACATTGAAGTGCATATAGACCAATTTGTGGGTGAAAAGGAGGAATTGGAAAAATAAGAAAAAGAGGCCCCTATACCAAGTGAGATTCCAATGAAGAAGGAGGAGGTTGTGAGAGCATATAAGCCTAGTGCTCCATACCCATAGAGGCTACTAAAGGTGACAAACGAACATGAAAACTCACTCCCAAAGGAAGCAATACGAAATCATGCAGAAGAAAGGGAGGAAGTCAATCAAGGGAGTCCACACTCCAATGAAACAGAAAGTTGCATAAAGGGTGAGTTCATTGAACCACCAATTCAAGATGTTCTTGATGAAGAGGACACTCTAACCATAACACAACACCCAAGTTTTGAAAACAAAGAAGTGAAGGCACTCAACAAAAGCACTGGAATAAGGATTGTGACCAAGAAACAATTAAGAATATCTATGGAAAGGAGAAGGTCAAGGAACAATCCAACTCCTGCTCCAACAAGCAAGTTCACTCAAGCTAACAACAAAAGAAAGCTTGTTGGGATGCACTCAAAACAGGGGATATCAAACTTCTCCTCTGCTTCTCTGAAGTCATTTCTATTAATCAATTGAAAGAAGAGGAAGAAAGTTGAGAACAACATGTCAAGCTAATGGCATCAAAAGAGCACTTGTTGGGAGGCAACCCAAACGTAGATAACATTCCCTTTCTTTGCTTGTTTATTTTCAATAATTTGGCATATGATTGCATTCTAACTTTGGTATTGCCATGCAACAATTTGATTTTCAATTTTTACTTGGTACTTGCATAAATCTAAAATGAAAGGATCACACTAAGTTTGGTGTTGCCACTTATTTTTCATGCTATGTACCATGCACACACCACTTATTACTGCAATCATATTGTCTTTGTTTCTTTCTTGTGCCTTATGGTATCTTTAATTTTGCTTGCTTAAGCACATGCATTACTCACATTTCATTGTTAAAGACACTCATGACCCATCATAAACCCTATCACTATTGTTTTAATTGTTGCTTGAGGACAAGCAATCATTCTAAGTTTGGTCTGGGAAGGGAAAGAATAGGAGAAAAAGGACAATAACAATGAAGATGAACTACAAGGTGGTAAAGTTCTTTTTTCCTCTTACTTATTTTCAGCACTTTAAATTACAAGATTGTCTTCTATTTTCTTTGTATGCATGTGTGATTACTCCTTGTGAATAAGCATAGATTGATATTTGATTTGTAATATGTTGCTATGATATCATGATTATCATCTTGAATTTTACTTGCACCCAATATCTCTCAGAATGTAACAAATAAATTATTCTTTTGAAAGGAAAATGTTGAAGAATTTTATAAATCTTGGGGCAAGCAAAAGATTAAGAAGAGTGAATGTTCTGATTGTGTGATTGTATATTGAGGTTGCATGCTTGTGAAAACTTGCATGGGAGCTCATAGACAGGAAAGGAAGTTTAGAGAAGTTTTATGGAAATTCTCAAACATCTATTGATCCAAGAAGCAGCAACAAAAGAAAACAAAAGAAAAAGAAAAACAAAGAACAAGGTCCAAGGCTCTGAGCATCAATTACTAGGAAAAAAAAGAAAGAAAGAAGAACTCAAAGAGTTATTGTCCTAGTTAAATGCTTGTGGTGGATTTGTGTCAAAGAGAGAGGCTTGAGCAAGTAAATCCTAAGGGGTGCTTCAACACCTAATATCTTTGACCAACTAGTTTGTGAGTATTGATTGAAAGCTTATCTTAAAAAGCCGCTTTGAGACATGACATCTAGAGTCGAGGCCAAGATACAAAAAGAAAAGAAAAATGCTAGAAAATAAGTGCTGCTTCAAAGGTGACAATCTATAAAGAGACTTCCATAATATCATTTGAATGAAAGTCCTAAGATCTAAGACTTCCAAAATGTAAGGACTAATGAGCATTGGAATCCTTGCATAAGCATATAAATTGGAGTTCACCCCACTGTCACTTAACCACTTCACCCACTAAGGCATCATAAGCAATTCTTCAATACATTCCAATTAAGAGAGTTGTTTGTGCATAGTTCTTTTCTTGCTTGGGGACAAGCAAGATTTAAGTTTGGTGTTGTGATGATTGCGCATCATGTTATATTTTTCTATGCTTTTTCATATCAAAATTTAATTCATTTTGCTTAATTATTGAGTATTTTTGTGCTTAAGTTGTATATTGCTTTGATTTCTTTGAATTGTTTAACTTTGTAGAAAACGGTGGAAAAAGAAGCAAAAAGCACAAAAGAAGCAAAGGAAGCTGGCGTGCCACTTGGTGCTCTAGGCGTGGCATGCCAGGCTTATGAAACAGAAAGGGTGATCAACACTACACCATACGTGTGGCACGCCAAGCATGGGTGTGGCACGCCAATTATATTTTTCAGAGAAGGGTGGAAGTTGCATCACTATGGGTGTACCACTTGGTGCTATGGGCGTGGCACGCCAATTTTGTGAAGCCAAGATCTCAAAGAGGGCATGCCACTTGGTGTTTTGGGCAGGCCACGCTAGGCTTGAGTTCCAGAGAAGTGATTTTGAGCCCCACTATGGGCGTGACATGCCAGGGCATATGCCAGCCTGACCTCCTCCCGTTCAAATGAAGATATCTTGAGCTACACAACTCTAAATTTAGTGATTCTAGTGCTATTAGAAAGTAGACATCTAGAGATTTCCAACACTTTATAATGGAAACTAGAATTGAGGAAGATATTGACCCCAAAAACACAAGGAGCACAACACGTCCCTGCAGAGTTACCAGCCTGGCCTCTTCATTTTCAAAGGAACATAACTTGAGTTGTGGAGGTCTAAATGATGTGATTTTGGTGGCATTGGAAAGATGATATCTAGAGCTTTCCAACGATATATAACACTCTATAATGTACATTAAATATGAAGGTGAAAAAGACCATTATTTTAGCGTTGCAAACCTGGGCGTGGAACGCCAGCTCGAGGGCATGGCACGCCAATTTCTTTCCTAAAATGGGCGTTGCACGCCAGTTCAAATGGCCAGAGAGGAATATTTAGTGCATCATTGAAGGCATGGCACGCCAATTTCACAACACAAGGGGCGTGGCACACCAAGAATGGGCGTGGCAAGCCGGGGTATTTGACAAACTGACCTATTCACCTTCAAATAGGCATAACTTGCGCTATAGTGGTCCAAATGAGTTGATTCTAGTGGCGTTAGAAAGATGATATCCAGGGCTTTCTAATAATTTATAACACTTCATAATAGACATTCAATTTGAGGCCTAAACAACTCCATCTATTCAGCATTCCAAAGTGGGTCATACTCCAAAGAGCAAATTCAAGTGGGAATGGCACACCAACTTCTTCCTGCAGCCCCCAAACTTCAACCAAGCCCACTCAAAATCTCATTCAAGCCATAATTGTCAATCAATCAAGGCCACAAGAAGCATATAGAATAGTTTATTTTCATTTCATTGTAATTTGCTTTCAATTTCATTTAAGTTTGTAATTTAGGAGAGCTTATATAAAGGCCTTAGTTTCATAAAATTAAGGGCTATCATTTGTCATCATTCTGGACACAATTGGAGGAGTGAGTCTTCGGACCCTCCTTCCCACCATTCTCTTCTTCTCTTTTCTTTCTTACTTGTAAATATTTTAGTTATGAATTACAAACTCTTTCCATTGGAAAAGAGAGCTCTATTGCTATTTGATGGTTTGATTGTTTTTATTCTTCTTCTTCTCTTCATCTCTCTTTAATTTACTAGAAGGGATATTGTTCTTCATGTTAGCATTCAATTATCTTGGAAAAGAGATTAATGTATTTGGGTTTTATGTGAACCTTGGAAGAGGAATCATAAAACCATGCTTGAAATCCTTTCTCACACTTGAGTAAATTTGGGTTTTGGGTTGGATATTGTGACATTTAATCAACCTACTTCTTGGATTTATGAGAATGTGTGGTATAATCAGCATCTCTTCTCATGAGCAACTAGACCAAGGGATTGGCTATTGATCAAGATTGGGGAGATTGAGTTACCAAGGAATTAGGACTCAATTACTCATGATTGCCAAGAGGTCAATGAGTTGCATGATTGAAGATGAGATGAAATCAATTAATCCGGAGAATGCAAAATTTCTTGATCCCAATGCTTATTTTATATTTCTTTCTTTTATTTACTTTATGGTTATTTCCATTTTCTGCACTTTACATTTCCAGTACTTTACTTGCACTTTGCTTTCCTTGCCATTTACTTTCTTGCACTTTATTGCTTTCCTTTACTTTCATGTCATTTACATTTTTTGTTGATTATCTCTCCTTAATGTTTGTCTAATTAGAATAATCAATCAACTATTGTTTGCTTAATCCATTAATCCTCGTGGGATCGACCTTACTCCTGTGAGTTTTTACTTGACAACAATTAGATATATGATTAACCCCATATTTAAGGTTTATCTTGTATTGATTTTAAGGGATTTTATCACCTTTTATCCATATTTATTCAATGAAATAGCATGGTTTCATGATTGTCTCCCAATTTATGATTAAGTGTGAAAACATGCTTTCTAGCCCTTAATTAGCTAAATTTAATTCACCTTTGATTCCACTAGATGCCTTGATTTGTTTGTTAAGTGATTTCAGGTTGAAAAGGCTAGGAATGGATCAAGGGAATAGAGAGAAAAGCATGCAAAGTGGAGAACACATGAAAAAGCCAAAGATTTGGATATCTTCATCCACGCGCACGCGCACCGTACGCACACGCGTGGATCACAAAAATGAAAGGGACACACACGCGCACTGCACGCGTACGCGTCGGTGGCCGCACATGATATTTTAATAGAAAACGTACCCAGCAATTTTGAGGAGCTGTGGGGCCCAATTTGCAACCAACTTTGGCGCCAAAATTTATTTAAAGGACCAAGGATTGAAGGGAAACAACACTTAGCATCATTTACACACATTAGGATTAGTTTTAGTTAGTTTTAGAGAGAGAAGCTCTCACTTCTCTCTAGAATTAGGTGTAGGTTAGATCTAGATTAGGAATTCTTAGATCTAGGTTAATTTCATGCTTTGATTTACTTTTCCTTTTGCAATTCTTCTTCTTCTACCTTTCTTCTCTCTAGTTTTGCACTTAATTCTTGTAGTGTTGATGCTCTTTTGTTCTTCCATTTTCCTTTAATACAATTTATGATTCATGTTCCTTTATTGTTCATTTGATTTGTTGTTATTTAATTCCTTGCAATTGAGTAGTGTAGATTTACTTTCCTTGCAATTTTACTATGCTTTCCTTTTATGCCTTTCAAGTGTTTGATAAAATGCTTGGTTGGATTTTAGAGTAGAATTTTAGTGCTCTTGGCTTGGGAAGGTAACTTAGGAACTCTTGAGTTATTAATGTCCAAGTGATTGATGATTGGGAGCCATTAACGCTAGATCTCACTAATTGATTTGGTGGAGAACTAGGACTTATGGACTTGGATTGACATAGCTCATTTGACTTTCCTTTATTAGTTAGAGGATGACTTAATGGGGTTGATCCTTGCCAATTCTCATGTTGTTGTTAGTGATAGGGATAGAGATCCTTGACCACCAAACCTTGCCAAGACCTTTTGTTATTTGAATTTCATCTCCATTTACTTTTCATGTTTCTTATCCAAAACCCCAAATATACAACTCATAACCAATAACAAGAACACTTGTTTGCAATTCCTAGGGAGAACGACCCGAGGTTCAATACTTCACTTTATATATTTAGGGATTTGTACTTGTGACAAACAATCTTTTGTATGAAAGGACTATTGTTGGTTTAGAAACTATACTTATAACGAGACTTTATTTGTGAATTCTAGACCACACAAAAGTCTTCTCATCAGTATACTTGCCGAAGGAATTTTCGTAGTGATACATTAATTCCGTCCATCACTCCTCATTCAATGGTAGGTGGTGAATGCCCAACACTAAACTTAGGTTTGATATCTGGGGGCTCTGTATGACTTTCCACTGAGAGAGAAGGTTGAAACACTAGGTGTTGTATGCTAGTACCTCCTCCTTTGTCTGAGAGAGGTTGATGCTTAGGAATCTTGAATAGTAATGGTCCTCATACATCCTTAGGATGAGCTCTCCTCTTTTGATATCAATCAAGGCTCTCCCAGTTGCTAGAAATGGCCTTCCTAGGATGATGGAGTCATCCTTTCCCTCTGCAGTGTCAAGTATCATGAAGTCTGCAGGGAGGTAAAGCTCTTCAACCTTTACTAGGACGTTCTCCACCAAACCATAGGCCCTCTTTAAGGACTTATCTGCCATCTCCAGTGAGATCCTTGTGGGCTGTGCCTCTTGGGTCCCCAGTTTCTTCATCACAGAGAGATGCATCAGATTTATGTTTGATCTAAGGTCGCATAGTGCCTTCTCAAATGTGATGGTCCCTATAGTGCAAGGAATTAGGAAGGTCCTGGGATCTGGCAATGTCTAAGGCAGCTTTTTTTGCACTAGTACACTACACTCCTTGTGAAAACCACCGTTTCATCTTCCCTCAAGGCCTTCTTCTTAGAAAATATACTTTTTAAATTGGCCATATAGGGAGGCTTCTTTTCCAACACCTTAGCAAAAGGAATGTTGATTTGTAGCTTCTTGAAGACTACCAAGAATTTAGCAATTTGTTCATCCTCAGTCTCCTTTTGCATGCTTAGAGAGGGTTGTACTTCAGGCTCCTTCATCTTGACTTGGGTGTGTACTTGTGCATTTCTAATCTCCTCCTGAGCCTCTTCCTCTTGCAAATCCTTAGCAACAACTTCCTCCTTGGGTTCGGCCTTCTTGTCCATAGTGAGGGCCTTGCACTCTTCCCTTGGATTTACCTCTTTGTTGCTTGGAAGAGTGTTGAGAGGTCTCTCAGGTATCCTACTGCTCAACTAACCCACTTGTATCTCCAAATTCTAAATTGAGGACTGTGTCTCTTGCATGAAGCTATGAGTGGTCTTGGAGAGCTCAGAAACTATTGTGGCTAAGCCAGTAAGGCTTTGCTTAGGCATCTCCATCAGCTACTAAGAGGGTTAGAACTATCTATTGTTGAAGCTATTTTGATTGGTTCCATCCTGATTGTTGTTGAAGCCTTGTTGAGGCCGCTGCTACTCCCTCCACCCAAAGTTAGGGTGATTCCTCCATCCCTAATTAAAAGTATTTGCATATGGATCATTATTAGAATTTCTGGAGGAATTTCCCATGTAATTAACTTCTTCCATGGTGGGTATAACAATCCTAGTTTTTGAAAATCAAATGATTAGTTATTTGTGATTTATTATATTTGTTGATAATCTTATTTTAAGAAAATTATTTTACTAAAGGTAATTAAATGGAGTTTCATGATAATTGAAGTTTAAATTAATTAGAATTTTTATATAATCTTTATTAGATATTTGATATAATTGAAATTATAATGTTAGTAATTGAAAAATAAGAAGATTTGTATAATTTAATTTAAATAAATTCTATTTTAAATGAATTATGTTATTAATTTGAACTCCTAGAAATTATTTTATTAGAAATAATTGATTTAACTTAGCAATATGTTGATAAATAATGTTCCTAAATATTTTTAAGATAGTATATTTGATTTTAAAATAACTCTACCCTTCAATTTTATCAAAATATCTATTCATACCTATCCTTATTATTTTATAAAATCTTAATTTCTAATCCCAAATTCCCAAATTGAATCAGAAATCCTAATTCCCAAATCCCAGAAACCCTAACCCTAACTCCCTCACCACACTCAGCCGTACCCCCATTTCTCCCCTTCCTTTCCTAAACGTAAAAATCACACACACACACAGAGGAGACCGGAGGAAGAGATAGCGCCGGCAGAAGGGAAGAAGAGCGTCGCCGGCCTGGTACCACCGTCGCCGTCGAGCTGCTGCGCAGCGCCGTCCCGTCCATAGAGCCCGAGCCCGCGTCGCCGTCGTCCATTCGCGTTCTGCCGCCACCGCTTCGAGGGCCTGTCGTCGCTGCTGACGTCGCTGAAAGGAGGAGAGCGACCACCACGAGGAGCCACCGCCGTCCTTTCTCGTCGTCTTCCTTGGAGCCGTCACCGTCGAGGGGCCAGCAGAGAGAGAGAACGAATGCGAGAGTCAGGGCCACCACCAAGGAGAGGAGCTGTGCTCTACGCCATTGTCGCCATCGATCCACGGCCACCACCGCGAGAGTTCCACCACCGTCGTTCCAGTGCTGCCGTTCATGCCCTCCGTTCCCTTCGTCGTTCTGTCCAGCATCACCAGCACTGAAGTCAACCTCTACCACCGTCAAGCTTTGTTGGAGCTGGTGCTATTTTTGGAGGTTTGAAGTGGAGGATTGCCCAGCTCTGTCGCTGCTCCTGGTTCTCGCAGCTACCGAAGCTTCTGCCGCCATCAGAGCTGCCATTGAAGCTATTGATTTGGTTCCAATTCCTCCATTTTTGAGACCGTGAGCTTTAATCCTTGCTCTGTTTCTATCCTATTCCTATGTCTTTCATCTGTTCTAACTAAGGAAACCTATTTTTTTGTTCAGTGCTGCTACTCTATTTTCCCTGTTTACTGCTAGAACTATCATAGGGGATACTGTTGATACCATCAGGAAACTGTTAGAGCTACTGTTGTTGTTGATGCGAGTTAGAACGAAGTTGGAGTCACGTTTAAATTCTGTAAATTTCGACACTCTGAGGTAGGGGATTAAACTTTTTTAATTTAGAATGCCCACCAAGTTATTTGAATAAGTGCAAATGGTTAACAATGGTTAAGAATTTCTTAATTGACATGAATGACCTGAAATGCATTTGAAATTTGTTAGTTGTTGTGAATATTTTGAGCTATGACTGGAATTAAATGTGGTTGTGAATAATGATTAGTTTAGTGTAATTTATTAAATTGATATATGCTGGGTTAATTATTGAAAAGCTGTCGTATGGATAATTGAAGAATTGAGTGTGGACTGTTGCTGTGAACGTTACTGGGTTTTATTGTTGTAAGTGATTACTTGAAAAGATTAATTTTGGTTGCTGTTGTGATTGATATTGGTTTTCTGATTTTGATGTAATTATGCTAAATTGGTTGAGTTGTGGTTATATTCCAATTGTTGAAAACAAGTGCTTGCTGTTGATTTTAGTTATCCGATGTACCGGAATGGCTGTAAAATTGACTTGTGACTGGCTGAAATTTGATCTGGTGGTTATTGAAGGATTAGAACTTAAAGGATTAAACTGTCTTGAGAACCTGATTTTCTAAAATAATATAGTAACTTTAAGAGTATATAAATAATTCTGTGATGGCTGGACTAATTTTCTATATCATAATTTATTGATCCTGGCTATGGCTGTGAATTGTGACTGCTTTTGAGGTTGTTATGACAATGATCAGTGGTTTGATTACTTTACTTAATTCTGATTAGTTGGGCTAGCTGGGCTAGCTATGAGTACGTTATGTTTGTGCTTTGATTACAGTAATATGTGAATTGAGGATTGCTTGGTGAATGTTTGCTGGAGATTCTGATTTTGCTTGTAAGCAATACATTGGGTGTTGAATTAATTTTTGATAAGCTAGGTTTGAAGTTGTGATTCGTAAAGGGATTGTAAATCGATTGTTAAATTAATTCCTTAAAATCTAAATTATAAACTGATGCAGTTATTATTAAAAGTATAAAGATAATTTGTAATAACTGGAAACTATATGAAGTTGACTTTTTGGGTGAATATAATAGTTGATTATAGGAGAACCAAGATTTTGTGAACAATACATATTTTTGTGTTTTGGTGTCAATGTTACTAAAATTTCTAGTTAAGTGGGGCGATAATGTGTTTGGATATTTGGGAATGAGGAACTATTAGTCTTTTGGTTAACTTAATTTATGATTTGATGAGTTTGAAGTTGGATTGATGGATTATGTGAGAATAGCAAATTGTGGATTTTCTGATTGATTGAGAACCTTTATTTGATACCTGTGAGAAAAGTTGATGAGATGTTGAGAAAGAAGGAACCCGTAAGGGTGGCTAAGTCCGGGTTTTAGGGGAGGTGCTGCCGAAATTTTATAAAAATCTGAGGTTTCATTTGAAAAGTTATTTTAGAAGCTTTGAATTTGGAAAATTATATTACTTGAGCTTTATTTAGTTTAGAAAAGAATTAAAATATTTTGAGTTCAATTTACCAAGGAAAGGAATTATGTTTCGAACTTGAATTATTTAAGAAAGAACTTATGTTTTGAATTTGATTCAATATAGAAAGAGTTATGTTTTGGGCTTGAAATAAAGGATTACCTTTTTAGAAATGTGGTGAAATATTAATATTTGAATTTGAATAGTAAGAGAGATGATTTTTGAATCTTTGGGAAGTTAGTAAACATGAGAAAGAGTTTTATTTGATTACATCTAATGAAAGGTTAAGTTTTGAAAAGTGTTTAATGCATTTAAAATAAATGATTTTTCTTGAGTCTTTGATATAGAACTAAAATGAAAGATAGTTTTAAAGTTGGCTTGACTCAAGATTGCCAAGGCAGAGATTATGAACTGAATTGATGATTGTGATTTTTATGAACGAATGCTTGAGAAAGTTAAGAAAGGTTTAAGAAAATGTGTTAAGGATTCAAAGTGAAAAGAGTAATATGATAAAGAGAATAGAGAACAAGCAGAGGGCCTGTTGAAAGGTCATTTGTTGCGTTAAGGCAACTCCAGAGATATTTGTATATTCATCTGCTGCTTTTCTGTTGGCTCTAGAGGTCCTGTAGGCCCAAGTTCACCTACAGTAAGTTGTTATTCCTGTAGGCCGAAGTTCACCTGCAGTGAATACCAATTGTGTATCTCAGGGTGTTGCTCCTGTAGGCCAAAGTTCACCTACAGTGAGTTGTGATACCTGTAAGCCGAAGTTCACTTACAGGGGCGCCATTTCTGTAAGCCGAAGTTCACTTACAGAGGTGCTATTTCTGTAGGCCGAAGTTCACCTACAGAAAGTTGTTGTGTTGTGGTTAAACTATTCCTGTAAGCCGAAGTTCACTTATGGGAGTGCTATTTCTGTAGGCCGAAGTTCACCTACAGAGTTAAAGCCATATCTAGGACTAGTTCCTGGGTAATGTCGGGTTGCAGGGTGTAAACCGACACGTGAGCTCATGGCCTGCTTAGGACAAACATGCATCATATTGGTTGTGCATTTGCATTTGGTTGTGTTTGCTTGTATTACCTCTTTGTGATTGTGTTGTTTATCTTATTGTGATTTGTTTTTGTGATGAATTGAGTTTCTTACTTGTGCTAGTATTTTGTGAATGGATAAAAATGATTACTATCTGTTGTTATGACTGAGAATCAATTATGTGGCTGAAAGATATTTAATATGACAAGTTTTTCAATTGAGATTTGTTTTGGGTTTAGGAATTTAAAGAAAGTAATTACTTATCTAAGGTAAGATTAAAAAGTATTTCAAAGGGTTTGACAAAGATGGTTTATTAAGTAAAAGTTAATTATTTGCATGTTAATCATTACTTTTACGGCATTCCCATTCCCTACTGAGAACGTGTGGTTTGTTCTCACCCCAAAATCTTCCACCCTTTCAGTGATACAGGTTCGAAGACTTAGTTTGAAGCTGCAGGCGATTGTTAGACCTTATTTATGAGTTAAGTTTTTGAATTGAGTTGCTTTCATAGAATTCCCTCGCCTTTGTTGCTTAAGATTTTATTTTATAAGAGGGATAGGAGTTGTATCTAAGTTACACTTGAATTTGTTTGTATAATATTTACTAGTAATTATATGATTATTATTATTTGGTGATGCTTGATATATGATTTGATAAACAAAAATAAAATTTTCTGGCATTTTCTACTAAAACTGAAATACGATATCGAACTAAAGGCTCAATATTAAATAGTTAATAAGGAAAACAGGTCAGTAACGCCTTACATTTGGTACGATCATGACATATTGGAAGTTGGGTCGTTACAGTGGGCTAAGCAATGTCACCAACGTCTCCTTCATAGGATGCATCTTGAGTGTTGACGGCTGAAACTTGCATCCCGGTCAAGTGTTGAGAGATCATGCTTATCTGCTGGGACATGAGCTTGTTCTGTGCCAAAATAGCATCCAGTGTTTCTACTTCCATGACTCCTCTCTTTTGAGTAGTCCCAGTATTTACATGGTTCCTCTCAGAAGTGTACATGTACTGGTTGTTGGCCACCATCTCAATGAGCTCATTCGCCTCCTCAGGCATCT
The DNA here is from genome assembly GCF_059453495.1 of Arachis ipaensis. Taxonomy (NCBI): domain Eukaryota; kingdom Viridiplantae; phylum Streptophyta; class Magnoliopsida; order Fabales; family Fabaceae; genus Arachis; species Arachis ipaensis. The sequence goes on from NC_142438.1 coordinate 74,539,065, forward strand.
TTTTCATGTGTAGTGAACTATAACACCCTAACTTTTAGCACCCCATAATCGTACTAAAATTCCAGGCGTCATGTACCTCTAAACCTTTTTATTCTATACTATTTTTATTTCATATTAAGCCTTTGTGAATACAAACTGAAACCTTTACTTAAGAAAACGAAGATTCTTTATTTTAAACCACTTAACGACAAAGGAATATATTAATTAAAGGAATGTCTGCCACATGAGAGCATATGCGACTTTATTTGGGCCTTAGTACCGAATGTATAGTGGGGATGCCCACAGACTGAGAACTATTTTCCAGACGTAAGCTCGTTGATTTGAAAGTCACACTGTATGCGGCCTAGCCGTAAGACTTATAAGCACACTGTATGCATCTGGAAAGCCATATCTGGGACTCGTGCCCGGGTAATGTTGGGAGCGGGTAGGCAACCGACACATGAGCTCATGGCCTACATAGGACATACATGCATCATATTGTTTGCGCATTAGCATTTGATTGTGGTTATTTATTTTATTTTCCTGTGCTTGTGTTGTTTGTCTTGGTGTCTTGCTTGTGTGCTTAACTGGGTATTTTGTTATGCTGCAAACTTAGTAATCTAATTTAAAGAAAACTAACTAAAGTCTTTAAAGTGAGTTCAAATATTTTTAAAGGTAATTCTTTTTAAAGTTATAAAGTATTCATTTGCATATTATTTCTTTACTCTCACGGCATTCACCTTCCCTACTGAGAACATGCGAGGACGACGTTCTCATCCCCCTATAGATTTTTCTTTTCAGCAACAGGTTCAAGAATCCTTGGCGCGGAGTTGCGACTGAACATAAGAGTTTTATGTACATATATATCCGTATTTACTGTTTTTTTTATTTTGTTTTAGTCTTTATTTTCCCTCGTCGCTTATTTTCTTTGGTTTTTAGAGGGGTAAAAACTTGTATTTGACGATCTCTTAATTTGTCTATGTAAATAATGCTATGTGAATATATATATTTTTGTGATTAAGAGGTTTAAAGTAAAAACCTTTCTTTTTCTTGATTAAAGTTTCGGTTCGTATTCGCGAAGGTTCAATATTAAATACAAATAGTATATAATAAACAGGTTTAGAGGTAAGTAGCACTCGGACTTTTAGTACAATCACGAGGTGCTAAAAGTTAAGGTGTTACATGAACCACCTGCTGAATGGTCCAGTGACATCTTGGCCATCTTAGAGAGGTCATCATAAAAGATCTCTAGCCTGGTCCAATCTGAAATCATGTCGGGAGGGCATCTCCTGATCAGTTGTTTGTACCTTTCCCAGGCTTCGTAGGGGGACTCTTGTTCTTTCTGTCTAAAGTTCTGAACTTCCACTCTAAGCTTACTCAGCTTCTGGGGTAGAAAGAACTTGGCCAGAAATCCAGTGACCACCTTGTCCCATGTGTCCATGCTCTCCTTAGACTGAGAATCCAGCCATAGCTTTGCTCTGTCCCTCATAGCAAAGGGGAAGAGCATGAGCTTGTATACCTCGGGGTTTACTCTATTCGTCTTAACCGTGTCACAGATTTGCAGAAAGTCAGATATGAATTTATTGGAGTCCTCCTTGATGACAAGTCATCTTAGCCTAGTTTCACTAGCCTTTTTCTTTTGTTTTCAATTGATTTATGCACTATCTTGAGCCATAAGCAAGCCAATTGGGTAGATTTCCATGTCTCCTTTGATTTAATCAACCATGTATGAATTAATGCAATTTCATGAGATTTTATGCTATAATTGTCATATATTATGAAAGAATAACAAACTCATGATTTTGAGCAAAGCTTTGATGTGTTTGGTTGATTAATGATAGGTGAAAAGAGTTTTGAAGAAGGTTGAAGAAAGAAGGAAGGGCTAGGAGCAAGAGAAAACAAAAAGTTTTAGCCAAAGTTTGACCTCAAACTTTAGCTCAAACTTTTAAAAGAGTTGAAAACACTCCAGAGGAAAAAAGCTTGAGCAAAAGTTTGACCTCAAACTTTAGCTCAAACTTTTGGGATCAAAAAATCAATACCCTGGAGAAAAAAGCTTGCGCCAACGTTTGAGGTCAAACTTTTGCTCAAACGTTGGCACCACACTTGCACACTCTGGAGGAAAAAGCTTGCGCCAACGTTTGAGGTCAAACTTTTGCTCAAACGTTGGCGCAACACATATTTACAAGGGGGCCAACGTTTGAGCAAAAGTTTGACCTCAAACTTTGGCTCAAACGTTGGTAGCAGCAAGGAAGCTTAGCTGATGCGAAAAGTTTGAGTAAAAGTTTGACCTCAAACTTTTACTCAAACTTTTACTCAAGCTTTTATGTTTTTCAACCCGGTTCACAATGGATCTTTCTCCAACTCCAAGAGCAATCAACCAAGGCCTTTATCAACCCAATTCCATCAAGAACAAAGGCCCAATTCAAGGTTTGAAGACCATTTGAAGAAAGTGTATAAATAGCTTAGGATTTAAGTTTTGAGAGAGCTTCCTTTTAGAATTTTCATAACACTTACAGTAGAGAACTCACTTTACATTTTTTTGTTTTGCTGTTTTAGAATTCTAGAGAATTGGGGAGGAGAATTGATCTCTCTTCTTCCTGGTTCTTGTTGAGCACTCTTTACTTTTCTTGCTTGGGATCTTAGGTGGAGAATTGAAGAACTTCTGTTTCAATCTCACCTTTGGATCTTGTTTAATTTTCTGCATAATCAAAATTCAATTTCTGTTCATTGCTTCTTCTTTTATTCTCTCTGCAATTTACATTTCCCTTGCAATTGTTCTTGCTGGATCTAGGAAGGCAGTGGGATCTAGACTTGGTTATCTAGTCTCTTGGGTCTTGAGATCTACAGCTTTAAATTTCAATTTCCCTGTTTCATTGCTACACCAAGCTGATTTCCATTTTTGTCAAGATCTGGTTCAATTGAATCCATCTTTGACATTCCTGTTTGTTGCAATTTATTGTTCCTTGTTTAATTTCTGCAAATCCAATTCCCAATTCCCTTTACAATTCAAGCCATTTACATTTCTTACACTTTAAGATTCTGCAATTTACATTTCTTGCAATCTAAGTTTCTGAAATTTACATTACTTGTTCTTTAAGATTTAGCTTATTTACTTTCTTTGCTCTTTAATTTTCTGCAATCTACCCTTCTCCCTTTTAATTTCATGCAATTTAAATTCTGTCGAATACAAACCACTCAAATCAACTCTTGATTCGCTTGACTAAATCAACCACTAAACTAAAATTGCTCAATCCTTCAATCCCTGTGGGATCGACCTCACTCCCGTGAGTTTTATTACTTGACACGACCCAGTGCACTTGCCGGTTAGTTTTGTGTATTTGGAATTCATTTTTCGTTTTCCGAAAATACGCATCAAGTTTTTGGCGCCGTTGCCAGGGATTGAAATAGATTGACAATGATTACGTGAAGTGGAGATCTAGATCTAGCATTTTTATTTTCTGTTTCTCAAATTTTTGACTAACACGCTAACTGTTTGAAATTTTGCTTAAACTAAACTTCATTCTAGCAATAGATTGAAGAGTTACTGGTGGTGTTTCTTTTGTTGTGTTTGTATGTCAGGTACAGGGAGATCCATTCCTGTTTTATCTGAAACTGACCAGAGAACTCTTAGAAGGTTAAGAAAAGCTGAAAGAGGGAAAAATATTGTTGGAGAGGAAGAATCTGAGGAAGAATATCACGAGATGGAAGGAGATCCATCTAATCCAGGAGGAGGGGTTGACAATAACCCACAGCAGAGGAGAGTATTGGCCTCCTATACCTTTGCAAATGCTAGACATTGTGGAAGCAGCATTCTCACCCCTAATGTCAATGCAAATAACTTTGAACTGAAGCCACAACTCATTACATTGGTCCAAAACAACTGCTCGTTTGGGGGAGGACCATTGGAGGATCCAAATCAACATCTATCTACATTCTTAAGGATTTGTGACACTGTCAAGTCCAATGGCGTGAATCCTGAAACTTACAAGCTTCTGCTGTTCCCATTCTCATTAAGGGACAAGGCCGCACAATGGCTTGAAACTTTTCCCCAAGGAAGCATCACTAGTTGGGATGACTTGGTAACTAAATTTCTAGCCAAATTCTATCCACCTCAAAGAGTCATCAGGCTGAAGACTGAGGTGCAAACATTCACACAATTGGATGCTGAAAATCTGTATGAAGCATGGGAGAGATACAAGGCTCTGCTGAGGAAATGTCCACCAGAAATGTTCACTGAGTGGGACAAGCTACAGAACTTCTATGAAGGACTCACTCTAAAGGCTCAAGAATCACTTGACCACTCAGTTGGAGGATCATTGCAACTGATGAAAACAGCAGAAGAAGCTCAAAATCTTATTGACATGATGGCCAACAATCAATATTTCTTCGCTCATCAAAGAAATCGCCAACCATCGCAAAGGAGAGGAGTAATGGAGCTAGAAGGAGTGGACTCAATCTTGGCTCAAAACAAGATGATGCAGCAGCAAATTCAACAACAATTTGAGCAAATGGCCAAGAGGATTGATAGCCTCCAAGTTGCAGCAGTTAACACAAGCCAACCATCATCCACATGGGGGCAAAATGAAGAAACTCAAGAGGAGCAGCAGCAAGAACAAGTCCAATACATGCACAACCAAAATTCTAGACAGAATGAAGTGTATGGTGACACATACAATCCATCCTGGAAGAACCACCCAAACCTCAGATGGGGAGATAATCACAACCAGAACCAACAACCATGGCAGAGGAACTCAAACCAAAATACTTCAAGAAACAACCAAAACCACAACCAGCAGCAAACTAACCAAAACCCCTACAGAAAGCCTCAAAACAACTACCCCAACCCCAACCATTACCAATCTAATAACCAACCCACCAACCAAAATACCCACCATCCACCATCCACATCTCACAACCCACCGCAAGCATCACCTGAATCTCAAAGACTCACCAACTTGGAAACCTTGATAGACAAAATGTGGAAACAACAAGAAATGACAACCAAGAACCATGAAGCCTCCATGAAGAGCCTAGAGAGGCAAATTGGGCAAATCTCCAAACAGATTTCTGTTGAGAGACCTTCAAGCTCACTGCCGAGTGACACAATCCCAAATCCTAAGGAAGAATGCAAGGCAATACAATTAAGGAGTGGGAGAACATTGATGAGCAACAATGACACTACAAAGAAGCAAGTAGAGAGCAGCAAAAGACCAATAGAAGAGAAACAGCTAACACACACAGAGGGAGCCAATGATGATGATGCAATGGCAAGCAAGCAAGCTTCAAAGCAAACTCAAGAAAAGGAGGAACAATCAAAAATTCCAAAAAAGGGGAATGAAGCAATTGAAGAGCCAACCAAAAATCAAAAGCAACAAGCAGAGAAGACCTTTGTACCTCCACTGCCATATCCCCAGAGATTCAACAAGGAGGCAAAGGACCAACAATTTCACAAGTTCCTTGAGACTTTCAAAAAGCTGGAAATCAATATTCCCTTGGCTGAAGCACTTGAGCAAATGCCTCTGTATGCCAAGTTTTTGAAGGAGCTTATCAACAAAAAAAGAAGTTGGAATGAGAAAGAGACCATACTGCTTACTGAGGAATGCAGGGTTTTGATTCAAAAAGGGCTTCCTCCTAAGCTTGAAGACCCAGGAAGCTTTTTGCTGCCTTGCACCGTTGGGGAATTAACTATCACTAAGGCAATGTGCAATCTAGGAGCAAGTATTAACTTAATTCCCTCCTCTTTGGTAAAAAAACTGCATATAGAGGAAGTTAAACCGGTACAGATGTCTCTAGTGCTGGTAGATAAGTCAATGGTATACCCCAGGGGTGTAATTGAAAATCTTCTAGTCAAAGTGGACAAATTCATATACCCTGCAGATTTTGTGGTTCTAGATTCAAATGAGGATGAAAGTGACTCCATCATACTTAGGAGACCGTTCTTGGCCACTGCCAGGGCTATCATAGACGTAGAACAAGGAGAATTAACTCTCATAATGCATGATAAGAGTGTCACTCTGAAAGTATTACCAGAAGCGCAGTTCAATGATGAGAAGAAAGATTATATGGAATTCGACAAGGAAGAATCACAGTTAAAGGAAGAAAGCAACAAGGTGATTCACAGCAACATCCCAAGGCAAAAGATTGTGCAGAAAGATGAAGAAGTTTAAGAGGATACTGGAATATTAGCCACTAAGAAGAGAGATCTCCAAAGTAAGTCTACAGCCAGAGAAGAAAGATCAACAAAAAAGGGGAAGAAACACAGAAACAAAACAAAAAGAGGTTGAAAGAACAGAAAGATTCCAACAGAAGGGCTTTCTAAAGGTGATCAAGTGCAATTAATTTATCAACAACTAGGAGCAAGCCAACAGACTGATGATTACTACACTGTCAGCAATATACTCTCATTAGAGCATGCTGAAATTGAACACCAAGGAACAAAGAGGAGGATCACAGTCAGGGGAGACAAGTTGAGGCACTACAATCATCAACCACCATAAAAGAAAGCCCCAATGTCAAGCTAGTGACAATAAAAGAGCGCTCCATGGGAGGCAACCCATGATTTAAGATTCATGTCATTTTAAATTCAATAAGCTATGATCACCTGAGCATGAATTTTTTTTTCCTGGACGTACTTAATGAATGCATGCAATTTTTTTTAAACATATGCTAAGACTTCTAAAGTTTGGTGTACCTTCAAGCACACCAAACCAGTGTTACAAACATTTTCATACTATATGCCTAGCATATGACCAAACACTAAGTTTGGTGTTTTTCTTCTCATGAAAATTAAAAATCATGCATCAATGGTCATACATTGTCTCTTTCTGAGACTTTTCAATTAAAAGGAAATCATATTCTGTGATGAAGGCATCAATTGTGATTAACTACTAGCATCTCACATTTACCCCTTAAGCAAGAGACAAGTTTGGTGTTCATCAAACCTTGATGCACTGATTAAGGGACACAATTGATCCTTCATGAAAAAAAAAGAGAGAAAAAGGAAAATTATGATGAAAACATTTCTTATAAACATTTAACCAAGAGTGACATTGGGATTTCAAAAACACTAGTTGGAGGAAGAAACATTTTTAAACTATATGACCAAACATTAAGTTTGGTGTCCTCCAAGAAAAGTCACGGTCACAATGGATATAAGGAATGAGAGTTCATATAGTTGTGAATAAAGGAAGCATTCTTGCCACGGTTTGATAATGTTGATCCTTGATGTCTTGTTGTGATGACTAGGTGGTCAAAGAACACTCAATGAAAGAGACAAGACAAAGGAAGAGCATAGCATGAGGAAAAAATCCCATCACATGTCTCAAAAAGTGAATCTTCCACTCCTTGGAATGATCACAGTATAGACCATTGAAGAAGCAAGTTTTGTCTTCATTCACCCTCACATGCACACCTTTGATTCACATAGTGTCCAATTGCATCCCAGCCTTCCATTATTCGTTTAAGTAACACACCACCTTCAAGCCATGCACATAACCGAATCGTTGCATACCTCTGCACTCCAACCATTCAAACTCCATTCCCATCATCATTCTTCATCATATAAGCTCAGCCTCAATCACTTTTCTTGTCAAAATCTCCAACTTTCTTCACACTCCCTTTAACCCCAAAGAGATCACACAACCAAGTGATCATGGCCTCTTCCTCAAGAACCAAACGAAGAAAAGGGAAAGATCCCATGATGGAGGAGAGTAAACATGAATATGACCGATGGAGATTTAGATCTTGGTTCCATCAATTACAACTTCAATGGATGAATGAGAAGAAGATATATCCAGAGGTTCCTTTCATGCTACCAGATGAAGGGTGCCAAGAAATGAAGGACAAGATTAGAAAGAGGAAATGGGAAGAACTCGTCTCACCTATCACTCGAGTCAATGCAAATATCATAAGAGAGTTCTATGCCAATATCCCAAGACTTGACATGGGTGAAGCCCCAACGTACAAGAGTTATGTACGGGGGATGGAAGTAGACTTTAGCTCAGACGCCATCAAGAAAGTATTGGGACTAAAATCAGTCCGCTTTAGTGAACCTGGATACCACCAAAGGGTGAATGGAGATCCGGATTATGATAGAATTTCTAGAGATATTTGTATGGAGAACTCAGAGTGGGAAGGAGATGCCAAGAACAAATACAAGTATCTGAGGAGAGGAAACCTTACCCCGGAAGCAAAGGGATGGTATGAGCTATTGAAAAGATCAATTTTGGGCACAGTAAACACCTCAGAAGTCAACAGGAAGAGAGCTATTATGTCGCATTGCATTATTATGGGAGGAGAGGTGAAGGTTCATGAAATCCTTTCAAAAGACATTCAAAAACTTGCAGAGAAGAATTTGGCCGGGTCTTGGTTGTACTACCCAAGCACCATTATGAGGTTGTGCACAAAAGCTAAAGTACCAATGGAGGACGAGAATCCAACATGGTTGAACCCGGGTATGCCTATAACCATTGAAAGAATGATGATAGCTACTGAAGCGCATCAATGCCGAAGACCACATGGAAGAAGGCAAAGAGAAGAACCAATGGAAGAAGAAGAGTTACAAGAGGAAGAAGAACCACAAGAGGAAGAGGAACAGCAACACAGTCCATCACACAACACTCTGGACATGACTCAGATGTAGGAAGCAATTGGAAGATTATCACAACAGTACATGAGAATTCAAGAAAGGCAAGAAGAATACCATTCACTATACATGAAAAACCAACAAGAGCAAGAAGAATGGGAGCTAAGAATGATGAACAAATAAAGTGAGTTTGAGTCAAAATTCTTTGCGATGCAAGAGGAGCATGCCTTCCAATCTCACGAATCGTTTGGAAAGTTGGCACAAATGCAAGCTGAAAATCTGAGGGCTCTCAAAGAGTTCACAACACTCCAAGATGCAAGATATGAAGTCCAAGCCGACTACAACATAAATAGTCAAATCAAACTGAACTATATTGGAGAGCATCTGCACAACATGGATCCAACATTTCCAACTTTCGATGAATTCTTCAAAAGGAGAAGTGAGATAGAAGTAAGCAATGCTATGAAGCTTGAAGATAGAGTAGAGGAGGCGATGAATAAAATTGGGTTCTGGCAGGATCAACAGACAACAGACATGGACACAGGGAACACCAGCAACCAAGTGTATGAAAGAAGAAAGAAAAAGCATGACAAATGAAAGGTGGACTTGCTCCTTGTTCATCACTACAAAGAAAAAAGCATGCATCTTATCTGTTTAAAATAGTCTTTGCATTATGTTTGTTTCAATTTAAAATAAGTAAGCTAGTCTAATTGTGTGCTTGTGTGTTTACTTTCACTTAACAAAAAGCATGCTTTGTCCCCTGCATTTTCAATTCAATAAAAGAAATGTTTGAATGTGAAGTGAGATAGTTCTCTGTTAGATAGAAGTACAATAAAAGTAAGTGGTGGTATGTATGTGTGATTGTATGATAGCTCACTTTTAGTGAATAAGAGAACTAGGATGTCTCCTTTTAAGCAGAAAGTAGTTCACTGTCTATGAATCTCAATCAAATAAAAGTCCTTGGTTAAAAAGAAAAACAAACAGAGAAAAGAAAAAGCCAAAAATGGGCAATAGAATAAAAGAAAAAAAAAAGAAACAAAGCTAGACACCAATAGCTTGAACCTTAGAATATATGCCTGTGGTGTCTTTGTACTGGGATCTGCTTGGATTATTAAGTTCTTTGGAGTGCATCAACACTTGGTGACTTGGGTTAACTAACCCGGGATCATCAGCTGAAAGTCCACTATCAAGAGCAACCTAACTACAAGGCATTTAGTAACCCAAAGAGGTGCTGGGCATCAATGTTCTAAGAAGGAATGTGAGCCAAGTGTCTATAGTGAATAATGTGTCAAGTATAAAGAAAGAAAAGAACTTGTTACACATGACACTGAACTAAAGCTTTTAAAAAAAAAAAATAATAGTCAAGGACAAAGGAATAATGAGAGGTCATAGAAGTGTGTTGCTTGATGCTTGAAGGGGACTTTCTAGGCCTAAAAGTCACATATCCACAGAAAACCCCATGAACTACCAATAATACTCTGCTAGCATGAACATCCTCTTCGATTTCATTCTTTCTTCTCAATAATTCTTTTCTTGCTTGGGGACAAGCAAGTTTTAAGTTTGGTGTTGTGATGACAAGTCATCTTAGCCTAGTTTCACTAGCCTTTTTCTTTTGTTTTCAATTGATTTATGCACTTTCTTGAGCCATAAGCAAGCCAATTGGGTAGATTTCCATGTCTCCTTTGATTTAATCAACCATGTATGAATTAATGCAATTTCATGAGATTTTATGCTATAATTGTCATATATTATGAAAGAATAACAAACTCATGATTTTGAGCAAAGCTTTGATGTGTTTGGTTGATTAATGATAGGTGAAAAGAGTTTTGAAGAAGGTTGAAGAAAGAAGGAAGGGTTAGGAGCAAGAGAAAACAAAAAGTTTGAGCCAAAGTTTGATCTCAAACTTTAGCTCAAACTTTTAAAAGAGTTGAAAACACTCCAGAGGAAAAAAGCTTGAGCAAAAGTTTGACCTCAAACCTTAGCTCAAACTTTTGGGATCACAAAATCAATACCCTGGAGAAAAAAGCTTGCGCCAACGTTTGAGGTTAAACTTTTGCTCAAACGTTGGCGCCACACTTGCACACCCTGGAGGAAAAAGCTCGCGCCAACGTTTGAGGTCAAACTTTTGCTCAAACGTTGGCGCAACACACATTTACAAGGGGGCCAACGTTTGAGCAAAAGTTTGACCTCAAACTTTGGCTCAAACGTTGGTAGCAGCAAGGAAGCTTAGCTGATGTGAAAAGTTTGAGTAAAAGTTTGACCTCAAACTTTTACTCAAACTTTTACTCAAGCTTTTATGTTTTTCAACCCGGTTCACAATGGATCTTTCTCCAACTCCAAGAGCAATCAACCAAGGCCTTTATGAACCCAATTCCATCAAGAACAAAGGCCCAATTCAAGGCTTGAAGACCATTTGAAGAAAGTGTATAAATAGCTTAGGATTTAAGTTTTGAGAGAGCTTCCTTTTAGAATTTTCATAACACTTACAGTAGAGAACTCACTTTACATTTTTTTGTTTTGCTGTTTTAGAATTCTAGAGAATTGGGGAGGAGAATTGATCTCTCTTCTTCCTGGTTCTTGTTGAGCACTCTTTACTTTTCTTGCTTGGGATCTTAGGTGGAGAATTGAAGAACATCTGTTTCAATCTCACCTTTGGATCTTGTTTAATTTTCTGCATAATCAAAATTCAATTTCTGTTCATTGCTTCTTCTTCTATTCTCTCTGCAATTTACATTTCCCTTGCAATTGTTCTTGCTGGATCTAGGAAGGCAGTGGGATCTAGACTTGGTTATCTAGTCTCTTGGGTCCTGAGATCTACAGCTTTAAATTTCAATTTTCCTGTTTCGTTGCTACACCAAGCTGATTTCCATTTTTGTCAAGATCCGGTTCAATTGAATCCATCTTCGACATTCCTGTTTGTTGCAATTTATTGTTCCTTGTTTAATTTCTGCAAATCCAATTCCCAATTCCCTTTACAATTCAAGCCATTTACATTTCTTGCACTTTAAGATTCTGCAATTTACATTTCTTGCAATCTAAGTTTCTGAAATTTACATTACTTGTTCTTTAAGATTTAGCTTATTTACTTTCTTTGCTCTTTAATTTTCTGCAATCTACCCTTCTCCCTTTTAATTTCATGCAATTTAAATTCTGTCGAATACAAACCACTCAAATCAACTCTTGATTCGCTTGACTAAATCAACCACTAAACTAAAATTGCTCAATCCTTCAATCCCTGTGAGATCGACCTCACTCCCGTGAGTTTTATTACTTGACACGACCCGGTGCACTTGCCGGTTAGTTTTGTATATTTGGAATTCGTTTTTTGTTTTCCAAAAATACGCATCACTCCTGTGGGAGTCCATGAAACTGACAATTCTATTATACCAGAGTGACCAATTGAGCCTTGAGCTCAAAATTATTGCCACCAATGGCAGGTACTGCTATACTGCGCCCATAAAAGTCAGCAGTGGTTGCAGTGTGTGAGCCAAGCACCTTCCTTGCTTTCTTTTCAGCATTCAGATTAGCTACCATAGTGGTTTCTTCAACTTCCTTCTCAAGGGTTTCCGTGAGATTCTCTTTGGCTTTGTAAGCTTTGGTTTGTTCCAAACGCAGCCTTAAGGTCCTCTCAAGCTCAGGATCTAAATCGAAAAAGGGTTCCTTATCCCTGTTCCTACTCATAAACAACAGGAAACAAAGAAAAAATGGGAGTCTCTATGTCAGAGTATAGAGATCTCCCAGTGAGATATCCTAAAAAGAAATAAAATAAGATAAAGTAAGCAATTAACAAAAAAGAGAAAAATTGAAAACTAAGGAAAGTAAATAAGATAGAATTCGAAAATCAAGAAAAAGATAATTAAACAAAAACTAGTAAAAATACCTAATCTAAGTAAAAAGACAACCGGTAGTTGTCAATCATGTACAATCCCTAGCAACGGCACCAAAAACTTAGCGCGCGAAATTAGAACTCGCACAACTTTACCGGCAAGTACATAGGGTCATCCATGTAATACCTCAGGTGAGTGAGGGTCGATCCCATGAGGATTGTCAGACTGAGCAAGCAATAGTTATCCTGTTGGACTTAGTTAGGCAAACAGTAAAAGGTGGTTGTTATTGTAAAACGCATAAGTAGTGAAAAGCAAGTAAATAAAGCAAATAAACAGGTTTAGTGTAAAACAATAATGAGAAAACAATTAAGGTCTCGAAGATGTTTACTTTTCTGGATTAAAACGTCTTACCAACTATTTTAACTATGAGTGATTCATTCTATGGCAAACCATAAGTGACTAAACCCTAATCTCTTAGTGATTTAATTTCCTCTAATCCTCATCAAAAGCCACTCTCGAGGTCATTCAATTCAAATCAGAGGGTGAAGTTCGTAAAACTAGCATAGCGCAATAAAAACCTTAATTACCCAAAGCTAACAGGATTTTATGTCACACATCCCAATTAGTCCAGGAAATTCGCAATTTAGGAGGAGTGTTTTCAAACTGTAGCTCAAGCGAGATAGCTCTCTCGAGAATCACAAGAGCTCATGTAGAATAAGGGTCATACTCTCGTTCCACCCAGATTCATAAGATTAAGAACGAAAACAACACCTTAGAATTGAATCAAACATTAATTAAAATAAAAGAATAATAATCTTAATCCATAGAAATAAACAGAGCTCCCAACCTTAACCAAGAGGTTTTGTTAGTCATGACTTACAAAGAAAACAGGGTTCTGAAAAGATGCGGAAGGAAGAATATCCTCAACCTAATTAATCTTCTCCTTTAAATACTAACCTAATAATAAATGATAACCTAAAGGATATTATTTTAAAATAAAGATTACAAAGATAAAATAAGATAGAACTAATAAGTGCTAAATCCACTTGGAGGCCCAATTGATTGTGAAACGGACTGCATGCTGGCATTCAGCGCCAGGATTGGGCGTTGAACACCAGAGAGGGGGAAGCACTTTTGATTTCATACCCCCTGCTAGCGTTGAACGCCAGGTGGGTGTTTAGCATCCAGGGGGTAGCTACCAGCATTTTCCTTTCTTGCTCCAAGCTTTTCCAAACTGCTCCAAATTTTACCTAAAACCATAAAAACATGAGAAAAACTCAAAGTAGCATCCAAAGGTGATTTTTGTACTAAAATCAAGTGAAAGTATTTAAAATCTAACTAAAAACAATATAAAAACAACTAGAAAAAGAGTATAAGATGCTCACGCATCACAGAGGGTCTTTTTTATCTGCTCCAAAAAGGAGAACAGAGCTTGAAAATTTCAAGTTTGATGCTTAATCATAGATATCCGAAAGCCAATCATCCATTCTTTGCAAATGATTCAATTCTATTTAGTAAAGCTTTTGAAGAGGGTTGTCAGAACCTAATTCACATACTACAAGTATATGACGAGATTGATAATGAAGGGAATTTATCGTCGATCTAGATTTTCACAGAATAGAATTCCATCGTTGAAAGTATAATCTAGACCAACAATGAATTCCCCAATCAAATGTTAAATTCAAAACATATAAACCGAGATCAAGAGTAATCTGATGACAAGTCATCTTAGCCTAGTTTCACTAGCCTTTTTCTTTTGTTTTCATTTAGTTTTATGCACTTTCTTGCATTATAAATTAGCCATTTGAATTAGAATTGCATGGTTTCCTTAAATCAATCAACCACCTTTTAATTGATACAAAATCATGAGGTTCAAGCTAATTTTAGTTGATAATTAATTGATTTATAAACCTTGTGAATTTTGTGATACTTTGATTGGTTGTTTTGATTACTTGTAGGTGAAGAAAGGAAACAAAAGGTGTGCCAACATTATGGAAGAAGGTTGCAAGAATGGGTTTGAGAAAATGGAATTCACGTTTGAGCTAACGTTTGCCTCAAACGTCAACTCAAACGTGAGTAGCAGTTGAAAAACACCCTGGGGAAAAGCCAACGTTTGCGCCAACGTTTGCCTCAAACGTGAGGTCAAACGTTGGCGCCAAAGAGAAGAGAAATGGCATCCCTAGAGGCAGCAACGTTTGAGCCAGCGTTTGACTTAAACGTGAGGTCAAACGTTGGCACCAAACAGCATGAAGGGGCATACTTCAAACAAGAATAACTTGAGTTGTAGATGTCCAATTGAGGTGATTCCAAGTGGGTTAGAAAGCTGACATTCAGAGCTTTCCAACCATATATAATAGTCTCTATTGGGCACAAAATTGGCAATACGACAAGAGGACAAAGTAGCCCCCAAGAAGCATACAAGAAGGGAGGTCCACGTTTGAGCTCACGTTTGACCTCAAACGTTGAGCCAAACGTGGAAGACAGCACATGGCCTAGCTGCATAATGCCTCACTCAAGTAACGTTTGAGTCAACGTTTGCCTCAAACGTTGGCTCAAACGTGAATGGTTCATGGCCTGGTTCACTAATGGATTTCCTCCCAACACCAAGAGCAATCAACAGAGGCCACTATCAACCCAATTCCATCAAGGCTAAAGGCCCAATTCAAGGCTTAATGATCATTTGAAGAAAGTGTATAAATAGCTTAGGATTTGAAGTTTTTAGAGAGCTTCCCTTTTCATTTTTCAGAATAGCTTTCTTTTCAGTTTTGCTCAGAGTTCACTTTATTTTTCTTAGCATTGTTGTTTAATTTCAAGAGAATTTGGGAGGAGAATTGATCTCTCTTCTTCCTTGTTCTTGCCCAGCACTCTTTACTTTTCTTGTCTTAGATTTTGGGTGGAGAATTGAAGAAATTCTGTTTCAATCTCACCTTGGGATCTTGTTTAATTTTCTGCTTAATTGAATTTCAGTTTCGGTTCATTGCTTTTCATCTACTTTCTTTGCAATTTACAATTTTCTTTGCAATTGTTCTTGTTGGATCTAGGAAGGCATTGAGATCTAGACTTGGTTTTCTAGTCTCTTGGGTCCTGAGGTCCGAATTCCCCATTTCCCATTCCCTGTTTTGCTCATTTACAATTCTGTTTCTAGATCTGATTAAATCCAAGTGTTCTTCTATTCCTCTGCTTGTTGCAATTTTACATTTCCTTGTTTAATTTCTGCAAATCCAACTCCCCATTCCCTTTACAATTCAAGTCATTTACATTTCTTGCACTTTAAGATTTTGTAATTTACATTTCTTGCATTCTATGTTTCTGCCATTTAATTTCTTGTTCTTTAAGATTCAGCACTTTTATTTTCCGTTCTCTTTAATTTTCTGCAATTTACCCCTCTCCCTTTACTTTTCATGCAATTTAATTTCTGTTAATCACAAATCACTCAACCAACACTTGATTCGCTTGACTAAATCAACCACTATACTAAAATTGCTCAATCCTTCAATCCCTGTGGGATCAACCTCACTCACGTGAGTTATTATTACTTGATGCAACCCGGTGCACTTGCCGGTGAGTTTTGTGTCGGATCATTTTCCGCACATCAAGTTTTTGGCGCCATTGCCGGGGATTGATTAGATTGACAATGATTAAGTGAAGTGGCAATTTAGATCAAGCACTTTTTCTTTAATTTTTGACTGACACACTAACTGTTTGAATTTTTGCCTGAGCTAATTGAAACCTCACTTTAGCAATAGAGTGAAGTTTCCTT
Organism: Arachis ipaensis; assembly: GCF_059453495.1. Classification (NCBI taxonomy): domain Eukaryota; kingdom Viridiplantae; phylum Streptophyta; class Magnoliopsida; order Fabales; family Fabaceae; genus Arachis; species Arachis ipaensis. The sequence goes on from NC_142438.1 coordinate 74,555,215, forward strand.
GGTTTATCTTGCTGAATATGATTCTCATAGCTTGATAAATAAACGAGAGAAGTGATTTTTGTTCATTAATCTCTCAAGTTTACCAACTGTTTGACACATGGTGTCAACTAATCCTCTGACTACATTCTGGCATGAGAATATCCAATTTTCATTTGGATTGTTTGTGATTGTGCAGGTCATGGAGGAAAGGAATCCTACAGCAAGAGGAGAAAAACTGAGGCATTATGATTTCCAGCCTCCATAATCAAAGAGCAAGATGTCAAGCTAGTGACAATAAAAGAGCACTTGTTGGGAGGCAACCCAACCTGAGGTAGTTTTCTTTCCATAGTTATTTTAATAAAAAGGTTAATTAACTTCATCTATATTGCAAGAAGCTAAGTTTGGTGTTACACACCAAAACAATCTAAGGGAGAATGAAGGATTCTAAGTTTGGTGTTCCACCAAAATTACATCATAAAACGCATTCTCACTTTCTGCATAATGCTAGCTTCAAGCATTTAGATAAACTAGTTAACTATTCTGCTGTTTCCTAGTTTTCAGTTTATTACTTTTGAAAAAGAAAAAAAAAAGTTTCACACATGGTTAATCTGATGCATGAGAACCATTGGCAAGGTACTAAGTTTGGTGTTCCCACACCAAAGTAAGTTCAAAAAGCCCACAAATAAATCATGCATGCTAACCATTTTTCAAGTGCTTGGGGAACAAGCAACTTTCAATATCATTGCAGAGGTCCATACAAGCTTTTGGAAGGATTAAGCATCATCAACCAAAGAGATGAAAGAGGAATGTGTGGATCAGTGATGATGATGATGAGGAGTAAAGCAAGCAAACTCCATAAGGTTGTATTGTTAAGTGATTACCTTACATCAAACACTGCTATGATTGAGAGTGGTTTTGTTTCCCTGATTATCTGTCTGCATAGCATAGTTTTTCTGTAATTCAATAAGCAAGATGCTTGATTATTCACAACATTTTTCTCTTCAAAACTTGTTTGTACTCAATGATTCAAGAATTGCATCACATGAAAGTTCTTTGAAAAGAAGGATTGAGGAATTAAACAATTTTGAGGCAAGCAAAAGATTAGGAGAAGTGGCGGTTCTAGTTGTATGAATATGTATTGAGGTTGCATGCTTGTGAAAACTTGCATGAGAGCTCATAGGCAGGACATGAAGTTCAAAGAAGTATTGTGGAGATTCTCAAAAATCTATTGATCCAAGAAGCAGCAAACAAAACAAAAGAAAGAAAAGAAAATACAAAGACAAAAAGAACATGACCCAAGGCTCTGAGCATCAATTACTAGGCAGAAAAGAAAGAAGAAACAATGACTCAAAGAATTGTTAGCCTAGTAAAATGCTTGTGGTTGAGTTGTGTCAAAGAAAGAGGCTTGAGTAAGTAAATCCCTAGGGGTGCTTCAACACCTAATACCTTAAAACCAACTGGTTTAGGAGTATTGATTGAAAGCTTATCTAAAGAGCCGCTTTGAGACATGACACTTAGAGTCAAGGCCAAAGCAAAGAAACTATAAGCTGCTTCAAGGTGACTACATATAAAGAGATCTCCATGATACCATTTGGATGAAAATCCTAAGACCTAAGACTCCCAATATGTGAGGACTAGTAAGCACTGAAACCCTTGTATGAGCATATAATTTAGAGTTCACCCCACTGTTACTTAATCACTGCACTCACAGGACTTTACAAGTTGTTCTTCAATCCGTCTTAATTAAAAGAACCTTGAGCATAATTCTTTTCTTGCTTGGGGACAAGCAAGCTTTAAGTTTGGTGTTGTGATGACAAGTCATCTTAGCCTAGTTTCACTAGCCTTTTTCTTTTGTTTTCATTTAGTTTTATGCACTTTCTTGCATTATAAATTAGCCATTTGAATTGGAATTGCATGGTTTCCTTAAATCAATCAACCACCTTTTAATTGATACAAAATCATGAGGTTCAAGCTAATTTTAGTTGATAATTAATTGATTTATAAACCTTGTGAATTTTGTGATACTTTGATTGGTTGTTTTGATTACTTGTAGGTGAAGAAAGGAAACAAAAGGTGTGCCAACATTATGGAAGAAGGTTGCAAGAATGGGTTTGAGAAAATGGAATTCACGTTTGAGCTAACGTTTTCCTCAAACGTCAACTCAAACGTGAGTAGCAGTTGAAAAACACCCTGGGGAAAAGCCAACGTTTGCGCCAACGTTTGCCTCAAACGTGAGGTCAAATGTTGGCGCCAAAGAGAAGAGAAATGGCATCCCTGGAGGCAGCAACGTTTGAGCCAACGTTTGACTCAAACGTGAGGTCAAACGTTGGCACCAAACAGCATGAAGGGGCATACTTCAAACAAGAATAACTTGAGTTGTAGATGTCCAATTGAGGTGATTCTAAGTGGGTTAGAAAGCTGACATTCAGAGCTTTCCAACCATATATAATAGTCTCTATTGGGCACAAAATTGGCAACACGACAAGAGGACAAAGTAGCCCCCAAGAAGCATACAAGAAGGGAGGTCCACGTTTGAGCTCACGTTTGACCTCAAACGTTGAGCCAAACGTGGAAGACAGCACATGGCCTAGCTGCATAATGCCTCACTCAAGTAACGTTTGAGTCAACGTTTGCCTCAAACGTTGGCTCAAACGTGAATGGTTCATGGCCTGGTTCACTAATGGATTTCCTCCCAACACCAAGAGCAATCAACAGAGGCCACTATCAACCCAATTCCATCAAGGCTAAAGGCCCAATTCAAGGCTTAATGATCATTTGAAGAAAGTGTATAAATAGCTTAGGATTTGAAGTTTTTAGAGAGCTTCCCTTTTCATTTTTCAGAATAGCTTTCTTTTCAGTTTTGCTCAGAGTTCACTTTATTTTTCTTAGCATTGTTGTTTAATTCAAGAGAATTTGGGAGGAGAATTGATCTCTCTTCTTCCTTGTTCTTGCCCAGCACTCTTTACTTTTCTTGTCTTGGATTTTGGGTGGAGAATTGAAGAAATTCTGTTTCAATCTCACCTTGGGATCTTGTTTAATTTTCTGCTTAATTGAATTTCAGTTTCGGTTCATTGCTTTTCATCTACTTTCTTTGCAATTTACAATTTTCTTTGCAATTGTTCTTGTTGGATCTAGGAAGGCATTGAGATCTAGACTTGGTTTTCTAGTCTCTTGGGTCCTGAGGTCCGAATTCCCCATTTCCCATTCCCTGTTTTGCTCATTTACAATTCTGTTTCTAGATCTGATTAAATCCAAGTGTTCTTCTATTCCTCTGCTTGTTGCAATTTTACATTTCCTTGTTTAATTTCTGCAAATCCAACTCCCCATTCCCTTTACAATTCAAGTCATTTACATTTCTTGCACTTTAAGATTTTGCAATTTACATTTCTTGCATTCTAAGTTTCTGCCATTTAATTTCTTGTTCTTTAAGATTCAGCACTTTTATTTTCCGTTCTCTTTAATTTTCTGCAATTTACCCCTCTCCCTTTACTTTTCATGCAATTTAATTTCTGTTAATCACAAATCACTCAACCAACACTTGATTCGCTTGACTAAATCAACCACTAAACTAAAATTGCTCAATCCTTCAATCCCTGTGGGATCGACCTCACTCACGTGAGTTATTATTACTTGATGCGACCCGGTGCACTTGCCGGTGAGTTTTGTGTCGGATCGTTTTCCGCACATCATAATCCAACCTCGGGTCCTTCTCCCTAGGATGTAATTGGAAGTGTTACGCTTTCGGTTGTGGAGGCAAAAGGGTTTTGTAAATCAAAGAACTAAGCAATAAAAGAACTAAGAGATGATCAAAATTGTAAATTAATGTAAGTAAAGAGAAACAAGATCAAAACTAGTAAAAATGTTATAAATGCAATAAAGAGCCTTGACATGGGAGTGAGAATCTAAGGAATCCTATCATCGCCACAACAACAACTTTGATAATTATGATGAGTCAATCTCGTCTAGTTAACCCCTAACATCGAGGAGTAAGTCAAGCAAGCATAATTGACCTTAATCCATAAGTCCTAGCTAACTTACCAAACTAGTTGATAAAAAGCTAGCGTCAATGGAAACAAGAATCAACTAACTACCCAAGAATTATCACTAAATGTCAGACATTATGACTCTAGTATCCTAGGAACTCAAACCACAAGCCAAGGTGGGAAAATATACTCAAAACTCATAATTGGCATTTTCACAAACACCTTGTGTGCATAAAAGTAAAACATGAAAAATTGCAAAGTAAAATGGAAAACTATAACCAACTATCAACAAAATCAAATATAGACAAGCAATAAAGCATCAAAGAAGCATGAAACATAAATTCATTGATCAAAACTTCAAGAAACACAAAATTGCAAATATGAACAAGTAACTTGAACCAAAAGGAAATGCAAGTAAAAGTGCTATAATTAAAGAGAAAATTGAGAGTACTTACAATTAAAGAAGCAAAATCAAAGATCAAGGCTTGCTATAAAATGCTACAACGGAAATTGATAAACCCTAGGAGAGCATTCTACTCTACACTACTCCTACTCCTATGGAAGCTTCCTATACTACTACTTCCTAATGAAAACCTAATGTCTTGATATGTGTTGATATCCCCTTCATATAGTACTTCAATTCAGCATTGGAGCCTCCAATATTGAGCCAAAAGCCCTCAGAAATTATGCAGCACGTGTTTCATTAATGAATTCACATGCAGGGTCTTGTGCGTACGTACAGATGTGTGCGTACGCACACTTGGCTGAAAGTTGACCTGTGCGTACGCACAGGTACTCATGCGCACGCACACATAGAAATTCTTTCTTGTGCGCACGCACACTTCGCTGTGTGTGCTTTTTCCTTGTTTTCTTCATGTTTTCTCCCTTGTAAACATGCTTTCTTCCACTTTTGGCTATCCATTCTTGCCTCTAAGGCCTGAAAGCACTCAGTAAACATGTCATGGCATCAAATGGAATAAAAGTGAAATTAAATTGCTCATTTCAGGCACAAAATTGCATGTTTTCACATTTAGGATCAAATTGGGGACAAAACACAAAAGTATGCTATTTTGGTGCTTAAGTGTGAGTTCATGTGCTAGAAGCCATCCAAATTGAGTCAAAATATACCATCAAATATGGACTCGTCAAATCCCCCACACTTAAACAATAACATGTCCTCATGCTAAACCAACAAGGAGAATGATCAAAAAGGGGTAATCAACTTATTAAATGCAACTACCTATATGCATGCAAGTATGTATGTACTATCCATACATATATATCTATCTATAGTATCTATATGAAATTGGTGAAAACAAACAATCAAATTCCCAAGCAAGTATAGACAAATAGGGCAAAGCGAGGAAATAATCTATTGCAACCAAAATCTAAAGAATTGATTCAAGACATCAAAATGAAGCAACTTGCAAGAATACATGATAAGAGGTATGGAAACATAGAGTTGAGTAATTGAACCCTCACTAGGTGTGTATACACTCTAATCACTCGGTGTCTAGGGTCAATTCACTCAAATTTCCTCTAATAATGTTTTCAAGGATTTGCTTTTCATCTAACAATCAACAACAAGTGATGCATGAATGCAGTTATCATGAGGATTCCATATGGTTGTAATGGGGTTAGGGTCAAGGTGGGATAGATATGGCTAAGTGGACTAAAATGATTGAATCCTTGATTAGTTTAAGTATCCGACTTAACCTATATCAACCAAATCAAAATAAAATGCAATCCTAACCTTCCATCATTTCTTTTTTACAAACACTCATGTATGATTTATCATTCACATCACATATGCATTTCTTATTCATTTTCCTTCACTTAGGGGTAACATTTATCCCCTTTTTATGATGATTTTTTTTTGAATGAAAGTAAAATGCATATGGTTTTAGTAGTTCATACATGATTGTTCCCATTTTCGTAAATTTTCAATGAAATACCCAAATTAAACATTTTCATTCACTACCAATGTTTTCCAGAATTCCCCCACACTTAAATGAAACACACTCCTCAACCTAAGCTAATCAAAGATACAATCCAAGGTAAATCATGGTTTTTCACTTAAGGTTGTAATGTGCTAATATCAAGAACAATGGGGTAGATAAAGTTCAAAAGGGGTTAACAATGGTAGATGCAATGGGTAGGCTATATGGGTAAGTAAGCTTTTATCAAAGATGGTTTCAATCATCCTCAATGCACTTCAAAACATCAATCATTGGACGTAAAGAATTAAGCAAAACCAAGATTACAATCATAGAAAAGATATAACACACACAATGAACAAAATTAGTGGTTAAAATGTGTAACCACTCAATATAGCCCAAAAACTCACAAGGTATTTGTTCTTTACTCTTCTATGTTCCATAAAGAAATCATTCAAGCAAGTTTGAAAATAATTTTCTCAATCAATTCTATAGAATGCCCTTGAAACAAAATTCTTGAAAAATTTGTTGTTCTTCACCAAAACTTATTTCCTATATGTATGTATGTTGTGACAGATGCAAATTTTTTTCAAAATTTCCTAGTTCTTTTCCTAACTTTCAACAAGCAAAAAGTAACATGAACAATTAGGATCAAAATAAACTAGGCATATGCTATTCACATCATCCAATCACAATCTATATCTATACTATATACCAAGTAATATAGAGATGCAATATATATATATACCAAAACAAAAGTGCAATACTAAAGATGACTAGAAACAATATATATATATATATATATATATATATATATATATATATATATATATATATATATATATATACCAAAAGTACTAAACAGTAGTGCATAAGTCAAAGTACTACAAATATCCACAAAAAGCATACCAAAATTTAAAATAAACTAAATGACAAGTGTTAAGGAGAGAATATTTACACCCAAAATATCGTAGATCCTCTTCCACACTTAAATCATACACGGTCCTCCGTGCTCAAAAGAATCAAACGGGGGGTTAACTCTGAGTAGCTCCACCGTTAGATGGTGGTGGGTGGTGATGACACTAGTAAACAATAATGGCTCGGGATGTCTCTGTAGTGGTCTCAGCTGCCGGCTCTTCAACTGCCTGGTCAGCTGGCTCTACTGCCATCTCTACTATGTGCTCAGCTCCAGCTGCTGGCTCCTCAACTCTCTGAACTACTGGCTCCTCAAGCGTGGGCTCCGCCAGTCTCTGCTCAGGGGGATCAACTGCCTAGCCAGCTTCAGCTGCTGGCTCCTCCGGTGTCGCCTCCTCGGTCTCAGCCTCAGGCTCTGGTGTATATGGAGGAGGTGGTGCAGGGTCTCTACCCTCAAACTTCGCCACTATCCATTGGAAGCGGCGAGCGTTGCGGCGCTCGAAATGGTAAAGGAGCTGAATGATCTCTCGACCCAGCTCATAAGGTGTCTGTAGTCGGGGTGTGGATACGGGAGCTGTAGGAGGTGCTGAGGGCTCTGCTACTGATAGAGGCTCAGTGGTCTTTCTCTTCTTCTGTGGCGGTCCCTCATAGTCGCCATATGGCAGGAATGGTTACTTGCTGATAAAGACAGACGTCCAGTCTGTTGGGCGTCTCTCCACTCCAGATAAAGCGGCTAATCTGGTGATCATCGATGGGAAGGGAATGTTGTATTTCTGCTGTTGGTTCACCTTCCACATTAAATCTCTGATAAGGGGAAGAACAGAGTTCCTCTTCCCCTCCAGAATAGCCCAAAGCAAAACTGCCACACGGACACGGATATGAGTGTCATGCGTGCTCGATAGGATATAGTCAGCAATGATCTGCTGCCAGATCCTTGCCTCAGGATTTAGGTCAGTGCACGCGACGCTCAATGGAACCGCATTCTCCCCTCTGCTGTACTCCCATCTGGCCTCAGGCAGGCCAATCTTTTTCAAAACCACGTCCAAATAAAGCTTGCCCATTGTCAATTCCTTCACTATCTGAGGATAAGCGTCATGAGCCAGAGAAATATGCAGAATATCTAAGAGGGCCTCTAAAACAGTATCAGAGGTGTCCAGTGTGACACCTCTCAGAAAAACAGTTGCGGTGTCCCTCTTTAGGAGATTTCCGTAGAATTCTTTGACCTGGTGTTCATTGATTTCCATCGGATCGAATTCTACGAATTTTCAATGGTAAAAATTTAATCTATTAAGAATCTGATCCGCATATTTCTCGGACAAGTTCAGCTTTCTCTCGTAGTGAAAGGCTCGCTTTTCCAGTTTTTTGTACTGTTCTTGGGCTTCCGTATTAATGAACGTGTCCAGTTGGGTACTCGGAGGCGTGGGAGGAGGATGAGCTAAGGGATTGGCTTTCTCCATCCCTTTGCGAGCCATCCTGAAAAAGAAAAAATAGAGTACAACTCAAGAGAAACAGATAAGAATCACAAAAAAAAGAAGGAAACAGTCAAACAATTCAAATAAGAGCCAATAAGGTAAACAACACTCAATTAAGGAAAAACATGTATAAAACAGTCAATTGCTCAAAAAGAAGTGTATTTTCGCACAATCAAGCGACCTAAGTAACATTAAAGATAATGAACAACAATTAAAGCATATATATTACTTAGGTGTGCAATGCAAGTGGATTGATTCGAACTTGGTTATTGTTTTAGTGTATTCAAAGTATAAGATTCAATCAAAATTCAGCACCAAGAGAATAACCAATTTGACAATTAGAAGCTTGCTTATTCATGTTGAAAAGTGGAAGACAATCAAACACATGCAGCCCTTGTTCAAAAAGCAACTAGTTGAAAGAGTTGAATTCGAATTGCTCAAAAACTTGGAGAAAAATAAGTGGCTATGCATGCGATTGATGGGTTGAAAACGGATTCCAACACAAAACTCATCGGTAAGTGTACTAGGTAGCATCAAGTAATAATAACTCACATGAGTGAGGTCGATCCCACAGGGATTGAAGGATTGAGTAATTTTAGTTAGGTGGTTGATTTAGTCAAGCAAACAAGTGTTGATTTGAGTGATTTGTATTCAATAGAAGCTAAATTGCATGAAATTAAAAGGGAGAGGGAGAATTGACAGTAAATTAAAGGGCAAAGGAAGTAAAGAAGCTGAATCTTAAAGTGCAAGTAATATAAATGACAAAAGCTTAGATTGCAAGTAAATTGCTTGAATCATAAAGGGCTTTGGGAGCTGGGATCTCAGAAATTAAACAAGAGAGTGTAAATGACAATCAACAGAGAAGTAAAAGATGAATTAAAATGTAGCAGATCTAAACAGAAAAGAAGAATTGCTTGAAGAAGCAAAACAGAAAGTAAATTAAGCTCAATTGCACAAGCTAAAAGAGAAGTTGAAGATCTCAGGGGTTGAATGAGACTAAAAAACAAGTCTAGATCTCAATTCCTTCCTTGATCCAACAGAGAATAATTGCAGAAGAAATAGAGATGAAAGCAGTAAAGAAAACTTGAATCCAAATCACGATTCCTTGAAATGATGCAGAAAGTAAACAAAGAGAGATCTCAGATCAAGAATGAAACAGAATTCCTTCAATTCTCAATCCAAGATTCCAAACAAAAAATGAAGAGTGTAGTAGTAAGAACAAAGAGGAAGAGAATTCAATTCTCAATCCCAATTCCCAAACCCAAAGCTAAAATTTAAAACGAGCTCCAAAAATGAAAAGTAAAAGTGTCTCCAAGGTGAAAAAGTAAAAGTCCCCTCTAAATCAAACTAACTTCTATTTATACACTTCCTATTTTTAGATTTCAGAATTTGGAGTGGGCCTTTTAATTTGGTGAAGAATTGAATTAAATTGGAATTTTAGTTGAATTTGGACCATGGGTCACACTCCCAGGGCACGGCTCGGTTGATGGAGTGAACGCAGCACTCCCCCTTGCCTTGGCCTTCCAATTTTACGCGACAAGCTCCTTGGACCAAGCATCAGGGTAGCTGATAAACCCATATTTTATGATATATTTTATGCACAATTTAAGTGAATTATTTAATCCTTCACCCACTTATTCATATAAATTGCATGGTTTTACTTTCCCTTCCTTATTATGTGATGTATGTGAAAAACATGTTTCCTATGCTTTAAACATAATTATTTTGATTACCCTTTATTACCATTCGATGCCGTGATTTGTGTGGTAAGTAGTTTCAGATCTCCTAAGGCAGGAATGACTCAAAGGATGGAAAGGAAGCATACAGAAATGGAAGGAAAGAACAAAATGGAATTTTTAAAGAAACTGGCAGCGACGCAAACGCATGGACAACGCGGCCGCCTGCCCAGCGCGAAACGGCAGCGACGCGAACGCGTGACTGACGCGGACGCGTGACTGACGCGGACGCGTGCCTTGAGCGGAATGTAGATGACACGTACGCGTGACCGAAGCGAACGCGTGACAAGGAAAACTCCCAGATGACGCGACCGCGTGACCCCCGCGGACGCGTGACAGACGCCACGTGCAGAGAAAGCAGAAAACGCTACCAGCGATTTCTGAAGCCTTTTTGGCCCAGATCCAAGTCCAGAAAACACAGATTAGAGGTTATAAAGTAGGGGAATGCATCCATTCAGGGAGAGCTCTCAGAATTATTCGCTTTTCATGATTTAGATGTAGTCTTTAGAGGGAGAGGTTCTCTCATCTCTCTTAGGATTTAGGATTAGGATTTCTTATTATTTCAATTTAGTATTTCAACTCTTTACCAGGTTCAATATTCCTTTTACCTTATATTTTTCTTTTACTTTCAGATACTTTAATACTCTCATTTAATTACTTATGTTGCCAAATTGGCTTGTGAACTCTTTATGTTTAGATTGATTTTCTCTTATTAATGCAATTGAGGTATTTCAGATTTATAACTCTTATTTAGCTTTACATATCCTTGGCTTTAATTGATTAACTGGAAATACTTGAGTTGTTAAACTTATCGTGATTGATTGTTATGTTTGCTAATTGAATTAAATTCCACTAACTCTAGTCTTTCCTTAGGAGTTGGCTAGGACTTGGGAAATCTAACTAATTAGTTCACTTAACTTTCTCTTGCTTTCGTAAGAGTTAACTAAGTGGGATTAACTTCAATTCTCATAAGAATAACTAGGATAGGGCTTCCGAATTTTCATGCCTTGCCAAGAGTTTATTTTATAGTTATTTATTTATTTTACTTGTCATTTAAATTACTTGTTCCTTACTCTCAAAACCCCCAATTTACAAAACTCATAACCAATAATAAGAACATACCTCCCTGCAGTTCCTTGAGAAGACGACCCGAGGTTAAATACTTCGGTTATCAATTTTTAAGGGTTTGTTACTTGTGACAACCAAAATGTTTGTAAGAAAGGACTTTTGTTGGTTTAGAAGCTATACTTGCAACGGGAATTTATTCTGAATTCTAGACCACGCAAAAGTTCTCTCTTCAAAATGGCGCCATTGGCGGGGAATTGCAAACGTGTGCCTTATTATTGGTTATTGTAAATATTTTTCTTTTACTTGTTTATTTGTTTTAGTTTTTCTCTTTTATTTCTATTTAGCTACTATGAACTCTCACCCCTCTCGCTTTGAGTTTGATTCTGAATTTGTTGAAGGGAAAAGAAGCTATAACAGGAATATGCATCAAGGTCTAAGCAATCAAAGATGGATGGAGCCAAGAGGATCTGATCAACCCTTTCGGCAACAACACCTTCCAAGATATCATGGACAAAGACCATTCTACAATGCATACCAAGCGGATAGATATGGTGGACCTCCTGGTAGTTACCAACAAGTTCCACCCTGTGCTTATAGACCATCCTCTCAACATAACTTCAAACCACCACACTCACAAGCTCCTTTTCACCATTCACCACCGTATGATCCTTATTTACCTCAATTCCAATCCAATTACTCCCTAACACCACAACTTCCCTATGTACCATGTCCATATCCATCACCTCAAGAATCACAGGGTAGCCTCAAGGAAACAGTAGATCAACTTCATACAACCCTTCATCAACTAGAGCAAGCAATACATCAATTATCTTCCAGACGTTTGGACACTCAAGGAACTCCAATAGCTTTATGTGGAGAATCCAATGACAAACGTAGCATGAAAGAGACACTAGAAACCCCAGTGGGCAGCAATGAGCATAACTTTGTTCTGGAACAATTAGAGGAAGCTCAAATTATCCAAGAAGAAGAAGTACTGATTGAAGATTTAGGAGATGCTGAACCTCTATGGGAATCCAGAGCTGTGATAAATTCCGTCCAGGACGTTACAATTGATACTAAAGAGGATAGTGCACAACCCCCAAAGCAGGTATTTTATGAAGAACTAGACGGAATAACCCAAGACGCAAGTTTCCTTGATGATGATAGTCTCAAGTCAAGTTCTCCTAGTTTGAACTTGCATCCGCACGTGAATTCTCTGAGATTGAAGAACCTTATCCAAGTGAATATGAAGATGATGTCGAGGTAGATTTCTCTCAACCTCCAGCTTATGACTTGAGTGATGAGGAAGACATAGAAGACTTTGATCAGGACGCAGTTGCAGTTGAAGAATCTTGTAAAGAAGTGGAGGAATTCACAGAAGATTACAAGGGAGTAGAACTTACAGAACCACTGAAAACACCTATCCCAAGGCCATTACCACCTAATACAAGCTTCAAGTGGGTACAATCCTTAACCTTTATCTTTACTTTTCCACTTGAATATGGTTTCCTTGAAACAGATGGCCAGCTTAGAGATCTCTGCGGCTTTAAGAGTAAGAGGGAAATGGCTCGTACTCAAAGCTGGTGCACAAGATTCAATAAGGTTCCACGCTTTAATTCGAAGTGCACGGATTGGTATCACGTTCAATTGAATGGATCTCGGAAAACGTTTGGTCATCTTGGTGAGAACCTAATTCCTAAACCGCCCAGATGGAAAAATATATATCAAGACAAAGGCGGATTTAAAAGCAAAGTTTGGGATCCTGAAAAATATTTTGATATTCGTTACCCCGGGAGCCTGAGAATCTATTTGAAGCTGCTCAGAAGCTTTACATGCCTAGTTTGGGACCCCGAAGGCTGTTGGCATTCCAAACATTGGTGGAGATTTCTGGATGAATTTAAGCATAAGCCACCATAACAGGAAGCTCATTGATGATTAGATTTTTGACGGTTTAGAATTTCTCAAATAAAATCTCGTTGAAGTATAGTTTCTAAACCAATCAAAAATCCTTTCATACAAAAGATTGTTTGTCACAAGTAACAAACCCCTAATTTTATAAACCGAAGTATTCAAACCTCGGGTCGTTCTCCCTAGGAATTACAATAAAGTGTCTTGTTATTGGTTATGAGTTATTTTGGGGTTTTGGATAAGAAGCATGAAAAGTAAATGGCAATGAAAATAAACTAACTACTATAAAAGCTCTTGGCAAGATATGAGAACTAGAAATCCTATCCTAGTTATCCTTCTCAATTGTGATGAGAATTGTTCATTGCTCCCACTTAGTTAACCCCTAACCATGGAGGAAAGTCAAGTGGATGAATCAATTTGATTCCTCAAGTCCTAATTAACTCCTAAAGGAGAGACTAGCTTTAGAGGCATTCAAATCAATTAGCAATCTCTAATTATCAATCAACAAAGGAATTAGATAACTCAAGAGTCACTAATCACTCTACCTAGGCCAAGAGGAACAAAATCTATACGAAAATCCAACCGAGCATTTCATCAAACACTTGGAAGGCATAAAAGAAAAGTATAGTCAATCACAACAAGAATGAGTTCTAACTACAATTGAATACAAAGAATCAACAACAACAACCAAGGAAATCACAATTATCATGAATTACCTCAAATTGCATTATTGAAAGGAAATAAAGAGAACAAGAGTATCTCAATTACAAAACCTAGAAACAAAATAAGAGAAATTACAACAAGAGAATAGGGATAGAGAGAAGAACCAAAGTGTAGCAATCATCAATTGAAGGTAGAAGTAGAAGGAGACTTGAATTAAACCTAGAACTATGAGATCCTAATCTAACCCTAATTCCTAATCCTAATTCTAGAGAGAAGAGAGAGCTTCTCTCTCTAACTCTAACTACTTCTAAAACTAAACTATGACTAATGATTAAAGTATGAAAAGTATGAAAAGTATGTTGATTCCCCTTCAATCCTTGGCTTAAATAGCATCAGAAATGAGTTGGATTGGGCCCACAAGGCTTCTAAAATTGCTGGCCACGTTTGCATTAAGTGGGTCATGTGCCACCATCGGCTCGTCCGCGTACCGTGCGCGTGCCCGCCCCTATGCGCGATGCAACTATGGCAAAGCTTATATCGTTTCGAAGCCCCGGATGTTAGCTTTCCAACCCAACTGGAACCGCATCATTTGGACCTCTGTAGCTCAAGTTATGGTCAATTAAATGCGAAGAGGTCAGGCTTGACAGCTTTTTGGTTCCATCATTTCTTCATGAGTTCTCAAACTTTACATGCTTTTTCTTCATTCCCTTAATCCAATCTTTGCCTCCTAAATCTGAAATCACTTAACAAACATATCGAGGCATCTAATAGAATCAAGGTGAATTAAATTTAGCTATTTTAAGTCCTAAAAAGCATGTTTTCACTCTTAAGCACAATTAAGGGAGAAGTTATAAAACCATGCTATTTCATTGAATAAATGTGGGTAAAAGTTGATAAAATCCCCAAAAATCAATACAAGATAAACCCTACAAATGGGGTTTGTCAACCTCCCCACACTTAATCCAAGCATGTCCTCATGCTTAAGCCAAGAGAGAAACAAAGAGTATCAACATTTATTCCATGTAAATGAACTATATGCAACCTAAACTATATGCAACTAAATGCAAAATAGTTTTACTTACTTGGTTAAAAATAAATCAATCCTCCAAGTCATACGTGCACAAGTAGAGCCAAGATCATATAACGATTCATGAATCCTACCAATTCGAATATCAAAATGAAGTTCAAGTAGACTTGCGAGAAGAACGCTCATGAAAGCCGGGAATCAAGGAATTGAGCATCGAACCCTCACCGGAAGTGTTTGCACTCTAGTCGCTCGGTGTTTGGGGTTGATTCTCTCAATTCTCCCCTAATCATGCTTTCCAAGATTTGTTTTTCTTCTAACAATCAACAATTATTCAATGCATGCATACATGTATCATGAGGTCTTTTCTTTAGGTTGTAATGGGGCTAGGGTCAAGGTAGGATCATATATGGCTAGTGGACTTAGGATTTGAATCTTTGATTAACTTAAACTTTCCCACCTAACCTATATAATGACCTATACAATTAAGTACTAATCTAACTACCCATTCCTCACTTTTTCACATACTCATGCATTTTCTTTTCATTTCACAACACTTATGCATTGATTCTTATTGAGCTTCACTTTGGGGCATTTTGTCCCCTTTATTGCTTTTCTTTTTTTTTTTTTTTTTTCTTTTTCTATATACATTTTTTTTTCTTTTTTTTTCTTTTTTTCTTTTTCACTTTTATTTCTTTTTCTTTTCATTTTTTTCTTTTTCTTTCAAACTATATACAAGAACATCAATGCATAAGGTCTATACATTTAATCAATACATGAGTATGTACCAATTCCCCAATATAAAAATACAAAACACAAACACCCTTTTATCCCAACCAATGTCCCAAAGTTTTCCCACTCTTGGATGACACTCACACTCACTAGCCTAAGCCAATCAAAGATCCAAATAAAGGACATTCATTGTTTTCCGCTTTAAGGCTTGTAATGTGCTAAAATAAGAACAAGTGGGTTAAGCGTAGGCTCAAAATCGGCTAACAAAGGAGAGTAAAAGGTAAGGCTATTTGGATAAGTGAGCTAATAAAATGATGGCCTCAATCATATAAATGCATGAATACAAGGAATAATGGGACATATAGATTCAAACAAATCAAAGATTACAATCATAGAAAGAGAACAATTACACACACGAAGGAAAATAAGTGGTTATAAGATGTAACCACACCATTAGGCTCAAATCTCACAAGCTTGTGTTCTTAGCTCAAAACCATGTTCCAAAATAAATTCTTTCAAGCAAGTTCAACAAAAATTTTCAAATTGGTAGGTTACCCTAAAACGGTTTCTTGGAAAGAAAATCATCACCCTAACCAAGTAGTCCTAATAACAAAGAAGTGGTAAAAATATGTACAAATTCTAACTAACATGCAACCTATCATGCAATGCAATAGCTAATCTAATTAAAGAAAATAAAAAATTTGGTGTTGAAAAGGAAATTTTTTTACCCATGGAGATCGGTCAGACGACCTCCCCACACTTGAAGATTGCACCGTCCTCGGTGCATGCAAAGAAGAGCAAGGTGGATGGGTTGCTACAATTGATGAGCTTCTTCGAAAGGTTGTGCGGATGACTTGTTCGTTGCCCCATTTAAAAGCTTTTCCGTTTCCTCCTTTCTTGGTGGCCAGCCTAAAAGGAGAGAAAAAGAAAGAAAATTAAGCCTACAAAAAAGATATCAAAGTAAATAGAACATAGGCGGGGGCTAATGCCAAATAAGAGTATGATTCTCTACTACATGGTAGCTACAACATGTGAGTGAGAAATCAATATAAGCAAAAGGCATATCAACTGATACTTGATGCAAGAGTAAAGTTAAAGCATGGCGAGTATATTGAGCATCAAGATCAATAAGAATTGACACAAACAAGATTAGTGATACGCATGAAAGCATTTGATTCTATCCTAACTCAATGATGAAGCGGTACAAGAAAAAAACAAAGGGTAATGAATTAGGAAGGACTAAAGCACTAATCTTGTGTGTTGACAAATATTACAATTAATGTAACAAGTCATGAAGCACCAAAACAAATGCAAGAAATTCTCAACAATTGAGTGAGAGAATTCAACACCATTATTAAAATGAGAAATTTAGAAAAGAAAATGAGAACAAATAGAATTAAAATGCAAAGAATAAAAATATGCAAATGTAATAGACAAAAGGAAATGGAAGAAGAGAAAATTTTTTTTTTTAATTTTTTTTAGTATTTTATTTATTTATTTATTTATTTATTTATTATTATATATTTTTTTTATTATTAATTTTTTTTATTTACATTAAAAGAGAAAAGAAAAAAAAAATCTTTCAAGAGAGGAAGAAGAAAAAAAAAATGAGAAAGAAAGAAGAAGAGAAGAGGAAAGAAGGAGAAAGGAGGGAGGAGAAAAGCAGGGTGCAAATCCGCGCGCGCGCGCACAGCGCGCTTACGCGTGGATGCAGCAGGGACAATCCGCGCGCGCGTGCACAGCGCGCTTACGCGTGGATGAGGTTGTGCTCCCAGCACAATGTTAGCACAAAGCGCGCACAACTCTCTGGTTTTTGTACTAGAAGTTGCAGAAGTGCAATCCGCGCGCGCGCGCACAGCGTGCTAGCGCGCCGATGCCCTTTTTTTTTTTTTGCCCAAAAAGCAGAAAAAATGCCCAAGAGCTCCCTATAATGTCCAAAACTCTTCTTTATTCAATCAAATATCAAACAATTCACAAAAATGCAATTTGATTTTAGGATTTATTCATCTACTACTAATGAATACAACATACTAACAACCAATCTTTACAAACAAATCGATATGAAATGAAAATCTACCTACAATGGCAACTCAAATCACTTATTAAACAAAACTAAAAGAGGAAGGAAAGAGTTTACCATGGTGGGGTGTCTCCCACCTAGCACTTTTAGTTTAAGTCCTTAAGTTGGACATTTTGAGGAGCTTATTGTCATGGTGGCTTATGTTTGTACTCATCCTTGAATCTCCAAGGATCCTTGCTTCTCAATTGGTTGACAGAATTTCCAACCATTTTCGTCAAGCTTGGGCAAAGTTCTACCCAAGATATGAGTCCCCATAGTTGGTCTTCACCTAGCGAGTCGGGGTCCCATATCTTATCTTCGCACCCCTCTTCAATTTGATCTTCATACTTTTTCTTTCTGGGTGGTTGACATATAAAATTCTCTTTAGCACACCTAGCCTTCCGTCGAGACCCATGCAAAGTGGTATTCTTCCAATCATCGTTCCTATACCTTGAAGCTTTGACCTTAATGAGCCTAATTTCCAACTCGCAACCACTACACAACTCATTCTTGCTTTTAATTCCACAAAGAGCTCTAAGTTGTCCATCTGTTTCAATCAAACCATATTCAAGCGAGAAAGTAAAGCTTATGGATAAGAATTTTACCCACTTGAATGTTGTGTTGGATGGTGACTCGGGAAGGGAGACCTCCCCACACTTAGATAATGCAAGGTCTACTTCCTTGTGCTCTTCTTTGTGTATTTCCGCCTCTTTGCGAGCTTCCTTGATTTCAACCTTTCCCCTTTTATCACATAGCTTGGTGTTGTCTTCAAGAACTTTGATTTCTTTCCTAATGGGAGGTGGTTCAATTTTGGATAGAAATTCATTGATGAATAGATCCATTTCTTGGTCAACCTCTTCATATTCTTCAATTTCGATATACACCATGTCAACGTTTTTCTCTTGGTAGCTCTCTTTCTCATTGCTCACCAAGGGTATGGGAGGTTGTGCACACTCTTTTATACTTTCAACTCCATGTCCAATGGGAAAGGATTCCATTGTAGAGAGAAATTCATCCATGATTGAATCCATCTCTTGATAAGCCTCTTCCAAGTCTCCAACGATGATATGCCTTGGGGGTTGCGCACCTTCTTCAACTTCAATATCAAGCTCCTTGGAAGAGTGCTCCATGAGACTACATTCCCTTGGACTTTCAACATCTCCTAAATCTTCAACCACTTCTTCCTTTTCTTCAATGATTATAGGTTCCTCTAGTTGCTCCAATACAAAATTTGACTCCTCTTTCTCCACCGAATTTTCCAATTTCACCTTCATACTTTGCTCTTCTTTTGACTTTTCACATGTGGTCACGGAAGTACCTTGAGTATTCAAGCATTGGTGGGCTAAAGTGTGCACCACCTTGGTCAAATTGGTCACAAACTCAAGTGTATCCCGCTTCATGGCTTCTTGTCCTTGGAGTAACAAAGTGAGAGGATCGTCTATTGGGGCTTGGGGTGAATAGGAATGTTCATTATTTTGGAGGGAGGGTTCATGGTAGGAAGGTGGTTCTTCTTGGTAAAGGTATGGAGATGATGAGTATTGAGGTGGTTCTTGGGAGTAATCTTGATATGGTTGTGGTGATTCTAGAGGTTCTTGCTCATAATGGCCATAAAAATATGGTATGGATGATTGGTTATATGATGGATATGGATCATAGGGTGGTGCTTGGTGATGAAAGGCTTGTGAGAATGGTTGAGGTTCATGTTGAGGATGAGATTCATAGGCATATGATGGTGGTTGTTGAGTGTCACAAAAAGAATCATCATAGCCGCTAAGTTGGCATGCATTAGGATGGAAATTATACCTATAAGTATCCGGAGGTTGTTGCCAATAGGAGTGATCAATTCCTTGAGGCTCTTCCCATCTTTGTTGGTTCCATCCATGGTACATGTTGCCATTAAAGTCCACATTTCCTACAACACACTTAGAACCAAACTCAAAGCCAAAGTGGTGAGAATTCATAATGAGAGAACAAAATAAAACTAACAAAAATTAAGAAACAACAAAAGATAAACCTATTCACAATATTCACATATGTACAATAACCAATAACACAACACCATTGCAAATCCCCGGCAACGGCGCCATTTTATTGATTAGATTTTTGACGGTTTAGAATTTCTCAAATAAAATCTCGTCGAAGTATAGTTTCTAAACCAATCAAAAATCCTTTCATACAAAAGATTGTTTGTCACAAGTAACAAACCCCTAATTTTATAAACCGAAGTATTCAAACCTCGGGTCGTTCTCCCTAGGAATTACAATAAAGTGTCTTGTTATTGGTTATGAGTTATTTTGGGGTTTTGGATAAGAAGCATGAAAAGTAAATGGCAATGAAAATAAACTAACTACTATAAAAGCTCTTGGCAAGATATGAGAACTAGAAATCCTATCCTAGTTATCCTTCTCAATTGTGATGAGAATTGTTCATTGCTCCCACTTAGTTAACCCCTAACCATGGAGGAAAGTCAAGTGGATGAATCAATTTGATTCCTCAAGTCCTAATTAACTCCTAAAGGAGAGACTAGCTTTAGAGGCATTCAAATCAATTAGCAATCTCTAATTATCAATCAACAAAGGAATTAGATAACTCAAGAGTCACTAATCACTCTACCTAGGCCAAGAGGAACAAAATCTATACGAAAATCCAACCGAGCATTTCATCAAACACTTGGAAGGCATAAAAGAAAAGTATAGTCAATCATAACAAGAATGAGTTCTAACTACAATTGAATACAAAGAATCAACAACAACAACCAAGGAAATCACAATTATCATGAATTACCTCAAATTGCATTATTGAAAGGAAATAAAGAGAACAAGAGTATCTCAATTACAAAACCTAGAAACAAAATAAGAGAAATTACAACAAGAGAATAGGGATAGAGAGAAGAACCAAAGTGTAGCAATCATCAATTGAAGGTAGAAGTAGAAGGAGACTTGAATTAAACCTAGAACTATGAGATCCTAATCTAACCCTAATTCCTAATCCTAATTCTAGAGAGAAGAGAGAGCTTCTCTCTCTAACTCTAACTACTTCTAAAACTAAACTATGACTAATGATTAAAGTATGTAAAGTATGAAAAGTATGTTGATTCTCCTTCAATCCTTGGCTTAAATAGCATCAGAAATGAGTTGGATTGGGCCCACAAGGCTTCTAAAATCGCTGGCCACGTTTGCATTAAGTGGGTCATGTGCCACCATCGGCACGTCCGCGTACCGTGCGCGATGCAACTATGGCAAATCTTATATCGTTTCGAAGCCCCGGATGTTAGCTTTCCAACCCAACTAGAACCGCATCATTTGGACCTCTGTAGCTCAAGTTATGGTCAATTAAGTGCGAAGAGGTCAGACTTGACAGCTTTTTGGTTCCATCATTTCCTCATGAGTTCTCAAACTTTACATGCTTTTTCTTCATTCCCTTAATCCAATCTTTGCCTCCTAAATCTGAAATCACTTAACAAACATATCGAGGCATCTAATAGAATCAAGGTGAATTAAATTTAGCTATTTTAAGTCCTAAAAAGCATGTTTTCACTCTTAAGCACAATTAAGGGAGAAGTTATAAAACCATGCTATTTCATTGAATAAATGTGGGTAAAAGTTGATAAAATCCCCAAAAATCAATACAAGATAAACCCTACAAATGGGGTTTGTCAGTACTACATGGCCAGGGTCCATGTCAGAGGCACCCTCCCCTTCCCTTATCTGGTCACCAAGCTAGGCCGTCGAGCTGACGTGCCTTGGGAGCTTGCTGATGAGAAGCCACCTGCTGCAGACTGCAAGAAGATCATTCCTCATAGCAGGAAGTTTCTGTCTTTAGGACACAGACCTCCATTCCTTACCGCTTCTGGTGAGGCAGCCACATCTTCGACTGCCCCTTCTTCATCTACTGCTGCACCAGCCCCACCCACTGCACCTCCACCTGCTCCTGGCCTATTTATCATTTGGTGCATCGACTCTTCGCCCGCTTGGATCGTATGGAGCGTCACCACAAGCGCCGCTAGGAGAACCTAAAGTTGATGATCCGATCTGGCGGCGACATCCCCTCTGAGTCTGACACCCCTTCTGATAAATCTGAGGTGGAGGAGGATGATCACGAGAAGGAGACACCTACCTAGGCTGCACAGGCAGGACCAGAGCAGGCTGCGCCACAGCAGTGGGAGCCACACCAGATACAGGCCGTCGATCCAGAGATTCCCATACAGTCAGAGCCTCCATTGCAGCAGACAGACCCTCCTACCCTCATCCAATCTGCAGATCCTCAAGCCACCTTAGAGACTCCAGCAGCCCATCCTTCCAGTGATGACACTCCTTCACACCCATCTTGAGTGAGCATCGAGGATGATGCTTTATTTTAAGTGTGGGGAGGTCGCCATCTCTGGCATATCTTTTTGGTGAACCACTACAGACTCTTTTTATCTTATTTTGTTATTTTTCTATATTTTTATCTTTATTTTTATTTTTCAGTACTTATACATTGTTCTTTACATGTATTTTACCTTATTTCTGCATTTTGCACTTTAGCTCATATCTTAGCCATTTAGTTTAGTTTACAATTCTAAACTTATTAATTATAGAATATGTGGATTAATTAGTATAGTTTACCTTTTCAGCATATGATAGTTTGGTTTAAATTGAAAATAAAAAGGAAGTAAACTAGAGACTTTAGTAAATTAAAACAATCCACACACCTTGTATATATAGCATTACATGTTAGTTAGTTAACAACATTTCATCAAGGAACAACACTAAGATTTTAAGGGCCACCCTAAGATTTACATTGAGAATAATGGGAACTCTTAATTTTTACTTGCATGACATATATAACTGATATATGATTTTTGAGCTGGAGAACACACAGCCTGTAAGTTTTGAGCTTAATCGTATGGTTACATTCAAACCAT
This sequence comes from Arachis ipaensis, assembly GCF_059453495.1. Classification (NCBI taxonomy): domain Eukaryota; kingdom Viridiplantae; phylum Streptophyta; class Magnoliopsida; order Fabales; family Fabaceae; genus Arachis; species Arachis ipaensis. Next base: position 74,577,597 of record NC_142438.1, read on the forward strand.
AAATTTCATTCCTGTGTGTTTTGTCCTTCTTTTTCATTATGATGTTCTTTACTTTGTTTTAATCTATATGTCCAATTATAGGATATAGATACATACCAAAGAAATGATTGAGGCCCTCATTTGAATTTTTTCTCACTTATCCCAAAGTGGGAAATTTTGGGTAAATAGGCAAAGGGACCTTAAAATTATATAAAGTGTGTATGCTAGGTGAGATCTTAGACTAATCAAGGATTCCTTATTAGCTCACTTAGCCCTATACATATACCCTTACCTTCACCATGGCCCCATTACAACCTTGGAAAAGACCTCATGATTTTTGCATGTATGTATTCTATAATTGTTGATTGGTTAGATGGAGAACAAAGTTATAGAAAGTAAGGATAGAGAAAGAATAGAGTGATTAACCCAATAAACACTGAGTGACTAGAGAGTAAACACAAAATCCAGTGAGGGTTCAATAGCTCATCACCATATATCTCTGCTTAACTGTTAATTGTCTTGCAAGTTTGTGAAATACTTTTACCCATCTCAATTGTAAAGGTGCTTTAACATTATCTAGGGTCTGGCTATGCATATATGATTCCTTGAGGATATGAATTAATTTAACTACATGTAAGCTTTATATACAAGTGAATAATAACTAGAATTGCATGATTCATTCAGGTAGTTACATTTAGAATAGATTGCATTGCATGAGATTTCACCACTTTAACCTTACCTTACTCTTTATCTTGGATTAAGCATGAGGACATGCTATTGTTTAAGTGTGGGGAGATTGATAAACCCATATTTTATGATATATTTTGTGCTCAATTTAAGTAATTTATTTAATCCTTCACCCACTTATTCATGTAAATTAGATGGTTTTACTTTCCTTTCCTTATTATGTGATGTATATGAAAACATGTTTCCTATGCTTTAAACATAATTATTTTAATTACCCTTTATTACCATTCGATGCTGTGATTTGTGTGTTAAGTAGTTTCAGATCTCCTAAGGCAGGAATGACTCAAAGGATAGAAAGAAAACATACAGAAATGGAAGGAAAGCACAAAATGGAGTTTTTAAAGAAACTGGCAGCGACGCGAACGCATGGATGATGCGGCCGCCTGCCCAGCACGAAAAGGCAGTGACGCGAACGCGTGACTGACACGGACGCACGCCTTGAGCAGAATGTAGATGACACGTATGCGTGACTGAAGCAAACGCGTGACAAGGAAAACTCCCAGATGATGCGATCGCGTGACCCACGCGGACGCGTGACAGACGGCACGTGCAGAAAAAGCAGAAAACGCTACCAGCAATTTCTGAAGCCCTCTTTGGCCAGATCTAAGTCCAAAAAACATAGATTAGAGGTTATAAAGTGGGGGAATGTATCCTTTCAGGGAGAGCTCTCAGAACTATTCACTTTTCATGATTTAGATGTAGTCTTTAGAGGGAGAGGTTCTCTCCTCTCTCTTAGGATTTAGGATTAAGACTTCTTATTATTTCAATTTAATATTTCAACTCTTCACCAGCTTCAATATTCCTTTTACCTTATATTTTTCTTTTACTTTCAGATACTTTAATGCTCTCATTTAATTACTTATGTTGCCAAATTGGCTTGTGAACTCTTTATGTATAGATTGATTTTCTCTTATTAATGTAATTGAGGAATTTCAGATTTATAACTCTTATTTAGATTTTCATATCCTTGGCTTTAATTAATTAACTGGAAATTCTTGAGTTATTAAACTTATCGTGATTGATTGTGATGTTTGCTAATTGAATTGAATTCCACTAACTCTAGTCTTTCCTTAGGAGTTGGCTAGGACTTGGGAAATCTAACTAATTAGTTCACTTAACTTTCTCTTGCTTTCGTAAGAGTTAACTAAGTGGGATTAACTTCAATTCTCATAAGAATAACTAGGATAGGGCTTCCGAATTTTCATGCCTTGCCAAGAGTTTAATTTATAGTTATTTATTTATTTTACTTTGCATTTAAATTACTTGTTCCTTACTCTCAAAACCCCCAATTTACAAAACTCATAACCAATAATAAGAACATACCTCCCTATAGTTCCTTGAGAAGATGACCCGAGGTTAAAAACTTCGGTTATCAATTTTTAAGGGGTTTATTAGTTGTGACAACCAAAACATTTGTAAGAAAGGACTTTTGTTGGTTTTGAAGCTATACTTGCAACAGGAATTTATTCTAAATTCTGGACCACGCAAAAGTTCTCTCTTCAGTAGCGCTCGGTTGTCACAAAGAGCGCAGCACTCCCTGGGCCTTGGCCTTGCCAAGTCTTGATGCACACCAAGCCTTCAATGTTGTTGCGTCCCAGCTTTGTCCATGTCAAGTTTGCTAGCGCTCAGTGAATGGAGAGAGCGCAATGCTTCTTTGATTGGAATGGGAGCCTCTCTTCGAACCTTGGTGGAAGCATTTGGGGAGCAATTTCTTTTGTGAAGCAAAGAGAGGTAGTGCCTTGTCTTGTGTGGAAGGATTGTTGTATGTTTGTTGCCTTGTTTCTTTGGATTGTTGTAGCGCTCGGTTAAGGGGGAGAGCGCATCTTCCTCGCTTTTTGCTTTCTTGGATTTGGGTAGCGCTCGAATAGAGAGCGCTGAGCTCACTAAGGGAGTGCTGCTCTTTGGTCTCTTGATGCGCCACGCTTTTCTTCTTCCTTAGGCCACGCTTTCCTTGTTTCTTTCTTTTCTTCACCTATAAGTAATCAAAACAACCAATCAAAGTATCACCAAATTCACAAGATTTATAAATCACTCAAAAACCAATTAATTTTATCTTAAATCTCATGATTTAGTGTTAAATAAAGGATGGTTGATTGATTCAACAAAACCATGCAAATCCACTCCAAATCACTTACTTACAATGCAAGAAAGTGCATAAAACCTAATGAAACAAGTGAAAAATGCTTGAAAAGCTAGCATAAGATGACTTGTCATCACAACACCAAACTCAAACCTTGCTTGTCCCCAAGCAAGCACTAAACATAAGAGAAAATGAAATGAAATAGAGAGGTATGCATGTCCTTATTTAGCAGATAATTGAACTTGGTTCATGGGGTTTTATGCAGATCAAATGTAGCTCATTTATTACTTGCTAACAGATAAGAAATGTTTCTTCAAAGGTTCATTAGACTTGCTGCTATACTGCCTTACTTCTACTTGATCCCTTGCTAGCTTTTCCTTCTTTATTTTGCTTAGAAAGCTTATTACTTAGTGAATAGGTATTAGCCGATCTTATTAATATGGAATCCATTTTAACAATTAAAACTTGTCCCGATTTTAATTTTAGTTCTAGTCCATTTTTTGTTTGAGATAGACATACATTTTCACAAATAAATTGTCCCAGGCTAATTATTGTAATCGTTTTTTCACAATATTTAGAATCATAATCATGATGGAGAAAATCCCAATTCAAACGGAATGTATTTAATTTTATGTTGCTGCATGGATTGGGCTTATAAATTATCTCGGTTTCGTCCATTAAAATTTTTTTTTATGCTTGACAAGTTTTTTTTAGGCTTGGTGGCAAATGTTGCAGCAGCCCTTTTGGCTCAATTTTTGCTCAACATTTCTTCACCACAGACACATGGCTCACAAATTCTTCCTAGGAACATTGATGCCCAGCATCTCTTTGGATCACTAAATGTTTTGTAGCTAGGTTGCTCTTGATAGTGAACTTTTGGTTGGCAATCCCAAATCAGTTGATCTAAGTGGCCAAGTTTCAAAATACTCCTCAGAACCTACTTGTCCAAGCATATCCTAGTACAAAAACACCACAGGCATATGTCCTAGGGTCCAAGCTATTGGTGTCTAGCCTTATTGTTTGTTTCTTTGCCAATTCTTAGCTTTTCTCTTTCTTTATCTTTTTGTTTTGATTCATTATCAATGGATTTTCATTAATTGACAGATTATAGCAGCAAACTAACTCACACTTTAAAGGATCATGTTGTTATGCATCTTTTTGTTTTATGAGCTAACAATTAAATCAAACAAATACTGCCACTGACTTCCATTCTAATTTCTACAACATTGGACATTTGCCTTTTCTAAATCAAACATTTTTCTTTTATTCATTGTAGAAAGGAACAAAACAAAATTCAAGCTAATGATGGATGACAAACATAATGCAATTCACTTGTAAAAGAACTACCCAGAATATAAAATTTCAAAACATAAAGCATTTGGAGGCATCTCATATCTCAGATATGCATCTTCCTTATTAAATTTTGAAAAGAAAACATGAAAAAAACTTCACCACCTTCTAATTGTCATGTCCCTTGCTCTTGCTTGATTCTCCCTTTTTATTCCTTTTCTTGGTGTAATCCTGAGCCTCTTCAATAGGGAACCTTCTCTTCCAGATAGGGTCTATTAGACCAGAAAGTCCAGCTTCCTCTAATCCTTACTCCATGCGTGCTATATTCTTCTCGGCTCTGGCTTTCTGACGGTCTGCTAGCTCTGGGCATTGCGCAAATGGCTTGAATTGTGGTTCTATTGCTGGCATGCTGTGGACCAAGTAGTCCAACTTCGTTTGGATGTCTATATCATACTGATGAGCGGATAATTTATACGCTTTTGGCACTGTTTTTAGGTAGTTTTTAGTATGATTTAGCTACTTTTTAGTATATAATTATTAGTTTTTAAATAAAAATCACATTTCTGGACTTTACTATAAGTTTGTGTGTTTTTCTATGATTTCAGGTATTTTCTGGCTGAAATTGAGGGACCTGAGCAAAAATATGATTCAGAGGCTGAAAAAGGACTGCAGATGCTGTTGGATTCTGAGCTCCCTGCACTCGAAGTGAATTTTCTGGAGCTACTAAAGCCCAATTGGTGCGTTCTTAATTGCGTTGGAGGGTAAACATCCTGGGCTTTCCAGCAATATATAGTAGTCCAAACTTTGCCCGAGATTTGATGGCCCAAACTGGTGTTCAAAGTCAGCTCAAAACATCTTGGCGTAAAATGCCCAAACTGGCACCAGAATTGGAGTTAAACGCCCAAACTGGCACCAGAATTGGAGTTAAACGCCCAAAGTGGCACCAAAGCTGGCATTTAACTCCAGGAACAGCCCAAGTACGAAAAAGCTTCAAGGCTCAGCCTGGGCACACACCAAGTGGGCCCTGGAAGTGGATTTATGCATCATTTACTTATTTCTGTAAACCCTAGGCTACTAGTTCATTATAAATAGGACCTTTTACTATTGTATTTTCATCTTTAGATCATTTTTGAGACTATCCTTGTATCACTTTTGATCTCTTGATCATAAGGGCTGGCATTTCGGCCATGCCTGGACCTTCATCACTTATGTATTTTCAACGGTGGAGTTTCTACACCCCATAGATTAAGGTGTGGAGCTTTGCTGTTGCTCATGAATTAATGCAAAGTACTATTGTTCTTCTATTCAATTCAAGCTTATTCTTATTCTAAGATATTCACTCGCACTTCAACCTGATGAATGTGATGATCCGTGACACTCATCATCATTCTCACCGATGAACGCGTGCCTGACAACCACTCCGTTCTATCTGCAATAGCTTGAGTGTGTATCTCTTAGCCTCCTGGTTCACGATGCATGGTTGCCTCTTCTGACAATAGAGCCCTCCATTCTGTGAGATCAGAGTCTTCGTGGTATAAGCTAGAATCAATTGGCAGCATTCTTGAGATCCGGAAAGTCTAAACCTTGTCTGTGGTATTCCGAGTAGGATCTGGGATGGGATGACTGTAACGAGCTTCAAACTCGCGAGTGTTGGGCGTAGTGACAGACGTAAAAGGATCAATGGATCCTATTCCAATATGAGTGAGAACCGACAGATGATTAGCCCTACGTAACCCGTAGCCGTACCATTTTCACTGAGAGGACGGACGGTAGCCATTGACAACGGTGATCCCCCAACATACAGCTTGCCATGGAAGAGAGTATGCATGATTGGATAAAGGCCATAGGAAAGCAGAGGTTTAGAAGCAACAAGCATCTCCATATGCTTATCTGAAATCCTACTAATGAATTACATAAGTATTTCTATCTTATTTTCTGTTTTAATTATATTTCAATTATCAAAACCTCATAACTATTTGAACTCGCCTGACTGAGATTTACAAGGATGACCATAGCTTGCTTCAAGCCGACAATCTCCGTGGGATCGACCCTTACTCACGTAAGGTATTACTTGGACGACCTAGTACACTTGCTGGTTAGTTACACGGAATTGTGATAGAAGTCTTGAGATCACGTTCTCCCACACCAAGTTTTTGGCACTATAGCCAGGGAATGAATAATCACGATTTTGCGTACCAAGTTTTTGGCGCCGTTGTTGGGGATTATTCGAGTTTGGACAACTGATGGTTCATCTTGTTGCTCAGATTAGGTACTTTTATTTTATATTTAAGCTTTTTAATTTTTATTTCTTTTCGAAAAATTTAAAAAAAAAATTCTGAAGAACAAAATAAAATATATTTAGTTTTCTAAAAAATTCTTCAGAATTTTTAAGAAAGAATTCTAGAGTTTCATGATGATCTGTTGAAGTCTGGTTGGCTGTGAAGCCATGTCTAATCTTTTGGACCGAGGTTTCAACTTATCATCACAAGAGCTTGTTGATTTCTATCAATCTTGTTGTTGAATGTAATGATCTGCTAAAGCTTGGCTGGCCATTGGCCATGTCTAGTGTTTTGGACTGAAGCTTTCACTGAAAGCTTGGCTGGCTTAGCCATGTCTAATTCTTGGACCGGAGTTTTAGACTAACATTACATGATTCCTGAAATTCTCATTAAGAATTTTGAATTCCTTATTTTCTTTTTCCAAATAATTTTTGAAAAATACAAAAAAAATTAATAAAATCATAAAAACCAAAAAATTGTGTTTCTTGTTTGAGTCTAGTATCTATTTTTAAGTTTGGTGTCATGCATATTTTTAATTTTCTTGCGTTTTTTCGAATATATGCATTATGTTCTTCATTGATCTTCAAGTTGTTTTTGATGATTTTCTTGGGTCTGATCTTTAAATTCTGTTGTTTTGTGTCTTTTGTTGTTTCTCATGTGCATTCTCAATTTGTTAGTGTCTCTAATATGAAAATTTCTAAGTTTGGTGTCTTGTATGCATTGTTTATTTGATCTTAGTTTTCCATGATTAGTTTCATTTTGTTGTTTTTCATCATTAAAAATTTTCAAAATTATGTCTTTTCAAGTCAATAATACAGAGAATTGAAGATTCAGAACATGCAGCAGAAGAATTACAAAAAAAAAAAAAACTGGACGTTCAAAACGCCCCGTGAAGAAGGAATTCTGGCGTTTAAACGCCAGCCAGGGTACCTGGCTGGGCGTTTAACGCCCAAAGAGGTAGCCAAATGGGCGTTAAACGCCAGAATGGATACCATTCTGGGCGTTTAACGCCAGGACAACACAAGTGAGGTAAGTTAGTTTTTAATTCAAATCTATTTCAAATCTTCATAATTTTTCAAAATCAAATCTTTTTCAATCATATCTTTTTCAAAATCAAATCTTTTTCCATTTTTCTTTCACTATTTTCGAAAATCTTTGCTACCAATTAAATGATTTGATTCAAAAAATTTCAAGTTTGTTACTTCCTTGTTAAGAAAGGATAAAAATTTGAATTTTAGAATGATATCTCTTAAATTTCTTGTTAGCCAAGTCATTAATTTTAAAATCAAATCTTTTTTTTAAATTGTTTTTCAATCATATCTTCTCAATCACATCTTTTTCAAAATAGTTTTCAATCATATCTTTTTTATTACTGATTTCAAAATCTTCTTCAAAATCACCTAACCACTTTCTGACTTTTAATTTTTGAAAAACCATCAACCACTTTTTCAAAAATTCTTTTTTATTTTAAAATTTTTAGTTTTATTTAAAAAATTGTTTTCGAAAATTTTTCCCCTCCTCACCTTCTTCTATTTAAGGATTAACACTCCTCCTCAATTAGCAATTCGGACTCTCTCTCCTTCTTCATATGTTTGAATTCTTATCTACCTACCTCACCCCTCTATTCATGTTCTCCTCTGACACCTCAAGGAATCTCTATACTGTGACATAGAGGATTTCATACTTTCTTGTTCTCTTCTCTTTATATGAGCAGGAACAAAGACAAAGGCATTCTTGTTGAAGCTGATCCTAAACCTAAAAGGACCTTGAAGAGGAAGCTAAGAGAAGCTAAAGCACAACTCTCTGGAGAGGACCTAACAGAAATTTTCGAAAAAGAAGAAGACATAGCAGCCGAAAATAACAACAATGCCAACAATGCAAGGAAGATGCTTGGTGACTTTATTGCACCTTCTTCTGACTTCTGTGGAAGGAGCATCTCAATTCCTGCAATTGGAGCAAACAACTTTGAGCTTAAATCTCAATTAGTTTCTCTAATGCAACAGAATTGCAAGTATCATGGACTTCCATTGGAAGATCCTCATCAGTTTTTAGCTGGATTCTTGCAAATCTGTGACACTGTTAAGACCCATGGGGTTGACCCTGAGGTCTACAGACTTATGCTCTTCCTTTTTGCTGTAAGAGACAGAGCTAGGACATGGTTGGACTCACAACCTAAAGAAAGCCCGAACTCTTGGGAAAAGCTGGTTAATGCCTTCTTGGCAAAGTTCTTTCCACCTCAAAAATTGAGTAAGCTTAGAGTGAAAGTCCAGACCTTCAGATAGAAGGAAGGCGAATCCCTCTATGAAGCTTGGGAAAGATACAAGCAATTGATCAGAAGGTGTCCTTCTGGCATGCTTTCAGAATGGAGCATCATATGCATATTCTATGATGGTCTGTCTGAACTGTCCAAGATGTCATTGGACAATTCTGCTGGAGGATCTCTTTATTTGAAGAAGACACCTGAAGAAGCCCAGGAACTCATTGAAATGGTTGCAAATAACCAATTCATGTACACTTCTGAAAGGAATCCTGTGAATAATGGGATAACTCAGAAGAAAGGAGTTCTTGAGATTGATACTCTAAATGCTATATTGGCTCAGAATAAAATATTGACTCAGCAAGTCAATATGATTTCTCGAGTCTGAATGGATTGCAAGCTGCATCCAACAGTACGAAAGAAGCATCTTCTGAAGAAGAAGCTTATGATCCTGAGAACCCTGCAATGGAAGAGGTGAATTACATGGGAGAACCCTATGGAAATACCTATAATCCTTCATGGAGAAATCATCCAAATCTCTCATGGAAGGACCAACAGAAGCCTCAACAAGGCTTCAATAACAATAATGGTGGAAGAAATAGGTTTAGCAATAGCAAACCTTTTCTATCATCTTCTTAGCAACAAACAAAGAACTATGAGCAGAGTCGTTCTGGCTTAGCAACCATAGTCTCTGATATATCTAAGACCACACTAAGTTTCATGAATAAAACAAGATCCTCCATTAGAAATTTGGAGGCACAAGTGGGTCAGCTGAGTAAGAGAATTACTGAAACTCCTCCTAGCATTCTCCCAAGCAATACAGAAAAAAATCCCAAGATAGAGTGCAAGGCCATAACCATGGCTAACATGGCCGAACCTGGAGAGAGTAAGGAGGACGTGATCCCCAGTGAGAAAAACCTCATGGGATGTCCTCTGAACGAAAAGAAGTTCCTCTTTGAGTAACCAAGGAAATCTGAGGCTCATACAGAGACCATAGAGATTCTATTGAACCTACTTCTGCCATTAGTTAGCTCTGATGAGTATTCTTCCTCTGAAGAGGATGAAGATATTACTGAAGAGAAAGTTGCTAAGTACTTGGGAGCAATTATGAAGCTGAATGCCAAGTTATTTGGTAATGAGACTTGGGAGGATGAACCCCCCTTACTCACCAATGAACTGAATGACTTGATTAGGCAGACATTACCTCAGAAGAAACAGGATCCTGGAAAATTCTCAATACCTTGTACCATAGGCACCATGACCTTTGAGAAGGCTCTGTGTGATCTGGGGTCAAGTATAAACCTCATGCCACTCTCTGTAATGGAGAAACTAGGGATCTTTGAGGTACAAGATGCAAGAATCTCACTAGAGATGGCAGACAATTCAAGGAAACAGGCTTATGGACTTGTGGAACATATTTTAGTGAAAGTTGAAGGCCTTTATATCCCTGCTGACTTCATAATCCTGGATACTAGGAAGAGTAAGGATGAATCCATCATCCATGGCAGACCCTTCCTAGCCACATCAAAAGCTGTGATTGCTGTTGACAGAGGAGAGTTGGTCATTCAAGTGAATGAGGACTACCTTGTGTTTAAGGCTCAAGGATCTCCTTCTGCACACATGGAGAAGAAGTATGAAAAGCTTCTCTCAATGCAGAGTCAAATAAAGCCCCCACATTCAAACTCTAAGTCTGGTGTTGGGAGGCCCCAACCATGCTCTGAATATCTGTGAAGCTCCATGAGAGCTCACTATCAAGCTATTGACATTAAAGAAGCGCTTATTGGGAGGCAACCCAATTTGTTATTTATCTATGTTAAATTTCCATTTTCCATTGTTATTTTATGTTTTCTTTAGGTTGATGATTGACGAAGTGGTTTTTCTATCGGTAAAGAAATACAGAAATATGATCGCGTTGTAAGTATAGCTTCTAAACCAACAGAAAATCCTTTCGTACAAACGTTTTGGTTGTCATAAGTAACAAACCCCTTTAAAATTGATAACTGAAGTATTTAAACCTCGGGTTGTCTTCTCAAGGAACTGCAGGGAGGTGTTCTTATTATTGGTTATGAGTTTTGTAAATTGGGGATTTTGAGAGTAAGGAACAAGTAATTTAAATGACAAGTAAAATAAAATAAATAACTGTAAAATAAACTCTTGGCAAGGTATGAAAATTCGAAGTCCTATCCTAGTTATCCTTATCAATGGTGATGAGAATTATATTTTCACTCCCACTAAGTCAACCTCTAACTATGAAGGTAAGTTAAGTGGATGAATCAATTTAACACCTAAAGTCCTAGTCAACTCCTAAGGAAAGACTAGAGTTACAGGAATTTAAATCAATCAGCAAAGATAACAATTATCAATCACGATGAGTTTGACAACTCAAGAGTTACCAATTAATCAACCAAAGCCAAAAAGGAAAATTATAAATTATCTATATCATAAATAAAAGAAACAAATCATAGATCTGAAAATACCTCAAATTATATTAAATAAAATATCCAAATCTAACATGGAAAAGTTCATAAATTAAATTAGAAAAATAAATAAAATGAACATTGAACCTGTAATGAAGATAAGCAGTCCTAAAATTGAGAGAAATCCTAATCCTAATCCTAAAGCCTAAGAGAGAGGAGAGAACCTCTCTCTCTAAAAACTACATCTAAAGTATGAGAAGTGAATAATTGTCAACTTTTTTATGAATGGATGCATTCCCCCACTTTATAACCTCTAATCTGTGCTTTCTGTACTTGGATCTGGGCCAAAAAGGGTTTCAGAAATTGCTGGGAGCATTTTCTACAGTTTCTGGTATGTGGCGTCTGTCACGCGTCCGCGTGGGTCACGCGGTCGCGTCATCTGGGAGTTTTCCTTATCACGCCTTCGCTTCGGTCACGCGTACGCGTCATCTGCGTTCTGCTCAAGGCGCACGTCCGCGTCAGTCATGCATTCGCGTCACTACCTTTTCGCGCTAGGCATGCGGCCGCGTCGTCCATACGTTCGCATCGCTGCCAATTTCTTCAAAAACTCCATTTTGTGCTTTCCTTCCATTTTTGTATGTTTCCTTTCCATCTTTTAAATCATTCCTGCCTTAGGAGATCTGAAAATACTCAACACACAAATCACGGCATCGAATGGTAATAAAGGGTAATTAAAATAATTATTTTTAAAGCATAGGAAACATGTTTTTCACATATATCACATAATAAGGAAGGAAAAGTAAAACCTTGCAATTTCACATGAATAAGTGGGTGAAGAGTTGAATAAATCACTTAAATTGAGCACAAAATATATCATAAAATATGGGTTTATCAACCTCCCCACACTTAAACAATAGCATGTCCTCATGCTAAATCCAAGATAAAGAGTAAGGTAAGGTTAAAGTGGTGGAATCTCATGCAATGCAATCTATTCTAAATGCAACTACCTAAATGAATCATGCAATTCTAATTGTTATTCACTTGTATATAAAGCTTAGATGTAGTTAAATTAATTCATATTCTCAAGGAATCATATATGCATAGCCAAGCCTTAGATAATGTTAAAGCACTTTTACAATTGAGATGGGTCAAAATATTTCACAAACTTGCAAGACAATTAACAATTTAAGCAGAGATATATAGTGATGAGCTATTGAACCCTCACTGGATTTGGTGTTTACTCTTTAGTCACTCAGTGTTTATTGGGTTAATCACTCTGTTCTTTTTCTATCCTTACTTTCTATAACTTTGTTCTTCATCTAACCAATCAACAATTATAGAATACAGACATACAAAAATCATAAGGTCTTTGTCAAGGTTGTAATGGGGCCAAGGTAAAGGTAAGTGTATATGTATAAGGTTAAGTGAGCTAATAAGTGAATCCTTGATTAGTCTAAGATCTCACCTAACATACATATTTCATAAATCAAAGTTTCTTAACCTATTTGCCCAAATTTTCCTCTTTGTATTGCAAACTCATTAAATTTTAATTTTGTCCCATGTGCATTGATTCTTTTTATTTTGCAATTGGGGAATTTTTGTATCCCTTTTATTTAAATACTTGAAATTTTTTTTTGAATGCACATGGTAATTCAATTGTCTTGATTTCACATGAGCATGCTTCCCAAATTTTGTTTTTGCAACAACTCATTCTTTTTTTTTTAAATTCCTACTTTGTTTCTATCATCCCATGTTCCCATAAAATTCCCCACACTTAAACAATACATAAATTCTATCTTAAGCTAACCAAGGATTCAACTTGAGATTTTTATTTTGTTTTTCTGCTTAAGGCTAGTAATGTGGTTTATAGAGCAAGAGGGGATTAAAAAGCTCAAAGGGGGCTAGCAAGGGTGATGTAAAAGGTAGGCTGATTTGGAATAAGTGAGGAAAAATTCAAATGATGGCCTTAATCATCTACTGGTATGTATCTATATTCTATAATTGGACATATAGATTAAAACAAAGTAAAGAACGTCAGAATGAAAAAGAAGGGTAAAACACACAGGAATGAAATTTATGGTTTCAATGTAACCATACAATTAAGCTCAAAACTCACAGGCTGTGTGTTCTCTAGCTCAAAAATCATATATCAGTTATACATGTCATGCAAGTAAAAATTAAGAGTTTCCATTATTCTCAATGTAAATCTTAGGGTGGCCCTTAAAATCTTAGTGTTGTTCCTTGATGAAATGTTGTTAACTAACTAACATGTAATGCTATATATACAAGGTGTGTGGATTATTTTAATTTACTAAAGTTTCTGGTTTACTCCTTTTATTTTCAATTAAACCAAATTATCATATGCTAAAAGGGTAAACTATACTAATGAATCCACATATTCTATAACTAATAAGTTTAGAATTGCAAACTAAACTAAATGGCTAAAATATGAACTAAAGTGCAAAATACGGAAACAAAGTAAAAATATTGCAAAAGAACAATGTATAAGTACTGAAAAATAAAAATAAAAATAAAGATAAAAATACAGAAAAATAACAAAATAAGATAAAAGAGTCTGAAGTAGTTCACCAAAAAAATACACTAGGGATGGCGACCTCCCCACACTTAAAATAAAGCATCGTCCTCGATGCTCGCTCAAGCTGGGTGTGAAGGAGTTTCATCACTAGAAGGATGGGCTACTGGAGTCTCTGAGGTGGCCTGAGGATCTGCAGACTGGATAAGTGTAGGAGGATCTGTCTGCTGCAGTAGAGGTGCTGACTGGAGAGCGATCTCTGGGTCTGCGGCCTGAATCTGGTGTGGCTCCTCCTGCTGTGATGCGGCCTGCTCTGGTCCTGCCTGCTCAGCCTCTCTCTGTGCATGTGTCTCATCCTCATGATCATCTGCCTCCTCCTCAGATGGCTCTGATGGTGTGTCAGGCTCGGAGGGGATGTCGCCGCCAGGTCGGATCATCAACTTGAGGTGCTCATAGAGTCACTTGTTGCAACGCTCAGATCTCTCATATCGCCGTCGGTTGCGGTGCTCCATCTGGTCCAGCTGCTAAAATAAGCGGTGCACGAGGTGATAAATGGGCTCTGAGGCAGGTGGAGGTGTAGTGGGTGGGGTTGGTGCATCAGTAGAAGAAGAAGGGGCAGCTGATGGTGTGGCTGTCTCATCAGAAGCGGTGAGGAATGGAGGTCTGTTGCCTAAAGCCTCAAACTTCCTGCTTTGAGGGATAATCTTCTTACAGTCTGCAGCAGGTGGCTTCTCATCAGCCAACTCCCAAGGCACATCAGCTCGACGGCCGAGTTGGGTAATCAGATATGGGAAAAGGGAGAGTGCCTCTGACATGGACCCTGGCCATGTAATAATGGATAAATCGTGGAAGATACAGGTCCTTACCCTACATCACACACCAGAGGAGGGTGATCATAGGAGCAGGCAGCTCCGTCTCATGAGTGCTCGGCATAACAAAGTTGCTCAGGATTTGGTGCCAGAGCCGAGCTTCATCATTCAGATACATCAGCTTGATTCCCTTAGGCATTGCTGTGTTCTTTCCCATGACCCATGGGACAGTAAGGTCAAGTGCTATCCTCTACTTGATAGCATCCCAGTCAAATCTCAGAAAGTGCATGTCCTCTTCAGCCTTTTGGTAACCATCAGGCTGATCTGATTTAGGTTGAAGCTGCAGAATATCCTCAATGGCTTCTTCAGTTACCAATATCTGTTTCCCTCGGAGGTGCACTGCATCCAGGGTAGTCTTGAAATAGTTGCAGTAAAACTCTCTGACCCAGGAAGCATTAACCTCTGTCAGGTTTCTCTCTAAGAAGAACCAGCCTCTTTGTTTTATTTGATCTGAGGTGTACTGCTGTAGTTCTTTTGGAATTTTTAGAGTTCTCTCCAGGTACAGGTTCCTGGAGGTGGCAAACATTGGATACTTCAGCTCACAGTATTTGTTTGCAAATTTTACCGGATCATTGGCAGTGAAGAGCTGGTCAGCCTTCTCTTGCGGGGTAAAGTGCTTTTCCTGCCAGAAGTCATCATGCATAATGTCCAAGATAGACATAGAGGATTCACCTCGTTTCCTTTTACCAGTGGTTGCCTTTCCTTTTCCTTTTTGTTGAGGGTCAGACATCCTGGTAGGCGTATGAATGAAGGTAGGGATCAGAGAGATGGCGGTGGTGAAGTGGCGGTGCTGGGAGGGGGCACGGTGGCGCTGTGGCGGAACAGGGCGGTTGGCGCGGCGGTGGGCGGCTGTTCGGTGGTAGGGGGTTCGGATAGGGTTTAATGGTGGAGGGGTAGGTGGGTAAGAACAAAGGGGGTGAGGGTGGTGGTGGTGGGAGGCGGCGCTGGTGGCGGGGCGGTCGTGGCTGGTCGCGGTGGGGGGCAGTGGCGGAAGGGAGAGAAGAGAAGGGAAGAGAAGGAGGGGAGAAGAAAGAAGGAGGGGGGGTGCGCGTCGCGGTGGGTCGGGTGGTTGGGGGTGGTGTAGTGGGCGGAGTGGTGGTTGGGAGTGGTGGTGTTTGGGTGGGGAGCAGAGAGGGAGCAGAGGGGAGGTTGGGGGGGAAGAGAAAGGGGGCGCGATGGGGTTAGGGTTTCGCGTGACTGGGGGTTAATGGATTTGAATCCACGCGAACGCGTGGAGCACGCGATTGCGTGGCTAGGGTGAAATGGGGTTGACGCGGTCGCGTGGTTGACACGATCGCATGGAATGGGTAAAAGATGAATGACGCGGTCGCGTGAGGCATGCGACCGCGTCGCTGAAAATTGTGCTAAACGCACAATTTCGGCGTCATTTCAGCGCAACTCTCTGTCTCCATTTAGGGTGCCATGCTATCCATGCGACGCGGACGCGTCGCTCACTCTTTCGCGTGGGATGGGTGTTTTGCAAGTGATGCGTTCGCGTCAAGGATGCGAACGCGTGGGCCGTTTTGTGCTAAACGCACACCAGCCGCACGATTCCAGCCCAAATTTCTGGGCATTAGATTTTTACGCCGATTTCCAGATCACGCGTTCGTGTGAGTGACGCGGACGCGTGGGTGGTATTTTTCGCGACTGACGCGAACGCGTTAGCGACGCGGTCGCGTCGCACGCTTTATTTTTTTTTTGGTAATTATGCAGTATGCTATGCTGATACAAATGTTATGAATAATATTCAGGTTCAATAATATAACATAAAAACAAACAACATGAAATAAAATTGAAAAAGAAATGACCATACCATGGTGGGTTGTCTCCCACCTAGCACTTTTAGTTAAAGTCCTTAAGTTGGACATTTGATGAGCTTCCTGTTATGATGGCTTATGCTTAAATTCATCCAGAAATCTCCACCAATGTTTGGAATGCCGATAGCCTCCGGGGTCCCAAACTAGGCATGTAAAGCTTTTGAGCAGCTTCAAACAGATTCTCAGACTCCCGGGGTGACGAATGTCAGAATAGATTCCAGGATCCCAAACTTTGCTTTTAAACCCGCCGTTGTCTTGATCTATATTCTTCGATCCGGGCGGTTTAGAAATTGTATTCTCACCAAGATGACCAAACGTCTTCCGAGACCCATTTAATTGAACTTGATACCAATCCTTGCACTTCGAATCGAAGCGCGGAACCTTATTGAATCTTGCACACCAGCTCTGAGTACGAGCCATTTCCCTCTTACTCCTAAAGCCGCAGAGAGTACTAAGCTGGCCATCTATTTCAAGCAAACCATATTCAAGTAGAAAGGTAAAGATAAAGGTTAAGGATTGTACCCACTTGAAGCTTGTGTTAGGTGGTAATGGCCTTGGGATAGGTGTTTTCAGTGGTTTTGTAAGTTCTACTCCCTTGTATTCTTCTGTGAATTTCTCCACTTCTTTGCAAAATTTTTCAACTGCAACTACGTCCTGATCAAAATCTTCTATGTCTTCCTCGTCACTCAAGTCATACGTTGGAGGTTGAGAGAAACCTACCTCGACATCGTCTTCGTATTCACTTGGATAAAATTCTTTAGGCTCAAGGAGTTCAGTTGCGGATGTGAGTTCGTGATTAGGAGAGCTTAATTCATGATCATCATTGCCTATGGAATCAACTTCTTGGTCTGTTCCGTCCAATTTTTTACAAGGTATATGCTTTGGAGGTTGTGCACTGTCCTCTTTGGCATCAATTTCTAACTTCTCAGCAGAATCCTTTACAGTTCTCGATTCCCATGGAGGTTCAGCATCGCCTAAATCTTCAACCACTTCTTCCTCTACAACTATCATGGCTTCCTCCACTTGTTCCAATACAAAGCCATGCTTCTCATTGTCCACCGGAGTTTCTAGTGTTTTCCTCATGATACGCTCTTCTTTTGATTCTCCACATGCAGCCATGGGAGTGCTTTGAGCACTCAGATGTCGGGAAGCTATTATATGTACTACCTCAGTTAAGGCAGTAGTGAGTTCCAGTACACCCTTTTGCATCCTCGCTTGCCCTTGAAGAAGAACACGAAGTTTGTCATTCATTGGAGGTTGGGGTGGGTATAAGGGTCCATTGGTTGGGGAAGAGGGCTCAAAATTAGAATGTGGTGGTTCTTGGGAGTAATTGGATTGGAATTGTGGTGGATAAAGGTCATATGGTGGTGAATGGTGAAAAGGAGCTTGTGAGTGTAGTGGTTCAAAGCTACATTGAGAGGATGGTCTATAAGCATAGGGTGAGGCTTATTGGTAATTACAAGGGGGTCTACCATATCTATCAGCTTGGTATGCATTGTAGAGTGGTTCTTGCCTATGATATCTTGGAGGGTGTTGTTGCCTAAAGGATTGATCAAGTCCTCGTGGCTCCATCCATCTTTGATTGCTCTGACCTTGATGCATGTTCCTGCTATAGCTTTCATTCCCTTCAACAATATTAGAATCAAACTCAAAGCGAGAGGGGTGAGAATTCATAGTAGCTAGTTGAAATAAAAGGGAAAAACAAAAACAAATAAACAAATAAAAAGAAAAATATTTACAATAACCAATAATAAGGCACACGTTTGCAGTTCCCCGGGTCACAAGTGATTTATGATAAGAGATGTGTTGCAATGCCTAAGGGAATCAAGCTGATGTATCTGAATGATGAGGCTCGGCTCTGGCACCAGATCCTGAGCAACTTTGTTATGCCGAGCACTCATGAGACGGAGCTGCCTGCTGCTATGATCACCCTCCTCTGGTGTGTGATGGAGGGTAAGGACCTGTATCTTCCACGATTCATCTGGTATTAAATGGCCAGGGTCCATGTCAGAGGCACTCTCCCTTTCCCATATCTGATTACCCAGCTCGACCGTCAAGCTGACGTGCCTTGGGAGCTGGCTGATGAGAAGCCACCTGCTATAGACTGCAAGAAGATTATCCCTTATCGCAGGAAGTTTCAGGCTTTAGGCTACAGACCTCCATTCCTCACCGCTTCTGATGAGACAGCCACACCATCAGCTGCCCCTTCTTCTTCTACAACTGCACCAGTCCCACCCACTGCACCTCCACCTGCCTCAGAGCCTGTTTATCACCTCGTGCACCGCTTATTTCAGCAGCTGGACCAGATAGAGTGCCACAACCGACGGCGATATGAGAGATCTGAGCGTCGCAACAAGCGACGCTATGAGCACCTCAAGTTGATGATCCGATTTGGCGGCGACATCCCCTCAGAGCCTGACACACCATCAGAGCTATCTGAGGAGGAGGCAGACGAGCATGAGGATGAGACACATGCACAGAGAGAGGCTGAACAGGCAAGACCAAAGCAGGCTGCGTCACAGCAGGAGGAGCCACACCAGATTCAGGCCGAGACCCAGAGATCCCTCTCCAGTCAGCACCTCCACTGTAGTAGACAGATCCTCCTACACTTATCCAGTCTGCAGATCCTCAGGCCACCTCAGAGACTCCAGCAGCCCATCCTTCCAGTGTTGACACTCCTTCACACCCAGCTTGAGTGAGCATCGAGGACGATACTTTATTTTAAGTGTGGGGAGGTCGCCATCCCTGGTGTATTTTTTTGGTGAACCACTACAGACTCTTTTATCTTATTTTGTTATTTTCTGTATTTTAATCTTTATTTTTATTTTTATTTTTCAGTACTTATACATTGTTCTTTTGCTATATTTTTACTTTGTTTCCACATTTTGCACTTTAGTTCATATTTTAGCCATTTAGTTTAGTTTGCAATTCTAAACTTATTAGTTATAGAATATGTGGATTCATTAGTATAGTTTACCCTTTTAGCATATGATAATTTGGTTTAATTGAAAATAAAAGGAGTAAACCAGAAACTTTAGTAAATTAAAACAATCCACACACCTTGTATATATAGCATTACATGTTAGTTAGTTAACAACATTTCATCAATGAACAACACTAAGATTTTAAGGGCCACCCTAAGATTTACATTGAGAATAATGGGAACTCCTAATTTTTACTTGTATGACATGTATAACTGATATATGATTTTTGAGCTAGAGAACACACAGCCTGTGAGTTTTGAGCTTAATTGTATGGTTACATTCAAACCATAAATTTCATTCCTGTATGTTTTGCCCTTCTTTTTCATTCTGACGTTTTTTACTTTGTTTTAATCTATATGTCCAATTATAGAATATAAATACATACCAATAGATGATTGAGGCCATCATTTGAATTTTTCCTCACTTATCCCAAATCAGCCTACCTTTTACATCACCCTTGTTAGTCCCCTTTGAGCTTTTTAATCCCCTCTTGCTCTATAAACAACATTACTAGCCTTAAGCAGAAAAACAAAATAAAAATCCCAAGTTGAATCCTTAGTTAGCTTAAGATAGAATTTGTGTATTGTTTAAGTGTGGAGAATTTTATGGGAACATGGGATGATAGAAACAAAGTAGGAATTTAAAAAAAAAAGGAATGAGTTGTTGCAAAAACAAAATTTGGGAAGCATGCTCATGTGAAATCAAGACAATTGAATTACCATGTGCATTCAAAATTTTTTTTTCATGTATTTAAATAAAAGGGATAAAAAAATTCCCTAATTGTAAAATAAAAAAGAATCAATGCACATGGGACAAAATTAAAATTTAATGAGTTTGCAATACAAGGAGGAAAATTTGGGCAAATAGGTTAAGAAACTTTGATTTATAAAATATGTATGTTAGGTGAGATCTTAGACTAATCAAGGATTCACTTATTAGCTCACTTAACCTTATACATATACCCTTACCTTTACCTTGGCCCCATTACAACCTTGACAAAGACCTCATGATTTTTGTATGTCTGTATTCTATAATTGTTGATTGGTTAGATGAAGAACAAAGTTATAGAAAGTAAGGATAGAAAAAGAATAAAGTGATTAACCCAATAAACACTGAGTGACTAAAGAATAAACACCAAATTCAGTGAGGGTTCAATAGCTCATCACCATGTATCTCTGCTTAAATTGTTAACTGTCTTGCAAGTTTGTGAAATATTTTGACCCATCTCAATTGTAAAAGTGCTTTAACATTATCTAAGGTTTGGCTATGCATATATGATTACTTGAGAATATGAATTAATTTAACTACATGTAAGCTTTATATACAAGTGAATAACAATTAGAATTGCATGATTCATTTAGGTAGTTGCATTTAGAATAGATTGCATTGCATGAGATTCCACCACTTTAACCTTACCTTACTCTTTATCTTGGATTTAACATGAGGACATGCTATTGTTTAAGTGTGGGGTGGTTGATAAACCCATATTTTATGATATATTTTGTGCTCAATTTAAGTGATTTATTGAATCCTTCACCCACTTATTCATGTGAAATTGCATGGTTTTACTTTCCCTTCCTTATTATGTGATATATGTGAAAAACATGTTTCTTATGCTTTAAAAATAATTATTTTAATTACCCTTTATTACCATTCGATTCCGTGATTTGTGTGTTAAGTATTTTCAGATCTCCTAAGGCAGGAATGATTTAAAGGATGGAAAGGAAACATACAAAAATGGAAGGAAAGCACAAAATGGAGTTTTTGAAGAAATTGGCAGCGACGCGAATGCATGGACGACGCGGCCGCATGCCTAGCGTGAAAAGGCAGTGACGCGAACGCATGACTGACACGGACGCGCGCCTTGAGCAGAATGCAGATGACGCGTACGCGTGACCGAAGCTAACGCGTGATAAGGAAAACTCCCAGATGACGCGACCGCGTGACCCACGCGGACGCGTGACAGACGCTACGCACCAGAAACTGCAGAAAATGCTCCCAGGGATTTCTAAAACTCTTTTTGGCCCAGATCCAAGTACAGAAAGCACAGATTATAGGTTATAAAGTGGGAGAATGCATCCATTCATAAAAAAGTCAAAAATTATTCACTTTTCATACTTTAGATGTAGTTTTTAGAGAGAGAGGTTCTCTCCTCTCTCATAGGTCTTAGGATTAGGATTAGGATTTCTCTCAATTTTAGGACTGCTTATCTTCATTACAAGTTCAATGTTCATTTTCTTTATTTTTCCAATTTAATTTATGAACTTTTCCATGTTAGATTTGGATATTCTATTTAATATAATTTGAGGTATTTTCAGATCTATGATTTGTTTCTTTTATTTATGATATAAATAATTTAGAATTTTCCCTTTTGGCTTTGGTTGATTAATTGGTAACTCTTGAGTTGTCAAACTCATCGTGATTGATAATTGTTATCTTTGCTGATTAATTTAAATTCCTGTAACTCTAGTCTTTCCTTAGGAGTTGACTAGGACTTTAGGTGGTAAATTGATTCACCCACTCTTCCCCAAAAATCCCACCCACCTCACAATTCAAATTCAAACCCTTTCCCTCCCAAACCCAACCCCCCTCTCCACTCCTATATAAACCCCTCATTCCCCCTTCATTTCCACACATCATAAACACTTCTTTCCCCCTTTGGCCGAACCACTCACACCTATACATCTCCTCCATTTTCTTCTTCTTATACTCCCTTCTGTCTTCTTTTGCTCGAGGACGAGCAACCATTCTAAGTTTGGTGTGGGAAAAGCTAAAGCTTTTTATTTTTCCATAAACATCAATGGCACCAAAGGCCGGGGAAACCTCTATAAAGAGGAAAGGAAAGGCAATTGCTTCCACCTCTGAGTCATGGGAGATGGAGAGATTCATCTCAAAGGTGCATCAAGACCACTTCTATGAAGTTGTGAATAAAAAAAAGGCGATCCCCAAGGTTCCCTTTAAGCTCAAAAAGAGTGAATATCCGGAGATCTAACATGAGATTCGAAAAAGAGGTTGGGAAGTTCTCACCAACCCCATTCAACAAGTCAGAATCTTAATGGTTCAAGAGTTCTATGCTAATGCATGGGTCACCAAAAACCATGATCAAAGTGTGAACCCAAACCCAAAGAATTTTGCTTACAATGGTTCGGGAGAAATACTTAGATTTCAGTCCGAAAAATGTAAGGTTGGCATTCAACTTGCCAATGATGCAAAGAGATACATGCCCCTACGCTAGAAGGGTCAACTTTGATCAAAGGTTGGACCAAGTCCTTATGGACATTTGTATGGAAGGCGCTCAATGGAAGAGAGACACAAGAGGCAAGCCGGTTCAACTAAGAAGGCTTGACCTCAACGCTCAATCATTCCTACTAGCAACCGGTCTGAAGTTACTATAGACCGGGCTATCATGATCCATAGCATCATGAATAGAGAGGAAGTAGAAGTTCATGAGATTATATTCCTAGAACTCTACAAGGTGGCGGACAAGTCCTCTACTTTGGCAAGGTTAGCCTTCCCTCATCTCATTTGTCACCTCTGCAATTTAGCTGGAATTGACATAGAGGAAGACATCCTCATTGATGAGGACATGCCCATCACTAAGAAAAGGATGGAGCAAATAAGAGAGCCCACTCATGGACCTCAACAAGAGCATGAGGAGATTCCTCATCATGAAATCCCTGAGATACCTCAAGGGATGCACTTTCCTCCACAAAACTATTGGGAGCAAATTAACACTTCCCTAGGAGAATTAAGTTCCAACATGGGGCAACTAAGGATGGAGCACCAAGAGCATTCCATCCTTCTCCATGAAATTAGAGAAGACCAAAGAGCCATGAGGGAGGAGCAACAAAGGCAAGGAAGAGACATTGAGGAGCTCAAGCACTCCATAAGATCTTCAAGAGGAAGAAGTAGCCGCCATCACTAAGGTGGACCCGTTCTTTAATTTCCTTGTTCTTTACTTTCTATTTTTTGTTTCTTATGCTTTATGTTTTGTCTATGTTTGTGTCTTTATTACATGATCATTAGTGTCTAGTGTCTATGTCTTAAAGTTATGAATGTCCTATGAATCCATCACCTTTCTTAAATGAAAAATGTTTTTAATTGCAAAAGAACTAGAAATGCATGATTTCAAATTCTATCTTGAAAATGGTTTAATTATTTTGATGTGGTGACAATACTTTTTGTTTTCTTTAATCTCCTTGCTCTTATTTTTCTATTTTTCGAAAATTATGCTTTATGTTTTATTTATGTTTGTGTCTTTACTACATGATCACTAGTGTCTAAGTGTCTGTGGCTTAAAGCTATGAATATCCTATGAATCCTTCACCTTTCTTAAATGAGAAATGTCTTAATTGCAAAAGAAAAAGAGGTACATGAATTTTGAATTTTAAAATAGTTTAATTATTTTGATGTGGTGGCAATACTTTTTATTTTCTGAATGAATGCTTGAACAATGCATATTTTTGAATTTGTTGTTTATGAATATTAAAATTGTTGGCCCTTGAAAGAATAATGAAAAAGGAGAAATGTTATTGATAATCTAAAAAATCATAAAATTGATTCTTGAAGCAAGAAAAAGCAGTGAATACAAAGCTTGCGAAAAAAAGGGGCGAAAAAAAAGAAGAAAGAAAGAAAAAGAAAAAGCAAGCAGAAAAAGCCAGTAACCTTTTAAACCAAAAGGCAAGGGTAAAAAGGATCCAAGGCTTTGAGCATTAATGGATAGGAGGACCCAAAGGAATAAAATTCTAGCCTAAGCAGCTAAACCAAGTTGTCCCTAACCATGTGCTTGTGGCGTGAAGGTGTCAAGTGAAAAGCTTCAGACTGAGCGGTTAAAGTCGTGGTCCAAAGCAAAAAGAGTGTGCTTAAGAGCTCTGGACACCTCTAACTGGGGACTTTAGCAAAGCTGAGTCACAATCTGAAAAGGTTCACCCAGTTATGTGTCTGTGGCATTTATGTATCCGGTGGTAATATTGGAAGACAAAATGCTTAGGGTCACGACCAAGACTCATAAAGTAACTGTGTTTAAGAATCAACATACTGAACTAGGAGAATCAATAATACTATCTGAATTCTGAGTTCCTATAAATGCCAAACATTCTGAACTTCAAAGGATAAAGTGAGATGCCAAAACTGTTAAGAAGCAAAAAGCTAAGAGCCCCGCTCATCTAATTAAGACTGATCTTCATAGATGTTTTCGGAATTTATTGTATATTCTCTTCTTTCTATCCTACTTTGTTTTTAGTTGCTTGGGGACAAGCAACAATTTAAGTTTGGTGTTGTGATGAGCGGATAATTTATACGCTTTTTGGCACTGTTTTTAGGTAGTTTTTAGTATTATTTAGCTACTTTTTAGTATATAATTATTAGTTTTTAAATAAAAATCACATTTCTGGACTTTACTATGAGTTTGTGTGTTTTTCTGTGATTTCAGGTATTTTCTGGCTGAAATTGAGGGACCTGAGCAAAAATCTGATTTAGAGGCTGAAAAAGGACTGCAGATGCTATTGGATTCTAACCTCCCTGCACTCAAAGTGGATTTTCTAGAGGTACAGAAGCTCAATTGGCGCGCTCTCAATTGTATTGGAAAGTAGACATCCTGGGCTTTCCAGAAATATTTCATAGTCTATACTTTGCCCGTGATTTGATGGCCCAAACTGGTGTTCAAAGTCAGCTCAAAACATCTTGGCGTAAAATGCCCAAACTGGCACCAGAATTGGAGTTAAATGCCGGAACTGGCACCAAAGCTGGCGTTTAACTCCGGGAACAGCCCAAGCACGAAAAAGCTTCAAGGCTCAGCCCGAGCACACACCAAGTGGGCCCCGGAAGTGGATTTCTGCATTATTTACTTATTTTTGTAAACCCTAGGCTACTAGTTCATTATAAATAGGACCTTTTACTATTGTATTTTCATCTTTAGATAATTTTTGAGACTATCCTTGTATCACTTTTGATCTCTTGATCACGTTTGGGGGCTGGCCATTCGGCCATGCCTGGACCTTCATCACTTATATATTTTCAACAGTGGAGTTTCTACACCCCATAGATTAAGGTGTGGAGCTCTACTGTTCCTCATGAATTAATACAAAGCACTATTGTTCTTCTATTCAATTCAAGCTTATTCTTATTCTAAGATATTCACTCGCACTTCAACCTGATGAATGTGATGATCCGTGACACTCATCATCATTCTCACCTATGAACGCGTGCCTGACAACCACTTCTGTTCTATCTGCAATAGCTTGAGTGTGTATCTCTTAGCCTCCTAGTTCACGACGCATGGTTGCCTCTCTTGAAAACAGAGCCCTCTATTCTGTGAGATCAGAGTCTTTATGGTATAAGCTAGAATCAATTGGCAGCATTCTTGAGATCCGGAAAGTTTAAACCTTGTCTGTGGTATTCCGAGTAGGATCTGGGATGGGATGACTGTGACGAGCTTCAAACTCGCGAGTGTTGGGCGTAATGACAGACGCAAAAGGATCAATGGATCCTATTCCAACATGAGTAAGAACCGACAGATGATTAGCCCTACGTAACCCGTAGCCAGACCATTTTCACTAAGAGGACGAACGGTAGCCATTGACAACGGTGATCCCCCAACATACAGCTTGCCATGGAAGGAAGTACGCATGATTGGATAAAGGCCATAGGAAAGCAGAGGTTCAGAAGCAACAAGCATCTCCATACGCTTATCTGAAATCCTACTAATGAATTACATAACTATTTCTATCTTATTTTCTGTTTTAATTATATTTCAATTATCAAAACCTCAAAACTATTTGAACTCGCCTGACTGAGATTTACAAGGATGACCATAGCTTGCTTAAAGCCGACAATCTCCGTGGGATCGACCCTTACTCACGTAAGGTATTACTTGGACTACCCAGTGCACTTGCTGGTTAGTTGTGCGGAATTGCAAAAGTGTGATTGTAATTTCGTGCACCACATACTCTATTCTATCATAATGCTTGCTCTCTCCAATGGTATGATATATGTTCTTCCACTGATATAGATTGTAAGTGTACTCCCCATACTTGGCTTAACTCAGGAACAATCTGTCATATGACTCTTGAAAATTTGTTGATTGTTCCCTTTGCCCCTCAAGAACCTTTGTTTGGAATTCTTGTTGTTGAGCCATCATTTGTTGCTGCCAGTTCTCTTGTCGCTCCTCCATTTGGCGCTGCCAGTTCTCTCTTCCTTCTCTATCATTCATGTACTACTCCTGTTGTTGCAAATATAGCTCTTGCTGCCTTAAATACTGCTCTTGTGCTCTCGTGTTTTGTTGAGATATTTCCTCAAGAGCTCTTTGCAATTGGCTCATGTCTATAGCACCAGGAGCTTGCTCTTCCTCCACTTGTGGTCTTTTTCTTCTTGATACGCACAAAACTTGTCTCTCAACAAATTTTCTTCGGCAAGTGTACCGAATTTGTCGTCAAGTAAAAACTCACAATAGAGTGAGGTCGAATCCCACAGAGATTGATTGATCAAGCAACTTTAATTAGAGGAATGTTCTAGTTGAGCGAACCAGAATTTGATTTGAGATTTGCAGAAAATTAAATGGCGGAAGAGTAAATAGCAGAAACAGTAAATGCTAGAAATAAAGAGCTGAATGTAAATGGCGGAAAGTAAATTGCAGAATCTTAAACGGGAATGGGGTAATTGCTCATAAAAGTAAATGGTAGAAATTAAAGAGAATGGGTAAGATCAGAAATGGGGAGTTCATTGGGCTCAGGAGATGTTGCATTCTCCGGATCAAGTTCATTTTCATCTCGTCCTCAATCAATACATTTATTGATCTCCTTGGCAATCTTAAGTGATCGAATTCCAATTTCTTGGTAATTCAATCTCTCAAATCTTGATCAATAGCCAATTCCTTGGTCAATTGCTCATGAGAAGAGATAAAGTATGGTCACTGATTATACCACATGCATTTCCCAAATCAAGTGTTGGTAGGATTATAGTCACATATCCATCCAAACCCAATTTGGTCCAGCATAAGAAAGCATTTCTAGCATGATCTCTTCATTCCTCTTTCAAAGTTCAGAAGAGATCCAAGTATGAATAGCTTCTTTTCCAAGATAACTACCCAATTGGATGAAGATCGAAAGCTTTCTAGTAAAATCAAGAGAAAAGATAGAAGAAGGAGAATGAAAAATAATATTGATCCATCAAATTACAACAGAGCTCCCTAACCCAATGAAAGGGGTTTAGTTGTTCATAGCTCTGGAAAATGAAAACCACGATTGAGAATACTTGATGAAAGTAAAACTAGAAGTGCAGCGAAAGTAAAATACAGAGAGTAGTTCTATGCCAAAGGCTCCCTAAAGTTTCCAACTCATTCAATGCTACTCCTATATATAATGCTCTTCTCATCTTCTAGTTGGCTCTTCAAGTCTTGGGTATGGGCCTCTGAATCTTGAGTTTGAAGCAGTTATCCTTTTCATTGGGCTTAGGTTTGCTTGCAGAGAGAAAAGGTAAAGTAGGCAGAGACTTTGACTAAGGACGTTAGTGGTGTCAACGTTAAGTAAAAGTGTGGGTTCGAGAACGTTAGTGACAATCACCTTTTTCACTAACGTTCCTAACCCAAATATGATCACGTTGACTTCAACGTTAGTGGCACTAACGTGACCACTAACATTGCCTCTTGGTCCTTCGCACACGTTATTGGGACTTACCTTTCCCAATAACGTGGAGAGTCCCCCCTTGTCCCTTCGTTAGAGTCCACGTTAACTAGGTTAACGTGGCTTCTAACGTAGCAGTGCCAATTCTTCGAGAACGTTAGTGACACTTACCTTTGTCACTAACGTTCCAATATGCCCCTTTCCCACATTAGAGTCCACGTTAACTAGGTTAACATGGCTTCTAACATAGTAATGCTAGCCATCCCCAACGTTAGTGACAAAGGTGAGTGTCACTAACGTTGGCTCATCATCTCTTTATCCACGTTAGCTTCCACGTTAACTAAGTTAACGTGGGAGTTAACGTTGCTCATGGTGGTTCACCCCAACGTTAGTGATGAAGGTAAGTGTCACTAACGTTGGCTATCAATTGCTCTCTCCACGTTAGCTTCCACGTTAACTAAGTTAACGTGGGAGTTAACGTGGCTTATGGAGGCTTGGCCAACGTTAGTGACAAAGGTGAATGTCACTAACGTTGGCTTCTCTTTTGCTTCTTAACGTTAGAGTCCACATTAACTGAGTTAACGTGGCAACTAACGTGGCCAATTATGAGCTTGGTCCAACGTTAGTGACAAAGGAGAGTGTCACTAACGTTGGCCTTGTTATCTTCTTCCACGTTAGAGTTCACGTTAACTTAGTTAACGTGACTCTTAACGTGGGCTTATGATGGCTTCGAGGGCGTTATTGGCGATTACCTTTCTCATTAACTTTGCAAGTTAGCACCCATTCCATGTTAGAGGTCACGTTAGTGGGACTAACGTGACTGCTAACGTGGTTCTTCTTTGCTTCCTTTTTCCTGAAATCAAGCAACAAAGTGCATCAAAGTTCTAGTCCAAGTCATGAGTCATGCATCATCCAATTTGTCATATAATTCATGCAAAATTCTCATGAAATCATGTAAAGTGCACAATGTATGCTTGAATCAAGATGTAAGTGAATATCTACCCAAAACTAGCTTATTTTCTAAGAAAATGCATGAAACTACCTTAAAAACAATAAAGAAAAGGTCAGTGAAACTGGCCAAAATGCCCTGGTATCACAACACCATACTTAAAGCTTGCTTGTCCCTAAGCAAGTACTGGAACAAGAGAATGATGAATGGAATGCCAAGAGAAATGAGTCATTCTTGTCGAAGTCATGTTCCTGGTTTTATGGTGGTTTCATGCATAGCAACTTAGGTTCATTCCTTCACTAGCTTTCAGACCATTATCATGTTCTAGAATACTCACTTGATTGCATCCCATGAGACTTTTATTCATTGATCCTTTTGTTGTCAATTCAGGGCTTATTTGTGTTCTTAGGCTAAGTGCTTTGTAAGGGGGCAACTCTTTAGAATAAACTTTCAGCCAACACTCCCGAACCAGTTGGTTCAAGGTGCTAGGTGCTGAAGCACCCCTAAGGACTTACTTCCTCAAGTCTCTCCCCCATACATACACACCACAGGCACATGGTTTGTTTATTTTCTTTCCTTGAGGTCTTGGTGTCCAGCACCTCTTTGGGTTACTAAATGTTCTGTAGCAAAGATTGCTCTTGATAGTGGACTTTCAGTTGATAATCCTGGGTTAGTTAACCCAAGTTACCAGGTGATAAAGCACCCCTGAGAGCTTAGTAATCCAAGCAGATCCTTGGTACAGGAACACCACAGACACATCCCTCAAGACTCAAACCCTTGGTGCCTAGCCTCTTTTCTTGCTATTTTTCTTTTATTCTTCAACTTTGATTGTTCTTTCCCTTTTTCTTATTAGGATCTTGTTATTCAGTTAGTCTCATGGGGTGTGTTCAAGCATATGATTCATGACAGATAGTTGTCTTCCTACCTTGTGGTTGAACCAACTTAGCTAACTTATGACCACACCACAAACTCAGGAACTTACTCCATAGTATGAACTCCACTCTGGTCTTTTATAAAACACTCATTCTCTTTTCATTTGATTCAAAAGGACAAGTATATAATTAAGTAAGGAAATGATGCAGTAATGACATTCAGACTAGAAAACACAGCTCTAATCAACAAAAAGTTTAAAAGACAGAATTGAAAAAGGTTCAAACTAACATGGAAGCATGTTCTATTTCATACAAGATCTTCCTTATTTAAAGCATAGAAAAAAATGGACCAAAGAAGGAACTCCACCACCTTTTACTCATGTGGATGCCCATGCTCCCCTCCTTGTTTGTCCTTTTTGTGTCCCTCTTGAGTGCTTGTACTCCCACTCCCTTTGCTTTTTCCAATCAACTTCTTCCAGAAACCACCATCTTCCATCTTCTTCTTTAGTGTTTCCTTCTGCTGTTTCACCTTCCTTTCTTCTTGTTCTACAAAATCTTTTTGGACCTCATCATATGTGGGGATAGCATAGTGTAGATGATGCATATGACTAGACATGTAGTTCAACTTGGCTTGAGTGTTTACGTTGAACTCCTCCCTATGTAGTTGCCGTCCTTTATTAAGTACATTGAACTCATTGAATGCTTTCATCTGAGCTATTTGCCGCTGGTTGAGTTCTTGCAAGTGCTTATCTTGACGTTCTTGCCTCTCAGTAACTTGGTGGATGGCTTGAGTGAGTTGGGAGTAGTGTTCCTGTTGCTGCTCCATTTGTTGTTTCTGCCACTCCTCTTGTTGTGTCCGAACCTTCCTCGTTTAATTGTCCAATCAATTCCCTTCAATGCTCCTTTCCCTTTTCCTATAAAAATAAGGAAAATTAATATCATTGAGAAATTAAACTTTATGGCTAGAATAATAAAGAAAACGAACTAGATTGTTTATTCATGAACACCAACTAACTAACTAACTGTGTATCCTTATATGCACATTGGTGGCACCTTGGGTGACACCAAACTTAGTTTGTAACACTGTGATGAAAAAGTTTTGTTCAAGGCTCCAAGATTAGCATGCTCTGGTTTGCATTCATGCTCTCTCGGCATGCTTTGAACACCAAACCTATTCTTCACTATATACTGCCTAATAAGGATTTCACCAAGTATTTGTCAAGTTTGGGTTGGAATTCATGAATATTGACTTATTCACTATTTTCTAAAAGCATATAAAACATGGATTTCCTCCCATGGAGCGCTTCTTTAGCGTCACTAGCTTGACGGTTCTCCTTCATCAGGGAGGTTGATAATGCTTCAAGTCTTCTCCTCTGGCAGTAGACCTATATCCAGTGGTTGTATCAATGATCTCTACATGTTCCAAGGAGAGAACTCTGTTGATAGTGAAGACCTTAGGTAACTGAGATGGTACAGTGGGGAGATTAGGGGGGATATCTGGGAAGTAAGCTGAGATCACTTTATCCCCTGGAGAGAAATCCTTGGTAGGGATCTTTTTGTTCTTCCACCTCCTTGGTACCTTCTTCTTCGTTCCTTGTGATGTTGTATTACTCTTTGTGACCTCCTCCTCTAAGGAAATGTGGTTACTGGTCTCATATGATTCTGGTGGTTTGGGTTCCTCCTGATTTTCTTTGAGCTATGGCAATTGCTGTTTGCCTTGTTCATCAATCAAGGGAGTTCCCAGATGTGCTGGTTGTGCTTCAGTGCTTGTTTCTTCCTTCAGTATATCACTGTGATTCTTCCTTGGTTCCTTGTTCTCTTGATCTGTTTCTTGTGAGAGTTTGAAGACATTAAAGCTGAGTTGTTCATCATGGATCCTCAAGATTAGCTCCCCTCACTCTACATCTATGAGTGCTCTGGCTGTAGCTAGGAATGGTCTTCCCAATATGATTGGGTGAGTGTGACTCTCTTCCATGTCCAATATGACAAAGTCTGTTGAGAGGAAGTATTTCCCAACCTTTACCAACACATTTTCCACCACTCCTATTGCTTGCTTTTGAGTTTTATCAGCCAGCCTGATGACTACATCCGTGGGCATTATCTCATTGATTTGCAGCCTCTTCATAAGGGATAAGGGCATTAAGTTGATGCTTGCTCCCAAATCGCAGAGTCCCTTATCAAACATGGTTTCTCCGATGGCACAAGGGATGTAGAAACTCCCTGGGTCCTTTCTTTTTGTAGGCAACTCTGGTTGAATGAGGGCGCTGCACTCCTTGTTCATCACTATAGTTTGGCCTCCCTTGAGTGAGCTTTTCCTGGGAAGCAGTTCCTTCATATACTTGATGTATGCAGGCATTTGTTGGATGGTCTTGATGAATGGTATGTTTACATGCAGAGATGCAAACAAGTCAAGAAATTTTGAGTATATTCTCTTCTCCACAGCACCATTGAGTAGTTGGGGAAAGGGTGCGTAGAATCTCAGCAGCTCCTGTTGTGAGATTTTTGGTTCTTGGTGATCTTTTTCCTTCTTCTCTGCTGAGGTATCTCCAGGTTGTTCTGACGGCTTGTTTGGCTTGTCCTCAGTCTCCTTACCACTTATAGTGACCATCTTGCAATCTTCCCATCTTACTTTCTTTGTTTCACCTCTCGGATTTGTCTCTGTGTCACTTGGAAATTCATCTGTAGGTTTGGGAATCTGCTCAGAGAGATACCCCACTTGAGATTCCAACCTCTTGATGGTGTCTCCCTGGTTCTTAAAATTTGCTCGTACTTCCTCCTTGAACACCTTGTTGTCTTGAATCTCTTTGCATATGCCTTCAAGCAGGTTCTCAATCCTTGAGAGTCTGTCATCAGATGATGGTAGGTTGGGATTGGAGGTAGAAGGATGAGGAGTGTTATTTTGGTTTTGATATGGATGTGGAGAGGTGTTGTTATGGTGGTGTTGATATGTTCTCTGTGTGAATTGTTGGTGAGCTGCATTGTTGTTGGGGTTGTGACGTCTCTGATCTTGGCTTTGATCTTGTTGATTCCCCCACCCAAAGTTTGGGTGATTCCTCCAACCAGGGTTGTAGGTCTTGGAGTATGGGTCATGATTTTGTCTAGGTGAATTCTCAATGTAGTTGGCTTGCTCCTGTTCACTCTCTGCCTCTGCATTCACTCCCTCTTGGGTTGTTGATGAGGTGGTGATTGCAACTACTTGGTTCCTCTCCATCTTCTTGGTGAGGTCAGCTAATTGCTTGGTAATGAGCTTGTATTGTGCCAGCAGAGCATCTACATTGTTTAGCTCCATCACTCCTCTAGTGTTCCCTCTTTCGGAGGCATAGAAGTAGTCATTCTCTGCTACAGTTTCAATGACATCTATGGCCTCCTCAATGGTCTTCTTCTTGTTCAGAGATCCCCCGGATGAGTGGTCTACTGCTTTCTTTGATTCATAAGAAAGGCCTTCATAGAAAATGTGTAGCTGCACCCATTCATTGAACATATTTGGTGGACACCTCCTTGTTAGGTCCTTAAACCTCTCCCATGCTTCATATAGAGTCTCACCATCCTGCTGCCTGAAAGTTTGAACCTCAGCTCTCAGCCTGTTAATTCTTTGAGGAGGATAGAATCTAGCTAAAAATTTGTTCACCACATCTTCCCAGGTTGTCAAACTCTCCTTAGGGAAGGATTCCAGCCATTTAGATGCCTTATCCTTAAGTGAGAAAGGGAACAAAAGTAGTCTATAGGTGTCAGGATGAACACCATTAGACTTCATAGTATCGCATATCCTCAGGAAGGTGGTTAGATGTTGATTGGGGTCTTCTTGGACGCTCCTCCGAATGAACAGTTGTTCTGAACAAGGGTGATGAGTTGTGGTTTTAGTTCAAAGTTGTTGGCATGTATGGTTGGCTTTTGAATGCTACTCCCACAGTTTCCTGGGTTTGGGTTGATGTAGGAGCCTAGAACTCTTCTCTCTTGCCCAGCATGATTTGCTAGACCTTCTCTGCCATGGTTGTGAGCCTCTTCTTCATGAATGTTCTCTATATTCTCCTCCATGTCTAGTTCAAAGTACTCTTCCTCTTCCTCAGCACCCACTACTCTTTTTCCTCTTGTTTCCCTCCTTAATCTAAGGAAGGTCCTCTCAGGTTCAGAATCAAAGGAAGTTGAAGCCCCGCTTCTCCTCCCTGTCATACAATCAACAAAGTACAAGCAAGGAAACAGATCCAGAAAGTATTCTGTTAGAATTACTGTTAGTGTGAGTGATGCAATATATCAAACAGTTAGTGAACTGAATTGTAAATAACTAAAAAAAAGTAAACGCAAAAGTAGGGGGAAGGGAAGAAATTAACTAATA
This sequence comes from Arachis ipaensis, assembly GCF_059453495.1. Lineage (NCBI taxonomy): Eukaryota > Viridiplantae > Streptophyta > Magnoliopsida > Fabales > Fabaceae > Arachis > Arachis ipaensis. Next base: position 74,611,621 of record NC_142438.1, read on the forward strand.
CTGAAAGCGAATTAACTCAACAGAAATTTAAATCAAACAAAAGAAAAATGCTCAATCTAGTTATCCTCCAATTTAATCATTGTTGATTCAAAATCAATCCCCGACAACGGTGCCATAAACTTGATACGCACAAAACTTGTCTCTCAACAAATTTTCTTCGGCAAACGAATTTGTCGTCAAGTAAAAACTCACAATAGAGTGAGGTCGAATCCCACAGAGATTGATTGATCAAGCAACTTTAATTAGAGGAATGTTCTAGTTGAGCGAACCAGAATTTGATTTGAGATTTGCAGAAAATTAAATGGCGGGAGAGTAAATAGCAGAAACAGTAAATGCTAGAAATAAAGAGCTGAATGTAAATGGCAGAAAGTAAATTGCAGAATCTTAAACGGGAATGGGGTAATTGCTCATAAAAGTAAATGGCAGAAATTAAAGAGAATGGGTAAGATCAGAAATGGGGAGTTCATTGGGCTCAGGAGATGTTGCATTCTCCGGATCAAGTTCATTTTCATCTCTTCCTCAATCAATGCATTCATTGATCTCCTTGGCAATCTTAAGTGATTGAATTCCAATTTCTTGGTAATTCAATCTCTCAAATCTTGATCAATAGCCAATTCCTTGGTCAATTGCTCATGAGAAGAGATGAAGTATGGTCACTGATTATACCACATGCATTTCCTAAATCAAGTGTTGGTAGGATTATAGTCACATATCCATCCAAACCCAATTTGGTCCAGCATGAGAAAGCATTTCTAGCATGATCTCTTCATTCCTCTTTCAAGGTTCAGAAGAGATCCAAGTATGAATAGCTTCTTTTCCAAGATAACTACCCAATTGGATGAAGATCGAAAGCTTTCTAGTAAAATCAAGAGAAAAGATAGAAGAAGGAGAATGAAAAATAATATTGATCCATCAAATTACAACAGAGCTCCCTAACCCAATGAAAGGGGTTTAGTTGTTCATAGCTCTGGAAAATGAAAACCAAGATGGAGAATACATGATGAAAGTAAAACTAGAAGTGCAGAGAAAGTAAAATACAGAGAGTAGTTCTATGCCAAAGGCTCCCTAAAGTTTCCAACTCATTCAAAACTACTCCTATATATACTGCTCTTCTCATCTTCTAGTTGGCTCTTCAAGTCTTAGGTATGGGCCTCTGAATCTTGAGTTTGAAGCAATTATCCTTTTCATTGGGCTTAGCTTTGCTTGCAGAGAGAAAAGGTAAAGTAGGCAGGGACTTTGACTCAGGACGTTAGTGGTGTCAACGTTAAGTGAAAGTGTGGGTTCGAGAACGTTAGTGACAATCACCTTTTTCACTAACGTTCCTAACCCAAATATGATCACGTTCACTTCAACGTTAGTGGCACTAATGTGACCACTAACGTTGCCTCTTGTTTCTTCAAACACATTATTGGGACTTACCTTTCCCAATAACGTGGAGAGTCCCCCCTTGTCCCTTCGTTAGAGTCCACGTTAACTAGGTTAACGTGGCTTCTAACGTAGCAGTGCCAATTCTTCGAGAACGTTAGTAACACTTACCTTTGTCACTAACGTTCCAATGTGCCCCTTTCCCACGTTAGAGTCCACGTTAACTAGGTTAACATGGCTTCTAACGTAGTAATGCTAGCCATCCCCAACGTTAGTGACAAAGGTGAGTGTCACTAACGTTGGCTCATCATCTCTTTATCCACGTTAGCTTCCACGTTAACTAAGTTAACGTTGCTCATGGTGGTTCACCCCAACGTTAGTGACAAAGGTAAGTGTCACTAATGTTGGCTATCAATTGCTCTCTCCACGTTAGCTTCCACGTTAACTAAGTTAACGTGGCTTATGGAGGCTTGGCCAACGTTAGTGACAAAGGTGAATGTCACTAACGTTGGCTTCTCTTTTTCTTCTTAACATTAGAGTCCACATTAACTAAGTTAACGTGGCAACTAACGTGGCCAATTATGAGCTTGGTCCAACGTTAGTGACAAAGGAGAGTGTAACAAACGTTGGCCTTGTTGTCTTCTTCCACGTTAGAGTTCACGTTAACTTAGTTAACGTGACTCTTAACGTGGGCTTATGATGGCTTCGAGGGCGTTATTGGCGATTACCTTTCTCATTAACTTTGCAAGTTAGCACCCATTCCACGTTAGAGGTCACGTTAGTGGGACTAATGTGACTGCTAACGTGGTTCTTCTTTGCTTCCTTTGTCCTGAAATCAAGCAACAAAGTTCTAGTCCAAGTCATGAGTCATGCATCATCTAATTTGTCATATAATTCATTCAAAATTCTCATGAAATCATGTAAAGTGCACAATGTATGCTTGAATCAAGATGTAAGTGAATATCTACCCAAAACTAGCTTATTTTCTAAGAAAATGCATGAAACTACCTTAAAAATAGTAAAGAAAAGGTCAGTGAAACTGGCCAAAATGCCCTGGCATCACATCTTTAGGGTCTTTCTTCTTGATCATCATCTTCAGTGATGCCTTCCATGCTTCTCTTTGTGATTCCCTTTTCTCCTTTTACTTTCTCTGTGTCCTCATCTTCAAAGAGCACCCCAGCCCTGTTGCATAGCCTTAGAATGGTGCTTGGATGACCAAGCCTACTCGATTTGTTTGTGCTTTCAGCCATCTCCTGAATACTGTCGGTTATGAATTGTGAGAGGTTAATTTCTCCTCCATGTAGGATGCAGTATGTCAAGAGTGCTCGCTTGACTATGACCGCTTAGGTGTTTCTAGTAGGGAGTATAGATCTCCTTACTATCTTATACCACCCCTTGGCCTCAGGAGTGTGATCTAGTCTTTTTAAGTAGCTTGGGACTCCCTTTGAATCTCTTTCCTAGTCTGTGCCTTCCAAACATATCCCCTGTAATATCTCATCGGGGTCATTTTCTCCCTGCAGTCTATCCTCAAAGCTAAGCTCTCCATAGGTTATGGTTCTCAACTGTAGGACCCTTGTAATTGATGATGGACTAAAATCCACCTCAACACCTCTGACATAACTTTTATAAGGGGGGCTGTCCTTGCTCTCTTTCACAGCATTGGCATAAAATTCCCTTATCATAACCGCACTAATGTCAGTGAGAGGATGGCATAGAAGCTCCCACCTCCTTTCCTTAGTAATTTTCCTCATGATGGGATACTCCCCCTCCCTCAATCTGAAGCCCATCTCAGGAAAGACATGCTTTGATTTCATGAGCCTATGATATCTTGCTTCATGAATCTGAGATTTAAATTTCTTTGTATCATAGGTTGGGGGTTCGGCCACCATTGGTGCTTTTCCTTTTCTTCTACTAGAACCTGATGAGGCCATGAGTTGGGAGAGAGAAGTGAGGAAAGGTGGGTTGTGTTTTAGGCCACGGTTTAGCTATGGAGGGAATGGAAAGTGGAGAAGGCAATGTTGCTACTGAGTAAGGACGGGAACGTGTTTTTGGATGAGTGAAAGGTTAAACAAAGGCTTACAGATGTGGGGAAAGCTTGTATGAATGTGTATCTCATGAAGTGTCTCAAACTATTTATAGACAAGGCATCAAGGTTTTGAACAAAAACACACTTGAAGGCAGCAATTCAGTTAAGAACATGAAGGGTGAGGATTGAGCTGAACATTATGGGAAACTCATGAGATGAACGGTGATGAGCGGATAATTTATACGCTTTTTGGCATTGTTTTTAGTATGTTTTTAGTAGGATCTAGTTACTTTTAGGGATGTTTTCATTAGTTTTTATGTTAAATTCACATTTCTGGACTTTACTATGAGTTTGTGTGTTTTTCTGTGATTTCAGGTATTTTCTGGCTGAAATTGAGGGACTTGAGCAAAAATCAGATTCAGAGGTTGAAGAAGGACTGCTGATGCTGTTGGATTCTGACCTCCCTGCACTCAAAATGGATTTTCTGGAGCTACAGAACTCAAAATGGCGCGCTTCCAATTGCGTTGGAAAGTAGACATCCAGAGCTTTCCAGAAATATATAATAGTCCATACTTTGCCCGAGTTTAGATGACGCAAACTGACATTCAACGCCAGCTCTCTACCCAATTCTGGCGTTCAGCGCCAGAAACAAGTTGCAAAGTGGAGTTCAACGCCCAAAATGGCACAAAAGCTGGCGTTCAACTCCAAGAATGACCTCTCCACGTGTAGACTTCAAGCTCAGCCCAAGCACACACCAAGTGGGCCCCGGAAGTAGATTTATGCATCAATTACTTACTTCTGTAAACCCTAGTGACTAGTTTATTATAAATAGAACTTTTTATCATTGTATTCGTAGTCTTGGTTACTCCGGTTCCCCTCTGGGGCCGAGACCAATGAACTCCATTATCACTTATGTATTTTCAACGGTAGAGTTTCTGCACTCCATAGATTAAGGTGTGGAGCTCTGCTGTTCCTCAAAGATTAATGCAAAGTACTACTATTTTCTATTCAATTCATCTTATTTCGCTTCTAAGATATTCATTCGCACTTCAACCTGAATGTGATGAACGTGACAATCATCATCATTCCCTATGAACGCGTGCCTGACAACTACTTCCATTCTACATTAGATTGAATGAGTATCTCTTAGATCTCTTAATCAGAATCTTCGTGGTATAAGCTAGATTGATGGCGGCATTCATGAGAGTCCGGAAAGTCTAAACCTTGTCCGTGGTATTCCGAGTAAGACTCTGGGATTGAATGACTGTGACGAACTCCAAACTTACGAGTGCTGGGCGTAGTGACAGACGCAAAAGGATAGTAAATTCTATTCCAGTATGATCGAGAACCTCCAAGATGATTAGCCATGCAGTGACAGCGCATCGGACCATTTTCACAGAGAGGAATAGGATGCAACCAACGACAAGGGTGATGCCTCCAGTCGATTAGCCGTGCTGTGATAGAGCATTTGGACCATTTTCCCGAGAGGATTGAAAGTAGCCATTGGCACCGGTGACATCCTTACACAAAGCCAGCCATAGAAAGGAGTAAGACTGATTAGATGAAGACAGCAGGAAAGCAGAGGTTCAGAGGAATGAACGCATCTCCATACGCTTATCTGAAATTCTCATCAATGATTTACATAAGTATTTCTATCCTTATTTTAGTATTAATTTCGAAAACTCCATAACTATTTTATATCCGCCTGACTGAGATTTACAAGGTGACCATAGCATGCTTCATACCAACAATCTCCGTGGGATCGACCCTTACTCACGTAAGGTTTATTACTTGGACGACCCAGTGCACTTGCTGGTTAGTTATGCGAAGTTGTGAAGATATGTGTAGACCATGGTTCTGTGCATCCGTTTTTGGTGCCATCGCCAGGGAATCAATTTCGAACAATAATTCACAACCTGAGTAACAATTTCGCATACCAAGTTTTTGGCACAGTTGCCGGGGATTGTTCGAGTTTGGACAACTGACGGTTCATCTTGTTGCTCAGATTAGGTAATTCTCTTTTTGTTTTATTTTCAAAAATTTTTCAAAATTCTTTCAAAAATTTCTCTTTTGTTTTCGAAAAAAAAATTTAAAATAAAAATGTTTTCAAAAAAATATATTTTTCTTCAGAATTTTTAAGAATGAATTCTAGTGTTTCATGAAGCATGTGGAAACCTGGCTGGCTGTAAAGCCATGTCTAATTCTTCTGTGTAGGGCATGTCAGGCGTGTCATGTCTGAGTTACATACTAAAGCTTGGCTGGCTATTAAGCCATGCCTGACCCTTTGATTGGAGCTTTAGGCTAAAGAGCATAAGATTCCTGGAATTCATATTAAAAATTTTGGAATCCATATTTTTCTTTTTCAAAATAATTTTCGAAAAAAATTCCAAAAAAATTTAGAAAATCAAAAAAAAAATTCAAGAATATTTTTTATGTTTCTTGTTTGAGTCTTGAGTCATGTTATAAGTTTGGTGTCAATTGCATGTTCATCTTGCATTTTTTGAAAAAATTCATGCATTCATAGTGTTCTTCATGATCTTCAAGTTGTTCTTGGTAAGTCTTCTTGTTTGATCTTTGCATTTGCATGTTTTGTGTCTTTTCTTGTTTTTCATATGCATTCCTGAATTCTTTATGTCTAAGCATTAAAGAATTCTAAGTTTGGTGTCTTGCATGTTTTCTTTGCATTAAAAATTTTTCAAAAATATGTTCTTGATGTTCATCATGATCTTCAAAGTGTTCTTGGTGTTCATCTTGACATTCATAGCATTCTTGCATGCATTCATTGTTTTGATCTAAAAATTTCATGCATTGCATCATTTTTCATGTTTCCCTCTCTCATCATTAAAAATTCAAAAATCAAAAAAATATCTTTCCCTTTTTCTCTCTTAAAAATTCGAAAAATAGATTTGACTTTTTCAAAAATTTTAAAAATCTAGTTGTTTTTATGAGTCAAATCAAATTTTCAATTTAAAAATCTCATCTTTTTCAAAATCTTTTTCAAAAATCAAATCTTTTTTCAATTTTTTTAGTTATTTTCGAAAATTTCAAAAATTTTTTTCAAAAATTTTTTTCTTAATTTTACATCATATTTTCGAAAATAACATCATCAATTAATGTTTTGATTCAAAAATTTCAAGTTTGTTACTTACTTGTTAAGAAAGATTCAAACTTTAAGTTCTAGAATCATATCTTGTGATTTCTTGTGAATCAAGTCATTAATTGAGATTTTAAAAATCAAATCTTTTTTCAAAAACTAATTTCTATCATATCTTTTCAAAAATATCTTCTTATCTTACCTTTTTCAAAAAAAAAAAGTGATTGGAAAATATCTTTTCTAACTTCCTAACTTCTTATCTTTTCAAAATTTGTTTCAACTAACTAACTAACTTTTTGTTTGTTTCTTACCTTTTTCAAAACTACCTAACTAACACTCTCTCTCTAATTTTTGAAAAAATCTTCCCTCTTTTTCAAATTTTTTTTAATTAGACTAATTATTTTATTTTTTATTTGAATTTTCGAAAAACTACTAACCTTTTTTCAAAAACTATTTTCGAAAATCACTAACTCTTCTTCAAAAATTATTTTCAAAAATTCTCTCCTCCTCTCATCCCTTCTATTTATTTATTCATCTACTAACATCTCTTCCTCACATCACTCACCAAATTCGAACCCCCTCTTCTATCTGTGTTCGAATTTTTTCTTCTTTTCTTCTTCTACTAACAATAAGGAACCTCTTTACTGTGACATAGAGGATTCCTCTTCTTTTCTTTTTCTCTTCTCTTTCTTATGAGCAGGGACAAAGAAAAAGGCATTCTTGTTGAAGCTGATACAAAACCTGAAAGGACTCTGAAGAGAAAACTAAGAAAAGCTAAATTGCAACAATCCAGAGACAACCTGATTAAAAATTTCGAACAAGTAAAGGAGATGGCAGCCAAACCCAACAACAATAATGCAAGGAGAATGCTTGGTGACTTTACTGCACCTAATTCCAATTTACATGGAAGAAGCATCTCCATTCCTACCATTGGAGCAAACAATTTTGAGCTAAAACCTCAGCTAGTTTCTCTGATGCAGCAGAACTGCAAGTTTCATGGACTTCCATCTGAAGATTCTTTTCAGTTCTTAACTGAATTCTTGCAGATCTGTGATACTGTTAAGACTAATGGAGTAGATCCTGAAGTCTACAGGCTCATGCTTTTCCCTTTTGCTGTAAGAGACAGAGCTAGAATATGGTTAGACTCTCAACCCAAAGACAGCCTGAACTCTTGGGATAAGCTGGTCACGGCTTTCTTAGCCAAGTTCTTTCCTCCTCAAAAGCTGAGCAAGCTTAGAGTTGATGTTCAAACCTTCAGACAGAAAGAAGGTGAATCCCTCTATGAAGCTTGGGAAAGATACAAGCAGCTGACCAAAAAGTGTCCTTCTGACATGCTTTCAGAATGGACCATCCTAGATATATTCTATGATGGTTTATCTGAGCTATCAAAGATGTCATTGGATACTTCTGCAGGTGGATCCATTCACCTAAAGAAAACGCCTGCAGAAGCTCAAGAACTCATTGACATGGTTGCTAATAACCAGTTTATGTACCCTTCTGAGAGGAATCCTGTGAGTAATGGGACGCCTATGAAGAAGGGAGTTCTTGAAATTGATACTCTGAATGCCATATTGGCTCAGAATAAAATATTGCTCAGCAAGTCAATATGATTTCTCAGAGTCTGAATGGAATGTAAGCTGCATCCAATAGTACTCAAGAGGTATCTTCTGAGGAAGAAGCTTATGATCCTGAGAACCCTGCAATAGCAGAGTTAAAATACATGGGTGAACCATATGGAAACACCTACAATCCATCATGGAGAAATCACCCAAATCTCTCATGGAAGGATCAAAAGCCTCAACAAGGCTTTAATAATGGTGGAAGAAACAGGTTTAGCAATAGCAAGCCTTTTCCATCATCCACTCAGCAACAGACAGAGAATTCTGAGCAGAATCCATCTAGCTTAGCAAATTTAGTCTCTGATCTATCTAAGGCCACTGTAAGTTTTATGAATGAAACAAGGTCCTCCATTAGAAATTTGGAAGCACAAGTAGGCCAGCTGAGTAAAAGGATCACTAAAATCCCTCCTAGTACTCTCCCAAGCAATACAGAAGAAAATCCAAAAGGAGAGTGCAAGGCCATTGACATAACCAAAATGGCCGAACCCAAAGAGGGAGAGGAGGACATGAATCCCAAGGAGGAAGACCTCCTGGGACGTCCAGTGATCAATAAGGAGCTTCCCTCTGAGGAACCTAAGGAATCTGAGACTCATCTAGAGACCATAGAGATTCCATTGAACCTCCTTATGCCATTCATGAGCTCTGATGAGTATTCCTCTTCTGAAGAGAATGAGGATGTTACTGAAGAGCAAGCTGCCAAGTTCCTTGGTGCAATCATGAAGCTAAATGCCAAATTATTTGGTATTGAAACTTGGGAAGATGAACCTCCCTTGTTCACCAATGAACTAAGTGATCTGGATCAACTGACATTGCCTCAGAAGAGACAGGATCCTGGAAAGTTCATAATACCTTGTACCATAGGCACCATGATCTTTAAGGCTTTGTGTGACCTTGGTTCAGGAATAAACCTCATGCCCCTCTCTGTAATAGAGAAACTGGGAATCTATGGGGTGCAAGCTTCTAAAATCTCATTAGAGATGGCAGACAATTCAAGAAAACAGGCTTATGGACAAGTAGAGGACGTGTTAGTAAAGGTTAAAGGCCTTTACATCCCTGCTGATTTCATAGTCCTGGATACTGGAAAGGAAGAGGATGAATCCATCATCCTAGGAAGACCTTTCCTAGCCACAGCAAGAGCTGTGATTGATGTGGACAGAGGAGAATTGATCCTTCAATTAAATAAGGACAACCTTGTGTTTACAACTCAAGGATCTCTCTCTATATCCATGGAGAGGAAGCAGAAAAAGCTTCTCTTAAAGCAAAGTCAACCAAAGCCCCCACAGTCAAACTCTAAGTTTGGTGTTGGGAGGCCACAACCAAACTCTTAGTTTGGTGTCAAACCCCCATATCCAAACTCTAAGTTTGGTGTTGGGAGGTCTCAACAAAGCTCTGCACATCTGTGAGGCTCCATGAGAGCCCACTGTCAAGCTATTGACATTAAAGAAGCGCTTGTTGAGAGGCAACCCAATGTTTATTTATCTAATTTTATTTTTGTTTTTCATATTTTCTTAGGTTCATGATCATGTGGAATCACAAAATAAACGAAAAATTTAGAAACAGAATCAAAAACAGCGGAAGAAAAATCACACCCTGGAGGAAGCACCTGCATGGCATTCAACGCCAGAACAGAGCATGGTTCTGGCGCTGAACGCCCAAAATGGGCAGTATCTGGGCGCTGAACGCCTAAAATGGGCATTATCTGGGCGCTGAACGCCAGAATTGCACCCTGGAGAGGAGCTGGCGCTGAACGCCCAGAACAAGCATGGTTCTGGTGTTCAACGCCAGAAATGAGCAACAAATGGGCGTTGAACGCCCAAAATGGGCATCAACCTGGTGCTGAACGCCCAGAGTTGTGTGCAAGGGCATTTTACATGCCTAATTTGGTGCAAGGTTGTAAATCCTTGAACATCTCAGGATCTGTGGACCCCACAGGATCCCCACCTACCTCCACTCACTCTCTTCTCTCTTCTCAATCATCCTCTATTCCCAATAAACACTCTTCCCCAAAACCCTTCACCTATCACCTCCATCTCTTTTCCCTATTAACCCTTCACCACTTACAACCACCCACTCTTCCCCATAAACCTACCCAATAAACTCCACCTACCTTCAAAATTCAAATCAATTTCCCACCCAAACCCACCCATATGGCCGAACCTTAATCCCCCCTCCATTCCCTATATAAAGCCTTCCATTCTTCCTCATTTTCACACAACACAACCCTCTCTTCTCTTCTTGGCCGAAACACACCTCCCCCCTCTTCTCCATCTTTTCTTCTTCTTCTTCATCTAATTCTTTATTTTCTTGCTCGAGGGCGAGAAATATTCTAAGTTTGGTGTGGTAAAAGCATAAGCTTTTTGTTTTTCCATTACCATTGATGGCACCTAAGACCGGAGAATCCTCTAAAAAAGGGAAAGGGAAGACAAAAACTTCCACCTCCGAGTCATGGGAGATGGAAAGATTCATCTCCAAAGCTCATCAAGACCACTTCTATAATGTTATGGCCAAGAAGAAGGTGATCCCCGAGGTCCCTTTCAAACTCAAAAGAAATGAGTATCCGGAGATCCGACATGAAATTCAAAGAAGAGGTTGGGAAGTTCTAACAAATCCCATCCAACAAGTCGGCATCCTAATGGTTCAAGAGTTCTATGCCAATGCATGGATCACCAAGAACCATGATCAAAGTAAGAACCCGGATCCAAAGAACTATGTTACAATAGTTCGGGGGAAATACTTGGATTTTAGTCCGGAAAATGTGAGGTTGGCGTTAAACTTGCCTATGATGCAAGGAGATGAACGCCCCTACACTAGAAGGGTCAACTTTAATCAAAGGTTGGACTAAGTCCTCATGGACATATGTGTGGAAGGAGCTCAATGGAAGATTGACTCTAAAGGCAAGCCGGTTCAACTAAGAAGATTGGACCTCAAGCCTGTGATGGTTGGAGTTCATCCAACGCTCCATCATCCCCACTAGCAACCAATCTGAAGTTACTGTGGATCGGGCCATCATGATCCATAGCATCATGATTGGAGAAGAAGTAGAGGTTCATGAAGTCATCTCCCTTGAACTCTACAAAATAGCTGAAAAGCCCTCTCCTGGGGCAAGGCTAGCTTTTCCTCATCTTATCTGCCATCTATGTTACTTAGCTGGAGCTTCCATAGAAGGAGACATTCACATTGAGGAAGAAAAGCCCATCACTAAGAAAAAGATGGAGCAAGCAAGAGAGCCTATTCATGGAGCTCAAGAGGCGCAGGAAGCTCATCACCATGAGATCCCGGAGATGCCTCATATGCATTTTCCTCCACAAAACTATTGGGAGCAAATCAACACCTCCCTAGGAGAATTAAGTTCCAACATGGGACAACTAAGGGTGGAACATCAAGAGCACTCCATCATCCTTCATGAAATAAGAGAAGATCAAAAAGCAATGAGGGAGGAGCAACAAAGACAAGGAAAAGACATAGAAGAGCTCAAGGACATCATTGGTTCCTCAAGAAGGAAACGCCACCATCACTAAGGTGGACTCATTCCTTGTTCTTACTTTCTCTGTTTTTCGTTTTCTCTATGTTAAGTGCTTATCTATGTTTGTGTCTTCACTACATGATCATTAGTAGTTAGTAACTTTGTCTTAAAGTTATGAATGTCCTATGAATCCATCACCTCCCTTAAATGAAAAATGTTTTAATTCAAAAGAACAAGAAGTACATGAGTTTTGAATTTATCCTTGAACTTAGTTTAATTATATTGATGTGGCGACAATGCTTCTTGTTTTCTGAATGTATGCTTGAACAGTGCATATGTCTTTTGAAGTTGTTGTTTAAGAATGTTAAATATGTTGGCTCTTGAAAGAATGATGACTAGGAAACATGTTATTTAATAATCTGAAAAATCATAAAAATGATTCTTGAAGGAAGAAAAAGCAGCAAAGAACAAAGCTTGCAGAAAAAAAAAAGAAAAAAACAGGCGAAAAAAATAGAAAGGAAAAAAAAAGCAAGCAGAAAAAGCCAATAACCCTTAAAACCAAAAGGCAAGGGCAAATAAAAAGGATCCCAAGGCTTTGAGCATCAGTGGATAGGAGGGCCTAAAGGAATACAATCCTGGCCTAAGCGGCTAAACTAAGCTGTCCCTAACCATGTGCTTGTGGCGTGTAGGTGTCAAGTGAAAACTTGAGACTGAGCGGTTAAAGTCAAGGTCCAAAGCAAAAGAAGAGTGTGCTTAAGAACCCTGGACACCTCTAATTGGGGACTTTAGCAAAGCTGAGTCATAATCTGAAAAGGTTCACCCAATTATGTGTCTGTGGCATTTATGTATCCGGTGGTAATACTGGAAAACAAAGTGCTTAGGGCCACAGCCAAGACTCATAAAGAAGCTGTGTTCAAGAATCATCATACTGAACTAGGAGAATCAATAACAATATCTGAACTTTGAGTTCCTATAGATGCCAATCATTCTGAACCTCAATGGATAAAGTGAGATGCCAAAACTATTCAAGAGGCAAAAAGCTACAAGTCCCGCTCATCTAATTGAAGCTATGTTTCATTGATAGTTTGTAATTTATAGTATATTCTCTTCTTTTTATCCTATTTGATTTTCAGTTGCTTGGGGACAAGCAACAATTTAAGTTTGGTGTTGTGATGAGCGGATAATTTATACGCTTTTTGGCATTATTTTTAGTATGTTTTTAGTAGGATCTAGTTACTTTTAGGGATGTTTTCATTATTTTTTATGTTAAATTCACATTTCTGGACTTTACTATGAGTTTGTGTGTTTTTCTATAATTTCAGGTATTTTCTGGCTGAAATTGAGGGACTTGAGCAAAAATCAGATTCAGAGGTTGAAGAAGGACTGCTGATGCTGTTGGATTCTGACCACCCTGCACTCAAAATGGATTTTCTAGAGCTACAGAACTCAAAATGGCGCGCTTCAAATTGCGTTAGAAAGTAGACATCTAGGGCTTTCCAGCAATATATAATAGTCCATACTTTGTCCTAGTTTAGACGACGCAAACAGGCGTTCAACGCCAGCTCTCTACCCAATTCTAGCGTCCAGCGCCAGAAACAAGTTGCAAAGTGGAGTTCAACGCCCAAAATGGCACAAAAGCTGGCGTTCAACTCCAAGAATGACCTCTCCACGTGTAGACTTCAAGCTCAGCCCAAGCACACACCAAGTGGGCCCCAGAAGTAGATTTAAGCATCAATTACTTACTTCTGTAAACCCTAGTGACTAGTTTATTATAAATAGAACTTTTTATCATTGTATTCGTAGTCTTGGTTACTCCGGTTCCCCTCTGGGGCCGAGACCAATGAACTCCATTATCACTTATGTATTTTCAACGGTAGAGTTTCTGCACTCCATAGATTAAGGTGTGGAGCTCTGCTGTTCCTCAAAGATTAATGCAAAGTACTACTGTTTTCTATTCAATTCATCTTATTTCGCTTCTAAGATATTCATTCGCACTTCAACCTGAATGTGATGAACGTGACAATCATAATCATTCCCTATGAACGCGTGCCTGACAACCACTTCTGTTCTACATTAGATTGAATGAGTATCTCTTAGATCTCTTAATCAGAATCTTCGTGGTATAAGCTAGATTGATGGCGGCATTCATGAGAGTCCGGAAAGTCTAAACCTTGTCCGTGGTATTCCGAGTAGGACTCTGGGATTGAATGACTGTGACGAACTCCAAACTCGCGAGTGCTGGGCGTAGTGACAGACGCAAAAGGATAGTAAATTCTATTCCAGTATGATCGAGAACCTCCAAGATGATTAGCCATGCAGTGACAGCGCATCGGACCATTTTCACAGAGAGGAATATGATGCAACCAACGACAAGGGTGATGCCTCCAGACGATTAGCCGTGCTGTGACAGAGCATTTGGACCATTTTCCCGAGAGGATTGAAAGTAGCCATTGGCACCGGTGACATCCTTACACAAAGCCAGCCATAGAAAGGAGTAAGACTGATTGGATGAAGACAGCAGGAAAGCAGAGGTTCCGATAAAATACGCTTATCTGAAATTCTCATCAATGATTTACATAAGTATTTCTATCCTTATTTTAGTATTAATTTCGAAAACTCCATAACTATTTTATATCCGCCTGACTGAGATTTACAAGGTGACCATAGCTTGCTTCATACCAACAATCTCCGTGGGATCGACCCTTACTCACGTAAGGTTTATTACTTGGATGACCCAGTGCACTTGCTGGTTAGTTATGCGAAGTTGTGAAGATATGTTTAGACCATGGTTCTGTGCATCCGTTTTTGGTGCCATCGCCAGGGAATCAATTTTGAACAATAATTCACAACCTGAGTAACAATTTTGCATACCAAATGGTTTGCATGCATAGTTGAAGGTTGACAAGGATTCCTTCCCCATTGGATGCATGAGGTTCGGTCTCTAAGGGTGCATACATGCAGATTTTGTTTTCCAAGGGGCACGTTTCTCTAAGCACATGTGATCACCCTCCCTTGGCTTGTCATAACCGTGCCTTTCCTCCTCTTTTGTCCTCTTCTCAATCTTCTTTTTCCTATTCAATTAAATCAACAAAATAGTGAGCCTTAGGATTCAAAAGTGGCACGGTGGTGTGGTGATAGTCATTTAAACAATTTAACATGTTCCTTATTCATAAAGAAACAATTGTGCTCCTTAGATAGTGAACCAAGATTTGGTGAACACCAAACTTGTCCCTTGCTAAGGGATCAATGTAAAATGCAAATAATCCATCACAATTCGTACCTTCATTATAAGAAACATTTTATTTTCTAGCATAAATTCCTAAAATGAAACAATTTGTGATCCATCTATTCATAAATTTGATTTTATGAACAAAATTGATTTCTCTGCAATTTAATGTGTATGCAGACACCAAAATTAATGTTTGGCTATATTTTCCATCAAAATGAACGAGCATATAGTCTAAGAAAGCTAGAAAGGCTATTTTGGAGTGCCTGCAGGCACACCAAACTTAGAAGTCTAGCATATGCTTAAAGATCATGTATGCAGGTATCAAATATATTCATGAGCACTCAAATTCATGCTAGAAGGACCATTGATTATTGGAATTAAAATCAAAGCAAAAATCTTAAATCATGGGTTGCCTCCCATGGAGTACTCTTTTATTGTCATTAGCTTAACATTAAGCCTTTATTAGGGTGGTTGATGACTATAGTGTCTCAGCTTGTCTCTACTCACTGTGAGCTTCCTTCCAGTGCCTTGATGTTCAATTTCTGCATGATCCAATGAGAGTATCCTGCTAACAGTGTAGTAGTCATCAACTTGTTGGTTTGTCCCCAACTGTTGGTAGATTAACTTTACTTTATCTCCCTTTGAAAATCCCTCAGTCGGGATCTTTTTGTTCTTCCATCCTTTTTGAGCCTTTTTCTTGCTTTTCTTTCTTCTTTTTGGTGATCCTTCTCCCTTGACGATGGGCTACATTTCATTTTTTTCTTACTTTCCCTCATCACTCTGCACAAGTTCATTTTCCTTCTGTCCTGCTTTGTTGCTTATTTCTTGCTTTGGAAGGGAATTAATGAGTGTCTTGTTGGTTTCTTCCTTCCACTGCAAGTCTTCTTTATTGATCTCCATGCAGTCTTTCTTTTCATCAGAGTGATGTGTTTCTGGAAAGACATTTAGAGTAATGCTTTCATCGTTCACTCTCAAAGTCAATGCCCCTTGTTCCACATCTATAATAGCCCTTGCTGTAGCCAAGAATGGTCTTCCTAGTATGATGGAATTACCTTCTTCCTGATCTAGGTCCAGAATCACAAAGTCTGTAGGGAATATAAACTTATCCACTTTGACCAAAAGGTTTTCAATCACACCTTTGGGAAACACCACAGACTTGTCTACTAGCTCTAGTGTTATCTGTATGGGCTTTACCTCTTCTATGCATAGCCTTTTCATCAGAGAAGAGGGCATTAGATTGATGCTAGCTCCTAAGTCACACATTGCTTTATTGATGCTTATGTCGCCAATGGTACAAGGTAGGAAAAAGCTTCCAGGGTCCTCAAGTTTTGGGGGAAGCCCTTTCTGGATTAATACACTGCATTCTTCAGTGAGCATAATGGTTTCCTTCTCATGCTAGCTTCTCTTCTTGTTAATGAGCTCTTTCAAGAATTTTTCATATAGTGGCATCTGCTCTAATACTTCAGCCAAGGGACTATTAATTTCCAATTTCTTGAAGACTTCAAGAAACTTGGGGAAGTGTTGATCATTGGTTTCCTTGTTGAACCTTTGAGGATATGAAAAGGGAGGTGTGAAAGCCTTCTCCACTTGCATCTGTCCTTGAGATAGTCCTTCTATTGCTTCCTTCCCTTTTCTTAAGTTTTGTGGCTGGTCATCCTTCTCTTTGAGCTTCTTTGAAGTTTGCTTGCTTGCTGTCACTTCTTTGTTGCTGGCTTCCTCTTTCTCAGCTTGCTTCTTGTCATTCTCCTTTGGCTTCTTGGTTGCTTCTTCGTCTTTCACCAAGATCTTTCCACTTCTTAGCTGTATGGCATTGCATTCTTCTTTAAGATTTAGAATGGTGTCACTTGGGAGTGAGCTTGATGGCCTTTCAATTACAGCTTGCTTGGAAAGCTGTCCAATCTGCCTTTCTATATTTCTTATGGAAGCTTCATTGTTCTTGTTTGTAAGTTCTTACTGTTTCATTATTTTTTCCATCAATATCTCCAAGTTAGAGATTCTCTGAAAGTCTTGTGGAATTTGTGGTTGGTTGTGAGCTCGTGAGGGTGAATAATAGTTGTTTAGGTTGGTGGTTTAGTTATTGGATGGATAATGGTTGGAATTGGGGTAATTATTTTGGGGTTTTCTATATGGATTTTGGTTATTGTTCTGCTGGTTGTTTCTTGAGTTGTTTTTATTTGAATTTTTTTGCCATGGCTACTGATTTTGATGGTGATTATCTCCCCATCTAAGGTTGGGGTGGTTCCTCCAAGATGGATTGTAAGTGTCACCATAAACTTCACTTGATCCAGAACCTAGGTTGTGCACATATTGAATTTGTTCCTGCTGCTGATCTTCTTGGTTCTCTTCATTCTGCCCCCATGTGGTTGATGGTTGGCTTGTGACATTTACTGATGCAACTTGTAAGCTATCAATCCTCTTTGCCATTTGTTCAAATTGTTGCTGAAATTGTTGCTGCATCATCTTGTTTTGAGCTAGGATTGTGTCTACTCCTTCCAACTCTAGCACTCCTTTCCTTTGTAATGGTTGGCGTTGTCTCTGATGGCCAAAGAAATATTGATTGTTTGCCACCATATCAATGAAGTTTTGAGCCTCCTCTGCTGTCTTCATCAATTGTAAGGAGCCTCCTGCTGAATGATCTGGTGCCTCCTGAGCCTTGAGAGTCAAACCTTCATAGAAATTTTGAAGAATGTCCCATTCATTAAACATTTCAGGAGGATATTTTCTAATCAGAGCCTTGTACCTCTCCCATGCCTCATAGAGAGATTCTGCATCCATCTGTATAAATGTTTGTACCTCAGTCTTGAGCCTGATGATCCTTTGAGGTGGGTAGAACTTGGCCAAAAATTTATTCACTAGATCCTCCCAGCTAGTGATGCTTCCTTGTGGAAAGGTTTCAAGCCATTGAGCAGCCTTATCCCTCAATGAAAATGGAAACAGCAGCAATTTATATGTTTCTAGATGCACACCATTAGACTTCACTGTATCACAAATCCTCAAGAAGGTAGATAAGTGTTGGTTTGGATCCTCCAAGGGGCTTCCTCCATATGAGCATTTGTTCTGTACCAATGTGATGAGCTGGGGCTTCAATTCAAAGTTATTTGTATTGACATTTGGGGTAAGGATGCTACTCCCATAATGCCATGGATTAGCAAATGTATATGAAGCCAATACTCTCCTTTATGGTTGACCATTGTTGTTAGCCACTCCTACTGGTGGATTTGTTGGATTTGTTGAGTGTTCCTCCATTTCATGAAATTCGTCTTCAAAAAGTTCTTCCTCTCCAACAATTCCTTTTTCTCTTGCTCCTCTTCTTATCCTTCAGAGAGTTCTTTCATCAGCCTCACAGAAAGTAGGGGTTTCCCTCCTTACCTCTGGCATAAAAAAACAAGAAACACACAGACACAGAACCAGAAAATAATTCACTCTATTGATAGAGCAAAGTTGATGTTAGCTTAAGCAAAAATACAAATAGTTAATGTGCTTGTTAGAAACAAATAAAGTAAACAAAGATAAAGAAAAAGTGCTTAATCTAGACCACCACCTTACTTAATCATTGTCAATCTAATTCAATCCCCGGCAACGGCGCCAAAAACTTGATGGGTTGAAAACGGATTCCAATACAAAACTCACTGGCAAGTGTACCGGGTCGCATCAAGTAATAATAACTAACATGAGTGAGGTCGATCCCACAGGGATTGAAGGATTGAGCAATTTTAGTTAGGTGGTTGATTTAGTCAAGCAAACAAGTGTTGATTTGAGTGATTTGTATTCAACAGAAGCTAAATTGCATGAAATTAAAAGGGAGAGGGAGAATTGACAGTAAATTAAAGGGCAAAGGAAGTAAAAAAGCTGAATCTTAAAGTGCAAGTAATATAAATGATAGAAGCTTAAATTGCAAGAAATGTAAATGGCTGAAACTTAGAGTACAAGAAATATAAATTGCTTGAATCATAAAGGGCTTTGGGAGCTGGATCTCAGAAATTAAACAAGAGAGTGTAAATGACAATCAACAGAGAAGTAACAGATGAATTAAAATATAGCAGATCTAAACAGAAAAGAAGAATTGCTTGAAGAAGCAAAACAGAAAGTAAATTCAGCTCAATTGCACAAGCTAAAAGAGAAGTTGAAGATCTCAGGGGTTGAATGAGATTAGAAAATAAGTCTAGATCTCAATTCCTTCCTTGATCCAATAGAGAGTAATTATAGAAGAAATAGAGATGAAAGCAGTAAAGAAAACTTGAATCCAAATCACAATTCCTTGAAATGATGCAGAAAGTAAATAAAGAGAGATCTCAGATCAAGAATGAAAAAGAATTCCTTCAATTCTCAATCCAAGATTCCAAACAAAAAATGAAGAGTGTAGTAGTAAGAACAAAGAGGAAGAGAATTCAATTCTCAATCCCAATTCCCAAACCTAAAGCTAAAATCTAAAATAAGCTCCAAAAATGAAAAGTAAAAGTGTCTCCAAGGTGAAAAAGTAAAAGTCCCCTCTAAATCAAACTAACTTCTATTTATACACTTCCTATTTTTAGATTTTAGAATTTAGAGTGGGCCTTTTAATTTGGTGAAGAATTGAATTAAATTGGAATTTTAGTTGAATTTGGACCATGGGTCACACTCCCAGGGCACGGCTTGGTTGATGGAGTGAGTGCAGCACTCCCCCTTGCCTTGCCCTTCCAATTTTGTGTGACAAGCTCATTGGACCAAGCATCAGGGTAGCGCTCGGTTGTCACAAAGAGCGCAGCGCTCCCTGGGCCTTGGCCTTGTCAAGTCTTGATGCGCACCAAGCCTTCAATGTTGTTGCGTTCCAGTCTTGTCCGTGTCAAGTTTGCTAGCGCTCAGTGAATGGAGAGAGCGCAGCGATTCTTTGCTTGGGATGGGAGCCTCTCTTCGAACCTTGGTGGAAGCATTTGGGGAGCAATTTCTTTTGTGAAGCAAAGAGAGGTAGTGCCTTGCCTTGTGTGGAAGGCCTCAAGTTCGAATCCCAACAAAGCTATTTTGGCTTTGCTTCTTTGCCCAAGCGCTCCTTCCTTGAGTGTAAGCTCCCAAGTTCGATTCCTAGTGAAGCCATGTTGGCTTATTTTCCTTGCAAGTAGCGCTCCTTCCTTCCCTTGGTTCATGGGTTCGAAACTTTGTGGCTTCACTAGCAAACATTGCCCCTTGAATTTTCTTGAAGTGGAGCCCGATAAAGTTAAGTGAGTTAACTGAGCTCTATGTTTGTTGCCTTGTTTCTTTGGATTGTTGTAGCGCTCGGTTAAGGGGGAGAGCGCAGCTTCCTTGCTTTTTGCTTTCTTGGATTTGGGTAGCGCTCGAATAGAGAGCGCTGAGCTCACTGAGGGAGCACTGCTCCTTGGTCTCTTGATGCGCCATGCTTTTCTTCTTCCTTAGGCCACGCTTTCCTTGTTTCTTTCTTTTCTTCACCTATAAGTAATCAAAACAACCAATCAAAGTATCACCAAATTCACAAGGTTTATAAATCACTCAAAAACTAATTAATTTTAGCTTAAACCTCATGATTTAGTGTCAAATAAAGGATGGTTGATTGATTCAACAAAACCATGCAAATCCACTCCAAATCACTTACTTACAATGCAAGAAAGTGCATAAAACCTAATAAAACAAGTGAAAAATGCTTGAAAAGCTAGCATAAGATGACTTGTCATCAGCGATTATCTATGTTCAGAAACTTCATAAATAGGCAACAGCATCAATTCACTACATGATAGGCCATATTGGCACCTAAGTTAGGCGCCGGAAGAAGAATCAAGACTCCAATTGCGTTCGGCCAAGGTGAAGTCTAACTTCATTTTGGTGAAGTTAGACGCCAGCCAAGCATAAATCAATGGTCCCAACGCATGATCAAGGAGCATTTGAATATTTATTTAGATTTTGATTAAAATTTTTTTATTTTATTTGCAAATAGGAAAAGATATTATTTAGTTTTAGAAAATATATTTTACATTAATTAGGATTAGATATAAAAGGGAAAAGAATCAGCCCTTCGGGCTCTCTTCTCTTCTCTCTTACCTCATTTCTCAATTTACAGTTTTTCAGAATCCTTGTTTTCTCTCTAAACCATGAGCAACTAAACCTCCACTATTAAAGTTAGGAGCTCTATTTATTCTATGGATTAATACTATTACTGTTGTATTTTAATTCGAGATCAAGTGCATTTAATAGAGTATGCCAAAGGCTTTGAGCACCACTATCTAGGAGTAACTGAAAGAAAAATCATATCCTAAAGAGTGTTCCCCAGTTAAGTGCCTGTGGTATTTTTGTGTCAAGTAAAGCTTGAGACAAAGCATTTAAAGTCACGGCTAGGCTCAAGGTTCAAAGCACCAAGGAAAAGAGAATGAAAGAAATTTTGTTGTGTTCAAGGATTAAACCAAAGTATAAAGGCCAAAGAATTCATAATATTGTCTGGATTCCAATTCCAAATGACAGTGACATTCCTCTTATTTAAAGGATAGTGAGATGCCAAAGCTATTCAGGATTGTAGTGTATAAACCCCACTTAAAGAAGAGATAGGAGCTTAATTTAACACTCACTTCTCATAAAAATTCACATCCTAAGCCTATATTAGTTTTGGTTGCTTGAGGACAAGCAACAATTCAAGTTTGGTGTTGTGATGCGTGAGCACTTTTTCTATCTTTTCCTAGTGAATCTGCATTTGAATTGATAAGTTTAACCAAGATTTAAATATATTTTAGCCACTATCGATGCTACTTTGAGTTGTGTGTAATTCTGTTTATTTCAGGTAGCATTCGGATGGATTTGATAGAGTTTCTGTAGAAAAAGAGAAGAAAGTGAGTGATGCTGTCAACCCTGACCTCCCTGCAATCCAATAAGAATAACTTTAGTTACAGAGGTCCAATAGACGTTCTTCTAGTGGCATTGGAATGCTAACTTTTAGAGCTTTTCAACGATGTATAATAGTATACACTTCTTCCAATTGCATTTGGCCAAGGTGAAGTCTAACTTCATTTTGGGGAAGTTAGGTGCCAGCCAAGCATAAATCAATTGTCCCAACGCATGATCAAGGAGCATTCAAAGATTTATTTAGATTTTGATTAAAACTTTTATTTTATTTACAAATAGGAAAAGATATTATTTAGTTTTAGAAAATATATTTTACATTAATTAGGATTAGATATAAAAGGGAAAAGAAGCAGCCCTTTGGGCTCTCTTCTCTTCTCTCTTATCACATTCCACAATTTATAGCTTTTCAGAATCCTTATTTTCTCTCTGAACCATGAGCAACTAAACCTCCACTGTTAAGGTTAGGATCTCTATTTATTCTATGGATTAATATTAATACTTTTCTATTTTAATTCCTGTATTGATTTCAATTTCATGAATTGTTTTCGTTCTTTATCTTATGAACCTGGGTGGAACAGAAGTATGACCTTTGTTCTAATTGAGTTCTTGTAAAACTTGGAAAAGCTCTTTGCTTGAACAACAGCTTGAAAACAATTTCTCCTAAATTTTTAATTATCTAGACTTAACGGGATATGTGACATATACTCCTCTTATATTTGGATAATTAGAATTTCTGTGGCATATAAACTAGAATTGAACTTAACTTTCTAATTGGAATCAAGTGACCAAGGAATTGGTGGTTGATGAAGGTTAGAGGAGACTAAAAAGGTCTAAGGAATTAGGATTTAGTCACATATAGTTTGCCATAAATTGAATCTTGCATGATTAAAATAGTTGGTAAGAAAAGTTAATCCGGAAAATAAATATCTCTGAAGCCTTAACTGTTTTCTCCATATATTTCACAACCTATTTACTGCTTGCTTTCTGATTTTCTGAATTTACTGTTTGATGCAATTGAGCTCTCAAAACACCATTTTATATTTGTCTAACTAAGTAAATCATGCAATCATTATTTCTTAGTCCATCAATCCTCATGGGATCGACCCTCATTCACTTGAGGTACTACTTGGTACGACACGGTGCACTTGCCGGTTAGTTTGTGGATTATAAATTTCGCACCAGTACACTCTCCAATGGGTCTCATAATTAATTCAAGTAGACAAAACTTGGGATTAGACACTCATTCAAGAAATTTTCAGCCCAACAATCGTAGCATCTATATTCAGAACTTCAATTAGAGAGGGAGATGATAAAATTACCCGGATAAGACATAGAAAAGGAGTGTACATAGTAGCATCGGGTTATAGATTGACATTCCAATTTTTCCACCATTCTCTTAAATTCCTCCCCGAACAATGTCACAGCAAAGAACTTTGGTCTACAATTTAGGGCTCAAATATCAACCAAAAATCAAGAATTTTTTAAGGAAAGTGATGTATGATGGTTTACCTGTGAAGTTGAAACTACACAAAAGAATCCATTGGATACAACCAATTTGCTCACGGTGCCAAGTAGAAGATGAGTCGGTTTATCACTATCTTTGGGGATGTCCAAATGCAATTGAAGTCTGGAAAGCCAACTCCATCCCTATCTCAACTCAACCTGAAGAGTCATGGAGGTGGTAGTTAACATTTTTTCATACGATTGGAAACAGAAGAAGAGGAGAAGGCAGAATAACTCTGGCAACTTACTCTACATGGTGGATTTGGAGAACAAGAAATGAACTCACCTTTGAAGAAATCAGAAGATCTCCCTTATTGGTTGCAAATGTTACTTCTCAAGCTTTGAAGGAAGAAAGTAGACCCACTTGAGCTCACTCTTCCTTCCCCTCTTTGTTTGTCATTCTGATTCTTAGAAGAAGATGGAAATCTCATCTGATTACTCTCTCTCTCTCTCTCTCTCTCTCTCCCTGGATCATTTCTATTTTTCTCCCTTTGCTTATAGTCCTAAGTGGACCATACATTTCATTTCACTTTGAAATAAAATTATCTGATTTATGTTTGAGAAAAAAATTAACAGAATTTATCAACTATCACTGAATATGTTGACTTATATATAGCTATATGATTGCTTGCAAATTATGGAGGAATTTTTTCTTTTTTTCTTTGACGAAATTTTGAAACTGGTCCTGAGGAACATATTTCAAATAAAGTCATTTTTTAAAAAATAAATTTTCTTATTACAGTTCTCAAAAATCAAAAATATTAATCAAATTAATCTCTTTTTCAGGAATTATTTATTCGTACAGTAAAAAGTTGTGAAAGATAACTCCGTTAGACCTATAACAGAACAAAAATTTTAATTATCATGATCAGTGATTAGGCTAAAAAAATTGGATATGAAACTTTTTTTTGGTGTTATTCTCAAAGATGGGAATATATGGTGTTGAACTTTGGAATGGTGAGATCACTGACGGAGGATAAATGTCGGTAAAAAATTTCTCAATAAAATCGCGTTGAAAGTATCGTTCTAAACTGACATACAATCCTCGGTCAACGTTTAATTTGTTTGTCACAATGCAAACAAATAAAAATTAACCGAAGTATTTAAACCTCGGGTCATCTCTTAAAGGAATTGCAAGGAAGTGTACTTATTATTGGTTTTGGAAAAGTATTTTTGGGGTTTTTGAATGATGAACAAGGAATGTAAATAACAAGATAATAAACCAACAACTAAGAAAAGTCCTTGCAAGGGTTGAGAATTGGAATTCCTATCCTCATTATCATCGTCAATTTTGATGGTAATTACCTTTTGCTTTCACTTAGTTAACCTCTAACAATTGAAGGAAAGTCAAGTGAGCAAAATCAACATAAGTTCACAAGTCCTAATCAAAGACTAGATTTAGTGAAGCTCAAGCCAACTAGCAAGTTTTAATCACCAATCAACAATAGACTTTGACAATTCAAGAGTCTCCAAATTACTCAATCCAAGCCAAGAACACAAAAATCTATTTTAAAATCCGACCAAGTATTTTATCAAACAATTGGAAGGCACAAAATAAAAACATAGAAAATTAATAAGGAATAGTAAAATCTAAGACTAACAATTGCAAGAAAACAATGACAACAAATTAAAGAAGGCGACAATAAACATAAAATACCTCAAAATGCATTAAAAGGAAATTGGAATCAGCAATGAGTCATGAACAATAAAGCAACAAGGGAAAGGAAACAACATATAAAACTAAGAAAGCAAAGAGGTAATAACAACGAACTAAAAGAAGAACTTGAATCAAGATAAGAAATAAAATCTAAACCTCGATGAAACTGAAAATAAAAGAAGAAATCCTAAAACCTAGAGCCTCTCTCTCTAGAATCCTACATCTAAAACTAAAGTGTGTATAAATGAATCGAATGATTCCTTCCTCCTTCACTCCCAGCCTTTAATCTGCAGACTGGGCTCGAAACTGGGCCAAAAATTAGCTCAGAAATCACTCCCAGTGTTTTCCTTTTATTGACGCATGTGCCACTTGTCACGCGTACACGTTATCCACGTGCACGCGTCACTTTGATAATGCACTGGCCATGCATACGCGTCAGTCACGCGTACACGTCAGGTGGTCAATACTCCTGGTCACGCGCACGCATCAGCCATGCGTTTACCTCATTGGACTATGCCTTGGTCACGCGTATGCATCATCCATGCATACGCGTTGAGACCAGCTTCTCAAATCTCTAAATTCTTGTGTTCCTTCCACTTTTGCATGCTTTCTTTCCATCCTCTAAGCTATTCCTGTCTATAAACCTAAGATCATTGAACGCACATATCACAGCATCGAATGGTAATAAAAGAGGGTTAACAATTAGTGATTTTAAGGCCTAGGAAGCATGTTTCGAATCAAAGCACAAAATTAAGAAGGAAACTTGATGACTTGCATTATCTACCTCTTTCTCTCATCAAAAAGGGCCATAAAAGTGACAAATCCTCATTGATTTAATGCATTGACAAGAGCTATATCATGAATTTATGGGACACTGCTTTGAAATGAGTTCTTGCTTGCATTTAGGTGAAAAGAGTAACAAAAGATGAAGAAAACAAGCAAAAGTGACTGGCGTGTGCGTGGGCGTGCCACTTCAAGCAAACGCCAAGATTTTGAAGTAGGTGTGGCACGCCAGTTATACTTGCCAGAGAAAAACCCTTGAAGCTTCACTATGGGCGTGGCACGCCAAGGTTGGGCATGGCATGCCAGTTATCTAACCCAGAGAAGAATCCTTGGAGCTCTACAAGGGATGTTGCATGCCATTGCTGGGCGTGGCACGCCAGACACAGTGTCCAGAGGAGGTTGTCCAAGATCCAATATGGGCGTGGCACACCATTATTGGGCGTGGCACGCTAGTTATGTTCTCCAGAGGAAGATTCCCAAGCTTAACAATGGGCGTAGCACGCCACTACTGGGCAAGGCACGACAGCCATATAGACCAGAAAGGAGTATTTGAAGATTCACAATGGGCGTGGCACACCACGAATGGGCGTGGCACACCAAGTCTAGTTTTCAGAAAAGGTTACTCACAGTTAACTATGGGCGTGGCATGCCACTGCTAGGCATGGCACGCCAGGCATAACATCCAGAGAAGAATCCCCCAAGTTTCACAATGGGTGTGGCACGCCACTGTAGGGCATGGCACGCCAACTATCTTTTCCAGTGGAGAGTTTTTAAAGGTTCATTATGGGTGTGGCACGCGACTGCTGGGCGTGGCACGCCAGGCATTCTGACCAGAGGAGAGTTCTTAAAGATTCATCTGGGCGTGGCACGCCAAGCCAACAATCATCATGGGTGTGCCACTTGAGTCCTGCGCGTGGCACGCCAGTTCACTTAACTAGAGAAGAAGATTGAAGACTTCATTATGGGCGTGCCACTTGAGACCCTGGGCGTGGCACACCAAGTTAATCCTCTTTGTGGGCGTGCCACTTGAGACCTAGGCGTGGCACGCCAAGCCAACATCCATTTTGGGCGTGCCACTTGAAGCTCTGGGCATGGCACGCGAAGTCAAGATCTCACCTTGGACATGGCACGCCACTCACACGCCCCTCACATGCCACTAATGAGCTTTTATTAATTGTAATTTCTTTCTTTCCTTTTTATAATTTTTCTTATTTTCTAGTAATAGGAGTAGTATAAATACCCCTTGAAGAGTACTGAAAGGGGGCTTGGAACTTTTTACTTCACTTTACTTTTACTTTCATCTTCTTTCATCTCTTGTACTTTCTCTAAGCTATGAGTAGCTAAACTCCCTCTCATTAGGGGAGGGAGCTCTGTTGTGCTTGATGGATTAATGCTAGTGAATTTCTTCTTCTCTTCATCTCTCTTTGATTTGTTAAAAGGAATTTCGTTCTTCATGTCTAGCATTCAATTATCTTGGAAAAGAGATTGAATACAACTTGGGTTTTATGGGAACCTCGGAAGAGGAAACATAAAATTAGGCTTGAAATCTCTTCTCACATTGAGTAGATCTGGGTTTTGGGATTGGATATGGTGACATTAAATCTATCCACTACTTATATCTATAAGAATGTGTGGTAAAATCAGGAACCAAGCTTATCTCTCTCCATGAGTAATTAGTCCAAGGAATTGGCTGATTATCAAGATTTGAGAGATTTAATTACCAATGAATTGGGATTCAATTAATCATGATTGCTAAGAGGTCAATGAGTTGCATGATTGAAGAAGAGATCATCTGAAATTAATCCTGAGAATGCAACATCTCCTAATCCCAATGAATCTTCCCCATTCTTATCTTCCCTATTCTTTATAGCTTTGTTTAATTTCTATCAGCAACCCATTCTCCTTTACAATTCAGTTATTTACATTTCTGTCATTTATATTTCAACAATTTATCTTTATACTCTTTACAATTCAACACTCTACTGCTTTCTTTATTTCCAAGTCTTTTACAATTCTGCTATTTAGAATTCTGCACTCAACATTTATTCTTGATTAGCTTAACTAAGTTACCCTACTAACTAAAATTGTTCAATCAATCAATCCCTGTGGGATTCGACCTCACTCATTGTGAATTTTTACTTGACGATAATTCGGTATACTTGCTGGAGGGGTTATTGTAATCATACAGTAATTACTCATCATCAAGTTTGTGGCACCGTTACCGGGGATTGATTATGAATTGACAATGATTAAGTTGATGGGTACCTAGATTAAGGATTTTCTTTATTTTGTTAATCATTTTACTTTCAGTTCTTCAATTTTTATTCCTTCTAGCACTTGAATTTTCAAATTATTCATTGTATATACTGTCATTTTAACTGAGGCACACTAACTGTTTGATGCTTTGCATCATCCAAGTTTAACTCACCCACTCTTTCTAACAAGAGGGTGTTCACTTTTGCCTTGGACTGTATTTGTGCTGTGTATGATAGGAAGGAGAGGAGCTCTTACGATTCTGAATCTGAGAGGACATTTCTAAGATTGAAAAGAGAGGCAGTGGCAAGAGGAAAAAGGGTAGTTGGTGAAGAAGAGGAAGAAGAGAATCAAACCCAAAACATTGAGGGTGAAGCACACAATTATCAAGAGGAGGTTATTGGTAATCATGCTCCCCCATAAGAAAGAAGAGTGCTAGGCTCTTTTATCATTCCCAATCCTGAAAATTATGGGAGCAGCATCTTGAGACCCACCATACATGCCAACAACTTTGAGCTCAAACCACAGTTAATCACCCTTGTTCATAATAGTTGTTCATTTGGAGGAAATGCTCAAGAAGATCCAAACCAACATCTGTCAACCTTCCTGAGAATCTGTGACACTATAAAAGCTAATGGAGTTCATCCTGACACTTATAGGCTGCTTTTGTTTCCTTTTTCTCTTAGGGAAAAAGCATACAAGTGGCTCGAATCCTTCTCAAAGGAGAGTTTGACAACTTGGGAGGAAGTGGTGAACAAGTTCTTGGCCAAATACTATCCCTCCCAAAAAATTATCAAGTTGAGAACTGAGGTACAAACCTTAAAGCAACAAGAAGGAGAGACTCTCTATGAAGCTTGGGAGACTGACAAGAAGATGCCCTCTAGATATGCTTAATGAGTGGGTACAGTTGCACATTTTCTATAAAGGACTTTCTCAAGAGGCAAATAAGGCCTTAGATCACTCTTCATGAGGTTCCCTCAATTCCAAGAAGACAATTGAAGAGACCATAGATATCATAGAAACTGTGGCCAACAATGAGTACTTCTATGCTTCCAATAGAATTCCAAGAAGGGGAGTGATGGAGCTAAACCAGATGGATGCTCTGCTGGCTCAGAACAAAGTAATTACAGCTCAATTGGCAGCTCTAACCAAGCAAATGGAGAAGAATCAGGTCTCAGCAATCAGCACTCAAGCACCAGTGCAAGAAGGAACTAGCTCAGAAGGTTAATATGACTGGGAGCCGGCCAATTATGTGAACAATCCACCCAGACAACCATATGACCCCCATGCTAAAACCTACAACCTAGGTTGGAAAAATCACCCAAACTTTGGGTGGGAAAACCAACAAAACCAATCCCAAGATCACAAGCCATACAACTCTAACCAATACAACAACCCCAACCATCAATCAAACCATCATAGACCTTACCACAACTCATACAATGCCCCTTTCCAATCCAACCACCAATCACATAGCAACCATCTTCAAAATCCAAGCAATGGCAACATGTCATCTTCAACCTCATAGCCAAGTGATGATAGTGATAAATTTGCAAGAGTAGAGGCAATGTTTGCAAAGATGGCAGAAGATATAGCAGTGACACAAGCAAAAATGGACAAGAAGTTGGAGGCCTACCAAGAAGAAGTCAGATCCAATTTGAACAACCAAGGAGCAGCAATAAAAAAATTGGAAGCACAATTTGGATACCTGTCCAAGCAAATACCCATGTCTACAAATGCATTTTCCAGCGATACCATGACCAATCCAACGGGGAATGCAAGGCCATCATATTAAGGAGTGGGAAGGTGGTGAAGGAGGCATCTTCAAGCCACAACTTGCAGAAAGAAGAGGCTGACAGGAACTCAAAAATCAAAAAGGAGGAAGAGACACATGCTCCTACCCCACCAAAGGAAGTCTTGAAGCCCTATGTACCAAGAGCACCCTACACGCAGAGGCTAAGAAAAGATGGGAAGGATAGCCAGTTTTCTAGGTTCTTGGAGATCTTCGAAATGCTTCAAATTAATATCCATTTTGCTGAAGCATTAGAGCAAATGCCATTCTATGCCAAGTTTCTAAATGAGCTCATGACCAAGAAAAGGAACTAGGGAGAAAAGGAAACTGTAGTGCTCACAGAGAAATGCAATGCCATTATACAAAAGAAGCTTTCCTAAAAGATGAAAGATCCTGGAAGCTTTCAATTCCCATGCATCATAGGAGACATTAGTATTGAGAAAGCATTGTCTGATCTGGAAGCTAGTATCAACCTTATGTTCTTAGCCATGATGAAGAGAATGAGAATTAAAGAGGCCAACCCAACAAGAATGGCACTTCAACTAGTAGACAGAACATTCAAGTTCCCTCATGGAGTAGTGGAGGACTTGTTGGTTAAGGTGGGTGACTTAATCTTCCCAGCAGATTTTATAGTACTTGACATGGAAGAGGAAGCTAACGCATCAATCATATTAGGAAGGCCATTTTTGGCAACAGCTGGAGCTATAATTGATGTACAGAAAGGAGAATTAGTCTTAAGGCTTCATGAAGAAAAGATGGTATTCAATGTTTTTATTGCCATGAGTACCCAAAGGAGTCTATTAGAGAGTGTATGATGGTAGACACAATGGAGACACTAGTCCAAGGAGTTCTAGAAGAAGACAAGCTTGAAGATGCAATGGAGAAAGAGCAATAAACATGTAGTGAACTACCACAAGAAAGCATAGACAACTCAATCATGTTAGACAAGGCAAAAGGGGAGAAAGTAGAAGCACCCAAGCTGGAACTAAAAACTCTACCCCCAAGCTTGAAGTAGCCGTACTTGGGAAGAAATAACACTTATCTAGTAATCATCAATTCAACCCTAAGCAAGGATCTAGAGGAGGAGCTCATTAAGGTACTGAAACAACACAAGGATGCCATAGAGTGGACACTTTCAGATTTGAAGGGGATAAGCCCTTCAATGTGCATGTAAAAAATCCTTCTTGAGAAGGATGCCATGCTCTCAATCTAGCCACAAAGAAAATTGAATCCATCAATGAAGGAAGTGATGCAAAAGGAAGTGTTCAAGATCTAGCATGGGTGATTTACCCCATCTCGGACAGTCCTTGGGTGAGCCCTGTTCAAGTAGTCCCCAAGAAAGGGGGGATAATAATTGTGCTAAATGAAAGGAATGAGCTAATACCAACAAGAACAGTGACTAGATGGCGCATGTGTATAGACTAAAGAAAACTCAATGAAGCCACAAGGAAGGATCACTTCCCTCTACCCTTCATAGATCAAATCTTGGAGAGACTTGCTGGGCATGAGTACTACTGTTTCTTATATGGATATTCAGGCTACAACCAGATTGTAGTAGATCCCAAGGACCAAGAAAATACATTTTTCACTTGCCCTTATAGTATTTTTGCATACAAACATATGCCCTTTGGTTTGTGCAATGCACCTATAACATTCTGAAGGTGCATGCTGTCCATTTTTTTTATATGATTGAAAAATTTATTAAGGTTTTCATGGATGATTTCTCAGTGTTTGGTGACTCCTTCCTTAATTTCTTACACCATCTTGCCTTGGTGCTCAAGAGATGCCAAGAAACTAACTTGGTTTTGAACTGGGAAAAGTGTCATTTTATGGTTACCGAAAGAGTAGTCCTTGGCCACAAAATCTCTAAGAAAGGCATAGAGATGGATAGAGCAAAGGTGAAAGTGATTGAAAAATTACCTCCACCTTGCAATGTCAAAGCAATTAGGAGCTTCTTGGGACATGCTGGCTTCTATAGAAGGTTCATTAGAGACTTCTCAAAAATTGCTAAACCTTTAAGCAACCTGCTTATCTCTAATGTACCCTTCATATTTGATAGAGAATGTATGCAAGCTTTTGAGGAGCTCAAAAGTAAGCTCTCCTTTACACCTATTATAGCACCACCAAGTTGGGACTTGCCTTTTGAATTGATGTGTGATGCATCAGATTTTGCCATTGGTACTGTATTAGGACAAAGCAGAGACAAGCTAGTGCATGTCATTTATTATGCCAGCAAGGTTCTTAATGAAGCCCAAAGGAACTACACCACCACAGAAAAAGAACTCCTTGCTATACTCTTCGCTTTTGATAAATTCAGGTCTTACCTTATTGGTTCTAAAGTAGTTGTATTTACTGACCATGCCGCTCTCAAATACTTGCTAACCAAACAAGAGTCCAAGCCTAGATTGATCAGATAGATCCTATTACTCCAGAAGTTCAACATTAAAATCAAGGACATAAGTGAAGCAGAAAATAAGGTGGTTGACCACCTATCAAGGATCCCACATATGGACAATGAAGCTCATAGCCCTGGTGTAAATGAAAGCTTTCTAGATGAGCAATTGATGATGCTTCAAGAGGCTCCATGGTTCGCAGACATAGCCAACTTCAAAGCCATTGGAGAGCTACCTTCCAACATCAATAAGCACTTAAGAAATAAGCTCATCAATGATAACAAGCATTTCATTTGGGATGAACCATACCTCTTCAAGAAGTATGCTAATGAAATTTTAAGAAGATGCATTTCTCATGAGGAAGGAGAAGAGGTCCTTTAGCATTGCCATGGATCTACTTATGGAAGGCACTTTAGTGGAGAAAGAACTGCAGCCAAAGTGTTGCGGTATGGATTCTTTTGGCCTACTATATTCAAAGATGCAAAGGAATTTGTGATAAGGTGCAATGTGTGTCAAAGAGCTGGCAACCTACCCAAAAAGAATGAGATGCCACAGAGGTTCATCATGGAGTTAGAGTTGTTTGATGTTTGGGAGATTGACTTCATGGGACCTTTCTCACCCTCATACTCAAATAATTACATATTGGTGGCTGTGGACTATGTATCCAAATGGGTAGAAGTTATAGCAACATCAACTAATAACAACAAAGTAGTGATTAACTTCTTGAGGAGGAACATATTTAGCCGGTTTGGGGTTCTAATGACTCTTATAAGTGATGGAGGAAGTCACTTTTGCAACATGCAACTAGAGACACTCCTCCTCAAATATGGTGTTAAGCACAAAGTAGTCACCCCATACCACCCACAAACCAACGGTCAAGCAAAAATTTCAAACAAAGAGCTCAAGAGAATCCTTGAGAAGACTGTTGGGACCTCAAGGAAAGATTGGTCCAACAAGTTAGATGATGCTTTGTAGGCTTATAAAACAGCTTTTAAGACACTTATTGGCATGTGTCGATATTAATTGGTGTATGGGAAAGCTTGTCATTTGCCTGTGGAGCTTAAGCATAAAGCATTTCGGGCTCTAAAGATGCTAAACTTTGACAACCAAGCTGCTGGAGAAAGAAGGTCATTACAGCTCAATGAGTTAGATGAATTCAGAACTCAAGCCTATGAAAATGCTAAAATTTATAAAGAGAAAATAAAAAAATGGCATGATCAAAGGCTAATGAAAAGGGAATTCGCAGAAGGTCAAAAGGTTCTCCTATACAACTCAAGACACAAATTCTTCTCAGGGAAGCTAAAATCAAGATGGTCAGGACCCTTCACAATCATAAAAGTGTCACCTTATGGTCATGTGGAACTCAGGGAGAAGAAAACACAGAGGACCTTCACTACCAATGGCCATAGGCATAAGCACTACTTGGGAGAATCACTGGACGAGTGGTGCACATGTACGCAAACCCCACACTGTTTGACAGCAGCAGTACCAGCAGGTGCACTGGGTCGTCCAAGTAATACCTGAGTGAGTCAAGGTCAATCCCACGAGGATTGTGGCTTGAAGCAAGCAA
Organism: Arachis ipaensis; assembly: GCF_059453495.1. Lineage (NCBI taxonomy): Eukaryota > Viridiplantae > Streptophyta > Magnoliopsida > Fabales > Fabaceae > Arachis > Arachis ipaensis. Next base: position 74,645,187 of record NC_142438.1, read on the forward strand.
TGGTTGTCTTACAGATCTTAGTCAGGTGGAATCAGAAGGGTGTTGGATTATATCATGTAAACCTTGAATGATTAAATGTCATATATGGAATTTGTAGTAGGGTTGAAAGTAATAAAAAGAATAGAGTTGAGAGTCAGAGTTGCTTTGTCTTTCTGAATGAACTCTGGTATTACTGTCTTCCTTGCTTGTGAATGATCTTCTTCTATGGTAGGCTGTAAGTGATCAAAGCCATTGCCCATGGTCATTGATCTCCTCTGCTACAGGTCAAATGCCATTGCCCTTGGTCATTCAATCTGAAGGAGGGTGAAGCTCTAGCAAGTTATTCTCTTGGCGATCCTACTCAAAATGCCATAGACAAGGTCGAATCTTCCGGATCAGAGAACGCTGCTTCTTTGGATTCTAGCGTATACTACGGAGACCCTAATCTCCCTAGAAATTTCCTGAACTGGTGTCTCGAGAAGTCTCCAACGAAATCACAGATTAACCGTCTGAGAGATGTATAAACATAACTGTTGGCTCGTGCTTTCCTTCCAAGTATTCACACGAAAGCAAGTAGACGCGGGTGTTTGTCAGGCACATTCGTCTTAATGTAATGAACAGAGCTAATTTGTCAGATCATCCTATTTACCACGATGAAGATTGGATATACATCTTAGAGATAAATCAAACACGGATTGAAGAAGAAACAGTAATACTTTTATTCATTCATAGGACTCAGCAGGGCTCGTCCCCTCAACCTAGGAGGTTTAGAAACTCATACTAAAGTAAAATACAAAGTAAAAACAAAAATAGGACTGAATGGAATCGAAAAAGTCTTTAATTACATAAATAAAATCCCTTAAATACTAAACAGATGACTAGTAAGGGCAAAACAGTCTATTTAGTGCTAAAATTCACTTTTGGGGCCCACTTGGTGAGTGTTTGGGCTGAGCTTTAGTGAGATCCACGTGCTATGAGATCTCTTGGGCATGGAACACTAGCTAGGGGTCCTCTTTGGGCGTTTGTAAATTGGTTTCTGCTCTTTGGGCACTGGACGCCTAGAAGTGGGTAGGATGCCGGCGTTGGACGCCCGGTTTGGGCCTTCTAATCCGAAGCAAAGCATGAACTATTATATATTGATGGAAAGATCTAGAAGTCAGATTTCCACAGCCGTTGAGAGCGCTCCATTTGAAATTCTATAGCTCAAGAAAAGCTCTTCCGAATGCAAGCAGGTCAAATCCGAACAGCATCTACAGTGCTTTCTCTGTCTCTAAATCAGACTTTTGCTCCAGCTCCTCAATTTCAGCCAGAAAATACTTGAAATTATCCAAAAACACAAAAACTCATAGTAGAATCCAAAAATGTGATTTTAACACTAAAACCTATAAAAACTCAATAAAAACTAAACAAAAACTACTAAAAACTATATGAAAATGATGTCAAAAAGCGTATAAAATATCCGCTCATCACAACACCAAACTTAAACCGTTGCTTGTCCCCAAGCAACTAAAAACACAGTATGATAGAAAAGAAAATTAAGATACAATAAATTTCTAAGTTTCCAACGAAGCTTAGTTACAATAAGATGAGCGGGACTTAGTAGCTTTTTGCTTCTGAATAGTTTTGGCATCTCACTATCCATTGAAACTCAGAGATGTTGGCATCTTTAGGAATATAGAATCCAAATAATATTGTTGACTTTCCTAGTTAAGCTTATTTTTATTCTTGAACATAGCTTTCAGAGTCTTGGCCGTGACCCTAAGCACCTTGTTTTCCAGTATTACCACCGGATACAATAATGCCACAAACACTTTAACTGGGTGAACCTTTTCAGATTATGACTCAGCTTTGCTAGAGTCCACAGATAGAAGTGTCCAGAGTTCTTAATAACACTCTTTTTTGCTTTGGACCATGACTTTAACCGCTCAATCTCAAGCTTTTCACTTGACATCTTCACGACACAAGCACATGGTTAGGGACAGCTTGTTTTAGCCGCTTAGGCCATGATTTTATTCCTTTGGGCCCTCCTAACCACTGATGCTCAAAGCTTTGGGCCCTTTACCCTTGCCTTTTGGTCTAAAAGCTTACTGGCTTTTTCAATCTGTCCTCGTTTTCCTGTATTTTTGGGCAATAATGGATTTTTCTGCTTTTTTTTTCTGCCATTTTTTTCTTTCTTGCATGCATATATATATATATATATATATATATATTTTTTTTTTCTATTGCTTTTTGCTGATTTTCTTGCTTCAAGAATCAATTTTCAAAATTTTTAGATTATCAATAATATTTTTCCTTTTTCCTTATTCTTTCAAGAGCCAACATTCTAAAATTTCAACTTCAAATATGCACTATTTAATCATACATTCAGAAAACAAAAGCAAATGACACCACATCAAACTAATTAAACTAATCTTATTTTAAACTTAAAATTCATGCATCTCTCAGTTCTTTTCAGATAAAAATTTTTATTTAAGCAAGGTGAGAGATATGTGGAACGTTTTACAACTTTTTATGACATCAATTCAGATGATCATTGATGAATAAATTCTTGACGGTCTAAAATTTCACAATTGAAATCTCGTTGCAAGTATAGTTTCTAAACTAAACAATAATCATTTCATACAAAAGATTATTTGTCACTAAAACAAACCCCTAAATTTATAAACCGAAGTATTGGAACCTCGGGTCGTTCTACATAGGAATTGCAATAAAGTGTCTTGTTGTTCGTTATGAGTTGTATTTTGGGGTTTTTGGGATAAAAGACATGAAATGTAAATGACAATGAAAATAAACTAACAAATAAAAAGGTCTTGGCAAAGGTTGGTGGTCAAGGATCTCTATCCTTATCACTAACCAAAACATGAAAATTGGCAAGGATCAATCTCACTAAGTTATCCTCTAACTCATAGTAGAGGAAAGTCAAGTGAGCTATATCAATCCAAGTCCATAAGTCCTAGTTCTCCACCAAATCAATTAGTGAGATATAGCGTTAATGGCTCCCAATCGTCAATCACTTGGACATTAGTAACTCAAGAGTTCCTAAGTTACCTTCCCAAGCCAAGAGCATAAAATTCTACTCTAAAATCCAACCAAGCATTTTATCAAACACTTGGAAGGCACAAAAGGAAAGCATAGTAAAATTGCAAGAAAAGTAAATCTACACTACTCAATTGCAAGGAATTAAATAACAACAAATCAAATGAGCAATAAAGGAACATGAATCATAAATTGCATTAAAGGAAAATGGAAGAACAAAAATGCATCAACATAAAAGTAAATGATTACATGAATTAAAAGAAAAACTAGAGAGAGGAAGGGTAGAAGAAGAAGAATTACAAAGAAAAAAGTAAATCAAAGCATGAAATTAACCTAGATCTAAGAATTCCTAATCTAGATCTAACCTACTCCTAATTCTAGAGAGAAGAGAGAGCTTCTCTCTCTAGAAACTAACTAAAGCATGATAAAACTAAAATAAAACTCACTAACTAACTAGATGTCCCATTGATGTGCGGAAAACGATCCGACACAAAACTCACCGGCAAGTGCACCGGGTCGCATCAAGTAATAATAACTCACGTGAGTGAGGTCAATCCCACAGGGATTGAAGGATTGAGCAATTTTAGTTTAGTGGTTGATTTAGTCAAGCGAATCAAGATTTGGTTGAGTGATTTGTGATTAACAGAATTTAAATTGCATGGAAAGTAAAGGGAATGGGTAAATCGCATGAAATTAAAGAGCAGAGAAGGTAAATGTGCTGAATCTTAAAGAACAAGAAATTAAATAGCAGAAACTTAGAACGCAAGAAATGTAAATTGCAGAATCTTAAATTGCAAGAAATGTAAATGGCTTGAATTGTAAAGGGAATTAGGAAGTGGATTTGCAGAATTTAAACAAGGAAAAGTAAATTGTATTGATCAGACAAGTAGAAGGTAACTTGAATCGAACCGGATCTAAAACGGAAATGTAAATGAACTTGGAAAGCTTTAAACAGGGAATTTAAAATGCAACTTCAGATCTCAGGACCCAAGAGACTAGATAACCGAGTCTAGATCTCAATGCCTTCCTAGATCCAACAAGAGAAATTGCAAAGAAAATGTAAATTGCAGAGAAAGTAGAAGAAAAAGCAATTATCAGAAATTGAAATTCAATTGTGCAGTAAAATTAAACAAGATCCCAAGGTGAGATTGAAACAGAATTTCTTCAATTCTCCACCCAAGATCCGAAGCAAGAAAAGTAAAGAGTATTCAAGCAAGAACAAGGAAGAAGAGAGATCAATTCTCCTCCCCGAATTCTCTTGAATTAAAACAACAATGCCAAAATGTAAAAGTGAGCTCTCTACAAAACTACTAAATCAAAACCGAAAAGAAAGCTCCCTAAAAACTTAAATCCTATGCTATTTATACACTTTCTTCAAATGGTCTTCAAGCCTTCAATTGGGCCTTTGCTCTTGATGGAATTGGGTTGATAGAGGCCTTGGTTGATTGCTTTTGGAGTTTGGAGAAGAACCGAAGTGAACCGGGTTTGGAATCATGTAAGCTTGAGTAAAAGTTTGAGTAAAAGTTTGAGGCAAACTTTTACTCAAACTTTTCATATCAGCCACCCCATCCTTGCTGCTACCAACGTTTGAGCCAAAGTTTGGGGTCAAACTTTTGCTCAAACGTTGGCTCCCCCTTGCACACTCATGGCGCCAACGTTTGCCAAAAAGTTTGAGGCAAACGTTGGCGCAAACTTTTGCTCTCCAGGGTGTGTTGTTCATGGCGCCAACGTTTGCCAAAAAGTTTGAGGCAAACGTTGGCGCAAACTTTTGCTCTCCAGGGTGTTGATTTGTGATGCCAGCGTTTGCCAAAAAGTTTGAGGCAAACGTTGGCTCAAGCTTTTCTCCCAAAAGTTTGCCAAAAAGTTTGAGGCAAAATTTTGCTCAAGCTTTTTGCCCAAAAGTTTGTGCAAAAGTTTGAGGTCAAGCTTTTTGCTCCCTGGTTCGTTTTCACTTATTCCAAAAGTTTGAGCTAAAGTTTGAGGCAAACTTTTGCTCAAACTTTTTGTCCTCTCTTCCTCCTAGCCATTCCTTCTTGCTTCAACCTTTCTCCAAGCTTTCTTCACCTATCATTAATCAACCAAACACATCAAAGCTATGCTCAAAATCATGAGATATTCATTCTTTCATAATATGTGACAATTATAGCATAAAACCTCATGAAATTGCATTAATTCATCTATGGTTGATTAAATCAAAGGAAGCATGAAAATCTACCCAATTGGCTTGCTTATGGCTCAAGAAAGTGCATAATTCATTTGAAAACAAAAGAAAAAGACTAGTGAAACTAGGCTAAGATGACTTGTCATCACAACACCAAACTTAAAGCTTGCTTGTCCCCAAGCAAGAAAAGATTTATTGAGAAGAAAGAATGAAATGGAAGAGGATGTTCATGCTAGTAAAGTGTTATTGGTAGTTCATGGGGTTTTATGTGGATATGTAAACACTCACTTCTTATTGACTCTTAAGCCTAGAAAGTCTCCTTCAAGCTTCAAGTAACATACTGCTATGACCTCTCATTATTCCTTTATCCTTGGCTATTATTTTGTTCATAAGCTTTATTTGAGTGTCATGTGTAGCAAGTTCATTTTCTTTTCTTTATACTTGACACATTATTCACTATAGACACTTGGCTCACATTCCTTCTTAAAACATTGATACCCAGCACCTCTTTGGGCTACTAAATGCCTTGTAGTTAGGTTGCTCTTGATAGTGGACTTTCAGCTGATGATCCCGGGTTAGTTAACCCAAGTCACCGAGTGTTGATGCACTCCAAAGAGCTTAGTAGTCCAAGCAGATCCTAATACAAAGACACCACAGGCATATATTCTAAGGTTCAAGCTATTGGTGTCCAGCTTTGTTTCTTTTTGTTTTCTTTTGTTCTGCCACTCTTTGGCTATTTCTTTTTCTCCCCTTTTTTCTTTCTTTTTGTTTTTCTTTCTAACCAAGGATTTTTATTTGATTGAGATTCATAGACAGTAGGCCACTTTATACTTAGAAGGAAACATCCTAGTTCTTTTATTTACTAAAAGTGAGCTATTATACAATCACACACACATACCACCACTTACTTTTATTGTACTTCTATCTAACAGAGAACTATCTTACTTCACATTCAAACATTTCTTTTTATTGAATTAAAGATGCAGGGGACAAAGCATGCAGTTAGTTAAGTGAAAGTAAACATACAAGCACACACTTGGACTAGCTTACTTATTGCAAAAGAAAATTGAATCTACTTGAACTAGATGAACACTTTAGCAAGACATAAATCAAAGCATTTCTCAACAGCAGAAGTTAAGTATAAATACAACCTATTGGTTTGCAGTTCTTTTGTTCTTCCTTCTGTTGTGCCCCTTTTGAGTCATGATGCATAATGTCTTCAAATGGTGGTTCGTTCCCTGCACAATTCTCAAAAGTTGCTTGCTTCTCAAGCCCTTAGGTGACTGGTTAGTATGCATGAATTGAGTGTGGCTTATTGGATTCAATTTGGTGTGGGAACACCAAACTTAATTCCTTGCCACTGTCTCTAATGCAACAGGTTGTACATTTATAAATTCTTTTGGCCTTGCTAAAGGTTATAGAACCAAACTAAGAAGCAATTAACTGGTTGAATAATTTGTCTAATTGCTTGGAGCTATCATTATGCAAGAGGTGAGAGTATGCTTTTAAATGAGATTTTGGTGGAACACCAAACTTAGAATCATTCATTCTCCCTTAAATTGTTTTGGTGTGCAACACCAAACTTAGATCCTTGCAATACAGACAAAACTACTCAACCTTTTTATTGAAACAGCTATGAAAAGAAAACTACCTCATGTTGGGTTGCCTCCCAACAAGCGCTTCTTTATTGTCACTAGCTTGACATCTCGTTCTTTGATTATGGAGGCTGAAAAGCATAGTGCCTCAGCTTTTCTCCTCTTACTGTGAACTTCCTTCCGGTCTCCTTTTTTATGATCTCTAGGTGTTCAAGTGAAAGGACCCGATTCACAGTGTAGTATTCAGATGATTGTGGAGACACCTTCATTGGTTGGGTGTTTAACACTACTTTATCCCCTGGTGAAAAGCCTTCAGTAGGGATCTTCTTGTTTCTCCACCCTCTTGGCCTCTTCTTCTTTTCTTTCTCAAAAGATACTCCCTGCCATGGTGGTTCCTTATCTGAGATGTTGAATTTCTCATCTGGAGGTTTTGGATCTAATTCCTCCTTGATTTCTTTGGTCTGTTGCACCATCTCTACTTCTTTCAAGCATGGATTTGGAAGTCTTGGAGCTAACTCATTGACTACCTCCTTCAAACTTTGATCTCTGGCCTTATCCTCCGTACACTCTTCTTCTTGAGTGGGCTCATGTGGGATTTTAAAAACATGGAATGCTAGGTGCTCATCATGCACTCTTAACAACAATTCTCCTTTTTCAACATCTATCAATGCTCTGCCCGTAGCCAGGAAAGGCCTCCCCAGGATGATGGGAGTGTTAGGGTCTTCATCCATATCCAGGATGACAAAATCAGCTGGGAGAAAGAATTTTCCCACTTTTACCAACACATTCTCCACAACTCCCAGTGCTTGCTTAATGGATTTGTCAGCCATTTGGAGAACTATTCATGTGGACTTCAGCTCAGAAATTTGAAGTTTCCTCATCAGAGACAAAGGCATCAAGTTTATACCTACACCGAGGTCAAAAAATGACTTCTCAATTGTTATGTTTCCTATGGTGCAAGGTATGTAAAAACTCCCAGGATCATCTTTCTTCTCTGGCAACTCTCTTTGGAGGATAGCACTACATTCCTTTGTCATCTCAACAATCTGTCCTTCCTTCAGGGATCTTTTCTTTGTGAGTACTTCTTTCATAAATTTGGCATATAATGGCATCTATTCAAGTGCTTCTAAGAAAGGAATATTGATGCTGAGAGTCTTGAATATATCTAGGAATTTTGAGTATTGCTTATCCTCGTTTTCTTTTTTGAACCTCTGAGGGTACGGAAGTTTGGGGACATCTGGCTTCACCCCTTCCTTCTTCTCTTGTAGCTGTGTTTCAAGGATGTCCTCATCTTTCTTTGAGCTCTTTGCATTCTTGGTCTTTCTCTCCTCTTCACTTCTCTCTTCTGTCTCTTCTTGTGGAACTTCTCTGTTGTGTTCTTCTTGATTGATGGCTTCCTTCTCCCTAGTCTTTTCACTTCCCACTATGATTGCTTTGCACTCCTCCCACTTTGTAGCTTTTCCTTTGTCCTTTGGATTGGAGATTGTATCACTTGGGAGAACATTGGTTGGCCGTTCAGCTTGTTTGGCCAATTGTCCCACTTGTCGTTCAAGGCTCTTCATGGTAGCTTCATTTCTCTCTTGCACTTTGACCAAGCTTTGAGTGGACTGAGCAATTGCTTGTATGGCTGCCTCAAGACTTGAAATTCTACTTTCATGATGGTCTATTGGTGGTATGATGGGGGTGAAATGTGGTTGCTGGAAGTTATTTGTAGGGGTAGTGTGGTAGTTTTGGGGGTTAGATGTTAGTGCGGAAATGCTATTTTGATGAGTTTGTGGATTGTGGTGGGGTGGTTGATATGTATTTTGTGGTTTCTTGTATTGATTATTAGTGTTTTGCTGGTCGTGGTTTGAGTAAGTTGTGTTTCTTGAGTTGTTTTGGTTTGAGTTTTCTGCCACGGTTGCTGGCTGTGGGTGTGGTTATCTCCCCATCTGAGATTTGGATGGTTCTTCCAGGATGGATTGTAGGTGTCACCATAAACCTCATTTTGGCCTGAGCCTTGGTTGTGCACATATTGAGGTTGTTCCTGCTGCTGATTTTCTTGGTTTTCTTAATTTTGTCCCCATGTGGTTGATGGTTGGCTTGTATTCACTGCTGCAACTTGTAAACTATCAATCTTTTTAGCCATCTGCTCAAATTGTTCTTGAATCTGCTGCTGCATTATCTTGTTTTGAGCTAGGATGGTGTCCACCCCTTCCATTTCTAACACTCCTTTCCTTAGTGATGGTTGGCGTTGTCTCTGATGAGCAAAGAAGTATTGATTGTTTGCCACCATATCAATGAGGTTCTGAGCTTCTTCAGCTGTCTTCATAAGTTGCATCGAGTCTCCTGCGGAATAGTCAAGTGCCTCTTGAGCTTTCATTGTCAGTCCTTCATAGAAATTTTGGAGTTTATCCCATTCATTAAACATCTCAGGAGGGCACTTCCTGATTAGAGCCTTGTATCTCTCCCATGCCTCATAGAGAGGTTCAGCATCCATCTGTGTGAATGTTTGTACTTCGGTCTTCAATCAAATAATCCTCTGAGGCGGGTAAAATTTAGCAAGGAATTTGCTCACTAGATCTTCCCAATTGTTGATGCTATCTCTTGGAAATGACTCCAACCATTGAATGGCTTTGTCTTTGAGGGAAAATGGAAATAGCAGCAATTTGTAACTGTCAGGATGCATACCATTGGTCTTCACTGTGTTACATATCCTCAGGAAGGTGGATAGGTGCTGGTTTGGATCTTCCAAGGGGCCTCCTCCATAGGAACAGTTGTTCTGCACCAAGGTGATGAGTTGGGGCTTCAATTCAAAGTTATTTGCATCGACATTTGGGGTAAGGATGCTACTCCCACAATGCCTTGGATTAGCAAGTGTATATGAAGCCAAGACTCTCCTCTGGGGTTGACCATTGTTGTTGGCCATTCTCACTGGTGGATTTGTTGGATTTGTTGAGTGTTCCTCCAATTCATGATATTCTTCATCTGATTCTTCCTCTCCAGCAACATTTTTTTCTCTTGCTTCTCTTCTTAGCCTTCGGAGGATTCTTTCGTCAGTTTCATGAAAGGTAGGGATCTCTCTTCTTGTATCTGACATACAAGCAAAACACAAGAATCACACAATACCAGAAAAGCCGGGAATCAAGGAATTGAGCATCGAACCCTCACCGGAAGTGTTTGCACTCTCGTCGCTCAAGTGTATAGGGTCGATTCTCTCAACTCTCCCCTAATCATGCTTTCCAAGATTTGTTTTTCATCTAACAATCAACATTTATTTCATGCATGCATACAACTATCATGAGGACTTTTCATAGGTTGTAATGGGGCTAGGGTCAAGGTAAGGATGCATATTTGGTCAAGTGGACTTGAAATTTGAATCTTTGATTACCTTAAACTTCCCACTTAACCTATATAGCAACCTATACAATTCTAAACAAACCTTACTACCCATTCTTCACTTTTTCACATACTCATGCAATTTTTTCTTGATCACAACACATATGCATTGATTTTTTATTGAGCTTCACTTGCTTTGGGGCATTTTGTCCCCTTTTTATTTCTTTCTTTTTCTTCTTTTTCTATTTTTTCTTTTCTTTTCCATATTATTTTTTTATTTTATTTTTTTTGTTTTTCTCATCAATTTTTTTCTTTTTTAATAAGGTATATACAAGAGCATCAATGCATAAGGTTTTGCAATTGTTTAATACATGAGCATGTACCCAATTCCCAATATTTATAAAAAAATTACCTAACTACCCTTTTATTCACCCAATGTCCCAAGTTTTTCCACACTTGGATGATACTCACACTCACTAGCCTAAGCTAATCAAAGATCCAAATTAGGACATTTATTGTTTTTTCGCTTAAAGGCTTGTAATGTGCTAAAATTAAGAACAAGTGGGTAAATCGTAGGCTCAAATTGGCTAACAATGGAAAGTAAAAGGTAGGCTATTTGGGTAAGTGAGCTAATTGAAATAATAGCCTCAATCATATAAATGCACGAATACACAAAATAATGGACATAGAGAATCAAACAAATCAAAGATTACAATCATAGAAAGAGAACAATTGCATACAAGAAGGGAAAATAAGTGGTTATAAGATGTAACCACACAATTAGGCTCAAATCTCACAAGCTTGAGCCCTTCAATCTAGATGCTCCTGATTTTGATGCTATTGGCTTTGTTGACCAGCAGATTGCTCCTTATGGTGTCATTCCCACTGACGATGTCTCTCTTCTTCATCATTTGGATTTTATTACTCGGAGCAGCATCAAGATGGCACATATGGGGGCAGCTCTATATCGGACCACCCAAGATCTTCCTATCCATGCAACAAAGGCCTTTATGGAGGAGGCCAAGTCAGAGTTCGACCGGATCAAGGGTTTGAAGGAGGAGCTCGAGGTGAAGGTGGCCAGATTGAAGAAGGAGTTGGAGGGTGAGAAGACTTGGGCTATTTCCTTGGCAGCTTCTGCAAAGTTGTCTGAGGATATGGTGTTGAAGCATACGGAGAGCTATGTCACAACTTATAGGGAGATGATGGGTCTCAGGGAGAGTTTGGAGTCTGTCCGAGCTGATTATACCGAGCTTCAAGGTCATCTCGTGGGCAGTGTGAATGCTGCTTATGAGAATTTAAAGGAACAAATTCGAGTTCTTGCGCTCGAGCTTGACCTTACTCTTTTCAGCTTGGACAACATTGTGAAAGATGGTAAAATTGTCCCTGATGACCTTGATGATGATGACGATGTCGAGCCTCTTCCTGTGCCTGCTGCCAAAGTCTCTGTTGCCCCGCCTTCCTTAACTCCGGCAGCTGAGGCCGGTCAACCTGAGTCTGATCCTGACGTCCAGATCCTGAATCGGGATGATGGGACGGTGGATGCGGTACCCCTCCAGACTCGTCCTCCTTCCCCTCAGGATGCTGCTGCTGGGGAGTCTTTAGGTCCTCTATAATTATTTCGGATGTTTTGTATATAGCCCGACCTGTGGGCTTTGAACTCTTTTTATTTTGTAATTCGTGGTTTCTGACTGCTGGATACTTTGAGTTGCTTTTCTGTTAGCAACTTTATTTTTTGGGAAAAACAAAGTAGTTTCTCTGGCTTTTGGGGTCGACTTCAGGTGGCCTCTTGAGTCTTGTTATTATTATAACCTTGTTTTTTTTTTGTGACATGCTTGTCTGCACCTATCTGACACCTTTTATGTTTTTGAAAGTGTTGGAGCCTTGTTGTCCGATCTCTTTTGATTGCCTTCGTACTTTTATACTTGTAGCTTGATTCTTTTGAGGTCGTAGATCTTTGGGTCCAACCGGTGTGCATTCTGTCGGCCGACTTCTTCATTTCAACATGAAGTTATTTCTAGTAATCCATTTTGTTTGGGCCATTGTTAAGTCTCTTCTATGGATTTACCTTTTTTATAACTTTTGATAGCTTGATCGGGCCGACTTTGTCATGTCGGTTCTTTCTAAGTTATTTTTAGTAATCCATTTCATTTAGACCTTTGTCAGGTCTCTTTTAGGCTGAGTCAGAGGCTAGTTATGTTGTTCCTTGGCTTTTCTTTATCCCTTCGTTTATTGCTTTATCATGTTCCTATTAGGTTTCTTAGCATGCAAGTAATCATTTCCTGAGCGTTGCGCTTTTTGTTTTGCGTTTTTGTTTTACCCATTTTTCAAGGCTCCTAGTTAAGTATCTTTTCTCTATTATTATATATATATATATATATATATATATATATATATTACTATTTTTAGAGGTCGTAATACCTTACTATCTCAGTCTTATGACTTAAGCATAAGATTAAGTATGGTAGGGTGTTACTAAGTTACTTTTAGTAATCCATTTCATTTGGATCTTTGTCAGGTCTCTTTTATGGATTACTTTGGTAACTTGTGATTTTGTTGGGACCACTTTGTCATGTCGATCCCTTCTAAGTTATTTTTAGTAATCCATTTCATTTGGACCTTTGTCAGGTCTCTTTTATGGATTACTTTTATAACTTGTGATTTTGTTGGGACGACTTCGTCATGTCGATCCGTTCTAAGTTTTTTTAGTAATCCTCTTGTTCAGGGCTGGCCAGGCCTCTTTCTTAGGGATTTACTTTTTATAACTTTGTCATAGTCGACTGGTCTGACTTCTTTATGTCGGTCCGTATTTAAGTTATTTCTAGCGACCCACTTTTATTAAGACCTCGTCAGGTCCTTTCTTATGGATCACTTTTTATAACTTCTTGCATTTAATCTGTTTTATCGCTTTTCATCTTTGCCAATTTCGTAGAAATTGAGCTTTGAGCCTCGCTTGGTCGACCTTTGATGAATTGGGTTTTCATCTTTGTTGGCCTTTATCGTGATCGGGCAGCGAATTTGGTTTTCACTTTTGCAGATCTGTAGCTTTATAATCGGGCGATGAAATTTTGCGTTTCAAATTAATGCGTCTTGATAAAGGATTTGTAGAAAATATGAAAAAACTTTATTCAAAATAGAAAATATGCAAATATATACAGGTGGGAGTTTTACCCCCTTTAAGTTAGGTATTTTATGGATCTTGGCTTGGTGCCTCGTTAAAAAACCCTTTTAAGAAAAAAGAGTGCACCTCATCCTAAGATCTTTATTACCTCCTAACTGTAGTACCTCCTTAAGTTGCAGGCGTGTCATGACCTTGGGAGCTCTTGCCCTTTGAGTTCGGATAGCTTGTAGTAGCCTCTTCCGAGTACTTTTATGACTTGGTAGGGACCCTTCCAGTTTTCTGCTAGCTTTCCTTCTCCCAGTCGAGTTGTTCCGATATCATTTTGGATTAAGATGAGGTCGTTCTCGGCAAAGCTTCGCGGCACTACCTTTTGATTGTATCTTGAATCCATTCAACATTTTAATGCCTCTTCCCTGATTCGAGCTCTTTTTCGAATTTCTGGAAGTAGGTCGAGTTCTTCCCTTTGAAGTTGGGAGTTGGTCTCTTCACTGTAGTGGATCACTCTGGGCAATCCTTCTTTGACCTCCACTGGGATCATTGCCTCCATTCCGTAAGCTAATCGGAAAGGTGATTCCTTTGTGGTGGAGTGTGGAGTTGTTCGATATGCCCATAGGACTTGCGGGAGCTCTTCAGCCCAGGCTCCCTTTGCATCTGTAATCTCCGTTTTAACCCGGCTAATATGACTTTGTTAGCAGTTTCTGCTTGTCCATTGGCCTGGGGATGTTCTACGAATGTGAATTGGTGTTTTATGTTCAGATCGGCCACCAATTTTCTGAAGCCTGCATCTGTAAATTGAGTGCCATTGTCTGCGGTGATGGAGTATGGAACCCCAAACCGTGTGGCAATATTTCTATATAGGAATTTTCGATTTCTTTGAGCAGTGGCGTTAGCTAGGGGTTCTGCTTCAATCCATTTTGTGAAATAGTCTACCCCCACAATGAGGAATTTGACTTGTCCAAATCCTTGAGGGATAGGACCGAGAAGGTAGAGTCCCTATTTTGTGAATGGCCAGGGTGAGGTTACACTGATAAGCTCCTCTGGTGGGGCGATGTGAAAGTTGGCATGTTTCTGACATGGTGGACATGTCTTTACGAATTGTGTTGCTTCTTTTTGTAGAGTCAGCCAATAGAATCCGGCCTGGAGTACTTTTTTGGTAAGAGCCTGTGCTCCGAGATGGTTGCCACAGATGCCACTGTATACTTCTTCTAAAACTTCCTTTGTGTTGGAAGTCGGCACACATTTTAATAGAGGTGTTGAAATCCCTCTCTTGTATAGATTATTATTTACGATGGTGTAGTATTGTGCCTCCCATTTTAACTTCTTTGCCTCCTTCTTATCTATAGGGAGTGTTTCTGTTTTGAGGTAGTTAATTATGGGAGTCATCCATCCTTGATCCATACCTGTTACAGCTAGGACTTTTTCTTCTTCCGAGATTGATGGGTTCTGCAGCATTTCCTGGATGAGGCTTCTATTGTTAACCCCTTGATTGGTGCTGGCTAGTTTTGAGAGTGCATCAGCTCGAGCATTCTGTTCCCGAGGTATGTGGCGGACCTCATATTCCCCGAGTTGTCCGAGCTGTTCCTTAGTTTTGTCCAAGTATTTTTTCATGGTGGAATCCTTGGCTTGGTAGTTCCCTGTTATTTGTGAGGTGACTATTTGTGAGTCGCTGAAGATGATAAGCTTTTGAGCTCCAACCTCGTTAGCCAGCTTCAAACCAGCTAGTAGTGCCTAATATTCAGCCTGGTTGTTTGAAGCAGGGAACCCAAATTTGAGAGAAAGTTCGATTTGGGTTCCCTGATCGCTTTCTATTATCACGCCCGTGCCACTTCCAGTTTTGTTTGAGGAACCATCTACGTAAAGATTCCATTCTGTTGGGATTTCTGGGGTATCCATAAATTATGCAATAAAGTCGGCCAGATACTGTGATTTGATGGCTGTCCGAGCTTCATACTGAAGGTCAAATTCAGACAACTCGACTGCCCATTGCAAGATTCTTTCTGCTAAGTCTGTTTCTGCAAAATGCCTTTTATGGGCTTGTTGGTCCGAACCCTGATAATGTGGGCTTGGAAATATGGGCAAAGTCGTCGAGATGTTAATATAAGAGCATAGGCGAATTTTTCTATTTTTGGGTAGTTCAGTTCGGACCCTTGTAGTGCTTTACTGATGAAGTATATAGGTTGTTCTCCACTGTCGTCTTCTCGGACTAGTGCGGAGGCTACTTCCCGACTTCCTACTGCGAGGTACAATACAAGTGGTTCACCTTCCTGTGGCCGAGTTAGAACAGGTGGTTGTCCCAGGAACCTTTTGAAGTCTTGAAAGGCCTGTTTGCATTCTGTTGTCCATTCAAACCTCTTTCCCTTCCTTAGAGTGGCGTAGAAGGGGAGAGATCTTATTGCTGATCCAGCTAGAAATCTGGACAAGGCCGCCAATCTTCCATTGAGTTGTTGTACCTCTTTGATGCAAGTTGGACTCTTCATGTTGAGTATGGCCCAGCATTTATTCGGATTTGCCTCGATTCCTCTTTGTGTAAGCATAAAACCCAAGAATTTGCCCACTTCTACTGCGAAGGTGCATTTTGCAGGGTTAAGTCGCATGCCATGCCTTCTTATAGGGTCGAATACTTGGGTGAGGTCGGATAGCAACGACTCTTCACTTTGTGTCTTTATTAACATGTTGTCCACATAGACTTCCATGACTTTTCCGATATGGTCTGCGAAGACTTTATTCATTAATCTTTGATAAGTAGCTCCTGCATTTTTGAGTTCGAATGGCATGACGATGTAGTAGTAATTTGCATTCGGGGTTAAGAATGAAGTTTTTTCTTGATCAGGAGTGTACATTGGGATTTGATTGTATCCCGAATAGGCATCCATAAACGAGAGGTATTTGTATCCGGAGGAGGCATCCACCAGAGCGTCGATACTTGGGAGAGGATAGGGATCTTTTGTGTAGGCTTTGTTGAGATCAGTGTAGTCGGTGCACATGCGCCACTTCCCATTTGATTTTTTCACTAAGACGACGTTAGCTAGCCATAGCGAGTACTTGACTTCTCTTATGAATCCTGCCTCCAGTAGAGCTTGTACCTGTTCTTCCATAGCTTGGGATTGTTCTAGACCGAGCTTTCTACGTCCCTGCTGTACTGGCCGAGATCATGGGTAAGCTGCCAACTTGTGGCACATTAACTTAGGGTCTATGCCCGGCATCTCTACTGGGCTTTCCATGTAAAGAGGTCGACATTATCTCGCAGGAAACGTATAAGGGGACTCTTTTTTATCTCCTTTTAGGACCGTACTAATATTGGTCGTTTTATCTGGAGTATCCCCGATTTGAATTTTTTCTATTTCGCCTTCAGGTTTTGGACGAAGTTCTTCCCGTCCTCGAACTCTCTCGAGCTCGATGGTGTGAATTTCTTCTCTGTTGCCCCTGAGGTTCAGACTTTCATTGTAGCAGCGGCGCGCTGTCTTTTTGTCTGCCCTTACTGTTGCGATTCTTCTGTGGTCGGGAACTTCATGCACAGATGTGGGGTCGAGACTACTGCACCGAGCTGATTCAGCGTTATCTGACCTATCAGGGCATTGTAAGCTGTACTTACGTCGACCACAATGTAGTCTATGTTGAGTGTCCTTGACCGATTTCCTTTCCCGAAGGTTGTGTGCAATGAGATGTATCCAACTGATTGGATTGGAGTGTCTTCCAGCCCGAATAGGCTGTTTGGATATGCTTTGAGCTCTTTTTTCTCTAGGCCCAGTTTGTCGAATGCTGCTTTGAATAGTATATCAGCTGAGCTTCCCTGGTCTACCAGTGTGCGGTGGAGATTAGCGTTGGCTAATATGATAGTGATGACCATGGGATCGTCATGTCCTGAGATGACGCCAACTGCGTCCTCTTCGGTAAAGGTGATAGTGGGGAGTTCGGGCGCTCCTTCCCTTCCTTCGACATGATATACTTCCTTCAAATGTCTTTTGCCAGATGATTTGGAGATTCCTCCTCCTGCAAATCCTCTATGTATCATGTGGACATGTCTCTCCGGGGTACGAGGTGGTAGTTCAGTTCGTCCGACCTCTTCGTCCCTTCTTCTTTTTCTAGGCTCATCTGATTTGTTGGCTAGGTACCGATCTTGTCTCCCTTCTCTTACCAATTTTTATATGATGTTCTTCAAATCGAAGCACTTGTTGGTGGGATATCCATAGATTCGATGGTATTCACAGTATTCTGTCTGATTTCCTCCTCCTTTCTTGCTTTTGAATGGACGAGGTGGGGGTATCTTTTCAGTGTGGTATACTTCTCGATATACATCCACAAGAGACACCCGAAGAGGGGGTGTAATTGTGGTATTTTTTTATCTTCTCTCCATGCTGATCTTCTTTTTTCTTGGTCTCTTTTTCTTTATAAGAAAATCCAGATTTTAAAGTCTCTCCTAGTCAGGAGTTTTCCTCCATGTTAATGTACTTTTTCTGCTCGTTCTTGTACTTCATTTAGAGATGTGGCATATTTTTTTGATATGGAGTGACTAAAGGGTGCCTCTCATAGGCCATTGATGAGGCCCATAATAGCTGCTTCTGTTGGTAGATTTTGTATGTCCAAACATGCCTTGTTGAATCTTTCCAAGTAATTGCGAAGGCTTTCCCGATCTTCTTGCTTGATCCCTAGTAGACTTGGGGCGTGTTTAGTTTTATCCTTCTGGATGGAGAATCTGGCTAGAAACTTTTTGGCCAAGTCGTCAAAGCTTGAAATGGACCTGGGGGGCAGGTTGTCGAACCATTTAATTGCCGTCTTTGTTAGAGTAGTTGGGAAGGCTTTGCACCGAGTTGCGTCTGAGGCGTCGGTGAGATATATTCTGCTTCAGAAGTTGCTAAGATGATGGCCGGGGTCTGTGGTACCATCGTATAGAGTCATGTTGAGAGGTTTGAAGTCTTTTGGGATTTTGGCTTTCATGATTTCTTTGGTGAACGGGTCTTGGTCTTTGCGGGGGCTATCTTCGTGGCTGGATCTGGTAGTTTTAGCTTTGAGATCGGCTTCAATTTTTAGGAGCTTGTCCTCTAATTCGCGACGTTGCCTCGCTTCTCTTCGTAAGTCTCTCTCGGCTTCCCGTTGATACTCAACCTCCTTTTCGAGTTGTTTCAGGCGATCCTGAAGTGCCTCCATGGCTCCCGTGCTTGGGGAGTGCTTGTCTTTGTTAGGTTGAGAAGTATCATCCGGTGTAACCTCCACGTTCTTATGTGGCATTCAGTTTTCCAAATCAGAGTTGTGGTCGTTGTCCAGGTTGTCCGCCATGGTGATGGGATGACTTTCAGGTTCCCCGGCAACGGCACCAATGTTCCGAGGGTTACCTGAAACTGTAGGTTGATCTCGGACGAGATCTTTTGTACTGGTCGGAGTTGATGTGTCCAGATGGTGGGTAGCGGCTGGAGCGGTCGTGTCCGACTTGTTTAACTGACTATGCTACTGATCCTTTGTCACCGGAGGATGGTGGTACCTGCAAGGGACTCCGATGCTTAAGTTAGCAAGGGTATTAAGCAGGTATTTTGTAGAATCAGAGTATGAGTTATACCTAGGTGCTCCAGTGTATTTATAGTAGTGTGGAGTGACCTTTCTAGAGATAAGATAGTTATCTTATCTTGTCTTATCTTTGAGTAAAGTCATCCTATCTTCAAGGGAACCGCCCTTATCTCTATAGGCTTGGACTGCCTTTGGATTTGGGTCGTGTTCCTCTGTTTGGGCCCTTTTTGGGCTTTCCTGGTGATTTGGCCGAGCTCTTTGAGAAGAGGTCGGATAGTCCTGACCTGAAGAGGTCGGTCGACTTGTCGCCAAATAACCCGGGTCGGGGAGCTCGACCCAGGGTATGAACAGGCGCCATTTTAATGATCAGATTCTTGACGGTCTAGAATTTCACAATTGAAATCTTGTTACAAGTATAGTTTCCAAACCAAACAATAATCCTTTCATACAAAAGATTATTTGTCACTAAAACAAACCCCTAAATTTATAAACCGAAGTATTGGAACCTTGGATCGTTCTCCCTAGGAATTGCAATAAAGTGTCTTGTTATTGGTTATGAGTTGTATTTTGGGGTTTTTGGGATAAGAGACATGAAATATAAATGGCAATGAAAATAAACTAACAACTAAAAAGGTCTTGGCAAAGGTTGGTGGTCAAGGATCTCTATCCTTATCACTAACCACAACATGAAAATTGGCAAGGATCAATCCCACTAAGTCATCCTCTAACTCATAGTAGAGGAAAGTCAAGTGAGCTACATCAATCCAAGTCCATAAGTCCTAGTTCTCCACCAAATCAATTAGTGAGATCTAGTGTTAATGGCTCCCAATCGTCAATCACTTGGACATTAGTAACTCAAGAGTTCCTAAGTTACCTTCCCAAGCCAAGAGCATAAAATTCTACTCTAAAATCCAACCAAGCATTTTATCAAACACTTGGAAGGCACAAAAGGAAAGCATAGTAAAATTGCAAGGAAAGTAAATCTACACTACTCAATTGCAAGGAATTAAACAACAACAAATCAAATGAACAATAAAGGAACATGAATCATAAATTGCAATAAAGGAAAATGGAAGAACAAAAATGCATCAACATAAAAGTAAAGGATTACATGAATTAAAAGCAAAACTAGAGAAAGGAAGGATAGAAGAAGAAGAATTACAAAGAGAAAAGTAAATCAAAGCATGAAATTAACCTAGATCTAAGAATTCCTAATCGAGATCTAACCTACTCCTAATTCTAGAGAGAAGAAAGAGCTTCTCTCTCTAGAAATAAACTAAAGCATGATGAAACTAAAATAAAACTCACTAACTAACTAGATGTCCCATCCCTCTTCAATCCTTGGGTTAATAGCATCAGAAATGAGTTGGATTGTGCCTTAGAATTCGCTGGCCACGATTTGCATTAAGTGAAGCATGTGCAACTGTTCATACCCTGGGTCAAGCTACCCGACCCGGGATGATTGGCGATAAAGCGACCGACCTCTTCAGGTCAGACTACCCGACCTCTTCTAAAAGAGCTCGGCCAAATCGACAGGAAAGCCCAATAAAGGGCCCAAATAGAGGAACATGACCCAAATCCAAAGGCAAATCCCAGCCTATAGAGATAAAGGCGGTTCCCTTGAAGATAAGCTGACTTCATCCAAAATAGGATAAGATAAGATAAGATAACTAACTTATCTTATCAGAAAGGTCAGCCCACACTACTATAAATACACTAGAGCACCCAGGTATAACTCATACTCTGATTCTACTAAAAAACCTGTCTAATACCCATGCTAACTTAAGCATCAGAGTCTCTTGCAGGTACCCCCACCCTCCGGTGGCCAAGGATCAGCAGTGCAGCAAGTCCAACAAGTCGAACACAACAGCTCCGGCCGCCACAGGATGGCCGGAGACGCTATCTCCGACCAGTACAGGAAATCTCATCCAAGATCGACCTCCAGTTTCAGGTAACCCTCGGAACATTGGCGCCGTTGCCGGGGAACCTGGAAGTCATCCCATCATCATGGTGGACAACCATAACAACGACCACGATTCAGGTCTGGAAGAGAGAACACCGCACAAGAACGCGGATGTCACGCTACAAGACACTCTGGAAATCAACAAAGACAAAAACTCGCCAAATTCAGGGGCAATAGAAGCGCTCCTAGATCGCCTAAAACAACTGGAAAAAGAAACTCAACAACAACGGGAAATAGGAAGGGATCTACAAAGAGAGGTACGACGACGTCGGGAGTTGGAAGAAAAACTACAGCAATTAGAAGCCGATCTCAAATCAAAAGCCCCTCGGGCCAATCTCGAAGAAAATTCACGCAAAGAGCAAGACCTGTTCACCAGGGAAATCATGAAAACCAAAATTCCAAAAGACTTCAAACTCCCGGATATGACCCTGTATGATGGCACCACGGATCCCAACCACCACCTCAGTAACTTCAGAAGCAGAATGTACCTCACCGACGCCCCAGATGCTGTTCGCTGCAAAGCCTTCCCAACAACTCTCACAAAGACAGCCATTCGATGGTTCGACAACCTACCCCCAAAGTCCATCTCAAGCTTTGATGACCTAGCTAAAAAATTCCTAGCCAAATTCTCCATTCAGAAAGATAAAGCCAAGCACGCCCTCAGTTTACTAGGGATCAAACAAGGAGATCGGGAGAGCCTCCACAACTATATGGAGAGATTCAACAAAACATGCATGGACATACAAAGTTTACCCACAGAGGCCGCCATCATGGGACTCATCAATAGCCTACGAGAAGGACCCTTCAACAATCTATATAAAAAAAGTACCCAACCTCCTTGGATGAAGTACAGGAACGAGCAGAAAAATACATCAACATGGAAGAAAACGCTCGGTTAGGAGAGACCTCAAAATTAGGACCTCTTACCGAGATAGAGACAAGGAATCCAAGAGGAAAGAAGATCGACAAGGGGAGAAAATAAAAAATTACCATAATTACACTCCTCTCAGGGCATCCTTAGTCGAGATATACAAAGAAGTCTTCCATACAGAAAAAATCCCCCCAGCACGGCCACTCAAAGGCAAAAAGGGAGGAGGAAACCGGAAGGAATATTGCGAATACCATCGAGTCTGAGGACACTCCACAAACGAATGTTTCAACTTAAAAAATATCATAGAAAAATTGGTGAGAGAAGGAAAGTTAGATCGATTCTTGGCCACCCGAGATGATGATCAAAGAAAGAGACGAAGGGATGAAGATACCGAACGAACAGAACGATCACCTCGGACACCAGAAAGACATGTCCACATGATACATGGCAGATTCATAGCAGGTGGGATCTCTAAATTCTCTCGCAAAAGATATCTCAAAGAAGTATATCATGTCGAAGGAAAGGAAGAAGCACTCAACATCCCGGCAATAACATTTACTAAAGAGGACGCATCTGGCATCATCGCAGGACACAACGATCCCATGGTCATCACCATCATATTAGCAAACGCCAACCTACACCGCACCTTAATAGACCAAGGGAGTTCTGCCGACATCTTATTCAAAATAGCCTTTGATAAACTCGGCTTAGAAGAAAAAGAACTTCAAGCATATCCAAACAGTCTGTTTGGACTAGGAGACACCCCGGTTCGACCACTAGGATACATACCACTACATACAACCTTCGGAAAAGGGAACCAATCCAGGACCCTCAAAATAGATTACATCGTGGTCGACGTAAGTTCAGCTTACAATGCTCTCATAGGTCGGACAACACTCAACCAACTCGGCGCGATAGTCTCGACCCCACACCTATGTATGAAATTCCCAACACCAAAGGGGATAGCCACGATAAAACCAGATCAAAAAATGGCACATCGCTGTTACAACGAAAGCCTAAACCTTAGAGGCAAAGGAGAAGAGTTCCACACAATCGAGCTGGGCGGAGTTCAACGACGAGAAGAACTTCGCCCCCAGGCAGAGGGCGAGATAGAAAAGATTCAGATCGGGGACACCTCGGAAAAAATAACTAATATCGGCACAATCCTAAAAGGGGACTCAAAGGAATTACTAATACAATTCTTGCGAGATAACGTCGATCTCTTAGCATGGAAAGCCGCAGATATGCCAGGCATAGACCCTAAGCTGATGTGTCATAAGTTGGCGGTCTATCCAAGATCTCGACCGGTACAGCAGAGACGAAGAAAACTTGGGCCAGAGCGATCCCAGGCTGTGGAAGAACAAGTCCAGGCACTACTGGAAGCAGGATTCATAAGAGAAGTCAAATACCCACTATGGCTAGCCAACGTTGTCTTGGTGAAAAAATCAAATGGGAAGTGGTGAATGTGCACCGATTACACCGATCTCAACAAGGCTTGTCCAAAAGACCCTTACCCACTCCCAAATATCGACGCTCTGGTAGACGCTTCCTCCGGATATAAATATCTCTCGTTTATGGATGCATAATCGAGATACAACCAGATCCCCATGTACCCACCAGATCAAGAAAAGACCTCGTTCCTAACACCGAAAGCAAACTACTGCTACATTGTGATCCCTTTCGGTCTCAAGAACGCAGGAGCTACTTATCAAAGGCTAATGAATAAAGTCTTCTCGGATCACATTGGAAAGATCATGGAAGTCTACGTGGACGACATGCTAATAGAAACACAAAGTGAAGAGACACTATTGTCCGACCTGGCCCAAGTATTTGACACCATAAGGAAGCATGACATGCGACTCAATCCAGCAAAATGCACCTTTGCGGTAGAAGCAGGCAAATTCTTAGGTTTCATGCTCACACAAAGAGGAATTGAAGCAAATCTAGACAAATGTCAGGCCATACTCAACATGAAGAGCCCAACCTGTGTCAAAGAAGTACAGCAACTCAACGGGAGATTGGAAGCCCTATCCCGATTCTTAGCAGGAGCCGCGATAAGATCTCTCCCCTTCTATGCTACTTTAAGAAAGGAAAGGCAGTTCGAGTGGATGACAGCATGTGAACAAGCCTTCCAAGACTTTAAAAAGTTCTTAGGACAGCCACATATCCTCTCTCGACCACGAAAAAGAGAACCACTCATATTATATCTCGCAGAAGGAAGCCGGGCAGTAGCGTCAGCACTAGTCAGAGAAGACGAAAATGGACAACAACCCGTCTACTTCATTAGTAAAGCACTACAGGGATCTGAGCTGAACTATCAGAAAATAGAAAAATTTGCATATACTCTCATTCTAACATCTAGACGACTCAGTCCTTACTTCCAGGCCCACACCATCAAAGTTCGCACTAACCAGCCCTTGAAAGGAATATTGCAGAAAACAGATTTAGCAGGTAGAATTCTACAATGGGCAGTCGAGCTGTCAGAGTTCGACCTCCAATATGAAGCTCGGACGGCCATTAAGTCACAATATCTGGCCGACTTTATCGCAGAATTCACAGATGCCCTGGAAACCCTCACAGAGTGGAATCTCTATGTGGACGGCTCTTCAAATAAAACTGGAAGCGGCACAGGAGTGATAATAGAAAGCAACCAGGGAACCCAAGTTGAGCTCTCCCTCAAGTTCGGGTTCCCGGCTTCAAATAACCAGGCAGAATACGAAGCACTATTAGCTGGTTTGAAGCTGGCTGAAGAGGTTGGAGCTCGGAAACTCAACATCTACAGCGATTCGCAAGTTGTCACATCACAAATAACAGGGAGCTACCAAGCCAAAGATCCCACCATGAAAAGGTATTTGGATAAGACCAAGCAACAGCTCGGACAAAGCAGGGAATATAAGATATACCACATACCCCGAGAACAAAATGCTCGAGCTGACGCACTCTCGAAACTAGCCAGCACCAAACCAGGGGGCAACAATAGAAGCCTCATCCAGGAAATGTTACAGAACCCGTCAATCTCGGAAGAGGAAAAATTCCTAGCCATAATAAGCCAGGACCAAGGATGGATGACTCCCATAATTAACTACCTCAGAGCAGGAACACTCCCCACAGAAGAAAAAGAGGCAAAAAGGCTAAAAAGGGAGGCACAGTACTACACCATTATAAACAACACCCTGTACAAAAGAGGGATCTCAGTACCATTACTGAAATGCGTACCGACCTCCCACACAAAGGAAGCGTTAGAAGAAGTACGCGGTGGCATTTGTGGCAATCATCTCGGAGCACGAGCTCTCACCAAAAAAGTGCTCCGGGCGGGGTTTTACTGGCCAACTCTACAGAAAGAAGCTACAGAATTTGTAAAGACATGCCCACCATGTCAGAAACATGCCAACTTTCACATCGCCCCGTCAGAAGAGCTCATCAGCGTAACTTCCCCTTGGCTGTTTGCAAGGTGGGGGCTCGACCTTCTTGGCCCCTTCCCCCAGGGGTCAGGACAAGTTAAATTTCTCATAGTAGGGGTAGACTATTTTACAAAGTGGATCGAGGCAGAGCCCCTAGCCAACGCCACCGTTCAAATAAGCCGGAAATTCCTATATAGAAACATCGTCACAAGGTTTGGGGTTCCATATTCAATAACCACAGACAATGGCACTCAATTCACAGATGTAGGCTTCAGAAAACTAGTAGCCGACTTAAATATAAAACATCAATACACCTCCGTGGAACATCCACAAGCCAATGGACAGGCCGAAGCTGCCAATAAAGTCATATTGGCTAGATTAAAACGGAGATTACAAGATGCAAAAGGAGCTTGGGCAGAAGAGCTTCCACAGGTCCTATGGGCATATCGAACGACGCCACACTCCACCACGAAGGAATCCCCCTTCCGGTTAGCATACGGAATAGAGGCAATGATTCCAGTAAAAATTGAGGAAGGATCGCCTAGAGTAGTTCATTACAATGAGGGAGCAATCTCCCAACTTCAGAGGGAAGAGTTCGACCTACTACCTGAAATCCAAGAAAGAGCTCGGATCAGGGAAGAAGCTCTAAAGCGCCGAATGGCTTCCAGATATAAT
Source organism: Arachis ipaensis (assembly GCF_059453495.1). Classification (NCBI taxonomy): domain Eukaryota; kingdom Viridiplantae; phylum Streptophyta; class Magnoliopsida; order Fabales; family Fabaceae; genus Arachis; species Arachis ipaensis. Next base: position 74,670,803 of record NC_142438.1, read on the forward strand.
CAAAGGGTAGTGCCAAGAAGTTTCGCAGAAAATGATCTCATCCTAATCCGAAATGATATCGGAACAACTCGACCAGGAGAAGGAAAACTGGCAGCAAACTGGAAAGGACCCTACCGAGTAGTAGAAGTACTGGGGAAGGGCTCCTACAGACTGTCCGAACTCGATGGACGAGAGCTTCCCAGATCATGGCACGCTTGCAACCTAAGAAGATACTACAGTTAGGAAGGTAACAGATCTCATTATTGGATGCACTCTTTTTCCTGAAAAGGTTTTTTAATGAGGCACCAAGCTGAGACCCAAACACTATCCGACTTAAAGGGATGAAAAAATTCCCACATGTATATATTTGCACTTTTACTTTGAATAAAGTTTATTTAGATATTCTACAAAGAATTCAAGACGCATTAATCTGAAGAATTCATCGTCCGATTATAAAGCGATAGGTCGGCAGAAAGTGAAAAACAATTTCACTGCACGACCACGATAAAAATAAACCGTCCGATAAAGGTGAAAGCGCGATTCACCCAAAGGACGATCCAAAGATGCCAACCACTTTCTACAAATTGGCAAAGATGAACACAGAATAATGTAAGAAGTTATCGAAAGCAATCCAAAAAAGAACCTGACGAGGTCTTACGGATAGCTAAAATAATAACTTAAAGACTGGCCAACGTCCAGAAGTTGGACCAAGTCAACCCAAGTTATAAGTAAACCCTGGAAAGAGGTCTGGCCAACCCTATTAAAGAGGATTACTTTAACTTAGAAGGGCTCGACCTAACAAGGTCAGCCCAAAATAAAAAGGTTATAAAAGTAATCCCTGAAAGAGACCTGACAAAGGTCCAAGAAAGAGGATTACAAAAATAACCTAGAGAGAGAGATCGACCTAACGAAGTCGGTCTCCTAAATACGGAAAGTTATAAAAGTAATCCCTGAAAGAGACCTGACCAAGGTCCAAGAAAGAGGATTACGAAGTAACTTAGAAGAGATCGACATAAAGAAGTCGGTCTCCTATAACGGAAAGTTATAAAAGTAATCCTTGAAAGAGACCTGACAAAGGTCCAAGAAAGTGGATTACGAAGTAACTTAGAAGAGATCGACATAAAGAAGTCGGTCTCCTACAACAGAAAGTTATAAAAGTAATCCATGAAAGAGACCTGACAAAGGTCCAAGAAAGAGGATTACGAAGTAACTTAGAAGAAATCGACATAAAGAGGTTGGTCTCCCACAAACCGGTTATAAAAGTAATCTCTAAAAGAGACCTGACTAAGGTCCAAAAAAGAAGATTACTTTAAATAATTAAAAAAGATTGACATCGGTCAACTACTTGGAAAAGGGCAAAGAAGTCGGGCATGGATTGCTAAATCGGATCAACGCATCGACAACAAACCAGTTCAAAGAAGCTAACCAAACAAGCCCTCAAAGAAGCTAAGACAGGCGCAAGCAAGTGTGACATAAAAGCCTCAAGGTCAGACCGAAAAGCTCAGAAGCTATTCATTGTGTTTTTAAATAATGTTGCTAAACAAGCAACCAGAAAGAGTGTCAACAAAATAAACCAAAGAGTTTTAAAGCCCACAAGCCGGGCCAACTACAAAAATATCCAAAGTAAATCAGCTAAAGGTCAGAAGGCTTCTTAGCAGTATCAGTCTGAGGAGAAGGAGGGCGAGCCTGGAGAGGAACAGCATCCACAGTACCATCGTCCCGGTTTAAAATCTGACAGTCAGGATCAGAAGCGGGAGGGTCGACCTTGGCAGGAGGAACAGTAGGCGCTGACACCTTGGCAGAAGAAACAGGGAGGGGATCAAACTCATCATTATCATCCCCATCATCAGGGACAATCTTGCCATCCCTGACAATGTTGTCCAGGCTAAAGGGAGTGAGATCGGCCTCGGGAGCAATAACCCGAACTTGCTCCTTCAAGTTCTCGTAAGCAACAGTCACACTGCCAACGAGATGACTTTGAAGCTCAGAATAATCTTCCCGGACATTGTCGAGCTCCTCCCTCAGACGCAACATCTCCCGATAGGATGTAACGTAACTATCCTTGTGCATCATGGCTGTGTCCTCAGCTAACCTCAAAGAAGCTGCCAGTGATTGAGAACTCGCCTTCTCGTTCTCTAAGTCCTTCTCCAGCTTGGCTACCTTTATCTCAAGTTCCTCCTTCAACTCTCTCATCCGATCAAACTCCTATTTTGCCTCCTCCATGAACGCTTTAGTGGCGTGGAGAGGGAGATTCTGAGCAGTCCGATATATGGCAGCCGCCATATACGCCATCTTTACGTGATTTCGGGCCATAAATTCCAAGTGATGGAGGATGGACACATCATCTATAGAGAGGGAGCCATAGGGACCGATTTGCTGATCCACAAACTCAATGGCATTGAAATCAGGAGCATCGAGGTCAAAGGGCTCGGCTGTTTTTTGTTTTTTATTGGGAGGAGCAACAGATGGAGCGGCAGAAGTAGGGTGAGGATCCACCAAACGGACTCGGGGTGTAGGGACCACTTTCTTCACCCTAGGAGAACTCGGCACTGATGGCTTTTCGCGCATTTGGGAGGACCCCTCCCCAGCCGCCTTGGCCGCAATATTCCTGGCAGCAGTCGCCCTCTGCGCCCTCTTAAAAGCTTTCATAGCTTCATTTTTCTTCATTGCCTCTGCAAATAAAACAGAAATTAAGCTACAAGTCGGATAAGTCGGAAAGACAGCTACAAGCAACATAAACAGATAAACACAAGATACCCAATTCAGTTTGAAGAAGAGAAGGATTGGTTAGAAATTTATTTGTGTCGAGATGGGGAGGATGACCCCAGCGTTCTTCCAAGACAGTCACAAAGGCTCGTTCAGCCTCATCCAACATTTCCCATGCATATCTGGAGACCCTCACATCTTTTTGCCATTCCAAGGGAAAAGTAGGTTCGTCATTTTCATCCAGAAAAAAGGGCCGAGCTTCTTTAACAGCTCGGACTTTGAAAAAGTAGTTTTTAAAATCACAGAACGACTCGTCAAACATGGAAAAGACCTTCTTTCCCTGGGTGGAACGGAAGGAGACCCAAGCCGACTTCTTTTTACCACACCGGGCTTAGTCAAGACAAATAGATAGAAAAAGAGAGATTGAGAAGCAGGAATACCAAAACCATTGCACAACAATTGGAAAATTTTTATGAAACCCCAGGAATTGGGGTGAAGTTGAGAGGGGGCAACATTACAGGACCATAACAGATCGGTTTCAAATTGAGTAAAAGGAAGGGTGATACCCAGCGGACCGAAGAAAAAATCATAAACATAAAAGAAGCGGCAATCATCAATAACCCGAGTAGAAAAGCAAACTCTCTCATCAGAAGAGGGAGGGACAAGCTCATAGTTCTTCTCATCACTAGAATTACTACAAACACTATGAAACTGTCTAAGCTGTGCACAAAACTCAAAATCAACCAGAGAGACACACATAAGAACCATCGAGTCCACCCAATCGGCTATACCCTCAGGAACCCGGGAAGGCATCTCTACAACGTTATTTCGGGAAGACATGAGACCAACTAAACTCTACAAAAAAAAAAGAAGAATGGATTACTCAAAAATATCTCGGCGGGCGAATACATAGAAAAGGATACCCCAAGACTCAAACTAAAACTCCTGAGGCATCCTTTGGAGGCAGTAACAAAGCGAGGTATCAAGGAAAATCTACTTACGTCCCGGCGTCTCGCAAACAAGAATGGAAGACCTCAAACAGCAAGCATTTTTTGCAGGAGAAAGACAAAACACAAACAAAACAGAAAATCATCTTCCTGCAGTCTATCAGCAAGAAACAACAGCAAACATACCAGGCAAAAATCATCAAAAATGTGACCTTTTTTCAGAATCAAACAAAACTATCATTCCAAAGCTTCAAAATCAAAAGCATTTCGCAACATGCAAAAATGCTAAAGGCATCAAGCAACCAAGACCATGCAAAAGACGAAGAAATTACGAAACACACAGTGATCAGGCACAGCGAAAAGTAGAAAGATCCAAACTTTTCCCAAAAAACTTTCTCAAAACAGACATAAAATGGCGTAGAGGGAGAAAAGAAAGAAGAACCAAACCTAGAAATGAGAAAGCTGCAAAGAAAGGCAGAAAAGTAGAAGGCAAAATCCAGAATCACCCCTTCGCCCACGAAAAAGCAAAGTCACAAAGCAACGTCACTGGGCTGAAACGCGAAAGCTACAGGCGGAGGCTTCAGAAAAATCAAAGAGTTGAAAGTGAGAAAGAAGTTACAAAGAAGAAGCGAAGAAGAGAAACCGTCTTTTGATTGAGAAATTCAAAATGAAAGCCAAGGGAGAATGGGGCAATTAATTGCCAATTAAATGCGGATATTAAAACCGCTTGCGTTCCCAAAAAAGCGCTGATATAAAAGTGTGCACCTTTAAAGGAAAACGTTTTACATTCAAAAAGAGTCTACAAAAGGAAGAAATCGACAAAATGCTCGAACTCGGTTTCACTAAAGATCGAAGTCAAAAGGACTCGACCTCAAAAAAGAAGACCGAACTCGAGCAGGGGCACTGTTCATACCCTGGGTCAAGCTACCCGACCAGGGATGATTGGCGATAAAGCGACCGACCTCTTCAGGTCAGACTACCCGACCTCTTCTAAAAGAGCTCGGCCAAATCGACAGAAAAGCCCAATAAAGGGCCCAAATAGAGGAACACGACCCAAATCCAAAGGCAAACCCAGCCTATAGAGATAAAGGCGGTTCCCTTGAAGATAAGCTGACTTCATCCAAAACAGGATAAGATAAGATAAGATAACTAACTTATCTTATCAGAAAGGTCAGCCCACACTACTATAAATACACTGGAGCACCCAGGTATAACTCATACTCTGATTCTACTAAAAAACCTGTCTAATACCCATGCTAACTTAAGCATCGGAGTCTCTTGCAGGTACCCCCCACCCTCCGGTGGCCAAGGATCAGCAGTGCAGCAAGTCCAACAAGTCAGACACAACAGCTCCAGCCGCCACAGGCCGGCCGGACACACTATCTCCGACCAGTACAGGAAATTTTATCCGAGATCGACCTCCAGTTTCAGGTAACCCTCGGAACAGCAACCATCAACACGTACACGTACCGTGCGCATGCGCACCCCTATGCGTGGTGAAACTATGGAAAATTTTTTATCATTTCAAAGCCTCGGATGTTAGCTTTCTAATGCAACTAGAACCGCGTCATTTGGACCTTTGTAGCTCAAGTTATGGCCGATTAAGTGCGAAGAGATCGGCTTGACAGCTTTGCGATTCTTTCATTTCTTCATGAGTTCTCCATCTCTATATGCTTTTTCTTCATTCCCTTGATTCAATCTTTGCCTCCTAAAATCTGAAATCACTTAAGAAATATATCAAGGCATCTAATGGGAACAAGGTGAATTAAATTTAACTATTTTAAGTCCTAAAAAGCATGTTTTCACTCTTAAGCACAATTAAAGGAGAATTTACAAAATCATGCTATTTCATTGGATAAATGTGGGAGAAGGCAATAAAATCCTCTAAATTCAACACAAGATAAATCTTCCAAATGGGGTTTATCAATCATGCAACTAGGACAAGAAAACAGATAAGTAAATAGACAGAAAATAGAAAAATAACAGGAAAGGGACGTAAAGAGAACGAATCCACCTTTAATGGTGGTGCCTAGTGCTCCTCCTTGAGGATCCAATGTACTGCTTGATCTCTTCTATGTCATTCCTTTGCCATTGTTGCTCTTCCCTCATAGCCCTTTGGTCTTCCCTTATGGCTCTTTGATCTTCTCTGATTTCATTGAGGGAGGTGGCATGTCCTCGATGCTCCATCCTCAATTGCTCTATGTTAGTGCTCAATTTTCCAAGAGAAGTTTGCCATTGATCCTAATAGATTTGGGGAGGAAAATACATCCCTTGAGGCATCTCAGGGATCTCATACTGAGGCGGCTACACAGGCTCTAATGCTTTCTCTCTAGTTTGCTTCATTTGCTTCTTAGTGATGGGCTTATCCTCCCCAATGGAGACATCTCCATTTATGACAATTGCAGCTGAATTGCATAGGTGATAGATGAGGTGTGGGAATGCCAACCTGGCATTGGTGTGAGGCTTCTCAGCTACCTTGTATAGTTCTTGAGGAATTACCTCATGAACTTCCACCTCAGTTTCAATCATGATGCAATGAATCATAATGGCTCTGTCAACAGTCACTTCTGAACGGTTGCTAGTAGGGATGATGGATCTTTGAATGAATTTCATCCATCCTCTAGCTATAGGCTTAAGGTCAACCCTTCTTAACTGAATGGTCTTGCCTTGGGAATCCCTTTTCCACTGTGCGCCTTTTACACAGATATCTGAGAGCACTTGATCCAATCTCTGATCATGGTTGACTCTTCTAGTGTAAGGATGAAGGTCTCCTTGTAATAGAGGCAAGTTGAACGCCAACCTCAAACTTTTCGAGTTGAAATCTAACATTCTTCCTCAGACCATGGTGATCCAATTCCTTGGATTTGGGTTCACATTAGTGTCATGGTTTTTGGTAACCCATGGATTGGCATAGAACTCTTGCACCATGAGAATTCTAACCTCTTCGATGGGATTGGTTAGGACTTCCCAACCTCTTCTCCGGATCTCTCTTCGGATTTCCAGATACTCATTCTTCTTGAGCAAGAAAGGGACCTCAGAGATCACTTTCTTCTCAGCCACTATTTCATAGAAATGGTCTTGGTGAGCTTTGGTGATGAATCTCTCCATCTCCCAAGATTCAAAGGGATTGGCTACTGCCTTTCCTTTCCTCTTTCTAGAGGAGTCTCCAACCTTGGGTGCCATTAATGGTAATAGAAAGAAAAAAGCTATGCTTTTCTAACACCAAACTGAAAACTTTGCTCGTTCTCGAGCAAAAATAGAAGAATGCAGAAGAAGAAGAAGAAGAAAATAGAGAGAGAGGAAGAGAGAGAGAGAGGGCTCGGCCTTGTAGGGTGGAGAAGGTATGAGAGGTGTGTGTATGAAGAGTGATGGAGATGGGTATTTATAGGAGTGGGTTGGGTTTGGCCATAGGGTAGGTTTGGGTGGGAAATTTGATTTTGAAGTGGGTGGGGGTAGGTGGGAGTTATGATGGTTTGGGGAAATCGTATGGATGTGATTGGGCTAGGGTTTTGGGAGAAGTGTGTATGGGGAAGTGTGAAAGTAGGTGGGGTTAAGTGGGGTAGGTGAAGATTCTATGGGGCCCATAATTTTTGAGAGGCTAGGGAATTCCATATTCCCTACTTCTCTGCACTAGCGTTTGAACGCCCAGGGGCTGCTCCCTTGCTGGTGTTCAACACCAGCAATGCTTCCCTTTTGGGGAGTTGAACACCCAGGAGGACTTCTTTACTGGCATTCAACTTTAACACTCTTTCTGAAGTTTTCTGTTTTCACTGCTGTGAATTTTGTCTTTGGACTGATGCACATGATCATGACTCTAAGATTGAAAGAAAAACAAAAATGAATATAAAATAAAAAGTTGAGTAAAGTGAGGTTGCCTCCTAACAAGTGCTCTTTTAAAGTCACTAGCTTGACCTTTAGCTCCTTATGGAGAAGAGTATGGGCTCAGATTTTTGCCCTTGACAATGAATTTTCTTCCTATCCTCTCATGAATGAGCTTTACATGCTCTAGAGATAGGACACGACTCAATGTGTGTGGTAAGACTGGATTCTTAGTGAAGACAACTCTCATGCCAGGTGAGAGGCCTTTAGTTAGGAATTTCTTGTCCCTCCAGCCTTTAGGTACTTTTTTCTTAGTACCTTTGTGCTTAGAGCTTGTTGATGGCTGCCCAACACCGAACTTAGAATTGATGTCTAGGGACTCTGCAGAGCTCTGCACAGAAAGAGAGGGTTGGCACACTAGGTGTTACACTGTTATCTCTCTTTTAGAGGGAGAATTAGGATGAGATATCTTGATTAAGATGTGATCCTCCCCTAACTTTAGGGTTAGCTCCCCCTTAGCCACATCAATGATAGCATTAGCTGTGGCTAGAAAAGGTCTTCCAAGGATGACACAGTCATCCTCATCCTCTCCTATGTCCAAGATAATAAAGTTTGCAGGGATGTAGTGGGTTTTAACTATAACCAAGACATCCTCCACTAAACCATATGGCTTCTTCATGGTCTTTTCTGCTATCTCTAAGGAGACATGTGCAGCTTGTACCTCAAGGATTCCCAGCTTCTCCATTACAGAGAGTGGCATGAGATTCATGCTTGACCCTAGGTCACATAGAGCCTTTTCAAAGGTCATAGTGCCTATGGTCCAAGGAATCAGAAAGCATCCAGGGTCTGGAAGCTTCTGAGGTAGCTCTTGCTGAACCAAAGCATGGAATTCTTTGGTAAGCAGTGGAGGTTCTTCCTCCAGAGGCTTTGTACCAAATAGCTTGGTATTCAGCTTCATTAGAGCTCCTAGGAAACGAGCAACTTGCTCTTTCCTAGTGTCTTCATCCTTACTTGAGGATGAGTAGTCATCAGAACTCATGCACTGCAGAAGTGTATTCAAAGGAACCTCAATAGTCTTTATGGTTTTCTTTGGTTCTGGGCTAGAGGGTTCTTAAGTGGGCTTTGAGAAATCAAAGGGTATGCTTTGACTGGCATTCAACGCCAGCTCTGTCAGCTTATTGGGTGTTGAACGCCCTTGCTGTCCACCCTGACTGGCGTTAAATGCCAGTCCTTCTAGCATTCTGGGCGTTGAGCGCCCAACAGGGATGTCCTTGCTAGCGTTCAACGCCAGCTTCCCTGGGGTGGTGGGCATTAAACGCCCAGTGAGGGGTTCCCCACTAGTGTTCAATGCCAGAATGGTTGGGAGTTTGGGCGTTGAATGCCTAGTGAGGGGTTCCTCACTGGCGTTCAGCGCTAGAAAGCCTTTCTGTTTGGGCGTTGAACGCCTAGCCAGTACTGAACGCCAGCTTTTCTACCAGGATGGGCATTAAACACCCATTGAGGGCTTCCTCACTGGCATTTAACGCCAGGCTTGCTGCCATTGTGGGCATTGAATGCCTAGTAAAGGCTTCTTTACTGGCGTTCAATGCCACCCCATTCTCCTCAGGTTTGGCCTCTACCTCCAGGGTTATGGCCTTGCACTTTGCTCTAGGATTAACCTCAGTATTACTGGGAAGAGTGTTACGAGGGATCTCAGGGATCCTCTTGCTCAGTCGACTAACTTGTACCTCTAAATTTCTAATGGAGGACCTTGTTTCATTAATGAAACTATGAGTGGTCTTAGTGAGGCTAGAGACTAGAGTGGCTAAGTCACAAAGGCTCTGCTTAGAGGTTTCTATATTCCCTTGAGAAGATGGGAATGGTGGTCTGTTATTGAACCTATTCTAGTTCCTACTACCTTGATTGCTATTGAAACCTTACTGAGGTTTCTGTTGATCCTTCCATGAAAGGTTAAGATGATTCTTCCATGCAGGGTTGTAAGTGTTTCCATAGGGTTCTCCCATGTAATTCACCTCCTCCATGGTGGGTTGCTCAGGATGATAAGCTTCTTCTTCAAGAGAAGCTTCCTGATTACTGTTAGCTACAGTTTGCATCCCAGTCAGAAGTTGAGAGATCATGTTGACCTATTGGGTCAAGATTTTATTCTGAGCCAAGAAGGCATTCAGAGTCTCAACTTCATAAACTCCTTTCTTTTGAGAGATTTCATGGTTTATAGAATTCCTCTCAGAGGTGTACATGAATTGGTTGTTTGCAACCATCTCAATGAGTTTTCTAGCTTCTGCAGGTGTCTTCTTCAAGTGGAGAGATCCACCTGCAGAGCTATCCAATGAAATCTTGGATATCTCAGACAAGCCATTATAGAACATGCCTATGAGGGACTATTCTGAGAGCATGTCAGAAGGACATCTCCTGATCAGCTGCTTGTATCTTTCCCAAGCTTCATAGAGGGATTCACCTTCTCTTTGTCTGAAGGTTTGAACTTCCACTCTAATCTTGCTCATCTTTTGAGGAGGAAAGAACTTAGCTAGAAAAGCATTTACAAGCTTTTCCCAAGAGTCAAGACTCTCTCTAAGTTAGGCATCCAACCAGAATTTAGCTATGTCTCTTACTGCAAAGGGAAAGAGCATCAACTTGTAGACTTTAGGATCAACTCCATTAGTCTTTACAGTATCACAGATCTGTAAGAATTCTGCCAAGAATTGATGTGGATCTTCCAGTGGAAGTCCATGGAATTTGCAGTTCTGTTGTAGAAGAGAGACTAACTGAGGCTTAAGCTCAAAATTGTTAGCTCCAATGGCAGGTACAGTAATGCTTCTGCCATAAAAGCCCGAGGTAGGCATGGTGAAGTCACCAAGGACCTTTCTAGGCTCCTCTTGTGGTTTGGCCATGTCCCCTATTTCTTGTTCAAAACTTTCTGAAAGGTCTCTTCCGGACTGTTGTGCTTTAGCTAGTTGTAAATGCCTCCTTAGAGTCTTCTCAGGTTCAGGATCAGGAGTCAAGAGGGGTTCTTTATCCCTGTTCCTGGTCATAAACAAGAAGAAAAGAAAAGGAAAGAAAAGAAAGAAACTTCTAATAGACAAGAAGCTTCTCCTTAAAGTCAGAAGTAAAGAAAGAAGAAGAAGATAAAAAAAATAAAAATAAAAATAAATAAAAGAAGTAGAAGAAAAATACCTTGGAAATAGTAGATAAGCGTAAATAAAAGAAGATAGAGTAAAAGAGAAGAGAAAAGAAGAAAGCTTTTTGTGCCACTTGGATCAAAGAGCTTCCAATTAGATGTGAAGACGAAAGGAAAGAAGATAAAAAAAGTTGAGGTAGAGCAACAGAAGGAAGTAGAGTTCGAATAAATAGAGATGAGAAGAGAATTAGTATAAATAGAAAAAGTAAATAAGAGTTAAAATATTTTTGTTTTTATTTTATTTATTTAATTAATTAGTTTTCAAAAATTATGGTTAATAATTTAAAAATATTTTAAAATTTAAATGTTGATTTTCGAAAAATAGAAGGAAGAAAAGAGAGAGAAATTTTTGAAATTTAAGAGAGAAGAGAGTTAGTTAGGTGGTTCTGAAAAATAAAAGAGAGAAGATGAGAGGTAGTTTTCGAAAATTTGAGAGAGATAGGAGTTAGTTAGGTAGTTTTGAAAAAGAAGAGAGAGAGAAGAAGATATTATTTTCGAAAATTAAGGAAAGAAGAGTTAGTTAGGAGGTTTTGAAAAAGAAGAGAGAGAAGAATGAGATATGATTTTCGAAAATTGAGAGAGGAAAAATTAGTTAGGTGGTTTTAAAAAAGATGAGAAAGAAGATAAGATATTAATTGAGATAAGATAAAAATAAAAATAAAAATAAAAGATAAGATGAGAAAAGATTTGAATTTTAAAAATAAGATAAGATAAGAAATTAAAAAGTTTTTGAAAATGATATGATTTGAATTTTGAAAAAGATAAGATTTTTAAATTTTGAAAAAGATATGATAAGTTTTGAAAAAGATAAGATTTTTGAAAAAGATATAATTTTTAATTTTGAAAATTTTGATTTTTGAAAATTTGACAACTAAGATATGATAGGATAAAATTTTAAAAATTGAAATCTGAATTTTTATGCTAGTTTTCGAAAATTATAGTTAAAATTAAGTTAGAAAAGATATTTTTTTATTTTTTGAATTTTATGATGAAAGAGAAAAACACAAAAAAGACACAAGACTTAAAATTTTTAGATCTAGCACCCCTTTATTTTCGAAAACTTGGAGGGAAACACCAAGGGACACCAATCTTAAAAATTTTAAGATAAAAAAATATACAAGACTTAAGAACACTTTGAAGACACACAAGAACACAAAGAACAAAAACTCAAAGACTCAAAGAACACAAGAACATAAAAAGAACACCAAACTTAAAATTTTTAGAAAAACTAAAACAAAATTTTCGAAAAACAAAAGAAAAATAATAAGAAGACACCAAACTTAAAGACTTGACACAAGATTAAACAAAGAAAATTTATTTTTGAAAAATTTTAGAAAGAAATACTCAAAGAAATGACAATTACCAAGAACATGAACACAACGCTCTAGCCAATTGAACTACAAAAATAAAAATATTTTTGAAAAACCTTTTTCAAATTTTCAAAAAAAAATTAGAGAAGGAAAAATAACAATAAGAGACTCAACAAGAACACAAACAAAGACTCAAACAGAGAAAAGACAAATAGTTTAAAAAAGGGTAGGAAGAAGTTTTAAAATTTTTGGAATTGAAAAACAGGAAACAAGAACATTGAAGACTCGATATCAAGAACAAAAATTGAACAAATAAAAGAAAAATACTTTTGAAAATTTTTTTAGTGATTTTCGAAAATTAAGAAGAAGAAAATAAAAATAAAAGACTCAATTAAAATAATGTAAATAAACTTACCTGATCTAAGGAGCAAGACAATCTGGCAATTTGTCCAAACTCAACAATCCCCGCCAACAGCGCCAAAAACATGGTGCACGTGTACGCAAACCCCAAATTGTTCGTACAGCAGCAGTACCAGCAAGTGTACTGGGTAGTCCAAGTAATACCTGAAAGAGTCAGGGTCGATCCCACGAGGATTGTGGCTAGAAGCAAGCAATGGTTGTCTTGCAGGTCTTAGTTAGGCAGAATCAGAAGGGTGTTGGATTATATTATGTAAACCTTGAATGATTAAATGTCATGTATGGAATTTGTAGTAGGGTTGAAAGCAATAAAAGGAATAGAGTTGAGAGTCGGAGTTGCTTTGTCTTTTTAAAAGAACTCTGGTATTACTGTCTTCCTTGCTTGTGAATGATCTTCTTCTATGGCAGGCTGTAAGTGATCAAAGCCATTGCCCATGGTCATTGATCTCCTCTGCTCTAGGTCAAACGCCATTGCCCGTGGTCATTCAATCTGATGGAGGGTGAAGCTCTAGCAAGTTATTCTCTTGGCAATCCTACTCAAAACGCCACAAAAAAGGTCAAATCTTACGAATCAGAGAATGCTGCTTCTTTGGATTCTAGCCTATACCAAGGAGACCCTAATCTCCCTGGAAATCAGCTAAACTGGTGTCTCGAGAAGTCCACAATGAAGTCGTAGATTAACCGTCTGAGAGATGTATAAACATAGCTGTTGGCTCGTGCTTTCCTTCCAAGTATTCACACGAACCCAAGTAGACAGGGGTGTTTGTCAGGCACGTTCATCTTAATGTGATAAACAGAGCTAATTTTTTAGATCATCCTATTCACCAGGATGAAGATCGGATATACATCATAGAGATAGATCAAACACGGATCGAAGAAAAAACAGTAATACTTTTATTAATTTATAGGACTCAGCAAGGCTCCTCCCCTCAACCTAGGAGGTTTAGAAACTCATACTAAAGTAAAATACAAAGTAAAAACAAAAATAGGACTGAATGGAATCGAAAAAAGTCTTTAATTACATAAATAAAATCCCTTAAATACTAAACAGATGACTAGTAAGAGCAAAACAGTCTATTTAGTGCTAAAATTCACTTCTGGGGCCCACTTGGTGAGTGCTTGGGCTGAGCTTTGGTGAGATCCACGTGCTATGAGATCTCTTGGACGTGGAACACCAGCTAGGGGGTCCTCTTTGGGCGTTTGTATATTGGTCTTTGCTCTTTGGGCGCTGGACGCCTAGAAGGGGGTAGATGCTGGCGTTGGATGCCCAGTTTGGGCCTTCTAATTCGAAGCAAAGTATGGACTATTATATATTGATGGAAAGCACTAGAAGTCAGCTTTCCAAAGCCATTGAGATTGCCCATTTAGAATTCTGTAGCTCTAGAAAAGCTCTTCCGAATGCAAGCAGGTCAGATCCGAACAGTATCTGCAGTGCTTTCTCTGTCTCTAAATCAGACTTTTGCTCCAGCTCCTCAATTTCAGCCAGAAAATACTTGAAATTGTCCAAAAACACAAAAACTCATAGTAAGATCCAAAAATATGATTTTAACACTAAAACCTATAAAGACTCAATAAAAACTAAACAAAAACTACTAAAAACTATATGAAAATAATGTAAAAAAGCGTATAAAATATTCTCTCATCAACGAGCAAAGAGTGAAATACAACCTCAGCTGAAGAGAAAGAACCGTCAAGCTAGTGACGTTAAAGAAGCACTAGTTGGGAGGCACCCCAACATTCATATCCTTTTTAGTTTACTGTTTTATAGATCTATTTTATGTTATGTACTTTAGTTCATTACCTTCTAGCTTCTAGTGTTAATTACTTTGGTAGCTTTAGATTTCTTTTTAGCCTTAGAGTATTTTTATCTTTTCTGGAAGATCAACTTTGCATAGTTCATTATGTGATGTTCCTTGATTGGGTTGAGAAACTTGCTGAAGAACTAAGTTTGGTGTGGCCACCAGCCCATTTAATTTTTGAACTTACATGATAATATTTTAACTGATCTTATGAGTAAGCCAAAAATTAAGTTTGGTGTGGCCACCATCATAAAAAGTTTTGTTGAATTGTACGTCCAAAGAAATTAAGCCTAATAGATTAGTATCTTAATGCACCCAGTAACATGGTGAGATAAATGAAAAGGTTACCTAATTGTGTACACATAGAGTGGAAGTGGAATGGTTTGAAGAATTAAATACCTTCCACTCATGATGTATATAATAAAGTCTAATAATGAGCATCAGTTACCAGATACAATGAACTTAAGTTTGGTGTCTAAAAGACACACAAAATAAATACCAATTAATTGGAAGAAAATTAAAACAACTCTTTGATCACTAATGTGAACGTTTTCTGTTTCAGGAGAGCAAGTAGGGGCCACCAATCAGCTATGAATACTCTCTCTCATAAAGTAAAGGAAGTCAAAGTGTATTTAACATTTTGGAACTCACAAACTGAAGAAAAACTGAACCACTTTAGAAGTGGCGCTTCTCCCACGCTGGGCGCCAAAACCAATGGTGAAAACATTCAATTTTGCAATCAATTGCAAACTCTTCCAGATCCTTCTGTCCCTTATAAATTGCACTTCCCCACCCTCTTCTTCACACAACACATAACCCTTCTCTCTTTCGAAATCACTACTCTCTCTTCTTTACTTTCTCGTTTTCTTTCTTGATTGGGACAATCAAGTCCTAAGTTTGGTGTTGAGCAAAATCCTTTTGCCTTGCTTTTCTTCTCCTTCTTTCTTTTACCACTTCTTCATTATACTCCACAAATGGCACCACCAAAGGTCTCTGGCTCTTCAAGCTACAATGAGCACAAGTTCCTTTCATTCTTCCACCAAAAACCAATTCTTTGGGTGGATGAGTGAAAGGTAAATTATCCCGGAGGTGGGCTTCCAACTTGGAAGAGATGAGCACAGAGAAATCAACATTGAGATTAATAATAGGGGATGGGTGATAAACCACTATTTCATGGTTTATCTTGTGCTCAATTGAGTGGATTTTATCAACTCTTTACCCGCTTATTCATACTATTTGCATGGTTTTATATTTCCTTCCTGATTATGTGCTATGATTGAAAACATGCTTCTTTGATCTTATATTTGCTTATTATTAATCCTCTCTTATTACCATTAGATGCGTTGATATGTGTGTTAAGTGTTTTCAGATATTATAAGGCAAGGATGGCTTGGAGGATGGGAAGAAAGCATGCAAAAGTGGAAGGAATGCAAGAAGTTGGAGAAATTGCTAAGCTGTCCAGCCTGACCTCTCTGCACTCAAACGGCTATAACTTTAGCTACGGAGGTCCAAATGACGCGGTTCCAGTTGCGTTGGAAAGCTAACGTCTGGGGCTTCGATTTGATATATAATATGCTATAGTTCCTCTAACGCTAGGTGACGTGACCGCGTGATCCATGCGGCCGCATCGCAGTGACGGAAATCTAGCGTGGCAAAATTCGAAACCAGCGAATTCTGGACTGTTTTTGACCCAGTTTGCGGCCCAGAAAACGCAGATTAGAGGCTATAAAGTGGGGGACTGCATCCATTCAAAAGGAGGCTTTTCATAATTCTTAATTTTAGGAGTAGATGTAGTTTTTAGAGAGAGAGGTTCTCTCCTCTCTCTTAGGATTAGGATTTAGGATTTCTCTTAGTTTTAGAGTGACTCTCAATCCCAGGTTCAATGTTCTTTTATTTCTTTTCTCAATTATGTTTATGACTCTCTATGTTTAGATTGATTTTCTCTTTAATATATTTTTTGAAGTATTTCAGACTTATGATTGCTCCTTTTTATTATATAAATAATTTGGATTTTTCTCTTTTGGCTTTGGTTGAGACATTGGTAACTCTTGAGTTATCAAACTCATTGTTGATTGAAAATTGGAATTAATTTGTCAACTTAACTTACCTTCATAGTTAGAGGTTAATAAGGCGGGGGAAGAATCCAATTCTCATCACAATTGATAAGGATAACTAGGATAGAACCTCCAGTTCTCCATACCTTGCCAAGAGATTTTATTATTATTAATTTATTTTACTTGTCATTTAAATATACCTGTGCACATTGCCCAAACTCCAAATTTCTCAAACCCCCAAATTTACAATCTCCATAACCAATAATAAGAACATACCTCCCTGCAATTCCTTGAGAAGACGACCCGAGGTTTGAATACTTGGTTATCAATTTTAAAGGGGTTTGTTACTTGTGACAACCAAAACATTTGTATGAAGGAATTTTTGTCGGTTTAGAGACTATATCTACAACGCGACTGTTTTTATGACATTCTTTACCGGCAAAAATTCCAACGTCAATGGGCAGCGCTATGCAACCCACCAAAGAAGGTGGTGGTGAGCCTAGTAAGAGAGTTTTATGCTAATGTTTTTCCTCAGCCAGGCCAACAACTCACTTACCTAAGTTTTGTGAGGGGGAAGGACATTGATTATAGCCCTACAAATTTAGAAAGAATGCTGGAAGTGAGGCATACAAGATCCACCCGGAGCTATGAAGAAAGAGTGAAGCAACTTGATTTGGGCTTTGAAGACATTGTGAATGAGATTTGTGTTCTCAACACTGAGTGGATCAAGGATAAAGATGGGAGGCCAAGCCAATTGAGGAGGAGGGATTTGTGTCCCCAAGAAAGAGGATGGTTGGACTTTGTGAGGAGGTCACTCAACCCTACCTCCAATACCTCAGAGGTAACTATAGAAAGAGTTGTATTAATCTACAACATCATGAAGGGGGAGAATGTTAATGTGGGAGATATGATTGCAAGAAACATTCATAGGGTGCTAACAAGCACCAAGGATAGCACAAGGTTGGCTTTTCCAAGTATCATTCAGGGTTTATGTGATGAGGCTGGAGTGGAAACAAGTATAGATGAAACATTGCTAGAGCAAGACAAGCCAATAACTGCCAAGAAGATGGAAAAAGTGGTGGCTATCAATCCACTATAAAGGGTAAGAGAGCATAGAGCTCATGTGCAAGAACCACAAGAGCCACCACAATAAGAAGATCCATATGTCCATGCACCAATTCCATAAGTCCAGGCACAATTTTCAGAGGGTTTTAATTGGGAAGAGATGCAGGGTAATATCCACCACATGCAGGGAGACATCAACTAACTTATGGAACAATAAAAATACTGGGAACAAATGCAAGAGAGCATCCAGTAGATGCAAGGAAACATGGATCAAATCAGGGAGCAACAAGGGCAATTCAACTGGGGAGAAATGCAAGTCAGTCTCAGCAAAATCATGGAGCAACAGATGGTTCAACAGAGGAACCTTGCTGAGTTTAGGTCCCTTTATGAAGCTAAAACTACTTCAAGGAGGCAATATGATATAAATACACAAGCAAAGTTAAATCACTTGTGCAATGCTGTAGCCACCTTGAACCTAAATTATCCCACCTTTATGCAAGGAATGGAAGAGCTAAGTGCCAAACAGGAAAAGATTTTAGCCAAGCACAAGGAGGATGAGAGAACTTTCATGAGGAGGCTAGGCTTTTGGAAGACAAAGGACACACAAGAACAAGAAGGAGCCTCAACAAAGAGGAATGGTGATGAGTCTTCCAAGAAAAAGGATAAAAGGAAGGGACCAATGCACTAATCAAGGCAGAAGCATCATGAGAAGCAAGGTGGTTGAGTCCCATTTGGAAAGCTCTTGTCTGAATTTACTGCTTAGTAGCTCTTTTAATATTGCTTGTTGTTTGTTTTTATGAAATTTAGAATCCTTTTATGAGTCCTTAGGCTATTAGTTTTATTTTGAGAAAGACAATGTTGAATGTTAAGCTTTACAATATCAATGGATTTAGTTTGTTTCTAAAAAGGGTCAATGATGAGTTGCTTGCAAAACAAAAGTAAGGAACTATAACTTAAGTGAGCTTAATAAAAAATAAGAGATGAAGAGTAAGTATAGAACCATAGAATAAAGTTTGGGAAGTGAGTAATTCATAATGAAACAACTAGACATAGAGGACATAACAAGTAGATGCTAAGGATGACCCTTGAATTCAAATTGATCCAAGAAGTAGTAAGCATGACCCAAGGCTCTGAGCATCAACTACTAGGAAGGAAAGAAAGAAACAAATGGCTCAAAGAGTCAAGATCCTAGTAGATGCTTGTGGTGAAGATGTGTCAAGAAGAGAGACTGATGCACCACTATTTTGTGGTACATATTAGGCTGATTTGAGTAGATTTTATCCACTATTCTCACACTTATTCATAGAATTCGCATGTTTTATATTTTCCTTCCAAATTTTGTGCTATGATTGAAAACATGCTTATTTGGCCTTAAATTTGCTATTTTTAATTCTCTCTTATTACCATTTGATTCCGTGATAAGTGTGTTCAGTGTGTTCAGTGTTTTCAGGTTTTATAGGGTAGGAATGGCTTAGAGGATGGAAAAGAAGCATACAAAAGTGGAAGGAACACAAGAAACTGATCTTTTGAGAAGCTGACAGTGATGCGTATGCATGGACGACGCGTATGCATGACTGGTGAGCAGACAAATGACGCGCACGCGTGGATGACACATACGCGTGACTAGGAATTCTTTCAGTTACTGATAACAAGTCATCTTATGCTAGTTTTACAAGCATTTTTCATTAGTTTCATTAGGTTTTATGCACTTTCTTGCACAATAAGTAAGTAATTGGAGTGGATTTTAATGATTATCTTGAATCAATCAAACATCATGTATTTTACACAAAATCATAGGTTTTATGCTAGAATTAATTGATTTTATAAATGATGTAAAGATCTTGTGATTTTGGTAAGGCTTTGATGTATTTGTTTGGTTGATGATAGGTGAAAAGATAAAGGAAAAGAAGGAGAAAGCACAAATTAAGCTCAAACAGAGGAAAGAAAGATTTTTGGGCGCACTTTGAAGTTTGAGCACGCTTTGGACCTTAGGCCACGCTTTTAAAAGCATGGCCCATGACATTGAAGCGTGGCGTTCACAAGGGAACTAACCAAACCAAGGCATGAGCGTTAAAGCAAGTGAATGCTACATTCACTTTAGTGAACGCTACGTTCAATTTAGTGAACGTTTTCGTGACACTCAATCAAGGGAAGCTGGGCTCAAAGCAAACAAGGGGTAGCGTTTGGAAATTAGAACATAGCGTTCTCTTGTGGCAACTTTTTCGTGACTCTTGGCGAGGAAGCAAGGCGCATCAAAGCAATCAACCAAGGTAGCGTTCAAAGAAGTGAACGCTACGTTGCCTATCTTCACCTTTATCGTGCTCAATCAAGGCCAAGCACCAAGGAAGCAAGGCCAGCGCTCAAAGGGTGCAACGTAGCACTCGAAGAGGGAGCACCAAGGGAGCTGAGTGCGCATCAAGACAAGGAAGAGTAGCGCTCACAAATTTGAGCGTAGCGCTCCCTTTAGGCAACGTTTTTGTTCTTCAAGCCTTGGGGAGGAAGACTCAGCAAGAGCCACGTTCAAAGAGTGAACGTAGCATTCACTTATTGAACGCTATGAGCAAGGAGGCTTGGCACGAGGAAGGCACGCAAGGCAATAGTGAATGTAGCACTCACACAACCAAACGGAGCACTCCACTGGAGCATGCCTCCAACCCATTTTCAATGAAATGCCATCCGGATCCACTTTTCTTCAAATCCAAAGACCAAAATGCCCATTCCAAGCTTTGAAGACCAAAATAGAAAGTGTATAAATAGGAGTTAATTTGATTTGTAAAGGACCTTTAGCATATTTTTAGTTTTTCACTTTTGAATTTTCATTTGGATTTGGGAATTGGGATTAGATCTAGATCTAGTTAGCTTTCTGTTTTCATTTTCTTTCTTCTGAAACTTTTACTTTTTGTTTTGGGTTTCTGAATTCAGATTTGAGAACTCCATTGAATTTCTTGATCTGAGAATCATCTTTGCTTTTCTTTTATATAGTTCTGAGAATTTGAGAATTGAATTTGAAGTCCCTTTACTATTTACATTTTCATTTCTTCTGCAATTTCTTTTCTGGTTGATCAAGGGAGTAATTGAGATCTAGATCTACTTTTTGATCTTATTGCTCTTCTTCAATCTTCAATTTCTCTTTTAGAATTTCATAATTGAGCTAATTTTCTTGCTGTTTGTTTCTTCAAGCAATTTTTCCATTTCTGTTTGGCTACTGAGCTGAATTTCTTCATCTCATAGCTCTCTGATTTACTTTAGCTTGTATTTTCTTGTTAAATTCTAAATCCCAGTACCCAAATCCTTTTATTCTTCAAGCAATTTACATTTCTCAGCAATTTAGATTTAGCAATTTATATTTCTTGCACTTTAAGTTTCTGCAATTTACTTTTCTTGTGATTTAAGTTTCAGCTCTTTTACTTTCTTGCACTTTAAGTTTCTGCAATTTATCTCTTCTGCACTTTACTTTTCTGCCCAATTTACCTTCTGCACTTTTATTTACTTGCAATTTAGCTTCTATCAATCAAAATCACTCAAATCATCAAATATTCGCTTAACTAAATTCATCACCTAACTAAAATTGCTCAATCCATCAATCCCTGTGAGATCGACCTCACTCTTGTGAGTTATTACTACTTGATGCGACCCGGTACACTTGCCGGTGAGTTTTGTGTGGAATCGTTTTTCCCTCATCAAGTTTTTGGTGCCATTCCTGGGGATTGATTTAGATTGACAATGATTAAGTAAGGTGATAATCTAGATTAAGCATTTTCTTTTTCTTTTTACTAAGCACACTAATGTTTGAATTTTTGTTTAAACTAACCTTAACATAACTCTAGCAATAGAGTGGATTGTGTTTCTTGGTTTCTGGTTTTTTTTTTGTGTATGACAGAAGCAAGAAGAGAGGTCTCCACCTCTTGTGGCCTGATGAGCGGATAATTTATACCCTTTTTGACATTGTTTTTACATAGTTTTTAGTATCTTTTAGTTACTTTTTATTATATTTTTATTAGTTTTTATGCAACAATCATATTTCTGGACTTTACTATGAGTTTGTGTATTTTTCTATAATTTCAGGTTTTTTCTGGCTGAAATTGAGGGACCTGAGCAAAAATCTGATTCAGAGGCTGAGAAAGGACTGCAGATGCTGTTGGATTCTGACCCTCCTACACTCGAAGTAGATTTTCTGGAGCTTCAGAAGCCCAATTGGCGTGATCTTAATTGGGTTGGAAAGTAGACATCTTGGGCTTTCCAGCAATATATAATAGTCCATACTTTGCCAGAGATTTAATGGCCCAAACTGGCATCTAAACGCCAGCCAGAGACCCTTTTCTGGAGTAAAACGCCAGAACTGGCACCAGAACTGGAGTTAAACGCCCAAACTGGCACCCAAGCTGGCGTTTAACTCCAAGAACAGCCTATGCACGTGAAAACTTCAATGCTCAGCCCAAGCACACACCAAGTGGGCCCCGGAAGTGGATTTCTGCACTATCTGCACTTAGTTACTTATTTTCTGTAAACCCTAGTAACTAATTTAGTATAAATAGAACTTTTTACTATTGTATTAGGACCTTTACCATCTAGCTTATGCCATTGTTCATGTTTGGAGGCTGGCCTCACGGCCATGCCTAGACCTCTTTTCACTTATGTATTTTCTACGGTGGAGTTTCTACACCCCATAGATTAAGGTGTGGAGCTCTGCTGTTCTTCATGAATTAATAAAAGTACTATTATTTTTCTTTCAATTCACGCCTACTTCTTCTACAAGATATACTCTTGTACTTAATTCAGTTAAGTCAGAATGAAGGAGTGATCCGTGACAATCACCTACTATCTTCGTTACTCGCTTAGCCAAGATCCGCGTGCTTGACAACCACAAGCAGTCTACATGATGTTCAACGTAGTCATTAGACAACAGCCGGAGTATATTCTCTTCGGTCTCTGATTCACGATTCGCATCGTCTCTCCTAACAACAGAGCATCTGAATTCGTGATTAGAACCTTCGTGGTATGCTAGAACCAATTAGCAGCATTCTTGAGATCCGGAAAGTCTAAACCTTGTCTGTGGTATTCCGAGTAGGATCTGGAAAGGGATGACTGTGATGAGCTTCAAACTTACGAATGTTGGGCGCAGTGACAGTGTGCAAAAGGATAGAGAGATCCTATTCCGACACTAGTAAGAATCGATAGATGATTAGCCATGCGGTAGCTGTTCCTGGTATTTTTCATCGGAGACGAGAAATCTGACAGTTGATTAGCCGTGCAGAGACCATACCTGGTATTTTTCATCCGAGATGATCATACAACTTTCCATGGAAGGGAGCACGCATGATTGGAAGAAGACAATAGGAAAGTAGACGTTTAGAAGCAACAAAGCATCTCCAAACGCTTATCTAAAATTCCCACCAAAGAATTACATAAGTATCTTTATTCTATTTTATGTTTTATTTATCTTTTAATTAAAAAAACCTTATAACCATTTAAATCTGCCTGACTGAGATTTACAGGATGACCATAGCTTTCTTTAAGCCGACAATCTCCGTGGGATTGACCCTTATTCACGTAAGGTATTACTTGGACAACCCAGTGCACTTGCTGGTTAGTTGTGCGGAGTTGTGAAAAGTGTGAATCATAATTTTGTGCACCATGGCCCTGATGAGAGAACTCTTCAAAGACTAAGAAGAGAAGCAAGAGAAAAGGGAGTCATTGGTGGAGAGGAATCAGAGGAAGAGATTCAAGAGATGGAAGGAAATGCTCCTTATCCACCAGAGGGAGTGGCTAACAATAATGGCCAGCCTTAAAGGAGGGTTCTATCCTCCTATACCTTCCCTAATCCAAGGCACTGTGGGAGTAGCATACTTACTCCAAATGTCAATGCAAACAACTTTGAATTGAAGCCTCAACTCATCACATTGGTGGAAAACAATTGCTCTTATGGAGGAGGATCCTTGGAAGATCCAAACCAGCACCTATCCACCTTCCTGAGGATATGTGACACAGTGAAGACCAATGGTGTGCATCTAGACATTTACAAGTTGCTGCTATTTCTATTTTCCCTGAGAGACAAAGCTGCTCAATGGTTGGAGGCATTGATGTCTGGCGTAAGTCGGCTAATTAAGAAATCAATATAGGGAATACGTTGTGAGTATAGTTCTTAACTAGCTAAGATCTGCCTCATCAATTTAGAAAAGTTGTCACAAAAGTTTAGAATAAAAATACTGGGAGTATGAGTCCCAGGTTGTCTCCCAACGAGTTGCTAAAAAGGGTGCTAATTTATTAATCAGGAAATTCCGAGAGATTTTTGAGAGTTGAATGACAGAAAATAATTATTTGTAATTAAAAGAAAATTATATATTCTAATTAAAAAGCCTTGACTGGGGAAATGATTAATTAGAAGTTCTATCCTTGTTGGAATTTTCTCAAGTGTAGTATAAAGAGGTTGTTATTTTCACTTAGTTAACCCTTACTAAATAAAGGAAAGTCAAGTGATTGAGCTAACTCTTATTCGCAAATCCTAGTCCTCTCCCTTGGGAAGGTCTAGCGTTAGTAAATACAGAATTAGCCAACAACTTCCAATTTAACTAAGCACTTGAGCATTCCAACTCAAGTGTCTCCTCTTAATCAACCCCACGTCAAGTAGGGAATCTACTCCATTGACATGAATATAACGCTCATAAGAATATAAGAAGAAGACATGATAAATTAAATAAAATAAAGCTTGAAAATTAATTAAAGATAAAAGTAATCCTTTGCATTAAATAAATCCAAAATAATCCAATTACCACTCTAAACAAGAATTAAGATTATGGAATAAGTAAAAGAGTAAGTAAGGAAACAAACTAGAATGGAATCTTCAACGGAGGTGATGACTCTTCAATATCCAAAAGCAAAATCATAAAACTAATAAACTATGAATGTAAAAAAAACCTAGAGGAAGAGTAATTTCTCTCTAGATTCAGATCTAAAAACTAAAAACTATCCTAATGAGAGTGTGTGTCGAGTCTCTGCATGTTTCCTGGCTTTAGTCTGTCTTTCTGGGCCGAAAACTGGGTCAAAATGCGGCCCAAAATTACCCCAGAATTTTTTGTTAATTCTGCAGATCGCGCATGTCACGCGTACGCGTCAGTCACGAGTACGCATCAGTCACACGTACCCGTCAATCACACGTACGCGTCAGTCACGCGTACGCATCGCTGGTAGTTTTGGCGTGTCACGTATTCGCGTCAAGCACACGCACACGTCATCTTGCAGGACTCCAATCCATGTGTACGCGTTAGGCATGCGCACGCGTCACTGCTAATTTCTTCATATTGCGCGCACGCGTGATCCATGCGTGCGCGTCGATGTTCGCTGGTCATCTCCTTAGTTTCTTGTGTTCCTTCCATTTTTGCAAGCTTCCTTTCCATTGTCTAAGCCATTCCTGCCCTATAAAGCCTGAAACACTTAACACACGGATCACGACATCGAGTGGTATAAAGGAGAATTAAAATACACAAATCAAAGATCTCTAGAAAGCGAGTTTTCAACCATAGAACAAACTTAGGAAGGAATTGTAAAATCATGCAACTCGTATGAATAAGTGGATAAGGACTTGATAAAACCACTCAATTAAATACAAGATAAACCATAAAATAGTGGTTTATCAACCTTCCCACACTTAAACATTAGCATGTCCTCATGCTTAGCTTAAGGAGATAAAATAAATGAGTAGGGAAAAGTAAGACTCATGCAATGCAATGCAACCTATGTATATGAATGTAACTATATGCTAAAATGATTTTGCCTACTTGGTTAAAAGTAAGTAAGTTCTTCAAGACAAACATAAATCAAATTCCACTAATTCAAATTATACAGTAAAAACAAGTAAACTTATAAGAAGACAGCTCATGAAAGTAGGAACATAGAATTAAGCACCCTTCACTGATGGTGTATATGCATTCTAGTCATTCTAGTGTATAGGGTAATCACTCTACTCTTTTCTAATCATGCTTTTTAAACCTTGTTCTTCACCTAACCAATCAACAAGTATTTAATGTACCAATACAAACATCATGAGGTCTTTTCAAGGTTGTAGTAGGGCTAAGGTAAAGGTGAGGGTATATATATGGCTAAGTGAGCTATAAATTGAATCTTTGGATGGCCTAAGCTCTTACCTATACATACACTTTTTATACTTTTAAAATCATGCCTAGCTACCCAATTTTCCCACTTTTGCATATTTTGCATACTCATGCATCAACTTTTCTTTTAATTTGCGTCACATATGCATTGATCTTTTATTAAATTAACATTGGGGTAATTTTGTCCCCTTATTTATTTATTTATTTATTTATTGAATATTTTTGGTGGTTTTTTTTTTTTTTTGGTAAAAGTAAAAGTAAACATAATATTATCAATGCACATGAATTTTTAATTTTTCTGGTCTCACATGAGCAGGTACCCAAATTCCTAATATTTTATTAAAGTAATAACATAACACATTTTCTTGTTAACCCATGTTCCCACAATTTTCTCACACTTAATCAATACACAATCTCTATCTTAAGCTAACCAAAGATTCAATTGGGATATTTAATTGTTTTTCGGCTTAAGGCTAGTGATGTGATAAAATATAGAACAAATGGGATTAAAAGGCTCAAGTTGGCTAACAAAGGTAAATGGAAGGGTAGGCTATTTGGGATAAGTGAGTTGATAATCAAATAATGTCCTCAATCATATGCATGATTTAAATACACTAAACATTGGACATATAGGATGGAACAAAATATAGATTACAATCATAGAGAAGAAAAACACACAAGAATAAAATATTATGGTTAAATAGTGTAACCATGTAATTAAGCTCAAATCTCACAGGTTGTGTGTTCTTAGCTTTTTAAACTATGTTCCAAATACAACTTCCAACAAGTTTTAAAGAAAAGTTTTGATTTAAATTAGTGGAATTTTTCAAAAATAGGATCTTAAAAAGAAACTTATTATTTTCAACCAAATAGAACATACATGAAAATAACCTATTACTATGCAATCTATCCTATCCTAACAAAAGAAAAATAAATAAATATCCTATTCTATTGGTGTTAAGAAAGAAGAATTACTTCCGGAAGTCAGGTACTG
This sequence comes from Arachis ipaensis, assembly GCF_059453495.1. NCBI lineage: Eukaryota > Viridiplantae > Streptophyta > Magnoliopsida > Fabales > Fabaceae > Arachis > Arachis ipaensis. Next base: position 74,697,176 of record NC_142438.1, read on the forward strand.
ACCGACCTCCCCACACTTAAAGCTTTGTACCGTCCTCGGTGCCATCAGTCAGGAACAAAGGGGGGCTGGTAGCAGTATCTTCACAATTGGGACCGTCATGGCTCCCTATGCTGGTAAATGAAGTGGAGTCTGGGGTGTCTGGGTTTTCTTCAGGTGGGTGGTTACCAACAAGAAGCTTCTTGAGGTATGTAAATCGGCGCTTGTTACGGCGCTCCCTTTGCTTTCCCTTCCGGTCAAGCCGGTCTAACTTCTCAAGTATCTGATGGAGCAGTTAGTTTGTTGAAGGTGCTTGTGATGTGGAAGGTGAAAGAATATCTTCGGCTGGTTCTGTAGGCCAGCTAGTAGTGGCTGCTGGAGGTCTGATATACTTCCCGTTAGGGACGTACTGATTATCCCGTGGAATCATGGCCTTGGTGTCCCCAACTCTGTAGGAGACTCTGGCTTCTGAGACTAGATCTGAAACCAAGGCGGGAAAAGGTAGGTTGCCCGCAATTTGTACGTGTCCCATGTCATGCCGGATGTGTCTTGGTAAGTTTAGAGACTGGTCTGTAAGGATACACTAGAGTAGAACAGCCATGTCTGCAGTGAAGGAGGACTCGTGAGAGCTCGAAAAGACGTAATGGGACATGATCTGTGCCCATACTTGAGCCTCCACGGTGAGTGCTGAAACCAATATGCCCTTAGGTTGGGATCGATGGTATTCATAGATCCATCTGCTGCCAGGTTGTGCTATAACTCTAAGAACGACGTCCCAGTCAAATTGGTATGTCTGGCACTTGAATGAGCCTTTTTGGAATGCGTCCAATCCTTCTGGAGAACGGGGAAGATCTAAAGCTCGCTGAATGGCCTCTTCAGTTATGGGGACTTGCTTTTGACGGACATAGATAGACTGCAGGGTTGGCATGTGAAAATTGGAGTAGAATTCCACTACCCATAATAGATTAACCTGCCGTGGCTGTCTCTGTAGGAATTCCATTGTCTTCGCTCAATGCGGGGATCAATAAATTCAACAATGTGGGTTGGGAGGATGAGAAGGTGCTCATTGTTATAGTCCCTTTCAACCAGGATGGGGAACATCTGCTCATAGTAGCGGTTAGTGAACCGCGCAGTGTCCTTTACTGGAAAAGTTTTCTCTTTTTTATCGACCTTGATGATTCTCTTGATTCGCTTTGTTGAGGGCTTTACTGCTGTTGAAGATGGTTCTGCCACTAGTGCTCTTTTTGTTCCTTTCCTTGCTGGTGGTTTGGGAATAGATTTCTCTTTACCCTTCTTGGTGGCCATCCTGAAAAAGGAAGAGGAAAGTAATATGTAAAGCTAAGGGTTTGAGCAAGGAAGAGGACAGGACACGTGATAATCAATACACGGTAAAGAAGGATGTCGTTAACATATGGTCGCGACTACATGTGAAAAGTTCATCAATGGAAATATAGCAAGTGCATGTGATGGCAAGTTGATGCAAGATGTTTATTGGCATGCTGGCAAAGGCATGAGTAGCATAGATCAAGCATTAAGTGCCCAATTTGATTATCAAGTCTGTTAAACTAACAATCTGTTTGTATTGACAATTATATTCAATCAATAATATATGAAAAGGGGTTTTGTGAAAAACAGGCATTAGAGTAGTAGAATAGAATATTTTAAAAATAATGCAGAATGCCATACGGACTTTTTTACAAACACTTAGCATGCATGGTAAATATGTTGTTGAAAGTATTAAATTGAACATGCAAGCAACCCTTTAAGAAGTAATATTAATTGTCAAACAATTCCTTAATAATCCACAAGCAAAATATAAAAGAAAATAATCACCCAATTAAATTTCTAACACCAATCAAAAGAATAAAAAGAAAAAGAAAGAAAAAGAAAACATATATAATGAGAGTAAAAAGAAAAAGAAGAAGAAAACATAAAAATAAAAATAATAATGGAAAAGTAAAGAGGGGAGAAGAAAAGAAAAGAACCTTGATGATGAATGTGAAAAAGAAAGAAAGGGGGAAGAAGGTAAAAAGTGAGAAGGAATAAAGAAGAAAGAAGGAAGAAGAAAGAAGAAAGAAGAAAGAAATAAGAAGGGAGAAGAAAAAATTAGGATTAGGGAAGAAAAGATAAGCTTTCTGGCGCTATTCTGGATAAGCTGTGCGTGCTTCACGCGTCCGCGTGATTGGCGCTATTTTCAAGTGACGCGGACGCGTGGGTCACGCGTTCACGTGAAATGAACTGTGCCATTGGCGCGAGAGTAGCCTCGCGTACGCACAACTTTCTATTTCGTTCGCACATTGCCAAAATTTAGTGTGACGCGTGCGCGTGAGTGACGCGCACGCATGAACGGCCTTGATTTTAAAAATGACGCGGACGCGTGGGGGACGCGTACGCATGGTAGGGCTTGTGCTTCTAGCACAATTCCAGCCCCACTCCATCATAACTCCTACCATACACTAATTTACGTCAATTTTGCGGGGTCACACGTGCGCGTGGGTGACGTGCACGCGTGGGAGGCTGTTTCCTCAAGTGACGCGGACGCGTCAGGGACGCGCACGTGTGGGCGTGTGTGTGCCTTAGGCACGCCTCCAGCCATGCTTCCGCGTGACTCTCTGCTTCTTTTCTTCTTTGTTTTGAAAGCACTTATGACGCGGACGCGTCAGCGACGCTTGCGCGTCGCGTGTATTTTTTTTATATATGCAGAATGCAAATGCAAATGCAGGCTATATGCAGAGATTATGAGAAGAGTCATTAACAAAAACAAAATAGAATAAAGTAAAATAAAACTAAGACTGAAATGAAACGATCATACCATGGTGGGTTGTCTCCCACCTACCACTTTGCTTTTACGTCCTTAAGCTGGACGGTCTTCAGGCTCATTCTGCTTCTGTTGGTGGGTCTTCCAAGAGGAAGACCTCTAGCTCTTTGTGATCTTTCATCTTCTCACCATGATAAAGCTTTAGGTGATGTCCATTGACCATGATGAATTTGGAGCTAGAAGGATGACGCATGTGAAAACTCCGTATGGCTCTGCCTTTTCTACTCTATAGGGACCTTCCCTTCTTGATCTCAGTTTACCTGGCATGAGCCTCAGTCTGGAGTTATAAAGAAGAACTAACTCCCCTGGTCTGAATTCTCTCCTTTTTATGTGCTTGTCATGGACAGCCTTCATCTTTTCTTTGTATCGCTTGGAGTTGTCATATGCTTCTAGGCGAAGGTTCTCTAGTTCTGCTAGTTGCAGCTTTCTTTCAGCACCAGCTTCCTCAAAATTCATGTTGCACTCCCTCACAGCCCAGAAAGCCTTGTGTTCCACCTCTACTGGAAGGTGGCAAGCCTTTCCATATACTAAGCGGAAGGGGCTCATCCCAATGGGTGTCTTGTACACTGTGCAATATGCCCAGAGTGCATCTTGTAGCTTAGCACTCCAGTCCTTCCTATGAGGCTTTACTATCTTCTCCAGAATACGCTTAATCTCTCTGTTAGATACTTCGGCTTGCCCATTAGTCTGGGGATGATAAGCTGTTGCTACTTTGTGAACTATCCCATGCTTCTTCAGTAATTCTGTTAGTCTCCTGTTACAAAAGTGAGTGCCTTAATCACTCACGATTGCTCGTGGCGATCTAAAGCGACAGATAATATGGTTTCTAACAAAGGAAACAACAGTGTTAGCATCATCAGTATGGGTAGGAATTGCTTCCACCCATTTAGAAACATAATCTACAGCTAACAGTATATAAAGGTAACCATTAGAGTTTGGAAATGGACCCATAAAGTAAATGTCCCAAACATCAAAAATTTCACAGAAAAGCATAATCTGTTGAGGCATCTCATCCCTCTTGGATATATTACCAAACCTTTAGCATGGGGAACAAGATTTACAGAAATCAGCAACATCTTTAAAAAGAGTAGGCCACCAGAATCCACAGTCTAAGATTTTTCTAGCTATTCTTTGAGGGCTAAAATGTCCTCCACTCTCGGAAGAGTGGCAGGCCTTTAAAATGGACTGGAATTCTGATTGGGGCACACACCATCTAATTACCTGGTCAGCACCACACCTCCATAGATATGGGTCATCCCATATATAATATTTGGACTCGCTTCTCAGCTTGTCTCTTTGATGCTTAGTGAAATCGGGAGGGAAAGTATGGCTAACTAGATAATTAGCTACAGGTGCATACCAAGGGACTACTTCAGATACTGCATGTAAGCTATCAAATGGGAAAGTATCATTGATAGGAGTGGAGTCATCCTTAATGTGCTCAAGGCGACTCAAGTGGTCTGCCACTAAATTCTGGTTACCACTCCTATCCTTAATTTCTAAATCAAATTCTTGCAGCAGTAGTATCTAATGTATTAGCCTTGGTTTGGATTCTTTTTTAGCTAATAAATATTTTAGAGCTGTATGGTCTGAGTACACTACCACCTTAGTACCAAGTAAATAGGCTCAGAATTTATCCAGAGCAAAAACAATAGCAAGAAGCTCTTTTTCAGTAGTAGTGTTATTAGACTGAGCAGCGTCTAAGGTCTTAGACACACAAGCAATTACAAAGGATCCTTACCTTCGCGCTGAGCCAGCACCGCTCCTACTGCATGGTTGGAGGCATCACACATAATCTCAAATGGCTGGCTCCAGTCTGGTCCTTTCACAATTGGAGCTTGAGTCAGGGCGATCTTCAGCTTATCAAATGCTTGCATGCAATCCTCACTGAACTTGAACTCAATATATTTCTGCAGCAATCTGGATAAAGGCAATGCTACCTTACTGAAGTCCTTAATGAATCTCCTGTAGAAACCTGCATGGCCAAGGAACGAACGGACTTCCCTCACGGAGGAGGGGTAAGGTAAACTAGAAATGACATCTACCTTTGCTGGATCTATAGAGATACCAGTATTAGACACAACATGTCCTAGTACAATACCTTGTTTTACCATAAAGATACATTTTTCAAAATTCAATACAAGGTTTGAACTAACACACTTGTCTAATACTCTAGATAAACTATCCAAGCAAAGGTTAAAGGAATCACCATACACACTAAAATCATCCATGAAAACTTCCATACAGTTTTCAATGAGATCTGAAAAGATACTCATCATGCATCTTTGGAAAGTAGCCGGTGCATTACATAAGCCAAAAGGCATCCTTTTGTATGCATACGTTCCAAAGGGACATGTAAAAGTAGTCTTCTCCTGATCTTCAGGAGCTATATGGATTTGAAAGTAACTTGTATAACCATCTAAAAAATAGTAATGGGATTTACCTGATAGGCGATCAAACATCTGATCAATAAATGGCAAGGGGTAATGATCCTTGCGAGTGGCATGGTTGAGACGCCTATAGTCAATGCAAACCCTCCATGAATTTTACACTCTAGTTGTCAATAGCTCTCCATGCTCATTCTTTACTGTTGTGACTCCAGGCTTCTTGGGCACCACTTGTACTGGACTGACCCATTCACTGTGTGAGATGGGGTAAATGACATCTGCTTCAAGTAGCCTGGTCACTTCTTTCTTGACAACTTCTAAGATGGTGGGATTCAATCTTCTTTGGGGTTGATGGACAGGCTTTGATCCCTCTTCTAAGTATATTCTGTGTTCACAAACCTGAGGGTTGATGCCTACTATATCTGCCAAGCTCCACCCAATTGCTTTCTTATGTTTTCTCAGCACACTAAGCAGCTGTTCTTCCTGTTGGGAAGTGAGTTCCCTTGCAATGATAATTGGGAACTTCTGATTATCCTCAAGGTAAGCATACTTAAGGTGTGGAGGAAGGGGCTTTAATTCCAATTTCTTTTCATGGCTAGGTTCTGGATCATCCGGGGCAAGTGATAATGGCAAAGTGTCCTCATTGTGTTCAGAAGGTGTCCCCACACTTGGACCTTTCTCCATGTGCTTATCTTCTATTTCTTTTTGGTGAACTTCAGCTACAGCTTCATTAATAATGTCGCACTGGAAGATAGAATGATCTTTCGGAGGGTGCTTCATAGCTTCATTTAAACTGAAACTCACTGCTCTGCCATCTATCTCAAAGGAGTAAGTTCCTGAGAATGCATCCAGCTTGAACTTCGAAGTCTTCAGGAATGGTCTTTTAAGCAGGATTGATGATGGTCTTCCTGAGTCATTAGGGGACATTTCCAAGATATAGAAGTCAATGGGAAATGTGAGCCCCTTAATGCTCACTAATACATCTTCAGCAATTCCAACTACTGTAATAATGCTTTTATCTGCTAACACAAAATGAGCTGTCGATCTTTTTAAGGGAGGGAGCCTTAAAGTATCATATATAGACAATGGAATTATACTAACACACGCTCCTAAATCACACATGCAATCAAAAAATATTACACCTCCAATGGTACAGTTAACCATGCATGAACCTGGATCACTAATGTAATAATGCTTTTATCTGCTAACACAAAATGAGCTGTCGATCTTTTTAAGGGAGGGAGCCTTAAAGTATCATATATAGACAATGGCATTATACTAACACACGCTCCTAAATCACACATGCAATCAAAAAATATTACACCTCCAATGGTACAGTTAACCATGCATGGACCTGGATCACTACCTTTTTCAGGTATACCTCCCATTAAAGCAGATATAGAACTACCTAAAGGAATAGTTTCTAATTCATTAATTTTATCTTTATGTATGCATAAATCCTTCAGAAACTTTGTATATTTAGGTACCTGCTGAATGACATCAAAAAGGGGAACGGTTACCTCGACCTTTTTAAAAATTTCTACCATTTTGGGATCAAGTTCCATCTGCTTTCTAGACTTCTTTGCAAGGTATGGAAATGGGATAGGAAGGGCGCCACTTGTAGCTTCTACTTCCTTTGGTTCTCCATTCCTTTGCTAAGCTACTTCTTCTTCAACCTTGTCTTGTACTTTCTCTTCCTCTTCAGCATCTTCCACTTCTACCATATCCTCAACAAGGGTGTGTTCTAGTGGGCTTGGCTCCTCCTGATTCCTCTCTTACAGTGTGTTTTCGGACATCAAAGTGATGGCATTGATGCCACCCTTGGGATTAGGTAGGGGTTGAGAAGGAATTCCACTAGAGCTTGAAGTTTGGTTGGTGGAAGCAGGTAATGAATCTATCCAGGAGACAAGAGCTTGTAAAGTGGCATTCAGACCATTTAGAGTAGAGTTCAGTGTAGTCTGCATGTCTTGTTGTCCTTGTGTAAGAGAACGAAGCATCTCGTCATTTGATGAGGAAGTAGGATAAGTGATCTGTGGGACCTGTTGTTGGTTGTGCTGGGATCCTTGGGACTGTCGTAGGTGAGGTGCTCTGTAAGGCTGGTTCTGATTCTGCTGTCGGTTGTTGTTATTCCACCTCTATTTTCCATTGTTATCTCTGCCTCCTCTGTTATATTTGTCCCTCCAGCCATGGTTAGAATTATCTCTCCAACCCTGGTTGGAGTTGTCCTACCACCCTTGGTTATAGTTCTCACCTTGGTTGTAGTTTCTGCCTTGTTGATTGTATCCTTGATTCGGGCGGTCATAGAAGTTATGAGTTGCTGCCACAGTGTTATTTTCTTGTTAGAGCTACGGACATTCATCAGTATAATGATTATAATCAGCACAAATTCTGCATACTCTTTGTGGGACCAACTGTTGGCTTTGTTGTGGTGGGAGAGACTGAGCTTATTGTTGATTTAACTACATCTGCTTCAGTAGGTTGGTCATTTCACATATACTCTGTGTAAGAGCAATAGTCTCACTGCTAGAGGAAACCTCTGCAACAGCTTTTGAGTGGTTGTTCCTGTGCCTGTAATTCCTGGTGGACTCAGCTAAGTCGCGGATCAGTTGCCATGCTTCATCTGCGGTCTTGTACATTTTCAGAGAACCATTACTAGCACCATCCAGTGTAGTTATATCCCGAGGCTTCATGCCTTGAGTGAAGTAGCTGATCAACACTATCCTGTCAATCATGTGATGGGGGCATGCGTCCAGAAGGTTCTTAAAACGCTCCCAGTACTCATAGAGAGTCTCCGATTCACCTTGAACAATACAGGAGATCTCTTTCCTCAATCTATCTGTAACTTCAGCTGAGAAATATTTTTCCAAGAATTCTCTCCCTCGCCTTTCCCTCAAGAGAAAACGGGAAGGCAGTTAACAGAATAGAAGTTTCATTTGCACCATGACGCCTAACAGTAAAACAGGATGTCTGAAAATCCCTTAGGTGCTTGATAGGCTCCTGAGTAGGTAAGCCATGAAACTTAGGCATCAAGTTGATTAGTGCAGTCTTTAGTTCAAAATCTGCAGCCAGAGTCGGGTGATGCACTTGATACGGCTGCAGTGTAAAATCTGGGGCTCCATCTTCCTGGAGAGTAATCCTCCTAGGTGCTGCCATTCTATCTGCACGTGAAACAACTGAATCAATAGTAAAGGAGCTTGTTTCGCTCTCAGATGGTGAGTCAAATTCGCCCTCAGATGAGACTGGTGAATCGATAACAATCACTTCACCACCCTCAGAGGCTAACCGACGTTGAGCTCGCCTAATACGTGAAATAGTTCTTTCAATTTCAAGATCAAATGCAGTTAAGCTCGGATCAGCCAGTGAGCTCGTCATTCAATGAGAAAAACATATAGCTCATGGTAACAAAATAAATAAAAAAATAAAATATGCAAATAAAAAAAATATGTACACTAATTAATAATCTAGCACACTATTGCAACTCCCCAGCAACGGCGCCAAAAATTGATGCGTGGCGTAAGTCGGCTAATTAAGAAATCAATAAAGGGAATACGTTGTGAGTATAGTTCTTAACTAGCTAAGATCCGCCTCATCAATTTAGAAAAGTTGTCACAAAAGTTTAGAATAAAAATACTGGGAGTATGAGTCCCAGGTCTTCTCCCAACGAGTTGCTAAAAAGGGTGCTAATTTATTAATCAGGAAATTCCAAGAGATTTTTTAGAGTTGAATGACAGAAAATAATTAATGGTAATTAAAAGAAAATTATATATTCTAATTAAAAAGCCTTGACTGGGGGAATGATTAATTAGAAGTTCTATCCTTGTTGAAATTTTCTCAAGTGTAGTATAAAGAGGTTGTTATTTTCACTTAGTTAACCCTTACTAAATAAAGGAAAGTCAAGTGACTGAGCTAACTCTTATTCGCAAATCATAGTCCTCTCTCTTGGGAAGGTCTAGCGTTAGTAAATACAGAATTAGCCAACAACTTCCAATTTAACTAAGCACTTCAGCATTCTAATTCAAGTGTCTCCTCTTAATCAACCCCCATGTCAAGTAGGGAATCTACTCCATTGACATGAATGTAACGCTCATAAGAATATAAGAAGAAGACATGATAAATTAAATAAAATAAAGCTTGAAAATTAATTAAAGATAAAAGTAATCCTTTGCATTAAATAAATTCAAAATAATCCAATTACCACTCTAAACATGAATTAAGAATATGGAATAAGTAAAAGAGTAAGTAAGGAAACAAACTAGAATGGTATCTTCAACGGAGGTGATGACTCTTCAATATCCAAAAGCAAAAGCATAAAACTAATAAACTATGAATGTAAAGAAAACCTAGAGGAAGAGTAATTTCTCTCTAGATTCAGATCTAAAAACTAAAAACTATCCTAATGAGAGTGTGTGTCAAGTCTCTGCATGTTCTCTGGCTTTAGTCTATGTTTCTGGGCCAAAAACTGGGTCAAAACGCAGCCCAAAATCGCCCCCAGCATTTTCTGTTAATTCTGCAGATCGCGCATGTCATGCGTACGCGTCAGTCACGCGTACGCGTCGCTGGTCATTTTGGTGTGTCACGCGTTCGCGTCAAGCACGTGCACGCGTCATCTTATAAGACTCTAATCCATGTGTACGCATCAGGCACGCGCACGCGTCACTGCAAATTTCTCCATATTGTGTGCACGCGTCAGCCATGCGTGCGCGTCGATGCTCACTGGTCATCTCCTTAGTTTCTTGTGTTCCTTCCATTTTTACAAGCTTCCTTTCCATTCTCTAAGCCATTCCTGCCTTATAAAGCCTGAAACACTTAACATACGGATCACGGCATCGAGTGGTATAAAGGAGAATTAAAATACACAAATCAAAGATCTCTAGGAAGCAAGTTTTCAACCATAGAACAAACTTAGGAAGGAATTGTAAAATCATGCAAATACAAGATAAACCATAAAATAGTGGTTTATCAGGCATTTCCAAGAGAAAGCATCAACAAATGGGAGCATCTAGTAAACAAGTTCCTAGTCAAGTTCTATCCTCCCCAAAGGATTATCAGACTCAAAACAGAGGTCCAGACATTCACTCAGATGGATGGAGAGTCATTGTATGATGCCTGGGAAAGATACAAAGCTTTACTCAGGAAGTGTCCACCAGAGATGTTCAATGAATGGGATAAACTTCAAAACTTCTATGAGGGATTGACATTGAAAGCTCAAGAGGCACTTGACTACTCAGCAGGAGGTTCATTACAACTTATGAAGATAGCTGAGGAGGCCCAGAACCTCATTGACACTGTAACAAACAACCAATACTTTTATGGTCATCAAAGGCAATGCCAACCTGCTCAAAGGAAGGGTGTACTGGAGCTGGAAGGTGTGGATACCATCCTAGCTCAAAACAAGGTGATGCATCAACAGATTCAATAACAGATGGAGATGATGGCCAAGAGGATTGATGGTCTTCAAGTTGCAGCAGTGAACACTCCTAATCAACCATCATGGGGGTAAAATGAGGAGCTCTATGAAGAGCAGCAGCAAGAGCAAGTCAATTATATGCACAACCAAGGAGTTAATCAGAATGAATTCCATGGAGATACCTACAACTCATCCTGGAAGAACCACCCCAATTTGAGGTGGGGAGATAATCACAATCAAAACCAACAGCCTTGGCAGAGGAACTCAAACCAAAACAATTCCAGAAACACAAACCATCAAAACCATCAAAACACTAACCAAAACCAATACAGAAAACCACAAAACAATCAACCTCAATCCAACTACTATCCACCCAACAACCCATCCAATGCCCAAAATAACTATCATCCACCCTCAACATCCCATAATCAACCACAACCACCCCAAGAATCTCAAAGGATCTCCAACATGGAAATACTAATGAAAAAGATGATGAAACATCAAGAGCTAACCAGCAAGAACCATAAAGCTTCAATGCAGAATCTATAGAGGCAAATTTACCAATTATCCAAGCAAACAGTGGCTGAGAGACCAACCAATGCACTACCAAGTGACACCATTCCCAACCCCAAGGAAGAATGCAAGGCAATCCAATTAAGAAGTGGAAGAACTTTGGTGAATGACAAAGAAGCCACCAAGAAGCCAACAGAGGATGACAAGACCAACAGTAAAGAGCAAGTGATACTTAAAGACAAGCAAGAGCAAGAGAAGCTAAAGGAAAAAGAGGAACAGCCACAATCCTCAAAGAAAGGAAAGCAAATCATGGAGGAATCATCACAAGAATAGAGGAAGATGGTGAAGCCATACACTCCTTCTATTCCATATCCTCAAAGATTGAAGAAAGAGATCAAAGACCAACAGTTCCCCAAGTTCCTAGAGGTGTTTAAGAAGCTGGAGATCAATATTTCACTTGCTGAAGCATTGGAACAGATGCCTCTGTATGCAAAATTTCTAAAGGAGCTCATCAACAAGAAAAGGAGCTGAAATGAGAAGGAGACAGTCATGTTAACCCAGGAATGTAGTGCTGTCATTCAAGAAGGCATCCCACCAAAGCTTAAAGACCCTGGGAGCTTCTACTTGCCCTGTACTCTTGGTAACATAGTCATTGACAAGGCACTGTGTGATTTGGGATCCAGTATCAACCTAATGCCTATGTCTATGATGAGAAGGCTGTGTATAGAAGAAGCGAAGCCTACACAAATGTCATTGGAGCTAGTGGATAGATCTCTGGTGACTCCCAAAGGGTTGATTGAAAATCTCTTGATCTGAGTAGGGAAATTTATATTTCCAGCAGACTTTGTAATTTTGGACATAGGAGAAGAGGGGAATGACTCTCTGATATTAGGAAGACCTTTCCTGGCCACAACAAGAGCCATTATTGATGTGGAACAAGGAGAATTGACTTTAAGGGTAAATGATGAGAAGATCACTTTGAATGTTTTCCAAGAAGTACAACATACTGTTGAAGAGAAAAATTGCATAAGGGTTGAAGAAGAAGATTTACAGTGGAAAGAAAAACCCAATGAAGAGATCATCAGCTCACCTGTAAAGCAAGAGATGGACAATGGAGAAGAAAAAGAGGGTAAGGGACATGTGAAGGGTGAGAAGAAAAGGCAGGAAGGGATTGAAGATTTGATTATTGAGAAGGAGGTTCCTGCCATAAAACCTGTTGCAAAGAAAGAAGGACAAGTGAAGAAAGGAAACAGGAATAAGAAAAGGGTTCCAAAAGGGTGGAAGAACAAGAAGATACCAACTGAAGGATTTTCAAAAGGGGACAAAGTGAGATTGATATACCAGCAGTTGGAGACAAATCCACAAACTGATGATTACTACACCATCAACAAGATACTCTCACTGGAGCATGTAGAGATTGACCATCAACGCACAGGAAGAAGGCTCACAGTAAGAGGAGACAAATTGAGGCACCACAATCATCAACCACCCTAACAAAGGACCAATGTCAAGCTAGTGACAATAAAAGAGTGCTCCATGGGAGGTAGCCCATGATTTAAGATTCTTGTTTTTGCCTTAATTTCAATAACTAAGGGTTTTTCTAGCATAAGTTTGAGCTCTCATGAGTGGATTTGATAACTGCACACATCATTTTGAAGCATATGTTTGACTCCTAAGTTTGGTGTGCCTAAAGGCACTTCAAATTAGCCTTTCATGCATAAATGATCATAAAAACAACTTAAGATATATACTCATTCTTTCTGTTTAAGTATATAGCCAAACCTTAAGTTTGGTATCTGTATATGCTATGAATTTTAAGAAAGTCATTTCTACTCAAGGGCTCAAATTCATGAATAGATAAACCATACATTGCATCAAATTCATGATAAGGGAGCTTTATGCAAATGCTGTGAGGTCAATCAAGGAGAGCCCTCCCTATAAGAGTTATGTTAGGGGGGTTGAGGTAGATTTTAGCCCATCATCCATCATGAGAGTCTTGCAGATAAGAGTAATAACCTATGGAGAACCCAGCTTTGATGACATAATGCAGGGTGAAAGTGATCCTGATGAGATACTAAATGGCTTATGCTTTGAAGGCAAAGATTAGGAAAGGGACTCAAAAGGAAATCCAAGCTACTTGAGGAGAATAGATCTCATACCTGAAGCTAAAGGGTGGTACGAGATAGTGAGAAGATCCATCCTTCCCACTGCAAATACATCTGAGGTTACAATCAAGAGGGCAATTCTAACATATTGCATACTTAGGGGAGGAGAAGTCAATGTCCCACAGCTCATTGTAGATAGCATTCAAGAGATAGCTGAGGATACTAGTAAATCAAGTAGACTTAGTCACCCAAGAACTATTTTGAGGCTGTGCAAAAGAGTAGGAGTACTCTTTGAGGATGAAAATACTGAGAAGGTAAAAGGAAGCAGAGGGGTCACCAAACAAAGCATGGAAAGTGTCGCTAATGACACTGATAATCAGCAAGAGAGGAGAGCTCAAGGAAGAAGGAGGAGACCACAAGTGGAGGGGGAACAAGCTCCTGGTGCAATGGACCTAAGCCAAATGCAACGAGCCATTGAAGAAATGTCTCAACAATACATGAGAGCACAGGAGTAACAACAGGAGCAATACTTGAAACAACAGGAGCAATACTTGAAGCAACAAGAGCAATATTTGAAGGATTGTGAGCAACAAGAGCACTGGCAGCAGCAAATGATAGAGAAGCAGGAAAATTTCCAGCTCAAAATGTTGGATCAACAGAGAGAGTTTCAAGCAAGAATTCTTGAAGGTCAAAGGGAACAATCAACAAACTTTCAAGAATCATCTAATGGATTGTTCCTACGACAAGCCAAGTATGGGGAGTACACCCAAAATCTTTACCAATGGAAGAAGATATATCATACGATTGGAGAGCATAGAAACTTGGACAGAATGGAGTATGATATAGAAACTCAATCAAAATTGGACTATTTAGTCCATAGCATGCTAGCATTAAACCAACAGATCAAGCCATTTGCTCAATGCCAAGAATTGGTAGACCATCAGAGAGCAAAAGCCCACAAAAATATAGTACATATGCAACAAGGATTGAAGGATGCTGGGCTTTGGGGTCAAGTAGACCAAATTTGGGATCGTAGGTGCCCTGTTGAAGAACCCCAAGAAAGAAACAAGAAGAAGAAGAAAGGAGAATCAAGCAGAGGGAAAGAGCACGACAACTAGAGGTGGTGGAGTCCTTTTTATAGCTTTAAATTAATTAAGGATGATGCATATCTGAAACATGATATGCTTCCAAATATTTTATATTCTGCACTTTCATATCTTGAGTAGTTTTCTTGTTAGAATCTGCATTATGCTTGTTATCACTCATTTGCTTTAAATTCATGTTTTGTTTCCCTTTTAGCATCAATAAGAGAAAATGTTTGAAATATAAAGTGATTGTCCAATGTTGTAGGAATTAGAATAAATATTTGTGGTGGTAATTGCTTGATTAAGATGATAAGCTCAATAATAAAAGCTGCATAATAGAGTGTTCTTTGTAGTGTGAACCTGGTTGCTGTCATAAAACCTTTTATTAATGAAATTCCCTGAAAAACAAAGCAAAGTAAGAAAGAAAAAGAAAAGAAAAGCCAAGAATTGGCAAAGAAACAAACAATAAGGCTAGACACCAATAGCTTGGACCTTAGGACATATGTCTATGATGCTTTTTGTACTAGGATATGCTTGGACAATTAGGTTCTGAGGAGTATTTTAAAACTTGGTAACTTGGATTAACTAATCTGGGATTACCAACTAAAAGTCCATTATCAAGAGCAACCTAGCTACAAAGCATTTAGTGATCCAAAGAGATGCTGGGCATCAATGTTCCTAAGAGGATTTGTGAGCCAAGTGTCTGTAGTAAAGAAGTGTTGAGCAAAATTGAGCCAAAAGGATGCTGCAACACTTGACACTGAGTTATCATTGAGAAATAAGCTTTCTAAGCAAAAAAAGGAAGGGAACCATCAAAAAGCAAGGCATTATGACAGCAACTCTAGTGAATCCTCAAAGAAACATTTCCTATCTATCAGCAAAGAATAAGTGAGCTGCATTTTTGTCTGCATAAAACCCCATGGTTCAAATTCTATTATCTGCTAAATAAGGACCTATATACTTCTCTGTTTCATTTCATTTCTTCTCATGTTTAGTGCTTGCTTAGGGAAAAGCAAGATTTAAGTTTGGTGTTGTGATAACAAGTCATCTTATGCTAGTTTTACAAGCATTTTTCATTAGTTTTTATTAGGTTTTATGCACTTTCTTGCACAATAAATAAGTAATTGGAGTGGATTTTAATGATTATCTTGAATCAATCAAACATCGTGTATTTTACACAAAATCATAGGCTTTATGCTAGAATTAATTGATTTTATAAATGATGCAAAGATCTTGTGATTTTGGTGAGGCTTTGATGTATTTGTTTGGTTGATGATAGGTGAAAAGATAAAGGAAAAGAAGGAGAAAGCACAAACTAAGCTCAAACAGAGGAAAGAAAGATTTTTTGGCGCACTTTGAAGTTTGAGAACGCTTTAGACCTTAGGCCACGCTTTTAAAAGCGTGGCCCATGACATTGAAGCATGGGGTTCACAAGGGAACTAACCAAACCAAGGCATGAGCGTTCAAGCAAGTGAACGCTACGTTCACTTTAGTGAACATTTTCGTGACACTCAATCAAAGGAAGCTGGGCTCAAAGCAAACAAGGGGTAGCGTTTGGAAATTAGAACGTAGCGTTCTCTTGAAGAAGAAGCTCCTAGAAGGCAACGTTTGCGCCAACGTTTACCTCAAACGTGAGGTCAAACGTTGGCGCCTAAAAGGAAGAAAAATGGCACTCTTGGAAGGGCAACGTTTGCGCCAACGTTTGCCTCAAACGTGAGGTCAAACATTGGCGCCTAAAAGAGGAGAGTTGGAGCTTCTGGGCAGCGACGTTTAAGCCAACGTTTGCCTCAAACGTGAGGTCAAACGTTGGCTACATTTTGGCAAGAAAGAGCATGGAAGAGCACCCCTGATTGATGAGTTAGATGAGCCACGTTTGTGCTAACATTTGCCTCAAACATTGGGCCAAACGTTGGCCAAAAAGAGAGCCTGGGGTGATCCACGTTTGAGCTCACGTTTGACCTCAAACGTTGAGCCAAACGTGGAGGACAGCAAATGGACTTGGCTGCATAATTTGACACAAGTGACGTTTGAGTCAACGTTTGCCTCAAACGTTGGCTCAAACATGAATGGTTCATGGCCCGGTTCACTAATGGATTTCTTCCCAACACCAAAAGCAATCAACGGAGGCTACTATCAACCCAATTCCATCAAGACTAAAGGCCCAATTCAAGGCTTAATGATCATTTGAAGAAAGTGTATAAATAGCTTAGGATTTGAAGTTTCAAGAGAGCTTCCTTTTTAGAATTTTCAATACTTGCAGTAAAGAGCTCACCTTAGTAGTTGCTTTTAGAATTTGAGAGTTCCTGGGAAGGAGAATTGAATTCTCTTCCTCTGGGTTGTTTTTTGTTTTCTTTTCTACACACTTTGTCTGAGTCTTGAGTGTTGAGAATTGAAGGAATTCTGTTTCAATCTCACCTTGAGATCTCTCTGTTATGATTTACTGCATCATTGAGAATTAGCAATTTCACTTCTTTTCTTCTACTACTGGATCTTTACTTTTCTTGCAATTAAATTCTCAATTTGGATCTAGGAAGGTATTGAGATCTAGACTTGGTTATCTAGTCTCTTGGGTCCTGAGATCTGGAGTTTTCTTGAACGCTTCTTCAAGCAATTTACGTTTCCAGTTGAGATCCGTTTCATTTTAATTCCTCTTTTACTTCTCTACTTGTTGAGATTTACTTATCTCTATTTAATTTCTGCAAATCCAATTCCCAATTCCCTTTACAATTCAAGCCATTTACATTTCTTGCACTTTAAGATTCTGCAATTTACATTTCTTGTGATCTAAGTTTCTGCAATTTATATTACTTGCACTTTAAGATTCAGCTTATTTACTTTCTTTGCTCTTTAATTTTCTGCAATCTACCCCTCTCCCTTTATTTTCCATGCAATTTAAATTCTGGTAATCACAAATCACTCAACCAAATTTTGATTCGCTTGACTAAATCAACCACTAAACTAAAATTGCTCAATCCTTCAATCCCTGTGGGATCGACCTCACTCACGTGAGTTATTATTACTTGATGCGACCCGGTGCACTTGCCGGTGAGTTTTGTGTCGGATCGTTTTCCGCACATCAAGTTTTTGGCGCCGTTGCGGGGATTGAATAGATTGACAATGATTAAGTGAGGTGGTAGTTTAGATCAAGCACTTTTTCTTTTCTGTTTCTCTAATTTTTGACTGACACACTAACTGTTTGAAATTTTGCTTAAACTAAACTTCATTCTAGCAATAGATTGAAGTGTTACTGGTGGTGTTTCTTTTGTTTTGTTTGTATGTCAGGTACAGGGAGATCCATTTTTGTTTTATCTGAAACTGACCAGAGAACTCTTAGAAGGTTAAGAAGAGCTGAAAGAGGGAAAAATATTGTTGGAGAGGAAGAATCTGAGGAAGAATATCACGAGATGGAAGGAGATCCATCTAATCCAGGAGGAGGGGTTAACAATAACCCACAGCAGAGGAGAGTACTGGCCTCCTATACCTTTGCAAACGCTAGACATTATGGGAGCAGCATTCTCACCCCTAATGTCAATGCAAATAACTTTGAGCTGAAGCCACAACTCATCACATTGGTCCAAAACAACTGCTCATTTGGGGGAGGACCATTGGAGGATCCAAATCAACATCTATCCACCTTCTTAAGGATTTGTGACACTGTCAAATCCAATGGCGTGAATCCTGAAACCTACAAGCTTCTGCTGTTCCGGTTCTCATTAAGGGACAAGGCCGCACAATGGCTTGAAACTTTTCCCCAAGGAAGTATCACTAGTTGGGATGACTTGGTGACCAAATTTCTAGCCAAATTCTATCCACCTCAAAGAGTCATCAGGCTGAAAACCAAGGTGCAGACATTTACACAATTAGATGCCGAATCCTTGTATGAAGCATGGGAGAGGTACAAAGCCTTAATCAGAAAGTGTCCTCCAGAGATGTCCAATGAATGGGACGTGCTGCAAAATTTCTATGAAGGTCTGACATTGAAATCTCAAGAGGCATTAGATCATTCTACTGGAGGTTCACTACAACTAATAAAAACTGCTGAGGAAGCCCAAAATCTTGTGGACATAGTGGCCAACAATCAATATTTCTTTGCTCATCAAAGAAACCGCCAATCATCACAAAGGAGAGGAGTAATGGAGTTAGAAGGAGTAGACTCAATCTTGGCTCAAAACAAGATGATGCAGCAGCAAATTCAACAATAATTTGAGCAAATGGCCAAGAGGATTGATAGCCTCCAGGTTGCAGCAGTTAACACAAGCCAACCATCATCCACATGGGTGCAAAATGAAGAAACTCAAGAGGAGCAGCAGCAAGAACAAGTCCAGTACATGCACAACCAAAATTCTGGACAGAATGAAGTGTATGGTGACACATACAATCCATCCTGGAAGAACCACCCAAACCTCAGATGGGGAGATAATCACAACCAGAACCAACAACCATGGCAGAGGAACTCAAACCAAAACACTTCCAGAAACAACCAAAACCACAACCAGCAGCAAACTAACCAAAACCCTTACAGAAAACCTCAAAACAACTACCCCAATCCCAACCATTACCAATCCAATAACCAACCCACCAATCAAAATACCCACCATCCACCACCCACATCTCACAACCCACCACAAGCATCATCTGAATTTCAAAGACTCACTAACTTGGAAACCTTGATAGACAAAATGTGGAAACACCAAGAAATGACAACCAAGAACCATGAAGCTTCCATGAAGAACCTAGAGAGACAGATTGGGCAAATCTCCAAGCAGATTTCTGTTGAGAGACCATCAAGTTCCCTGCCAAGTGACACAATTTCAAATCCTAAAGAAGAATGCAAGGCAATACAGTTAAGAAGTGGGAGAACATTGATGAGTAACAAAGACACTACAAGGAAGCAAATGGAGAACAGCAAAAGGCCAATAGAGGGGGAAAAGCCAACACACGCAGAGGAAGCCGATGGTGATGATGTAATGGCAAGCAAGCAAACTGCAAGGCAAGCTCAAGAAAGGGAGGAACAATTAAAAATTTCAAGAAAGGGGAAGGAAGTAATTGAAGAACCAACCAAGGAACAAAGGCAACAAGCAGAGAAGAACTTTGTACCTCCACTACCATACCCTCAGAGGTTCAGTAAAGAGACTAAGGACCAACATTTTCATAAGTTCCTTGAGACTTTCAAGAAACTAGAGATCAATATACCCCTAGCTGAGGCACTTGAGCAAATGCCCTTGTATGCCAAGTTTATGAAGGAGCTACTCAACAAGAAGAGAAGTTGGCAAGAAAAAGAAACTATCATGCTCACTGAAGAATGTAGCGCTGTGATCCAGATGGGTATCCCAACAAAGCTCAAAGACCCAGGGAGTTTTGTAGTCTCATGCACCATAGGCAAGATAACATTGGAAAATGCCTTATGTGATCTAGGTGCCAATATCAACTTAATGCCTCTATCATTGATGAGAAAGCTTGCTATAGAAGAAATCAAACCCACCAGAATGTCACTAGTAATGGATGATAGATCAATCAAGACACCCAATGGAATTGTGGAAAATTTACTAGTGAAGGTTGGAAAGTTTATCTTCCCTGCAGACTTTGTAATCTTAGACACGGAAGGGGAAGAAAACAACTCAATCATCTTGGGAAGACCATTTCTAGCTACAGCAAGAACCACTATTGATGTAGAAAAGGGAGAAATGACCTTCAGGGTGCATAATGAGCAAATGGTAATCAATGTCTTCAAATCAATGCAACACTCCTCTGAGCAAGAGAACTACATGAATGTGGATATGATAGAAGGGCTGGTAGAAGTTATGTTTGAGGACAACTATTTGGAGCATCAGGAAGAACAAGAAGAGGAAGTGGTAGAAATATATATTGAAGACAAGAAAGAGGATAAATCAAAACAAGAGTTGAAGCCTCTCCCTCCTGATGACATGTCATCATGTCATGTTTTTCTATGCCTTTTTCCTTTGTTTTCAATAGGTTTTATGCACTTTCTTGAGCCATAAGCAAGCCAAGTGGGTAGATTTTCATGCTTCCTTTGATTTAATCAACCATGTATGAATTCATGCTATTTCATGAGGTTTTATGCTAAAATTGTCACAT
Source organism: Arachis ipaensis (assembly GCF_059453495.1). Lineage (NCBI taxonomy): Eukaryota > Viridiplantae > Streptophyta > Magnoliopsida > Fabales > Fabaceae > Arachis > Arachis ipaensis. The sequence goes on from NC_142438.1 coordinate 74,717,563, forward strand.
ATTATGAAAGAATGAATATCTCATGATTTTGAGCATAGCTTTGATGTGATTGGTTGATTAATGATAGGTGAAGAAGGCTTGGAGAAAGGGTGAAGCAAGAAGGAATGGCTAGAAGTGAAGAGAGGACAAAGGAATAAGTGAAATTGAACCAGGAAGCATGAAGTTAGCCCCAACGTTAGCCCCCTAACTTGGAGGCTAACGTTGGAACTTGAATTTTCCTCCCTGGCCATCCAACGTTTGTGCCAACGTTAGCCCCCTAACTTGGAGGCTAACGTTGGAACATGAAGACAAAGGGAGAAGGGCCAACGTTAGCCCCAACGTTAGCCCCCTAACTTGGAGGCTAATGTTGGAACTTGAGAAGATCTCCCCTGGGCACCAACGTTTGCGCCAACGTTAGCCCCCTAACTTGGAGGCTAACGTTGGCGCCACACACCACAAGGCATACAAGGGGTATACTTCCAACAAGAATAACTTGAGCTACAGAGCTCCAAATGAGGTGATTCAAGAAGCATTGGAAAGTAGGAATCAAGAGCTTTCCAAGCATATATGGCACTGCATGGTGGACACTAAAATTGAGGGAGAAAACTGCCCCACAATGTGCATAAACGAACATGGTGGCAACCTGCAGTGAGGCCAACTGACCTCTGCACCTTCAAAGGAGTATACCTCGAGCTGTAGAGCTCCAATTAATGTGCTCCCAACGGCATTGGAAAGTAGACATCCAGGACTTTCCAACAATGTATAATAGTATGGGGTGGACATTACATTTGAGCCTCCAGAACTGGCGTTTTCGCCAACGTTTGAGGGCTAACGTTACCTCAAACGCTGCACACCAAAGCCAGCGACCATGCCCTCTTCAAATGATCATAACTTGAGTTGTAGATGTCCAATTGAAGTGATTCCAAGTGGGTTAGAAAGCTGACATTCAGAGCTTTCCAACCATATATGATAGTCTATATTGGGCATAAAATTGGCAACATGACAAGAGAACAAAGTTGGCGCCATAAATGTGCATAAGGGAGGCCAACGTTAGGGTCAAAGTTAGACCCCTAACGTTGGCACCAACGTCCATACCAGCAGATTGTGTTTGCTGATGTGAAAAGTTGGAGCCAAAGTTAGACCCTAACTTTGGCTCAAACTTTAGGTCCAACTTTGGCTAACCTCAAACCCGGTTCAATTGGTTCACTTTGGTTCTTCTTCAAACTTCAAGAGCAATCAACCAAGGCCTCTTTCAACCCAATTCCATCAAGAGCAAAGGCCCAATTGACACCACTCAGAGGCACAAGAGATAGTTAGAATAGAAATTTTATTTTAATTGTAATTTGTTTTGAATTTCATTTTCATTTTGTAAAAATGCCTATAAATAGGCATCTGTTTCATATTTGTGAGGAGGCTGGCTCCACTAGGGAGTACTAGGATTCGAGAACTCTCTCTTTAATTTTCTTTTCTTTGTTTTTGAGTCTTGGGTGGAGAATTGAAGGTGTTCTGTTTCATTCTCCCTCTGAGATTTCTCTCTGTTTACTTGCTGCATAATTTGAAGGAATTGTGATTTGAATCAAAACTCTCTTTACTGCTTTCCTCTCTATTTTCTTCTGCAATTATTCTCTGTTGGATCAAGGAAGGAATTGAGATCTAGACTTGGTCTCTAGTCTCATCCAACCCCTGAGATCTTCAACCTCTCGTTCAGATTTTGCAATTGAGCCAAGTTGCTTTCTGTTTTGATTTTTCAAGTGATTTTCCAAATCTGTTGAACCTGCTACATCTTTTACTTCTCTGTTGATTGCTATTTACACTTCCTTGTTTGCTTTCTTTAATTTCTCTGCACCCAATTCCCTTTACATTTGATGCAATTTACTTTTCTTGTCATTTAAGATTTTGCCAATTTACTTTTCTTGCAATTTAAGTTTCAATGCAATTTACTTTCTGCAACTTTAAATTCATTGTCCTTTACTTCCCGTTGGTTACAATTTCACACAATTCACATCAATGTTAGCTTGACTAAACTAATCACCCACTAAAGTTGCTTGATCCATCAATCCCTGTGGGATCGACCTCACTCCCGTGAGTTTTATTACTTGATGCGACCCGGTGCACTTGCCGGTTAGATTTGTGTGTTTTGGGAGAAATTTCTTTTTCACCAAAATACTCATCACCTCCTCACCTCAAATACGTGTTTCTTGGGGAAGCAGAAGCCTTACCAGTAATCATAAATTCCTCCTTGAACATGGAAGAGGAAGCAAAGTTGATTGAAGTATTAAAGGCTCATAAAGCAGCCTTGGGATGGACAATTGAGGATATCAAAGGCATCAGCCCTGCCATTTGTATGCATAAAATTTTATTGGAGGAAGAGTCAAAACCTGTGGTTCAACCTCAGAGAAGACTCAACCCAACCATGAAAGAGGTGGTTCAAAAAGAGGTGATGAAGCTATGGAATGCTGGAATAATTTTCCCAATCTCAGACAGCTCTTGGGTGAGTCCGGTTCAAGTTGTACCAAAAAAAGGAGGAATGACAGTCATCACCAATGAGAAGAATGAGTTGATCCCCACTAGGACAGTGACTGGGTGGAGAATGTGCATAGACTACAGGAGACTCAATGATGCAACAAGAAAAGATCATTTCTCTCTACCCTTCATTGATCAAATGTTAGAAAGACTAGCAGGCCATGCTTATTATTGCTTCCTGGATGGGTACTCTGGGTACAATCAAATAGTGGTGGACCCCAAGGATCAAGAGAAGACCTCCTTCACATGCCCATTTGGAGTTTTTGCCTATAGGAGGATGCCCTTTGGGCTGTGCAACGCCCCAGCCACTTTTCAAAGGTGTATGCTTTCCATCTTTTCCGATATGGTGGAAAAATTCTTAGAAGTTTTCATGGATGATTTTTCTGTTTTTGGCAATTCATTTAACACTTGCTTGCATAACTTAACCCTTGTTTTGAAAAGATGCCAAGAAACTAATTTAGTGTTGAATTGGGAAAAGTGCCATTTCATGGTTCCGGAAGGAATAGTTCTTGGGCATAAAGTATCATGTAAAGGTATAGAAGTTGATAAAGCTAAAATTGAAGTTATTGAAAAACTCCCTATACCTGTTAATGTGAAAGCAGTAAGGAGTTTTCTTGGACATGCTGGCTTCTACAGAAGGTTCATCAAAGACTTTTCAAAAATAGCAAAACCATTGAGCAATTTACTAATGAATGATATCCCCTTCATTTTTTATGACAACTGTAAACATGCCTTTGAAACTCTCAAGAGAAAGCTCATTACAGCACCAATCATCACACCCCCTGATTGGAATTTACCTTTTAAACTTATGTGTGATGCAAGTAACCTTGCTATTGGTGCTGTACTGGGGCAAAAGAAGGACAAATTACATCATGTCATATATTATGCTAGCAAGGTGTTGAATGAAACACAGAGAAATTATACCACCACTGAAAAAGAACTCTTAGCAATTGTATATGCATTTGATAAGTTTAGACAATACTTGATCGGTTCAAAAGTTATAGTATACACTGACCATTCTGCTCTCAAGTATTTAATGTCTAAACAGGATTCGAAGCCAAGGCTAATTAGGTGGGTGTTGCTGCAACAAGAATTTGATATTAAAGTGAGGGATAGAAAAGGGAGTGAAAATCAAGTAGCAGATCATCTATCAAGAGTGCCACAAGAAGCTAAGCAAGATAAACCACAGCAAGTAAATGAGAACTTCCCTGATGAACACCTCTTCCAAGTTCAACAAACACCTTGGTTTGCTGACATAGCAAACTACAAAGTAGGAAGGAAGATACCTCAAGAATTCTCCAAGCAACAAATGAAGAAACTACTCAATGAAGCAAGGAAGTTTTTGTGGGATGAACCTTTCTTATTCAAGAGATGCTCTGATGGGATGATTAGGAGGTGCATCCCTGAAAATGAAATGAAGGACATACTATGGCATTGCCATGGCTCAGCATATGGTGGACACTTTGGACTAGAGAGAACAGCTACAAAGGTACTACAGAGTGGGTTTTATTGGCCAACTATCTTCAAGGATGCCATAGAGTTCGTTCACCAATGCAATGAATGTCAAAGAGCTGGAGGATTGACAAGAAGGAATGAGATGCCTCAAAATTTTATCTTGGAAGTGGAGCTGTTTGACCTATGGGGCATTGATTTCATGGGACCCTTTCCCCCTTCCTACTCTTTTAGATATATCTTGGTGGCAGTAGAGTATGTCTCAAAGTGGGTGGAAGCCATAGCCACAACCACCTGTGATGCACAGATTGTTCTCCAATTCCTTAAGAAGCACATCTTCATAAGATATGGAGTGCCCAAGGGTCTTGTTAGTGATGGTGGTGGTCACTTTTGCAACAAACAGATGGAGAAACTCCTCTACAAATATGGAGTAATCCATAAAGTAGCCACACCATACCACCCTCAGACTAATGGCCAAGCTGAATTGGCAAATAGGGAGTTAAAGAAGATCTTAGAGAAAACAGTGGGAAGTACAAGAAAAGATTGGGCTAAGAAGCTAGAAGATGCATTATGGGCATACAGGACAGCTTTCAAAACTCCCATTGGCAAGTCACCCTTTCAGCTATTGTATGGCAAATCATGCCACCTCCCTGTGGAGCTTGAACACAAAGCTTTTTGGGCCACTAAACTCCTCAACCTTGATTCCCAAGCTGCAAGAGAGAAAAGGTTGTTACAACTAAATGAGTTGGATGAATTCAGGCTAGAAGCCTATGAGAGTGCCAAGATATACAAGGAAAGAGCTAAGAGATGGCATGATAAGAAGATCACAAAGAAGGAGTTCAAGCCAGGACAGCAAGTGCTCTTGTACAACTCAAGGCTTAAGATCTTCCCTGGCAAACTTAAATCTAAATGGACTGGTCCATATTTAGTGACAAAGGTATTTCCTTATGAAAATCTTGAGTTGCTAGATGAAGCTACACAGAATCATTTCACAGCAAATGGACACAGAGCAAAGCCTTACTTAGGAGGGCAATGGGACAAGGAAGAAAGAGTTTAGTATCTGAACTAAGCAAGCATGAAGGATGTCAAGCTAGTGACAATAAAAGAGCGCTTATTGGGAGGTAACCCAACCTGAGGTAGTATTCTTTTTATAGCTATTTTAATAAAAGGGTTAATTAGCTTTATCTATATTGCAAGAAGCTAAGTTTGGTGTTGCACACCAAAACAATATAAGGGAGAATGAAGGATTCTAAGTTTGGTGTTCCACCAAAATCTCATCATAAAACACATTCTCACTTTCTGCATAATGCTAGCTTCAAGCATTTAGATAAACTAGTTAACTATTTACTGTTCCATAGTTTTTGGTTTTATTATCTTTAGCATGGAAAAAGAATTTCACAGATAATTAATTTACTGCATGAGAGACATTGGCAAGGGACTAAGTTTGGTGTTCACACACACCAAAGTAAGTTCAAAAGCCCACAAGAAGGTCCTGCACACTAACTAGTTGTCTAAGGGCTTGAGAAACAAGCAACTTTCCTTTAATTCTGCAGGGATTCAAACACTTTCTCGGGAGGACTTCACACCATCAGTTGAGAGTAAGAAGAAGAAGCCACCAAAAGGTTGTATTGACACTAAACTCCATCAACATGCAATTTTTCAAAATTTAAAGTTTGAATATGCCTAGCTTAGCAGTAACTGTTAGTTCAGTAGTTGTGCATCTTGAATATTATTGTCAATAAGTGAGTTAGTCTAAGTGTGTGCTTGTGTGTTCACTTTCACTTAACTAATGCATGCTTTGTCCCCTGCATCCTTTCAATTCAATAAAAGAAATGTTTGAAGCATGAAGTAAGATGGTTCATCGTTAGCTAGAAGTCAAATAATAGTAAGTGGTGGCATGTATGTGTGATTGTGTGGCAACTCATTATTAGTGAATAAAAGGAATAGCTTGTTCTCTTTTTAAGAAGAAAGTAGTTCACTGTCTATGAATCTCAACAAAATAAAAGTCCTTGGGTGAAAAGAAAAACAAAAAGAGAAGAGAAAAAGCCAAAAGTGGCAATAGAACAAAAGAAAAATAAAAAGAAACAAAGCTAGACACCAATAGTTTGAACTTTAGAATATATGCCTGTGGTGTCTTTGTACTAGGATCTGCTTGGATTATTAAGTTCTTTGGAGTGCATTAACACTTGGTAACTTGGGTTAACTAACCCGGGATTATCAACTGAAAGTCCACTATCAAGAGCAACCTAGCTACAAGACATTTAGTAACCCAAAGAGGTGCTGGGCATCAATGTTCTAAGAAGGGATGTGAGCCAAGTGTCTAAAGTGAATAATGTGTCAAGCATAAATAAAGAAAAGAGCTTGTTACACATGACACTGAACTAAAGCTTATAAAGAAAAAAATTCAGTAAACAAGGACAAAGGAATAACGAGAGGTCATAGTAGTGTCTTGCTTGATGCTTAGAGAGAACTTTCTAGGCCTACTTGTCAATAAGAAGTGAGTAGTTACACATCTGCATAAAACCCCATGAGCTACCAATAACACTCTGCTAACATGAGCATTCTCTTTTGTTTTCATTCTATCTTCTTAATAACTCTTTTCTTGCTTGGGGACAAGCAAGTTTTAAGTTTGGTGTTGTGATGACAAGTCATCTTAGCCTAGTTTCACTAGTCTTTTTCCTTTGTTTTTATTTGGTTTTATGCACTTTCTTAAGCCACAAGTAAGCTAATCGGATTGAATTTCATTTTTCCTTTGATTCAATCAACCATGGATGAATTGATGCATTTTCATGAGTTTTTATGCCATAATTGCTTGTGTGACAAGAAGAAGGATAACTCTCATGATTATGGCATAGCTTTGATACAATTGTTGATTGATGACAGGAGGAATAAAGCTTGGAAGAAGGTTGCAAGAATGGGCTTGAAAAGAGGAGTTCACGTTTGAGCTGACGTTTGCCTCAAACGTCAACTCAAACGTGAGTAATAGATGAAGAATACCCTGGAGAAGAGCCAACGTTTGAGCCAACGTTTGACCTCAAACGTTGAGGCAAACGTTGGCTGAAGAAGAAGCTCCTAGAAGGCAACGTTTGCGCCAACGTTTGCCTCAAACGTGAGGTCAAACATTGGCGCCTAAAAGGAAGAAAAATGGCACTCCTGGAAGGGCAACGTTTGCGCCAACGTTTGCCTCAAACGTGAGGTCAAACGTTGGCGCCTAAAAGAGGAAAGTTGGAGCTTCTGGGCAGCGACGTTTAAGCCAACGTTTGCCTCAAACGTGAGGTCAAACGTTGGCTACATTTTGGCAAGAAAGAGCATGGAAGAGCACCCCTGATTGATGAGTTAGATGAGCCACATTTGCGCCAACGTTTGTCTCAAACGTTGGGCCAAACGTTGGCCAAAAAGAGAGTCTGGGGTGATCCACGTTTGAGCTCACGTTTGACCTCAAACGTTGAGCCAAACATGGAGGACAGCAAATGGACTTGGCTGCATAATTTGACACAAGTGACGTTTGAGGCAACGTTTGCCTCAAACGTTGGCTCAAACGTGAATGGTTCATGGCCCGGTTCACTAATGGATTTCTTCCCAACACCAAGAGCAATCAACGGAGGCTACTATCAACCCAATTCCATCAAGACTAAAGGCCCAATTCAAGGCTTAATGATCATTTGAAGAAAGTGTATAAATAGCTTAGGATTTGAAGTTTCAAGAGAGCTTCCTTTTTAGAATTTTCAATACTTGCAGTAAAGAGCTCACCTTAGTAGTTGCTTTTAGAATTTGAGAGTTCCTGGGAAGGAGAATTGAATTCTCTTCCTCTGGGTTGTTTTTTGTTTTCTTTTCTACACACTTTGTCTGAGTCTTGAGTGTTGAGAATTGAAGGAATTCTGTTTCAATCTCACCTTGAGATCTCTCTGTTTTGATTTACTACATCATTGAGAATTTGCGATTTCACTTCTTTTCTTCTCTTGCTGGATCTTTACTTTTCTTGCAATTAAATTCTCAATTTGGATCTAGGAAGGTATTGAGATCTAGACTTGGTTATCTAGTCTCTTGGGTCCTGAGATTTGGAGTTTTCTTGAACGCTTCTTCAAGCAATTTACATTTCCAGTTGAGATCCGTTTCATTTTAATTCCTCTTTTACTTTTCTACTTGTTGAGATTTACTTTTCTCTATTTAATTTCTGCAAATCCAATTCCCAATTCCCTTTACAATTCAAGCCATTTACATTTCTTGCACTTTAAGATTCTGCAATTTACATTTCTTGTGATCTAAGTTTCTGCAATTTATATTACTTGCACTTTAAGATTCAGCATATTTACTTTCTTTGCTCTTTAATTTTCTGCAATCTACCCCCTCTCCCTTTATTTTCCATGCAATTTAAATTCTGGTAATCACAAATCACTCAACCAAATTTTGATTCGCTTGACTAAATCAACCACTAAACTAAAATTGCTCAATCCTTCAATCCCTGTGGGATCGACCTCACTCACGTGAGTTATTATTACTTGATGCGACCCGGTGCACTTGCCGGTGAGTTTTGTGTCGGATCGTTTTCCGCACATCAAGGCGCATCAAAGCAATCAACCAAGGTAACGTTCAAAGAAGTGAACATTACGTTGCCTTTCCAGCAATATATAATAGTCCATTTGGAGCTACAGAACTCAAAATGGCGCGCTTCCAATTGCATTGGAAAGTAGACATCCAGGGCTTTCCAGCAATATATAATAGTCCATACTTTGCCCAAGTTTAGATGACGCAAACTGGCATTCAACGCCAGCTCTCTGCCCAATTCTGGCGTCCAGTGCCAGAAACAAATTGCAAAGTGAAGTTCAACGCCCAAAATGGCCCAAAAGCTGGTGTTCAACTCCAAGAATGACCTCTCCACGTGTAGACTTCAAGCTCAGCCTAAGCACACACCAAGTGGGCCCCGGAAGTGGATTTATACATCATTTACTTACTTCTGTAAACCCTAGTAGCTAGTTTATTATAAATAGGACTTTTTACTATTGTATTAGACATCTTTGGATCATCTTTGGATTATATTTTGATCTATTGATCACGTTTGGGGGCTGACCACTCGGCCATGCCTACCCTCTATTCACTTATGTATTTTCAGCGGTAGAGTTTCTACACTCCATAGATTAAGGTGTGGAGCTCTGCTGTTCCTCAAAGATTAATGCAAAGTACTACTGTTTTTCTATTCAATTCAACTTGTTCCGCTTCTAAGATATTCATTTGCACTTCAACCTGAATGTGATGAACGTGACAATCATCATCATTCCTTATGAACGCGTGCCTGACAACCACTTCCGTTCTACCTTAGATTGAATGAGTATCTCTTAGATCTCTTAATCAGAATCTTCGTGGTGTAAGCTAGATTGATGGTGGCATTCATGAAAATTCGGAAAGTCTAAACCTTGTCTGTGGTATTCCGAGTAGGATTCAGGGATTGAATGACTGTGACGAGCTTCAAACTCGCGAGTGTTGGGCGTAGTGACAGACGCAAAAGGAGGGTGAATCCTATTCCAGCATGATCGGGAACCTCAGATGATTAGCCGTGCCGTGACAGGGCATCTTGGACCATTTTCACAAGAGGAGGGGATGTAGCCACTGACAACGGTGATGCCCTTGCATAAAGCCAGCCATGGAAAGGAGTAAAACTGATTGGATGAAGGCAGCAGGAAAGCAGAGGTTCAGAGGAACGAAAGCATCTCCATACTCTTATCTGAAATTCTCACCAATGATTTACATAAGTATTTCTATCCTTATTTTAGTATTTTTTCGAACACTCCATAACTATTTTATATCCGTCTGACTGAGATTTACAAGGTGACCATAGCTTGCTTCATACCAACAATCTCCGTGGGATTCGACCCTTACTCACGTAAGGTATTACTTGGACGACCCAGTGCACTTGCTGGTTAGTTGTATCGAAGTTTTGACAACTTATGAATTGAGATTAGAGCACCAAGTTTTTGGAGCCATTACCAGAGATCACAATTTCGTGCACCAATGCCTCCAACCCATTTTCAATGAAATGCCATCCGGATCCACTTTTCTTCAAATCCAAAGACCAAAAGGCCCACTCCAAGCTTTGAAGACCAAAATAGAAAGTGTATAAATAGGAGTTAATTTGATTTGTAAAGGACCTTTAGCTCATTTTTAGTTTTTCACTTTTGAATTTTCATTTGAATTTGGGAATTGGGATTAGATCTAGATCTAGTTTGCTTTCTGTTTTCATTTTCTTTCTTCTGAAACTTCTACTTTCTGTTTTGGGTTTTTGAATTCAGATTTGAGAACTCCATTGAATTTCTTGATCTGAGAATCATCTTTTCTTTTCTTTTATATAGTTCTGAGAATTTGAGAATTGAATCTGAAGTCCCTTTGCTGTTTACATTTTCATTTCTTCTGCAATTTTTTTCTGGCTGATCAAGGAAGTAATTGAGATCTAGATCTGCTTTCTGATCTCATTGCTCTTCTTCGATCTTCAATTTCTCTTCTAGAATTTCATAATTGAGCTAAGTTTCTTGCTGTTTATTTCTTCAAGCAATTTCTCCATTTCTATTTGGCTACTGAGCTGAATTTCTTCATCTCATAGCTCTCTGATTTACTTTAGCTTGTATTTTCTTGTTAAATTCTGAATCCCAGTACCCAAATCCTTTTATTCTTCAAGCAATTTACATTTCTCAGTAATTTAGATTCAGCAATTTACATTTCTTGCACTTTAAGTTTCTGCAATTTACTTGTCTTGCGATTTATGTTTCAGCTCTTTTACTTTCTTGCACTTTAAGTTTCTGTAATTTATCTCTTCTGCACTTTACTTTTCTGTCCAATTTACCTTCTGCACTTTTATTTACTTGCAATTTAGCTTCAATCAATCAAAATCACTCAAATCATCAAATATTCGCTTAACTAAATTCATCACCTAACTAAAATTGCTCAATCCATCAATCCCTGTGGGATCGACCTCACTCTTGTGAGTTATTACTACTTGATGCGACCCGGTACACTTGCTGGTGAGTTTTGTGTGGAATCGTTTTTCCTCATCAGCGACGCGCACGCGTGGGCGACGCGTACGCGTGACAGAGCGTTACGTGTTGCATTACACAAGAAATGCTGGGGGCGATTTCTGGGTTGTTTTGGACCCAGTTTCAGGCCCAAAAATACTTGTTAGAGACTGTAGAGTGGAGCTGGAAGGGGGAATCAATCATTAACACTTTCATTCATAGTTATTAGGTTTTAGATGTAGTTTTCTAGAGAGAGAGGCTATCTCCTCTCTCTAGGTTTTAGGGTTTTTAGGTTTAGCTTTTCTCAAATTCAGATTTCTACTTTACTTTAATTTAGTTTCTCTTCTACTTTTATTTGTTCTAGTTCCTTAGTTATCTATTTCTCTTGTTGATTACTTTATGTTGCCAATTTAGTTTATGAACTCTTATGTTTCCTTTGATCCATATTAATGCAATTTATGTTTCCATATTTATGATTGCTTTCTTTAATTTGTGTTATTAATGCTTGCAATTGGTTGTTTAGATTTAATATTCCTTGTTACTTTTCTATGCTTTTATTTTGTGCCTACCAAGTGTTTGATAAAATGCTTGGTTGGATTTTAAATTAGATTTTTACGTTCTTAACTTGGATTGATCAATTGGAGACTCTTGAATTGTCAAAGTCTCTTGTTGGTTGGTGATTAAAAATTTCTAGTTGGCTTGAGCTTCACTAACTCTAATCTTTGATTAGGACTTGTGGACTCATGTTGAATTGCTCACTTGACTTACCTTCAATTTTTAAAGGTTAAGTAAGAAAGCAAAAGGCAATTACCATCACAATTGACGATAATAATGAGGATAGGAATTCCTCTCAATCCTTGTTAGGACTTTCCTTAGTTGTTATTTTATTTCCTTGTTATTTACATTACTTGTCTCTTATCATAAAAACCCCAAAAATACTTTTCCATAACCAATTATAAGTACACTTCCCTGCAATTCCTTGAGAGACAACCCGAAGTTTAAATACTTTGGTTAATTTTATTGGGTTTGCTTAAGTGACAAATAATTTAAATATTGATTGAGGTTTAATTGTCGGTTTAGAACTATACTTGCAACGCGATATTTTTGTGAAAAATCTTTATCGACATTTTTCCTCCGTCAAATTTTTGGCGCCGTTACCGGGAAATTACAAATGTGTGCCTTATTATTGGTTATTGTGAATATTGTAGATATATTTTCCTTTTGTTTCTTTGTTAGGTGTTTCTAGTTTTAGGAGTTTATTTTCATTATTTCTTTTTAGTTGTTGTTTTTATTTTCTCTTGCTACCATGAATTTTCACCCCTTTGTCTATGAGTGTGGTTACAATTATGTTGTAGGAAGTGGAGATTATAATGAGAACGTGCATCAAGGTTGGGACAATCAAAGGTGTGAAGAACCTCAAACTTATGATCAACCATTTTGGCAACAACCTCCACCAACATACTATAAGCAAAAGCAATTCCATGATGCATATCAATCCAATAGCTATGGTGAACTCACTTGTAGTTACCAACAAGCCCCACTATATGCCTATGAACCCCCTCTTCAACATAGCTTTGAACCACCATACTCACAAGCCACCTACATTCAAACACTTCCATATGACCCTAACCTTTATCCACCACACCAATCACTATATGAACCATACGAACCATATATAGAACCACCCCAATTTCAACACAATTACCCCCAAAAACCACCACCTCAATATACACTATCTCTATATTCGTATCAAGATGAACCACCTTCCCATTATGAGCCCTTTCTCCCAACAAATGGACCCTCCTATCCACCCCAAGCTCCCATAAATGATACATTTATTGCTATTCACCAAGGACAAAGAGAGCTTCAAACCACTTACCTCTACTCTCACTGGTCTTACCTCTAGTCTCCAAGCTCTTATATCCCATATGGATCCATCCTCTACCCCCAATACTCAACCCTCAAGCTCTAGTGCACTTTCTTTTCACCCATATCCATTAATCCAAGAGCAACATGATCCCAATTATGCTATTGACATGAAACAAGAGAGAATGGATCATCTTAGGGACTTAATGGATCGGGTTCATGCATCCATACTTCAAGAGGAGCAAGAGGAGGCCCAAAAGGTGGAGGTAGGAGAGACCCTTGAAGATGAAGGAATAGTTGAAAAATTAGGGGAGGTTGAACAAGAGGTGGAAGTCATCATGGAGGAGCTGGATTTTGTACTAGAGCAAGTGGAGAACGCCAAAATTATTGAAGAAGAGGAAGTGGTTGAAGATTTAGGAGATACGGAACCTCCATGGGAACCTCAACTCATAGAGCCTCCTTGCAAGAAGTTTGAATTTGATGTTGAGGAGGGTGTACAACCTCCAAGGCATATCATGGTCGAAGACTTTGAGGAGGTTGATCATGAGATGGATTCAATAATTGATGAGTTTTTATCTACAATTGAATCCTCTCCCATTGGACTTGAAGAAAAGGCTGATGTTGAAGAAGCTTGTCAAGAGGTGGAGGTCATCAAAGAGGAGTCCAAGAGAGTAAAGCATACATTGGCAGGGCCGCCATTGGAGACACATCTCCCGAAGCCATCACCATCCGTCCTTTCATTCAAGTGGGTAAATCTCTACTCCTTAAGCTTTAATTTCTCGCTTGCATACGGTCTGCTTGAGATGGATGGACAACTTAGAGCTCTATATGGTTTTAAGAGTAAAAGGGGGATGTTTAGTGGTTGGCAACACAATCCTAGGTTCGTTATGGTTGGATGTTCAAGGTCTAAGTGCAATGGTTGGTATAGTTCTCAATTGATTAGGTCTAGGAAGTTGTTGGGATGCCTCAGTGAGAATTTGGATTGCTTGCCACCCGGTTGGAACAATGATGATCAACTTAAAGACAGGTGTAAAAATAAGATTTGGGATCCCGGCATATAAGAGGATCAACTTTGGGAGCTCAAAACTTGTGAAGAACCTCATCAAGGCTTGGTAAATTTATTTGAAAATGTAGGATCTTATTGGAAGTCCAAGCTTGGTAGAAGTTTCAAGATGATTTCAAGCACAAGCCACCATGACAAGGAGCTCACCAAACGTCCAACTTAAGGACTTTAACTAAAAGTGCTAAGTGGGAGACACCCCACCATGGTAAATTCTTCCTATTTTATCTTTTATTTATATAAGTAATAAGTTGAATTTTCATTTTTAGTTGGGTTTATTTAGTTTAAGTTGTGATTTTACCAGTTTAATAATGTTTGGATTTACTTTGGTAGCTTGTTAGTTAAAAAAAAAGTGTCACACGCGTGCGCGTGACTGACACGCACGCGTCACATACGACGCTCCAACCTCTGGTAATGAATAGAGAGTTGCGCTGGAACCGTGAAGGTGGGGTGCCAGGCGCACAACCCAACCAACGCGTGCGCGTCGCTGACGCGTACGCGTCATTTACGTTTCTGGCCTTTCACGCGTGGGCATGGGCGACACGTACGAGTCGTTCCTTCATGCCATATTTGGTACAGGGAACAGAGAATTGCACTGCCACTGTGCGAGTATTGTGCGAGGAGCACAATTCACACCCACGCGTACACGTGACCGACACTTACGCGTCGTATTCTCAACCTGCTAGCCACACGTACGCGTGGGCAACGCTTACTCGTCACTTCCCGTTTTCCATTCTTCCTCTTTCTTCTCTCCTTTCTTATTATTTCTTCTTCCTTTCTTGCTTTCTTCTTCTTCACTTCTCCTCCCTTCTCATCCTTATTCTCTTTTATTTTCTTTTACTTATTTCATTTGCATACTTTAATTCATTACATTTTAATTTTGTGCATGTTTTTATTTTCTTTTCTAGGTTACTATTTTTTCATTGGTGTTTCATTTTCTTAATCACCTGTTGAATTTTTCTTCCATTGTTTTGGCGCTTAGTGACTTGTTTTCTATTGTTGGGTGATATTATTTATCGGTCCATGCTAATCTTTTATGACATTTATATTCCTTGCGCATTGATATGACCTTATATTGTCTTTCATGACCCACTCTCTCTCCCTTTGTTACAATTCTCGCACTATTGATATCTCATTCGCCTATATTGCTTTCTCACTTGCATGTTGTAGCTACAATGTAGTTGAGAACCTCATTATTATTTGGCATTAGTCCATCCATATTTTATTTGTCTACATATCTTTGTTTGTGGGTTACTCTTCTTCCTTTTTCTCTTCTTTTAGGATGGCCATCAAGAAGAGAAATGGAAAACTTCTAAATGGAGCGAACAACAAGTCACTCTGCACAAGCTTTTGAAGGAACTCCGCAGTTGTAGTAGCCCGTCCACTTGCACATCTTTGCATGCACCGAGGACAGTGCAATCTTTAAGTGTGGAGAGGTCGATACGAAATTCTGTGGGTAACTACTTCCTGTTTCAACACCAATGTTTAATTTTCTTTGTTAGTTAGTTGTTGCACTGCATAGTAGATTGCATGTGTAGTTAGTTGCTTGCATTTATGTCTTATTTGGTTGAAGTGATGAATTTCTTTTCCAAGAAACTATTCTATATCATTTCACTAATTTGAATTAAAACTTTTATTGAACTTTCTTGAAGAAATTTATTTTAGAACATGGTCTAGAGCTCAAACTCACAAAACCAGTGAGCTTTTTAAGCCTATTTGATTGGTTGCATTTTATCAACCAATATTCTGTTTTAGTGTGTGTTGTTCTCTATAAAATTGTGATCTTTGTCTTGCTTGATTCTATATTTCTATTGTTCAATGTATGCATGCACTTATGTGATTGAGGCCTTTGTTTCACTATAGCTCACATACCCATATGGCCTTACCCTTTCATTATCCTTTGCAAACCAATGTTGAGCCTTTTCAACCCCATTTATTCTTTACTTTAGCTCATCACTAACTCTAAGCGAAAAACAATAATGTCCTTCATTTGAATCCTTGGTTAGAATAGACTAGTGAGAGTGCTCATGAATTAAGTGTGGGAAAGTTGGGTTTGGAAATATTTGGTTTAGGAATTGAGTATGTTAGACTCTTTTATGAAAATGTGAAAAGAATGTTGAGGACATGTTCATGCATTCAATACATTAATCATATGCATTGAGAAAAACAAAAGAAAAGAAAAAATAAAAAGAAAAAAAAAGAGAAAAAAAGAGCAAATAATAAAAAGGGGACAAAATGCCCCAAAATAAATGGTGATAGCAATACATATGTACTGTACTCAAATTCATATGCATGAATATGTGACAAAACAAAGTTAATGGGTAGTTAGGTTTTATATTCTGATTACATGGATAGTCTTAAGTTAGGTGGAGAGTTTAGGTTGATCAAGGATTCAGATTTTAGTCCACTTGACCAAATACATTTTTACCTTGACCCTAAACCCATTACAACCCTTAAAAGATCTCTTGATACGTGTATTTGTGCATTAAATTTTTGTTGATTGGTAGAAGAAGAGCAAGCCTTAAAAAGCAAGGTTAGTAGAGAATTGAGAGAATCGAACCTTAAACACTTGAGTGATTAGAGTGTATACACTTCCGGTGAGGGTTCGATGCTCGATTCTTTGTTCCCAGCTTTCACGAGTTTTCTTCTTGCAGGTCTATTTGTACTGCATTTTATGATTTGAATAAGTGGAATCCAGTTCATATTTGTTCTTGAAAGGTTTATTTACTTTTAACCAAGTACATAAAAGTATTTTGCATTTAGTTGCATTCATATAGATAGGTTGCATTTCATAATTTCTACTATTCCTCTTCACTCTTTTGGTTCTCTTGAGTTTAACATGAGGACATGCTAATGTTTAAGTGTGGGGAGATTTGATGCACCACTATTTCATGGTACATTTTAGGCTGAATTGAGTGGATTTTATCCATTATTCTCATACTTATTCATAGAATTCGCATGTTTTACATTTTCCTTCCTAATTTTGTGTTATAATTGAAAACATGCTTATTTGGCCTTAAATTTCCTAATTTTAATTCTCTCTTATTACCATTCGATGCCGGGATACGTGTGTTCAGTGTTTTCAAGTTTTATAGGGCAGGAATGACTTAGAGGATGGAAAAGAAGCTTGCAAAAGTGGAAGGAACACAAGAAATTGATGTTTTGAGAAGCTGGCAGCGACGCGTATGCATGGACGACGCGTACACGTGACTGGTGTAGCAGACAAATGACGTGCACGCGTGAATGACGCGTACACGTGACTAGGAATTCTTTCAATGACACGCACGTGTGGGCGATGCGTACACCTGACAAAGCGTCACGTGCTGCACTACACAGAAAATGCTGGGGGCGATTTCTGGGCTGCTTTAGACCTAGTTTCAGGCCCGAAAATACTAATTAGACACTCTAGAGTGGAGCTGGAAGGGGAAATCAATCATTCACACTTTCATTCACAATTATTAGGTTTTAGATGTAGTTTTCTAGAGAGAGAGGCTCTCTCCTCTCTCTAGGTTTTAGGGTTTTTAGGTTTAGCTTTTCTCAAATTCAGATTTCTACTTTACTTTAATTTAGTTTCTCTTCTACTTTTATTTGTTCTAGTTCCTTAGTTATCTATTTCTCTTGTTGATTACTTTATGTTGCCAATTTAGTTTATGAACTCTTATGTTTCCTTTGATCCATATTAATGCAATTTATGTTTTCATATTTATGATTGCTTTCTTTAATTTGTGTTATTAATGCTTGCAATTGGTTGTTTAGATTTAATATTTTTTGTTACTTTTCTATGCTTTTATTTTGTGCCTACCAAGTGTTTGATAAAATGCTTGGTTGGATTTTAAATTAGATTTTTACATTCTTAACTTGGATTGATCAATTGAAGACTCTTGAATTGTCAAAGTCTCTTGTTGGTTGGTGATTGAAAGTTGCTAGTTGCCTTGAGCTTCACTAACTCTAATCTTTGGTTAGGACTTGTGGACTCAAGTTGAATTGCTCACTTGACTTACCTTCAATTTTTAGAGGTTAACTAAGTGAAAGCAAAAGGCAATTACCATCACAATTGATGATGATAATGAGGATAGGAATTCCAATTCTCAATCCTTGTTAGGACTTTCCTTAGTTGTTATTTTATTTCCATAACCAATTATAAGTACACTTTCCTGCAATTCCTCGAGAGGCGACCCGAGGTTTAAATACTTCGGTTAATTTTAATGGGTTTGCTTAAGTGACAAACAATTTAAATATTGATTGAGGTTTAATTGTCGGTTTAGAACTATACTTGCAACGCGATATTTTTGTGAAAATCTTTACCGACATTTTTCCTCCGTCAGAGACCTGAGAATGTAAATTCTTAGGGGTGTCTCAATACCTAGTACCCTAAAACCAACTGGTTTGGGAGTGCTAATTGAAAGCTTACTTTAAAAGGTCGTCTTGAGATAAAACATTTAGAATCGTGATCAATCAAAGAAACAAAGGAATAATGGAAGAAGAAAAGAAAAACAATCAAAAGAAAAAAAAAACAACCTTACTACTTCAAGGTGACAATCAATAAAGGGGGCTCTAAAGGCAGGCACTTAAAGAGATCCTCAAAGGTCTAAGGGTTTCATTGTGATATGAAAACAATTAACAAAGTTCATGCATTATATCTTTATCTCTAATTGATGATTGCATTCTCTTAAGGGCCAGGTTTCAATCAGTTAGAATAGTTCACATTGAATTGCTTGAGGACAAGCAAAAATTAAGTTTGGTGTTGTGATGACTTGCATCATCTACCTCTTTCTCTTATCAAAAAGGGTCATTAAAGTGACAAATCCTCATTGATTTAATGCATTGACAAGAGCTATACCATGAATTTATGGGACATTGCTTTGAAATGAGTTCTTGCTTGCATTTCAGGTGAAAAGAGCAACAAAAGATGAAGAAAACAAGCAAAAGTGACTGGCGTGTGTATGGGCGTGCCACTTCAAGCAAATGCCAAGATTTTGAAGTAGGCGTGGCACGCCACTGCTGGGCGTGGCACGCCACTGCTGGGCGTGGCACGCTAGTTATCTAACCCAGAGAAGAATCCTTGGAGCTCTACAAGGGGCTTGGCACGCCATTGCTGGGTGTGGCACGCCAAGCACAGTGTCCAGAAGAGGTTGTCCAAGATCCAATATGAGCATGGCATGCCACTATTAGGCGTGGCACGCCAGTTATGTTCTCCAGAGGAAGATTCCCAAGCTTAACAATGGGCGTGGCACGCCAGAAGAAAGTCCTTCAAAGTGTCACGGTGGGAATGGTACGCCACTGCTGGGCGTGGCACGCCAAGCATATGGACCAGAAAGGAGTATTTGAAGATTCACAATGGGCGTGGCATGCCAAGTTTAGTTTCCAGAAAAGGGT
Source organism: Arachis ipaensis (assembly GCF_059453495.1). Classification (NCBI taxonomy): domain Eukaryota; kingdom Viridiplantae; phylum Streptophyta; class Magnoliopsida; order Fabales; family Fabaceae; genus Arachis; species Arachis ipaensis. The sequence continues at coordinate 74,736,820 of NC_142438.1, forward strand.
GCTCATAGTTCACTATGGGCATGGCACGCCACTGCTGGGCGTGGCATGCCAGGCATAGCATCCAAAGAAGAATCCCCCAAGTTTCATTGTAGGGCGTGGCATGCCAACTATCTTTTCTAGATAAGAGTTCTTAAAGCTTCATTATGGGCGTGGCATGCTACTGCTGGGTGTGGCACGCCAGGCATTCTGACCAGAGGGGAGTTTTGAAGATTTGTAGTGGGCGTGGCACGCGAAGGCCAGGCATGGCACGCCAATTATCTTGACCAGAGGAGAAGGGAAGGAGCACCATCAATGGGCGTGCCACTTGGTACTAGGGGCGTGGCACGCCAAGCTTGTGAGCCCAAACCATCATAATGGGCATGCCACTTGAGACCTGGGCGTGGCACGCCAAGCCAACAATCATCATGGGCGTGCCACTTGAGTCTTGGGCGTGGCACGCCAGTTCAGTTAACCAGAGAAGAAGATTGAAGACTTCATTATGGGCGTGCCACTTGAGACCCTGGGAGTGGTACGCCAAGCTAATCCTCTTTGTGGGCGTGCCACTTGAGACCTGGACGTGGCACGCCAAGTCAAGATCTCACCTTGGGTGTGGCACGCCACTCACATGCCACTAATGAGCTTTTATTAATTGTAATTTCTTTCTTTATTTTTTGTAATTTTTCTTATTTTCTAGTAATAGGAGTAGTATAAATACCCCTTGAAGAGTACTGAAAGGGGTCTTGAAACTTTTTACTTCACTTTACTTTTACTTTCATCTTCTTCCATCTCTTGTACTTTTTCTAAGCTATGAGTAGCTAAACTCCCTCTCATTATGGGAGGGAGCTCTGTTGTACTTGATGGATTAATGCTAGTGAATTTCTTCTTCTCTTTATCTCTCTTTGATTTGCTAGAAGGAATTTTGTTTTTCATGTCTAACATTCAATGATCTTGGAAAAGAGATTAAATGCAACTTAGATTTTATGGGAACCTTGGAAGAGGAAACATAAAATCAAACTTGAAATCCCTTCTTACATTGAGTAGATCTGGGTTTTGGGAATGGATATGGTGACATTAAATCTACCCACTACTTAGATCTATGAGGATGTGTGGTAAAATCAGGGACCAAGCTTATCTCTCTTCATGAGCAATTAGACCAAGGAATTGGATGATTATCAAGATTTGAGAGATTGAGTTACTAAGGAATTGGGATTCAATCAATCATAATTGCCAAGAGGTCAATGAGTTGCATGATTGAAGAAGAGATGATCTAAAATTAATCCGGAGAATGCGACATCTCCTAATCCCAATGAATCTTCCCCATTCTTATCTTCCTTATTCTTTATAACTTTGTTTAATTTTTGTCAGCAACCCATTCCCCTTTACAATTCAGTTATTTATATTTCTGTCATTTACATTTCAGCAATTTATCTTTATGCTCTTTACAATTCAGCATTCTACTGCTTTCTTTATTTCCAAGTCTTTTACGATTCTGCCATTTAGAATTTTGCACTCAACATTTATTCTTGATTAGCTTAACTAAGAAGTTACCCTACTAACTAAAATTGTTTAATCAATCAATCCCTGTGGGATTCGACCTCACTCATTGTGAGTTTTTATTTGACGATAATTTGGTATACTTGCCAGAGTGGTTATTGTAATCATACAGTAATTTCTCGTCATCAAGTTTATGGCGCCATTGCCGGGGATTGATTCTGAATTGACAATGATTAAGTTGATGGATACCTAGATTAAGAATTTTCTTTATTTTGTTAATCACTTTACTTTCAGTTCTTCAATTTTTATTCCTTCTAGCACTTGAATTTTCAAATTATTCATTGTATATACTGTCATTTTAAAAAATCACTAATAGCAACAAGGAGTTTTGCTTTTTCTTTAATTTAAAAAATCATATTGTGATCGACGAGAAGTTAAAAAGGCACGGGGCTTTAAAGGGCATAAGGGTGGGCGACAAGGTGTAACGCCACAGTGGCGGCAGTGACAGTGCGTCAGTGAGTTGGACGGTGGTCATGCAACGCAAAGAGGGCAGAACAACTTCTCTTCATCAGCAACTCTCCAACCCCCGTTCTCTCTCTCCCTCCATCACGCCCCTTACTCTCCCTCCATCTCAACGACGACGTGTGTATTTGGATTACAGTTTGTAAACGGAAGTTTGTATAGAATTGATTTTGCAAACTTGATTTTGATGAAAAGTAAGTTTGTGTTAAAGTGATTTATGTTTGGCAATCTTTGCATCAAAATGAATTATAGTAAAATAAATGTTGTTTGGATTATACTACTTAAAATCACTTTTAGATAAAAAATTACTAAAATAGACATCAACCTAAATAATTTTTATATATTATCTTATCATTTTAATTTAGATAATTGAATAGATCTTATTAATTAATTCTATAATAAAATTAATATTTATACACTAAAATAAAAATAATATATAAAAATTGGCAAAATATATTTTTAATTAAAACTAACAAAATATAAATTTTAGAGAGTACTAAAAATAATAAAAAAATTAAATATTTATCTTGGTAGTAATTGAAATAAATAAAAAAAATTTATGATATTTTTTATATAGTATATTTTTAGTACTCTTAGTACTTATTTTTAGTATGCTATAATTTTTTATTATTATTATTATTATTATTATTATTATTATTATTATTTACAATTAATTTTTTGTTTAATTTACTTTACCTAATAGAATCAATAAATCATATTATAAAAAGATAATAAAAATAATATAAAAAATTACAATTATAAAAGTGTATAATATCAAATAAATAATTAATAAAAAATAAAAATAATAAATAATAAAAAAAGAGAGTTCATGTAAACAAAAATAATAAGAATTTCATAAATAATATAATAACATGCATAAAGGATAAAATTGGTAAAAGGTAAATAAAGATGGAGTATTGATGACTAGAAGCCCGTTGGTGAAACGCAGAAGCTCAAAATTGTAGCTTCTTGTAAACCATGATTTTAAAAGCAAAATCACTTCTGCGTGCATGAATCAAAAATTTGCCAAACCAAAAATTAAAGCTTTCAAGAAGGCTAAACGTGCTTCTTCTCTTGTAACGCGTTTGCCAAACACACCCGACACCGACAATAGTCACTTCCACCACCATCGCCTTATTCCTCCTCTCTTTCCTTCTTCTTCTTCCCTCACTTCCCCTAACTCTGTCTCTTCTTTCTTTTAACCTTCACACACAGCGAGAAGCCTTCTCGTGCTAGGAGCGAGAAGCAATTATAACTTGCACAGTGCGAAAAGATGCAACTCCGATACACGCGTTCAACACCTATACGACCCATACCCAAGCATTTCACCTTTATTAATTCCATTTAAAAAAATAATTTTTACAGTGATTACACTGCCTCCATTTTTTTTTAATTCTCGGACAATATTTCATCCGGATCCATATGTGAGAGTTACGTTTTTTTTTGTCTACCTTATTATATATTATTTCATCAGAAAATTGAAGCTTTTCTTAAACCACTTAAAGTTTTGGAACCATGAGTGTGTAATTTTTCATTACTACACTTGAACTAAGAATAAGTTTTGGCTAACCCATATTGCCAATTTGCCATCATACAATGGGATTTTTTTATTTAAATTAAATAAATATAAAAATTACAAAAGTAAATAAAGGATGAGGTATTTACAAAAATGCACCATAGGACACATCTTGGACGCTGAGGGAGTAATCCAAAAATGAGCATATTTCAATGTCTGAGACCCTGTGCTATGACTCGGCTGATGGCGAGTCACATCCTGAGTACATCTGGAATATGTATAAGTATAAAAATCGAGTACTGAGCACCCAAGATATGCGCATTATGTGAAGGGGGTCTCAGCACGTAATGTTCATATCTCGAATGCTCAGTATTCAATTTCTATACTTATACATATCTCGGGTTAAATGAGGAAGGGTTCTCGCATTTTCGTGAACAGACGAGGGTAAATAAGCTAGTTCACAAAGTAAAAGGTAAAGGTCGGAGCGACAAAAGGTTGAGATTTGGGACATGGAATATATGCACTTGATAAACCACTATTTTATAGTTTATCTTGTACTCAATTGAGTGGATTTTATCAATCTTTCATACACTTATTCATATGATTTGCATGAGTTTACGTTTTCCTTCTTGATTTTGTGCTATGATTGAAAACATGCTTCTTTGGTCTTAATTTTGATATGTTTAATCTTCTCTCATTACCATTCGATGCCTTGATATGTGTGTTAAGTTTTTTCAGAGATTACAGGGCAGGAATGGCTTAGAGGATGGAAAGGAAGCATGCAAAAGTGGAAGGAATACAAGAAGTTGAAGGAACTGCAAAGCTGTCAGCCTGACCCTCTCGCACTAAAATGACCATAACTTGAGCTACAGAAGTCCAAATGATGCGGTTCCAGTTGCGTTGGAAAGCTAACGTCCGGAGCTTCGATTTGATATATAATTTGTCATAGTGGCCGTACCGCTAAGTGACGCGAACGTGTGCTCCACGCGGACGCATCGCAGTGACGAAAATCAGCGTGACAGATTTTGAAATCAGCGATTTCTGGGCTATTTCCGGCCCAGTTTCAAGCCCAGAAAACACAAATTAAAGGCTGCAAAGTGGAGGAATAAAGGGAGACGATGGATATTTCACTTTTCATAATTTAGATGTAGTTTTTAGAGAGAGAGGTTCGCTCCTCTCTCTTAGGATTAGGATTAGGATTTATATTAGGATTTAGAATTTCAACTTCTTCTCAGGTTCAATATTCCTTTTATATTTTTATTTATTCTAATGATTTTATTCGTATCTGACTCATGTTACCAATTTGGCTTATGAATTCTTTATGTTTAGATTAATTTTCTTAATTAATATAATTTGAGGTATTTCAGATTCGATATTGCTTTGCTTTATTTATGTTATGGATACTTTTGATTTAATTTAGATATTCTCTCCCTTTTGGCTCTGGTTAAGTAATTGGTGACGCTTGAGTTATCAAATAAAGCAGTGGTTGAAATTGGGAGTTGCTGATTAATTTGAGTTCCAATAACTCTAGCCTTTCCAAAGGAAAGACTAGGACTTGATGATGAAATTAATTAGTCCACTTGACTCAACTAGGTGGGATTAAAATCCAATTCTCATCACCATTGATAAGGATAACTAGGATAGGAATTTCAGTTCTCATACCTTGCCAAGAGTTTTATTAATTATTAATTTATTTTTCTTGTCAATTAAATTACTTGTTCAAACCTTTTAAAAACCCAAAATTCTACCTTTTTCATAGCTAATAATAAGTCATACCTCCCTACAATTCCTTGAGAAGATGACCTGAGGTTTAAATACTCGGTTATCAATTTTATTGGATTTGCTTAAGTGACAAACAAAACTTTTGTAAGGAAGAAATTCTTGTCGGTCTAGAAGCTATACTTACAACGGAAATTTATTTTTAGAAAATTCTAGATCGCGCGAGAGTTTTGCTCTTTCAGCACTGTAACAGGAAAGTCCATGGAGGTGGTGGACACCATGACAAGGAGGAAGATTAACATTATATACCTACAAGAAACAAAATGGGTTGGTGCGAAGGCTAGGGAGTTGGATACTTCTAGTTTCAAACTTTGGTATACAGGAAAGGTGAAGAATAGGAATGGGGTTGGAATAATTATGGATAAGCAGTGGAAGAAGGACATAGTGGATGTTAAGAGGGTGGGAGATCGGATCATCTCTATCAAACATGTGGTGGAGGGAGGTGTTTTCCATGTGATTAGCGCCTATGCACCGCAAGTGGGTTTGGACGAACAACACAAGATAAGGTTTTGGGAGGATCTAGAGAGTTTGGTTCAAGACATTCCTTTGGGAGATAAGATTTTCTTAGGAGGAGATTTAAATGGCCATGTTGGGAGAGAAGTGACTGGATATGGGAATATTCACGGAGGCCATAGTTTCGGGGTGATCAATGCCGAGGGTAAAACTATTTTGGACTTTTCCTCAACCTTTGATCTTCTCATCGTAAATACATGTTTTAAAAAGAGAGACGAACATCTTATAACCTATAAGAGTGGCATGACAAGCTCTCAAATTGACTTCTTCTTGTTGAGGAGAGTCGACCAAAAATTTTGCATTAATTGTAAAATTATCCCGGGAGAGAGTTTGACAACACAACATAGGGTGCTCGTCATGGATTTTCGCGTTGAGCAAAAATTGAGAAAAAGACATCATACGAAAAACCCAAGAACGAGGTGGTGGCGGATGAAAGGTGAGGAACAAAGAAGCTTCCTAAGACGGGTAGGAGAAAAGGCAAAGTGGGATGAGAATGGAAGCGCGAAACATATGTGGAGGGAGATGGCAGAAGTTATTAGAAGAACAGCAAAAGAAAGCTTTGGTGAATCTAAAGGAATAGGACCAAGAGACAAGGAGTCCTGGTGGTGGAATGCGAGTGTACAAGATAAGATAAAGATAAAAAGGGAGTGCTTTAAAGAGTGGTCTCTATGCCGCAACGCAGATAACTGGAAAAATATAAGGCGGCTAAGAAAGAGACAAAAGGGGCTGTAAGTAAAGCAAGAACAAGAGCATATGAGGGTCTCTACCAATCTTTGGGCACGAAAGAAGGAGAAAAAGGTATATATAGAATCGCAAAGAGCCATGAAAGAAGAACGAGAGATTTGGATCAGGTTAAGTGCATAAAGGATAAGGATGGAGAGGTGTTGGCTCAAGAGGAGAAGATTAATGAAAGGTGGAAGAGCTACTTCTACAAGTTATTTAATGAGGGACGGAAGACTCTTCCGAGCCTTGGTCGGTTATGCACAAGGGAAGAAGATCAAAACTTTGACTACTATCGGAGGATCCGAGACTTCGAGGTAAAAGAGGCTCTAAAGCAGATGAAAAATGGCAGGGCAGTAGGACCTGATAATATCCCGATTGAGGTTTGGAAGGGTCTTGGAGAAAAAGGCATCAACTGGTTAACCAAGCTTTTTAATGAGATTTTAAGGTCAAAGAAGATGCCTGATGAGTGGAGAAAGAGCACCTTGGTACCTATCTACAAGAATAAGGGGGATATACAAATTTGCGAAAACTATAGAGGGATCAATCTTATGAGTCATACCATGAAGTTATGGGAAATGGTGATAGAACAGAGGTTGAGAAAAGAGACACAAGTAACAGAGAACCAATTTGGATTTATGCCAGGCAGATCTACCACTGAAGCGATATACCTTTTAAGAAGGATGATGGAGAGGTATCATAGTAATAAAAGGGATCTACATATGGTGTTTATTGATTTAGAAAAAGCGTATGATAGAGTACCAAGGGAGGTCTTATGGAAGGTTTTAGAAAAGAAGAGAGTAAGGATCGCATATATTCATACAATTAAAGACATGTATGATGGGGCCACAACTAGTGTGAAGACTCAAGGTGGTGTGACAAAGGAATTTCCTATTGGTATAGGATTATACCAGGGATCATCCTTAAGTCCATACCTTTTCACATTAGTCTTGGAAGTACTCACAGAGCACATCCAAGAGCCTGTGCCATGGTGCATGCTTTTTGCCGATGATATCGTCCTTATGGGAGAGTCAAGGGAAGACCTAAATAAGAAGTTGGAGTTATGGAGAGAAGCTCTAGAAGTGTATGGTTTGCGCATAAGCCGTAGCAAGACGGAATATATGGAATGTAAGTTCAGTCCGAGAAGGGAAAACCCTAATATAGAGGTGAAGATTGGAGAAAACAGCCTACGAAAAGTTAAAAGTTTTAAGTATCTTGGGTGCATCATACAGGATAATGGAGAGATTGAACAGGATGTAAATCATAGGATCCAAACAGGTTGGTCAAAATGGCGGAGTGCATCTGGTTTTATATGCGACAAAAAAGTGCCTTTAAAACTTAAAGGTAAATTCTATCGCACCACTATAAGACCGGCTATGCTTTATGGTACGGAGTATTGGGCGGCTAAAGGGGAGCACGAACATAAGTTGAGTGTGGCAGAGATGAAGATGTTGAGATGGATGAGTGGTCATACGCGATTGGATAAAATAAAGAACGAAGATATAAGGGAGAGAGTTGGAGTAGCACCCATTGTGAAAAAGATGGTTGAATCGCGTCTCAGGTGGTTTGGACATGTGAGAAGAAGTCCGATAGAACATCCAGTCAGGAGGGTGGATGAGATGGAAGACGGACAAGGGGCAAAAGGCAGAGGAAGACCTAAGAAGACCATCCATGAGGTGGTCAAACGAGACCTACATGTAAATAATCTCTCTGTAGACATGATACATGACAGAGCACAATGACGTCATTTGATTCATGTAGCCAACCCCACTTAGTGGGACAAGGCTTTGTTGTTGTTTGTTGTTGTTTATACATATCTCGAGTGTACCCAAAATATGATTCGGCGTCACTCGATCATAGCACGGGATCTCAGACGTCGAAATATGCTTATTTTTAAGTTACTCCTTCAGCATCCAAAATATGTTCTACAGTGTATTTTTGTAAGTACCTCAACTTTTATTTATTTTCGTAATTTTTATATTTATTTAATTTAAATAAAAAAATCTTTTGTAAGTACCTCAACTTTTATTTATTTTCGTAATTTTTATATTTATTTAATTTAAATAAAAAAAATCCTCATACAATCGGGTCGATAAAAATTATTCTTTTTGTCTCATAAATATTTGTATTATAAGGATTGGTTGGTGAACTTACTTTATAGAACGTTTGGTTACTGTCATAGAGTTCTCATAATTCCTTTTTTTTTTTTTTTTGTAATAATTTCTAATAATTACTAGTTGAAAGTTAGGTTGAAAATTTTATATTAGAAAGAAAAATTAAATGAAAAAAGTTCTTATGACTTATGAGATATATATTTGTATGAGCACGCACGCATAAGCATATCACTTCATTTTTTTAGTGCGCACATGTCACATAACATAAATGGTGAGTCTCAACTCTCATGCCTATAGACAAAAATAGAGTAATATTCCAAATAATTCTTCAAAAAATTTTTAGTTTGATAATTTTATCTTTTTAATGAATTTCAATTATTAAATTAATTTTTAATTACTTTTTTTAGACAAATCAATTTTCATGTCAAGTTTTGATGATAAAAAATAAATAACTCAATTTCTATCATTATTTAATAAAAAACATAATAGTTCTTAAAAATTTATAAAATTTTCATCTTAGTTCTTCTAAAAAGATGAACAATAATATGATGTGATAACTAATATGTCTAATGAAATAAAAATTTAAAATTAATTTAATAATTAAAATTTATTAACAACTAAAATGTCTGGTTAAAAAATTTTTGAGAACTGATTTAAAATATTACTAGGTAAAAATATAAATAATAAACTTGTGTTCAGTTTACAAAATTATCAGTTGTTAAATATTATAGCCGTAAACTTTCAACAATATACATGATCAAATTACCTTTTATTTTTTAGTGATGATGAAATCGCTTTTAATACCATCACTTGTTAATTAATTAGGATTAAATGTTTAAAGTGGTCCCCACATTCATGATTTTTATTATTTAATTTTTCAAATTCAAAATTTATTATACTGATTTTAAGATTTAATTTTGGATAGCATATTGATTTTTGGATTTTTTTTAGCACTTATTCAGTGAACAAACGAAGTATTGAGTTAGCTTTAACTTACTATAATAGATATAGGACTAAATAGATTTATTTTATTTTGGTACTTAAACAAAACAGAATCAAAAAGATGAAGACGATTTTATATTTTTATAATGTGCAAACAATGTTATTTTTTTTTATTCTCTAAAATAGTCTCATTTTTACCTTGTTTAAGTGCCAAAACAAAACGATATTATTTATCCTTTATTTAACGTGGCTAGTTAAAGTTAGTTCAGCATTCCATTCGTTAATTCAGTATCAAAAAAGATACAAAAATTAATATGATGCCTAAAACTAAATCTTGAAAATTAGTACAATAAATTTAAAATTGAAGAGATTAAAATAATAAAAATCATAAATCTCTAATACCACTATAAAAATTTAGTCAATTAATTAACTTGACCTAATTAAGTATTTTCTTTCCGTGCCACTGCCCACTAAGGCACAAAGCAAAATGAATTGCTATTGACTAAGTTCATATCTCCTTTGCCTTTTTCTTCTTCTAATTGGGACTCATAATAATGCACAAGGTTATAATTGAAACCAAAGATAAAGTGATGTTAATGATTGTAGAATCAGGTTCTTTTTGAGACACAAAGGACATATCAAGAACCCTTTAACGACTATGTTGATAATTTCGGTCCAAAAAGAGTTAAATGAATGAAGGTGGCACCTTACAATGGCCTACAACTTTGACAAAAGATGTCATTATTGATTGCTATTACAAAAACAGAATTAAAAGGGCTTTTAGACATTTTTAATTGTATGGTGACTTGCTTAATAGTACGACGCGTAATTATCGTGTATATGAAATTCATCAACTCAAATAATATAGCTCCACAATTAGAGTGGAAATAGGCCAAATGATCTATTTGGAGTTTATAGTTTGGTTTGTATTTGATTAACTTGGTCTGCTCTATTATAAAGTTTAAATTTATTCATAAGACAAGTTCTAACTCAAATTAATTTTATTAACTTGTCAGGCTTGTCTAAACATATTAAAACATAAATAAATATAAAAATATTTTTTATAATTAGAAAATTATTAAACATTTTTAATTTATTATAAATATTTTTGTATATTTTAAATAATTTAAAAATTTAAATATTCTTCTAAATATTAAATTTAGTATATTACATAAAAGTAAACTTTTATTAAAAATAATTTTTAAAATTTTTTTATTTTTATAAAAAAAAAATTGTCAATCAGTTAATTATGTTATAGGGTTGGTCTGTTATACATGAAGCCTAACTTAATCTGACGAGTGAAATTGTTGGTCTGTTTTTCTTCCAATTGAAATGTTTTACTAACTAGCTATATATATATATATATATATATATATATAGAGTAGTGCTAGGGAGCCAATGGCCTAAGTGTACAATATGTACAATGGGCTAAATCTTTAGTTTATGAATCAAATGAACATCACTTATACTATGCAGAATAACCATCCGAATACCAAGGATAACCATCCGGATACCAGGGATAATAAACATCTCATGTTATAAAAAGTTAATTTTGGATTCACCAAGGTTCGAACTCTTGACCTTCCGCATGTGGAGCTCTTACACTATGTCCTGAAACCACTCATCCCAAAAACGTAACCTGACAGGATAATGTAACATTAATAATGATATCTCTAATACTTTCTAAACCTTCATTGTACACATTATACGCTTAGGCCATTGGCTCCCTAGACTTTCTCATATATATATATTCAATTGATTTATTAATTAATAAAGATATATAAGCTAAAATACTTATTAAAAGAGTTTATTTTTTAAACGCTACAATATATAGATAGTGTACATATTTATAAAATTACTCATTTATGTCTTAAAGTACGAAAATATTTTTCATGACGTCCTTATTATCATCAGAAGTAAATTACTTGGTGATGGGTAGCATTATTTAAAAAAAATTACTTTTATGCTTGTCATTTTAAAAATTATAGAATTTAATTAACTAATTATTTAAAACTTTACGTATATTAATAATGCCTCTGACTTGTGCTCATATTAAGAACTAATAAATAAACTTCAAATCTTCACTTAAACAAATTAGTAAAAGAATTATACTTAAATATATTGAGTTTGATATTATATATCTGTTCAGAATTCTTTTTGTTTTTTTAATTATTTTTAGATCTTGATGAGATACATAAATTTAGTATCTCGTGCAAATAACTACTTTATTTACAAAGAGGACTTATAAAGAAATGTCCATACTTAAGTTAATTATGTACACTTTATGATTATTATAGACTTATCTTTTTCAACTTTTTCTTCTATTTTATTTATAGCATTTTTTGGAAAAACCATTTTTCCTCTTAACAAGCTTAGCTTCATAATTCTGTTTGTTATACCTGTTATATTATTCTCATTATTCCGAGTAATGTTTATAACAATATCATTTACTAATAACAAGATGGTGACATTTGTCAACATTAACATTGATCAGATCATCTCTTAAATATTCATGCAAATAAAATAATTTGATTAGATGATAATGTAAAATATTTTATACTACTATTGGTTTATGGTAATTAAAACCCTATATAGCTATTAGCTAGTAATAAAATGTTGATTTGATCAAACTTTATATAAGTAATTAACAAATTAAACTTATAACACAATTCAGCTAAATTAAAAAAAATAAAGTATGACATAATTATAACTAATCAACAAAGCCTATGATTCCGAACATGCAATTTAGAATGGTATGAGAGAGCACTTTTAATTTCATTTTGTTCAGTGGTAACGCACTATGACATGTGCGCAAAGGGTATAGCACTCGATATGCTACCGTTCCATAATGTGACCACTGTTAATGATGAACCGAAAAAAAATAAAATAAAATAAACACGCTTTAAAAATTTAAAGCAAAATAAAAAATGAAAATAAAAATATAAACGGTATCACGGACAGAGGTTATGCATTAAAATGTTTGTAACGTTGGATTCAGTTCTAACTACATTACTAGCTACTTGAACGTTGACAACGGCAGAGAACTGAAAAAGCCATCTATAGTTGTTTGGATGATTATTAATTTGCATTCATTGTACTAATTAATTTATAATATTGGTAATTCTATCGGAAGTGGCAGAGATAGTAAAATGGACCGAACTTATCAGATTAAACAAGACACACTTTTTTTTCATTTTTTCTTTTTTTAATTAATTTTATTTATTTTATTTATATTTTCTTCTATATACTGAAATTATGTAATTTATTTTTTAAAATAAAGTTGATTCTATTAACAAATATTATTTTAAATAATTTTATTAAAATTAAAAATTTAAAGAAGATAATAAAAATAATATATTATAATTTGACTATTTTTTGTGTATTTAATTTTTTAATTATTATTTTTAATTAATTTTAATTAATTTTTTTAAATGTTAGGCAGACTAGTCCTCTAGCCGACCAATCCACCACAAAGCGGAATGAATTAGCATTTTGAGCCTAAAGATGACGATGTATTGAGAATGATTGAGGCCAGAGATAATTGATAGAGCTGAGACTTTAGTAAATTGACCTTATATGGATTAGTTAAGACCTTAGGCATAAATTTTTATGAAGTTGGAGATTAGGATTGTTTGATGGGTTCATGTTTCTTTACATAGTCTTTATTTAGATCTATTACTTATTGGGAACCTTCGGGTTCTCACCCGTCGTGGAATTTTTTGTTTTTCAGATGCAGCTGGTGATGCACCTCGTTGAGTATGCTGGATTTTTGTTTGGCGAAGCTAAGAAGACTCTTTTGAAGTTTATTCTGATTTATTTAAAACTTTCTCTACTTTGAGAACTTTACTGTATATTTTCTCTTAGAGGTTTTACTTGGAGAAATAGAATTTCTATTTTATATACTTTTTGGTTTTGTAATATTCTAGTCAGCCTTTTTTTTGTGAATCAACACTAGTAACTATTATGTATTTTAATCCGGAACTTATATATATATATATGTTTTGCTCCTATATACGACATTTCTTACGTTAACGTTTTGTGTGTAAATAACCATTGTTGATTTTGTTTATCTTTCTTTCACAGGCTCCTAATTATATTAATATTTTTTAAATATTATGTATGTATCTTTTTTTTAGGTGTCGTGATGCCTCGCCATCATTGATTTATGACTTAAGCGTAAAGTTCTGTGTAGTAGAATGTTACAGGTTCGACCTAAAATATCTATGTCCAATCTCCAAGGAAACTTGTTCACTATTAGAATAAGTATACAAGAGATCTTCTTTTCTCAAGTTTTTCCATGCTAATCCTTGACTCAAATTAGATTGGAGCCTAACCTGAGAATTTTATAATTATTTCCTCAAGCCTTCTTGGGTGTATAAAGTGATTCAAATTGGCTTCTTAACAACCTAAAATCCTCAGATATTTTCTCCTCAAGCCTTCTCCAGAGTAAGCAGTGACTAATATTGAGTATCTTAAAAATTTAAGAACCTTATATTTTTTTCTTCAAGCATTCTAAGGATTAAGTAATGACTCAAATTGGATACCTTACAAATCTAAATTTTTAGATATTTTACTCACTTTCTCAGACAAAGCTTAGAGTAGATACCTCCATCAATCTAAGTACTTTAACTTTATATCTTCTTTCCTTAAGTCTTCTCAAGACTAGAGATCACTATTGGACCAGTTTATAGAACTATTAAGTCTAAAAACTTACAAATGTTTCACAAGAGCATTAAGAAGTCTAAAAGCTTAACAATTCAATTCGAAAATCTGTCTTGATTTTGAGTTAGTTTACAAATGTTATCTAATGAATATGAACTAGTTTACAAGAGTGTAATTTGGACTAAGATACGAAATGATAAACTACCTAGAATATAAATTTGAAATCTCTTCTAGGAAAGAAAAGCTAGGAAGGAAATAAAAAGCAAGAGAAAAACTTAGAGAAATTTTTGTAGCATTTCGTTTCAATGTTCTTTCTATCTTCTTATTTCTTTCAAGGTTTGAGATCATATATACAGGGTGGAGTGCATTAAAGATTCATTAAAAATTCTTTTTTTTCTCCATCTTTTTATTTCTTAACATGTGCATAAAGGATAAGTTCTTTTTGCTTGTATCTACGTCGTTCACCTTTTAGGTATTTTCAAATTGTACTTTCTAGACGGTGAGAGAAAATCTACTTTTAAAAAAGATTTAGCTTGTTAGACAGGCTCATTTTGATATGTTGGTCAAAATGCTTGTTTCACTTGATGCATTTTCCAGGTGAATTCTTTTGCACCTTTAACTTTTTTTCACTTATAGAATATGGACATTGCTTCTGAGATGAGCTATCACTGATGTCATCCTTCTGAGATTGTTTAACGCTTTTTCAGGTTCAAATTTTATGTAGTTTAGTTATATTACTTAAGAAAAAATTTCTTAGTACATTACACACTTGATTAAATATTAGATAGTAATTTACAAAATTATTAAATTATATTTGGACTTGTTAATAATTAAAACTGAATCTAAGATATTGTGGAGCTAACGATATGCACAAACCCCAAACACCTTTTCATTTCTCTTTTCTAGCCAAATCCTGGACATTTCATCTCTTTGTTCTTCTCTTCACCTTCGAAACATTCTCTCACTTTCTTCGCTTTCATCACACCACTCTTAGCTCTTTCTTTTCTCACCTTCATCTCTTAATGACTCTCATTCATATCCCAAACATTCTTTTTCCCATTGAAAATAATCTTGACCCTATAGTTATGTTTTAAACTATTGTAAAGGAATACCACATCTAGAAATCGTTATTATGCTGAACGTAATTCAAATCCTAGATGCAATTTTTTAACTTTAGCAATTGAGAACTTTCATAACTATGAGAAAAGTGCATTATGCACAATTGGTACATGATTTTTACGTCCTTCTAAAGAAGAATGAGGGTGAAAACTATCCCAAATTACATCTTCAAGAAGAGAGTCTCATCATCTTGATTTTGAGTACAGAACAAATGGTACTCATCCCTAAACGTTGAATCTCCATTAATACCTACTCCATAGCCTTAGAACTTAGCCCCAGATAACTCACATGTTGTTGAACAATCAAGATCCCTAACTATAGAGTTTAATGTGTTCAGAAGGAACAATTTGACTGAAATGAACTCAATCCGAGCAAATCTGAGAGAGTATCAGGATATCATACTACATGACTTGGATACTCTCAGATGGATGAAGCGGATGGTCAGTAATATCCCACCTTTTTCATAATTCCTAAAAAAAAAAAGGAGATAGTAGAGTTAAGAATCTAAGTACATATTTTAGAAAAAGTGAGATTCCAAGGAAGCATATGCACCGTTTAGTATTTTAGGATAACATTTTGCATCATTTCATCCTTTTTTGCTATGATACTTTATTATAATTTGGTTACATATGATTTTAAACTATAATATAATTAATATGTGAAACGTTTAATGATTAGATATTATGTTATTGAAAATTTATCACATGTTCCCTGACGATAACTAGAACATCATGTTCTAAGTACGAACAATTTGTCAAGCAACGATCTTGTAGTGAGATTGGAAACGACTAAAATTAACCTTGGTTGGAGAGGTAATTTGGAATAATTGACCAATTTTAAAACAACGTTTGTGACTTATGGCTAAATACTAATTGTGAAAAAATGATTCTGGAGCTATTGGAAATACCATTAAATAGAGATTATTTCTTGGAATATTATTATTATTATATCAAAGAGAGTGATTTTAGAGATAATATTGTCTAGTAAAACAATATAATGGATGTAAATGAAAAAATTATGTAAATATAGTTGTTAAACAATTGAGTTAACTCTTTTTTTTTGAATTGAAATTATTGCATTTTTTTTAGTAGAATGAAATACAGTATCCATTTTAGGATGAAAAAAAGAATTGGGGATCACCCAAACTTGATATAAAGCAAAAAAGTGAAACTAAACATAGAAGAAAATTTTGTCAAAAAGAAAAGAGACTTTCAGCTATTTTATATTGTAATTCCAAGCACCTATGATTGAAACTTCTTTGCCACTTCACACACCACCTGTGCTGAGGATTTTTCTCCCTAAAATATTTCTTCATTTAGAGCTCCACAACCTCTAACTCAGTGCTGCAAACTTCACTAGATTTTTGTCACCATTTCTACTAAAGCTCACCGTCACGCACATCACTTGCCACAGAATTATAAATACCTCTAACTGTTGTTCCCATACTATGGGTTCTATGTCCACCAATATCTGAGATTCCACAACTGGGCTACAATAAAGCTCAAAGTAAACTATGTTCTCTAATGTGTATCAACTTCTAGGCAAAGAGTAGGTGTCACTAAAAATTACTGATTGAGGATGTTGAAGATTGGTAGTTTCTCATGAATAGCTCTCCACAAGAAGATATTCACTTTGGTTGGCACCTTCATTACCTATAATATTTGCTAGATTCTTGAATTCTACATTAGAAGAGGTAACTGTTCTAGAGGCACATGGCTAAAATCGTATGCTATTAAGTAACCTAAGCTAACCTCATATTGTCCTCTTCTATTCTAGGTCTAGATGATGGGGTCATTTGCTTCAGTCTTGATGAAGGTGGAAATGATATGAGTCCCAATCTGATTAGGGATAGTGTCATTAGGTAGAGATATGTTAGTATTATGATCAATAGACATCTGATTAGGATTAGGGTAAATAATAGAAGCACAATTATCACCATTGCAATTATTATTTTGGACAAAAGTAGGCAAATTAGTAGTAATAGTTGGATGGTTATTAGAATTAGTGAAAAAATCTTGAGGATTAGTATGAGACAAAAAATTTGAATTTGTACAGGTATTGTTATTTGTATCATGTTGTGGAACACTAATTTGGGATCCTATGTTGGGAGTTACTAAGTCATATTTAGGTAAAACAGTAAAAGTACTAGAATTAAACAACTCATTATATGGAAATTAATTTTTCTCAAACAAAACATTCCATGAAATATAAATCTTTTTTTTATGATAAGCACTTATACATTTTATACTGAGAATCATATCCCAATAAAATACATTTTTGTGATCTAAAATCAAGTTTATTTTTGTTATAGGGCCTAAGCAAAGGAAACAAATACTACCAAGAACTCTTAAAGATTGATAATTTAGTGATTAGTTAAAAATAACTACAAAAGGAGATTTGTTACATAATAACTCAGTAGGAAGTCTATTTATCAGGTATGTTATTGTCACTACAGTTTCATCCTAATAAATCATAGGCATAGCAACTGTAGTCAAACTCATCTTAATGAGATACTTATGCTTTCTCTTAGGTCTACCATTTTGTTGAGGAATATATGAGCAAGAAAACCTATGATGTATCCCTTCTTATGCCAAATAATCTGCAAAAGCTTTTGAGGTGTATTCACCACCATTGTTTGATTACAACTCTTTGAGCTTGTAATTTGTTAATCTTTCCATAAATATCTTGTAGTGTTTGAAAAAGCGTTAAGAACCTGTGCTTTATTCACCAATAGAAAAGTGCAAGTATATCAAGAGAAAGCATCTATAAAGGTTATATAATATCTAAAACCAAGGTGAGAAATCAAAAGTGCAGGGCCCCAAACGTCAGAATATACCAATTGGACTAGGCAGTATAAATAGTAAGAGATTTTGAAAAAAGAAGATTATGCATGTTAGCATGAGCACAATTTTCACAAACATTAACAGTAGAATTTGGAATTTTATTTGATGTGACAAGATTACACGTATTCAATATAGTTTTTACAGTTTTAGTGGCTGAGTGATCTAATCTTTTATACCACAAATCAAAGGAACTTATAAAAATAGCTAAAACATTTGGTAACAGATTGGATAAGCAATTCTTTGGCACACCAACATTGACAAATTAATGAAGTCCATTCGTTCTAAAACCTTGTAGTAGGAGTTTTCTGTGTGAACTGGCATTTCATAGCACACTGATAAGCATAAAGTTTAAAATAAACACAATTATCTCCAGCAAACTTAGAAATACTAATCAAATTTTTTGTTTTTTGTGGAGAATATATTAATTTCTTAAAAGGAAACCACCTTCTTGAATTTATAGCATAAAGAAAAGAACATCCTATATGTGATATGTGAATACTTGAGCCATTACCAAGTTGAACTTGTTTTGGACTAAGATATTCTGAAGATGTAAGCATATTGGATTGATTGGAGGTTACGTGATGAGTAGAACTTGTATCTGGGTACCAAGAAGGATCTGACACTATGCTTAGCATGGTAAGATATACAGAAGGATTGTAAAATAATGTTGCTGGTGGTGGAGGAGTAGTGTAAGAAAAATTAGATTATGATGTTGTAGTTGACAAGATTTGGAGATGAATTGGATGAGTTTGAGTTACTGAATTGGGATTGAAAAGGGTGTAGTATGTCTTGGTTAAATCAATGGAAACAATTCCTTGCAATATGACCAGACCTACCACACACTTGATATTGAAGCCTGTTGTTCCCATAGAAGGATCTACCTTGTAAGACCCGAGAAATTAGTAAATAATTAGCCAATAAATTAATTATTAATCTAAGAAAATAGAAAATAAAATTTTATTATTTAATGAGGTAGAGCTAATTAAAACAAGAATTTCGACACTAATTTTAAAGAATTTGGCCCAAGATTGGGCTAAACGGGCCAAACCGGTCGAACCGGACCCGTATTGGGCCCGAAGCCCAACCCAATGACTCTTAAATGTTGGGCAACAGCCCTTCCTTACCCATTTCAACACAAAAACATGCTGCATACATTGGAAGAGGGGGAGAGCATGTGAAATTCCAAAACCCTTAGTGGTGATTTAAATCCACATAACTTTTTATCCGGAGCTCCAATCGCCGCACCGTTTGTGGCGCGATCACGGCGTCGAACTCTACAAAGCCCACAACATTATTCAAGAGGTAAGTCATGAATCCTTTCCAGTTTTCCCAGCACTTCATTTCAGAAATATTGAGAAAAGGTGTTGAGATTTTGAGCTCTTTGATGTTATAGGATTCAATTAGCTTGAGGAAAACGCTTAATCTTACCTCTTTGGTCCGTGGGTATGGTAAGAATCCTCAATCTATAGTGAATTTATTGAGTATATGTGATTAGTTGTTGAGTTTGTATGTGTGGGTGTCTATGATGTGTATTAGGCAATATATATGTAAGTAGGTTAGAGCTTGATTGAGTTTTTGGAAGCTTGGAAGTAGATTGCAAGCTAAAAATTCTATTGGTGAGGTGTTAATCCTTGAAAGCTTGAGGAAAAAGTGAATTGGAGGTGTTCCAGGTTTTATCAGGGAATCGGCCAAGGTATGGTTTCGGTATCTCATATATAAAATATAATGTTTTGTGAAAAATTAGGCTAGTGACCCTAGGGTAGGAATTGAATTGTTGATGTTATTGATTGGTTGAGATAGATTCTATTGTATATGGTTAATGGTCAAAAATATTGTGATTGATGCTTTTGTTGATGAAGTATGTAATTCGTATGTGATATTGATTGGTATGCATAATAGTTGATAAAGTTGAGTATTGTTGGAATTTGAATTGTTGATTTGAGATTGATGAAGAATGAGAATTGGTAGGTTGTGGGATGAATTAGGAGGTTGGAAAAAAATGAATTTGGAATGTTTGATGCTGATTTTGTAGGTTTGGGTTAGTTTTTAAAAGGTTGTGAGTTGGTTTGTTTTAGAAAATAGAGGTCTGTAATGTTTTATGAAAACCATGATTTTGTCCAACTTTGACGGATCATAACTTGAGCCTTTATTTTTGAAATTGGTTGGAAATTGCTTTAAACTAAAGGTGATTCAAAGAGCTTTAAATTGATATAAAGTTTGATGAAAATGGATTTTTGTAGAGGAAGCTATGAAAATTTAAAGTTTGGTATTTAAAACTAAATTTTGCAACTTTACAAAATTTTCAGAATTTGGGAGTGTATGCGTACGCGGGTACCCCCATATTCAAGCGTGCGATTCTGCCTGGCCTCCATGCGAACGTGGCATATGCATGTGCACGCGGGATGGACCAAAACTCATGAATGTGCACGCGGACCCCATGCACCATACGCGGCAAGTGAATGCGTATGCGGGACTGTCCAAATGTGCTGCTTGCGTACGCGAGCATGATGCTTGATGCACCACTATTTTATGATATATTTTGGACTAAATTGAGTGGGTTTTGTCAAATGTTCTCACACTTATTCATGTAAATTGCATGCTTTTCATTTCCTTCCTAATTTTTGTGCTATGATTGAAAAATACTTCCTAGGACTTAAAATTATTAATTTTTAATTCTCCTTTGTACCATTCGATGCCGTGATGTGTTTGTTAAGTGTTTTCAGGTTTACAGGGCATGAATGACTGACAGGATGAAGAGGAAGCATGTTAAAATGGAAGGAACAAAAGGAATTAAGGAGCTGAGAAGCGAGGAGTGACGCGCACGCATGGCTAACGCGTGCACGTGTTTTGGAGCATCTTATAGCGACGCGTACGCGTGACTGACGCGTACACGTGACAAGCACAGAAGTCCAGAGGTTCTAGTGCAACTCTCTGTTCATTACCAGAGGTTGCAGCGTCGCATGTGACGTGTACGCGTCGGTCACGCGCACGCGTGGGATACTTGTTTTTTTTAACTAAAAAGCTACCAAAGTAAATCCAAACATTATTAAACTAGTGAAATCACAACTTAAACCAAATAAACCCAACTAAAAATGAAAATTTAACTTATTACTTATATAAATAAAAGATAAAATAGGAAGAATTTACCGTGGTGGGGTGTCTCCCACCTAGCACTTTTAGTTAAAGTCCTTAAGTTGGACATTTGGTGAGCTCCTTGTCATGGTGGCTTGTGCTTGAACTCATCTTGAAACTTCCACCAACGCTTGGACTTCCAATAAGCCTCAATATTTCCAAGTAAATTCACCAAGCCTTGATGAAGCTCTTCACAAGTTTTGAGCTCCCAAAGTTGATCCTCTTGTATGCCGAGATCCCAAACCTTGTTTCTACACCCGTCTTTATGTTGATCGTCATTGTTCCAACCGGGTGGCAAGCAATCCGAATTCTCACTGAGGCATCCCAATAACTTCCTAGACTCTCTCAATTGAAAACTATATCAACCATTGCACTTAGACCTTGAACATCCAACCATAACGAACCTAGGATTGTATTGCCAACTACTAACCATCTCCCTTTTACTATTAAAACCACAAAGAGCTCTAAGTTATCCATCTGTCTCAAGCAAACCGTATGCAAGCGAGAAATTAAAGCTTAAGGGGATGAGATTTACCCACTTGAATGAAAGGACAGATGGGGATGGCTTCAGGGGAGGTGTCTCCAATGGCGGCCTTGCCAATGTATGTTTCACTCTCATGGACTCCTTTTTGATGATCTCCACCTCTTGACAAGCTTCTTCAACATTAACCTCATCTTCAAGTCCAATGGGAGAGGATTCAATTGTAGATAAAAACTCATCAATTATTGAATCCATCTCATGATCAACCTCCTCAAAGTCTTCAACTATGATATGCCTTGGAGGTTGTACACCCTCCTCAACATCAAATTCAAACGTCTTGGAAGGAGGCTCTATGCCTTGAGTTTTCCATGGAGGTTCCGCATCTCCTAAGTCTTTAACCACTTCCTCTTCTTCGATAATTTCGGCTTTCTCCACTTGCTCTAGTACAAAATCAAACTCCTCCTCCTTGATGACTTCCACCTCTTGACAACTTTCTTCAATTCCCACTTTTTTGTTAACTTCTTCCAACTCTTCCTCATTGATCAAGTCATGTGTTGGAGGGTGTTTACATTCCTCCGCTACCTTCTGGGCCTCCTCTTGCTTCTCTTGAAGTATAGATACATGAATCCGATCCATTAAGTCCTTAAGACAATCCCTTCTCTCTTGTTCCACGTCACTAGCATAATAGGGATTGTGTTGCTCTTGGATTGATGGATATGGGTGTTCTTTCAAGGAGGGTGGTGGTGGGATAGAGAGATCATTATGTGGACCCACAAGGGATATAAGAGCTTGGAGAGTAGAGGTGAGACCAGTGAGAGTAGAGGTAAGTGTGGTTTGAAGCTCTCTTTGTCCTTGGCGAATAACACCAAGGTATTATCTATGGGAGCTTGGGGTAGATAGGAGGATTTATTTGTTGGGAGAAAGGGCTCATAATGGGAAGGTGGTTCATCTTGATACAGATATGGAGCTGATGTATATTGAGGTGGTGGTTCTTGGGAGTAGATGTGTTGGAATTGAGGTGGTTCCATGTATGGTTCATATGGTTCATATGGTGGTTGGTATGGTGGATAAGGGTTAGGGTCATATGGAGGTGAATGGTGGAAAGAGACTTGTGAGTATGGTGGTTCAAGGCTATGTTGAAGAGGGGGTTAATAGGCATATGGTGGTGGTTGATGATTGTCACAAAGAGGTCTACCATAACCGTTGTCTTGGTATGCATCACGGGATGTCTCTTGCTCGTAGTACATCGGAGAGGGTTGTTGCCATGGAGGTTGTCCATAAGCTTGAGGCTCCTTCCACCTTTGATTGTCCCATCCTTGATGCATGTTCTCATTGTAGCTTTCATTCCCTACAACATAATTTGAACTAAACTCATAGCCATATGGGTGAGAATTCATAGTAATAAGAGAAAATAAAAACAAAAACTAATAAGAAATAATGAAAATAAATTTCTAAAACTAGAAACAACTAACAAAGAAACGAAAAAGCACAATTATTCACAATATTCACAATAACCAATAATAAGGCATACATTTGCAATTCCCCGGGAACGACGCCAAAATATGATGGGTGAAAAAATGGCGATTAAGAAATTCTTATAAAAGTAGCGTTGCAAGTACAGTTTTAACCGACGAAAATTCCACTATCAATTTAGAAGTGTGTCACAGTTAAAAATAAATAACCGGGAGTAGAATCCCGGGTCGTTTCCTAAAGAGTTAACACAAGGTGCAATTTATTGGTTAGGATTTTTCTGAGTAATTTTTGAAGTGAAAATTGGAAAAATAAATGGCTAGAAATTAAAGCAATAAGTAGTAACAAGAGATGTTATGTATTTGAAATAAAAGACCTTGGTTAGGAGAGATAATTGAAATTTCTGTCCTTGTTGTCTTTCCCAAGTGTAATAGCAAAGGTTTATTGCTTCCACTTAGTTATCCTTTTGCAGTTGCAGGGAAGTCAAGTGGGTACTACTAACTCTAGCTCACAAGTCCTAGTTACTTCAAGGAGAAGGACTAGAGTTAGTGAAAATCGAGTTAGCCAGCAATTTCCACTTACAAATTACACTTGAGTTACACAACTCAAGGGTTTCCTATTAATCAACTCCTAAGCCAAGTTGGGAGCTCTACTCCATCAATATGAATGCCATTTTTATAAACACATAATACGAGTAAATAAAAGATATGGTGATTTTGAGAAATTAATTAAATTAAAATTAGCATGAACAATAATCAATACGAATCAAACAAGCCATGAACATAAATATGAAAATACTTCATTGCATTAATAAAATTCAAAAATAACAATATCCAACATGAACATCAAGGCAATTAAACGGAAAAGAGAAATTGAGTTATTGGAAAAGCAAACTATATAGATGACGACTTCAATAGAAGGTAATAGCAGCTCTCTCAATATCCTATCCCAAGAAAAACTAAGAACTCTAAGAACCCTATGAGAAGTAGTGTTTTTTCTCTAGAATTCAAAACTAAAACTAAAACTAAGTGAGAATGAAAGTGTGTTCAGTCTCAGCTACACCCCTACCTCTAGTCTGCATTTTTGGGCTTGAAACTGGGTCCAAATCAGCCCAGAAATCGCCCCAGCAAGTTCTAATAAATGCAGCACGTGACGCTCTGTCACGCGTACGCGTACGCGTCGCTGGACTTCTGCGCTTGTCACGCGTATGCCTCAGTCACGCATACGCACCGCTGTAAGATGCTCCAAATCACGCGCACGCGTCAGCCATGCGTGTGCGTCGCTCCTCGCTTTTCAGCTCCTTAATTCCTTATGTTCCTTCCACTTTAACATGCTTCCTCTTCATCTTATAAGACATTCATGCCCTGTAAACCTGAAAACACTTAACAAACACATCACGGCATCGAATGGTACAAAGGAGAATTAAAAATTAACAATTTTAAGGCCTAGGAAGCATGTTTTCAATCATAGTACAAAATTAGGAAGGAAATGAAAAACATGCAATTTACATGAATAAGTGTGAGAATATTTGACAAAACCCACTCAATTCAGTCCAAAATATATCATAAAATACTGGTGCATCAATGCTTGCGTACACGAACCTCTATTTTTCTGAACTATGAATTTGTGCTTTTCAAACCATTCCTCCAACTTTCAAACCTTCGTTACTCTTGTCTAAAGCCCTATTTTTAGTCCTTGGGTAGTGAAGTGCGGTAGGATAATGGAAGTAAGTTTCTTGTTGATGAAGAAAAGGGAAAAGTGAATGGTGTGATTGGTGGAAGTGTTGTTTGTGTAGTGAGCCTGATGGTTACGTTGAATTATGATCTATTGTTGATAATAGTTAGGTGAACTTGATTGAATAATGATGAATGGGGATGATTAGTGACGAATATGTGTAAGTTTTTTCTCTGTTGTAAGGTGTGTAGGGCACTATATCCCATGAGTGTGATAGACACTAAATCCCGAGAGCGTGGCAGGCGCTATATCCCAAGAGTGTGGGAGCACCTTTCCCTAGAAAGTGTGTCAGGCACTATATCCCATGAGTGTGACAGGCACTATATCCCGTGAGCGTAGCGGGTGCTATATCCCATGAGTGTGGCAAGCACTATATCCTGAGAGTGTGACAGGCGCTATATCCCAAGACTGTGGAGGCATGTCAGAGAGACGATATCCGAGTTAGCTACCGTGTGTGTCAGGTTCTGACAAGATAACCGATATGTGAGCTCACAGCCGGTAGGAAAGGCATGCATCATACGCATCTGTTTGTCTTGTTTGAGTTTGCATTATTTGGGATTGCCTTTGTGAAATTACTATACTTACTTGCTATATGATTTTCTTGCTGTACCTGCATTCTACTTGTGTTTGCGTTGTCTATTTTGTTTGTCTGTGTGGTTCTACTGGAGTTTTGGAGGATTGGAGGAAAGGCAATGACTTTAGGGATTAAGTTAGAATTGAAACAAAATCGAGAGTCCTTAAATAACATACCCTATTTAAGGTTTTGAAATTCAAAACTTTTAAGTCTTGAAATTGAGTGTCGGAGTTCCAGGATTGCCTTCGACTTTCCCAGGATATTATATATTAGATATGTGGGCATTGTTACCATGCTGAGAACCTTCGGTTCTCACTCCATGCGGATTTTTTTATTTTCAAATGTAGGACGAGAGGCTCCTCGCTAAGGCATGCTGGAAGCTTCAGATAGCGGAGATCTTGAACATTTTGGGACTTTATTTTGGTTATATGTATTTATATAGATACTTATTATCTCCACTTATTATATATGTGATGTATTAACTTCTTCTTAGAGGCTATTTTGGAGAAACAGGTTCTGTAACTTTGTAAGTTTGGGTATATTTTGGGTTCTCTTATATATACCTGTGTATACACTTATGTGTCATGAGCCGAGTCATGAGTTTTTTTTATCTGTATTTTGGAACTCTTAGTATATAATCTTGTTAGCTTGCTTTATCTTGCTTCATTTACTTTATCACTTCATGAGTGTTGCGCTTTTCTTTTTACCGATTTTTGCTTTACCCTTTTCTTCAAAGTCTCCTAGTTATAAATCTTTTTCACTATATTATATATATAATTTTACTTTTAGAGGTCGCAATACCTCACCACCTCTGTCTTATGACTTAAGCATAAGGCTCTGTGTAGTAGGGTGTTACATACCTCCTCTGCCAAAATGGCCACCACTTCTACCTCTTCTTCCACCATTAGCTCTCAGATTGGTAGGAATATGTGGAAAAGAACCTTGAGCAATATTTGCTTGAATAATAGAAGTACCAAATTTTCTAAATTTCCCAGACATATCATCATGTGTAAGCACCATCGTTTCAACTTCAGCTAAAATGAACAACACAGATTTATAATTAACCATAGTCAATAAAATATGATAGTCTTCATTCATCCCTTCCAATATTGATTTAATGTATTGATCAGAGGTAAGAGACTCTTCTAGGACAGCAAGACAATCTGCAGTATTCTTAATTTGAGAGACATAGGCAGAGGCATTCAAACCTTGCTTTTTGATGGTCATCAGCTGAGTCTTCAATTGCTTGATCCTGTATTTGGTGGACTTTGCAAAATAGTCTTCAATTCTTGTCCAAATTTCAAAGGTAAATGTATAGCCAACCATCTTATTCTTGAATGTTACATTCATAGATGCAAGCATCCAAGAAATCAGATTATAATCATCTTGACGCCATTGCTTATAGGTTGAAGTTTGAATACTTGCTGCTTGATTTTTTGATGAATCATATTGAAGACGAATTCAATTTTAGTGAAGATGAGATTGCAAATCTTGCCTCCAAATTGCAAATAGTGCTTGTTGTTGTCAAGTCTTATGATTTGTCTCTATCAATTAATCTGAAATTGGGTTGAAGAATTCTTGTTGAAAGAAATTAAAGGGGAGGGATGTAACTGTTTGAGGTGTGATTTAAGCATTTGAGATGTTGGAATTGTCCGAATCCTCATGAGAGTCTACTATGGATCATTAATCCTTAGCTCTTGATTCCATAAAATAGTTCTTGAAAAATACTCATACAGCAACAAACTGTTGTAATATGCTGCGGATGATGTTGAGTAAAGAGAGATTAATAAAGAAGAAGAGAGTGTGCAAGAATAAGAGAGAAACAATTCTAATCATCTATTAAACTTAACCAAATTGAAAACAGTACCAAGCCAAAAAATATATATACAAAAAAAGAGTAAAGCAAACTAACTCTAACCATTTAATTAATTAAACACACTACTAACCAAACTTAAAAAACTATGAGTCATTTATAATATTGCCCTTCACAGGTATAAAGCATTATTTGTCATGAAAGAGTAACAATATAAAAAACAATAGAGGATGATAGGAAAACAAACATGATAAAAAACAATGGCATAAGCCTTAACTTCAAATATATACCATCTGTAATTTTAATTTGACACACTAGAAGAAAATATAATAAATCATTATACTATAGAGAAACTTTGACAACAAAATATAGTGATTAATGAATTAAATAAAAGAATTACCTGACAAATATGTCTAAAATAAAATGTGTTACAATATATTATAAATCGAGCAAATAAAAGTAAAGCCATAAAAAAATTCTGAAATTAAAATTATACAATATTTATATTTAAATAAATAAAATAACAAAAAAGACCAAACGAAGCCAACCATGAGCTCATGAAGACATTATTCCACATTTCTAATTGTCCTATTACGGTGCAAGAATTAAAAAAATAGACTACATATTTAGAACATTATTAATGACAAAACCCTAATGTTCAGCTCTGAGGTATATCTCACCTTAGAGAAAATGGAACTTATCTATTCATCTCCAGAAGATGTACACTTCAGCAAGAAGAAGAACACGGAAAGGTAGGTATTTGCAAAAAATATTATGGCGCTCAAATCAGTATATCAGAATAGTAAAGTAATTTAGATCTTAAAACCTATCATGCGTGTACCTCCTGACTTTAGATATAGAAGGTTCCTTTTATAGACATAGAATTGATGAATGATATCCATATTATGACCGTTTGGTCATTAAGATAGAAATTATTGTCATTAAATCGGTAATAAAAATGTTAATTACAAGCAAAGAATGAATGATAATTAAGGCCGAGTTTTAATTCATATTGAGTAACGGAGCATAACCCCCAAGCTTTGTCTACCGATAATATGATTCAGGCTAAAATTATAAATCGGTTGAAAGATAACTTGTGTAACACCCTAATTACCCTATACCTTACCTCATGCCGTAAGGCAAAGGTTAATCAAAGGTTACGACAAATCTATGACTTGTTTATATATATATATATAAGGAGTAATAATTCTAGAAGCCCGATAAAGGATATAGCTCAAAAATAGGATTTAAAAGTGCAAAACGTACTCACGAAGCTACTAACTTAACGCACAAGGAACATATATAGTATAGTAAAAGATAAGTGTATAATAGTATAATAATCTAGCCACGGCTCGTGAAGTTTAAGCCGGCTAGCCATAAATACAGACAAAACAGAATCAGAAGTTTAAAACAGCTTATACAAGTTTTTCTCTCTCAATATAAGCCTCTAGGTAAAAGCAAAATACAAAAGTGAGATATATATATAAAATAAATCAAAAGACACCAAAGAGCATCATGATCCTCCGCTTTTGTCACCATCCAAGCAACTCACCGAGGTGGATTGCGACCTGCATCTGAAAAACAACAACGGAATATAGTATGAGAAACGGAGGTTCTCAGTATGGTAACAGTGCCCAAAAATGTAAGATGTAAGGTTCCGGGACACCGAAGGCAATCCTAGAACTTCGCATTAAACAGATATTCAAGCCTTAACAAAATAAATAACTTAAACCATAAACCATAAATAGGGCTATCTAAACTTAGGAGATTTCTAACTAATATCAAATCACACCGCTGTATCCCACAGTCGTCACCAACCTACCTTCCACGCAATCCCATCGCCATCGCCTACCTACCTCCTCAGCACCAGACAAACACAGATAATGCAAGCAAGTAAAACACAAGTAGTATTCATATATATCAAGTAATTTAGGAAGCAAATAGGCATATTATACAATTAGGCAAACTCAAGTAATCAAAGCAAACAAGCACATAAGAAATGCATATGATGAATGTCTATCCTATTGGCTTGTGATATCACTTGTCGGTCCATAAATGCCAACCCGACACATCCTTTCAGATGTAGCTTTTTTTCCACGTCCACGGATATAGTGCCGGGCACACTCTATTCACCCATGGATATAGTGCCGGGCACACTCGCATGCGTAACCCAAGGATATAGTGCTTGGCACACTCTTGCACCAGAAAAGGTCATTAATCATAATTCATTCCTAGGGATATAGTGCCCTTCACACTATCATGCTTAACCCATGGATATAGTGCCTGGCACACTTTCCACATTTAACAAGATCATCATTCATCTTTAAGTTCTCATCGTACTTAACCCAAGGATATAGTGCCTGGCACACTCTCAACATTCAACAAGTTCATCAACCTCTCATCATCGCCAGTCATCACCATTTCTCATCTCAAATCACTTTCAATTATCAATTCTCAACATTCCAAGGATATAGTGCCTGACACACTTCCCTTTAATATCCATCAAGCTCATAATAACCATCATCAATTCTTAATTCCATTCCGAACTCATTAGTTCCTCATTTTCTCAATTTCAGTACCATTCTTCTTTCTCACTCCACCAAGTCCATCCTCAGTACACCAAAAATCTAAAATAATACCAAATTACATTCCCTAGGACCTTTCCCATGTTTTTGATACCCGAAAATAAGCCAAAGAGTCTTAAAATAGTGTCATAGAAGCTTACAAGCTTGTTGGGAAGGTGAAATAGTTGAAAACAAAATTTAAGTTTGAGAAACAGGGCGTGTGCGTACGCATAGGGGTGTGCATGCACACGCCCAAAGAGATTTTTAAAACGTGTGTGTACGCATAGGGGTGTGCATATGCACAAATACAAAAATTCACAATTCTGTCCGCTCGCACAAAGTGTGCTAGCGCCCCCAACAGACTGACCTTCCCAATGTGTGCGTGCGCACAGAGCTGTGCGTACACATAGGTTGTAATACTCCATTGGATATGTGCGCGCACAGGTTGTGCTAGCGCTCTCACCAGCAAGCCTTTCCCTGCTTGTGCGTACGCACAAGGCTATGCGTGCACACAGGATTAAAATTTCACAGGGTTGTGCGTGCGCACAAGGCTGTGCATGCGCACATATCAGAAATCACAAAATTCTGCAACTCTGCAAAATTTTAGATTTTGACACCAAACTTTGAATGATCATAACTTCCTCCACAGAAGTCCAAATTTTACAAACTTTATATCAATTTGAAGAGTTTTCGATGGAATTTAATTTAAATCAAATTTCAACAAATTTTGAAAAATGAGGATCAAGTTAGGATCCATCAAAATTCACCAAAAATCCATTTTTACTAAAAATGACAAATCCTCAACTTTCCACAATTCTCAAGCTAAATCAAACCAAAGCCATAACAGACTCCAAATTACATCATAACTCACCCTTTGTATCACATTCCACCATTTATACCAATTTTTTTTCTTTCACACTTCATTATTCTCAACCTCAAATATCAAATATATAACATTATAATCAATCCTCCTCCAACAGATTACAACATCACCAACCTCAAACATCAATATATCATACTAAAAACCATTTTCAATCCACACTATCATCCATCATCATATCACTAACATTCATCATGAGTTAACCCCATTCAACCCCAATCATTCTCAATATCAATAACATTACTCATCCAAATTCATAATTCATATCATTTATCAACAATCTCAACACTCACCTTCAATTACCAACAACATCAATATTCATCATTACTCATCAACCATATCAACAACCCTCATCAACAATAATAGTTCATAACATTCATCATCGAAACATATAATCATTATTATTTTCATTCGGATTCATCCCACACAACAACACCACTTTATCTATCAATTCTCATCAATAACACCAATAATCAATTTACTCAACAACATCATAATTACACACCAATACATACAATTCATAAAATCTTCATCCCAATTCACATATCTCATACATAATCCAATCCACCATCAATACTCATCAACACCAATAATTCCCAAAAATCATCATCAACCACAATAATCTAATACAACCAACAATTAACGTCAATTCATATATAATCATTCATACGCCAATATCATTCAATCCTATCTTAGGGTTAACTAGCCTAAGTGTCCAGAAACATTACATATTACATAAAAAAAAAATTGAAACCATACCTTGGTCAATTTCCAATATGCACAAACCACCACTTTGAATCCAAACAAGCTTCCAAGACTCACCAACTATCAAGCCATACACATAACATACCAAAAATCAACACTATGGCTAACCAAAACATCAAACCACAAGAGTTTGAAAAGACTTACCTTACCTAACGCGATTAGGGGTAAAATCTAACAATTACCGTTATTAGAGATCACCTAAACAAGCAAAATCACAAAATCTACTTAAAAACCAAAATGCAGAAATTAGGTCAGGAAACTAGTAGGTGAGTTTCAATATCTTACCAGAAAAACCTAGATAGAAAGGAAGAGCTCATCAAGAGCTTAACGTGGCCATAAACGGCTCGTCAATCGGAGTTCCGTAGCTCAAGTTACAAGCAAAAGAAGGTGAGGGTGAATAGTGCTCTTTCTTCTCCCTCTCCTCTCATAGCAGCTGCGCCCCCTTCTTCCAAATGAAGTGGAATGGGCTGAAATGCTCATTAAATGAGCATATATATGTTGAGCCTTGGGCCCGGTTCGGGGCCGGTCCAACTCGTTAGCATTTTTGGTTCGTTTGGCCCACTTTGGGCCAAAACCTTTAAGATTAGTGCCCGGTTTTTAATTCTAAATTATTTTTATCCTTTCAAAACAATAAATCAACTTTCAAAATCTTATTTTCCTAAAAATGCGGTACTGGACAGACTAGAGCCGGTACTGCCAGCTTAAGCGCCAGTACGCATTTTTCCAACTCAGTAAAATTCATTGAAATCAAATTTCACCTTTAAATTTTCAAATTAAAATTTCTAAAATTTTGAATCTATTCCGGGCATTAAAATTATTATTTTTATTAAAACGGTTTTACAGAAAAACTCCGGTTCTTACAACATGAATAATAATAATATGGTGAGCCCCTAAGCTTAGTCGGGTTATTATGTCGGGACTTATTCAAAAAATAACTATGTGTTAAATTTTATTTGCTTAAGTTAATTGTAGAAAAATACTTTTTCTAACCCACAACAAATGATCGAAAAATATTTATTTGCTAAAGTTATTTATAGAATATTAGGTGAATAATAAAGATGTTATAACATAAATAAGATGTGTTGAAAATAAACATGCATAAACTATTGTTAAATAGAAAAATAAAAGGATGAGCTAATTACCCATATCTCAAGTATATTAATATTTGATTTTGCTTAGTGATTTATGGTATCACTGCTAAACATAACAATTCTAAATAAATGAATCATTATTTATTCAAGTATAATGGCTATATTGATTTTGTATTCAACTGCAAGACTTCCATGCCAGAAATCTGCATTGAATTCCATATGATGCTATGGTATTTAATTCAAATGATCTAGCAAAAAAAATGAATAATAATAGTTCAATAAAAGGCATTAAAAATTTTGGTCATAAGCTATTATATTTAATGAAGTTTTCCATAACTCCTATGAGATAAGAGTTCTATTAGGTATAATAGCTTTCAAGAATTGATATAGTAAACAGAGAAGAAATAGTTAATCATGGTCTTATGGAGGATAGAAAATGCATAAAAAGAATTATTGGTCGAGCATATATAGCTCAAGATTGATAAGGTAGTCGACTTTATTTTCTTATTGGTTGAAAATCGACTGTTCTTGAATTAATTATTAGTCGAGTTCGTGCTCGGATTGATTGAAAATCGAGTTTTTTCTTAGATTGATTGAAAGTTAAATTTGTTTTCGGATTGGTTAAAAGCCAAGTTTGTTCTC
The DNA here is from genome assembly GCF_059453495.1 of Arachis ipaensis. Classification (NCBI taxonomy): domain Eukaryota; kingdom Viridiplantae; phylum Streptophyta; class Magnoliopsida; order Fabales; family Fabaceae; genus Arachis; species Arachis ipaensis. Next base: position 74,770,169 of record NC_142438.1, read on the forward strand.
AGATTGGTTGAAGGCCGAGTTTCTTCTCGGATCGATTGAAAGATGAATTTGTTTTTGGATTGGTTAAAAGCCGAGTTTGTGCTCGGATTGATTGAAAACCGAGTTTTTTTCTCAGATTGGTTGAAAGTCGAATTTGTTTTCAGAATGGTTAAAAGCCGAGTCTGTTCTCGGATTGGTTGAAGGCCAAGTTTCTTCTCAGATCGATTGGAAGTCAAATTTGTTTTCGAATTTGTTAAAAGCCGAGTTTGTTCTCAGATTAGTTAAAAGCTGAGTTTCTTCTCGAATCGATTGAAAGCTGAATTTGTTTTTGGATTGGTTAAAAGCCGAGCTTATTCTCGGATTGTTGAAAGTCGAGTTCTTCTCAGATCGATTGAAAGTTGATTTTTTTTGAATTGGTTGAAAGCCGAGTTTCTTCTCGTATTAATTCATTGATCAATTATGACATGTGAAATGTTATGAAACTACAAGAAAAAGGCCTATGGCCACGCTTCTTTTTGCTACGCTTTAAGAGCGTGGCAAAAAGTGGTCTATGGCCACACTTTTGTGAGGGTAGCGCTTGAATAGAGATTTGGCCACGTTTTTTTTGCTACGCTTTAAAAGCGTGGCGAAAAAGGTCAATGGCCATGCTTTTATGAGGGTGGCAGTTGATGCGAGATTTAGCCACATTTTTTTTGTCATGCTTATAAAGCGTAGACATAGAGAGATTTCGGCACGCTTTTAAAGCGTAGCAACAGGGTTTTATTATTGTGGCATTCAAAAAGCGTAGCCGTTTCCTATAAGCCTTTTTTCACTCTTCAAAAGCGTGGCCAAAAGGTTCCTCCATAAAAAAAATAAAAAAATGCTTGTATACCCTTCAAATTAAAATGTTTGAGTGTTATAACTTAATCTTTTGAAATTAAAGATTCAGAAGCTCGTATACCCTTCAGATGCTCGTATATCCTTCTTCATTCGAAGACCCGCGCCATAAGCCCTAACTCCTCCTTCTTCAAACATTAAGCCCTAACTCTGACGACACTCCGCGACGACGAGCCACTCCTGCGACGACGACACTCTGACGAAGAACTACTCTGACGACACTCTGTGAAGAACGTAGCTGCGCTCATAATGCCTCCGCCAGCAATCCCTCTTCCGGCACCCCTAGCCCTCCTTCTGCAGTGACTCTCTCTGGCGGTGACTCCCTCTGCTCAGTTGCCGTCGCAAACCCGCCGTCGATGCTCCCTTCCGTTTCTGCAAACCCTAACCCTTTCGGCGCCGCTCCCTTCCTGCTTAGCTTTAGAAGAAACTAGACTCTCCAAGCATTCATCGATCTTAGCTTCTTGCTTCTTTGCAAGTCCTGTTCTTATTCCTTTCTTTTATTTCTTTTTCTATTTCACACTTTCAGTCATCGATTTTCCTATGGTTAAACAGGATTTGAAAAAGTTTTAAAACTTGCGAAGAACATGCGTGGACTCACCCGCTGATGAGGGACGCATCATAGAGTAGGTACAATGTCTTTTGGAAACCCTGTTATGTTTATTGGATTTGATGAAATAGAATTCTGTATTTGATTGAAGTTTAATTTAAGTAGCAAGTCTCTGTAATCAAACCGGTGCATATTAGTTGGTTATGGTTGTGTTGTGTTGAATGTGTTAGTTGAATTGATTTATTTTTTTGGTTAATATTATTTTTGGGATTTCACATTTTGCCGTGATGGTTGCTTTGTTGCAGGTCTGTGCCTCCTCTTACATCACAGAAACATCTTGTTTCTGATAATAAAACAAAATAAAACAAAACAAAACCAATGCACTCAGACAGGCAAAAGCTCTAGGAGATGAATTGGTTGCGGGTCTGGTGAGTGATGAGGAGATCTTCGCCAATAAAGGCCCGTCTATTTTGTCCATGGAGGAGAGGTACTAATATTTGGTCCTTTTCTGTTTTGCTCCTAGTGATTTTCTCCTAGACAAAATCTAATTTAGCTTAAACATAAGACTAGAGACTTTGCAACAAGGGAATAAACTTGTTTGTTTGAATAACTCAAGTGTGCCAACATTGTAAAAGAATTAATGTTGAGAATGTATTTTGTCTTCCAGGCTGACCCTTGTTATTGAATTGAAATGGGTGGACGAAGTCATAACCGATGCTCCTTATGCAATTACTGAGGAATTCTTGAATCATCTTTTCTATGAATACAACATTGACTATGTCATACATGGAGATGACCCTTGCCTGCTTCCAGATGGAACAGATGCTTATGCTGCAGTAAAGAAAGCTGGCTGATACAAGCAAATTAAACGTACTGAAGGAGTTTCCAGCACAGATGATGTTGGTAAGATTTGTCTCTTCTTATGTTCGAAGATAGCAGAAATCTTGTGTTGTTGATGATAAAGTTAATTTTCTTGTTCCAAGTGTTATATTGATAAAAATTGGGTGGTAGGTAAAAGCTAATTATGTGTATGATCTCTGTTTCTATACAGGAAGAATTATGTCTTCGTTAAAAGATCAAAAAGCTCGCGAAGATCTTAATGGTACTGATGCAAAACCTTAAGAAGAAAGCAAGCCAAAGGTTTCCCACTGGTCCCAATTCCTACCAACTTCCTGACATATTGTACAGTTTTCAAATGACAAGGTATTTTGATTATCAATGCTTATATATCTTGACTTGCTGAGACAGACACTGATTTGAAATTTATGCCACATTCATTGGTTTCAAGATGAAAATATTTTGAGCGAATTTGCTCATTAGTTTTTGGAAATATTTTGCATGATAATTCATTGTGGCTTCATCCTCTTTTAGGGGCCTGGACCTGATGCTCGTATTGTATACATTGATGGGGCATTTGATCTCTTCCATGCTGGGCACGTTGAGGTATACATGAGTTTTCTATAGGTGTGCAACAGTCAAATAGCAGTATTTGATATGGATGTCTTAATTCAGTATTTCCTATTCTCTCAGATACTTAAGAAGGCTAGGCAGCTCGGAGATTTTCTTCTTGTTGGTATCTGATGAGCGGATAATTTATACGCTTTTTGGCATTGTTTTTACATAGTTTTTAGTATGATTTAGTTAGTCTTTAGTATATTTTTATTAGTTTTTAAATAAAAATCACATTTCTGGACTTTACTATGAGTTTGTGTGTTTTTCTGTGATTTCAGGTAATTTCTGGCTGAAATTGAGGGACTTGAGCAAAAATCAGATTCAGAGGTTGAAGAAGGACTGCAGATGCTGTTGGATTCTGACCTCCCTGCACTCAAAGTGGATTTTCTGGAGCTACAGAAGTCCAAATGGTGCGTTCTCAATTGCGTTGGAAAGTAGCTATCCAGGGTTTTCCAGCAATATATAATAGTTCATACTTTGCCCGAGCTTAGATGACGCAAACTGGCGTTCAACACCAGCTCTCTGCTCTATTCTAGAGTTAAACGCCAGAAACAGGTTGCAAAGCAGAGTTAAATGCCAGAAACAGGTTACAAACTGGCGTTCAACTCCAAGGAAGACCTCTACACGTGAAAGCTTCAATGCTCAGCCCAAGCACAAACCAAGTGGGCCCGGAAGTGGATTTCTGCATCATTTACTCATTTTTGTAACCCTAGTAACTAGTTTAGTGTAAATAGAACTTTTTACTATTGTATTCAGGGTCTTTGGATCTGATCTTTGATTAGTCTTATGCTATCTTAGACCTTTATGGAGGCTGGCCATTCGGCCATGCCTAGACCTTCATCACTTATGTATTTTCAATGGTAGAGTTTCTACACACCATAGATTAAGGTGTGGAGCTCTGCTGTTCCTCATGAATTAATGCAAAGTACTACTATTTTTCTATTCAATTCAAGCCTATTTCTTCTCTAAGATATTCATTCGCACATAAGAACATGATGAATGTGATGATTATGTGACGCTCATCATCATTCTCACTTATGAATGCGTGCCTGACAAACACTTCCATTCTACATGCAAACAAGCTTGAATGTGTATCTCTTAGCCTCCTGATCGGTGAGATCAGAGTCTTCGTGGTATAGGATAGAACTATTGGCGGCCATTCTTGAGGTCCGGAAAGTCTAAACCTTGTCTGTGGTATTTCGAGTAGGATCCGGGAAGGGATGGCTGTGACGAGCTTCAAACTCGCGAGTGCTGGGCGTAGTGACAGACGCAAAAGGATTACTGAATCCTATTCCAGTATGATCGAGAATCGACAGATGAATAGCCGTGCGGTGACAGTGCATCTTGGACCATTTTCACTGAGAGGATGGGAAGTAGCCATTGACAACGGTGATGCCCTACACAAAGCTTGCCATGGAAAGGAGTATGAATAATTGGATGAAGACAGCAGGAAAGCAGAGGTTCAGGAGGAACGAAAGCATCTCTATACGCTTATCTGAAATTTTCACCAATAACTTACATAAGTATCTCTATCCCATTTTATGTTTTATTTATCTTTTAATTATTAAAAGTCTATAACCATTTGAATCCGCCTGACTGAGATTTACAAGGTGACCATAGCTTGCTTCAAGCCGACAATCTCTGTGGGATCGACCCTTACTCACGTAAGGTTTATTACTTGGACGACCCAGTGCACTTGCTGGTTAGTTGTGTGAAGTTGTGACAAAGTGTGTGAATTACGTTCTGAGCAGCAAGTTTTTGGCACCGTTGTTAAGGATCACAATTTCGTGCACCAAGTTTTTGGTGCCGTTGTCGGGGATTGTTCGAGTTTGGACAACTAACGGTTCATCTTGTTGCTCAGATTAAGTAATTTTATGCTTTTTGTTTTTATTCTTTTATTTTCGAAAAATTATCAAAAAAAAAAGAAAAAAATATATAATATAAAATATTTTTCAAAAAAAAATTTAATTTATGTTCTTCAGAATTTTTAAGAAGGAATTCTAGAGTTTCATGAGACATGTTGAAGCCTGGCTGGCTGTAAAGCCATGTCTAATTCTTTTGGACCGAGGCTTCCATTCATCAGCACATAAGCAAGTTGAATGAAGTATCAGCTGTTGTATGTCTGATTTGTATTTGCTAAAGCTTGGCTAGCCATTGGCCATGTCTAGTGTTTTGGACCGGATCTTTCACTGAAAGCGTGGCTGGCTAGTAAGCCATGTCTAATTCCTGGACCGGAGTTTTAGACTAACATTGCAAGATTCCTGGAGTTCCTATTAAAAATTTTTGAAATCCTTATTTTCCTTTTCAAAATAATTTTTGAAAAATCCAAAAAAAAAATTTAATAAAATTATAAAACCAAAAATAATTGTGTTTCTTGTTTGAGTCTTGTGTAAAATTGTAAGTTTGGTGTCAATTGCATATTTTTTCAAACTTTCTAGCATTTTTCAAAAATTCATGCATTACATTCTTCATGATCTTCAAGTTGTTCTTGGTAAGTCTTCTTGTTTGATCTTTAAAATTTCTTGTTTTATGTCCTTTCTTGTTTTTCATATGCATTTTCAATTTGTTAGTGTCTAAAATTAAAAATTTCTAAGTTTGGTGTCTTGCATGTTTTTCTTTTCTTAAAAATTTTCAAAAAAAACATGTTCTTAGTGTTCATCTTGACATTCAAAGTGTTCTTGCATGCATCATGTGTTTTGATCCAAAATTTTCATGCATTAAGTCTTTTTGATTTTTTTCTCTCTCATCATTAAAATTCAAAAAAAAAATATCTTTCCCTTCTTTCACTCATAAATTTCGAAGATTTGAGTTGACTTTTTCAAAACTTTTTAAAATTTAGTTATTTCTTATGAGTCAAGTCAAATTTTCAATTTAAAAATCCTGTCTTTTTCAAATCTTTTTCAAAAATCAAATCTTTTTTATTTTTTCCTTCATAATTTTCAAAAATTTCAAATTGATTTTCAAAAATCTTTTTCTCATTTTGTTTCATAAGTTCAAAATCTTTACTAACAATTAATGTGATTAATTCAAAAATTTTAAGTTTGTTACTTGACTAGTAAGAAAGGTTCAATCTTTAAACTCTAGAATCATATCTTTTTAGTTTCTTGTTAGTCAAGTAATCAACTTTAATTTTCAAAATCAAATCTTTTTAATTTCCTTTTCAAATCTTTTTCAAATTAAATGTCAATCACATCTTTTTCAAAATCAATTTCAAAATCTTTTCTAACTTCTTATCTTTTCAAAAATTAATTTTCAAATCTTTTTCAATTAACTACTTGACTTTTTGTTTGATTTTAAAAGTTTACTATTTCAATCATATCTTTTTCAAAACTACCTAACTAATTCTCTCTCTAATTTTCGAAAATCACCTTCCTCTTTTTCAAAATTTCTTTTAAATTAACTATTTGTTTTAAATTTTACTTTGATTTAATTTTATTTTTCTTTTTAAGTTTTTGAATTTTAACTTTAATTTCAAATTAAAAACAAAAATATTTTTATTTTATTTTATTTAATTTTCGAATTCTTCCCTCTCTCATCTCCTTCTAATTATTTATTCATCTACTAACACTTCTCTTCCACCCAAGAATTTGAACTCACTCTTCCCCTCTGTGTTTGGATTCTTATCTTTCCCTTCCTCTATTCTTCTCTTCTTATACTTACATAAGGAATCTCTATACTGTGACATAGAGGATTCCATATTTTCTTTTCTGTTTTCTTCTTTTTCATATGAACAGGAACAAGGATAAGAAAATTCTTGTTGAAGCTGATCCTGAACCTGTAAGGACTCTGAAGAGGAAGCTAAGGGAAGCTAAAGCACAACTCTCTGGAGAAAATCTGACAGAAATTTTTGAAAAAGAAGGAGACATGGCCGAAAATAACAACAATGCAAGGAAGATGCTTAGTGACTTTACTGCACCAAATTCCAATTTACATGGAAGAAGCATCTCAATCCCTGCCATTGGAGCAAACAATTTTGAGCTAAAGCCTCAATTAGTTTCTCTGATGCAACAGAACTGCAAGTTTCATGGACTTCCATCAGAAGATCCGTATCAGTTCTTAACTGAATTCTTGCAGATCTGTGATACTGTTAAGACCAATGGGGTTAGCTCCGAGGTCTACAGGCTTATGTTTTTCTCATTTGCTGTAAGAGACAGAGCTAGAATATGGTTGGACTCTCAACCTAAAGATAGCCTGAACTCTTGGGATAAGCTGGTCACGGCTTTCTTAGCCAAGTTCTTTCCTCCTCAAAAGCTTAGTAAGCTTAGAGTGGATGTTCAAACCTTCAAACAGAAAGAAGGTGAATCCCTCTATGAAGCTTGGGAGAGATACAAGGAACTGACCAAGAAGTGTCCTTCTGACATGCTTTCAGAATGGACCATCCTGGATATATTATATGATGGTCTGTCTGAATTATCAAAGATGTCATTGGACCATTCTGTAGGTGGATCCATTCATCTAAAGAAAACGCCTACAGAAGCTCAGGAACTCATTGACATGGTTGCAAATAACCAGTTCATGTACACTTCTGAAAGGAATCCTATGAGTAATGGGACGCCTCAGAGGAAGGGAGTTCTTGAAATTAATGCTCTGAATGCCATATTGGCTCAGAACAAAATATTGACTCAGCAAGTTAATATGATTTCTCAGAGTCTGAATGGATTGTAAGCTGCATCCAATAGTACTCAAGAGGCATCTTCTGAAGAAGAAGCTTATGATCCTGAGAACCCTGCAATAGCAGAGGTGAATTACATGGGGGAACCCTATGGGAATACCTATAATCTCTCATGGATAAATCATCCAAATTTCTCATGGAAGGATCAACAAAAGCCTCAACAAGGCTTTAATAATGGTGAAAGAAACAGGTTTAGTAATAGCAAGCCTTTTCCATCATCCACTCAGCAACAGACAGAGAATTCTGAGCAGAATCCATCTAGGTTAGCAAATATAGTCTCTGATCTATCTAAGGCCACTTTAAGTTAATTTCATGAATGAAACAAGGTCCTCCATTAGAAATTTGGAGGCACAAGTGGGCCAGCTGAGTAAAAGGGTCATTGAAACCCCTCCTAGTACTCTCCCAAGCAATACAGAAGAGAATCCAAAAAGAGAGTGCAAGGCCATTACCTTACTTGGCATGGCCGAACCCAAAGAGGAGGAGAAGGACGTGAATCCTAGTGAGGAAGACCTCCTGGGACGCTCAGTGACCAATAAGGAGTTTCCCTTTGAGGAACCAAAGGAATCTGAGGCTCATCTAGAGACCATAGAGATTCCATTGAACCTCCTTCTGCCCTTCATGAGCTCTGATGAGTATTCTTTCTCTGAAGAGGATGAAGACATTACTGAAGAGCAAGTTGCTAAATACCTTGGTGCAATCATGAAGCTGAATGCCAAGCTATTTGGTAATGAGACTTGGGAAGATGAACCTCCCTTGCTCACCAATGAACTAAATGCATTGGATAGGCAGAAATTACCTCAAAAGAAACAGGATCCTGATAAATTCCTAATTCCCTGTAACATAGGCACCATGACCTTTGAGAAGGCTTTGTGTGACCTGGGGTCAGGATAAACTTAATGCCACTCTCTGTAATGGAGAAACTTGGGATTTTTGAGGTGTAAGCTGCCAGAATCTCTTTAGAGATGGCAGACAACTCAAGAAAAAAGGCTTATGGACAAGTAGAGGACGTGTTAGTAAAGGTTGAAGGCCTTTACATCTCTGCTGATTTCATAATCCTAGACACTGGGAAGGATGAGGATGAATCCATCATCCTTGGAAGACCCTTCCTAGCCACAGCAAGAGCTGTGATTGATGTGGACAGAGGAGAGTTGGTCCTTCAACTGAATGAGGACAACCTTGTGATTAAAAATCAAGGATCTCCTTCTGTAACCATGGAGAGTAAGCATGAAAAGCTTCTCTCACTGCAGAGTAAACCAAAGCCCCCACAGTCAAACTCTAAGTTTGGTGTTGAACCCCATATTCAAACTCTAAGTTTGGTGTTGGGAGGTTCCAACAATACTCTGAACATCTGTGAGGCTCCATGAGAGCTCATTGTCAAGCTATTGACATTAAAAAAGCACTTGTTGGGAGGCAACCCAATGTTATTTAATTATATCTATTTTATTTTATTGTTATTTTATGTTTTTTTTAGGTTGATGATCATGTGGAGTTACAAAAATTACTGAAAAATCAAAAATAGAATGAAAAACAGCTTTAAAAACAGATCACCCTGGAGGAAGAACTTACTGGCGTTTAAACGCCAGTAAGAAGCATCAAGCTGGCGTTTAACGCCAGAAAGAAGCATCAAGCTGGCGTTAAACGCCAGAAAAAGTACCAAACTGGCGTTTAACGCCAGAACAGAGCATGGAAGTGGCATTAAATGCCAGAAATAGGCTACATTTGGGCATTTAACACCAAAAACAAGCAGCAAGCTGGCGTTTAACGCCAGACATGCATGCTAAGGGCGTTTTACACGCCTAATTGGAGCAGGGATGTTAAGTCCTTGACCCCACAGGATCCCCACATTTTTTTCTCTCCTCTTCACACCTTTTCATAACTCTCTTCTACAAATACCCCTCACCAATCACCTCAATCACTCTTCCCCGTCACCTCTTCCCCACTCACATCTATCCTCTCTTCCCCAAAAATCCCACCTACCTCCAAAATTCAAACTCTTTTCCCTCCCAAACCCAACCCTAATGACTGAACCCTAAACCTTCCCCCACTCCTATATAAACCCCTCTTTCCTTCTTTATTTTCATACAACACAACCCTTTCTTCTTCCCCTTGGCCGAATACACACCTCTCTCCCTCTCCTCCATTTTTCTTCTTCTTCTCCTTCTTTCTTTCTTCTTTTGCTCACGGACGAGCAAACATTTTAAGTTTGGTGTGGTAAAAGCATAGCTTTTTATTTTTCCATAACCATTAATGGCACCTAAGGCCAGAGAAACCTCAAGAAAGAAGAAAGGAAAGGCAATTGCTTCCACCTCTGAGTCATGGGAGATGGAGAGATTCATCTCAAAGGTCCATCAAGACCACTTCTATGAAGTTGTGGCCAAGAAGAAAGTGATTCCTGAGGTTTCTTTCAAGCTAAAAAAGAATGAGTATCCAGAGATTCGACATGAGATCCGAAGAAGAAGTTGGGAAGTTCTCACCAACTCCATTCAACAAGCCGGTTCAATTGAGAAGACTGGACCTTAAGCCTGTAGCTAGAGGATGGTTGGAGTTCATTCAACGCTCAATCATTCCTACTAGCAACCGGTCTGAAGTTACTATAGACCGGGCCATCATGATCCATAGTATCATGATGAGGGAGGAAGTGGAAGTTCATGAGATTATACCTCAAGAACTCTACAAGGTGGCTGACAAGTCCTCCAGTTTGGCAAGGTTAGCCTTTCCTCACCTCATTTGTCACATCTGCAATTCGGCTGGAATTGACATAGAGGGAGACATCCTCATTGAAGAGGACAAGCCCATCACTAAGAAAAGGATGGAGCAAACAAGAGATCATGGACCTCAACAAGAGCATGAGGAATTCCCTCACCAAGAAATCCCTAAGATGCCTCAAGGGATACATTTTTCTCCTCACAACTATTGGGAGCAACTAAGGATAGGAGCACCAAAATCACTAGGGATGAAGCAATAAAGACAAGGAAGAGACATAGAGGAGCTCAAGAGCACCATTGGTTCTTCAAGAAGAGGAAGACGTCACCCTCACTAAGGTGGACACATTCCTTAATCTTCTTGTTCTTATTTTCTGTTTTTCGTTTACTATGCTTTATGTTTAATTATGTTTGTGTCTTTATTACATGATCATTAGTATTTAAGTGTCTATGTCTTAAAGCTATGAATGTCCTATGAATCTATCACCTCTCTTAAATGAAAAATGCTTTAATTACAAAAGAACAAGAAGTACATGGTTTCGAATTCATCCTTGAAACTGGTTTAATTATTTTGATGTGGTGACAATACTTTTTGTTTTCTGAATGAATGCTTGAACACTGCATATGTCTTTTGAAATTGTTGTTTATGAATATTAAATATGTTGGCTCTTGAAAGAATGATAAAAAAGGAGACATGTTATTTGATAATCTGAAAAATCATAAAATTGATTCTTGAAGCAAGAAAAAGTAGTGAATAAAGAAGAGCTTGTGAAAAAAAAGAAAAAAAAAATGGCAAAAAAAAAAGAGAGAAAGAAAAAGAAAAAGCAAGCAGAAAAAGCCAAAAGCTCTTTAAACCAAAAGGCAAGAGCAAAAAGCCAATAGCCCTTAAAACCAAAAGGCAAGGGTAATAAAAAGGATCCAAGGCTTTGAGCATCAGTGGATAGGAGGGCCTAAAGGAATAAAATCCTGGCCTAAGCGGCTAAACCAAGCTGTCCTAAACCATGTGCTTGTGGCGTGAAGGTGTCAAATGAAAACTTGAGACTGAGCAGTTAAAGTCGAGGTCCAAAGCAAAAGAAGAGTGTGCTTAAGAACCATGGACACCTCTAATTGGGGACTTTAGCAAAGCTGAGTCACAATCTGAAAAGGTTCACCCAGTTATGTGTCTGTGGCATTTATGTATCCGGTGGTAATACTAGAAAACAAAGTGCTTAGGGCCACTGCCAAGACTCATAAAGTAGCTGTGTTCAAGAATCAACATACTGAACTAGGAGAATCAATAACACTATCTAAATTCTAAATTCCTATAGATGCCAATCATTCTAAACTTCAAGGGATAAAGTAAGATGCCAAAACTATTCAAGAGGCAAAAAGCTACTAGTCCCGCTCATCTGATTGGAGCTAAGTTTCATTGATATTTTGGAATTTATAGTATATTCTCTTCTTTTTATCCTATTTGATTTTCAGTTGCTTGGGGACAAGCAATAATTTAAGTTTGGTGTTGTGATGAGCGGATAATTTATACGCTTTTTGGCATTGTTTTTACATAGTTTTTAGTATGATTTAGTTAGTTTTTAGTATATTTTTATTAGTTTTTAAATAAAAATCACATTTCTGGACTTTACTATGAGCTTGTGTGTTTTTCTGTTGTTTCAGGTAATTTTTGGCTGAAATTGAGGGACTTGAGCAAAAATCAGATTCAGAGGTTGAAGAAGGACTGTAGATGCTGTTGGATTCTGACCTCCCTGCACTCAAAGTGGATTTTCTGGAGCTACAGGAGTCCAAATGGCGCGTTCTCAATTGCGTTGGAAAGTAGCTATCCAGGGTTTTCCAGCAATATATAATAGTCCATACTTTGCCCGAGCTTAGATAACGCAAACTGGCGTTCAACGCCAGCTCTCTGCCCTATTCTGGAGTTAAACGCCAGAAACAGGTTGCAAAGCTGAGTTAAACGCCAGAAACAGGTTTCAAACTGGCATTCAACTCCAAGAAAGACCTCTGCACGTGAAAGCTTTAATGCTCAGCCCAAGTACACACCAAGTGGGCCTGGAAGTGGATTTCTGCATCATTTACTCATTTTTGTAACCCTAGTAACTAGTTTAGTATAAATAGAAATTTTTACTATTGTATTCAGGGTCTTTGGATCTGATCTTTGATCAGTCTTATGCTATCTTAGACCTTTATAGAGGCTGGCCATTCGGCCATGCCTGGACCTTCATCACTTATGTATTTTCAACGGTAGAGTTTCTACACACCATAGATTAAGGTGTGGAGCTCTGTTGTTCCTCATGAATTAATGCAAAGTACTATTGTTTTTCTATTCAATTCAAGCCTATTTCTTCTCTAAGATATTCATTCGCACACAAGAACATGATGAATGTGATGATTATGTGACGCTCATCATCATTCTCACTTATGAACGCATGCCTGACAAACACTCCGTTCTACATGCAAACAAGCTTGAATGTGTATCTCTTAGCCTCCTGATCGTGAGATCAGAGTCTTCGTGGTATAGGATAGAACTATTGGCGGCCATTCTTGAGGTCCAGAAAGTCTAAACCTTGTCTGTGGTATTCCGAGTAGGATCCGGGAAGGGATGGCTGTGACGAGCTTCAAACTCGCGAGTGCTGGGCATAGTGACAGACGCAAAAGGATTACTGAATCCTATTCCAGTATGATCGAGAACCGACAGATGAATAGCCGTGCGGTGACAGCGCATCTTGGACCATTTTCACTAAGAGGATGGAAAGTAGCCATTGACAACGGTGATGCCCTATACACAAAGCTTGCCATGGAAAGGAGTATGAATGATTGGATGAAGACAGCAGAAAAGCAGAGGTTCAGGAGGAACGAAAGCATCTCTATACGCTTATCTGAAATTCTCACTAATGACTTACATAAGTATCTCTATCCCATTTTATGTTTTATATATCTTTTAATTATTAAAACTCTATAACCATTTGAATCTTCCTGACTGAGATTTACAAGGTGACCATAGCTTGCTTCAAGCCGACAATCTCCATGGGATCGACCCTTACTCACGTAAGGTTTATTACTTGGACGACCCAGTGAACTTGCTGGTTAGTTGTGCAAAGTTGTGACAAAGTGTGTGAATTACGTTCCGAGCACCAAGTTTTTGGCGCCGTTGTTAAGGATCACAATTTTGTGCACCAGTATCCACTCAGACGAGACTGTGAGGTATGCAATTTTTTATCATGTAAAATTGAAGTAATAGCTATGATCCAAGTTAATACTACTGTTTTAACTCTTTCCTAGCAGTCAATAGGCATTTGGTTTAAATATACATGTAATGTTGTTACAAAGAATTTGATCCTTGTTACTTATCTAGCCTAAAATATTTTTTGTTTTGTTACTTAAGTTCACAACTATAACAGGTTTTGGGATCACGTTTCTGTGTCTGAGATGGAAAAATCCTTGGTTTTTCAGCTGCTGCCTCTGCTTTTTTTATTTCTTATTTTTTTCAACCTCTCCTTTTGCTTTCTTTTTCTTTAATGTATGTGTTTTTTGAAGCCTCACAAACTTTAATTTTAAGTTTCAGGCTTTCTTTTTCTTTGGGGAGAGGAGAGAGAGGAGAGGAGAGGAGAGGAGATGAGAGGTTGTTCAGACTAGAATTGAATATCCCTTCTTATTTCTTTCTTTTTCATTTGCTGGGACTTCTTAGTTCTACAGTTGCTAAAAAAGCACACTGCTTTGCACTTTGCAGCTCTCTAAATTATTTCAAGATTTTTTCCATTTTCTTCTCGTAAAGTTTCTTATTTGGAAACCACCTTTACTACTGAAAAACTAACATGTGAACTTAATTATATATTTATGTTTGTGTGATTTTTGTTGATGTCACAATACAAAATTAGATGTTACGTAAAACAATTTTATGTTAAAATTATACACTAACTGAATTTAAAAAAAAAATGATAACAAAATTGCTTTACAAAAATATCTTCTAAAAGCACATGAGAAATTGTCATTTTCTTGGTGTAGTTATACCAACTATTTAACCATTGTGACAAAAACATATCAAGACTAATTAATTACCTGCATTCAAGCAAAAGGGTGTTACTCAAGGGCAATAGAGTTAAACACTGTCCACTATTAGATTCCTATAGAAATATCTCTCATGTCTAGATTCTATTTTTTGTAATTCATCATGGGTACACTATATTTACCATGTGTGTGATGATGCAAGATATACCTGGGTTCTTTTAAACTGCTATGCTTTCCAGGTATGTTTTACAAACAAAATATTGTTCTATATTCTCTATTTTTTCAGGTGGGATACAATTTTTATGCACTTTTTTTCTATTTTTGAACTTTCTCTTTGATGACAAGTCATCTTAGCCTAGTTTTACTAGCCTTTTTCTTTGTTTTTATTTGGTTTTATGCACTTTCTTGCATTCTAAGTAAGTAATTTGGAATGGAAATGCATGGTTTCTTTGAATCAAACAACCACCAATTAATTGATGCTAAATCATGAGGTTTGAGCTAAATTTAATTGATTTTTAATGATTTATAAACCTTGTGAATTTGGTGATACTTTGATTGGTTGTTTTGATTACTTGTAGGTGAAGAAAAGAAAAAAAATAAGAAAAGCGTAGCCTAAGGAGCACGATCTAAGCAAAGAAAGAAAGCGTGGCACAAGAAAAAGAAGCGTGGCTCAAAGAAGGAGAAGCATAAGTGCATTCAAGAAACAAGGGCACAAAGCTCTTGCCAAGAGCTTTAAAGCTCTTGTGGAGAGCTTTCCTTCAAAGAATCAAGAGCCAAGCTCTTGGCAAAGAGCTTTGAATCTCTTGCCAAAGAGCTTTATCAAGAACACATGAAGAAGGAACCAAGAACCAAGCTCTTGGCAAAGAGCTTTGAAGCTCTTGCCAAAGAGCTTTTTCGTGCATGCCATGGAGAAAATCAAGAAGGAAAAGCTCACTAATGCACTCACCAAGACTTGAACCCATGACCAAGAGGAGAGGGGCCAGCGCTACTTCACAAGGAAAAACAAGCCAAAATTAGCTTGTTTTCACTCACCAAGGTTCGAACTAGGCACCTCAAGGAAGTAAGGCCTTGTGCGCCACTCATGTGCCAAGAAAAAATTGGCTTGTCTTCCTTCACCAAGGATTGAACCGGGCACCTCAAGGAAGCAAGACTTTGCGGGCTTCTCTAGTGCCAAGGAAATTAGCTCTACAAGTGCTCCACCCAAGATTTGAACCAAGGACCTCAAGGACAAGTAAAGCTCTTGGCAGCTTTCAAGCTCTTGCAAAGAGCTTTGTTCCCTTGGACCGTGCACAACACATTGGAAGAAAAGGGAACCAAAGCTCTTGGCCAAAGCTCTTGCCAAGAGCCGAACTCTTCCCTGGGAGGTGCACCATGGGCTGAAAATTGAACTAAAAATCCAAATTAATTCATTTCTTCACCAAATCAAAAGCCCATCCAAATTCTAAAATCCAAGAATAGAAAGTGTATAAATAGGAGCTAGTTTGATGTAATTAGAACCTTTTTGACACCTTTAGAATTTACTTTGAATTTTTCTTTTGAACTTTCATTTTCATTTTGAAGTTAGATCTTAGAGAATTGGGAAGGAGAATTGATCTCTCTTCTTCCTTGTTCTTGCTTGAGCACTCTTTTATTTTCTTGTTTTTGATCTTGGGTGAAGAATTGAAGAACTTCTGTTTCAATCTCACCTTGAGATCTCTTGTTTACTTTCTCTGCATAATTGAATTTCCATTTTTGTTTACTGCATCTTCTCTTATTCTTCTTCTACAAATTCTGCAATTTACTTTTCTTTATTTCCTTTTGCAATTGTTCTTGTTGGATCAAGGAAGGATTTGAGATCTAGACTTGTTTTCTAGTCTCTTCCACTCCTGAGATCTTCAACTTCTTTTAATTTGCTGCAACTTAAGCATAAGTCATTTTCTGTTTTAATTTCTCAAACATTTTTACTTTTCTGTTTAGATCTACTTTACTTCAATTCACCTTCTACTCTTCTGTTTAATTGCAATTCACTTGTTCTCGTTTAAATTCTGCAATCCTAATTCCCAACTCCTTTTATAATTCAAGCAATTTACATTTCTTGCAATCTAAGTTTCTGCAATTTAATTTACTTGTTCTTTAAGATTCAGCTTATTTACTTTCTTTGCTCTTTCATTTAGTGCAATTTCCCCTTCTCCCTTTACATTCCAAGCAATTTAGTTGCTGTCAATTACAAACAACTCAACCAATACTTGATTCGCTTGACTAAATCAACCACTAAACTAAAATTGCTCAATCCTTCAATCCCTGTGGGATCGACCTCACTCATGTGAGTTATTATTACTTGATGCGACCCGGTCCACTTACCGGTGAGTTTTGTGTTGGATCATTTTCCACACATCAAGTTTTTGCCGCCGTTGCCGGGGATTGATTAGATTGACAATGATTAAGTGAAGTGGAGATCTAGATCAAGCACTTTTTATTTTCTGTTTCTTTAATTTTTGACTAACACACTAATTGTTTGAATTTTCGCTTAAGCCAATTAACATTTCACTTCAGCCATGGATTGAAGTGTTATTGATTTCTGGTGTTGTGATTCTTATGCTTTGGGTGTATGTCAGGTACAAGGAAAATTATACCCACATTTTGTGAACAAGACGAAAGAACCCTCAGAAGATTAAGAAGAGCTGAAAGAGGGAAAAACATTGTTGGAGAAGAGGATTCAGAAGAAGAGTTCCAAGATATGGAGGAACACTTAACAAATCCACCAAATGGAGCTGAAGGAGCAGCCAATAACAACAATAATCCACCACAGAGAAGAGTTTTGGCTTCCTACACATGTGCAGACCCTAGACATTGTGGGAGTAGCATTCTTACCCCAAATGTGAATGCAAATAACTTTGAACTAAAGCCACAACTCATCACCTTGGTTCAAAACAATTGTTCTTATGGAGGAGGACCACTTGAAGACCCTAACCAACACTTGTCCACCTTCTTGAGGATTTGTGACACTGTCAAAACCAATGGTGTGCACCCTGACAGCTACAAGCTACTGCTATTTCCATTTTCTCTCAGAGACAAAGCCACTCAATGGTTGGAATCCTTCCCAAGAGACAGCATCAACAATTGGGATGATCTAGTAACCAAGTTCCTTGCCAAGTTTTACCCACCTCAAAGAGTTATTAGATTGAAGACTGAAGTGCAAACATTCACACAAATGGATGCTGAACCCTTGTATGAGGCATGGAAACGATACAAAGCTCTAATCAGGAAGTGTCCACCAGGAATGTTTAGTGAGTGGGACAGATTGCAAAATTTCTATGAAGGCTTGACACTGAAATCTCAAGAGGCTTTGGATTATTCATCAGGAGGCTCTTTACAATTAATGAAAATGGCAGAGGAAGCTCAAAATCTCATTGATATGGTGGCCAACAATCAATATTTCTTTGCTCACCAAAGGCAACGCCAACCATCACAAAGGAAAGGAGTGATGGAGTTGGAAGGAGTGAACTCAATCTTGGCTCAAAACAAAATGATGCAGCAGCAAATTTAACAACAATTTGAGCAAATGGCCAAGAGGATTGATAGCCTCCAAGTTGCAGCAATTAACACAAGCCAACCATCATCCACATGGGGGCAGAATGAAGAAACTCAAGAGGAGCAGCAGCAAGAACAAGTCCAGTACATGCACAACCAAAATTCTTGGCCAAATGAAGTCTAGGGTGATACTTACAACCCTTCTTGGAAGAACCACCCAAACCTTAGGTGGGGAGACAATCACAACCAGAGTCAACAACCATGGCAGAAAAACTCAAATCAAAACACTTCAAGAAATAACCAAAACCACAACCAGCAGCAAACTAACCAAAACCCTTACAGAAACCCCAAAACAACTACCCCAACTCCAACCATTACCCATCCAATAATCAAACCTCAAATCAAAACACTTACCCTCAACCCTTAACACCCCACAATCAACCAATCTCACAAGAATCTCAAAGGATTAACAACTTGGAGCTCTTGATGGAAAAGATGATGAAAAATCAAGAGATGACATTAAGGAACCAGGAAGCCTCTATGAAAAATATGGAAAGACAAATTGGACAACTCTCCAAGCAGATTGCCATCGAAAGGCCGTCAAGCTCACTACCAAGTGACACCATTCCTAATCCAAAAGAGGAGTGCAAGGCAATACAACTGAGGAGTGGAAAAATTCTGGTGAAAAATGAAGAAGCGACCAAGAAGCCAAAGGAAAATGAGAGGGAGCAAGCTGAAGAAGAGAAAGCCAATGATAATGATGTAACAGCAAGTAAGAAAACTCATAATCAAGCTCAAGAAAAGGGAGACCAGCCACAAAAATCAAGAAAAGGGAAGGAAGCAATGAGAGAGCCAATCAAGGAACAAAGGCACGGAGTGAACTTCACACCACCTTTGCCATATCCTCAAAGATTCAACAAAGAGACTAAGGACCAACACTTCCCAAAATTTCTTGAAATCTTCAAGAAGTTGGAGATCAATATTCCCTTAGCTGAAGCATTTGAGCAAATGCCCCTATACGCAAAATTCATGAAGGAACTTATCAACAAGAAGAGGAGTTGGCAAGTTAATGAAACTGTACTGCTTACTGAGGAATGCAGAGCACTAATCCAGAAGGGACTTCCTCCCAAACTCGATGACCCTGGGAGTTTCTTTCTACCCTGCACCATTGGCAGTATGACCATCAACAAGGCGATGTGTGACTTAGGAGCTAGTATCAATCTAATGCCTGCCTCTCTAGTGAACAAGCTAAGCATAAAAGAGGTGAAACCAGTACAGATGTCTCTAGAATTGGTGGACAAATCAGTGATATGCCCCAAGGTATAATTGAGAACCTTCTAGTCAAAGTAGAAAGATTCATCTTTCCTACAAATTTTGTGATCTTAGATTCAGACCAGGATGAGGGCGACTCTATTATACTGGGAAGACCGTTCTTGGCCGCTGCTAGGGCCATCATAGACATAGAGCAAGGAGAATTAACCCTCAGGATGCATGATGAAAGTATCACTCTGAATGTACTGCCAGAAACACAGAGCAGTAATGAAAAAAAGAATGGTACAGAAACGGACAAAGAGAATCTGCAGTGGAAGGAGGGAATCAACAAGACAAACAACAACTGCCCTCCCAATCAAGAGATAGATGATGCAGCTGGTCAAATAGAGAAAGAGACTGTGCAAAATAATGAAGAAGTTCAAGAAGACATTGGAGTAGTGGCAATCAAAAAGAGAAATCTCAAGGGGAAACCTATTGTCAAAGAAGAAAGGTCAACAAAAGGAGGGAAGAAAAATAAGAACAGAAGCAAAAAGGGTTGATAGAACAAAAAAATTCCAACAGAAGGGTTCTCCAAAGGTGATAAGATGCAATTAGTTTATCAACAGTTGGGGACTGAGGATCACTACACTGTTAATCAAATACTCTCTCTCGAGCATGTGGAAATTGAGCACCAAGGAAGAAAGAAGAAGCTCACAGTCAGAGGGGACAAGCTGAGGCACTACAGTCATCAACCACCATAAAAGAAGGGTTTAATGTCAAGCTAATGACAATAAAAGAGCGCTTGTTGGGAGGCAACCCAACCTGAGGTAGTTTTCTTTTCATAGCTATTTAATAAAAAGGTTAATTAGCTTTATTTATACTGCAAGAAGCTAAGTTTGGTGTAGCACACTAAAACAATATAAGGGAGAATGAAGAATTCTAAGTTTGGTGTTCCGCCAAAATCCCATTATAAAACACATTCTCACCCCTCTGCACAAAGCTAGCTTCATGCATTCGAATAAACTAGTTAACTATTCTGCTTTTTCCTAGTTTTCAGTTTTATTGCTTTCGAAAGAAAAAAAAAGATTTCACATATAATTTGTTGCATAAGGAACATTGGCAGGGTACTAAGTTTGGTGTTCACACACCAAAGTAAGTTCAAAAGCACACAAATGAGCCTTGCAAATTAACCAGATACCTTAAGGGCTTGAGAAGCAAGCCACTTTTAAGGATTATGTAGGAAAATAGCCAACAAATTCAAAGAACACTTGCATCATGATTCAAAAGGAGCAAACAGAAGGAAGACTGAGAAGCTGCAACCCACAAGTTGTATCTATACTTGATTCTTGTTGATATGTAATGATTTAATTTAGAGACTCATTTATATCTGGCTGGAATAATCATTTAGTTGCAAGTGGAAGTACATGCTGAAGAAAGCTATTTGCATAATTTTTGCTTATCTGCATAATAATTGTCATCATTCATCAGCCTGAATATTTTGTTTTGTTCCCCATGCTGTCTGAATAAAAGAGAGATGCTTGATCTAGAAAAGTAATTGTTCAATGTTGCAAAAGTTAGAACGAAAGTTAGTGGTGGTGTGTGTTTGATTTAATTGATAGCTCATAGAAATAATGCTACATAATGACATGTTCCTTTGAGCCTAAGCTAATCTGCTGCTATGATCCTTCAAATAATGAAAGTCCCTTGCAAACAAACCAAAACAGAAAGAAAAAGAAATAGAAAAAGCCCAAGAAAGTGGCAAAGAAACAAATAATAAGGATAGACACCAATAGCTTGGACCCTAGGACATATGCCTGTGGTGTTTGTGTACTAGGATATGCTTGGACAAGTAGGTTCTAAGGAGTATTTTAAAACTTGGCAACTTAGATCAACTGATTTGGGATTGCCAACTGAAAGTCCACAATAAAGAGCAACCTAGCTACAAAACATTTAGTGATCCAAAGAGATGCTGGGCATCAATGATCCTAGGAAGAAAAAAAAATGAGCCATGTGTCTGTGGTGAAAAAAATATTGAGTGAAAATAAGCCAAAGGCCACTGCAACATTTGCCACCAAGCCTTTAATAAGTAATAAGCTCTTTATGCAAAAGAAAAAAGAAAAGCTAACAAGGGAAATGATTAAAAAGTAAGGCATTGTAGCAGCAACCTTGGTGAACCCTTGAGGGAGCATTGTTTGTTTTGACAGCAAGTAATAAATGAGCTATTCTTGATCTACATAAAACCCCATAAACCAAATTCAACTCTTTGCCTAATAAGGACATGCATATCTATTTCATTCTATCTTATCTTATGTTTAAGTGCTTGCTTGGGGACAAGCAAGTTTTAAGTTTGGTGTTGTGATGACAAGTCATCTTAGCCTAGTTTTACTAGCCTTTTTCTTTGTTTTTATTTGGTTTTATGCACTTTCTTGCATTCTAAGTAAGTAATTTGGAATGGAAATGCATGGTTTCTTTGAATCAAACAGCCACCAATTAATTGATGCTAAATCATGAGGTTTGAGATAAATTTAATTGATTTTTAATGATTTATAAACCTTGTGAATTTGGTGATACTTTGATTGGTTGTTTTGATTACTTGTAGGTGAAGAAAAGAAAAAAATAAGAAAAGCGTAGCCTAAGGAGCATGATCTAAGCAAAGAAAGAAAGCGTGGCACAAGAAAAGGAAGTGTGGCTCAAAGAAGGAGAAGCATAAGTGCATTCAAGAAACAAGGGCACAAAGCTCTTGCCAAGAGATTTAAAGCTCTTGTGGAGAGCTTTCCTTCAAAAAATCAAGAGCCAAGCTCTTGGCGAAGAGCTTTGAAGCTCTTGCCAAAGAGCTTTATCAAGAACACATGAAGAAGGAACCAAGAACCAAGCTCTTGGCAAAGAGCTTTGAAGCTCTTGCCAAAGAGCTTTTTCGTGCATGCCTTGGAGAAAATCAAGAAGGAAAAGCTCACTAATGCACTCACCAAGACTTGAACCCATGACCAAGAGGAGAGGGGCCAGCGCTACTTCATAAGGAAAAACAAGCCAAAATTAGCTTGTTTTCACTCACCAAGGTTCGAACTAGGCACCTCAAGGAAGCAAGGCCTTGTGCGCCACTCATGTGCCAAGAAAAAATTGGCTTGTCTTCCTTCACCAAGGATTGAACCGGGCACCTCAAGGAAGCAAGACTTTGGGGGCTTCTCTAGTGCCAAGGAAATTAGCTCCACAAGTGCTCCACCCAAGATTTGAACCAAGGACCTCAAGGACAAGTAAAGCTCTTGCCAAGAGCTTTCAAGCTCTTGCAAAGAGCTTTGTTCTCTTAGACCGTGCACAACACATTGGAAGAAAAGGGAACCAAAGCTCTTGGCCAAAGCTCTTGCCAAGAGCCGAACTCTTCCCTGGGAGGTGCACCATGGGCTGAAAATTGAACTAAAAATCCAAATTAATTCATTTCTTCACCAAATCAAAAGCCCATCCAAATTCTAAAATCCAAGAATAGAAAGTGTATAAATAGGAGCTAGTTTGATGTAATTAGAACCTTTTTGACACCTTTAGAATTTACTTTGAATTTTTCTTTTGAACTTTCATTTTCATTTTGAAGTTAGATCTTAGAGAATTGGGAAGGAGAATTGATCTCTCTTCTTCCTTGTTCTTGCTTGAGCACTCTTTTATTTTCTTGTTTTTGATCTTAGGTGAAGAATTGAAGAACTTCTGTTTCAATATCACCTTGAGATCTCTTGTTTACTTTCTCTGCATAATTGAATTTCCATTTCTGTTTACTGCATCTTCTCTTATTCTTCTTCTACAAATTCTGTAATTTACTTTTCTTTATTTCCTTTTGCAATTGTTCTTGTTGGATCAAGGAAGGATTTGAGATCTAGACTTATTTTCTAGTCTCTTCCACTCCTGAGATCTTCAACTTCTTTTAATTTGCTATAACTTAAGCACAAGTCATTTTCTGTTTTAATTTCTCAAGCATTTTTACTTTTCTGTTTAGATCTACTTTACTTCAATTCACCTTCTACTCTTCTGTTTAATTGCAATTCACTTGTTCTCGTTTAAATTCTGCAATCCTAATTCCCAACTCCTTTTATAATTCAAGCAATTTACATTTCTTGCAATCTAAGTTTCTGCAATTTAATTTACTTGTTCTTTAAGATTCAGCTTATTTACTTTCTTTGCTCTTTCATTTACTGCAATTTTCCCTTCTCCCTTTACATTCCAAGCAATTTAGTTTCTGTCAATTACAAACAACTCAACCAATACTTGATTCGCTTGACTAAATCAACCACTAAACTAAAATTGCTCAATCCTTCAATCCCTGTGGGATCGACCTCACTCATGTGAGTTATTATTACTTGATGCGACCCGGTCCACTTGCCGGTGAGTTTTGTGTTGGATCGTTTTCCACACATCACTCTTCTTTAATGATATGGTATCTGGAGCATAATATAGCTATTTTCTGTTACTAGCTTCGTATGTGATGCTGTGGATGGTTGGGCCACTCGCAAATTCAATCAAGTTATAAGCTTTCTTGTAGAGGTCATACCAATTTTATTCTATCTGTTTATATAATTCTTTGATGAGTGTTATGTACACATTATCTCTTTCTAGTAAAGTTTTGCTGAACTGGTATGATTAGATGTTGTTTTAAAAATATATTGGATTCAGACTTAGGGGCTTTGTGGCATGTCTTGACCACAGAATGGGATAGAATTTCCTCTATACTAACTTGTTTAGTTTAAAAAGATAACTAGTCTATTTGATAAATAAATATTAACCTGATTTTCTTGATTCAGTGTCGACCTTCGGAGCTGTTCTGTTCTGGACATGGTTACAGATAGGTTATCTCTATCTCTTTCTGTTTCTGCAAGCCAAAGAATGCGTTGTTAAACTTAAAGTTCTTTACATTGTTTGATAGGTTATCTCTATCTCTTTCTGTTTCCCAAGTTTACAAGTAACATTTTTTCCTTTTTAATTGTTCATAATTTGCTGTCATTTAAGTATGGGCATGTAAACCTGATTTTTGTGCTGAATTTGTGTAAAGGCCTGGCTTAATCTTCTTGTCCCTTGCTAGCATTAGATATTGCTAGCCACTGGCTGCAAATGTACAGGTAATTCATGTCAACTTTGTCTTGTTGTTATTCTTTAACTCAAATTTTATGATCCTGCATTTGCTGGTTTGGGGATGATGTTCTTTAGCTGCATTTTATTAGATCCTGCATTTCTCTTCTCTTTTTCAAGCTCCTGCTAACTCCCTTTTTTTTCTTCTTCTAACGTTTGGATTTTCTAATTACAGACACAATTTTTGATTCTCAGGCACATACAGCTCGCCATCTTCTTCAAGCTAAGAGAGGTTTGCAATTTCTTAAACATCTTTATGCATTTAGATCTACCAACATATTTTATTCGAAAATTGAAAACAACAATAGATGGATTATATGGACATAGCTAACCACATTTCCTTTCCTTTTATTGTTGAGATCAGCCTACTCTGTATGAGGATTTTCATTATTCATTTAGAGATAACTCTAACTTCAAATGTGACTCGATCTGCCATTTCTGATAAGCTCTTGTATATACAAACAGCACAAATACTTATGAATAGTTGAATAATGATTGCTATTAAACTACTTCAGTTCTGTTGATTACTTATTTGAGATATCCATCTTTATAGGATGTCTTAGTATATTTTCATCATTTCATGCAAATCTAGTGCATTACCTATGTCTCTGATCTAGTGCATTACCTGTGTCTCTTGTTAACTTTGTGAAATTAAAAATATGGATCATGATTATGAAATAGTTGTTTTTCTTTCCTCTGGATTTTGATGAGATACTTGTGGCAGGTATAATGTTGCTATGTATGTGCTCATGCATACAAAGAAAGTGGGACTTCTTTGGAAGTAGAGTTTACACGAACTTTGCCAAAAGAACTCATATAGAAGTGTCAGGGCATTATTTTGGAGAACAAATTCTGGTCACTACATTGTTTGGTTCCCACTATCACAATGTTGGTTTGCTATTTGCAATGTATGGTCACTACTTTAAATGTTCAAAAAATATAGAAGTGATAAGAGTCTAACACTCTTATGATATTTTCCAGGGGCTAATGACTTTGGTCAACTAGGTGATAGAACCGAGGAGTGAAGGAAATATGTAAAGAAAGTAAAGTCATTAAAGTCAGAGTTTGTAAAATCTGTCTTGTATAATTCTTAATTCTCTTAGAAATTCATTTTTGTTAATGCTTGTAAATTTTATGTACGCGGCTGTTACATGTATACAGATGACATTGTTGTAGGCTTTTACCAAGTATTGAATGAAAGAACATAAATTTGAGTGCTCCCATGTAGGCTTTTACCAGATTTTTTTTTTAAATTTGATTTAGCTATAGCCAGGCTTTAAAAGCGTGGCAATAGGTTTGTATCGAGGCACACAACTTAAAAAACGTGGCTATATCTCGTTATTGGCACGCTTTTGAAGTGTAGCCGTATGTCACTATTGGCATATTTTTAAAGCGTAGCCATATCTTGCTGCTGGCACACTCACTACAAAAAAAAAAGGTTAAAATGGCGGTTTTTTAAGGTAATTACGGCGGTTACAACCGCCATTATTGCCGAAAATGGCGCCTCCAAGAAACGCCGGAATTCTGGGCGCCATTCTGGTTATTACGGCGGTTTTTTGAAAATCGCCGTAATAACCAGTAGATAATACAGCGGTTTTTTTGCGGTTAAAATGGCGGTTTTTAACTGCCATTTTAACCAAATAAAATGGCGGTTTTGTTGTTGTTTAAAATGGCGGTTTGTAACCGCCGTTTTTACCTGGATTTAATGGCATCCTCCTCGTTTAAAATGGCGGTTTGTAACTGCCGTTTTTACCTGGGTTTAATGGCATCCTCCTCATTTAAAATGGCATTTATAACCGCCGTTTTTACCAGGGTTTAATGGCATCCTTTTCGTTTAAAATGGCATTTTTTAACTGTCATTTTTACCGGATAAAAATGATATTTTTTTATCTTTTAAAAATGCAATTTTTACTATTATTTTTATCTTACTAAATAAATAATTTTTTTTATTAAAATTCCACAATAACAAAATCATAATCCATAGACAAAATATTATATAACTCAAAGTATTAAACATAATATATGATTTTTTAGTATTACAAATAAAAAATAATAACTCCTATATAAAGTATCAAACTAAGAAATATTGTTAGTTCTATTACATTGGGAGTTTTCCTAGAGATGCTCAACAAATTTGCTACAGATCATTCCAACATTTTCATTGTTCATATCCATATAAATAAATATTACCTGCAAAAGAAAATTGAACGTTAGAAATAAATAGTTGCTCAAATAAATAGCAAACTACTAGCATTTTGAAGAATTAAAAACTAAACCAACAGTCTCACAAGAGGGACTAGATATTAAAAAATTTATTCATTATATATATATATATATATATATATATATATATATATATATATATATATATATAAGTTAAGGCATCCATGAATAAGTATGGAATGAAGATAAGGAGAAATAGTGTCTTTACATGGTAACTAACTAAGCTACATTAGCATGCTGCTTTACTAATTTACAAAAGACATCTATACTCAAAAATCAAGGACGCTTCCTTTTCCTGCAAGCAAATGACAAAGCATAAGCACCTGATAATTTACCATAATGAACAATTCAAGGTCAAATATGAATGAGACCACCAGAAACCTAAGCAATAAAGAGAAAGAACCTTCTCAGAGCTAGATGATCGAAACTCTTCCCAAAATCTCTTGAAGTCCAATTTCAGTTCATGTTTATCCCTGATTTAAAGCTAGAAAAGGTCATAATCATATGTATCATTAAAAGTGAAGCATGTGATGTAATAATTTAAAATTGAAAATAAAAAATAAAAAGCTTGAGAATCAGTTCTCACCAAATATTATACATCAATTACAAGAATTTGAAATTAGAGGCACTAAATGAAAGAACATGAGTTCATATCTTATTCTTATCTTTTTAGTAAATGTGCTTTCCTCCAATAATATAATCCCACCTACTTCCTTCTTTTTGCTTTTACTATTCTAGCTCCATTATTACTCTCAATCATAAATTTAAGGTTCAGTTATTTAATTGAAGTCTGGTTTAATTTGAATATGATTTTCTAAATTTCTAAAGTTTATTAGAAATGAACATTAAAGCATGAAATGAAGAAGGTTATTAATATTACATAGATATTGTTGTTACCAGGTAGTGATGAAGAAAAATCCAGCATGGGAGGCTAAGAGTTGGCAGAAGGGGATTCAGGATCCAACTGAAGTAAGGTTGGCGATGATTTACTAACTGCGATTAAGAGATAAGTATGCTCCATAACCATGGCCATTGCTAGCACAACAAAAGCACAAGCAGCACATACCAATGGCGTTTTTCCACTACTTCTGTATACACATTCTGTTTTTCTTGTGTTCATCCATGTCACCTGCCATATCATTAATTATATATTAATTAAGAGATTTAAGTAATTAATATATATGATTATTATGTACCTGAGAACGTGTGGCTTCTGCTATGAGGCAGAGAGTGAAGGAGGAGAGTCCCAATAGGATTGTGACAAGTACGAGGAACACACCAGTTTTGCTGATCATCAAACATGTCTTCCCTGTGTTTGGTTCGAGATCAGCATGTGTAACTGCCATTCTTGAATTGAATTCTGTTTTAAAAGAGATGGATTTGTATAAAGAGATGGTACAAGAAACATGAGCTAAAAAATAGAACCATCATTTTTCATTAAGGAACGATCAATTAATAAATTGTGAACATAAACATAAATAAAAGAAACAGAGCCATAATGAAAGAAAAGAGAAACATTAACATTATAAGATTGTGCCAAAAAAAAGAGACTAATTGTTCATTAGAAATAAATTAATCAAAGGAGAAAGTAAGAGTGTTGAATTAATCAAAACCATCTTTTCGGAATTCTTCCAACACATTTCTCATTTTTGAATGCTTTTTCATAGTAATTATCCTTTAAAATACAAAGGAGAAAGTAAGAGTGCTGAATTACATAGAAAATAAATACCACTTAACACATTCAATTTAACTCCAAAGAAAACTTACTTGATTCATGTCTATGGTCTGCAAGGCTTCACCACGAGTGAATATAATGGCATGGTTTTGATTTTCAGGTTTCCCTTCACCAATCACAACTGGAAAACCTGAAAGCTTGATGCGATATACTTCCTGTTAATTCAACATAAAACCATTTCTTAATTAGGAAGCTTGTGCAAACATTTTTCAACTAGATCCTTTTATCTAACTTAGTTTATCCTTTTCTTAGAAAATTTAGGTGAATCATAATTGGAAAATGAGACTTCAAACTTGAACATTTGTCCATACCTCATCATACTTTTCACCTCCTTTTTATGTGCCTTTAATATTTAAGAACTTAAGAGAGTTGGCACTTGCCATTTTTCAATATTCATTCTATTTTTTCCACTTTCATGTCATTAAATTAGTTAATCATAATGACTAACCTGAAGGACAACATGTTTCGAACTTTGGGAGCCTTCGGCATATTCATGAATAAGGAATTTGCAAAGAATGTGATACGGCAGCGAGCATCCAAATTTTGAGGCACATTTATGGCTGATTCCTTTACTGTTAAAAGCAAATGAAGCCTAATAACCTACATAGAAGAAACAAAGACTTAGTAAACAAAATCACAAAGAATAATGCAGCGAATCAACCGGAGTTTATTTGTGAAGACTACCTTCTCCTTCACTGATTTGTTGACAGTAAAATTGGTGTCTATGTTGACAAATCTCTGTCCTCTTTCTTTGGTGTTGAGACGAAGATTTTCCATGACTCTAGAGAAAGAAAAACCAGATCAACATCATAATGCAGCACTTATTGTGATGTTTAATATATATAAAGTTTTGAACATAGAAATGGCCATCAAGCATAAAATCTTGTAAGATAATTTCTACAATATCATGCAAAACATTGACTATTTGGGGCTTCAGTGTCTCGAGTTTGTCGTCTTCAGCTCGCTGCTAATGAGAATGAAAATCCAGTGTTATAAAGACTTCAAAGGGTCTATATAGGAAACTGAGATATTCTGAGAGGAAAGAGTTACCAATAGAGTTAGGAATTTCTCCAATTTCTCACTAAGTGAAGGCAAACCACTCATCTTGAATTCCTTGACAAATGTGTGTTCTTGTATGCTCCATTCAACTTTATCACAAATATGGCTTACAATCCTATCACAATACATGGAAGACCTTGAATAATCAAGAGGATTCCGGTAAAAGCAGAAAGAAAGTTACTGTTTGGTTTATGTTTTCACATTTTGAGAAGAAAAAAGTTGCAAACAATAAAATCATGTTTTCTGATTTTGCAAAATCCTAACAAAGAATACTAAAAATGAAATCAGGAAATAAAAATAGAAACTAAATATGTAAGCATGTGAGATAGTGATATCTTTTTTTTCCTTACATCTTATCTTCCTCATCTTGCAGGAGGTTATAAATGATATCCTTGAGAGTTTCATAACATTCGACGACTGCTGAATACATGTAGCTATCATTCAAGCTAATAAAAGAATTTGTTGATATGTCTGAAAAAGAGATATATCGCATACAACAAT
Organism: Arachis ipaensis; assembly: GCF_059453495.1. NCBI lineage: Eukaryota > Viridiplantae > Streptophyta > Magnoliopsida > Fabales > Fabaceae > Arachis > Arachis ipaensis. Next base: position 74,799,781 of record NC_142438.1, read on the forward strand.
GATTAAATAAATGCATAGACAAAAAAATAAAAGATTTTCAGTTCAGCATTATTTTCTCTTCAAATCAAACAGCTTTAAAACTTAAAAGTACCTACTGATATATGTAACAAAACCTGGAAGGCAAGCAGCTTCCTTGAGTGGTTCCCGGTATGCAAATGCCGCCCCAGCTTCCGATGGATCAACACCGTAGAACACCCGCACAACCTTCTGACCCTTGCTGCTCTGACACTCCATTATCTTCTCCAATTCCTTCAACCACCACGTCGAATTCCCATAGCTTTTGGAGAAAACCACGATCGAAATTCTAGAATCCTCGATTGCCTTGGAACAAAAAAGGATAAGCATTTAAGCAATTCATCAAACACGTGCTATGCGAATCAGTAAATCACCAACCAAAAGCATATTTACAAATCAAAACTGCGAAACGAATGCAAATTTGTATACATGCATGTAAGAAAAAAATCGAAGGAATTTCATGAAGACCTTAACCCCAATTTCTGCTAACAAAGAGAAAATCAAAACCTAGCATTAAAGATATAGAAGTAGTAACAATTAGCAAATACAAAATATGAGTAATTAAAAGAAGAGAATGTAGATTTGTATATAAACCTAGTTCAACGAAGATGGAGAAGGAGAAGCTTCACAGAGCACAACACGATGGAGCAGGAAACTTTGATGGAGGAGATCACAGCTGGAAGAAAGGCGTTGATGGAGGAGCTTGCCACCAGAGGAGAGCGTCGTGGATGAGATCGCAGATCTCACGCTTCGATGGAGTTTCTTCCTGGTTCTCACATTGCCAGTTTCGATAGATTGAGTAGCACAGCGTTTATTACTAAAATAAGAGTTAGGCCCTAATATAAAAACCTGAGATACTGGCGTTTAAAACCGCCAAATTCACTAAAAAACCGCCGCTTTCCACCAGTAAATTATGGCAGCCACACAAACCGCCTCAATTTATAAATATAACGTCAGTATTTTAAAAATGCCATTTTATTGATGCCATTTTATACCAGTTTTTTTGTAGCGACTTTAAAAGCGTAGCCATATTTGGCACATATGGCCATGCTTTTAAAGTGTGGCGATCCTTAAAAACGTGGCAAAAAATAAAGCGTGGCGATAGAGCAACCGGCACTCTTGCAGTTGTGACCCTTTTAAAAGCGTACCGGTAGCTCAAAACCGTGGCGAAAAGCTATCGCTACGCTTTTTTTGACTTTTTGCCACGCTTTAAAAGCGTAGCAAAAAGCTTGTTTTCTTTTAGTGTGATACGTAAAAGTGAAGCAATTTAAATGGTACATACTTTATAAAAAGTTACTATATATTAGAATTTGATGATTTATATAAGCAAACTAGTTTAGATATGGTTATACCAAAGTATAAATAACTTGGTAATTTTTTCTATTGAGGTCATTTGTCGTTCATTACCTATAATGGTTAAACAAAAAAATCAGAATAAATAATAATCATGGAATTAGTATAATTGCTTTGAGTTATTGTTTGAATGAATCTGTAGTTGTCTGTCTTTTCAAATTCAAAAAAAATGTTAGTCATCTTATCATCACTCTCGACGTAAAGAGCAAACTAAATACTACAAATAAAAAAGCAAAGAAATAGATATTCTATATTAGTTAAAAATGTCAAAGTTGATCTCCTTATTTATGAATGGTGGTTTTCTTAGAGTTCACCCCTTTCTCATATTTGGTACCCGCTTGAACTCATAATAACAAATAGTAATTTTGGCTTTGAGCCATTATGATGTTAGTAGAGGATGATCTCAAATCTTGATCTCAGTATTGTTTGAAATTATTTTCATAAATATAAAATTAAATAGTAATGCAAAATATTAAAGATAAATTAACAACAGTTGGCTCTTTATTTTGCAGATTTAGGTCAAATAAGACTCAATTGAGGGGGTTAAGAACGACGATGCCGATTTGATCTATGAAAAACTCAGTTGGATAATGATAAAGTAATATGACAGTAATGGTAGTGTCGTTCTTCTGCACAAAGAACAAAAATAAAGCAAACAAATGAACAAAAAATTTGAAATCATCATAATGTTCTATTGTGTGCAATTGTTTGGTGACATATTATAAATCAAATGGAAGGACTTTATAGTTTTGCATAAAGTTAAAGTCAAAAGAGAATGAGTGGTAATTTCATAATTGCAAAAATCTTGTAAAATAGAGCATGAAAACTATAAATTTTAGAATACATAATAAATTGTCATTTTAATTTGATATCACCTAATAAATAGATGAGATCTTGTTGATCATAGTTTGAGCATGTCATTTTGTTAAATTTTTTAGAAAGAGCATTGTTCACTTTAGCTTTAAGAGAGTTTGGATAATAAGTTTATGTGACAACCATATAGAGAAAGATAGAGATGTAAGACTATGCATATGTAGTGTATATATTCATTTGATTCTGAAAAATTATTAAAATTCTATAAATTTTCACTACTGGACCAAGCTTTTAGTTCTACTATTAATTTATAATTTCTCAGCAAATAATTAATATGACACAAAATAGTAAATAAACTTTAATTGGAATAGTAGTTATATATGTTCTTTTTTATTATTAGGTCATCAGTTTTGATTTATTTATCCCATTATAGGATACTTTTTCTTTATTTTCTTTTAAAACAATAATAAATCGAAGATGAATGATTTCTAATAATAGAAATAGAAAAGACGGATATTGTCCTGCAATAACCTAGAGAATTATCGAGATATAGAGGGGAAAAATTGTATGCTATTTGTAAGAATAATTCAAAGCACAAAATATATATTAAGATTTGAATATAATTGAAATAATAAATATTAGTCACAAAAGATATAAAATGTGAGTGAATTATTATGATGCGAAATGAAAATGATTAACTTATGAAAAAAAGTAATGTGTATAATAAATTTCATAAATGATTGAGTGTTGTGAATAAAGCAATGCAACGTAAAATAAGGAAAAAAGAAAATACTCATATTTACGAGTAATAATATATGAATGCCAAATGAGCATGGAAAGATTTACTATTACTAAAAAGATAGAATAGATGATAAATTTTTGAACTAACATATTAAAAATATAAGAATACTCATGCTTAAATTGTTTGGATCCTATGTAATTTTATTCTGGATCATGTATCAAAGATAATAATTAATTTTATTATTTGATCAAATACTTGTATAATTGTACAAAGCCAAAATTCCTAATGAAAATATGAAAGCCGAGCATGTGCTATATGCAACTAAAATTGTGTTCCACTAGATGATATTACCAGAAAATTTGGAAGGATTCATAGTGAGTTACGAGCTCTTGCTCATCGTGCCGAACTTAGTTATGGAAAAATTCAAGTTTGAATCCTCGTCTATGCCTTCATTGTTTGTTTTCACAATTTTCATGAATTAGTTAATAATATAATATAGATATATTAGTATTATTTAAATTAATAAAGTGATAAAAAAAATCAAGAGAGACAAAGTAATGCCAAAGAAGCAAAGAAAGCAACGTGTCTATAATTAATAATTGATAATAAGACTACTGACATTTACCTTAAAATCATAAGTTTAGAATTGTTTCATGCGTGATGAATAAACCAGGTATATAAGTCGAAATTGAAAATTTGCTAAGAGATAATCAATGAGTAATGTGCATGCTCTTGATTTAAAGCTTTGTCAAGATTTTAACAGAGTCTAATGCATTTCTTACCTCTATTCTTTCAAAACAAGAGTTTGACTAAAATTATTAACTTTCAATAATTGATAATAACAAATGTAAAGGTCGATCAATCATAGAAGATATAGAATGCAAAAACATAAAAGCAAAGAATACATAATAGCTAAGGTTGATATTTTTGTATCATGTCAAGTTATTTGTAAAGACATCGCAATAAGTTTCAATTTATTGAGGATAAAAAAAAATAAATATTGTGATGTTATACTAGGTAAAGCATGAACAAAATAAGATTGAATAGCAAATATTGTTATATGTTACAAATATAATTTATATATCACCGAAAATTTGTTCAAAAATACCAAATAAAATATTGTAAAAGATTGTTAAATTTGATTAAAAAATTTGAATGTAATTCAAATTTTATGGATGTCGGTCGAGCATGAATTATTTTACTCGACTCCACGGTAGGCGCCAAATGTTCTTGTGTAGTAACAATTCCGAGGTATATCTTGTCTTAGATGGAATCGAGCTTGTCTCTTCAACTACAGAAGATATATACTTCAGCAAGAAGAAGAATACGAAAATGGATACATACAAAAGGTATTCCGACGCTTAAGTCAGTATATTATAAAATAGTAACGTAATTTAGATCTTAAAACTTATCATGTGTGTACCTTCTGACTTTAGATATAGAAAGTTTTTTTTATAAACATAGAATTGATTGATGATATTCATATTATGACCGTTTGGTCATTAAAAAAGATAGAAATAATGGTCATTAAATCAGTAATATAAATATTGATTACAAGTAATTAAAGAATGAATAATAATTAAGACTGAATTATAATTCATTAATAATTAAGACCGAATTATAATTCATATTGAATAACAGATCACCTAATAATAATATGTAATAATTTATGGACTCTCAAATATATATAATTTATTGAAAGACAAATTTTTGAATCGCAAAGAATAATTAATGATTTTTCTAGTATTTTTCTAATCAATTAACTAAAAAGCACATCTTACACGTATATCGCACATATCGCACATGTATTTTTTTGTTTTTATAATTTAAATGGAATTATTATTAATTGGAATATTATGTTGTATATCATCTTCTTATTAGATACAATAAATTATAGCAAGAATTAATTAACTAAGAATATATCACAAAATGTAAAAAAAGAAAAATAACTCTCTACATCTAAGTAAAATACTTAACCAAGTTTAACCAAGTTGTTAACCGCTTTTTAAATCACGTGCTTTCTTCTTCTCCGTTTCCTTCTCCTTCTCCTTCTCTCCGTTTCCTTCAAATTTGCGCACGTAGGTTCTTCTTCTTCCCTAACGCTGCGTTGTTTTCTTCTTCTTTTCCTTTTTCGTTATCTTTCTCTTTCGTTATCATCGTCACCAACAACACCAACATTTTGCTAACATCTTTATTGGTTCTGATTTATTCTGGTACCATCATTAAATAATTTTAGTTCATTTCTTAGTTTATTTCGGTTCATTTGTGTATTAATTGAGGTTCACTTGATGTTGCTGATAGATATATATTGACCAAACTTTTTATTCCTTAAGTAATTTTATTTCATTTCTTAGTTTAATTAAGGTTCATTTGGATCCAGAAATAAGTTGGATGTGTTTTTGTTGATGATTGAGTCCTTTTTACTACTTGTTTAAAACTGAACTAATTTCAATTCATTTGTGTGTTAATTGAGGTCCACTTGATGCTGCTGAAAAGTATTGACCAAATTTTTTAGCAAAGAAGAATGAAATTATTCATTATCACTATATTCAATTGCATTAGATTCCACTACATTCCATTCAATTAGTTTAGTTTTGAACACGCAGTCAAAAAAACTCAATTATCAACAAAAACACATCAAATTCATTTCTAGATCCAAATGAACCTCATATAAACTAACAAATTAACAAAAATTACTTAAGAAATAAAGAACTTGGTCAAAGCTTAAAGCAACATCAAGTGAACCTCAATTAACACACAAATAGACCAAAATTAGTTTTGTTCTGAACAAGTAGTTAAAAAGACTCAATCATCAACAAAAATATATCCAATTCATTTATGGATCCAAATGAACCTCAATTAAACTAAGAAATGAACCGAAATTACTTAAAAAATAAAAAATTTGGTCAATACTTATCAGCAATATCAAGTGAACCTCAATTAACACACAAATGAACTGAAATTAGTTCAGTTTTGAACAAGCAGTCAAAAAGACTCAATCATCAATAAAACACATCAAATTAATTTCTCAATCCGAACGAACCTCAATTAAAAGGAGAAAAGTAAAAAATGCAGCAACAACAGTTGCAAAAAAAGCACGATGATTGAGAGAAAATATGGGAAGAAGAAGAAGAAGGAACACGACAAAGAAGAAGAAGAAATGAAAAGATGAAGAAGGAGGAATGCGAGAAGAAGAAGGAACGCAAAGACGAAGAAGGATATGTTTGTCTTAGTGAAGCGCGCATGTGTACACGCTGGTGTAATAAAAGTGTTTTTTGTTGAGTTTGGGCCAACTTGGTTGGACTTGGTTGCCAAAAAGACTTAGATGTGTAGTTGGACTGAAAAAAAAAAGATGATAATGTTAATATACGATTGAAAGCTAATTGCTATATATATATATATATATATATATATATATATATATAATTGCTATTAGGATCTTATTAATAATATAAATATGTAATTCTATTAGATATAAATAAAACAAGAGTAATATCAATAACAAAATAACGTCTAATAAACTAATAATGAATATTAATACTCGCAATATAATCAAAGAATTTGAACTTGTATTGTAATTCAGAATCTTGAATAAAATATAAGGATGCTTATTCAAGATACAAAAATTGCAACGAAAGCTTAAATATGTTTCAGAGTATGAACGATTGTGTGTATAAACGCAGATGCCTTACAACTTCCTCCCCCTCCCCCTCCCCTTTTTATAATGGGTTATTCTCCTTATTCTTTTACAATTTTATCCTTGGTTTTGCAAATCTGCTTGCTCTTTCTGTGGGTGAGTCAAGGACTCTGTCCTGAATTTGATGTGCTCTGTCATAGTTTTTGCAAATCTGGTAGCTAGTTTATAACTCTGCTGGTATTCTATTGGTATTCCGCTATGAGTTTTTTGTTGTTTTCTACATGTGATGTTTTTATTGATTTCTAAGTTGTTTTGACCCCTTTTTTTCTGTTGTTGGACTGATGTCTGATTTTCTGATTCTGGGACTCTTTTTTTTTAATCTCTAAATGAATCTTGGGTGTCTAGTATGTATAGTCCTGGGCTGGACTGAACTTCTTTGTCTTCATCTGCTGCGGCTGCTTTTATTGCTTTTAGAGAATTATGAATTTCTTCTTCTGAGGTGGTCACAGCAAGAGCAACCATCATTTATTTTTTATGGGCTAAGAAACGAGTCTCTTTTTTGTATGATATTTTCTCAAACTCTGAACTATGGCTTGGGGGTTCTGATCTTTTTTGAGATATAGTCATCCAGTTATCAATGACCCTTTTACCAATTAGGTTAAGGTCGAATTTGTTCCACCATTTTATTTTTATGTTTCTGATTAAATATTATACACTTGCAGTGTCTTCATATCCCGCGGAGTCATATTCTCAAGTCATAATCCAACATATTCCCATAGTGGGAATGAAGGAAATCAATTTATATCCATCTAAAAATGAGGTTTTGTTTTTAAAATATTTATAAGTCATGCTAGCCTCTTTTGAAAAAATAGCTTCTATTGGTCTCAACTCTTGAAACCATACCTGAAACTGCTTAGAAAATTGTAAAAAATTTCCATGCGGATCCATATGAACTAAGTATGGATTTGGAGAAAGATACAGGGTGAACCACCAAACTTCTATATAATCATAATAGTAGTAATTTTGAGACTCGAATTTTCTAGTAAAACTTTTACAGTAAAAGGGAAGTCTTTCCCATTCTAATAGGGTTATTACTTTGAATATCTTAATTTCAGAGTATATTGTGTCTTTTGGGGTTGGGTATTTATTGTGGGTTAATTCAATAGATCCATGATGAGCGGATATTTTATACGCTTTTTGGGGTTAATTTCATGTAGTTTTTAGTATGTTTTAGTTAGTTTTTAGTATATTTTCATTAGTTTCTAGGCAAAATTCATATTTCTGGACTTTACTATGAGTTTGTGTGTTTTTCTGTAATTTCAGGTATTTTCTGACTGAAATTGAGGGAGCTGAGCAAAAATCTGATTCAGGCTGAAAAAGGACTGCTGGTGCTGTTGGATTCTAACCTCTCTGCACTCGGAATGGATTTTCTGGATCTACAGAAGTCCAATTGGCGCGCTTCTAATTACGTTGGAAAGTAGACATCCAGAGCTTTCTAGAAATATATAATAGTCCATACTTTGCTCAAGGATAGACGACGTAAACTGGTGTTTAATGCCAGTTCCATGTTGCATTCTGGCGTTAAACGCCAGAAACAGGTTACAAGTTGGAGTTAAACGCCAGAAACAGGTTACAACCTAGCGTTTAACTCTGGAAACAGCCTAGGCACGTGTAAAGCTCAAGTCTCAGCCCCAACACACACCAAGTGGGCCCCAGAAGTGGATTTCTGCACAATCTATCATAGTTTACTCATTCTCTGCAAACCTAGATTACTAGCTTACTATTTAAACAACTTTTAGAGGATTATTTTGTACATCATGACATTTTTAGATCTGAACTTTGTACTCTTTGACGGTATGAGTCTCTAAACTCCATTGTTGGGGGTGAGGAGCTCTGCTGTGTCTCGATGAATTAATGCAATTATTTCTGTTTTCTATTCAAACACGCTTGTTTCTATCTAAGATGTTCATTCGCACTTCAATATGATGAATGTGATGATCCGTGACACTCAACACCATTCTCAATCTATGAATGTGTGCCTGACAACCACTCCCATTTTACCTTCGATTGAATGAATATCTCTTGGATTCCTTAATCAGAATCTTCGTGGTATAAGCTAGAATCCATTGGCAGCATTCTTGAGAATCTGGAAAGTCTAAACCTTGTCTGTGGTATTCCGAGTAGGATTCAGGGATTGAATGACTGTGACGAGCTTCAAACTCACAAGGGTTAGGCGTAGTGACAGACGCAAAAGGATAAATGGATCCTATTCCAGCAGGAGTGAGAACCAACAGATGATTAGCCGTGTGGTGACAGCGCACCTGGACCATTTTCACTGAGAGGACGAATGGTAGCCATTGACAACGGTGATCCACCAACACACAGCTTGCCATAGGAGGAACCTTGCGTGCGTGAAGAAGAAGACAGGGGGAAAGCAGAGATTCAGAAGACAAAGCATCTCCAAAACTCCAACATATTCTCCATTACTGCATAACAAGTATTTATTTCATGCTCTTTTATTTTTCGCAATTCAAACTGATAATCATAATTGATTTCCTGACTAAGATTTACAAGATAACCATAGATTGCTTCAAGCCAACAATCTTCGTGGGATCGACCCTTACTCACGTAAGGTATTACTTGGACAACCCAGTGCACTTGCTGGTTAGTTGTGCGGAGTTGTGAAAAGTGTGAATCACAATTTCGTGCACCAAGTTTTTGGCGCCGTTGCCGGGGATTGTTCGAGTTTGGACAACTGATGGTTTATTTTGTTGCTTAGATTAGGAAAATTTTTTTTTCTTTTTGGTTTAGAGTCTTCTATTATTGTTCTTGGTTGAAATTTTTTTTTTAAATCCTTATTTTCTCTTTTTAAATTTTTTGAAAATTTTATAAACTGATAATTGAGTTTTTCTGTTTTAGTTTAGTTTCATATTTTAAGTTTGGTGTCAATTACATATTTTTATTTTCTTTTAAATTTTCGAATTTGTGTTCATTGTTCTTTCTTAATCTTCAAATTGTTCTTGTTTATTTTTCTTGTTTGATCTTTAGTTTTTCTTGTCTTGTGATTTTTCTTGTTTTTCTTGTGCATTTTCGAATTATTAGTATCCAAAAAATAAAAATTTATACATTAAATACTTTTATTAAAACACTTTAAATTTATAGCTCAATTGGCTAGAGCAGTGTGCTTATGTTCTTGGTAATTGGGAATTTTCTTTCTAAAAACTTTTTCAAAAATAATTTTTCTTTGAATAAATCTTGTGCCAAACTTTAAGTTTGGTGTTTTCTTGTTGATTTTTTTTTAGTTTTTGAAAATTTTATTTTGGTTTTCTAAAAATTTTAAGTTTGGTGTTCTATCTTCATATTCTTGTTGTTCTTGTGAGTCTTCAAAGTGTTCATGAGTCTTCCTTGTCTTTTGATCTTAAAATTTTTAAGTTTGGTGTTCCTTGGTGTTTCCCTCCAAAATTTTCAAAAATAAGGAACATTAGATCCAAAATTTTAAGTTGTATGTCTTTTGTGTGTTTTTCTCTTTCATCATAAAATTCAAAAATAAAAAAAATATCTTTTCTCTCTATTTTAAAGTGAATTTTCGAAAATTGCTTTTAAAATTCAGATTTCTATTTCAAAATTTAAAATATTTTTCAAAAATCATATCCAAAGTTTTTCAAATCTTCTTAATTAAGTAATTATTTTAGTTTTAATTTTTTTATTCTTAATTTTCGAAATCTATATTTAATTTCTAGTTATTTTATTTCATTTTTTTATTCGTTCTTTTTTTATATAATAAAAATAAAAATATCTTTTAATTGCAATTCACATCAATTCCCTTTTCTCCATCATGGACCTTAGTGGAAATGAGCAGTCCAGAAGGACTCTGGGGTCATATGCTAACCCCACTACTGCTTCATATGGGAGCAGTATTTGTATACCCTCCATTGAAGTCAGTAGCTTTGAGTTGAATCCTCAGCTCATTATCATGGTGCAGCAAAGTTGCCAGTATTCCGGTCTTCCACAGGAAGAACCTACAGAGTTTCTGGCACAGTTTTTACAAATTAATGACACAGTACATGATAAAGAAGTAGATCAGGATGTCTACAGATTGTTACTATTTCCATTTGCTATAAAAGACCAAGCTAAGAGGTGGTTAAATAACCAACCTAAGGCTAGCATAAGGACATGGAAACAGCTGTCAGAAAAATTCCTGAATCAATACTTCCCTCCAAAACAGATGACACAGCTAAGGCTGGACATCCAAGGCTTTAAACAAGGAGATAATGAATCTCTTTATGATGCCTGGGAGAGATACAGAGAGATGTTAAGAAAATGCCCCTCTGAAATGTTTTCAGAATGGGTGCAGTTAGACATCTTCTATTATGGGCTTACAGAGAAAGCTCAAATTTCTCTAGATCACTCAGCTGGTGGATCTATACACATGAGAAAGACAATTGAAGAGGCTCAAAAGCTTATTAATACAGTTGCCAGAAATCAGCATCTGTACCTAAATAGTGAATCTTCTATGAAAGAAAAGGCTAAAACAGTAACTGTTAAACTTAGTCCTGCAGAACAAATTACTGAATTCAATAAGCAATTAGACTTTCTAACAAAACAGCTAGCCGAATTCAAGGAGATACTACAAGACACAAGAATGGATAATATAAATATGGAGGTACAGTTGAAGCAAACAGAACAACATTTATCAAAATAAATAACAGAAGAGTGCCAAGCAGTTCAATTAAGAAGTGGAAAAACATTAAATACCTCACTTCAAGGTAGCAGGAAGCCAAGAAATGAACAAACTGCTATTCAAAATCCCTCTGAGGACAGTAAGAGCCCAGAGAGGAATAACTCTGGCATTCAAACGCCAGAAACAAGCAAGGAGTTGGCGTCAAACGCCCAATGGAAGCTCAGTTCTGGCATTCAAACGCTAGGAACAAGTAAGGAGCTGGCGTCCAACGCCAATCCAGCTTCTAACCCTGGTATTCAAATGCCAGTGAGGGATCAGACATACACAAGTGCTGATAACAACCCCTCTAAAAAGGCTTCTCCAACCACCTCTGTAGGAAATAAACCTGCAGCAACTAAGGTTGAGGAATATAAAGCCAAGATACCTTATCCTCAAAAGCTCCGCCAAGAGGAGCAGGATAAGCAATTTACTCGCTTTGCAGATTATCTCAGGACCCTTGAAATAAAGATTCCGTTTGCAGAGGCACTTGAGCAAATACCTTCTTATGCCAAGTTCATGAAAAAGATCTTGAGTTATAAAAAGGATTGGAGAGAAACTGAAAGAGTTCTCCTCACTGAAGAATGCAGTGCAGTCATTTTAAAAAGCTTTCAAGAAAAGCTTAAAGATCCTAGGAGCTTTCTGATACCATGCATATTAGAGGGTAACTGCACCAAGACAACTTTATGTGATCTTGGGGCAAGCATCAACCTAATACTTGCATCCACTATCAGAAAGCTTGGTTTAACTGAAGAAGTTAAACCAACCCGGATATGTCTCCAACTTACTTATGGCTCCATTAAATACCCATCAGGTGTGATTGAGGACATGATTGTTAGGGTTGGGCCATTCACCTTTCCCACTGACTTTATAGTGCTGGAAATGGAGGAGCACAAGAGTGCTACTCTCATTCTAGGAAGACCTTTCCTAGCAACTGGACGAACTCTCATTGATGTCCAAAAGGGGGAAGTAACCCTGAGAGTCAATGAGGATGAGTTTAAGTTGAATGCCGTCAAAGCCATGCAGCATCCAGACACACCAAAAGACTGCATGAAAGTTGATCTCATTGACTCTTTGGTAGAGGAGGTCAACATGGCTGAGAGTCTCGAATCAGAGCTGGAAGACATCTTTAAAGATGTTCAGCCTGATCTGGAGGGTTGAGAGGAGTTGAAAGAGCCTCTGAGACTTCCTCAGGAAGAGGAGAAACCTCCTAAACCCGAGCTCAAGCCATTACCACCATCTCTGAAATATGCATTTCTGGGAGAAGGTGACACTTTTCTAGTGATCATAAGCTCTGCTTTAAATCCACTGGAAGAGGAAGCACTAATTCAAGTGCTAAGGATACACAAGACAGCTCTTGGGTGGTCCATAAGTGACCTTAAGGGCATAAGCCCAGCTAGATGCATTCACAAAATCCTATTAGAGGATGATGCTAAGCCAGTGGTTCAACCACAGAGGTGGCTAAATCCAGCCATGAAGGAAGTGGTGCAGAAAGAGGTCACCAAATTACTGGAGGCTGGGATTATTTATCCTATTTCTGATAGCCCCTGGGTGAGCCCTGTTCAAGTTGTTCCCAAGAAGGGAGGCATGACAGTGGTTCATAATGAAAAAAATGAACTGGTTCCAACAAGAACAGTTACAGGGTGGCGCATGTGTATTGACTACAAAAGGCTCAATACAGCCACCAGAAAGGATCATTTTCCTTTACCATTCATAGACCAGATGCTAGAGAGACTAGCAGGTCATGAATATGACTGCTTTTTGGATGGCTATTCAGGTTACAACCAAATTGCAGTAGATCCTCAGGACCAAGAGAAAACAGTATTCACATGTCCTTCTGGAGTATTTGCTTACAGAAGAATGCCTTTTGGTCTGTGTAATGCACTTGCAACCTTTCAGAGGTGCATTCTCTTTATCTTCTCTGATATGGTAGAGAAGTTTCTGGAAGTCTTCATGGATGACTTTTCAGTATTTGGAAACTCATTCAGCTCCTGCCTTGACCATTTAGCACTTGTTCTGAAAAGATGCCAAGAGACCAACCTAGTTTTAAAATGGGAAAAATGTCACTTTATGGTGACTGAAGGAATTGTCCTTGGGCATAAAATTTCAAACAAGGGAATAGAGGTGGATCAAGCTAAAGTGGAAGTAATTGAAAAATTACCACCACCTGCTAATGTTAAGGCAATCAGAAGCTTTCTGGGGCATGCAGGATTCTACAGGAAGTTTATAAAGGATTTTTCAAAAATTGCAAAACTCCTGAGCAATCTGCTAGCTGCTGACACGCCATTCATGTTTGACACAGAGTGTCTGTAGGCGTTTGAGACTCTGAAAGCTAAGCTGGTCACAGCACCAGTTATTTCTGCACCAGACTGGACTTTACCATTTGAGCTAATGTGTGATGCCAGTGACCACGCCATTGGTGCAGTACTGGGGCAGAGGCATGACAAGCTTCTGCATGTCATTTATTATGCTAGCCGTGTTTTAAATGATGCCCAGAAAAATTACACAACCACAGAAAAAGAATTGCTTGCAGTGGTTTATGCCATTGACAAGTTTAGATCATACTTAGTAGGATCAAAAGTGATTGTGTACACTGACCATGCTGCTCTTAAATATCTACTCACAAAGCAGGATTCAAAACCCAGGCTCATAAGATGGGTGTTGCTTCTGCAAGAGTTTGATATAGAAATAAGAGATAGAAAAGGGACAGAGAACCAAGTGGCTGATCATCTGTCCTGGATAGAACCAGCAGAAGGGGAGTTTCCCCCCTCTATTGAGATCTCTGAGACCTTTCCGGATGAGCATTTGTTTGCCATTCAGGAAACAACATGGTTTGCAGACATTGCAAACTATAAAGCTGCAAGGTTCATACCCAAGGAGTACAGCAGGCAACAAAAGAAAAAATTAATTACTGATGCAAAGTACTACTTGTGGGATGAACCCTATCTCTTTAAGAGATGTGTAGACGGAATAATCCGTAGGTGTGTGCCTAGAGAAAAAGCACAGAGGATCTTATGGCATTGCCATGGATCACAATATGGAGGCCATTTCGGAGGTGAGAGAACAACCACCAAGGTCCTCCAATGTGGCTTCTACTGGCCTACACTCTATAGGGATTCCCGAGAGTTTGTACGTAACTGTGACAGTTTCCAAAGAGCAGGTAATTTGCCTCATGGTTACGCCATGCCTCAACAGGGAATCTTGGAGATTGATTTGTTTGATGTATGGCGAATTGACTTCATGGGACCTTTCCCACCATCATACTCAAACACTTATATTCTAGTGGCAGTCGATTATGTATCAAAATGGGTAGAGGCCGTTGCCACACCCACCAATGATACTAAAACAGTGCTGAAGTTCCTCCAGAAACATATCTTCAGCAGGTTTGGTGTCCCTAGAGTACTAATCAGAGATAGGGGCACTCACTTCTGCAACAAACAACTTTACTCTGCCATGGTACGGTATGGGATTCGCCACAAGGTGGTGACTCCATATCACCCACAGACAAATGGGCAAGCTGAAGTTTCTAACAGAGAACTAAAAAGAATCTTGGAACAGACTGTAAGTACCCGTAGAAAGGATTGGGCAAGAAGCTTGGATGATGCTCTTTGGGCTTACAGAACAGCATTCAAGACTCCTATAGGGACCTCTCCATACCAGCTTGTGTATGGTAAGGCCTGTCATCTGCTCGTGGAACTGGAACAGAAGGCCTACTGGGCAACCAGATTCCTAAACTTTGATGCCAAATTAGCTGGAGAAAAAAGATTGCTCCAGCTGAATGAGCAAGAGGAATTTAGATTCACTGCTTTCGAAAATGCCAAGCTTTATAAAGAGAAGTCAAAAAGGTGGCATGACAGAAAGCTGTCATCTAGAGTCTTTGAACCAGGACAAAAGGTTCTATTATTTAACTCTAGGCTCAGGCTATTCCCAGGGAAACTGAAATCCCGGTGGAGGGGACCATATGTGATTACAAGTGTATCACCATATGGTTATGTGGAGCTTCAAGACATTGATTCTGATAAGAAGTTCATTGTTAATGGACAGAGAATCAAGCACTATCTTGAAGGCAATGTTGAGCAAGAGTGCTCAAGGGTGAGGCTAGATTAAAAGCTCAGCAAGGTCCAACTAAAGACAATAAAGAAGCGCTTGCTGGGAGGCAACCCAGCCATTAGCAAAACTTTTTCTGTTATTTTATCTTATTTTTCATTTTATTTATTTTTAAAATATATGAGCTTAATATTAACAAGGTAAAGAATCAATTGCATAAGTCCACAGCGTTACAGAAGAATTCAGAGCACAAAACAGGAAAAAGGAGCTCACTGGCAAGAAAACGCCAGTAAGAGGCACAACTGGGCGTTAAACGCCCAAAAGGAGCATCTACTGGGCATTTAATGCTAGTAAAGATAGCTATCTAGGCGTTAAACGCCAGAAAGAAGCAGCTTCTGGGCGTTTAACGCCAGATTTACAGCATCCTGGGCGTTCAGAAAAACGCCCAGTGACAAAGGGGTTTCTGGCATTTAACGGCAGCTAGAAGCAACAGCTGGGCATTAAACGCCCAAAACAAGTACCAACTGGGCGTTAAACGCCCAAAACATGCAGCAGTTGGGCGTTTAACGCCAGGATTGTGGGGAGTAGGCAATTTCGTTTTCAATTCAAATTTTTTCCATTTTTTATGTTTCAATTCATGATTTCTTGCACAAACATGTTACAAATCCTAATTTTTCAAATCCTTTTTCAAAAGATATCAAATGTATCTTAATTCATAAACCCTTTTTCTTAATCCTCTTCAAATTATTTTCAAACCCTTTTTAAAATAAATCTATCTCTTTTCCTTCTAAAATCTTTTCAACTCATCAATATCTTTTTCAAATCTTCACATCATCTTTTTCAAAATCCAAATTTATCTTTTTCAAATATCTTTCATATCTTTTCAATTTTAAATCACATCTTTTCCTATCATACTTATCTTTTCCAAATCACTTTTTCTATCATACCCTTTTCAAATAATTTTCGAAACCCACCCCCTTCCCTTTAAATATTGGTTCGGCCTCTCCCCCTCTCCTCCACAAGTTATGCCTGGCTCTCCCTCTTTCCCTTTCCTTTCCTTTCTTTTGCTTGAGGACAAGCAAACCTCTAAGTTTGGTGTGTTTATCCGTGATCACTAAACCAATAACCACTGAGATCATGGCTCCTAAGGGAAAGCAAACCGACTCAGAGGCAAGAAAGAGAATATTCCAAAACCACTTTGGAATCAAGGGAAGTTCATAACCAAAGAACATTCAGACCATTTTTACAAAATAATGAGTCTAAGGTCAGTGATCCCGGAAGTTAAATTCGATCTGAAAGAAGATGAATATCCAGAGATCCAAGAGCAAATCTGAAACAGGAGCTAGGAAGTCCTAGCTAATCCTGAAACAAAGGTGGGAAGAAACATGGTTCAGGAATTCTACGCTAATCTATGGTAGACAGACAGGCAGAGAATAGCTGGAACCGCATTCTATGACTATAGAACTCTGGTCAGAGGGAAGATTGTTCACACCCACCTTGACAAAATAAGGGAGATCTTCAAGCTGCCTCAACTGCAAGATGACCCAGAATCCTTCAATAGGAGAATGATGAGATCAAACCTGAGCTTGGACAAAATCCTAGAGGACATATGCCTCCCTGGAGCTAAATGGACAACCAACACAAAGGGTGCCCCAAACCAACTCAAAAGAGGAGATCTCAAACCAGTCGCCAGAGGCTGGCTGGACTTTATTGGGCGCTCTATACTGCCCACTAGCAACCGCTCTGAAGTCACCATCAGAAGAGCAGTGATGATTCATTGCATTATGCTGGAAAAGAAGTGGAAGTTCATCAGCTGATTGCTTGTGAGCTTTACAAAATTGCAAACAAGAACTCCAAAGATGCCAAATTGGCCTATCCAAGCTTAGTTTCTCTGTTATATAAAGATGCTGGGATAAAGATGGGAGTAGATAAGTATATCTCAGATGAGCAACCAATCACCAAAAAGTCTATGGAAGGACAACAAGTGCAGGACGACCCCATCAAGAGAAAAGCAGAGGAGTTCCTCCCGGAAATCCCTCAAATTGAATACCGGGAGCGCCTAGAAGCATCTGTCACCAAGTTGCAAGAAGCTGTGGATCAACTGAAGGAAGAACAGCAAAATCAAAACAGCATGCTCTGCAAATTGCTTAGAGAACAAGAAGAGCAAGGGCGTGAACTGAAGGAATTAAAGCGTCAGAAACTATCTCTTGAAGGGCCAAGCACTCCACAGACTAAAGAGGCATCCACCTCCCAAATTCAAGGTTTTTGAGTTCTAATCTTAGCCTTAACTCTGTGATAATTGTTCTTATTTGAGTTTTACCTTAGAAGTTATATATGAGTAGTAGTAATTAGTATTTATATTTTGATTTTATCTCCAATTAAGCTATAATTTATTTTTCTCATCATCATTAAACATGAATAAAATAGCAGATTTTCTTTAGAATAAGGAGGCAATATTTTTCGAGTTTTTAATAAGAAAAATTCTAATTATTTACATGTGGTGGCAAAGCTTTTTGTCTTCTGAATGAATGCTTGAACAGTGCATATGTCTTCTGAATTTGATGTTTATGAATGTTAAATATGTTGGCTCTTGAAAGAATAATGAAAAAGGAGAAATGTTATTTGATAATCTGAAAAATTATAAAAAAATTATTCTTGAAGCAAGAAAAAGCAGTGAATACAAAAGCTTGCAAAAAAAAATGGCAAAAATAAAAGAAAAAGAGAAAGCAAGCAGAAAAAGCCAATAGCCCTTAAAACCAAAAGGCAAGGGTAATAAAAAGGATCCAAGGCTTTGAGCATCAGTGGATAGGAGGGCCTAAAGGAATCAAATCCTGGCCTAAGCGGCTAAACCAAGCTGTCCCTAACCATGTGCTTGCGGCGTGAAGGTCTCAAGAGAAAACTTGAGACTGAGCAGTTAAAGTCAAGGTCCAAAGCAAAAAGAAGAGTGTGCTTAAGAACCCTGCACACCTCTAACTGGGAACTTTAGCAAAGCTGAGTCACAATCTGAAAAGGTTCACCCAATTATGTGTCTGTGGCATTTATGTATCCGGAGGTAATACTGGAAAACAAAGTGCTTAGGGCCACGGCCAAGACTCACAAAGTAGCTGTGTTCAAGAATCAACATACTGAACTAGGAGAATCAATAACACTATCTGAATTCTAAGTTCCTATAGATGCCAATCATTCTGAGCTTCAATGGATAAAGTGAGATGCCAAAACTGTTCGGAAGCAAAAAGCTACTAATCCCGCTCATCTAATTAGAATCTGAGCTTCACTCAAAAACTCTGAGATATTATTTCTTCTTGATTTATTTGTATTCTATTTTATTTGTCTAGTTGCTTGGGGACAATCAACAATTTAAGTTTGGTGTTGTGATGAGCGGATATTTTATACGCTTTTTGGGGTTAATTTCATATAGTTTTTAGTATATTTTTTAGTTAGTTTTTAGTAAATTTTCATTAGTTTCTAGGAAAAATTCATATTTCTGGACTTTACTATGAGTTTGTGTGTTTTTCTGTAATTTCAGGTATTTTCTGGCTAAAATTGAGGGAGCTGAGCAAAAATATGATTCAGGCTGAAAAAGGACTGCTGATGCTGTTGGATTCTGACCTCTCTGCACTCGGAGTGGATTTTCTGGAGCTACAGAAGTCCAATTGGCGCGCTCTCAATTGCGTTGGAAAGTAAACATCAAGGGCTTTCCAGAAATATATAATAGTCCATACTTTGCTCAAGGATAGGTGACATAAACTGGCGTTCAACGCCAGTTCCATGTTGTATTCTGGCGTTAAATGCCAGAAACAGGTTACAAGTTGGAGTTAAATGCCAGAAACAGGTTACAACCTAGTGTTTAACTCTGGAAACAGCCTAGGCACGTGGAAAGCTCAAGTCTCAGCCCCAGCACACACTAAGTGGGCCCCAGAAGTGGATTTCTTCACTATCTATCATAGTTTACTCATTCTCTGCAAACCTAGATTACTAGCTTACTATTTAAACAACTTTTAGAGGATTATTTTGTACCTCATGACATTTTTAGATCTGAACTTTGTACTCTTTGATAGCATGAGTCTCTAAACTCTATTGTTGGGGTGAGGAGCTCTGCTGTGTCTCGATGAATTAATGCAATTATTTTTGTTTTCTATTCAAACACGCTTGTTTCTATCTAAGATGTTCATTTGCACTTCAATATGATGAATGTGATGATCCATGACACTCATCACCATTCTCAATCTATGAATGCGTGCCTGACAACCACTCCCGTTCTACCTTCGATTCAATGAATATCTCTTGGATTCCTTAATCAGAATCTTCGTGGTATAAGCTAGAATCCATTGGCAGCATTCTTGAGAATCCGGAAAGTCTAAACCTTGTATGTGGTATTCCGAGTAGGATTCAGGGATTGAATGACTGTGACGAGCTTCAAACTCACAAGGGTTGGGCGTAGTGACAGACGCAAAAGGATCAATGGATCCTATTCCAGCAAGAGTGAGAACCGACAGATGATTAGCCGTGCGGTGAGCGCACCTGGACCATTTTCACTGAGAGGACGGATGGTAGCCATTGACAACGGTGATCCACCAACACACAGCTTGCCATAGGAGGAACCTTGCGTGCGTGAAGAAGAAGACAGGGGGAAAGCAGAGATTCAGAAGACAAAGCATCTCCAAAACTCCAACATATTTCTATTACTGCAAAACAAGTATTTATTTCATTTTTCGCAATTCAAACTGATAATCATAATTGATTTTCTAACTAAGATTTACAAGATAACCATAGATTGCTTCAAGCCAACAATCTCTGTGGGATCGACCCTTACTCACATATGGTATTACTTGGATGACCCAGTGCGCTTGCTGGTTAGTTGTGCGGAGTTGTGAAAAGTGTGAATCACAATTTCGTGCACCAAGTTTTTGGCGCCATTGCCGGGGATTGTTCGAGTTTGGATAACTGATGGTTTATTTTGTTGCTTAGATTAAGAAATTTTTTTTCTTTTTGGTTTAGAGTCTTCTATTATTGTTCTTGGTTGAACTTTTTTTTAAATCCTTATTTTCTCTTTTTAAATTTTTTGAAAATTTTATAAACTGATAATTGAGTTTTTCTATTTGAGTTTAGTTTCATATTTTAAGTTTGGTGTCAATTGCATGTTTTTATTTTCTTTTAAATTTTTGAATTTGTGTTCATTGTTCTTTCTTAATCTTCAAGTTGTTCTTGTTTATTTTCCTTGTTTGATCTTTAGTTTTTCTTGTCTTGTGATTTTTCTTGTTTTTCTTGTGCATTTTCGAATTATTAGTATCCAAAAAAAAAAATTTATACATTAAATACCTTTATTAAAACACTTTAAATTTATAGCGCAATTGGCTAGAGCAGTGTGCTTATGTTCTTGGTAATTGGGAATTTTCTTTCTAAAAATTTTTTCAAAAATAATTTTTCTTTGAATAAATCTTGTGCCAAACTTTAAGTTTGGTGTTTTCTTGTTGATTTTTCTTTAGTTTTCGAAAATTTTATTTTGGTTTTCTAAAAATTTTAAATTTGGTGTTCTATCTTCATGTTCTTATTGTTCTTGTGAGTCTTCAAAGTGTTCTTGAGTCAAGTGGTTGACCATAATCTTTACTGTTTGCTTGCTTCTTACTCATTTCTACCTTGCAAAAATTCTCTTGTTAGAAAATCAGGTAATGCATTCGATTCACTTTTAATGTGTTCAATAGAAAAATCAAAGCATGATAATATGGTCTACTATCTAGCAAATATTTGTCTAGAAACTAGATTTTTAACATCATTTTTTAGTATGCTTGGAGCAGCTTTACAATCAGTCCTGATTAAGAAGCTCTTATTAAACAGTTCTTCTTGAAATCGTGAAATACATAAGACAATAGTTAGTATTTCTTTTTTTAATAGTGGCATAATTTTTCTAGGCCGAATTCCATATCCGAGAATGATATTTAACTATTTGTTCTTTTGATGATTTTGGAATGACTTGTTTAAGTATTCCTCCATACACTATTTCTGAGGCATCCATCTCGACAATTAGACTTGTCTTAGTGTTTGGTATACTTAGACAAGAGATCTCTTTAACTATAGTTTTAATTTTTCAAACTATCTTGGACATGTCTTCTATCGAATGAGGAGGTTATTTTCTTAATCTTTTATATAGAGGTTGATGACAAGTCATCATATACTAGCTTTTCAAATAAATTTCACTTGTTTTATTAGTTTTTATGCACTTTCTTGCAATTTAAGTTAGTAATTTGGAGTGGAATTGCATGGTTTCTTTGAATCAATCAACCACCCTTTAATTGGCACAAAATCACGGGGTTTAAGCTTGAATTAATTGATTTTTAAATGAATTTTAAACCTTGTGAATTTGGTGATACTTTGATTGGTTGTTTTGATTTTTTGTAGGTGAAGAAAAGAAAAAAAATAAGAAAAGCGTGACCAAAGGAAAAAAAAGTGTAGCCAAAGAAAGAAAGAAAGCATGGCTTAAGAAGGAGTAAAGCGTGGCACATACAAGGAGCAAGAGCCTAAAGCTCTTGCCAAGAGCCTAGAGCTCTTGTAGAGAGCTTTACTTCAAAGGCCAAAGGCCAAGCAATGGGAGTGCTAGGCTCTCCACAAGAACCGAGCCCTACATATCAAGGAGGGAGCAAGGCAAAATTTTCAAAGCTCAACTCTCCCCAAGAGCTTTTTCGGGCTTGCCTCAAGGAAATTCAAGGAAAAATAGTTTGCCAAAGCACTCCACAAGTTTCAAACTCAAGACCAAGGGGGAGGGGGCAGCGCTATCTCACAAGAAAAACAAGCCAAAATTGGCTTGTATTCATTCCATGGGAATCGAACCAGGGGCCTCAAGGAAGCAAGAGAGAGTGCGCTACTTTGGTGCCAAGAAAGAGAAGCCCAGCAATGCTTCCCCAAGGATTCGAACTTGGGACCTCACCAAAGACAAGGAGCAAGTTCAGCTCTTGCCAAGAGCTAAGCGCTACTTCCCTTGCCACAGAAAGCATGATGCGCACAATTGACACGGCCATGGAAGACTTGGTGCGCAACACACATGCAACACCAAGACTCAGCTCTCCCCAAGAACCGAGCTTGACCCTGGGAGCAACACATGGGCTGAAAAGCAATTGAAGTGGAATAATCACACCAAAGCTCAGCTCTCCACAGGAACAGAGCTTGATCCTGGGAGCAATACATGGGCTGAAATTTTGAATTCAAAATCTAAATTAATTCATTCCTTCACCAAATTAAAAAGCCCACTCCAAATTCTAAAATCAAAAAATAGGAAGTGTATAAATAGAAGCTAGTTTGATTTAGATAGGACTTTTGAACTTTTACTTTTACTCTCATTTTTAGAATTTTCAATTCTTGTGAATTGTTACTTTGGATCTCTGAGAATTGGTAAGGAGAATTGATCTCTCTTCTTCCTTGTTCTTGCTTTTACACTCTTTACTTCTTGTCTTGGATCTTGGGTGGAGAATTGAAGAAATTCTGTTTCAATCTCACCTTGAGATCTCTCTGTTTATTTTTCTGCATAATTCTAGAAACTATGATTTGAATCTAAATTCTGTTTACTGCTTTCTTCTACTCTTCTGGAATTTATTCTTCTACTTCTTTTGCAATTGTTCTTGGTTGGATCAAGGAAGGAATTGAGATCTAGACTTGTTCTCTAGTCTCCTCCAACCCTGAGATCTTTAATTTCTCTTGAACTATTGCAATTGAGTTATATTTTGCTTTCTGTTTGGATTTTCAAGCAATTGTTCTCTTCTGTTTAGATCTGTTGCAATTTTAATTCATATTCCACTTCTCTGATTTATGCCATTTTACTTTCTCTTGTTTAATTTCTGCAATCCCAACTCCCAAATCCTTTTATGATTCAAGCCATTTACATTTCTTGCACTTTAAGCTTCAACTATTTACGTTTCTTGCAATTTAAGTTTCTGCAATTTACATTACTTGCACTTTAAGATTCAGTTCCTTTAATTCCTCTGCACTTTAAATTTCTATCAATTACCCCCCTCCCTTTAAATTTCATGCAATTTAGCTTGTATTGGATACAAATCACTCAAATCAACTCTTGTTCGCTTGACTAAATCAACCACCTAACTAAAATTGCTCAATCCTTCAATCCATATGGGATCGACCTCACTCATGTGAGTTATTATTACTTGATGCGACTCGGTCCACTTGCCGGTGAGTTTTGTGTTGGATCGTTTTCCACACATCAAGTTTTTGGCGTTGTTGCTGGGGATTGATTAGATTGACAATGATTAAGGAAGGTGGAGGTCTAGATCAAGCACTTTTTCTTTTCTGTTTCTTTAATTTTTGGCTAACATACTAACTATTTGAATTTTTGCTTAAGCTAATTAAAACCTCACTTTAGCAATAGAGTGAAGTTTTACTGGTTTTTCTGGTTTTGTGTGATTTTTATTTTTTGTTTGTATGTCAGGGACAAGGGGAGCTATACCCACCTTTTGTGAACAAGACGAAAGAACCCTCAGGAGATTAAGAAAAGAAGCAAGAGGGAAAAGTGTTGTTGGAGAGGAAAAATCAGAGGAAGAGTTCCAGGAAATAGAGGAACACTCAACAAACCCAACAAATCCACCAGCAGGAGCAGCCAACAACAACAACAATCCACCACAAAGAAGAGTTTTGGCTTCCTATACATTTGCAAATCCTAGACATTATGGGAGTAGCATTCTTATCCCAAATGTTAATGCAAACAACTTTGAACTGAAGCCACAGCTCATCACCTTGGTTCAAAACAACTGCTCCTATGGAGGAGGACCACTTGAAGATCCAAACCTACACTTATCCATTTTTCTGAGAATTTGTGATACTGTCAAAACCAATGGTGTACATCCTGACATTTACAAGCTGCTGTTATTTCCATTTTCCCTCAGAGACAAAGCTACTCAATGGTTGGAATCCTTTCCAAGAGATAGCATCAACAATTGGGAAGATCTAGTGAGCAAGTTCCTTGCCAAGTTTTACCCGCCTCAGAGGATTATTAGGTTGAAGACTGAAGTACAAACATTCACACAGATGGAGACTGAACCTCTCTATGAGGCATAGGAGAGATACAAGGCTCTAATTAGGAAGTGCCCTCCTGAAATGTTCAATGAATGGGACATATTGCAGAATTTTTATGAAGGCTTGACATTGAAAGCTTAGGAGGCTCTAGATCACTCAGCCGGGGGCTTTTTACAATTGATGAAGACTGCAGAGGAGGCCTAAAATCTCATTAATATGGTGGCTAATAACCAATATTTCTTTGCTCACCAAAGGCATCACCAACCATTACAAAGGAAAGGAGTGATGGAGTTGGAAGGAGTGGACTCAATCCTAGCTCAAAACAAAATGATGCAGTAGCAAATTCAGCAACAATTTGAGCAAATGGCCAAGAGAATTGATAGCCTCCAAGTTACAGTAGTAAATACAAGCCAGCCATCAACCACATGGGGGCAAAGTGAAGAAGCTTGTGAAGATCAATAGCAAGAACAAGTGAATTACATGCACAATCAAGGCTATGGACACAATGAGGTTTATGGTGACACTTACAACCCCTCTTGGAAGAACTACCCCAACCTCAGATGGGGAGACAATCACACTCAGACTCAACAGCCATGGAAAAAAAATTCAAACCAAAACAGTTGGAAAAACACAAACTACAACAACCAGCAGAATAATAACCAAAATACATACAGGAAACCCCAAAACACTTACCATCAACCCTCAACATCTCACAACCAACCAATCTCACAAGACTCTCAGAGGATCACCAATTTGGAGCTCTTAATGGAGAAAATGATGAAGCACCAAGAGATGACAACAAAGAACCAGGAAGCTTCTATGAAGAATATGGAGAGGCAGATTTGACAGCTTTCCAAGCAAATTGCTATTGAGAGACCATCAAGCTCATTATCAAGCAACACCATTCCTAATCCAAAAGAGGAGTGCAAAGCTATACAGCTAAGGAGTGGAAAGACATTGGTGGACAAGAAAGACGCAACCAAGAAAGCTATGGACAGCAACAAAGAGCCAACAAAGAAAGAGGAAGCCAACAAGGATGCAACAGCAAGCAAATATACCCCAGAGAAGCTCAAAGAAAAGGAAGATCAGCCGCAAATCTCAAGGAAAGGGAAGGAAGTAATGGAAGAACTAACCAAGGAACAAAGGCAGGGAGTAAACTTCACACCTCCACTTCCATACCCCCAAAGGTTCAACAAGGAGACTAAGGACCAACACTTCCCTAAATTTCTTAAAGTCTTCAAGAAATTGGAGATAAACACTCCACTGGCTGAGGCACTAGAGCAGATACCTCTATATGCAAAGTTCTTGAAAGAGCTTATCAACAAAAAGAGGAGTTGGCAAGAGAAGGAAACAGTGCTTCTCACTGAAGAATGTAGTGCCGTGATTCAAGGGGGTATCCCACCAAAGCTCAAAGATCCAAGGAGTTTTGTAGTTTCATGTACCATAGGCAAGATGACCTTAGACAAAGCTCTCTGTGACCTTGGTGCTAGTATTAATCTGATGCCATTATCAATGATGAGAAAGCTTGCCATAGAAGAACTCAAACCTACCAGGATGTCTTTGGTAATGGTTGACAAATCAATCAAGACACCCAATGGCATTGTGGAAAATCTATTAGTAAAGGTTGGGGAGTTTATCTTCCCTGCAGACTTTGTAATTTTGGATACAGAAGAAGAAGAAAACAATTCAATCATCTTGGGAAGGCCATTTCTAGCCACAGCCAGAGCTATTATTGATGTAGAGAAGGGAGAGATGATCTTCAGGGTGCACAATGAGCAAATGGTCATCAATGTCTTCAAATCAATGCAACATCCCCCTGAACAAGAGAACTACATGAAGGTGGATATGATAGAAAGTCTCGTAGAGAAAATGTTAGAAGCCACTTGTCATGAGCTACAGGACGAAGAAGTAGAGGAGGAACAAGAAGAGGAAGTGGCAGAAATCTCCAGTGAAGATAAGGAGAAGGAGAAGCCAAAACAGGAGTTGAAGCCTCTTCCCCCTCAACTCAAATACGTGTTCCTGGGAGAAGAAGAGGCCCTGCTAGTGATCATTAACTCCTCCTTGAATATGGAAGAAGAAATAAGGTTGATTGAAGTGTTGAAAACTCACAAAACAGCCTTGGGTTGGACAATTGAGGATATCAAAGGCATTAGCCCAGCCATCTGTATGCATAAAATTTTGTTAGAAGAAGAATCAAAGCCTGTGGTTCAACCCCAAAGAAGGCTCAACCCATCCATGAAGGAGGTAGTTCAAAAAGAAGTCATGAAGCTATGGAATGCTGGGATCATTTTTCCAATCTATGACAGCTCATGGGTGAGCCCGGTTCAAGTTGTACCGAAAAAGGGAGGAATGACAGTCATCACCAATGAGAAGAATGAGTTGATCCCCACCAGGACAGTGATTGGATAGAGAATATGCATAGACTTGATAAACCACTATTTTATGGTTTATCTTGTGCTCAATTGAGTGGTTTTTATCTACTCTTTACCCACTTATTCATACTATTTGCATGGTTTTACATTTGCCTTCCTAATTATGTGCTTTGATTGAAAACATGCTTCTTTGATCTTATATTTGCTTATTATTAATCCTCTCTTATTACCATTAGATGCCTTGATATGTATGTTAAGTGTTTTCAGATATTATAAGGCAGGAATGGCTTGGAGGATGGGAAGAAAGCATGCAAAAGTGGAAAGAATGCAAGAAGTTGGAGAAATTGCTAAGCTGTCCAGCCTGACCTCTCTGCACTCAAACGGCTATAACTTTAGCTACAGAGGTCCAAACGACGCGGTTTCAGTTGCATTGGAAAGCTAACGTCCGGGGTTTCGATTTGATATATAATATGCTATAGTTCCCCTGATGCTAGGCGACGCGACCGCGTGATCCATGCGGCCGCATTGCAAGTGACGGAAATCAGCGCAAATGAATTCGCAACCAGCGAATTCTGGGCTATTTTTGACCCAGTTCTCGGCCCAAGAAAACACAGATTAGAGACTATAAAGTAGAGGAATGCATCCATTCATAAGGAGGCTCTATAAGTCACTTCTCATGATTTAGATTTAGTTTGGAGAGAGGTTCTCTCCTCTCTCTCTTAGGATTTAGGACTTCTCTTAGTTTTAGGAGTAACTCTCAATCCCAGGTTCTTTATTTTTATTTATTTTCCCAATTTAGTTTATGAAGTGTTCGAGATTACTTGAATTAATATTATTTGAGGTATTTCAGTTATTATTGTTCTCTTTTGTTTACATGATTATTGCTTCCCATCTGAAGGCATTCTTATTCCAGTAGATTTACTTTTCCCTTTTGGTTTTGGTTAAGAAATCAGTAACTCAGGAGTTATCCAACTTAATAGCATAATTGTTAATTGTTATCTTGCCAATTGAATTGAACTTCAATAATCCCAATCTTTTCTTAGGAAATAAATAGGATTCGAAGATCAAACTAATTTGTCCCTTGACTTTCCTTTACTTTAGTAAAGGATTGATTAAGTGGAATTAAGATTCAATTTTCATTATCATTGATAAGGATAACTTGGTCTGGACTTCCAATTTCTCTTACCTTGCCAAGAGTTTAGTTTACAGTTATTTATTTATTTTTATTGCTCGAAAATATACCTGTGCGCATTGCCCAACTTCCAAAACCCCCAATTTACAATCTTCATAACCAATAATAAGAACATACTTCCCTGTAATTCCTTGAGAAGACGACTCGAGGTTAAATACTCGGTTATCAATTTTAAAAGGGGTTTGTTACTTGTGACAACCAAAATGTTTGTACGAAGGGATTTTTGTCGGTTTAGAGACTATATCTACAACGCGACTGTTTTTATGTCATTCTTTACTGGCAAAAATCCTAATGTCAAAATGGCGCCGTTGCCGGGGAATTGTAAACGTGTGCCTTATTATTGGTTATTGTAAATATTTTATTTTTGCTTGTTTATTTGTTTTTATTTTTGTTTTTATTTTTGCTTTTTCTTAAGTTAAGAGGTTATTTGTTTTTATTTTAAAATTTTTATTTTTCAAAAATCAAATTTCAAAATTCAAATTTAAAAATTTTCAAAATTCAAATTTAAAAAAAAAATTTCAAATTTCAAAATTCAAATTTCAAAAATTTAAAATTCAAAATTTCAAAATTTAAAATTTCAAAATTTAAATTCAAAATTTAAATAACCTTTTAATTTAAATTTATTTTTATTTTCATTTTTAATTTTTATTTTGCTACTATGAACTCTCACCCCTTTGGCTTTGAGTCTGGTTACAATTATGTTGCAGGAAGAAGAAATTATAATGAGAACAGGCATCAAGGTTGGAACAATCAAAGATGGGAGGAGGCACAAGGACTTGATCAATCCTCATGGCAACAACCACCTCCAATGGACTATCAACAACCACCACCATACGCCTATGAACCCTTTCCTCAACATAACTTTGGACCACCAAACTCACAAGCCCATTTCCGCCATTCACCTCCATATGACCCTAACCCTCAACCACCATACCAACCACCTTATGAGCCATATGAACCATATATAGAACCACCCCAATTCCAACCCAATTACTCACAAGAACCACCACTTCAATACTCACCATCTCCATATCCATCAATCCAAGAGCATTATGATCCTATTTATGAAAACCGAGTGCATCAAGAGGCAAAGGATCGTCTCAAGGAAACAGTGGATCGATGTCAGGCAACCATTCATCAATTGGGGCAACTCCTAATGAGTCAATTAGCTTCCCGACGTTCGGACACTCAAGGAACCCTCATGGCTTCATGTGGACAATCTAATGAAGAACGTAGTATGAAGGAGATACTAGAAACTCCAGTGAACAGTACGGAGCATGACTTTGTACTGGAACAAGTAGAGGAAGCCGGGATTATTGAAGAAGAAGAAGTGGTTGAAGACTTAGGAGATGCAAAACCTCCATGGAAAAGTCAAGACATAGAGCCTCCTTCCAAGACGGTTGAAATTGACGCTGAGGAGGGTGTACAACCTCCAAAGCATATCATAGTTGAAGACTTGGAAGAGGTTGATCAAGAGATGGAGATTCAAGAAGAAGAAGCACAACCTCCCATGCCCTTGGAAAGCAATGAAGAGGAGATTGAATTGAAAGAGAGCTACCAAGAGGAAGAGGTTGAAATTGAAGAAGCTTGCAAAGAAGTGGTAATTATCAGAGAAGAGCACAAGGGAGTGGAACTTGCAATTTCATTAAAAATACCTCCCCCTAAGTTGCCATCATCCTTCACAACATTCAAGTGGGTAAATTCATATCCCATAGCTTTCTAATCCAACTTGAATATGGGCTACTGGAGACGGATGGTCAACTTAGAGCTCTTTGTGATATTAAGAGTAAGAGGAAGATGGCCAGTGGTAAGAATCATCTTGCAAGGTTCATCATGGTTGGAAGCTTCAAGTTTAAACGCAAAGGTTGGTATAAAGCTCAACTGCATGGGTCTAGGAAGCTGTTTGGTCACTGCAGTGAGAATTCAGATCACCTTTCACCCGGCTGGAAAAATGCAGATCGAAATAAAAACGGGTGTAAAAGTAAAGTTTGGGATCCTGGAATCTGTTCTGGCATTTGTCACCCCGGGAGCCTAAGAATCTGTTTGAAGCTTCTTAAGGGCTTTACATGCTTATTTTGGGACCCCGGAGGTTACTGGAAATACAAACATTGGTGGAGATTCCTGGATGAGTTCAAGCATAAGCCACCATAACAGGAAGCTTATCAAATGTCCAACTTAAGGACTTTAACTAAAAGTGCTAGGTGGGAGACAACCCACCATGGTATGATCGTCCTTTTTTATTTTTTTATTGTTTTTGAGTTTTATTTTATTTTGTTATATTGAACCTGGAGTTTTGCATCACATTCATATTAACACTGCATTCTGCATTTTTCAGATTACAAAAAAAAAAAAAAAAGCGAGCACACGACGCCACCGCATCAGCGACGCGTCCGCGTCGCAAGGAGATGAGAGAATAATGAATTGAACAGAAAGTTACATAGGAGCAAGGCTGGAGGCGTGCCAGTGGCACAATTCGTCCCACGCGACCGCATCGCTGACGCGTCCGCGTCGCAGGGGAATACTGGCCGCGTGACCTGGATTTCGACGTCAAAAGGTGCATGGCCGAAAGTTGAGCTGGAGTTGGGCTGGAATCGTGCTGAAAGCCCAAACCTCACCACGCGAACGCGTGCCCCATGCGTCCGCGTCATATCCCCATGATGGCCACTCACGCGATCGCGTCCCCCACGCGACCGCGTCACCCTGGATTTTGGCAATACTGAGTTTTGAACAGAGAGTTGTGCGACCACGAGGCTGCACTCGCGCCACTAGCACAAATTGAGTCAGGCGATCGCGTGCCCCACGCGTGCGCGTCACCCAACCTTATTACGCACCACGCGACCGCGTCACTAGCGTCGCACAACCTATCCAGATTAGTGCCAATTTTCTTATCTTTTCTTTTCTAATCCTAATTTCTCCCTTCTCTCTCCTTTCTCACTTTCTTTTTCTTCTTCTCATCCTTTTTCTCTCTCATTCTATTTTATTTAATTTATTTGCATACTTTCATTCATTGCATTATTTTCATTGGTGTTAGAAATTTATTTGGGTCATTATTTTTCTATATTTTTGGATTATTAAAATGGTTTGACAATTATATATTACTTTTTAAGGGGTTGCTTGCATGTTCAATTTAATACTTTTAAATAGCTTATTTACTATGCATGCTATGTGTTTGTGAAAAAGCCCATATGCCATTATGCACTTCTCTATTTTACTTTATACTATTCAATGCTTGCTTTTCATAAACTCCCTTTACTATTTTATTAAATTGAATATAATTGTCAATACAAACATGGTGATTTATTACAAGTAATGCTTGGTCTATGCTACTCATGCCCTTTGCCGGCATGCCAATAAACACCTTGCATTCACTTGCCCTTATATGCACTAGCTATTTTTCATTGCTGGCTTTTCACATGTACTCGAGAGCATGTATTAATGTCAATTACATCCTAATGTGCATCCATCACCACTCTTCCATTCTCTTCCTTGCTATATATCTATTTGAATTTAATTTACTTTCTCTTCCCTTCTTCAGGATGGCCACCAAGGAAGGAAAGGAGAAAGCTACTCCTAAACCGCTGGTAAGGAAAGGAACAAAAAAAAAAGAGCCCAGCTGAGAAACCACAACCCCCATCCACTTGCACATCTTAGCACGCACCGAGGACGGTGCAATCTTTAAGTGTGGGGAGGTCGATACCGATCTCCATGGGTTAGTTATTTCCTAATTCAACACCAACATTTTATTTTATTTATTAGTTCATTGTTGCATTTGCATATTTGTTTGATTTTATGCATTTAGTTACTACTTGGTTAAAGTAATAAATTTCTTTTAAGACCCTATTTTTGAAAAATTTCACTAATTTAAATTAAAAATTAAAATTTTCTATGTGTTAAATTTGTTTGAAGTTATAATTGGAACATGGTTTTTGAGCTAAAAAACACACAACCTATGAGATTTGAGCTTATTTACATGGTTACATTGTTTAACCATAAATATTTTATTCCTGTGTGTTCCCTTCTCTATGATTGTAATCTATATTTTGTTCCAATCTATATGTCCAATATTTAGTATATTTACATGCTTGCATATGATTGAGGCCATTATTTGATTTTAGCTCACTTATCCCAAATAAGCCTACCCTTTAAATCACCCTTGTCAGCCACTTTGAGCCTTTTTTAATCCCCATTTGTTTTGTATTTTACCACATCACTAACCTTAAGCAGAAAAACAATTAAATATCCCAATTGAATCTTTGGTTAGCTTAAGATAGGGATTGTGCAACAATTAAGTGCGGGAAAACTGTGGGAACATAGGTTAATAAAGGAATGTGTCATGTTTATAACTTATTTGAATATTGGGAATTTGGGAACCTACTCATGAAAAACCAAAATAGAAAAATAATAGAAAATCCATGTGCATTGATAAGTTATGTTTATTTCTCTACAAAAAAAAAGAGAAAAAGAGAAAAAGAAAAAAATATATAATATAGATAAATAAATAAGGGGACAAAATTACCCCAATGTTAAGTTAATGAAAAATCAATGCACATGTGATAAATTAAAAAGAAAAATTTGGTACATGAGTATGGGAATCATACAAAAGTGGGAATTATGGGTAGCTAGGTATGATTTTAAAGTTATATAGAGTGTATGTATGTTAGGTGAGAGCTTGACTAGTCAAAGATTCAATTTATAAAGCTCACTTAGCCATATATATACCTTTACCCTTACCTTAGCCCCATTACAACTTTGAAAAAAAGACCTCATAATGTTTGCATTGGTATATTAAATTTTGTTAATTGGTTAGATGAAGAACAAAGTTTTAGAAAGCATGATTAGAGAAGACTAGAGTGAATTACCCTATACACTTGAGATATTAGAGTGATATACACTTCCAGTGAGGGTTCAACGCTTAAATTCTATGTCCCCTGCTTTCATGAGCTGTCTTCTTACAGGTTCACTTGCTTTTTATTGTATGATTTGAATTAGTGGAAATTGGTTTGTATTTGTCTTGAAGAACTTATGTACTCTTAACCAAGTAAGTAAAAGCATTTAGCATGTAGTTGCATTCATAGGTTGCATTTCATACCATTCCTCTTCATCTTTATAGTTTCTCTTGAACTTAGCATGAGGACATGCTAGTGTTTAAGTGTGGGGAGGTTGATAAACCATTATTTTATGGTTTATCTTGTGCTCAATTGAGTGGTTTTTATCTATTCTTTACCCACTTATTCATACTATTTGCATGGTTTTACATTTGCCTTCCTAATTATGTGCTTTGATTGAAAACATGCTTCTTTGATCTTATATTTGCTTATTATTAATCCTCTCTTATTACCATTAGATGCCTTGATATGTGTGTTAAGTATTTTCAGATATTATAAGGCAGGAATGGCTTGGAGGATGGGAAAAAAGCATGCAAAAGTGGAAGGAATGCAAGAAGTTGGAGAAATTGCTAAGTTGTCCAGCCTGACCTCTCTGCACTCAAACAACTATAACTTTAGCTACAGAGATCCAAACGACGCGGTTCCAGTTGCGTTGGAAAGCTAACGTCCGGGGCTTCGATTTGATATATAATATACTATAGTTCCCCTGACGCTAGGCGACGCGACCGCGTGATTCATGCGGCCGCGTCGCAAGTGACGGAAATCAGCGCAAATGAATTCGCAACCAGCAAATTCTGGGCTATTTTTGACCCAGTTCTCGGCCCATGAAAACACAGATTAGAGGCTATAAAGTGGAGGAATGCATCCATTCATAAGGAGGCTCTCATAAGTCACTTCTCATGATTTAGATTTAGTTTGGAGAGAGGTTCTCTCCTCTCTCTCTTAGGATTTAGGACTTCTCTTAGTTTTAGGAGTAACTCTCAATCCTAGGTTCTTTATTTTTATTTATTTTTCCAATTTAGTTTATGAACTGTCCCAGATTACTTGAATTAATGTTATTTGAGGTATTTCAGTTATTATTGTTCTCTTTTATTTACATGATTATTGCTTCCCATCTGAAGGCATTCTTATTCCAGTAGATTTACTTTTCCCTTTTGGTTTTGGTTAAGAAATCAGTAACTCAGGAGTTATCCAACTTAACAGCATAATTGTTAATTGTTATCTTGCCAATTGAATTGAACTTCAATAATCCCAATCTTTTCTTAGGAAATAAATAGGATTTGAAGATCAAACTAATTAGTCCCTTGACTTTCCTTTACTTTAGTAAAGGATTGATTAAGTGGAATTAAGATACAATTTTCATTATCATTGATAAGGATAACTTGGTCTGGACTTCCAATTTCTCTTACCTTGCCAAGAGTTTAGTTTACAGTTATTTATTTATTTTTATTGCTCAAAAATATACCTGTGCGCATTGCCCAACTTCCAAAACCCCCAATTTACAATCTTCATAACCAATAATAAGAACATACTTCCCTGCAATTCCTTGAGAAGACGACCCGAGGTTAAATACTCGGTTATCAATTTTAAAAGGGGTTTGTTACTTGTGACAACCAAAACATTTGTACGAAGAGATTTTTGTCGGTTTAGAGACTATATCTACAACGCGACTATTTTTATGACATTCTTTACTGGCAAAAATCCTAACATCAAGACTATAGGAGATTGAATGATGCTACAAGGAAAGATCACTTCCCTCTACCCTTCATTAATCAAATGTTGGAGAGATTGGCAGGCCATGCTTACTACTACTTCCTAGATGGATACTATGGGTACAATCAAATAGTGGTGGATCCCAAGGATCAAGAGAAGACTTCCTTCACATGTCCATTTGGAGTTTTTGCCTACAGGAGGATGCTCTTTGGGCTATGCAATGCCCCAGCCACCTTCCAAAGGTGTATGCTTTCCATTTTTTCTGATATGGTAGAAAAATTTTTAGAAGTCTTCATGGATGATTTTTCTGTCTTTGGCAATTCATTTAACACTTGCTTGCATCATTTAACTCTTGTTTTGAAAAGATGCTAAGAAACTAACCTGGTATTGAATTGGGAGAAATGCCATTTCATGTTTCCTAAAGGGATAGTTCTTGGGCATAAAGTGTCATGCAAAGGTATAGAGGTTGATAAAGCTAAAATAGAAATTATTGAAAAACTTCCTATACCTGTTAATGTGAAAGCAATAAGGAGTTTTCTTGGGCATGCTGGCTTTTACAGGAGGTTCATGAAAGATTTTTCAAAAATAGCAAAACCATTGAGCAATTTACTAATAATTGATACCCCCTTCATCTTTGATGACAACTGTAAACATGCCTTTGAAACTTTAAAGAGAAAACTCATTACAGCACCAATTATCACACCCCCTGACTGGAACTTAACTTTTGAACTTATGTGTGATGCAAGTGACCTTGCTATTGGTGCTGTGCTTGGGCAAAA
The DNA here is from genome assembly GCF_059453495.1 of Arachis ipaensis. Lineage (NCBI taxonomy): Eukaryota > Viridiplantae > Streptophyta > Magnoliopsida > Fabales > Fabaceae > Arachis > Arachis ipaensis. Next base: position 74,835,062 of record NC_142438.1, read on the forward strand.
GAGAGACAAGTTGCACCATGTCATATATTATGCCAGCAAGGTGTTAAATGAAACACAGAAAAATTATACCACTACTGAGAAAGAGCTTTTGGCAATTGTATATGCATTTGATAAGTTTAGGCAATACCTGATTGGTTCAAAGGTCATACTATATACTGACCATGCTGCTCTCAAGTATTTAATGTCTAAACAGGATTCAAAGCCAAGGCTTATTAGGTGGGTGCTGCTGCTACAAGAATTTGACATTGAAGTGAGAGATAGGAAGGAAAGTGAAAATCAAGTAGCAGATCATTTATCAAGAATACCACAAGAGGCCAATCAAGATAGACCACAATAAGTAAATGAGAATTTCCCTGATGAGCACCTTTTCCAAGTTCAACAAGCACCTTGGTTTGCTGACATAGCAAATTACAAAGTGGGAAGGAAGATACCCCAAGAATTCTCCAAGCAACAAGTGAAGAAGCTACTCAATGAAGCAAGAAAGTTCTTATGGGACGAACCGTTTTTATTCAAGAGATGCTCTAATGGAATGATTAGGAAGTGTGTCGCTGAAAATGAAATGAAAGATATATTGTGGCATTGTCATGGTTCAGCATATGGTGGACACTTTGGACCAGAGAGGACAGCTGCCAAAATACTGCAGAGTGGATTCTACTGGCCAACAATCTTCAAGGATGCCAGGGAGTTTGTTCACCAGTGTAATGAATGCCAAAGGGCTGGAGGATTGACAAAAAAGAACGAAATGCCTCAAAATTTCATTCTTGAAGTGGAGCTATTTGATCTTTGGGGCATAGATTTCATCTAACCATTCCCCCCTTCTTACTCCTTCAGATACATCTTGGTAGAAGTGGAATATGTCTCAAAGTGGGTGGAAGCAATAGCCACAACCACATGTGATGCACAAATTGTTCTTCAATTCCTAAAGAAGCACATTTTTACTAGATATGGAGTACCTAAAGGACTTATAAGTGATGGTGGTGGACATTTTTGTAACAAGCAGATGGAGAAACTCCGTCACAAATACGGAGTGATCCATAAAGTAGCTACACCATACCACCCTCAAACTAATGGCCAGGCTGAGCTTGCAAACAGAGAATTGAAGAGGATCTTAGAGAAGACTGTGGGAGCAACCAGGAAAGATTGGGCCAGAAAATTAGAAGATGCACTTTGGGCATACAGGACAGCATTCAAGACCCCTATTGGGAAGTCACCTTTTCAGCTGTTATATGGCAAATCTTGTCACCTCCCTGTAGAGCTTGAACATAAAGCTTTTTGGGCCACTAAACTTCTCAACCTTGATTCTCAAGCAGCAGGGGAGAAGAGGCTGCTACAACTAAATGAGTTGTATGAGTTTAGGCTAGAAGCTTATGACAATGCCAAGATATACAAGAAAAAGGCCAAGAGGTGGCATGACAAGAAGATCTCAAGGAAGGAGTTCAAACCAGGACACCAAGTACTCCTGTATAACTCCAGGCTCAAAATTTTTCCTGGCAAGCTCAAATCCAAATGGACTGGCCCTTACTTGGTGACAAAGGTTCTCTCTTATGGAAGCCTTGAATTACTAGATGAGGCAACAAAAAGTCAGGTCACAGCAAATAGGCACAGAGCAAAGCCGTATTTAGGAGGTCAATGGAACAAGGAAAAGGAGGTTCAGAACTTAAACTGACCAAAGAATGAAAGATGTCAAGCTAGTGATAATAAAGAAGCGCTTGTTGGGAGGCAACCCAACCTGAGGTAGTTTCTTTTCATAGCTATTTTAATGAAAAGGTTAATTAGCTTTATCTATATTGCAAGAAGCTAAGTTTGGTGTTTCACACCAAAACAATCTAAGGAGAATGAAGGATTTTAAGTTTGGTGTTCCACCAAAAATCTCATCGTAAAACATATTCTCACCTTCTGCATAATGCTAGCTTCAAGCATTTAGATAAACTAGTTAATCATTCTACTGTTCCCTAGTTTTTAGTTCTATTACCTTTAGCAAGACAGAAGGGTCTTACATATGGTTAGTTTGTTGCATAAGAAGCATTGGCAAAGGGACTAAGTTTGGTGTTCACACACCAAAGTAAGTTCAAAAGCCCACAAATAAGCTTTGCATACTAACCAATTGCCTTAAGGGCTTGAGAAGCAAGCAACTTTTGAGACTCATGCAGGATATGGCCAACATCTGAAAACAATATGCATTATGACTCAAAAGGGACACAACAGAAGGAAGAATGAAAAGCTGCAACCCAATAGGTTGTATTTACACTTTATCTTTATTGTTGTGAAATGTTTCAATTTAGAGATCCCTTAGCTTCATGTCTAGCTAAAGTGTTCATTTAGTTGCAAGTGAGAATTTTTTCTAAAGAAAGTAATCTGCATAATCTTGTCATCCTTCATTTTCTTAGAGTTTGTTTTGTTTCCCTGCTTCTTGAAAAAGAGAAAAAAAATGGTTGATTTAGAAAAGTAATTGTTCAATGTTGCAAAAGTTAGAATGAAAGTTAGTGGTGGTAGGTGTTTGATTCAATTGTTAGCTCACAAAATAAATACTGCATAATGACATGTTCCTTGAAGCCTAAGATAGTTTGCTGCTATAATCTTTCAATTAATGAAAGTCCCTTGAGAATGAATCAAAACAAAAAGAAAAAGAAAAAGAAAAGCCAAGAATTGGCAAAGAAACAAACAATAAGGCTAGACACCAATAGCTTGGACCTTAGGACACATGCCTGTGGTATTTTTGTACTAGGATATGCTTGGACAAGTAGGTTCTAAGGAGTATTTCAAAACTTGTCCACTTAGATCAACTGATTTGGGATTGCCAACTAAAAGTCCACAATAAAGAGCAACCTAGCTACAAAACATTTAGTGATCCAAAGAGATGCTGGGCATCAATGATCCTAGGAAGAAAATGTGAGCCATGTGTTTGTGGTGAAGAAATATTGAGCAAAACTAAGCCAAAGGCTGCTGCAACATTTGTCACAAAGCCTTCAATGAACAATAAGCTCTAAGCACAAATAAAGAAGGAAAAGCTAGCAAGGGATTAAGCAAAAAGTAAAGCATTATAGCAGCAACCTTAGTGAATCTTTGAGGAAACATATCTTATGTAACAGCAAGTAATAAATGAGCTATCATTGTCTACATAAAACCCCATGAACCAAGTTCAACTATCTGCTAAATAAGAACATGCATACTTCTCTGTTTCAATTCATTTTCTCTTATGATTAGTGCTTGCTTGGGGACAAGCAAGTTTTAAGTTTGGTGTTGTGATGACAAGTCATCATATGCTAGCTTTTCAAGTAAATTTCACTTGTTTCATTAGTTTTTATGCACTTTCTTGCATTGTAAGTTAGTAATTTGGAGTGGAATTGCATGGTTTCTTTGAATCAATCAACCACCCTTTAATTGGCACAAAATCATAGGGTTTAAGCTTGAATTAATTGATTTTTAAATGAATTTTAAACCTTGTGAATTTGGTGATACTTTGATTAGTTGTTTTGATTTTTTGTAGGTGAAGAAAAGAAAAAAAAAGAAAAGCATGCCCAAAGGAAACAAAAAGTGTAGCCAAAGAAAGAAAGAAAGCATGGCTTAAGGAGGAGTAAAGCGTGGCACATACAAAGAGCAAGAGCCTAAAGCTCTTGCCAAGAGCCTAGAGCTCTTGTAGAGAGCTTTACTTCAAAGGCCAAAGGCCAAGCAAGGGGAGAGCTAGGCTCTCCACAAGAACCGAGCCCTACATATCAAGGAGGGAGCAAGGCAAAATTTTCAAAGCTCAGCTCTCCCCAAGAGCTTTTTCGGGCTTGCCTCAAGGAAATTCAAGGAAAAATAATTTGCCAAAGCACTCCACAAGTTTCGAACTCAAGACCAAGGGGGAGGGGGGCAGCACTATCTCACAAGAAAAAAAGCCAAAATTGGCTTGTTTTCATTCCATGGGAATCGAACCCGGGGCCTCAAGGAAGCAAAAGAGATTGCGCTACTTTGGTGCCAAGAAAGAGAAGCCCAGCAATGCTTCCCCAAGGATTCGAACTTGGGACCTCACCAAAGACAAGGAGCAAGCTCAGCTCTTGCCAAGAGCTGAGCGTTACTTCCCTTGCCACATAAAGAATGATGCGCACACTTGACACGGACTAGGGAGCTTGATGCGCACAATTGACACGGCCATGGAAGACTTGGTGCGCAACACACATGCAACACCAAGACTCAGCTCTCCCCAAGAACCGAGCTTGACCCTGGGAGCAACACATGGGCCGAAAAGCAATTGAAGTGGAATAATCACACCAAAGCTCAGCTCTCCACATGAACCGAGCTTGATCCTGGGAGCAAAACATGGGCTGAAATTTTGAATTAAAAATCCAAATTAATTCATTCCTTCACCAAATTAAAAAGCCCACTCCAAATTCTAAAATCCAAAAATAGGAAGTGTATAAATAGAAGCTAGTTTGATATAGATAGGACTTTTGAACTTTTACTTTTACTCTCATTTTTAGAATTTTCAATTCTTGTGAATTGTTACTTTGGATCTCTGAGAATTGGGAAGGAGAATTGATCTCTCTTCTTCCTTGTTCTTGCTTTTACACTCTTTACTTCTTGTCTTGGATCTTGGGTGGAGAATTGAAGAAATTCTGTTTCAATCTCACCTTGAGATCTCTCTGTTTATTTTTCTGCATAATTCTAGAAACTGTGATTTGAATCTAAATTCTGTTTACTGCTTTCTTCTACTCTTTTGCAATTTATTCTTCTACTTCTTTTACAATTGTTCTTGGTTGGATCAAGGAAGGAATTGAGATCTAGACTTGTTCTCTAGTCTCCTCCAACCCTGAGATCTTTAATTTCTCTTGAACTATTGCAATTGAGTTACATTTTGCTTTCTGTTTGGATTTTCAAGCAATTGTTCTCTTCTGTTTAGATCTGTTGCAATTTTAATTCATATTCCACTTCTCTGATTTATGCCATTTTACTTTCTCTTGTTTAATTTCTGCAATCCCAACTCCCAAATCCTTTTATGATTCAAGCCATTTACATTTCTTGCACTTTAAGCTTCAGCTATTTACGTTTCTTGCAATTTAAGTTTCTGTAATTTATATTACTAGCACTTTAAGATTCAGTTCCTTTAATTCCTCTGCACTTTAAATTTCTGTCAATTACCCCTCTCCCTTTAAATTTCATGCAATTTAGCTTCTGTTGGATACAAATCACTCAAATCAACTCTTGTTCGCTTGACTAAATCAACCACCTAACTAAAATTGCTCAATCCTTCAATTCCTGTGGGATCGACCTCACTCATGTGAGTTATTATTACTTGATGCGACCCGGTCCACTTGCCGATGAGTTTTGTGTTGGATCATTTTCCACACATCAGAGGTTCACATAAAGTTCTTATTCCTGGTAAAAATTCTGCTAAATAATTAAGTCATTCTAGGAATTTCTATAGGTATTTTTGTCAATAATCTCATCTAAAAAATTTTCTGCGAATTCAACAGATCTTTTAATTGGATTAATTGTTCTTTGAAACATTTTATACCCTAAAAATCTTACTCTTCTTATAAATATTTTTATTGTCTTTTCAAATAAGACAAGACCATTTTCTTTTATAATATTCATGAACTTTTCTAGGTGCTGAATATGTTGATTGATTCTTTAGAGTATACAAGTACGTCATCTAAGTAAACTATAGTAAAATCTACATATGATAAAAAAAATATTATTCATAATTTCTTGAAACTCACTTGGTACATTTTTTAATCCTTGGTGTAAGAACCGCGACTAATCAACCGGTTAATTAAGTAATTAATTGCCCAAATTAAAATTCAAAAATTTAGAGTGAGAATTTGAGGATTTAAAGGTGATTTTCAGACTCAGTAGGTCTTTTTGAGTCAGAAAATGTGCTTTTTGCGAAAAACCGTAAAAAACTGCGAACCGGCAGTTGTACCGGTTGAACCGGTTCAAGTTTGCCTGGTACCGCATGAGAAAAAGTAAAAAACGGCAAAAGCATTAGAAAAATGTTAGAAATAGAAAATCGGGCGTTAATTTTAAAGGTTTGGCCCGATGTTGGGCCAAACGGTCTAAAAACGCTAACGGGTTGGACCGGGCCCAAGTTGGGCCCAAGCCCAATATATAAAAGGTTCATTAATGAACCCATTTCTAGCACACACACACACACAAACACAACACTCATGCTGAAAAGAGAAAGGGGAGGAGAGGAAGAAGAAACACTATTCACCTCCTTCTTCTTTAGCTAATATCTTGAGCTACGGTGCTCCGATTTGCGTGCCATCAGCAGCTACGTGTTCCTTGTGAAGAGCTCTACAAAACCCATATAAGAAACTGGTAAGGAAAGCTCGAATCCCTCTCAGTTTCTCTCCTCAAAATTTTGGGTTTATAGGGTTTGTGCCTAATGAGTTTTTGTGATTTTTGGTGTTTAGGTTTGCTCTAATCCTTGCTTAGCCTTGGATTCTTGCTAGTAAATCTGTGGGAGAAGGTAAGAGCCATTAAATTTTCATGAATTTATGTATAATTAGAACCCTAGGTTGATTTGAGGTGATTTATATGTATATAGTTGGATTATTGTGGCTTTGGGAGCTCTTAGAACTTATTTGTGCTTATTGGAGTGGAATTGAAAGCTTGGATTGTGGTTGAAAGCTTCTTTGTGCTAAATTGAAGTTTTGGTGCATAAAGGGAATCGGCCAAGGTATGGTTTCGATTTTCTCTATGTAGTATATAATATTCATGGACAAATAGGCTAGTGACCAATAAGATAGGTTGAACTAAAATGATGGTTGGTGTGCTAAATATTGGTGAATTGATGAATGTTGGGTTGATTGTGATACATTTTAATGATATGATGATGTTGAATGATTATATGGATTGGAAGTTGGTTCCTTATGGTAATTGTACTGTTATGATTTGTGAAATTGTGGGTTTGATGGTAATTTTGATCATAAGTGATATATAGTTGATGTTGAAATCGGGAGTAATGAAATGAGAAGGAGAATATGGTAAGGCTGGTGTATTATGGTATAACAAGTACATTTGATGAAAAATGGAGTTTTGGATGGTTTGGTATGATTTGGTATGAGTATGGTAAGATATTGTGTAAATTGTGAAGTTTGGTAAAATTGAGTTTTTGGTGAACTTTGCTTGATCATAACTTTTCCTTGATTTTCAAAACTGATTGAAATTTATTTAGAGTTAAAGATCTTTGAAAACTCTTTGAATCAGTATAAAATTTGTGAAAATTGGAATTTTGTAGAGGAAGTTATGATCCTTCAAAGTTGGTGTTAAAAATTTGAAATTCTGCAAAGTTGCAGAATTTCATGATTTCTTATATGTGCGGGCACACACCCTCGTGCGGACGCACACCCTGTAAATATTTTGACCTGTGCGGACGCACGCACCTGTGCGCACGCACAGGCAGGGAAGTCCACTCTGTTCGCAGCGCTAGCACAGCTTGTGCGCGCACATACCCAAGGAAAAACTTCAACCTGTGCGGACGCACAGATCTGTGCAGACGCACACATCGGGAAGGTCAGTCTGTTGGGGGTGCTGGCACAGGTCGTGCGAGTGAACAGACTAATTAGGTTTTGACACATGTGCGTACGCACACCCCTGTGCGTACGCACTCTCTTAAAAATTTCTTGGACGTGCGCACGCACACACCCTTGTACGGCTGCACACGTCCTGCTTCTCAAAATTTTATTGGTTTTCAACTATTCTACCTTCCTAACATAGTTGTAGGCTTCTAAAACACCATTTTTAAAATTTATGGGCTTAATTTTGAGTTTTGAAATATGGGATATAACATAAGGTTTCTAGAATACGGTTTTATGATAAATTAGAAAATGGAAGCCTAGGTTTCTGGCGTGCTGAGAATGATTTGACGTTTGGTGGAGGATGAGTGATATATGAGATAAGGAATGATGAACTTTTGACCTTGGAAACTGAGTTATGAAAGGGACAGTGGTTGAGATGAGTTGAGGACTCGGATTGAGATGATGGATCTCTGTATACTAAAAATATTTTCTGAAAACCACTGAATATTGTTTTTACTGAGAATATGAGACGCTATGCGCCTGGCAGAGACGGTGGTTGGATCCCTCCTGTCGAGGTAGCAGCGGCGGCATAAGGGCGGTGGTTCGTCCTGCATGCGTTGAGATGTGAGGTCTGTGGTAAGAGTATCCCGCTCGCATCCCTTCGGATCTATAGAGCGTACAGGCGCTGGTACTTGGACAGTGATCTGGGCACTATATCTCGGGGGTTCCCATATGAGAAATCCGAAGAGCGATGTCTCCATGGAGATGTGTCGGGTTGGCAATTGAACCGACAATGTGATATCACAGCCAGTAGGGCAGGCATTCATCATATGCATTTCCTACCTGTTTGTTTGCTTTATCAACTTGTAATTGTATGCCTAATTGAATAACATGTCTATTTGCTTACTTGATTTACTTGCCTTGTATGATTTTACTTGTGAATTACTTGTATTGTTATTAATTGTGCTTTTTACTGGGATTGAGGAGGTTTGGAGGGCGGTGGCGATTGGATCGCATGGAGGATAGGTTGGTGAAGGCTGTAGGACAGCGGTGTTTGGTTAGAATAGAAATCCCCTAAGATATATTACCTGGTTTACCTAAGTTAATGTTGGTATATTATGCTTATTTGTTTTATAATGCCTTAAGCTTGAATCTTGTGATGGATATGGAGCTTAGGATTGCCTTTGGCATCCCGGGGTCTTATATCCTACATCACTAGGCACTGTTACCATACTGAGAACCTCCGGTTCTCATACCATATCTTTGTTGTGTTTTTCAGATGCAGGTCACAACCCACCTCAGTGAGTTGCTTTGGATGGTAACAGGAGCGGAGGGTCTTGGATTCTTTTGGAGTCTTTTGGTTATCTATTTATACATCTCTCTTTTGTATTTTGTTTAGCCTAGAGGCTTGTATTATGAGAGAGAAACTTGTATAAGCTATTTTAAAACTGTCAAGTTTCTATATGGTCTGTATATGGCTAGCCGGCTTAAACTCCGCGAGTCGTGGCTAGTTTTCTTATGATATTTCACTATTATATTATTACCTTGTTTATATCACTTCTGTTTCTTATGCCTTATGATAGTACGCTTTGCGCTTCGAAATCCTGTTTTTGAGCTATATTTTTCATCGGGCTTCTAGATTATATTATTTCTTCTATATATTATACGTATGAGCTTAGAACTGTCGTGACCTCTGATTAACCTTTGCTTTACGATGCGAGGTAAGGCTTAGGCTAATTAGGGTGTTACATTTAGTGGTATCAGAGCGGTTCGTCCTCGTGAGCCTGAGGGATGGACCGATTGTGCTTCATTGCATACTTTGTGTGTCTTTTCTTTGATGCTATTAGGTTATCTACTTGATATATGCATAGCATGCTTGTTTGTGAGTGCCTGTTTGGGATAATTGAAGTACTATACTTTTGATATTGAGACTAATCACCTTGATATTGATTGTTTGGTGTAGACAGGAACCCTACATGGCCACTCGCGGGCGAGGTTGAACACGTACACAAGAAAGTAGGAATGAACAACCAGCTGATAACCATGCCGAGTTCATGGCGGCCATGGCTAACTTAGCGAACACCTTGGAAGCAAATGCTGCTGCGACTCTGCAAGCTGTGCAGAGGTTAGGCCAACTGGCGGGGAATGGAAATGGGAACGGAGAAGGAAATGCCAATGATAATGCTGAGGGAAACGGCGATAACACAGAAGTAGTTCCGATGACCCTGGCAACGTTCCTCAAGGTTCATCCGCCAACTTTCTGAGGGTCCACAAATCCTACTGAAGCGGACCACTGGTTCCAGGCTATGGAGCGTGCTTTACAGGCGCAGCATGTTCCTCTTAATTAATATGTGGAATTTGCCACTTATCAGCTAGCGGGAGAGGCCCAGTGATGAGCGGATAATTTATACGCTTTTTGGCATTGTTTTTACATAGTTTTTAGTATGATTCAGTTAGTTTTTAATATATTTCTATTAGTTTTTAAATAAAAATCACATTTCTAGACTTTACTATGAGTTTGTGTGTTTTTTTGTGATTTCAGGTAATTTCTGGCTGAAATTGAGGGACTTGAGCAAAAATCTGATTCAGAGGCTGAAGAAGGACTGCAGATGCTGTTGGATTCTGACCTTCCTGCACTCGAAATGGATTTTATGGAGCTACAGAAACCCAATTGGCACGCTCTCAATTACGTTAAAAATTAGACATCCAGGGATTTCCAGAAATATATAATAGTCCATACTTTGCCCGAGTTTAGACGATGCAAAATGGCGTTTAACGCCAGCTTTTTGCCTAGAAACAAGTTGCAAAGCAGGGTTAAACGCCAGAAACAAGTTACAAACTGGTTTTTAACTCCAAGGAAGACCTCTACACGTGAAAGCTTCAATGCTCAGCCCAAGCACACACCAAGTGGACCCAGAGGTGGATTTCTGAATCATTTACTTAATTCTGTAACCCTAGTAACTAGTTTAGTATAAATAGAACTTTTTACTATTGTACTAGGGATCTTTTTCCCTATCTTTCGAATTCAGATGCCATTTGGGGAGGCTGGCCATTCGGCCATGCCTAGACCTTGTTCTTATGTATTTTCAACAGTGGAGTTTCTACACACCATAGATTAAGGTGTGGAGCTCTGCTGTTCCTCGGGTATTAATGCAAAGTACTATTGTTCTTCTATTGAATTCATGCTTATTCTTATTCTAAGATATTCATTCACACACAAGAACATGATGAATGTGATGATTATGTGACACTCATCACCATTCTCACATATGAACACGTGCCTGACAACCACTTCCGTTCTACATGCAAACAAGCTTGAATGTGTATCTCTTGGGTTTCTAATCTAAGATTAAAACCTTCGTGGTATATGCTAGAATTATTGGCGGCCATTCTTGAGATTCGAAAAGTCTAAACCTTGTCTGTGGTATTCCGAGTAGGATCTGGGAAGGGATGACTGTGATGAGCTTCAAACTCGCGAGTGTTGGGTGTAGTGACAGACGCAAAAGGATCACTGGATCCTATTCCAACATGATCGAAAACTGACAAATGATTAGCCATGCGGTGACAACGCATTTGGACCATTTTCACTGAGAGGACGGGATGTAACCATTGACAACGGTGATGCCCAACATACAGCTTGCCATGGAAAGGAGTATGAATGATTGGATGAAAGCAGTAGGAAAGCAGAGGTTCAGAAGGAACAAAAGCAACTCCATACGCTTATCTGAAATTCTCACCAATGAATTACATAAGTATTTCTATCCCATTTTATATTTTAATTATCAAATCTCCATAACCATTTGAATCTGCCTGACTGAGATTTACAAGGTGACCATTAGCTTGCTTCAAGCCAACAATCTCCGTGGGATCGACCCTTACTCACGTAAGGTTTATTACTTGGACGACCCAGTGCACTTGCTGGTTAGTTGTATTGAAATTGTGAAAAACAATTTAAGATTGAAAACATGCGTGCTAAGTTTTTGGCGCTATTGTCGAGGAATGAACAATCACGATTTTGTGCACCAAGTTTTTGGCGCCGTTGCCGGGGATTGTTCGAGTTTGGACAACTGACAGTTCATCTTGTTGCTCAGATTAGGTAATTTTATTTTAATTTTAAGCTTTTTTTATTTTTTATTTTCGAAAAATTTTCAAAAAAAAATTAAATTATTCTATGTTCTTCAAAATTTTTAAGAATGAATTCTAGAGTTTCATGAGATATGTTGAATCCTGGCTGGCTGTTAAGCCATGTCTAATCTTTTGGACCGAGGTTTCAACTATCCTGAGAAGAGCTTCTTTGTCTTTCTCAGCAATTTAGATGTTGTATGTAATGTTCTGCTGAAGCTTGGCTGGCCATTGGCCATGTCTAGTGTTTTGGACCGAAGCTTTCACTGAAAGCTTGGCTAGCTAGTAAGCCATGTCTAATTCCTGGACTGGAGCTTTAGATTAACATTGCATGATTCCTGGAATTCTCATTAAAAATTTTGAAATCCTTATTTTTCTTTTCCAATTAATTTTCGAAAAATCCAAAAAAATTTAATAAAATCATAAAAACCAAAATTTGATGTTTCTTGCTTGAGTCTAGTGTCAATTTTTAAATTTGGTGTCAATTGCATCTTTTTAATTTTTCATTAAAATTTTCGAAAACTCATGCATTTGTTCTTCATGATCTTTAAGTTGTTCTTGATGAATTTCTTTGTTTGATCTCTAAATTTTTTCTTGTTTGGTGTCTTTTCTTGTTTTTCATATGCATTTTAGAATTATTAGTGCCTATAGAGTAAAATTTTTTTAAGTTTGGTATCTTGCATGTTTTTCTTTTCTTAAAAATTTTCAAAAATAAGTTCTTGGTGTTCATCTTGACATTCAAAGTGTTCTTGCATCCATTGTATGTTTTGATTTATAATTTTCATGTTTTGAGTCTTTTTGTTGTTTTTCTCTCTCTTCATAAAAATTCAAAAATAAAAAAATATCTTTCCCTTATTCTTCTCATAAATTTCAAAAATTTTGAATTGATTTAGTCAAAAAATTTTAAAATTTAGTTGTTTCTTATTAGTCAAGTCAAAATTTTCAATTTAAAAATCCTATCTGTTCAAAACTTTTTTAAAAATAAAATCTTTTTCATTTTTCTTTCATATTTTCGAAAATTCAAATTGATTTTCAAAAATCTTTTTCTTATTTTATTCCATATTTTTCAAAATCTTTACTAACAATTAATGTGATTGATTCAAAATTTTTTTTTTGAGTTTGTTACTTGCCTATTAAGAAAGGTTCAATCTTTAAATTTTAGAATCATATCTTTTAGTTTCTTGTTAGTCAAGTAATCAATTTTAATTTTCAAAATCAAATCTTTTTTAATTTCCAATTCAAATCTTTTTCAAAATGATTTTCAATCATATCTTTTTTAATTTCAATCATATCTTTTTCAAAATCAATTTCAAAATCTTTTCTAACTTCTCACCCTTTCAAATTTGATTTTCAAATCTTTTTCAATTAACTACTTGACTTTTTAGTTTATTTTTAAAAGTTTTCTATTTCAATCATATCTTTTTCAAAACCACCTAACTAACTTTTTTTTTCTCACCAATTTTCGAAAACCCTTCCCCTCTTTCTCAAAATTTCTTTTTAGTTAACTATTTGTTTTAAATTTTAATTTGATTTAATTTTATTTTTCTTTTTAAATTTCGAATTATAACTAATAGTCAAAATAAAAACAAAAAATATTTTTATTTCATTTTATTTTTAATTTTCGAATTCTTCCCATTCTCATCTCTTTCTATTTATTTATTTATCTACTAACACTTCTCTTCTACTTATAATTCGAACCCCCTCTTCTTCCCTGTGTTCGAATTTTTTTTTCTCTTCTCTTCTTCTACTCACAAAAGGGAATCTCTATACTGTGACATAGAGGATTCTATATTTTCTTTTCTGTTCTCTTCTTTTTCATATGAGCAGGAACAAGGATAAGAACATTCTTGTTGAAGCTGACCCTGAACCTGAAAAGACTCTGAAGAGGAAGCTAAGGGAAGCTAAAGCACAACTCTCTGGAGAAAACCTGACAGAAATTTTCGAAAAAGAAGGAGACATGGCCGAAAATAATAACAATGGTGGAGATGCAAGGAAGATGCTTGGTGACTTTATTGCACCCTCTTCTAACTTCTATGGAAGAAGCATCTCACTTCCTGCGATTGGAGCAAACAATTTTGAGCTTAAGCCTCAATTAGTTTCTCTAATGCAACAGAATTGCAAGTTTCATGGACTTCCAATGGAAGATCCTCATCAGTTTTTAGCTGAATTCTTGCAAATTTGTGACACTGTCAAGACCAATGGAGTTGATCCCGAGGTCTACAGGCTTATGCTTTTCCCTTTTGCTGTAAGAGACAGAGCTAGAACATGGTTGGATTCACAACCTAAGGATAGCCTGAACTCTTGGGATAAGCTGGTCAGTGCTTTCCTGGCCAAATTCTTTCCTCCTCAAAAGATGAGCAAGCTTAGAGTGGAAATCCAAACCTTCAGACAGAAGGAAGGAGAATCCCTCTATGAAGCTTGGAAAAGATATAACCAATTGATCAGAAGGTGTCCTGCTAACATGCTTCCAAAATGGAGCATCATAAGTATATTCTATGATGGTCTGTCTGAGTTGTCAAAAATGTCATTGGACCATTCTGCAGGAGGATCTCTTCACGTGAAAACCCCTGTAGAAGCTCAGGAACTCATTGAAATAGTTACAAATAACCAGTTCATGTACACCTTTGAGAGGAATCCTGTGAACAATGGGACGCCTCAGAAGAAGGGAGTTCTTGAAATTGATACTCTGAATGCCATATTGGCTCAGAACAAAATATTGACTCAGCAAGTCAATATGATTTCTCAGAGTCTGAATGGATTGCAAGCTGCATCCAACAGTACTAAAGAAGCATCTTCTGAAGAAGAAGCTTATGATATTGAGAACCCTGCAATAGCAGAGGTGAATTACATGGGAGAACCCTATGGAAACACCTATAATCCTTCATGGAGAAATCATCCAAATTTCTCATGGAAGGACCAACAGAAGCCTCAACAAGGCTTCAATATTAATGGTGGAAGAAATAGGTTTAGCAATAGCAAGCCTTTTCCATCATCTTCTCAGCAACAGACAGAGAATTTTGAATAGAGCCATTCTGGCCAAGACCACACTAAGTTTCATGAATGAAACAAGGTCCTCCATTAGAAATTTGGAGGCACAGGTGGGTCAGATGAGTAAGAAGATTACTGAAACTCCTCCCAGTACTCTCCCAAGCAATACAGAAGAAAATCCCAAGAGAAAGTGCAAGGCCATAACCTTACTTGGTGTGGCCGAATGCCCAGAGGAGGCGGAGGACGTGAGTCCCAGTAAGGAAGACCTCTTGGGACGTCCTCTGAACAGAAAGGAATTCCCATTTAAGGAACAAAAGGAATCTGAGGCTCATACAGAGACCATAGAGATTCCATTGAACTTCCTTCTGCCATTCCTGAGCTCTGATAAGTATTCTTCCTCTGAAGAGGATGAAGATGTCACTGAAGAGCAAGTTGCTAAGTACCTAGGAGCAATCATGAAGTTGAATGCCAGTTTATTTGGTAATGAAACTTGGGAGGATGAACCCCCCCTTGTTCACCAATGAACTGAGTACATTAATGAGGCAAACTTTACCTCAGAAGAAACCGGATCTCGGAAGGTTCTTAATACCTTGTACCATAGGCACCATGACCTTTAAGGATTAACCTGGTTATAAACTGGCAAGCCTAAACAAGTTGCAAAGCAGAGTTAAACGCCAGAAACAAGTTATAAACTAGCATTTAACTCCAAGGAAAACCTCTACACGTGAAAGCTTCAATGCTCAGCCCAAGCACACACCAAGTGGGCCCGAAAGTGGATTTTTGCATCATTTACTTAATTCTGCAACCCTAGTAACTAGTTTAGTATAAATAGAACTTTTTACTATTGTACTAGGGGTCTTTTTCTCTATCTTTCGAATTCATATGCCATTTGGGGAGGCTGGCCATTCGGCCATGCCTAGACCTTGTTCTTATGTATTTTCAACGGTGTAGTTTCTACACACCATAGATTAAGGTGTGGAGCTCTGCTGTTCCTCGAGTATTAATGCAAAGTACTATTGTTCTTCTATTCAATTCATGCTTATTCTTATTCTAAGATATTCATTTGCACACAAGAACATGATGAATGTGATGATTATGTGACACTCATCACCATTCTCACCTATGAACACGTGCCTGACAACCGCTTCCGTTCTAGATGCAAACAAGCTTGAATGTGTATCTCTTGGGTTTCTAATCTAAGATTAAAACCTTCGTGGTATAGGCTAGAATTATTGGAAGCCATTCTTGAGATCCGAAAAGTCTAAACATTGTTTGTGGTATTCCGAGTAGGATCTGGGAAGGGATGACTGTGACGAGCTTCAAACTCGCGAGTGTTGGGCGTAGTGACTGACGCAAAAAGTTCACTGGATCATATTCCAACATGATCGAGAACCGACAGATGATTAGCCATGCAGTGATAGCGCATTTGGACCATTTTCACTGAGAGGACGGGATGTAGCCATTGACAACGGTGATGCCCAACATACAGCTTGCCATGGAAAGGAGTATGAATGATTGGATGAAAGTAGTAGGAAAGCAGAGGTTCAGAAGGAACAAAAGCAACTCCATACGCTTATCTGAAATTCTCACCAATGAATTACATAAGTATTTTTATCCCATTTTATATTTTAATTATCAAATCTCCATAACCAGTTGAATCCGCCTGACTGAGATTTACAAGGTGACCATAGCTTGCTTCAAACCGACAATCTCCGTGGGATCGACCTTACTCACATAAGGTTTATTACTTGGACGACCCAGTGCACTTGCTGGTTAGTTGTATCGAAATTGTGAAAAAGAATTTAAGATTGCAAACGTGCGTGCTAAGTTTTTGGCGCTGTTGCCGGGGAATGAACAATCACGATTTTGTGCACCACCCAGCCCTGGTGGCAAGCTGAGTGTCGTTTGCTACAGCTTCAAAATGCTGACATTCCATGGGAGGTGTTCCAAACGGCTTTCTATAAGAAGTATTTCCTTGAGTCTGCGAGGGAAGCAAAGGAGATGGAGCTAATGCAGCTGAAGTAAGGTTTCATGTTTGTGGCCAAGTACACTAACAATTTCGAAGAGCTTTGTAGGTTTTCTCGGGTGTGTCAGGGTGACCCGGAGACTTACGAGAGCTGGAGATGCGTTAAGTACCAAAGGGTTTGAAGGACAACATTATGACTGTTATGGCTCCTATGGATATCCGTGTCTTCTCTGATGTGTGGAAAACGATCCAACACAAAACTCACCGGCAAGTGTACCGGGTCGCATCAAGTAATAATAACTCACATGAGTGAGGTCGATCCCACAGGGATTGAAGGATTGAGCAATTTTAGTTTAGTGGTTGATTTAGTCAAGCGAATCAAATATTGGTTGAGTGGTTTGTAGTTTGCAGAAACTAAATTGCTTGAAATGTAAAGGGAGAGGGGTAAATTGCAGGAAATTAAAGAGCAAAGGAAGTAAATAAGCTGAATCTTAAAGAACAAGTAATATAAATTGCAGAAACTTAGATTGCAAGAAATGTAAATGACTGAATCTTAAAGTGCAAGTAATGTAAATTGCTTAAATCGTAAAAGGAATTGGGAATTGGGATTACAGAATTTAAACAAGAACAAGTAAATTGCAACAAGTAGAAAAGCAAAAGATGAATTGAATTGAAGTAGATTTCAAAAAGAAGAGTAAAATGCCTTGAAAATTTCAAAAACAGAAAAGCAATGCTTAATTTGCAGCAAATGTAAAAGAAGTTGAAGATCTCAGGAGTGGAAGAGACTAGATAACAAGTCTAGATCTCAAATCCTTCCTTGATCCAACAAGAACAATTGCAAAAGAAATAAAGGAAGGTAAATTGCAGAAAGAGTAGAAGAAGAAAGCAGTAAATAGAAACTGAAATTTAATTATGCAGAAGATTAAAACAAGATCTTAAGGTGAGATTGAAATAGAAGTTCTTCAATTCTTCACCCAAGATCCAAAGCAAGAAAAATAAAAGAGTGCTCAAGCAAGAACCAAGAAGAAGAGAGATCAATTCTCCTTCCAAGTTCTCAGAAATCTAAATTCAAAAGTAAAAAGCTCAAAAAATGAAAATGAAAGTTAAAAGGAAAATTCAAAGTAAAGTCTAGAGGTGTCAAAAGGTAAAAAAAAGTTCTTAATTACATCAAACTAACTCCTATTTATACACTTTCTATTCTTGGATTTCGGAATTTGGATGGGCTTTTGATTTGGTGAAGAAATAAATTAAATTGGATTTTTAATCCAATTTTCAGCCCAAGTTTTCACCTCCCAGGGGCAAGCTCAGTTGGAAAAACCAACTGAGCACTCAAGTGTTGCCATCCGTGTCATTTGGTGCATGCGTCCCAGCTTGGCCGTGTCAAATTGCGCATGACAAGCTCCCTTGTGAGCTTTTGTTGCGCCAAAGAGTGGGAGAAGGGGGGAAGGTAGTGCTCAGTTGGAAAATCCAACCGAGCTCCCCCTTGTGCAGCGCCTTGCTTGCTTCCTTGTTGCGCCAAGTTGCTGCTGGGCCGTGTCATGGTGCGCATTCAAAGCCCCCCTTTGGTGTCTTGGTCCGTGTCATGGTGTGGGGAGGATGGATGTAGTGATGCTCAGTTGGAAAAACCAACTGAGCTTTCCATGTAGCACCTTGCTTTCAGCCTCAAGGTCCCAGGTTCAAATCCTGGTGGGAGCAAGTGGAGGAAATCTTTTAAGCTAATTTCCTTGGATGAGTGGGCACTCCTCCTTATGTCTTAAAGAATTCCCAAGTTCGAAACTTGGCTCAAGTATTTAAGCTATTTCCTCTTGATTTTCCTTCCAAGCTTGGTGGCACTCCTTCCTTATGTTTCAAGGAATTCCCAAGTTCGAATCCTGGGGGAAGCATTTTAGCTATTTCTCTTGATTTTTCCTTGCAAGGAGTAGCATGTGGTTCCAAGTTCGAACTATGGAGGAGGCATTTTGGCTAATTCTTCATGATTTCTTTTGTGAGGAACGTTCCTTGCCTTCCCTTGGTCCTTGGTTCGAATCTTGGTGGCTTCACTCATGGGATTTCATCTTGAATTAATTTGGAGAGGTCCCCGATAAAGCTCACTTAGTTAACTGAGCTTTATGCCATTTCCTTGCTTTCTTTAGCGCTCAGTTAGCTAATTGAACTTAGCTTTGTACCTTGCTTTCTCTTTTCACTCCTTGTGAAGCTCAGTTTACTTTTCCAAATTAGCTTCCATTCTTCCTTGATTTTTGCCACGCTTTTTCTCTCTTGAGCACGCTTGTGGCTTCCTTTGGAACGTTTCTTATGCCACGCTTTTCTTCTTTTCTTCTTTCTTCACCTACAAGTAATCAAAACAAGCAATCAAAGTATCACAAAATTCACAAGGTTTATAAATCAATTAATTATCAATTAAATTTAGCTTAAACCTCATGATTTTGCATTAATTACATGGTGGTTGTTTGGTTTAACGAAGTCATGCATTTTCATTCTAAATCACTTACTTAGAATGCAAAAAAGTGCATAAAACCTAATAAAAATGAAGAAAAAGGCTAGTGAAACTAGGCTAAGATGACTTGTCATCACAACACCAAACTTAAAACTTGCTTGTCCCCAAGCAAGCACTTAAACATAAGAGAAGATAGAATGAAATAGATAGGTATGCATGTCCTTATTAGGCAAATAGTTGAATTTTGTTTATGGGGTTTTATGCAGATAAAAAATAGCTCATTTATTACTTGCTGTCAAAACAAACAATGTTTCCTTAAAGGTTCACTAAGGTTGCTGCTATGATTCCTTGTCTTTTTGCTTATTTCCCTTGTAAGCTTTTTCTCTTTTTTTTTTCTTTCTTTTGCATTTCAGAGTTTATTACTTATTAAAGGCTTGGTGGCAAATGTTGTAGTGGCCTTTGGCTTATTTTCACTCAACATTTCTTCACCACAGACACATGACTCACCTTTTTCTTCCTAGGATCATTGATGCCTAGCATCTCTTTGGATCACTAAATGTTTTGTAGCTAGGTTGCTCTTTATTGCGGACTTTCAGTTGACAATCCCAAATCAGTTGATCTAAGTTGCCAAGTTTTAAGATACTCCTTAGAACCTACTTGTCCAAGCATATCCTAGTACACAAACACCACAGGCATATGTCCTAGGGTCCAAGCTATTGGTGTCTAGCCTTATTGTTTGTTTCTTTGCCAACTTTTGGCTTTTCTTCTTTTTTTTTTTCTTTCTGTTTTGGTTTATTTTCAGGGGGCTTTCATTAATTGAAGGATCATAGCAGCAAACTAGCTTAAGCTTCAAGAAACAAGTCATTCTACAACATTTATTCCATGATCTAATAGTTGAATCAAACACACACCACCACTAACTTCATTCTAACTTTTGCAACATTGAACAATTACTTTTCTAAGTCAAACATCTTTCTTTTATTCAAACAGCAAGGGAGACAAGACAAAGTGTTCAAGCTGATGAGTGATGACATTTATTATGCAGATATTTTATTCTTAACTAACCACTAATTTAAACAAAAGAAATAGTAAAACATGAAGCAATTGGAGGTATGTCATGTTTCAGACATGCATCTTCCTTATTTAAGTAAAAGCAAGAAAAGGAGCTTCACCACCTCTATTTGTCAGGCATTTCCATTCTTTTGGATTTGCTGGATTCTCCCTTGTTCTTCTTCCTTTTCCCAAGCTTGGAGTAGTCACGAACTTCTTCACTAGGGCACCTTCTGTCCCAGATGGGATCTATGAGACCTGTGAGCCCAGCTGTCTCCAATCTTTTATACATCATTGCTGTATAATGCTTGGTCTTTGCTTTCTGTTGGTCTCTTAAATCTTGGCACAGCTTAAATGGTTTGATTTGTGAATTTAATCCTGGCATGCAGCGGATTAAATACTCCAACTTTGCTTGTGTATCTTCATAATGCTCTATTTGCTGCACTTGTCTAGTTTCTCCAATGGTATGATGAACATTCTTTCACTGATACAAGTTGTGAGTATATTCCCCATACTTAGCTTGGGTCAGGAACATCTTATCATATGACTCTTGAAGTCCTGTTGTTAGTTCCCTTTGTCCCTCAAGAACTTTAGCTTGAAGTTCTTATTGTTGGGCCATTGATTGTTGCTGCCAGCTCTCCAATCTTTCCTCCATTCTGTGTTGCCAAGCTTCATTTTGCTCCCTGTCCTTCGAATATTGTTCCCGGTGCTCTAGATATTGCTCTTGTTGCTGCAGATAGAGTTCCTGTTGCCTTGAATACTGCTCTTGTGCTTTCACATTCTGTTGTGATATTTCATCAAGAACTTCCTGCAATTGACTCATATCTATGATACCCTGAGCTTGTTCGTCCCTCCTATGTGACCTTCTTCTTCTATGAGTTCTTTCTTCTTCTTGATCTTCCTCCTCCTCTTCATTAAGGCCTTCCATTTTTCTCTTTGTGATTCCTCTGGTTCCTTTCAGCTTCTCTGTATCTTCATCCTCGAAGAGCACTCCAGCTCTGTTACACAATCTCAGGATCGTGCTTGGGTGCCCAAGCCTACCCGATTTGTTTGTGTCTTCAACCATCTCCTGGATGCTATCTGCTATGAGTTGGGCAAGGTCGATTTCCCCACCATGTAGGATGCAGTATGTCAGGAGAGCTCTCTTGATTATGACTGATGAGGTATTCGTAGTGGGGAGTATTGATCCCCTTACCACCTCATACCACCCCTTTACCTCAGGTCTGAGATCAAGTTTCTTCAGACAACTCGGGGTTCCCTATGAGTCTCTTTCCCAGTCTCTTCCTTCAATGCATAATCCCTCCAATATTTCATCAGGATCATTATCACCACGCAGTCTGTCTTCATAGCTAAGCTCATCATAAGTTATGGTTCTCAACTTTAGAGCTCTTGTGATTGATGGTGGGCTAAAGTCCACTTCAACACCTCTGACATAGCTTTTGTACGATGGGCTATTTTCGTTCTTCTTAACCGCATTGGCGTAGAACTCCCTTATCATCACAGCACTAATATCAGTGAGAGGACGGCATAGAAGATCCCATCTTCTTTCCTTGGTGATTTGTCGCATAATGGGGTATTCTCCCTCCCTTAGTTCGAACCCCATTTCAGGGATGACAATCTTTGTTTTCATGATTCTATTGTATCTTGCTTCATGAAATTGGGATTTGAACCTTTTTGTGTCATAGGATGGAGGCTCTGTCACCATTAGTTCCTTTCCTGGTCTTCTCCTTGATCTTGAAGAGGCCATTGAATATGTGTGCGAAAGAGATAGTTGGGGTTGTGTTTGGAGTTATGTTCGGTTTTATTGTGAAGAGAAGAAGGAAATTGTGTGCTTTGAGTGAGAGTGGTCTGTATGAAAGTGTTCTTTATGATGTGTTGGAGGCTATTTATGGACAAGGTTTTCAAGTTTCCCAACAAGATCACAAGAGAGGATTGTATTCGGTTATGATGATGAAGGGTGAGGATTGAGTTGAATAGTATAGAAATTCGTGAAATGAATGGCCTGCATGTATTGTTGAGACTTGACAAGGATTCTCTTCTTATTGGTTGCTTGCTTTTTCGGTGTCCAATGGTGCATGCATGCAAATTTTGCTTTCCAAGATTGGCACACCTCTCTAGGCACATGTGATCCTTCTCTTGACTTGTCATAACCGTTCCTTCCTCTTGTCTTTTTCCTCAAAGCTTTTTTTTCTAATTAAATCAAAATGAAATGCTTCAGAACTTATTTAAAGCACGGTGGTCAAGTGGTATATGCTTACATTCTATATTATGGTCCTTAGTTGTGAAAGATCAATTGTGTCCCTGAACTAAAGTTTGGTGAACACCAAACTTGTTTCTTGCTCAGTGATTAGAATAAACGCTTGTTACAATTGATACTTTCACCATAAGTGCCAATTTATCTCTTAGCATAAATTTCTAAAACTAAACAATGTATGATCCATCTTTGCATGATTTTGCTTTTCTGAACAAAAGTAAAATTTTTTTTTCTCAAAATTCATACACAAGCAGACATCAAACTTAATGTTTGGTCATATACTTCACCAAAATGACTAAGCATATGATCTAAGAATGCTTGAAATGTTAACTTTTGTGTGCTGTCAAGCACACCAAACTTAGAAGTCTGGCATGTACTTCAAAGCAGTGTATGCATCTGTCAAGGGTGTCCAGACAAATTCAAAATCATGCTAAAGTGATCACACTTTATTGAATTTAAAAGCAAGCAAGAATCATAAATCATGGGTTGCCTCCCATGAAGCGCTCGTTTATTGTCATTAGCTTGACATTGACCCCCTCTTTTATGGTGGTTGATGACTGTAGTGCCTCAACTTGTCCCCTCTGATCATGAGCTTCTTCTTGGTTCCTTGGTGCTCTATTTCAGCATGTTCTAGTGATAATATTTTGCTCACAGTATAGTAATCATCAGTCTGTTGGTCTGCTCCCAGTTGTTGATAGACTAATTGCACTTTGTCACCTTTGGAGAGCCCTTCTGTTGGAATTTTTTTGTTCTTCCAACCCTTTTTGATTCTGTTTTTGTTTTTCTTCCCTCCTTTTGTTGACCCTTCTTCTTTGACAACAGGCTTCCTTTTGAAATTCCTTTTCTTAGTTGCCAATACTACAATGTCCTCTTGAGCTTCTTCATTATTTTGCACAGTCTCTTTCTCTTTTTGACCTGCTGTATCATCTATCTCTTGCTTGGGAGGGCAGTTGTTGTTTGTCTTGTTGATTTCCTCCTTCCACTGCAGATTCTCCTTGTCTGTTTCTGTACCATCCTTCTTTCCATTACTACTCTGTGTTTCTGGCAGTACACTCAGAGTGATACTTTCATCATGGATCCTGAGGGTTAATTCTCCTTACTCTATGTCTATGATGGCCCTAGCAGTGGCCAAGAACGGTCTTCCCAGTATAATGGAGTCGCCCTCATCCTGATTCGAATCTAGGATCACAAAATCTGTAGGGAAGATGAATCTGTCTACCTTGACTAGAAGGTTCTCAATTATACCCCTGGGACATATCACTGATTTGTCCACCAATTCTAGAGACATCTGTACTGGTTTCACCTCTTTTATGCTTAGCCTTTTCACTAGAGAGGCAGGCATTAGATTGATACTAGCTCCTAAGTCACACATCGCCTTGTTGATGGTCATACTGCCAATGGCGCAGGGTAGAAAGAAACTCCCAGGGTCCTCGAGTTTGGGAGGAAGTCCCTTCTGGATTAGTGCTCTGCATTCCTCAATAAGCAGTACAGTTTCATTAACTTGCCAACTCCTTTTCTTGTTGATAAGTTCCTTCAAGAACTTTGCATACAGGGGCATTTGCTCAAGTGCTTCAGCTAAGGGAATATTGATCTCTAACTTCTTGAAGATTTCAAGAAATTTTGGGAAGTGTTGATCCTTAGTCTCCTTGTTGAACCTTTGAGGATATGGCAAGGGTGGAGTGAAGTTCATTCCCTGCCTTTGGTCCTTAGTTGGCTCTTCAATTACTTCCTTTCCCTTTCTTGATTTTTATGGTTGATCTTCTTTTTCTTGAGCTTGATTCTGAGTTTGCTTGCTTGCTGTCTCCTCCTTGTCATTGACTTTCTCTTCTTCAGCTTGTTTCTTGTCACTTTCCTTTGGCTTCTTGGTTGCTTCTTCATTTTTCACCAGGACTTTTCCACTCCTTAGTTGTATTGCCTTGCACTCCTCTTTTGGATTGGGAATGGTGTCACTTGGTAGTGAGCTTGATGGCCTTTCAATGGCAATCTGCTTGGAGAGTTGTCCAATTTGCCTTTCCATATTTTTCATAGAGGCTTCCTGGTTCCTCAATGTCATCTCCTGATTTTTCATCATCTTTTCCATTAATAGCTCCAGGTTGTTAATCCTTTGAGAATCTTGTGAGATTGGTTGATTGTGGGGTGTTGAGGGTTGAGGGTAAGTGTTTTGATTTGAGGTTTGATTATTGGATGGGTAATGGTTGGAGTTGGGGTAGTTGTTTTGGGGTTTTCTGTAAGGGTTTTGGTTAGTTTGCTGCTGGTTGTGGTTTTGGTTGTTTCTTGAAGTATTTTAATTTGAGTTTCTCTGCCATGGTTGTTGATTCTGGTTGTGATTGTCTCCCCACCTAAGGTTTGGGTGGTTCTTCCAAGAAGGGTTGTAAGTATCACCATAGACTTCATTTGGCCCAGAATTTTGGTTGTGCATGTACTGGACTTGTTCTTGCTGTTGCTCCTCTTGAGTTTCTTCATTTTGCCCCCATGTGGATGATGGTTGGCTTGTGTTAACTGCTGCAACTTGGAGGCTATCAATCCTCTTGGCCATTTGCTCAAATTGTTGTTGAATTTGCTGCTGCATCATTTTGTTTTGAGCCAAGATTGAGTCCACTCCTTCCAGCTCCATCACTCCTTTCCTTTGTGATGGTTGGCGTTGCCTTTGGTGAGCAAAGAAATACTGATTGTTGGCTACCATATCAATGAGATTTTGGGCTTCCTCTGCCGTTTTCATTAATTGTAAAGAACCTCCTGCTGAATAATCCAAAGCCTCTTGAGATTTCAGTGTCAAGCCTTCATAGAAATTCTGCAATCTGTCCCACTCACTGAACATTTCCGGTGGACACTTCCTGATTAGAGCTTTGTATCGTTCCCATGCTTCATACAAGGGTTCAGTATCCATTTGAGTGAATGTTTGCACTTTAGTCTTCAATCTAATAACTCTTTGAGGTGGGTAAAACTTGGCAAGGAACTTGGTTACTAGATCATCCCAATTGTTGATGCTGTCTCTTGGGAAGGATTCCAACCATTGAGTGGCTTTGTCTCTGAAAGAAAATGGAAATAGCAGTAGCTTGTAACTGTCAGGGTGCACACCATTGGTTTTGACAGTGTCACAAATCCTCAAGAAGGTGGACAAGTGTTGGTTAGGGTCTTCAAGTGGTCCTCCTCCATAAGAACAATTATTTTGAACCAAGGTGATGAGTTGTGGCTTTAGTTCAAAGTTATTTGTATTAACATTTGGGGTAAGAGTGCTACTCCCACAATGTCTAGGATCTGCACATGTGTAGGAAGCCAAAACTCTTCTCTGTGGTGGATTATTGTTGTTATTGGCTGCTCCTTCAGCTCCATTTGGTGGATTTGTTAGGTGTTCCTCTATATCCTGGAATTCTTCTTCTGATTCCTCTTCTCTAACAATGTTTTTCCCTCTTTCAGCTCTTCTTAATCTTCTGAGGGTTCTTTCGTCTTGTTCACAAAAAGTGGGTGTAATTCTCCTTGTACCTGACATACAACCAAAGCATAAGAATCACACAACACCAAAAAGGCAATAACACTTCAATCCATGGCTGAAGTGAAATGTTAGTTGGCTTAAGCAAAGATTCAAATAGTTAGTGTGTTAGTTAAAAATTAAAGAAATAGAAAATAAAAAGTGCTTGATCTAGATCTCCACTTCACTTAATCATTGTCAATCTAATTCAATCCCCGGCAATGGCGCCAAAAACTTGATGTGTGGAAAACGATCCAACACAAAACTCACCGGCAAGTGTACCGGGTCGCATCAAGTAATAATAACTCACATGAGTGAGGTCGATCCTACAGGGATTGAAGGATTGAGCAATTTTAGTTTAGTGGTTGATTTAGTCAAGCAAATCAAATATTGGTTGAGTGGTTTGTAGTTTGCAGAAACTAAATTGCTTGAAATGTAAAGGGAGAGGGGTAAATTGCAGGAAATTAAAGAGCAAAGGAAGTAAATAAGCTGAATCTTAAAGAACAAGTAATATAAATTGCAGAAACTTAGATTGCAAGAAATGTAAATGACTGAATCTTAAAGTGCAAGTAATGTAAATTGCTTAAATCGTAAAAGGAATTGGGAATTGGGATTGCAGAATTTAAACAAGAACAAGTAAATTGCAACAAGTAGAAAAGCAAAAGATGAATTGAATTGAAGTAGATTTCAAATAGAAGAGTAAAATGCCTTGAAGATTTCAAAAACAGAAAAGCAATGCTTAATTTGTAGCAAATGTAAAAGAAGTTGAAGATCTCAGGAGTGGAAGAGACTAGATAACAAGTCTAGATCTCAAATCCTTCCTTGATCCAATAAGAACAATTGCAAAAGAAATAAAGGAAGGTAAATTGCAGAAAGAGTAGAAGAAGAAAGCAGTAAATAGAAACTAAAATTCAATTATGCAGAAGATTAAAACAAGATCTCAAGGTGAGATTGAAACAGAAGTTCTTTAATTCTCCACCCAAGATCCAAAGCAAGAAAAATAAAAGAGTGCTCAAGCAAGAACCAAGAAGAAGAGAGATCAATTCTCATTCCAAGTTCTCAGAAATCTAAATTCAAAAGTAAAAAGCTCAAAAAATGAAAATGAAAGTTAAAAGGAAAATTCAAAGTAAAGTCTAGAGGTGTCAAAAGGTAAAAAAAAAGTTCTTAATTACATCAAACTAACTCCTATTTATACACTTTCTATTCTTGAATTTTGGAATTTGGATGGGCTTTTGATTTGGTGAAGAAATGAATTAAATTGGATTTTTAATCCAATTCTCAGCCCAAGTTTTCACCTCCCAGGGGCAAGCTCAGTTGGAAAAACCAACTGAGCACTCAAGTGTTGCCATCCGTGTCATTTGGTGCGTGCGTCCCAGCTTAGCCGTGTCAAATTGTGCATGACAAGCTCCCTTGTGAGCTTTTGTTGCGCCAAAGAGTGGGAGAAGGGGGGAAGGTAGTGCTCAGTTGGAAAATCCAACTGAGCTCCCCCTTGTGCAGCGCCTTGCTTGCTTCCTTGTTGCGCCAAGTTGCTGCTGGGCCATGTCATGGTGCGCATTCAAAGCCCCTCTTGGTGTCTTGGTCCGTGTCATGGTGTGGGGAGGATGGATGTAGTGATGCTCAGTTGGAAAAACCAACTGAGCTTTCCATGTAGCACCTTGCTTTCAGCCTCAAGGTCCCAGGTTCAAATCCTAGTGGGAGCAAGTGGAGGAAATCTTTTAAGCTAATTTCCTTGGATGAGTGGGCACTCCTCCTTATGTTTTAAAGAATTCCCAAGTTCGAAACTTGGCTCAAGCATTTAAGCTATTTCCTCTTGATTTTCCTTGCAAGCTTGGTGGCACTCCTTCCTTATGTTTCAAGGAATTCCCAAGTTCGAATCTTGGGGGAAGCATTTTAGCTATTTCTCTTGATTTTTCCTTGCAAGGAGTAGCGTGTGGTTCCAAGTTCGAACCATGGAGGAGGCATTTTGGCTAATTCTTCATGATTTCTTTTGTGAGGAACGTTCCTTGCCTTCCCTTGGTCCTTGGTTCAAATCTTGGTGGCTTCACTCATGGGATTTCATCTTGAATTAATTTGGAGAGGTCCACAATAAAGCTCACTTAGTTAACTGAGCTTTATGCCATTTCCTTGCTTTCTTTAGTGCTCAGTTAACTAATTGAACTTAGCTTTGTACCTTGCTTTCTCCTTTCACTCCTTGTGAAGCTCAGTTTACTTTTCCAACTTAGCTTCCATTCTTCCTTGATTTTTGCCACGCTTTTTCTCTCTTGGGCACGCTTGTGGCTTCCTTTGGAACGTTTCTTATGCCACGCTTTTCTTCTTTTCTTCTTTCTTCACCTATAAGTAATCAAAACAACCAATCAAAGTATCACAAAATTCACAAGGTTTATAAATCAATTAATTATCAATTAAATTTAGCTTAAACCTCATGATTTTGCATTAATTACATGGTGGTTGTTTGATTTAAAGAAGTCATGCATTTTCATTCCAAATCACTTACTTAGAATGCAAGAAAGTGCATAAAACCTAATAAAAACAAAGAAAAAGGCTAGTGTAACTAGGCTAAGATGACTTGTCATCATTCTCCGACTTCGTAAATAAGGCTAGAGTAGTGGAGGAGTATGCCAAGACCGTGGCAGCATCTAAGGACACTCATGGATGGAGCTCTAGTTAGGGGCATGGCAAGTACCTTCATCCGAGAGGACAAAGCTTCAAGAGAGGAGGATATGCACTTCAAGGTCAAGGAGGCTTCAGAAAGAACACACATGACCAGATTCAGCGTGGCAAAGGGAGAGAAAATCAGAGTAAGGGTTCTTCGGATTTAGCTTGTGATCGTTGTGGACGTTTTCATCCATATGACTCTTGCAAGATTGGTATAGGTGGGTGCTTCAACTGTGGCCTGCCTGGTCATTTTGCGAGGGATTGCACTCGTGGGAGGAATCAGAATGCGGGTCAGAGTCAGCATCAAGGTCGGGTCTTTGCTGTGAATGCTAAAGATGCTTCTAAGATGGATCCGTTGATGAGAGGTATATGTCTAATTGGTGATAAATCCTTAGTTGTATTATATGATACTGGAGCTTCGCGTTTGTTTATTTCGTTTGCTAAAGTTGAGGAATTAGGCTTGAAAGTGTCAGAATTATCTTTTGATCTGCATGTACATACTCCGCATCAAACAGTTATGACTAGGTCAGGTTGTAGACAAGTAGGTTTTAAGCTTGAGGGTAGAGAGTTTGTGCATGATTGATCTGTTTACCAATGGTAGGTCTTGAAATGATTTTGGGGTTTGATTAGTTGTCGAAGAACCGGGTTTTGTTGGATTGTTTTGAACGGATAATTCAGTTTATGCCGGACGGAGAAAAGGGAGTTGGTAGCTACGGGGTATTACCTGAACTCTATAATGGTGCATTGTGGTAGGGAGGAATGTTAGGGTTATATTCTGTTTGCTGCTAATGAGTTGGGTGATGCCCATAACTTAGATCAGATACCGATGGTTAGAGATTTTCCAGAAGTATTCCCAGAAGATATCCCTGAGTTCCCACCTCAGAGGGAAATTGAATTTGCAATCGAATTGGTGCCGGGAGCCGGGCCAGTGTCGATTGTGCTGTATAGAATGGTTCCGATAGAGCTGGCAGAGTTAAAGACTCAGTTGGAAGAGCTTCTGAATAAGAGATTCATTTGACCGAGTGTATCACCGTGGGGAGCGCCAATTTTATTGGTGAAGAAGAAAGATGCGGGAATGCGTTTGTGCATGGATTACCGACAGTTGAACAAGGTGACTGTGAAGAACAAGTACCCGCTGCCAAGAATAGATTACTTGATGGATCAATTGCAAGGAGCTGGAGTGTTTTCCATGATTGATTTTAGATCCGGTTACCATCAGATAAGGGTGAAGGAGGATGATATTCCTAAGACTGCATTTAGAACACGCTATGGACACCACGAGTTTGCGGTAATGTCCTTTGGGTTAATGAATGCACCTGCTGTTTTCATGGATTACATGAACGGAGTCTTTCGTCCCTTTTTGGACAAATTCGTGGTGGTTTTCGTAGATGACATCTTGGTTTACTCTAAGACGGCAAGAGAGCATGGGGAACACTTGAGGATTGTGTTGCAAATCTTGAAGGAGCGGAAGTTTTACGCTAAGTTGTCAAAGTGCGAGTTCAGGAAGGAGGAAGTAAAGTTCTTAGGCCACGTGGTGAGTAAAGGAGGAATAGCGGTGGATCCTTCTAAGGTAGAAGCGGTGATGGAATGGGAAAGACCGACGACTATGACGGAAGTCAGGAGCTTTTTGGGTTTAGCCGGATATTACCAGAGATTTATCGAAGGATTTTCCCAGATTGCGCTACCAATGACAAAGTTGACAAGAAAGAAGTGCCATTCGTGTGGACGTCAGAGTGCGAAGAGAATTTTCAAACGTTAAAGCAGAGATTAACTTCAGCACCTGTTTTGATCTTGCTGGAACCGCATGAACTGTTTGAAGTGTATTGTGACGCTTCCTTGAAGGGTTTGGGTTGCGTGTGGATGCAACACCGAAATGTGGTGGCTTACGCCTCGCGTCAGCTGAGACCGCATGAGGTAAATTACCCCACTCATGACTTGGAATTAGTGGCGATTATGTTTGCATTGAAGATTTGGAGACACCACTTGTATGGAGTAAGGTTTAGCGTCTTTTCTGATCATAAGAGTCTCAAGTATATATTTGATCAGAAGGAGCTAAATATGCGCCAGAGAAGATGGATGGAATTGCTTAAAGATTATGATTTCGAGTTGAGTTATCACCCTGGAAAGGCAAACGTGGTAGCAGACGCTCTGAGTCGGAAATCTTTAACAATTGCTTGAATGAGGATTAAGGAAGAGGAGCTAGTAGATAAGTTTGTAGATCTTAAGCTGGATATTGGTAAAGTTGCCGGAAGAGCTTATTTGAACCAACTACAAATCTCAAGCATGTTTAAATCAGAAATACAAAGGGCTCAGCAAGATGAGCAGAAGCTTCAACAATTGTTCTAACCAGTTGGTGATAAGAGGCGCGAAGAATTCACTAAGGATGATGGAGGGTTATGGAGATACAAGGGAAGAATTTTCATACCGGATGTTGGGAGTTTGAGGTGAGACTTGCTCTCGGAGGCTCACAACAGTGGGTTTTCTATTCATCCCGGAAGCATGAAGATGTATTATGACTTGAAGAGGATGTTCTGGTGGCCTGGGATGAAAGGTGATGTAGCAACCGTGGTATCCAAATGTTTGAATTGTCAGAAAGTGAAGATAGAGCATCAGAAACCGTCAGGAATGCTACAACCACTTGAGATTCCTTAGTGGAAGTGGGAAGGAATTGCGATGGATTTTGTGACTGGTTTACCGAGGACTATGTCGGGATTTGATGCGATTTGGGTGATCGTGGATCGCTTAACCAAATTCGCTCATTTTCTGCCTATCAGAGTAAACTGTTCTATGGAAGAGTTAGCGAGATTGTACATCAAGGAGATAGTAAGGTTGCATGGTGTTCCGTCAAGCATAGTATCAGACCGTGATCCCCGATTCACTTCAAGGTTTTGGGGAGCCTTCCAAAGGGCTTTCGGTACGAAGCTATGTCTCAGTACCGCATATCATCCACAAACTGGTGGACAATTGGAAAGGACTATTCAGATGTTGGAAAATATGCTAAGAGCATGTGTGTTGGATCAACCCGGGAGTTGGGATCGTTACATGCCATTGGTGGAGTTTGCATACAACAATAGCTTTCATGCGATCATTTGGATGGCTCTGTATGAGGCCTTATATGGACGAAAGTGCCAGTCTCCACTTTGTTGGTATGGATCTGGTGAAGCAAGTGTATTGGGTCCAAATGTGGTAGCAAAGACTACTGAGAAGATTAAGAGAACACGAGAAAGGATTTTGACTGCTCATAGCCGACAAAAGAGTTATGCGGATCAGAGAAGGAAACCGTTAGAGTTTGAAGTAGGAGAACACGTATTCCTTAGGGTTACACCGACAACTGGGATTGGAAGAGCAATCAAGACTAAGAAGTTGAACCCAAGATACATAGGACCGTTTGAGATTCTAAAGAGATTTGGGCCGGTGGCGTATCAAGTCGCTTTGCCACCTCAGCTGTCTAACTTACATGACGTATTCCACGTGTACTTTAAAGACTATATAGCAGAGCTTTGTAGGTTATTCTCCCCTGAAGTCTTGAGACTCTGCTGAGGATTTTACAACCAAATCTTAATTTAGAAATGAAGGATTTTGAGTCTTTCAAAGAGATTTTGAATTTGGCATGGTTTTGTGATTGTTTGGAAGTGTTGGAAAGACGTGGAAAGTGGCTCCGTTTTGAAAAGTGATTCTTGGCAAGATGTGAATTGAATATGGTTGTTATTTAAAAGTAAATGGGCCAAGAATGATTTTGAAGTAAGATATTGAGCCTGATTGATGTGTCGAAAATGTTTTTTGAAAATCCACTGGACTACTGTTTTATATTGAGATTATGAGACGCTATGCGCCCGGCAGGGGCCGAGGTTAGATCCCGTCTGTTGAGGTAGCGGCGGCGGCGTAAGGGCGGTGGTTCATCCTGCTTGCGCTTAGATGTGAGGTCGGTGGCAATAGATCCCGCTCGCATCCCTTCGGATCATCAGAGCGTACAGGCGCAAAACCCTGGATAGTGATCCAAGCACTATATCTCGGGGGTTCCTACACCATGATTCCGAAGGGCAACATCTCCATGGAGATGTGTCGGGTTGGCAGTTGAACCGACAATATGATATCACAGCCAGTAGGGCAGACATTCATCATTTGCATTTATGTGACATTGTTTGGGTGTGCATATTGTAACTGGTTTGCCTATGTGAATTCTTATGTTAATTGCTAACTGCTATATTTGTTGTAAATCCCCTAAGATAGATTACCTGGTTTACTGAAGTTAATGTTGGTATATTATGCTTATTTGTTTTATAATGCCTTAAGCTTAAATCTTGTGATGGATATGGAGCTTAGGATTGCCTTTGGCATCCCGGGGTCTTATATCCTACATCACTGGGCACTGTTACCATACTGAGAACCTCCGGTTCTCATACCATATCTTTGTTGTGTTTTTTAGATGCAGGTCGCAACCCACCTCGGTGAGTTGCTTTGGATGGTGACAGGAGTGGAGGGTCTTGGATTCTTTTGGAGTCTTTTGTTATCTATTTATACATCTCTCTTTTGTATTTTGTTTAGCCTAGAGGCTTGTATTATGAGAGAGAAACTTGTATAAGCTGTTTTAAAGCTGTCAAGTTTCTATATGGTCTGTATATGGCTAGCCGGCTTAAACTCCGCGAGTCGTGGCTAGTTTTACAAGGATCTGTGCACTCGCACAACCTGTGCCAGTACCTCCAACAGGCTGACCTTCCCGATGTGTGCGTCCACACAGGCCTGTGTGTCCGCACAGGTTGAAGTTTTTTCCTTAGATGTGTGCGCGCACAAGCTGTGCTGACGCTGCGAACAGAAGGCACTTCCCTGCCTGTGCGTACGCACAGACGTGTACATCCGCACAGGTTGAAATATTTGTAGGGTGTGCGTCCGCACGAGGGTGTGCACCCGCACACATCAGAAATCATGAAATTCTGCAACATTGCAGAATTTTAGATTTTTAACACCAACTTTGAAGGATCATAACTTCCTCTACAAAATTCCAATTTTCACAAATTTTATATCGATTTAAAGAGTTTTCAAAGATCTTTAATTATAAACAAATTTCAATAAATTTCAAAAACTGAGGCAAAAGTTATGATCGAACAAAGTTCACCAAAAGCTCAACTTTACCAAACTTCACAACTTACCCAATTTATTACCATACACATTCCAACCTTTACCATACCATTCCAAACCCCCTTCTCTCATCAGAATTTACCTTTTGTATCATATCACAACAATCATACCACAATTTCTTTCACCTTTCATTATTCTCAACTTCATTTATCACATATACATAACATATCCACCAACCATCATCATCTCATTACCAATTCTCATCACCAACTCAACCAAGATTCATATTCATAATTAACAATACTCATGCATCTAATCCATCACATTTCAACTTCATCATGTAATCACAACGACACATCAATACATTATACCTCATCAACACAAACAATCAACAACAACATACAATTTCCAAACCTATCCTATAGGTCACTAGCCTAAGTGTCCATGAATATTATATACTACATAGAGGAAACCGAAACCATACCTTGGCCGATTCCCCTTTATGCACCCAAATTCCAACTTAGCACAAACAAGCTTCCAAGAGCTCCCAAAGCCACAATTATCCAACTATATACATATAAATCACCTCAAATCAACCTAGGGTTCTAATTATACATAAATTCACAAATGTTTAGTGGCTCTTACCTTCTCCCACAGATTTACTAGCAAGAATCCAAGGCTAAGCAAGGATTAGAGCAAACTTAAACACCAAGAATCACAAAAACTCATTTAGGCACAAACCCTATAAACCCGAAATTTTGAGGAGAGAAACTGAGAAGAATTCAAAGAGCACTATAGAGCTCTTCACAAGGAACGCGTAGCCGCTGACGGCACGCAAATCGGAGCACCGTAGCTCAAGATATTAGCTAAAGAAAAAGGAGGTGAATAGTGTTTCTTCTTCCTCTCCTCCCCTTTCTCTTTTCAGCATGAGTGTTGTGTTTGTGTGTGTGTGTGTGCTGGAAATGGGTTCATTAATGAACCTTTTATATGTTGGGCTTGGGCCCAACTTGGGCCCGGTCCAACCGTTGGCGTTTTTAGCCAGTTTGGCCCAACTTCGGGCCAAACTTTTAAAATTAACGCCCGGTTTTCCATTTCTAACATTTTTCTAATGCTTTTGCCGGTTTTCAATTTTTCTCATGCGGTACCGGGCAGACCTGAACCGGTTCAACCAGTACAACTGCCGATTCGTAGTTTTTTACGGTTTTTCACAAAAAGCACATTTTCTGACTCAGAAAGACCTACTGAGTCCGAAAATCACCTTTAAATCCTTAAATTCTCACTCTAACTTTTCGAAGTCTAATTTGGGCAATTAATCACTTAATTAACTAGTTGATTAGTCGCGGTTCTTACATTCTCCCCACCAAATAAGAAATTTTGCCCTCAAAATTTGAATTACCTGAGAAAAACTCGGGATAATCCTTTCACATTTCAGACTCCAATTCCCAAGTATGCTCTTCTACTCTGGCTCGCTCCCAAGCAACTTTAACCAATGGGACATCCTTTCCTCGCAGCTTCTTCACACTAGTGTCATCGATTCTCACTGGTATTACTTAGAAAGTTAAGTTCTCCTTCAACTCAACCGACTCAGGCTCCAACACATGAGCCGCATCCGACGTGTACTTACGGAGATGTGAGACGTGGAATATGTCATGCAAGTTAGACAGATGAGGTGGCAAAACGACTTGATACGCCACCAGCCCGAATCTCTTTAGAATCTCAAACGATCTTATGTATCTTGGGTTCAAGTTCTTGGTCTTGATTGCTCTTCCAATCCCAATTGTCGATGTAACCCTAAGGAATATGTGTTCTCCTACTTCAAACTCTAACGGTTTCTTTTTCTGATCTGCATAACTCTTTTGTCAGCTCTGAGGAGTCAAAATCCTTTATCGTATTCTCTTAATCTTTTCAGTAGTCTCTGCTACCACATCTGGACCCAATACACTTGCTTCACCAGATTCATACCAACAAAGTGGAGATTGGAACTTCCATCCATTCAAGGCCTCATACGGAGCCATCCCAATGCTCGCATGAAAGCTGTTGTTGTATGCAAACTCTACCAATGGCATTTAATGGTCCCAACTTGTAGGTTGATCCA
The DNA here is from genome assembly GCF_059453495.1 of Arachis ipaensis. Classification (NCBI taxonomy): domain Eukaryota; kingdom Viridiplantae; phylum Streptophyta; class Magnoliopsida; order Fabales; family Fabaceae; genus Arachis; species Arachis ipaensis. The sequence continues at coordinate 74,870,673 of NC_142438.1, forward strand.
AAACACACGCTCTTAGCATATCCTCCAACGTCTGAATGGTCCTTTTCGACTGTCCATCGGTTTGCGGATGATACGCCGTACTAAGACATAGCTTCGTACCGAAAGCTCTTTGGAAAGCTCCCCAAAACCTTGAAGTGAATCGGGGATCACGGTTCGATACTATGCTTGACGGCACACCATGCAACCTTACTATCTCCTTGATGTACAATCTCACTAACTCTTCCATAGAACAGTTTACTCTGATAGGCAGAAACTGAGCGGATTTGGTTAAGCGATCCATGATCACCCAAATCGCATCAAATCCTGACCTAGTCCTCAGTAAACCGGTCACAAAATCCATCGCAATTTCTTACCACTTCTACTAAGGAATCTCACGTGGTTGTAGCATTCCTGACAATTTCTGATGCTCTATCTTCACTTTCTGAGGTGGGAACTCAGGGATATCTTCCGGGAATACTTCTGGAAAATCTCTAACCACCGGTATCTGATCTAAGTTCTGGGCATCACCCAACGCATTAGTAGCAAATAGAATATAACCCTGACATTCATCCCCACTACAATGCACCATTACAGAGTTCAGGTAATACCCCGTAGCTACCACTGCTCCCTTTACTCCTTCCGGCATAAACTGAATTGTCTGTTCAAAACAATCCAACAAAACCTAGTTTTTTGACAACCAATCAAACCCCAAAATCATTTCAAGCCCAACCATTGGTAAAAAGATCAAATCATGCACAAACTCTCTACCCTCAAGCTTGAAACCTACTTGTCTACAATCTAACCTAGTCATAACTGTTTGATGCGGAGTATGTACATGCAGATTGATGAGCGGATAATTTATACCCTTTTTGGCATTGTTTTCACACATTTTTTAGTATGTTTTAGTTAATTTTTATTATATTTTATTAGTTTTTATGCAAAAATTAAATTTCTGGACTTTACTATGAGTTTGTGTGTTTTTCTGTGATTTTAGGTATTTTCTGGGTGAAATTGAGGGACCTGAGCAAAAAGCTGATTCAGAGGCTGAAAAAGGACTGCAGATGCTATTGGATTCTGACCTCCCTGCACTCGAAGTGGATTTTCTGGAGCTATAGAAGCCTAATTGGCGCGCTCTCAATTTTGTTGGAAAGTAAACATCCTGGGCTTTCAGTAATATATAATAGTCCATACTTTGCTCGAGATTTGATGGCCCAAATTGGCGTTCAAAGTCAGCCTAAAACATCTTGGCGTAAAACGCCCAAACTGGCACCAAAGCTGGCGTTTTACTCCAAGAACAGCCTAAGCACGAAAAAGCTTCAATGCTCAGCCCAAACACACACCAAGTGGGCCCCAAAAGTGGATTTCTGCACTATCTGCACTTAGTTATTCATTTTCTGTAACCCTAGGTTACTAGTTTAGTATAAAAACTACTTTTAGAGATTTATTTGGAGTCTTTTGACCATCTTTGGAATCATATGTAACTTTTATCATCTTTACACGTTTGGGGGTTGGCCTCACGGCCATGCCTAGACTTTTCACTTATGTATTTTCTACGGTGGAGTTTCTACACCCCATAGATTAAGGTGTGGAGCTCTGCTGTTCTTCATGAATTAATGCAAGTACTATTGTTTTTCCTTCAATTCACGCCTACTTCTTCTCCAAGATATACTCTTGTTCTTAATTTAGTTAAGTCAGAATCACTACAACAAATACAGGCTTTAGCAACGCTAAGTTTTGCAACGCCTTAAAACCGTTCTCTAAGATAGTTTTAGACAACGGTTTTTTGTAGTGTTACTGTTGAATTCAATTTTTCATGATTTTATAGCAACAAATTAAAACCGTTCTCTTTGTTGTTTAAATAACTGTACAAAAGAAACGCATAAAAACCGTTGCCAAAATGCCACACTTTAAAACCGTTCTATTAGATAGTTTTAGACAACGGTTTTTACAGTGTTGCTGATGAAGTTCAATTTTTCATTACATTATAGCAACAAAATAAAACCGTTCTCTTTGACTATTTTAAAGAACGCTTTTATAACTATTACAACAATTGTTTATCAAACAACAATTTTCTAATATTATTTAAATAATTATACAAATTAAAAGATACATATAAAATTAATTATAAATAATCATACAAATTAAAATAATTTTGTCTATAAATACTAAATTTATAAAATACTCAAAAACTATTGTTATAAATATATAACACATATTATTTAAAAAAATAAAATTAAAATACATTTATAATAAATATTATATATTTTTGTTATAAATATATAATGTAACATCTCGCGTTTTTAAAAATCTAAATATGAATAAATTGTGATTTTATCTTATTAAGTTTAAACTTTATAATTTTAGAAATTATTCTATTAGAAAATAATTAAAGAGATTTAGAGATAAATTCATTTTGAATTAATTAATATTCTTAAGTAATTTTATTATAATAGAATATTTTGTATAATTTTAGTAATTGAAAAATAAGAAAGAATTGCACAATTTATTTTAAGTAACTTTTATTATGAAAAAGTTATGACTTATTATTAATTTGAACTCCTTATTTTATAAACTAATCTATTAAGAATAATTAAATTAGTTTTATTAATATCTGGAGTTAAGTTAATTAATATTTTTGTGTCATTTTTATTAATTGGTTATTTCATATAATTTGAAATTAAAGTTCAGGCGATGGAAAATGATAAAAAGTTATATTATTTAATTTAAATAATTAATATTTTTAAGTTTAAAATTATATTTTATAAAATGTGATTAGTACAATTATTTTATAATTTAAATTAAAAATAATTATTTTAACTCATTAATATATTGATGAATAAAATTTTATACATTTTAAAAATAATCTTTATAATATTAAATTTGAATTCTAAATTATTATTTTATCTCAAATATTTAATAAAATTATCATATTATTGATATATATTTTACCATAATTTTAAAATTACCAAATAAAACCCTAATTTCACAAAATTCTTAAATTTGTTACCTGAATCCTAAGCACACTGCACACGTACAGAAAAGGAAACAGAAGGAAAGGGGGGAAGAAAGAAAAGGAAAAAAGAGAAGGGGGAATCGGGGAAGAAGAAGGAAGGGAAGGAGAGGGAGAAGAGCGCGCCGTCGCGCCCTGCCCGCCTGTCGCCGCCGTTCCGTTGAGCCGTCGCCATCGTCGCACGAACCGGAGGGTGTGGAGACGGAGAAGAGTGCGCGCGAGGGAGGAGAAGTAGCCACCATCGTCGAGGACTCCATCACCGCCGCTGAAGATCCTGACTGTCGAGCTCGTCTTCGCCGTCGCACCTCCCATCACTGCCGCCACTGAGGAGCTCGAAGAGAGAGAAAGGGTTTGCGCAGAGAGAGAAACACGATGAGGGAGGAGGAGGTTGCCTCTGTTGCTGCCAAGCCGTCGCTGACGGGGTTGGGTTCGCCGTCGCCGTTGAGCTGTGTGCCGCTGTTGGCGTCTGGATCGCCACTCTGTTTCTGCTGTAACTTGCCACTGTCCTGGTGAGCTTTACCCTGCAAGTTACTTCCACTCTGATTTTAATGTTAATTTGGTATAATGCTATTCTGATGTTGATTTGGTAACTGGTTATTTGGAATTGCTGTAGTGATTTTATTTTGATTTTAAGATTGATTTAGTATGTAACTGGTTCTCTGGTAATGCTGCTCTGATTTTGTTTTGATTCCAATTGCCCTCATACTCAATTTCACCAAACTAGACATACACTTACCTTGAAGCAGCTTGGTCTGATCATTGGCAAAGGTCAGTTATTCATTATTATTAGTAGCTTGACATTGTGGTTTAGTTCTTTTACTTTCATATTCATTGCATAGAAAATCTTAGTTAGTACCATGTATTCTTAAAGTCTGTGGATCCCAACTTTACATGCTAATCCAAAAGAATTCTCCCTTTTGTGAAAGGTTTTCATCATTGTAGATATGGCTACAAGGATGTGAGTGATCTTGAAAATGTGGTTGCCAACTATGCAAAAGCAAATATACCCATTGAAGTTATGTGGACAGATATTGATTCAATGGATGCATATAAGGATTTCACACTTGATCCTATAAATTTCCCATTGGATAAGATGAGAAAATTTGTTGACACCCTTCATCAAAATGGCCAGAAATATGTTCCCATCTTAGATCCTGTTACCTAATTCCAACACCAAGCAACCTCTTTTAACCAATCCACAAACATATTATAGCAGTTATTGATTTGAAGCTAATTTTTCAAACAGGTATCAGTGGAAATGCTGTTGTGATTTTATTTTGATTTTAAGATTGATTTAGTATGTAACTAGTTCTCTGGCAATGCTGCTCTGATTTTGTTTTGATTTCAATTGCCCTCATACTCAATTTTACCAAACTGGATATACACTTAACTTGAAGCAGCTTGGTTTGATCATTGGCAAAGGTCAGTTATTCATTATTATTAGTAGCTTGACATTCTGGTTTAGTTCTTTTACTTTCATATTCATTGCATAAGACAATAATTTGTGCATTTTTTTCCTTTAAATCTACCGCTGCTTGTGCAATCTGATGATGAGAATTTTTTTTAATGGTCGAGTATATGGCTAAAGTCTTGCATAGGACAATAATTGGTTTTCATGCTATGTTTGTAATTGAAACAGCCTAATTTAAATAAGTTTGTATTCTTGAAAGACCAGCGTTGAAGGAAGCTTGTGCTACTCTTCAAAAGCTCCTTTCAAGTAGAAGTTGCAACCTCAATTTGTTCTTTTCTTTTACTTTGTTTCCACATTCTAATGCCTTAAACGCTACACTTTCACTCCCTTTCAACCTAAAACCACACTTCTCCGTCACTTGCTCTGCCTCTTCTTCCGGTACCACAGTTTCCTTCTTCTCATTATGCTCTTCGTTTTATTCAATTTAGCTTCTTTTTCTTTTAGTTCATTTATTTTTTGAAGTGGTAGTGTAGCTAGTATGTGTGATAATAAAGGTGACGTTGCTGGTTCCTAATAGCATTCATTTTTAACAAATTTGTTGCTTTAGATAGTGGTGCAAATTGTTATAGGAGAGGGTAATTCAGGTATTTTTGAGTCTTTGAGATGAATCAATTAATTGAGATTGTTGAAGTTGATTGATTGAAGGCATGGAGAAAGAGGGGAAAAAGTTCTGTTAACAATTAACATTCATTTGTATGTTTTACAGAAATGAGTAATATTGTTCAAATTTGGAAGACTGTTATAAGCATTTCTTTCTCTTGTTTACTCTTTCATTTTCTTGATTATACTCATTTAAGCAAGAGAAATTCATGATTTTTGTGGTGATTTTGTCTTCAAATCCTCTGCTGGTGAAGGCTGCCAGAGGAGAACTTGTTAGTCGGCCACCAGCATGCATGATGCGCCAGGTGGGAAGGTACATGGCTGTTTATAGAAAGCTTGCTGAGAAATATCCATCCTTTCGAGAGAGGTCGGAGACAACTAATCTTATTGTGGAAATTTCTTTGCAGCCTTGGAATGCCTTTAGGCCTGATGGAGTGATCATTTTCTCTAACATCCTTACGCCTCTTCCTGCATTTGGGGTCGAATTCGACGTTGAAGATGTAAGGGGTCTTGTTATTCAGTCCCCAATACGCTCCGAGAAGGGGCTAAAGGCTCTGCATCCAATTGACCTGGAAAAGCTCAGTTTTGTTGGAGATTCACTCAAGATACTGCGCAAGGAGGTAAACCTAGTTGCATTACCGCTTCTATATATCATGGCTATCCTTCAAAGGAACCGTTTTCCTTACTTATTGCTTTTTACTTAGGTTGGTGGCGATGCTGTCATTTTAGGTTTCGTGGGAGCACCTTGGACAATAGCAACATATATAGTGGAAGGGGTACAACATGCACCTATACAACCATTAAGAGTATGTGCTATACAGCACCACATTTATTGCGGACTCTGCTCTCTCATTTGGCGCAAGCAATAGCAGATTATGTTATTTTCCAAGTGGAGTCTGGGGCTCACTGCATACAAATATTTGATTCATGGGGTGGACAACTACCACCTGATATGTGGGAACGCTGGTCAAAGCCTTATATCAAAGAGGTAATGTAGAAATAGTTCCCATTTATTTTCATCTTATTGAAATTGTGTTCTAATTTTTCAAACTGTTCTATTTGGGATCCATGTCATAGCAAGCCTAAGTGTATGTATTTAAACTTTTGCTTATTTGTTTAGTTGAATCTTTGAACTAGACAAATCATGTGTCGCTTTCAAAAGTTGGCAATGACTACAGGTTTTGTTTTATGTAAAGTATTATTTTGTTCCAAGCTCTGCAATGATTACAGGTTTTGTTTTATATAAATTATTGTTTTGTTCCAAGCTCTCATGATTGTCATTTGGTTGGTAAATAATATGAGCTAAGAGCTTGTAATTTGTAAGCATCGAGTGGTAAATAAGCTCACTTCATCTTGGTCTTCTGAATTTCAGATCCAGTGCGACTGTCAAGGTTATTATTCACATATACCTTCCCTGGTATTTGGTTAAATATCTGCATAACTTTGTGTTTGTCTTTTTAATGCTTAGTATCCAGGTTTTCTAATCTGCCAAAAATGTTTATACAGATAAAGATCAAATTTAAGATTTTTTCTAGTTCTTTATGTGAAGCAGTTGCTATTGAAGCCAAGAGAGTCCACTCAAGCTGAGTTAACACATCAACTTTATTGAAGAAAAATGAAGAAATTGTCACCCTTAGGCTATGGTACTATGGTATTTTGAAAAATGATGATGATATAAGTAAAAGTAGTTATGGCCTAGATTAGTATTATGTTATTTTGCAATGATGATAGTGATTGTATGTGGATCTTACAACAACTTTTGTAAGTCAAATTTGATAATAAATGTTTAATTAGTTTTTTTTAGTAATTTGATTCAAATAATTTAGGTTATTTATTGATACTAAATTAAAAAAAAAATTGGAACTAATTTCATTCATGAGAAAACTCTTGTAATAAAGAATTATATCACAAAAAACCGTTGTCAAAAGTCACAAAAGGCAATGGTGTTAAAACCGTTGTCAAAGACAACTATAAAATGGCAATGGTATTAAAACCGTTGCCAAAAAATGACATTAATGGCAACGCTTTAAAACTGTTGGCTTAGTGAATAATAAAGCTACAATAGTTTAAAACCGTTGCCTATCTAGTTATGGTTTTAAACCGTTATGTCATGAAAGAGAACGGTTTTAAACCGTTGCCTATCCAGCAACGGTTTTAAACCGTTCTTTAAAAATTGTTGTCAAAACCGTTGTCTATACTAGTAACTTTGGCAACGGTTTTTTTGTTACTGTTGCCTTAGGTAAAAAACCGTTGCCTTTGAGCATTGGCAACGGCCGCATATACCACAAGTAAAAAACCGTTGCCAAAGCGTTGCCTAAAGTTTCGGGAACAGTTTTTCAATTTACGGCAACGGTTTTTGACTGTTGCGAAAACCCTTATTTGTTGTAGTGAATGAAGGGGTGACCTATGATAATCACCCAATCTTCATTACTCGCTTAGCCAAGATCCGCATGCCTGACAACCACAAGCAGTCTACATGATGTTCAACGTAGTCATTGGACGACTGCCGGAGTATATTCTCTTGGGTCCCTAATCAACGATTCACATCGTCTCTCCTGACAACAGAGCATCTGAATCTAAGATTAGAACCTTCGTGGTATAGGCTAGAACCATTGGCAGCATTCTTGAGATCCAGAAAGTCTAAACCTTATCTGTGGTATTCCAAGTAGGATCTGGGAAGGGATGACTGTGTCGAGCTTTAAACTTACAAATGTTGGGCGCAGTGACAGTGTGCAAAAGGACAATGGTCCTATTCCGACGCTAGCGAGAACCAACAGATGATTAACCGTGCGGTGACAGTGCATATGGATTTATTTTCATTCGAGAGGATGATACAGCTTGCCATGGAAGGAGGTAACGCATGATTGGAAGAAGGCAGTAGAAAAGCAGAAGTTCAGAAGCAACAAAGCATCTTCAGACGCTTATCTGAAATTCCCACCAATGAATTACATAAGTATTTCTATCTTATTTTATATTTTATTTATATTGTAATTATCAAAACCTCAAAACCATTTGAATCCGCCTGACTGAGATTTACAAGGATGACCATAGCTTGCTTCAAGCCGACAATCACCATGGGATCGACCCTTACTCACATAAGGTTTATTACTTGGACGACCCAGTGCACTTGCTGGTCAGCTGCACGGAGTTGTGAGAAAAGTGTGGGATCACGATTTCGTGCACCAAGTTTTTGGCGCCATTGCTGGGGATTGTTCGAGTTTGGACAATTGACGGTTCATCTTGTTGCTCAAATTAGGTAATTTTATTTTATGTTTAAGCTTTTTAATTTTAATTTTGAAAAAAATTCAAAAAAATAAAAAAATTATTCTATGTTCTTCAGAATTTTTAAGAATGAATTCTAGAGTTTCAGATGATATGTGAAGCCTGGCTGGCTGCTAAGCTATGTCTAATTTTTTGGACTGAGGCTTTCACTTATCATTGCAGGAGCCTTTTGATTCCCATCAATTTGGCTGTTGTATGTAATGCTCTGCTGAAGCTTGGCTGGCCATTGGCCATGTCTAATCTTTTGGATCGAAGCTTTCACATAAAGCTTGGCTGGCTATTAAGCCATGTCTAAATTTTTGGACCGAAGCTTTAGACTAACATTGCATGATTCCTGGAATTCTTATTAAAAATTTTGAATTTCTTTATTTCCTTTTTCAAAATAATTTTCGAAAAATAAAAAAAAATTTAATAAAATCATAAAAACCAAAAAAATTTTGTGTTTCTTGTTTGAGTCTTGTGTTAAATTTTAAGTTTGGTATTAATTGCATGATTTTATTTTTTTCTTTAATTTTTGAAAATAAGTGCATTGTGTTCTTCATGATCTTCAAGTTGTTCTTGATGATTCTCCTTGTTTGATCTTTAATTTTTCTTGTTCTGTGTCTTTCCTTGTTTTTCATATGCATTTTTGAATTATTAGTGTCTAAAGTTTAAAAATTTTTAACTTTGGTGTCTTGCATGTTTTTCTTTTCTTAAAAATTTTCAAAAATGTGTTCTTGATGTTCATCATGATCTTCAAAGTGTTCTTGGTATTCATCTTGACATTCAAAGTGTTCTTGCATATTTTTCTTGTTTTGATTCATAATTTGTGTGTCATGTGTCATTTAGATGTTTTTCAATTTCTTCATAAAAAAATTCAAAAATCAAAAAAATAATATCTTTCCCTTTTTCTTCTCATAAATTTTTGAAATTTTGAATCGATTTGGTCAAAAATTTTTAAAATTAGTTGTTTCTTGTGAGTCAGGTCAAAATTTCAATTTAAAAATTTTATCTTTTCAAATCTTTTTCAAAAATCAAATCTTTTTTCATTTTTCCTTCCTGTTTTTCCGGAAACTTTTAAAAATTGATTTTCAAAATCTTTTTCTTAATTTTATTTCATAATTTTCGAAAAATTAATGCCAACAATTAATGTTTTGATTCAAAAATTTTCAAGTTGTTACTTGCCTATTAAGAAAGGTTTAATCTTTAAATTCTAAAATCATATCTTTTAGTTTCTTGTTAGTCAAGTAATCAACTTTAATTTTCAAAATCAAAATCTTTCTCTAACTTCTTAGTTTTTCAAAATTGATTTTCAAATCTTTTTCAATTAACTACTTGACTTTTTGTTTGTTTTACTATTTCTTATCTCTTTCAAAACTACCTAACTACTTTTTTCTCTCTAATTTTCGAAAACCAACTAACCACTTTTTCAAAATTCTTTTTAATTAACTAATTGTTTTAAATTTTAATTTTATTTTATTCTTTTTAATAATTTCGAATTTTAACTAATAATTAAAATAAAAACAAAAATATTTTTCTTTTCTTTTTAATTATTTTCGAAAACTCTCTCTCTCTCTCTCATCTCTTTCTATTTATTTATTTAATCACTAACACTTCTCTTCTTCTTAAAATTCGAACCCTCTCTCCCTCTCTGTGTTAGAATTTTTCTCTTCTCACTCTTCTACTCTTCTCTTCTTCTACTCACATAAAGGAATCTCTATACTGTGACATATAGGATTCCTATTCTTTTCTGTTCTCTTGTTTTCATATGAGCAGGAGCAAGGATAAGAACATTCTTGTTGAAGCTGATCCAGAACCTGAAAGGACTCTAAAGAGGAAGCTAAGAGAAGCTAAAGCACAAAACTCTGGAGAGGACCTGAAAGAATTTTTTGAAAAAGAAGAAGAGATGGCCGAACCTAATAACAATGGTGGAGATGCAAGGAAGATGCTTGGTGACTTTATTGCACCCTCTTCTAACTTCTGTGGAAGAAGCATCTCAATTCCTGCAATTGGAGAAAACAACTTTGAGCTTAAGCCTCAATTAGTTTCTCTAATGCAGCAGAATTGCAAGTTTCATGGACTTCCATTGGAAGATTCTCATCAGTTTTTAGCTGAATTCTTGCAAATCTGTGACACTGTTAAGACCAATGAGGTTAATCCTGAGGTCTACAGACTTATGCTTTTCCCCTTTGCTGTAAGAGACAAAGCTAGGACATGGTTGAACTCACAACCTGAGGATAGCCTGAACTCTTGGGAAAAGTTAGTCAATGATTTCTTGGCCAAATTTTTTCCACCTCAAAAGTTGAGCAAGCTTAGAGTGGAAGTCTAGACCTTCAGACAGAAGGAAGGTGAATCCCTCTATGAAGCTTGGGAAAGATACAAGCAATTGATCAGAAGGTGTCCTTCTGACATGTTTTCAGAATGGAGCATCATATGTATATTCTATGATCGTCTATGATGAGAAGACGTTTGTGTGGCTTAGAATTTCACAAATGAAATCTCGTTGCAAGTATAGTTTCTAAACCAACAAGTAATCCTTTCAAAGAAAAATTTGTTTGTCACTAGTACAAACCCGTAAATTTATAAACTGAAGTATTGAACCTCGGGTCATTCTCCCTAGGAATCACAATAAAGTGTCTTGTTATTGGTTATGAGTCTTGTTTGGGGTTTTTGGGATAAGAGACATGAAATGTAAATGGCAATGAAAATAAACTAACAACTAGAAAAGCTCTTGGCAAGATATGAGAACTAGAAGTCCTATCCTAGTTATCCTCCTCAATTGTGATCATAAATTATCCATTGCTACCACTTAGTTAACCTCTAATCATGGAGGAAAGTCAAGTGGATGAATCAACTTGATTCCACAAGTCCTAGCCAACTCCCAAGGGAAAGACTAGCTTTAGTGGTATCCAAATCAATTAGCAACTTCTAATTATCAATCAACAAAGGAATTAGATAACTCAAGCATCACTAATTACTCTACCAAAGCCAAGAGGTACAAAATCTACACTAAAGTCCAACCAAGCATTTCATCAAACACTTGGAAGGCAAAAAAAGGAAAGCAAGGTAAATTGATAACAACAATGAAATCTAACAACTACTTATTGCAAGGAATTAATAACAACAATCAAAAGAAAACAAGATCTACATGAAATACCTCAAATTGCATTAAAAGAAAATAGGATGAACAAGAGTAGATCTACAAACAAAATAGAAGAAAGTAATGACAACAATAGAAAAATGATGAATGTAACAACATAGAATTGAGAGGTAGAAGAAGAAGGAAGCATGAATTGAAACCTAGATCTACATTATTGAACTAAACCTAATCCTAATTCTAATCCTAGAGAGAAGTGGGAGCTTCTCTCTCTAAAAGTAAAGCTAAAACTAGCCTAATGTGTGTTATGATTCAATATGATCATCCCCCTTCAATCCTTGGTCCTTTTGAGTGTTTTGGCGCCAAAGTTGGCTTGGATTGGGCCCCACAGGCTTTGAGAATTTGCTGGCCACGTTTTCATTAAAAAATCATAAATCATCACCGACACGTACGCGCACAGCACACGTATGCGTCCATGGGCGATTTTGTAAGGTGCGCGCGCGCGTCCATGGCCGAGTTTAACTCTTTGGCTTTTCACAATCTTCTCTACTTGAATGCTTCCTTCCTTGCTCCCCTTGATTCATTCCTAGCCTTTATCAACCTGAGATTACTAACAAATACATCAAGGCATCTTATGGAATCAAGGAGAAGTTAAAGTTATCTAATCAAAGACCAAAAAAAGCATACTTTTTACACTTAGGCACAAATAAAGGAGAGATCACAAAATCATGATAAATCAATGGCTAAATGTGAGAAAAGGTTAGCAAAATACTCTAAATCCAATACAAGATAAACCCTAGAAATGGGGTTTATCAACCTTCCGACACTTAAACCTTATCTTGTCCTCATGCTAAATTAAAAAGGAAACAAGGGGTATGATCTTTATTTAATGCACTAAACTACATGAATCCTATCTAAATGCAACTACCTATGGTGAATGCAAATGCTTGGTCAAAATAATTCAACTTCCAAGAGAATATATATATGAGCATAAGAGCTAGAGTAATAGGGATCAAGTCCAAACCACAATTGCATTGAGTTATCAAAAGAATTTCAAACTTGCAAGAATATAGATAATAGGGGTGAATACATGTAATTGAGCTATTGAACCCTCACCGGATGTGTTTGCACTCTCTTTGCTTGGTGTTTAGGGGTTGATCCACTCAATCCTCTCCTAATCATGCTTTTCCAAAATTTGTTCTTCATCTAACAATCAACAATTATTCAATGTATGCATTCATTCATCATGAGGTCTTTCTCATGGGTTGTAATGGGGTTAGGGTCAAGGTAGGATCATGTATGGATAAGTGGACTAGAATTTGAATCTTTGATTAGTCTAGACCTTCCCACCTAACCTATATAGTGACCTATACAATTAAGTACCACCTAACTACCCATCCTTCACATTTTACATAATGATGCATTTTCTTTTGATTTTCCTAACACTTATGCTTTGACTCTTATTGGCCTTTACTTTGGGGCATTTGTCCCCTTTTTATTTCTTTCTTTTCTTTGTTTCTTTCTTTTTGTTTCTTTTTCTATTTCTTTTGTTTTTCTCATCATTTTTTTTTCAAACTATATACAAGAACATCAATGCATAAGGTCTATACATTAATCAATACATGAGTATGCACCCAATTTCCTAAATACAAATACAAAACACTCTTTTATCCTAACCAATGTTCCTAATCTCCCCAAACTTGAATATAAGACACTCTCACTAGCCTAAGCTAATCAAAGATCCAAACAAGGGACTTTATTGTTTTCCACTTTAGGCATGTAATGTGCTAAAATAAGAACAATTGGGTTAAGCGTAGGCTCAAAATTGGTTAACAATAGAGGGTAGAAGGTAGGCTATTTGGGTAAGTGAGCTAATTAAAATGATGGCCTCAATCATATAAATGCATGAATACAAGGAATAAATGGACATATAGAATCAAGCAAACCAAGGATCACAATCATAGGAAGAGACAATCACACACAAGAATGGAAAATTGGTGGCTATAAAATGTAACCACATCAATAGGCTCAAATCTCACATGCTTGTGTTCTTAGCTCAATACATGCTCCACAAAGTATGAATTCAAGCAAATTACAAAAGTTTTCAATCAATTGGGGTGTGCTCTATAGATGGATTCTTTTGAAAATTTCATCATTTTGACTAAGCTTATTAATGCAATGTTGTGATTGAGAGTTTCCAAAAATAAAATCCTTAGCTTACCCTTTTTCTTTTTTCAATTAAAACAAGTTTCATATGAAAAAGGGTTAACTAGGTCTTAACAATTCCAAAACAATTTCTAATCACAACCACAAGCTAAGAGAGTAACTATATAAAGAAAAACCCAACTAAAGTATAAAATCCAACATCCATAATATCTACATCCAAAATGAGAGAGTATGCAACATAGAAGTATCCAAAATATCTAAAACAGCCAATATATACAATAATGTGCAAAATAAGATAGCTAGGAATATAACTAGGAAAATAGCCAAAATATTCACCGAACTACCGATGGTGCCAACGGCAACCTCCCCACACTTAAGGTCAAGCATCGTCTTCGATGCTAATCCTCAGGCTCAGCGAGAGGTACACCGGTCGGCTGAGGTGCTGGTGGTGGTGGTGGTAAAGAAAGTGTTGCTGTAGATCCTGATGTAGAGGCTCCTGCTGGGGCTGATGACGAAGAGGGTCCAGCTCCCTCTTCTACTACTCTAGCACGAGATCGGCATTGGGAAGGAGACTTTTCGTTCACCCAGGACCCCCATAGAATGGTCTCCAGCTCCTTCTCAGGGAGCGGTGGGGGAGGTGACACGTCCTCCGGTAGCCACTGGACACCGGCCCGCTGAATTATCTGTGTGACAAGGACGGGAAATGGAAAGATACCTCTGATGTGGGCCCGCCACATGAACCGCCTAATCAGCCGGGGGAAATAGACCTCCTTCCCCTCCAGCACACAGCTGATCAGGATCAACATAGCCACAGGGATCTCTGAGAAGTGGGTGGTCGGCATGAGGTAGTGGGCAAAAATCTGCTGCCATATCTTGGCCTCCTTGCTCAGATAGATAAAGCGCATCCCCTTGGGTGCCTTGTTTTCCGCATCCATGACCCAGGGAGCTTCCGGGGTAGCTACCACTGCCCGCAAAGTATCAAAATCGAAGGTCATGCAGTGGAGCTCCACCTCGGCCTGCTCAAAGGCATCAGTATCACCTGCCTTGGGCCTACAGGTAAGGGCGTCCTCAATAGCCTGCTCAGTGATGGGCACCTGAATACCTCTAACCAAGACCGAGTCAAGGGTGTGGCAGAAGAAGTTGCAATAGAATTCCTGCACCCAAGACCGGTTCACCCGGCTGAGCACTCGATCCAGAAAGTCTAAACCCATCCTCTCAATGCGGTTATTAATTGTTTGCCTCAGATCGGATGGAAGGGCCAACTTCTTTTCAATGTTCAAGTTCTTTGAGTTATAGCTTGGGAACCAAAGTTCACAGTAGAGATTAGGGAACTTGACTGAATCCTGGGTAGGTAAGGATTGATTTGCCCTCTCCACATCATCAATAGGATTTTTTGAATAATCCACAAAAGGAGAGAAAGTGGAATCTGGGGCCCTTTTCCTCTTTCTGGAGGTGGCCTTGCCTTTCCCTTTAGCCGACATCCTGAAAATAGAGTATGATAGAGAATAAGCAAGTATGCAAGTAGCAAGAAGTAAGGGAAAGCATGGTCCGGATATAAGGTAATTGGCAAGCAATCATGTTGTGAACCAAAATTGAAAACTTGGAATGCAAGTAAGCATAGAAAACATAACTATAGACCAAGAATTCAAACAATTCAAACAATGTGGCACAAAACTCATGCATTAGGCATATTCATCATCACCTCAAAAGAATAGTTAAAGGGTTAGGTGAACTAAAAAGTGAAGTTAATAGGTTAGACAAGTTAGTGAGTTAGAAAAAAGAAAAATGAAATTGAAAGTTAGTGGTATGATGGAGAAAAGCCTAAGTAACAGAGAATTGCAGAATGTGTACAACAATCATGTTCACATACATGAGGGAAGTGCAGTCATTGATGATCAAATACGAAATTGCAAGAAAAGCAATTAATTGGAAACAAGTCATCAGTCAATTCTTTGGCCATTGGTTGTGCAAGTTTGAAATGCATGTAGTGTAACACAATTCAAGATAGAAATAAATTGAGTGAAAATGAGTTACACAAGTAGAATTCACCAATTGTTGCTGATGCATGAACCATTTACACAAAATTGCAAGTTAGACCGAATGAGGAGTGAAGCACAAGATGAAGGCATTCGACTATCTTGAAAAGTGGAAACATGGAATGGTTCAAAGCAAGTTATAGGAAACGTAGGAAACACGGAAAACCGACCCAAAGGTACCTAAGAATTGAACTTGGTGTAACTGGGTGAGTATGCAACTCCAAGGCCAACAAGTTCAACTACATGTAGTATGTTTAAAAGCAGAGCAGTTTCTAGAAAATTGGGCAGCATTTCGGTAGCAATTCGGATGTTTCTGGACAGCGATTAACAGTAGGAAAGCCATAGGAATCCAAGGAAGCAAGAAACATAGCCAAACAGCAGCAAAAAGCAATATTCATGATGATCAGTAGAATGAACAAAACCAGGCAGCAGCAACTAAATCAGAAAATGAGAAATGCAGCATGCGGTAAAGTATGAAGAATGCATCACAGCAAAGCAATCAATACCACTCAGCAAGCAATCAATATGTGCTCAATTAGGTAAACAAATACGGCACAATTATCAGGCCTAGAATCCTCTATCCAGAACCTAACTATCTAACAGCAAATATCTCTATCTATCGTAACATGTAAAAAAAATCGAATTCTAACTAACAAAAATTAACAGTAAACTAATGAACGAAGAAAGAATGAAATAAGGGAAATAGGGGAGTGACCTAGGAGCAGACTAGGGATGGAATGGGGGGGTGGGTAGGCAGTAGGGAGGAGGGGAGAACGGAGACCTGCCGCGGACAGTGGCACTCGCCGGCGGTGGAGGTGGCGGCGCTCGGTTGAGGCTACGGTGGTGAAGACAGAGAGAACGAGGGGGTGTGAGAGAAGAGGGATGAGAAGGAGAGAGAGAGAGAATGGGGATGAGGGTGGAAGAAGAAGGGTAGGAGCAACGGCGGTGGCGCTGCCGGTGCGGTGGTCGGAGGCGTCACTGGGAGGAAAGGGGGTTAGAGGAGGGAGTTTGGGGAGGAGGGGGTTGAAGGGTGCGTCTGCGCGATTGTTCGTCACGCCTTAGGGTTATCCCGATTTTGGAACCGACGCGGGTGCGCACAATGCGCGTCCGCGTGCATTGAAGATTTTTGGGATGGATGCGGGAGCATGAAGTACGCTTATGCGTAACTGGGAGAATTAGTAAGGACGCGCACGCTTACTTTACGCGTCCGCTTGCTATGAGTTGGGTTGAAGGCCTAGTGCTGGCCCAGCGCCAGCACAACTCTCTGGACAAATGTATGGGCTGGAGCCAGTCGCTTAGGGATGCGTACGCGTAATGCGTGCGTCCGCGTGCATGGCCATCGAGTCTAGTGGCGCGCGAGCGCGATGTGCGCACTCGCGTGTCTTCCCTCAGCGCTGCATGGACGTGCACGCGTACTGTGTGCGTCTGCGTGGGTCGAGTTGGGCTAAAAGATCAACGTTCGCACAAGAGAGGCCCAACTCTCTGGAAAATCTATGGGGCTACATCCACTCATAGACGTGTGCGCGTACAGCGTGCGCGCGCGTCCTCCCCCCCCCCCCCTTTTTTTACATGAATTACTATAAACTGCCAAAAATCTCCCTAACACTACCTATAACTCAAGATCAACTAAAATGCAAATTTAACAAAAATTTCAAGTGCAAACAAACATAACTTGCACTTTAAGCAACTAACAACCAAGATATTAAGATAAGACTGCGTGAAGAGAAAAAGCTACCTACAATGGCAATTCAAATCACTTATTAATCAAATCTACAAGATAGTGGAAGGAGTATACCATGGTGGGGTGTCTCCCACCTAGCACTTTTGGTTTAAGTCCTTAAGTTGGACATTTGGGAAACTCTTTGTCATGGTGGCTTATGCTTGTACTCATCCTTGATTCTCCAAGGATCTATGCGCCTCAAATGGTTGACAGAAATTCCAACCAAATTCGCCATGCTTGGGCAAAGTTCTACCCAAGATATGAGCTCCCATAGTTGGTCTTCGTGCTTCGATCCGGGATCCCATATCTTATTCTCACACCCATCTTCTAGTTGATTGTCATGATTCTTCCATCCGGGTGGTTGGCGAGTAGAACAAGGGGAATTCTTTCTAGCATAGCAAGACTTCTTCCTAGACCAACACAAAGTAGCATGCTTCCAATCATAGTTCCCATATTTTGAGGCTTTGACCTTAATGAACCTAATTCCAAACTTCCAACCACTGTACAACTCTTTTCTACTCTTAACTCCACAAAGAGCTCTAAGTTGACCATCATTTTCAACCAAACCATATTCAAGTGAGAAAGTAAAGCTTAGGGGTAAGAATTTTACCCACTTGAATGTTATGGATGGTGACTTGGGGAGGGAGACCTCCCCACACTTAGACAATGCGAGGTCTACTTCTTTAGGCTCTTCCTTGACTCCATTTCTTCGCAAGCTTCTTCAATTTCAACCTTTTCCCCTTTGTCACTTGGCTTGGTGTTGTCTTCAAGAACTTCGATTTCTTGCCCAATGGGAGGTGATTTAATTTTGGATAGGAATTTATTGATGAATGAATCCGTCTCTTGATCAACCTCTTCATATTCTTCAATTTTGATATACACCAATTCAACTTTGTCCCCTTGGTAGCTTTCTTCCGATTCGCTCTCTTTTCCATTGCTCACCAAGGGTGTGGGAGGTTGTGCACGTTCTTCTCTAACTTCAACTTCATGTCCAATGGGAGAGGGTTCCATTGTAGAGAGAAATTCATCCATGATTGAAGCCATCTCTCGATAAGCCTCTTTCAAGTCTCCAATTTTGATATGCCTTGGAGGTTGCGCACCCTCCTTAACATCAATATCAAACTTCTTGGAAGAGTGCTCCATGATGCTACATTCCCATGGACTTTCTGATGTGCGGAAAACGATCCGACACAAAACTCACCGGCAAGTGCACCGGGTCGCATCAAGTAATAATAACTCACGGGAGTGAGGTCGATCCCACAGGGATTGAAGGATTGAGAAATTTTAGTTTAGTGGTTGATTTAGTCAAGCGAATCAAGATTTGGTTGAGAGATTTGTGATTTGCAGAATTTAAATTGCATGGAAAATAAAGGGGATGGGTAATTTGCATGAAATTAAAGAGAACTGAAATGTAAAATGCTAAATCTTAAAGAGCAAGAAATTAAATGGCAGAAACTTAGAACGCAAGAAATGTAAATTGCAGAATCTTAAAGTGCAAGAAATGTAAATGGCTTGAATTGTAAAGGGAATTGGGAATTGGATTTGCAGAAATTAAACAAGGAAGAGTAAAATCCAACACACAGAAGAGTAGAAGATGCCTTGGGTTGAATCGGATCTAAAACAGAAATATAAAAGAGCTTGAAAAGCAGTAAACAGAGAAATTGAGAATGGGAATCCAGATCTCAGGACTCAAGAGACTAGATAACCAAGTCTAGATCTCAATGCCTTCCTAGATCCAACAAGAACAATTGCAAAGGAAATGTAAATTGCAAAGAAAGTAGAAGAAGAAGCAATTAACAGAAACTGAAATTCAATGATGCGGAAAATTAAACAAGATCCCAAGATGAGATTGAAACAGAATTTCTTCAATTCTCCACCCAAGATCCGAAGCAAGAAAAGTAAAGAGTATTCAAGCAAGAACAAAGAAGAAGAGAGATCAATTCTCCTCCCCAAAATTCTCCTAAATTAAAACAACAATGCCAAAATGTAAAGGTGAGCTCTCTACAAAACTACCAATTCAAAACCAAAAAGAAAAGCTCTCTGAAAAATCTCTATGAAAACTAAAGGAAAAGCTCCCTCAAAAACTTAAATCCTAAGCTATTTATATACTTTCTCCAAATGGTCTTCAAGCTTTGAATTGGGCCTTTGCTCTTGATGGAATTGGGTTGATAGAGGCCTTGGTTGATTGCTCTTGGAGTTGGAGAGAGAACCGAAGTGAACCGGGTTGGGAATTATAAAAGCTTGAGTAAAAGTTTGAGGCAAACTTTTACTCAAACTTTTTACACCAGCTGCCCCATTCTTGCTGCTACCAACGTTTGAGCTAAAGTTTGGGGTCAAACTTTTGCTCAAACGTTGGCCCCCTTATGCACACTCATGGCGCCAACGTTGCCAAAAAGTTTGAGGCAAACGTTGGCGCAAACTTTTTGTCTCCAGGGTGTTGATTTGTGATGCCAACGTTTGCCAAAAAGTTTGAGGCAAACGTTGGCGCAAGCTTTTTTCCCAAAAGTTTGAGCTAAAGTTTGAGGCAAACTTTTGCTCAAGCTTTTTGTTCTCTCTTGCTCCTAGCCATTCCTTCTTGCTTCAACCTTTCTCCAATCTTTCTTCACCTATCATTAATCAACCAAACACATCAAAGCTATGCTCAAAATCATGAGATTGTCATTCTTTCATAATATGTGGCAATTATAGCATAAATCCTCATGAAATTGCATTAATTTATCTGTGGTTGATTAAATCAAAGGAAACATGAAAATCTACCCAATTGGCTTGCTTGTGGCTCAAGAAAGTGCATAATTCAATTGAAAACAAAAGGAAAAGGCTAGTGAAACTAGGCTAAGATGACTTGTCATCACAACACCAAACTTAAAGCTTGCTTGTCCCCAAGCAAGAAAGGAATTATGCTCAAAGGTTCTTTCAATCAGAATGGATTTGAAAAATTACATGTACTATCCTGTGAGTGAAGTGATCAAGTGACAGTGGGGTGAACTCTAACTCATGTGCTCATGCAAGGGCCTCAGTGCTTACTAGTCCCTACATCTTGGAAGTCTTAGGTCTTAGGATTTTCATCCAAATGGTATCATCGAGGTCTCTTTATATGTAATCACGTTGAAGCAGCTTATGGTTTCCTTGCTTTGGCCTTGACTCTAAGTGTCATGTCTCAAAGCAGCTCTTTAGATAAGCTTTCAATCAATACTCCTAAACCAGTTGGTTTTAAGGTAGTAGGTGTTAAAGCACCCCTAAGGATTTACTTGCTCAAGCCTCTTTCTTTGACACAATTCGACCACAAGCATTTACTAGGATAACAACTCTTTGAGTTTTTGTTTCTTCTTTCTTTTCTGCCTAGTAATTGATGCTCAGAGCCTTAGGCCATGTTCTTTTTGTTTTTGTATTTTCTTTATTTTCTTTTGTTTTGTTTGTTGCTTCTTGGATCAATAAATTTTTGAGAATCTCCACAATACTTCTTTGAACTTCATGTCTTGCCTATGAGCTCCCATGCAAGTTTTCATAAGCATGCAACCTCAATACATTATCATACAACTAGAACCGCCACTTCTCCTAATCTTTTGCTTGCCTCAAAATTGTTTAATTCCTCAATCCTTCTTTTCAAAGAACTTTCATGTCATGCATTTTTGAAGTATTGAGTGCAAACAAGTGTGAAAAGTGTAGTGTTGTGAATAATCAAGCATCTTAATTATTGAATTACAGAAAAACTATACTATGCAGACAAGCAGGGGTATTATATCACTTTCAATCGTAGCAGTATCTGATATAAAAGAATCACTGAACAATACAACTTTTTGGAGTTCGCTTGCTTTCCTTCTTCTCATCATCATCATTGCTGGCCTTCACATTTATCTTTCATCTCCTTGGTTGATGATGCTTAATCCTTCCAAAAGCTTGTATGACACTCTGCAATGATATTGAAAGTTGCTTGTTCCCAAAGCACTTGAAAAATGGTTAGCATGCATGATTTATTTGTGGGCTTTTGAACTTACTTTGGTGTGGGAACACCAAACTTAGTATCTTGCCAATGGTCCTTGTGCATCAGATTAACCATGTGTAAAACTCTTTTTTTTTTCAAAATTGACAAAACTGGAAACTTAGGAAACGGCAGCACAGTTGACCAGTTTATCTAAATGCTTGAAGCTAGCATTATGCAGAAAGTGAGAATGTGTTTTATGATGGGATTTTGGTGGAACACCAAACTTAGAATTCTTCATTCTTCCTTATACTGTTTTGGTGTGCAACACCAAACTTAGCTTCTTGTAATATAGATAAAACTAATTAACCTTTTTATTAAAATAGCTATGAAAAGAAAACTACCTCAGGTTGGGTTGCCTCCCAACAAGCGCTCTTTTATTGTCATTAGCTTGACATCCTTCATCCTCTGATCATGGAAGTTGAGGCTTCTATTGCCTTTGGTTTCCTCCTAAGTGAAGTTTTGCTTTGTGATGCTCATCCTGGATGATTGATTCTTTTCCTTCAGCCCTCTTCTCACCCATTTCTGTGAGGTTCTTAGCCAGTTGCTGCATTTGCCTCTCAATTCTTCTGAGTGAGGTTTCCTGGTTCTGTGTTATCTCCTCTTGGTGCTCCATCATTCTCTCTATTAAGATCTCCAAATTGGTGATCCTATGAAAGTGTTGTGAAATTTGTTGGTTGTGAGGTATCTGGGGTTGGAGGGGTGGGTAGTGTGGTGGTATGTAGTGATTGTTGTTGGTATGGTGGTGTTTTTGCAGGTTTGGGAAGTTAGGGTTGTTATAGTTGAAGTCCCTTTGTTCCTGATGCTGAGATTCCCTCATTCTTAGATAAGAATGTGGCTTCCATGGTGGAAATTGTGCATTCACTGTGGCAGAATGTAGAAAATCAATTTGTCTAGCTATTGACTCCAATTGTTGCTGAGTTTGCTGGTATAGCTGTTTGTTTTGATTCATGATTGCCCACACTCCTTCAAGATTCATTACTTCCTTTTCTGAAATTGCATTCCGTGGTGTCTCGAATGAGTGTTGGTTATTGGCTCTTTTGTCTTTGAACTCTGCAGTTCCTTGGATGTTTGCTGTTGCGTTGAGTAGGCCATCTGAGAAGTAATCCACCGCTCTTTTTGTTTCTGGGGTTAATCCTTCATAGAACGCTTGGAAACCCACTTTGTCACTTGCTTTCTTGTATCTTTCCCATGCTTTGAACAATGGTTCTTCCTCTCCTTGTATGAAAGGATGTATTCCCTCTTTCATCTTGATGTTTTGTTGGGATGAGGAGAATTTGGCTAGAAACTTGGCAACCAAATCATCCCAACTAGTGATACTTCCTTGGGGAAAGGTTTCAAGCCATTGTGCCGCTTCATCCTTTAGTGAGAAAGGAAATAACAAGAGCTTATAGGTATCATGATTTATACTATCGAGATTGACAGCACCACAAGTCCTCAGAAAAAGGGATAGGTGCTGTTTAGGATCCTCCAATGGATTTCCACCATAGGAACAATTGTTCTTGATTAGTGTAATGAGTTGCGGCTTCATGTTGTGGTGTTCTTCTTTCTCAGAAACTCCTTCTTCAATGATATCCTTCCCTCTGGCCTCTCTTCTTTCTTGTGACATATAAATCAACAAACGGAACACACAGAGGTATTCTTGAAAATTGAGTGTAGTCAGTTGAGACAAAACTTCAAACAGTTAGTGTGTTAGTCAAAAATTTGAGAAACAGAAAATAAAAATGCTAGATCTAGATCACCCCTCACTTAATCATTGTCAATCTAATCAATCCCCGGCAACGGCGCCAAAAACTTGATGTGCGGAAAACGATCCGACACAAAACTCACCGGCAAGTGCACCGGGTCGCATCAAGTAATAATAACTCACGGGAGTGAGGTCGATCCCACAGGGATTGAAGGATTGAGAAATTTTAGTTTAGTGGTTGATTTAGTCAAGCGAATCAAGATTTGGTTGAGAGATTTGTGATTTGCAGAATTTAAATTGCATGGAAAATAAAGGGGATGGGTAATTTGCATGAAATTAAAGAGAACTGAAATGTAAAATGCTAAATCTTAAAGAGCAAGAAATTAAATGGCAGAAACCTAGTACGCAAGAAATGTAAATTGCAGAATCTTAAAGTGCAAGAAATGTAAATGGCTTGAATTGTAAAGGGAATTGGGAATTGGATTTGCAGAAATTAAACAAGGAAGAGTAAAATCCAACACACAGAAGAGTAGAAGATGCCTTGGGTTGAATCGGATCTAAAACAGAAATATAAAAGAGCTTGAAAAGCAGTAAACAGAGAAATTGAGAATGGGAATCCAGATCTCAGGACTCAAGAGACTAGATAACCAAGTCTAGATCTCAATGCCTTCCTAGATCCAACAAGAACAATTGCAAAGGAAATGTAAATTGCAGAGAAAGTAGAAGAAGAAGCAATTAACAGAAACTGAAATTCAATGATGCGGAAAATTAAACAAGATCCCAAGGTGAGATTGAAACAGAATTTCTTCAATTCTCCACCCAAGATCCGAAGCAAGAAAAGTAAAGAGTATTCAAGCAAGAACAAAGAAGAAGAGAGATCAATTCTCCTCCCCAAAATTCTCCTGAATTAAAACAACAATGCCAAAATGTAAAGGTGAGCTCTCTACAAAACTACCAATTCAAAACCGAAAAGAAAAGCTCTCTGAAAACTCTCTATGAAAACTAAAGGAAAAGCTCCCTCAAAAACTTAAATCCTAAACTATTTATACACTTTCTCCAAATGGTCTTCAAGCTTTGAATTGGGCCTTTGCTCTTGATGGAATTGGGTTGATAGAGGCCTTGGTTGATTGCTCTTGGAGTTGGAGAGAGAACCGAAGTGAACCGGGTTGGGAATTATAAAAGCTTGAGTAAAAGTTTGAGTAAAAGTTTGAGGCAAACTTTTACTCAAACTTTTTACACCAGCTGCCCCATTCTTGCTGCTACCAACGTTTGAGCTAAAGTTTGGGGTCAAACTTTTGCTCAAACGTTGGCCCCCTTATGCACACTCATGGCGCCAACGTTGCCAAAAAGTTTGAGGCAAATGTTGACGCAAACTTTTTGTCTCCAGGGTGTTGATTTGTGATGCCAACGTTTGCCAAAAAGTTTGAGGCAAACGTTGGCGCAAGCTTTTTTCCCAAAAGTTTGAGCTAAAGTTTGAGGCAAACTTTTGCTCAAGCTTTTTGTTCCCTGGGGTGTTTTCACTTATTCCGAAAGTTTGAGCTAAAGTTTGAGGCAAACTTTTGCTCAAACTTTTTGTTCTCTCTTGCTCCTAGCTATTCCTTCTTGCTTCAACCTTTCTCCAAGCTTTCTTCACCTATCATTAATCAACCAAACACATCAAAGCTATGCTCAAAATCATGAGATTGTCATTCTTTCATAATATGTGGCAATTATAGCATAAATCCTCATGAAATTGCATTAATTTATCTATGGTTGATTAAATCAAAGGAAACATGAAAATCTACCCAATTGGCTTGCTTGTGGCTCAAGAAAGTGCATAATTCAATTGAAAACAAAAGAAAAAGGCTAGTGAACCTAGGCTAAGATGACTTGTCATCACAACACCAAACTTAAAGCTTGCTTGTCCCCAAGCAAGAAAGGAATTATGCTCAAAGGTTCTTTCAATCAGAATGGATTTGAAAAATTACATGTACTATCCTGTGAGTGAAGTGATCAAGTGACAGTGGGGTGAACTCTAAATCATGTGCTCATGCAAGGGCCTCAGTGCTTACTAGTCCCTACATCTTGGAAGTCTTAGGTCTTAGGATTTTCATCCAAATGGTATCATGGAGGTCTCTTTATATGTAATCACCTTGAAGCAGCTTATGGTTTCCTTTCTTTGGCCTTGACTCTAAGTGTCGTGTCTCAAAGTGGCTCTTTAGATAAGCTTTCAATTAATACTCCTAAACCAGTTGGTTTTAAGGTATTAGGTGTTAAAGCACCCCTAAGGATTTACTTGCTCAAGCCTCTTTCTTTGACACAATTCGACCACAAGCATTTACTAGGATAACAACTCTTTGAGTTTTTGTTTCTTCTTTCTTTTCTGCCTAGTAATTGATGCTCAGAGCCTTGGGCCATGTTCTTTTTGTTTTTGTATTTTCTTTATTTTCTTTTGTTTTGTTTGCTGCTTTTTGGATCAATAAATTTTTGAGAATCTCCACAATACTTCTTTGAACTTCATGTCCTGCCTATGAGCTCCCATGCAAGTTTTCATAAGCATGCAACCTCAATACATTATCATACAACTAGAACCGCCACTTCTCCTAATCTTTTGCTTGACTCAAAATTGTTTAATTCCTCAATCCTTCTGGTAGCACAAATTACGAATCACACTTTTCACAACTCGTACCACTAACCAGCAAGTGCACTGGGTCGTCCAAGTAATACCTTACGTGAGTAAGGGTCGAATCCCACAGAGATTGTTGGTTTGAAGCAATCTATGGTTATCTTGTAAATCTTAGTCAGGAAGTCAATTATGTTTATCAGTTGAATTATGAATAACCAGTAGAGCATAAATTAAAAGTTACTTGTTGTGTAGTAATGGAGAATATGTTGGAGTTTTGGAGATGCTTTGTCTTTTGAATCTCTGCTTTCCTCTGTCTTCTGATTCACGCACGCACGTCCTCCTATGGCAAGCTGTGTGTTGGTGGATCACCGTTGTCAATGGCTACCTTCCATCCTTCCAGTGAAAACTACGCTCACGCGCTCTGTCACAGCACGGCTAATCACCGGTTGGTTCTCGATCCGATTGGAATAGGATTTACTATGCTTTTGCATCTGTCACTAACGCCCAGCCTTCAGGAGTTTGAAGCTCGTCACAGTCATTCAATCCTTGAATCCTACTCGGAATGCCACAGACAAGGCTTAGACTTTCCGGATTCTCATGAATGCCGCCATCAGTTCTAGCTTATACCACGGAGATTCTGATTAAAGAATCTAAGAGACACTCATTCAATCGGATATAGAACGGAGGTGGTTGTCAGGCACACGTTCGTGAGTTGAGGAAGGTGATGAATGTCACAGATCATCACCTTCATCACAGTTAAGCGCGAATGAACATCTTAGATAGGAACAAGCGTGTTTGAATGGAAAATAGAAATACTTGCATTAATTCATTGAGACACAGCAGAGCTCCTCACCCCCAACAATGGGGTTTAGAGACTCATGCCGTCAGAGAATACAAAGTTTAGATCTGAAATGTCATGAGATACAAAATAAGTCTCTAAAAGTTGTTTAAATACTAAACTAGTAGCCTAGGGTTACAAAATATGAGTGGACTATGATGGATGATGCAGAGACCCACTTCTGGGGCCCACTTGGTGTGTTGGGGCCCACTTGGTGTGTGCTGGGGCTGAGATTTCGTGCAGAGACCATTTGTGGAGTTGAACGCCAGTTTTTGTGCCAGTTTGGGCGTTCAACTCCAGTTTTTGATCCTTTTCTGGCGCTGGACGCCAGAATTGGGCAGAAGGCTAGCGTTGAACGCCAGTTTACGTCGTCAATTCTTGTGCAAAGTATGGACTATTATATATTGCTGGAAATCCCTGGATGTCTACTTTCCAACGCAATTGGAAGCACGCCATTTCGAGTTCTGTAGCTCCAGAAAATCCACTTTGAGTGCAGGGAGGTCGGAATCCAACAGCATCAGCAGTCCTTTTTCAGCCTGAATCAGATTTTTGCTCAGCTCCTTCAATTTCAGCCAGAAAAATACCTGAAATTACAGAAAAACACACAACTCATAGTAAAGTCCAGAAATATGAATTTTTCCTAAAAACTACTAGAAATAGACTAAAAACTAACTAAAACACACTCTAAACTATATGAAATTATCCCCAAAAAGCGTATAAAATATCCGCTCATCACAACACCAAACTTAAACTGTTGCTTGTCCTCAAGCAACTAGACAAATAAAATAGAAGACTAATAGGTTGGGAAGCAATAATATCTCAGAGTTTTTGATTGAAGCTCAGATTCTAATTAGATGAGCGGGACTAGTAGCTTTTTGCTTCTGAACAGTTTTGGCATCTCACTTTATCCATTGAAGCTCAGAGTGATTGGCATCTATAGGAACTCAGAATTCAGATAGTGTTATTGATTCTCTTAGTTCAGTGTGATGATTCTTGAACACAGCTTCTTTATGAGTCTTGGCCTTGGCCCTAAGCACTTTGTTTTCCAGTATTACTACCGGATACATAAATGCCACAGACACATAATTGGGTGAACCTTTTCAGATTGTGACTCAGCTTTGCTAAAGTCCCCAATTAGAGGTGTCCAGAGTTCTTAAGCACACTCTTCTTTTTGCTTTGGACCTTGACTTTAACCGCTCAGTCTCAAGTTTTCACTTGACACCTTCACGCCACAAGCACATGGTTAGGGACAGCTTGGTTTAGCCGCTTAGACCAGGATTTCAGTCCTTTAGGCCCTCCTATCCACTGATGCTCAAAGCCTTGGGATCCTTTTTAATTGCCCTTGCCTTTTGGTTTTAAGGGTTATTGGCTTTTTCTGCTTGCTTTTTTTTTTTTTTCTGCAAGCTTTGTTCTTTGCTGCTTTTTCTTGCTTCAAGAATCATTTTTATGATTTTTCAGATTATCAATAACATGTCTCATGTTCATCATTCTTTCAAGAGCCAACATATTTAACAGTCTTAAACAACAAATTCAAAAGACATATGCACTGTTCAAGCATTCATTCAGAAGACAGAAAGCATTGCCACCACATTTAACCAATTAGAATTTATTTTATTTAAACTCGAAATTTTATTGCTTCTTATTCAAAAGATCTACTATTTTATTCATGTTTGCTGATGATGAGAAAAATAAACTATAGCTTAATTGGAGATAAAATCAAAATAGATACTAATTACTACTATATGACGTCTAAGGTAAACTTTTTATAAGGACACTGTCACAGAGTTAAGGCAGAAATTGGAAATTAACAACCTTTATCTGGGGGTATGGGGGTTCCTCTGATCCTTGGGAGGCTTGGTATCACAGAAGATTTTTGGCGCTTCAGTTCCCTTAAGTCACGTCCCTGCTCCTCTTGTTCTTTAAGCATATGGGTTAGCATTTGACTATGTTCCTTCTGTTGTTTTATTATTTGCTCCATAGCTTCCTGTATCTTGGTGACAGACGTCTCAAGATGTTCCCAATATTCTGCTTGAGGAATCTCTAGAAGGAATTCCTGTGCTCTTTTCTTTATAGGATCCTCCTGTGCTTGTTGTCTCTCCATTGATGCTTTGGTGATTGGCCTTTCAATTAGGATATATTCAGTTATTCCCATCTTGACTCCAGCATCCTTGCAGAGCAGAGAAATCACGCTTGGATAAGCCAACCTGGCCTCTCTTGAATTTTTGTTAGCAATCTTATAGAGCTCTGTTGAAATCAGCTGATGAACCTCCACTTCCTTTCCCATCATGATGCAATGAATCATTACTGCTCTTTTAACTGTGACTTCAGAACGGTTGCTGGTGGGCAACAGAGAACGCCCAATGAAGTCCAGCCATCCTCTGGCAACTGGTTTGAGATCCTCCCTCTAGAGTTGATTTGGGACGCCCTTTGTGTTGGTGGTCCACCTGGCTCCAGGAATACAGATGTCCTCTCCAATTTTATTCAGGCCAATGTCTGCTCTCATCATCCTCCTGTTGAAGGAGTCTGGATCATCCTTTAGCTGAGGTAGTTTTAGTATCTCTCTGATCTTGTCAGGGGTGGTATGAACAATCTTTCCCCTGACCATGGTCCAAAATTCGTAGCAGGCTGTTCCAGATAGTCTTTGCTTGTCAGTCTGCCACATATTAGCATAGAACTCCTGGACCATGTTCCTTCCTACTTTCGTTTCAGGATTAGCTAGGACTTCCCAGTTCCTGATTCGAATTTGCTCCTGGATCTCCGGATATTCATCTTCTTTCAGATCGAATCTAACTTCCAGGATCACTGATCTCAGACCCATTACTTTAAGATAATGGTCTGAATGTTCTTTAGATAAGAACTTCCCTTGATTCCAAAGTGGTTTTGGAACGCTTTCTTTCTTGTCTCTAGGAGTGTATTGTTTCCCTTTGGGAGCCATGATCTTAGTGATTTTGGAAAAACACACCAAACTTAGAGGTTTGCTTGTCCTCAAGCAAAAGAAAAGAAAGGAGAGGGATAGAAGGAGATTGAGTAGCACTTGTTGATGAAGGGGGGGGGAGGCCGAACCCAATTTAAAGGGGGGGAGGGGTGGATTTTCGAAAAATTGGAGGAGATAAGATAAAAAGATTGAGTTGAAAAAGATAAGATAGAAGATATAGTTTAATTTTGAAAAGATAGGATAGTTTTTTTTTTTTTTTTTTGAAAAAGATAATTCTGGATTTTGAAAAAGATAATATGAAAAAGATATTGAAAAAGATATGGATTAGTTGAAAAGATTTTTGAGTGAAAAAGATAGATTTTGAAAAAGATAGATTTTTTCAGAAAAGATTTTGAAAAGAGTTGGATTGAATTTGAAAAAATGGATTTTTAAAAATTAAGGATTTTAGAAATCAGGGTTCTTGATATATTCATGTAAAAATCATGCATTGAAGCATTCAAATTTAAAATTAAATTGGAAATTCGTGTGGAATCACTGGAAATGGCTCCTCCCTGTCCTCCTGGCGTTTGAACGCCCAAACACTGCCTGTTTTGGGCGTTCAACGCCCAAATG
The DNA here is from genome assembly GCF_059453495.1 of Arachis ipaensis. Lineage (NCBI taxonomy): Eukaryota > Viridiplantae > Streptophyta > Magnoliopsida > Fabales > Fabaceae > Arachis > Arachis ipaensis. The sequence continues at coordinate 74,900,669 of NC_142438.1, forward strand.
CTGATCTCCTGGGCATTCAGCGCCCAGTTGCTGCCATTACTGGCGTTCAACGCCCAGTGGGTGGCCATTCCTGGCGCTGAACGCCCAAATGCTGCCATTACTGGCGTTCAGCGCCCAGTGGATGCCCATTTTGGGCGCTGAACGCCCAAAATGCTCCTTTACTGGCGTTTTCTTGCCATTGAGCTCTTTTACTCTGTTTTGTGTGCCGAGGTCTTCTGTAAATGATTATTTACCTTGTTGTCAATGAACTATATATAAAATATAAAGATAGAAATAGGGCAAAATGCTTGGAGGATTGTTGCCCCATGGCTGGGTTGCCTCCCAGCAAGCGCTTCTTTATTGTCTTTAGCTGGACCTTGCTGAGCTTTTAATCTAGCTTCAGCCTTGAGCATTCTTGCTCAGTGTTGCCTTCAAGATAATGCTTGATTCTCTGTCCATTGACAATGAACTTCTTATCAGAATCAATATCTTGAAGCTCCACATAACCATATGGTGACACACTTGTAATCACGTATGGTCCCCTCCACCGGGATTTCAGTTTCCCAGGGAATAGCCTGAGTCTAGAGTTAAACAACAGGACCTTCTGTCCTGGTTCAAAGATTCTAGATGACAGCTTTCTGTCATGCCATTTTTTTTATTTTTCTTTATAAAGCTTGGCATTTTCGAAAGCTGTGAATCTGAATTCCTCTAGCTCATTTAGCTGGAGCAATCGTTTTTCTCCTGCTAATTTGGCATCTAAGTTTAGGAATCTGGTTGCCCAATAGGCCTTATGTTCCAGTTCCACGGGCAAGTGGCATGCCTTACCATACACGAGTTGGTATGGAGAGGTCCCTATAGGGGTCTTGAATGCTGTTCTGTAAGCCCACAGAGCATCATCCAAGCTCCTTGCCCAATCCTTTCTACGGGTATTTACTGTCCGTTCCAGGATTCTCTTTAATTCTCTGTTAGAGACTTTAGCTTGCCCGTTGGTTTGTGGATGATATGGAGTGGCCACTTTGTGGCGAATTCCATACCGAACCATGGCAGAGTAAAGCTGTTTATTGCAGAAGTGAGTGCCCCCATCGCTGATTAACACTCTAGGGACACCGAACCTGCTAAAGATATGTTTCTGGAGGAATTTCAGCACTGTTTTAGTATCATTGGAGGGTGTGGCGATAGCCTCAACCCATTTTGATACATAGTCAACTGCCACCAGAATATAAGTGTTTGAGTATGATGGTGGGAAAGGTCCCATGAAGTCAATTCCCCATACATCAAACAACTCTATTTCCAAGATTCCTTGTTGAGGCATGGCGTAACCATGAGGCAGATTACCATCTCTTTGGCAACTGTCACAATTACGTACAAACTCTCGGGAATCTTTATAGAGTGTGGGCCAATAGAAGCCACATTGGAGGACCTTGGTGGCTGTTCGCTCACCTCCGAAATGGCCTCCATATTGAGATCCATGGCAATGCCATAGGATTCTCTGTGCTTCCTCTCTGGGGACACACCTACGGATAATTCCGTCTGCACATCTCTTAAAGAGATAGGGCTCATCCCACAAGTAGTACTTTGCATCAGTAATTAGTTTCTTTTTTTGTATTCTATTGTACTCCTTGGGTATGAACCTTGCAGCTTTATAGTTTGCAATATCGGCAAACCATGGTGCTTCCTGAATGGCAAATAGATGCTCATCAGGGAACGTCTCAGAGATCTCAAGGAAGGGGAGGGACGTCCCTTCCACTGGCTCTATCCGGGACAGATGATCAGCCACTTGGTTCTCTGTCCCTTTTCTGTCTCTTATTTCTATATCAAACTCTTGCAGAAGCAATACCCATCTGATGAGCCTGGGTTTTGAATCCTGCTTTGTGAGTAGATATTTAAGAGCAGCATGGTCAGTATACACAATCACTTTTGATCCTACTAAGTATGATCTGAACTTGTCAATGGCGTAAACCACTGCAAGTAGTTCTTTTTCTGTGGTTGTGTAATTTTTCTGGGCATCATTTAGAACGCGACTGGCATAATAAATGACATGCAGAAGCTTGTCATGCCTCTGTCCCAATACTGCACCAATGGCATGATCACTGGCATCACACATTAACTCAAATGGCAATGTCCAGTCTGGTGCAGAAATCACTGGTGCTGTGACCAGCTTAGCTTTCAGCGTTTCAAACGCCTGCAGGCATGCTGTGTCAAACACAAATGGCGTGTCAGCAGCTAGCAGATTGCTTAGAGGTTTTGCGATTTTTGAAAAATCCTTTATAAACCTCCTATAGAATCCTGCATGCCCCAGAAAGCTTCTGATTGCCTTAACATTGGCAGGTGGTGGTAATTTTTCAATTACCTCTATTTTTGCTTGGTCCACCTCTATTCCCTTGTTTGAGATTTTATGCCCAAGAACAATTCCTTCAGTCACCATGAAGTGACACTTTTCCCAGTTTAAAACTAGGTTGGTTTCTTGGCATCTTTTCAGAACAAGTTTCAGGTGATCAAGACAGGAGCTGAATGAGTCTCCATATACTGAGAAGTCATCCATGAAGACTTCCAGAAATTTTTCCACCATATCAGAGAAAATAGAGAGCATGCATCTCTGGAAGGTTGCAGGTGCATTGCATAGCCCAAAGGGCATCCTTCTATAAGCAAACACTCCGGATGGACATGTGAATGCTGTTTTCTCTTGATCCTGGGGGTCTACTGCAATCTGGTTATAGCCTGAGTAGCCATCCAAAAAGCAGTAATAATCATGACCTGCTAGTCTCTCTAGCATCTGGTCTATGAATGGTAAAGGAAAATGATCCTTTCTGGTGGCTGTATTGAGCCTTCTGTAGTCAATACACATGCGCCACCCTGTAACTGTTCTTGTAGGAACCAGTTCATTTTTTTCATTATGAATCACTGTCATGCCTCCTTTTTTTGGGACGACTTGAACAGGGCTCACCCAGGGGCTATCAGAAATGGGATAAATAATCCCAGCCTCTAGTAATTTGGTGACCTCTTTCTGCACCACTTCCTTCATGGCTGGATTTAGCCGCCTCTGTGGTTGAACCACTGGTTTGGCATTATCCTCCAATAGGATTTTGTGCATGCATCTAGCTGGGCTTATGCCCTTAAGGTCACCTATGGACCACCCAAGAGCTGTCTTGTGTGTCCTTAGCACTTGAATAAGTGCTTCCTCTTCCTGTGAATTTAAAGCAGAGTTTATGATCACTGGAAAAGTGTCACCTTCTCCTAGAAATGCATATTTCAAGGATGGTGGCAGTGGCTTGAGCTCTGGTTTAGGAGGTTTTTCCTCTTTCAGAAGAAAGTTCAGAGGCTCTTTCATGTCCTCTGAATCCTCCAAATCAGGCTGAACATCTTTAAAGATGTTTTCCAACTCTGATTCGAGACTCTCAGCCATGTTGATCTCTTCTACCAAAGAGTCAATAAGGTCAACTTTCATGCAGTCTGTTGATGTGTCTGGATGCTGCATGGCTTTGACAGCGTTCAACTTGAACTCGTCATCGTTGACTCTCAGGGTTATTTCCCCCTGCTGGACGTCAATGAGGGATCGTCCAGTTGCTAGGAAGGGTCTTCCTAGAATGAGAGTAGCACTCTTGTGCTCCTCCATTTCCAGCACAACAAAGTCAGTGGGAAAGGCGAATGGCCCAACTCTGACAATCATGTCCTCAATCACGCCTGATGGGTATTTAGTGGAACCATCAGCAAGTTGGAGACATATTCGGGTTGGTTTAACTTCTTCAGTTAAGCCAAGCTTCCTGATAGTGGATGCAGGTATCAGGTTGATGCTTGCCCCAAGATTGCATAAAGCTGTCTTGGTGCAATCACCTTCTAATATGCATGGTATCAGAAAGCTCCCAGGGTCTTTAAGCTTTTCAGGAAAGCTTTTCAGAATGACTGCACTGCATTCTTCAGTGAGGAGAACTCTTTCTGTTTCTCTCCACTCCTTTTTATGACTCAAGATCTCTTTCATGAACTTGGCATAAGAAGGTATTTTCTCAAGTGCCTCTGCAAATGGAATCTTTATTTCAAGAGTCCTCAGATAATCTGCAAAGCGAGCAAATTGCTTATCCTGCTCCTCTTTCCGGAGTTTTTGAGGATAAGGTATCTTGGCTTTATATTCCTCAACCTTAGTGGTTAAAGAAGCCTTTTTAGAGGGGTTGTTATCAGCACTTATGTGTGTCTGATCCCTCACTGGCAATTGCATACCAAAGTTAGAAGTTGGAGTGACGTTAGACGCCAACTCACTGTCTGTTCCTGGCGCCTGAACGCCAGAAATGTGCCCCTGTTGGGCGTTCAGCGCTGGATTCTGCCCCATTTGGGCGTTCAACGCCAGATTCTTGCCCATTTCTGGCGTTGAACGCCAATCCTGCCTTGTTTCTGGCGCTGAACGCCAGTTTTGGGCATGGTCTGGGCGTTCAGCGCCAGCCTTCCACCTATTTTCTGGCGTTTTAGTGCCAGAATTATTTTTCCCTGGGCTCTTACTGTCCTCAGGGGAATCTTTGGTGGGTTGCTCATTTCTTGAATTTTTGATGCCTTGAGGTGGGGTATTTAATGTTTTCCCACTTCTTAATTGAACTGCTTAGCATTCTTCTGCTATTTGCTTTGATAGCTGCTGCTTTGTTTGCTTAAACTGTTCTTCCATATGCATATTAGCTATCCTTGTCTCCTGTAACCTGTCTTTGAATTCAGCTAGCTGCTTTGTTAGAAAATCTAATTGCTGATTGAATTCAGCAGCTTGTTTTATAGTACTGAATTCAGCAGTTACTGTTTTAACCTCTTCATTCATGGAAGGGTTGCTGCTTAGATACAGATGCTGATTCCTGGCAACTGTATCAATGAGCTCTTGAGCTTCTTCAATTGTCTTTCTCATATGGATAGATCCACCAGCTGAGTAATCTAAAGACATCTGAGCTCCTTCTGCAAGCCCATAGTAGAAGATGTCTAACTGAACCCACTCTGAAAACATTTCAGAGGGGCATTTTCGTAGCATCTCTCTGTATCTCTCCCAGGCATCATAAAGAGATTCATTATCTCCTTGTTTAAAGCCTTGGATGTCCAGCCTTAGCTGTGTCATCCTTTTTGGAGGGAAATATTGATTTAGGAATTTTTCTGTCAGCTGTTTCCATGTTCTTATGCTGGCCTTAGGTTGGTTATTTAACCACCTCTTAGCTTGATCTTTTACAGCAAATGGAAACAGTAATAGTCTGTAGACGTCCTGATCTATTTCCTTATCATGTACTGTGTCAGCAATTTGTAAAAATTGTGCCAGAAACTCTGTAGGTTCTTCCTGTGGAAGACCGGAATACTGGCAACTTTGCTGCACCATGATAATGAGCTGAGGATTCAACTCAAAGCTACTAACTCCAATGGAGGGTATGCAGATGCTACTCCCATATGAAGCAGTAGAGGGGTTAGAATATGACCCCAAAGTCCTCCTGGACTGTCCATCTCCACTTATGTCCATGATGGATCTCTATGGATATAACTTGGACTGATTTATCTTTTTATTTATTTTATTTTATAAGAAGTAAATACTTAAATAAAATAAAATAACTAAAAAGAATTTGAATTTTGAAATAATAATTTTTTTTTTCGTAAAAAAAAACATTTAAAAATAATTAGTTAAAAAAAAAAACAGAAATTTTTGAAAAAAGAGGGGAGATATTTTCGAAAATTTGAGAGAGAGAGAGTTAGTTAGGTAGTTTTGAAAAAGTTAAGAAACAAACAAAAAGTTGGTTAGTTAGTTGAAACAAATTTTGAAAAGATAGGAAGTTAGAAAAGATATTTTGAAAAGATATTTTTGAATTTAGTGAGGAGAGAGAAAAACAATAAGATAGTACAAGATTTAAAATTTTTAGATCTAATGCTCCTTGTTTTCGAAAAATTTGGAGGGAAAACACCAAGGAACACCAAACTTAAAAATTTTAAGATCAAGACACAAGGAAAACTCAAGAACACTTTGAAGACTCACAAGAACATAAGAACATGAAGGAAGAACACCAAACTTAAAAAATTTTTTTTTGAAAACCAAACAAAATTTTCGAAAATCAAAGGGAAATCAACAAGAAAACACCAAACTTAAAGTTTGGCACAAGATTTAATAGAAAAAAAAATATTTTTGAAAAAGAATGTTTTGAAAAGAGTATAAAAGATTCTAACCCAATCAAATTAATGTTCTAGCCAAATGAGTTATGGGACCTTATTTTAAGAAAGATTATTTTTGAAAACACCAAACTTAAAGTTTGGCACAGGATTTAATAGAAAAATTATTTTTGAAAAAGGTTTTTTTTTAAAAAATATGATAGCCAATTATCATGAACATAAACACCACGTTCTAAATAACTGAGCTATAAATTTAAAGTGTTTTAACAAGGGATAAATAATAAAAGACTCTAAACCAAAAAAGAGAAAATTTTTCCTAATCTAAGCAACAAAATAATCCGTCAGTTGTTCAAACACGAACAATCCCCGGCAACGGCGCCAAAAACTTGGTAGCACAAATTGCGAATCACACTTTTCACAACTCGTACCACTAACCAGCAAGTGCACTGGGTCGTCCAAGTAATACCTTACGTGAGTAAGGGTCGAATCCCACAGAGATCGTTGGTTTGAAGCAATCTATGGTTATCTTGTAAATCTTAGTCAGGAAGTCAATTATGTTTATCAGTTGAATTATGAATAACCAGTAGAGCATAAATTAAAAGTTACTTGTTGTGTAGTAATGGAGAATATGTTGGAGTTTTGGAGATGCTTTGTCTTTTGAATCTCTGCTTTCCTCTGTCTTCTGATTCACGCACGCACGTCCTCCTATGGCAAGCTGTGTGTTGGTGGATCACCGTTGTCAATGGCTACCTTCCATCCTTCCAGTGAAAACTACGCTCACGCGCTCTGTCACAGCACGGCTAATCACCGGTTGGTTCTCGATCCGGTTGGAATAGGATTTACTATCCTTTTGCATCTGTCACTAACGCCCAGCCTTCAGGAGTTTGAAGCTCGTCACAGTCATTCAATCCTTGAATCCTACTCGGAATGCCACAGACAAGGCTTAGACTTTCCGGATTCTCATGAATGCCGCCATCAGTTCTAGCTTATACCACAGAGATTCTGATTAAAGAATCTAAGAGACACTCATTCAATCGGATATAGAACGGAGGTGGTTGTCAGGCACACGTTCGTGGGTTGAGGAAGGTGATGAATGTCACAGATCATCACCTTCATCACAGTTAAGTGCGAATGAACATCTTAGATAGGAACAAGCGTGTTTGAATGGAAAACAGAAATACTTGCATTAATTCATTGAGACACAGCAGAGCTCCTCACCCCCAACAATGGGGTTTAGAGACTCATGCCGTCAGAGAATACAAAGTTTAGATCTGAAATGTCATGAGATACAAAATAAGTCTCTAAAAGTTGTTTAAATACTAAACTAGTAGCCTAGGGTTACAAAATATGAGTGGACTATGATGGATGATGCAGAGACCCACTTCTGGGGCCCACTTGGTGTGCTGGGGCCCACTTGGTGTGTGCTGGGGCTGAGATTTCGTGCAGAGGCCATTTGTGGAGTTGAACGCCAGTTTTTGTGCCAGTTTGGGCGTTCAACTCCAGTTTTTGATCCTTTTCTGGCGCTGGACGCCAGAATTGGGCAGAAGGCTGGCGTTGAACGCCAGTTTACGTCGTCAATTCTTGTGCAAAGTATGAACTATTATATATTGCTGGAAAGCCCTGGATGTCTACTTTCCAACGCAATTGGAAGCACGCCATTTCGAGTTCTGTAGGTCCAGAAAATCCACTTTGAGTGCAGGGAGGTCAGAATCCAACAGCATCAGCAGTCCTTTTTCAGCCTGAATCAGATTTTTGCTCAGCTCCTTCAATTTCAGCCAGAAAAATACCTGAAATTACAGAAAAACACACAACTCATAGTAAAGTCCAGAAATATGAATTTTTCCTAAAAACTACTAGAAATAGACTAAAAACTAACTAAAACACACTCTAAACTATATGAAATTATCCCCAAAAAGCGTATAAAATATCCGCTCATCACCTTCTTTTCAAAGAACTTTCATGTGATGCATTTTTGAAGTATTGAGTGCAAACAAGTGTGAAAAGTATAGTGTTGTGAATAATCAAGCATCTTAATTATTGAATTACAGAAAAACTATACTATGAGACAAGCAGGGGTATTATATCACTTTCAATCGTAGCAGTATCTGATATAAAACAATCACTGAACAATACAACCTTTTGGAGTTCGCTTGCTTTCCTTCTTCTCATCATCATCATTGCTGGCCTTCACATTTATCTTTCATCTCCTTGGTTGATGATGCTTAATCCTTCCAAAAGCTTGTATGACACTCTGCAATGATATTGAAAGTTGCTTGTTCCCAAAGCACTTGAAAAATGGTTAGCATGCATGATTTATTTGTGGGCTTTTGAACTTACTTTGGTGTGGGAACACCAAACTTAGTACCTTGCCAATGGTCCTTGTGCATCAGATTAACCATGTGTAAAACTCTTTTTTTTTTCAAAATTGACAAAACTGGAAACTTAGGAAACGGCAGCACAGTTGACCAGTTTATCTAAATGCTTGAAGCTAGCATTATGCAGAAAGTGAGAATGTGTTTTATGATGGGATTTTGGTGGAACACCAAACTTAGAATTCTTCATTCTTCCTTATACTGTTTTGGTGTGCAATACCAAACTTAGCTTCTTGCAATATAGATAAAACTAATTAACCTTTTTATTAAAATAGCTATGAAAAGAAAACTACCTCAGGTTGGGTTGCCTCCCAACAAGCGCTCTTTTATTGTCATTAGCTTGACATCCTTCATCCTCTGATCATGGAAGTTGAGGCTTCTATTGCCTTTGGTTTCCTCCTAAGTGAAGTTTTGCTTTGTGATGCTCATCCTGGATGATTGATTCTTTTCCTTCAGCCCTCTTCTCACCCATTTCTGCGAGGTTCTTAGCCAGTTGTTGCATTTGCCTCTTAATTCTTCTGAGTGAGGTTTCCTGGTTCTGTGTTATCTCCTCTTGGTGCTCCATCATTCTCTCTATTAAGATCTCCAAATTGGTGATCCTATGAAAGTGTTGTGAAATTTGTTGGTTGTGAGGTATCTGGGGTTGGAGGGGTGGGTAGTGTGGTGGTATGTAGTGATTGTTGTTGGTATGGTGGTGTTTTTGCAGGTTTGGGAAGTTAGGGTTGTTATAGTTGAAGTCCCTTTGTTCCTGATGCTGAGATTCCCTCATTCTTAGATAAGAATGTGGCTTCCATGGTGGAAATTGTGCATTCACTGTGGCAGAATGTAGAAAATCAATTTGTCTAGCTATTGACTCCAATTATTGTTGAGTTTGCTGGTATAGCTGTTTGTTTTGATTCATGATTGCCCTCACTCCTTCAAGATTCATTACTTCCTTTTCTGAAATTGCATTCCGTGGTGTCTCAAATGAGTGTTGGTTATTGGCTCTTTTGTCTTTGAACTCTGCAGTTCCTTGGATGTTTGCTGTTGCGTTGAGTAGGCCATCTGAGAAGTAATCCACCGCTCTTTTTGTTTCTGGGGTTAATCCTTCATAGAACGCTTGGAAACCCACTTTGTCACTTGCTTTCTTGTATCTTTCCCATGCTTTGAACAATGGTTCTTCCTCTCCTTGTATGAAAGGATGTATTCCCTCTTTCATCTTGATGTTTTGTTGGGATGAGGAGAATTTGGCTAGAAACTTGGCAACCAAATCATCCCAACTAGTGATACTTCCTTGGGGAAAGGTTTCAAGCCATTGTGCCGCTTCATCCTTTAGTGAGAAAGGAAATAACAAGAGCTTATAGGTATCATGATTTATACTATCGAGATTGACAGCACCACAAGTCCTCAGAAAAAGGGATAGGTGCTGTTTAGGATCCTCCAATGGATTTCCACCATAGGAACAATTGTTCTTGATTAGTGTAATGAGTTGCGGCTTCATGTTGTGGTGTTCTTCTTTCTCAGAAACTCCTTCTTCAATGATATCCTTCCCTCTGGCCTCTCTTCTTTCTTGTGACATATAAATCAACAAACGGAACACACAGTGGTATTCTTGAAAATTGAGTGTAGTCAGTTGAGACAAAACTTCAAACAGTTAGTGTGTTAGTCAAAAATTTGAGAAACAGAAAATAAAAATGCTAGATCTAGATCACCCCTCACTTAATCATTGTCAATCTAATCAATCCCCGGCAACGGCGCCAAAAACTTGATGTGCGGAAAACGATCCGACACAAAACTCACCGGCAAGTGCACCGGGTCGCATCAAGTAATAATAACTCACGGGAGTGAGGTCGATCCCACAGGGATTGAAGGATTGAGCAATTTTAGTTTAGTGGTTGATTTAGTCAAGCGAATCAAGATTTGGTTGAGAGATTTGTGATTTGCAGAATTTAAATTGCATGGAAAATAAAGGGGATGGGTAATTTGCATGAAATTAAAGAGAAATGAAATGTAAAATGCTAAATCTTAAAGAGCAAGAAATTAAATGGTAGAAACTTAGAACGCAAGAAATGTAAATTGCAGAATCTTAAAGTGCAAGAAATGTAAATGGCTTGAATTGTAAAGGGAATTGGGAATTGGATTTGCAGAAATTAAACAAGGAAGAGTAAAATCCAACACACAGAAGAGTAGAAGATGCCTTGGGTTGAATCGGATCTAAAACAGAAATATAAAGGAGCTTGAAAAGCAGTAAACAGAGAAATTGAGAATGAGAATCCAGATCTCAGGACTCAAGAGACTATATAACCAAGTCTAGATCTCAATGCCTTCCTAGATCCAACAAGAACAATTGCAAAGGAAATGTAAATTGCAGAGAAAGTAGAAGAAGAAGCAATTAACAGAAACTGAAATTCAATGATGCGGAAAATTAAACAAGATCCCAAGGTGAGATTGAAACAGAATTTCTTCAATTCTCCACCCAAGATCCGAAGCAAGAAAAGTAAAGAGTATTCAAGCAAGAACAAAGAAGAAGAGAGATCAATTCTCCTCCCCAAAATTCTCCTAAATTAAAACAACAATGCCAAAATGTAAAGGTGAGCTCTCTACAAAACTACCAATTCAAAACCGAAAAGAAAAGCTCTCTGAAAACTCTCTATGAAAACTAAAGGAAAAGCTCCCTCAAAAACTTAAATCCTAAGCTATTTATACACTTTCTCCAAATGGTCTTCAAGCTTTGAATTGGGCCTTTGCTCTTGATGGAATTGGGTTGATAGAGGCCTTGGTTGATTGCTCTTAGAGTTGGAGAGAAAACCGAAGTGAACCGGGTTGGGAATTATAAAAGCTTGAGTAAAAGTTTGAGTAAAAGTTTGAGGCAAACTTTTACTCAAACTTTTTACACCAGCTGCCCCATTCTTGCTGCTACCAACGTTTGAGCTAAAGTTTGGGGTCAAACTTTTGCTCAAACGTTGGCCCCCTTATGCACACTCATGGCGCCAACGTTGCCAAAAAGTTTGAGGCAAACGTTGGCGCAAACTTTTTGTCTCCAGGGTGTTGATTTGTGATGCCAACGTTTGCCAAAAAGTTTGAGGCAAACGTTAGCGCAAGCTTTTTTCCCAAAAGTTTGAGCTAAAGTTTGAGGTAAACTTTTGCTCAAGCTTTTTGTTCCCTGGGGTGTTTTCACTTATTCCGAAAGTTTGAGCTAAAGTTTGAGGCAAACTTTTGCTCAAACTTTTTGTTCTCTCTTGCTCCTAGCCATTCCTTCTTGCTTCAACCTTTCTCCAAGCTTTCTTCACCTATCATTAATCAACCAAACACATCAAAGCTATGCTCAAAATCATGAGATTGTCATTCTTTCATAATATGTGGCAATTATAGCATAAATCCTCATGAAATTGCATTAATTTATCTATGGTTGATTAAATCAAAGGAAACATGAAAATCTACCCAATTGGCTTGCTTGTGGCTCAAGAAAGTGCATAATTCAATTGAAAACAAAAGAAAAAGGCTAGTGAAACTAGGCTAAGATGACTTGTCATCACTTTCAACATCTCCTAAATCTTCGACCACTTCTTCCTTTTCTTCAATAACTATAGGCTCCTCCAATTGTTCTAATGCAAAATAACATCCCTCATTTCCCACCGGAGTTTTCAATCTCTCCTTCATGCCATGATCTTCAATGGATTCTTCACATGTGGCTATGGAAGTACCTTGAGTGTTCAAGCATTGGTAGACTAAAGTGTACATTACCTTAGTCGAATTAGTCACAAACTCTAGGGTGTTCCTTTGCATATCCGCTTGGCTTTGAAGTAGCAAGGTGAGAGAGTCATCTATTGGGGCTTGGGATGGATAAGAGGGTTCATTATTTTGGAGAGAGGGTTCATAGTAGGAAGGTGGTTCTTCTTGGTAAGGGTATAGAGATGTTGTGCATTGAGGTGGTTCTTGGTAATAATCTTGATAGGGTTGTGGTGGCTCTAAAGATTCTTGTTCATAATGGTCATAAGAATATGGTATAGGTGATTGGTCATATGGTGGATATGGATCATAGGAAGGTGCTTGGTAATGAGAGGCTTGTGAGAATGGTTGAGGTTCATGTTGAGAATGAGATTCATAGGCATATGATGGTGGTGATTGATTGTCATAAAAAGATTCGCCATAGCCATTGAATTGACACGCACTAGGATGGGAATTATACCTATAAGTGTCCGGAGGTTGTTGCCCATAGGAGTGATCAATCCCTTGAGGCTCCTCCCATCTTTGTTGGTTCCATCCATAATGAGTGTCATCATTGAAGTTCAAATTTCCTACAACACAATTAGAACTAAACTCATAGCCAAAGTGAGAATTGATAGTGGAAAAAAAATAAATCTAATAAAAACTAAAAACAAGCAAAATATAAACCTATTCACACTATTCACATAAATACAATAACCAATAACACAACACCATTGCAAATCCCTGGCAACGACGCCATTCTGATGAGAAGACTTTTGTGTGGCTTAGAATTTCACAAATGAAATCTCGTTGCAAGTATAGTTTCTAAACCAACAAGTAATCCTTTCATACAAAAATTTGTTTGTCACTAGTACAAACCCCTAAGTTTATAAACTGAAGTATTGAACCTCGGGTCGTTCTCCCTAGGAATCACAATAAAGTGTCTTGTTATTGGTTATGAGTCATGTTTGGGGTTTTTGGGATAAGAGACATGAAACGTAAATGGCAATGAAAATAAACTAACAACTAGAAAAGCTCTTGGCAAGATATGAGAACTAGAAGTCCTATCCTAGTTATCCTCCTCAATTGTGATCATAAATTGTCCATTGCTACCACTTAATTAACCTCTAATCATGGAGGAAAGTCAAGTGGATGAATCAACTTGATTCCACAAGTCCTAGCCAACTCCCAAGGGAAAGACTAGCTTTAGTGGTATCCAAATCAATTAGCAACTTCTAATTATCAATCAACAAAGGAATTAGATAACTCAAGCATCACTAATTACTCTACCAAAGCCAAGAGGTACAAAATCTACACTAAAGTCCAACCAAGCATTTCATCAAACACTTGGAAGGCAAAAAAAGGAAAGCAAGGTAAATTGATAACAACAATGAAATCTAACAACTACTTATTGCAAAGAATTAATAACAACAATCAAAAGAAAACAAGATCTACATGAAATACCTCAAATTGCATTAAAAGAAAATATGATGAATAAGAGTAGATCTACAAACAAAATAGAAGAAAGTAATGACAACAATAGAAAAATGATTAATGTAACAACATAGAATTGAGAGGTAGAAGAAGAAGGAAGCATGAATTGAAACCTAGATCTACATTATTGAACTAAACCTAATCCGAATTCTAATCCTAGAGAGAAGTGAGAGCTTCTCTCTCTAAAACTAAAACTAAAACTAGCCTAATGTGTGTTATGATTCAATATGATCATTCCCCTTCACTCCTTGGTCCTTTTGAGTGTTTTGGCGCCAAAGTTGGCTCGGATTGGGCCCCACAGGCTTTGAGAATTCGCTAGCCATGTTTTCATTAAAAAATCATAAATCATCACCGACGCGTACGTGCACAGCACGCGTACGCGTCCATGGGTGATTTTGTAAGGTGCGCGTAAGCGCCTGGCGCGCGCGGGCGTCCATGGCCGAGTTCAACTCTTTGGCTTTTCACGATCTTCTCTACTTGCATGCTTCCTTCCTTGCCCCCCTTGATTCATTCCTAGCCTTTTTCAACTTGAGATTACTAACAAACACATCAAGGCATCTTATGGAATCAAGGAGAAGTTAAAGTTATCTAATCAAAGACCAAAAAGGATACTTTTTACACTTAGGCACAAATAAGGGAGAGATCACAAAATCGTGCTAAATCAATGGCTAAATATGAGAAAAGGTTAGCAAAATACTCTAAATCCAATACAAGATAAACCCTAGAAATGGGGTTTATCTGTCTGTCTGAATTGTCCAAGATGTCATTGGATCACTCTGCTGGTGGATCTCTTCATCTGAAAAAGACGCCTGCAGAAGCCCAGGAACTCATTGAAGTGGTTGCAAATAACCAGTTCATGTACACTTTTGAAAGGAATCCTGTGAATAATGGGACAACTTAGAAGAAAGGAGTTCTTGAGATTGATACTCTGAATGCCATATTGGATCAGAATAAAATATTGACTCAGCAAGTCAATATGATTTCTCAGAGTCTGTCTGAAATGCAAGCTGCATCAGGCAGTACTAAGAAAACTTCCTCTTAAGAAGAAGCTTATGATCCTGAGAGTCCTGGAATGGAAGAGGTGAATTACATGGGAGAATCCTATGGAAACACCTATAATCCTTTATGGAGGAATCACCCAAATTTCTCATGGAAGGATCAACAGAAGCCGAATTAAGGCTTCAATAATAATGGTAGGAGTGCACGGTTTGGCAATAACAAACTTTTCCATCATCTTCTCAGCAACAGACAGAGAATTCTAAGCAGAGCCACTCTTACTTAGCAACTGTAGTCTCTGATCTATCTAAGACCACTCTCAGTTTCATGACTGAAGCAAGGTCCTCCATTAGAAATTTGGAGGTACAAGTGGGTCAGCTGAGTAAAAAAGTTACTAAACTCCCTCCTAGTACTCTCCCAAGCAATACAGAAGAGAATCCAAAGAGAGAGTGCAAGGCCATCTACACGTCCAACATGGCCGAACCTGTAGAGGAGGGAAAAGAAGTGATTTCCAGTGAGGAAGACCTCAATGGACGTCCGCTGGCCTCCAAGGAGGAGTACCTAATAAGGAACCAAAGGAATCTGAGGTTCATATAGAGACCATAGAGATTCCACTTAACTTACTGTTGTCATTCAAGAGCTCTGATGAGTATTTTTCCTCTGAAGAGGATGAAGATATTGTTGAAGAGAAAGTTGCTCAGTATCTAGGAGCAATCATGAAGCTGAATGCCAAGTTATTTGGTAATGAGACTTGGGAGGATGAACCCCCATTGCTCATCAATGAACTAAATGATCTGGTTCAATTGAAATTACCTCAGAATAAACAGGATCCTGGAAAGTTCTTAATACCTTGTACCATAGGCACCATAACCTTTAAGAAGGCTCTGTGTGACCTGGGGTTAGGGATAAACCTCATGCCCCTCTATGTAATAGAGAAACTAGGGATCTTTAAGGTGCAAGCTGCAAAAATCTCACTAGAGATGGCAGACAACTCAAGGAAACAGGCTTATGGACTTGTAGAGGATGTCTTGGTGAAGGTTAAAGGCCTGTACATCCCTGCTGATTTCATAATCCTAGACACTAGGAAGGATGAGGATGAATCCATCATCCTTGAAAGACCCTTCCTAGCCACAGCAAGAGCTATGATTGATGTGGACAGAGGAGAGTTAGTCCTTCAATTGAATGAGGACTACCTTGTGTTTAAGGCTCAAGGATCTTCTTCTGTAACCATGGAGAGGAAGCATGAAAAGCTTCTCTCAATACAAAGTCAAACAGAGCCCCCACACTCAACTTCTAAGTTTGGTGTTGGGAGGCCATCAACAAGCTCTGAGTCTCTGTGAAGCTCTCCAAGAGCTCACTATCAAGCTATTGACATTAAAGAAGTGCTTATTGGGAGGCAACCCAATGTTATTTAATTATATTTATTTATTTTCTATTGTTATTTTATGTTTTCTTTAGGTTGATGATCATGTGAAGTTATAAAAACAACTGCAAAATTAAAGCAAATTGAAAAATAGAATAAAAAACAGCATACCCTGCAGGACAGACTTATAGCAGAATTGGCGTTTAACGCCCAGCCTGGCAGCATTCTGGGCGTTAAATGCCAAAATGGGTAGCACTCTAGGCGTTTAACGCCAGAAAAGGCTGTCTGGCATCTGGTTGGCGTTAAACATCAGAAATGGGCAGCAGACTGGCGTTACACGCCAGGAAAGGTAGCAGAGCTGGCGTTTAACGCCAGATTTGGCACAGAATGGGTGTTTGAACGCCAGAGTAGTGTAGGGACTTAAATTCCTTGACACCTCAAGATCTGTAGACCCCATAGGATTCCCACCTCTTCTTCTATCCTCTTCACACCTTTCCATAACACTCTTCCCTATACACCCTTGACTAATCACCTCAATACCTCTTCCCCAAACACCATTCACCTATCAAATCTTACCCTGTTCTCTATAATCTCTTCACCACTCACATCCATCCATCATAAAACCCCACCTACCTCACCATTCAAATTCAAACAATTTCCCTTCCAAACCCACCCATTCTCACACGGCGACCATCTCTCACTTACCCTATAAATACCCCTCCTCACTACCTTCAATTTCACACACAATACACACTACTACCCCCCTTGGCTGAATCCTTCACTACCCTGCATCTCCTCCATTTTTTCTTCTTCTACTCCTTTCTTTCTTCTTTTGTTCGAGGACGAGCAAACACTTTAAGTTTGGTTGGGAAAAGCTAAGCTTTTTATTTTTCCATAACCACTAATGGCACCTAAGGCCAGAGAAGCCTCTAGAAAGAGGAAGGGGAAGGCAATTGCTTCCACCTTCGAGTCATGAGAGATGGAGAGATTCATCTCAAAGGCCCATCAAGACCACTTCTTTGAAGTTGTGGCCAAGAAAAAGGTCATCCCCGAGGTCCCCTTCAAGCTCAAAAAGAGTGAATATCCGGATATCCGACATGAAGTTCGAAGAAGAGGTTGGGAAATTATCACCAACCCCATTTAACAAGTCGGGATCTTAATGGTTCAAGAGTTCTATGCTAATGCATTGATCACTAAGAACCATGACCAAAGTGTGAACCCGAACCCAAAGAATTGGCTCACAATGATTCGGGAGAACTACTTGGATTTCAGTCCAAAAAATGTGAGGCTAGCATTCAACTTGCCAATGATGCAAGGAGATCCTTACCCTTTCACTAGAAGGGTCAACTTTGATCAAAGGTTGGACCAAGTCCTCATGGACATCTGTGTGGAAGGAGCTCAATGGAAGAGAGACTCAAGAGGCAGGCCGGTTCAACTAAGAAGGCTTGACCTCAAACCCGTGGCTAGGGGATGGTTGGAGTTCATCCAACGCTCTACAATTCCTACTAGCAACTGGTCTGAAGTTACAATAGACCGGGCCATCATGATCCATAGTATCATGATTGGAGAGGAAGTAGAAGTTCATGAGATCATATCCCTAGAACTCTACAAGGGGGCGGACAAGCCCTCCACTTTGGCAAGGTTAGCCTTCCCTCATCTCATTTGTCACCTATGCAATTCAGCTGGAATTGTCATAGAGGAGGACACCCTCATTGAAGAGGATAAGCCCATCACTAAGAAGAGGATGGAGCACACAAGAAAGCCCACTCATGGACCTCAACAAGAGCATGAGGAAATTCCTCATCATGAAATCCCTGAGATGCCTCAAGGGATGCACTTTCCTACACAAAACTATTGGGAGAAAATCAACACCTCCTTAGGAGAATTGAGTTCCAACATGGGACAACTAAGGATGGAGCACCAAGAGCATTCCATCCTCCGCCATGAAATTAGAGAAGACCAAAGAGCCATGAGGGAGGAGCAACAAAGGTAAGGAAGAGACATAGAGGAGCTCAAGCACTCCATAAGATCTTCAAGAGGAAGAACTAGTCGCCATCACTAAGGTGGACCCGTTCTTTAATTTCCTTGTTCTTTACTTTCTGTTTTTTGTTTCTTATGCTTTATGTTTTGTCTATGTTTGTGTCTTTATTACATGATCATTAGTGTCTAGTGTCTATGTCTTAAAGCTATGAATGTCCTATGAATCCATCACCTTTCTTAAATGAAAAATGTTTTTAATTGCAAAAGAACTAGAAATGCATGATTTCGAATTCTATCTTGAAAATGGTTTAATTATTTTGATGTGGTGACAATACTTTTTGTTTTCTGAATGAATGCTTGAACAGTGCATATTTTTAAATTTGTTGTTTATGAATGTTAAAATTGTTGGCTCTTGAAAGAATAATGAAAAAGGAGAAATGTTATTGATAATCTGAAAAATCATAAAATTGATTCTTGAAGCAAGAAAATGCAGTGAATAGACAAATCTTGCGAAAAAAAAGTAGCAAAAAAAAAAGAGAAAAAAAAAGAAGAAAGAAAAAGAAAAAGCAAGCAGAAAAAGCCAATAGCCCTTTAAACCAAAAGGCAAGGGAAGAAAAAGGATCCAAGGCTTTGAGCATTAATGGATAGGAGGGCACAAAGGAATAAAATCCTGGCCTAAGCGGTTAAACCAAGCTGTCCCTAACCATGTGCTTGTGGCGTGAAGGTGTCAAGTGAAAAGCTTGAGACTGAGCGGTTAAAGTCGTGGTCCAAAGCAAAAAAAGAGTGTGCTTAAGAGATCTGGGCACCTCTAACTGGAGACTCTAGCAAAGCTGAGTCACAATCTGAAAAGGTTCACCTAGTTATGTGTCTGTGGCATTTATGTATCTGGTGGTAATACTGGAAAACAAAATGCTTAGGGTCACGGCCAAGACTCATAAAGTAGCTGTGTTCAAGAATCAACGTACTGAACTAAGAGAATCAATAACACTATCTGAATTCTGAGTTCCTATAGATGCCAATCATTCTGAACTTCAAAGGAGAAAGTGAGATGCCAAAACTGTTCAGAAGCAAAAAGGCTACAAGTCCCGCTCATCTAATTGAAGCTAATTTTCATTGATAAGTTTAAAATTTATTGTATATTCTCTTCTTTTTATCCTATTTTGTTTTCAGTTGCTTGGAGACAAGCAACAATTTAAGTTTGGTGTTGTGATGAGCGGATAATTTATACCCTTTTTGGCATTATTTTTACATAGTTTTTAGTATATTTTAGTTAATTTTTATTATATTTTTATTAGTTTTTATGAAAAAATTACATTTCTGGACTTTACTATGAGTTTGTGTGTTTTTCTGTGATTTCAGGTATTTTCTGGTTGAAAATGAGGGACCTGAGCAAAAATCTGATTCAGAGGCTGAAAAAGGACTGCAGATGCTGTTGGATTCTGACCTCCCTGCACTCAAAGTGGATTTTCTGGAGCTACAAAAGTCCAATTGGCGCCCTCTTAATTCCGTTGAAAAGTAGACATTCTGGGCTTTCCAGAAATATATAATAGTCTATACTTTGCCCGAGATTTGATTGCCCAAACTGGTGTTCAAAGTCAGCCTAAAACATCTTGGCGTAAAACGCCCAAACTAGCACCAGAATTGGAGTTAAACGCCCAAACTGGCACCAAAACTGGCGTTTAACTCCAGGAACAGCCTAAGCATGAAAAAGCTTCAATTCTCACCCTAATCACACACCAAGTGGGCCTCAGAAGTGGATTTCTGCACTATATGCACTTAGTTATTCATTTTTTGTAACCCTAGGTTACTAGTTTATTATAAAAACTACTTTTAGAGATTTATTTGGAGTCTTTTGACCATCTTTGGAATCATATGTAACTTTTATCATCTTTACACATTTGGGGGCTGGCCTTATGGCCATGCCTAGACCTTTCACTTATGTATTTTCTACGGTGGAGTTTCTACACCCCATAGATTAAGGTGTGGAGCTCTACTGTTCTTCATGAATTAATGCAAGTACTATTGTTTTTCCTTCAATTCACGCCTACTTCTTCTCCAAGATATACTCTTGTTCTTAATTTAGTTAACTCAAAATGAAGGGGTGACCCGTGACAATCACCCAATCTTCATTACTCGCTTAGCCAAGATCCGCATGCCTGACAACCACAAGCGGTCTACATGATGTTCAACGTAGTCATTGGACGACAGCCAGAGTATATTCTCTTGGGTCCCTAATCAACGATTCACATCGTCTCTCCTGACAATGGAGCATCTGAATCTGAGATTAGAACCTTCTTGGTATAGGCTAGAACCATTGGCAGCATTCTTGAGATCTGGAAAGTCTAAACCTTGTCTGTGGTATTCCGAGTAGGATCTGGGAAGGGATGACTGTGACGAGCTTCAAACTTGCGAATGTTGGGCGTAGTGACAGTGTGCAAAAGGACAATGGTCCTATTCCGACGCTAGCGGGAACCGACAGATGATTAGCCGTGCAGTGACAGTGCAAATGGATTTGTTTTCATCCGAGAGGATCATACAGTTTGCCATGGAAGGAGGTAACGCATGATTGGAAGAAGGCAGTAGGAAAGCAGAAGTTCAGAAGCAACAAAGCATCTCCAGACGCTTATCTGAAATTTCCACCAATGAATTACATAAGTATTTCTATCTTATTTTATATTTTATTTATATTGTAATTATCAAAACCTCATAACCATTTGAATCTGCCTGACTGAGATTTACAAGGATGACCATAGCTTGCTTCAGGCCGATAATCTCCGTGGGATCGACCCTTACTCACGTAAGGTTTATTACTTGGACGACCCAGTACAATTGCTGGTCAGCTGCACGGAGTTGTGAGAAAAGTGTGGGATCACGATTTCGCACACCACAGATCAAAAGGTAAATCTGACACTTTCAAGCCTAATTCCTCAACTTTAGCAAACGAAATAAACGAATGCGAAGCTCCAGTATCATATAATGCAACTAAGGATTTATCACCAATTAGACATATACCTCTCATCAACGGATCCACCTTAGAAGCATCTTTGGCATTCACAGCAAAGACTCGACCATGATGCTGACTCTGACCCATATTCTGATTCCTCCTACAAGTGCAATCCCTCGCAAAATGACCAGGCAAGCCACAATTGAAGCACCCACCTATACCAATCTTGCAAGAGTCATATGGATGAAAACGTCCACAACGATCACAAGCTAAATCTGAAGAACCCTTACTCTGATTTCCTCTCCCTTTGCCACGCTGAATCTGGTCATGTGTGTTCTTTCTGAAGACTCCTTGACCTTGAGGCGCATATCTTCCTCTCTTGAAGCTTTTTCCTCTCGGATGAAGGTACTTGCCACACCCCCGACTAGAGCTCCCTCCATGATGTCCTTAGATGCCGCCACGGTCTTAGCATACTCCTCCACTACTCTAGCCTTATTTACCAAGTCGGAGAAGACACGGATCTCCATAGGAGCCACAACAGTCATAATGTTGTCCTTCAAACCCCTTTGGTACTTAACGCATCTCTAGCTCTCGTAAGTCTCCGGGTCACCCTGACACACTCGAGAAAACCTACAAAGCTCTTCGAAGTTGTTAGTGTACTCGGCCACAGACATGGAACTTTGCTTCAGCTGCATTAGCTCCATCTCCTTCGCTTCCCTCGTAGACTCAGGGAAATACTTCTTATATAAAGCCATTTGGAACACCTCCCATGGAATGTCGGCATTCTGAAGATGTAGCAAACGACACTCAGCTTGCCACCAGGGCTGGGCCTCTCCCGCTAGCTGATAAGCGGCAAAATCCACATATTGATTAAGAGGAACATGTTGTGCCTGTAAAGCACACTCCATAGCCTGGAACCAGTGGTCCGCTTCAGTAGAATTTGTGGACCCTCAGAAAGTTAGCGGATGAACCTTGAGGAACATTTCCAAGGTCATCGAAACTACTCCCGTGTTATCGCCGTTTCTCTCAGAATTATCATTGGCATTTCCTCCTCCGTTCCCATTGCCATTCTCCGCCGGTTGGCCTAACCTCTGAACAGCTTGCAGAGTCACAGTAGCATTCGCTTCCATGTGGTTCGCTAAGTTAGCCATGGCCGCCATGAACTCGGCATGGTTATCAGCTGGTTGTTCATTCCTACTTTCCCATGTACGTGTTTAACCTCGCCCACGAATGGCCATGTAGGGTTCCTGTCTACACCAAACAATCAATATCAAGGTGATCAGTCTCAATATCAAGAGCCTAGTGCTTCAATTATCCCAAACATGCACTCACAAACAAGCATGCTATGCATATATCAAGTAGATAACCTAATAGCATCAAAGAAAAGACACACAGAGTATGCAATGAAGCACAATCGGTCCATCCCTCAGGCTCACAAGGACGAACCGCTCTGATACCACTAAATGTAACACCCTAATTAGCCTAAGCCATACCTCGCATCATAAAGCAAAGGTTAATCAGAGGTTACGACAGTGCTAAGCTCATACGTATAGTATATAGAAGAAATAATATAATCTAGAAGTCCGATGAAAAATATAGCTCAAAAATAGGATTTCGAAGCGCAAAGCATACTATCATAAGGCATAAGAAACAGAAGTGATATAAACAAGGTAATAGTATAATAGTGAAATATCATAAGAAAACTAGCCACGACTCGCAGAGTTTAAGCCGGCTAGCCATATACAGACCATATAGAAACCTGACAGATTTAAAATAGCTTATACAAGTTTCTCTCTCATAATACAAGCCTCTAGGCTACAAAATACAAAAGAGAGATGTATAAACAGATAACCAAAAGACTCCAAAAGAATCCAAGACCCTCTGCTCCTGTCACCATCCAAAGCAACTCACCGAGCTGGGTTGTGACCTGCATCTGAAAAACACAACAAAGATATGGTATGAGAACCGGAGGTTCTCAGAATGGTAACAGTGCCCAGTGATGTAGGATATAAGACCTCGGGACGCCAAAGGCAATCCTAAGCTCCATATCCATCACAAGATTCAAGCTTAAGGCATTATAAAACAAATAATCATAATATACCAACATTAACTTAAGTAAACCAGGTAATCTATCTTAGGGGATTTCTATTCTAACCAAACACCGCTGTCCCACAGCCTTCACCAACCTATCCTCCATAAGATCCCATCGCCACCGCCTTCCGAACCTCTTCAATCCCAGTAGAAAACGCAAGTAATATACATTGCAAGTAAAACACTAGTAGCATATAAGGCAATTAATTCAAATAGCAAGTAAGCTTGTTATTCAATTAGGCAAGCCATACAAGTAAACAAAGCATACAAACAGATAGAAAATGCATATGATGAATGCCTGCCCTACTGGCTGTGATATCATATTGTCAGTTCAACTTCCAACCCGACACATCTCCATGGAGACGTCGCCCTTCGGATTTCTCATATGGGAACCCCCGAGATATAGTGCCCGGATCACTGTCCAGGTAGCGGCGCCTGCACGCCTATAGGTCCGAAGGGATGCGAGCGGGATACTCTTGCCACAGACCTCACATCTCAACGCAAGCGGGACGAACCACCACCCTTATGCCGCCGCCGCTACCTCGACAGGTGGGATCCAACCGCCGTCCCTGCCGGGCGCACAGCGACTCATAATCTCAGTAAAAACAATATTTCAGTGCTTTTCAGAAAACATTTTCAGTATACAGAGATCCATCATCTCAATCCAAGTCCTCGACTCATCTCAACCACTTTCCCTTTAATAACTCAGTTTCCAAGGTCAAAAGTTCATCATTCCTTATCTCATATATCACTCATCCTCCACCCAACGTCAAATCATTCTTAGCATGCCAGAAACCTAGGCCTCTATTTTCTAATTTATCATAAAATCGTGTTCTAGAAACCTTATGTTACATCCCATGTTCCAATACTCAAAATTAAGCCCATAAATTTTTAAAATAGTGTTTTAGAAGCCTACAACCATGTTGGGAAGGTAGAATAGTTGAAAACCAATAAAATTTTGAGAAGCAGGACGTGTGCGGCAGCACAAGAGTCTGTGCGTGCACACACTCTTGAGAGTTTTGAAATGTGTCCGTACGCACAGGGGTGTGCGTACGCACATGTGTCAATTTTTACAAGGATCTGTGCACTCGCACAACCTGTGCCAGTGCCCCCAACAGGTTGACCTTCCCGACGTGTGCGTCCGCACAAACCTGTGCGTCTGCACAGGTTGAAGTTTTTTCCTTAGATGTGTGCGCGCACAAGCTGTACTGGCGCTGCGAACAGAACGCACTTCCCTGCTTGTGCGTGCGCACAGACGTGTGTGTCTGCACATGTTGAAATATTTTTAGGGTGTGCGTCCGCACGAGGGTGTGCGCCCGCACACATCAGAAATCATGAAATTCTACAACTTTGTAGAATTTTAGATTTTTAACACCAACTTTGAAGGATCATAACTTCCTCTACAAAATTCCAATTTTCACAAATTTTATATCGATTTAAAGAGTTTTCAAAGATCTTTAATTATAAACAAATTTCAATCAATTTCGAAAATCGAGACCAAAGTTATGATTGAGCAAAGTTCACCAAAAGCTCAACTTTACCAAACTTCACAACTTACCCAATTTATTACTATACACATTCCAACCCTTACCATACCATTCCAAACCCCCTTCTCTATCAGAATTTACCTTTTATATCATATCACAACAATCATACCACAATTTCTTTCACCTTTCATTATTCTCAACTTTATTTATCACATATACATAACATATCCACCAACCATCATCATTTCATTACCAATTCTCATCACCAACTCAACCAAGATTCATATTCATAATCAACAATACTCATGCATCTAATCCATCACATTTCAACTTCATCATGTAATCACAACGACACATCAATACATTATACCTCATCAACACAAACAATCATCAACAACATACAATTTCCAAACCTATCCTATAGGTCGCTAGACTAAGTGTCCATGAATATTATATACTACATAGAGGAAACCGAAACCATACCTTGGCTGATTCCCCTTTATGCACCCAAAGCCACAATAATCCAACTATATACATATAAATCACCTCAAATCAACCTAGGGTTCTAATTAAACATAAATTCACAAAGGTTTAGTGGCTCTTACCTTTTCCCACAGATTTACTAGCAAGAATCCAAGGCTAAGCAAGGATTAGAGCAAACCTAAACACCAAGAATCACAAAAACTCATTTAGGCACAAACCCTATAAACCTGAAATTTTGAGGAGAGAAACTGAAAGGGATTCGAGCTTTTCTTACCAGTTTCTTATATGGGTTTTGTAGTGCTCTTAACAAGGAACGCGTAGCCACTGACAGCACGCAAATCGGAGAACCATAGCTCAAGATATTAGCTAAAGAAGAAGGAGGTGAATAGTGTTTCTTCTTCCTTTCCTCCCCTTTCTCTTTTCAGCATGAGTGTCGTGTTTGTGTGTATGTATGCTGGAAATGGGTTCATTAATGAACCTTTTATATATTGGGCTTGGGCCCAACTTGGGCCCGGTCCAACCCGTTAGCGTTTTTAGCCCGTTTGACCCAACTTCGGGCCAAACCTTTAAAATTAATGCCCAGTTTTCCATTTTTAACATTTTTCTAATGTTTTTTCCGGTTTTTACTTTTTCTCATGCGGTACTGGGCAGACTTGAACCGGTTCAACCGGTACAACTGCTGGTTCGCGATTTTTCACGATTTTTTGCAAAAAGCACATTTTTTGACTCAGAAAGACCTACTGAGTCCGAAAATCACCTTTAAATCCTCAAATTCTCACTCTAACTTTTTGAAGTCTAATTTGGGCAATTAATCACTTAATTAATCGGTTTATTAGTTGCGGTTCTTATATTCTCCCCACCAAATAAGAAATTTTGCCCTCAAAATTTGAATTACATGAGAAAAGTTTGGGATAATCCTTTCGCATTTCAGACTCCAATTCCCAAGTGTGCTCTTCTACTCCTGCTCGCTCTCAAGCAACTTTAACCAATGGGACATCCTTTCCTCGCAGCTTCTTCACACTAGTGTCATCGATTCTCACTGACGTTACTTGGAAAGTTAAGTTCTCCTTCAACTCAACCGACTCAGGCTCCAACACTTGAGCCGCATTCGACGTGTACTTACGGAGCTGTGACATGTGGAATACGTCATGCAAGTTAGACAGATGAGGTGGCAAAGCGACTTGATACGCCACCGGCCCGAATCTCTTTAGAATCTCAAACGGTCCTATGTATCTTGGGTTCAACTTCTTGGTCTTGATTGCTCTTCCAATCCCAGTTGTCGGTGTAACCCTAAGGAATACGTGTTCTCCTACTTCAAACTCTAACAGTTTCCTTCTCTGATCCGCATAACTCTTTTGTCGGCTCTGAGCAGTCAAAATCCTTTCTTGTATTCTCTTAATCTTCTCAGTAGTCTCTGCTACCACATCTGGACCCAATACACTTACTTCACCAGATTCATACCAACAAAGTGGAGACTGGCACTTCCGTCCATACAAAGCCTCATACGGAAAGCAAAGATTATATGCAGCCGAAAGATTATATACGGTTCTCTGATTTGCGTGCCGTCAGCGGCTACACGTTTCTTGTGAAGAGCTCTACAAAACCCATATAAGAAACTGGTAAGAAAAGCTCAAATCCCTCTCAATTTCTCTCCTCAGAATTTTGGGTTTATAGGGTTTGTGCCTAAATGAGTTTTTGTGATTCTTGGTGTTTAGGTTTGCTCTAATCCTTGCTTAGCCTTGGATTCTTGCTAGTAAATCTATGGGAGAAGGTAAGAGCCACTAAACCTTTGTGAATTTATGTATAATTAGAACCCTAGGTTGACTTGAGGTGATTTATATATATATATAGTTGGATTATTGTGGCTTTGGGAGCTCTTAGAACTTATTTGTGCTTATTGGAGTGGAATTTAAAGCTTGGATTGTGGTTGGAAGCTTCTTTGTGCTAAGTTAAAGTTTTGGTGCATAAAGGGAATCGGCCAAGGTATGGTTTCAGTTTTCTCTATGTAGTATATAATATTCATGGACACATAGGCTAGTGACCAATAAGATAGGTGAACTAAAATGATGGTTGGTGTGCTAAAAGTTGGTGAATTGATGAATGTTGGGTTGATTGTGATAAATTTTAATGATATGACGATGTTGAATGATTATATGGATTGGAAGTTGGTTCCTTATGGTAATTGTAGTGTTATGATTTGTAAAATGGTAGGTTTGATAGTGATTTTGATCATAAGTGATATATAGTTACTGTTGGAATTGGGAGTAATGAAATGAGAAGGAGAATGTGGTAAGGTTGGTGTATTATGGTATAACAGGTACATTTGATGAAAAATGGAGTTTTGGATGGTTTGGTATGATTTGGTATGAGTATGGTAAGATATTGTGTAAATTGTGAAGTTTGGTAAAATTGAGTTTTTGGTGAACTTTGCTCGATCATAACTTTCGCCTCGATTTTCAAAACTGATTGAAATTTATTTAGAGTTAAAGATCTTTGAAAACTCTTTGAATCGATATAAAATTTGTGAAAATTAGAATTTTGTAAAGGAAGTTATGATCCTTCAAAGTTGGTGTTAAAAATCTGAAATTCTGTAAAGATGCAGAATTTCATGATTTCTGATATGTGCGGGCGCACACCCTTGTGCGGACGCACACCCTGTAAATATTTCGACCTGTGCGGACGCACGTACCTGTGCGCACGCACAGGCAGGGAAGTGCGTTCTGTTCGCAACGCTAGCACAGCTCGTTCGCGCACATACCCAAGGAAAAACTTCAACCTGTGCGGATGCACAGATCTGTGCGGACGCACACGTCGGGAAGGTCAGTCTGTAGGGGGCGCTGGCACAGGTCGTGCGAGTGAACAGACTAATTAAGTTTTGACACCTGTGCGTACGCACACCCCTGTGGGTACGCACACTCTTAAAAATTTCTTGGACGTGCACACGCACACACCCTTGTGCGGCCGCACACGTCCTGCTTCTCAAAATTTTATTGGTTTTCAACTATTCTACCTTTCCAACATGGTTGTAAGCTTCTAAAACACCATTTTTAAAATTTATGGGCTTAATTTTGAGTATTGGAACATGGGATGTAACATAAGGTTTCTAGAACACAGTTTTTTGATAAATTAGAAAACGGAGGCCTAGGTTTCTGGCGTGCTGAGAACGATTTGACGTTGGGTGGAGGATGAGTGATATATGAGATAAGGAATGATGAACTTTTGACCTTGGAAACTGAGTTATGAAAGGGACAGTGGTTGAGATGAGTCGAGGACTCAGATTGAGACGATGGATCTCTGTATACTGAAAATGTTTTCTAAAAACCACTGATTATTGTTTTTACTGAGAATATGAGATGCTATGCGCCCGGCAGGGACGCTGGTTGGATCCCACCTGTCGGGGTAGCGGCGGCGGCGTAAGGGCGGTGCTTCGTCCCGCTTACGTTGAGATGTGAGGTCTGTGGCAACAGTATCCCGCTCGCATCCCCTCGGACCTATAGAGCGTGCAGGCGCCGGTACCTGGACAATGATCCGGGCACTATATCTCGGGGGTTCCCATATGAGAAATCCGAAGGACGACGTCTCCATGGAGATGTGTCGGGTTGGCTGTTGAACCGACAATGTAATATCATAGCCAGTAGGGCAGGCATTCATCATATGCATTTCCTACATGTTTGTTTGCTTTGTCGACTTGTATTGTATGCCTAATTGAATAACATGTCTATTTGCTTACTTGATCTACTTGCCTTGTATGATTTTACTTGTGAATTACTTGCATTGTTATTAATTGTGCTTTCTACTAGGATTGAGGAGGTTCGGAAGGCAGTGGCGATGGGATCGTATGGAGGATAGGTTGGTGAAGGTTGTGGGACAGCGGTGTTTGGTTAGGATAGAAATCCCCTAAGATAGATTACCTGGTTTACTTAAGTTAATATTGGTATATTATGCTTATTTGTTTTATAATGCCTTAAGCTTGAATCTTGTGATGGATATAGAGCTTAGGATTGCCTTTGGCATCCCAGTGTCTTATATCCTACATCACTGGGCACTGTTACCATACTGAGAACCTCCGGTTCTCATACCATATCTTTGTTGTGTTTTTCAGATGTAGGTCGCAACCTACCTCGGTGAGTTACTTTGGATGGTGACAGGAGAGGAGGGTCTTGGATTCTTTTGGAGTCTTTTGATTATCTGTTTATACATCTCTCTTTTGTATTTTGTTTAGCCTAGAGGCTTGTATTATGAGAGAAAAACTTGTATAAGCTGTTTTAAAACTGTCAAGTTTCTATATGGTCTGTATATGGCTAGTCGGCTTAAACTCTGCGAGTCGTGGCTAGTTTTCTTATGATATTTCACTATTATACTATTACCTTGTTTATATCACTTCTGTTTCTTATGCCTTATGATAGTACACTTTGCGCTTCGAAATCCTGTTTTTGAGCTATATTTTTCATCGGGCTTCTAGATTATATTATTTCTTCTATATATTATATGTATGAGCTTAGAACTGTCATAACCTCTGATTAACCTTTGCTTTACGACGCGAGGTAAGGCTTAGGCTAATTAGGGTGTTACACTTGGAGTATCATATTCCATTTGTAATGTCCAAAGGGTACGATAAAAGTTGTTCTATATCTATCTTCCTCTTTTACTGATATTTGATAATATCCAGATTTTAGATAAAATTTAGAAAAAATAGTAGCATTACTTAGTCTTTTAATTAAGTCATTGTTGTTGGGTAAAAGATATCTTATCCATTTTAAAGCTTTATTCAAAGGCTTGTAGTTAATTACTAACCTGTGAGCTCTTCTTTCGATTTCTGAGGCCTTCATTACATAAAATCCTGTATAGCTCTAAGGAGACTTTGATGGCCTGATTAATCCTTTGTCTAAGTATTCCTGGATTTATTTCTTACAATATTCCAAGAATTATTTATTAATTTGGATAGGCTTTGCCTTAGTTGGGATATCTTTTTCATTAAAATTATCTTCATATGGTAGGGATACTTGATATGGAACAATTTTATTTCTGCATAACTACCAGCAAGTATATCAGGTCGTATCAAGTAATAAAACTCACAAGAGTTGAGGTCAATCCCACAAGGATTAAAGGATTAAGCAATCAATAGTTAATTGATTATTTTAGATAGACAAGCATAGTTGAATGATGAGTAAATATGAAATACAAATGACTGGAAATTAAATGAAAGTAATAAAGTGCAAGAAAAGTAAATAACGTAAATGTAAAGTGCAAGAAAATAAAGTTCTACAAAGTAAATTGCAAGGAATGGAAAATACAAGAAAGTAAATGATGGAAAATAAAGATAGAAAGCAATCATGTAAGATAGATCTATGGCGGATTATGAGTAATAAAACCCCAATCTCTTGGTGATTTAATTTCTCTTCACATAATCAATCGCCAATCTCTTGATCTAATTGCTCATGAGAAGAGGTGAAGTTCAATTTCTAATCCAAAGGCCACATGTAACAACCCTGATTTTTGAGTACGCGAGATCTTTTCTGAAGGCACAGATTTCTCCGAAAGATCAGTAAAGGGAACACCTCTGCTGCATCATCAAGCATCTCAATTCTCATTATCATTATGTCATGCTTAAGCTAGAACTTCTTCGGAGGTAAGCTCGATAACACAATCACGAAGAACCTAGTTTTTGAACCGTATCAGTTAGGAGTTTTGGTTCTAGTTTTCGTAAATAATCTCAGTTTGACGAACCGGACTCGATTCATGAGAGAAGAGAGATAATAGTATAATATTATCATTATATTAGTATTAGAAAATGCTTGAATGATATTATAAGGTTACCTGGTCTGTTTTAGTTAAAAATAGAAAATCGGTTTAACCGGGTTTACGGTTTACTGGTGCAGCTTAGCACCAGCACTCTCTGATGAATTTAGCAATGCTAAGGCTTCATCATACATGTTTTATTCTCATAATAAATATGTTACTAGTGTCATTTATGCTAGTAGCTCAGAAAATAATTTTTAGAGATGTTTTTACGAGTGTTCCGATACACCTAGTTTTAGTAGTTGTACACTAGAGATATTTTAATATTATTTTAATCCACCTCCAAGCCAACCAATCACAACTCACCTTACACCCCCCAAGACCTCCAAGACTGTCTCATTTCATAATTTTGGCCGAAAATAACAAGAGAGAAAAGAGAGAAACTTTCATGAACACTTAATCTTCAAAGCTTGATTTCTTCTGAACTAAAACTCAAATCAAAACTCCGATTTCACCAAAATGATCCTCTCTTCTTCCTTTACATAACCATGTGACTTATCAAGGATGGAAATAAGGTGAGATGGCTATCTCCCTCCCTCTTCAATTCGGTTTTCAAGGAAACATGCTTAAACAAGTGTTTTCTTGAGGTTTTTCCTTAGATCTCTTGCTTAGCTTGACTTGTGGGCCAAAGATCTTTGATTTCCTGAACGTTTAAGGTGAGGATAACCTTCCTAAGATGCTGCTGAAGTTTTTTTAGTTGATGGTTTAGAGTTTTAAAGCTGTTCTTGATGTGTTTTAGGAGGAAAAAGTGCTTTAAGAACACTTCAAAGAGTAACCGGATTTGGAGCAGCAAATCAAGGTAGGGTTTGACGAATTTAATCTTGATTGATTGTGTTTGAGTTGTGTGATTATGATATGATTTGGCTGTACTTGAAATTGATTGTTTGTATGAGTAATTCTTGTTGAAATTTTGGTGAAAATTTGATGAAATTTGATGAAATCCAAGCTATGAATGTGTGTTCTTGTGGCTGCTGGAAAACAAAACCCTAGAGCTTAAATTGAGGTTAAATTTGTGTTGAAATCATGTGGAAAAGATGGGGTTTTAGTGGCTGGGAATTTATTTTGAATTTTGGTAAAAATCGGTTGCTGAAAAGACTGAAAAACGGGTAAAAATAGAGAAAGAATCTGAAGAATATACGAAGAACATGAAGAACACTTTGAGTGTGGTGAAGAACATTGAAGAACACCTTTTAGATCTTATAAAGGGCAAGGAAGTAAATATTTTGGTGTTTGAGGGGTTATTTTGTAATTTCTGAAAGTTAGGGTGGTTAAAGTAGAAATATTAAAAGTTACGGGTGGTAAAAAGTGAATTTATAAAGTAAAAGGTTAAAGGAAGGTAATTTTCGAAAATATATTAATAAAATAATAAACAATAATAATATTTAATTAAAAATAATATTTTAATAAAAATAATAAAATAATGCGAAAAAGGCAGTTTTCTGTAAAAGCTTTAGAAAAACAACTTTAAGTGGAGAATCTCATAATTACCTTCATAAAACACTTAGGGAGTGGTAATAACATGTTAGTGAGGCAAAGATAAAGAAAAGATATAAAGTTAAAGAAAAGATAAAAAGCAAAGAAAAAGTCTGTAAAATTTTAACGACAGAAAAACAGACAGAGACTAGTGAACGAACTAGGGCAACTCAGTTAGTACATGAGTTGCGACTAGGGTTAGGTATTATATGAAAAGTTAAACTGTTTCAGTATAGACTTAATGAACCTATACTTGGTACAGGCTAACTATTCATACCGAAATTTACATAAGCTTTAAATACTAACGTTAAACAGAGAAATCAGAGCAGATGACCTATTGAGAGGTCATTTGTTGCCTTAAGGCAATTCTAGAATTATTTGTTTGATGATCTGCTATGTGAAGGCAGTCAGATAGATAGTGGTACGACCACAGAACATTTTCCAGTGCTACACATCTATTGAGAGCTATACCTACAACGGATAACCTGGGATCACTTGCAGAGGATATTATTTCATACACGGCTAGAATGCCGTCACCTGTAAGGCAGAGTTTGCTTATAGAGATATGACGCATACGTCAATTAGTGAGAACTGTACCTATGCTGACTGGAAAACCATACCCGTTTCAGCTGCTTCGGGTTACGTCGGGAGCGGGTAGAAACCGACAAATGAGCTCATTACCTGTGCTAGGACTTGACATGCATCATACTTGGTTGTGCATTTTCTCTATTA
This sequence comes from Arachis ipaensis, assembly GCF_059453495.1. Taxonomy (NCBI): domain Eukaryota; kingdom Viridiplantae; phylum Streptophyta; class Magnoliopsida; order Fabales; family Fabaceae; genus Arachis; species Arachis ipaensis. The sequence goes on from NC_142438.1 coordinate 74,933,657, forward strand.
TGATTGTTGCGTGAATGTATGCTTTCTTTGTTTGTATTCTATTCTCTGTGTTTGTGTTCGTGTTATTTTCTTATATTCTTTTGTTTATATTCTGCTATATGTTTTCTCTATCTTCTCTATTTATCTGTATCTTCTATTTACTGCTTTTCTGTATTCTGCTATTTATCTGCTAAACAACACAAAATTAATGAACTTAACTAATAACCCTGGCGCTACTAAGAACTCCCCAGTTCTTACCCCTTCTCTCTCCCTTCCCCCTTCAGATGGAAGCAAGAGTTCCTTTCCGTAGTTCACTGACGATCGTTTGCAAAAAGGATTCCGCTCTAGGTAGTCTTCTGAGTATAGGGTGAATATCATTCTCTGTTTATGTATATACTATGAGACCAGCCAATGTCTACACTGCGTTTGTACGTGAACTTTAATCTAAATCCTGTGTACGAGACTCCTATTGTGTGGCTACTTGATGAGGTACCAGAGAGACGTCCTATAGCAATGTCTGATCGTGCAGAGGAGTAGCAGATGACGTTCTACCTTTTGATGATGTTCCACCTGACTTGAGTTTTGAAGACCTAGAATGTACTTTCCCTCGCTTTAGTAGTTTAGAGGGACTAGGTGAGTATAGAGTCTAGGCTAGCCTAGGTGCCAGCTTAGGGACCTCTTGAATAGGTCAGGACCTGGGATGTTGTATGTATGTATACGTATATAGTTATTATCTAGCTATATCTAGGGGTGTTCTAACTAAAGGTCTATACTCTAATAAAGGCTGGATCACTAAATGTTGCTAGCTACTTGCGATGTATTTATGTGTGGTTGCTTATAACTGTTTTATCTGTTATCAGTTGTGAGTTGATTATGAATGATTCCGTCTATTAATCCAAACATTTTAAAAAAAATATACCTCGCAAATTAACTATGCTTTTAACAATGAATCAGGCTCATATGATAAATAATAGATAATAATTAGGAGGACAAATTGGTAGCACTCAGTTTCCGGTATGATCTAGACATATTGAAAATTGGGTCGTTACACCACACAACCCTCAAGACCTCAATTCAAAGAGGTTATATGTCATGTACCAACTAAGAATATATTGATCAAGAGGATTATGAGAGAAGAGTCTCAAACTGAATTCCATGATCCCTTTCTCAAGGCTCACATGAAATTCTAATAGATCCAATCCCTCTCTCGATAGTAATTAGATCTATGAAGCACAAAGAATCTTTCTTAGATAAACAAACATGATTTCTAATCTCATACTACATAATTCCAAAGAACCAAATATTAGAGAGGTTACATATCACAATACCAACTCTAAATCAAGATCAACTTCACTATGCAAAAAGAGTTCAAACTGAATTCCATGATCCTTTAATCAAGGCTCACATAGAATTCTAATATATCTTAATGGATCTCTGAAGAATGGAACTCTTTTCTATATATGAAGATAGAATTAAAAAGAGAAGAAGAAGCAAACATCAATTCAATCACAATGAAAATAGAGCTCCTTTCCCAAATAAAAATTAAAGACTCATAATATTTACAAAGTGATATGAAAGAAATGGAAGAGAAGAGAAGTGTGGAAGGGAGGGGTCCAAAGACCCACTCCCAGGGAAGTGTGCTCTCTGCAATCGAATTCCTTCCCTTAACTCTATGAAACTAAGGCCTTTTTATAGGCTCTCCTAAATTACAAACTTAAATGAAATTGCAAGAAAATTATAATGAAATAAAAATTAACTATTCTAGATTCTTCTTGTGGCCTTGATTTATTGACAATTGTGGGCTTGCTTGCTAGAGGTTTAAGTGGACCTTGAATGAATTAATTGAATTAAAGATGAGGCTTCCAAGGGTCTTTTGGTGTGTTTTAGGCGCTCCTTTGGGGTGTTTTGGGCTCTGGCGCTTACTACTGAGCGTGAATAATGAGCGCTTGCCATTTTTGATTTTGTGTGTACGCACAGTATGTTGTGCGTACGCATAAGCCTCAGATTTTCCTTGGTAAAGTATCAAAGACGCTTGTTGGAGAGCGTGGTAGAGAGCATTGAAGGCGAGTGTGCATGCTCCAAGAGAGCACTGGCACTTGCCCATGAGCGTAAAGGAGAGCGCCATTGAGAGCGCCAGGTTGCTGAGGTTGGGCGCTCTCCAGCAAGTGATGAGCGGATATTTTATACCCTTTTTGGCATTATTTTTACATAGTTTTTAGTATATTTTTGTTACTTTTTATTATATTTTTATTAGTTTTTATGAAAAAATCATATTTCTGGATTTTACTATGAGTTTGTGTGTTTTTCTGTGATTTCAGTTATTTTTTGGCTGAAATTTAGGGACCTGAGCAAAAATCTGATTCAAAGGCTGAGAAAGGACTACATATGCTGTTGGATTTTGAACCTCCTGCACTCGAAGTGGATTTTCTGGAGCTAAAAAAGCCCAATTGGCGCGTTCTCAATTGCGTTGGAAAGTAGACATCTTGGGCTTTCTAGCAATATATAATAGTCCATACTTTGCCCGAGATTTGATGGCCCAAACTGGCGTTAAACGCCAGCTAGAGACCCTTTTCTGGTGTAAAACGCCAGAACTGGCACAAAAACTAGAGTTAAATGCCCAAACTGGCACCCAAGCTGGCGTTTAACTCCAAGAATTGCCTATGCACATGAAAGCTTCAATGCTTAGTCCAAGCACACACTAAGTGGGTCCCAGAAGTGGATTTCTGCACTATCTGAACTTAGTTACTCATTTTCTGTAAACCTAAGTTACTAGTTTAGTATAAAAACTACTTTTAGAGATTCATTTTGTAACTCATGACATTTTACATTTCATATTGTATGTTCTACAGCATGAGCCTTTAAACCCCATAGGTGGGGGTGAGGAGCTCTGCTGTGTCTCAATGGATTAATGCAATTACTATTGTTTTCTATTCAATCACGCTTGATTCTGTTCTAAGATACTCACTCGTCCTTCAATATGGAGAAGATGATGATCCGTGACACTCATCATCATTCTCACATTTATGAACTCGTGCCTGACAAGCACTCCCGTTCTACCTGAGCTCAACATAGTCATTGGGCGATTGCTTGAGTGCGTATCTCTTGGGTCTCTGATCACAGACCGAGTCGGTGAGATCAGAATCTTCGTGGTAGAGGCTAGAACCAATTGGCAGCATTCCTGGGATCCAAAAAGTCTAAACCTTGTCTGTGGTATTCCGAGTAGGATTTGGGAAGGGATGACTGTGACGAGCTTCAAACTCACGAATGTTGGGCGCAGTGACATTGTGCAAAATGATAGAGAGATCCTATTCTGATGCTAGTGAGAACCGACAGATGATTACCGTGCGGTAGCTGTACCTAGTATTTTTCATTCGAGACGAGAAATCCGACAGTTGATTAGCCGTGTAGAGATCGTACCTGGTATTTTTCATCCGAGAGGATCATACAGCTTGCCATTGAAGGAAGCCATGCGTGTTTGGAGAAGAAGACAATAGGAAAGCAGAGATTCAGATGACAGAGCATCTCCGAAACCTCAACCCGTTCCTCATTACTGAATCACAAGTATCATTTATTTCATGTTATTTCTTTTTCATAAACAAAAATCATCTTTATCATTAATCTCCTGACAAAGATTTACAAGATAACCATAGCTTGCTTCAAGCCGACAATATCCGTGCGATCGACCTTTACTCACGTAAGGTATTACTTGGACGACCCAGTGCACTTGCTGGTTAGTTGTGCGGAGTTGTGAAAAGTATAATCACAATTTTGTGCACCAAGTTTTTGGCGCCGTTGCCGGGGATTGTTCGAGTTTGGACAACTGACGGTTTATTTTGTTTCTTAGATTAGGAAAAAATTATCTTTTTGGTTTAGAGTCACTAAATTTGAGTCTTTTATTTTCTTTTCAAAAATTTTATTTTCTTTATTAATCTTTAATTGTCCCTTGAGTTTTCTGTTTGAGTTTAATTTCATGCTTTAAGTTTGGTGTCAATTGCATGTTTTTATTTTCCTTCAATTTTTCGAATTGTATGTTCTTTTTGTTCGTCATATTTTCGAGTTTTATGTTCCTTGTTCTTTCTTAATCTTCAAGTTGTTCTTGTTTATTTTCCTTGTTTGATCTTTAGTTTTTCTTGTTTTGTGTCTTTCCTGATTTTTTTTGTGCATTTTCGAATTATTAGTATCCAAAGTATAAAAATTTCTAAGTTTGGTGTCCATTGTGTTTTTATTTTCTTAAGGATTTCCAAAATTTGTTCTTGGTATTCATCTTAATCTTCAAAGTGTTCTTGGTGTTCATCTTGACATTCAAAGTTTTCCTGTTTGTTTTCTTTGTTTTGATCTAAAAATTTTAAGTTTTGTGTCATTTTATTATTTTTTTCTTTCCTCTTTAAATTCAAAAAAAAAAAATATCTTTTCCTTTATTTACTCATCATTTTCAAATTTCTTAAGTTGACTTAGTCAAAATTTTTAAAATTTGGTTGTTTTTTGTTAGGCAAGTTAAAATTTCAATTTTAAAAATATTTCTTTTTAAATCCTTTTCAAAATAAATTCTTTTTTAATTTTCTTTTTATATTTTTTTCGAAAATCTTTTATAAAATTTTTCAAAATCTTTTCTTTTTATTTATAATTTTCGAATTACTTGTCCTATTTTATTATTTTGATTGAAAAATTTTAAGTTTGGTGTTTCCTTGTTAAGAAAGTATCAATCTTTAAAATTTTAAGATCATATCTTTTTCAAATATTCTCTTTTAATTATTTTCTTACAAGTGTCTTTAATTTTAAGACATATCTTTTTCAAAAATTCCTAACCACTTTCTCTCTCTTCATTTTTCGAAAATCATATCCAAAATTTTTCAAATTTTTTTAATTAATTAATCATTTTAGTATTCAAATTTCTTTTATTTCTTTTTCTTTTAGTTTTCGAAACATATATTCTATTTTCAAATTATTTTATTTTATTTTCTTTTGAATTCGGTTTGTCCTTAATTAAATAAAATAAAAAAATATTCTATTTTCTCTTTTATTTATTTTTCAAAAAAAAAAAGAGGGGGAATAAAATTTCTATTTACAATCCACATCATTTCCCTTTCACCATCATGGACCCAAGTGGAAATGAATAGTCCAGAAGGACCCTGGAGTCATATGCTAACCCCACTAATGCTTTCTATGGGAGTAGTATCTATATACCCCTCATCAGAGCCAGTAGTTTTGAGCTAAACCCTCAGCTCATTATCATGGTGCAGCAAAATTACCAGTATTCTGGTCTTCCACAGGAAGAACCTACTGAGTTTCTGGCACAGTTCTTACAAATTGCTGACACAGTACGTGATAAGAAAGTAGATCAAGATGTCTACAGATTATTACTGTTTCCATTTACTGTAAAAGATCAAGCTAAGAGGTGGTTAAATAACCAACCCACAGCAAGCATAAGAACAAGGAAACAGTTATCAGATAAATTCCTGAATTAATATTTCCCTCCAAAAAGGATGACACAACTAAGGCTGGACATTCAAGGCTTTAAACAAGAGGATAATGAATCTCTTCATAATGCCTGGGAGAGGTACAGAGGGATGCTAAGGAAATGCCCCTCTGAAATATTTTCAGAATGGGTGCAGTTAGACATCTTTTACTATGGGCTTACAGAAAAGGCCCAGATGTCTCTAGACCACTCATCTGGTGGATCTATAAATATGAGAAAGACAATTGAAGAGGTTCAAGAGCTCATTGATACAGTTGCTAGAAATCAACATTTGTATTTAAGTAGTGAGTCCTCCATGAAAGAAGAGGCTAAAGCAGTATCCACTGAACTTAGTCCTCCAGAACAAGTTGTTGAACTCAATCAGCAATTGCTTCTTATAACAAAACAGTTAGCAAAATTTAAAGATATGCTACAAGACACTAAAAATGCTAACAAGAATATGGAAGCACAATTGGATCAGACAAGACAACAGCTATCTAAACAGATAACAGAAGAGTGCCAAGTTGTTCAATTAAGGAGTGGGAAGACATTGAATATCTCAACTCAAGGCAGCAGAAAGCTAAGAAAGGAAAAATTGAAAGAGGATGACAAAGCCACTTCCCAAAATCCCTCTGAGGACAGTAAGAGCCCAGAGAGGAATGATTCTGGCGTTCAAACTCCAGAAAAGGGTGAAAAACTGGCATTAAATGCCCAGTGGATGGCCAATTCTGGCGTCCAAACACCAGAAAAGGGTGGCAATCTGGCGTTAAATACCCATACAGCACCCAATTCTGGCATTCAAACGCCAATAAGGGATCAGACACCTGCAAGTGCTGATAACAACCCCCTTAAGCAGGCTCTTCCAACCACTTCTGTAGGAAATAAACCTGCAGCAACTAAGGTTGAAGAATATAAAGCCAAGATGCCTTATCCTCAAAAACTCCGCCAAGCGGAATAGGATAAACAATTTGCCCACTTTGCAGACTATCTCAGGACCCTTGAAATAAAGATTCCATTTGCAGAGGCACTTGAGCAAATACCCTCTTATGCTAAGTTTATGAAAGAGATCTTAAGTCATAAGAAGGATTGGAGAGAAACTGAAAAAGTTTTCCTCACTAAAGAATGCAGTGCAGTCATTCTGAAAAGCTTACCAGAGAAGCTTAAAGATCCCAGAAGCTTTATGATACCATACACATTAGAGGATGCTTGTACCAAGACAGCTCTATGTGATCTTGGGGCAAGTATCAACCTAATACCTGCATCCACTATCGAAAAGCTTGGTTTAACTTTTAAACCAACCCGAATATGTCTCCAACTTGCTTATGGCTCCATTAAAATTCCATCTGGCGTAATTGAGGACATGATTGTCAAGGTTGGGCCATTTGCCTTTCCCACTGACTTTGTAATGCTAGAAATGGAGGAGCACAAGAGTGCAACTCTCATTCTAGGAAGACCTTTCCTAGCAACTGGACGAACCCTCATTTATGTCCAAAAAGGGGAGATAATCCTGAGAGTCAATGAGGACGAGTTTAAGTTGAATGCTGTCAAAGCTATGCAGCATCCAGACACATCAAAGGACTGCATGAGCGCTGATATTATTGACTCCCTGGTGGAAGAGGTCACTATGACTGAGAGTCTCGAATCAGGGCTAGAGAACATTTTTAAAGATGTTTAGCCTGATTTGGAGGAACCAGAGAAAACAAAAGAACCTCTGAAAACTCCTCAGGAAGAGGAGAAGCCTCCTAAACCCGAGCTCAAACCACTACCACCATCCCTGAAATATGCATTTCTGGGAGAAGATGACACTTTTCCGATAATCATAAGCTCTGCTTTAGAGCCACAGGAAGAGAAAGCACTAATTCAGGTGCTAAGGACACACAAGATAGCTCTTGGGTGGTCCAAAAGTGATCTTAAGGGAATTAGCCCAGCCAGATGCATGCACAAGATCCTATTGGAGGATGATGCTAAGCCAGTGGTTCAACCACAAAGGCGGCTGAATCCAGCCATGAAGGAGGTGGTACAAAAAGAGGTCACTACGTTACTAGAGGCTAGGATTATTTATCCTATTTCTGATAGCCCCTAGGTGAGCCCTGTCCAAGTTGTCCCCAAGAAGGGAGGCATGACAGTGGTTCATAATGAAAAGAATGAACTGGTTTCTACAAGAACAGTTACAGGGTGGCGTATGTGTATTGACTACAGAAGACTCAATACAGCCACCAGAAAGGATCATTTTCCTTTACCATTCATAGACCAGATGCTAGAGAGACTAGCAAGTCATGAATACTACTGCTTTTTGGATGGCTATTCAGGTTACAACCAAATTGCAGTAGATTCTCAGGACCAAGAAAAAACAGCATTCACATGTCCATCTGGAGTATTTGTCTACAGAAGGATACCATTTGGTTTGTGTAATTCACCTGCAACCTTTCAGAAGTGCATGCTCTCTATCTTCTCGGATATGGTAGAGAAATTTCTGGAAGTCTTCATGGATGACTTCTCAGTATTTGGAGACTCATTCAGCTCCTGTCTTGACCATCTAGCACTTGTTCTGAAAAGGTGCCAAGAGACTAACCTGGTTTTAAACTGGGAGAAATGTCACTTTATGGTGACTGAAGGAATTTTCCTTGGGCACAAAATTTCGAACAAGGGAATTGATAAAACCCAATTTTGTGGTTTATCTTGTGCTTATTTTGGGAGATTTTATCACCTTTTCTGACATTTATTCAATGAAATAGCATGGTTTTGCAATTCTCGCTTGATTTGTGCTTAAATGTGAAAACATGCTTTTTAGGCCTTAAAATAGCTAAATTTAACTCACTTTAATTCCATTCGATGCCTTGATATGTTTGTTGAGTGATTTCAGGTTCATAAGGCAAGTATTGGATGGAAGAAGTGAGGAGAAAAGCATGCAAAGTGGGAGAACTCATGAAGAAATGAAGGAACCGTAAAGTTGTCAAGCCTGACGTCTTCACACTCAAACGACCATAACATGAGCTACAGAGGTCCAAATAAGGCAGTTTCAGTTGCGTTGGAAAGCTAACATCTGGAGCTTCGAAATTATATAAAATTTGCCATATGTTGCTTCGTGTTCAGGGCCGCGGATACGCAATGTACGCACCCGCGCCGATGGAGCACGTGGGTCCACTAAAGAGAAATCGTGGCCAGCGATTTCTAGCTTATTTTGGGCCCAATCCAACTCATTTCTGATGCTATTGAACCCAATGATTGAGGGGGAAATGAACTAAGTAGTCATAGTTTAGTTTTTATCATGTTTTAGGTGAGAATTCTAGAGAGAGAGGCTCTCTCCTCTCTCTAGATTTTAGGATAGTTTTATTTAATTCTTCTTGGATCCAAGTTTTAATTCTTGTTTATTATTGTGATATGATTGATTAATCTTGTTTGACTTTCTCCCTATGTGTTGGAGTTGACTAAATAAGATGAATTAATCATTGTATGACTAGGATAGAAAGCCTATGATCTCAGCCCTTGCCATGAATGTCTCTCTTCTTTAATTGCTTCCTTTAATTGCTTGCTTGATTTACTTTTCTTGCACATTTAAATTCTTGCCCTCTCACCAATCAAAACCCCTTACCCCTTCATAGCCAATAATCATACACTTCATTGCAATTCCTTGTAAGACGACCCGGAGTCCAAATAATCCGGTTAATTCTTATTTGGGGTTTGTTATTTGTGACAACTCAAATTTTTGATTGGGAGGATTATTTATTGGTGTAGAACTATACTTGCAACGAGAGTTCATTCATTTTGTGTGAAATTCTATACCGACACGACAATTTTCATCAAATCAAAATGGCGCCGCTGCCGGGGAGTTGCAATGGTGTTATGTTATTGGTTATTGTATATATGTTAATATGCTTCTTTGCTAGTTTTTGCTTGTTTTAGGAGTTAGTTTTTATTAGATCTTACTAGTTTTGTTTTTATTTTCTCTTGCTATTATGAATTCTCACCACTTTGGCGATGAGTTTGGTTCAAATTATGTTGTAGGAAATGGGAGCTACGATGAGGATGTGCATCAAGGATGGAACAATCAAAGATGGGAGGAGCCTCAAGGGATTGATCAACCTTCTTGGCAACAACAACCTCCGGATTCTTATGGGTATAACTCTAATCCTAATGCATATCAATATAATGGATGTGGTGACCCTTATTGTGATTGTCAACAACCACCACCACATGCCTATGAACCACCCCCTCAACATGACTTTGAACCACCTTACTCACAAGCCCCATACCATCAAACACCTCATTATGACCCTAATTTTTATCCACCATACCAACCACCTTATGAACCATATGAACCACACATGGAACTACCACCATTCCAACACCATTACTCTCAAGAACCACCTCAATATACACCACCTCCATACCCTTACCAAGATGAACCAACTTCCAATTATGAAACCTCCTTCCCAAACAATGAACCTTCTTTTTCCACACCACCTCCAATGGATGATTCTCTTCAAGAATGTGTTAGTTCTTATATTCAAAGGCAAGAAGAGAACCAAAAGTAGTTCAAGGAGTTAGAAGCTTAGATAGCTACCATAGCGGAAGCCATTCGCAATATGGTTTCCTCTCGCCTAAGCCTATGTGATCAAGGAACTCCCATTATTGAATGTGGAGAGGCAATTAAGGAGCATAGTGAGGGAGTGAGTTTAGAGTTTCAAGGTGAAGAAGAGGAGTTGAAGCAAGAATTGCCACAAGGGGGGAAAGTTAAAACAATTGAGCCGGACAGAGTGGTTGAAAACATAGGAGATGTTGGAAGTCCATGGGGATGTAGCATTAGAGAGACCTCTTCCAAGAAGCTTGATATTGATGTTGAGAAGGGTGTACAACCTCTAAGGTATATCATGGTGGAAAACTTTGAAGAGGTTGATCAAGAGATGGATTCAATCATTGAGGAGTTCCTATCTACAATTGAATCCTCTCCCATTGGGCTTGAAATTGAGGTCAAAGAAGAAGATGAACAACCTCTCATGCCCTTGGTGAGCAATGAAGAAGAAATTGAATTGGAAGAGAGTCACCAAGGGAGTGGAAAGGTGGAGGTAATCAAGGAAGAGTACAAGGGAGTGGAGCTTGCAAGATCATTGGGACCACCCCTTCCTAAGTCACCATCCTACACAATATTCAAGTGGGTAAAATTATTATCCCTAAGCTTTGCTTTCTCACTTGAATATGGTTTGATTGAAAATGATGGTCAACTTAGAGCTCTTTATGGAGTTAAGAGTAAGAGAGAGTTGTGTAGTAGTTGGACACATCACTCTAAGTTCATGATGATTGCATGCTCAAAATTGAATGGCAATGGTTGGTGTAGAACCAAATCGCATGGGTCTAGGAGAATGTTTGGATGCTTAATTGAGAATTCTAAGGTCATGCCACCCAATTGGAATCATGATGATCAATTTGAAGATGGGTGTCAAAACAAAGTGTGGGATCCCAGATTGCACAAGGAAAATCAACTTTGGGAGCTCATGGTTTGTGAAGAACTCCATCAAAGCTTGAAGATATTAACATTGAAGAATGGAGCTTATTGGAGATTCAAGCATTGGTGGGTATTCCAAGATGGTTACAAGCACAAGCCACCTTGATGAGGAGCTCCCCATAAGTCCAACTTAAGGATAATAAACAAAAGTGATAGGTGGAAGACACCCCACCATGGTAAACTCTTTTTATTTTTCTCTTTTGTAAATATTGGTAGAATAGGTTTGATTTCGTGTTTTGTTTTGTTTGTTCAGTTTATTTGGTAGTATAATATGTTAAATAAGGTTTTAAGGTGTTTGGATAGCTATTTAGAGGTTTGGAATGCTTGGTTTGGTGCAAGAACTTGGAAAAATTTTGAAAAACAGAGCACCAACCTGCACGTGCGCGCACCTAGCACGTACGCGTGCCTCAAGCATTTTCGACCATCCACGCGGGCGCGCCATGTGCGCGGACGCGTGGATTGGAAAACCTCACCCCTCCATACATTGACCCGAGAGTTGTGCCTACACTGCACCAGCACCATGTCTGAGGCACAAACCATCCGCGCATGCGTGCCTCTGGCGCGTACGCGCCGTTGACTCTAATTGCGCAAAGCGCGCACACGCACGCTGTGCGCATGCGCGCCGATAGCGCCACTCACACTCCTGGTAATAAAATCAGAGAGTTGTGCCCAGTTTGTGCCTATTCTGTGCCTGCAACCCACGCGTGCGCGCACCTGGCACGTACGCGTCCTTTGGCTAAACTACACATTGGCGTGTGCACGTACATGACGCGTCCGTGCCGGTAAAAAAAAATGCTTCTCTTTCATCCTCTTTTATTGCATTTGCTTGTTTTCATTCATTGCATTTTAATTTTATTTTTGTAACTTGTTTTCCCTTCTATTTTCTAAGTTTCTTATTTTAATAATGGTGTTGAATGCTCTTACTCAATTGTTGAGAATCTTTTGGTTAATCTTGGTGCTTCTAGACTTGTTTGATATTGATGGGTAATGAAATTTCTAATTCAATGCTTAACCTTCACTGCTCCTTGTACCCTTTGTGCATTGATATGAGCTTACATGTCTTTCATGACCCACTCTTCCGTTTGAACTTGATGCTCAACATGCTCTTCATGCTTTGACTTTACTCTTGCATCAAGTGTTAGTTAATATGCCTTAGCTTATATTGCTTTCTCACTCACATGTTGTAGCTACCATGTAGTAGAGAACCATACTCTTATTTGGCATTAGCCCCCACCTATGTTCTATATGCTTTGCTATCTTTGTTGTAGGCTTAATTCTCTTTCTTTTTCTTTCGTTTTAGGTTGGCCACCAAGAAAGAAAGGAATGAAAAAGCTTCAAACAGGGCAACAAACAAGTTCACCCACACAACCCTTTGAAGAAACTCATCAATTATAGCTACCCGTCCACCTTGCTCTTCTTTGCATGCACTGAGGACGGTGCAAATTTCTAAGTGTGGGGAGGTCGTTCGACCGATCTCCACGGGTAACAATTTCCCTTCCAACACCAATTTTTTCAATTTTTATCTTTGTTGGTTAGTTGTTGCATTGCATGATAGGTTGCATGTTAGTTAGAATTTGTATATATTTTATTACTTCTTTTTATTTTAGGACTACTTGGTTAGGGTGATGATTTCTTTTCCAAGAAAACTGTTTTTAGGGCACCCTACATATTTGAAAAAAAAATTGTGATAAACTTGCTTGAAGAATTTATTTTGGAACATGGTTTTTGAGCTAAGAACACAAGCATGTTAGTTTTGAGCCTAATTGTGTGGTTACATCTTATAACCACTTATTTTCATTCTTGTGTGCATTGTTCTCTTTCTATGATCGTAATCTTTGATTTGTTTGATTCTTTATGTCCATTATTCCATGTATACATGCATTTATATGATTGAGGCCATCATTTCATTTAGCTCACTTACCCAAATAGCCTACCTTTCATCAACCATTGTTAGCTAATTTTGAGCCTATTTAAGTGAGGGTGTATATCATTTGGGTATGGGAAACTTGGGACATTGGTTGAGAGAAAAGTGTGTTTTTATATTTTTTGTTGAAAATCATGGGATTGGGTACATGCTTATGCATTAAATATGTAAACCATATGCATTGATACATTTGTATACACTTTTTAAAAAAATGATAAAGAAAAAGAAAAATAACATATATATATATATATATATATATATATATATATATATAATAAAAAAATATAGAAAAAGAAAAAAAAGAAAAAGAAATAAAAAGGGGACAAAAATGCCCCAAAGTAAAGTTCAATAAAAATCAATGCATATGGAATGTTAATTAAAAAGAATGCATGAGTATGTGAAAAGTGGGAATCATGGGTAGCTAGGTTGTGTGTTAGAATTGTATAGGTTGTTATATGTATTTGGTGAGAGCTTAGGTTAATCAAAGATTCAAATTCCAAGCTCACTTGACCATATGCATCCCTACCTTTACCCTAGCCCCATTACAACCTATGAACAAGTTCTCATGATGAATGTGTGCATGCATTGAATAATTGTTGATTGTTAGAAGAAAAACAAATCATAGAAAGCATGAGTAGAAGAGAATTGAGTGAATCGACCCTATACACTTGGGTGAATAGAGCGGATACACTTCCGGTGAGGGTTCGATGCTCAATTCCTTGTTTCCGGCTTTCATAAGCGTTCTTCTTGCAAGTCTATTTGTACTTTATTTTGATATTCAAATTGGTAGGATTCATGAATCATTATACTACTTAGCCCTACATGTGCATATATGTTCTTAGAGATTGATTTACTTTTAACCAAGTAGGTAGAATCATCTTGCATTTAGTTGCATTCATATAGATAGGTGCATATAGTTTCTTTGCATTGAATAAATGTTCATACCCCTTTTCTTGTCCTTCTTTATTCTTAGCATGAGGACATGCTTGGTTTAAGTGTGGGAAGATTTGATAAACCCCAATTTTGTGGTTTATCTTGTGCTTATTTTGGGGGATTTTATCACCTTTTCTCACATTTATTCAATGAAATAGCATGGTTTTGCAATTCTCCCTTGATTTGTGCTTAAATGTGGAAAACATGCTTTTTAGGCCTTAAAATAGCTAAATTTAACTCACTTTAATTCCATTCGATGCCTTGATATGTTTGTTGAGTGATTTCAGGTTCATAAGGCAAGTATTAGATGGAAGAAGTGAGGAGAAAAGCATGCAAAGTGGGAGAACTCATGAAGAAATGAAGGAACCGTAAAGCTGTCAAGCCTGACCTCTTCACACTCAAACGACCATAACTTGAGCTACAGAGGTCCAAATGAGCCGGTTCTAGTTGCGTTGAAAAGCTAATATCCGGGGCTTCAAAATTTGCTATATGTTGCTTCGTGTTTAGGGGCGCGCACGCGCCATGTACGCGCGTTCGCCGATGGAGCACGTGGGTCCACTAAAGAGAAATCGTGGCCAGCGATTTCTAGCTCATTTTGGGCCCAATCCAACTCATTTCTGATGCTATTGAACCCAAGAATTGAGGGGGGAATGAACTACGTAGTCATAGTTTAGTTTTTATCATGTTTTAGGTGAAAATTCTAGAGAGAGAGGCTCTCTCCTCTCTCTAGATTTTAGGGTAGTTTTAGTTAATTCTTCTTGGATCCAAGTTTTAATTCTTGTTTATTATTGTGATATGATTGATTAATCTTGTTTGACTTTCTCCCTATGTGTTGGAGTTGACTAAATAAGATGAATTAATCATTGTATGACTAGGATAGAAAGCCTATGATCTCAAACCTTGCCATGAATGTCTCTCTTCTTTAATTGCTTCCTTTAATTGCTTGCTTGATTTTCTTTTCTTGCACATTTAAATTCTTGCCCTCTCACCAATCAAAACCCCTTACCCTTTCATAGCCAATAATCATACACTTCATTGCAATTCCTTGTGAGATGACCCGGAGTCCAAATACTCTAGTTAATTCTTATTTGGGGTTTGTTATTTGTGACAACTCAAATTTTTGATTGGGAGGATTGTTTGTTGGTGTAGAACTATACTTGCAACAAGAGTTCATTCATTTTGTGTGAAATTCTATACCGACATGATAATTTTCATCAAATCAGGAATAGAGGTGGATCAAGCTAAGGTAGAGGTAATTGAAAAATTACCACCACCTGCCAATGTTAAGGCAATCAGAAGCTTTCTGGGGCATGCATGATTCTATAGGAGGTTTATAAAGAATTTTTCAAAAATAGCAAAACCTCAGAACAATCTGCTAGTTGCTGATACACCATTTGTCTTTGACACAGAGTGTCTGCAGGTGTTTGAGACTCTGAAAACTAAGCTGGTTACAGCACCAGTCATTTCTGCACCAGACTAGACATTACCATTTGAACTAATGTGTGATGTCAGTGACCAAGCCATTGGTGCAGAGGCATGACAAGCTTCTGCATGTCATTTATTATGCTAGCCGTATTTTAAATGACGCACAAAAAAACTACACAACCACAGAAAAGTAGTTGCTTGCAGTGGTTTATGCCATTGACAAATTCAGATCATATTTAGTAGGATCAAAAGTGATTGTGTACACTGACCATGCTGCTTTAAAATATCTCCTCACAAAGCAGGATTCAAAATCCAGACTCATAAGATGGGTGTTGCTTCTACAAGAGTTTGATATAGAAATAAGAGACAGAAAAGGGACAGAGAACCAAGTAGCTGATCACTTGTCCCGGATAGAACCTGTAGCAGGAGCGTCCCTCCCTCCTACTGTGATCTCTGAAACCTTTCCGGATGAGAAACTCTTTGCCATTCAGGAAGTACCATGGTTTGTAGACATTGCAAACTATAAAGCTATGAGATTCATACCCAAAGAGTACAGTAAGCAGCAAACGAAAAAATTGGTTTTTGATGCAAAGCACTACCTGTGGGATGAACCATATCTCTTTAAGAGATGTGCAGACGGAATAATCCGTAGATGTGTGCCTAGAGAAGAGGCACAGAAGATCCTATGGCACTGCCATGGATCACAATATGGAGGACATTTCGGAGGTGAGCGAACAGCCACAAAGGTTCTCCAATGTGGCTTCTACTGGCCTACTCTCTATAGAGACTCCCGAGAGTTTGTACGTAACTGTGACAGTTGCCAGAGAACTAGTAATCTGCCTCACGGTTATGCCATGCCTCAATAAGGGATCTTAGAGATTGAGTTGTTTGATGTATCGGGTATTGACTTCATGGGGCCTTTCCCACCATCATATTCAAACACTTATATTCTGGTGGCAGTAGACTATGTATCTAAATGGGTAGAGGCAATTGCAACACCCATTAATGATACTAAGACAGTGATGAAGTTCCTCCAGAAGCATATTTTCAGCAGGTTCGGTGTTCCTAGGGTACTGATCAGTGATGGAGGAACTCATTTCTGCAATAAACAGCTTGACTCTGCTCTGGTCCGATATGGAATTAACCTCAAAGTGGCGACTCCATATCATCCACAGACAAATGGGTAGGCTGAAGTCTCAAATAGAGAACTAAAACGAATCCTAGAATGGACTATAAGTACCCGTAGAAGGTATTGGGCAAGAAGTCTGGATGATGCTCTGTGGGCATATAGAACCACATTCAAGACTCCTATAGGGACCTCTCCATACCAGCTTGTGTATGGAAAAGCCTGTCATCTCCCAGTGGAACTGGAACACAAAGCCTATTGGGCAACTAGATTCCTAAACCTTGATGCTAAGGTAGCTGGAGAGAAAAGATTACTCTAGCTGAATGAGCTGGAGGAGTTCAAACTCAATGCTTTCGAAAATGCTAAAATTTACAAGGAAAAAGTAAAAAGGTGGCATGACAGAAAACCGTCATCTAGAGTTTTTGAGACAGGACAGAAGGTTCTGCTGTTTAACTCTAGGCTCATATTGTACCCTGGGAAATTGAAATCCCAGTGGAATGGACCATATGTGATTACAAGTGTGTCACCATATGGATATGTAGAGCTTCAGGATATGGACTCTGATAAAAAGTTCATTGTCAATGGACAGAGAGTCAAATATTATCTTGAAGGCAATGTTGAGCAAGATTGCTCAAAACTGAGACTAAATTAAAAGCTCAGCAAAAGTCCAGCTAAAGACAGTAAAGAAGCGCTTGCTGGGAGGCAACCCAGCCATTATAAAAAATTAGATGTTTATAACAATTATATAAGTCTATCTACTTTTGTTGTTCATGTTAGTTAATACATTTCAGTGAATAAATCAGGAAAATGGAGGTTCAGAACATAAAGCAGAAGAATCACAGAGAAAAAGAGCTCACTAGCATCAAAACGCCAGTAAAGGGGCATTTAACGCCAAAAAAGGTATCATTCTGGGCGTTTAACGCCAGAAACAGCAGCATCCAGGGCGTTCAGAAAAAAAGCCCAGTAACAAAGGATTTCTGGCATTTAACGCCAGCCAAGGTACTTGGTTGGGCATTAAACGCCTAAAATGGCCACCAGATGGGCATTAAACGCCAGAATGGCTATCATTTTGGGTGTTTAACGCCAAAACAGCATGGGGGAGGTAATTTCATTTCTAATTCAAATTTTCATGTTTTAATTCATAATTTTCTGCATAAAAATGTTACAAATATTTATCTTTCAATTTCCAATTTCAAAAAATTAATAATCTTATAAATTCTTTTCAATCCTTTTTTTTTTAAATGTTTTTAAAAGGAAAACTCATTTAATTTTCCAATTTCTTTCCAAATCTTTTTAATTCATCCATCTTATCTTTTATTTCTTAGGTGCATTAACAAAAATTCAGATTTAACTTCCTCATATCTTTTTCAAATCACTCATATTTTACAAATTGTATCTTTTATGAATCATATCTTTCTATCTTGTCTTTTTCAAAAATAATTCGAAACCCATTCCCTCCCTCCCTTTTAAATACACATTCGGCCAGCCCCTCTTTACCCATCATTCGAATCATTCTCTCCATCTATTCATCTTCTTCTTTTATTTTTGCTTGAGGGCAAGCTAATCTCTAAGTTTGGTATGATTCTGTGATCCCTGAGTTAAAACAAACAAATCTCATAGCTCCCAAAGGAAGACAAACCACTTCAAGAGGCAAGAAAGAAAGCAATCCAAAGCCACTTTGGAGCATGAGAATTTCTGCACCAAAGAACATGCAGACCATTATTTCAAAATTGTGTGCAGAAGATCAGTGATCCTGGAAGTTAGGTTCAATCTAAAAGAAGATGAATACCCGGAGATCCAAGAGCAGATTCAAAACAGGGGCTGGGAAGTCCTGGCTAATCCTAAGATACATGTTAGAATAAACATGATCCAGGAATTCTATGCAAATCTGTGGACTAAGAAAAAGCAAAGATTAGAGGGAACTGCTTTCCACTCCTTTCGGACTATGGTCAGAGGGAAGATTATTTACTTCCACTTTGACAAAGTGAGAGAAGTTCTCAAGCTTCCTTAACTACAAGATGATCCAGAATCCTTTAATAGGAGAATGGCCAAAGATAAAAGGCTAGATCAAGTTCTAGAGGACATATTTCTCCCTGGAACCGAATGGATTACCAATACAAAAGGTGTCCCAAACCAGCTAAAGAGAGGAGATCTCAAACCAGTTGCTAGAGGTTGGCTAGATTTTATTGGGCGTTCTATACTCCCAAGCAGCAACCATTCTGAAGTCACTGTCAAGAGAGCAGTGATGATTCACTGTATTATGCTGGGGAAAGAAGTAGAGATTCATCGGCTGATTCCTGGTGAAATTTACATATTTGCAAACAAGGAATCCACTGATGCTAAATTGGCTTACCCAAGCTTGATTAGTCTGTTATGTAAAGATGCGGGGGTAACGATAGGCATGGATGAATATATCCCAGTTGAACGCCCAATCACCAAAAAGGTGATGGATGGACCTCAAGTTCAAGACAACCCCATGAAGAGGAGGGCACATGAACTCCTCCCAGAAATTCCTCAATTTAAATGTTGGTCCCGCTTAGAAGCATCTGTCACCAAGCTGCAAGAAGCTATGGATCAACTCAAAGAAGAGCAGCAGAATTAAAACAGCATGCTCTGCAAACTGCTCAAAGAACAAGAGAAACAAGGGCGTGAGATACAAGAGCTAAAGCGCCAGAAGCTGCCCCTTGAAGAGCCAGACGTCCCACAGATTGAAGGAGCAAGTATCTCTCAAAATAAAGGTTGTTGAGTCCTAACTTTGTGATAACTTTTGTTATTAGAGACCTATTTTAAGAGTTACATGAGCATTAGTATTAGAGTTATTTATTTTCATGTCTTTAATTGCCTTTCTTTTATTGTTATTTGTTTGCTTCTAGTTTAGTTTCTGTCTTGTTTTTATCTTTATTACATGATCATTAGTGTTTAGTGTCTATGTCTTAAAGCTATGAATCTTCCATGAATCTTTCACCTTTCTTAAATGAAAAATGTTTTCTGAAAAAGGAAAAGAAGTACATGAATTTCGAATTCTATCTTGAAAATAGTTTAATTATTTTGATGTGGTGGCAATACTTTTTGTTTTCTGAATGAATGCTTGAACAGTGCATTTTTTTATAGTGAAGTTTATGAATGTTAAAATTGTTGGCTCTTGAAAGAATAATGAAAAAGAGAAATGTTATTGATAATCTGAAAAATCATAAAATTGATTCTTGAAGCAAGAAAAAGCAGTGAAAAACAAAGCTTGCGAAAAAAAATGGTGAAAAAGAATGAAAAAGAAAAAGCAAGCATAAAAAGCCAGTAACCCTTTAAACTAAAAAGCAAGAGTAAAAAGGATCCAAGGCTTTGAGCATTAATGGATAGGAGGGCCCAAAGGAATAAAATCCTGGCCTAAGCGGCTAAATCAAGCTGTCATTAATCATGTGCTTGTGGCGTGAAGGTGTCAAGTGAAAAGCTTGAGACTGAGCGGTTAAAGTCGTGGTCCAAAGCAAAAAGAGTGTGCTTAAGAACTCTGGGCACCTCTAACTGGGGACTCTAGCAAAGTTGAGTCACAATCTGAAAAGGTTCACCTAGTTATGTGTCTGTGACATTTATGTATCCGGTGGTAATACTGGAAAACAAAATGCTTAGGGTCACGGCCAAGACTCATAAAGTAGCTGTGTTCAAGAATCAACATACTGAACTAGGAGAATCAATAACACTATCTGAATTCTAAGTTCCTATGGATGCCAATCATTCTGAACTTCAAAGGATAAAGTGAGATGCCAAAATTGTTCAGAAGCAAAAAGCTACTAGTCCCGCTCATCTAATTGGAACTAAGCTTCATTGATAATTTGAAATTTATTGTATTTTCTCTTCTTTTTATCCTATTTTGTTTTTAGTTGCTTGGGGACAACCAACAATTTAAGTTTGGTGTTGTGATGAGCGGATATTTTATACCCTTTTTGGCATTATTTTACATAGTTTTTAGTATGTTTTAGTTACTTTTTATTATATTTTTATTAGTTTTTATGCAAAAATGCACTTCTGGACTTTACTATTAGTTTGTATGTTTTTCTATGATTTCAGGTATTTTCTGGCTGAAATTTAGGGACCTGAGCAAAAATCTGAATCAGAGGCTGAGAAAGGACTGCAAATGCTGTTGGATTCTGACCCTCCTGCACTCGAAGTGGATTTTCTGGAGCTACAGAAGCCCAATTGGTGCACTCTCAATTGCGTTGGAAAGTAGACATCTTGGACTATCCAGAAATATATAATAGTCCATATTTTGCCCGAGATTTGATGGCCCAAACTAGCGTTAAACGCCAGCCAAAGACCCTTTTCTAGCGTAAAACGCCAGAACTTGCACAAAAACTGGAGTTAAACGCCCAAACTGGCACCCAAGCTAGCGTTTAACTCCAAGAATGGCCTATGCACATGAAAGCTTCAATGCTCAGCCCAAGCACACACCAAGTGGGTCCCGGAAGTGGATTTCTGCACTATTTGAACTTAGTTACTCATTTTCTGTAAATCTAAGTTACTAGTTTAGTATAAAAACTACTTTTAGAGATTCATTTTGTAACTCATGACATTTTACATTTCATATTGTATCTTCTACAGCATGAGCCTCTCTAACCCCATAGGTGGAGTTGAGGAGCTCTGCTCTGTCTCAATGGATTAATTCAATTACTATTGTTTTCTATTCAATCACGTATTATTCTGTTTTAAGATACTCACTCGTACTTCAATATAGAGAAGATGATGATCCGTGACACTCATCATCATTCTCACATTTATGAACTCGTGCCTGACAATCACTCTCGTTCTACCTGAGCTCAACATAGTCATTGGGCGACAGCTTGAGATCAGAACCTTTGTGGTAGAGGCTAGAACCAATTGGCAGCATTCCTGGGATCCGGAAAGTCTAAACCTTGTCTGTGGTATTTTGAGTAGGATCTAGGAAGGGATTACTGTGACGAGCTTCAAACTCACGAATGTTGGGTGCAGTGACAGTGTGCAAAAGGATAAAGAGATCCTTTTCCGATGCTAGTGAGAACCGACAGATGATTAGCCGTGCGGTAGCTGTACCTGGTATTTTTCATCCGAGATGAGAAATCCGACAGTTGATTAGCCGTGCAGAGATCGTACCTGGTATTTTTCATCCGAGAGGATCATACAGCTTGCCATTGAAGGAAGCCGTGTGTGTTTGGAGATGAAGATAGTAGGAAAGTAGATATTCAGACGATAGAGCATCTCCGAAATCTCAACCTATTCCGCATTAATGAATCACATGTATCATTTATTTCATGTTATTTATTCATAAACAAAAATCATCTTTATCATTAATCTCCTGACTAAGATTTACAAGATAACCATAGCTTGCTTCAAGCCGACAATCTCCGTGGGATCGACCCTTACTCACATAAGGTATTACTTGGACGACCCTGTGTACTTGCTGGTTAGTTGTGCAGAGTTGTGAAAAGTGTAATCATAATTTCGTGCACCAGCAAGCTTGCTAGAGAGCGTTAGTAATGAGCGTGGTCTTAAGGCAAAGTGGTGCATGCCAGTGAACTTGGAAGAGAGCGTGACAAGGTGATGAGGGTGAGGCAAAGTGGCGCTTGCTAGTGAGCTTGGAAGAGAGTGTGGTGAGGTTGGTAAGTGTGGTGAGGAGTGTAGCGCTCTCCAGCAAGCTTGCTGGAGAGCGTAGGATGCTGAGGGTGGTTGGTGCCAATGTTGGTGTCAAGTATGATGTCAAGAATGGTGTCAAGTGGTGTGGTGAGGCTTGACAAGGTTGGTAAGTGTTGTGGCACTCCTGGGCAAGCTTGAGAGCAAGTGCCCTTGGAGAGCGTGGAATGAGGGCTGGTGGGTGCTTGCTTTGTTGCTTCATGCCTGGTATTTTTGGGTCTTTAAATGTGCTAATTATTTGTACTCCGATTTCATGCTCACTATAAACTATTATATTTTGTTGAAAATCTCTGGATGTCTACTTTCCAATGCAATTAGAAGCGCATCAATTAGAGCTCTACAACTCTAGTTATACTCCATTAAAGAAGGCAGGGTCATGCTAATTTGGGTGGTGGCGCTCTTGGAACAAAAGCTTGGTGGAGAGCTGGGTGAGAGCGCTGCATGCTCCAGGAGAGAGTTGTGCTCTCACAAGAGCACTAGACAAGAGCGTCAAGGCATTTTTGGTGCTTGCCCCCTGATGAGCGGATAATTTATACGCTTTTTGGCATTATTTTTAGGTAGTTTTTAATATATTTTAGTCACTTTTTATTATATTTTTATTAGTTTTTAAATAAAAATCACATTTCTGGACTTTACTATGAGTTTGTGTATTTTTCTGTGATTTCAGGTAATTTCTGGCTGAAATTGAGGGAGCTGAGCAAAAATCTAATTCAGGTTGAAAAAGGACTGCTGATGCTGTTGGATTCTGACCTCCCTGCACTAGAAATGGATTTTCTGGAGCTACATGAGTCCAATTGGCGCCCTCTGAAAAGTCCAAGATGTCTATTTTCCAACGCAATTGAGATCGTGCCAATTGGGCTTCTGTAGCTCCAGAAAATCCACTTGAGTGCAGGAGGGTCAGAATCCAACAACATCTGCAGTCCTTTCTCAGCCTCTGAATCAGATTTTTGCTCAGGTCCCTAAATTTCAGCCAGAAAATACCTAAAATCACAAAAAAACACAAAAACTCATAGTAAAGTCCAGAAGTGTATTTTTTCATAAAAACTAATAAAAATATAATAAAAAGTAACTAAAACATACTAAAAACTATGTAAAAAAAATGCCAAGAAGGGTATAAAATATCCGCTCATCACAACACCAAACTTAAATTGTTGCTTGTCCCCAAGCAACTAAAAACAAAATAGGATAAAAAGAAGAGAAAATACAATAATTTTCAAAATATCAATGAAGCTTAGTTCCAATTAGATGAGCGGGACTAGTAGCTTTTTGCTTCTGAACAGTTTTGGCATTTCACTTTATCCTTTGAAGTTCAGAATGATTGGTATCCATAGGAACTCAGAATTCAGATAGTGTTATTGATTCTCCAAGTTCATTATGTTGATTCTTGAACACAGCTACTTTATGAGTCTTGGCCGTGACCCTAAGCATTTTGTTTTCCAGTATTACCACCGGATACATAAATGTCACAGACACATAACTGGGTGAACCTTTTCAGATTGTGACTCAGCTTTGCTAGATCCCCAGTTAGAGGTGTCCAGAGCTCTTAAGCACACTCTTTTTGCTTTAGACCACGACTTTAACCGCTCAGTCTCAAGCTTTTCACTTGACACCTTCACGCCACAAGCACATGGTTAGGGATAGCTTGGCTTAGCCACTTAGGCCAGGATTTTATTCCTTTGGGCCCTCCTATCCATTAATGCTCAAAGCCTTGGATCCTTTTTACCCTTGCCTTTTGGTTTAAAGGGTTACTGGCTTTTTTTACTTGCTTTTTCTTTTTCTTTATTTTTTTGCCATTTTTTTCACAAGCTTCTATTCTTCACTGCTTTTTTCTTGCTTCAAGAATCAATTTTATGATTTTTCAGATTATCAATAATATTTCTCCTTTTTCATTATTCTTTCAAGGCCCAATAATTTTAACATTCATAAACAACAAATTCAAAAATATGCACTGTTCAAGCGTTCATTCAGAAAACAAAAAGTATTGTCACCACATCAAAATAATTAAGCTAACTTCAAGATAAAATTCGAAGCCATGCACTTCTTATTCTTTTGCAATTAAAAACATTTTTTATTTAAGAAAGGTGATGGATTCATAGGACATTCATAGATTTAGGACATAGACACTAGATACTAATGATCATGTAATAAAGACATAAACATAGATAAAACATAAAGCATAGGAAACGAAAAACAGAAAAATAAGAACAAGGAAATTAAAGAATGGGTCCACCTTAGTGATGGCGGCTAGTTCTTCCTCTTGAAGATCTTATAGAGTGCTTGAGTTCCTCTATGTCTCTTCCTTGCCTTTGTTGCTCCTCCCTCATGGCTCTTTAGTCTTCTCTAATTTCATGGAGGAGGATGGAATGCTCTTGGTGCTCCATCCTTAGTTGTCCCATGTTGGAACTCAATTCTCCTAAGGAGGTGTTAATTTGCTCCCAATAGTTTTGTGGAGGAAAGTGCATCCCTTGAGGCATCTCAGGGATTTCATGATGAAGAATTTCCTCATGCTCTTATTGAGGTACATGAGTGGGGTCTCTTGTTTGTTCCATTTTTTTATTAATGATGGACTTGTCCTCTTCAATGAGGGTGTCTTCCTCTATGACAATTCTAGCTGAATTGCATAGGTGACAAATGAGATGAGGGAAGGCTAACCTTGCCAAAGTGGAGGGCTTGTCCGCCACCTTGTAGAGTTCTAGGAATACGATCTCATGAACTTCTACTTCCTCTCCAATCATGATACTATGGATCATAATGGCCCAGTCTATTGTAACTTCAGACCGATTGCTAGTAGGAATTATAGAGCATTGGATGAACTCTAACCATCCCCTAGCCACGGGCTTGAGGTCAAGCCTTCTTAGTTGAACCGGCCTTCCTCTTGAGTCTCTCTTCCATTGAGCACCTTCCACACAAATGTCCATGAGGACTTGGTCCAACCTTTGATCAAAGTTGACCCTTCTAGTGAAAGGGTGAGGATCTCCTTGCATTATTGGCAAGTTGAATGCTAACCTCACATTTTCTGGACTGAAATCCAAGTAGTTCCCCCGAACTATTGTGAGCCAATTCTTTGGGTTTGGGTTCACACTTTGGTCATGGTTCTTAGTGATCCATGCATTAGCATAGAACTCTTGAACCACTAAGATCCTGACTTGTTGAATGGGGTTGGTGATAATTTCCCAACCTCTTCTTCAAACTTCATGTCGGATCTCCAGATATTCACTCTTTTTGAGCTTGAATGGGACCTCGGGGATCACCTTTTTCTTGGCCACAACTTCATAGAAGTGGTTTTGATGGACCTTTGAGATGAATCTCTTCATCTCCCATGACTCGGATGTAGAAGCAATTGCCTTCCCTTTCTTCTTTCTAGAGGTTTCTCCGGCCTTAGGTGCCATTAATGGTTATGGAAAAACAAAAAGCTTAGCTTTTCCCACACCAAACTTAGAAGGTCTCATCCTCGAGTAAAAGAAGAAAGAAGGGAATAGAAGAAGAAGAAATGGAGGAGATGGAGGGTGGTGAAGGGTTCGGCCAAAGGGGGTAGTAGTGTGTATGTTGAGTGAAATTGAAGGTAGTAAAGAGGGGTATTTATAGGGTAAGAGAGAGAGGGGGGTTCGGTCATGAAGGGGTGGGTTTAGGAGGGAAATGGTTTGAATTTGAATGGTGAGGTAGGTGGGGTTTTATGATGGATGGATGTGAGTGGTGAAGAGAGTATGGAGAAGAGGGTAAGATTTGATAGGTGAATGGTGTTTGGGAAAGAGGTATTGAGGTGATTGGTCAAGGGTGTTTGGGGAAGAGTGTTATGGAAAGGTGTGAAGAGGAAAGAAGAAGAGGTGGGGTAGGTGGATATCCTGTGGGGTCCACAGATCTTGAGGTGTCAAGGAATTTGAGTCCCTGCACCATTCTGGCATTCAAATGCCCATTCTGTGCCAAATCTGGCATTTAACGCCAGCTCTGCTACCTTTCCTGGCGTTAAACGCCATTCTGCTGCCCATTTCTGGCGTTAAACGCCAGCCAGATGCCCTTTTCTGGCTTTTAACGCCAGCCAGACGCCAGACAGCCTTTTCTAGCGTTAAACGCCTAGAGTGCTGCCCATTCTGGCGTTTAACGCCCAGAATGCTGCCAGGCTGGGCGTTAAACGCCCATTCTACTATCATTACTGGCGTTTAAATGCTAGTAAGCCTGTCCTCTAGGGTGTGCTATTTTTGATGCTGTTTTTCATTCTATTTTTGATTTTTCAGTTGTTTTTATTACTTCACATGATCATCAACCTACAGAAAACATAAAATAGCAATGGAAAATAAATAAATATAATTAAATAACATTGGATTGCCCCCCAATAAGTGCTTCTTTAATGTCAATAGCTTGACAGTGAGCTCTTGGAGAGCTTCACGGAGACTCAGAGCTTGATGATGGCCTCCCAACACCAAACTTAGAAGTTGAGTGGGGAGGCTCTGTTTGACTCTGTATTGAGAGAAGCTTTTCACGCTTCCTCTCCATGGTTACAGAAGAAGATCCTTGAGCCTTAAACACAAGGTAGTCCTGATAAACCCCAATTTTGTGGTTTATATTGTGTAGAATTTGGTGGTTTTTGTCAATATTTTTCACACTTATTCACAAGAAATGCATGGTTTTGTGTTCCCTTCCTAATATTTCTCCATGATGAAAAACATGCTTATTTTACCTTAGAATTGCTATATTTTGATTCTCTTTTATTGCCACTCGCTGCCGTGATGTATTTGTTGAGTGATTTCAGAATTAAAAAGGTAAGAATGGCCTAGAAGAGAGAAAGAAAGCATGCACAAGAGGAAGGAACATGAAGATTTAGATTTTGGGAAACTCAGCATTGGCGCGCACGCGCACCCTCCATGCGCACGCGTGGATGAGGATAGCTGGAAGTGGCGCGCAAGGATGGACGCATCCGCGCGGGCCAGAGAATTCCTACCGACGCGCACGCGCACATGGCACGCACGCGTGGATCACAAAAGCAATCGGCGCGCACGCGTGGAAAGCTGCACGTGACCTCATTAAAGGAAATCGTGCCTGGCGATTTCTGAGGCTCATCAGTCCCAAATTCAAGCTGTTTCTGCATGGAAAAGACCCAAGTATGCTAGTGGAAAGGGGGGGGGATCATTCATTTTACACTTAGACACAATTTTTAGCTAGTTTTGGTTCTTGTTCTTCTAGAGAGAGAAACCCTTGTTCCTCTCTAGATCTAGTTTTAATTTGATCTTCCCTTGTTGAATTCTGAATTGGATCTTGTTAATTACTAGTTTTAATTGCTTAATTTGAATTCCTTAGTATAATTTTGCTTAGATCTTGTGTTAGTTTCATGAATTCTTGTCAATTTTCAATTTATACCTATTTCATGAATGTTGTGAATCTTGACTTGTTGATGATACATTGATGATTTCTATTATTAATTGTGTTGTTTGAGTGATTGTATGTTGATAATTGTTAGTGGGTACTTGTTAATTTCAATTTAATTGCAATTTGAACATGTCTTTTGTTAATGCTTACCATGTCTTTGATGAATTGTTTACCTTGATTATGGAGTAGTTCTCTTTACTCTTGGCCTAGGCTAAGCTAATTGGGTAAACTTGAGTCATTGGGTCTAATGGATTTGATGATTTGGGAACCCTTAGTGGTCAATTTGATAGCCATTGACACTAGCCTACTACTAAGTCAATTAGTAGGTAGGTGGTGCACGAAATTGTGATCTTCAATGGCGCCAACAACTTGGTACGCACAATTGTAATCTCAACTCTTTGTCACAACTCCGCACAACTGACCAGCAAGTGCACTGGGTCGTCCAAGTAATAAACCTTACGTGAGTAAGGGTTGATCCCACGGAGATTGTCAGCTTGAAGCAAGCTATGGTCATTGATCTGTGGAAAATGGAATTCCAACACCTAAAACTCACCGGCTAGTGTATCGGGTCGCATCAAGTTGTAAAACTCACTTAGAGTGAGGTCGATCCCACAGGGATTGATGGATCAAGCAATTTTAGTGGGTGATTAGTTTAGTCAAGCTAACATTGAAGTGAAATTGGATGAAATGTAGCCAACAGAAAGTAAATTACAAGAAAATTTAAAGTGCAGAAAGTAAAATGACTGAAACTTAAAGAACAAGGAATGTAAATTGATAGAATCTTAAATAACAAGAAATGTAAGTTGCATAAAATGTAAGGGAGGCTGGGTGCTGGAAATTAAAGAAAGCAATAGATCGAGCAAATGGAAATTTAAATGAAAGCAGTAAACAGAACTTAGAACAATTGCCGAAGAGTTAAATTGCATGAAAAGTAAAAGGAATTGGGTGCTAGGAATTAAAACAGAACTGAAAAATAAGAAGTGCAGTAAACTAAAGAACTCTCAGGTTATGAAATTCAGAAACATATTGATTCAATACCAAAACGAAAATGTAGAAGTGCAGGAGAATTAAAATAGAATTTAAATTTAGCTCAATTGTGAAATCTAAAGGAGAAATTCAAGATCTCAGGAAATCAATGAGACTAGAAAACAAGTCTAGATCTCAATTCCTTCCTTGATCCAACAGAGAATAATTGCAGAAGAAAATAGAGAAGAAAGCAGTAAAGACAATTTAGATCCAAATCACAATTCCTTCAAATTATGCAGCAAGTAAACAAGAGAGAGATCTTAGATTAAGATTGAAACAGAATTCCTTCAATTCTCAATCCAAGATGCAAAACAAAAAGTAGAAAGTGCAGAAGTAAGAACAAGGAAGAAGAGAGATCAATTCTCCTTCCAATTCCCCAATCCCAAATTCAAAGAAGAAAATTAAAAGAGAGCTCCTACTACCACTGCTCTCTAGTAGAGCTCGCCTCCTAACAAAGATGAAAATGATGCCTTATATAGGCTTTACAAAATGAAAATGAAATTGAAAATAAATTACAATTAATTGAAATTCCTATTCTAACTTGTTCTTGTGCCTTTGAGTAATGATGTGGGCTTGGCTTGCTTTGGATTTGAAGAGAGATGGGTCCATTTGGACTTGGTTCAATTGGTGAAGAATTGAATCCAATTTGATTTTAAATTGAATTTTGGACCATGGGTGCTACTCCCAGGGAACGGCTCAGTTGATTAAGTGAACTGAGCTCTCCATTTGCTTGTGGCGTGCCAATTTGTGCGCACCAAGCCTTCCTTGTTGCTGCCCCCTTTGATCCTTGCCCGTGTCACATTGTTGGAGTGCATGGGGGAGTAGTGCTCGGTTAGGAAAGTGAACTGAGCTTTCCTTTGTGGCGCCTTGCTTTGGGCTTCATGTTTCCAAGTTCGAGCCTTGGTGGAAGCACTTTTGTGAGCCTTTTCCTTGCATTTTCTTGAGTGGGAGAGCACGACAAAGCTCAGTTGGGAAACTGAACTGAGCTTTAATGGGCCTTGGCCTTCCAATTTTTGCTTTCCTTATGTCTCCCCCTTCGAGCCTTGGTGAAGCCACTTTAGTTTATTTTTGCTTGTTTTTGGTCCTTAAAGATGCTTTTCACTTGTGCCTCAATTTCATACCAAATATGGACTTCTATATATCGTTGGAAAGCTTTGAATGTCAGCTTTCCAACGCAATTGGAAGCACATTGATGAGCGGATAATTTATACGCTTTTTGGCATTATTTTTAGGTAGTTTTTCATATGTTTTAGTCACTTTTTATTATATTTTTATTAGTTTTTAAATAAAAATCACATTTCTGGACTTTACTATGAGTTTGTGTATTTTTCTGTAATTTCAGGTATTTTCTGGCTAAAATTGAGGGAGCTGAGCAAAAATCTGATTCAGGCTGAAAAATGACTGCTGATGCTGTTGGATTCTGACCTCCCTGCACTCGGAATAGATTTTTTGGAGCTACAGAATTCCAATTGAGTTGGAAAGTAGACATCCAGGGATTTCCAGCAATATATAGTAGTTCATACTTTGCTCAAGAATAGACGACATAAACTGGCGTTCAACGCCAGTTCCATGTTGCATTCTGGCGTTAAACGCCAGAAACAGGTTACAAGTTGGAGTTAAACGCCAGAAACAGATTACAACCTGGCGTTTAACTCTAGAAATAGCCTAGGCACGTGTAAAGCTCAAGTCTCAACCCTAGCACATACCAAGTGGGCCCCAGAAGTGGATTTCTGCACTATCTATCTTAGTTTACTCATTTTCTGTAAACCTAGGTCACTAGTTTAGTATTTAAACAACATTTAGAGATTTATTTTGCACCTCATGACATTTTTAGATCAAAACTTTGTACTCTTTGACGGCATGAGTCTCTAAACTCCATTGTTGGGGGTGAGGAGCTCTGCTGTGTCTCGATTAATTAATGCAATTACTTCTGTTTTCTATTCAAACACGCTTGTTTCTATCTAAGATGTTCATTCGCACTTCAATATGATGGATGTGATGATCCGTGACATTCATCACCATTCTCAACCTATGAACGCATGAATGACAACCACCTCCGTTCTACCTTTGATTGAATGAGTATCTCTTGGATTCCTTAATCAGAATCTTCGTGGTATAAGCTAGAATCCATTGGCAGCATTCTTGAGAATCCGAAAAGTCTAAACCTTGTCTGTGGTATTCCGAGTAGGATTTAGGGATTGAATGACTGTGACGAGCTTCAAACTCACAAGGGTTGGGCATAGTGACAGACGCAAAAGGATCAATGGATCCTATTCCAGCATGAGTGAGTACCGACAGATGATTAGTCGTGCGGTGACAACGCACCTGGACCATTTTCACTGAGAGGATAGATGGTAGCCATTGACAACGGTGATCCACCAACACACAGCTTGCCATAGGAGGAACCTTACATGCATGAAGAAGAAGACAGGGGGAAAGCAGAGATTCAGAAGACAAAGCATCACCAAAACTCTAACATATTCTCCATTACTGCATAACAAGTATTTAATTCATGCTCTTTTATTTTTTGCAATCCAAACTGATAATTATAATTGATATACTGACTAAGAATTACAAGATAACCATAGATTGCTTCAAGCCAACAATCTCCGTGGGATTCGACCCTTACTCACGTAAGGTATTACTTGGACGACCCAGTGCACTTGCTGGTTAGTGGTACGAGTTGTAAAAAGTGTGATTTACAATTCGTGCACCAAGTTTTTGGCGCCGTTGCCGGGGATTGTTCGAGTTTGGACAACTGACGGTTTATTTTGTTGCTTAGATTAGGAAAAATTTTTCTTTTTGGTTTAGAGTCTTCTATTATTGTTTTTGGTTGAAATTTTTTTAAATCCTTATTTTCTCTTTTTAAATTTTTTGAAAATTTTATAAACTGATAATTGAGTTTTTCTGTTTGAGTTTAGTTTCATATTCTAAGTTTGGTGTCAATTGCATGTTTTTATTTTCTTTTAAATTTTCGAATTTGTGTTCATTGTTCTTTATTAATCTTCAAGTTGTTCTTGTTTATTTTCCTTGTTTGATCTTTAGTTTTTCTTGTTTTGTGATTTTTCTTGTTTTTCTTGTGCATTTTCGAATTATTAGTATCCAAAAAAAAATAAAATATTTTATACATTAAATACCTTATTAAAACACGTTAAATTTATAGCTCAATTGGCTAGAGCGTTGTGCTTATGTTCTTGGTAATTGGCTATCTTCTTTTTAAAACTTTTTTTTTAAATAATTTTTCTTTGATTAAATCTTGTGCCAAACTTTAAGTTTGGTGTTCTCTTGTTAAATTTTCTTTAGTTTTCGAAAATTTTATTTTGGTTTTCTAAAAATTTTAAGTTTGGTGTTCTTTTTTTTTATGTTCTTGTGTCCTTTGAGTCTTTGAATTTCTGTTCTTCGTGTTCTTGTGAATCTTCAAGGTGTTCTTGAGTCTTTCTTATGTTTTGATCTTAAAATTTTTATGTTTGGTGTTCCTTGGTGTTTCTCCTCAAAATTTTCGAAAATAAGGAGCATTAGATCTAAAAATTTTAAGTTCTGTATCTTTTTATTGTTTTTCTCTTTCCTCATTGAATTCAAAAATATCTTTTCCCTTTATTTTAATTGATTTTTCGAATTTTCTTTTTAAAAATTCAGATTTTATTTTAAATTTTTATTTTATCTTATCTTAAGTTTTAAAATTTCAAAATTCAAATCTTTTTCAAAAAAATCATATCTTTTTCAAAAACTTATCTTATTTCAAATTTCAAATTTCAACTTTCAAAATTCAAAATTCAAAATTTCAAATTTCAAATTTCAAAATTTAATTTTCAAATTTAAAATTTAATTTTCAAAACTTTTTAATTTAAATTCCTTATCTTCTCTTACCTAGCTTATCTTATCTTTTCTAATGTCAAATCTTAAAATCAAATCTTTTTTATTTTATTTTCTTATAAGTATTTTTAATTTTAGGACATATCTTTTTCAAAACTTCCTAACCAATTTCTCTCTCTTCATTTTTTTTTTCAAAAATTCTCACCCACATCTTTTTCAAATCTTTTTAATTAATTAATCTAGTTTTCAATTTTCTTTTATTTCTTTTTCTTCTAATTTTCGAAATTATAGTCAATTTTTTATTTATTTTATTTTATTTTATTTTATTTTAATTTCGGTTTTCAAAAAAAATTTATTTGCAATCTGCATCATCTCCCTTTCTCCATCATGGACCTAAGTGGAAATGAACAGTCCAGAAGGACTCTGGGGTCATATGCTAACCCCACTACTGCTGCATATGGGAGTAGCATCTGTATACCTCCCATCAAAGCAGGAAATTTTGAGCTAAATCCTCAGCTCATTGTCATGGTACAGCAAAACTGCCAGTATTCTGGTCTTCCACAGGAAGAACCTACTGAGTTTCTGGCACAATTCTTGCAAATTGCTGATACAGTACGTGATAAAAAGGTAGATCAGGATGTATACAAACTGTTACTGTTTCTGTTTGCTGTAAAAGATCAAGCTAAAAGGTGGTTAAATAACCAACCCACAGCAAGCATAAGGACATGGAAATAGTTATCAGACAAATTCCTGAATCAATATTTCCCTCCAAAAAGGATGACACAGCTAAGGCTGGACATCCAAGGCTTTAAACAAGAGGATGATGAATCCCTTTATAATGCATGGGAGAGGTACAGAGGGATGCTAAGGAAATGCCCCTCTGAAATGTTTTCAGAGTGGGTGCAATTAGACATCTTCTACTATGGGCTTACAGAAGGAGCTCAGATGTCCCTAGACCACTCAGCTGGTGGATCTATACACATGAGGAAAACTATTGAAGAGGCTCAAGAGCTTATTGATATAGTTGCTAGAAATCAGCATCAGTACATAAGTAATGGGTCCTCCATAAAAGAAGAAGCCAAAGCAGTATCTACTGAACTTGGTCCTCCAGAACAAGTTGCTGAACTCAATCAACAATTGTGCTTTCTAACAAAACAGCTAGCAGAATTTAAGGAGATGCTACAAGACACTAAAAATGCTAATAAAAATATGGAGGCACAATTGAATCAGACAAAACAGCATTTATCAAAGCAGATAACAGAAGAGTGCCAGGCAGTTCAATTAAGAAGTGGAAAAACATTAAATACTTCACTTCAGAGCAGCAGAAAGCCAAGAAAAGAACAA
Source organism: Arachis ipaensis (assembly GCF_059453495.1). Lineage (NCBI taxonomy): Eukaryota > Viridiplantae > Streptophyta > Magnoliopsida > Fabales > Fabaceae > Arachis > Arachis ipaensis. The sequence continues at coordinate 74,967,201 of NC_142438.1, forward strand.
CTGACAGAGGATGAGCAAAATATTATCCAAAATCCCTCTGAGGACAGTAAGGGCCCAGAGAGGAACAACTCTGGCATTCAAACGCCTGAAAAGGATGTAAGGTTGGCGTTAAACGCCCAACCCACGTGCAGTTCTGGCGTTCAAATGCCAGGAACAGGCAAGGAGCTGGCGTCAAACGCCCAATGGAAGCTCAGTTCTAGCGTTCAAACGCCAGAAACAAGTAGGAAGTTGGTGTCCAATGCCAATCAAGCTTCCAACCCTGGCATTCAAACGCCAGTGAGGGATCAGACACACACAAGTGCTGATAACAACCCCTCTAAAAAGGCTTCTCCAACCACTTCTGTAGGAAATAAACCTGCAGCAACCAAGGTTGAGGAATACAAAGCCAAGATGCCTTATCCTCAAAAACTCCGCCAAGAGGAGCAGGATAAGCAATTTGCTCGCTTTGCAGACTACCTCAGGACTCTTGAAATAAAGATTCCGTTTGCAGGGGCACTTGAGCAAATACCCTCTTATGCCAAGTTCATGAAAAAGATCTTGAGTCATAAGAAGGATTGGAGAGAAACTGAAAGGGTTCTCCTCACTGTGGAATGCAGTGCAGTCATTCTGAAAAGCTCCTAGAAAAGCTTAAAGATCCCGGGAGCTTTATGATACCATGCATATTAGAGGGTGATTGCACCAAGACAGCTTGGTTTAACTGAAGAAGTTAAACCAACCCGGATATTTCTCCAACTTGCTGATGGCTCCATTAAATACCTATCAGGCGTGATTGAAGACATGATTGTCAGGGTTGGGCCATTCGCCTTCCCTACTGACTTTGTAGTGTTGGAAATGGAGGAGCACGAGAGTGCTAGTCTCATTCTAGGAAGACCTTTCCTAGCAACTGGACGAACTCTCATTGATGTCCAAAAGGGGGAAGTAACCATGAGAGTCAATGAGGATCTTATTGACTCTTTGGTAGAGGAGATCAACATGGCTGAGAGTCTCGAATCAGAGCTGGAAGACATCTTTAAAGATGTTCAGACTGATCTAGAGGATTCAGAGGAATTAAAAGAGCCTCTGAAACTTCCTCAGAAAGAGGAAAAACCTCCTAAACCCGAGCTCAAACCATTACCACCATCCCTGAAATATGCATTTCTGGGAGAAGGTGACACTTTTTTGGTGATCATAAGCTCTGCTTTAAATCCCCTGGAAGAGGAAGCGCTACTTCAAGTGCTAAGGACACATAAGACAGCTCTTGGGTGGTCCATAAGTGACCTTAAGGGCATCAGCTCAGCAAGATGCATGCACAAGATCCTATTGGAGGACGATGCTAAGCCAGTGGTTCAACCACAGAGGCGGCTAAATCCAGCCATGAAGGAAGTGGTGCTGAAAGAGGTCACCAAGTTACTGGAGGCTGGGATTATTTATCCTATTTCTGATAGCCCCTGGGTGAGCCCTGTCCAAGTTGTCCCCAAAAAGGGAGGCATGACAGTGGTTCATAATGAAAAAAATGAACTGGTTCCTTGGTGCACGAAATTGTGATCTCAGGCAACGGCGCCAAAAACTCTGTACGCACGTCTTAATAAATCGTTTTTCATTCACAACTTTGATACAACTAACCAGCAAGTGCACTGGGTCATCCAAGTAATAAACCTTACGTGAGTAAGGGTCGATCCTACAGAGATTGTTGGTATGAAGCAAGCTATGGTCACCTTGTAAATCTCAGTCAGGCGGATATAAAATAGTTATGGAGTTTTCGAACATAAATAATAAATAGATAGAAAATAAGGATAGAAATACTTATGTAATTCATTGGTTAGAATTTCAGATAAGTGTATAGAGATGCTTTCGTTCCTCTGAACCTCTGCTTTCCTGCTGTCTTCATCCAATCAATCTTACTTCTTTCCATGGCTGGCTTTATGTAAGGACATCACCGTTGTCAATGGCTACTTTTAATCCTCTCTGAAAAATGGTCCAATGCGTTGTCACTGCATGGCTAATCATCTGGAGGCATCACCCTTACCAATGGCTGCATCCTATCCTCTTGTGAAAATGGTCCAAATGCTCTGTCACAGCACGGCTAATCATCTGAGGTTCTCGATCATACTGGAATAGGATTCACCCTCCTTTTGCCTTTGTCACTACGCCCAGCACTCGTGAGTTTGAAGTTCGTCACAGTCATTCAATCCCAGAGTCCTACTCGGAAGACCACACACAAGGTTTAGACTTTCCGGACTCTCATGAATACCGCCATCAATCTAGCTTATACCACGAAGATTCTGATTAAGAGATCCAAGAGATACTCATTCAATCTAAGGTGGAACGGAAGTGGTTGTCAGGCACGCGTTCGTGAGGGAATGATGATGATTGTCACGTTCATCACATTCAGGTTGAAGTGCGAATGAATATCTTAGAAGTGGAATAAGTTGAATTGAATAGAAAAATAGTAGTACTTTGCATTAATCTTTGAGGAACAGCAGAGCTCCACACCTTAATCTATGGAGTGCAGAAACTCTACCGTAAGAAAATACATAAGTGATAATGGTTCAGGCATGGCCGAATGGCCAACCCCCATGAAAGTCTAAGATAGCATAAAACTGATCAAAGATGATCTAATACAATAGTAAAAAGTCCTATTTATAATAAACTAGTTACTAGGGTTTACAGAAGTAAGTAATTGATGCATAAATCCACTTTCGGGGCCTACTTGGTGTGTGCTTGGGCTGAGCTTGAATGTTACACGTGTAGAGGTTAATCTTGGAGTTGAACGCCAGTTTGTAACGTATTTCTGGCGTTCAACTCTGGCTTGTGACGTGTTTCTGGCGTTTAACTCCAGACAGCAGCGTAGAACTAGCGTTCAACGCCCTTTTACGTCGTCTAAACGCGGCCAAAGTATGGACTATTATATATTACTGGAAATCCCTAGATGTATACTTTCCAACGCAAATGGAAGCACGCCCTTTTGAGTTCTGTAGCTCCAGAAAATCCACTTTGAGTGCAGGGAGGTCAGAATCCAACAGCATCAACAGTCCTTCTTCAACCTCTGAATCTGATTTTTGCTCAAGTCCCTCAATTTCAGCCAGAAAATACCTGAAATCACAGAAAAACACACAAACTCATAGTAAAGTCCAGAAATGTGAATTTAACATAAAAACTAATGAAAACATCCCAAAAAGTAACTAGATTCTACTAAAAACATACTAAAAACAATGCCGAAAAGCGTATAAATTATCCGCTCATCACAACACCAAACTTAAATTGTTGCTTGTCCCCAAGCAACTGAAAATCAAATAGGATAAAAAGAAGAGAATATACTATAAATTCCAAACTATCAATGAAACATAGCTCCAATTAAATGAGCGGGACTTGTAGCTTTTTGCCTCTTGAATAATTTTGGCATCTCACTTTATCCATTGAAGTTCTGAATGATTGGCATCTATGGGAACTCAGAGTTTAGATAGTGTTATTGATTCTCCTAGTTCAGTATGATGATTCTTGAACACAGCTATTTTATGAGTCTTGGCCGTGGCCCTAAGCACTTTGTTTTCCAGTATTACCACCGGATACATAAATGCCACAGACACATAATTGGGTGAACCTTTTCAGATTGTGACTCAGGCTTTGCTAAAGTCCCCAATTAGAGGTGTCCAGGGTTCTTAAGCACACTCTTCTCTTGCTTTGGACCTTGACTTTAACCGCTCAGTCTCAAGTTTTCACTTGACACCTTCACGCCACAAGCACATGGTTAGGGACAGCTTGGTTTAGCCGCTTAGGCCAGGATTTTATTCCTTTAGGCCCTCCTATCCACTGATGCTCAAAGCCTTGGAATCCTTTTTATTTACCCTTGCCTTTTGGTTTTAAGGGTTATTGGCTTTTTGCTCTTGCCACTTGGTTTTAAGAGCTTTTGGCTTTTTCTGCTTGCTTTTTCTCTTTTTTTTTTCTTTCTATTTTTTTGCTATTTTTTTTTCTGCAAGCTTTGTTCTTTGCTGCTTTTTCTTGCTTCAAGAATCATTTTTATGATTTTTTAGATTATCAAATAACATGTCTCCTTATCATCATTCTTTCAAGAGCCAACATATTTAACATTCTTAAACAACAACTTCAAAAGACATATGCACTGTTCAAGCATTCATTCAGAAAACAAGAAGCATTGTCACCACATCAATATAATTAAACTAAGTTCAAGGATAAATTCGAAACTCATGTACTTCTTGTTCTTTTGAATTAAAACAGTTTTCATTTAAGAGAGGTGATGGATTCATAGGACATTCATAACTTTAAGACAAAGTTACTAAATACTAATGATCATGTAATGAAGACACAAACATGGATAAGCACTTAACATAGAGAAAACGAAAAACAGAGAATGTAGGAACAAGGAATGAGTCCACCTTAGTGATGGTGGTGTTTCCTTCTTGAGGAACCAATGATGTCCTTGAGCTCTTCTATGTCTCTTCCTTGTCTTTGTTGCTCCTCCCTCATTGCTTTTTGATCTTCTCTTATTTCATGAAGGATGATGGAGTGCTCTTGATGTTTCACCCTTAATTGTCCCATGTTGGAACTTAATTCTCCTAGGGAGGTGTTGATTTGCTCCCAATAGTTTTGTGAAGGAAAATGCATTTGAGGCATCTCTGGGATCTCATGGTGATGAGCTTCATGCGTCTCTTGAGATCCATGAATGGGCTCTCTTGCTTGCTCCATCCTTTTCTTAGTGATGGGCTTCTCTTCCTCAATGGGAATGTCTCCTTCTATGAAAGCTCCAGCTGAGTAACATAGATGGAAAATAAGATGAGGAAAAGCTAGCCTTGCCCCAGGAGAGGGCTTTTCGGCTATTTTGTAGAATTCAAGGGAGATGACTTCATGAACTTCTACTTCCTCTCCAATCATGATGCTATGAATCATGATGGCCCGATCCACAGTAACTTCAAATCGGTTGCTAGTGGGGATGATGGAGCGTTGGATGAACTCCAACCATCTTCTAGCCACAGGCTTGAGGTCCAGTCTTCTTAATTGAACCGGCTTGCCTTTGGAGTCAATCTTCCATTGAGCTCCTTCCACACATATGTCCCTGAGGACTTGGTCCAACCTTTGATTAAAGTTGACCCTTCTAGTGTAGGGGCATGCATCTCTTTGCATCATAGGCAAGTTAAACGCCAACCTCACATTTTCCGGACTAAAATCTAAGTATTTCCCCTGAACCATTGTAATATAATTCTTTGGGTTTGGGTTCTTACTTTGATCATGGTTCCTAGTGATCCATGCATTGGCATAGAACTCTTGAACCATTAGGATGCCGACTTGTTGGATGGGGTTTGTTAGAACTTCCCAACCTCTTCTTTGGATTTTATGTCGGATCTCTGGATACTCATTCTTCTTGAGCTTGAAAGGGACCTCGGGGATCACCTTCTTCTTGACCACAACATCATAGAAGTGGTCTTGATGAGCTTTGGAGATAAATCTTTCCATCTCCCATGACTCGGAGGTGGAAACTTTTGTCTTCCCTTTCCCAAAACAAAAAGCTTATATTTTTACCACACCAAACTTAGAATATTGCTCGCCCTCGAGCAAGAGAAGAAAGAATAGATGAAAAAGAAGAAGAAAATATGGAGGAGAGGGGGGAGGGGTAAGGTTCGGCCATAAGGGTGGGTTTTGGGTGGGAAATTGATTTGGAATTTTGAAGGTAGGTGGGGTTTATGAGGTAGGTTTATGGGGAAGAGTGGATGGATGTGAGTGGTGAAGTAGTGATAGGGAAGAGAGATTGAGGTGATTGGTGAAGAGTTTTGGGAAAGAGTGTTTATGGGATTGTGTGAAAGAGGGGTGAGAAGAAGTGAGTGGAGGTAGGTGGGGATCCTTTGGGGTCCACAGATCCTGAGGTGATCCTGTGGGGTCCACAGATCCTGAGGTGTTCAAGGATTTACAATCTTGCACCAAATTAGGCATGCAAAATGCCCTTGCACACAACTCTGGGCGTTCAACGCCAGATTGGTGCTTGTTCTGGGCGTTGAACGCCCATTTGTTGCCCATTTCTGGCATTGAACGCCAAAACCATGCTTGTTCTGGGCGTTCAGTGCCAGCTCTTCTCCAGGGTGCAATTCTGGCATTCAAACGCCCAGATGCTGCCCATTTTGGGCGTTCAGCACTAGAACCATGCTCTGTTCTGGCGTTGAACGCCAGCCAGATGCTTCTTACTGGCGTTTAAACGCCAGTAAGGTCGTCCTCCAGGGTGTGATTTTTCTTCTGCTGTTTTTGATTCTGTTTTCAATTTTTATATTTATTTTGTGACTCCACATGATCATGAACCTAATAAAACATGAAAGAACAAGAAAAATAAAATTAGATAAATAAAAATTGGGTTGCCTCCCAACAAGCACTTCTTTAATGTCAATAGCTTGACAGTGGGCTCTCATGGAGCCTCACAGATGTTCAGAGCTTTGTTGAGACTTCCCAACACCAAACTTAGAGTTTAGTTGTGGCCTCCCAACACCAAACTTAGAGTTTGACTGTGGAGGCTCTGGTTGACTCTATTTTGAGAGAAGCTTACTGTGCCTCTTTTCCATGTTTACAGAAGGGTAACCTTGAGTTGTAAACACAAGGGAGTCCTCATTCAATTGAAGGACTAATTCACCTCTGTTAACATCAATCACAGCTCTTGCTGTGGCTAGGAAAGGTCTTCCAAGGATGATGGATTCATCCTCATCCTTCCCAGTATCAAGGATTATGAAATCAGCAGGGATGTAAAGGCCTTCAACCTTTACTAACATGTCCTCTACTTGTCCATAAGCCTGTTTTCTTGAATTATCTGCCATCTCTAATGAGATTTTAGTAGCTTGCACCCCAAAGATTCCCAGTTTCTCTATTACAGAGAGGGGCATGAGGTTTATCCCTGAACCAAGGTCACACAGAGCCTTTTCAAAGATCATTGTACCTATGGTACAAGGTATTAGGAACTTTCCAGGATCCTGTTTCTTCTGAGGCAATGTCAGTTGATCCAGATCACTTACTTCATTGGTGAACAAGGGAGGTTCATCCTCCCAAGTCTCAATACCAAATAATTTGGCATTCAGCTTCATGATTGCATCAAGGTACTTGGCAACTTGCTCCTTAGTAACATCCTCATTCTCTTCATAAGAGGAATACTCATCAGAGCTCATGAATGGCATAAGGAGGTTTAATGGAATCTCTATGGTCTCTAGTTGAGCCTCAGATTCCTTTGGTTCCTCAAAGGGAAACTCCTTGTTGATCACTGGACGTCCCAGGAGATCTTCCTCACTGGGATTTACGTCCTCCCCTTCCTCTCCAGGTTCGGCCGTGTTGACTATGTCAATGGCCTTGCACTCTCCTTTTGGATTTTCTTCTGTATTGCTTGGGAGAGTACTAGGAGGGATTTCAGTGATCCTTTTACTCAGCTGGCCCACTTGTGCCTCCAAATTTCTAATGGAGGACCTTGTTTCATTCATGAAACTTACAGTGGCCTTAGATAGATCAGAGACTAAGTTTGCTAAATTAGAGGTATTTTGTTCAGAGTTCTCTGTCTGTTGCTGAGTGGATGATGGAAAAGGTTTACTATTGTTAAACCTATTTCTTCCACCATTATTAAAGCCTTGTTGAGGCTTTTGTTGATCCTTCCATGAGAGATTTGGGTGATTTCTCCATGAGGGGTTATAGGTGTTTCCATAAGGTTCACCCATGTAATTCACCTCTGCTATTGCAGGGTTTTCAGGATCATAAGCTTCTTCTTCAGAAGATGCCTCTTGAGTACTGTTGGATGCAGCTTGCATTCCATTCAGACTCTGAGAAATCATATTGACTTGCTGAGTCAATATTTTATTCTGAGCCAGTATGGCATTCAGAGTATCAATTTCAAGAACTCCCTTCTTCATAGGCGTCCCATTACTCACAGGATTCCTCTCAGAAGTGTACATGAACTGGTTATTAGCAACCATGTCAATGAGTTCTTGAGCTTCTGCAGGCGTTTTCTTTAGGTGAATGGATCCACCTGCAGAAGTATCCAATGACATTTTAGCCAATTCAGATAGACCATCATAGAATATATCCAGGATGGTCCATTCTGAAAGCATGTCAGAAGGACACTTTTTGGTCAGTCCTTTGTATCTCTCCTAAGCTTCATAGAGGGATTCACCTTCTTTCTGTCTGAAGGTCTGAACATCCACTCTAAGCTTACTCAGCTTTTGAGGAGGAAAGAACTTGGCTAAGAAAGCCTTGACCAGCTTATCCCAAGAGTTCAGGCTATCCTTAGGTTGAGAGTCCAACCATACTCTAGCTCTGTCTCTTACAGCAAAAGGGAAAAGCATGAGCCTGTAGACTTCAGGATCTACTCCATTAGTCTTAACAGTATCACATATCTGCAAGAATTCAGTTAAGAACTGAAAAGGATCTTCAGATGGAAGTCCATGAAACTTGCAGTTCTGCTGCATCAGAGAAACTAATTGAGGTTTAAGCTCAAAATTGTTTGCTCCAATGGCAGGAATAGAGATGCTTCTTCCATGTAAATTGGAATTAGGTGCAGTAAAGTCACCAAGAATCCTCCTTGCATTATTATTTTCGGCTGCCATCTCCTCTTCCTGTTCGAAAATTTCTGAAAGGTGCTTGCTGGATTGTTGTAATTTAGCTTCTCTTAGTTTCCTCTTCAGAGTCCTTTCAGGTTCTGGATCTGCTTTAACAAGAATATTCTTGTCTTTGCTCCTGCTCATATGAAAAAGAGGGAATAGAAAAATAATAATAGGGATCCTTTTTACCACAGTATAGAGGTCCCTGTGTGAGTAGAAGAAAAGAACGAGATGAGAGAGAAAGAGAATTTTTGAAAATAATTTTTGAAAAAGAGTTAGTGATTTTCGAAAATTATTTTTGAAAAAGGTTAGTAATTTTCGAAAATTAAAAATAAAAAATTAAAATAATTAGTTAATTAAAAAGAATTTTTGAAAAAGAGGGAGATATTTTCGAAAATTAGAGAGAGAGAGTTAGTTAGGTAGTTTTGAAAAAGATAAGAAACAAACAAAAAGTTAGTTAGTTAGTTGAAACAAATTTGAAAATCAATTTTGAAAAGATAAGAAGATAAGAAGTTAGAAAAGATATTTTAAAATCAAATTTTTGAAAAAGATATGATTTTGAAAAAGATAAGATAGAAAGATATTTTTAAAAATATATGATTGAAATTAGTTTTGAAAAAGATTTGATTTTTTAAAATCACAATTAATGACTTGATTCACAAGAAATCACAAAATATGATTCTAGAACTTAAAGTTTGAATCTTTCTTAACAAGTAAGTAACAAACTTGAAATTTTTGAATCAAAACATTAATTGATGATGTTATTTTTGAAAATTAGGAGATAAAGATAAGAAAAAGATTTTTGAAAAATATTTTTAAAATTTTCGAAAATAAATAACAAAAGTGAAAAAGATTTGATTTTTGAAAAAGATTTTTAAATTGAAAATTTGATTTGACTCATAAGAAACAACTAGATTTTAAAAATTTTTGAAAAAGTCAACTCAAATTTTCGAATTTTTTTTGAGAGAAAAGTGGGAAAGATATTTTTTGATTTTTTGAATTTTTATGATGAGAGAGAAAAACATGAAAATGATGCAATGCATGAAAATTTTTAGATCAAAACAATGAATGCATGCAAGAATGCTATGAATGTCAAGATGAACATCAAGAACTTATTTTTGAAAAATTTTTAATGCAAAGAAAACATGCAAGACACCAAACTTAAAAATTTTTCATGTATAGACACTATGAATGCAAGAATGCATATGAAAAACAAGAAAAGACACAAAACATGAAAACATCAAGATCAAACAAGAAGACTTACCAAGAACAACTTGAAGATCATGAAGAACACTATGAATGCATGAATTTTTCGAAAAATGCAAGATGAATATGCAATTGACACCAACTTTCAACTTAACTCAAGACTCAAACAAGAAACATGAAATATTTTTTATTTTTATGATTTTTTTTTATTTTTTTTGGATTTTTGTATTTTTTTTCGAAAAAACATATAGGAAAAAGAAAATAAGGATTTCAAAATTTTTTAATATGAATTCCAGGAATCTTGTATTCTTAGTCTAAAGCTCCAATTCGAGGGTTAGGCATGGCTTAATAGCCAGCCAAGCTTTAGTATGTAACTCAGACATGCCACGGCTGACATTCCAATTAACTTGCCTCTATGCTGATGGTTGGACGCCCCTATCCAAAAGAATTAGACATGGCTTTACAGCCAGCCAGGCTTCAACATGCTTCATGAAACTCTAGAATTCATTCTTAAAAATTCTGAAGAAAAATATATTTTTGAAAAGATTTATTTTTTTTTTCGAAAACAGATGAGAAAATTTTGAAAGGTTTTTGAAAAATTTTTGAAAATAAAACAAAAAGAAAATTACCTAATCTGAGCAGCAAGATGAACCATCAGTTTTCCAAACTCGAACAATCCCCAGCAACGGCGCCAAAAACTTGGTGCACGAAATTGTGATCTCAGGCAACGACGCCAAAAACTCTGTACGCACGTCTTAATAAATCATTTTTCATTCACAACTTCGATACAACTAACCAGCAAGTGCACTGGGTCGTCCAAGTAATAAACCTTACGTGAGTAAAGGTCGATCCCACGGAGATTGTTGGTATGAAGCAAGCTATGGTCACCTTGTAAATCTCAGTCAGGCGGATATAAAATAGTTATGGAGTTTTCGAACATAAATAATAAATAGATAGAAAATAAGGATAGAAATACTTATGTAATTCATTGGTTAGAATTTCAGATAAGTGTATAGAGATGCTTTCGTTCCTCTGAACCTCTGCTTTCCTACTATCTTCATCCAATCAATCTTACTCCTTTCCATGGCTGGCTTTATGTAAGGACATCACCGTTGTCAATGGCTACTTTTAATCCTCTCTGGAAAATGGTCCGATGCGCTGTCACTGCATGGCTAATCGTCTGGAGGCATCACCCTTGCCAATGGCTGCATCCTATCCTCTTGTGAAAATGGTCCAAATGCTCTGTCACAGCACGGCTAATCATCTGAGGTTCTTGATCATACTGGAATAGGATTCACCCTCCTTCTGCATCTGTCACTACGCCCAGCACTCGCGAATTTGAAGTTCGTCATAGTCATTCAATCCCAGAGTCCTACTCGGAAGACCACAGACAAGGTTTAGACTTTCTGGACTCTCATGAATGCCGCCATCAATCTAGCTTATACCACGAAGATTCTGATTAAGAGATCCAAGAGATACTCATTCAATCTAAGGTGGAACGAAAGTGGTTGTCAGGCACGTGTTCGTGAGGGAATGATGATGATTGTCACGTTCATCACATTCAGGTTGAAGTGCGAATGAATATCTTAGAAGCGGAATAAGTTGAATTGAATAGAAAATAGTAGTACTTTGCATTAATCTTTGAGGAACAGCAGAGCTCCACACCTTAATCTATGGAGTGCAGAAACTCTACCGTATGAAAATACATAAGTGATAATGGTTCAGGCATGGCCGAATGGCCAGCCCCCATGAAAGTCTAAGATAGCATAAAACTGATCAAACATGATCTAATACAATAGTAAAAAGTCCTATTTATAATAAACTAGTTACTAGAGTTTACAGAAGTAAGTCATTGATGCATAAATCCACTTCTGGGGCCTACTTGGTGTGTGCTTGGGCTGAGCTTGAATGTTACACGTGTAGAGGTCAATCTTGGAGTTGAACGCCAGTTTGTAACGTATTTCTGGCGTTCAACTCTGGCTTGTGACGTGTTTCTAGCATTTAACTCCAGACAGCAGCGTAGAACTGGCGTTCAACGCCCTTTTACGTCATCTAAACTCAGCGTAGAACTGGATGTCTACTTTCCAACTCAATTGGTAGCGCGCCATTTTGAGTTCTGTAGCTCCAGAAAATCCACTTTGAGTGCAGAGAGGTCAGAATCCAACAGCATCAGCAGTCCTTCTTCAACCTCTGAATCTGATTTTTGCTCAAGTCCCTCAATTTCAGCCAGAAAATACCTGAAATCACAGAAAAACACATAAACTCATAGTAAAGTCCAGAAATGTGAATTTAACATAAAAACTAATGAAAACATCCCTAAAAGTAACTAGATTCTACTAAAAACATACTAAAAATAATGCCAAAAAGCGTATAAATTATCCGCTCATCATTCCTACAAGAACAGTTACAGGGTGGCGCATGTGTATTGACTACAGAAAGCTCAATACAGCCACCAGAAAGGATTATTTTCCTTTACCATTCATAGACCAGATGCTAGAAAGACTAGCAGGTCATGATTATTACTGCTTTTTGGATGGCTATTCAGGCTACAACCAAATTACAGTAGATCCCCAGGATCAAGAGAAAACAGCATTCACATGTCCATCTGGAGTATTTTCCTACAGAAAGATACCATTTGGGCTGTGTAATGCGCCTGCAACCTTTCAGAGATGCATGCTCTCTATTTTCTCTGATATGGTGGAAAAATTTCTGGAAGTCTTCATGGATGACTTCTCAGTATATGGAGACTCATTCAGCTCCTGTCTTGATCACCTGACACTGGTTCTGAAAAGATGCCAAGAGACTAACTTGGTTTTAAACTGGGAAAAATGTCACTTTATGGTGACTGAAGGGATTGTCCTTGGGCACAAGATTTCGAACAAGGGAATAGAGGTGGATCAAGCTAAGGTAGAGGTAATTGAAAAATTACCACCACCTGCCAATGTTAAGGCAATCAGAAGCTTTCTGGGGCATGCAGGATTCTATAAGAGGCTTATAAAGAATTTTTCAAAAATTGCAAAATTTCTGAGCAATCTGCTAGCTGCTGACACGCCATTTGTGTTTGACACAGAGTGTCTACAGGCGTTTGAAACTCTGAAAGCTAAGCTGGTCACAGCACCAGTTATTTCTGCACCAGACTGGACATTACCATTTGAACTAATGTGTGATGCTAGTGACCATCCCATTGGTGCAGTACTGGGACAGAGGCATAACAAGCTTCTGCATGTCATTTATTATGCTAGCCACATTTTAAATGATGCCCAGAAAAATTACACAACCACAGAAAAAGAATTGCTTGCAGTGGTTTATGCCATTGACAAGTTTAGATCATACTTAGTAGGATCAAAAGTGATTGTGTATACTGACCATGCTGCTCTTAAATATCTACTCACAAAGCAGGATTCAAAACCCATACTCATAAGATGGGTGTTGCTTCTGCAAGAGTTTGATATAGAAATAAGAGACAGAAAAGGGACAGAGAACCAAGTGGCTGATCAACTGTCCCGGATAGAGCCAGTAGAAGGGACGTCCTTTCCCTCTATTGAGATCTCTGAAACCTTTCCAGATGAACAACTATTTGCCATCCAGGAAACACCATGTTTTGCAGACATTGCAAACTATAAAGCTGTAAGATTCATACCCAAGGAGTACAGCAAGCAACAAAAGAAAAAATTAATTACTGATGCAAAGTACTACCCGTGGGATGAACCATATCTCTTTAAGAGATGTGCAGACGGAATAATCCGTAGGTGTGTGCCTAGAGAAAAAGCACAGAAGATCCTATGGCATTGTCATGGATCACAATATGGCGGACATTTCGGAGGTAAGCGAACAGCCACAAAAGTCCTTCAATGTGGCTTCTACTGGCCCACTCTCTATAAAGACTCCCGAGAGTTTGTGCGTAACTGTGACAGCTACCAGAGAGCTGGTAATCTGCCTTACAGTTACGCCATGCCTCAGTAAGGAATCTTACAGATTGAGTTGTTTGACGTATGGGGTATTGACTTCATGGGGCCTTTCCCACCATCATACTCAAACACTTATATTCTGGTGGCAGTCGACTATGTATCCAAATGGGTAGAGGCCATTGCCACACCCACTAATGATACTAAGACAGTGCTGAAGTTCCTCTAGAAACATATCTTCAGTAGGTTTGGTGTCCCTAGAGCACTAATTAGTGATGGGGGCACTCACTTCTACAACAAACAACTTTACTCTGCTATGGTCCGGTATGGAATTAGTCACAAGGTGGCAACTCCGTATCATCCACAGACAAATGGGCAAGCTGAAGTCTCTAATAGAGAAATAAAAAGAATCCTGGAATGGACTGTAAGTACCCGTAGAAAGGATTGGGCGAGAAGCTTGGATGATGCTCTGTGGGCTTACAGAATAGCATTCAAGACTCCTATAGGGACCTCTCCATACCAGCTTGTGTATGGTAAGGCCTGTCATCTGCCTGTGGAACTTGAGCATAAAGCCTACTGGGCAACCAGATTCCTAAACTTTGATGCCAAATTAGCTGGAGAAAAAAGATTGCTCCAGCTGAATGAGCTAGAGGAATTCAGACTCACTGCTTTCGAAAATGCCAAGCTTTACAAAGAGAAAGCAAAAAGGTGGCATGACAGAAATTTGTCATCTAGAGTCTTTGAACCAGGACAGAAAGTTCTGTTGTTTAACTCTAGGCTCAGGCTATTCCCCGGGAAACTGAAATCCCGGTGGAGAGGACCATATGTGATTACAAGTGTGTCACCATATGGCTATGTCGAGCTTCAAGACATTGATTCTGATAAGAAGTTAATTGTTAATGGACAGAGAATCAAGCATTATCTTGAAGGCAATATTGAGCAAGAGTGCTCAAGGCTGAGGCTAGATTAAAAGCTCAGCAAGGTCCAACTAAAGACAATAAAGAAGCAAAGTCAAAAATCAAAGCAAAGTCAAAAATAGCATTAAAACAACTCCCCTTATCTATGTTAATTTTCTGTTTTCCATTTTTATTTTATGTTTTCTTTAGGATGATGATCATGTGGAGTCACAAAAATCAAAGAAAAGTCAAAAATAGCATTAAAACAACTCACCCTGGAGGAAGAGCTTACTAGCGTTTAAACGCCAGTAAGAAGCATCAGACTGGCATTTAATGCCAGAAAGAAGCATCAAGCTGGCGTTAAACGCCAGAAACAAGCACCAAGTTGGCGTTCAACGCCAAGAAAGGGGAAAAGCTGGCATTTAACGCCAGAAACAAGTAACAGTCTAGCGTTAAACACTAGGAATGCACACTAAGGGCGTTTTGCACGCCTAAATGGAGCAGGGATGCTAAGTCCTTGAAATGAAAACCTTTCAAATTCAAACCATTTCCCTCCCAAACCCACCCATTCACACACCTCCATCTCCTCCACTTCTCCTTCTACTCTCTTCTATCTTCTTTTGCTCGAGGACGAGCAAACCTTTTAAGTTTGGTGTGGAAAAAAGCGTTGCTTTTTGTTTTTCCATAACCATTTATGGCACCTAAGGCCGGAGAAACCTCTAGAAAGAGGAAAAGGAAGGTAGTTGCTTCCACCCCCGAGTCATGAGAGATGGAGGGGTTCATGTCAAGGGTCCATAGTTCAGTGGAAGAGCATTTGACTGTAGATCAAAGAGCTATGAGGGAGGAGCAACAAAGACAAGGAAGAGACATAGAGGAGCTCAAGAGCACCATTGGTTCTTCAAGAAGAGGAAGACGCCACCCTCACTAAGGTGGACCTGTTCCTTAATCTCCTTGTTCTTATTTCTCTGTTTTTCGTTTACTATGCTTTATGTTTATTTATGTTTGAGTCTTATTACATGATCACTAGTATCTAAGTGTCTATGTCTTAAAGATATGAATGTCCTATAAATCCATCACCTTTCTTAAATGAAAAATGTTTTCTGAAAAAGAAAAAGAAGTACATGAAGTTCGAATTTTAAAATAGTTTAATTATTTTGATGTGGTGGCAATACTTTTTGTTTTCTGAATGAATGATTGAACAGTGCATATGTCTTTTGAATTTGTTGTTTATGAATGTTAAAATTGTTGGCTCTTGAAAGAATGATGAAAAAGGAGAAATGTTATTTGATAATCTAAAAAATCATAAAAATGATTCTTGAAGCAAGAAAAAGCAATGAAGAACAAAGCTTGCAAAAAAAAAAAAGAGAGAGCAAGAAAAAGAAAAAGCAAGCAGAAAAAGCCAAAAGCTCTTTAAACCAAAAGGCAAGAGTAAAAAGCCAATAGCCCTTAAAACCAAACGGAAAGGGTAATAAAAAGGATCCAAGGCTTTGAGCATCAGTGGATAGGAGGGCCTAAAGGAATAAAATCCTGGCCTAAGCGGCTAAACCAAGCTGTCCCTAACCATGTGCTTGTGGCGTGAAGGTGTCAAGTGAAAACTTGAGACTGAGTGGTTAAATTCGAGGTCCAAATCAAAAATAGAGTGTGCTTAAGAACCCTGGACACCTCTAATTAGGGACTTTAGCAAAGCTGAGTCACAATCTGAAAAGGTTCACCCAGTTATGTGTCTGTGACATGTATGTATCCGGTGGTAATACTGGAAAACAGAGTGCTTAGGGCCACGGCCAAGACTCATAAAGTAGCTGTGTTCAAGAATCAACATACTGAACTAGGAGAATCAATAACACTATCTGAATTCTGAGTTCCTATAGATGCCAATCATTCTGAACTTCAAAGGATAAAGTGAGATGCCAAAACTGTTCAGAAGCAAAAAGCTAATAGCCCCGCTCATCTAATTAAGACTGATCTTCATAGATGTTTTTGGAATTCATTGTATATTCTCTTCTTTTTATCCTACTCTGTTTTTAGTTGCTTGGGGACAAGCAACAATTTAAGTTTGGTGTTGTGATGAGCGGATAATTTATACGCTTTTTGACATTGTTTTTAGGTAGTTTTTAATATGTTTTAGTCACTTTTTATTATATTTTTATTAATTTTTAAATAAAATTTACATTTCTAGACTTTACTATGAGTTTGTGTGTTTTTCTGTAATTTCAGGTATTTTCTGGCTTAAATTGGGGGAGCTGAGCAAAAATCTGATTCAAGCTGAAAAAGGACTGTTGATGCTGTTGGATTCTAACCTCCCTGCACTCGGAATGGATTTTTTGGAGCTAGAAGATTCCAATTGGCGCGCTTTCAATTGCGTTGGAAAGTAAACATCCAGGGCTTTCCAGAAATATATAATAGTCCATACTTTTCTCAATGATAGATGACGTAAACCGGCGTTCAACGCCAGTTCCATGTTGTATTCTGGCGTTAAACGCCAGAAACAGGTTATAAGTTGGAGTTAAACGCCAGAAACTGGTTACAACCTGGCGTTTAACTCTAGAAACAGCCTAGGCACGTGTAAAGCTCAAGTCTCAGCCCCAGCACACACCAAGTGGGCCCCAGAAGTGGATTTCTGCACTATCTATCTTAGTTTACTCATTTTCTGCAAACCTAGGTCACTAGTTTAATATTTAAACAACTTTTAGAGATTTATTTTGCACCTCATGACATTTTTAGATCAAAACTTTGTACTCTTTGATGGCATGAGTCTCTAAACTCCATTGTTGGGGGTGAGGAGCTCTGTTGTGTCTCGATAAATTAATGCAATTATTTCTGTTTTCTAGTCAAACATGCTTGTTTCTATCTAAGATGTTCATTCTCACTTCAATATGATGGATGTGATGATCCGTGACATTCATCACCATTCTCAACCTATGAACGCGTGACTGATAACCACCTCTGTTCTACCTTCGATTGAATGAGTATCTCTTGGATTCCTTAATTAGAATCTCGTGGTATAAGCTAGAATCCATTGGCAGCATTCTTGAGAATTCGGAAAGTCTAAACCTCGTCTGTGGTGTATTCCGAGTAGGATTCAGGGATTGAATGACTGTGACGAGCTTCAAACTCACAAGGGTTGGGCATAGTGATAGACGCAAAAGGATCAATAGATCCTATTCCAGCATGAGTGAGAATCGACAGATGATTAGCCGTGCGGTGATAGCGCACCTGGACCATTTTCACTGAGAGGACGGATGGTAGCCATTGACAACGGTGATCCACCAATACACAGCTTGCCATAGGAGGAACCTTGCATGCGTGAAGAAGAAGACAGGGGAAAAGCAGAGATTCAGAAGACAAAGCATCTCCAAAACTCCAACATATTCTCCATTACTGCATAACAAGTATTTAATTCATGCTCTTTTATTTTTTGCAATCCAAACTGATAATTATAATTGATATCCTGATTAAGAATTACAAGATAACCATAGATTGCTTCAAGCCAACAATTTCCGTGGGATTCGACCCTTACTCACGTAAGGTATTACTTGGACGACCCAGTGCACTTGCTGGTTAGTGGTATGAGTTGTTAAAAGTGTGATTTATAATTTGTGCACCACACATCAATTGGACGTCTGTAGCTCAGGTTATGGTCCTTTGAAGGAGGCATGGTCATGCTGTGAGCGCCCAAGTTTAACTTAGCAAAAATTCTTGCTTCCAAGCCAAATTTTTTCACGATAAAGCTAGGTTCACTTAGTTAACCGAGCTTTGAGTGTTGATTGTCAAGCTTCCTTGATTTGGTCATGCCTAAGGCTCCAAAGTGTGCTCCAACTTCAAAGTGTGCCCCAAAACTCTTTTTTCTCTTTTTTAGCTTATTTTGTGCTTTTTGCTTCTTTTTCTTCTTATTTTCTACAAAATTTATCAAATTAAAATATCAAAGAAATATAACATTTCAGCATAAAAACATTCAATATTTAAGCACAAATCATCAATTTCTTGTGTGAAAAAGTATAGAAAAACATGACATGGTGACATGTCATCAGTCATCTTGTAAATCTCAGTCAGGCAGATTCAAATGGTTATGAAGTTTAAGATAATTAAAATATGAATAAAACATAAAATAAGATAGAGATACTTATGTAATTCATTGGTGAGAATTTCAAATAAGCGTATGAAGATGCTTTGTTCACTCTGAACCTCTGCTTTCCTATTACCTTCAACCAATCATTTATACTCCTTTCCATGGCAAGCTGTATGTTGGGGGATCACCGTTGTCAATGGCTACCGTCCGTCCTCTCAGTGAAAATGGTCCAAATGCGCTGTCACCGCACGGCTAATCAGCTGTTGGTTCTCGATCATGTTGGAATAGGATCCACTGATCTACGCCCAACACTCGCGAGTTTGAAGCTCGTCACAATCATCCCATCCCAGATCCTACTCAGAATACCACAGACAAGGTTTAGACTTTCCAGATCTCAAGAATGCTGCCAATGGTTCTAGCCTATACCACGAAGACTCCGATCTTTCGGAATGGAGGATAAGAGATACACACTCAAGCTATTGCAGATAGAACGGAAGTGGTTATTAGGCATGTGTTCATAGGTGAGAATGATGATGAGTTTCCGGATCATCACATTCATCAGGTTGAAGTGCGAGTGAATATCTTGGAATAAGAATAAGCTTGAATTGAATAGAAAAACAATAGTAGTTTGCATTAATTCATGAGGAACAGCAGAGCTCCACACCTTAATCTATGGTGTGTAGAAACTCCACCGTTGAAAATACATAAGTGATGAAGGGCCAGGAATGGCCGAATGTCCAGCCCCCATAAAGGTCTAAGATAGCATAAGACTAATCAAAGATTAAAATACAATAGCAAAAGATCCTATTTATAGAGAACTAGTAACCTAGGGTTTACAGAAATGAGTAAATGATGCAGAAATCCACTTCCGGGCCCACTTGGTGTGTGCTTGGGCTGAGCGTTGAAGCTTTCACATGTAGAGACTTTTCTTGGAGTTAAACGCCAGCTTTGGTGCCAGTTTGGGCGTTTAACTCCAGCTTTTATGCCAGTTCTGGCGTTTTGACGCCAGAATTTTTATGCTGACTTGGAACGCCGGTTTGGGCCATCAAATCTCAGGCAAAGTATGAACTATTAAATCTTTCTGGAAAGCCCAGAATGTCTACTTTCATAATCAATTGAGAGCGCGCCAATTGTTCTTCTGTAGCTCCAGAAAATCCACTTCGAGTGCAGGGAGGTCAGAATTCAACAGCATCTGCAGTCCTTTTTCAGCCTCTGAATCAGATTTTTGCTCAGGTCCCTCAATTTCAGGCAGAAAATACCTGAAATCATAGAAAAACACACAAAATCATAGTAAAGTCCAGAAATGTGATTTTTATTTAAAAACTTATAAAAATATAATAAAACTAACGAAAACATACTAAAAACTACCTAAAAATAATGCCGAAAAGCGTATAAATTATCCGCTCATCACAACACCAAACTTAAATTGTTGCTTGTCCCCAAGTAACTAAAAATCAAATAGGATAAAAAGAAAAGAATATACTATAAATTCCAAATTATCAATGAAACTTAGCTCCAATTAAATGAGCGGGACCAGTAGCTTTTTGCCTCTGAACAGTTTTGGCATCTCACTTTATCCTTTGAAGTTCAGAATGATTGGCATCTATAGGAACTCAGAATTTAGATAGTGTTATTGTATTCTCCTAGTTCAGTATGTTGATTCTTGAATACAGTTACTTTATGAGTCTTGGCCGTGGCCCTAAGCACTTTGTTTTCCAGTATTACCACCGGATACATAAATGCCACAGACACATAACTGGGTGAACATTTTCAGATTGTCACCCAGATTTGCTAGAGTCCCCAATTAGAGGTGTCCAGGGTTCTTAAGCACACTCTTTTTGCTTTGGACCCCGACTTTAACCGCTCAGTCTCAAGTTTTCACTTGACACCTTCACGCCACAAGCACATGGTTAGGGACAGCTTGGTTTAGCCGCTTAGGCCAGGATTTTATTCCTGTGGGCCCTCCCATCCATTAATGCTTAAAGCCTTGGATCATTTTATTTTTACCTTGCCTTTTGGTTTAAAGGGCTATTGGCTTTTTCTGCTTGCTTTTTCTTTTTCTTTCTTTTTCTTTTCGACATTTTTTTTCAAGCTTCTTCTTTTTCACTGCTTTTTCTTGCTTCAAGAATCAATTTTATGATTTTTCAGATCATCAATAACATTTCTCCTTTTTTCATTATTCTTTCAAGAGCCAACAATTTTAACATTCATAAACAACAAATTCTAAAGACATATGCACTGTTCAAGCATTCATTCAGAAAACAAAAAGTATTGTCACCACATCAAAATAATTAAACTAGTTTCAAGGATGAATTTGAAATCATGTACTTCTTGTTCTTTTGTTTTTAGATCATTTTTCATTTTAAGAAAGGTGATGGATTCTTAGGACATTCATAGCTTTAAGGCATAGACACTTAGACACTAGTGATCATGTAATAAGACACAAACATAAATAAAACATAAAGCATAATTTTTGAAAACAAGAAAAATAAGAACAAGGAAATTAAAGAACGGGTCCACCTTAGTGATGGCGACTTGTTCTTCCTCTTGAAGATCTTATGGAGTGCTTGAGCTCCTCAATGTCTCTTCCTTGCCTTTGTTGCTCCTCCCTCATGACTCTTTTGGTCTTCTCTAATTTCATGGAGGAGGATGTAATGCTCTTGGTGCTCCACCCTTAGTTGTCCCATGTTGGAACTTAATTCTCCTAGGGAGGTGTTGATTTGCTCCCAATAGTTTTGTGGAGGAAAATGCATCCCTTGAGGCATCTCAGGGATTTCATGATGAGGGATTTCCTCATGCTCTTGTCCATGAGTGGGCTCTCTTGTTTGCTCCATTCTTTTCTTAGTGATGGGCTTATCCTCATCAATGAGGATGTCTTCCTCTATGTCAATTCCAGCTGAATTGCAGAGGTGACAAATGAGATGAAGAAAGGCTAACCTTGCCAAAGTAGAGGACTTATCCGCCACCTTGTAGAGTTCTAGGTATATAACCTCATGAACTTCTACTTCCTCTCCAATCATGATGCTATAGATCATGATAGCCCGGTCTATAGTAACTTCAGACCAGTTGCTAGTAGGAATGATTGAGCGTTGGATGAACTCCAACCATCCCCTAGCCACGGGCTTGAGGTCATGCCTTCTTAGTTAAACTGGCTTCCCTCTTGAATCTCTCTTCCATTGAGCGCCCTCTTCACAAATGTCTATGAGGACTTGGTCCAATCTTTGATCAAAGTTGACCCTTCTAGTGTAGGGGCGTGCATCTCCTTGCATCATGGGTAAGTTGAATGCCAACCTTACATTTTCCAGACTGAAATCTAAGCATTTCTCCCAGACCATTGTAAGCCAATTCTTTGGGTCCGGGTTCACACTTTGATCATGGTTCTTGGTGATCCATGAATTGGCATAGAAATCTTGAACCATTAAGATCCCGACTTATTGAATGGGGTTGGTGAGAATTTTCCAACCTCTTCTTCGAATTTCATGTCGGATCTCTGGATATTCACCCCTTTTTGAGCTTGAAAGGGACTTCGGGGATCACCTTCTTCTTGGCCACAACTTCATAGAAGTGGTCTTGATGCACCCTTGAGATGAATATCTCCATCTTTCATGACTCATAGGTGGAAGCTTTTGCCTTCCCTTTCCTCTTTCTAGAGGTTTCTCCAGCCTTTGGTGCCATAAATGGTTATGGAAAAACAGAAAGCAACGCTTTTACCACACCAAACTTAGAAGGTTTGCTCGTCCTTGAGCAAAAGAAGAAAGAAAAGAGTAGAAGAAGAAAATAGAGGAGATGGAGAGGGTTTAGTGGTTCGGCCAAGGGGGAGAAGTAGCGTGTATGATGTGTGGAAATGAAGGAGTGAAGATTGGTTTATATAGGTGTGGAGAGAGGGGTAGGGTTCGGTCATGTATGGGTGGGTTTGGGAGGGAAAGTGGTTTGAATTTGAATGGTGAGGAAGGTGAGATTTTATGATGGATTGATGTGGATTGGTAAAGAGATTATGGAGAAGAGGGTAGGATTTGATAGGTGAGGGGTTTTTGGGGAAGAGGTATTGAGGTGATTGGTGAAGGATGTTATCAGAAGGTGTGAAGAAGAGAAAGAGATGAGGTAGGTGGAGATCCTGTGGGGTCCACAGATCCTGAGGTGTCAAGGATTTCTCATCCCTGCACCATGTTGGCATGTAAACGCTCCCTTGATTGCCAATCCTGGCGTTAAACGCCAGGTTGCTGCCCATTTTCTGGCATTTAACGCCAGCTTTTCTCCCCTTTCTGGCGTTTAAACGCCAGCTTTTCTCCCTTTTCTGGTGTTAAACGCCAGCTCTGTGCCCATTTCTGGCGTTAAACGCCAGTCTGGTGCCCATTTCTGGCGTTAAACGTCCAGAATGGTGCCAGACTGGGCGTTTAATGCCCATTCTGCTACCCTTACTGGCGTTTAAACACCAGTAAGCTTCTCCTCCAGGGTGTGATATTTTTAATACTGTTTTTCATTCTGTTTTTGATTTTTCAGTTGTTTTTGTGGCTTCACATGATCATCAACCTACAAAAAACATAAAATAACATTGGAAAATAAATACATATAATTAAATAAAATTGGGTTGCCTCCCAACAAGCACTTCTTTAATGTCAATAGCTTGACAGTGGGCTCTCATGGAGCCTCACAGATACTCAGAGCTTGATGATGGACTCCCAACACCAAACTTAGAGTTTGAATGTGGGGGCTTTATTTGACTCTGCATTGAGAGAAGCTTTTCATGCATCCTCTCCATGGTTACAGAGGAAGATCCTTGAGCTTTAAACACAAGGGAGTCCCCATTCACGTGAAGGACCAATTCTCCTCTGTCAACATCAATCACAGCTTTTGCTGTGGCTAGGAAGGGTCTGCCAAAGATGATGGATTCATCCATACACTTCCCAGTATCTAGGATTATGAAATCAACAGGGATGTAGTGGCCTTCAACCTTTACCAAGACATCCTCTACAAGTCCATAAGCCTGTTTCCTTGAATTGTCTGCCATCTCTAGTGAGATTCTTGCAACTTGTACCTCAAGGATCCCTAGCTTCTCCATCATAGAGAGTAGCATGAGGTTTATACTTGACCCTAGGTCACACAGAGCCTTCTCAAAAGTCATGGTGCGTATGGTACAAGGTATTGAGAACTTTCCAGGATCCTGTCTCTTCTGAGGTAATACCTGCCTAGTCAAGTCATCCAGTTCTTTGGTGAACAATGGGGGGTTCATCCTCCCAAGTCTCATTACTAAATAACTTGGCATTTAGCTTCATGATTGCTCGAAGATACTGAGCAACTTGCTCTTCAGTAACATCTTCATCCTCTTTAGAGGAAGAATACTCATAAGATCTCATGAATGGCAGAAGTAAATTCAATGGAATCTCTGTGGTCTCTGTATGAGCCTCAGATTCCCATGGTTCCTCATTAGAGAACTCCTTGGAGGCCAGTGGACGTCCATTGAGGTCTTCCTCAGTGGAAATCACTACCTTTCCCTCCTCTATGCATTTGTCCATGTGGGACGTGTTTAAGGCCTTGCACTCTCTTTTTGGGTTCTCTTCTGTATTGCTTGGGAGAGTACTAGGAGGGAGTTCAGTAACTTTTTTACTCAGCTGACCCACTTGTGCCTCCAAATTTCTAATAGAGGACCTTGTTTCAGTCATGAAACTTTGAGTGGTCTTAGTTAGATCAGAGATTATGGTTGCTATGTCAGATTGGCTCTCCTTAGAATTCTCTGTCTGTTGCTGAGAAGATGATGGAAAAGGCTTGCTATTGCTAAACCTATTTCTTTCACCATTACTGTTGTTGAAGCCTTGTTGAGGCCTCTGTTGGTCCTTCCATGAGAGATTTGGATGATTTCTCCATGAAGGATTATAGGTGTTTCCATAGGGTTCTCCCATGTAATTCACCTCTTCCATTGCTGGGTTCTCAGGATCATAAGCTTCTTCTTCATATGAAGCTTCTTTGGTACTGCCTGTTGCCGCTTGCATTCCAGACAGACTCTGAGAAATCATATTGACTTGCTGAGTCAATATTTTGTTCTAAGCCAATATGGCATTCAGAGTATCAATCTCAAGAGCTCCTTTCTTCTGAGTTGTCCCATTATTCACAGGATTTCTTTCAAAAGTGTACATGAATTGGTTATTTGCAACCATTTCAATGAGTTCCTGAGCTTCTTCAGGCGTCTTCTTCAGATGAAGAGATCCACCTGCAGAGTTTTCCAAAGACATCTTGGACAGTTCAGACAGACCATTATAGAAGATACCTATGATGCTCCATTCTGAAATCATGTCAGAAGGACATCTTCTAATAAGTTGCTTGTATCTTTCCCAAGCTTAATAGAGGGATTCACCTTCCTTCTGTATGAAGGTCTGGACTTCCACTCTAAGCTTACCCAATTTTTGAGGTTGAAAGAATTTGGCCAGAAAAGCACTGACCAGCTTTTCCCAAGAGTTCAGGCTTTCCTTAGGTTGTGAATCCAACCATATTCTAGCTCTGTCTCTTACAGCAAATGGAAAAAGCATAAGCCTGTAGACCTCGGGATCAACCTCATTGGTCTTGACAGTGTCACAGATTTACAAAAACTCAGCTAAGAACTTATGAGGATCTTCCAATGGAAGTCCATGAAACTTTCAATTCTATTGCATCAGAGAAACTAACTGAGGCTTAAGCTCAAAGTTGTTTGCTTTAATGGCAGGGATAGAGATGCTTCTCCCATAGAAGTCAGGAGTAGGTGCAGTAAAGTCACCAAGCACCTTCCTTGCATTGTTGGCATTGTTGTTGTTTTCGGCTACCATGGCTTCTTCTTGTTTGAAAATTTCTGTTAGGTCCTCTCCAGAGAGTTGTGCTTTAGCTTCTCTTAGCTTTCTCTTCAAGGTTCTTTTAGGTTCAGGATCAGCTTCAACAAGAATGCCTTTGTCTTTGCTCCTGCTCATATGAAAGAGAGGAGAAGAAAGTATGCATGGAATCCTCTATGTCACAGTATAGAGATTCCTTGAGGTGTCAGAGGAAAAAAAGAATAGAAGGAGGAGGTGGAGAGGAGAGAATTCGAACTTATAGAAGGAGGGAGTCCGAATTGCACATTGAGGAGGAATGTTAGTCCCTTAAATAGAAAAATGTGAGGGGGGGAAAGAATTTTT
Source organism: Arachis ipaensis (assembly GCF_059453495.1). NCBI lineage: Eukaryota > Viridiplantae > Streptophyta > Magnoliopsida > Fabales > Fabaceae > Arachis > Arachis ipaensis. The sequence goes on from NC_142438.1 coordinate 74,992,959, forward strand.
GAATTTAAATTTATAAAGTATTTGAAATAATTAAAAGAAATTTTGAAAATTTGATTGATGATTTTCGAAAATTAAAATTGAGAAAGTAGTTAAGTGATTTTGAAAAAATTTTGAAATTAGAAATAAAAAAGATATGATTGAAAATCATTTTTGAAAAAGATGTGATTGAGAAGATATGATTGAGAAAATATGGTTTTTAAAAAGATATGATTGACAAACAATTAAAAAGATTTGATTTGACTTGGCTAACAAGAAATTTAAAATATATGATTCTAAAATTCAATTGTTGAACCTTTCTTAACAAGAAAGTAACAAACTTGAAATTTTTGAATCAAATCATTAATTGTTAGCAAAGATTTTCGAAAATAGTGAGAGAAAAGTGGAAAAGATTTGATTTTGAAAAGATGTGATTGAAAAGATATGATTTGAAAAAAAAAATTTGATTTTGAAAAATTATGAAAATTTGAAAAAGGTTTGAATTAAAAACAAAATATCCTCTCCTGTGCCATCCTGGCATTAAACGCCCAGAATGGTATCCATTCTGGCATTTAACGCCCAAAATACTACCTTTTTGGGCGTTTAACGCCCAGCCAGGTATCCTGGCTGGCGTTTAAATGCCAGTTTTCCTTCCTCACTGGGCGTTTTGAACGCCCAGCTTTTTCTCTGTAATTCCTCTGCTGTATGTTATGAATCTTCAATTCTCTGTATTATTGACTTGAAAAGACACTTTTTTGAAAAAAATTTTTGAATTTTTAATGATGAGAAACAATCAAAATGCAACTAATCATGGAAAACTAAGATTAAATAAATAATGCATGCAAGACACCAAACTTAGAAATTTTCATATTAGAGACACTAATAAATTGAGAATGCATATGAAAAACAACAAAACACAAAAAACAAGAGAATTTAAAGATCAGAGCAAGGAAATCATCAAGAAAAACTTGAAGATTAATGAAGAACAAAATTCATACATTCGAAAAATGCAGGGAATTAAATAAAACATGCAGGACAACCAACTTAAAAATAAACACTAGATTCAAACAAGAAACACAATTTTTTTGGTTTTTATGATTTAAAAAAAAAGTTTTTTGTATTTTTTCGAGAATTATTTGAAAAAAGAAAATAGGGAATTCAAAATTCTTAATGAGAATTCCAGGAATCTTGCAATGTTAGTCTAGAACTCCGGTCCAGAAATTAGACATGGCTTACTAGCCAGCCAAGCTTTCAGTGAGAGCTTCGGTCCAAAATACTAGACATGGTCAATGGCCAGCCAAGCTGTAGTAGATCATTACATTCAACAGCAAGATTGATAGAAATCAACAAGCTCTTGTGATGATAAGTTGAAACCTCGGTCCAAAAGATTAGACATGGCTTCACAGCCAGCCAGACTTCAACAGATCATCATGAAACTCTAGAATTTTTTCTTAAAAATTTTGAAGAATAAATATATATCCTTTTTCAAAAATAAAAAGAATAAAAAACAAAAAGCTTAAAATTAAAATAAAATTACCTAATCTGAGCAACAAGATGAACCGTCAGTTGTCCAAACTCAAACAATCCCCGGCAACGGCGCCAAAAACTTAGTGCACGAAATTGTGATCTTCAATGGCGCCAACAACTTGGTACGCACAATTGTAATCTCAACTCTTTGTCACAACTCCGCACAACTAACCAGCAAGTGCACTGGGTCGTCCAAGTAATAAACCTTACGTGAGTAAGAGTCGATCGAACGGAGATTGTCGGCTTGAAGCAAGCTATGGTCATCTTGTAAATCTCAGTCAGGCAGATTCAAATAGTTATGAAGTTTAAGATAATTAAAATATGAATAAAACATAAAATAAGATAGAGATACTTATGTAATTCATTGGTGAGAATTTCAGATAAGCGTATGAAGATGTTTTGTTCCCTCTGAACCTCTGCTTTCCTATTGCCTTCATCCAATCATTCATACTCCTTTCCATGGCAAGCTGTATGTTGGGGGATCACCGTTGTCAAAGGCTACCGTCTGTCCTCTCAGTGAAAATGGTCCAAATGCGCTGTCACCGCACGGATAATCAGCTGTTGGTTCTCGATCATGTTGGAATAGGATCCATTGATCCTTTTGCATCTGTCACTACGCCCAACACTCGCGAGTTTGAAGCTCGTCATAGTCGTCCCATCCCAGATCCTACTCGGAATACCACAGACAAGGTTTAGACTTTTCGGATCTCAAGAATGCTGCCAATGGTTCTAGCCTATACAATGAAGACTTCGATCTTTCGAAATGGAGGCTAAGAGATACATACTCAAGCTATTGCAGATAGAACGGAAGTGGTTGTCAGGCACGTGTTCATAGGTGAGAATGATGATGAGTGTCACGGATCATCACATTCATCAGGTTGAAGTGCGAGTGAATATCTTGGAATAAGAATAAGCTTGAATTGAATAGAAAAATAATAGTACTTTGCATTAATTCATGAGGAACAGTAGAGCTCCACACCTTAATCTAGTGGTGTGTAGAAACTTCGCCGTTGAAAATACATAAGTGATGAAGGTCCAGGCATGGCCGAATGGCCAACCCCCATAAAGGTCTAAGATATCATAAGACTAATCAAAGATGAAAATACAATAGCAAAAGGTCCTATTTATAGAGAACTAGTAACCCATGGTTTACAGAAATGAGTAAATGATGCAGAAATCCACTTCCGGGCCCACTTGGTGTGTTCTTGGGCTGAGCGTTGAAGCTTTCACATGTAGAGACTTTTGTTGGAGTTAAACGCCAGCTTTGGTGCCAGTTTGGGCGTTTAACTCTAGCTTTTATGCCAGTTCTGGCGTTTTGACGCTAGAATTTTTATGCTGACTTGGAACGCCAGTTTGGGCTATCAAATCTCGGGCAAAGTATGGACTATTATATATTTCTGAAAAGCCCAGGATGTCTATTTTTTAACACAATTGAGATCGCGCCAATTAAGCTTCTGTAGCTCCAGAAAATCTACTTCGAATGCAGGGAGGTCAGAATCCAACAGCATCTGCAGTCCTTTTTCAGCCTCTGAATCAGATTTTGGCTCAGGTCCCTCAATTTTAGCCAGAAAATACCTGAAATCACAGAAAAACACACAAACTTATAGTAAAGTACAGAAATATGATTTTTATTTAAAAACTTATAAAAATATAATAAAAACTAACTAAAACATACTAAAAACTACCTAAAAACAATGCCGAAAAGCGTATAAATTATTCGCTCATCAGTAGGTTAGACCTTATGGGTTGATGTTGACCAAACCATTTAACGTACTTCAAGTATAGAAGTAGACTTAATGAGTTTGGCTCCTCATAATTGTCAAGGATATGGTTATTAGACAAGGATAGTGACCCCAATTCCCATGCCTAGCCAAGAGTTGCTTTTATCATTCCTATTTGAAAACCCAAAATTCTTGATTGCTTTGTCTTAGTTATATTAGTTGTTAGTTTGGTGTAGAATTACATTGGATGTTACCTCATTAGTTAAAATTGCTCACATCTTGCTTAGTTAATTGAATTAGTTTCTTGCATTCTAAGATTACTTGCTTGTTAAGATTCATAGTTTAATTTCTTGCTCATGACTCACAACCCCGGATTTCTAACCAATGTTGAAGCACATGTTTGCCCATTCCTTGTGAGACGACCCGATGTTTAAATACTTCGGTTTTTTCTATTGGGGTTGAACTTGTGACAACCAAATCCTTTTCTAAATTTGATACTCGAGGATTGTTGTTGGTAGAGCTATACTTGCAACGCGACTTTATTGAGAAATTCTATTTCAACGTAATCCTTGGGCAACATCAAATTTTTGGCGCCGTTGCCGAGGAATGGTTGCAACATATGCCTTGATATTGGTTATGTGAATATGTGAATATTGTAGATAGTTTATTTGCTTTCAATACTTAGCTATAGTTTATATTTCTTTTATATCTGTGCTATGACTCTCAAGTTTGATGACTCGGTCTCAACCGAATTCTAGCTTAGCCGATTTTGATCCTGAGATTGAAAGAACTTTGTTACACACTTGGCAAGTGTTTCGAGGGTTACCTGAAACTGTAGGTCGATCTCGGACGAGATCTTCTATTCTGGTTGGAGATGACGTGTCCGGCTGGTCTGTGGCGGCCGAAGCTGTCGTGTCCGACTTGTTGGACTGGCTATGCTGCTGATCCTTTGTCACCGGAGGGTGGCGGTACCTGCAAGGGACTCCGATGCTTAAGTTAGCAAGGGTATCAAGCAGGTTTTTTGTAGAATCAGAGTATGAGTTATACCTGGGTGCTCCAGTGTATTTATAATGATGAGGAGTGACCTTTCTGGAGATAAGGTAGTTATCTTATCTTATCTTATCTTTGGGTGAGGTCATCTTATCTTCAAGGGAACCGCCCTTATCTCTATTGGCTTGGGCTGCCTTTGGGTTTGGGCCGTGTTCCTCTGTTCGGGCCCTTATTGGGCTTTTCTGGTGATTTGGCCGAGCTCTTTGAGAAGAGGTCGGATGGTCTGACCTGAAGAGCTCGGTCGTCTTGTCGCTAAACAGCCTGGGTCGGACAGCTCGACCCAGGGTATGAACAGTGCCCCTGCTCGAGCTTGGTCTTTCTTTCTCAGGTCGAGTCTTAGTTTCAGGACTTCGATCCTTCTTCTGGTGAAGCCAAACTCGAGCATCTGTCGACTTCCTCTTTGTAGAGTTTTCTTTTTGAATGCGGGACGTTTTTCCTTTCGCTTCTTCTAAAAGCACGCGCTTTGCATTAGCGTCCTGGTCTTGGGAATGTGTGAGGGTTTAATACCCTCATTAAATGATTTTTAATGCCCCGTTTTTCTTGGCTCTTTTATTTTGAACTTTACACACGAAAAACGGTTTCCTTTTCTCTGTAACTTCCCCCTTTTTTCTCTCTGTCTTTCTATTTCGCGTTTTTCTTCTACGACGCTGCGATTGTGGGTGCTTTGCTCGAAAGGCGATTCTGAATTTTGTTGCTCTGTCTTTCAACTTCTTCAGGGGTTTCTCCTTTTTCTTCAGGATGGCTTTTGTTTCTTTACTCCTTTCATCGCTTTTGTTTGAGTGCATTGTTGGAAAACTTGGACCTTTTCGTGTTTTTGTGCCCGCCTGTCATTGTGATGTACCTTTCTGGCTTTCTTTCGACCTTGTGTATATTTTGGTATTTCTTCTTATGGTTGAGGCTTCTTTAGGGCTTTGCATGTTGGTTTTACTACTTCTGTAGATTTTGTGGCTCTTTGGGATAAATCGCTTGCTTGATTCTGAAAAAAGGTTGCGTCTTCCTTGGCGTTTTCTATTTGCTTGTCAGTTTTCTTTTTTGCTGATAGACCGAAACTATAGTTGAGAGATAGCTTTATCAAGGTTTTTTCTTCGCGGAGTGTTAGTTGTGAGAGGGTTATTTCTTTGTTGGGATAGCTTTGTAGGGGACGATGGGCTTTTGATAATCTTACTTTGATTTGCGTCTTTCGTGCTACCTAGAATCTTTTGCTGGGATGTTTTAGCCTCTATCGCCTTTCCTGAGTCTTTTGCTCTGTATCACTACCTCCAAAGGATGCCCCTGGACCTTGGTGTGTGTCTTGGGGCTTTCCTTTTACTGTTTGTTTTGCTCTGAGACATATTTTTCGAGTTGTTTTGATATCGCCCGAGCTGTATTTGGTTAGTAATCCATTTTCTTTCTTGTTTGTAGGACTAGTTGGCCATGTCTTCTCGCAAAAATATTGTCGAGGCGTCTTCTAAGATTCCTGAGGGGATGTCCGACTGGTTGGACTCCCTTGTGTTGCTGTGTGTTTCTCTAGCCAACTCTGAATTTTGTGTGGAGCTTAGGAAACATCACCGAATCTGTAGTAGTAGGGATCAGGAGAACAACTATGAGCTGGTAGCACCTGATTCTGATGAAAGGGTTTGCTTCCCCGTTCTGACCCAAGGGGAACGTCCCTTTTTCTACGCATACGACTTCTTTTTTAGCCAGATGAATATCACCTTACCCTTTACTTCCTTTGAGATCGACTTGTTATGGTCGTGTAATATGGCCCCGTCTCAGCTTCATCTGAATTCCTGGGGCTTCATCAAGATCTTTCAGTTGCTTTGCCAAGAGTTAGATGTCACACCTTCTCAAACTCTCTTTCTATATCTTTTTGTCTTGACTAAGTCCAGGACTACCAAAAAGAAAGCTTCTTGGGTTTCTTTCAGGTCTGCCCAAGGGCACAAAGTATTTTCTATGTACAATGAGTCTTTTAGGGATTTTAAGAATTACTTCTTCAAGGTCCGAGCTGTCAAGGGAGCTCGGCCTTTTTTCTTGGAATCAAATGGTGAACCTACCTTCCCTTTATGTTGGCAACGGAAAGTTGTAGTATCTAGATATACGTGGGAGATGCTTGATGAGGTTGAGCAGGCTTTTGTGACTTTGTTAGAGGGGATTTGGGGACAACCTCCTCATCACGATACAAAAATATTTTTAGGAGACCCTTCTCTAGTCCGAGCCGAGCTGGGTAGTGGTCGACTTCTTTTGACTTACTTGTTGCTTATTTTCTATTTCTTCCAGCCCTGTAACTTTGTTTTGTTTGTATTTTTCAGAAATTGTTAAAAATAATGACTCCATGAGGGCCTTTAAAAAGGCGAGGAAGGCTACAGCTGTCCAGAACATCTCGGCCTAGGTGGCTGGGGAAGGATCTTCTCATGTTCTGCCAAAGCCATCAGTACGAGTTCTCCTGGACTGAGGAGAATGATTCCTACCCCTCGGGTCCATGTGCTCGACCCTCCCCAGTCTTCTGCTGCCGTTTTTTCTCCTCCAGCCGTTCCTCTTTCAAAAAGACCTCAGACCATTGAACCCTTCAATCTGGACGCTCCTGATTTTGATGCCATTGGGTTTGTCGACCAGCAGATTGGTCCCTATGGTTCCCTTTGATGAGCGGACAATTTATACGCTTTTTGACATTGTTTTTAGTATGTTTTTAGTAGGATCTAGTTACTTTTAGGGATGTTTTTAATAGATTTTGTGTTAAATTCACATTTCTGGACTTTACTATGAGTTTGTGTGTTTTTCTGTGATTTCAGGTATTTTCTGGCTGAAATTGAGGGACTTGAGCAGAAATCAGATTCAGAGGTTAAAAAAGGATTGCTGATGCTGTTGGATTCTGACCTCCCTGCACTCAAAGTGGATTTTCTGGAGCTACAGAACTCGACATGGCGCGCTTCTAATTGCGTTGGAAAGTAGACATCCAGGGCTTTCCAGCAATATATAATAGTCCATACTTTGGCCAAGAATTGACGACGTAAACTGGCGTTCAACGCCAGCTTTCTACCCAAATCTGGCGTCCAGCGCCAGAAAAGGATCCAAAACCAGAGTTGAACGCCCAAACTGGCACAAAAACTGGCGTTCAACTCCACAAATGGCCTCTACACGTGCAACACTTAAGCTCAGCCCAAACACACACCAAGTGGGCCCCGGAAGTGGATTTATACATCAAATACTTACTCATGTAAACCCTAGTAGCTAGTTTATTATAAATAGGACCTCTTACTATTGTATTAGGCATCTTTGGATTACCTTATGATCCTTTGATCACGTTTTAGGGGGCTGGCCATCTCGGCCATGCCTGGACCTTCACTTATGTATTTTTAACGATAGAGTTTCTACACTCCATAGATTAAGGTGTGGAGCTCTGCTGTTCCTCAAAGATTAATGCAAAGTACTACTGTTTTCTATTCAATTCTTCTTATTTCACTTCTAAGATATCCATTCGCACCCAAGAACGTGATGAAGGTGATGATTATGTGTGACGCTCATCATCCTTCTCCCTTATGAACGCGTGCCTGACAAACACTTCTGTTCTACATGAAATAAGCTAGAATGAATATCTCTTAGATCTCTTAACCGGAATCTTTGTGGCATAAGCTAGAATGATGGCGGCATTCAAGAGAATCCGGAAGGTCTAAACCTTGTCTGTGGTATTCCGAGTAGGATTCAATGATTGAATGACTGTGACGAGCTCCTAACTCGCGATTGCAAGGCGTTAGTGACAGACGCAAAAGGATAGTAAATCCTATTCCAGCATGATCGAGAACCGACAGATGAATAGTCGTGCCGTGACAGGGCATTGGATCATTTTCCCGAGAGATGACCGAAAGTAGCCATTGAAAGTGGTGATGTATCACATAAAGCCAGCCATGGAAAGGAGTAAGACTAACTGGATGAAGATAGCAGGAAAGTAGAGGTTCAGAGGAACGAAAAGCATCTCCATTCGCTTATCTGAAATTCTCACCAATGAATTACATAAGTATCTCTATCCCTATTTTATTATATAATATTCGAAAACACCATTATCACTTTATATCTGCCTGACTGAGATTTACAAGGTGACCATAGCTTGCTTCATACCAACAATCTCCGTGGGATTCGACCCTTACTCACGTAAGGTATTACTTGGACGACCCAGTGCACTTGCTGGTTAGTTGTATCGAAGTTGTGACAATTATGAATTAAGATTAGAGCACCAAGCTCTGGAGCCATTACCAGGATTTGTTCGAGCCTCGAGATCACAATTTCGTGCACCAAGTTTTTGGCGCCGTTGCCGGGGATTGTTCGAGTATGGACAACTGACGGTTCATCTTGTTGCTCAGATTAGGTAATTTTCTTTTTGTTTTGTTTTCAAAAATTTTTCAAAAAGCTTTCAAAAATTTTTCTTTTGTTTTCGAAAAAAAAAATAAAATAAAATAAAATAATAAAAATAATGTTTTCAAAAATAAATTATTCTATGGCTTCAAGATTTTTAAGAATGAATTCTAGTGTTTCATGAAACATGTTGAATCCTATCTGGCTGTAAAGCCATACCCAAACTGCTTTGGGATTGGTATTCAACTAATCACTCCAGTCCATGTAATTATATGCTAAAGCTTGGCTGGCTATTAAGCCATGCCTGACCCTTTGATTGGAGCTTTAGAGCATAAGATTCCTGGAATTCATATTAAAAATTTTGGAATCCTTATTTTTCTTTTTCAAAATAATTTTTCAAAAAAATATAAAATAAAAATCCAAAAAAATTTAGAAAATCACAAAAATCAAAAATATTTCATGTTTCTTGTTTGAGTCTTGAGTCATATCATAAGTTTGGTGTCAATTGCATGTGCATCTTGCATTTTTCGAAAATTTCATGCATTCATGGTGTTCTTCATGATCTTCAAGTTGTTCTTGGTAAGTCTTCTTGTTTGATCTTGATGATTTTTTGTTTTGTGTCTTTTCATGTTTATCATATGCATTCTTGAATTCTTAGTGCGTAAGCATTAAAGAATTCTAAGTTTGGTGTCTTGCATGTTTTCTTTGCATTAAAATTTTTTCAAAATTGTGTCTATGATGTTCATCTTGACATTCATGGTGTTCTTGGTGTTCATCTTGACATTCATAGCATTCTTGCATGCATTCATTGTTTTGATCTAAAATTTCATGCATTGCATAATTTTCATGATTTCATAAAAATTTCAAAAACAAAAAAAAATATCTTTCCCTTTTTCTCTCATCAAATTCGAAAATTTGAGTTGACTTTTTCAAAAGTTTTTAAAATCAAATTGTTTCTTATGAGTCAAATCAAATTTTCAATTTGAAAATCTTATCTTTTTCAAAATCTTTTTCAAAAATCAAATCTTTTTCAAAATTCTTAGTTATTTTCGAAAATTTCAAAAATATTTTTCAAAAATCTTTTTCTTATTTTTATATCAAATTTTCGAAAATAACATAATCAATTAATGTTTTGATTCAAAAATTTGAAGTTTGTTACTTGCTTGTTAAGATTCAAACTTTAAGTTCTAGAATCATACCTTGTGATTTCTTGTGAATCAAGTCATTAATTGAGATTTTAAAAATCAAATCTTTTTCAAAACTAATTTCTATCATATCTTTTCAAAAATATCTTCTCATCTTATCTTTTTCAAAAATTTGATTTTCAAAATATCTTTTCTAACTTCCTAACTTCTTATCTTTTCAAAATTGATTTTCAAAATTTGTTTCAACTAACTAACTAACTTTTTGTTTGTTTCTTAACTTTTTCAAAACTACCTAACTAACTCTCTCTCTCTAATTTTCGAAAATATCTTCCCTCTTTTTCAAAAATTTCTTTTTTATTAACTAATTATTTTTATTTTTTATTTAAAAAAAAATTTCGAAAAAAATACTAACCTTTTTCAAAAACTATTTTCAAAAATCACTAACTCTTTTTCAAAAATTGTTTTCTAAAATTCACTTCCCCCTCTCATCTTCTTCTATTTGTTTATTGATATACTAACATCTTTCCTTCAACTCTCCAAAAATCCGAACCCCCTCTCTCTCTGAGTTCAGATTTTCTTCCCTTCTTTTCTTCTACTAACACAAGGATCCCTATACTGTGGTATAAAGGATCCATATTATTATTACTATTTTTTCTGTGCCATCTTCTTTGTCATATGAGCAGGAGCAAGGACAAGAAAATTCTTGTTAAAGCAGATCCAGAACCTGAAAGGACTCTGAAGAAAAAAATTAAGAGAAGCTAAAATACAACAATCCAGAGATAACCTTTCAGAAATTTTCGAACAGGAAAAGGAGATGGCAGCCGAAAATAATAATAATATAAGGAAGATGCTTGGTGACTTCACTGCACCTAATTCCAATTTACATGGAAGAAGCATCTCCATTCCTACCATTGGAGCAAACAACTTTGAGCTGAAACCTCAATTAGTTTCTCTGATGCAGCAGAACTGCAAGTTTCATGGACTTCCATCTGAAGATCCCTTTCAGTTCTTAACTGAATTCTTGCAGATATGTGATACTGTTAAGACTAATGGAGTAGATCCTGAAGTCTACAGGCTCATGCTTTTCCCTTTTGCTGTAAGAGACAGAGCTAGATTATGGTTGGATTCTCAACCCAAAGACAGCCTGAACTCTTGGGATAAGCTAGTCACAGCTTTCTTAGCCAAGTACTTTCCTCCTCAAAAGCTGAGCAAGCTTAGAGCTGATGCTCAAACCTTCAGACAGAAAGAAGGTGAATCCCTTTATGAAGCTTGGGAAAGATACAAACAGTTGATCAAAAAGTGTCCTTCTGACATGCTTTCAGAATGGACCATCCTGGATATATTCTATGATGGTTTATCTGAGCTATCAAAGATGTCACTGGACACTTCTGCAGGTGGATCCATTCACCTAAAGAAAACGCCTGCAGTAGCTCAAGAACTCATTGACATGGTTGCTAATAACCAGTTCATGTACACTTCTGAAAGGAATCCTGTGAATAATGGGACGCCTATGAAGAAGGGAGTTCTTGAAGTTGATACTCTGAATGCCATATTGGCTCAGAATAAAATATTGACTCAGCAAGTCAATATGATTTCTCAGAGTCTGAATGGAATGCAAGCTGCATCCAACAGTACTCAAGAGGCTTCTCCTGAAGAAGAAGCTTATGATCCTGAGAACCCTGCAATAGCAGAGGTGAACTACTTAGGTGAACCTTATGGAAACACCTATAACTCATCATGGAGAAATCATCCAAATTTCTCATGGAAGGATCAAAAGCCTCAACAAGGCTTTAACAATGGTGGAAGAAACAGGTTTAACAACAGCAAGCCTTTTCCATCATCAACTCAGCAACAGACAGAGAACTCTGAACAAAATGCTTCTAATTTAGCAAATATAGTCTCTGATCTATCTAAAGCCACTGTAAGTTTCATGAATGAAACAAGGTCTTCCATTAGAAATCTGGAAGCACAAGTGGGCCAGCTGAGTAAAAGGATCACTGAAATCCCACCTAGTACTCTCCCAAGTAATACAGAAGAGAATCCAAAAGGAGAGTGCAAGGCCATTGACATAAGCGCCATGGCCGAACCTGTGAGGAGAGGAGAGGACGTGAATCCCAAGGAGGAAGACCTCCTGGGACGTCCAGTGGTCAATAAGGAGCTTCCCTCTGAGGAACCAAAGGACTCTGGGGGCCATCTAGAGACCATAGAGATCCCATTGAACCTCCTTATGCCCTTCATGAGCTCTGATGAGTATTCCTCTTCTGAAGAGAATGAGGATGTTACTGAAGAGCAAACTGCCAAGTTTCTTGGTGCAATCATGAAGCTAAATGCCAAATTATTTGGCATTGATACTTGGGAAGTTGAACCTCCCTTGTTCATAAATGAACTAAGTGATCTGGATCAACTGACATTGCCTCAGAAGAGACAGGATCCTGGAAAGTTCATAATACCCTGTACCATAGGCACCATGATCTTTAAGGCTCTGTGTGACCTTGGTTCAGGAATAAACCTCATGCCCCTCTCTGTAATAGAGAAACTGGGAATCTATGGGGTGCAAGCTGCTAAAATCTCATTAGAGATGGCAGACAGCTCTAGAAAACAGGCTTATGGACAAGTAGAGGACGTATTAGTAAAGGTTGAAGGCCTTTACATCCCTGCTGATTTCATAGTCTTGGATACTGGAAAGGAAGAGGATGAATCCATCATCCTAGGAAGACCTTTCCTGGCCACAGCAAGAGTTGTGATTGATGTTGACAGAGGTGAAATAATCCTTCAATGGAATGAGGACTCCCTTGTATTTAAAACTCAAGGATCTCCCTCTGCAACCATGGAGAGGAAGCAGAAAAAGCTTCTCTCAAGGCAGAGTCAACCAGAGCCCCCACAGTCAAACTCTAAGTTTGGTGTTGGGAGGCCACAACCAAACTCTAAGTTTGGTGTTGAACTCCCATATCCAAACTCTAAGTTTGGTGTTGGAGAGTCTCAACAAAGCTCTGCACATCTGTGAGGCTCCATGAGAGCCCACTGTCAAGCTATTGACATTAAGGAAGCGCTTGTTGGGAGGCAACCCAATGTTTATCTAATTCCTATTTTTATTGTTTTTCATGTTTTCTTAGGTTCATGATCATGTGGAGTCACAAAATAAACAAAAAAATCAAAAACAGGAATCAAAAACAGCAAAAGAAAAATCACACCCTGGAGGAGCATCTGTCTGGCGTTCAAACGCCAGAACAGAGCATAGTTCTGGCACTGAACGCCCAGAATGGGAGCATCCTAGCGCTGAACGCCCAGAACAAGCATGGTTCTGGCGTTCAACGCCAGAAATGGCAGCAAAGGGGCATTGAACGCCCAAAATGGGCACCAACCTGGCGCTGAACGCCCAGAGTTGTGTGCAAGGGCATTTTGCATGCCTAAATTGGTGCAGGGATGTAAATGCCTTGACACCTCAAGATCTGGGACCTCACAGGATCACCTCAGGATCTGTGGACCCCACAGGATCCCCACCTACCTCCACTCACTCTCTTCTCTCTTCTCAATCATCCTCTATTCCCAATAAACACTCTTCCTTATTAACCCTTTACCACTCACATCCAAACACCACTACCTTCAAAATTCAACATCTCTTTCCCACCCAATCCCACCCATATGGCCGAATACGCACCTCCATCCATCTCCTCCATATCCTCTTCTTCTTCTTCTATTCTTTCTTCTTTTGCTCGAGGGCGAGCAACATTCTAAGTTTGGTGTGGTAAAAGCATAGCTTTTTTGTTTTTTCCATAACCATTGATGGCACCTAAGGCCAGAGAAACCTCTAGAAAGAGGAAAGGGAAGACAAAAGCTTCCATCAAGGGTCTATAGCTCAGTGGTAGAACATTTGACTGCAAATCAAGAGATCCCTGAGATATCTCAGGGGATACATTTTCTTCCACACAATTATTGGAAGCAACTAAGGGTGGAATATCAAGAGCACTCCATCATCCTTCATGAAATCAGAGAAGATCTAAAAGCAATGAAGGAGGAGCAGCCAAGGCAAGGAAGAGACATAGAAGAGCTCAAGGACATCACTAAGGTGGACTCATTCCTTGTTCTTACTTTCTCTGTTTTTCATTTTCTATGTTATGTGCTTATCTATATTTGTGTCTTCATTACATGATCATTAGTAGTTAGTAACTTTGTCTTAAAGTTATGAATGTCCTATGAATCCATCACCTCTCTTAAAATAAAAACTGTTTTAATTCAAAAGAACAAGAAGTACATGAGTTTTGAATTTATCCTTGAACTTAGTTTAATTATATTGATGTGGTGATAATGCTTCTTGTTTTCTGAATGTATGCTTGAACAGTGCATATGTCTTTTGAAGTTGTTGTTTAAGAATGTTAAATATGTTGGCTCTTGAAAGAATGATGACTAGGAGACATGTTATTTGATAATCTGAAAAATCATAAAAAATGATTCTTGAAGCAAGAAAAAGCAGCAAAGAACAAAGCTTGCAGGAAAAAAAAAATAGGCGAAAAAAAAATAGAAAGAAAAAGCAAGCAGAAAAAGCCAAAAGCTCTTAAAACCAAGAGGCAAGAGCAAAAAGCAAATAACCCTTAAAACCAAAAGGCAAGGGCAAATAAAAAGGATCCCAAGGCTTTGAGCATCAGTGGATAGGAGGGCCTAAAAGAATAAAATCCTGGTCTAAGCGGCTAAACCAAGCTGTCCCTAACCATGTGCTTGTGGCGTGTAGGTGTCAAGTGAAAACTTGAGACTGAGCGGTTAAAGTCAAGGTCCAAAGCAAAAAAAAAAGAGTGTGCTTAAGTACCCTGGACACCTCTAATTGGGGACTTTAGCAAAGCTGAGTCACAATCTGAAAAGGTTCACCCAATTATGTGTCTGTGGCATTTATGTATCCGGTGGTAATACTGGAAAACAAAATGCTTAGGGCCACGGCCAAGACTCATAAAGAAGCTGTGTTCAAGAATCATCATACTGAACTAAGAGAGTCAATAACACTATTCGAAATCTGAAGTTCCTATAGATGCCAATCATTCTGAACCTCAATGGATAAAGTGAGATGCCAAAACGATTCAAGAGGCAAAAAGCTATAAGTCCCGCTCATATGATTGAAGCTCTGTTTCATTGATAGTTTGGAATTTATAGTATATTCTATTCTTTTTATCCTATTTTGATTTTCAGTTGCTTGGGGACAAGCAACAATTTAAGTTTGGTGTTGTGATGAGCGGACAATTTATACGCTTTTTGACATTGTTTTTAGTATGTTTTTAGTAGGATCTAGTTACTTTTAGGGATGTTTTTAATAGATTTTGTGTTAAATTCACATTTCTGGACTTTACTATGAGTTTGTGTGTTTTTCTGTGATTTCAGGTATTTTCTGGCTGAAATTGAGGGACTTGAGCAGAAATCAGATTCAGAGGTTGAAAAAGGACTGCTGATGCTATTGGATTCTGACCTCCCTGCACTCAAAGTGGATTTTCTGGAGCTACAGAACTCGAAATGGCGCGCTTCCAGTTGCATTGGAAAGTAGACATTCAGGGCTTTCCAGAAATATATAATAGTCCATACTTTGGCCAAGAATTGACGACGTAAACTGGCGTTCAACGCCAGCTTTCTACCCAAATCTGGCGTCCAGCGCCAGAAAAGGATCCAAAACCAGAGTTGAACGCCCAAACTGGCACAAAAACTGGCGTTCAACTCCACAAATGGCCTCTTCACGTGCAACACTTAAGCTCAGCCCAAACACACACCAAGTGGGCCCCAGAAGTGGATTTATACATCAAATACTTACTCATGTAAACCCTAGTAGCTAGTTTATTATAAATAGGACCTCTTACTATTGTATTAGGCATCTTTGGATTACCTTATGATCCTTTGATCACGTTTTAGGGGGCTAGCCATCTCGGCCATGCCTGGACCTTCACTTATGTATTTTTAACGATAGAGTTTCTACACTCCATAGATTAAGGTGTGGAGCTCTGCTGTTCCTCAAAGATTAATGCAAAGTACTACTGTTTTCTATTCAATTCTTCTTATTTCGCTTCTAAGATATCCATTCGCACCCAAGAACGTGATGAAGGTGATGATTATGTGTGACGCTCATCATCCTTCTCCCTTATGAACGCGTGCCTGACAAACACTTCTGTTCTACATGAAATAAGCTAGAATGAATATCTCTTAGATCTCTTAACCGGAATCTTCGTGGCGTAAGCTAGAATGATGGCGGCATTCAAGAGAATCCGGAAGGTCTAAACCTTGTCTGTGGTATTCCGAGTAGGATTCAATGATTGAATGACTGTGACGAGCTCCTAACTCGCGATTGCAGGGCGTTAGTGACAGACGCAAAAGGATAGTAAATCCTATTCCAGCATGATCGAGAACCGACAGATGAATAGCCGTGCCGTAACAGGGTGCGTGAGCATATTATTCACTGAGAGGATAAGATGAAGCCATTGACAAGGGTGATGCCTCCAGACGATTAGCCGTGCCGTGACAGGGCATTGGATCATTTTCCCGAGAGATGACCGAAAGTAGCCATTGACAGTGGTGATGTATCACATAAAGCCAGCCATGGAAAGGAGTAAGACTAACTGGATGAAGATAGCAGGAAAGCAGAGGTTCAGAGGAACGAAAAGCATCTCCATTCGCTTATCTGAAATTCTCACCAATGAATTACATAAGTATCTCTATCCCTATTTTATTATATAATATTCGAAAACACCATTATCACTTTATATCTGCCTGACTGAGATTTACAAGGTGACCATAGCTTGCTTCATACCAACAATCTCCGTGGGATTCGACCCTTACTCACGTAAGGTATTACTTGGACGACCCAGTGCATTTGCTGGTTAGTTGTATCGAAGTTGTGACAATTATGAATTAAGATCAGAGCACCAAGCTCTGGAGCCATTACCAGGATTTGTTCGAGCCTGGAGATCACAATTTCGTGCACCACCATTCCTATGGATGATTTTTCTCTTCTTCGTCACTTGGATTTCATAACTCGGAGTAGCATCAAGATGGCTCATATGGGGGCGGCTCTGTATCGAACTACCCAAGATCTTCCTATCCACACAACGAAGGCCTTCATGGAGGAGGCCAAATCAGAGTTTGACCAAATTAATGGTTTAAAGGAGGAGCTCGAAGTGAAGGTGACCAAGTTGGAGAAAGAAGTGAAAGGTGAAAAGACCAGAGCTATTTCCTTGGCGGCTTTTGCAAAGCTGGCTGAGGATACGGCGTTAAAACACAAAGAGAGCTATGTCACGACCTACAGGGAGATGATGCATCTTAGGGAGGATTTGGAGTCTGCCCGGGCTAATTATGCCGAGCTCCAGGGTCATCTTGTGGGCAGCGTCAATGCTGCTTATGAGAATTTAAAGGATCAAGTTCGAGTCCTTGTGCCCGATCTCGACCTCTCTCTCTTCAGCTTGGACAACATTGTGAAGGATGGTAAAATTGTCCCTGATGACCCTGATGATGATGAAGACATTGAGCCTCCTCCTATGCCTGCCCCCAAGGTCTCTGTTGCGCCGACTTCTTCAGCCCCTGCAGTTGTTCATTCCGAGTCGGATCCTGATTGTCAGGTCGTGAACCGGGATGATGGGACGGTGGATGCGGTACCCCTTCAAACTCGTCCTCCTTCACCCCGAGATGCTGCAACTAGGAACTCTTTGGATCCTCTCTGACTATTCTGGATGTTCTGTATATAGCCCGGCTTGTGGGCTTTTGAACTTTTTATATTTTGTAATTGGTGGTTCTGGCTTCTTGATACTCTTTAGTTGCTTTTTTAGCAACTTTATTTTGAAAAAACAAAGTAGTTTCTCCAGCTCTTGGGGCTGACTTTTGGTGACCCCTTGAGTTCTTGTTATTATTATAACTTGTGCTTTTCATGACGTGTTTGTCTGCACTTTGTCTGATATCTTTTAGGTTTTTGGGAGTGTTGGAGCCTTGTTGTCCGACCTCTTTTGATTGCCTTCATATTTTCATACTTGTAGCTTGATTTTATTTTTGAGGTTGTGGATTTTTGGGTCCAACTTGTATGCCTTCTGTCGGCCGACTTCTTCACTTCGGCCTCAAGTTATTTCTAGTGATCCATTTTGTTTGGACCTTTGTTAGGTCTTTTACTTTTAATTTTTGGCATCTTGGTCGGGCCGACTTTATCATGTCGGTCCCTTCTAAGTTATTTCTAGTAATCCTCTTTCTTGGACCTTTGTCAGGTCTCTTTTAGGGATTACTTTTTATAACTTTTTGGTTTTGGGCCGACTTCTTTAGGTTGGTCCCTTCTAAGTTATTTCTAGTAATCCTCTTTCTTGGACCTTTGTCAGGTCTCTTTCATGGATTAATTTTTATAACTTTTTTATTTTGGGGCCGACTTCTTTACGTCGGTCCCTTCTAAGTTATTTTTAGTAATCCTCTTTCTTGGACCTTTGTCAGGTCTCTTTCAGGGATTACTTTTTATAACTTTTTTATTTTGGGGCCGACTTCTTTACGTCGGTCCCTTCTAAGTTATTTTTAGTAATCCTCTTTCTTGGACCTTTGTCAAGTCTCTTTCAAGGATTACTTTTTATAACTTTTTTATTTTTGGGCCGACTTCTTTACATTGGTCCCTTCTAAGTTTTTTTTAGTAATCCTCTTTTTTAGGGCTAGTCAGGCCTCTTTCCAGGGATTAACTTTTTATAACTTTGGTTTTTGTGGTTGACTGGTCCGACTTCTTTACGTCGGCCTGTCTTTTAAGTTATTTTTAGCAACCCATTTTATTAAGACCTCATCAGGTCCTTTCTATAGATCACTTTCGATAACTTCTTGCATTATTCTGTTTTTGTCGCAGTTTCATCTTTGCCGACATTGTAGAGATCGAGTTTTGCTCCCTGTTTGGTCGACCTTTTGATGAATTTGGTTTTCATCTTCTTTGGTCTTTATCGTGATCAAGGAGTGAATTTGATTTTCACTTTTCGCTGACCTTGTAGCTTTATAATCGGGCGATAAATTTTTAGCATTTCAGATTAATGCGTCTTGAGAATTTGTAGAAAATCTAAAACTTTATTCAAAGAGAATGCAGATATATACATGTGGGTGTTTTATCCCTCTAAGTCGGGCAATTTGTAGATCTTGGCTTGGCACCTCATTAAAAAACCTTTTCAGGAAAAAGAGTGCGCCTTATCCTAAGATCTTTATTACCTTTAACTATAGTACCTTCTTAGGTTGCAGGCGTGCCATGACCTTGGAAGCTCTCACCCTTCGAGTTCGGACAATCTGTAGTAGCCCTTTCCAAGTACTTTTATGACTCGGTAGGGTCCTTTCAAGTTTGCTGCCAGCTTTCCTTCTCCAGGTCGAGTTGTTCCAATATCATTTCGGATTACGATGAGGTCATTCTCGGCAAAACCTCGCGACACTACCTTTTGATTGTATCTTGAAGCCATTCGACGTTTTAATTCCTCTTCTCTGATCCGAGCTCTTTCTCAAATTTCTGGAAGTAGGTCGAGTTCTTCCTTTTGGAGTTGGGAGTTGGCTTCTTCATTATAGTGGATCACTCTGGGCGACCCTTCTTCGACCTCTACTGGGATCATTGCCTCCATTCCGTAGGCTAATCAGAAGGGTGATTCCTTTGTGGTGGAATGTGGCGTTGTCCGGTATGCCCATAAGACTTGTGGGAGCTCTTTATCCCAGGCTCCCTTTGCGTCCTGTAATCTCCATTTTAACCCAGCCAATATGACTTTGTTGGCAGCTTCGGCTTGTTCATTGGCCTGGGAATGTTCTACGAAAGTGAATTGGTGTTTTATGTTCAAGTTGGCCACTAACTTTTTGAATCATGCATCTGTGAATTGGGTGCCATTGTGTGTGGTAATGGAGTATGGGACCCCAAACCTTGTGACAATGTTTCTGTATAGGAATTTTCGACTTCTTTGAGCAGTGGCATTAGCTAGAGGTTCTGCCTCAATCCATTTTGTAAAATAGTCTACCCCTACTATGAGGAATTTGACTTGTCCTGATCCCTGAGGGAAAGGTCTGTGAAGGTCGAGTCCCCATTTTGCGAATGGCCAAGGTGAGGTTACGCTGATGAGCTCCTCTGGCGGGGCGATGTGAAAGTTGGCATGTTTCTGACATGGTGAACACATCTTTACGAACTCTGTGGCTTCTTTGTGTAGAATTGGCCAATAAAATCCGGCCCAGAGTACTTTTTTGGTAAGTGCCTGTGCTCCGAGATGATTTCCGCAGATGCCACTGTGTACTTCTTCTAAAACTTCCTTTGTGTTGAAAGTCGGCACACATTTTAACAATGGTATTGAAATCCCTCTTTTGTATAGAGTATTGTTTATGATAGTGTAGTATTGTGCCTCCCGTTTTAACCTCTTTGCCTCCTTCTTATCTGTGGGGAGTATTTCTGTTTTGAGGTAGTTAATTATGGGAGTCATCCATCCTTGATCCAGACCTGTTATGGCTAGGACTTTTTCTTCTTCCGAGATTGACGGGTTCTGCAGCATTTCCTGGATGAGGCTTCTATTGTTGCCCCCTGGTTTGGTACTGGCTAGCTTTGAGAGTGCATCAGCTTGGGCATTCGGTTCTCGGGGTATGTGGCGGACCTCATATTCCCCAAGTTGTCCGAGCTGTTCCCTGGTTTTGTCCAAGTACTTTTTCATGGTGGGGTCATTGGCTTGGTAGCTCCCTACTATTTGTGAAGTGACCACATGTAAGTTGCTGAAGATGATGAGCTTTTGAGCTCCAACCTCCTTAGCCAGCTTCAAACCAGCCAGTAGTGCCTCATACTCAGCGTGGTTGTTTAAGGCAGGGAACCCAAATTTGAGGGAAAGTTCGATTTGAGTTCCCTGGTTGCTTTCAATTATCACACTTGTGCCGCTTCCAGTTTTTTTTGAGGAACCGTCTACATAGAGATTCCATTCTGTAGGAATTTCCGGGGTGTCTATAAATTCTACAATGAAGTCGGCCAAATATTGGGATTTGATGGCTGTCCGAGCTTCATATTGAAGGTCAAATTCAGATAACTCGACTGCCCATTGTAAGATTCTTCCTGCTAAATCTGTTTTCTGCAGAATGCATTTTATTGGCTAGTTGGTCCGAACCCTGATAATGTGGGCCTAGAAATATGGATGAAGTTGTCGAGATGTTAGTATGAGAGCATAGGCAAATTTTTCTATTTTTTGATACTTCAGTTCGGATCCTTGTAGTACTTTGCTGATGAAGTATATAGGTAGTTGCCCACTGTCGTCTTCTCAGACCAATGCTGAGGCTACTACCCGACTTCCTACTGCAAGGTATAATACAAGGGGTTCTCCTTCCCGTGGCCGAGTTAGCATAGGAGGTTGTCCCAAGAACTTTTTGAAATCTTGGAAGGCATGCTCGCACTCCGTTGTCCATTTGAATCTCTTTCCCTTCCTTAGAGTGGTATAGAAGGGGAGAGATCTTATTGCTGATCCAGCTAGAAATCTGGACAAGGCTGTCAATCTTCCATTGAGTTGTTGTACCTCTTTGACGTAAGTCGGGCTCTTCATATCGAGTATGGCCTGGCATTTATTCGGATTTTCCTCAATTCCTCTTTGTGTGAGCATAAAACCCAAGAATTTTCCAGCTTCTACTGCAAAGGTGCATTTTGCCGGGTTAAGCCACATGCCATGCCTTCTTATAGTGTCGAATACTTGGGTGATGTCGGACAGTAACGTCTCTTCACTTTGTGTCTTTATTAACATGTCGTCCACATAGACTTCTATGATTTTTCCGATGTGGTCTGCATAAACCTTATTCATTAATCTCTGATAAGTAGCTCCCAGATTTTTGAGTACAAAAGGCATGACGAGTTTGCTTATTCCATGCCTTCTTATAGCTTGCTTTTGGGGTTAAGAATGAAGTTTTTTCTTGGTCGGGTGGGTACATTGGAATTTGATTGTATCCTGAGTAGGCGTCTATAAATGAGAGGTACTTGTATCCGGAGGAGAAGTCCACCAGAGCGTCGATGCTTGGGAGTGGATATGGGTCCTTTGGGCAGGCTTTGTTGAGATCAGTGTAGTCGGTGCACATCCGCCACTTCCCATTTGATTTTTTCACCAAGACGACGTTAGCTAGCCATAGTGGGTACTTGACTTCTCTTATGAATCCTGCCTCTAGTAGAGCCTGTACCTACTCTTCCACAGCTTGGGATCATTCTGGTCTGAGCTTTCTACGCCTCTGTTGTACTGGCCGAGATCCTGGGTAAATTGCCAGCTTGTGGCACATTAGCTTAGAGTCTATGCCCGGCATGTCTGTGGCCTTCCATGCAAAGAGGTTGACATTATCTCGTAAGAACTGTATGAGTGACTCTTTTATATCTCCTTTTAAGATCGTGCCAATATTGGTTGTTTTGTCTGGGACATCTCCGATCTGGAGTTTTTCTACTTCGCCTTCGGGTTGTGGACGGAGTTCTTCTTGCCCTCGAACTCCACCAAGTTCGATGGTGTGGCATTCCTCTCCTCTGTCTCTGAGGTTTAGACTTTCATTATAACAGCGGCGCGTCGTCTTCTCGTCTGCTTTTATTGTAGCTATTCCTACTGTGATTGGGAACTTCATGCATAGATGTGGAGTCGAGACTATTGCGCCGAGTTGATTTAACGTTGTCCGACCTATTAGGGCATTGTAAGCTGAACTCACGTCGACCACGATGTAGTCTCCTTGACCAATTTCCTTTTCCAAAGGTCGTGTGTAGTGAGATGTACCCCAAGGGTTGAATTAGAGTGTCTCCCAGCCCGAACAGGCTGTTCGGATATGCTCTGAGTTCTTTTTCTTCCAGGCCGAGCTTGTCAAAGGCGGTTTTGAACAAGATGTCGGCCGAGCTTCCTTGGTCTACCAGAGTGCGGTGGAGATTTACATTGGCTAATACGATAGTGATAACCATGGGATCGTCATGTCCCGCGATGATGCCGGTTGCGTCCTCTTTAGTAAAAGTGATTGTGGGGATATCGGGTGCTTCGTCTTTTCCCTCTACATGATATACATCTTTAAGATGTCTTTTGCGAGATGATTTAGAGATTCCTCCTCCCGCAAATCCTCCATGTATCATGTGGACATGTCTCTCTGGTGTACGAGGTAGCTGTTCAGCCCGTCCAAAATATTCATCCCTTCTTCTTTCTCTCGGATCGTCTGCTCGGCTAGCTAAGTACCGATCTAACTTTCCTTCTCCTACCAGTTTTTCTATGATATTTTTTAGGTCGAAACATTCGTTGGTCGAATGTCCATAGATTCGATGATATTCACAATATTCAGCCCGATTTCTTCCTCCTTTTTTTGCTTGAGTGGTCGAGCTGGGGGTATCTTTTCATTATGGCATACTTCTCAGTAGACATCTACAAGAGATACCCGAAGAGGGGTATAATTATGGTATTTTTTGATCTTTTCCCCATGCTGATCCTCTTTTTTCTTGGATTCTTTGTCCTTATCTCGGGAGGAGTAGGAAAATCCGGATTTTGAGGTCTCTCCTAGTCGAGAGTTTTCCTCCATGTTGATGTACTTCTCTGCTCGTTCTTGCACTTCGTTTAAAGATGTGGGATGTTTTTTCGATATAGAGTGGCTAAAAGGTCCCTCTCGTAAGCCATTAATGAGACCCATAATGGCGGCTTCTATTGGCAGGCTTTGTATGTCCAGACATGCTTTGTTGAATCTTTCCATGTAGCTGCGTAGACTTTCCCGATCTCCTTGCTTGATTCCTAGTAGACTTGGGGCGTGTTTAGTTTTGTCTTTTCTGATGGAGAATCTGGCCAGAAACTTCTGGGCTAAATCGTCGAAGCTAGAGATGGACCTAGGGGGTAGATTGTCGAACCATTTAATGGCCGTCTTTGTTAAGGTAGTTGGGAAGGCTTTACAGCGGACTGCATCTGAGGCGTCAGTGAGGTATATTCTACTTCTGAAATTACTGAGATGATGGCTGGGGTCTGCTGTGCCATCGTATAAAGTCATGTCGGGAAGTTTGAAGTCTTTTGGGATTTTGGTCCTCATGATCTCCTTGGTGAATGGGTCTTGATCCTTACGAGAGCTATCTTCGTGACCAGATCGAGTAGTTTTGGCCTTGAGATCTGCTTCGAGTTTTAAGAGCTTGTCCTCTAACTCGCGGCGTCGCCTGACTTCCCTTTGTAGGCTTCTCTCCGTCTCGCATTGGTACTCGACCTCTTTTTCAAGTTGTTTTAGTCGATCCTGAAGTGCCTCAAAAGCTCCCATGTTCGGCGAATCCTTGTCTTTGTTAGGTTGAGGAGTATCTTTTGGTGTAGTGTCCGCATTTTTATGCGGCGTCCTATCTTCTAGATCAGAGTCACGGTCGTTGTCAAGGTTGTCTACCATGATGATGGGATGACTTCCAGGTTCCCCGGCAACGGAGCCAATGTTCCGAGGGTTACCTAAAACTGTAGGTCGATCTCGGACGAGATCTTCTGTTCTGGTTGGAGATGACGTGTCCGGCTGGTGGGTGGCGGTTGGAGCTGTCGTGTCCGACTTGTTGGACTAGCTGCGCTGCTGATCCTTTGTCAACAGAGGGTGGTGACACCGAGAATTGTTGTCGGTATGGAATTTCACAAAGTATTTACGTTGCAAATATAGCTCCAAACCAACAAACAACTCTCACATCAAATTAAATTTTAGGATGTCACAAAGAACAAAGCCCAAATAAGAAATAACCAGAGTATTTAGACTCCGGGTCGTCTCCCTAGGAAGCAATGTAGTGCATGCGTATTGGCTACGATGGGGTAAAAAGGGGGTTTTGTTTATGAGACGGCAAGAAAGTAAACTGAGTGAGTAAGTAAAAAAAAATAAAATAAAGAACTCTTGGCTAAGACTTGGGTACTTGAGATCATCATCCTAGTTAACAAACCAATTATTGACAATTATGAGAGGCCAACCCATTAAGTCTACTTCTCGAAGCCTTAAGTACGTAACATTTACTCCTAGACTTGAAGCATGTCAAATAGGCTTGATCACATCCACCCCTAAGTCCTAACCTACCTACTAATTGGCTTAGTAGTGGGTTAGCGTCAATGGGCTTCAAATTGATCACCCAGGGTTCTCAAATCACCAAATCCATTATGCCCAAAAACTCAAGATCACTCAAGTCCCTTGGCTTAGGCCAAAAGTTGACAAAACTACTCAAAAACTAAAGAGAGCATTTCATCAAACACTTAGAATGCGATAAAAGTCAACATCATAAATTGCAAGGATACTAAAATCTACCACTATTAATTGCAAGAAAGGGAGATCTGATGAGCGGATAATTTATACGCTTTTTGACATTATTTTTAGTATGTTTTTAGTAGGATCTAGTTACTTTTAGGGATGTTTTCATTGATTTTTATGTTAAATTCACATTTCTGGACTTTACTATGAGTTTGTGTGTTTTTCTGTGATTTCAGGTATTTTCTGGCTGAAATTGAGGGACTTGAGCAAAAATCTGATTCAGAGGTTGAAGAAGGACTGCTGATGCTGTTGGACTCTGACCTCCCTGCACTCAAAGTGGATTTTCTGGAGCTACAGAACTCGCAATGGCGCGCTTCCAATTGCGTTGGAAAGTAGACATCCAGGGCTTTCCAGCAATATATAATAGTCCATACTTTGGCCAAGAATAGACGACGTAAACTGGCGTTCAACGCCAGCTTTCTACCCAAATCTGGCGTCCAGCGCCAGAAAAGAAGCCAAAACCAGAGTTGAACGCCCAAACTGGCACAAAAGCTGGCGTTCAACTCCAAGGAGGACCTCTGCACGTGCAACACTTAAAGCCCAGCCCAAGCACACACCAAGTGGGCCCCGGAAGTGGATTTATGCATCAATTACTTACTTCTGTAAACCCTAGTGACTAGTTTATTATAAATAGGACCTCTTACTATTGTATTTGACATCTTTGGATTACCTTATGATCCTTTGATCACGTTTTAGAGGGCTGGCCATCTCGGCCATGCCTGGACCTTCACTTATGTATTTTTAACGGTAGAGTTTCTACACTCCATAGATTAAGGTGTGGAGCTCTGCTGTTCCTCAAAGATTAATGCAAAGTACTACTGTTTTCTATTCAATTCTTCTTATTTCTCTTCTAAGATATCCATTCGCACCCAAGAACGTGATGAAGGTGATGATTATGTGTGACGCTCATCATCCTTCTCCCTTATGAACGCGTGCCTGACAAACACTTCTGTTCTACGTGAAATAAGCTAGAATGAATATCTCTTAGATCTCCTAACCAGAATCTTCGTGGCGTAAGCTAGAATGATGGCGGCATTCAAGAGAATCCGGAAAGTCTAAACCTTGTCTGTGGTATTCCGAGTAGGATTCAATGATTGAATGACTGTGACGAGCTCCTAACTCGCGATTGCAGGGCATTAGTGACAGACGCAAAAGGATAGTAAATCCTATTCCAGCATGATCGAGAACCGACAGATGAATAGCCGTGCCGTGACAGGGTGCGTGAGCATATTATTCACTGAGAGGATAAGATGAAGCCATTGACAAGGGTGATGCCTCCAGACGATTAGCCGTGCCGTGACAGGGCAATGGATCATTTTCCCGTGAGATGACCGAAAGTAGCCATTGACAGTGGTGATGTATCACATAAAGCCAGCCATGGAAAGGAGTGAGACTGATTGGATGAAGATAGCAGGAAAGCAGAGGTTCAGAGGAACGAAAAGCATCTCCATTCGCTTATCTGAAATTCCTACCAATGATTTACATAAGTATCTCTATCCCTATTTTATTATATAATATTCGAAAACACCATTATCACTTTATATCTACCTGACTGAGATTTACAAGGTGACCATAGCTTGCTTCATACCAACAATCTCCGTGGGATTCGACCCTTACTCACGTAAGGTATTACTTGGACGACCCAGTGCACTTGCTGGTTAGTGGTACGAGTTGTGAAAAGTGTGATTCACAATTTGTGCACCAAGTTTTTGGCGCCGTTGCCGGGGATTGTTCGAGTATGGACAACTGACGGTTCATCGTGTTGCTCAGATTAGGTAATTTTCTTTTTGTTTTGTTTTCAAAAATTTTTTTTTTTCAAAAATCTTTCAAAAATTTTTCTTTTGTTTTAAAAAAAAATGTTTTCAAAAAATAAATTATTCTATGGCTTCAGAATTTTTAAGAATGAATTCTAGTGTTTCATGAAGCATGTTGAAGCCTGGCTAGGCTGTAAAGCCATGTCTCAATTCTTATACTCAAGAGAAGAGCTTCTTTATCTTTCTTAGCCAATTGGCTGTTGAATGTAAGGAATGTCAGGCGTGTCATGTCTGAGTTACATACTAAAGCTTGGCTGGCTATTAAGCCATGCCTGACCCTTTGATTGGAGCTTTAGAGCATAAGATTCCTGGAATTCATATTAAAAATTTTGGAATCCTTTTTTTTCTTTTTCAAAAGAATTTTTCGAAAAATATAAAATAAAAATCCAAAAAAATTAGAAAATCATAAAAATCAAAAATATTTTTGTGTTTCTTGTTTGAGTCTTGAGTCATATCATAAGTTTGGTGTCACTTGCATATGCATCTTGCATTTTTCGAAAATTTCATGCATTCATAGTGTTCTTTATGATCTTCAAGTTGTTCTTGGTAAGTCTTCTTGTTTGATCTTGATGATTTTTTGTTTTGTGTCTTTTCATGTTTATCATATGCATTCTTGAATTCTTAGTGCGTAAGCATTAAAGAATTCTAAGTTTGGTGTCTTGCATGTTCTCTTTGCATTAAAAATTTTTCAAAATTGTGTCTATGATGTTCATCTTGACATTCATAGTGTTCTTGATGTTCATCTTGACATTCATAGCATTCTTGCATGCATTCATTGTTTTGATCTAAAAAAATTTCACGCATTGCATAATTTTCATGTTTTTCATAAAAATTTCAAAAATCAAAAAAATATCTTTCCCTTTTTCTCTCATCAAATTCGAAAATTTGGATTGACTTTTTCAAAAATTTTTAAAATCAAGTTGTTTCTTATAAGTCAAATCAAATTTTCAATTTGAAAATCTTATCTTTTTCAAAATCTTTTTCAAAAATCAAATCTTTTTCAAATTTCTTAGTTATTTTCGAAAATTCTAAAAATATTTTTTTTAAAAAAAAATCTTTTTCTTGTTTTTGTATTAAATTTTCGAAAATAACATAAACAATTAATGTTTTGATTCAAAAATTTCAAGTTTGTTACTTGCTTGTTAAGAAAGATTCAAACTTTGAGTTCTAGAATCATATCTTGTGATTTCTTGTGAATCAAGTCATTAATTGTGATTTTAAAAATCAAATCTTTTTCAAAAACTAATTTCTATTATATATTTTCAAAAATATCTTCTTATCTTATCTTTTTCAAAAATATCTTTTCAAAATATCTTTTCTAACTTCCTAACTTCTTATCTTTTCAAAATTGGTTTTCAAAATTTTTTTCAACTAACTAACTAACTTTTTGTTTGTTTCTTAACTTTTTCAAAACCACTTAACTAATTCTCTCTTTCTAATTTTCGAAAATATATTCCCTCTTTTTCAAAATTTCTTTTTAATTAACTAATTATTTTTAATTTTTATTTTTGATTTCAAAAAAAAATTTTCGAAAAAAAATACTAAACATTTTTCAAAAACTATTTTCAAAAATCACTAACTCTTTTTTAAAATAATTTTCGAAAAATTTCCCTCCCCCATCTTACTCTATTTATTCATTCATATCCTAACATTTCATCTCACATCTCTAGCCTCCTCACAGTTGTGTTTCTTCCATTATATTACATTTTTTGTCTCCCCCTCTTCTTCTACTCACACAGGGATCCCTATACTGTGGAATAAAGGATCTCTATTATTATTATTATTTTTCTGTGCCTTCTTCTTTGTCATATGAGAAGGAGCAAGGATAAGAACATTCTTGTGGAAGCAGATCCAGAACCTGAAAGGACTCTGAAGAGAAAATTAAGAGAAGCTAAAATACAACAATCCAGAGATAACCTTTCAGAAATTTTCGAACAGGCAGAGAAGATGGCAGCCGAAAATAATAATAATATAAGGAAGATGCTTGGTGACTTTACTGCACCTAATTCCAATTTACATGGAAGAAGCATCTCCATTCCTGCCATTGTAGCAAACAACTTTGAGCTGAAACCTCAATTAGTTTCTCTGATGCAGCAGAACTGCAAGTTTCATGGACTTCCATCCGAAGATCCTTTTCAGTTCTTAACTGAATTCTTGCAGATATGTGATACTATTAAGACTAATGGAGTAGATCCTGAAGTCTACAGACTCATGCTTTTCCCTTTTGCTGTAAGAGACAGAGCTAGATTATGGTTGGATTCTCAACCCAAAGACAGCCTGAACTCTTGGGATAAGCTGGTCACGGCTTTCTTAGCCAAGTACTTTCCTCCTCAAAAGCTGAGCAAGCTTAGAGCTAATGTTCAAACCTTCAGACAGAAAGAAGGTGAATCTCTCTATGAAGCTTGGGAAAGATAAAAAAAGTGGACCAAAAAGTGTCCTTCTGACATGCTTTCAGAATGGACCATCCTGGATATATTTTATGATGGTTTGTCTGAGTTATCTAAGATGTCATTGGATACTTCTGCAGGTGGATCCATTCACCTAAAGAAAACGCCTGCAGAAGCTCAAGAACTCATTGACATGGTCGCTAATAACCAGTTCATGTACACTTCTGAAAGGAATCCTGTGAGTAAAGGGGACGCCTATGAAGAAGGGAGTTCTTGAGGTTGATACTCTGAATGCCATATTGGCTCAGAATAAAATATTGACTCAGCAAGTCAATATGATCTCTCAAAGTCTGCATGGAATGCAAGCTGCATCCAACAGTACTCAAGAGGCATCTTCTGAAGAAGAAGCTTACGATCCTGAAAACCCTGCAATAGCAGAGGTAAATTATTTAGGTGAACCTTATGGAAACACCTATAACTCATCATGGAGAAATCATCCAAATTTTTCATGGAAGGATCAAAAGCCTCAACAAGGCTTTAATAATGGTGGAAGAAACAGGTTTAGCAATAGCAAACCTTTTCCATCATCCACTCAGCAACAGACAGAGAACTCTGAACAAAATGCTTCTAATTTAGCAAATCTAGTCTCTGATCTATCTAAGGCCACTGTAAGTTTCATGAATGAAACAAGGTCTTCCATTAGAAATCTGGAAGCACAAGTGGGCCAGCTGAGTAAAAGGATCACTGAAATCCCTCCTAGTACTCTCCCAAGCAATACAGAAGAGAATCCAAAAGGAGAGTGCAAGGCCATTGACATAAGCATCATGGCCGAACCTGTGAGGAGAGGAGAGGACGTGAATCCCAAGGAGGAAGACCTCCTGGGACGTCCAGTGGTCAATAAGGAGCTTCCCTCTGAGGAACCAAAGGACTCTGGGGCCCATCTAGAGACCATAGAGATCCCATTGAACCTCCTTATGCCCTTCATGAGCTCTGATGAGTATTCCTCTTCTGAAGAGAATGAGGATGTTACTGAAGAGCAAACTGCCAAGTTTCTTGGTGCAATCATGAAGCTAAATGCCAAATTATTTGGCATTGATACTTGGGAAGTTGAACCTCCCTTGTTCATCAATGAACTAAGTGATCTGGATCAACTGACATTGCCTCAGAAGAGACAGGATCCTGGAAAGTTCATAATACCCTGTACCATAGGCACCATGATCTTTAAGGCTCTGTGTGACCTTGGTTCAGGAATAAACCTCATGCCCCTCTCTATAATAGAGAAACTGGGAATCTATGGGGTGCAAGCTGCTAAAATCTCATTAGAGATGGCAGACAGCTCAAGAAAACAGGCTTATGGACAAGTAGAGGACGTGTTAGTAAAGGTTGAAGGCCTTTACATCCCTGCTGATTTCATAGTCCTGGATACTGGAAAGGAAGAGGATGAATCCATCATCCTAGGAAGACCTTTCCTGGCCACAGCAAGAGCTGTGATTGATGTTGACAGAGGTGAAATATTCCTTCAATGGAATGAGAACTCCCTTGTGTTTAAAACTCAAGGATCTCCCTCTGCAACCATGGAGAGGAAGCAGAAAAAGCTTCTCTCCAAGCAGAGTCAACCAGAGCCCCCACAGTCAAACTCTAAGTTTGGTGTTGGGAGGCCACAACCAAACTTTAAGTTTGGTGTTGAACTCCCATATCCAAACTCTAAGTTTGGTGTTGGAGAGTCTCAACAAAGCTCTGCACATCTGTGAGGCTCCATGAGAGCCCACTGTCAAGCTATTGACATTAAAGAAGCGCTTGTTGGGAGGCAACCCAATGTTTATTTATCTAACTATATTTTTCTTAGTTATGTGTCTTTATAGGTTCATGATCATGAGGAGTCACAAAATAAATATAAAAATTGAAAACGGAATCAAAAACAGCAGAAGAAAAATCACACCCTGGAGGAGCATCTGTCTGGCGTTCAAACGCCAGAACAGAGCATAGTTCTGGCGCTGAACGCCCAGAATGGGAGCATCCTGGCGCTGAACGCCCAGAACAAGCATGGTTCTGGCGTTCAACGCCAGAAATGGCAGCAAAGGGGCGTTGAACGCCCAAAATGGGCACCAACCTGGCGCTGAATGCCCAGAGTTGTGTGCAAGGGCATTTTACATGCCTAAATTGGTGCAGGGATGTAAATGCCTTGACACCTCAGGATCTGTGGACCCCACAGGATCCCCACCTACCTCATCATCTCTCTTTCCATTCATGATCATCCCTTCTTTTTTTCCATTTACCACTCACATCCATACACCCACTACCTTCAAAAATTCAACATCTCTCTCCCACCCAATCCCACCCATATGGCCGAATACACACTCCCATCCATCTCCTCCATATCTTCTTCTTATTCTTCTATTCTTTCTTCTTTTGCTCGAGGGCGAGTAATATTCTAAGTTTGGTGTGGTAAAAAGCATAGCTTTTTTGTTTTTTCCATAACCATTGATGGCACCTAAGGCCAGAGAAACCTCTAGAAAGAGGAAAGGGAAGACAAAAGCTTCCATCAAGGGTCTATAGCTCAGTGGTAGAACATTTGACTGCAAATCAAGAGATCCCTGAGATACCTCAAGGGATACATTTTCTTCCACACAATTATTGGAAGCAACTAAGGGTGGAACATCAAGAGCACTCCATCATCCTTCATGAAATCAGAGAAGATCTAAAAGCACTGAAGGAGGAGCAACAAAGGCAAGGAAGAGACATAGAAGAGCTCAAGGACATCATTGATTCCTCAAGAAGGAAATGCCACCATCACTAAGGTGGATTCATTCCTTGTTCTTAATTCTTCTGCTTTTCGTTTTCTATGTTATGTGCTTATCTATGTTTGTGTCTTCATTACATGATCATTAGTAGTTAGTAACTTTGTCTTAAAGTTATAAATGTCCTATGAATCCATCACCTCTCTTAAATGAAAAATGTTTTAATTCAAAAGAACAAGAAGTACATGAGTTTCGAATTTATCCTTGAACTTAGTTTAATTATATTGATCTGGTGACAATGCTTCTTGTTTTCTGAATGTATGCTTGAACAGTGCATATGTCTTTTGAAGTTGTTGTTTAAGAATGTTAAATATGTTGGCTCTTGAAAGAATGATGACTAGGAGACATGTTATTTGATAATCTGAAAAATCATAAAAATGATTCTTGAAGCAAGAAAAAGCAGCAAAGAACAAAGCTTGCAGAAAAAAAAAATAGGCGAAAAAAAAATAGAAAGAAAAAGAAAAAGCAAGCAGAAAAAGCCAAAGCTCTTAAAACCAAGAGGCAAGAGCAAAAAGCCAATAACCCTTAAAACCAAAAGGCAAGGGCAATTAAAAAGGACCCCAAGGCTTTGAGCATCAGTGGATAGGAGGGCCTAAAGGAATAAAATCCTGGTCTAAGCGGCTAAACCAAGCTGTCC
The DNA here is from genome assembly GCF_059453495.1 of Arachis ipaensis. Lineage (NCBI taxonomy): Eukaryota > Viridiplantae > Streptophyta > Magnoliopsida > Fabales > Fabaceae > Arachis > Arachis ipaensis. Next base: position 75,025,538 of record NC_142438.1, read on the forward strand.
CTAACCATGTGCTTGTGGCGTGTAGGTGTCAAGTGAAAACTTGAGACCGAGCGGTTAAAGTCAAGGTCCAAAGCAAAAAAAAAAAAGAGTGTGCTTAAGAACCCTGGACACCTCTAATTGGGGACTTTAGCAAAGCTGAGTCACAATCTGAAAAGGTTCACCCAATTATGCGTCTGTGGCATTTATGTATCCGGTGGTAATACTGGAAAACAAAATGCTTAGGGCCACGGCCAAGACTCATAAAGAAGCTGTGTTCAAGAATCATCATACTGAACTAAGAGAGTCAATAACACTATTCGAAATCTGAAGTTCCTATAGATGCCAATCATTCTGAACCTCAATGGATAAAGTGAGATGCCAAAACTATTCAAGAGGCAAAAAGCTATAAGTCCCGCTCATATGATTGGAGCTATGTTTCATTGATAGTTTGGAATTTATAGTATATTCTATTCTTTTTATCCTACTTGATTTTCAGTTGCTTGGGGACAAGCAACAATTTAAGTTTGGTGTTGTGATGAGCGGATAATTTATACGCTTTTTGACATTGTTTTTAGTATGTTTTTAGGAGGATCTAGTTACTTTTAGGGATGTTTTCATTGATTTTTATGTTAAATTCACATTTCTGGACTTTACTATGAGTTTGTGTGTTTTTCTGTGATTTCAAGTATTTTCTGGCTGAAATTGAGGGACTTGAGCAAAAATCTGATTCAGAGGTTGAAGAAGGACTGCTGATGCTGTTGGACTCTGACCTCCCTGCACTCAAAGTGGATTTTCTGGAGCTACAGAACTCAAAATGGCGCGCTTCCAATTGCGTTGGAAAGTAGACATCCAGGGCATTCCAGAAATATATAATAGTTCATACTTTGGCCAAGAATAGATGACGTAAACTGGCGTTCAACGCCAGCTTTCTACCCAAATCTGGCATCCAGCGCCAGAAAAGGAGCCAAAACCAGAGTTGAACGCCCAAACTGGCACAAAAGCTGGCGTTCAACTCCAAGGAGGACCTCTGCACGTGCAACACTTAAAGCCCAGCCCAAGCACACACCAAGTGGGCCCCGGAAGTGGATTTATGCATCAATTACTTACTTCTGTAAACCCTAGTGACTAGTTTATTATAAATAGGACCTCTTACTATTGTATTTGACATCTTTGGATTACCTTATGATCCTTTGATCACGTTTTAGAGGGCTGGCCATCTCGGCCATGCCTGGACCTTCACTTATGTATTTTTAAGGGTAGAGTTTCTACACTCCATAGATTAAGGTGTGGAGCTCTGCTGTTCCTCAAAGATTAATGCAAAGTACTACTGTTTTCTATTCAATTCTTCTTATTTCTCTTCTAAGATATCCATTCGCACCCAAGAACGTGATGAAGGTGATGATTATGTGTGATGCTCATCATCCTTCTCCTTTATGAACGCGTGCCTGACAAACACTTCTGTTCTATGTGAAATAAGCTAGAATGAATATCTCTTAGATCTCCTAACCAGAATCTTCGTGGCGTAAGCTAGAATGATGGCGGCATTCAAGAGAATCCGGAAAGTCTAAACCTTGTCTGTGGTATTCCGAGTAGGATTCAATGATTGAATGACTGTGACGAGCTCCTAACTCGCGATTGCAGGGCATTAGTGACAGACGCAAAAGGATAGTAAATCCTATTCCAGCATGATCGAGAACCGACAGATGAATAGCCGTGCCGTGACAGGGTGCGTGAGCATATTATTCACTGAGAGGATAAGATGAAGCCATTGACAAGGGTGATGCCTCCAGACGATTAGCCGTACCGTGACAGGGCATTGGATCATTTTCCCGTGAGATGACCGAAAGTAGCCATTGACAGTGGTGATGTATCACATAAAGCCAGCCATGGAAAGGAGTGAGACTGATTGGATGAAGATAGCAGGAAAGCAGAGGTTCAGAGGAACGAAAAGCATCTCCATTCGCTTATCTGAAATTCCTACCAATGATTTACATAAGTATCTCTATCCCTATTTTATTATATAATATTTGAAAACACCGTTATCACTTTATATCTGCCTGACTGAGATTTACAAGGTGACCATTGCTTGCTTCATACCAACAATCTCCGTGGGATTCGACCCTTACTCACGTAATTACTTGGACGACCCAGTGCACTTGCTGGTTAGTGGTACGAGTTGTGAAAAGTGTGATTCACAATTTGTGCACCAAGATCACAACTCAATTCATCAATCAAAGAAACATCAACATCAAAATTGCATTAAATGTAAACAAATCCAACATGAGTCATCATCACAAAAGAGAGCAAAATGAGAAATTAACATAAAAACTAAGAGAGTCAAGATGTAGAGATGAGAAATTATCAACGAAGCAAGATGAGATAAGTAATCAAACATGAAATTAAAATAATCTAACCTAATCCTAACCTAATTCTAGAGAGAAGAGGGAGCTTCTCTCTCTAAAAAACTAACTAAAGGCTCATGTTGGCTAAACTCATTGCTCCCACCTTTGCTTGGACTTCAATTCTGCATGAAATACACTCAAAAACAAGTTGGATTTGGGCCTGGGCAGCTCAGAAATCGCCCCCAGCGTTTTGCCTTCAAGTGGGCCACGTGAGAGTATCGGCGCGTACGCGCCATGTGCGCGTGCGCGTCGATTGGCAAATTCTCAACCCGCGCGGACGCGACGTGTACGCGTGCGCGTCTATAGGTGAAACCGCTTTTGCACGTGTGCGCCTGGTGCGCGTGCGCGTCCTTTGGTGCATTCCCAATCTTTGTTTCTTCATGCATTCTCCCTTTTTGTACGCTTTTCTCCTCATTTCTTCAATCCAATATTTGCCTTATGGACCTGAATTCACTCATCAAACATATCAAGGCATCGAATGGAATTAAAGTGAATTAAAATCACCAATTTAGGGCCTAAAAATCACGTTTTTATACTTAAGCGAAATTCAAGGGAGAATTACAAAACCATGCTATTTCATTGAATAAATGCGAGAAAATGTGACAAAATCCCCCAAAATAAGCACAAGATAAATCACGAAATCGGGGTTTATCAAATCTCCCCACACTTAAACTAAGCATGTCCTCATGCTAAAATCAAGAAGAAGCAAAAGGGTATTTAACATTTATTCAATGCAACTACTAAATGCAATCTATCTACATGCAATCTATTTACATGATGAAATGGCATAGTCAAAATAAATCAATTTTGAAGAATACGCATACAAGCACAAGGGCCAAGGTATTAGCAATCAAGCAAACCGTAATTGGATTGAATCATTGAAAGAGTTCACAAACTTGCAAGAAAAGATGATCATGGGTGGAAACATGTAATTGAGCGATCGAACCCTCGCCAGATGTGTATCCGCTCTAGGCACTCAAGTGTATGGGGTTGATTCACTCAATTCTCCCCTACTCATGCTTTCCAAGATTTGTTTTTCATCTGACAATCAACAATTACTTTATGCATGCATACAAATATCATAAGGTCTTTCTCATAGGTTGTAATGGGGCTAGGGTCAAGGTAGGATGCATATGGTCAAGTGAGCTTGAGATTTGAATCTTTGATTAGCTTAAACTTCCCACCTAACCTATGACAACCTATACAATTCTAAACAAACCTAACTACCCATTCTTCACTTTTCTCACACACTCATGTATTCTCTTTTGATCACCACACATACGCATTGACTCTTATTGAACTTCACTTTGGGGCATTTTGTCCCCTTTTTATTGCTTTTCTTTTTTTTTAGCTAAAATATATATAAGAACATCAATGCATATGGTTTACACATGATTAATACATGAGTATGCACCCAATTCCCTAGATTTTTCAACAAACACACTTTTATCTCTACCCAATATTCTCAACTTTCCCAAAATCAAATGATAAACACTCTCACTAGTCTAAGCTAGTCAAAGATCCAAATTAAGGGATATTTATTGTTTTTCACTTAGGCTTGTAATGTGCTACAATTAAGAACAAATGGGTTAAGCATAGGCTCGAAATTGGCTAACAATGGAAGATAAAAGGTAGGCTTATTTGGGTAAGTGAGCTATTTGAACAATGGCCTCAATCATATAAATGCATGTATACACAAAATAATGGACATAAAGAATCAAACAAATTAAGGATTATAATCATAGGAGGAGAATAATGCACACAAGAATGGAAGTAAGTGGTTATGTATGATGTAACCACACAATTAAGCTCAAATCTCACATGCTTGTGTTCTTAGCTCAAAACATGATCCACAAGTATATAGTTCAAGCAAGTTCTAAAAAAAAATTTTTTTCAACCAATTGGGGTGGTGCCCTAAGAATGAATTTCTTGGAAATTTTCATCATATTGACTACGCTTATTCTAATGCAATATTGTGATTTAGAAAATTTTAAAAAAATTTTGCTAGTTTACCCCTTTTCAATCAAAACATATTTCTTATATAAAAAGGGTTGACTAGATTTTTAGCAATCCAAAAATTTTCTAATCACAATCAACAACTAAGATACAAAACACAACTAAGATGCAAAACATATATATATATATATACACTAAGAGTGTGCAACAACCAAAACAAGAGTATCCACAATAGCAAATATGTACAGTAATCCCAAAATGATCTAAAACATAAAGTGTGGAATAAAACAAAATAAAGTAGTAGCGAATAGAAATAGAAGTCTGAAAGTTCACCACATAAATGCAAATACCGATCACGAACGCTGACCTCCCCACACTTTAGAATCAAGCGTCGTCCTCGATGCTACTACTGAAGCTCGGGATGGGGGTCAACAATCGCACCAGGCTGTGGCTCATGCTCAGGCTCGGGCTGTGGGACTGGAGGTGGTACTGGCTGTGGCTTTGGAATGTCATGCTGGACCTCAGGAGGCTGCTAGACCTCAGTGGTGGCCTGCGTCTCTGGTGGTGCCTCCTGCTGTGTCGGCTCCTCACTATGCTCCTCCTCCTGATCCTGCTCGTCAGAAGCGGGAGACTCTGGAAGTGGAGGGAGCTCAATGCCCTACGATGCAAATACCTGGTCTATGTGGTCAAGACGTCGCATGACACGATGCTCGAAGCGCACCATGAAGCGAAGAAGGTGCTGCACTAACAGATAAGTCGGCTCAGGTGCTGGTGGTGGTGGTGGCAAGGATGCTGCGGCTGCTGTGGAAGAAGAGGGTCCTGCTGCCTCAACTACCGCTCTAGCCCGAGAACGACATCTAGTCGGGGGCTTCTCTTGCACCCATCCACCCCATGGAATAGTAACTTCCTTGTCGTCGTCATCTGGGGTGGTGGTGTCGCATCATCGTTCTCCCACGGGACATCAGCTAGCTCAGCTAAACTAGTAACCAGCGTAGGAAACGGTAGCAAGCCGCGGATATGAGCTCTCCACATGCTATGCCTAATCAGCTGGGGGAAATACACCTCTTTCCCTTCCATGACGCACCCAATCAGAATTAGCATATCCATCAGAATTTCTGAGAAGTGAGTGGTAGGCAAGACATAGTGGGCAAATATCTACTGCCAGGTCCTAGCCTCCCTAGACAGATATGCAGATAGCATCCCCTTAGGCTTCTTCTTGTTCGAATCCATCACCCAGGGAGCATCTGGTGTAGCAATCACGCGCTTAAGCGCCTCATAGTCAAAAGTCATGAGAGGATAGCCACCTCTACCTGCTGGTAGGCACAAGTGTCAGGAGTACCAACTTTGCAAAGCAGTGCATCCCCTATAGCCTCCTCAGTGATCATAATCTCTCTACCCCTTACGTGCACTGAATCCAAGTTCACTCGGAAGAAGTTACAGTAAAACTCCTTAACCCATGAGATGTTAATCCTTCCTAGGTCCCTATCAACGAAATCCAATCCCAACTCCAAAATACGGGTGTTTATGGCACGCCTCACGTCATTGGGAAGATTCAGCTTCCTCTCAATGTTCAAATTTTTCTTTGTATAACGGCAAAAGCGTAACTCGCAGTAGAGGTTGGGGAATTTGATTGAATCAGTGGACGGAAGTAACTAATTTTCTTTGTCTTCTTCATTTAGCGGATTCTTGGCATAGTTAGCATATGGTGAGGGGGTAGAGGTCTTGGAGCGCTTCCTCTTTTTGAAAGTGGTGGCTATAGCTTTTCCTCTATCCGACATCCTGAAAAACAGAGATGACACAATGTAAGTAGATAGCCAAATAGGTATAAAGCACTCAAAGCAAAGCATACTCGTGAAGTGAATAAAGAAAGGAGATTTCTTGGAATGCAAGCAAACATAATTCAGAATTCAAACCGAACTTCAAACCAAGAATTCAAACCATATCTTGCACATTACTTGTTCACTAAGCTTAGGAAGCACCATATCCAAAAGAATGATCTAAAGAGTTAAGTTAAAAACCAAAAGAAGTTAGTCGGTTAAATAGGTTAAAGTTAGAAATCAGTTTGAAAATTAATGATATGGTGGTTACCAGCTCAATTCGAAAGGAATGCACAAAACAGGGATGTAAGTACGTTCACAATCATGAAATGTAACAAGTCATTGATGATGAAATATGATATAGCTAGAAAGCAGATAATATGGAACAAACCATCAATTAATGCAAGGATCACTAGTATCAAATGAATTTGTGTTGGTGAAATCAAGACCTTGAGAAACAAGTAAATCAAGCACATTTAACACCAATCCTAACAATGCATACAAGTCACAAGTTCAAATATGAATTGGAAACCTCATGGTCTATGTGACTTAATGAGACTATGTATGAACACAATGAACTACTTGGTCACATAGATTAGAATATTCAAACTTGTGTGTCTATGCAAAAGAGGCACAAAATTTTAAGGAAATCATAAGTGATGGTCAATTAGAAAATTCATTCAAACCATTCAATGCCTATACGCAAATCATCATGCATAACAAGCAAAGAGTATAAGCAAGACCAAAACTTGTTCCTGAAGATTTTCCAAAACCATTTGGGCAGCAAAGTGCTAATTGAACAGAAATCATCAACTAGAAATTGCTACACCCATCAAACAAGGTCAGTTTAAGGACTATAGTTAAGAAAAATTCGGCAGCATTTCAGCAGCAAATTGGCTATTTTTCAAATTCAAACAGTCAAATTAGATTCCATATGAGTTCATTAACAATTAGAAACACAAATCACATATATGAGTTCATATGGATGTAACAGATAGCCAATAGTTCAGCAACAAAGCATTTCAAACAGCACAAAGAACAGGGGCAGTTGCTTCAATTAGCATTCCCTTCACCAATCCATCACAAGTAAGCAGCATCAACAGAATAAATGAACACAGAGTGATGCAACAAAACAGAGCAATTTCACATAGCAACAGAAATTGACACAAGCCTAAATCCATTACTCAGCCCAGATTCGCTAACCACCTAAATCAAACTAAACTAACTAACTAAGCTAATCTAACTAAACTAATGTAATTAACAGTAAGCAGTAAAAAGGATGTAGAACAGGGGGGTATGGAACCTGGAATGCAGAAACTGAACGGGGCAACTGAAGGGAAGATGAAGTGGTGCGTTTGTTCGACATCACCGTAGAGCTCGCCGTCGATGACAATGGTGGTCGCGGCAGTGCTTGGGGGCGGCGCTGAGGCTAGCTGTGAGAGAAGGCAGAGATAGAGAGGGTTGAGTGGAAGAGAGGGAGTGATGAAGAGGAGGTTGGGCGGTAATAGCGGCGGCGATGGTTGCGGGTTGCTCGCCGGAGGGCAGCCGGTGGTGGTTGCTCAGAGGTGAGAAGTTGAAGATGGAGGGAAATAGAACGTTAGAGGTGAAGAGGGGTATTGCACGAATGCGCTAGGGCTTCGCGTCTCCGGGGTAAGTAAAAATTTGAATCCACGCGTGCGCGCACCATGCGCGTCCGCGTGGGTGGAGGTATTTAAGGATTGGCGCGGAAGCACCATACACGCCTACGCGTAAATGGGAGAATTAGGGGTCGGCGCGAACGCGTACGGTGCGCGTCCGTGCAGGTATGCTGGGCCAGAGGCACAAAAGAGGCCCAGAGTTGGCACAACTATCGGGTCCTTTGGCCTGGGTGATGCTAAAATACATCGACGCGGGCGCACTGTGCGCGTTTGCGTGGATGGTATGAGCTTATTGAATGGGCGCGAAGGCGCGAAGTACGCCAACGCGTGTATGAAGAAACAGGGAGTGGCGCGGACGCGTACAGCGTGCGTCCGCGTGAGTTGAGACACAGAGTTTGCCCAAAAGTCGCACAACTCTCTGGTCCTTGGCCCAGATAGTTGAGATAAGCAGCCTACACGCGCGCGCGATTTGCGCTTGTGCGTGGCATGGGTTTTTCTCTCTCTCTTTTTTTTAATGAGCATCAAAAGACCTCATAACTTTCCATCCTTCTCTAAGACTCTAGAACTAGCTAAGGTGCAAGATTAAGCACATTTTGAAACTTAGGGGGTTTTCCCAAACAACTTGAGAAAACTTGCAATTCAAGCAAAAACTCAATTCAAAGATTCATCCCTTATTAAAGCATAGAATGTATAAACACCTTAGTAAGCAAAGAAAAATATACCAAGAAGTAAAGAAACTATATACAACGGAACCCAATTCATTCATTCATTATATCTACAAGAGAATGGAAAGAGTTTACCATGGTGGGGTGTCTCCCACCAAGAACTTTTAGTTTAAGTCCTTAAGTTGGACATTGGGAGGCTTCTTGCTAAGGTGGCTTATGCTTGTATCCATCCTTGAACCTCCAAGAGTGCTTGTCCTTCACTCGGTTGTCAGAAGTTCCAACCTTCTTCATTAAGCTTTGGTGAGGTCCTCCCCAAGACATGAGCTCCCGGAATTGACTATCATGGGATAGTCCAGGATCCCATATCTTGTCCTCGCACCCATCTTCTAGTTGATTGCCTTGACTTTGTCTGGGCGACGAGAAAACAGAATTCTCATGGAAGCACCAAACTACTCTCCTAGACCCATTTAATTGAGCATTACACCAATCCATGCTCTTCAATTTCGAGCTTCCCACCATAATGAGCCTAGATTTAGAACGCCAACCACTAAACATCCTCCTCTTTCACTTAATTCCACAAAGCGCCCTAAGTTGGCCATCCGTTTCAAGCAAACCATACTCAAGTGGGATAATAAAGCTGAGAGTTAGAAGTTTTACCCACTCAAGCGAAGGATTGGATGATGAATTAGGTGGAGGAGTTCCCAAAGATCTTGATAAAGCATGCTCTACTCCCGTCCATCCTCTTCTAGAGGTTTCCACCACTTGGCAAGGTTCTTCAAGTTCCTCCTCATGCCAAGCTTCCTCAAGATCACATTCTTCTTCCCTATCACTCTCATCATAGATAGGAGGTATAGTGAAATCTACCTCATCATCAAGTCTAGGCAATTTGGGGAAGGACTCTTCAAACTCGAAAGGATCATATGTTGATTCGAAATCATCATAGATAGGAGCGCCTGTTGCTTGGAATACTTCTCCCAGTTCTTCACCCTCAGTAGGCTTTGGAGGTTTCAAGTCTTCCTCAACCTTGCTTTCTGATCCACTGGGGAAAGGTTCAACAAGATCGTCAAGGGAATTGATCAACATGGGCAAAAAATCACTAGTGATGGAATCCACTTCTTGATCAATTTCCTTCAACTCTCTGTTTACTTCCGCAACATTACTCTTCTCTTCAATATCGCCTCCAAACTTTTTGGAAGAAGGTTCTTCAATTTGAGATTCCTTTACGTGCTCAACGTATCCTAAACATCCATCCACTACTTCCTTTTGTTCGCTAATCTCTATCTTCTCCTCTTGTTGTCCTTTTTGCTTCAATTCTCGTTCATCACCATGGAGCTTCAAGTTCATACCCTCACTAAGCTCCTTGATTGTTTCTCCATATTCAACAATGGGGGTGCATGAACTTAGGTGGGACGTTAAGTGATTCACGGCTTCTACCATGCTAGCTATCTTTGCTCTTAGCTCCTTAAACTTAGTTTCATCCTCCTCTTGCCGCCTTAAGATGCGAGATTCAAGGTCTCTCAGTTCTAATATGAAGACTTCATCGGAAGATGGTGTTGGAAGAGAGAATTCATCGGTTAAGGAAAGATTGTTGTAATCGGAAGGTGGTTCATATTGGTGGAGTTCTTGAGGTGGTGTATGTGGAATTTGTGGTTCTTGGGAATATTGGTATTGGGATGGTGGTTGTTCTATGTGTGATTCAAATGGTGGTTGATATGGTGTGTATGAATTATGGTCCTGTAGAGTGGAATGGTGGTGTGAGGCCTGTGAGTATGATGTGTGGCGATATTGAGGAATGGGGTCACATGCATATGATGATTGTGGTTGACAACCACAATAAGGGTCATCACACACATTAGATTGATATACGCTAGGATCAGAATTATACCATAAGAGTTCGTAGGAGGTTGTTGCCATGAAGGTTGTTCATAAGCTTGAGGTTCCTCCCATCCTTGATTCCCAAATCCTTGATGCATATCCTCATTAGAGCTTCCATTTCCTACAACATAGTTTGAACTACACTCATAGCCAAAAGGATGAGAATTCATAATGGAAGAGAAAATAAAAACAAAGGGCAATAAAAAAAATAAAGAAAATAAAATCCTAACTAGTAAAAACTGGTAAACAAACCAAAGTTCAAGCTATTCACAATATATACAATAGCCAATAACATAGCACCATTGGATCCCCGGCAACGGCGCCATTAATTTGACACCGAGAATTCTTGTCGGTAAGGAATTTCACAAAAAATTTACGTTGCAAGTATAGCTCCAAACCAACAAACAACTCTCACATCAAATTAAATTTTAGGATGTCATAAAGAACAAACCCCAAATAAGAAATAACCAGAGTATTTGGACTCCGGGTCGTCTCCCTAGGAAGCAATGTAGTGCAAGCGTATTGGCTACGATGGGGTAAAAGGGGGTTTTGTTTATGAGACGGCAAGAAAGTAAACTGAGTGAGTAAGTAAAGAAAATAAAATAAAGAACTCTTGGCTAAGACTTGCGTACTTGAGATCACCGTCCTAGTTAACAAACCAATTATTGACAATTATGAGAGGCCAACCCATTAAATCTACTTTTCGAAGCCTTAAGTACGTAACATTTACTCCTAGACTTGAAGTATGTCAAATAGGCTTGATCACATCCACCCCTAAGTCCTAACCTACCTACTAATTGGCTTAGTAGTGGGTTAGCGTCAATGGGCTTCAAATTGATCACCCAGGGTTCTCAAATCACCAAATCCATTATGTCCAAAAACTCAAGATCACTCAAGTCCCTTGGCTTAGGCCAAAAGTTGACAAAACTACTCAAAAACTAAAGAGAGTATTTCATCAAACACTTAGAATGCGATAAAAGTCAACATCATAAATTGCAAGGATACTAAAATCTACCACTATTAATTGCAAGAAAGGGAGATCACAACTCAATTCATCAATCAAAGAAACATCAACATCAAAATTGAATTAAAGTTAACAAATCCAACATGAGTCATCATCACAAAAGAGAGCAAAATGAGAAATTAACATAAAAACTAAGAGAGTCAAGATGTAGAGATGAGAAATTATCAACGAAGCAACATGAGATCAAGTAATCAAACATGAAATTAAAATAATCTAACCTAATCCTAACCTAATTCTAGAGAGAAGAAGGAGCTTCTCTCTCTAGAAAACTAACTAAAGGCTCATGTTGGCTAAACTCATTGCTCCCTCCTTTGCTTGCACTTCAATTCTGCATGAAATACACTCAGAAACAAGTTGGATTTGGGCCTGGGCAGCTCAAAAATCGCCCCCAGCATTTTGCCTTCAAGTGGGCCACGTGAGAGTATCGGCACGTGCGCGCCATGTGCGCGTGTGCATTGATTGGCGAATTCTCAACCCGCGCGGATGCGGCGTATACGCGTGCGCGTCTATAGGTAAAACCGCTTTTGCGCGTGTGCGCCTGGTGCGCGTGCGCGTCCTTTGGTGCATTCCCAATCTTTGTTTCTTCATGCATTCTTCCTTTTTGTATGCTTTTCTCCTCATTTCTTCCATCCAATATTTGCCTTATGGACCTGAATTCACTCATCAAATATATCAAGGCATCGAATAGAATTAAAGTGAATTAAAATCACCAATTTAGGGCTTAAAAAGCACGTTTTTATACTTATGCAAAATTCAAGGGAGAATTACAAAACCATGCTATTTCATTGAATAAATGCGAGAAAAGGTGACAAAATCCCCCAAAATAAGCACAAGATAAATCATGAAATCGGGGTTTATCAGGTGGTGGTACCTGCAAGGGACTCCGATGCTTAAGTTAGCAAGGGTATTAAGCAGGTTTTTTGTAGAATCAGAGTATGAGTTATACCTGTGTGCTCCAGTGTATTTATAATGATGAGGAGTGACCTTTTTGGAGATAAGGTAGTTATCTTATCTTATTTTATCTTTGGGTGAGGTCATCTTATCTTCAAGGGAACCGCCCTTATCTCTATAGGCTTGGGCTGCCTTTGGGTTTGGGTCGTGTTCCTCTGTTCAGGCCCTTATTGGGCTTTTCTGGTGATTTGGCCAAGCTCTTTGAGAAGAGGTCGGATGGTCTGACCTGAAGAGGTCGGTCGTCTTTTCGCTAAACAGCCCGGGTCGGACAGCTCGACCCAGGGTATGAATAGCAAGCTAGACGGTGGTTGGATTATACGGCTAGTACTTCGGCCTCTCTTAAGGAACATACCGAATCACTAGGCGGTACTGAGAGTGACTTGGAGTCCGCTACTTCCTATTCTTCTGTTGGCACTACTAATACATCTTTGTTTCCTACAGGTGAGCCACACATGGCGTTGTCACGACGGATCACTTTGCATGAGCAAGGAGCTCCGGATATCATACTTCAACCTTTGCAAGCAAGGTATCCTAACCTTGATCCCAACTTTGAGTTGAAGAGTAGCTTGATACATCTACTTCCTAAATATCATGGGTTGCCGGGTCAAGACCCCATCCGACATCTAAAGGATTTTCAAGTTGCATGTTCTACGGCTCGAAGGCATGAAACCGATGAGGTGGCTATTATGGTTTTTGCCTCCCCTTTCTCTCTTGAAGGGCAAGCAAAGACATGGTTTTATTCGCTACCGGATGAGATTGCGACTGATTGGGATTTCTTGAGAAGAGAGTTTCTAGATAAGTTCTTCCTACTGGAGAAGACCGACTACATCTGGAAGGGGATTTCGGGTATAATGCAAAAAGACCAAGAGAGTTTGTACGAGTATTGGTCTTAGTTTAAGAGGCTATTGGAATCTTGTCTATACCATGGAATGAACACTCACTTGCTCATTAGCTACTTCACCGGAGGTCTTTGTGTGGAAGATAGAAGATTGCTCACCGCTTCTAGTGGTGGTCCCCTTTCGAAAAATAAGACAGAGGGAGAAGCTTGGAATTTGCTAAAGGATGTTGCTGAGGCTACACAACATGCAAAGGTGAGAAGTAATCCTCTCAAGGGTGTGGTAGAACCATCCCCTTCCAAATCAAGCCTAACCAAAGCACTTGGGGATATGACCACCATCCTCACGCAAATACAAAAGGATCAAAAGGAATACTACTCCATCCAAGCCGTCCAAGCCCCACCTCCAGTTGCTCAACTTGAAGGCCCTCCTAGGATTTGTGGTTTGTGCTCTAGCACCACACATTACACCGATCAATGCCATCAAATTCAAGAGGAACATGCTCTTGTAGTGGCCAATGTGAACTACAACAACTGTCCACCCTATCCTTCTCAAGGCCAAAACAACTACCCTCATGGTAGTAATCAACATCAAGGGTGGAGGGATAATGCACAAGGGAGCAATCAAAACCAAAGATGGAACAACTCTTCTTCTCACCACAATAACAACCAATCTTCATCTCAATACCACCATAACAACACCAACCACCAAGCCAACCAAGGTCACTCCAACCAAAACCAAAATAACTACACCAAATACCAAGCACCACACCATAGACAACAATCCAACCAAACCTCTCCATCTTCCAACAATCAAGTTGATGAGCTTAGAGCCGCCATGGAAAAACGGGACGAGAGCAACAAGGCTCAATTTGATGCCTTGGGCGCTCAATTGGCTAACCTTACTAACATGCTTTCAAAGATGGCCATGTCAAACCAACCCTCAACCTCTAACAACAACACCAACTAACCCTCAAGCTCTTCTAACCTTCCATCCCAACCCCAACCAAACCCAAAGGGCGGTCTCAACGCCATCACTCTACAGTCGGGGACTACATTGGAGGAGATACCTCCAAGGGTCATGGAAGACATTCATGAGGAAGAAGTGGTTGTTGAAGCTCCACATAAAGAAGAGGAGGTAGCCAAAAGGCATGACGAAGAAGGAGTAAGTCTCAAGGAACCCAAGAGGAAAGCTGTAGTGGATGAGTCCATTCCTATTCCATTCCCTTCCATGGTGAAGAAGGCAAAGAAAACACTGGAATTTTATTTGAACATGCTTCAAGTGTTCAAAAAGGTTGAGGTAACCATACCATTTCTTGATGCTATTCAACAAATTCCAAAGTATGCAAAATTTTTGAAAGACTTGTGTACACACAAGGATAGGGTAGGAGAATTGGAGACATTATCCTTGGGTAGTTCAATTCTTCCTTGATGGAACCTATTCCAAAGAAATGTGGTGACCCTGGACCTTGTTTGGTGTCTTGTTGTATTGGTGGGCGCACTTTTCATGATTGTATGTGTGACTTGGGAGCAATTGTTTAAAGTGTTAGCATCATGTAGAGTAGTTTCTAGAGAGAGAAGCTCCCTCTTCTCTCTAGAATTAGGTTAGGTTAAGTTAATCTCTTCTAGATCTAGGTTCAATCTCATGTTTTCATCTTCTTTCCTTTATGAATTCTTGTTTCTACTATTTGATTTTCATGGTTTGTAGTGTTAATTTTCCTTTTATGCTCTCTTTTATGTTCATGGATGCTCTTGTTGGATTTGGATCCCTTTTAATGCAATTTAATGTTTGATGTTCTTTTATTGTTGATTTGAGTTGTGATCTTACTTTCCTTACAATCAGTAGTTGGTAGATTTATAATTCTTGCATATTTACCATGCTTTCCATTTATACCTACCAAGTGTTTAACAAAATACTTGGTTGGGCTTTAGAGTAGACTTTGAGCATTCTTGGCTTGGAAAGAGTAATTAGGTAATCTTGAGTCATGAATACCCAACTAATGTTGGTGATCTAGAGTTGTTAGTTAATATGATTTTCATTGACTCTAATCTTTTGCTAATTCTATTAGTGAGTTGATTAGTACATTTGGATTGAGGTTAACTAGTCTTGTTTGACTTTCTCTTATGGAAGATAATGTGATACCTTCTTCCCATATTGGAGATGACAAAATGAGATAGATTCTTGTTATTATTGTGATATGATTGATTAGTCTTGTTTGACATTCTCCCTATGTGAAGATAACATGATACCTTCTTCTATTTCTTGGAGTTGACTAAATAAGATGAATTAATCATTGTATGACTAGGATAGAAAGCCTATGATCTCAACCCTTGCCATCAATGTCTCTCTTTATTACTTGCTTTCTTTAGTTATTTGCTTAATTTACTTTTCTTGTCATTTAATTATTCTTGCCATCTACTTTTCTTGTAAAAAAATATAAAATCAAACCCCCTTACATTTTCATAGCCAATAATCATACACTTCATTGCAATTCTTTGTGAGATGACCTGGAGTCTAAATACTTCGGTTATAAATTCATTGGGGTTTGTTCTTGTGACAAAAACCAAAATTTAATTTGATGTGAGAGTTGTTTGTTGGTTTGGAGCTATGCTTACAACGAAGAAATTCCTTTCTTTAGGAAGAAAATCTATACCGACAACAATTTCTCATTATCAAGTCCTCATTCAATTGAAGGACTAACTCTCCTCTGTCCACATCAATCACAGCTCTTGCTGTGGCTAGGAAGGGTCTTCCTAGGATGATGGATTCATCCTCATCCTTCCCAATTTCTAGGATTATGAAATCAGCAGGGATGTATAGGCCTTTAACCTTCACCAAGACATCCTCTACAAGTCTATAAGCCTGTTTCCTTGAGTTGTCTGCCATCTCTAGTGAGATTTTTGCAGCTTGTTGATGAGCGGATAATTTATATGCTTTTTGGCATTGTTTTTACATAGTTTTTAGTATGATTTAGTTAGTTTTTAATATATTTTTATTATTTTTTAAATAAAAATCACATTTCTAGATATTACTATGAGTTTGTGTGTTTTTCTATGATTTCAGGTAATTTCTGGCTGAAATTGAGGGACTTAAGCAAAAATCTGATTCAAAGGCTGAAGAAGGACTGCAGATGCTGTTGGATTTTGACCTCCCTGTACTCGAAGTGGATTTTCTAGAGCTACAGAAACCCAATTGGTGCTCTCTTAATTGCGTTAGAAAGTAGACATCCAGGGCTTTCCAGCAATATATAATAGTTCATATTTTGCCCGAGTTTAGATGACGCAAACTGGTGTTTAACGCCAGCTTTCTGCCCTATTATGGCGTTAAACGCCAGAAACAAGTTACAAATTGGCATTTAACTCCACGGAAGACCTCTACATATGAAAGCTTCAATGCTCAGCTCAAGCACACACCAAGTGGGCCCGGAAGTGGATTTCTGCATCATTTACTTAATTCTGTAACCCTAGTAACTAGTTTAGTATAAATAGAACTTTTTACTATTGTACTAGGGGTCTTTTTCCTATCTTTCGAATTCATATGCCATTTGGGGAGGCTGGCCATTCGGCCATGCCTAGACCTTGTTCTTATGTATTTTCAACGGTGGAGTTTCTACACACCATAGATTAAGGTGTGGAGCTCTGCTGTTCCTCTAGTATTAATGCAAAGTACTGTTGTTCTTCTATTCAATTCATGCTTATTCTTATTCTAAGATATTCATTCGCACACAAGAACATGATGAATGTGATGATTATGTGACACTCATCACCATTCTCACCTATGAACACGTGCCTGACAACGACTTCTATTCTACATGCAAACAAGCTTGAATGTGTATCTCTTGGGTTTCTAATCTAAGATTAAAACCTTCGTGGTATAGGCTAGAATTATTGGCGGCCATTCTTAAGATCCAGAAAGTCTAAACCTTGTCTGTGGTATTCCGAGTAGGATCTGGGAAGGGATGACTGTGACGAGCTTCAAACTCGCGAGTGTTGGGCGTAGTGACAGACGCAAAAGGATCACTGGATCCTATTCCAACATGATCGAGAACCGACAGATGATTAGCCATGCGGTGACAGTGTATTTGGACCATTTTCACTGAGAGGAAGGGATGTAGCCATTGACAACGGTGATGCCCAACATACAACTTGCAAAGAAAAGGAGTATGAATGATTGGATGAAAGCAGTAGGAAAGCAGAGGTTCAGAAGGAACAAAAGCAACTCCATACGCTTATCTGAAATTCTCACCAATGAATTACATAAGTATTTCTATCATATTTTATATTTTAATTATATTTTAATTATCAAAATCCCATAACCATTTGAATCCGCCTGACTGAGATTTACAAGGTGACCATAGCTTGCTTCAAGCTGACAATCTCCGTGGGATCGACCCTTACTCACGTAAGGTTTATTACTTGGACGACCCAGTGCACTTGCTGGTTTGTTGTATCGAAATTGTGAAAAAGAATTTAAGATTTCAAACGTGCGTGCTAAGTTTTTGGTGCCGTTGATGGGGAATGAACAATCACGATTTCGTGCACCAAGTTTTTGGCGACGTTGCCGGGGATTGTTCGATTTTGGACAACTGACGGTTCATCTTGTTGCTCAGATTAGGTAATTTTATTTTATTTTTAAGCTTTTTGTTTTTATTTTTATTTTAAAAAAAAATTATTCTATGGCTTCAGAATTTTTAAGAATGAATTCTAGAGTTTTATGATAATCTGTTGAAGTTTGGCTGGCTGTGAAGCCATGTCTAATCTTTTGGACCGAGGTTTCAACTCATCATCACAAGAGCTTTTTTATTCTCATCAATTTAGCTGTTGTATGCCTGATTTGTATGCTAAAGCTTGGCTGGCCATTGGCCATGTCTAGTGTTTTGGACCAGAGCTTTCACTGAAAGCTTGGCTGGCTAGTAAGCCATGTCTAATTCCTGGACTGGTGTTTTAGACTAACATTGCATGATTCTTGGAATTCTCATTAAGAATTTTGAAATCCTTATTTTCTTTTTCAAAATTAATTTTTAAAAAAATACCAAAAAAATTTAATAAAATAAAAAAAAACCAAAATTTGATGTTTCTTGCTTGAGTCTAGTGTCAATTTTTAAGTTTGGTGTCAATTGCATCTTTTTAATTTTTCATTAGAATTTTCGAAAACTCATGCATTTGTTCTGCATGATCTTCAAGTTGTTCTTGATGAATTTCTTTGTTTGATCTCTAAATTTTTCTTGTTTGGTGTCTTTTCTTGTTTTTCATATGCATTTAGAATTATTAGTGTCTAATAGAATAAAAATTTTTAAGTTTGGTGTCTTGCATATTTTCTTTTTCTTAAAAATTTTCAAAAATAGGTTCTTGGTGTTCATCTTGACATTCAAAGTGTTCTTGGTGTTCATCTTGACATTCAAAGTGTTGTTGCATGCATTGTGTGTTTTGATTTATAATTTTCATGTTTTGAGTCTTTTTGTTGTTTTTCTCTCTCTTCATAAAAATTCAAAAATAAAAAAAATATCTTTCACTTATTCTTCTCATAAATTTCGAAAATTTTGAATTGATTTAGTCAAAAAGTTTTAAAATTTAGTTGTTTCTTATTAGTCAAGTCAAAATTTTCAATTTAAAAATCCTATCTTTTCAAAACTTTTTCAAAAATCAATTCTTTTTCAATTTTCTTCTTAATATTTTCGAAAATTTCAAAATGATTTTCAAAAATCTTTTTCTTATTTTTGTTTCATATTTTCGAATTCATTGCTAACTTTTAATATTTTGATTCAAAAATCTCAAGTTGTTACTTGCCTATTAAGAAAGGTTCATTCTTTAAATTTTAAAATCCTATCTTTTAGTTAGTCAAGTAATCAACTTTAATTTTCAAAAATCAAATCTTTTTAATTTCCTTTTTAAACCTTTTTCAAATTAAATTTCAATCGTATCTTTTTCAATTTCAATCATATCTTTTTCAAAATCAATTTCAAAATCTTTTCTAACTTCTCACCCTTTCAAATTTGATTTTCAAATCTTTTTTAATTAACTACTTGACTTTTTGGTTTATTTTTAAAAGTTTTCTATTTCAATCATATCTTTTTCAAAACCACCTAACTAACTTTTTTCTCACCAATTTTCGAAAACCCCTCCCTTCTTTTTCAAATTTTTTTTAATTAACTATTTGTTTTAAATTTTAATTTAATTTTATTTTCCTTCTTAAATTTCAAATTCTAATTAATAGTCAAAATAAAAACAAAAATATTTTTATTTCATTTTATTTAATTTTCGAATTCTTCCCCCTCTCATCTCTTTCTATTTATTTATTTATTTACTAACACTCCTCTTCCACTCAAAATTTGAACCCTCTCTTCTTCTCTGTGTTCGAGTTTTTCTCTTCTCCTCCTTCTATTCTTCTCCTCTTATACTCACATAAAGAATCTCTATACTATGACATAGAGGATTTCATATTTTCTTTTCTGTTCTCTTCTTTTTCATATAAGCAGGAACAAGGATAAGAACATTCTTGTTGAAGCTGACCTTGAACCTGAAAGGACTCTGAAGAGGAAGCTAAGGGAAGCTAAGGCACAACCCTCTGGAGAGGATCTGACAGAAATTTTCGAAAAAGAAGGAGACATGGCCGAACCTAAAAACAATGGTGGAGATGCAAGGAAGATGCTTGGTGACTTTATTGCACCCTCTTCTAACTTCTATGGAAGAAGCATCTTACTTCCTACAATTGGAGCAAACAACTTTGAGCTTAAGCCTCAATTAGTTTCTCTAATGCAGCAGAATTGCAAGTTCCATGGACTTCCAATGGAAGATCCTCATCAGTTTTTAGCTGAACTCTTGTAAATCTGTGACACTATCAAGACCAATGGAGTTGATCTCGAGGTCTACAGGCTTATGCTTTTCCCTTTTGCTGTAAGAGACAGAGCTAGAACATGGTTAGATTCACAACCTAAGGATAGCCTGAACTCTTGGGATAAGCTGGTCAGTGCTTTCCTGGCCAAATTCTTTCCTCCTCAAAAGATGAGCAAGCTTAGAGTGAAAATCCAAACCTTCAGACAGAAGGAAGGAGAATCCCTCTATGAAGCTTGGGAAAGATATAAGCAACTGATCAAAAGGTGTCCTACTGACATGCTTCCAGAATGGAGCATCATAAGTATATTCTATGATGGTCTGTCTGAGTTGTCAAAAATGTCATTGGACCATTCTGCAGGAGGATCTCTTCACGTGAAAATCCCTGCAGAAGCTCAGGAACTCATTGAAATGGTTGCAAATAACCAGTTCATGTACACCTCTGAGAGGAATCCTGTGAACAATGGGACGCCTCAGAAGAAGGGAGTTCTTGAAATTGATACTCTGAATGCCATATTGGCTCAGAATAAAATATTGACTCATCAAGTCAATATGATTTCTCAGAGTCTGAATGGATTGCAAGCTGCATCTAACAGTACAAAAGAAGCATCTTTTGAAGAAGAAGCTTATGATCCTGAGAACCCTGCAATAGCAGAGGTGAATTACATGGGAGAACCCTATGGAAACACATATAATCCTTCATGGAGAAATCATCCAAATTTCTCATGGAAGGACCAACAGAAGCCTCAACAAGGCTTCAATAATAATGGTGGAAGAAATAGGTTTAGCAATAGCAAGCCTTTTCCATCATCTTCTCAGCAACAGACAGAGAATTCTGAATAGAGCCATTCTGGCCTGGCAACCATAGTCTCTGATCTATCTAAGACCACACTAAGTTTCATGAATGAAACAAGGTCCTCCATTAGAAATTTGGAGGCACAGATGGGTCAGCTGAGTAAGAAGATTACTGAAACTCCTCCCAGTACTCTCCCAAGCAATACAGAAGAAAATCCCAAGAGAGAGTGCAAGGCCATAACCTTACTTGGTGTGGCCGAATGCCCAGAGGAGGAGGAGGACGTGAATCCCAGTAAGGAAGACCTCTTGGGACGTCCTCTAAATAGAAAGGAATTCCCATTTGAGGAACCAAAGGAATCTGAGGCTCATACAGAGAATAGAGATTCCATTGAACCTCCTTCTGCCATTCATGAGCTCTGATGAGTATTCTTCCTCTGAAGAGGATGAAGATGTCACTGAAGAGTAAGTTGCTAAGTATCTAGGAGCAATCATGAAGTTGAATGCCAGTTTATTTGGTAATGAGACTTGGGAGGATGAACCCCCCTGGTTCACCAATGAACTGAGTACATTAATGAGGCAAACTTTACCTCAGAAGAAACCGGATCCCGAAAAGTTCTTCATACCTTGTACCATAGGCACCATGACCTTTGAGAAGGCTCTATGTGACCTTGGGTCAGGGATAAACCTCATGCCACTCTCTGTAATGGAGAAACTGGGAATCTTTGAGGTACAAGCTGTAAGAATCTCATTAGAGATGGTAGACAATTCAATGAAAAAGGCTTATGGACTAGTAGAGGACGTGCTAGTGAAGGTTGAAGGCCTTTACATCCCTGCTGATTTCATAATCCTTGACACTGGGAAGGATGAGGATGAATCCATCATCCTTGGCAGACCCTTCCTAGCCACAGCAAAAGCTGTGATTAATGTAGATAGAGGAGAGTTGGTCCTTCAGTTGAATGAGGACTACCTTGTATTTAAGACTCAATGTTCTCCTTCTGTAACCATGGAGAGGAAGCATGAGAAGCTCCTCTCAATACAGAGTCAAACAAAACCCCCACATTCAAACTCTACGTTTGGTGTTGAGAGGCCACAACCAAACTCTAAGTTTGGTGTTAAGAGGCCCCAACCTTGCTCTGATTATCTGTGAAGCTCCATGAGAGCTCACTGTCAAGCTATTGACATTAAAGAAGCGCTTGTTGGGAGGCAACCCAATGTTATTTAATTATATCTATTTATTTTCCATTGCTATTTTATGTTTTCTTTAGGTTGATGATCATGTGAAGTCACAAAAACTACTGAAAAATAAAAAACAGAATGAAAAATAGCATTAAAAATAGCTCACCCTGGAGGAAGAGCTTACTGGCATTTAAACGCCAATAAGAAGTATCAAACTGGCATTTAACGCCAGTAAGAAGCATCAAACTGGCGTTTAACGCCAGAAACAAGCATCAAGCTGGCGTTAAACGCCAGAAACAAGCACCAGACTGGCTTTTAACGCCAGAACAGAGCATGGAATTGGCATTTAACGCCAAGAATGGGAGAAAAGCTGGCGTTAAACGCCAGAAACAAGCAGCAAGCTGGCATTTAACGCCAGACATGCATTCTAAGGGCATTTTGCACGCCTAAATGGAGCAGGGATGCTAAGTCCTTGACCCCTCTGGATAAGTGGACCCCACAGGATCCCCACCTACCCCACCTCTTCTTCTCTCCTCTTCACACCTTTTCATAACACTCTTCCCCAAATACTCTTCACCAATCACCTCCATACCTCTTCCCCATAAACCCCACCTACCTCCAAAATTCAAATCCTTTTCCCTCCCAAACCCAACGCTTGGCCGAATACACCTTCTCCCTGATGACAAGTCATCTTAGCCTAGTTTCACTAGCCTTTTTCTTTAATTTTAGTAGGTTTTATGCACTTTCTTGCATTCTAAGTAAGTAATTTGGAGTGAAAATGCATGACTTCTCTAAATCAAACGACCACCACGTAATTGATGCAAAATCATGATGTTTAAGCTAAATTTAATTGATAATTAATTGATTTATAAACCTTGTGAATTTTGTGATACTTTGATTGGTTGTTTTGATTACTTGTAGGTGAAGAAAGAAAAAAAAGAAGAAAAGCGTGGCTCAAGAAGCATGCCCAAAGAAAGAGAAAGCGTGCCAAAAGGAAAGAAAAAATGTGGCCAACATCAAGGAAGAATGAAAGCTAAGTTGGGAAAGTGAACCGAGCTTCACAAGGAACCAAAAAGGAAGCAAGGCACAAAAGCTAAGTTAACTTAGTCAACTGAGCATCCAAGAAAGCAAGGAATTGGTGCAAAGCTAAGTTAACTAAGTTAACTTTATCGAGGACCTCTAGACTTCATTTTGAATTTTCCCTTTTTACTTGCATTTTAATTTTGAGCTTTTTTTGAATTTCTGAGAGAACTTGGAAGGAGAATTGATCTCTCTTCTTCTTGGTTCTTGCTTGAGCACTCTTTTATTTCCTTGCTTTGGATCTTGGGTAGAGAATTGAAGAACTTCTGTTTCAATCTCACCTTGGGATCTTATTTATTTTCTTTCTGCATAATTGAATTTGAATTTCTATTTACTGCTTCTTCATCTACTTTGCTTCTGCAATTTACTTTTCTCTACTTCTTTTGCAATTTCTCTTGTTGGATCTAGGAAGGGAGTGAGATCTAGATTTGTTTTCTAGTCTCTTTGATTTCCTGAGATCTTCAACACCTTTTAGAATTGCTGCAACTTAAGCACTGCTTTCCAGTTCTTTAAATTCTCAAGTCATTTTACTTTTCTGTTAAGATCTACTTCACTGCACTTAAATTTTCTCTTTTATGTTTAATGCAATTTAGTTGTTCTTGTTCAATTTCTGCAATTCCAACTCCCAATCCCTTTTACAATTCAAGCAATTTACATTTCTTGCACTTTAAGATTCAGTCATTTACATTTCTTGCAATCTAAGTTTCTGCAATTTACTTTACTTGTTCTTTAAGATTCAGCACATTTACTTTCCTGCTCTTTAATTTACTGCACTTTCTCTTTCCCTCTTTACTTTCCATGCAATTTAGCTTCTGCAAATCACAAATTACCCAACCAAATCTTGATTCGCTTGACTAAATCAACCACTAAACTAAAGTTGCTCAATCCTTCAATCCCTGTGGGATCGACCTCACTCTTGTGAGTTATTATTACTTGATGCGACCCGGTACACTTGCCGGTGAGTTTTGTGTTGGATCGTTTTCCGCACATCAAGTTTTTGGCGCCGTTGCCGGGGATTGATTAGATTGACAATGATTATGTGAAGTGAAGATCTAGATCAAGCACTTTTTATTTTTCTGATTTTGACTAACACACTAACTGTTTGAATTTTTGCTTAAGCCAATTAACATTTCACTTCAGCCATGGATTGAAGTGTTATTGCTTTCTGGTGTTGAGATTTTTATGCTTTGGTTGTATGTCAGGTACGAGGAGAATTACACCCACTTTTTGTGAACAAGACGAAAGAACCCTCAGAAGATTAAGAAGAGCTGAAAGAGGGAAAAACATTATTGGAGAAGATGAGTCAGAAGAAGAATTCCAAGATATGGAGGAACACTTAACAAACCCACCAAATTGGGCTGAAGGAGCAGCCAATAACAATAATAATCCACCACAGAGAAGAGTTTTAGCTTCCTACACAATTGCAGATCCTAGACATTGTGGGAGTAGCATTCTTACCCCAAATGTTAATGCAAATAATTTTGAACTAAAGCCACAACTCATCACCTTGGTTCAAAACAATTGTTCTTATGGAGGAGGACCACTTGAAGACCCTAACCAACACTTGTCCACCTTCTTGAGGATTTGTGACACTGTCAAAACCAATGGTGTGCACCCTGACAGTTACAAGCTACTGCTATTTCCATTTTCTCTCAGAGACAAAGCCACTCAATGGTTGGAATCCTTCCCAAGAGGCAGCATCAACAATTGGGATGATCTAGTAACCAAGTTCCTTGCCAAGTTTTACCCACCTCAAAGAGTTATTAGATTGAAGACTGAAGTGCAAACATTCACACAAATAGATGCTGAACCCTTGTATGAGGCATGGGAACGATACAAAGCTCTAATCAGGAAGTGTCCACCAGGAATGTTCAGTGAGTGGGATAGATTGCAGAATTTTTATGAAGGCTTGAGACTGAAATCTCAAGAGGCTTTGGATTATTCAGCAGGAGGTTCTTTACAATTGATGAAAACAGCAGAGGAAGCCCAAAATCTCATTGATATGGTGGCCAACAACCAATATTTCTTTGCTCACCAAAGGCAACGCCAACCATCACAAAGGAAAGGAGTGATGGAGTTGGAAGGAGTGGACTCAATCTTGGCTCAAAACAAAATGATGCAGCAGCAAATTCAACAACAATTTGAGCAAATGGCCAAGAGGATTGATAGCCTCCAAGTTGCAGCAGTTAATACAAGCCAACCATTATCCACATGGGGACAAAATAAAGAGACTCAAGAGGAGCAACAGCAAGAGCAAGTCCAGTACATGCACAACCAAAATTCTGGGCCAAATGAAGTCTATGGTGACACCTACAACCCTTCTTGGAAGAACCACCCAAATCTTAGGTGGGGAGACAATCACAACCAAAATCAACAACCATGGCAGAGAAACTCAAATCAAAACACTTCAAGAAACAACCAAAACCACAACCAGCAGCAAACTAACCAAAACTCTTATAGAAAACCCCAAAACAACTACCCCAACTCCAAACATTACCCATCCAATAACCAAACCTCAAATCAGAACACTTACCCTCAACCCTCAACACCCCACAATCAACCAATCTCACAAGAATCCCAAAGGATTAACAACTTGGAGCTCCTAATGGAAAAAATGATGAAAACTCAAGAGATGACAGTGAGGAACCAAGAAGCCTCCATGAAAAATATGGAACGGCAAATTGGACAACTCTCCAAGCAGATCACCATTGAAAGGTCATCAAACTCACTACCAAGTGACACCATTCCCAACCCAAAAGAGGAGTGCAAGGCAATACAACTGAGGAGTGGAAAAGTCCTGGTGAAAAATGAAGAAGCGACCAAGAAGTCAAAGGAAAGTGACAAAAAACAAGCTGAAGAAGAGAAAGTCAATGACAAGGAGGAGACAGCAAGCAAGCCAACTCAGAATCAAGTTCAAGAAAGAAAAGATCAGCCACAAAAATCAAAAAAGGGAAAGGAAGTAATTGAAGAGCCAACTAAGGACCAAAGGCAGGGAATGAACTTTACTCCACCCTTGCCATATCCTCAAAGGCTCAACAAGGAGACTAAGGATCAACACTTCCCAAAATTTCTTGAAATTTTCAAGAAGTTAGAGATCAATATTCCCTTAGCTGAAGCACAGGAGCAAATGCCCCTGTACGCAAAGTTCTTGAAGGAACTTATCAACAAGAAGAGGAGTTGGCAAGTTAATGAAACCGTACTGCTCACTGAGGAATGCAGAGCACTAATCCAGAAGGGACTTCCTCCCAAACTCGAGGACCCTGGGAGTTTCTTTCTACCCTGCGCCATTGGTAGTATGACCATCAAGAAGGCGATGTGTGACTTGGGAGCTAGTATCAATCTAATGCCTGCCTCCCTAGTAAAAAAGCTAGGCATAAAAGAGGTGAAACCAGTGCAGATGTCTCTAGAATTGGTGGACAAATCAGTGATATACCCCACGGGTATAATTGAGAACCTTCTAGTCAAGGTAGACAGATTCATCTTCCCTGCAGATTTTGTGATCCTGGATTCGAATCAGGATGAGGGCGACTCCATTATACTGGGAAGACCGTTCTTGGCCACTGCTAAGGCCATCATAGACATAGAGCAAGGAGAATTAACCCTCAGGATGCATAATGAAAGTATCACTATGAGTGTACTACCAGAAACATAGAGCAATAATGAAAAGAAGGATGGTATAGAAACAGACAAGGAGAATCTGCAGTGGAGGGAGGAAATCAACAAGACAAACAACAACTGCCCTCCCAAGCAAGAGATAGATGATACAGCAGGCCAAAAAGAGAAAGAGACTGTGCAAAGTAATGAAGAAGCTCAAGGGAACATTGTAGTGTTGGCAACTAAGAAAAGGAATTTCAAAAGGGAGCCTGTTTTCAAAGAAGAAGAATTAACAAAAGGAAGGAAGAAAAACAAAAACAGAATCAAAAAGGGTTGGAAAAACAAAAAAATTCCAACAGAAGGGCACTCCAAAGGTGACAAAGTGCGGTTAGTCTATCAACAACTGGGAACAGACCAACAGACTAACGATTACTATACTGTGAGCAAAATATTATCACTAGAACATGCTGAGATAGAGCACCAAGGAACAAAGAAGAAGCTCACGATCAGAGGGGACAAATTGAGGCACTACAGTCATCAACCGCCATAAAAGAGGGAGTCAATGTCAAGCTAATGACAATAAACGAGCGCTTCATGGGAGGCAACCCATGATTTATGATTCCTGCTTACTTTTAAATTCAATAAAAGTATGATCACTTTAGCATGACTTTAGATTTGTCTAGACATCCTTGACAGATGCATATACTGCTTTGAAATACATGCCAGACTTCTAAGTTTGGTGTGCTTGACAGCACACAAAAGTTAACATTTCAAGCATTCTTAGATCATATACTTAGTCATTTTGGGTGAAGTATATGACCAAACATTAAGTTTGGTGTCTGCATGTGTACGAATTCTGAGAAAAATTTAACTTTTGTTTAGAAAATCAAAGTCATGCAAAGATGGATCATACATTGTTTAGTTTTGGAAATTTGTGTTGGCACTTATGGTGAAAGTATCAATTGTAACAAGCATTTATTCAAAATCACTGAGCAAGAGACAAGTTTGGTGTTCACTAAACTTTGGTTCAGGGACACAATTGATATTTCACAACTAAGGACCATTATATATAAAAAAAATATATATATAAGCATATATCATTTGACCACCGTGCTTCAAATAAGTTCTGAAGCATTTCATTTTGATTTAATTAGAAAAAAGAGGGGCTTGAAGAAAAGACAAGAGGGAAGAACGGTTATGACAAGCCAAGAGAAGGATCACATGTGCTTAGAGAGGCGTGCCAATCTTGGAAAGCAAAATCTGCATGCATGCACCATTGGACACCGAAAAAGCAAGCAACCAATAGGAAGAGAATCCTTGTCAAGCTTCAACAATACATGCAGGTCATTCATTTCATGAATACTTATACCATTCAACTAAATCCCCACCATTCATCATCATAACCGAATGAAATACTCTCTTGTGATCTTGTTGAGAAACTTGAAGACCTTTTCCATAAATAGCCTCCAAATGCATTATAAAGAACACTTCCATACAGACCATTCTCACTTAAGGCGCACAATTTCCTTCTTTTCTTCACAACAAAACCGAACATCACTCCAAACACAACCCCAACTATCTCTTATTCACACACATATTCAATGGCCTGTTCAAGATCAAGGAGAAGACCAGGGAAGGAACAAATGGTGACAGAGCCTCCATCATATGACACAAAAAGGTTCAAATCCCGATTTCATGAAGCAAGATACAATAGACTCATGAAAACAAAGATTGTCATCCCTGAAATGAGGTTCGAACTAAAGGAGGGAGAATAACCCATTATGCGACAAATCACCAAGGAAAGAAGATGGGATCTTTTGTGCCGTCCTCTCACTGATATTAGTGCTGTGATGATAAGGGAATTCTATGCCAATGCAGTTAAGGAAAACGAAAATAGCCCATCGTACAAAAGCTATGTCAGAGGTGTTGAAGTGGACTTTAGCCCACCATCAATCACAAGAGCTCTAAAGTTGAGAACCATAACTTACAATGAGCTTAGCTATGAAGACAGACTGCGTGGTGATAATGATCCTGATGAAATATTAGAGGGATTATGCATTGAAGGAAGAGACTGGGAAAGAGACTCACAGGGAGCCCCGAGTTGTCTGAAGAGACTTGATCTCAGACCTGAGGCAAAGGGGTGGTATGAGGTGGTAAGGGTATCAATACTCCCCACTGCAAATACCTCATCAGTCATAATCAAGAGAGCTCTCCTGACATACTGCATCCTACATGGTGGGGAAATTGACCTTGCCCAACTCATAGCAGATAGCATCCAGGAGATGGCTGAAGACACAACTAAATCGGGTAGGCTTGGACACCCAAGCACAATCCTGAGATTGTGTAACAGGGCTCGAGTGCTCTTCGAGGATGAACATACAGAAAAGGTGAAAGGAACCAGAGGAATTACAAAGAGAAAAATGGAAGGCCTTAATGAAGAAGAGGAAGAAGATCAAGAAGAAGAAAGAACTCACAGAAGAAGAAGATCACATAGGAGGGACGAACAAGCTCAGGGTATCATAGATATGAGTCAATTGCAGGAAGTCCTTAATGAAATATCACAACAGAATGTGAAGGCACAAGAGCAGTATTCAAGGCAACAGGAACTCTATCTGCAACAACAAGAGCAATATCTAGAGCACCGGGAACAATATTCGAAGGACAGAGAGCAAAATGAAGCTTGGCAACACAGAATGGAGGAAAGATTGGAGAGCTGGCAGCAACAATCAATAGCCCAACAACAAGAATTCCAAGCAAATATTCTTGAAGGGCAGAAGGAACAAACAGCAAATCTTAAGGAATCATATGACAAAATGTTTCTAACTCAAGCCAAGTATGGGGAATATACTCACAACCTGTACCAGTGGAAGAATATTCATCACACCATTGGAGAAGTTAGATATGTGCAACAGACAAGGAGTAATGAGGATATGCAAGCAAGATTGGAGTACTTAACCCGATGCATGCCAGTACTAAATCCACAAATCAAATCATTTGAGCAATGCCATGAACTTAGAGACCACCAGGTGGAAAAGTCTCGCCGCTTCACCCAGACAACAATGCGAAGATTAGAAGAAGTTGGGCTCTCTGGCCTCACAGATCCTGAATGGGATAGAAGATGTCCTCGTGAAGAAGCTCAAGATTATACATAGATAAGGAAGAAGAGGAAGGGAGAATCCAGCAAATCCAAAAGAATGGAAATGCCTGACAAATAGAGGTGGTGAAACTCCTTTTCTTACTTTTACTTAAATAAGGAAGATGCATGTCTGAAACATGATATGCCTCCAATTGCTTCATGGTTTACTATTTCTTTTGTTTACAAGTAGAAGTTAGTTAAGAATAGAACATCTGCATAATAATTGTCATCACTCATTAACTTGAAAAGTTTGTCTTGTCTCCCTTGCTGTTTGAATAAAAGAAAGATGTTTGATTTAGAAAAGTAATTGTTCAATGTTTCAAAAGTTAGAATGAAGTTAGTGGTGGTGTGTGTTTGATTCAACTATTAGCTCATGGAATAAATGTTGTAGAATGACTTGTTTCTTGAAGTGTAAGCTAGTTTGCTGCTATGATCCTTCAATTTATGAAAGCCCCTTGAAAATAAACCAAAACAGAAAGAAAAAGAAAGAAGAAAAGCCAAAAGTTGGCAAAGAAACAAAACAATAAGGCTAGACACCAATAGCTTGGACCCTAGGACATATGCCTGTGGTGTTTGTGTACTAGGATATGCTTGGACAAGTAGGTTCTAAGGAGTATCTTAAAACTTGGCAACTTAGATCAACTGATTTGGGATTGTCAACTGAAAGTCCACAATAAAGAGCAACCTAGCTACAAAACATTTAGTGATCCAAAGAGATGATGGGCATCAATGATCCTAGGAAGAAAGAAGTGAGCCATGTGTCTGTGGTGAAAAAAATGTTGAGTGAAAATAAGCCAAAGGCCATTGCAACATTTGACACCAAGCCTCTAATAGATAATAAGCTCTGAAATGCAAAAGAAAGAAGAAAAAGCTAACAAGGGAATTAAGCAAAAAGGTAAGGAATCATAGCAGCAACCTTGGTGAACCCTTAAGGAAACATTGTTTATTTTAACAGCAAGTAATAAATGAGCTATTTTTGATCTGCATAAAACCCCATAAACAAAATTCAACTAATTGCTTAATAAGGACATGCATACTTATCTACTTCATTCTATCTTCTCTTATGCTTAAATGCTTGCTTGGGGACAAGCAAGTTTTAAGTTTGGTGTTGTGATGACAAGTCATCTTAGCCTAGTTTCACTAGCCTTTTCTTTAATTTAAGTAGGTTTTATGCACTTTCTTGCATTCTAAGTAAGTAATTTGGAGTGAAAATGCATGACTTCTCTAAATCAAACGACCACCACGTAATTGATGCAAAGTCATGAGGTTTAAGCTAAATTTAATTGATAATTAATTGATTTATAAACCTTGTGAATTTTGTGATACTTTGATTGGTTGTTTTGATTACTTGTAGGTGAAGAAAGAAAAAAAAAGAAGAAAAGCGTGGCTCAAGAAGCATGCCCAAAGAAAGAGAAAGCGTGCCAAAAGGAAAGAAAAAGCGTGGCCAACATCAAGGAAGAATGAAAGCTAAGTTGGGAAAGTGAACCGAGCTTCACAAGGAACCAAAAAGGAAGCAAGGCACAAAAGCTAAGTTAACTTAGTCAACTGAGCATCCAAGAAAGCAAGGAATTGGTGCAAAGCTAAGTTAACTAAGTTAACTTTATCGAGGACCTCTAGACTTCATTTTGAATTTTCCCTTTTTACTTGCATTTTAATTCTGAGCTTTTTTTGAATTTCTGAGAGAACTTGGAAGGAGAATTGATCTCTCTTCTTCTTGGTTCTTGCTTGAGCACTCTTTTATTTCCTTGCTTTGGATCTTGGGTAGAGAATTGAAGAACTTCTGTTTCAATCTCACCTTGGGATCTTGTTTATTTTCTTTCTGCATAATTGAATTTGAATTTCTATTTACTGCTTCTTCATCTACTTTGCTTCTGCAATTTACTTTTCTCTACTTCTTTTGTAATTTCTCTTGTTGGATCTAGGAAGGGAGTGAGATCTAGATTTGTTTTCTAGTCTCTTTGATTTCCTGAGATCTTCAACACCTTTTAGAATTGCTGCAACTTAAGCACTGCTTTCCAGTTCTTTAAATTCTCAAGTCATTTTACTTTTCTGTTAAGATCTACTTCACTGCACTTAAATTTTCTCTTTTATGTTTAATGCAATTTAGTTGTTCTTGTTCAATTTCTGCAATTCCAACTCCCAATCCCTTTTACAATTCAAGCAATTTACATTTCTTGCACTTTAAGATTCAGTCATTTACATTTCTTGCAATCTAAGTTTCTACAATTTACTTTACTTGTTCTTTAAGATTCATCACATTTACTTTCCTGCTCTTTAATTTACTGCACTTTCTCTTTCCCTCTTTACTTTCCATGCAATTTAGCTTCTGCAAATCACAAATTACCCAACCAAATCTTGATTCGCTTGACTAAATCAACCACTAAACTAAAGTTGCTCAATCCTTCAATCCCTGTGGGATCGACCTCACTCTTGTGAGTTATTATTACTTGATGCGACCCGGTACACTTGCCGGTGAGTTTTGTGTTGGATCGTTTTCCGCACATCACCCCCTCTATCTCTTCCATTTTTTTCTTCTTCTACTACTTTCTTTCTTCTTTTGCTCGAGGACGAGTAAACCTTTTAAGTTTGGTATGGTAAAAAGCACTGCTTTTTATTTTTCCATAACCATTAATGGCACCTAAGGCCAGAGAAACCTCAAGAAAGAGAAAAGGGAAGGCAATTGCTTCCACCTCTGAGTCATGGGAGATGGAGAGATTCATCTCAAAGGTCCATCAAGACCACTTCTATGAAGTTGTGGCCAAGAAAAAGGTGATCCCTGAGGTTCCTTTTAAGCTCAAAAAGAGTGAGTATCCGGAGATCTGACAAGAGATTAGAAGAAGAGGATGGGAAGTACTCCCCAATCCTATTCAACAAGTCAGAATCTTAATGGTTCAAGAGTTCTATGCAAACGCATGGATCACTAGGAACCATGATCAAAATATGAACCTTACAATGGTTCGGGGGAAATACTTAGATTTCAGTCCAGAAAATGTAAGGTTGGCGTTCAACTTGCCAATGATGCAAGAAAATGCATGCCCCTACATTAGAAGGGTCAACTTTGATCAAAGGTTGGACCAAGTCCTCATGGACATATGTGTGAAAGGAGCTCAATGGAAAGTTGCCTCAAGAGGCAAGCCGGTTCAATTGAGAAGACCGGACCTTAAGCCTGTAGCTAGAGGATGGTTGGAGTTCATCCAACGCTCTATCATTCCTACTAGCAACCGATCCGAAGTAACTGTGGATTGGGCCATCGTGATCCATAGTATCATGATTGGGGAGGAAGTGGAAGTTCATGAGATTATACCTCAAGAACTCTACAAAGTGGCTGACAAGTCCTCCACTTTGGCAAGGTTAGCCTTTCCTCACCTCATTTTCTACCTCTGCAATTCGGCTGGGATTGACATGGAGGGAGATATCCTCATTGATGAGGACAAGCCCATCACTAAGAAAAGGATGGAGCAAACAAGAGATCATGGACCTTAACAAGAGCATGAGAAAATTCCTCACCAACTTTCCTCCACAGAACTATTGGAAGCAAATCAACACCTCCCTAGGAGAATTAAGTTCCAACATGGGACAACTAAGGATGGAACACTAAGAGCACTCCATCATTCTCCATGAGATTAGAGAAGATCAAAGAGCTATGAGGGAGGAGCAACAAAGAAAAGGAAGAGACATAGAGGAGATCAAGAACACCATTGGTTCTTCAAGAGGAAGAAGACGCCACTGATGTGTGGAAAACGATCCGACACAAAACTCACCGGCAAGTGTACCGGGTCGCATCAAGTAATAATAACTCACATGAGTGAGGTCGATCCCACAGGGATTGAAGGATTGAGCAATTTTTGTTTAGTGGTTGATTTAGTCAAGCGAATCAAGATTTGGTTGAGTGATTGTAACTTGCAGAAACTAAATTTGCTTGGAAAGTAAAGGGGGAGGGGTAAAATGCAGTAAATTAAAGAGTAGGAAAGTAAAGAAGCAGATTATTAAAGTGCAAGTAATATAAATTGCAGAAACTTAGATTGCAAGAAATGTAAATGGCTGAAGCTTAAAGTGCAAGAAATGTAAATTGCTTGAATCATAAAAGGAATTGGGAATTGGGATAGCAAAACCTGAACAAGAACAACTAAATTGCATTAAACATAAAAGAGAAAATCTAAGTGCAGTGAAGTAGATCTTAACAGAAAAGTAAAATGGCTTGGGAATTTAAAGAACTGGAAAGCAGTGCTTAAGTTGCAACAATTCTAAAAGGTGTTGAAGATCTCAGGAGTGGAAGAGACTAGTTAACAAGTCTAGATCTCAAATCCTTCCTTGATCCAACAAGAGAAATTGCAAAAGAAGTAAAGAAAAGTAAATTGCAGAAGCAAAGTAGATGAAGAAGCAGTAAACAGAAATTCAAATTCAATTATGCAGAAAGAAAATAAACAAGATCCCAAGGTAAGATTGAAACAGAAGTTCTTCAATTCTCTACCCAAGATCCAAAGTAAGGAAATAAAAGAGTGCTCAAGCAAGAACCAAGAAGAAGAGAGATCAATTCTCCTTCCAAGTTCTCTCAGAAATTCAAAAAAACTCAGAATTAAAATGCAAGTAAAAAGGAAAAATTCAAAATGAAGTCTCGAGGTCCTAATTACATCAAACTAACTCCTATTTATACACTTTCTATTCTTGGATATTGAAATTTGGATGGGCTTTTAATTTGGTGAAGAAATAAATTAAGTTGGAATTTTAAATTTCAATTTCAGCCCACATGTATCTCCCAGGGGAATGCTCAGCTCACTTTGTGAGCTGAGCTTTGTGCCTTGCATAGCGTGTCTTGCTGGTTGGCGTGCATCAGGGGAGAGCTCAGCTCACAAAGTGAGCTGAGCATTGGTGCCTTGGTGCCAAATTTGTGCGCGCCTTGTGTGCCCCTGGCCGTGTCAAAATTGCTTGTGTGATGCCCATGGGTAGCGCTCAGCTCACTTTGTGAGCTGAGCTTTGGTGCATCCAAGGAAGGGTCCTTGGTTCGAAACTTGGAGGAAGCATGCACTGGAGCTTTTCCTTGGTTTTCTTGTGATGCGTTGCTTCCTTGTTTCCTCATGGTGGTGAGTTCGAACCTTGAGGAGTGCATTTGGCCATTTTTTGCTTATTTTCCTTAGTGAGTAGCGCCTCTCCCTTCCCCCTTGACTGTGAGCTTCTTCTTTGTCCCTTGGTGCTCAATTTCCACATGCTCAAGAGAGAGTACTTGGTTAACAGTGTAATGATCCTCAGTCCCCAGCTGTTGATATATTAGTTGCACCTTATCACCTTTGGAGAATCCCTCAGTTGGAATTTTTTTATTCTTCCACCCTTTGTGAGTCTTCTTCTTGTTTTTCTTCCTTTTTCTTGTTAACCTTTCTTCCTTGACAGCAGCCTTAGCCATGGTATCTTCCTTCTTGTTTATCATCCTCATTCCTTCTTGAATTCCTTCTTCAATAATTTGTGGTTCTGGAAACAGTTTCAGGATAATGCTATCCTCATGCATCCTGAGAGTTAGTTCTCCCTGCTCTACATCTATGATGGCTCTAGCAGTGGCCAAAAATGGCCTTCCGAAGATGATTGAATTGTTTTCTTCTTCTTCAGTGTTCAGTATTACAAAGTCCGCAGGAAAAATGAACTTGTCAACCTTAACTAAAAGGTTCTCAATCACTCCCTTGGGATATACTATTGACTGGTCCACCAATTCCAAGGACATCTGTATTGGTTTCACCTTCCCTATGCCAAGCTTTTTCACTAAGGATGATGGTATTAAATTTATGCTTGCTCCTAAGTCACACATCCCCTTGTTGATAAGTAGATTTCCAATGGTGCAAGGTAGGAAGAAACTTCCAGGGTCTTCTAACTTGGGAGGGAGTCCTTTTCTAATGAGTGCACTGCACTCTTCAGTGAGAAGCACAGTCTCTTTTTCTTGCCAACTCCTCTTCTTGTTGATAAGTTCTTTTAAGAACTTTGCATACAGGGGCATTTGCTCAAGTGCTTTAGCTAAGGGAATATTGATCTCTAACTTCTTGAAGATTTCAAGAAATTGTGGGAAGTGTTGGTCCTTAGTCTCCTTGTTGAACCTTTGAGGATATGGCAAGGGAGGAGTGAAGTTATTTCCCTGCCTTTGGTCCTTAGTTGGCTCTTCAATTACTTCCTTTCCCTTTCTTGATTTCTGTGGCTGATCTTCTTTTTCTTGAACTCGATTCTGAGTTGGCTTGCTTGCTGTCTCCTTCTTGTCATTGACTTTCTCTTCTTCAGCTTGTTTCTTGTCACTTTCCTTTGGCTTCTTGGTTGCTTCTTCATCTTTCACCAGGACTTTTCCACTCCTCAGTTGTATTGCCTTGCACTCCTCTTTTGGATTGGGAATGGTGTCACTTGGTAGTGAGTTTGATGACCTTTCAATGGTGATCTGCTTGGAGAGTTGTCCAATTTGCCGTTCCATATTTTTCATGGAGGCTTCTTGGTTCCTCACTGTCATCTCTTGAGTTTTCATCATTTTTTCCATTAGGAGCTCCAAGTTGTTAATCCTTTGGGATTCTTGTGAGATTGGTTGATTGTGGGGGTGTTGAGGGTTGAGGGTAAGTGTTCTGATTTGAGGTTTGGTTATTGGATGGGTAATGGTTGGAGTTGGGGTAGTTGTTTTGGGGTTTTCTGTAAGAGTTTTGGTTAGTTTGCTGCTGGTTGTGGTTTTGGTTGTTTCTTGAAGTGTTTTGATTTGAGTTTCTCTGCCATGGTTGTTGGTTTTGGTTGTGATTGTCTCCCCACCTAAGGTTTGGGTGGTTCTTCCAAGAAGGGTTGTAAGTATCACCATAGACTTCATTTGGCCCAGAATTTTGGTTGTGCATGTACTGGACTTGCTCTTGCTGTTGCTCCTCTTGAGTCTCTTCATTTTGTCCCCATGTGGATGATGGTTGGCTTGTATTAACTGCTGCAACTTGGAGGCTATCAATCCTCTTGGCCATTTGCTCAAATTGTTGTTGAATTTGCTTCTGCATCATTTTGTTTTGAGCCAAGATTGAGTCCACTCCTTCCAACTCCATCACTCCTTTCCTTTGTGATGGTTGGCGTTGCCTTTGGTGAGCAAAGAAATATTGGTTGTTGGCCACCATATCAATGAGATTTTGGGCTTCCTCTGCTGTTTTCATCAATTGTAAAGAACCTCCTGCTGAATAATCCAAAGCCTCTTGAGATTTCAGTGTCAAGCCTTCATAGAAATTCTGCAATCTGTCCCACTCACTGAACATTCCTGGTGGACACTTCCTGATTAGAGCTTTGTATCGTTCCCATGCCTCATACAAGGGTTCAGCATCCATTTGTGTGAATGTTTGCACTTCAGTCTTCAATCTAATAACTCTTTGAGGTGGGTAAAACTTGGCAAGGAACTTGGTTACTAGATCATCCCAATTGTTGATGCTGCCTCTTGGGAAGGATTCCAACCATTGAGTGGCTTTGTCTCTGAGAGAAAATGGAAATAGCAGTAGCTTGTAACTGTCAGGGTGCACACCATTGGTTTTGACAGTGTCACAAATCCTCAAGAAGGTGGACAAATGTTGGTTAGGGTCTTCAAGTGGTCCTCCTCCATAAGAACAATTGTTTTGAACCAAGGTGATGAGTTGTGGCTTTAGTTCAAAATTATTTGCATTAACATTTGGGGTAAGAATGCTACTCCCACAATGTCTAGGATTTGCACTTGTGTAGGAAGCCAAAACTCTTCTCTGTGGTGGATTATTGTTGTTATTGGCTGCTCCTTCAGCCCCATTTAGTGGGTTTGTTAAGTGTTCCTCCATATCTTGGAATTCTTCTTCTGACTCCTCTTCTCCAATAATGTTTTTCCCTCTTTCAGCTCTTCTTAATCTTCTGAGGGTTCTTTCGTCTTGTTAACAAAAAGTGGGTGTAATTCTCCTTGTACCTGACATACAACCAAAGCATAAAAATCACAACACCAGAAAGCAACAACACTTCAATCCATGGCTGAAGTGAAATGTTAATTGGCTTAAGCAAAAATTCAAATAGTTAGTGTGTTAGTCAAAAACAGAAAAATAAAAAAGTGCTTGATCTAGATCTCCACTTCACTTAATCATTGTCAATCTAATTCAATCCCCGGCAACGGCGCCAAAAACTTGATGTGTGGAAAACGATCCAACACAAAACTCACCGGCAAGTGTACCGGGTCGCATCAGGTAATAATAACTCACATGAGTGAGGTCGATCCCACAGGGATTGAAGGATTGAGAAATTTTTGTTTAGTGGTTGATTTAGTCAAGCGAATCAAGATTTGGTTGAGTGATTGTAACTTGCAGAAACTAAATTTGCTTGGAAAGTAAAGGGGGAGGGGTAAAGTGCAGTAAATTAAAGAGCAGGAAAGTAAAGAAGCAGATTCTTAAAGTGCAAGTAATGTAAATTGCAGAAACTTAGATTACAAGAAATGTAAATGGCTGAAGCTTAAAGTGCAAGAAATATAAATTGCTTGAATCATAAAAGGAATTGGAAATTAGGATAGCAGAATCTGAACAAGAACAACTAAATTGCATTAAACATAAAAGAGAAAATTTAAGTGCAGTGAAGTAGATCTTAACAGAAAAGTAAAATGACTTGAGAATTTAAAGAACTGGAAAGCAGTGCTTAAGTTGCAGCAATT
Organism: Arachis ipaensis; assembly: GCF_059453495.1. Lineage (NCBI taxonomy): Eukaryota > Viridiplantae > Streptophyta > Magnoliopsida > Fabales > Fabaceae > Arachis > Arachis ipaensis. The sequence continues at coordinate 75,063,926 of NC_142438.1, forward strand.
CTAAAAGGTGTTGAAGATCTCAGGAAATCAAAGAGACTAGAAAACAAATCTAGATCTCACTCCCTTCCTAGATCCAACAAGAGAAATTGCAAAAGAAGTAAAGAAAAGTAAATTGCAGAAGCAAAGTAGATGAAGAAGCAGTAAACAGAAATTCAAATTCAATTATGCAGAAAGAAAATAAACAAGATCCCAAGGTGAGATTGAAACAGAAGTTCTTCAAATCTCTACCCAAGATCCAAAGCAAGGAAATAAAAGAGTGCTCAAGCAAGAACCAAGAAGAAGAGAGATCAATTCTCCTTCCAAGTTCTCTCAGAAATTCAAAAAGCTCAGAATTAAAATGCAAGTAAAAAGGGAAAATTCAAAATGAAGTCTAGAGGTCCTAATTACATCAAACTAACTCCTATTTATACACTTTCTATTCTTGGATTTTGGAATTTGGATGGCCTTTTGATTTGGTGAAGAAATGAATTAAGTTGGAATTTTAAATTTCAATTTCAGCCCAAATGTATCTCCCAGGGGAATGCTCAGCTCACTTTGTGAGCTGAGCTTTGTGCCTTGCATAGCGTGTCTTGCTGGTTGGGGTGCATCAGGGGAGAGCTCAGCTCACTTTGTGAGCTGAGCGCTTATGTCTTGTTGCCTTGGACCATTTTGTTGCGCGCTTGTGCTGCCCAGGACCGTGTCATGCGCGCTTCACTCTTTTCCTGGCCGTGTCAAGATGTGTTGCATGTGCCCATGGATAGCGCTCAGCTCACTTTGTGAGCTGAGCTTTGGTGCATTCAAGGAAGGGTCCTTGGTTCGAAACTTGGAGGAAGCATGCGCTGGAGCTTTTCCTTGGTTTTCTTGTGATGCCTTGCTTCCTTTGCTTCCTCATGGTGGTGAGTTCGAACCTTGAGGAGTGCATTTGGCTATTTTTTGCTTATTTTCCTTTGTGAGTAGCGCCTCCCCTATCCCCCTTGGTCATGAGTTCAAGCCTTGGAGCATGAATTTGCAAATCATTTTCTTTGAATTATTTCCTCAATGCTCTCGATAATGCTGACTTTGTGAGCTGAGCTTGGTTCCTCATTTCCTTATTTCTTGGCCTTGTGTTGTGCTCAGCTCACAAAGTGAGCTGAGCTTTGTGCCTTGGTCTCCTGGAAGCAAGTGTAGCGCTCACTTAGTGAGCTTTGGAGAGAGCTTCATGGTTTTGTTGCACCACACTTCCTCCTTTTTTGGCCACACTTTTTCTCCTTTGAGCCACGCTTCTTAGGCCACGCTTCCTTCTTTTCTTCTTTTCTTCACCTACAATTAATCAAAACAACCAATCAAAGTATCACCAAATTCACAAGGTCTATTAATCATTAAAAATTAATTAAATTTAGCTTAAACCTCATGATTTAGCATCAATTTCATGGTGGTTGTTTGATTCAAAGAAGTCATGCATTTTCATTCCAAATTACTTACTTAGAATGCAAGAAAGTGCATAAAACCAATTGAAAAACCAAGAAAAAGGCTAGTAAAACTAGACTATGATGACTTGTCATCAGCCACCCTCACTAAGGTGGACCCGTTCCTTAACCTCCTTGTTCTTATTTTTCTATTTTTCGTTTAATATGCTCTATGTTTATTTATGTTTATGTCTTTATTACATGATCACTAGTGTCTAAGTGTCTATGTCTTAAAGCTTTGAATGTCCTATGAATCCATCACCTTTCTTAAATGAAAAATGTTTTAATTACAAAAGAACAAGAAGTACATGAATTTCGAATTCATCCTTGAAATTAGTTTAATTATTTTTGATGTGGTGACAATAATTTTTGTTTTCTGAATGAATGCTTGAACAGTGCATATGTCTTTTGAATTTGTTGTTTATGAATGTTAAAATTGTTGGCTCTTGAAGAATAATGAAAAAGGAGAAATATTATTTGATAATATGAAAAATCATATAATTGATTCTTGAAGCAAGAAAAAGAAGTGAATAACAAGGCTTGCAAAAAAAAATTGGCGAAAATAAAAGAAAAAGAGAGAGAGAGAGAGAGAGAGAGAAAGAAAAAAGAAAAACAAGCAGAAAAAGTCAATAGCCCTTAAAACCAAAAGGCAGGGGTAATAAAAAGGATCCAAGGCTTTGAGCATCAGTGGATAGGAGGGCCCAAAGGAATAAAATCATGGCCTAAGCGGCTAAACCAAGCTGTCCCTAACCATGTGCTTGTGGCGTGAAGGTGTCAAGCCAAAAGCTTGAGACTGAGCGGTTAAAGTCGAGCTCCAAAGCAAAAAAAAAAAAAAAAGAGTGTGCTTAAGAACCCTGGACACCTCTAATTGGGGACTCTAGCAAAGTTGAGTCACAATCTGAAAAGGTTCACCCGGTTATGTGTTTGTGGCATTTATGTATCCGGTGGTAATACTGGAAAACAAAGTGCTTAGGGCCACGGCCAAGACTCATAAAGTAGCTGTGTTCAAGAATCAACATATTGAACTAGGAGAATCAATAACACTATTTGAATTCTGAGTTCCTATAGATGCCAATCATTTTGAACTTCAAGGGATAAAGTGAGATGCCAAAACTGTTCAGAGGCAAAAAGTTACTAGTCTCGCTCATTTAATTGGAGCTAAGTTTCATTGATATTTTGGAGTTTATAGTATATTCTCTTCTTTTTATCCTATTTGATTTTCAGTTGCTTGGGGACAAGCAACAATTTAAGTTTGGTGTTGTGATGAGCGGATAATTTATACGCTTTTTGGCATTGTTTTTACATAGTTTTTAGTATGATTTAGTTAGTTTTTAATATATTTTTATTATTTTTTAAATAAAAATCACATTTCTGGACTTTACTATGAGTTTGTTTATTTTTCTGTGATTTCAGGTAATTTCTGGCTGAAATTGAGGGACTTAAGCAAAAATCTGATTCAGAGGCTGAAGAAGGACTACAGATGCTGTTGGATTCTGACCTCCCTGCACTCGAAGTGGATTTTCTAGAGCTACAGAAACCTAATTGGCGCTCTCTTAATTGCGTTGGAAAGTAGACATCCAGGGATTTCCAGCAATATATAATAGTCTATACTTTGTCCGAGTTTAGACGATGCAAACTAGCGTTTAACGCCAGTTTTCTGCCCTATTTTGGCGTTACACGCCAGAAACAACTTGCAAAGCAGAGTTAAACGCCAAAAACAAGTTACAAACTGGCGTTTAACTCCAAGGAAGACCTCTACACGTGAAAGCTTCAATGCTCAGCCCAAGCACACACCAAGTGGGCCTGGAAGTAGATTTCTGCATCATTTACTTAATTATGTAACCCTAGTAACTAGTTTAGTATAAATAGAACTTTTTACTATTGTACTAGGGGTCTTTTTTCCCTATCTTTCGAATTCATATGCCATTTGGGGGAGGCTGACCATTCGGCCATGCCTAGACCTTGTTCTTATGTATTTTCAACGGTGGAGTTTCTACACACCATAGATTAAGGTGTGGAGCTCTGCTGTTCCTCTAGTATTAATGCAAAGTACTATTGTTCTTCTATTCAATTCATGTTTATTCTTATTCTAAGATATTCGTTCGCACACAAGAACATAATGAATGTGGTGATTATGTGACACTCATCACCATTCTCACCTATGAACACGTGCCTGACAACCACTTCCATTCTATATGCAAACAAGCTTGAATGTGTATCTCTTGGGTTTCTAATCTAAGATTAAAACCTTCGTGGTATAGGCTAGAATTATTGGCGGCCATTCTTGAGATCCGAAAAGTCTAAACCTTGTCTGTGGTATTCCGAGTAGGATCTGGGAAGGGATGACTGTGACGAGCTTCAAACTCGCGAGTGTTGGGCATAGTGACAGACGCAAAAGGATCACTGGATCCTATTCCAACATGATCGAGAACCGACAGATGATTAGCCATGCGGTGACAGCGCATTTGGACCATTTTTACTGAGAGGACGGGATGTAGCCATTGACAACGGTGATGACCAACATACAGCTTGCCATGGAAAGGAGTATGAATGATTGGATGAAAGCAGTAGAAAAGTAGAGGTTTAGAAGGAACAAAAGCAACTCCATACGCTTATCTGAAATTCTCGCCAATGAATTACATAAGTATTTCTATCCTATTTTATATTTTAATTATCAAAATCCCATAACCATTTGAATCCACCTGACTAAGATTTACAAGGTGACCATAGCTTGCTTCAAGCCGACAATCTCTGTGGGATCGACCCTTACTTACGTAAGGTTTATTACTTGGACGACCCAGTGCACTTGCTGGTTAGTTGTATCGAAATTGTGAAAAAGAATTTAAGATTGCAAACGTTGTGCTAAGTTTTTGGCGCCGTTGATGGGGAATGAACAATCACGATTTCGTGCACCACTTGTACCTCAAAGATCCCTAGTTTCTCCATTACAGAGAGGGGCATGAGGTTTATCCCTGACCCCAGGTCACACAGAGCCTTCTTAAAGGTCACGGTGCCTATGGTACAAGGTATTAAGAACTTTCCAGGATCCTGTTTCTTCTGAGGTAATTTCAGTTGAACCAGATCATTCAGTTCATTGATGAGCAATGGAGGTTCATCCTCCCAAGTCTCATTACCAAATAACTTGGCATTCAGCTTCATGATTACTCCTAGATACTGAGCAACTTGATCTTCAATAATATCTTCATCCTCTTCAGAGGAAGAATACTCATCAGAGCTCATGAATGGCAACATTAAGTTCAGTGGAATCTCTATGGTCTCTGTATGAGCCTCAGATTCCTTTGGTTCCTCATTAAGGAACTCTTTGGAGGCCAGTGGATGTCCATTGAGGTCTTCCTCACTGGAAATCACTGTCTTTTCTTCCTCTACAGGTTCGGCCATGTTGGACATGTAGATGGCCTTGCACTCTCTCTTTGGATTCTCTTCTGTATTGCTTGGGAGAGTACTAGGAGGGAGTTCAGTAACTCTCTTACTCAGCTGACCCACTTGTGCCTCCAAATTTCTAATGGAGGACCTTGCTTCAGTCATGAAACTGAGAGTGGTCTTAGATAGATCAGAGACTAAAGTTGCTAAGTCAGAGTGGCTCTGCTTAGAATTTTCTGTCTGTTGCTGAGAAGATGATGGAAAAGGTTTGTTATTGCCAAACCGTGCTCTCCCACCATTATTATTGAAGCCTTGATTTGGTTTCTGTTGATCCTTCCATGAGAGATTAGGATGATTCCTCCTTAAAGGATTGTAGTGTTTCCATAGGATTCTCCCATGTAATTCACCTCTTCTATTCCAAGATTCTCAGGATCATAAGCTTCTTCTTCAGAGGAAGCTTCCTTAGTACTGCCTGATGCAGCTTGCATTCCAGACAGACTTTGAGAAATCATATTGACTTGCTGAGTCAATATTTTGTTCTGAGCCAATATGGCATTCAGAGTATCAATCTCCAAAACTCCTTTCTTCTGAGTTGTCCCATTATTCACAGGATTCCTTTCAGAAGTGTACATGAACTGGTTATTTGCAACCATTTCAATGAGTTCCTGGGCTTCTGTAGGCGTCTTCTTCAGATGAAGAGATCCACCAGCAGAGTGATCCAATGACATATTAGACAATTCAGACATACCATCATAGAATATACATATGATGCTCCATTCTGAAAATATGTCAGAAGGACACCTTCTGATCAATTGCTTGTATCTTTCCCAAGCTTCATAGAGGAATTCACCTTCTTTCTGTCTGAAGGTTTGGACTTCCACTCTAAGCTTACTCAACTTTTGAGGTGGAAAGAATTTGTCCAAGAAAGCATTGACCAACTTTTCCCAAGAGTTCAGGCTATCTTTAGGTTGTGAGTCCAACCATGACCTAGCTCTGTCTCTTACAGCAAAGGGGAAAAGCATAAGTCTGTAGACCTCAGGATTAACCCCATTGGTCTTAACAGTGTCACAGATTTGCAAGAATTCAGCTAAAAATTGGTGAGGATCTTCCAATAGAAGTCCATGAAACTTGCAGTTCTGCTGCATTAGAGAAACTAATTGAGGCTTAAGCTCAAAGTTGTTTGCTCCAATTGCAGGAATTGAGATGCTTCTTCCACAGAAGTCAGAAGAGGGTGCAATAAAGTCACCAAGCATCTTCCTTGCATCTCCACCATTGTTATTGGGTTCGGCCATCTCTTCTTCTTTTTTGAAAAATTCTGTCAGGTCCTCTCCAGAGTGTTGTGCTTTAGCTTCTCTTAGCTTTCTCTTTAGAGTCTTTTCAGGTTCCGGATCAGCTTCAACAAGAATGTTCTTATTCTTGCTCCTGCTCATATGAAAAATAAGAGAACAGAAAATAATAGGAATCCTCTATGTCACAGTATAGAGATTCCTTTATGTGAATAGAAGAAGATAAGAGTAGAAGAATGAAAAGAGAAAAATTCGAACACATAGAGGGAGAGAGGGTTCGAATTTTAAGAAGAAGAGAAGTGTTAGTGATTAAATAAATAAATAGAAAGAGATGAGAGAGAGAGAGTTTTCGAAAATAATTAAAAAGAAAAGAAAAATATTCTTTTGCTTTTATTTTAATTATTAGTTAAAATTTGAAATTATTAAAAGGAATAAAATAAAATTAAAATTTAAAATAATTAGTTAATTAAAAAGGAATTTTGAAAAAGTGGTGAGGAGTTTTCGAAAATTAGAGAGAAAAAAGTAGTTAGGTAGTTTTGAAAGAGATAAGAAATAGTAAACTTTTAAAATCAAACAAAAAGTCAAGTAGTTAATTGAAAAATATTTGAAAATCAATTTTGAAAAACTAAGAAGTTAGAAAAAGATTTTGAAATTAAGTTTGAAAAAGATATGATTGAAAATCATTCTGAAAAAGATTTGAATTGGAAATTAAAAAGATTTGATTTTGAAAATTAAAGTTGATTACTCGACTAACAAGAACCTAAAAGATATGATTTTAGAATTTAAAGATTGAACCTTTCTTAATAGGCAAGTAACAACTTGAAAATTTTTTAATCAAAACATTAATTGTTAGCAAATTTTTCGAAAATTATGAAATAAAATTAAGAAAAAGATTTTGAAAATCAATTTTTAAAAGTTTTCGAAGAAACAGGAAGGAAAAATGAAAAAAGATTTGATTTTTGAAAAAGATTTGCAAAGATAAAATTTTTCAATTGAAATTTTGACTTGACTAACAAGAAACAACTAATTTTGAAAATTTTTGACTAAATTAATTCAAAATTTCGAAAATTATGAGTAAGATAAGGAAAAGATATTATTTTTTGATTTTTGAATTTTTTTAATGAAGAAAGAGAAAAACATCTAAATGACACATGATACACATTATGAATCAAAACAAGAAAAATATGCAAGAACACTTTGAATGTCAAGATGAACACCAAGAACACTTTGAAGATCATGATGAACATCAAGAACACATTTTTGAAAATTTTTAAGAAAAGAAAAACATGCAAGACACCAAACTTAAACATTTTTAAAACTTTAGACACTAATAATTCAAAAATGCATATGAAAAACAAGGAAAGACACAGAACAAGAAAAATTAAAGATCAAACAAGGAGTATCATCAAGAACAACTTGAAGATCAATGAAGAACACAATGCACCTATTTTCGAAAATTAAAGAAAAAAATAAAATCATGCAATTGGCACCAAACTTAAAATTTGACACAAGACTCAAACAAGAAACATAAAATTTTTTGGTTTTTATGATTTTATTAAAATTTTTTGGATTTTTCGAAATTAATTTGGAAAAAGAAAAATAAGAAATTCAAAATTTTTTTATAAGAATTCCAGGAATCATGCAATGTTAGTCTAAAACTTTGGTCCAAAAATTTAGACATGGCCAATGGCCAGCCAAGCTTTATGTGAAAGCTTCGGTCTAAAAGATTAGACATGGCCAATGGCCAGCCAAGCTTCAGCAGAGCATTACATACAACAGCCAAATTGATGGGAATTAAAAGGCTCCTGCAATGATAAGTGAAAGCCTCAGTCCAAAAGATTAGACATGGCTTAGCAGCCAGCCAAGCTTCACATATCATCTAAAACTCTAGAATTCATTCTTAAAAATTCTGAAGAACATAGAATAATTTATTTTTTTGAATTTTTTCGAAATTAAAATTAAAAAGCTTAAACATAAAATAAAATTACCTAATCTGAGCAACAAGATGAATCGTCAGTTGTCCAAACTCGAGCAATCCCCGGCAACGGCGCCAAAAACTTGGTAGCATGAAATTGTGATTCACACTTTTCAAATGGTTATGAGATTAGGTAATTTTTCAAATCCCCTGCAACTAACCAGCAAGTGCACTGGGTCGTCCAAGTAATACCTTACATGAGTAAGGGTCGATCCCACGGAGATTGTCGGCTTGAAGCAAGCTATGGTCATCCTTGTAAATCTCAGTCAGGCAGATTCAAATGGTTATGAAGTTTTGATAATTAAAATATAAATAAAATATAAAATAAGATAGAAATACTTATGTAATTCATTGGTGGGAATTTCAGATAAGCGTCTGGAGATGCTTTGTTGCTTCTGAACTTCTGCTTTCCTACTGCCTTCTTCCAATCATGCATTACCTCCTTCCATGGCAAGCTGTATGATCCTCTCGGATGAAAACAAATCCATATGCGCTGTCACCACACGGCTAATTATCTGTCGGTTCCCGCTAGCGTCGGAATAGGACCATTGTCCTTTTGCACACTGTCACTACGCCCAACATTCGTAAGTTTGAAGCTCGTTACAGTCATCCCTTCCCAGATCCTACTCGGAATACCACAGACAAGGTTTAGAATTTCCAGATCTCAAGAATGCTGCCAATGGTTCTAGCCTATACCACGAAGGTTCTAATCTCAGATTCAGATGCTCTATTGTCAGAAGAGACGATGTGAATCGTGATAAGGGACCCAAGAGAATATACTCCAGCTGTCGTCCAATGACTACGTTGAACATCATGTAGACCGCTTTGTGGTTGTCAGGCACGCGGATCTTGGCTAAGCGAGTAATGAAGATTGGGTGATTGTCACGGGTCATCCCTTCATTCTGACTTAACTGAATTAAGAACAAGAGTATATCTTGGAGAAGAAGTAGGCGTGAATTGAAGGAAAAACAATAGTACTTGCATTAATTCATGAAGAACAGTAGAGCTCTACACCTTAATCTATGGGGTATAGAAACTCCACCGTTGAAAATACATAAGAGAAAGGTCTAGGCATGGCTGTGAGGCCAGCCCCCAAACGTGTACAATGTTATATGATAGCATAAAAGTCTAAGGACTAAACGTCCAGAGATAAATCTCTAAAAGTAGTTTTTATACTCAACTAGTAACCTAGGGTTTACAGAAAATAAGTAACTAAGTGCAGATAATGCAGAATTCCACTTTCGGGGCCCACTTGGTGTGTGCTTGGGCTGAGCATTGAAGCTTTTTCGTGCTTAGGCTGTTCATGGAGTTAAACACCAGCGCTGGTGCCAATTTGGGCGTTTAACTCCAATTCTGGTGCCATTTTGGGCATTTTACGCCAGAATTTTTAGGTAGACTTTGAACGCCAGTTTGGGCCATCAAATCTCAGGCAAAATATGGACTATTATATATTGCTGGAAAGCCCAGGATGTCTATTTTCCAACTCAATTGAGAGCGCGCCAATTGGGAATCTATAACTCCAGAAAATCCACTTCGAGTTCAGGGAGGTCAGAATCCAACAGCATTTGCAGTCCTTTTTCAGCCTCTTAATCAGATTTTTGCTCAGGTCCCTCAATTTCAGCCAGAAAATACCTGAAATCACAGAAAAACACACAAACTCATAGTAAAGTCTAGAAATGTGATTTTTGAATAAAAACTAATAAAAATATAATAAAACTAACTAAAACATACCAAAAACTATGTAAAAATAATGCCAAAAAGGGTATAAATTATCCGTTCATCAGTCTCACTCCTTCTCAATCATGTAAGATAGATCTATGGGGGATTATGTGTAATTAAACCCCAATCTCTTGGTGATTTAATTTCTCTTGACATAATTAATTGCCAATCTCTTGATCTAATTGCTCATGAGAAGAGGTGAAGTTCAATTTCTAATCCAAATGCCACACAACCCTCAAGACCGTGCAATTCAAAGAGGTTATATGTCACGTACCAACTAAGAATGTATTGATAAAGAGGATTATGAGAGAAGAGCCTCAAACTGAATTCTATGATCCCTTTCTCAAAGCTCACATGGAATTCTAATAGATCCAATCCCTCTTTCGATAGTGATTGGATCTATGAAGCACAAAGACTCTTTCTTAGATAAACAAACATAATTTCTAATCTTATACTACATAATTCCAAAGAACCCAATATTAAAGAGGTTACATGTCACAATACCAACTTTAAATCAAGATCAACTTCATTATGCGAAGAGAGCTCAAATTGAATTTTATGATCCCTTTCTCAAGGATCACATAGAATTCTAATAGATCCAAATGGATCTTTGAAGAACGAAACTCTTTTCTATGTAAGAAGATAGAATTAAAAAGAGAAGAAGAAACAAACATCAATTCATTCACAATGAAAACAGAGCTCCTTTCCCAAATGAAAATTAAAGACTCATAATATTTACAAAGTCATATGAAAGGAATGGAAGAGAAGAGCAGTGAGGAAGGGAGGGGTCCGAAGACCCACTCCCAGGGGAGTGTGCTCTCCGCAACAAATTCCTTCCCTTAACTCTATGAAACTAAGGCATTTTTATAGGCTCTCCTAAATTACAAACTTAAATGAAATTGAAAGAAAATTACAATGAAATAAAAATAAACTATTCTAGATTCCTCTTTGGCCTTGATTGATTGACAATTGTGGGCTTGCTTGCTTGAGGTTTAAGTGGACCTTGAATGAATTAATTGAATCAAGGATGAGGCTTCCAGGGGTCCTTTGGCGTGTTTTGGGGCGTACACACAAGCCTCAAATTTTTCTTGGTAAAGTATCGAAGACGCTTGCTGGCGAGCATAGTAGAGAGCATTGAAGGCGAGCGTGCATGCTTCAGGAGAGTGCTGGTGCTTGCCCATGAGCGTGAAGGAGAGCACGAGGTTGCTGAGGTTGGGGGCTCTCCAGCAAGCTTGCTGGAGAGAGCCAGTAATGAGCATGGTCTTAAGGCAAAGTGGCGCTTGCCAGTGAACTTGGAAGAGAGCGTGATAAGGTGATGAGGGTGAGGCAAAGTGGCACTTGCTAGTGAGCATGGAATAGAGCGTGGTGAGGTTGGTGATTGTGGTGAGGAGTGTGGCGCTCTCCAGCAAGCTTGCTGGAGAGCGTGGGATGCTGAGGGTGGTTGGTGCCAAAGTTGGTGTCAAGTGTGATGTCAAGAATGGTGTCAAGAATGGTGTCAAGTTGTGTGGTGAAGCTTGACAAGGTTGGTGAGTGTTGTGGCGCTCTTGGGAAAGATTGAGAGTTAGCGCCCTTGGAGAGCATGAAATGAGGGCTGGTGGGTGCTTGCTTTGTTGCTTCATGCTAGGTGTTTTTGGGTCTTTAAAGGTACTAATTGTTTGTACTCTAATTTCATGTCCACTATAAGCTATTATACTTTGTTGGAAAGCTATGAATGTCAGCTTTCCAACGCAACTAGAAGCACCTCATTCGGACCCTTACAGCTCAGGTTATGCTCCTTGGAATAGGGTAACGTCATGCTCTCAAGATGCTAGCGCTGGTGGGCGAGCTTGCTCAAGAGCGCCAGACAAGAGTGCCAGGCTTGCTTCCAGGATCCATTTCAATGCCAGATTTTAGAGCTCAAATTGAATGTCCACCCCCATACTATTATATATCGTTGAAAAGCTCTGGATGTCTACTTTTCAATGCAGCTGAAAGCGCATTAATTAGAGTTCTAATACTCTAGTTATACTCCATTGAAGAAGGCAGGGTCATGCTGATTCGGGTGCTGGCGCTCTTGGCACAAGAGCTTGGTGGAGAGCGTGGGTGAGAGCACTGTGCTCTCACAAGAGCGCCAGACAAGAGCATCAAGGCATTTTTGGTGCTTCCCCCCCCCCCCCTTTATGGATCATGGCCCACACTTTTAAGCGTGGCCTAAGGTTCAAAGTGTGTCCAAAGTTCCTTTTTCCTCCTTTTGATCTTGTTTTGTGCTTTTTGCTTCTTTTTCTACTATTTCCTAAAAAATTAATCAAATCAAAGGGTTCAAAGTAATATATGACTTAAGCACAAAAAATATACAACATTTGGACATTATGAACTAATTTTTAATGTGAAAAAGCATAGAAAAATACACATGATGCGCAGTCATCAATACTTCATGTAATTTTCTATAATGAAAAGCTTTTGGGTTTAGACTACACAAGTCTTTTCTAATCCTATCTTCTAACCCTTTTATTATTATTTGGATTTTTTGAGTTTCTAGTTGCTATTCTATATTTTTATATACAATCTCTTGATTCAGAAAATTAATTTGTTTCTTTTTTCTTTCAATTATATTAAGTTCGAAGATAGCTACATGTTGTAATAAATTCAGCTCTCTTCTCTTTGGTTTCTGTATGAACTCGAATAAGATCGGTTGGTTTGGTATGCAATAAGTGGTTACCCTATCTACATCTATCATAAAAAGATACACTAAAAGTGTGAAGAGCTTACCTAATATAACTTGTTGGGATATTCTTTTTGCTAGAAAAAAGGTAATTGAAAAGCATACTTTGTCTTTACAAATCTTTGCTGTAGAAATCTTGTAATTTATGGTCATTCTATCACTTTCTGCTTTGACAATAGTTTCAGTTGTTTTTTTATATTACTTGGTAGGTATTAATCCTTCTTGTATACAGTTTACATCTACTCCTGAGTCTACTATAGTTATAAACTCAAATTTTTCTTTTCCGATTATTATTACTATAGGAGTATACAACTTCTGATTAATAAGTAATGTTAGTTCATTAATGTAATTTTGTGGAGTTATGACTTCTTCTTCTGTTAATTCTAATCATTCTTTTTCCTTTTGTAACTTTATTATGTTTTCTCTTTCTAATTTTAGTATTCTATAGTCAAGAGAGATATCTTGTTTTAATTCAGAAATTTCGAGTTTCAACATTTTTATTTCTTCTTGTAAATGTTTCAAAAAAAGTCTATTCCTTAGGAGTTCTAAACCTATTCTAGCCTTATCTTTTCTTTAACTTGTTCTTCGTTTCTATTCAAATCATTTAATTGGAATATGAATTCATCTTTTAAGGAAGAATTTTTTAATTTATCTATTATAGATATTAAAATGCTCGTTTGTTCTCTGGTTAATGTATTGATTGACTTTTCTTTAGTTCTCGTAATTGTATATAAGGATTTTATACAACTATCACAACTACATACTTCTTCTAATTTAGAAGAACCCGAGGAAGATGGTTGATGAGCGGATAATTTATACGCTTTTTGACATTGTTTTTAGTATGTTTTTAGTAGGATCTAGTTACTTTTAGGGATGTTTTCATTAGTTTTTATTTTAAATTCACATTTCTGGACTTTACTATGAGTTTGTGTGTTTTTCTGTGATTTCAGGTATTTTCTGGCTGAAATTGAGGGACTTGAGCAAAAATCAGATTCAGAGGTTGAAGAAGGACTGCTGATGCTGTTGGATTCTGACCTCCCTGCACTCAAAGTGGATTTTCTGGAGCTACGAAACTCGAAATGGCGTGCTTCCAATTGCGTTGGAAAGTAGACATCCAGGGCTTTCCAGATATATATAATAGTCCATACTTTGGCCAAGAATAGACGACGTAAACCGGCGTCCAACTCCAGCTTTCTACCCAAATCTGGCGTCCAGCGCCAGAAAAGGAGCCAAAACCAGAGTTGAACGCCCAAACTGGCACAAAAGCTGGCGTTCAACTCCAAGAAGGACCTCTACACGTGCAACATTCAGGCTCAGCCCAAACACACACCAAGTGGGCCCCGGAAGTGGATTTATGCATCAATTACTTACTCATGTAAACCCTAGTGACTAGTTTATTATAAATAGGACCTTTTACTATTGTATTAGGCATCTTTGGTCTCAGTTTTAATCCATTGTTCATCTTTGGATTATCTTTTGATCTATTGATCACGTTTTGGGGGCTGGCCACTCGGCCATGCCTACCCTCTATTCACTTATGTATTTTCAAACGGTAGAGTTTCTACACTCCATAGATTAAGGTGTGGAGCTCTGCTGTTCCTCAAAGATTAATGCAAAGTACTACTGTTTTCTATTCAATTCATCTTATTTCGCTTCTAAGATATTCATTTGCACTTCAACCTGAATGTGATGAACGTGACAATCATCATCATTCCCTATGAACGCGTGCCTGACAACCACTTCTGTTCTACCTTCGACTGAATGAGTATCTCTTAGATCTCCTAACCAGAATCTTTGTGGTGTAAGCTAGAATGATGGCGGCATTCAAGAGAATCCGGAAAGTCTAAACCTTGTCTGTGGTATTCCGAGTAGGATTCAATGAATGAATGACTGTGACGAGCTCCAAACTCGCGATTGCAGGGCGTTAGTGACAGACGCAAAAGGATAGTAAATCCTATTCCAGCATGATCGAGAACCGACAGATGAATAGCCGTGCCGTGACAGGGTGCATTGACCATTTTCACTGAGAGGATAAGATGAAGCCATTGGCAAGGGTGATGCCTCCAGACGATTAGCCGTGCCGTGACAGGGCATTGGATCATTTTCCCGAGAGATGACCGAAAGTAGCCATTGACAGTGGTGATGTATCACATAAAGCCAGCCATGGAAAGGAGTAAGACTGATTGGATGAAGAAAGCAGGAAAGCAGAGGTTCAGAGGAACGAAAAGCATCTCCATTCGCTTATCTGAAATTCCTACCAATGATTTACATAAGTACCTCTATCCCTATTCTATTATTTATTATTCGAAAACTCCATTATCAATTTATATCCGCCTGACTGAGATTTGCAAGGTGACCATAGCTTGCTTCATACCAACAATCTCCGTGGGATTCGACCCTTACTCATGTAAGGTATTACTTGGACGACCCAGTGCACTTGCTAGTTAGTTGTATCGAAGTTGTGAACCATGGTATTGGCACCATGTTCTTGGCGCCATTGCCAGGGAAAGAAAGAGCCATGAATTTTACATAATCAAAGTGTAATCACGATTGCGCGTACCAAGTTGCTCACGTTGCCAGGGATTGTTTGAGCCTGGACATCACAATTTCGTGCACCAAGTTTTTGGCGCCGTTGCCGGGGATTGTTTGAGTTTGGACAACTGACAGTTCATCTTGTTGCTCAGATTAGGTAATTTTCTCTTTGTTTTATTTTCAAAAATTTTTCAAAAATATTTCAAAACTTTTCTCATCTGTTTTCGAAAAAAATTAAAAATGTTTTCAAAAATAAATTATTCTATGGCTTCAGAATTTTTAAGAATGAATTCTGGTGTTTCATGAAGCATGTTGAAGCCTGGCTGGCTGTAAAGCCATGTCTCAATTCTTATACTCAAGAGAAGAGCTTCTTTATCTTTCTTAGCCAATTGGCTGTTGAATGTGAGGAATGTCAGGTGTGTCATGTCTGAGTTACATACTAAAGCTTGGCTGGCTATTGAGCCAAACCTGACCCTTTGATTGGAGCTTTAGAGCATAAGATTCCTGGAATTCATATTAAAAATTTTGGAATCCTTATTTTCTTTTTCAAAAGAATTTTTCGAAAAATATAAAATAAAAATCCAAAAAAATTAGAAAATCATAAAAATCAAAAATATTTTTTCTGAGTCTTGAGTCATATCATAAGTTTGGTGTCACTTGCATATGCATCTTGCATTTTTCGAAAATTTCATGCATTCATAGTGTTCTTCATGATCTTCAAGTTGTTCTTGGTAAGTCTTCTTGTTTGATCTTGATGATTTTTTGTTTTGTGTCTTTTCATGTTTATCATATGCACTCTTGAATTCTTAGTGCCTAAGCATTAAAGAATTCTAAGTTTGGTGTCTTACATGTTTTCTTTGCATTAAAAATTTTTCAAAATTGTGTCTATGATGTTCATCTTGACATTCAAAGTGTTCTTGGTGTTCATCTTGACATTCATAGCATTCTTGCATGCATCACATGTTTTGATCTAAAAATTTCATGCATTGCACCTTTTTAGTGTTTTTCTCCCTTGCATCATAAAAATTCAAAAATCAAAAAAATATCTTTCCTTTTGTCTCTCATCAAATTCAAAAATTTGGGTTGACTTTTTCAAAAATTTTTAAAATCAAGTTGTTTCTTATGAGTCAAATCAAATTTTCAATTTGAAAATCTTATCTTTTTCAAAATCTTTTTCAAAAATCAAATCTTTTTCAAAATTCTTAGTTATTTTCGAAAATTCCAAAAATATTTTTCAAAAATCTTCTTCTTATTTTTAGACCAAATTTTCGAAAATAA
This sequence comes from Arachis ipaensis, assembly GCF_059453495.1. Taxonomy (NCBI): domain Eukaryota; kingdom Viridiplantae; phylum Streptophyta; class Magnoliopsida; order Fabales; family Fabaceae; genus Arachis; species Arachis ipaensis. Next base: position 75,080,222 of record NC_142438.1, read on the forward strand.
CATAATCAATTAATGTTTTGATTCAAAAATTTGAAGTTTGTTACTTGCTTGTTAAGAAAGATTCAAACTTTAAGTTCTAGAATCATATCTTGTGATTTCTTATGAATCAAGTCATTAATTGAGATTTTAAAAATCAAATCTTTTTCAAAACTAATTTCTAAAATATCTTCTTATCTTATCTTTTTCAAAAATTTGATTTCAAAATATATTTTCTAACCTCCTAACTTCTTATCTTTTCAAAATTTGTTTCAACTAACTAACTAACTTTTTGTTTGTTTCTTAACTTTTTCGAAACTACCTAACTAACTCTCTCTCTCTAATTTTCGAAAATATCTTCCCTCTTTTTCAAAAATTTCTTTTTAATTAACTAATTATTCTTATTTTTTATTTTTGATTTTAAAAATTTTCGAAAATTACTAACATTTTTCAAAAACCATTTTCGAAAATCACTAACTCTTTTTCAAAAAAAAATATTTTCGAAAATTCTCCCTCTCCCATCTCATTCTATTTATTCATTCATATCCTAACATCTCATCTCACATATCTAGCCTCCTCACAGTTGTGTTTCTTCCATTATATTACATTCTTTGTCTCCCCCTCTTCTTCTACTCACACAAGGATCCCTATACTGTGGTATAAAGGATCTCTATTATTATTATTATTATTTTTCTGTGCCTTCTTCTTTGTCATATGAGCAGGAGCAAGGATAAGAACATTCTTGTGGAAGCAGATCCAGAACCTGAAAGGACTTTGAAAAAAAAAATTAAGAGAAGCTAAAATACAACAATCCAGAGATAACCTTTCAGAAATTTTCGAACAGGAAGAGGAGATGGAAGCCAAAAATAATAATAATGTAAGGAAGATGCTTGGTGACTTTACTGCACCTAATTCCAACTTACATGGAAGAAGCATCTCCATCCCTGCCATTGGAGCAAACAACTTTGAGCTGAAACCTCAATTAGTTTCTCTGATGCAGCTGAACTGCAAGTTTCATGGACTTCCATCTGAAGATCCTTTTCAGTTCTTAACTGAATTCTTGCAGATATGTGATACTGTTAAGACTAATGGAGTAGATCCTGAAGTCTACAGGCTCATGCGTTTCCCTTTTGCTGTAAGAGACAGAGCTAGATTATGGTTGGATTCTCAACCCAAAGACAGCCTGAACTCTTGGGATAAGCTGGTCACGGCTTTCTTAGCCAAGTACTTTCCTCCTCAAAAGCTGAGCCAGCTTAAAGCTGATGTTCAAACCTTCAGACAGAAAGAAGGTGAATCCCTCTATGAAGCTTGGGAAAGATACAAACAGTTGACCAAAAAGTGTCCTTCTGACATGCTTTCAGAATGGACCATCCTGGATATATTCTATGATGGTTTAACTGAGTTATCAAAGATGTCACTGGACACTTCTGCAGGTGGATCCATTCACCTAAAGAAAACGCCTGCAGAAGCTCAAGAACTCATTGACATGGTTGCTAATAACCAGTTCATGTACACTTCTGAAAGGAATCCTGTGAGTAATGGGACGCCTATGAAGAAGGGAGTTCTTGAAGTTGATACTCTGAATGCTATTGGCTCAGAATAAAATATTGACTCAACAAGTCAATATGATTTCTCAGAGTCTGAATGGAATGCAAGCTGCATCCAACAGTACTCAAGAGGCTTCTTATGCAGAAGAAGCTTATGATCCTGAGAACCCTGCAATAGCAGAGGTAAATTATTTAGGTGAACCTTATGGAAACACCTATAACTCGTCATGGAGAAATCATCCAAATTTCTCATGGAAGGATCAAAAGCCTCAACAAGGCTTTAATAATGGTGGAAGAAACAGGTTTAACAATAATAAACCTTTTCCATCATCCACTCAGCAACAGACAGAGAACTCTGAACAAAATGCTTCTAATTTAGCAAATCTAGTCTCTGATCTGTCTAGGGCCACTGTGAGTTTCATGAATGAAACCAGGTCTTCCATTAGAAATTTGGAAGCACAAGTGGGCCAGCTGAGTAAAACGATCACTGAAATCCCTCCCAGTACTCTCCCAAGCAATACAGAAGAGAATCTAAAAGGAGAGTGCAAGGCCATTGACATAAGCAAAATGGCCGAACCCAATGAGGGAGGAGAGGACGTGAATCCCAGTGAGGAAGACCTCCTGGGACGTCCAGTGATCAATAAGGAGCTTCCCTCTGAGGAACCAAAGGACTCTGAGGCTCATCTAGAGACCATAGAGATTCCATTGAACCTCCTTATGCCCTTCATGAGCTCTGATGAGTATTCCTCTTCTGAAGAGAATGAGGATGTTACTGAAGAGCAAACTGCCAAGTTTCTTGGTGCAATCATGAAGCTGAATGCCAAATTATTTGGCATTGATACTTGGGATGTTGAACCTCCCTTGTTCATCAATGAACTAAGTGATCTGGATCAACTGACATTGCCTCAGAAGAGACAGGATCCTGGAAAGTTCATAATACCCTGTACCATAGGCACCATGATCTTTAAGGCTCTGTGTGACCTTGGTTCAGGAATAAACCTCATGCCCCTCTCTGTAATAGAGAAACTGGGAATCTATGGGGTGCAAGCTGCTAAAATCTCATTAGAGATGGCAGACAGTTCAAGAAAACAGGCTTATGGACAAGTAGAGGACGTGTTAGTGAAGGTTGAAGGCCTTTACATCCCTGCTGATTTCATAGTCCTGGATACTGGAAAGGAAGAGGATGAATCCATCATCCTAGGAAGACCTTTCCTGGCCACAGCAAGAGCTGTGATTGATGTTGACAGAGGTGAAATAGTCCTTCAATGGAATGAGGACTCCCTGGTGTTTAAAACTCAAGGATCTCCCTCTGCAACCATGGAGAGGAAGCAGAAAAAACTTCTCTCAAAGCAGAGTCAAACAAAGCCCCCACAGTCAAACTCTAAGTTTGGTGTTGAACTCCCATATCCAAACTCTAAGTTTGGTGTTGGAGAGTCTCAACAAAGCTCTGCACATCTGTGAGGCTCCATGAGAGCCCACTGTCAAGCTACTGACATTAAAGAAGCGCTTGTTGGGAGGCAACCCAATTTTTATCTAACTATATTTTTCTTAGTTATATGTCTTTATAGGTTCATGATCATGTGGAGTCACAAAATAAATATAAAAATTAAAAACGGAATAAAAAACAGCAGAAGAAAAATCACACCCTGGAGGAAGCATCTGCCTGGCGTTCAACGCCAGAACAGAGCATGGTTCTGGCGCTGAACGCCCAAAATGGGCAACATCCTGGCGCTGAACGCCCAGAACAAGCATGGTTCTGGCGTTCAACGCCAGAAATGGCAACAAATGGGCGTTGAACGCCCAAAATGGGCACCAACCTGGCGCTGAACGCCCAGAGTTGTGTGCAAGGGCATTTTGCATGCCTAAATTGGTGCAGGGATGTAAATGCCTTGACACCTCAAGATTTGTGGACCCCACAGGATCATCTCAGGATCTGTGGACCCACAGGATCATCTCAGGATCTGTGAATTTCACAGGATCCCCACCCACCTCACCCTCTATCTCTCCATTCATGACCATCCCTTCTGTTTTCCATCCACCACTCACATCCATACACACATCCCACCATCTCCTCCATATCTTCTTCTTCTTCTATTCCTTCTTCTTTTGCTCGAGGGCGAGCAACATTCTAAGTTTGGTGTGGTAAAAGTATAAGCTTTTTTGTTTTTCCATTACCATTGATGGCACCTAAACCTCTAAAAGAGGGGAAGGGAAGACAAAGGCTTCCACCTCCGAGTCATGGGAGATGGAAAGATTCATCTCAAGGGTCTATAGCTCAGTGGTAGAACATGTGGCTGCAAATCAAGAAATCCCTGAGATACCTCAGGGGATGCACTTCCCCCCACATAAATATCAGGAGCAAATCAACACCTCCCTAGGAGAATTAAGTTCCAACATAGGACAATTAAGGGTGGAACATCAAGAGCACTCCATCATCCTTCATGAAATTAGAGAAGATCAAAAAGCAATGAGGGAGGAGCAACAAAGACAAGGAAGAGACATAGAAGAGCTCAAGGACATCATTGGTTCCTCAAGAAGGAAACGCCACCATTACTAAGGTGGATTCATTCCTTGCTCTTATTTCTTCTGTTTTTCGTTTTCTATGTTATGTGCTTATCTATGTTTGTGTCTTAATTACATAATCATTAGTAGTTAGTAACTATGTCTTAAAAGTTATGAATATCCTATGAATCCATCACCTCTCTTAAAATAAAAACTGTTTTAATTCAAAAGAACAAGAAGTACATGAGTTTTGAATTTATCCTTGAACTTAGCTTAATTATATTGATGTGGTGACAATGCTTCTTGTTTTCTGAATGTATGCTTGAACAGTGCATATGTCTTTTGAAGTTGTTGTTTAAGAATGTTAAATATGTTGGCTCTTGAAAGAATGATGACTAGGAGACATGTTATTTGATAATCTGAAAAATCATAAAAATGATTCTTGAAGCAAGAAAAAGCAGCAAAGAACAAAGCTTGCAGAAAAAAAGAGAAAAAAAAAAGGGGCGAAAAAAAAATAGAAAGAAAAAGAAAAAGCAAGCAGAAAAAGCCAAAAGCTCTTAAAACCAAGAGGCAAGAGCAAAAAGCCAATAACCCTTAAAACCAAAAGGCAAGGAAAATAAAAAGGATCCCAAGGCTTTGAGCATCAGTGGATAGGAGGGCCTACAGGAATAAAATCCTGGTCTAAGCGGCTAAACAAAGTTGTCCCTAACCATGTGCTTGTGGCGTGTAGGTGTCAAGTGAAAACTTGAGACTGAGCGGTTAAAGTCAAGGTCCAAAGCAAAAAAAGAGTGTGCTTAAGAACCCTGGACACCTCTAATTGGGGACTTTAGCAAAGCTGAGTCACAATCTGAAAAGGTTCACCCAATTATGTGTCTGTGGCATTTATGTATCCGGTGGTAATACTGGAAAACAAAGTGCTTAGGGCCACGGCCAAGACTCATAAAGAAGCTGTGTTCAAGAATCATCATACTGAACTAGGAGAGTTAATAACACTATTCGAAATCTGAAATTCCTATAGATGCCAATCATTCTGAACCTCAATGGATAAAGTGAGATGCCAAAACTATTCAAGAGGCAAAAAGCTATAAGTCCCGCTCATATGATTGGAGCTATGTTTCATTGATAGTTTGGAATTTATAGTATATTCTCTTCTTTTTATCCTAATTGATTTTCAGTTGCTTGGGGACAAGCAACAATTTAAGTTTGGTGTTGTGATGAGCGGATAATTTATACGCTTTTTGACATTGTTTTTAGTATGTTTTTAGTAGGATCTAGTTACTTTTAGGGATGTTTTCATTAGTTTTTATTTTAAATTCACATTTCTGGACTTTACTATGAGTTTGTGTGTTTTTCTGTGATTTCAGGTATTTTCTGGCTGAAATTGAGGGACTTGAGCAAAAATCAGATTCAGAGGTTGAAGAAGGACTGCTGATGCTGTTGGATTCTGACCTCTCTGCACTCAAAGTGGATTTTCTGGAGCTACAAAACTCGAAATGGCGTGCTTCCAATTGCGTTGGAAAGTAGACATCCAGGGCTTTCCAGATATATATAATAGTCCATACTTTGGCCAAGAATAGACGACGTAAACCGGCGTCCAACTCCAGCTTTCTACCCAAATCTGGCGTCCAGCGCCAGAAAAGGAGCCAAAACCAGAGTTGAACGCCCAAACTGGCACAAAAGCTGGCGTTCAACTCCAAGAAGGACCTCTACACGTGCAACATTCAGGCTCAGCCCAAACACACACCAAGTGGGCCCCGGAAGTGGATTTATGCATCAATTACTTACTCATGTAAACCCTAGTGACTAGTTTATTATAAATAGGACCTTTTACTATTGTATTAGGCATCTTTGGTCTCAGTTTTAATCCATTGTTCATCTTTGGATTATCTTTTGATCTATTGATCACGTTTTGGGGGCTGGCCACTCGGCCATGCCTACCCTCTATTCACTTATGTATTTTCAAACGGTAGAGTTTCTACACTCCATAGATTAAGGTGTGGAGCTCTGTTATTCCTCAAAGATTAATGCAAAGTACTTCTGTTTTCTATTCAATTCATCTTATTTCGCTTCTAAGATATTCATTTGCACTTCAACCTGAATGTGATGAACGTGACAATCATCATCATTCCCTATGAACGCGTGCCTGACAACCACTTCCGTTCTACCTTCGACTGAATGAGTATCTCTCAGATCTCCTAACCAGAATCTTCGTGGTGTAATCTAGAATGATGGCGGCATTCAAGAGAATCCGGAAAGTCTAAACCTTGTCTGTGGTATTCCGAGTAGGATTCAATGAATGAATGACTGTGACGAGCTCCAAACTCGCGATTGCAGGGCGTTAGTGACAGACGCAAAAGGATAGTAAATCCTATTCCAGCATGATCGAGAACCGACAGATGAATAGCCGTGCCGTGACAGGGTGCGTTGACCATTTTCACTGAGAGGATAAGATGAAGCCATTGGCAAGGGTGATGCCTCCAGACGATTAGCCGTGCCGTGACAGGGCATTGGATCATTTTCCCGAGAGATGACCGAAAGTAGCCATTGACAGTGGTGATGTATCACATAAAGCCAGCCATGGAAAGGAGTAAGACTGATTGGATGAAGATAGCAGGAAAGCAGAGGTTCAGAGGAACGAAAAGCATCTCCATTCGCTTATCTGAAATTCCTACCAATGATTTACATAAGTACCTCTATCCCTATTCTATTATTTATTATTCAAAAACTCCATTATCAATTTATATCCGCCTGACTGAGATTTGCAAGGTGACCATAGCTTGCTTCATACCAACAATCTCCGTGGGATTCGACCCTTACTCACGTAAGGTATTACTTGGACGACCCAGTGCACTTGCTGGTTAGTTGTATTGAAGTTGTGAACCTTGGTATTGGCACCATGTTCTTGGCGCCATTGCCAGGGAAAGAAAGAGCCATGAATTTTACATAATCAAAGTGTAATCACGATTGCGTGTACCAAGTTGCTCACGTTGCCAGGGATTGTTTGAGCCTGGACATCACAATTTCGTGCACCAATGGTATATCTAACTATTGTATAAAATTACCTGAATCATCAGATGAATACTCTTTTTCTAATTTTTTATTCACTATCAATTAGTATAGCAGCAAAAGCTTTCCTTACTTCTTCATTACTGATTTTGTTTATTTTTTCTTCTGTTTTGGAGTTGTTAGCGTAATGACTTGATTTTTTACATTTTCAATAGACTATCTGCTTCTTGTCATTTTTCTTTTTACTATTCCATTTTTATTTTTTCCTATAGTTTTTCCTTGGCTTATTTCCTATTGTATAAGTTTCTCTAGATTGATACCTATACGTGTTCTCATAATTCTTTATATTTCTTTTCCTAATGATTCTATTTTAGTTGCTAGGTGCCTTTTCAGTGGTAATGCCATACTGTTGATAAAAATTTCTTAATTCTCGCTTACTACTCATATTTTTTTTCTTATTTTCTCTTGTAATCTGGTGTCAGTACATATTTTTACTTCGGTTTGTACTACTATATTATGTATTTGGCCAAAAGTTAGGCCTTCATACGATATTTGAGTACCAAATAAAGATTGTAATTTTTGTAAAACTTTTTCTGAAAAGACTTTGGGTAAAGCTACTATAAATATTTTTTTCCAAAAAGGGACTGCTGCATCATCTCTCATCATTATCTTAGAGATGAAAATATATTTATACCACCTGTAGTCAAACATTGTGGGACATCATAAGTTCATTAGTTGGATTTCTATTTTGTCTTTAAAAATATTTGGGTCACTTAAAAAGTTTTTTTATGATTGTAAAAATTAAGGTTGCTGTAGCATCTTGTGTTTGGTCTTCTGATTTTACACTACTTAACATTAAATCTTTTTTCGGTAAGGTTAGAAAGTTATCCCACCATCCTTTTAATTATCCCGTGAACATTTGGCTGATCATGACTGCTACTTCTCTATCACTAACTCGTTTTGTCTTATAAGCAGTTGCTGCCATAGTCATATTATATATTAGATCTAGAATAGCTTATTCACTTAACCCATCTAAGTCCCATTCTATTAAATAAAATCCAGTAAAAATATTTTGCACTAATTATGTTCTTTCTTTAAGGCTCGCTTACGTTAGCTGGGGTTAGTCTTGGATAATAATTCTTTAGTTTCGGATAATATTGATTCTTATGTGTTATCTTGTTAATTTTTATTGTCTTAATAGTTATTTTTCCTTGACTTATAGACTTAAGTTTTTTCTTTAGCTCATCAATGTCATCTTCCACATTTGTTCATAGTTTAATCACATCAGGACTTTGAAACGTTTATATAGGCTTTTATATAGGTTTAATTTGTTCATGTTTATGTTCAATTCTTTCTAACAGATTTTTCATAATATTTAGGACCGTATTAGTAAAGTTATGTTGCTGATGTACTTTTTTAATCTTTCTCTTATCTATACTTCCTTTTATTCCACTATCTTTGTATGGGGGTGACTTTTAGTTCTAAATTTTGGACTACCTGTAGTTTTATAGTTTCTTTCGGTGGATACTGAGATTCTACTATTTGTCCTGTGCTACTTTTTCAAATAGTGGTTATCTTACTTAGAGGACAAAATTTTTTTTAAAATCTTGAAAGTAGTTTTTGAACTAGTCAAAGAAGTATAAATTGATTTTATTTTTTATTAAGTAATCATAAAATTCTTTTCTTATTTTTATGGGTTTTTTTCAGAATATCTAGCAAAATACTATTTTTTTAATCTCGTATTATATTCTGCATTAAAATTTTTACTAATCTAATTTTTATCAATCTCAAAAGATTCCTCTTTTATTATAACTTCTAAGATTTGAGAGGCAGTTGATGAGTAATTAGTTTTTGTCCCATATAAAGAAATTGCTGTATTTGGTCTATTGTTGTTTATTCCTATAACTTCTTCGTTTATAACAGACTTATCTATAGAGTGCCTAGGATTAATATCTTCTTTATTCTGGTAGTTTGGTATTCTGACTGATTGTGACCTATTCATTCATAGTCTAATATTTGGACCTTCTCTAATAATTTCTCGTATTTTCTATTTTTTCTTCTTCTACTACACCCTCTATAATCCATTCTTCAGGAATATTCTTTATTAGTTCTTCATGTTGAAATTTTTTATGTGTTTGAACAAATGACCTTCGTAAATTAATGTGAACAATAATAATCTCAGCTTTTGACGATTCTCTTCTAGCCTTAAAATTATAGTTTACCCTTGTAATTTTGTAATATATTCTATAAATTACTTCAAAAGAATCATATTTTTCATCAATAATGTCTTTGGGTGTCTTAATATATAATTTAAGAGATTCAGAGGTATATTTATTTTTAAGACTCATGGATAAGTTTGGATAAAAATTAAAAAATACTGGACCATCATGACAATTACTTTCTAGTATAGCAATCAGTAAATCTCTAAATTTTTTTAATCTTGTATCTCGTAAAATCATTAAAATAGGTATATTGATTCCTAGCCTAAAGGTAGGCTTGGGTGCTACTTGGATAAGTCCTATATGAATAAAGTTATAATCTCTTCCTTGGTGTTCTTTTAGTTTTTTCTCTTATAGGATGTTTATAATATGGTTATTACTAGTTCCTGGATAGCTATATTCTAACATATGTATTTCATTATCTCTTTGTTCCCAAAACGCTTGTCTTTTATAGACTTCGTTTTTACTTATAAGGGGTACAGACCAATCATGAAATTTTCTTTTAATTTTACTACTTGTAGTTCTTATGATAAATTTGTAGCTTCATTGTCATTACTTCTTACTATTATTGAACTATTCTTTTCTCTGTTTAATTCAGCTAAAGGTTTTAAAATCCGAACCATTATATCTTTTCAAAGACTTATGCCGCGAGACCACCCTAGTTGACTAATGAATTTACTGTCTTCAAGGAGGACTTACCACCAGACTTGCTCACTGGGCTGATCAATGTATAAATGGCTTTCACCGTTATAGTTATCTTTAAAAGATTATGGGATGGAGTTTAAAAGATCTTTAGTTGCTAAAACAAAGTTTAGAATAATAGCATAAGAGTAAGGATATTGAGATACTATAAAATATAATATTAAGTGCAAATTCCTTATTATGAGAGAGTTCCTCAGTTTGAAGTATCTTTTCTGTAGAAAGATTGAGTTTTAGGTTGTAGTTTGTTCCATTTGGATTCTGAACTTTATATTTTCATGAGATGGAGTAAAAAAAAAATGTAATTTTTGAGTTTGACTCCACCTTCTATTATTAGGATCAGCTGCTCAGTAAGCGGCCAACTTTTTTCTCTTCTCTTAATAATATGCTTAAATGATGACTTCATGAGAAGATATATATATCCTTAGTTAATATCTTAAATCATGGATTCAGCCTGGCCTGCTGTGACCACGTGTCACTACCCTAGAGTTTCATCAACTCATGCATCATGGCATCCAATGACCACATGTCACTGCCCCGGATTTTGCTTAACTCATGCATCCTGGTGTCCAACACTACTAGAAAACTAGTTATTACGGACGAATATTTCCGACGAATTTTATCCCACGAGAAATACAGATGGAATTTCAGAGGGATTTTTTGTCAAAAAACAAAAAAAATGAATTAGCATAAATTTACAGACGAAAAAGAGAATCTGTCTATAATTCTGTCGAAAAAATTAATTTTTTTCATGGGAAATGATTACAGACGGAAAATCCGTCTGTAATCAAATGGACAAAATACTGTATTTTGTTAAATTATTATAGACGGATTTTCTGTCTGTAATGTAAAATTTTTTGTCAGAAATAATAAGTTAAACCTATCATTGCCCGAGCTCCATTCACAGCACACAAATCAAACCTAGCATTTCTCACCCTTCTTCTCCGTCAACGACTCAACGGGCTACTTCTTCTTCTTCTTTCCTCACTCACAGCGCCACCGTCGGCCACCCTAACCGCCACAACTACCTTCTCCTTCTTCTCCTCTTTTTTAAACACTGAACCCCTGTCTCTCTCATTCTTTCTCGTTCGCAGAACAAAGCAAGCTCAAGCTCCACCACCACCACCCCTCAAGCTCGCATATCTTCTCAGCGCTACAGCCATCATCTTCTCCAGTCAATGCGGTGGCTACCTTCGCGCAAGCCCTAGCTTCTCAAATCCATTCCTATAACTTCGTTGTATCATTCCCTTCCAGACCTGATTACTGATTTCCGTTCCTAATTTTAGTCTTGCTAACCCTAAAATTCATAACATGCTTTGGGATCTCATCCACAGAATCTTCCCCTTTAATTTGTTGAATGGATATTAAATTAGGGGTGAAGATTGAAATCACTTGATTTTATTTTTCATTGAGGAACTATTAGCTACTCAAGTGGCAAAAAGATTAAAGTATGCATGAGTAATGATTCGTGTGGGTATCTGCTTGATCATAATTACTTTGCTTTGGTGTGTCTTTCAATCTCTCAGGCAAATGCAGCTTCCGGAATGGCGATCCATGAGGACTGCAAGTTGTGATTTTTGGAGCTCAAGACAAAAAGGACTCACAGGTTCATAGTTTTCAAGATTGAGGAAAATCAGAAGCAAGTCATTGTGGAGAAGCTTGGTAAGCCAGCTCAAGGCTACGAAGATTTTGCTGCTTGCCTCCCTCCTAATGAGTGTCGCTATGCTATATATGATTTCGAGTTCTTGACCGAAGGTAATGTCCCCAAGAGCAGGATTTTCTTCATTGCTTGGTAATTAGGTGTTTGCTTGTTTGTTTGTTCATATGCCTGCTGGTTGCTTTTGCTGTTGATTGATATTAATTTGATTTTCGTGTGCCTTTGTGCCTTTGTGATATTAATTTGATTTTCTAGTTATAAATTAATCTCTAAATAGTTGTGATGAGTTTGGAAAACTTTAATTTAATTTTGATGATGAACAAACATTATTGAAATAATTAATTACAAAATTATTAATTTGATTTTTATTACACATATATTAACTAATAACTTTTGTGATGCAGATTTTAATTGGGCCAAAAACAAAATTCTGATGCAAGCCCAATTATTTTCAGCTTTGGTTTAATATGGCTGAATTGTCTATTCTGCTTATTGGGCCAAATTGAGTTATTATTGCTACGAGCCCAAAATGAATGCTTTCCTATTTGCTCAATGCATGATCCGAAAAATATTCATCAGGAAAGAAAATATTATTAATTGGGCCAGATTAAATGATTGTTGCAACTAAGCCCAATTTTATATGTGATGAGAGTTCCTCATGCATGATCCGAAACCAATAGAAAAAGAAAGCAAAATTGCTTCCAACGGATCCAAGCATTTCACCATGTGATGGATTCCAAAATTCATTACATTGTCATTTATTGCATGGGAACTATGAGAGAGAAAACAAGACACTTGATTTGATTGTAGCACTTATGGCTACACGCTACTCAGAAAGGAAAGAATCATTTCATTTAATCTCATTCTCTTTGCTAATTCAATGCTTTTCAAATTTCTCTCTTCTCTCTCTATTTGCTACTCTTCTTCGGTTATTACACAGGAAACAATGGATGCCATGGAAGCTACATGGAGCTACCGAAGTGAAGAAAGAGCAAGCTACAAGACCATCACAATGATGGCAAGAAAACATACCAAAATAAAAGCATGCTGTGGCTAAGATTTTCACCAAATATGGTTAGATTTGGTGAGGTAATCTCGAGCTCTTCATGCTCAAAAAGGAAGAAGATTCGGCCAACAAGGTGAGATTCTTGGAGGCATGGCTTGTCTTTGATTCTGCTCAACCACCACAGGAAGTAGCTAGAGTGGCGAAGTGATGGAAGAGGCAGAGATTGAAGCAGATGAAGCCATTATCATCATGAAGCATCAAGGGCCAGAAATCCATCTTGGAGAGCAAGCCAAGGATGGAGAGCCCGGATTGATGAAGAGTGATGATCAAGGATGGACTAGAGGTAATTGCATGTTGGGTTTTGCATGGTTATCTCTTCTCTCTCTGTATGTCCGAACCGGTTATGTGTGAAGGAAAAGAAGTTAAGCTTGGATTTTGGCTTCAAGTGTGGAGGCTTCCCCCTTCTATAAAAAGAGTGAACAACCACTGTTTGAAGCAAGGAGAAAGTTTGAGAGTGTAAGGCATAGAATTCTCAGAGCTACCTGAGCTAACAGTTTTCTCTTCTCCTTCAATGTATTCTGTTTAGTATTTTGCTGTTTAATTTTGTCATGTCTTGAGTCTCATGGAAAAAAGGCAAACAGTGAGGTTTGTATGAAAAAGCCATAGAGCGGAAAAAGGCAGGGAGTGCAAAATTAAAAGAAAAAGCCATAGATGTCCTTAGAGTTCTTTTGTACGTCTATGTTGTGTTTCACGATTCTGTGGAAATCTCCTTGTAAGTTGGGTTAGCACTTTATAGTCTGTAATTTGGAAGATTATAGTGAAATTCCATCATGGTTGTGATGGAGACTGGATGTAGGCTACACTGCACTTAGCAGCTGAACCAGGATATATCTGGGTGTAATTTTCTCTCTTCTCCACTCTATTTCTGTTTCTACTGCACAGAGGCTAAAACTGAAAATTATCTCGTGCCAAGTGACAAGACAAAAAGAAAAGTCTCGTGCCAACTGACGAGATAAAAATAAAAGTCTCGTGTCTTGGGACGAGACAAAAATTCAGAAGTCTCCTAGAAGTTATTTCAAAGGCTAGCAAGTGTTACAAAGCAAAAAGGGGGCTAAGATTCAACCCCCCTTCTCTTAGCCACTGAAACCATCAAGTTGCATTGTGTTACTTGTTCCAATTTTTCTTGCGTACTACTTGAATAGCATGATGAGGTTCAAAATTTTAAATTTCTTAACCCTGTGCGTTTCTTTTTTTTTTTTTGACAGTTTTGTACAGGAATATGATCCCTAGTAACTTTACTATGAATACATCTAATGTGATGGCTAGTTTGGCTACAAATTTGCTGGTGAGTTATTTTTTTTATTTTAATTTACAATGTTCTCTTGTTGATGGCAAAGTTTCAGTTTCTAAGTGTAAATCTAATTTTAATTTCAATTTTTGTGTTTTTTCTATGTGAAAATTGGATACTGGTGCAAATATCAAAGGATCAGCATCAAAGACAAAAAACACCAATTTTCTTGAATCCGCTTTCTTTTCAGGTCTTCCTGTTTATTATCTACAAAAGCAATGCACAGATAACTCTACATTTTCCTTTCCACTCCTGATAGAATCCTATAGTATACAGCAAGGTATGGTACATTCCTGTATTGATAAGATTTCGTGTATAAAAGTGGTAACTGAAAAGTGAATCGATAGTTATTATTTCTATTCCTACATGTCAACTCACTAATTTTTTCCATTCTTATCACTACTGCAGCAACAAACTTGTTGAATGGCATACCAAACAGCATTGGAGGCCTTTCACGTCTAATTCGTCTTGATCTCCACCAGAACAGTGAGCTCTTTGATGTTATTCACATATTCTTAGAAGTTAAACAGATTAATATGGAATTAGAATGCTTACATTGGTGCCTAGCTAGAACATTCGGAACCAGTATAAGTAGAAATTGAGAGAACAGTTAGATATTCTGGCATATTTTATCAAAGAATGGTAAACCTGTGACAAATTTCTGAGAGTTTGTGATAGATCTTTAGGCTAATTATTAATCACATTGCTGTTTTTATTTTGAAATTTTAGATGCAGACTCAAGCATGCCACTAAGTGATGGATGAAGCAGAACAGGAGTACAAGAAGTTTTCCAAACGGATCACTGAAAGCCGTGAGGCAATGAAGGTTTTCATCTCTTTGACTAACGTTATTTGATCTGTGATTTGGAAAAAAAACTGTTAAGACCATGGCGATGGGTTAGGGAGGGGAGCGGTGGTTGAGAAAGCTGAAGAGAATGGCGCGGTGGCAGTTCTGGTTTACGGGGACGGTGATACGTGGCGTGATGGGTTCGAGAGAGGTCACGTGATGAGGGGTGTGGGGGACCCTTTGAGTTCTGGTTGGTCTGGTGTTGATGGCGGTGAAACCTTGGGTTTGGATGATAGTGAGGTTTCGAAGAGGTTCTCCGAAATTCCATCTTTACCCTTGTCTGCTGAGGTTGCTGAGATTGTTTTGGGGTCCTTGGGTGGTGCTCCGGTGCCCCTTGAATGGAGGGGTACCCTAGGATCTAAGGTCAGGCACGTTGGTCCTGGTCCCACCATGCTCAATTTCTCTTACCAGGTTGGTGTTTTGTTTTGTTTGTACCTTTGTTTCATAACTGTAATTGGAATTTGACTTTTTTTCACTTTTGAGTCTTCCTTCAGAAGTGTCATTTTTTGAGTATTGACTTTTTTTCATTCACTACAAATCGGGAAATTTGACATGTTTTTCATACCTTAATTTCTATGCATTGTCAAAGTAGTTTTAGACATGTGTTGGATTTATGAAGTTCTCTTAGTAGTTCTTTAAAGGGAAGCCTTATGATGAAGTTTGGTGTGTGTATTTTGAAGGGAGAGAAGAAAGTGGCAACTATTCAGAATGTGTTTGCTGTGATAAAGGGTTATGAGAAACCTGATAGGTATGTGTTGCTTGGGAACCATAGAGATGCATGGACTTTTGGTGCTATTGATCCAAGCAGTGGGACGGCTGCCCTGCTCGACATTGCCCAGAGATTTTCAATTCTGTTAGGTTCCGGTTGGACTCCGAGGAGATCTATCATTCTCTGCAGTTGGGATGCTAAGGAATTCGGAATGGTAGGTAGTAGTAATTCCTTATTCACTCATTTTAACTATGATTCCCTTTAAGCAAGCAACCTCTTGAGTTTGTGGATGTTTCCAGCTCGAAGAATGAATCGAAACATGGTCAAGTTCTTTGCTTTTAATAATTTTGCTTCCTGTAATAATATGATTTGGAATCATGAATGAGGTTAATGTGTTTTATGTAGATAGGATCCACTGAGTGGGTTGAACAAAACCTTATCAATCTGAGTCCCAAAGCTGTGGCATACCTTAATGTGGACTGTGTTGTTCAAGGGACTGGCCTCTTTGTTGGCTCAACTCCTCAGCTAGATAATCTTATCGTGGAGGTCACAAAGAAGGTATCTTTCGATCACTTTAATTTATAAATGCATTTGCATACATAATAAACTTATATATCATAATACCTGAACATCACTTAGCATTTGCATTGATTTCAGGTCAAGGATTCTAATTCTGAGGGTGCATCAATATATGAGAACTGGGCTGTCACTGGTGAAGACTACAATGTAAAGCTTTTGTTACTACTGCCAAGTATTTGTTTGCATTTGATGAAAAATTTTATATATTGTATCATATTAATGTGGATTTTGCCAAGGTTTGTTTTAAAAAGTGTGGTTTTTCGGTGGATTGCAGATTCAAAGGCTTAGTGCAGTTGATTCTGATTTTGCTCCATTTGTGCAACATGCAGGGGTTCCATCTATTGATGTTTATTATGGAAGAGGTAATTCTTTTTAAACTTATGAAGCCATTTACTATGGTTATACCATCTGTTATTGTATCTCTTTGGACATTGATAACCAGAGGCTAATTTAAATCAACCAGGTTCCAAATATATAAGACCACTCCCTAGATTCTTTAATTTTTGTAATACAAAATTAATTGTTTCTAACATAATATGCCTAAATATGTCATGTTCTATAAAATGTATTGTAATAATCCTACACCACTTCCCCCAGATTTTCCTGTCTATCACATGGCTTACGACTCGTATAACTGGATGACAGAGTATGCAGATCCATTTTTTCAGCGACATGTTGCCGGTTAGATTTCTCATCTAATTCCTGGCGATTTTGAGTGATTTTCTTATTGGTAAAATATTGTTAATTTCATTTGGTAATCTCAAGATGTATCTTCTGTTCTTTGTTGTATTAGTTACTGGAATTTGGGGACTCCTAGCCCTTCACCTGGCCGACAATTCCATTCTTCCCTTCAATTACATTTTCTATGCGAATCAATAAACAAGTGCCACTTGTGTACAATCATAAGACCATGATTGAAACCAAATATTACTTTCTTAAATGCTATTTATATCTCTTTGATTTCATTATATTGTCTTGGAGGGAACAAAGTTAAGGCGGTAAGCAGTTCTAATCTGTTCAAAATTTCTATTTTTCTATTTATATTTCTCTCTCAATTGTTTCTTTTGCAACAAGTTCAACCATTAAAATAATATTTTTAAGTTGCTTTAGTTTCTGTTCTCAGCGTGAGCTCTCTGTCGGAGCTTTAATTGATGAATTGATATTGAATTTCAGGGAAGATTTTGAGACAGGGGAGTTTAATTTTCTTAGGATAAGGTAATTTAATTTTCTTAGGCCATATCTTACTTCAACTTCAACAACTTTTATTATGTTTGTTTATTGTTACTACTACTACTACTTCCTTGGAGTTTAATGGATAAGGTAATTTAATTTAATATTCAGGACATGTCTTGTAGCTTATTTCTCCTCATTAAATCAAATTTTGTTGCTTTATTCTAATTATTTGAATGTGTTCTTGTTTGACAGTTGACTGAACAAAAATTGACAAGAAAGGAAGGTATAAGCTTTTCTTGTTTGAGGTTACTTGCTAAGATTAAAGCTTCGCTATCTTTCACTTGAAATTTCTGAAGGTTTTGATAAATTTTACTCTTTGATGATAAGCTGATACAGAAAAGATGACTACATGCGCTACCTGTTACATTTTTTTTGCAGGAAAATATGGAGTCAGCTTGTGGTATATACAAAGAAGCAATAGAGATGGCTGTAGCTGAGGAGAATTTACAGCATGACCTCCCTAATTTATATGTCCATTTCTCTCACCTAAAATATATGGTACGTGGTATATTTATCATTTTTTGTTGAATTTTCATTCTAAAAGGCTAAGCATCATTCTATAAAAGTTGTAAATGAAGTTTTTAGGCTATGGTTACTACTAGCAATTAGTAGCTACAAGGTTTTCTGTATGAAGTGCCTGAAAATTTGTTGCAGCTAACATATCATAATCATAAATAGAGTAAATATTGATCCTTCTCATTTTGCATGCTGATCTGAGGTGTAGTTAACCAATCCTGTTACTTCCATGTTTCTTTCTTGGTTTCAAGAGTACAAACAACATGGATGCTGCTAGAGACATCTTGGTAGATGGCATAAAGAATTTGCCTCAAAACAAATAGCTTCTGGAGGTAGGTCTATCTTTTCCATATTATTTATGTAACCCTAGTAGAAGTAGAAAGACCTAAGCTGAAACTTTTCACAAGTATGCATTTATAGATAGATACAGAAAACTTCAAATTACTTGCTGTTAGTTAGAATGAGCAGGGGGCAACTCGTCATGTCATAATGAGTGAAACAACTTAGTTGCTACTGGCTTGAATATCTAATGAGACTTCTTCCCTTTTTCCCTTTTTCTATATATATAAAGAAAAAAGTTCGTTTCAGATGCGTGGTGCATAGAATAACTCAATAAACTGCAGTTATTTTAGAGCTTATCAAACTTCATATTGCTATTTTAACAATTTCTTTAAGTATAGTTACTATTAACAACATTAGTTTGTGCCTAACCCTTCTTTTTCTTTTCATTCTTTCGAATCTTGTTATTGACAGCCTTCAGAACTGTAAGAATACACTTGCAACATGCCAAGTACATTTTCTTCCATTATTGGAATTTGCCCCTTCTGCTACCATTATCTTTCTTGTGCACACATTATTGTCTAAATATTTATTATTCTATTTTTTTACTATTTTATTTATTTACTATCTGTTGTCATGTTAAAAGTGGACTTTAGTTATATTTCATGTAATTTAAGAGATGAATTCATGATTGGTTATCAATGACAAGGCTTCATTTATAACTATTGACTTGATCAGTGAATTTTCCAGAATGAACTTGAGGCTGCTAAATTTGAGATTCAAAGTTGGCATTCTTCAATTCAAAATGAGCCTTGTGTACCTGCTGGTGCCACTCCTGGTTAGTTTGTTCCTTGTCTTTGGCATTCTTCAATTCAAAACACACTTAGACTTGTTCTGGTTTATTGCATTGTGTGCATTACATGTTCCAAATCTGCTATTGCTATTTGACAGCGTCCATGATCTTTAAAAAGAACTAACCCTAAGAAATCTATGGAAGAGTTCCAAATTGTTGCAGGCAGATACTTGAAATTTAATCAAAAGTAACTGCAGTGGTAACAACTCCTTTTTGGTTCTTTTTTCTAATAATTGCCTTATTTGTTGTCTGAGTGTAAATCGGATATAGTAAAGTAGACATCCTCTGCTCAAAAAGTGGGAAGCAGCGAATAATTTTGATGGACCAAGAATCTCAATAAGCAAGTATATTGCCATCATCACTAAGAAGTTCAAGAAAGAATGAAGCTATCCATAAATTAGGATATTGAATCTTGATGAGTCCACTAGTAGTTATTTGTCATCTAATGTATTTAGATTGTATTATTGCATGGAAATAATTGCTTCTTATTATAAAGAAAGCGTTTTCTACTCACTGGTGTGTTGTTCTATTTATACCATCAATAAAAATTTGTATTTATTAAATTTATATTTATTTTGTATGAAAATAAGTTTATTTTGTAATTAGAAAAATAAAAAAATTCTATTTTACCTTACTGACGGATTTACAGACGGATTTTCTGTCTGTAATTAGAGTGTAAGATGATTTTCTAAAGTTAAAATTACAGACGGAAAATTCGTCAGAAAATCTGTCTGTAATTACAAACGAATAATCCGTCGAAAAATCCGTCTGTAGTTACAGACGAAAAATCCGTCGGAAAGTTCGTCGCCTTTGGGAAATGGATAGAAAATTTACAGAGGAAAATCCGTTGGTAACTTGTAAAAATCCGTCTGTAATTTTCCGACGGAAAAAAAATCCGTCGGTAAATAATTTCTGACGGGACTTTTACAGAGAGACAAAATCCGTCGGTAATTTTGTCGGTAACCAAAAATCTGTCTGTAATAAAGACTAAATTTGTCTGTAAATTTGTCTGTATTAATCCATTTTCTAGTTGTGAATGTTACTAGAAATCATTCTTGGCTACTCACATTAATTAGGAAGATTGTTGGACTAGTTGAGTTGTTGCCAGACGCGGAGGTGTTATGTCTACTAGATATTAAATAGTAAAAAATTAAAATATTCCTAAAATTGTTAATTATTAATAAAGATGGTTTTTTAACTATTAATTACCTAATTATCTAATATTAATTATCTAATCTTAATTCTCTATATCTATATCTATATGTATTATCTCTCTATTATATTATACATTAAATTAAATATCAAAATAAATGTATGGATGTATTAGGTAATAGTATTAATAATTAATAACTGGTATTAATATAAAAAAATAGTATTAACATTAAAAGTATTATTATTATTTAATATTAATAGTAATATCAAATAATATTTTAATATTAATACAGTCATGGTTATATCTATCAATATAGTACTACTATATCTATATCTATTATCTATTATATATCTATTATATTAGACTTTAAATATG
This sequence comes from Arachis ipaensis, assembly GCF_059453495.1. Classification (NCBI taxonomy): domain Eukaryota; kingdom Viridiplantae; phylum Streptophyta; class Magnoliopsida; order Fabales; family Fabaceae; genus Arachis; species Arachis ipaensis. The sequence goes on from NC_142438.1 coordinate 75,100,725, forward strand.
AAATTAAATGTATAGATGTATTAGGTAATAATATTAATAATTAATAACTGGTATTAATATAAATAAATAATAATAATATTAATAGTATTAAATAATATTAATATTAAGCAAAATATAGTCACGGTTATATCTATCAATATAGTATTACTAATAATGATAATAGTATTCGTAATAATAGTATAAGTCAACTCTATTAGTCAAGTATATAAAGTATAGGTAGGATATCTTAAATAGTAAATGTGGTATGGCATAGATGTATGCATATATGTACGCACGTATGTATATATGTATAGATGTATAGATGTATTAAATAGTAAATATGGTATGGCATAGATGTTCGTATATATGTATAGACGTATGTATATATGCATAAATGTATAGATGTATTAGTTGTATAAATATAAAAATTTAAATGTATCCATGTAAATGTATTCATGTATAGTATAGATGTATAGATGTAGGTATATATACACGAATAGATGTATTAGCAGTACATCGTTATCACATGTCATAGAATATAAAAATATAATAAGATCATGAATAATAAAGCGATGAATATTTCGTTGCTCAACGTGGTCTCTATTTAAGAAGACGCAAACTCATGGTCTGGTCACTTCAGACCACGTCTCCATCTCACTTTCCCGTTTAGCAAATAGTGGTCTTTTTTTCTTTCTCATATATAATTGTGTTGTATTCTTGATCAACGGTAACCATGGAATATCAGCACTCATTTGGAGGATGTCGATCATCGACCGCACCAGTAGATGCTGGCTTCGACGGTGGCCGCTGTCGAGAGCCACCACTTGCATCATCCCGGTGCTGCCAACGGATCTGATTCTAAAAATCTTTCTTCTACCTGATGGAAAAACAATAGGAAGGGACAGATGCATGTCACGCAATTGATTCAATAGATTAAATCGGGCAGATAACATGGTCATGCATGTGACATCCAAGGGAGGAAATGGGGTGGTCCTTCATTTGGATAATCCCTTGAAGGAGGTTGATTGTGGCCGGCTGTCAGTTTACCTCTTTGAAACTCGTGTAGAGGTTTCAGTGACTGCTCCTCTCGACTGGAAGTGGTTTTCCTTGGTTGGGTCATCCATGGGTAAGCTTGTGCTAGGTATTCTAACGATGGGCGTTCCAGTTCATTGGTTATTTGGAATCCATTGAGTTCTTGGAGGTCTATTATCCTGGATCCATAATTGCTACCACTTTAACCACTGCGATGACTGGTCTGCGTATGCTTTTGTTGACGTATATGGTTGCGCTGATTATTGGATTGTAAGCCTCACCAAAAGTCACCTTGCATCTGCTGGATATGACATGCAGGTTTTTTATTCGGCCGGGGGTCAGTGGAGTCGATGTGTTCGAACATCGGCTATGGTTGACAGGTTAGGCAATAAGTATGCGGTTTCCAAGCTCTCTGTCTTTTGGGTCAATAGTGAAGGGAGGTTTCAGAATAAACCTGTTTCTGTGGTTAAGTACTCGACTTTTGAATCTACATGGAATGAAATTGAATTTGGTCGCAATGATGGTGTTGATTTCGTTAGCTATGAGCGCTCGTCCTCTAGGTTCGGGGTGCATCTAGTAACCATCAAGATTGGTGCGTATGGTGGAATGGAGTGGGGTCGGCTTCTTTTTATTGGTGATCCTAATCTAACAGATACTCCTTGAGCCATGATCAGACTCGACCTCCTTGGCATTAACCATTTCATCCATGGGTTTGATGTCCTTTATCCATCTTTTGACGCCGCTATGTCGGAGGCTCAACTTCAGGTTGTTGTTCTGGGTGACGGAGTCGTTAGATTTGTTGGCCGCATTAGATGGGTAGGAGTTGTTTTCATCAAGGATATTATGGAGTTATCTGTCTGTGTGTGAAAATTGTGATGTGGTCTTTTATGTTATGTTATATATGACGTTATCTTTCCATTAGGTTAATAAATTATGCATTAGCCAATGGTTACTGAAACTGGGTCTTTGTTACTGTCTTGTATCGTGTTGTGAAACGTTAGCCAATGTTGTTGTCGCTAGCGGCATGTTATATTTTCAAGTGACTTTTACTTTGGGTAGTGCATTTTGTTGTCATAATGTGATCACTATCAATGAGCACTAGCTATCGTTTTCATAATAAACTATGCTTTCTGGGTTGTTGTTACATGCTGTACGGAGTTTTAAATGTTACGGCCATTTTTTCATTTTTTTATAGATAAGGTGCTGCTTATTTGTTTTGTATTCCTGGAGTTTGTTAGCGATTACAACTTACTCGCTCTAAAACCATTAGGTTGTTTACAAGCTTCGCGGTTCTTGGGAATAGCTTCCGCGATATTCCAGTTCTAATGTTGTGACCATCTGCTGGCTGCTTCACACGACGGCCTTATGTGCAGGGTTTTCATGTCGTGCTTGTGAACGAGGGCTAAATTTCCCACGAGACTGTCCTTCTGCTGGACGCCAGGTGTCCGGTAAAATTTAGCCTCCATGTTGATCGTTGATGATTCCTTATTTCTTTGGATCCTCTCTTGGCAGTTTCAAATTGGATACATCACGAAAAGCATGATTTCAGCTGACATTGCGAATAACCTGTCCGGTCCATCAGCAATTCCGTCCATCCTGTGGAACCGGAGGCTTTGTCCTTTCTTGCTGAGAGCATCATTTCACTGTGAAGAACTTATTGTGTCTTATTTTAATGTGTCTCACTATATATATATATATATATATATATATATATATATATATATATATATATATATCATTGGTTACATAATCCTAAGCAATTCTATAGGTATAATTACACAAAAATACTGGTCCTAGTTGTTTAATAGGGTTATGCTCCCATTGCTTGCTAGCTGTACAAGGAGCTTCGAAGTTATTTAGTACTATCTTTTTAAATGACCGAACGATGGTGATCCTCCCTAATGTTTCTGCACACTTTATTTGACCTGAGTTGAACTGTGATTCATGACTTTAGGATTCCGGCTTTGAATATTCAGCTTCTGGGTATAGATGTGGCGAGTTACAATTCGACCTTCATGTCAGTATACTAGGGTCTTAACAAGGTCTAGGGAAAATTTAGAGTTGCCTCTGCACCTGTACTTGGTTAACTGCGTTTAATATGCACATATCCAAAGCATAGTCATCTTTGGACTTGCCTATTACTTATGTTTTAGTCAATACTGATGCACTGATATCTTAAATTAATTACAGTTGAGGCATTAAAGTTTATTGTCGTCAGCGGCGTTTAGAGAAACACAAAAAAAGAAATCCGGTGTGTTCAGTTTCATGCTATGTTCGTGTAGTGCATGGAAATTCCTTCTCATGTGCCAATAATAGTTAGTGTTTTTAATTTAACAAATACATTCTTCAATTCATTTGTTGTAAACTTGAACTTTTCTTCACCATCGTTGTGATATTATATGGCCTGTTTGCCTTTTTCTTTACCATGTCAGGTTCTTTCGATCTGATCTCCATTTCTACTTGGGTGTACTGTGTTAACCCCGGACCTGGCCATTCAACCCTTCTTTTCTAACTCAACCATCTTGGCGATTTAATGCATTGAATTTTCCTTACCTGATTCCTTAATTGTTTATGGGGTCTGTTCAACCCATTAGACAAGCTGATGAAAAGACGTTTTCTTACCAGCAGTTATTAGAGTTACATTTGTTTGCCCAGTTGAAGATTTACTATTATATTATTTTTGTGTTATTCTTTCTTCCATTAGTGCTTCTTACCTCTTTATCACTGTTAGTGGGTGATTTTCAACTCCATTATCCGACTTCATCTCTTTGGTTTCCTTACTGGTAACATTAAATAGATGGCATTTAATGAGGTACTGCCTATTATTAATTTTTATCGGGCTTTCTCCAACAAGCGGAATTATTTTTGTGTTCAAATTTCCCCTTAAGCTACACCACATAGACATGTTTACAATGACTGTATAGCGGTGCCAAAGATCATTCAAAAGTGATCCATCAATTATCAATTATTATTTAAAGAGATCAACTGTGTATTTTTGTTTTGATTATTATCATTATCACCTGATGGTCATCCATTAATCCATTCATTATTTGGTTTTTTTCCCTATTTATTGAATAGTCATTCCTCTGTGGTGATGTGTGTATGTGCCCCTGGTGGGCCCAATCCTTCTATCTACCAATTTTACCCATTAATTATATTTGATTATAACATTTGGTAATTTCATAACTTGATAGTTTGATGGTATTATTTTTTTAAAATTTCAAACTCTTCGGTTATACTTTATTATAAATATCATTGTTACCTATAGCAATTAAATATTAGTCTAAATTGTATCACTTTCTCATCCTAAATATTCCCCACCATTCCCCATCCTTCCCCCAGTTTTCTAGACTTTTTGATTTATCTTTATCATGCGGTCGCTTTCTTCCATAATTCAAAAGTTTTTTTTCACATTAGTGGACCATGGGTAAGTAACTAAATTTCATATTGATACACATTTATATGCATACACACACATATATTGATGCATGTTGTTAACAGTTCGTGATGATGCTTTTACCTAATTTGGAAGGTCCATTTCCGTTCTGAACTTCTGATATTCTTATTTCATTCTGTTAAGGATGTGCCTTTGTCCCTCTGCAGAGGCTGGTGAGAATGGCGATCCAAACCTCAATTTTTATAGATTTCTCTTTTTTACCTTCGACCTTGCTGCCGTATATTTTCTTTTGCCTAAATCTCATCCATTATATACATTTCCAAATCTGCTAATTACACCGATGCTTTCATGGGTTTCATTGTTTTTTTTTTTACTTTTTTCTGGAAATATCTTCCTATATCTTGGTTTTCAGGTTCATTTAATATATTAATATATTAATATATATCATATATGATATATATGTATAAATGCAATAGCCTATATATAAATACATATACATATAGTTATATGCTTTAAATCATATATATATATATATCTTATGATCAAATACATGTTTCTATTTATGTTTATATTTTTTTGCAAACGTATTTACATCTATTTATCAATTGTAAATTTATAATATTATATGTGTGTGTGTGTGTGTGTGTGTGTGTGTGTGTACATTGTGCATGTGTCGTGATATTTAATTGGTCTATATTCTCCTTATATGTTTTTCAGAGACGAGTTGCAGTTCCCGATCCTTTTTATCGTGCCTTTCGTAATAAACTGGGTGATTTCATGATGTTAAAGGACAACTGGTATGCGAAATTGTTACTCAGGTTGTGAATTATTGTTCGAAATTGATTCCCTGGCGATGGCACCAAAAACGGATCCACAGAACCATGGTCTAAACATATCTTTACAACTTCGCATAACTAACCAGCAAGTGCACTGGGTCGTCCAAGTAATAAACCTTACGTGAGTAAGGGTCGATCCCACGGAGATTGTTGGTATGAAGCAAGCTATGGTCACCTCGTAAATCTCAGTCAGGCGGATATAAAATAGTTATGGAGTTTTCGAAATTAATACTAAAATAAGGATAGAAATACTTATGTAAATCATTGGTGAGAATTTCAGATAAGCGTATGGAGATGCATTCATTCCTCTGAACCTCTGCTTTCCTGCTGTCTTCATCCAATTAGTCTTACTCCTTTCTATGGCTGGCTCTGTGTAAGGATGTCACCGGTGCCAATGGCTACTTTCAATCCTCTCGGGAAAATGGTCCAAATGCTCTGCCACAGCACGGCTAATCGTCTGGAGGCATCACCCTTGTCATTGGTTGCATCCTATTCCTCTCTGTGAAAATGGTCCGATGCGCTGTCACTGCATGGCTAATCATCTTGGAGGTTCTCGATCATACTGGAATAGAATTTACTATCCTTTTGCGTCTGTCACTACGCCCAGCACTAGCGAGTTTGGAGTTCGTCACAGTCATTCAATCCCAGAGTCCTACTCGGAATACCACGGACAAGGTTTAGACTTTCCGGACTCTCATGAATGCCATCATCAATCTAGCTTATACCACGAAGATTCTGATTAAGAGATCTAAGAGATACTCATTCAATCTAATGTAGAACGGAAGTGGTTGTCAGGCATGCGTTCATAGGGAATGATGATGATTGTCACGTTCATCACATTCAGGTTGAAGTGCGAATGAATATCTTAGAAGTGAAATAAGATGAATTGAATAGAAAATAGTAGTACTTTGCATTAATCTTTGAGGAACAGCAGAGCTCCACACCTTAATCTATGGAGTGCAGAAACTCTACCGTTGAAAATACATAAGTAATGAAGGTCCAGGCATGGCCGAATGGCCAGCCCCCAAACATGATCAATAGATCAAAAGATAATCCAAAGATGTCTAATACAATAGTAAAAGGTCCTATTTATAATAAACTAGCTACTAGGGTTTACAGAAGTAAGTAATTGATGCATAAATCCACTTCCGGGGCCCACTTGGTGTGTGCTTGGGCTGAGCTTGAAGTCTACACATGGAGAGGTCATTCTTGGAGTTGAACGCCAGCTTTTGTGCCAGTTTGGGCATTGAACTCCACTTTGCAACTTGTTTCTGGCGCTGGACGCCAGAATTGGGCAGAGAGCTGGCGTTGAACGCCAGTTTGCGTCATCTAAACTTGGGCAAAGTATGGACTATTATATATTTCTGGAAAGCCCTGGATGTCTACTTTCCAACGCAATTAGAAGCGCACCATTTTGAGTTCTGTAGCTCCAGAAAATCCATTTTGAGTGCAGGGAGGTCAGAATCCAACAGCATCAGCAGTCCTTCTTCAACCTCTGAATCTGATTTTTGCTCAAGTCTCTCAATTTCAGCCAGAAAATACCTGAAATCACAGAAAAACACACAAACTCATAGTAAAGTCCAGAAATGTGAATTTAACATAAAAACTAATGAAAACATCCCTAAAAGTAACTAGATTCTACTAAAAACATACTAAAAATAATGCCAAAAAGCGTATAAATTATCCGCTCATCAACAACCCTGAAAATGAGTTTCACGTTATGTTAGATAAGGTGGGGCACAATGCGTTTTTTCTGAGAAATTTTGTTCGATGGTTGCCACCTATAACATTAGGCACGGGACTTGGTTGCGTGCATACTACCAAGGTGATAGAACTCTTTGCTTTTCTATAAGGAACCTTGATGGAACCCGGATTGTTTATCCGAGACCACACACCTATAGCAACTCAACTGTTTCGAGGCCAGTAAGTATGGATCAACGTCGCCCAGACGCCCTTTCTCTAGATGTGTTTCATACGGGTAATGTGATACCTCCATTTGCTCTCGCATATACGCCTCTCCCGTCGCCTGCATTGAGCAACAAAAATGGCAGTCCGAACTACCGAGCCAACAGCTTTGGATGTCCCATATACTATGCATCCATTGCTTCCCGAACAAGTCCGGTTAGCCGCGGCGATATCATATCACCAAGGCGAGCACAGAGTCCACCAATTATACGAGGTAAGCGCCGCATTGAGTTATATTTATCAACCGGCAACTGCATTCGTGTATGTGCCTGTTAGAGTTCTTTATAACTTCTGTACGCAATTGTTGTTTTTTCAGTTGGGATTATCTGTCCTTTCGTTTGCTAGTTATGTGTTTAGATATAGATCCAGGGAGTTTTTCTGAGTGGATTCATCCGTAAAGTTCCTGCCGTGGCTGCTAGCAACCAATAATGCTCCCAAGCATGTTTAATGTCATAGTTATTTTCCTTTACTACTTTTCGTTGTTGCCGACTTGATACTTTGCTTTGTTATGGTTAATGTTTTTTTGCTTTCGTCCTCAAGTGCATGCCAAGGTTGTGTTGTGGTTATGTTGGATGTGATTACATGCTTTGTTATCTTGGTGCATTGTTTTGTCACTTGGATGTTGCAATATTTGTGCGTGCAGTGCGGTCTTGATGCACGAGATTAAGCTGGTAGATTGATTAGCACTGTTTAAACAATGTATAGTTTCAATGACCCGAATGGATATTTATGTTTTATTTCACAACTAGCAATCCTTTTCCAACTATCAGTCTAACTGAATTAGTATTGCATGTAAGTAATTTATGCATGGGCTACACATAGATATAAATATATCAATCCATGCATCTATATATATGTATCTATATCTTTATTCATATAGATATATATCTATATATCTAAGTATATATATATATATATATACACTCACTTTTAATTTTTAATTCTACTGTCATCTTCTACCGCGGTGGGGTGATACCAATGCTTGGGCCTGCATTTCGTATGGAGATAGCAAATACTTATAACAATGACAATAATAATCATTATTATTATGTTAATTAGCAATATAACATAACAATGATTTCTTAAGAATGGTCAAACCTATCGTAACAATGATGATACTAATTTCATAAAAATATTGATAACAATCCTAATAATAACAATAGTAATAATAAGAATATATTAATTAGGAAAATTAGGATCAGCTTCAGTAATTTTGATTGACTGCTAAAAATTGGCATCCAATATCCTTAACTAAATGCCACACTACCGTTTTCTGTTACAATATTAACTTCTAATTTCTTTTCATGGTTCGCCCGTATCTTTGATATCATTTGTTTTTAATGCAACTGAAATCGTTGGCAATGCTGACTAAATTTGTCACCAGTATTATGTTTAGAGGCTCCACCTGATTATATTGATCCGGTAGTTTGTACAAGCGGTCTTGTTGTTACGTATGACAACAAAAAATGCGTGATTAATCCACCTATGTTGGATTTTTTGAAATTTGGTTTATTTCTCTTTAATTAAATATTATTTTAATCCTCCTTATCAACAACAGAAATGCAAATGAGACATAATTGTTGACTAATTTTATGGGTGGCATACGCAGCATTTCTGGAGACGCAACTATTGCTGTGCTTGGTTGCATAATAAATACAGCTGATCGGGTTACCTCCCAACAATTTATATCATTGTTTCTTTGCAAAAATTTAAATTTATTTTATTTATTTATTTATTTTATATATTAATATCATAACTTTATCTTTATTTGTCCACGGTCGTGTTTTAATTTATATCTATTTCCTTAAGACTATTTTTTATTTTTGTTATTTCTTGATTCGTTACTTATTAGTTATTTTTTCATTTTTTTTATTTGTATTTATGTCTTATCTATAAACTTTTGGTTTCTAATAAGCTTACCTATGTTGTTATCAATCTATTTAATTAGCTTATGTATTTCACTAGCAATCTATCTGTCTATATGTATGTGTGCAACTACTGATCCCTAAAATCTTTTTAACTTTCGTATTGGTTTTTTTTAGGATTTTATTTTGTTTTGTGTCTCATCATGCTTTCATTTTATTATATTCAAAGCACAAGTTAACACTAATAAATACATTACCTTAATAACCTGTTTTATTCAATTAATGCTCAATTTCGTTTGACTTATGTGTGCTTCTACGCCGAGTCTTTTTTACCAAAGAACAAGAATAAGCCAACTGGTGCACTTGCCAAATTGCCTTCTTAGCTTTTTGCCATCATAACTCTTCTTCTCTGATCTTGCATTTCTTTTCACAAACGGTGAGTGCTCTAACTTTACCTATCTCATGTGTCAGCTATTGCTATGATTTCTCCGCATTTAATAAATCTATTATTTTGTGTTCGGCTGGGCTAAACTTTCTTTCTGACTTTCTTAGTGGTACCATAAACTTAATTTTGTTATCCATAATCATGCACACGCCGTTTTGGCTAGCTGGATACTTCGTGTCAACTGGTTTCATGTTGGAGATGTTGCTTAGTATTATGTTGGAATTAGCCATGCAACTGCGATCTGCTTTCTCTTGGTTGTTGACGATACACATGATTTTGCTTCTGTGGGGGGCATAACTCTCTCTCATCTGTCGATTTTCTATTTCAGGAAACATGTCAAACTCTTGTGTGTCGGGCCTTGCATGCAAATGCATGGTTTTTCGTGTGAACCCAATTTTGGTTCGGTTTTTTACTCTAGCATGATATAAGCGCTTGTTGCAGAGATTATCAGATCATATATGAACAACTTTTTGTAGTAACAACAATTTTTTTTTCAGGTCACCGTCGCTCTTCCACGGAAATTTAATAGTCAATTCCGGGATGAACTTCCTGCCGAGGTTAAATTCGTTAATTACTAAGGCCATCAATTCACCATGGTGCTCCGAAAGACTCTTTCTCTTTGTCTAATAGTTGGGGTATTGACTCAGTTAATTCATGCTTATAACATTAAGGGCAGTCGTTGGTTTTTCCTAGCTTATGTTGGCAACATAGAGTTTCTTATCATTCATGTGCTGCACACGCACGCACATTTGGTTGATGATTGACTATCGGTGGATGAACCATTTTCTGTTGACGAAATTCTATGGGAAATATGTAATTTTCTAGATTATTTTATATCCATGGTAAGTGATGATGAGGATTTGTTAATATCCAACGAGTTTCACTTGGATTTGGTTTCTCTTTTACACCCCAATGGTGATGCATACACGATCCAGTTAGCATCAAGTGCAGAAAACATGCTAACCCTTTGATTATTGCTGGAGTTGTATTTGACCCCCTGGACTGCGTTTTCCCTTGCATATTTTTATTATCGTGCTTTCAGTTCAATCCTTGATCGTTATTCAGTTGTATACCCAGGAATTCTCCCCAGATTGCTACCAAATTGGGAGGCCATTGTTGTTGACAAAAAAATTTTTAAATATCAAGCCCATGTTTATTCTGGTGAGCTTTTCTTGCATGATTTCGTTGCTTTGTGTCTGATTTTCTCTCCATTTTCGTGTTTAAAATCTAGATAGCGACATTATTATAGTATAGTATAATATCCTATAATTGTTGTTGACAATCCTTGCTTCCTGGGTTTGTTTTGTCTATGATTTCTCTTGAACTCTCACTATCGCATGTTAGGAAGTCATTATTTTTTTCAGGCAAATACATTTTGTTTACTTTGTTTTGTAGACTCTCCATATTAGTGTTGTCGAAATGGCTTTTTGTGTGAAACCTGCTCAAGTCGAGGTAGTAGATGAGGTCGGAGTTTGTTACACGGTGGATGTTCGCTCCAAACCTAGTCAGCCCCGAGAGTGCTATTTTGGAACAGGATGGAGGCCTTTTTGTCACCACCATATGCTTTGAACAACGAGCATAATCAGGCTAACGGTTCATTCCCTAAAGTACTGGTGTGTGCATTGTCGTGTGTTATCTATTTGATATTTTGTTGAGTTATATAGAAAACTATGTACGCAACATTAACTGTGGATATTGTTATTGTGGGTTTAGGTCACAGATTGGTATTTGGTTTATTCATAGTGAGGTTCGAACCATCCATCGTTTGTGTGTTGGGCCATACTTAGCAAAAACTCTTCTTTTAATCAAACTCAAACTACAAAAGTAAACAGGATTGAAAGTGAGTTTGTTTTAACCTGATCCATATTTTGCCATTTTAGTATTTAAATTCAATATAATTATAATAGAATCAATGTTTTGTTTATAGAAATCAAAATGACTTATATATGAAAATTGCTTAAACAGGTGCTAATCTAAATCACTTTTAATATTGTTAGTTACGGGTTGAAACACATTTTAGTTATTTTATTAATTCATTTCTAATTAAATTATTGTTGCTGTATTAAATTAAAGTTACGTGGGAGAATTAAGCACATATGTTTCTTATTGCAAGTAAACAAAACTCGAAGCATATTAATGTATACAAAACCAGACACAGATTTCTATCATTCTAGTTTAAATTTACTATCGCATAATTAACTTATGTGCACTCACATCGGTACACAATTATTATAACAAAATCTGTTACAGTGCAGTGCAAACAATAATCCACCAAAAAACTCAACTAATTTCACAATGGTAACAACCATGGTGAATGATTATTATATTATTAATTTTATACACACACTAACTGTGAATGGAGTAAGAAACAACACAAATATACACAATATATCTAAATATATTCAGTTCTCAAAAATTCATCACAAGATCACGTAATCTTTGGCATGCAAATTGAGTTTAGACCGGTAGCCATCCAAACCTACAATCAAAATCAAGATATATTCATAAAAGTTTCAAAATCAACACAGTGACAAGGGTATTAATATTTTATTCACCTCTCGAGCATTTTTGAATGCCATGGTCTACTAAGTTAGTGACTATTCAAACTTATTTATTTAGTTTCTAGAATAATCAAATCCTGTTAGGTTCTCAATTATGCTTTAATGCAATAATAGATAGCAACATTGATTCATTAGATCAGCTTTAATATGTAGTAGAACCGGATGCTTTTTTTTTCAGCAGCTAAACCGCGTAAGGTGCCAACAGCTATAATCGTTGTAAACATAGAATCTTTTGGGCTTGCGTCCCTCTATTTTGGTTTGAAGTGTTCACCTCATGTGCACCATTTCTAGCATATCATGGGCCTAAGCCCCAAACACATATCTAATTGACCAAACGAATCCATGTAGTTAGCCCAAAAAATGCCTTTAAAAGAAAACTAGAAAAGTCACATTTGTTGACCATCACAACATATTTAATATTTATATACAACATCACTTGATGAAAAACTCCTGTAGTTATAAAATAAAATTATGCTGATAAAATATCACAATCGTTCCGAATTAGAATCACGGAGTCACTTGAAGGTTATCACATCTAAATATTACTTTCATTTTACATAATATTACATAATACATAATATTAACATATACATATCAGCTGTTATTTAGATTAGATAGACAAGATAGCTTAGATAGATAGATTACATAGATTATATATAGGTAATAGGTAATTTAGGTATCAGATTTTTCTAATTTTCTCAAATCAAAGAGGTTAGTGCTCAGTCAAAGTAAATAAGAAATCCAAACTTAACCACAACTCATATTGTCAACTGTTTCGTTCGACGGTGCATTTAATTTGTTCTCAATGTCAAACATTGCGTTCGTCGAGCTCTGTCACAGTTAGGTGAATGCATCTTCATTAATACATCACCTTCGTCCCTTTAAATTATCCGCTCCCCTGCATCATGCATCTACAGTGACTTGCTCTAACACTTTGATACTGGTCAGTTTTACATATTTACTTATTGCGACACTTTTTATTCTTCTTTTTTTATGTCTTAGCCTGTTTTGGTAGCAATATAATAAGAACTGAAGTTTCTTATATTGTGTATTCTACAGTATATTATTACATTATACATATTATATAATATATATGTGTGTGTGTGGCATGTAAGTTCAGAAGTGAACTATTGTTTATGGTCACATGTCATCTTAAAGTTTATGGGATTACAACCAAATTAAATTAACAATTTATTCACCTTATTATGATTATATGTTATACATATTTTAATTTCATTTCCATCACAATTATTTGTGTCCGTTTTTCTCCTATTATTATGATAGTTACTATGAATTTATTAATATATTAATATATTGATATATATTGATATTACTATTGTTATTATCGATAATGGGATTACTATTATTATTATTATTATTATTATTATTATTATTATTATTATTATTATTATTATTATTATTATTATTATTATTATTATGTCTGTGGTTATCATTACAATTATTTTTTATAATTTTCATTCCCTCCCTAACGTAATTTGTATTGTCCCATATATGTTTTATACCTTACTACTAATCAACTGTCTAATGTGTACCATTGTGTTAGCATTATTATTATTATTATTATTATTATTATTATTATTATTATTATTATTATTATTATTATTGACATGTAATCTAATTTATTTCTTTATATTCAATATTTAGATTCAAACTTTTTAAAATATTCTTTATATCTTTCTACAAATTGACCAGGGTTTATAAGGTTGTTATCTCATTATCTTAATTCAAATTGCACCATGATGGATATCAACCATATGGAGTAGACCTTTGATGTTGTTAAAGACATCTCTCCCATTCCCAAGAAGAACTGGTGTCTTAGAGTCAGGATTTTAAGGATGTGGAGGGTACCCTCATATGGACAGAGTAACTCCAATCCTTTAATGGAGTTGGTTATGCTTGACAAGGAGGTTTGATTTTGTATTGGTATTTTTGGGTTGTTTATGTTGTTGCCTTTAACTTTTAGTTGCCCGAGTTGATCCCATCCATACTATTATATTTTCCTTACTAGTTATCAGGGTTCTCAAATTCATTGTTTGATACGATCCTTTCATTACCATCTCTTTGAGCCAATTGTTGAAGAAGGGAAGGTGTATGTGCTTGCTAATTTTACAATTGACTCCAATACGTTGAAATTCAAGCCAACTAAGCATGATATGAGGATCATATTTAAGAGGGATACATTGGTTTCACGTGACGAGGAGACATATATTTCGATTGAGTTTTTTCAGTTTTTTCCCACAAAGGATATCATAACTTCAGCCAGAGACGAGATGTATCTTATTGGTATGTATATGTTTGTGTTCAGTGTGTCACCTACATTTATGTTATCTCATAGGTGTATCCATAATCTAACAAACCATCTCATTTTACCTGTTTTGGCTCCAACTTTTGGTCAACGTGACGTTGTGCTATTTTTATATTGCTTAGATATCATTGGTCTCCTATCCGCAAAGAGTGATTTGATACCCTTTGAAAAAAAAGTAAAGAAATCGCATTACGTGAAAAATGAGCTCGACGACCTCAGGTCAACTTTCTCTATTTGTCTAAGCAACAAGAGTTTAGAATGCATGTTAATAGTGCAATTGATGCTTACCACTGATTTGGCCTTTTGATTGACTGTTTTATTTGAATCGAAATCAAAATGCTTGTGGATCGAAAGTGGGACCAAGAAGTTATCATGCACATTGTTGGAGAATTATGCCTCTGAGTTTGTCGCACTTCTTGAGGCTAACAAGGCTGCTAAGTATATAATCGTGCTTCAATTTGCAAAGATGAAGTTCTACAATGGTAACCTTAGTTATTGCTGCAATACATTTGTTTAACCGATGCCTTGTGTCATAGCTTATTTTTTCAGCGTGTCAAATTCTAATCATATACTCATGCTACTGAATGTTACAAAAAAAAATGCGAAATCGATATCTCGGCCAATCATGGGTGGTGTCCTATCTTGCCACATAGTCCAAATCTTATATGTAACCAACTACTTACCCAATTATATGAAATTTTGTTTTAGGTGTCATGACTATCACCAACACAAATTCACAACAAAGATCTTAGTCAATCCTGACCTTGAGGTGGTTAAGAAGTTCCGTCAAAGGTGTGTCTCCTTAACATGGCATTTCGTGTTGTTCATTTACGCTTGGAAACCATTTCCACCCATGAAAACTTAATTGTCATCTGTTAATTGGACTTGGTAACAAACATAACACTAACGTGGAAGTTATAGGCCAGGTTGTTAGGCATTCTCCGGCTTACGATTTTCTTAGCCTTACCCCATATGCATCAATTTTCCGTGCACCATGTTTTATATGTCATTTGTGGACCTCTTTATCCAACACTTGACTGTATCGTTTGCATCGTTACATAGGTCACAATCATAATTGAAGTCATTTCCACCAAATTCTACTAACTCCACTTTTGATTTTTTTTTCTATCCGTTTTGAACTGTAGAAGTCAACTTATGTCACGTGTGGGACTGTTATCGACATTGATAGGAATCATGCATGGTGGTATAAGGCATGCAAGTGATGCACCCAGGGTCTTGAGGCATTGACTGACCATTTTTACTGTGCCAAGTGTGATGTTTATAGTTTTACTTTTAATGCAAGGTTGGTCATCACATCACACTTACTCATGAATTTAATGTCTGTGTTGGGTTCCCTAAATAAACAGTTGGCACTATTTTTGTTGTCTTCTTTTCATAAAATGAATGTTCGTATTTAGCATGAGGTCCATCTCAAATGTAAGGTGCTGAGTGAACCTACTCACGATGGTTGTATTGTTAGCGATTATGACTTATTGTTTCCTTGTGACTGTGGTGTACTTGAAGATTTTGCATTCAAGTTCGAGTTGTTGATGCATCTGATACAGCAACTTTTGTGCTTTTTGAGAATTCTGCTTCTAAGTTTCTAGGTGCACTACAAAAAAATAGAACACTTGTAACAAAAACTTTGTAACAAATTTAAAATTGTTACAAAAAAATATTTTTTGTAACAAAAATTAGTAATTGTTACACAATAATAATGTTTTGTAACAACAATACAATTTGTTACAAAACGTTTTGATATTTTGTAACGACTTGATTTTTTTGTTACAAATTATATTGACTTTTGTAATGAACCAGTGTTTTGTTGCAAAATTTTAAAATATTTTGTAACAAAAGATGAAGTTGTTGCAAAAGTTTAAAATATTTTGTAACAAAATATCTATTTGTTTCAAAAACTCCAATTATTTTGTAACAAAAAATTAATTTGTCACAAAATTCAATATTGTTTGTAACAAGTTATTTATTTGTCACAAAATACAAGAATTTTTGTAACTAAAAAAAAATTATTTTAAAATGTTAAAATCTTTAAGATAGTTTTATTTTATTTTAAAAATTTTATTTTTTAAAATATTATTTATGTTAATTAATTATTTTTATAAAAAAATTAAAGATTAAATGATTTATTTTTAAAAATGATATATATTATTTTATATTTTTTTATAAAATTAATATATAATTTTACTAATAATTAAGTTTTGAATGTTGATTAAAAATTAATTATTAAACATAAATAAAAATAATAAAAATAATAAAAATTTAAAAATAAAAATAAATATAAAAAGTAAAAATTCTAATTCTACCCCCTCACTATTATTTTTCATTTTGCTGTTTGCCGTACTCGTCCATTTAAATAAAATTTTGAAAAACTCCCTTAAGAATAAAATATAGAGCTTTGATTTTTTTTCTCTCTCTACTAGTCCTAAATCCACCATAACCCAACTATAACATCCCAAGTTTTTTTATAGTTAAATTTATTATATTTGTTGAGAATTTTATTTTAAAAAAATTATTTTAACGAAGGAAATTAAATAAAGCTTTATGATACTTTAAATTTAAAAATAATTAGGAGTTATATGTAATTTTTATAATAATTGGAGTTTAAATTAATTAAAATTTTTATATAATCTTTATTGGATATTTGGTATAATTGAAATTATAATTTTGGTAATTGAAAAATAAGAAAGAATTATATAATTTAATTTAAATAAATTCTATCATTATTAATTTGAACTTGTAGAAATTAATTTATTAGAAATGATTAAATTGATTTTTATAAATACTTTAAGTTTAAGTCAGTTAATATTTATGTACAATTTTTATTATAATTAGTTATTTTATAAATTGAAATTAAAGTTTCGGTAATAGAAAAATAATGAAAAATTATATCATTTAATTTGAATAATTAATATTGAGTTTAAACTATATTTTATAAGAATGTGATTAATATGTTCATTTTATATTTTAAATTAAAAATAATTAATTAAATTTAGCAATATATTGATAAATAATGTTCCTAAATATTTTGAATGGAGTATATTTGGTGTTAAAATTATTCAACTCTCTAATTTTATCAAAATATCTATTCATATCTATCCTTATTCTTTTATAAAATCCTAATTTCTCACTCTAATTTCCAAATTAATTAAAAACCCTAATTTTCCCAATTTCTATCCCTAACAGCCGCAGCCTCACCCTCCTTGAACGTAAGAAACACACACACAACATACCCTTACACATAGACACGTGAAACAGAGAAGAAGAGAAGGATAAGAAGAAGACCGCACCGGCGTCGGGCCTCATCGCCGTGGAGCCGCTATCCCACGCGTTGCCGTCGACGTTGACGAAGAGGGGAGAGAGTGAGACGTTGAGATAGAGAGCTGATGTTGCGGGAAACGCGATGGAGGAGAGGACGCTGCCAACTCTGTCGCGCCTGGTCACTACCAAGCTCGCCGTTGGAGATTGCTGTTCCTTCACCACTGATGCGTCACCGTTGGGCTACTCTGTTTCGTCTCGTGACTCTTGCTCGGCCCCTGTGTATCTCCTTCCTGGGTCGTCGCCTCCTCTGTGTGACAGCGTCTCGCATCGTCGTCGTTGTCGTCGCGCCATCGTCCGGCGTGGTTCACCATCGCTGATGCCTTCCCCTTGCTAGACTCTGCTTCGCCGTGCTTGGTCTCCCTCTTGTCAGGTATTTTTTTAATTTTTTTATTTATTCAGTTATATACTTATTGCCTCATTGGGTTATAATTTGATTAACTAAGGAACTGATTAAAGTGTCGATTATGTAAGGGTTTTACAATGTATGATAAGAAACGTTGAGATGAGAACTGATGACAAGTCATCTTAGCCTAGTTTCACTAGTCTTTTTCTCTTGTTTTCATTTAGTTTTATGCACTTTCTTGCATTATAAATTAGCCATTTGAATTGGAATTGCATGGTTTCCTTAAATCAATCAACCACCTTTTAATTGATACAAAATTATGAGGTTCAAGCTAACTTTAGTTGATAATTAATTGATTTATAAACCTTGTGAATTTTGCGATACTTTGATTGGTTGTTTTGATTACTTATAGGTGAAGAAAGGAAACAAAAGGTGTGCCAACATTATGGAAGAAGGTTGCAAGAATGGGTTTGAGAAAATGCAATTCACGTTTGAGCTAACGTTTGCCTCAAACGTCAACTCAAACGTGAGTAGCAGTTGAAGAACACCCTGGGGAAAAGCCAACGTTTGTGCCAACGTTTGCCTCAAACGTTGAGGTCAAACGTTGGCTGAAGAATGAAGCTCCTGGAAAGCAACGTTTGAGCCAACGTTTGCCTCAAACGTGAGGTCAAACGTTGGCTCCAAAAGAGAAGGGAATTGAAGCTCCTGGGAAGGCAACGTTTGCGCCAACGTTTGCCTCAAACGTGAGGTCAAACGTTGGCGCCAAAGAGAAGAGAAATGGCACCCCTGGAGGCAGCAACGTTTGAGCCAACGTTTGACTCAAACGTGAGGTCAAACGTTGGCACCAAACAGCATGAAGGGGCATACTTCAAACAAGAATAACTTGAGTTGTAGATGTCCAATTGAGGTGATTCCAAGTGGGTTAGAAAGCTGACATTCAGAGCTTTCCAATCATATATAATAGTCTCTATTGGGCACAAAATTGGCAACGCGACAAGAGGACAAAGTAGCCCCCAAGAAGGGAGGTCCACGTTTGAGCTCACGTTTGACCTCAAATGTTGAGCCAAACATGGATGACAGCATCTTGGCCTAGCTGCATAATTTTACTCAAGTAACGTTTGAGTCAACGTTTGCCTCAAACGTTGGCTCAAACGTGAATGGTTCATGGCTTGGTTCACTAATGGATTTCCTCCCAACACCAAGAGCAATCAACAGAGGCCACTATCAACCCAATTCCATCAAGGCTAAAGGCCCAATTCAAGGCTTAATGATCATTTGAAGAAAGTGTATAAATAGATTAGGATTTGAAGTTGTTGGGGAGCTTCCCTTTTAGTTTTTCAGAATAGCTTTCTTTTCATTTCTGCTCAGAGCTCACTTTTATTTTTTCTCAGCATTGTTGTTTAATTCAAGAGAATTTGGGAGGAGAATTGATCTCTCTTCCTCCTTGTTCTTGCCCAGCACTTTTTACTTTTCTTGTCTTGGATTTTGGGTGGAGAATTGAAGAAATTCTGTTTCAATCTCACCTTGGGATCTTGTTTAATTTTATGCTTAATTGAATTTTAGTTTCGGTTCATTGCTTTTCATCTACTTTCTTTGCAATTTACAATTTCCTTTGCAATTGTTCTTGTTGGATCTAGGAAGGCATTGAGATCTAGACTTGGTTTTCTAGTCTCTTGGGTCCTGAGATCCGAATTCCCCATTTCCCATTCCCTGTTTTGCTCATTTATAATTCTGTTTCTAGATCTGATTAAATCCAAGTGTTCTTCTATTCCTCTGCTTGTTGCAATTTTACATTTCCTTGTTTAATTTCTGCAAATCCAACTCCCCATTCCCTTTACAATTCAAGTCATTTACATTTCTTGCACTTTAAGATTTTGCAATTTACATTTCTTGCATTCTAAGTTTCTGCCATTTAATTTCTTGTTCTTTAAGATTCAGCACTTTTATTTTCCGTTCTCTTTAATTTTCTGCAATTTACCCCTCTCCCTTTACTTTTCATGCAATTTAATTTCTGTTAATCACAAATCACTCAACCAACACTTGATTCGCTTGACTAAATCAACCACTAAACTAAAATTGCTCAATCCTTCAATCCCTGTGGGATCGACCTCACTCACGTGAGTTATTATTACTTGATGCGACCCGGTGCACTTGCCGGTGAGTTTTGTGTCGGATCGTTTTCCGCACATCAAGTTTTTGGCGCCGTTGCCGGGGATTGATTAGATTGACAATGATTACGTGAAGTGGAGATCTAGATCAAGCATTTTTTCTTTTCTAAATCGTGGACTAATCCACTAACTGTTCGAATTTTTGCTTAAACTAAACTTTATTCTAGCAATAGATTGAAGTGATTTTGTTGGTGTTTCTTTTGTTTTGTTTGTATGTCAGGTACAGGGAGATCCGTTCCTGTTTTATCTGAAGCTGACCAGAGAACTCTTAGAAGGTTAAGAAGAGCCGAAAGAGGGAAAAATATTGTTGGAGAAGAAGAATCTGAGGAAGAATACCACGAGATGGAAGGAGATACATCTAATCCAGGAGGAGGAGTTAACAATCACCCACAACAGAGGAGAGTATTGGCCTCCTACACCTTTGCAAATGCTAGACATTGTGGAAGCAGCATTCTCACCCCTAATGTCAATGCAAATAACTTTGAACTAAAGCCACAACTCATCACATTGGTCCAGAATAACTGCTCATTTGGGGGAGGACCATTGGAGGATCCAAATCAACATCTATCTACCTTCTTAAGGATTTGTGACACTGTCAAATCCAATGGCGTGAATCCTGAAACCTACAAGCTTCTGCTGTTCCCGTTCTCATTAAGGGACAAGGCCGCACAATGGCTTGAAACTTTTCCCCAAGGAAGTATCACTAGTTGGGATGACTTGGTGACTAAATTTCTAGCCAAATTCTATCCACCCCAAAGAGTCATCAGGCTGAAAACCGAGGTGCAGACATTCACACAATTAGATGCCGAATCCTTGTATGAAGCATGGGAGAGGTACAAAGCCTTAATCAGAAAATGTCCCCCAGAGATGTTCAATGAATGGGACGTGCTGCAAAATTTCTATGAAGGCCTGACATTGAAATCTCAAGAGGCATTAGATCATTCTGCTGGAGGATCACTACAACTGATGAAAACTGCTGAGGAAGCCCAGAATCTTGTTGACATGGTGGCCAACAATCAATACTTCTTTGCTCATCAAAGAAACTGCCAACCATCACAAAAGAGAGGAGTAATGGAGCTAGAAGGAGTAGACTCAATCTTGGCTCAAAACAAGATGATGTAGCAGCAAATTCAACAACAATTTGAGCAAATGGCCAAGAGGATTGATAGCCTCCAAGTTGCAGCAGTTAACACAAGCCAACCATCATCCACATGGGTGCAAAATGAAGAGACTCAAGAGGAGCAGCAGCAAGAACAAGTCCAGTACATGCACAACCAAAACTCTGGACAGAATGAAGTGTATGGAGACACATACAATCCATCCTGGAAGAACCAACCGAACCTCAGATGGGGAGACAATCACAGCCAGAACCAACAACCATGGCAGAGGAACTCAAACCAAAACACTTCAAGAAACAACCAAAACCACAACCAGCAGCAAACTAACTAAAACCCTTACAGAAAACCTCAAAACAACTACTCCAACCCCAACCATTATCAATCCAATAACCAACCCACCAACCAAAATGCCTACCATCCACCAACCACACCTCACAACCCACCACAAGTGTCACCAGAATCTCAAAGAATCACTAACTTGGAAAAATTGATGGATAAGATGTGGAAGCACCAAGAAATGACAACCAAGAACCATGAAGCTTCCATGAAGAGCTTAGAGAGGCAGATTGGGCAAATCTCCAAACAGATTTCTGTTGAGAAACCTTCAAGCTCACTTCCGAGTGACACCATTCCTAATCCAAAAGAAGAGTGCAAAGCTATACAATTATGGAGTGGAAAAACATTGATAGACAACAACAAGGAGGTAACCAAGAAGCCTTTGGATAGCAACAAAGAATCATCAGAGAAAGGGGAAACTAGCAATGAAGGCATGACAACAAGAAGAAGTGCCCCAGAGAAGCTCAAAGAGAAAGACAACCAGCCACATAGTTCAAAGGAAGTGATTCAGGGACAGCAGCAAGTGGAGAAGAGCATTACACCCCCACTACCATACCCTCAGAGGTTCAACAAAGAAACCAAAGATCAACACTTCCACAAATTCCTGAAAACTTTCAAGAAGCTAGAAATCAATATTCCCTTGGCCGAAGCATTGGAACAGATGCCCTTATATGCCAAGTTCTTGAAGGAACTCATTAACAAGAAAAGAAGTTGGCTTGAGAAGGAAACCATTATGCTCACTGAAGAATGTAGCGCTGTGATCCAGATGGGTATCCTACCAAAGCTCAAAGACCCAGGGAGTTTTGTAGTCTCATGCACCATAGGCAAGATAACATTGGAAAATGCTCTATGTGATTTAGGTGCCAGCATCAACTTGATGCCTCTGTCGCTGATGAGAAAGCTTGCTATAGAAGAAGTCAAACCCACCAGGATGTCACTAGTAATGGCCGATAGATCAATCAAGATACCCAATGGAATTGTAGAAAATTTACTAGTGAAGGTTGGAAAGTTTATCTTCCCTGCAGACTTCGTAATCTTAGACACAGAAGGGGAAGGAAACAACTCAATCATTTTGGAGAGACCGTTTCTAGCCACAGCAAGAACCACGATTGACGTGGAGAAGGGAGAAATGACCTTCAGGGTGCATAATGAACAAATGGTAATCAATGTCTTCAAATCAATGCAACACCCCTCAGAGCAAGAGAACTACGTGAATGTGGATATGATAGAAGGGCTGGTAGAAGAAATGTTTGAAGAAGACTATTTGGAGCATCAGGAAGAACAAGGAGAGGAAGTGGTAGAAATATCTATTGAAGACAAGAAAGAGGATAAACCAAAACAGGAGTTGAAGCCTCTCCCTCCTCACCTCAAGTACGTGTTTCTTGGGGAAGCCGAGGAACTGCCAGTGATCATAAATTCCTCCTTGAACATGGATGAAGAAGCAAGTTTGATTGAGGTATTAAAAGCTCACAAAATAGCTTTGGGGTGGACAATTGAGGACATCAAAGGCATCAGCCCTGCTATTTGTATGCACAAAATATTATTGGAGGAAGAATCAAAACCTGTGGTTCAACCTCAAAGAAGACTCAACCCAACCATGAAAGAGGTGGTTCAAAAAAAAGTGATGAAGCTATGGAATGCGGGGATAATTTTCCCAATCTCAGACAGTTCTTGGGTGAGTCCGGTACAAGTTGTGCTAAAAAAGGGAGGAATGACAGTCATCACCAATGAGAAGAATGAATTGATCCCCACTCGGACAGTGACTGGGTGGAGAATGTGTATAGACTACAGGAGATTGAATGATGCAACAAGAAAAGATCATTTCCCTCTACCCTTCATTGATCAAATGTTAGAAAGACTAGCGGGCCATGCTTACTATTGTTTCCTGGATGGGTACTCTGGATACAATCAAATAGTGGTGGACCCCAAGGATCAAGAGAAGACATCCTTCACATGCCCATTTGGAATTTTCGCCTATAGGAGGATGCCCTTTGGGCTGTGCAACGCACCAGCCACTTTTCAAAGGTGCATGCTTTCCATCTTTTCTGATATGGTGGAAAAATTCTTAGAAGTCTTCATGGATGATTTTTCTGTTTTCGGAAATTCATTTAACACTTGCTTGCATAACTTAACTCTTGTTTTGAAAAGATGCCAAGAAACTAATTTAGTGTTGAATTGGGAAAAATGCCATTTCATGGTTCCGGAAGAAATAGTTCTTGGGCATAAAGTGTCATGTAAAGGTATAGAAGTTGATAAAGCTAAAATAGAAGTTATTGAAAAACTCCCTATACCTGTTAATGTGAAAGCAGTAAAGAGTTTTCTTGGGCATGCTAGGTTCTACAGAAGGTTCATCAAAGATTTTTCAAAAATAGCAAAACCATTGAGCAACTTACTAATGAATGATACTCCCTTCATCTTTGATGACACTTGTAAACATGCCTTTGAAACTCTCAAGAGAAAGCTCATTACAGCACAAATCATCACACCTCCTGATTGGAATTTACCTTTTGAACTTATGTGCGATGCAAGTAACCTTGCTATTGGTGCTGTACTGGGGCAAAAGAAAGACAAATTGCATCATGTCATATATAATGCTAGCAAGGTGTTGAATGAAACACAGAAAAATTATACCACCACTGAAAAAGAACTGTTAGCAATTGTATATGCATTTGATAAGTTTAGACAATACTTGATCGGTTCAAAAGTTATAGTGTACACTGACCATTCTGCTCTCAAGTATTTAATGTCTAAACAGGATTCAAAGCCAAGGCTTATTAGGTGGGTGTTGCTGCTACAAGAATTTGATATTGAAGTTAGGGATAGAAAGGGAAGTGAAAATCAAGTAGCAGATCATCTATCAAGAGTGCCACAAGAAGCCAAGCAAGATAAACCACAGCAAGTAAATGAGAACTTCCCTGATGAATATTTATTCCAAGTTCAACAAACACCTTGGTTTGCGGACATAGCAAACTATAAGGTAGGAAGGAAGATACCTCAAGAATTTTCCAAGCAACAAATGAAGAAACTGATCAATGAAGCAAGGAAATTCCTGTGGGATGAACCCTTCCTATTCAAGAGATGCTCTGATGGAATGATTAGGAGGTGTGTCCCTGAAAATGAAGTGAAGGACATATTGTGGCATTGCCATGGCTCAGCATATGGTGGACACTTTGGACCAGAAAGAACAGCTGCAAAGGTACTACAGAGTGGGTTTTATTGGCCAACTATGTTTAAGGATGCCAGAGAGTTCGTTCACAAATGCAATGAATGTCAAAGAGCTGGAGGATTGACAAAAAGAAATGAGATGCCTCAAAATTTCATCTTGGAAGTAGAGCTATTTGACCTATGGGGCATTGATTTCATGGGACCTTTTCCCCCTTCCTACTCGTTCAGATATATCTTGGTTGCAGTCGAGTATGTCTCAAAGTGGGTGGAAGCCATAGCCACAACCACCTGTGATGCACAGATTGTCCTCCAATTCCTTAAGAAGCACATCTTCACAAGATATGGAGTATCCAAGGGTCTTGTTAGTGATGGTGGTGGTCACTTTTGCAGCAAACAAATGGAGAAACTCCTCCAAAAATATGGAGTGATCCACAAAGTAGCCACACCATACCACCCTCAAACCAATGGCCAGGCTGAATTAGCAAATAGGGAGTTGAAGAAGATCTTAGAAAAGACAGTGGGAAGCACAAGAAAAGATTGGGCGAGGAAGCTAGAAGATGCACTTTGGGCATACAGGACAGCTTTCAAAACTCCCATTGGAAAGTCACCCTTTCAGCTATTGTATGGAAAATCATGCCACCTTCCTGTAGAGCTTGAACACAGAGCTTTTTGGGCCACTAAACTCCTCAATCTTGACTCCCAAGCTGCGGGAGAGAAAAGGTTGCTACAACTGAATGAACTAGATGAATTCAGGCTAGAAGCTTATGAGAGTGCTAAGATATACAAGGAAAGAGTTAAGAGGTGGCATGATAAGAAAATCATAAAGAAGGAGTTCAAGCCAGGACAGCAAGTGCTCTTGTATAACTCAAGGCTCAAAATCTTCCCTGGCAAGCTCAAGTCCAAATGGACAGGTCCATATCTAGTAACAAAAGTCTTTCCTTATGGAGGTCTTGAGCTGCTAGATGAGGCCACACAGAGCCACTTCACAGCAAATGGACATAGAGCAAAGCCTTATTTAGGAGACCAATGGGACAAGGAAAAGGAAGTTCAGTACCTGAGCTGAACAAACACAGAGAATGTCAAGCTAGTGACATTAAAAGAGTGCTTATTGGGAGGCAACACAATCTGAGGTAGTTTTCTTTTCATAGCCTTTTCAATAAAAATGTCGAATGATTGGTATGCATTGCAAGAAGCTAAGTTTGGTGTTGCACACCAAAACAATTTAAGGGAGAATGAAGGACTCTAAGTTTGGTGTTCCACCAAAACATCATTTAAAAGCACATTCTCACTTCTTGCGTAATACTAGCTCCAGGCAATCAAACAGATCATTCAACTACTTAATTGCTCTCTAGTTTAACCCCATAACCTTTAGCAAGAGCACAAGATTTTACACATAGTAACTTGTTGCATCAGAGAAAGTGGCAAGGAACTAAATTTGGTGTCCCCACACCAAATTAAATCCAAAAGCCGCACTCAATTTATGCATACTAATCAGTCACCCAAAGGGCTTGGAAAGCAAGCAACTTTTGAGAATTGTGCAGGGAACTAACCACAAATTGAAGACATTACGCACCATGACGCAAAAAGGGAACAACAGAAAGGAAGACAAAAGAACTGCAAACCAATAGGTTATATCTATACTTAACTTCTGCTATTGAGAAATGCTATGATTTATATCTTGCTAAAGTGTTCAGCTAGTACAAGTAAAAAAAAAAAAAAAATTTAAGCTGGTCTAAGTGTGTGCTTGTGTGGTTACTTTCACTTAACTAATGCATGCTTTGTCCCCTGCATCTTTTCAATTCAATAAAAGAAATGTTTGAAACATGAAGTAAGATGGTTCATTGTTAGCTAGAAGTCAAATAATAGTAAGTGGTGGCATATATGTGTGATTGTGTGGCAACTCACTATCAGTGAATAAAAGGAATAGATTGTTATCTCAAAGAAGAAAGCAGCTCACTGTCTATGAATCTCAATCAAATAAAAGTCCTTGTGTGAAAAGAAAAACAAAAAGAGAAAAGAAAAAGCCAAAAATGGCAACAGAACAAAAGAAAAATAAAAAGAAACAAAGCCAGACACCAATAGCTTGAACCTTAGAATATATGCCTGTGGTGTCTTTGTATTGGGATCTGCTTGGATTATTAAGTTCTTTGGAGTGCATCAACACTTGGTGACTTGGGTTAACTAACCCGGGATCATCAACTGAAAATCCATTATCAAGAGCAACCTAACTACAAGGCATTTAGTAACCCAAAGAGGTATTGGGCATCAATGTTCTAAGAAGGAATGTGAGCCAAGTGTCTATAGTGAATAATGTGTCAAGCATAAGTAAAGAAAAGAGCTTGTTACACATGACACTGAACTAAAGCTTATAGAAAAATAGTAACCAAGGACAAAGGAATAATGAGAGGTCATAGCAGTGTATTGTTTGATGCTTAAAGGAAACTTTCTAGGCCTAAATGTCAATAAAAAGTGGATAAGTTACATATCTACATAAAACCCCATGAACTACCAATAATATTCTGCTAACATGAGCATTCTCTTTTGTTTTCATTCTTTCTTCTTAATAATTCTTTTCTTGCTTAGGGACAAGCAAGCTTTAAGTTTGGTGTTGTGATGACAAGTCATCTTAGCCTAGTTTCACTAGTCTTTTTCTCTTGTTTTCATTTAGTTTTATGCACTTTCTTGCATTATAAATTAGCCATTTGAATTGGAATTACATGGTTTCCTTAAAATCAATCAACCACCTTTTAATTGATACAAAATTATGAGGTTCAAGCTAACTTTAGTTGATAATTAATTGATTTATAAACCTTGTGAATTTTCCGATACTTTGATTGGTTGTTTTGATTACTTGTAGGTGAAGAAAGGAAACAAAAGGTGTGCCAACATTATGGAAGAAGGTTGCAAGAATGGGTTTGAGAAAATGGAATTCACGTTTGAGCTAACGTTTGCCTCAAACGTCAACTCAAACGTGAGTAGCAGTTGAAGAACACCCTGGGGAAAAGCCAACGTTTGCGCCAACGTTTGCCTCAAATGTTGAGGTCAAACGTTGGCTGAAGAATGAAGCTCCTGGAAAGCAACGTTTGAGCCAACGTTTGCCTCAAACGTGAGGTCAAACGTTGGCTCCAAAAGAGAAGGGAATTGAAGCTCCTGGGAAGGCAACGTTTGCGCCAACGTTTGCCTCAAACGTGAGGTCAAACGTTGGCGCCAAAGAGAAGAGAAATGGCACCCCTGGAGGCAGCAACGTTTGAGCCAACGTTTGACTCAAACGTGAGGTCAAACGTTGGCACCAAACAGCATGAAGGGGCATACTTCAAACAAGAATAACTTGAGTTGTAGATGTCCAATTTAGGTGATTCCAAGTGGGTTAGAAAGCTGACATTCAGAGCTTTCCAACCATATATAATAGTCTCTATTGGGCACAAAATTGGCAACGCGACAAGAGGACAAAGTAGCCCCCAAGAAGCATACAAGAAGGGAGGTCCACGTTTGAGCTCACGTTTGACCTCAAACGTTGAGCCAAACGTGGATGACAGCATCTTGGCCTAGCTGCATAATTTTACTCAAGTAACGTTTGAGTCAACGTTTGCCTCAAACGTTGGCTCAAACGTGAATGGTTCATGGCTTGGTTCACTAATGGATTTCCTCCCAACACCAAGAGCAATCAACAGAGGCCACTATCAACCCAATTCCATCAAGGCTAAAGGCCCAATTCAAGGCTTAATGATCATTTGAAGAAAGTGTATAAATAGCTTAGGATTTGAAGTTTTTGGGGAGCTTCCCTTTTAGTTTTTCAGAATAGCTTTCTTTTCAGTTCTGCTCAGAGCTCACTTTTATTTTTTCTCAGCATTGTTGTTTAATTCAAGAGAATTTGGGAGGAGAATTGATCTCTCTTCCTCCTTGTTCTTGCCCAGCACTTTTTACTTTTCTTGTCTTGGATTTTGGGTGGAGAATTGAAGAAATTCTGTTTCAATCTCACCTTGGGATCTTGTTTAATTTTATGCTTAATTGAATTTCAGTTTCGGTTCATTGCTTTTCATCTACTTTCTTTGCAATTTACAATTTCCTTTGCAATTGTTCTTGTTGGATCTAGGAAGGCATTGAGATCTAGACTTGGTTTTCTAGTCTCTTGGGTCCTGAGATCCGAATTCCCCATTTCCCATTCCCTGTTTTGCTCATTTACAATTCTGTTTCTAGATCTGATTAAATCCAAGTGTTCTTCTATTCCTCTGCTTGTTGCAATTTTACATTTCCTTGTTTAATTTCTGCGAATCCAACTCCCCATTCCCTTTACAATTCAAGTCATTTACATTTCTTGCACTTTAAGATTTTGCAATTTACATTTCTTGCAGTCTAAGTTTCTGCCATTTAATTTCTTGTTCTTTAAGATTCAGCACTTTTATTTTCCGTTCTCTTTAATTTTCTGCAATTTACCCCTCTCCCTTTACTTTTCATGCAATTTAATTTCTGTTAATCACAAATCACTCAACCAACACTTGATTCGCTTGACTAAATCAACCACTAAACTAAAATTTCTCAATCCTTCAATCCCTGTGGGATCGACCTCACTCACGTGAGTTATTATTACTTGATGCGACCCGGTGCACTTACCGGTGAGTTTTGTGTCGGATCGTTTTCCGCACATCAAGAACTAACCAGATCTGTAACTTATCAAATCAATTTCTAACCAATTTCTGCTTATCAACCTTACTTTTCTTGTTTTGGAGTCAAGCAATTCTGCTGTGTACTAACATATTCTTTATTGTTGTTGATTATATTTCGTTGATTATAATTTTGTTGATTCAGGCAGATTATTCAATAGTGTAATATATTATTGTTTTATATTATTGTTGTTCTAGATGGCTTCATCAAATATACCATCAGAAACACCATCCTCCTAAATTTTGTTGGCAGATCATTCAAATTTTGTTGATACATTGTAATATATGTAGGTTTAATGGTTGATTGATGCTTTTGTTTTTCTTATTATTAGTGTTTAGGGTTAATTTGTTGCTGTTTTTATACCATTATGGTGAATTGCAGAAGCAGACAGAACCAGCATCTGCTCCCTTGAGTGATGGTGGTGGGGATCTTCTTGTTTCGGCCATTAGTTCAGTTGGTCAGTTTCTCAGGTGAGCTCCCTTTGACCCAGTTCTTTCAGACTTTCAGTGTCAATTTCAGAGTTGAAAGAGAATCATCCTGAGTTTGTGCTTGTTCTTGACACCAGTGGTGATAAGCTTCCTAATACATTCAACTTGGCGTACAAGAGTGTTCCTGTGCATGATGTAACTGTAGGATCATATATCCTTGTTGGTGCTGGTGAGGTAAGTTATGATAGAATCTATTGTTTACCTGCCTTGCATTAATTTTGAAGTTTAAATTGGTTGAATATAATTATATCTGCAACCAACGGCTGGAGTTTGCACTTGTTCTTGACACCAGTGGTGATAAGCTTCCTAATACATTCAACTTGGCGTACAAGAGTGTTCCTGTGCATGATGTAACTGTAGGATCACATATCCTTGTTGGCGCTGGTGAGGTAAGTTATGATAGAATCTATTGTTTACCTGCCTTGCATTAATTTTGAAGTTTGAATTGGTTGAATATAATTATACCTGCAACCAACGGCTGGAGTTCTTTAGAATTTCTGGGGTTTTAATATATAGTGAAACCTTGTGTGTTTGGTTTTTTACTTAATAAGCCCAAACTGAATTAATAATGTAACAATACAGTTGATATCTAAAGATAGAAGAATTAAAGAGTGAACGGAGTTAAAACTTAATTGTCTTTAGCTTATCTTTTTCTACAGTAACAAGTGTACCTATAAGTGTGTATCTTACTGTTCTTCAAATTAAGAGGCATAAATAATTTTAGGTAGGATGAATGGCTTTAATGGCCTTAATAGTTAGTCTAAGGACATTACTATCATTCAAACAACATGTGGATGATTATGAAGGTTTTTATTTTTTTTTTTATTTAAATATCACATATATTATTGTTATATGAAAATTACAATAGATTATCCATATATATTTTGTTTTGGAAGGGTCTTTTTCAAAATTTACTCATAGAGAATAGTAATTCTGTTAATCCCTTGCAATTTCTTGTCTTGCTCTTCTCTGTTTTAAAAAATAATAAATTATACTAATTTTATAGCATTATTATCTATTTTTTTCACTAATAGTGTATGAAATAATGAAAATGAAATATTTAGTTATTGAAATGCTTTTTTTTTTTTGAAAAAAAAAACGTGAGATGTGTATGTAAAGACTTTAATCAGACAAGAGAGAGATAGTAAAGAAAAATATATTTTCCTATATATAAAGGGAAAAATTAATAACAAGTATTCAAGTAATGATTTATTATCCACTCTCACGGGCTTGAAATTAGAATTTTATGATGGTAGACTGGTGGTGGTTGTTGTTGCTGTAGTAGTATTTGGTATTTTAGAATTATTGCTGAACCTGAGCAAATTTTTTTGTTGCTGAATAACATCACAGAGTTGAATTTTGTTGCTGGATAACATCACTGGGTTGAGTTTAATACTTGAATAGTTGAATTTATTGTTGTGTTGCTTAAAAAATCACTTAACTAAATCTTTTGTTGCTGTAAATTTTTTTGTTCCTTTGCCAAGTATATTGATTTTTTTTTTGTTGGATGAAAAATTTAGGATGGATGTATAGTTTCTGTGATGAGGATATTGATGCATTGATTTTGCATGTGCTTATGCCTTTGGTTGGTAATGCAATAGGGTTTTGAATTTCAGTAGATTGTTGATATTGGCAAAACTCTGCCATTGTTCATGGAGCTTCAAACCTTAGGTGACAAGACATGAAGAACCATGCTCTGCAAAGTATCTTGTTTTCAATGTTGCAGGTCTCATTTAATTTGAGTTGAACCGTTTGGTTATGTTGGCTATGTGATTTCCTCACATGTTTGTGCTAACTGAATAATTTGAAACTATAGGTACTAGAGACAGTAAAGCTCAAATTTTCTGGACAATTTTTTAGAATTGCATTAATTGACATCATATTGTTATTGTTGGTCGTCTTTTCAGGTGTGTGGCACTTATTAGAAGCTTCTCCATGAGAAAGAAGATGTATGAACATGATGGAGTTTGTAATTTGTAGTTTATATTTTGGAGATTTATAATTCCTTACTTTTCTTGTCCTATGTATCTATCTAGTTCATTAGGGTTCTTCAATGTGTCTTGTTAGTTTGTACTTTAGAGTTTATATGTTGAAGATTTATAAAACAATCTTAGTTAAATGAAAGATATTTGAACTATCTATGTTATTATATATTATATGAATGTTGACTTGCTGAGTAAATTAGTTAATATATTAATTAATTAAAAAATAATATAATTTGGCAAATTATGCATGTAATTTGTATTAAAAAAATTATTACAAAATAAATAGTATTTTGTAACTAAAGAAAAAAAATATTACAAAATCAAGTTACATTTTGTAACAAAATTCTATGATAGAAAAAAATATATTGTCACAAAAAATATTTTGAAGATCAAAATTTGTTATTACTTTTGTAACGGTGGTGCACGAATTGTGAATCACACTTTTCACAACTCGTACCACTAACCAGCAAGTACACTGGGTCGTCCAAGTAATACCTTACGTGAGTAAGGGTCGATCCCTCGGAGATTGTTGGTTTGAAGCAATCTATGGTTATCTTGTAAATCTTAGTCAGGAAATTTATTATAATTATCAGTATGAATTGCGAAGAATAAAAGAGCATGAATTAAATACTTGTTCTGCAGTAATGGAGAATATGTTGGAGTTTTGGAGATGCTTTGTCATCTGAATCTCTGCTTTCTCCCTATCTTCTTCTTCACGCACGCAAGGTTCCTCCTATGGCAAGCTGTGTATTGGTGGATCACCGTTGTCAATGGCTACCATCCGTCCTCTCAGTGAAAAAGGTCCAGGTGCGTTGTCACCGCACGACTAATCATCTGTCGGTTCCCACTCATGCTGGAATAGGATCCATTGATCCTTTTGCGTCTATCACTATGCCCAGCCCTTGTGAGTTTGAAGCTCGTCACAGTCATTCAATCCTTGAATCCTACTCGGAATACCACAGACAAGGTTTAGACTTTTCGGATTCTCAAGAATGCTGCCAATGGATTCTAGCTTATACCACGAAGATTCTGATTAAGGAATCCAAGAGATATTCATTCAATCGAAGGTAGAACGGAGGTGGTTGTCAGGCACGCGTTCATAGGTTGAGGATGATGATGAGTGTCACAGATCATCACATCTATCATATTGAAGTGCGAATAAACATCTTAGATAGAAACAAGCGTGTTTGAATAGAAAACAGAAATAGTTGCATTAATTCATCGAAACACAGCAGAGCTCCTCACCCCCAGCAATAGAGTTCAGAGACTCATGCCGTCAAAGAGTACAAAGTTTAGATCTAAAATGTCATGAGTTGCAAAATAAATCTCTAAAAGTTGTTTAAATACTAAACTAGTAACCTAGGTTTACAGAAAATGAATAAACTAAGATAATTGGTGCAGAAATCCACTTCTGGGGCCCACTTGGTGTATGCTGGGGCTGATACTTAAGCTTCTCACGTGCCTAGGCTATTTCTGGAGTTGAACGCCAGGTTGTAACCTATTTCTGGCGTTCAACTCCAATCTATAACCTGTTTCTGGCGTTTGACGCCAGACTACAACATGGAACTGGTGTTGAATGCCAGTTTACGTCGTCTATCCTTGAGCAAAGTATGGACTATTATATATTTCTGGAAAGTCCTGGATGTCTACGTTCCAACGCAATTAAGATCGCGCCATTTGGATTCTTGTAGCTCCAGAAAATCCATTTCGAGTGCAGGGAGGTCAGAATCCAACAGCATCTGCAGTCCTTTTTCAGCCTGAATCAGATTTTTGCTAAGCTCCCTCAATTTCAGCCAGAAAATACCTGAAATTATAGAAAAACACACAAACTCATAGTAAAGTCCAGAAATATGATTTTTATTTAAAAACTAATAAAAATATAATAAAAACTAACTAAATTATACTAAAAACAATGCCAAAAAGCGTATAAATTATCTGCTCATCACAACACCAAACTTAAATTGTTGCTTGTCCCCAAGCAACTGAAAATCAAATAGGATAAAAAGAAGAAAATATACAATGAATTCCAAAAACATCTGTGAAGATCAGTATTAATCAGATGAGCGGGGCTATTAGCTTTTTGCTTTTGAACAGTTTTGGCATCTCACTTCATCCTTTGAAGTTCAGAATGATTGGCATCTATAAGAACTTAAAATTCAGATAGTGTTATTGACTTTCCTAGTTCAGTATGTTGATTCTTGAATACAGCTACTTTATGAGTCTTGGCCATGGCCCTAAGCACTTTGTTTTCCAGTATTACCACCGGATACATAAATGCCACAGACACATGACTGGGTGAACCTTTTCAGATTGTGACTCAGCTTTGCTAGAGTCCCCAATTAGAGGTGTCCAGGGTTCTTAAGCACACTCTTCTTTTTGCTTTGGATCTCGACTTTAACTACTCAGTCTCAAGTTTTCACTTGACACCTTCAAGCCACAAGCACATGGTTAGGGACAGCTTGGTTTAGCCGCTTAAGCCAGGATTTTATTCCTGTAGGCCCTCCTATCTACTGATGCTCAAAGCCTTGGATCCTTTTTATTACCCTTGCCTTTTGGTTTTAAGGGCTATTGGCTTTTTCTGCTTGCTTTTTCTTTTTTCTTTCTTTTTTTTGCAAGCTTTTGTATTCACTGCTTTTTCTTGCTTCAAGAAACATTTTTATGATTTTTCAGATTATCAAATAACATTTCTCCTTTTTCATCATTCTTCAAGAGCCAACAATTTTAACATTCATGAATCAACAATATCAAAAATATGCACTGTTCAAGCATTCATTCAGAAAGACAGAAGTATTGCCACCACATCAAAGTAATTAAACTGTTTTTAAATTCGAAATTCATGCACTTCTTTTTCTTTTTCAATTAAAAATATTTTTCATTTAAGAAAGGTGATGGATTCATATTCATAACTTTAAGGCATAGACATTTAGACACTAATAATCATGTAACAAGACACAAACATAAACATAAAGCACAGTAAATGAAAAATAGAAAAATAAGAACAAGGAGATTAAGGAATGAGTCCACCTTAGTGAGGGTGGCGTCTTCCTCTTCTTGAAGAACCAATGGTGCTCTTGAGCTCCTCTATGTCTCTTCCTTGTCTTTGTTGCTCCTCCCTCATAGCTCTTTGATCTTCTCTAGTTTCATAGAGGATGATGGAGTGCTCTTGGTGCTCCACCCTTAGTTGTCCCATGTTGGAACTTAATTCTCCTAGGGAAGTGTTGATTTGCTCCCAATAATTTTGTGGAGGGAAGTGCATCCCTTGAGGCATTAGTGGTTATGGAAAAACAAAAGAAAAGCACTGCTTTTTTCACACCAAACTTAAAATGTTTGCTCGTCCTCGAGCAAAAGAAAGAAAGTAGTAGAAGAAGAAGAAAATAGATGAGATGGAGAGGTGTGAGTGGTTTGAATTTGAGTGGGTGGGTGTAGGTGGGTTGTATGATGGTTTTGGAGGAGTAATGGAGGTGATTGGTGGAGGTTAATTTGGGGAAGAGTGTTATAGAAAGGTGTAATAACGAGAGAAGAAGAGGTGGAGATCCTGTGGGGTCCACAGATCCAGTGGGGTTAAGGACTTAACATCCCTGCTCCAATTAGGCGTGTAAAATGCCCTTGCTGTGCAATCCTGGTGTTTAACGCCAGACTGCTGCCTGTTTCTAGCGTTAAACGCCCAAATGTAGCTTGTTTCTAGTGTTTAACGTCAGGTAGATGCTTGCTTCTAGCGTTAAACGCCAGCTTGGTGCCTGTTTCTGGCGTTAAACGCCAGACTGTTCCTCCTCCAGGGTGTGCTATTTTTAATGCTGTTTTTCATTCTGTTTTTGATTTTTCAGTTGTTTTTGTGACTTCACATGATCATCAACCTAAGAAAAACATAAAATAGCAATAGAAAAAAAAGAGATATAGTTAAATAACATTGGGTTGCCTCCCAATAAACGCTTCTTTATTGTCTTTAGCTGGACCTTGCTGAGCTTTTAATCTAGCCTCAGCCTTGAGCACTCTTGCTCAACATTACCTTCAAGATAGTGCTTGATTCTCTGTCCATTAACAATGAACTTCTTATCAGAATTAATGTCTTGATGCTCCACATAACCATATGGTGATACACTTGTAATCACATATGGTCCCCTCCACCGGGATTTCAGTTTCCCGGGGAATAGCCTGAGCCTAGAGTTAAATAACAGAACCTTTTGTCCTGGTTCAAAGACTCTAGATGACAGCTTTCTGTCATGCCACCTTTTTTATTTCTCTTTATAAAGCTTGGCATTTTCGAAAGCAGTGAATCTGAATTCCTCTAGCTCATTCAGCTGGAGCAATCTTTTTTCTCCAGCTAATTTGGCATCAAAGTTTAGGAATCTGGTTGCCCAGTAGGCCTTATGTTCCAGTTCCACGGGCAGATGACAGGCCTTACCATACACAAGCTGGTATGGAGAGGTCCCTATAGGAGTCTTGAATGCTGTTCTGTAAGCCCACAGAGCATCATCTAAGCTTCTTGCCCAATCCTTTCTACGGGTACTTACAGTCCGTTCCAGGATTCTTTTTAGTTCTCTATTAGAAACTTCAGCTTGCCCATTTGTCTGTGGATGATATGGAGTCGCCACCTTGTGGCGAATCCCATACTGGACCATGGCAGAGTAAAGTTGTTTGTTGCAAAAGTGAGTGCCCCCATCACTGATTAGTACTCTAGGGACACCAAACCTGCTGAAGATATATTTCTGGAGGAACTTCAGCACTGTTTTAGTATCATTGGTGGGTATGGCAATGGCCTCTACCCATTTTGATACATAGTCGACTGCCACCAGAATGTAAGTGTTTGAGTATAATGGTAGGAAAGGTCCCATGAAGTCAATTTCCCATACATCAAATAACTCAATCTCCAAGATTCCCTGTTGAGGCATTGCGTAACCATGAGGCAGATTACCAGCTCTTTGGCAACTATCACAGTTACGTACAAACTCTCGGGAATCCCTATAGAGTGTAGGCCAGTAGAAGCCACAATGGAGGACCTTGGTGGCTGTTCGCTCACCTCCGAAATGACCTCCATATTGTGATCCATGGCAATGCCATAAGATCCTCTGTGCTTCTTCTCTAGGCACACACCTACGAATTATTTCGTCTGCACATCTCTTAAAGAGATAGGGTTCATCCCACAAGTAGTACTTTGCATCAGTAATTAATTTTTTCTTTTGTTGCCTACTGTACTCCTTGCGTATGAACCTTGCAGCTTTATAGTTTGCAATATTTGCAAACCATGGTATTTCCTGAATGGCAAACAAATGCTCATCCGGAAAGGTCTCAAAGATCTCAATAGAGGGGGGAAGCTCCCCTTCTACTAGTTCTATCCGGGACAGATGATCAGCCACTTGGTTCTCTGTCCCTTTTCTGTCTCTTATTTCTATTTTAAACTCTTGCAGAAGCAACACCCATCTTATGAGCCTGGGTTTTGAATCCTGCTTTGTGAGTAAATATTTAAGAGTGGCATGATCAGTGTACACAATCACTTTTGATCCTACTAAGTATGATCTAAATTTGTCAATGGCATAAACCACTGCAAGCAATTCTTTTTCTGTGGTTGTGTAATTTTTCTGGGCATCATTTAAAACACGGCTAGCATAATAAATGACATGCAGAAGCTTGTCATGCCTCTGCCCCAGTACTGCACCAATGGCGTGGTCACTGGCATCACACATTAATTCAAATGGTAAAGTCCAGTCTGGTGCAGAAATAACTGGTGCTGTGACCAGCTTAGCTTTCAGAGTCTCAAACGCTTGCAGACACTCTGTATCAAACACAAATGGCGTGTCAGCAGCTAGCAGATTGCTCAGGGGTTTTGCAATTTTTGAAAAATCCTTTATAAACCTCCTGTAGAATCCTGCATGCCCCAGAAAGCTTCTGATTGCCTTAACATTGGTGGGTGGTGGTAATTTTTCAATTACCTCTACCTTAGCTTGATCCACCTCTATTCCTTTGTTCGAAATTTTATGTCCAAGGACAATTCCTTCAGTCACCATAAAGTGGCATTTTTCCCAATTTAGAACTAGGTTAGTCTCTTGGCATCTTTTCAGAACAAGTGCTAGATGGTTAAGACAGGAGCTAAATAAGTCTCCAAATACTGAAAAGTCATCCATGAAGACTTCCAGAAATTTCTCTACCATATCAGAGAAGATAGAGAGCATGCATCTCTGAAAGGTTGCAGGTGCATTACACAGACCAAAAGGCATTCTCCTGTAAGCAAATACTCCAGAAGGACATGTGAATACTGTTTTCTCTTGGTCCTGTGGATCTACTGCAATTTGGTTGTAACCTGAATAGCCATCCAAAAAGCAGTAATATTCATGACTGGCTAGTCTCTCTAGCATCTGGTCTATGAATGGTAAAGGAAAATGATCCTTCCTGGTGGCTGTATTGAGCCTTCTGTAGTCAATACACATATGCTACCCTGTAACTGTTCTTGTGGGAACCAGTTCATTCTTTTCATTATGAACCACTGTCATTCCTCCCTTCTTAGAGACAACATGGACAGGGCTCACCCAGTGGTTATCAGAAATAGGATAGATAATCCCAGCCTCTAGTAACTTAGTGACCTCTTTCTGCACCACCTCCTTCATGGTGGGATTTAGCCGCCTCTGTGGTTGAACCACTGGCTTAGTATCATACTCCAATAGGATTTTATGCATGCATCTAGCTGGACTTATGCCCTTAAGGTCACTTATGGACCACCCAAGAGCTGTCTTGTGTGTCCTTAGCACTTGAATTAGTGCTTCCTCTTCCAGTAGGTTTAAAGCAGAGCTTATGATCACTAGAAAAGTGTCACCTTCCCCCAGAAATGCATATTTCAGGGATGGTGGTAATGGCTTGAGCTCGGGTTTAGGAGGTTTCTCCTCTTCCTGAGGAAATCTCAGAGGCTCTTTCAGTTCCTCTGAACCCTCCAAATTAAGCTGAACATCTTTAAAGATGTCTTCCAGCTCTGATTTGAGACTCTCAGCCATGTTGACCTCCTCTACCAAAGAGTCAATGAGATCAACTTTCATGCAGTCTTTTGGTGTGTCTGGATGCTGCATGGCCTTGACAGCATTCAACTTAAACTCATCCTCATTGACTCTCAGGGTTACTTCCCCCTTTTGGACATCAAAGAGAGTTCGTCCAATTGCTAGGAAAGGTCTTCCTAGAATAAGAGTAGCACTATTGTGCACCTCCATTTCCAGCACTACAAAGTCAGTGGGAAAGGCGAATGGCCCAACCCTGACAATCATGTCCTCAATCACGCCTGATGGGTATTTAATGGAGCCATCAGCAAGTTGGAGACATATCCGGGTTGGTTTAACTTCTTCAGCTAAACCAAGCTTTCTGATAGTGGATACAGGTATTAAGTTGATGCTTGCCCCAAGATCACATAAAGTTGTCTTGGTGCAATTACCCTCTAATATGCATGGTATCAGAAAGCTCCCGGGATCTTTAAGCTTTTCTGGAAAGCTTTTCAGAATGACTGCACTGCATTCTTCAGTGAGGAGAACTCTTTCAGTTTCTCTTCAATCCTTCTTATGACTCAAGATCTCCTTCATGAACTTGGCATAAGAAGGTATTTGCTCAAGTGCCTCTGTAAATGGAATCTTTATTTCAAGAGTCCTGAGATAATCTGCAAAGCGAGCAAATTGCTTATCCTGCTCCTCTTGGCGGAGTTTTTGAGGATAAGGTATCTTGGCTTTATATACCTCAACCTTAGTTGCTGCAGGTTTATTTCCTATAGAGGTGGTTGGAGAAGCCTTTTTAGAGGGGTTGTTATCAGCACTTGTGTATGTCTGATCCCTCACTGGCATTTGAATGCCAGGGTTAGAAGCTGGAGTGGCGTTGGACGCCAACTCCTTACTTGTTCCTGGCGTTTGAACGCCAGAACTGAGCTTCCATTGGGCGTTTGACGCAAAATTCTTGCCTGTTTCTGGCGTTTGAACGCCAGAGTTATTCCTCTCTGGGCTCTTACTGTCCTCAGAGGAATTTTGGATAGCAGTTTGTTCTTTTCTTGGCTTCCTGCTGCCTTGAAGTGAGGTATTTAATATTTTTCCACTTCTTAATTGAACTGCTTGGCACTCTTCTGTTATTTGTTTTGATAACTGTTGTTTTGTTTGCTTCAACTGTACCTCCATATTTATATTAGCCATTCTTGTGTCTTGTAGTATCTCCTTGAATTCGGCCAGCTGTTTTGTTAGAAAGTCTAATTGTTGATTGAATTCAGTAATTTGTTTTGCAGGACTGAGTTCAGCAGTTACTGTTTTAGCCTCTTCTTTCATGGAAGATTCACTATTTAGGTACAGATGCTGATTTCTGGCAACTATATCAATAAGCTCTTGAGCCTCTTCAATTGTCTTTCTCATGTGTATAGATCCACCAGCTGAGTGATCTAGAGAAATTTGAGCTTTCTCTGTAAGCCCATAATAGAAGATGTCTAACTGCACCCATTCTGAAAGCATTTCAAAGGGGCATTTTCTTAGCATCTCTCTGTATCTCTCCCAGGCATCATAAAGAGATTCATTATCTCCTTGTTTAAAGCCTTGGATGTCCAGCCTTAGCTGTGTCATCCGTTTTGGAGGGAAGTATTGATTCAGGAATTTTTTTGACAGCTGTTTCCATGTCCTTATGCTAGTCTTAGGTTGGTTATTTAACCACCTCTTAGCTTGGTCTTTTACAGCAAATGGAAACAGTAATAATCAGTAGACATCCTGATCTACTTCCTTATCATGTACTGTGTCAGCAATCTGTAAAAACTGTGCCAGAAACTCTGTAGGTTCTTCCTGAGGAAGACTAAAATACTGGCAACTTTGCTGCACCATGATAATGAGCTGAAGATTCAACTCAAAGCTACTGACTCCAATGGAGGGTATACAGATACTACTCCCATATAAAGTAGTAGTGGGGTTGGCATATGACCCCAGAGTCCTTCTGGACTGTTCAATTTCACTTAGATCCATGATGGAGAAAAGGGAATTGATATGAATAGCAAATAGAATATATTTTTATTTTTTATATTTTTGAAAACCGAAACTAA
Organism: Arachis ipaensis; assembly: GCF_059453495.1. Taxonomy (NCBI): domain Eukaryota; kingdom Viridiplantae; phylum Streptophyta; class Magnoliopsida; order Fabales; family Fabaceae; genus Arachis; species Arachis ipaensis. The sequence continues at coordinate 75,141,763 of NC_142438.1, forward strand.
AATAAAATAAAATAAATGAAAAATTAACTATAATTTCGAAAATTTGAAGAAAAATAAATAAAAGAAAATTGAAAACTAAATTAATTAATTAAAAAGATTAGAAAAAGATGTGGGTGAGGATTTTCGAAAAAATGAAGAGAGAGAAATTGGTTATGAAGTTTTGAAAAAGATGTCTTAAAATTAAAGATACTTGTAAGAAAATAAAATAAAATAAAATAAAAGATATGAAAAAGATTTGATTTTAAGATTTGAGGTTAGAAAAGATAAGATAAGCTAGGTAAGAGAAGATAAGGAATTTAAATTAAAAAGTTTTGAAATTTGAATTTTGAAATTTGAATTTTGAAATTTGGAAGTTAAAATTTGAAATTTGAAATAAGATAAGATAAGATTTTGAAAAAGATATGATTTTTTTTTTTAAAAAGATTTAAATTTTGAAATTTTAAAACTAAGATAAGATAAAATAAAAAATTTAAAAATAAAATCTGAATTTTTAGAAGGAAAATTCGAAAAATCAATTAAAATAAAGGAAAAAGATATTTTTGAATTCAATGAGGAAAGAGAAAAACAATAAAAAGACACAAAACTTAAAATTTTTAGATCTAATGCTCTTTATTTTCGAAAATTTGGAGAAAAAACACCAAGGAACACCAAACTTAAAAATTTTAAGATCAAAACACAAGAAAGACTCAAGAACACCTTGAAAATTCACAAGAACACGAAGAACAAAAAGTCAAAGACTCAAAGAACTCAAGAACATAAAAAAAGAACACCAAACTTAAAATTTTTAGAAAACTAAAAACTAATTTTCGAAAATTAAATAAGAACTAACAAGAAAACACCAAACTTAAAACTTGACACAAGATTTAATCAACGAAAAATTATTTTTGAAAAGATTTTAGAAAGAAAGACTCAAAGGAGCAATTATTCACAAGAACATAGACACAATGCTCTAGCCAATTGAGTTATAAATTTAAAGTATTTTAACAAGGTGTTTAATGTATAAAAATATTTTATTTTTTTTTAGATACCAATAATTCTAGAATACATAAGAAAAATAAGAAAAATCACAAAACAAGAAAAACTAAAGATCAAACAAGGAAAATAAACAAGAACAACTTGAAGATTAAGAAAGAACAATGAATAGAAATTCAAAAATTTAAAAGAAAAATAAAGACATTCAATTGACACCAAACTTAAAATATAAAACTAAACTCAAACAGAGAAATTCAATTATTAGTAAAAAAAATAAAATTTCGAAAAAATATTTTTGAAAAAGAAAATAAGGATTCTAAAATTTTAACAAGAACAATAATAAAAGACTCAAAGACAAATCACAGATTAATAAAGAAAAATAAAAATCTTTTGAAAGATTTTTGAAAAGAAAGTAAAAGACTCTGACCCAAAAGACAAAATCTTCCTAATCTAAGCAACAGGATAAACCGTCAGTTGTTCAAACTCGAACAATCCCCGGCAACGGCGCCAAAAACTTGGTGCACGAATTGTGAATCACACGTTTCACAACTCGTACCACTAACCAGCAAGTGCATTGGGTCGTCCAAGTAATACCTTACGTGAGTAAGGGTCGATCCCACGGAGATTGTTGGTTTGAAGCAATCTATAGTTATCTTGTAAATCTTAGTTAGAAAATCAATTATAATTATCAGTATGAATTGCGAAGAATAAAAGAGCATGAATTAAATACTTGTTCTGCAGTAATGAAGAATATGTTGGAGTTTTGGAGATGCTTTGTCTTCTGAATCTCTGCTTTCTCCCTGTCTTCTTCTTCACCCACGCAAGGTTCCTCCTATGGCAAGCTGTGTGTTGGTGGATCACCGTTGTCAATGGCTACCATCCGTCCTCTCAGTGAAAAAGGTCTAGGTGCGCTGTCACCGCACGGCTAATCATCTGTCGGTTCCCACTCATGTTGGAATAGGATCCATTGATCCTTTTGCGTCTGTCACTACGCCCAGCCCTTGTGAGTTTGAAGCTCGTCACAGTCATTCAATCCCTGAATCCTACTCGGAATACCACAGACAAGGTTTAGACTTTCTGGATTCTCAAGAATGCTGCCAATGGATTCTAGCTTATACCACGAAGATTCTGATTAAGGAATCCAAGAGATATTCATTCAATCGAAGGTAGAACGGAGGTGGTTGTCAGGCACGCGTTAATAGGTTGAGGATGATGATGAGTGTCACAGATCATCACATCCATCATATTGAAGTGCGAATAAACATCTTAGATAGAAACAAGCGTGTTTGAATAGAAAACAGAAATAGTTGCATTAATTCATCGAAACACAGCAGAGCTCCTCACCCCCAACAATGGAGTTCAGAGACTCATGCTGTCAAAGAGTACAAAGTTCAGATCTAAAATGTCATGAGTTGCAAAATAAATCTCTAAAAGTTGTTTAAATACTAAACTAGTAACCTAGGTTTACAGAAAATGAATAAACTAAGATAATTGGTGTAGAAATCCACTTTTGGGGGCCACTTGGTGTGTGCTGGGGCTGAGACTTAAGCTTCTCACGTGCCTAGGCTGTTTCTGGAGTTGAACGCCAGGTTGTAACCTGTTTATGGCGTTCAACTCCAATCTGTAACCTGTTTCTGGCGTTTGACGCCAGACTGCAACATGAAACTGGCATTGAACGCCAGTTTACATTGTCTATCCTTGAGCAAAGTATAGATTATTATATATTTCTGGAAAGCTCTAGATGTCTAGTTTCCAACGCAATTGAGAACGCGCCATTTGGACACCTGTAGCTCCAGAAAATCCATTTCGAGTGCAGGGAGGTCAGAATCCAACAGCATCTGCAGTCCTTTTTCAACCTGAATCAGATCTTTGCTCAGCTCCCTCAATTTCAGCCAGAAAATACCTGAAATTATAGAAAAACACACAAACTCATAGTAAAGTCCAAAAATATGATTTTTATTTAAAAACTAATAAAAATATAATAAAAACTAACTAAATCATACTAAAAACATACTAAAAACAATGCCAAAAAGCGTATAAATTATCCGCTCATCAAACGGCTTTTGGTTTTTTGTATCAGAAAAATTTGTTACAAAATATTATCTTGAATTGTAACAGTTTTATTTTTTGTTACAAAAACTTTTTGTAACGGGACATACTGCAACGGCCCCTTTTTTTGTTACAAATTTCTTTTGTTTCAAAATTTCGATTTCTTGTAACAATTTTTTTTGTTACAAATATTGCTTTTTCTTGTAGTAGTGTCTGCTGCTGATCTTCGGTGTGTTGCCGTCACTAAGGTGCATGATTTCTATTTTATTTTCAATTAGCTCTTTAAGTCAACTCTCGAGGACTGACCTTTTCTTTTTTGCATGCAAAGGGTTATGCAAGGGATTATTTTCTAGAAGAGCTTAATGCACTAATTGGAAAGACTCTTCTGATCAAGTTAACTGTGAGGCTAGACAGCCTAAATAAATTTCAACTGTGCGTTATCACAGTTTCTAGGATATGTTCTGATCCTAACATTATCATGTCACTTGCTGCTCAAAAACACCTTAATCAGGTAAGTTTCTTGGATTATCTTAACATTGCATTCCTTATAGATTTGTTAGATCGATCGTTGTTCACTTCTCTATATATATAAGCGGTTTCCACCCTGACATTGCTTTCATCGCAGGCTGACTTGCAGAACATGGCCATCATTCCGGGCGATTACGATAATGATGCAGCTAGATCTGGCGACGTCAGCAGGGTTGTAACTTTGAGCACACCTCCTAACTCAAAGGAAACTACAATCTCGGCCATTGATTGTGAAGCCATGATTGCCCACACTCTTGTGAAATGGATCTGTCTCAGAATTGATTGTGGCGGCTCCTCCCATACTCCATCCACTGCATCCAAGAACCTGCTTCCTGCATTTGAGAAGTATATGACGAAGGATACCAATGATCCAAGAGCCACAAACCTCTGAGATCATGTTCTTTTGGTTCAGAATCGAGCTCTAATAAAATAAAGCGTGTCGTTTTGTGGACGCTGAATAAAGAGCTTTTCCTATTTCGTTTCTATAAAATCATATGATCTTTACGCATCACACATACATCCGTGTTGATGTGCCTTATTGTTCGATGGCTAATTTATTGTAATGCTTCTAGGTGTTGCTTGAATCTTGGCAACCATTTAATGCAAAATAATTGACTTCAATTAACAGTGTCTCGCTGTTTAACGTGATCATTATGTGGAACCATATTGGTCTATCGGGTCACGGCTTTACATGTGTTTGTTTATTATACATGAATTAAATTCCTATCATTCATGGCATGTCAGAACTTATATATATTTGTTAAAACAACTTAGTTTGCTGCATATTGAAACTAACCTTTTTGTCCATTGAATATTGGCCTCTCATTTATCTATAGAGGTTGGGTATTCAACACCATTGCAAACAATGTGCATTATAAGAGATAACCGATTGTGTAGTGTTGTGTTCATGTGTCTCTATTCAATGCATTTTTTATCACAGTTTGGCATTACATGCTTCACAACAACGTTTCTTCCATACGGCTAACATATGTTTGCATTAAAATAAAAAAAAATTACGTTCTTCCATTTATCATTATAACAAGCTTGCCAATCACAATTTTTTTATTTCGGCTAGCACACTGCACGGGTTTCCTGGCAGGCGCACAAAGTATGGGTAAAAAAATGAAACCTCATCATCCGCAACGTGATGGGATCCACGGTCGACATTGCTCCGTCATCGGGTTATTCATTTTCGCATTCTTTTCAGCAATGCAATTTTCATGCGAACTTGAGATACAGAATCAATTTTGGGCTAGGTTTCAAGGAAAGTTATATTTGAATTGGATCGGGTTTCCATGCCTGTCCTCCTCACATGCTTTCGGGTCAGTTATAATCTTTCCGATTCCCCACAAAACAAATGGGAGATTAGAGTTGTTTTAATTTTTTAAAGCAAGGAACGACAATAAAACTAAAATATTGGTTTATGGTGATCTTTTAATGTTGTTACATTATTCCTTCTGTAATTACAATTTTTCCACAATCAGGTTAAATGTTTATTTTTTTTCGTTCTTTTAAATGCCTGACTTAAATATTTCTTACATTCATTTTAACTAACCTTTCTTCGAATAAACAAAACGAAGAATTTCTAAGTACCCTTTGTAAAGTAGTATCCATTAGTTTAAATTACGTAGTTTTTTATTGTATGTTATTTTCGTTTTCTCTAATGTAACTATATCATAATTTTCCTTGCTTGTTGTGTAATTTGTTACTTTAAAATCAGAACTATTTTTGTGTGGTCGATGTTATCGGTTTTGTTTTCCTTGGCCATGCTCAAAACGAAATATATGAATTTTGCTCATTAATCAACATATATAACAAATTATCGTTAATATTAAATATACTTATTACCTTATCATGCTATATCATCAACTTGATAGTTTAAAAGGATATTTCAATCTCAGAAAATTGGTTTCACTAAATATTACCAGTGTTTCAGGGGCATCGGATCCTGCTGAGCATCCACCGGTAGTGATCTTCTGTTAACTCACAGGGAGAAAAAATCCATATCCAGTGACAAAGTCAAAGATAATGGCTAGAGTTGACAAAGATGCTTTTAATTGTTCCCGCCTGGAGGTTTTTTGTGAGCCAACGATTTTATTCGCTCTAATCCCGAGCTGTTTGCTGACTTTTCCTTGAGCAAGTAGTCGTTGCTTACTGGCCAGACACAATTGAGGTACCGCATTCTCTGATCTCGTTGACTCATTTGTCTCAAAATGGTTTTCCCTGTTTAACGCCGTTGGTTAGGTTGTTATTTTTCCCTTCCCTTGGTTTGTGTTCATGGACCACCATGGTAAGCTTGCGAGGCAACGCAGCATGGCTTTCCTGAGCAACAAAAGGCGACGACTGCAACCGTTGTTACGTGCTGACTATTCCAAGAATGGTTTGTTTTTGGTTAACCGCTATCAACTTCATTGTGTTTTTTCTCTCAATATGCCCTTCTCTGTTTCTGTTTATAAATGATCATCATTTTTTCCCGGAGGGAACCAGTCAATTTTTTTGGCTATCTAGGTTAATCTGATATAGTTGGTCTACTGAATTGCTGCTGCTATCTGCCTTATTCGGGTTCAACTTTTGTTTACATTATAGCAGATAATCCGAACATACAACGACATGTGCCATCCCAGAGCCGGATGGGTGTACCGGACATATTCCCCACACCAGCTGTAACAAGGGAAGGTGACGTTACCATAGTTATTTGTACATTCTCAATCTGTCAATTACTAATTTTCCATTCAGTTACAGTCCCATCTTAGAGTTTCCTGCCATTCGATTGGATGGCCGCTCCTATGATTTAGTTGACATGCGCATTCCGGTTGTTTTAAGTTTGTTTTGTTTATATTATTTTACTACGCGACGGTTACTTGGAAACTTCTGAGCATGCCTCTAACAACTTGCTTGCGTTGCAACGTTATCTTCGTTCAACATTTCTCGAACAAGAGCCAATCGGAAGCGTGCCATAACCCAGAAGAGGTTGGATATGATGTGCATCTTAACTTTTTCCAATGCGTTAGATGCGACTAATTGGTAAAAATCACAACAAAGTCCCCCATGATTTGGTTCGGTGCTACTCCAGATCAGCATTCACACTGTCTTCAACCAAGAGTAACCGCAGCTAGGGTTGTTGCGTGATTTTGGCAGGGATTGTGGCACACATAAATTGTAATTATTTAATTAATCTCGAATTGTTTACCAAATTCTTCTTACCGATGGTAATGCAAGGATTGTTCGCAGTCATCTTTATCTCAGCTGACTGCTCCTCATTTTTCCCATGCCAACACTCTGGAAGTGCATATCTCTTCTGCATCCACTATTGAACCAGGTCAACCTCTTATTCACTTTGATTTTTTTCACACGTTACATCATGCATGCATAACTGGATCATTTAGTTCCTTTTGCTCATTTTCTTGTGGTAGATGTTTGGTCAATCAAGCTTCCTGTGAACAAATATTTTTTCTGTGGGACCAATATGTGGATTCACGAGCACCTTGCAAAATCAGGGCCGAATAACACTATATTGTTTGGCATTTGTTGCATGAGTGGCAAAGTCACTTTGCCTTTGTTGCCAATTCCGCCTCCACTATTGATGTTGTTGTTGGATGGTAGTGATGACCAAGCTATGCATTATCAAAAACATATTAGGTCTTTCAATGGTATGTTTTCATTTATATCCATGTCAGAAAAGATACAGTACACAATTAACAAGGAGACCGCTCCTCCCATGTTTGTTATTAGTAGCCAGAATTATCATTCCATAAGGAGTTTAATGCCACAACAATCTAACAAGCCAAAGTTTGCCCAACTATATTTTTATGATACTGGGAATGAGGTTCAAAACATAATTGACGCAATTAGGTGAGTTGCATTGTTTGTGCCTTCTGCCTAGCTGCTTAATTATTGATATGTTCACTACTTATGATAGGCTTACTTGGATATCTCAGTTGTTTAGTCTGTTGATGTTTTTGTAGGCACTCTGGTGAACATAAATCCATTGATCGAAAAATTGTAGCTGAACTAAGAGACATGCTTGATTCCCATAACTCCCTTGCTAAGTCGTTTTGGTATGCTAGGCAAAGATTTGCTCAAGATTCAATGACTCCGCTTCGGCTCTGTCTTATTAAGAAAAGGAGTACTGATGGTAGAAGATATAATCTGTCGTCAACGTCTGAAGTTGCAGCTCTTATTGTAGGTGACTTTGATACGAAAAACCTTGCCAGAGATGTGATCATCGAGACACATTCAAACCTTTTGAAACGAATTGATGTTAATCACCCTCAGTACCTAACTCTCCAATATCCATTGCTATTTCCATACAGAGAAGATGGTTTTAGGAATGGCATTTTAATATCAGAAGAAAGATCTAAGCAGAATACTTATAAGAGAGAAACCATTAACATGAGGGAATTTTTTTTCTTTTCGACTTCAGATGAGATCACATGAGTTGGAAGTACTACTAAAATCAAGATGCTTGTTTCAACAGTTTTTAGTGGATAGTTACACCATGGTTGAGGCTGGAAGATTGAAGTATCATAGACACCGTCAAAACAAGTTTTGCTCCCATTAACTGTAGGGGCTGTATAAGTGCCTAATTCAGGGTGAAACACAAGCTGCCAAAACTGGTCGACTAGTTATCTTGCCATCCTCCTTTATGGGTGTTCCTCGATACATGTATAACAATTGCAAAGATGCATTTGATATATGCAGGTATGCCGGCTATCCTAGCTATTTTATTACTATCACATGTAACCCAGAGTGGAACGAGGTTAAAGAATGTGTTGCCAAATATTCACTAAAGGCAAGTGACAGGCCAGACATCATCTGTAGAGTGTTTAAAAATCAAGTTGGACAAATTACTAAAAGACTTAAAGAATGGATCTATATTTGGAAAGCAAAAAGCAAGTAAGCATTTTTCACTGTATCTTTTCCAACTTCCTACTGCTATGTTAGTCTATTTTGTATCCTGTGTTGTTTTTCCCCTTACATAGTCTGCTTTTTTTTTTTCTTTGGAATATTTCAGTTGTCTATACAGTTGAATTCCAGATGTGTGGCCTTCCACACTGTCACATTTTGTTGTTTATTTAACAAAATGAGAAACCAAGATCCTCCAATGATATTGAGCAGCATATCTCGGCGGAGATACCTGACGAACACATGCAACCTAAGCTCTACAAATTAGTCCAAAAGTTCATGGTTCATGTTCCATGTGGGGTGCTAAATATGAGCAGTCCGTGCATGGTCAAGGAAAAGTGTTCAAAGTTCTATCCGATGGCCTTCCATGAGAAAACAGTAATAGATAATGCAGTTTCCCAAAGTATAAACGTTCAAATAATGGTCAAACCATTAATAAGAAAAATGTTGATGTTGACAATTGATTCATTGTTCCATATAATACAAAGTTGCTTCTCAAGTATTAAATCCAACCACGCGTACGCGTCGCTAGGATTTTTTACTGGCCATGCGTAGGCATTGTCCATGTGTGCGCGTCATCTGTCAAATGCACCAGTCACGCGTACGTGTCGTCCATGTATACGCGTCGCTGCCAGCTTCTCAAAACTTCAATTTCTTGTGTTCCTTTCACTTTTGCATGCTTCCTTTCCATCCTCTAAGTCATTCCTGCCCTATAAATCCTAAAAATACTTGACAAACATATCACGACATCGATGGTAATAAAAGAGGATTAAAAATTAGCAAATTTAGGCCAAAGAAGCAAGTTTTCAATCGTAGCACAAAATTGGGAAGGAAAATGTAAAACATGCGAATTATATGCATAAGTGTGAGAATAATAGATAAAATCCACTCAATTTAATACAAAATAAACCACAAAATAGTGGTTTATCAAGTATGGTTGTCACATAAATGTTGAGTACACTTGCCAAACGTCTGCCATTAAGTATTTTTTTTAAGTATATACATAAAGGTAATGATCGTGTGACTGCGTCCTTCTTCCGATCCCACAATTCAAATGATTCGGTTGTTACTGTGGATGAAATTCAAAATTACTATGATTGTCGATATATATCTACGTGCGAGGATTCTTGGAGGCTCTTTGGTTTTGAGATTCAATTCAAAGAGCCTAACGTCATTCGCCTACCATTCCATCTGCTGAATGAGCAAAATATTTTATACGAAGATCATCAGCTTATTGAAAATGTAATTGAGAGTGCGGAATCAAAAGATAATATGTTTATTGGATGGATGGAGGTTAACAACAAATTTGATGCTGCCCGTAGGCTGACTTTCGCGGAGATGCCGTCGTATTTTGTTTGGGATAAGCAGGGACATATTTGGAAGCCTCGGAAGCAAGGTCATGTGATCGGTCGTCTCATCCATATTCCTCAGTCTCACAGAGAGGAGTACTATCTTCATATGTTATTGAATTATCAAAAAGGGTGTCAGACATTTGCTGATATTCAGTCCGTTGATGGAGTTGTCCATGACACATACAAACAAGCATGTTATGCTATCGGGCTTTTGCAAGATGATAAAAAATTCATTGATGCAATAAATGAAGCCAGTTCATGGGCGTCACCATCTTATATCAGGAGGTTCTTTGCGATGCTTTTGATGTCGAATAACATTATTCGCCCTGATATCGTTTGAGAACAATGTTGGAAATATTGTGCAGATGACATAATGTTTGACAACAGATAGATTCCAAGTAAAATTTGCGTTAGTTGGCACCATTATATTTTTCTAATGCTAAATTCACATTTGATTGTAAAAAAAAATCTTTTTATTAATTGTTTCTTGTGTTTTTTCCGAGTTAAATTTTATTATCGTGCCAAAGTGTTTTGTTACATTCATCTTTTCTGTTGTGGATTTAGGTTTCGAGCGTTTCGCTAACGAGATCATGTCCACCACTCTCGCCAAGATTGAAGAATTGTTGCAGTTGAATGGTAGGACCCTAAAAGAATTTAGCGACCTGCCGTTTCCGGATTTGCTGGATTCCGTAGAGCCTCGTGACACGGTGTTCCTTGATGAGCTCAATTTCAATAAGAACGAGTTGGCAACTATTTCTGTCGATTTAGTTTCCCGCTTAAATCAAAACTAGCGTGTTGCGTACGATACAATCTTTAATGCAGTCAGCCGTGACATGGGTGGATTTTTCTTTGTGTATGGATATGGTGGAACTGGGAAGACTTTTCTTTGGAATTCACTATCCACTTCGATAAGGTCGAAAGGTCAAATTGTTCTCAACGTTGCATCTAGCGAAATTGCAACATTATTGTTACCAAATGGCCGAACTGCTCATTCACGATTTAAGGTTCTGCTTAGTGTTAACCAAGATTCCATATGTAATATAAGACAGGGCATGCCTTTGGCACATCTTATTTCATCTTTAAAATTAATTATATGGGATGAGGCACCTATGTTAAACAAATTTTTCTACGAAGCACTTGACAAGTGCCCTAAAGATGTTCTTCGTTTTAATCATGGATCTAAGCCTGATGCCCTGTTTGGTGGAAAAGTTGTTGTTCTTGGAGGTGATTTTCGTCAGATATTGCCTGTCATTCCTCATGGTTCTCGAGAGGATATTGTTCATGCATGTATGAATTGTTTGTACTTGTGGCAGTCTTGCCAGGTGTTGTAATTAACCGAAAACATGAGGCTGTGTGGGGCCCGCAAGATCACCGCAGTGTGGAGTTAAAGAAATTTGCTGACTGGCTGCTTCAGTTAGGTGATGGGTTATTAGGAGACAGTATAGATGGCGAATCAGTGATTAGGATACCGGACAAATTGCTATTGGATATTGAGTTACCAGCTCTTCACGATCTGGTGTTGTTCGTTTATCCTGATGTGTTACTGCATATTTCTAGCGTGGACTATTTTAAGGACAGAAGTATATTGGCACCGACACTTGATGTTGTCATGAAAGTTAACAATCATGTCATGTCTTTACTCCCTGGCAATGAAAAGGTTTATCTGAGTTCTGACACACTATTGAACGAAGATGGTCACTTAGAATCTGAATTATACACGATGAGCACAGAGTCGTTGAATGCATTGAATTGTTCTGGTATTCTGGTATTCCACAACACAGGTTAGTTCTTAAAATTGGTGTCCCTGTCATGCTTCTTTGTAATATTGACCAATCTAATGGATTGTGCAACAGTACACAGATGCAAGTTAGGCAACTTGGTGATCATATATTAAGTGCGTCATATTATCGGGTCGTAATGTTGGTCATGTTGTATTTATTCCTAGAATGAATATGGTCCCTAATAATGAAACATTACCAATCAAGTTTACCCGAAGACAGTTTCCAATTCTACTTTACTTTGCAATGACCATAAATAAGTCTCAAGGACAGACACTATCAAATGTTGGTGTGTATCTTTCAACGCCAATTTTCACACATGGTCAGCTTTATGTTGCACTCTCTTGAGTCAACAGTGCCTTGGGCCTCAAGATCTTGGTTGTTGATTCTAGTGGTATAGTCTCAAATCATACTATTAATGTTGTCTACCGAGAGGTTTTTGTCAATTTACTTCCTGCCGTTCGGTAGTGACCAAAATCTTCGTTGTTCAGCTCTCTTGCCTTGCTTTGAAGGTGTTATTCCCTTTAAATCTGTAATTATTTGTTGCGAACGTGTTATTGTTTAGTTTCATCCCACCAGCATCTTGTGATTCACGATTCAAGATCTTTGCTACTATGTTCTCGTGCTTGACACGGGTAGAACTAGTATATATATATATAAGAAATTAATAAAAATAAGTAAATCATATATATGAATGATTAAATTTTTTTTTAATATTATTAATTAAGAAAGTAATTATTACTGTAATTACTAAATATTAGATGAATAACAATAATAATGATAATGATAATAAAAAGTCCTATTTTAGAGGAAAATTAAATTATTGAGAGCATGAAATCTCATCTAAAATAGTTATGATGTAAAAACCAAGCTTTATTAAAATGGTATTTTGGTGTTTTTAAAATCAATAAACAGACTACTTTAGTCATTTTACAATCAAATTTTAATTTCTATGGCACTTAAAGAATCTTAATCCTTAAAAAAGTATTAATTAGCAAAAAATATCTTAATCTTTCTAAAATTAATCCTAAAAGATTATTTTAGTATATTACATAATATATATTTAAAAAAAAATATTGACACAGATAATAATCCATGCATATATCATCTTTTTACTCATCTAGATTTTCATCCTATCAATACATTCAAGAGTAATATACCAAATCAATCACCAAAAATATTTTTAGTTGGACAATTTAACCCTTAATAAATTTGAATCACCAAATTAATCGTTAATCTTTAATTTTGATAAACATATCAATTTTTACGTCAATTTTTAATAAAAAAAAAAAATTAGTCAGTCTGTATCATTCATTTAATAAAAACATATTAATCTAAAAAAAATTAAAATTCAAAGATTATTTCCTTTATTTAAACAAATAATTTAATGTGAGAATTGATTTGTCTAACAAAATAAAAATTTAGAAACTAATTTAATAATTAAAATTTATTAAAAATTAAAATATCCAACTATAAATTTTGTAGGAATTAATTTAGGATATTACTCTACATATTTATTAATCCATTTACGGTCAAGTAAATACCCACACAAAGCTACCTTCCAATCAAGTTGGACCAAGGGGTGGAACAGTGACATCCCCACCATGCACTATTTTCCATTGCAGTCCACAACAGTTGTGTAACTAGAATCTGCGCCGTTCATATTCTTTTATATTAAATCTAAATGGTGAAAATGGAATGGAACAAAATGTTTTCCTAAAATACAATGGAATACGTGATAAGTTTCCTATGTTATATTGCTCATATTAGTTCTATAAGTACTTGTGCTGAGATTTTCTAATATTTTATTCAATTTTTTCTACTTTGAGATATCATATATATTGAAGATCTTTATTGTTAATGTTTATTATTTCCCGGAATCAATACAATTTTAGAATTATATTTGGTTTATCATCATCAGAAAATTAGAATATTTTTAACTCCATATATCTTAGATTGAGTTTTGAGAATTAACAAAAATAAATATGATTTAAAACATATATTAATTTTTATCTAATAATTTATTCAAGTGTTTTAAATTACTTAATTTTTTTCTAAATTGTTAAAAACAAACTAGATAAAAATGAGATTTGAACAAAACTACTACACAATCAAAACTTTAGAATAAGCTTTTGAGATTCTTGTCTACCTAAAAAATGGAAGAACACGTGGAAATTGACCTTAGAAATAGTGTTACATAAAAATCGGATAGTTTTGGCTTCAAATATTTATGAACGTGCTCAACAAGCCAAATGTTTTTCTCTTCTTGTACACACAACAATATGAAACTGCCTCGAAGGAAAAAAGTAATCTACAACCAAAATGCAAGCGTACCTTCTATCTAGTTCAAGGAATAAAATATATCGAAATTTTCAAAGTTTAATTATTTTGTTCTTATAGTTTTATTAAAATTTTTAATTAGATTTTTATATATTTTTTTAATTAAATTCTTATACTACTTTTAATTTTATAATTAGGACATTTCTAGTATAAAAAATATTGGAGTTAATTTAATATTTTTTGATAAATTAAGTTTTATAATTAAAAAGCTAACTATATATTTGACGGTATATATTTAGAAGAAATATTATGTTAATTTTAATATTTTTGATATAGAAATGACATAATTACAAAATTAAAAATAGTATAAAAATTCAATTAAAAAAGTATAAAGATCTAATTAAAAATTTTGTAAAATTATAAAAACCAACAGAATAATTAAACCAATTTTCAACACACAAATGACTCTTTCTTTCACGGTATAATGGTATATATGAGTCAAATCAATCCTAGAAGAACTAACAAAGTTTTGTTCGAAATTTTCTAAGCGTTCATTATTAGTTTCACATTTTAGATTAAATTTTAATGATTAACAAATGACAAATATAATCTTATAATTTCATTAATTAATTCATTACTAATGATTTAATTTGCTCAATTTCTGAAGTACTAGAGAATATTTCTCTAAGTAATTTACTGCAAACCAAAAAGGTATAAGGCTTGAAAATGCTATATTTAATGCTCAAACACCTCAGGATGTAAGTTTGAGTTTAGTACTTATTTTAGAAGCTACGACAAAATGACAGAAATTATTTTTAATATGGAAATAAAGATTATGTTTTGGTTGAATATTGACATTTGAAGTATATTACAGTATTGTAGAAATTATTCAATACGCTCTTTACGTGTTGCAACACGTCCTCACGTGTTGGTTAAGATGGTGTCACATGTTCAACACGTCTCCACGTGTTGATCAAGATATTACCACGTGTCTAACACGCCCTTACTTGTTGATTTTTCACCTACAAAATTCACATATCTGTAATTACACCAAATAATTTCATTTCTAACAAAAACACCAATATTTTTTCCATATAAATAAAAATCAGCCACATAATGATTCATAGATCATATAAGTAAGATATAAAAAACTCCTACACCTTAGAAAAATATTCAAATTCAAGGATATATTTTGGTTCCAAATTATAAACGTGCTCAACAAGCTAAAATGTTTAAAAGAAAAAATTTCTCACTCATATGCTAGAAGTGTAGAAAAGGTTACTAAAAGCTCTTTATTAGAGAGGCTGTATTTGTACTTCCGGCTTGCACATTTCAAGAAATCAAGTTGATTGCGAAGAAAGAAAATGTTTTCAATATTCATTTGCCAAGCAGCATATTAAATACATGTCAAGGAACCTGTAAAGGATAAGAAGTTTGCATTGTAACAAAATACTACTCATTTGTTTTCAAGTATTGTTTATTCTTTTTATTCTTTTTTCATTGTAATAAGCTATCCCCAAATCAGAAAAGTTAATATAATATTTTTGTAATCTTAGTTGTTTATTACACACCAAATTTACAAATACAATCTAAAATAGTTTTTATCTTTGATATTTCTTAAAATAAGGATTTTAGAAGTTACAAATGTTTTATATACATTTATTATTCTTTGTAGTATATAATACATTCGTGACCAAACTTAAACCAAAAAAACTTGAAAAATATCTAAAGTTTTTAGATCATTTTAGTTGATTTGAGTCAAATTTAACCTAAAAAAAATTTATGCAATAATATCTGAAAATTCTTAAATAAGTTGTGATTCAAATTATCTTAATTGAAGAAAACTTGAATAAAAAATATCTTGTAAATACTTATTCAAATAATGAAACTTTCAAGTCGGTTGGAGACTCAGTATAGACCTTGTTAGCCAAATCAATATACACTTTTGTATATTTCTTCTCAACTCTATTTATTGATATTTACTTTATTTGAATTTGGCAGGACAGGAGTAATATTAGAAAATAAGAACAGCATTACTATTGAATAATTAATTCGGTACGAATTTTCAGTCTCCAACAACCAAGTCGAGTTTACAACGACTCCAAGATAGTCAGTTCTTAAATTAACGGACACTATCAAACACAGAACCTTGTGCTACAACAATACCTATCTAAGGTTAAGGAACTAATCGCCGAATTCAATAGGGTGACTATCCAGCACATTCCCAGGGAAAAGAGCGCAAGAGCTGACCTGCTCTCCAAACTGGCAAGCACCAAGTCATGCTCAAGAAACCGTTCATTAATCCAAGAAGTCATAAAAACACCTTCCATCACGGACACCTACTTGACAAACTTGCCCTTGTCCAGTCACCACTCTTGGACTTATTTGATTCTCAGGTACCTCACCACCGGAGACTTGCCCGAAGACCCGAAAGAGGCAAAATATTTGAAGCGGGATGCCACAAAGTACACCACAATAGTAGGACAGTTATATAAGAGAGGACTGTCCCAACCCCTCCTCAAGTGCATAAAGCTCGGTCAAACGGACTACATACTTCGTGAAATTCACGAAGGATGTTGCGGCCACCATGTTAGAGGCAAGACTCTAGCCTAGAAAGTTATCCGAGCTGGATACTTTTGGCCTACCATCATCAAAGATGTCCTCCAACTAGTCAAAAGCTGTAGATAGTGCCAAGTGCACGCTGACCTCTACCAAGTGGCCCCGCATCAGCTCAGTATGCTAACGGCAGAACGCCCTTTCAGAATTTAGGAAATTGACTTCGTAGGCCCCTTTCCCACGGCTCTCGGGCAACTCAAATTTTTCATAGTGGCTATCGATTATTACACCAAGTGGATCGAGACTGAAGCACTAGCCATAATCATAGCCACTCAATGCCAAAAATTATTTTAGAGTCAAGTCATAACCTGGTTCGGGATCCCAGAGATCGTGATCTCAGATAATGGGACCCAGTTTGATAATAAGCGCTTCAGGGAGTTCCTGGAAGGATTTGGCATCTCACAGAAGTTTAGCTCAGTGGAACATCCACAAATCAATAGCCAAGTAGAGACAGCCAACAAAGTCATCCTAAAAGTGCTCAAGAAAAGGCTAGACGAAGCCAAAGGACTTCGAGCTTACAAGCTCGACTCCATACTCTGGTCGTACCAAACATCTCCCCAGAGCTCGACCAGGAAGCCCCCTTCAGGCTAACATATGGCCTAGAAGCCGTTATTCCCGTTGAGGTTGGAGAACCCATCCCTTGAAGGACCGTCAGAGAACATGACGAAGCCGCAGAACGAGATCTCGTAGATGAAGTTAGAAGCATAGCCCGCCTACAAGAACTCACCTTAAAACAAAAGGTAAGCTTGAGATATAGCCAAAAAGTGGTAAAACGGAATTCCAAACAAGGAGATCTGGTATTATGACGCAAAGACATTGCCCCCTACCCCGGAAGAAGGAAAGCTAACTCCCAACTAGAAAGACCCTACCGAGTTAAGTCTGTAATCAGGAAGGGAGCATACAAGCTGGAACGATTTAATGGCACCGAGCTACTAAGGTCATGGAATGCTGCGAACATATGGCGTTACTACTCATAGGCGAACTCTACCGAGTTGATAACTCTAGCAAATTTTAAGGTTTATTTACAGATTTTGTATTTCTTTTATTTTTTCGATTGTCATGTTCATGTTAATTTGTTTTTTCGAGCACTCTTTCCTACCCAAAGATAATATGAGGTTTTAACGAGGCTCGACCTTTAATAAATAGGTTATTCATTCAAAAGAAAAGACTTTCCTTATTTTTTACATTTTTGCCAAATGAAAACAGTACGAACAAAACAGCCACCCCGGGACCGATCACTCCCGAGGCCAATAAAACGGATATCCAAAAACAAAATAAGCATGAAATCTGACCCACCAAGAGGCCCAAACAAAGTTCATAATGAACGGCCTAAAAGGCCACCAAGGCAGTGTATACATGTCGAACAAACGACTTACAAACATAAACAATTCTTTACAAAACATAAAAGTAAAAATTACTCTAAGTCAACAATCTCCCCGTCCTTCACGGTTCAGAAGGCCCCTAACACCGACACATCCACATCGGGAGACAACACCTGAACTTGGGCTTTCAAAGCTTCCTCGATCCCCGGAATAGCATCTTTGGCGTCGACGAGTAGGCCTTCTTTATCCTTCTTTAGCTACGCAACCTCGGTCTTTAGTGATTCCACCTCGGAACAAGCGGAAGACACCTCTAGCTCAGCATTGCCAGCCTACTTTCGAGTTCGAGCAAGCTGTGAGACAAGCTCGGTCTCCCACTCGAAAAGACATAGGATCTCTGAACTAACCTCCTTAGCATCCTTCGCAGCTTTCTACCAAGCAGTATCAACATCCTCCAGCTGCTCTTAAGCGTACCGTCCTCTGCCTGAGAATGGCAAAACTTGCCATCTAGAAGGAGCACTTGGGTCAGCATCGGTTCCATCTTCTGCATAATGGCAGTAGAGTAGAGAAGAGCCCGATAAACAGACTTGGCCTGGCCTGCAAGGTTGCAATGATAGAAGAACTCCTCGGTACCCGAAAGGAGATGCTTGTCAATGAAGGCTAGAGCCTCAAAATCCTTATCTATCACAGAAGTAACACTAACCTCCTCTTCCAAATTCTCACCACCCTTAACTAGCCTCTTCCGCTTCTTGCTGGACTGAGTGACGGGGATCTCGATGACCTCGGCATCGGCACCAGTTGCCCTGGCAACAACCACCTCTTGAGACACCACTTTGCAAACCCAACTGGGAAACAACCAAAGGAGTTGACAGCGAGTCCCCCTCACCCCCAGTCTTTGAGTCACGAAGGAAAGAGTACTTCAACCTCGCCAAAGTCGTTTGCCCGCCAGCCATCTCAACTATAAAAACAAAGCAAAGCAAAAACCACAAGTTACAAACTCGGAAATAAAAGCAACAAAAACACAAACTTAGAAATTCAAAATAAGGGGAAAACCTACCACATAAGATTTACCCGCCTCAGGATCCCCCATCACATAGCCAAGATTCAATGGCCTATCCCTGAAATTTGCCAATAAAATGTCGGCGATATCTTTGTTCTCAGGAGTCAGACCCCCATAAGTTATCCTTGTCAGATAGGAGGCCCCGCCCCGAAATTCCAATAAGTAGCAATTCGGTGCTCACCCTCCAAGGTCAACCAAAACGAGTGATGACCTCGGGTGGGGCGAACCTTGAAATACTCTGCCTTAAAACCGTGGAACGAATCCTCTGAAAATATGACGATTCGACTGAGACCGGAAGGAGATATAGCCCTTCCGATTCTTCCCTTCCTTATGCAGAATAATACAAAGAAAGAAAAACAAAAACACCTCAACTTGAGCCTAGATCTCCAAGAAGTCACATACTAGCTCAAACGTCTAAATGGCCGCCCAGCTGTTCGGATGCAACTGGGTCGGCTCCACGAGAACCCTACTCAAAAGAGCCATGGTGAAAACCAAAAAGGGAGGCCAAACCCCCAACTTTGTAAATAGTGGTTCGTGAATCCACACTCGGGAACTCGGAGGGAATGCAAGTTAATGTAGCATATCCTCTTGTTCTCATCAGCAAACACGAGTTCATACTAACGTTCCGCCTTGCCTCCGCCGCATACGGCCCTGTCATCTCGAAGTTTTTTAAGATCACCCTCACCCAATCTAGAAGGTATACCTAAAACATTGGAGGTCATCCAATGGTAATGGTCCGGTATACTCCTAGCCCGAAAAAGCAGACCCGGATTTTTTTGAACCGCCCTCTACCAAATTATACCTATAACCAAAAGGGACACCACCGTCAACCCACTCCCCAGAAATACAGAGAACATAAAACCTACTAGATTTCATACTACACCAAAATAGTGGCAACTCCCCCCCCCCCCATTTTACTACTACAACACAAAAGAAAGCCCAAAAATAAAAGCATGAAATAGTATAAAAAAACAACGAAGTGAAAAATATAAAAGCTGAAGAAAGGCACCAACCTATTCTCAGAAACCAAAGAAAAATGACAAAACAGGATGGGCGCAAGGAAATGCAGCACCAACAAGGAGTACGGCAACTAATCCGAAAGAGCAGCGCCAGAAACTAGCAAAAAATGCCCAGAGAATTAGAAAAGAGAGCAGAAAGGCAATAGAAAAATGGAGAAATGAAGAAGGCAGTTATAAAAGAAGAGAAATAAAACCCCCAAAGTTTTAATGAACATGTGGAGGGACAAGGGGTATGGAGGGACAAGGGGTAAAACTGGAAAAAAGACGACAACCTATCTTTCCAACTAAGCATCATTATGATGCCTTGGAAAGCATAACAAAAAATCCCATCATTGAGAAACGCAACGAATAGATGCTGGGACGGCCCAGCACTTGACCACGAGATCACGGACTCCCAAACTACAGAGAACCGAACTCACCAGCCAGCGATGAGACCAAGCAAATATGCTCTCACAATCTGTGGACAACTGTTCCGGACCTGGTGTTTGGGGCTCCAAATTGCCCAACGACAACCCGATTCTCGAGCCCAAATCGTCTCTACGGCCCAAACAGGCCAGAAGACCGAGAATCTCTAACCAACATTCAAATTCAAATATCTTCCTTATCCTGGCTAACTGATAAAATAAGATAATACGAAAAACTATATAAAAGGGAGTCTAAAGCTCTTCCAGGTACATTACACACCATTAACCTATACTTCTTAGACCCATTATAACTTGAGCGTCGAAGTATTTTTGCAGGTATCACCTCCCTCTTAGATCCATTAACCTATACCTCCAAAGGTTCGATCGCGTCATCACCAAAACTGGCGAGTCTCTGATCCTTCCATCAACCCGTACCAGCAACGTATCGTACAAGTGTAAACTAATTTTTAAAAGTATATTCTTAGATTCTTTTAAAAACATATCTAACTTTTTAATAAAAAATACCATTTGTATAATAAAGTTAGCCATTATGTATTTTTGTATAGATACATATATAGTTTAATTTATTTTAATCTGTATTTTATATTTTAATATATATTCTACACTAGTGACTAATTTTAGTGTACACTTAACATGATTGATTTTTTATTTATTTATCAAATGTAGAGTAAGATGCTTGTATTTCTTAATGCAATCACTTTAAAAAATTTTACCAAATTAGATCTGACTAAGAATATTAAAAATAATAAGTTTTTCATTTTTTTTGTATTGAATACTTTTAAAAAGTATATTAAAAATACAAAAGTTTAATTTTTAATAAAAATTTGAGTAAATTATCATTTTTGACCATGAATATATAATACATTGAGAAATTTACTTCTAAAAAAACTAAATTGACTTTGTACACATAAAAGATGAATTTTTGTTGATAAAATTATCCAAATTCTAAAAAATTATTCAAAATTTTTAATCTACCCTTCCTAATCTAAATTACTCCTCCTCCGATTTCCAAACTTTTTGTAGCCACCACCCAATCCCTAATTTTTTAACACCACTGTCTAAACCCTTCACTTTTGGGTGAGGAACTATTCGATTGTTGCTTTAATGGTGGGCTAGAGAAACTTGCTTCGCGCATGACGTTGCTGATGCTTGGGTCATCGATGATGGATATGATGAACTACTCGAGCTCAACCTTGACAGCAAGGAGTAACTGATGCTGCTGCTTCGGGTAGCCATGGCGCTAGTGAGTTTGTGCACGCTTCAAAAGTGCGTTGGATATTAGTGGCTCAAAGGAGGGCGACGCCAACAATATCGCCGCATGTACAATGACATTGTCTGTGTTGAGTTTTTGGGCTCCCTTCCTATGTGGAGAAAAATCCCAAATATTAGTATCCAAACCCATAAATAGTTGAAGTGGCTGAGGTGAGTTAGAGTTGAAAGAGAGGTCATTTTGAAAGGAGAACACCAAACACTAGAGAGAAAAGAGGAGAGAAAGTTATTTTCGCACATACACAAAGCTGTCTTTGTAAATTGGTCACTGCAGATTCGTTAACTGTTGGATCGAGCTCAAATTTGGACAGTGTGTTCTACACATCTGGTTTCTTTGATTTCACCGTTCGGATCTTCGATTCGATGTTTGTAGCTGGAGATATTGGTCACGCACAGTAGCTCTATTTTTGTTGTATTTTCATCTTCTTGTTCTTGTTTTGAAAGCTTTGAAGCTTGGGTTGTTTGGCTTGTTGTATACACATTTTGTGCAGTAATTTGTTACTCTTTGTACCCTATTTTTCATCATAGTGAAGCTATTTCCTGGTCTTGGTGACTCGTGGTTTTTACTTCTCTCATTGAGGAGGTTTTCCACGTTAAAAATCTTGGTGTGTTAGCTTGTCTCTAATTTCTGATTTATGTGATCTTTCCGCTGCTAATGGGTATTATTGTGCTGGTCTTAATACTTGTTGTGAGTGGATATTGTTGCTCCTCTAATTCTTGCAAGTAGGAAATTGTGTGTTTTATTCCTATCAATTGGCATCAGAGCTCAGTTTTGGGTATTTGGTTATAACTTGCTTGAAAGATGGAGGCAAATAATTCTACTAGGATGATAAGTTTGAATGGCACTAATTACTATCTATGGAAGGGCAAAATGAAGGATTTGTTGTTTGTCAAAAATCTACATTTACCCGTATTTTCTACACAAAAACCAGAATTTAAAATAGATGAAGAATGGGAGTTTGAACACCAACAAGTTTGTGGTTTTATTAGGCAATGGGTGAATGATAATGTTTACAATCACATTGCTAATGAGACTCATGCTAGGGCTTTGTGGAATCAAATTGAATCCTTGTATGCTTCCAAGTCTGGCAATAATAAATTGTACTTGTTGAATATGTTGATGAATTTGAGATATAAGGAGGAGCCACAAGTATTAGATCACTTGAATAAATTTCAAGGAGTTGTGGATCAGTTTTCAAGCATGGGAATCAAGTTTGAAGATGAGGTTCAAGGATTGTGGTTGCTAAATACTCTACCAGATTCTTGGGAGACATTTCGTATCTCTCTTACTAATTCTGCTCCGAATGGTAAAGTGAGCATGCAACTTGTTAAAGTGGTATTTTAAATGAAGAGATGAGAAGGAAGACACAGAATTCTTCGTCACACTCTGAAATGTTAGTCACTGAAACCAGGGGGAGAAATCAGAATAGAGTTCAAAAGGGTAGAGGTAAAAGCAGGAGCAAATTTAAGAGAAGATACAAGAATGTTGAGTGTTACTACTGTCACAAAATGGGCTACGTTAAAAAATATTGCTATCTTTGGAAAAAGAAAAACAAAGGTAAGCAAGAAAAGAAGGATGGTAGTGGTAATGATCGTGTATCTTCTATTTCAGATGATCTTCTTACTGTTGATATTGCTGATTATGAGTACAAGGTCAATCGTGTTTCTGATGATGAGTTCAGCTGGGTAATTGATAGTGGCACCTCAATACATGTTACACCGAAGAAGGAGTTCTTCACTTTTTATACTCCATGTAATTTTGGAGTGCTTAAGATGGGTAATGATGGTTTAGCCAAGGTTATTGGTGTAGGAGATGTTTGTCTTGAGACTAATATAGGAATAAAACAGCTACTCAAAGATGTTAGACACGCTCCAGATGTTCGCTTGAATTTGGTTTCAATTAAAAGGCTTGATAATGAAGGCTTTGTAAACACTTTCGGCTTTGGACAATGGAAGCTTACTAAAGGTAACTTAGTGGTGGCTCAAGAAAAAGCTACTTCAAGTTTGTATATGATGCATGCCATGATTGCAAAAGGTAGTGTGAATGCTATTGAAAGTAAAGAAGTTTGTAGCTTGTGGCACAGACGACTTGGTCATATTAGTGAAAAAGGACTTAATTATTTGACTCGAAAGGATGCTCTTTCAGGTTTGAAGAATGTAGAGTTGGAGAAATGTTCTCATTGCATGGATAGCAAAGAAAGAAGATTATCCTTCAAGAAGCATCAACCTTCAAGAAAATCAGACTTCTTGGAATTGGTGCACTCCGATATTTGTGGTCATTTGAAGGTACGATCTTTTAGTGGAGCTATTTACTTTATTACTTTTATTGATGATCATTCAAGAAAGCTTTGGACTTATGCTTTGAAAATAAAGAACCAAGCTTTGGAAAAGTTCAAACAATTCCAAGCTTTGGTTGAGAGGCAAATAGGTAAAAAACTTAAATGTATTTGCACTGATAATGGTGGTGAGTATTGTAGACCATTTGATGAGTATTTCAAGTAGCAAGGCATTAGGCATGAAAAGACACCTCCTAAAATACCTCAGTTAAATGGTTTGGCAGAAAAGATGAACATTGATTGAAAGAGTTAGGTGTATGCTTACTGAAGCTAAGCTACCTAAAGTCTTTTAGGGTGAAGCGCTACTTACAATGGCTCATGTGATTAATCTGAGTCCTACAATTGCTTTAGATAATGATATTTTGGATCATATTTGGTCGGACAAAGATGTCTCGTATGGTCACTTGAGATTCTTTGGATGCAAAGCATTTGTTCATGTTCCAAAGGATGAGAGGTCCAAGTTGGATGTGAAGACGAGGCAGTGCATTTTTATTGGGTATGGTCAAGATGAGTTTGGTTACAGGCTTTATGATCTAGTTGAAAAGAAGCTTGTAAGAAGCCGTGATGTAGAGTTTATTGAAAATCAGACCATTGAGGACATTGAAAAGGCAAAGAAGAGTCAATCACAAGAGAGCAGTGACTTGACTTATGTAGATCCAGTTCAGCCTCCTCCTTTGTCAGAACTAGCAGAGAATCAAGATCAGGAGCATATGCAGCAAAATGAGCCTTTGGTTCCTGATGAACAGGAGATGGGAGATCTGATTGATGCTCCAGTTGATGATGATGCTGATAATCAACCTGAGCTACCTGGAGATCTACTAGGTTTCTATCCTAGGAGGTCTACTAGAGAGCGATGACCTTCAATGAGGTATCCTTCTAATGAGTATGTGACATTTACTGATGGATATGTGACCTTGACTGATGGGGGAGAACCTGAATGCTGTGCGGAAGCTATGGAAGGCGACGACAATAAGAAATGGTTTAATGCATTGCAAGATGAAATGAAATCCTTGCATGATAATTAAATATTTGAGCTTGTGAAGTTGCCAAAAGGGAAGAAAGCTTTGCAGAACAGGCGGGTTTATAGGTTGAAGCATGAAGAAAATTCTCAGTGTCCAAGGTACAAGGCTAGATTGGTGGTCAAGGGCAACAGGCAGAAAAAGGGAGTTGACTATAATGAAATCTTTTCACTGGTTGTGAGAAGATCTTCTATTAGGACTATTTTGAGTTTGGCTGCAAGTCTTGATTTAGAGATAGAGTAGATGGATGTGAAAACTGCTTTCCTTCATGGCGATCTTAAGGATGAAATTTACATGGAACAACCTGAAGTTTCATGGTAAAGGGCAAAGAGGATCATGTTTGCAAACTGAAGAAGAGCTTGTATGGCTTGAAGCAAGCTCCAAGACAATGGTACAAGAAGTTCGAGTCTGTTATGGCATAACAAGGCTACAAGAAGACTACTTCTGATCATTGTGTATTTGTTAAACATTTTTCTAGTAATGATTTTATTATCCTTTTGATATATGTTGATGACACGCTTATTGTTGGTCAGAATGCTTCTAAGATTGATATGTTGAAGAAGCAACTTGCAATGTCATTTGCAATGAAGGACCTTGGGCTGGCAAAGGAGATTCTTGGTATAAGAATCGAGTGTGATAGAAAGGGGAAGAAACTTTAGTTGTCACAGGAGAAATGCATAGAGACAATATTGCACAGGTTTCAAATGGATAAAGCAAAGGCCGTCAGTACTCCTTTTGCTACACACTTCAAATTGAGTTGCAAGTAAAGTCCATCAAGTGATGAAGAGATGAAAGACATGGAAAAAGTTCCATATGCATCAGCCATGGGTAGTTTAATGTATGCTATGGTGTGCACAAGACCGGATATAGCTCATGCTGTTGGTTGTGTTAGCCGTTTTGTTTCAAACCCAGGAAGAGAGCATTGGAATGCTGTAAAATGGATAATGAGATATCTTCGTGGTACTTCTAACATGAAGTTGTGTTATGGAAGTGATAAGCCTATTCTAGTTAGTTACACTGACTCAGACATGGCAGGAGATATTGACTCTAGAAGGTCCATTTCAGGCTTCTTGATCAACTTTGCAGGTGGAGCTGTGTCTTGGCAACCTAGATTGCAGAAATTTGTTGCTTTGTCTACTACCGAGGCCGAGTTTATTGCCATTATCGAAGCGTGCAAGGAGATGCTTTGGATGAAGAAATTCTTAAAGGAACACGGGTTTACTTAAGAGAGGTATGTGTTATTTTGTGATAGTCAAAGTGCTATACATCTTGGTAAAAACTCTACCTTTCATTCTCGATCCAAACATATTGATATGAGGTATCATTGGATACGTGATGTTTTGGATGCTGAGTTGTTGGAACTTGAAAATGTTCATACTGATGAGAATGGTTCTGATATGATGACCAAGGCATTACCAAGATGGAAGTTTGAAGTTTTTTGCTTAATCGGCGGATTGAAGGTTACCTCCACATAGTCATGAGGGGGAGATTTGTTGGGTTTTTGGGCTCCCTTCCTATGTGGAGAAAAATCCCAAATATTAGTATCCAATCCCATGAATAGTTGAAGTGGCTGAGGTGAGTTAGGGTTGAGAGAGAGAGGTCATTTTGAAAGGAAAACACCAAACACTAGAGAGAAAAGAAGAGAGAAAGTTATTTTTGCATATACATAAAGCTGTCTCTGTAAATTGGTCACTACAGATTTATTAACCGTTGGATCAAGCTCAAATTTGGACAGTATGTTCTAAACATCTGATTCTTTGATTTCACTGTTCGGATCTTCGATTCGATGTCTGTAACTGGAGATATTGGCCATGCACAGTAGCTCTATTTTTGTGGTATTTTCATCTTCTTGTTCTTGTTTTAAAAGCTTTGAAACTTGGGTTGTTTGGCTTGTTGTATGCACGTTTTGTGCAGTAATTTGTGACTTTCTTGTATTCTATTTTTCATCATAGTGAAGCTATTTCCTGGTCTTGGTGACTCGTGATTTTTACTTCTCTCATTGAGGAGGTTTTTCACGTTAAAAATCTTGGTGTGTTAGCTTGTGTTTCTAATTTCTGGTTTATGTGATTTTTCCGCTGCTATTGGGTATTATTGTGCTGGTGTTAATACTTGTTGTGAGTGGATATTGTTGCTCCTCTAATTCTTACAAGTAGAAAATTGTGTATTTTATTCCTATCAGTCTGCATGTGATTGCAGTAGCTGGCAGTGGTTGAGAATTCTTGCCACCTCTAAAGTTAAGGTCTGTTGGATGGTGCTCAATCAAGACATCAGAGATTACATTCACATAATTTTGAACATGCCCATCATCACCATTTATCAAATAAGGATATAGCAAAAGCATCTTACATTAACACAACTCAAAATAATCTATGCAAAGAAAAAATGCACACCACATTTAAGTAGATTATAAGACCACGTCACAAAATCATTGTACAAATTTGACATTTGAATATATGGACGTTGAAAATTTTAGACAAAAACTTGATCGAAAGTATCCACATAATTTAATTGGTAGGAGACCCGAGTGATCCTTTTTTTTTTAACAAAAGAAGCTCAACACAATAAAGTGGAGCAGTGTGGAACTAAGCGCACTAGAAACAAGACATAACACACATAACTAGTATAACCCGTTGTCATCTCCGGCATTGCCATCAACAACCAAACGGATTAACTCCACCCCATTCCTTATAACTCGAAAATGACATAATCTTTACACCTTCAACACTTGTTTCTGAGCTCTGAAAAACTCTGCTATTCCGCTCCAACCAAATGTTCCAAATAACTGCACAAAATCCTATTAGCCATTTCTTTTGCTCCGACTTTTCGCCTGGTACTCCAGTCCAACTCTTGAGGAACTCTTTAATGGACCCCGGTATGGCCCATGCTCTATCAGTAAACTTCAACCAAGCACACCATACCTGCCATGTAAACTCACAGGCAAAAAACAAGTGATGAACAAATTCTCTACCCTTTTTACACAATACACATATATTATCATTATGATTAATAATGCCCAGTCTACTCAGCCTCTCCTTTGTGTTGACACTGCCTACTAAAACAAACCATATAAATAGTTTAACTCTTGGAGGAACCAAGCCTCTCCAAATCGAGCTAGTGTAGCTGTAACTTGTGATATCTTCTGGAAGAGTCCCTTTCTGCAGCACCTGCACAAAAGAATTAGTAGAAAAAATACCTTTTTTTGCCAAATTTCTATACAATTGAGTCCTCTCTATCACTCATTAATCTTACAGCCCGTAATCGGTCATGAAGTTGATTGAGCAACTCTAACTCCCATTGGAATAGTTCTCTCCTCCACTGGAAGTTCCAGACCCACTTGATGACAAGTCATCTTAGCCTAGTTTCACTAGCCTTTTTCTTTTGTTTTCAATTGATTTTATGCACTTTCTTAAGCCATAAGCAAGCCAATAGGGTAGATTTCCATGTTTCCTTTGATTCAATCAACCATGGATGAATTCATGCACTTTCATGAGATTTTATGCTATAATTGTCATATATTATGAAAGAAACACAATCTCATGATTTGGGGCATAGCTTTGATTGTTTTGATTGATTGATGATAGGTGAAAAGAGTTTTGAAGAAGGTTGAAGAAAGAAGGAATGGCTAGGAGCAAGAGAGAACAAAAAGCTTGAGCCAAAGTTTGCCTCAAACTTTAGCTCAAACTTTTGGAAGAATTGAAAACACCCCAGAGGAAAAAAGCTTGAGCCAAAGTTTGCCTCAAACTTTAGCTCAAACTTTTGGGAAAAAAGCTTGAGCCAATGTTTGCCTCAAACTTTTTGGCAAACGTTGGCATCACAAAACCTACACCCTGGAGGAGAAAAGCTTGCGCCAACGTTTGCCTCAAACTTTTTGGCAAACGTTGGCGCCACACTTGCACACCCTAGAGGAGAAAAGCTTGCGCCAACGTTTGCCTCAAGCTTTTTGGCAAACGTTGGCGCCACACATATACACAAGGGGACCAACGTTTGAGCAAAAGTTTGACCTCAAACTTTAGCCCAAACGTTGGTAGCAGCAAGTGAAGCCATCTGGTATAAAAAGTTTGAGTAAAAGTTTGCCTCAAACTTTTACTCAAACTTTTATGATTCTTGACCCGGTTCACAATGGGTTTCTCTTCAACTCCAAGAGCAATCAACAGAGACTCTTATCAACCCAATTCCATCAAGAGCAAAGGCCCAATTCAAGGCTTGAAGACCATTTGAAGAAAGTGTATAAATAGCTTAGGATTTAAGTTTTAAAGGGAGCTTTTCCTTAGAGAATTTTCAGAACACTTACAGTGGAGAGCACCTTGACATTTTTGCATTGTTGTTTTTAGAATTCAAGAGAATTAGGGAGGAGAATTGATCTCTCTTCTTCCTTGTTCTTGTTTGAGCACTTTTTACTTTTCTTGTTTCGGATCTTGGGTGGAGAATTGAAGAACTTCTGTTTCAATCTCACCTTGAGATCTCGTTTAATTTTCTGCATAATTGAATTTCCATTTCTGTTAACTGCTTCGGCTTCTACTCTTCTGCAATTTACATTTCTTTATTTCCTTTGCAATTGTTCTTGCTAGATATAGGAAGGCAGTGAGATCTAGACTTGGCTATCTAGTCTCTTGAGTCCTGAGATCTATAACTTTCAATTTTAATTTCCTTGTTTCGTTGTCACACCAAGCTTATTCTCATTTTCATTTAAGATCCGGTTTAATTGAATCCATTTTTTACATTCCTGTTTGTTGAATTTTTCTTTTTCTTGTTTAATTTCTGCAAATCCATTTCCCAATTCCCTTTACAATTCAAGCCATTTACATTTCTTGCACTTTAAGATTCTGCAATTTACATTTCTTGCGTTCTAAGTTTCTACCATTTAATTTCTTGTTCTTTAAGATTCAGCACTTTATTTTCTGTTCTCTTTAATTTCATGCAATTTACCCATTCCCTTTACTTTCCATGCAATTTAAATTCTGTTAATCACAAATCACTCAACCAAATCTTGATTCGCTTGACTAAATCAACCACTAAACTGAAATTGCTCAATCCTTCAATCCCTGTGGGATCGACCTCACTCACGTGAGTTATTATTACTTGATACGACCCGGTGCACTTGCCGGTGAGTTTTGTGTGTTTGGAATTCATTTTCTGAAAATACACATCAAGTTTTTGGCGCCGTTGCCGGGGATTGAAATAGATTGACAATGATTAAGTAAAGTGGAGATCTAGATCAAGCACTTTTTCTTTTCTGTTTCTTTAATTTTTGACTGACACACTAACTGTTTGAAATTTTGCTTAAACTAAACTTCATTCTAGCAATAGATTGAAGTGTTACTGGTGGTGTTTCTTTTGTTTTGTTTGTATGTCAGGTACAGGGAGATCCATTCCTGTTTTATCTGAAACTGACCAGAGAACTCTTAGAAGGTTAAGAAGAGCTGAAAGAGGGAAAAATATTGTTGGAGAGGAAGAATCTGAGGAAGAATATCACGAGATGGAAGGAGATCCATCTAATCCAGGAGGAGGGGTTAACAATAACCCACAACAGAGGAGAGTACTGGCCTCTTATACCTTTGCAAATGCTAGACATTGTGGAAGCAGCATTCTCACCCCTAATGTCAATGTAAATAACTTTGAACTGAAGCCACAACTCATCACATTGGTCCAAAACAACTGCTCGTTTGGGGGAGGACCATTGGAGGATCCAAATCAACATCTATCTACCTTCTTAAGGATTTGTGACACTGTCAAATCCAATGGCGTGAATCCTGAAACTTACAAGCTTCTGCTGTTCCCGTTCTCATTAAGGGACAAGGCCGCACAATGGCTTGAAACTTTTCCCCAAGGAAGTATCACTAGTTGGGATGACTTGGTGACTAAATTTCTAGCCAAATTCTATCCACCCCAAAGAGTCATCAGGTTGAAAACCGAGGTGCAAACATTCACACAATTAGATGCCGAATCCTTGTATGAAGCATGGGAGAGGTACAAAGCCTTATCAGAAAGTGTCCTCCAGAGATGTTCAATGAATGGGACGTGCTGCAAAATTTTTATGAAGGCCTGACATTGAAATCTCAAGAGGCATTAGATCATTCTGCTGGAGGTTCACTACAACTGATAAAAACTGCTGAGGAAGCCCAGAATCTTGTGGACATGGTGGCTAACAATCAATATTTCTTTGCTCATCAAAGAAATCGCCAACCATCACAAAGGAGAGGAGTAATGGAGCTAGAAGGAGTAGATTCAATCTTAGCTCAAAACAAAATGATGCAGCAACAAATTCAACAACAGTTTGAACAAATGGCCAAAAGGATTGATAGCCTTCAAGTAGCAGCTGTGAACACAAGCCAACCATCAACTGTATGGGTGCAGAATGAAGAAAGCCAAGAAGAGCAACAACAGGAGCAAGTGCAGTACATGCATAACCAAAACTCTGGACAGAATGAAGTGTATGGTGACACATACAACCCATCTTGGAAGAACCACCCAAACCTCAGATGGGGAGCCAATCACAACCAAAACCAACAACCATGGCAGAGGAACTCAAACCAAAACACTTCAAGAAACAACCAAAACCACAACCAGCAGCAAATTAACCAAAACCCTTACAGAAAACCTCAAAACAACTACCCCAACCCCAACCATTACCAATCCAATAATCAACCCACCAACCAAAATGCCCACCATCCACCATCCACATCTCACAACCCACCACAAGCATCACCTGAATCTCAAAGACTCACTAACTTGGAAACTTTGATAGACAAAATATGGAAACACCAGGAAATGACAACCAAGAACCATGAAGCCTCCATGAAGAGCCTAGAGAGGCAGATTGGGCAAATCTCCAAGTAGATTTCTGTTGAGAGACCTTCAAGCTCACTGCCGAGTGACACAATCCCAAATCCTAAGGAAGAATGCAAGGTGATACAATTAAGGAGTGGGAGAACATTGATGAGCAACAATGACACTACAAAGAAGCAAGTAGAGAGCAGCAAAAGACCAATAGAAGATGAAAAACAAACAAAGGCAGATGAAGCCAAGGATCAAGTTGTGATGCCAAACAAGAGCACTGAGAAACTCAAAGAGAAGAACAACCAACCACACGGTTCAAAAGAAGTGATTCAGGGACAGCAGCAAGTAGGAAAGAGCATCACACCTCCACTGCCATAAGTTCCTTGAGACTTTCAAAAAGCTGGAGATCAATATTCCCTTGGCTGAAGCACTTGAGCAAATGCCTCTGTATGCCAAGTTTTTGAAGGAGCTTATCAACAAGAAAATAAGTTGGGACGAGAAAGAGACCATACTGCTTACTGAGGAATGCAGGGCTTTGATTCAAAAAGGGCTTCCTCCTAAGCTTGAAGACCCTGGGAGCTTTTTGCTGCCTTGCACCGTTGGGGAATTAACCATCACTAAGGCAATGTGCGATCTAGGAGCAAGTATTAACTTAATTCCCTCCTCTTTGGTGAAAAAGCTGCGTATAGAGGAAGTTAAACCGGTACAGATGTCTCTAGAGCTGGTAGATAAGTCAATGTTATACTCCAGGGGTGTAATTGAAAATCTTCTAGTCAAGGTGGACAAATTCATATACCCTGCAGATTTTGTGGTTCTAGATTCAGATGAGGATGAAAGTGACTCCATCATACTTGGGAGACCGTTCTTGGCCACTGCCAGGGCTATCATAGACGTAGAGCAAGGAGAATTAACTCTCAGAATGCATGATAAGAGTGTCACTCTGAAAGTATTACCAGAAGCACAGTTCAGTGATGAGAAGAAAGACTATATGGAACTCGACAAGGAAGAATCACAGTTAAAGGAAGAAAGCAACAAGGCAATTCACAGCAACATCCCAAGGCAAAAGATTGTGCAGAAGAATGAAGAAGTTCAAGAGGATATTGGAATATTAGCCACTAAGAAGAGAGATCTCCAAAGTAAACCTACGGCCAGAGAAGAAAGATCAACAAAAGAAAGGAAGAAACACAGAAACAAAACAAAAAGAGGTTGGAAGAACAGAAAGATTCCAACAGAAGGGCTTTCCAAAGGTGATAAAGTGCAATTGATTTATCAACAACTAGGAGCAAGCCAACAGACTGATGATTACTACACTGTCAGCAATATACTCTCATTAGAGCATGCTGAAATTGAACACCAAGGAACAAAGAGGAGGATCGCAGTCAGGGGAGACAAGTTGAGGCACTACAGTCATCAACCACCATAAAAAAAAGCCCCAGTGTCAAGCTAGTGACAATAAAAGAGCGCTCCATGGGAGGCAACCCATGATTTAAGATTTATGTCATTTTAAATTCAATAAGCTATGATCACCTGAGCATGAATTTTTTTTTTCATGAACGTACTTAATGAATGCATGCAATTTTTTTTAAACATATGCTAAGACTTCTAAAGTTTGGTGTGCCTTCAAGCACACCAAACCAGTGTTACAAACATTTTCATACTATATGCTTAGTTATCCTGATGAAGCATATGACCAAAGACTAAGTTTGGTATTTTTCTTCTCATGAAAATTAAAAATCATGCACCAATGATCATACGTTGTCACTTTCTGAGACTTTTCAATTGAAAAGAAATCATATTCTGTGATAAAGGCATCAATTGTGATTAACTACTGGCATCTCACATTTACCCCTTAACAAGAGACAAGTTTGGTGTTCATCAAACCTTGATGCACTGATTAAGGGACACAATTGATCCTTCATGAAAAAAAAAAAGAAAAAAAAAGAAAAAGAAAAATATGATGAAAACATTTCTTATAAACATTTAACCAAGAGTGACATTGGGATTTCAAGAACACTAGTTGGAGGAAGAAACATTTTTAAACTATATGACCAAACATTAAGTTTGGTGTCCTCCAAGAAAAGTCACGGTTAGAATGGATATAAGGAATGAGAGTTCATATAGTTGTGAATAAAGGAAGCATTCTTGCCACGGATCGATAATGTTGATCTTTGATGTCTTGTTGTGATGACTAGGTGGTCAAAGAACACTCAATGAAAGAGACAAGACAAAGGGAGAGCATAGCATGAGGACAAAATCCCATCACATGTCTCAAAAAGTGAATCTGCCACTCCTTGGAATGATCACGTTAAAGACCATTGAAAAAGCAAGTTTTGTCTTCATTCACCCTCACATGCACACCTTTGATTCACATAGTATCCAATTGCATCCCAGCCTTCCATTGTTCATTTAAGTAACACACCACCTTCAAGCCATGCACATAACCGAAGAGTTGCACACCCCATACACTCCAACCATTCAAACTCTATTCCCATCATCATTCTTCATCATATAAGCTCAGCCTCAATTACTTTTCTTGTCAAAATCTCCAACTTTCTTCACACTCCCTTTAACCCTAAGGAGATCAACCAACCAAGTGATCATGGCCTCTTCCTCAAGAACCAAACGAAGAAAAGGAAAAGATCCCATGGTGGAGGAGAGTACACCTGAATATGACCGATGGAGATTTAGATCTTGGTACCATCAATTACAACTTCAATGGATGAATGAAAAGAAGATATTTCCAGAGGTTCCACTCTTGCTACCAGATGAAGGGTGCCAAGAAATGAAGGACAAGATTAGAAAGAGGAAATGGGAAGAACTCGTCTCACCTATCACTCGGGTCAATGCAAATATCATAAGAGAGTTTTATGCCAATATCCCAAGACTTAACACAGGTGAAGCCCCAACGTACAAGAGCTATGTACGGGGGATGGAAGTAGACTTTAGTTCAGATGCCATCAAGAAAGTCTTGGGACTAAAATCAGTCCGCTTTGGTGAACCGGGATACCACCAAAGGGTAAATGGAGATCCGGATTATGATAGAATTTCAAGAGATATTTGCATGGTGAACTCATAATGGGAAGGAGATACCAAAAACAAATACAAGTATCTGAGGAGAGGAAACCTTACCCCAGAAGCAAAGGGATGGTATGAGCTATTGAAAAGATCAATTCTGGGCACGGTAAACACCTCAGAAGTCAACAGGAAAAGAGCTGTTATGTTGCATTGCATCATGGTGGGAGGAGAGGTGAAGGTGCATGAAATCCTTGCAAAGGATATTCAAAAACTGGCAGAGAAGAACTCGGCTGGGTCTTGGTTATACTACCCAAGCACCATTTTGAGGTTGTGCGCAAGAGCTAAAGTGCCACTGGAGGAAGATAACCCAACATGGTTGAACCCGGGCATGCCTATAACCATTGAAAGAATGATGATGGTTACTGAAGGGCAGCAGAGCCGAAGACCACACGGAAGAAGGCAAAGAGAAGAACCAATGGAGGAAGAAGAGTTACAAGAGGGGGAAGAGCCACAAGAGGAAGAGGAACAGCAACATATTCCACCACATAACACTCTGGATATGACTCAGATGCAAGAAGCAATTGGAAGATTATCACAACAGTACATGAGAATTCAAGAGAGGCAAGAGGAATACCATTCACTGTACATGAAAAACCAACAAGAGCAAGAGGAACGGCAGTTAAGAATGATGAACAGACAAAGTGAGTTTGAGTCAAAATTCTTCGTGATGCAAGAGGAGCATGCCTTTCAATCTCACGAATCATTTGGAAAGTTGGCACAAATGCAAGCCGAAAATTTGAGGGCTCTCAAAGAGTTCACAACCCTCCAAGATGCAAGATATAAAGTCCAAGCCGACTACAACATAAATAGTCAAATCAAACTGAACTATATTGGAGAGCATCTGCACAACATGGATCCAGCATTTCCAACTTTCGATGAATTCTTCAAAGGGAGGAGTGAGATAGAAGTAAGCAATGCTATGAAACTTGAAGATAGAGTAGAGGAGACGATGAATAGAGCTGGGTTTTGGCGGGGTCAACAAACAACAGACATGGACACAGAGAACACCAACAA
Organism: Arachis ipaensis; assembly: GCF_059453495.1. NCBI lineage: Eukaryota > Viridiplantae > Streptophyta > Magnoliopsida > Fabales > Fabaceae > Arachis > Arachis ipaensis. The sequence continues at coordinate 75,177,556 of NC_142438.1, forward strand.
CCAAGTATATGAAAGAAGAAAGAAAAAGCATGACAAATGAAAGGTGGACTTGCTCCTTGTTCATCACTACAAAAAAAAAAAAAAGAAAGAGCATGCATCTTATCTGTTTAAAATAGTCTTTGCATTATGTTTGTTTCCCTTAAAATAAGTAAGCTAGTCTAAGTGTGTGCTTGTGTGTTTACTTTCACTTAACAAAAAGCATGCTTTGTTCCCTGCATCTTTAATTCAATAAAAGAAATGTTTGAATGTGAAGTGAGATAGTTCTCTGTTAGATAGAAGTACAATAAAAGTAAGTGGTGGTATGTATGTGTGATTGTATGATAGCTTACTTTTAGTGAATAAGAGAACTAGGATGTCTCCTTCTAAGTAGAAAGTGGCCTACTGTCTATTAATCTCAATCAAATAAAAGTCCTTGGTTAAAAAGAAAAACAAACAGAGAAAAGAAAAAGCCAAAAATTGGCAATAGAATAAAAGAAAAAAAGAAGAAAAGCTAGACACCAATAGCTTGAACCTTAGAATATATGCCTGTGGTGTCTTTGTACTAGAATCTGCTTGGATTATTAAGTTCTTTGGAGTACATCAACACTCGGTGACTTGGGTTAACTAACCCGGGATCATCAGCTGAAAGTCCACTATCAAGAGCAACCTAACTACAAGGCATTTAGTAACCCAAAGAGGTGCTGGGCATCAATGTTTTAAGAAGGAATGTGAGACAAGTGTCTATAGTGAATAATGTGTCAAGTATAAAGAAAGAAAAGAACTTGTTACACATGACACTGAACTAAAGCTTATAGAGAAAAACAATAGTCAAGGACAAAGGAATAATGAGAGGTCATAGCAGTGTGTTGCTTGATGCTTGAATGAGACTTTCTAGGCCTAAAAGTCAATAAGAAGTGAGTGTTTACTTATCCACATAAAACCCCATGAACTACCAATAATACTCTGCTAGCATGAACATCCTCTTCCATTTCATTCTTTCTTCTCAATAATTCTTTTCTTGCTTGGGGACAAGCAAGCTTTAAGTTTGGTGTTGTGATGACAAGTCATCTTAGCCTAGTTTCACTAGCCTTTTTCTTTTGTTTTCAATTGATTTTATGCACTTTCTTAAGCCATAAGCAAGCCAATTGGGTAGATTTCCATGTTTCCTTTGATTCAATCAACCATGGATGAATTCATGCACTTTCATGAGATTTTATGCTATAATTGTCATATATTATGAATGAAACACAATCTCATGATTTGGGGCATAGCTTTGATTGTTTTGATTGATTGATGATAGGTGAAAAGAGTTTTGAAGAAGGTTGAAGAAAGAAGGAATGGCTAGGAGCAAGAGAGAACAAAAAGCTTGAGCCAAAGTTTGCCTCAAACTTTAGCTCAAACTTTTGGAAGAATTGAAAACACCCCAGAGGAAAAAAGCTTGAGCCAAAGTTTGCCTCAAACTTTAGCTCAAACTTTTGGGAAAAAAGCTTGAGCCAACGTTTGCCTCAAACTTTTTGGCAAACATTGGCATCACAAAACCTACACCCTGGAGGAGAAAAGCTTGCGCCAACGTTTGCCTCAAACTTTTTGGCAAACGTTGGCGCCACACTTGCACACCCTGGAGGAGAAAAGCTTGCGCCAACGTTTGCCTCAAGCTTTTTGGCAAACGTTGGCGCCACACATATACACAAGGGGACCAACGTTTGAGCAAAAGTTTGACCTCAAACTTTAGCCCAAACGTTGGTAGCAGCAAGTGAAGCCATCTGCTATAAAAAGTTTGAGTAAAAGTTTGCCTCAAACTTTTACTCAAACTTTTATGATTCTTGACCCGGTTCACAGTGGGTTTCTCTCCAACTCCAAGAGCAATCAACAGAAACTCTTATCAACCCAATTCCATCAAGAGCAAAGGCCCAATTCAAGGCTTGAAGACCATTTGAAGAAAGTGTATAAATATCTTAGGATTTAAGTTTTAAAGGGAGCTTTTCCTTAGAGAATTTTCAGAACACTTACAGTGGAGAGCACCTTGACATTTTTGCATTGTTGTTTTTAGAATTCAAGAGAATTAGGGAGGAGAATTGATCTCTCTTCTTCCTTGTTCTTGTTTGAGCACTTTTTACTTTTCTTGTTTCGGATCTTGGGTGGAGAATTGAAGAACTTCTGTTTCAATCTCACCTTGAGATCTCGTTTAATTTTCTGCATAATTGAATTTCCATTTCTGTTAACTGCTTCGGCTTCTACTCTTCTGCAATTTACATTTCTTTATTTCCTTTGCAATTGTTCTTGTTGGATCTAGGAAGGCAGTGAGATCTAGACTTGGCTATCTAGTCTCTTGAGTCCTGAGATCTATAGCTTTGAATTTCAATTTCCTTGTTTCGTTGTCACACCAAGCTTATTCTCATTTTCATTTAAGATCCGATTTAATTGAATCCATTTTTTACATTCCTGTTTGTTGAATTTTTCTTTTCCTTGTTTAATTTCTGCAAATCCAATTCCCAATTCCCTTTACAATTCAAGCCATTTACATTTCTTGCACTTTAAGATTATGCAATTTACATTTCTTGCGTTCTAAGTTTCTGCCATTTAATTTCTTGTTCTTTAAGATTCAGCACTTTATTTTCTGTTCTCTTTAATTTCATGCAATTTACCCATTCCCTTTACTTTCCATGCAATTTAAATTCTGTTAATCACAAATCACTCAACCAAATCTTGATTCGCTTGACTAAATCAACCACTAAACTGAAATTGCTCAATCCTTCAATCCCTGTGGGATCGACCTCACTCACGTGAGTTATTATTACTTGATACGACCCGGTGCACTTGCCGGTGAGTTTTGTGTGTTTGGAATTCATTTTCCGAAAATACACATCACCACTCAAACCCATCCCAAAACCCACAGTCCCCTATGACGAATCCTTGTTGATTTGAAACAGAGAAGAGTCTTGGAAAACTATCTTTCAAAGAGCCACCTTGTAGCCAGGCATCCTCCCAAAAATGAGTGCTCCTGCCGTTTCCCACCTTCATGGACAAACCACTGATCATCATATCTCTTACCTGTGGTTCCTTAATATTAAGCTGACAAATATCTTTCCAAGGACCCCCTCTTGATGGCAAAGTTTGGTTTGACAACATTACAGTTGGGTCTAACTGATTACAAGAGCATACAACCTTCTTCCACAGCGGGCAGTCCTCCTTTGAGAAGCGCCACCACCACTTAAACAGAAGCGACGCATTTATAATTAAAGCATCTCCCACCCCCAAGCCACCTAGCCTTTTCGGAGCTTGAACTACCTCCCATTTCACCAGTGGTATACCATTACTCCCATCTGCTTTACTCCACAAGAACCTTCTCTGGAGTCCAATTATCTTTTCTGCAACCGCTTTTGGCATCTTATACAAGCTCAAGTAGTAGACCGGCAGACTATTGAGAACGGATTTTATTAGGACCAACTTACCCGCTTTGTTGAGAGATCTAGCTTTCCATAGGCTCAGCTTGTCTTCCACCTTGTCTATGATTGGTTTCCAGGTCTTCACCAGCCGAGGATTAGCGCCAAGAGAAATTCCTAAGTATCTGACAGGTAATACCGCCTCAGCACATCCCAACAAACCACACATATTCGTCACCCACTCCTTCTCACAGTTGACTGGAATTAGGCTCAACTTATCAAAATTGATACTCAGACCAGACATTAGCTCAAAATAACGCAGGAGTCTCTTATAATTCACTAGCGTCTCCGTTTCCTGCAGACAAAATAAGATTGTGTCATCTGCAAATTGGAGATGCGACAATTCTATATTGTCCCTTCCTACCAGCAGTGGAGAAATCCGTTCATTCCTTACCGCCTCCCCCACCATCCTGTGCAGAACGTGAACAACAAGAACAAATAGAAAAGGAGAAAGAGGGTTTCCTTATTTGAGTCCTTTCTCCGTCTTGAACAGCTTGGATGGCGACCCATTGATCAGCACTGACATAGACGCTGTAGTCACACATTCCTTCACCCAAGTCCTCCATCGAAAACCAAAACCCATCTTCTACAGCACTAGATCCACAAAGCTCCACCTCACTCGGTCGTATGCTTTCTGAAAGTCTAGTTTAACAATTGCCGCCTGCTTCTTTCTCAGCTTCAACTATTGGACTGTCTCATGAGCAATAAGAGCACCATCATGTATTTTGCAGCCCTTCACAAACGCAGACTGAGTCTCCCCTACTAGGTGTGGCATCACTAATGCATTCTTCTTACCAGCACTTTGGATATTACCTTATAAACGCAGCCAACCATACTAATCGGTCTAAGGTCTTTAATTTCCTTAGACCCCACAAATTTTGGAGCTAGTGCCACCCAAGTAACATTAGCATCTATTGGTAGCTTTGCATTCTGGAAAAAACCCAACACAGCTGCAGTAAACTCCTGACTAAGCTCACCCCAACATTTCTTTATGAAGTTCATATTATAACCATCACTACCTGGAGCTTTACTAGACTCACAATCCCAGACTGCCTCTTGAACTTCCTCAGATGATGGCATTTCCTCTAGCACTGCTGCCTCTTCGTGATCAATCTGCTTAACCAGCCCATCACGAATCCCAATCACAGGAGCATACTCTTGCCTATACAGTTCTTTATACAAACTCGTGATTGCAGTCTTTGTTCGGGCCTGATTCTGCACCACTCTTCCATTAATCACTAGAGACTCAATCCTATTGTTCCTCCTTTTCGCCGATGCTAGGTTATGGAAGTACCTAGTGTTCTTATCCATATCTCTAGCATGTTGGGATCGGGACATTTGCTTCCAATGAATTTCTTTTCTGACATACCACTTCGCACAGCACGTCACCAGAGCCTTTCGTCTAGCTTCCATTGTTCCGTCATAACTACCAGTACTAACCATATCATCAATCTTCTTAATCTCATCCTCAAATTTCTTGATTCTGCTGTCCATGTCCCCAAAATTATCCTTATGCCAACTCCTTAGCGGAACTGTCAAAGCCTTCAACTTGTTTGTGAACATATCATCTCCCAAGTTCTTCCACTCATCCTTTACCAGCTTCAGAAATCCTTCATGTGTAAACCAGGAGTCCAAAGTACGAAAAGGTCTCGGACCCGCCCAGAGCCTAGAATCTTCTAATATCAATGGACAATGATCAGATAGGCCTCTAGGGCCTCCTTTCAAGTGAGTATCTGGGAACTCCTCAAGCCACTCCAAAATGACCAAGATCCTGTCAATGCGGCTACAAGAATGACCTCGAAACCATGTAAATTTCCGATCGGTTAACGGTAAATCAACTAGCTGTAAATCTTGCACCCATTCCTTAAAATCCTCCGCAGATGCCGGTAGACTAACAGCTCCTTTCCTTTCCTCCAACCGTATTATCTCGTTAAAGTCTCCCATGAAACAAAACGGAACCTGAGTTAAACCCACAATGTAGCTTAATTCCTCCTACATCACCAACTTCTCACTCCGAACATGTGCACCATACACCAAGCAGAAATCACATTTAAAATTATTTTTTGTCAATAAGCCTTCAACGCACAACCAACCATCCCCTTTATAACAGTTCGATTGTTTAAACAATAAATTATCCCACATTAACAATAAATCGCCAGAGGCACCAACGGATTCCACAAATTCCCAATCCACCGTATCACAACCCCACAAGCGTGCTACATCAAACTTAGTAACCATCTCTCTCTTAGTTTCAATCAAACCTAACATATTTAATCTGTACTTTTTCTTCAACTCTTTCACCATACTCAACTTTTCATACCCTCCTAGGCCTCTAATATTCCAACAACTATAAATCATTTTAAAAAATTTCTACACACCTTGTTATGTTGTTTGGGCCTGCTCCTCCTAGCTTTCTCCTTTTGTTTTGCCATCTTCCTTTTTGCTGCCAAAGCTTCATTTTGACTTTGTAGAATCGCCATAATATCTTCTTCATCGTCATAAAAAACCGCACCTGACTCTACTGCTAACTTCCATGTTTCCTTATTATCCACTAACTGTCTTTCGTGCGTATCCGTCAGGTCAGCATCTGGTTTTGCGCTTTCAATTTCTGTCTCGAATCCAGAACCCTCTGTAACCCGTTCATTCTCGTTGTCCTGACCTGCCCCTTCTTCTTTACCTTCTATCTCTGCCAAGGCGTTCACCTTTTCCTGACCCAGTATGTGTTGATCACCACAATTAACACGGCCGCTTGCTTCACCGCCGGACCCCTCCCCTTCCGGTTCATCATCCAAAACTCCCATCATGTCACGTGCCACCGTGCTTGCTACTGGACCGTTGCAAAGAACCGGAGGTTGGCTTCGTTCCTCCACTCTCTCGCCCGCTCGACATTCCGCACCCCTCCTTGACGCACAGAGATCTGAGTCACCTGCACTAAGCATAGCCAGGTTCTCCAATGAATCAGCCGCACAAAGATTCAGCTGCATTGCTTTGCTCGCACCTGCACAAGGATCAGCCACATCGCGTTGATCGCAGATTGCGACCCTCGAATGAATCTGCTGTTGCTTCCCCGGCCCAGATCTGTTGGATCATGTCCGACCCGGCCCATGTCGCGCTGATCCGCAGCAGCAAGGCGCTTTGCCTGAGACGCTAGCTCGCATGTGACCCTACAGAGTGCATTGCTCATGCGTGTGGATCCCACCTTGTAGCTCATCAAGCCCACTTTCTTCCACAGGCCCTTTAGTTATATGGCCCAATAGTTGTTGCGTTTTGTTGCATATTTCATGGGCCTCCCTCCTTTGTAATTTCCCATACGTCTCATCCCTACCGTTCCCTTGTATCTTCAATTGTTTGCCTCCACTTCCTTTGTCAAAGCACACCTCTGACACAGTCCTCTCTGATTCACATTCTAAACAAACATCAAATCCCCCAAAATAAGCCTTCTCATTAATTTCATTAATTTTGCATGGATCGGTTATCCTTTGCCTCTGCAATACCATTAAATTATCTTGATTGCATTCATTCAAAAAAATGTCTGTAATGACCGTTGTACCCTTATTTTCACCATCGTCATTGACTCGTGTCCTAATTAGGTCAGCCGTCGGATCCGAAACCACCGCCGTCGATCCCATTCAGCCGGAATGTGAGCTAACATTTTCACATATCGACTTTGCGCTTGCATCTTCCTGAAAGCATTCGTCTCCATATATTTCCCGTCCTATTTCCTTTACAAATACATCAAATCCACTGGTGCCAACCGTGATATGAATCCATTCCTTAATCACATCAAAGACACATGTATCGATTAACACTCGACCAGCACTGAAAGATAAAGCAGACTTCGTCACATCATCACACTTCACTACTTCTTCCCAGAAGCCGCCGATTGTATTGAATGTCTCAACTGACCAAACATGTAAAGGCACTCCATGACATTCTAACCAAACTCTTCTAGTCTCACTACGTTCATATTCCTCCCATCTCCAGACATTGTAAAAGAATTGTAAGAAACTATTCATTTTGAAGGTAAACGCTTCCTCCGCATTCTTCACAGAATCGAACACTAGTAGGGCTTTGTAAGCTCCAAGCTCTCTGACTTCAACAACCTGAGGAAAATTCTTAACAATGGCTCTCCGTAGCAATTTGAAGTCAATGGATTTTGTCGTTCCGCCTACTAAGCTTCTCAACAGCCAATCAAAATTCTCTTTTGCTACTGGCACTTCAACCTTTTTTGTCCAACCATTTCCCTGGGTGTCCTTAACAGGTGTTACCTTCTTAGTTTCTTCCACTCTTGTAGAACTTTCACCCTTCTGAAGTTGCCTACTCTCCACTTCAGTTCTTGCAAGGTCTCCCTTACGTACCCCGATGTTCTCCTCTCCCGTAGCCCTTCTGTACTTGGCCTCACCTACATAAATAATCTTCCCCCTGATTCTTATATAATTCATTTCAGTTATGGCCTTCATCGCTCCTCCTTTTGTCGTATATCATATAAACGCAAACATGTACACAATTCGATTTTTCCGCTTCCGAGCCAAATAGATGTCATTGATTCGTCCTGTCCAATGAAAAAGGTGAAATAATTCCTTCTTTGAAATATCATTCGGCAGATTGTTAACAAAAACAGAAAAAGACACGTTTTCCAAACGTTGATGCTCTTCTCGATTCCAAATCCTAGGATCTCTTTTCTGTAAATTTCTAGTTCTACCCCACTCAGTGTTTCCCCTCCATTTATTCCTTGGTGCTGAAAATGTTGGAATTAATTCCAAAATTTTAAGAACCACAATGGTAGAGCGGTAACAAGGAAGCAGTATAACCGAGTGATCCTCTATACATATTATTGCAAGCAAAACAGCTCAAAAAAATCTATGGTGGTAATAATGATGGTAATAATGATTGTATGTCTAGCTCAAAAATTGATGAATTTTCCTTTTCGTTTTGGTTTGGATAACGATAAAATTAGGTGGGGGTGGGGGGGAGGGGGTCTGGTGGTAGTGGTAGTGGTAGTGGTGTTAAAGGTTAGGAATTGGAGATGGGATAAGTTAAGTTAAAATGGATAATTTAAAAATTTTCACTAATTTTTTATGATTTAAATAATTTTGTTAACAAAAATTTATTTTTTATAAATACAAAAATCAATTTATTTTTATGTAGATAAATTTATCAACGTTTTTAACATTTGTGATCAGAAATAATAGTTTACTTTAAAAAAATTTTTCGGGCACATATCATAATACTAAATACCCGATAATATGCTTTTTCAACAAATTTAAAGAGAAATTAATATAATTTGTCCAAAAATAAGTACAAAGAAAAATAATTGAAAAACCAAGTAAAATAAAGAATTTAAAAGTACAAGGTGGTTGTCGCACGAAAAGTCCAGCGTACTCACACAAAATGACACACAAAGGCATGGAGGAAAAGATCCAAAAACCGAATAAAACCAAATACTACTAATAACGTTCATATCTCTCATTCTACACACATTTTTCTTTCTTAATTATTATTCTTATTATTATTTCTCTCTGCTAAATAAATAAAACGTTCATATTCACAGAACCCAAGAAGGTTTTTGCACTTTTCAGGCTTTTTCCTTCAACTGCTAACTCCAGCTATTAATATTCCAACACACTCTTTCTCTTCAAAACTTGGAACAAGAAAACGCAGTGTGTTATTCACTTTCTTATTATTTTATCAAACATATAACCTCAAAAACAAAGCACAAAACACACACTGCTTTGTTTGGGGTTCTTGATTTTTGATTCCTTCATTCATTGTGGGGTAAATTCTTGAACTACTTCAGAATGAAGAGGGTTTGTTCATAACTGAGGAGCTGAATCTGGGGTTTCCAGTTTGTGATCTTTGTTGAGCTAGAACTGAGATGGGGAGCTTTGATTTGAAGCATTTAATGCTATTGTTTTGGTTTGTGTTGGTTGTGCCTCATTGTTTGTGTGAAGAAGATGATTCTGATGATTCAAGTAGTGCTGTTTACATTGTTTCTCTAAGAAATTCTCCTGCTTCTCATTACTATGGTGAGTTGAGAGAAATGAGTAGTAATGGCTTCCAAGTAAAAAGTGGTGGTGGTGGTGGTGGTGCTTCTTCTGGAAGAATTCAGTTTCACAAACCAAGGTACCTTTCATTTTCTCTAATTTTAATTAAAGATGAAAAAAGTTTTTTTCTTTTTTTGGTGTGTCTCAAATCATTGACCCTTCTTGTGGAAGCTTTGTAATTTTTTGCTATGATCTACAAATAATGGAAAATAGATTCCAATGTATCATTATATTTAATTGATTGTATTCTCAATTGTCGTTACTTTGCATCATTCTTCTTATATGTTGCATTAATTTGATACATGCGGTCTTTCAATTTTTCTTGTTTTCCTTTTTTGTATTTTCCAAGATATGGCAATGCTACAAAGACAAATAAGAGATATGGCTCTTACGTTGCTCAAGTTCATGATTCTTTGTTGAAGAAAGTGTTAAAAGGAGAGAAATATCTAAAGGTCTATAGCTACCACTATCTGATAGATGGATTTGCTGTGCTGGTTACTCAACAACAGGTATGATATTGGTTTTCACTTTTCAGCATCATGATTGTAAAGAAATTTGAGTCTCTCTTCAGTTACATATGTTTTACTTCATGATTACTTGAATACTTGTTTATTGTTTGTTTCTATCTAGGGTTTGATTCGGTTCCTTAACTTCTGTAATTGCATAAATTGTAAAGGCAGAGAAATTGGCTCGGAGTAGTGAAGTGTCGAATGTGGTTTTGGACTTTTCTGTAAGAACTGCAACTACTCATACGCCACAGTTTTTGGGTCTGCCGCAAGGAGCATGGTCTCAAGAAGGTGGGTTTGAAGGAGCCGGAGAAGGAGTGGTTATTGGTTTTGTTGATACCGGCATAGATCCAACACACCCGAGTTTCGCTGATAACAAATCTGAACATGCTTATCCTGTTCCTGCTCATTTTAATGGCATCTGTGAGGTCACACGAGATTTTCCATCCGGATCTTGCAATAGGAAGCTTGTTGGAGCCCGGCATTTCGCTGCGTCTGCTATAACCAGAGGAATATTTAATTCAACACAGGACTATGCTTCTCCATTCGACGGAGATGGCCATGGCACGTGAGTTTTTTGGATTTTACAAATGAGTGTTATGTTTCATTGTTGTTTACCATGATTAGCTACTCATCCATCCACTTATTAATGGGATGCTTTATAGAGTTTTGTTTACCTTGGTTATGTCTTTGAAAATTTCTGTCTTTTACTTGACTTTTTGATGAATCTTATCTCAATTCTAATTATCTGAATTTTGTACTCATTTAAACCATCACTTCAAATAGATGGCCCCGTCCACGGGCCACAGTTGCGAATTTCACTTCTCTTTTCTTTAAATTATGATTCTGATGCATGTCTAATACACAGGCATACAGCAGCTGTTGCAGCAGGGAACCATGGGATTCCGGTGATTGTTGCTGGGCATCACTTTGGGAATGCTAGCGGGATGGCTCCTCGTTCACAGTAAATAATCTGCACACATATCTATGTTTCTTTGCCTTTCTTCGGTTGGTGTTATTATAGTTACTTTTACACTGGTAGTATTGCATCTACTGTTACGTGTTGGAATCACGGAGTTGTGTTATCATTCTGCTTCATCGCATCTTTAAACCGGCACTGTGATAATTATTTTGAGCTGTAGTAGTTCGCTATAGTCTGCTTGAAGTTACAAATGGTCAAACATCCGATGATGTTTAACCAAAGAAAGTATATGCTTTCTTTTATGAACCTTGTTTTCCCATTGCCTCAAATGGCATGAAAGACCACTGACCACCAGACGAGCTAGTAAACTTTTGTATAATGCGAAATGAGTTTTTGTTGGCATATATTGTGTCAAGTCTGCAATAGGTTAAATATAGAACTCAACATGGGGGGATAGCGGTTCTCATATTATTTGATAGATTTTACAGCTTTTTCTAGAGAGAGAAAAGAGAGTAACACAGTGCAGTGCCACTGTGTCGGATATCAGTCTTTACAATGATGTATGGACATTGGAACTGTGTAGAATTGAAGAAAGTCATGATTGTTGATTAGGAAAGAAACTTATAGCTTCCATAATAAGAGAGAAGATATACAAAAGGGGGATCCAGTTAATGCTTGGATAATGGAAACCGTATAGAGAATATTAAGAGAAAGCTGTCTTCTTTTGCTGGCATTGAGATGCTAAACTGTGCCTGAAACTGTGTACTTGACTGGATTAAATTTGTGACTATTGACGTATCTGTGTTTAAAATATAGGACCATATATTTATTACTTGTCAAGAATTGTGATTCTTTGTATTAAGCTGGGGGTATTCGAATTTAAAGCTTGCTTAGAGTCATTAGTATGCTGAATAACTAGCATAAGGATCCTCCGTGATCTTGAAGAATTTGAGCCTTTTAATAGGATTGTCCATGCGATTTTCAGAATGGAAAAGAAGTCATTTATCTTGTAAAAGTGCCTATTTACCACCTAAAAACTGAGTTAAAAATGCTCAATTATAGGGCTGAGTTTCCAAACTGAATTGATATCTGTCTAAGGATGTGGATTCCTCCCATTTCTTCCAGTTTATTGATTGTGGCTTGCAGAATGTGTTACCTCCATAATGTTTATCCTTGTGTACCTTTTTCATTATTTTGATGCTAAACTGGTCAAGTCCTTTTCAACGTTATTTTTTTTGAGAGGTGATAGAAAAACTATGGAAGCAGTACATCTATTCCAGTTTGGATTTCTAGTTATTTTATGTTAGCTTCATTAGCTTCTTATTTTATTATGAAATGCTTATGAAAATGTGTTGCCTTTCATCAATCTCCCACAGCATTGCTGTTTACAAGGCATTGTACAAGAGCTTTGGAGGATTCGCTGCAGATGTTGTGGCAGCTATAGACCAGGTACGTCAATATATTGTTTTGCATAGAATATGTTACACTGGTATTTATTTTAATGGAAATACAGAAATACAATAGAACAGTAAAAGATAATAGAGGAATTTCGAGAGTCCTCTACTCTCCTAGCCTAGGCCTTTCCAAATCTTTCCTATCTCTCACACTAATCAGCTCCTCCTTTTATTACCTTCCCTCAAATTAATTATCATAATTAGCATTCAACTCCTACGATTACGCCTCCCTGATTCTCTTATCCGACTAATTCAATCATTAATTATTGTCACTTATGATTACACATTTCTCCTGCCCTATTATTCCTCCCTTTTCTTTATTGCTTCTTCTAGAATAATGATAAGGTAAAGGGATTATTTTCTTCCCTTTTTTGGCTGCCTTTGCTGCTGACTCAGCATTCTCTCTCTCTCCAGGGTATGTAACAGAATATATGACAATTTTACTTTTCTCCATTGTGTTTGACATGGATTTAACATGATTACCTGATAAAATATATAAATCTTGAATATATTTCCGAGCAAATGTTTGTTAATCCAATGTCATTTTCTTTTCATTTTATTTCATGGCAGTTTCTTTGAGATGATAGTGATATTGATATGTAGCAATGATTCCATTTCGTGTTGCTTTCGGAATCTATTGATGTAAATCTCTTCCAGTGTTTCACTTCTGGCAAGGCTTTAGCATGGTTGATTGTTTTGCAGGCAGCTCAGGATGGGGTTGACATAATTAGCTTATCAATCACTCCGAATAGACGTCCTCCGGGCGTTGCAACTTTCTTCAATCCAATAGATATGGCATTGCTGTCAGCTGTAAAGGCCGGTATTTTTGTAGTGCAAGCTGCAGGAAATACAGGACCTTCACCGACAAGTGTTTCCTCCTTCAGTCCATGGATCTTTACTGTTGGTGCTGCCTCTCATGACCGGATTTATAGCAACTCCATGTTTCTTGGAAATAATGTGACCATACCTGGTGTTGGACTTGCGCGTAAGTTACTCTTTCTCTCTACACATGAACTATTTTTAGAAACATGCCAGGAGAGTAATGTAATGCACTTTTACTTATTCGGCCGCGTCTTTCGCTTCTCGGAGAATCAAAAACTGATAAGATTCAGGAAGTGAATTTCGCATTTAATCGTTAATTTATAAATTATGGGTAGATGGGTACCTTAGGAGAGTAAAATGTTGCCGGAAACTAATCAATCTCTATACAAAACACAATTATCTGCAGAAGTTTAGTAGCTCTACTATTATATTCTTTTTTCTTCTATTGTTCATTGGATTAAATACCATAAGATTTTGTCCTTCACCCCAGAACATGTACCAAAAATACAAGAAATACAATTCAAGATTTGCATTTCACTTAATACAATTTTGATGATCAGTTTTTTGTTGTTTTCAAGGATTTTTTGCTCACTAATGTTGTGTTGCATCGACCCTTCATGAGTTATAACATGTTTTTTCACTTTACTTTTATTATGCCGTTCAGCTGGCACAAGTGTAGGCAAACTTTATACACTGGTTCATGCACACCATGCTTTGAACAATGATACTGCTGACCCTGATGATATGTATGTCAATGAGTGCCAAGATGCGAGCAAGTTCAGTAAGGATTTGGTCCGGGGGAACCTCTTAATGTGCAGCTATTCAATCCGATTTGTGCTGGGGCTTTCCACCATCAAACAGACCTTGGGAATGGCCAAGAATCTTAGTGCAGCTGGAGTTGTTTTCTATATAGATCCTTTTGTGATTGGTTATCAGATTAACCCAGTTCCAATGAAAATGCCTGGCATAATAATTGCATCCACAAATGATTCTAAGGTGTGCATTCTTTGTGTTCCCCCTTTGTATTGCAATTTGATTTCTTGGGCTTGTGAAGATTGATTTGACTATTTTAGTTTTATTTTGAAATGGGCAGATTTTGATGCAATACTACAACTCTTCACTAGAAGTTGATGCAGTCTCAAAGAAAGTTAATAAATTTGGCGCAGTTGCGAGTATCTGTGGCGGACTAAAAGCGAACTACAGTAATGCTGCTCCGAAGGTCATGTACTACTCTGCCAGAGGACCGGATCCAGAAGACACTCTTCCACATGAAGCGGACATCTTGAAGCCAAACTTGTTAGCTCCTGGAAATCTTATATGGGCTGCTTGGAGTTCTCTTGGCACCGACTCTGTTGAATTTCAAGGTCAATACATAAAAATCCTTTACACATGAATAAAAGAAATAGTCTAGTTTAAAGTTTTTCGGTACCTATCATAAGCATAATATCTTTTTAAGTAATAATTTGTCTCTTTTGCATTACAAATAGGTGAGAATTTCGCAATTATGTCAGGCACAAGCATGGCTGCACCTCATGTTGCTGGTCTTGCTGCCCTAGTTAGACAAAAATTCCCAAATTTCAGCCCTACAGCCGTTGCATCTGCACTTTCCACAACTGCTTCTCAGCATGATAAGAATGGTGGGCCAATAATGGCTCAGCGATCGTATGCCTCGGCAGATCTAAACCTATCTCCAGCAACTCCTTTTGACATGGGAAGTGGTTTTCTGAATGCAACTGGAGCATTAAATCCCGGTTTGATTTTTTATTCCAGTAAGTGACTACGGGAATCTTTTATTCATAATATTTCAATAGTTGTTCTCATGTCTCAATGTATTGAAATGGTATGAAAATAAGCTATGATTGTTTTGTTGGTTAGATAGCTATCATAAGTGATAACATGATAAAGTTGGAGTCAGAAATTTTGCACTATACCTATACGTAATAATCATTCAAGTGTCACTTTTATTTTTCATGATTGAGGGAATGCCCAATTTGGTCTTTGAAATTCTCAACTCTCATCAAAATAGTCCCTCTGACTTTTGGAAATGACCAAATTGGTCTCTGAATTTACAATTGTATATCTCCATTCGGTCCCAATTCAGCTGCCGTTAGCAGCATGGAGCATTACTTTGTCAGCATGGCATTCCCAATGGTAACGTAACATGGTTAAGACTTCAGTATGATAAAATAGGTGCCCCATGGTGGTCAATTGAACTCATTTTAGTGCCCCAATTAACCAAAATGAGTCCAATAAACTAATTTAGAAAACTTGTTGATCATATTGAAGTCTTTAACCACATCACCTTACTATTGATCATATTGAAGTCTTTATTGATCATATTAGGGATGAACGAAGATTCATGATTTGTAAATTCAAGGACTAAGTTTGGTCATTTCTGAAAGTCAGAGACTGTTTTTATGAGCCTTGTGCATTTCAGGGACTAAATTACCTTATTATTATTAGTGTCATATGGTTAAAGATAAATTGTCTCAGCAGCAAGTTGGTGTTGACTTAGAGACTGGTAAATTAACTAATAGTAAGCCTGAGCAACCTTTAGATGTTGGAGTTCAATATAAATGTTCCTTTCTTCGTAGGTTATGATGATTACATGGCATTCTTGTGTGGCATCAATGGTTCAGTTCCTGTGGTATTAAACTACACTGGTCAGAACTGCTGGTCCTATAACTCTACTGTATACGGCGCTGATCTGAACTTGCCCTCAATCACCATTTCGAAGCTGAACCAATCAAGAGTGGTGCAGAGGACAGTCCAAAACGTTGCTGGAAATGAGACCTACAGTGTCGGTTGGAGCGCACCTTACGGGGTATCAGTGAGTGTATCTCCAACACACTTCACCATTGCCGGTGGCGAGAAGCAAGTCTTGTCTGTGCTCATGAACGCAACCGCCAACAGTTCAGTTGCAAGCTTTGGGAGGATTGGCCTCTTTGGTGATCAAGGTCATGTCCTAAGCATTCCCCTTTCAGTCATTGTTAAAATCTCAAGTAACAACAACACAGTGAGCTAACGTTGGAATTGGGATAGCATTTTCTTGTTTTGAGTAAACTGATTTTGATTTTTGGCTTTTGTTTTTCCCATTTTAATCTGTATTTAATTGCTTGTGTACCAAGATGATTAACTAATTTTTTCATTCATTATCATGTAAATTAGTTGAGGGGTTCTCCTTGTAAAGTAAATAGATATGATCGGTACCTGATTTCTAGTTCCTTGATACTTCTTTACTCTCTACCAGCTCAATGATTATTAAATAATAAAATATACTTGATAACTTATGCTGACTTTACTCTCGGACTCACTTACACGCTACAATGCCACCTCCTAATGTTTTAGAACATTTTTCAATTTTATATGTCCACATTTCCATTTCATATTCTTTTTAATTTGCATGAAGAAAGTGAAAGCTATAATTTTACTTTTGAAACAAGCAAAGAGACGCTAGGATTAATGAAACATTGTGCATGTTTTTCTTGGAGATGAGTAAAGGTATTCACTGTGGAACATCATACAAGAATTTTTCCTATATAACATACCATGCTGATAAGTATAATAAAAAATGCTTCTGTTCCTATTCTGCTTACTATTATCATTCTTATATGGATTTAACTACACAATTAAAAAAAAAAACTTTTAGGTTACAACAACAACAACAACAAAGCCTTGTCCCACTAAGTGGGGTCGGCTACATGAATCAAACGACGTCATTGTGCTCTGTCATGTGTCATGTCTACAGAGAGACCATTTACATGTAGATCTCGTTTGACCACCTCATGGATGATCTTCTTAGGTCTTCCTCTGCCTTTCGCCCCTTGTCCATCTTCCATCTCATCCACCCTCCTGACTTGATGTTCTATCGGTTTTCTTCTCACATGTCCAAATCACCTAAGACGTGATTCAACCATCTTTTCCACAATGGGTGCTACTCTAACTCTTTCCCTTATATCTTCATTCCTTATTTTATCCAATCGCGTATGACCACTCATCCATCTCAACATCTTCATCTCTGTCACACTCAGCTTATGTTCGTGCTCCCCTTTAGCCGCCCAACACTCCGTACCATAAAGCATAGCCGGTCTTATAGTGGTGCGATAGAATTTACCTTTAAGTTTTAAGGGCACTTTTTTGTCGCATATAAAACCAGATGCACTCCGCCATTTTGACCACCCTGCTTGGATCCTATGATTTACATCCTGTTCAATCTCTCTATTATCCTGTATGATGCACCTAAGATACCTTAAACTTTTAACTTTTCGTAGGGTGTTTTCTCCAATCTTCACCTCTATATTAGGGTTTTCCCTTCTCGGACTGAACTTACATTCCATATATTTCGTCTTGCTACAGCTTATGCGCAGACCATACACTTCTAAAGCTTCTCTCAATAACTCCAACTTCTTATTTAGGTCTTCCCTTGACTCTCCCATAAGGACGATATCATCGGCAAAAAGCATGCACCATGGCACAGGCTCTTGGATGTACTCTGTGAGTACTTCCAAGACTAATGTGAAAAGGTATGGACTTAAGGATGATCCCTGGTGTAATCCTATACCAATAGGAAATTCTGCTGTCACACCACCTTGAGTCTTCACACTAGTTGTGGCCCCATCATACATGTCTTTAATTGCACGAATATATGCGATCCTTACCCTCCTCTTTTCTAAAACCTTCCATAAGACCTCCCTTGGTACCCTATCATACGCTTTTTTCAAATCAATAAACACCATATGTAGATCCCTTTTATTACTACGATACCTCTCCATCATCCTTCTTAAAAGGTATACCGCTTCAGTGGTAGATCTGCCTGGCATGAATCCAAATTGGTTCTCTGTTACTTGTGTCTCTTTTCTCAACCTCCGTTCTATCACCCTTTCCCATAACTTCATGGTATGACTCATAAGCTTTATCCCTCTATAGTTTTCGCAACTTTGTATATCCCCCTTATTCTTGTAGATAGGTACCAAGGTGCTCTTTCTCCACTCATTAGGCATCTTCTTTGACCTTAAAATCTCATTAAAAAGCTTGGTTAACCAGTTGATGCCTTTTTCTCCAAGATCCTTCCAAACCTCAATCGGGATATTATCAGGTCCTACTGCCCTGCCATTTTTCATCTGCTTTAGAGCCTCTTTTACCTCGAAGTCTCGAATTCTTCGATAGTAGTCAAAGTTTTGATTTTCTTCCCTTGTGCATAATCGACCAAGGCTCGGAAGAGTCTTCTGTCCCTCATTTAGGTTACTATTTATGAAAAATTTAAAATTTATTGAAATCATAAACTCTTGATATTTTTATTAAAACCTTCAACTTTAATTTATCCACTGAAATGTGTAGATTCTAGTACTATTTCTACACTTTAAATCCTACTGCAGTTTATTCGTTATTTCAAATGTGTTAAATCAACTACCACTAATACGATTTACTTGTTATTTAGTAAATATTGAGATCCCATTGCGATTAACTTATATTAAAAACAGGATATTTATATAAACTAGCGTGATAACCCGTGCAATGCATGGGCTTCATGTAATCTAAAGGTTTTTAAAAGAAAAATACTAAGAATATAACTAAAATAGATTCTATAAAGATAGATATGTTTTATTAAATTTGGATAATAACAAAATTATCACTATATTAAAATAAAACAATAGAATACAACAATTATTCAATATGTCAATGAATGGTATAACATATTTTCTAAGATAATAAAATATAATAAAAAAATTGTTAGACACTAAAAAAACAGAAAAAAAAAGTCCAACAGAGATGTAGTTTTTTATTATGTATAATCTTAAAAACATAGGTTGTCAAGATACCTATTGATAGTAAAACAAAATATTTACAACATATATAAATTTGTTCATTAATCAAAAAACAAAATATGTCCAAAATAATTTAACATATATTTCAAAATATTTTATCAAACAGAGTTATACATAGGAGACCTAACATCGTTGAATCGACAACTCTATCTGGCGGTTATGTATCGAGTCGAGTTTCAAGGTAATGTTGTCCCCCTCCTTTAAATTGTATACTCTACAACATTCATTCCACCCGACCCCAAACTTCCATTCTCCATCTCTTCCTCCACTTTTCAGTAAGTGGAAAAAGAACACATTCTCCTCTACATTGGAACGTGGACCAGTGATCGTCCAAATCGAACCATCTCCAGATAGTTTAAGATATGCAGCAAATTTTGAACCCAGATACTACAATGAATAATTCATAGTTAACATAAACATAGTATTTTCATACACAATGAATAACAGATTTAGGAAGAATATTTAATAAGCTTGCAAGAAAAAAAATAAAAGAAATCACTCTTTTGAGATCAACTTACCAGTCTAGATTAACCCAGATCCGAAGCTGTGATGGTCTTTTGATAATAAACCTTTGGAGTGTATCTGGTTCAGGATATTTTAAACATGTTAGTCACCATATTAAAAAATACATCTATACCATGATATTAAAATTCAGAACACAAGAAAAAAAAGTTACATTTAGCATTACCCATGGTGAGACAATTCGTTTGTCTCATTACTTTGTTCGTTGACCTCCATTGATAAAGTGCTTCCACCACACAAATCTATGGGATTATGCGGATTATCCTCTTCCAGTGTCCCATCTTGATCATTGTTTTCATCACCGTCTGATGAAAATT
Source organism: Arachis ipaensis (assembly GCF_059453495.1). Lineage (NCBI taxonomy): Eukaryota > Viridiplantae > Streptophyta > Magnoliopsida > Fabales > Fabaceae > Arachis > Arachis ipaensis. The sequence goes on from NC_142438.1 coordinate 75,197,390, forward strand.
CATCATCAAATGGTTCAGACCCAGATAGAACCATCAGATCAGGTGATGAGTCCTCATCAATCCTGGTATACTTTATGTGGAACACTCTTGATACATTATCAAGTGTCTCTGGGTCCATTAGCTCAGGCACATATGAGTCAGGATCAAGGTGAATTTGGATGGTCTGGTTGTCGTGATTCCACAATAAAATAAAAAAAATTCCGAAACCGACATACCTAAATTGAACAGATGCCCCTCTATTGATAAAATAGAAAGTTCTAATCTGTTCAAATAAGGTGTCAGTTATGATCAACTGATCATTATTTTTTCTCAGCTCCAGCACTAAACAATTATTTAGCTCATCAATGACATAGAACATTGTCCATAATTCTTCGCCATGAGTTGAAACAAAAGTTGGGGGAAGAGCTCTCTCACCCTATATTCAAATTTTTTCCTAACGTTAATTCATGTCTAACAAAATATGTTAACAATGCATCACATAATATTACATAATCATTTAACAAAGAGAGGTATATACACATTTAAATCTACCATTATTACCAACTGAGCAACACAAGAGAACAATAATCACGTAAATGAACTGGCATTATAATGAGCATCACAAAAATAGCTAGGTAAGAAACACATATCAGGTCTTTTTAAATGTCCAGGAAAAAATACTGAAGTTTTGAAAGAAACAATGAAAAAGAAATTGCTGTTATCTTGATGGATTCTAAAACCAAAACATCTACATAAACATCGAATCATATTTTTACGTATTAATAAATGCTGAATTTTCAAAGTAACTATCATTATATGTATGATTAGTAAACATTATATTATTTATTTTGAATGGATATTGATAATTTATCAAAATTAATCTTTTTAGAGTTGTTGTAGTCTACACCCATTTCAGATTAGAAAGATCAGGAACTCAGAGTTAGCTACTCAAACTTATTTAACACCAAAAGAAACTATCAAGAGAAGAAAAGTAGAAAAGACCACTAACTGAATATAAATTAAAAACAAACCATTCGAAGTTAAAGATTTAACCCACCTCTTTAATCGGTTAACATGCCTGATATAATATTCCATAATATATTTGGTTACCTGGTTATTGAAAAGGTAAAATATAAAAATCCGTTCTTTTCTGTTGGGCCAATATTGTTGGGTTGCTAAAAACCTCCTATTAGCGCATAATGGTATCATTAGAGGTTAAGACTGAGACTTTTAACCAAGAAACCAACTAACTAAGTATACCTAAAAAAAGTAACAAATTTAAAGCATATTTATGAAAAATACCCAAGAAACCACTTTGAAAAACTACTATACAACATATTTTAGAGATTACAACAAGTTATGAAATGTGGCCTACATATAAATGAAAAGCCAATAAAATTAAATTACAACATGGAAAATATCTGAGAAACAATTTTAAAAAACTATAGATGACATAACATCGATATTTAATTGACATTAAAATTTTCACAAGTTAATGTGAAATATATTGAATGGAAAAGTAGATGAGACTTCAATAAAATAGAAAATGCAGCAAAGAAAAGATCTTCTCTAATGCTCACCACCATACCTGTTTGGATCTTCTCTATCGGCATCCATCGCCATTCAGCCTTATCAGATAGAGAGACTTCGTATAAAGATTCGAGAACAAACTAAAGATCTTGTCTCTTACTGCAAAAGAGAGTATTATAATAAAGTAAACCCTAATAGGAGATTTCAACAAATTCAAGAAAAAAACAACTGATAAAATTGAATCCAGAAACATAAAGAAGAAACATAAAGAAGGAACAACAACCGTTGATAAATAAAAGAAGAAATAGATGAACAAAAATATCGTTATTTATTCTAGTAAATTGAATCTCTACTAATCCTAATTATAATGTTCAGAAGTTTCAGAAAGCTAACCACTACCACTAATAATTATTTAAACAAACAATCATGAATCATGAATTTGTTAATTAGAATATGCATAATAAACGATATGAAAAAAAGAAAATATACAAAAATTAAATCAATAATAAAATATAAAAGACCAAATGAATATTCAAAAATTATAAATATGATAAAAGTGATTTAAAAAAAAACCCTTTTTATATTTTAAAATAATTGATAAAATAATGTAAACAATGATTATATTTTTTAAGTTGAGAAAGAGATTACAAAACTTAAAAGAATAGAGCCATACGTGATAATATGAAATTGGGATTAATAGTTGGAGTACCTTGCAAAATAACTGATCCTTGTAAAGAAGAAAAAAAAGTTTAAATGTAAATTTAAAATCATGCTAAGAGAAAGCATAAACAGAAACAACTTAATAAGAATGAGATGTTGCGCTCAAGCAAGTATGAGACATGTCTTGTTCTGAAAATCAACTGTTTCTTTCTTTCGGTTTAAATTGGCAGGTAAGCTTTCATTGAATGATACATGCATGTCCAAACATATCACAATGTCTTATATTGGTTGAGAATAAAATTCAGCACCATGTCAGGCTAACAGAAATACTACTTTTAGGAAAAAAATAATTAAAAAGCATATTTGAAGTTAGCACATTCACATAAGGTTATTAACTCAACGTTTTCAGAACCCAAAACTTCACTTGATGAAATTAACGAAAGGAAAACTACCAAAATTGAAAAGAAATGCAAAAGAAAAAAGAGTGAACAAAAGATTTTTTATATTTTAAAATAATTGAAAAAATAATGTAAATAATAACTATATTTTTTAACACTAACGAAGAAATTACAAAACCTGAAAGAATAAAATCATACTTAATAAGATGAAATTGCAATTAATAGTTGGAGTACGTTGCAAAATAATTGATCCTTGTAAAGAAGGAAAAAAAAAGTTTAAAGGCAAAGAAAGTTACCAAAACTGAAAAGAAAAGCAAAAGAAAAAATACTAAATAAAAAATTGCGTTGCCAATGCAACCATTAGGGCAAAAGCTGAACTTGATTCTTCGGTTTTCTGTTTTCAGAGGATTTACCTGAACAGCACGTCCCTTGTTACTTGGGTGAAGTATATTATCTCGATCTGTCAAGAGCTCAAGAAAAAGAACTATCCATCAAGTATCAGAGATGCCTTGTTTTGGAAATCAAATATTTCTTTCTTTCTTTTTAAATTGGGGACGAAGGTTTCCTTGAATGATACATGCATGTCCAAAATATATGAGAATATCTTATATTGGTTCACATTAAGATTCAGCAACATGTGAGACCAAAAGAAATGTTAGTTTTAGGAAAAAAATAATCAGAAAGGATACTTGAACTGAGCCCATTCACATAAACGTATTAACTGGTTATTTTCAGAAGCCAAAACTTTAGTTGATGAAATCACCAAAAGGAAAGCTACCAGAAATGAAAAAAAAAAAGCAAAAGAAAAAAGAGTGAACAGAAGATTGTGTTGGGACTGCAATAGTTAGGGCAAAACCTTAACTTGTTATTCGATTGTCAAAAAAGTTACCTGTTGAACGAATTGGAGGCACCGAGACCACTGGAGATGACGACAAGTTTGTATCTTGTAGGAGGATATGGAGTTTAACCCTGCAAAAAGTTGGGTGGTGGGTTTTTGAGTTGAGTGAGGTGAGACGCCAGAGAGAGAGGATGGACGGTCACTGCGTTACGTCTTGTTTGTGAGATTCTTTTTTTTTTTTATTGTGTTGGGGGGGGTGGGAGAGGAGGGAGTGACCTTTGATTTTTTTAATGTTTTGTTGGTAACGTTAAAGATGGGAAAAATACTAAAAGAAGATAGAAGATTATAATTAAAATTATGTGGATAATTTATTTAAAATAAATTACACTAAAAGAACGATTATGACAAATTAATTATCAGAGAAGACAATTAATTACACAATTATTAATCAATAAATTTTTTTAATATTTATCATAGTTAAAAAGAACTAAATATTGAGAAAAATATATTATAATATAATTTTTTTATTCATTTCAGAGTTTTGATATCAATAAATTTTATTTCTCCCAAAGTTTAAGTAATTTTCATAATTTTTTTATTTTTATTTTCTATATCAGACAAAAAAATGATGGAAAATCACAGAAAAATAAAAGAATAAATAAATAATTAATCAATGAAAATTTTAGACAATATAAAATAGATTAACATACAAATTAACAAAATAAGTAAAAAAATAATTAAGAATATATTTATTTTTTTATAAAAAAATTTGGTCATTCCTCTTAAATATGATACATGTTAAAAGAAAAATTAATTATTGTTAATAATTTTAGTATTAAAAATTCTTTTTAATAATTAAATCTTCCTAACAATTTTTTAAAGTAATTTTTTCTTTTTTCTTATGTCTACTGAATGAATAACTTTTATAACATAAAAAAAGAAAGGTAAACTTTATCTAGATAATAATTGTTTATATGTATTCTAGAATAAAGTTTCTAATTAACCCACAAAGGAAAAAAAAAGAAAAAAAATTAAATATATGAATTATTTTCAAGTACAAAATGAAATTTTAAAGTTTATCAAATTAAGATGACATTTGAAAACTTAAAATATTCCTTTTTCAAAAATGATTTTATAAATAAATTGAATGTTATGAGAACTAAAATTATAATTGAGTCTACGAAAAATATATAGTTATAATAATGGTATAAGAATTAGGAATTAAAAAAAACAAACTGCATCAAAGAATGTGATAGAAGAACCATGATAGTGTGATATGTACAAAGTCGTATAGTGAGTGGTTTTGAAACAAATTAATGTTATAATGGTGTCTTTGAAACAAATTAATAAAATATTTGATATAGTGCTAAAGTTTGCAATAGAAAATCCTTGTCTTTATTTTCATTATGCGTTCTCTCGTCTCCCTATCATGGAGATAGCTCAAAAAGAGCTTATGAGCAGTTAAGGAAACTAAAGTGCAATGTGGTTTCTCTAAAGAGCATATATGATACATTTGGATTTCCTACTTAAGAATTTGGAAGAAGAGTAGTTAAAAAGATGTACCTATTAAGAGCAAAACACCATCTTAAGTTGTTTTCAATCGCTTCTTCATACCAACAGCTCTTCCTATAACCATTCAGAGAATGGCTCTGCCCATTCGAGAGAGCTACCTAACCCATATCTTCCAAAGCTTTAACAAATTAAAGAGAGCTAGAGAGGAGAAGTGGAGTCGAGAGAATGAAGAATGGGAGGAGAATATATAGACCTCATGTTACCAGTTGATGACAAGTCATCTTAGCCTAGTTTCACTAGCCTTTTTCTTTTGTTTTCAATTGAATTATGCACTTTTCTTGAGCCAAAAGCAAGCCAATTGGGTAGATTTTTATGTTTCCTTTGATTTAATCAACCATGTATGAATTCATGCTATTTCATGAGGTTTTATGCTATAATTGTCATGTATTATGAAAGAATGAATATCTCATGATTTTGAGCATAGTTTTGATGTGTTTGGTTGATTAATGATAGGTGAAGAAAGCTTGGAGAAAGGTTGATGCAAGAAGGAATGGCTAGGAGGAATGACTTGAGTCTTGGATTAATTATGAACCAGGAAGCAAAAGCTGGAGCAAAAGTTAGCCCCTAACTTTTTGGCTAACTTTTGGGCAAAAGTTGGAGCAAAAGTTAGCCCCTAACTTTTTGGCTAACTTTTGGGCAAAAGCTGGACCAAAAGTTAGCCCCTAACTTTTTGGCTAACTTTTGGCATGAAAAACACTCCCTGGATGCACCAAAAGTTTGCGCCAACGTTAGCCCCTAACTTTTTGGCTAACGTTGGCGCTTGAAAAACTCCCTGGGCTAGCAAAAGTTTGTGCCAACGTTAGCCCCTAACTTTCTGGCTAACGTTGGCGCCATGAATAACTAAGGGGAGGCCAACGTTGGAGCAAAAGTCAAACCCCTAACTTTTGCCCCAACGTTGGTATCAGCAAAACAAGGGTGCTGATGTGAAAAGTTGGAGCAAAAGTTAGACCCTAACTTTTACTCTAACTTTCACTCAAGCTTTCATGATTCCAACCCGGTTCAATTCGGTTCTTTTCCAAACTCCAAGAGCAATCAACCAAGGTCTCTCTCAACCCAATTCCACCAAGAGCAAAGGCCCAATTGAAGGCTTGAAGACCATTTGAAGAAAGTGTATAAATAGATTAGAATTTAAGTTTTAGAAGAGCTTTTCTTTGGAGTTTTCATAGAGAGTTTTCGGAAAGCTTTTGGTGTTGAGTGAATTTTAATTTCTAAGTCTCGGGGAAGGAGAATTGAATTCCCTTCCTCTTAGTTTTCTTGTTTTGAATTTCAATTACACTTGTCTTGGATCTTGGGTTGGAGAATTGAAGAAATTCTGTTTCAATCTCATCCTGAGACCTCTCTGCTTTATTTTACTGCAAAATTGAATTCGGTTTCGGTTAATTGCTTTTCATCTACTTTCTTTGCAATTAACAATTTCCTTTGCAATTGTTCTTGTTGGATCTAAGAAGGCATTGAGATCTAGACTTGGTTTTCTAGTCTCTTGGGTCCTGAGATCCGGATTTCCCATTTCCCATTCCCTGTTTACTGTTTTCATGCTCATTTACAATTCTGTTTCTAGATCTGATTCAATCCAAGTGTTCTTTTATTCCTCTGCTTGTTGCAATTTTATATTTCCTTGTTTAATTTCTGCAAATCCAACTCCCCATTCCCTTTACAATTCAAGCCATTTACATTTCTTGCACTTTAAGATTTTGCAATTTACATTTCTTGCGTTCTAAGTTTCTGCCATTTAATTTCTTGTTCTTTAAGATTCAGCACTTTAATTCTTGTTCTCTTTAATTTCATGCCAACTACCCATTCCCTTTACTTTCTATACAATTTAAATTCTGCAAATCACAAATCTCTCAACCAAATCTTGATTCGCTTGACTAAATCAACCACTAAACTAAAATTGCTCAATCCTTCAATCCCTGTGGGATCGACCTCACTCCCGTGAGTTATTATTACTTGATGCAACCCGGTGCACTTGCCGGTTAGATTTGGGTGTCTTGGAGAAATTCGTTTCTCCGCGAAAATATCCCATCAAGTTTTTGGCGCCGTTGCCGGGGATTGAATTAGATTGACAATGATTAAGTGAGGTGGTGATCTAGATCTAGCATTTTTATTTTCTGTTCCTTTAATTTTAAATTAACCCACTAACTGTTTGAATTTTTGCTTAAGCTAACTAAAACTTCATTCTAGCAATAGATTGAAGTGTCACTGGTTTGTGTGTTTCTTATGTTATGCTTGTATGTCAGGTACAAGAAGAAATACACCCATCTTTCATGAACAAGACGAAAGAACTCTTAGAAGGTTAAGAAGAGCTGAAAGAGGGAAAAATATTGTTGGAGAAGAGGAATCAGAAGAAGAATTCCAAGATATGGAGGAACATTCGACCAATCCACCAGGAGGAGCAGACAACAACAATAACAATCCACCCCAGAGGAGAGTTTTAGCTTCCTATACTTTTGCAAATCCTAGACATTGTGGAAGTAGCATCTTAACTCCAAATGTCAATGCAAACAATTTTGAACTAAAGCCACAACTCATCACTTTGGTTCAAAACAATTGCTCTTTTGGTGGAGGACCACTTGAAGATCCGAACCAACACCTATCCACCTTCTTGAGGATTTGTAACACTGTTAAAACTAATGGTGTGCCTCCTGACAGCTACAAGCTATTGCTATTCCCATTTTCTCTCAGAGACAAGGCCACTCAATGGTTGGAATCCTTTCCAAGAGACAGCATCAATAATTGGGATGATCTGGTAACCAAGTTCCTTGCCAAATTTTACCCACCTCAAAGGATCATAAGGTTGAAGACTGAGGTACAAACATTTACACAAATGGAGGCTGAACCCATCCATGAGGCATGGGAGAGATACAAAGCTCTAATCAGGAAATGTCCTCCTGAAATGTTCACTGAGTGGGATAAGCTGCAGAATTTCTATGAGGGCTTAACATTGAAATCTCAAGAAGCTTTGGATCATTCAGCTGGAGGTTCCTTGCAACTCATAAAAACTGCAGAGGAAGCTCAAAATCTCATTGATATGGTGGCTAACAACCAATATTTCTTTGCTCATCAAAGAAATCGCCAACCATCACAAAGAAGAGGAGTAATAGAGCTAGAAGGAGTGGACTCAATCTTGGCTCAAAACAAGATGATGCAGCAGCAAATTCAACAACAATTTGAGCAAATGGCCAAGAGGATTGATAGTCTCCAAGTTGCAGCAGTTAACGCTAGCCAACCATCAACCACATGGGGACAGAATGAAGAAACTCAAGAAGAACAACAACAAGAGCAAGTACAATATATGCACAACCAAGGACCAAATGAAGTGTATGGTGATACATACAATCCATCCTGGAAGAACCACCCAAACCTCAGATGGGGAGATAATCACACCCAAAATCAACAACCATGGTAGAGGAACTCAAACCAAAACAACCCAAGAAGCAACCAAAACCACAACTAGCAGCAGACTAACCAAAACCCCTACAGAAAATCTCAAAACAACTACCCCAACCCCAACCAGTACCAATCTAATAACCAACCCACCAACCAAAATGCCTACCATCCACCACCCACATCTCATAACCCACCTCAAGTATCACCTGAAGCCCAAAGAATCACTAACTTGGAGGCCGTGATAGACAAAATGTTGAAACACCAGAAAATGACAACCAAGAATCATGAAGCCTCCCTGAAGAGCCTAGAGAGGTAGATGGGGCAAATCTCCAAACAGATTTCTGTTGAGAGACTTTCAAGCTCACTGCCGAGTGACACAATCCCAAATCCTAAGGAAAAATGCAAGGCAATACAATTAAGGAGTGGGAGAACATTGATGAGCAACAATGACACTACTAAGAAGCAAGTAGAGAGCAGCAAAAGACCAATAGAAGAGGAACAGCCAACACACACAGAGGAAGCCAATGATGATGATGCAATGGCAAGCAAGGAAGCTTCAAAGCAAACTCAAGCAAAGGAGGAACAATAAAAAATTCCAAAAAAAGGGAATGAAGCAGTTGAAGAGCCAACCAAGAATCAAAAGCAGCAAGCAGAGAAAACCTTTGTACCTCCATTGCCATATCCCCAGAGGTTCAACAAAGAAACCAAGGACCAGCATTTTCACAAGTTCCTTGAAACTTTCAAAAAGCTGGAAATCAATATTCCCTTGGCTGAAGCACTTGAGCAAATGCCTCTGTATGCCAAGTTTTTGAAGGAGCTTATCAACAAGAAAAGAAGTTGGCATGAAAAGGAAACCATACTACTCACTGAGGAATGCAGGGCTTTGATTCAAAAAGGGTTTCCCCCTAAGCTTGAAGATCCAAGGAGCTTTTTGCTACCTTGCACCATTGGGGAATTAACCATCACTAAAGCAATGTGCGATCTAGGAGCAAGTATCAACTTAATACCATCCTCCTTGGTAAAAAAGCTGCATATAGAGGAAATTAAACCAGTACAGATATCTCTAGAGCTAGTAGATAAGTCAACAGTATACTCCAGGGGTATGATTGAAAACCTTCTGGTCAAGGTGGACAATTTCATATACCCTGCAGATTTTGTGGTTCTAGATTCAGAAGGGGATGATGGTGACTCTATTATTCTGGGAAGGCCATTCTTGGCCACTGCTAGAGCTATCATAGACATAGAGGAAGGAGAATTAACTCCTAGAATGCATGATAAGAGTGTCACTCTGAAGGTGTTACCAGAAGCACAGTTTGGTAATGAGAAGAAAAACTATATGGAGCTTGACAAGGAAGAATCTCTGTTAAAGGAAGAAAGCAACAAGGCGATTCACAACAACATCCCAAGGCAAAAGATTGTGCAAACTGATGAAGAAGTCCAAGAGAATATGGGAGTATTAGCCACTGAAAGGATGAAAGATCCCCAAGGTAAGCCTACGGCCAGAAAAGAAAGGTCAACGAAAGAAAGGATGAAACGCAGAAACAAAACAAAAAGGGGTTGGAAGAACAGGAAGATTCCAACAGAGGGGCTTTCCAAAGGTGACAAAGTGCAATTAATATATCAACAACTTGGAGCAAGCCGACAGACTGATGACTATTACAATGTCAGCAACATACTCTCGTTGGAACATGCTGAAATTGAACACTAGAGAACAAAGAGGAGGATCATAGTCAGAGGAGACAAGTTGAGGCACTACAACCCTCAACCACCATAAAAGAAAGCTCCAATGTCAAGCTAGTGACAATAAAAGAGCGCTTGTTGGGAGGCAACCCAACCTGAGGTAGTTTTCTTTTCATTATCTATTTCAATAAAAAGGTTAATTAGTTTTATCTATATTGCAAGAAGCTAAGTTTGGTGTTGCACACCAAAACAATCTAAGGGAGAATGAAGGATTTTAAGTTTGGTGTTCCACCAAAATCCCATCATAAAATACATTCTCACTCTCTGCATAATGCTAGCTTCAAGCATTTAGATAAACTAGTTAACTATTCTGCCGTTTCCTAGTTTTCAGTTTTATTGCTTTTGAAAAAAAAAAAAGAGTTTCACACATGGTTAATCTGATGCATGAGAACCATTAGCAAGGTACTAAGTTTGGTGTTCCCACACCAAAGTAAGTTCAAAAGCCCATAAATAAATTATACAAGCTAACCATTTCTTCTTTCAAGTGCTTGGGGAACAAGCAACTTTCAATATTATTGCAAAGCATCATACAAGCCTTTGGGAGGATTAAGCATCATCAACCAAAGAAATGAAAGAGGAATGTGTGGATCAGTGATGATGATGATGAGGAGTGAAGCAAGCGAACTCCAAAAGGTTGTATTGTTAAGTGATTATCTTACATGAAACACTGCTATGATTGAGAGTGGTTTAGTTTCCCTGATTATCTGTCTGCATAGCATAGTTTTTCTATAATTCAATAAGCAAGATGCTTGATTATTCATAATATTTTTCTCTTCAAAACTTGTTTGTACTCAATGATTCGAGAATTGCATCACATGAAAGTTCTTTGAAAAGAAGGATTGAGGAATTAAACAATTTTGAGGCAAGCAAAAGATTAGGAGAAGTGGTGGTTCTAGTTGTATGATTATGTATTGAGGTTGCATGCTTGTGAAAACTTGCATGGGAGCTCATAGGCAGGACATGAAGTTCAAATAAGTATTGTGGAGATTCTCAAAAATTTATTGATCCAAGAAGCAGCAAACAAAACAAAAGAAAGAAAAGAAAATACAAAGATAAAAAGAACATGGCCCAAGGCTCTGAGCATCAATTACTAGGCAGAAAAGAAAGAAGAAACAATGACTCAAAGAGTTGTTAGCCTAGTAAATGCTTGTGGTTGAGTTGTGTCAAAGAAAGAGGCTTGAGCAAGTAAATCCTTAGGGGTGCTTTAACACCTAATACCTTAAAACCAACTGGTTTAGGAGTATTGATTGAAAGCTTATTTAAAAGAGCCGCTTTGAGACATGACACTTAGAGTCAAGGCCAAAGCACAAAAACTATAAGCTGCTTCAAGGTGACTACATATAAAGAGATATCCATAATACCATTTGGATGAAAATCCTAAGACCTAAGACTCCCAATATGTGAGGACTAGTGAGCACTGAAACCTTTGCATGAGCACAAGATTTAGAGTTCACCCCATTGACAATTAATCACTTCACTCACAGGACCTTACAATTTATTCTTCAATCCGTCTTAAGTGAAAGAACATATGAGCATAAATCATTTCTTGCTTGGGGACAAGCAAGCTTTAAGTTTGGTGTTGTGATGACAAGTCATCTTAGCCTAGTTCACTAGCCTTTTTCTTTTGTTTTCAATTGAATTATGCACTTTTCTTGAGCCAAAAGCAAGCCAAATGGGTAGATTTTCATGTTTCCTTTGATTTAATCAACCATGTATGAATTCATGCTATTTCATGAGGTTTTATGCTATAATTGTCATGTATTATGAAAGAATGAATATCTCATGATTTTGAGCATAGCTTTGATGTGTTTGGTTGATTAATGATAGGTGAAGAAAGCTTGGAGAAAGGTTGATGCAAGAAGGAATGGCTAGGAGGAATGACTTGAGTCTTGGATTAATTATGAACCAGGAAGCAAAAGCTGGAGCAAAAGTTAGCCCCTAACTTTTTGGCTAACTTTTGGACAAAAGTTGGAGCAAAAGTTAGCCCCTAACTTTTTGGCTAACTTTTGGGCAAAAGCTGGACCAAAAGTTAGCCCCTAACTTTTTGGCTAACTTTTGGCATGAAAAACACTCCCTGGATGCACCAAAAGTTTGCGCCAACGTTAGCCCCTAACTTTTTGGCTAACTTTGGCGCTTGAAAAACTCCCTGGGCTAGCAAAAGTTTGCGCCAACGTTAGCCCCTAACTTTCTGGCTAACGTTGGCGCCATGAATAACTAAGGGGAGGCCAACGTTGGAGCAAAAGTTAGACCCCTAACTTTTGCCCCAACGTTGGTATCAGCAAAACAAGGGTGCTGATGTGAAAAGTTGGAGCAAAAGTTAGACCCTAACTTTTACTCCAACTTTCACTCAAGCTTTCATGATTCCAACCCGGTTCAATTCGGTTCTTTTCTAAACTCCAAGAGCAATCAACCAAGGCCTCTCTCAACCCAATTCCACCAAGAGCAAAGGCCCAATTGAAGGCTTGAAGACCATTTGAAGAAAGTGTATAAATAGATTAGAATTTAAGTTTTAGAAGAGCTTTTCTTTGGAGTTTTCATAGAGAGTTTTCGGAAAGCTTTTGGTGTTGAGTGAATTTTAATTTCTAAGTCTCGGGGAAGGAGAATTGAATTCCCTTCCTCTTAGTTTTCTTGTTTTGAATTTCAATTACACTTGTCTTGGATCTTGGGTTGGAGAATTGAAGAAATTCTGTTTCAATCTCATCCTGAGACCTCTCTGCTTTATTTTACTGCAAAATTGAATTCGGTTTCGGGTAATTGCTTTTCATCTACTTTCTTTGCAATTTACAATTTCCTTTGCAATTGTTCTTGTTGGATCTAGGAAGGCATTGAGATCTAGACTTGATTTTCTAGTCTCTTGGGTCTTGAGATCCGGATTTCCCATTTCCCATTCCCTGTTTACTGTTTTCATGCTCATTTACAATTCTGTTTCTAGATCTGATTCAATCCAAGTGTTCTTTTATTCCTCTGCTTGTTGCAATTTTATATTTCCTTGTTTAATTTCTGCAAATCCAACTCCCCATTCCCTTTACAATTCAAGCCATTTACATTTCTTGCACTTTAAGATTTTGCAATTTACATTTCTTGCGTTCTAAGTTTTTGCCATTTAATTTCTTGTTCTTTAAGATTCAGCACTTTAATTCTTGTTCTCTTTAATTTCATGCCAACTACCTATTCCCTTTACTTTCTATGCAATTTAAATTCTGCAAATCACAAATCTCTCAACCAAATCTTGATTCGCTTGACTAAATCAACCACTAAACTAAAATTGCTCAATCCTTCAATCCCTGTGGGATCGACCTCACTCTCGTGAGTTATTATTACTTGATGCGACCCGGTGCACTTGCCGGTTAGATTTGGGTGTCTTGGAGAAATTCGTTTCTCCGCGAAAATATCCCATCACCAGTCCATGTGACAATCTATTTAAGAAAACATAAAATTGATTATAAGCTATACATCTTATTCAATATTATAAATTAATACTTGGAATGAGTTAAAGTCCACCAAAACTCAAGTGAATTGCATACATCTTACTCAAACCACACCAGCCCATCAAATATAAAGTCTAAAAAAATTCATAGAAATATAAACTCATTTTTTCAATTAATAAATACTAAAAAACAAATATTATTATTCTGTAGTAGACACAAAATCTTTAGAGTAATAAGCTAAGCTTCAAGAATCCAATTTGCAAATAAAGCAGAATGTTTTCTCTAGAAAATTCATTTAAACCCATGAATTATCAAGATTGATCCAGATAAAAATAAAATAAAAACTACAAATTTTTATCAATCATGCAGAAGAGTTCAGCTAAAACTTCAAGAGAATTGAAAAACAAAATAAAACCTACACCCAAAAAAAGATAAATTTGAGACCAACCCACACTAATTCAAAATCAACTAATCACTTTTTTTCTCGTCGATAATTTTCTTTCAACCTGAACCTAGATTAGAAAATCATTAAGGAGAAGCTGGTTTAAAAGAAGGCTAACCTTCAAAATTATCTGAACATAAAATAGCAATGCTTCTTTTACGATCCAAAACGACAGCCAATAGCCATTTCAGCATCCATAAGAATCCAATCAGCAACTAACCTTAGCAATGGGTTAAAGTGAAGTTTCTCAAATCTTTTTGTATCCTAAATTAGAATTTATAAGTGAAAAGTTCACCAAAAAAGTCAAACAGTTCTTGTCATGAAGGGGGAAAAAGATCATCTAAAATGTGGAGGTTTGGTAAACTGGAAAAATAAACTTTTAATCACCTTTGAATTTGTAACTTTTATTATTTGTGAGCCCTACTATCTTATTTCAAGGGTGATTAAAGTCTTACTTGATCACTTTACCAACCTCCTCAAAATATATCAAGAGAAGTGGATTTTTATCCTACTATACCAAACATAACATAACTTTTATTACTAAAGGAAGAGAGAGAGAGAGAGAGAGAGAGAGAGAGAGAGAGAAAGAGAGAGAGAGAGAGAGAGAGAGAGAGAGAGAGAGAGATGATGTTCATAGAACAAGAAATTTGATTAGAAGGAAAAGAATACAAAAATAATGTGTAAGCATCCGTAACTAAAGCAGAAAACCTAAAACAATATTAATGCAGAAAATGTTCTTTAATATCATAAGAAGATCCAATGAAAAGTAAGCCACAAAAATTTAGTTCTTATTTTCATTTATCTTTTATTTTTCCTTTTTTTTTCAAGAAAAAAGAAGAAGGCAGAGTTGTTGGGGAAAGGGGGGATTTCCACAATAGAGATCACAGTACCACTCAGAGAGAGAGAGAGAGAGAGAGAGAGAGAGAGAGAGATGATGTTCATAGAACAAGAAATTTGATTAGAATGAAAAGAATACAAAAATAATGTATAAGCATCCGTAACTAAAGCAGAAAACCTAAAATAATATTAATGTAGAAAATGTTCTTTAATATCCCAAGAAGATCCAATGAAAAGTAAGCCACAAAAATTTAGTTCTTATTTCCATTTATCTTTTATTTTTCCTTTTTTTTCAAGAAAAAAGAAGAAGGCAGAGTTGTTGGGGAAAGGGGGGATTTCCACAATAGAGATCGCAGTACCACTCACCTCATGGTAAGAATAGAAAAGGACACCATCACGACAATCACCAACAGCGATTCTAGTAAAATGTACAGTCAATCATGTTACCAAGAAACATGTCCTTCGGTGCGCAAACTTTCTCACCCTTTGGGGATTGTCATTTGGAAAATCATAAACATAAAACTGCATTCAAAAAAATATCTTAATGAGTAGATTATATAAGAACATAAATACAGCTTAATGAAAAGAAAATCTTGAGAAAGGATGGCGTAGCAGTGTGGAAGTGACAGAATAAATGGATAAAAAGGGCAAGTTTTATGAATTACAGTATTGCCAGCTGATGCCAGGAAGTAACAATCAAGACGACGACAAATTGCAAGTACCATTCCCTGCCATGTATTGCCATAAGCAAACCGGAACTGCCATACTTCATTTTCATCTAGTTTGATCCCATCGGAACTATTATCATGGGGGCTGCTGGCAAGACTGCTGCCTCCATCAGAAGAGAAGACCCCATTAGACAAAGAATCAGCTCAAAATCATGATTCTTGGTGCATGAGTAAACTAGTTGATCTATGATGTTTAATATCACAGAGGCCAAACACCTTCCTACATGCTTTTTCAGATCCAAAACCAGCAACATTCTCAATTGATCTCTTATACATCTTCATCTACTAAGAGATTACAGTATAAAAATTAGTAAATTAGCATTTATTTGAAACAAAATAAAACAAATCATAGAAAACATGATGACGATACCAATACTGCTCTGAGGGGTCATTTGGGACAGAAAATGTCGATAGAAGTCAACTCAGTTTCAAAGCTAGATCTTCTTTCGATGTGCCATTCATTCGTTCCCATCCTGTAGCAGTACCTGAACTATTCTCCAATCCAAGTTGGCAGTGATCTATTTATCATGTATCAAATTAGAAGAAGAACTTAGAAACAGCAGATATGATACATTTTGGTTGCCTAATTAAGAATTTGGAAGAAGAGTAGTTAAAAGGATGTACCTATTAAGAGCAAAACACCATCTTAAGTTGTCTTCAATCTCTTCTTAACACTGAAATAAAAAATATTTTACTTCCAAAGTCCAAACAATTTTTCATAACAAAACTACCATTCACCACTCAATAAGTTGGGTAAAAGTTAAACAGAATTTCCTTTAGGAAAAGTGGAAAAGCAATTCAAGAAAAGACAGAGCATAGCCCGGTTACAATATTAATAAAAATGATATAAAGTAAAAGGCATGGGCAATCACATAATTAACACCCAATTTCAAATAATGATTTAATAGGATGTGGATACTGGTACATCAACAACAATTACATACTTAGTGAGTAGTTGGGCATAAAAAAGAATACATGATAAAACCAGTATTTTCTTTTAGGTGCCCTGAATAATATAAATGAACAAAAGTACATAAACAGTTATCATTTTTCATAGAAGTTCAAAAGATTTCAGAGAAAACGAGCAATTTTTAAAATTAACACCAAATAAGTTCAAAACTTGTTGTGTAACACCAAAACTTAAATTATGAAATGAAGTACATGTGAGAATATATTATTTATTTCAATTAACTCATTTTAAAGTTGATGTCACGCAAAGACAAGGAACTAGATAAGACCAAAAAAGAATTTACATAGGCAACTGCAAACCAACCTCTTCCCCAAAAGACCGGGTTTCATGATCGTTTGTGCCTTCTTCAAAATGACCTCTGCAGAAGGGAAACAAGGAACCTACACCCATCCACCTTCCAAAAAGCCTAGGTGTTGCATTGGTAGCAAATCCCCCAAGATCAAGACTAGAAAATGGCTGACCACTGAGTTCCTAAACACAACAAATGCAAAAAATGAAGGGATGCAGAAAACTTACTGGATTCCAATATTTATGTTGTAAATACATAAATATCCAATAAACAATATTACCTTGCAAAACTATTGACACACTCAACAAAGACAAACTTCACAAAATAAATTCAGAGTCAGGCTGCAGAACTGCATCTTACTATTATATAACTGAATCACATCCTACTTGATGTATTGCCCACAAGTTTATTATAAAACATGCCTTAAAAACATCAGGTTCATTTATATCATTCCATATGCCATCAACACCATTGGAAATGAAATCTTTAACTAGATTAGCCCATAGAAGACAAACCTGCAAGATATAGGATGGATATTCCAAAATGGAAAACCTAAAAAGGTTAAATTTCTAGATGAGAAACCCCACTAAGTTCAATTTATAAATTCCACCACCTGCAATATATCACTGGAACACTTACAGCATCAGAAAACTAGATAGCATGTACCTTATTATAATAACATCAGTAAAATCTGGTCTATAAATGAGGCTCTTGTGCCTTTTACCCGGCAACTCCCTTCCTCGTCCATATGACAGTAGCGGATCAACAACTGGCCAATTATCAAGGTTTTGTAATAAGTAGCGTGGCATGCCATTAAGATAATAACTTATAGATTGATTAGACCCTAAATTTAAAATTTGAAATACAATCCTTGTATGATAAATTGGTAGATATCTTAGAAATTACCAACCACTCTACCAGCTACTGATTAAGACAAACTTCTGCTGAAATTGGCCTATGATAAACGCCATTTGTAGGGTTTATCTTGTATTGATTTTAGAGAATTTTATCACCTTTTACTCACATTTATTCAATGAAATAGCATGGTTTCATGATTGTCACCTAATTTGTACTTAAGTGTGAAAACATGCTTCCTAGACCTTGATTCGCTAAATCTAATTCACCTTTGATTCTACTAGCTGCCTTGATATGCTTACTAGTGATTTCAGATTGAAAAGGACTAGGAATGGATCAAAGGAGTGAGGAGAAAGCATGCAAAATGGAGAAATCATGAAAAGCCAAAGATTTGAGACGCACCCATGGACGCGCGCACGCATGATGGCGTTTTTTGTGGAAAAACGAATTTCCAATCACCTAAAACTCACCGGCAAGTATACCGGATCGCATCAAGTAGTAAAACTCACTTAGAGTGAGGTCGATCCCACAGGGATTGATGGATCAAGCAACTTTAGTGGGTGATTAGTTTAGTCAAGCTAACATTGAGTGAATTGTGTGAAATGTAGTCAACAGAAAGTAAATTACAAGGAATTTAAAAGATGTAGAAAGTAAAATTGTAAGTAACTTAAAGAACAAGAAAGTAAAATAGCTGAAACTTAAATTGCAAGAGATGTAAATTGCATTAAATGTAAAGGGGAGTGGGTGCTGGAAATTAAAGAAAGCAATAGATCAAGCAACTGGAAATTTAAATTGCAGGAAAGTGTAAATGTGCAGGAAATTAAACCAAGCTAAATGTGAATAGAAATGTGAAATTGCAGGAGAGGAAATTGAAGAGGAATGAAACAGAAAGTAAAAATGCTTGAAGAATTAAAAACAGAAAATGACTGGTGCTAAATTGCAGCAATTAAAAGAATGTTGAAGATCTTAGGGGTGGAAGAGACTAGAAAACAAGTCTAGATCTCAAATCCTTCCTTGATCCAACAAGAACAATTGCAAAATGAAAATGGAAAAGTAAATTCCAAAAGAAGAACAAGAGAAGTTGCAGATAGAGAATGAAAACAGAATTCCTTCCACTCTCAATCCAAGATTTAAAACAAAAATAAAAATTAAAGAGAGAGTTCTCTAATCTTACTACTCCTTAGTGGAGCTAGCTTCCAATGCTCTCTATTAGAGCCAACTCTCTCTAGTGAAATGAAACTAATGCCTTTATATAGGCTTTTACAAAATGAAAATAAAAAATGAAAACAATATTTACAAAAATGAAATTCCTAATCTAACTTCTCTGTGTGCCTTTGAATCATGTGGGCTTTGTTTGCTTTGGAGTGGAATTGGGTTGAAGATGGATCCGGATGGTTGCTCTTGGACTTGGGAAGAAATCCGTTTGCAATTTGGACTGTTGGTGCTTCACGTTTGAGTCAACGTTTGAGGCAAACGTTGACTCAAACGTCTTCGTGAAGGATTTATGCAGAACGGCCATTTTGTTGTCATTGGCGTTTGAGTCCAAGTTTGAGGCCCAACTTGGACGCAAACGTTGACACTTGTTGCACATCAAGTCTTGGGATGCTACTTTGTCCGCTTGTCAACGTTGTCAATTTCATGCCCACTATAGACTATTATATATGGTTAGAAAGATCTGAATGTCAGCTTTCTAACCCAATTGGAATTACCTCAATTGGACATCTAAAACTCAAGTTATGCTCCTTTGAAGAGGACAGGGTCGCTGGCTTTGGTGTGCAACATTTGAGGCGACGTTTGCCTCAAACGTGGTCGAAAACGCCAGATTCTGGAGGCTCAAATGCATTGTCCACCCCATACTATTATATATTGTTGGAAAGCCCTGAATGTCTACTTTCCAATGCCATTGGGAGCGCATAGTTTGGAGCTTCAAAGCTCGATTTATACTTCATCGAAGGTGCAGAGGTCAATTGGCCTCACTGCAGGTTGACACCATGTTCATTTATCCACATTTCGGGGCAGTTTTCTCCCTCAATTTTAGTGTCCACCATGCAGTGCCATATATGCTTGGAAAGCTCTCGATTCCTACTTTCCATTGAATTTTGAATCACCTCATTTGGAGCTCTGTAGCTCAAGTTATTCTTGTTGGAAGTATACCCCTTCAGGTTGTGAGGAGCAACGTTTGACCTCGAGTTTGAGGCAAACGTTGGCACAAACTTGGCATGCATCCAGGGTGAAATTGTTCTCTTCCTCACGTTTGAGTCCAATTTTGAGGCAAACTTGAGCTCAAACGTAAGTTCCTTTCTTTGCTTTTTGCCATTCCCTTTTTCTTCAACCTTCTTCCAAACCTCTTTCCACCTATCATCAATCAACAATTGCATCAAAGCTGTGCTATAATCATGAGAGTTCTTCTTCTTCTTGAAATTCAAGTGATTATGGTACAAAAACTCATGAAAATGCATCAATTTATCCATGGTTGATTGAATCTAAGGAAAACATGAAATTCTACCCAAATGGCTTACTTATGGCTCAAGAAAGTGCATAAAACCTATTGAAAACAAAGGAAAAAGGCTAGTGAAACTAGGCTAAGATGACCTGTCATCACAACACTAAACTTAAAGCTTGCTTGTCCCCAAGCAAGAAAAGAATCATACAATAGAGATTGACAATCCAAGGTAAGAAGAATAGCAACTCAATGTTCATGGTAAGCTAGTTTTCTAAGCATGCTACAATCACAAAAGAAATGTAAATGATTGATGCTTCTATCTAGCTCAATTTATGAAATCTTTTTCTTATATTTTTTTCCTTGAAACAAGCTTTTGATTTTCTTATTAGCTTCTCCTTTTGGGTGCTTTGCCCCATGAGTTGATAACAAAGCTACGACTTCTAAATGCTTTGTTTTCAAGTATTACCACTTGATACATAAGCACCACAAGCATTTGAATTAGAGGACTTCATTAAGCTCATTTGTTTCTTTTCTTTACTCTCTAATCATTGATGCTCAGAACCTTGAGCTTTGAGGGAGTGCTTTTGCACTTAAGCCTAGCCTTGAATTCTAAGTATTTTGTTTTCAAGCATTTGGCTTGATACATAAACACCACAAGTACTTAACAATATAATTGTCATTGGTACTCAGAGCCTTCAGCTTTCTCATTCTTTCCCTTTTTCTTTTCTTGCTTTATTTTGCATTTGCTTCTTCAAGGTTTTAATGATTTTAAAAGATTTCACAAAACGTGCTAGATGAAAACTTCAATTAAATAAAATCTAATGCAATTAAGCAACAATTAAACATACTAGCTTTCCAATACTTTTATGCACATGCTAAATTCTTCTTTAATGCTTTGTTTGTTTATGATCATGATGCTTGATTACTTTTGAACTCACAAAACTCAAGTTGGTAGTCATAATACCACAGCACCATGTTGCAATTTAGAAATCAAACTATGCCTTTTCATACACACATGCATACAGAGAAGGTAAAGATAATCATGCAGTTTATAGTACTTGAAACAAATGAGAGGAAAAGGAACTTTACAACCTTGTAGTTCATCTTCTCTATTGTTGTCATTTTCCTCCCATTCTCCTCCTTCCCATACCAACTCAGAATGCTTGCTCATCCTCAAGCAACTATTAGAACCGTGGCTATGGGGCTAAGATGGATTATGAATGTCTTACACAATGAAATGTTAGTAACACATGTGTTTCAAGCAAGCAAAATTAAAGATATGAGGGCACAGAGAAACAGAGACATTATTTTTGCAAATATAAGTTGGTGTGCATGATACATTGCATAAAAGTATAAGTGGCACACCAAACTTAGTGTGACACTTTCTCTTGGAGTTGATGCAAGCATCCAGTAAAGATTGGAAGCAAATTTTTGTTGCATAGAAACACCAAACTTAGAATGCAACCATATGTCAATTTATTGAAATTTAAACTAAACATACAGAGAAAATGAACTAGACAAAGAAATGAAATGTTACCCAAGGTTGGGTTGCCTCCCAACAAGTGCTCTTTTAGTGTCATTAGCTTGACATGTCATTATTCACTTTCTTCCTCTTCTTCCAATTTGTTAAGAGGAACGACCTCAAGGGAGGAGAAGATTCAGCTACTGTCCCTTGTCTTGGCCTTTCCTCAGCAAGCTTCCTTTTGTAAATAGCTTGATTGAGCTTGCTTGCTGGATTAGGGACAAAATTGGTGCTCTTGCTAGTTGCCTTCACTTCTTTGGATTCAAGACTTGGTTGCTGTGTGATTATTGGAGTTTGATCTTCATCCAGAGCCTTTTGAATTGGTGGCTCAATGAGCTCTTCCTTCATGTACTTCTCTGCCCACTTGAGTGTGAATTTTCTT
Source organism: Arachis ipaensis (assembly GCF_059453495.1). NCBI lineage: Eukaryota > Viridiplantae > Streptophyta > Magnoliopsida > Fabales > Fabaceae > Arachis > Arachis ipaensis. Next base: position 75,219,390 of record NC_142438.1, read on the forward strand.
GAATGACTTCCTCACTTTTTTGTTCCTCCGCTCCTTTCTTTGCACTCAACATTTGACTTAATAGTTCTTTTATGGAGGAGGTCTGTTGTTCTTCCCAAGATTTCTTCATCTCCTCTTCATATTTTTCGATCACAGATTCAAGGGAAGTTTGTGAGGGTTGTGAATGTTCATGTTCCTTTGTCACCTCAAGTGCAGTTTCATTTTCAACCACCTCATTCTTCATTGAAAGTTCACTTGATGCAGTAGCCTCCTCATCTTGCTCTTCCACTTTATCCTTCACATCCATCAATTGGTCTTCATTTTCCTTGCTTAGTAGTTCTAAGCGTTTATCTGTGTCCTCCAATTGCTCATCTGTCTCCTGAGAAAGGATTTCTAGTTCCCTCCGGGATTGTTGATATTCCTCCACCATTCTGTTGAACATGGACTCAAATTTTGAGAGTCTTTGGCTTGTGGAGGTTTGTGTTGAGGCATATTTAGGTGATGAAGAATTTTCAAATGTAGAAGTGGGAGGTGAGGTTGGGCAATTTTTCATGTGAGTTGACTGCTCAAGACTTGCATTTTCTTGGAAACACTCCCAGCCACCATTGGAATAATGACTTGAATCATTTTGTGGTGGAAAGAAATATTCCATATGATTTTCTTTCTCATCTTGTGTTTCTGAAGCAATTCTCCATGAATTGGAGTGCTTAGAATTTGTATTTTCTTGGTGATATTCCCAGCCACCATTAGAGATTGGTGATGGTGGGTAATATCCCATAAAATTTGTTTGATCATAAGATGAGTTGAATTCCATTTGAATTTTGGAACACACAACACCAATTAAATTTGAAATTCATCTCACAGAGAAGGATTTCTTAGTGAGGCAATAGCTCAAACACCTTGTTTTCAACTTAAAACAGAAAGCAAAAATAAAGAAAACACTTGATCTAGACTTCTCACCCACTTAATCATTGTTGATCTAAATCAATCCGCAACAACGGCGCCAAAAACTTGATGTGTGGAAAATGATCCAACACAAAACTCACCGGCAAGTATACCGGGTCGCATCAAGTAGTAAAACTCACTTAGAGTGAGGTCGATCCCACAGGGATTGATGGATCAAGCAACTTTAGTGGGTGATTAGTTTAGTCAAGCTAATATTGAAGTGAAATTGGATGAAATGTAGCCAACAGAAAGTAAATTGACAAGAATTTAAAGTTGCAGAATGTAAATTGGCAAGTAACTTAAAGAGTAAGAAATGTAAATTGCAAGAATCTTAATTTGCAAGAAAAGTAAATTGCATGAAAAGTAGAGGGTAGGGTGCAGGGAATTTAAAGAAAGCAATAGATCAAGCAACTGGAAATTTAAATTGCAGGAAAGTGTAAATGTGCAGGAAATTAAACCAAGCTAAATGTGAACAGAAATGTGAAATTGCAAAATGCAGGAGAGGAAATTGAAGAGGAATGAAATAGAGAGTAAAAATGCTTGAAGAATTTAAAAACAGAAAATGACTGGTGCTAAATTGCAGCAATTAACAGAATGTTGAAGATCTTAGGGGTGGAAGAGACTAGAAAACAAGTCTAGATCTCAAATCCTTCCTTGATCCAACAAGAACAATTGTAAAATGAAAATGGAAAAGTAAATTGCAGAAGAAGAACAAGAGAAGTTGCAGATAGAGAATGAAAACATAATTCCTTCCACTCTCAATCCAAGATTTAAAACAAAAATGAAAATTAAAGAGAGAGTTCTCTAATCTTACTACTCCTTAGTGGAGCTAGCCTCCAATGCTCTCTATTAGAGCCAACCCTCTCTAGTGAAATGAAACTAATGCCTTTATATAGGCTTTTACAAAATGAAAATGAAAAATTAAAACAATATTTACAAAAATGAAATTCCTAATGGGTTGAAGATGGATCCGGATTGTTGCTCTTGGACTTGGGAAGAAATCCGTTTGCAATTTGGACTGTTGGTGCTTCACGTTTGAGTCAATGTTTGAGGAAAATGTTGACCCAAACGTCTTCGTGAAGGATTTATGCAGAACGGCCATTTTGCTGTCATTGGCGTTTGAGTCCAAGTTTGAGGCCCAACTTGGACGCAAACGTTGACACTTGTTGCACATCAAGTCTTGGGATGCTACTTTGTCTGCTTGTCAATGTTGCCAATTTCATGCCCACTATGGACTATTATATATGGTTGGAAAGCTCGGAATGTCAGCTTTCTAACCCAATTGGAATCACCTGAATTGGACATCTACAACTCAAGTTATGCTCCTTTGAAGAGGACAGGGTCGCTGGCTTTGGTGTGCAACGTTTGAGGCGACGTTTGCCTCAAATGTGGTCAAAAACGCCAGATTCTGGAGGCTCAAACGCATTGTCCACCCCATACTATTATATATTGTTGGAAAGTCCTGAATGTCTACTTTCCAATGCCATTGGGAGCGCATAGTTTGGAGCTTCACAGCTCGAGTTATACTCCATCGAAGGTGCAGAGGTCAGTTGGCCTCACTGCAGGTTGACACCATGTTCGTTTATGCACATTTTGGGGCAGTTTTCTCCCTCAATTTTAGTGTCCACCATGCAGTGCCATATATGCTTGGAAAGCTCTCGATTCCTACTTTCCATTACCTTTTCAATCACCTCATTTGAAGCTCTGTAGCTCAAGTTATTCTTGTTGGAAGTATACCCCTTCAGGCTGTGAGGAGCAACGTTTGACCTCGAGTTTGAGGCAAACGTTGGCGTAAACTTGGCATGCATCCAGGGTGAAATTGTGCTCTTCCTCATGTTTGAGTCCAAGTTTGAGGCAAACTTGAGCTCAAACGTGAGTTCCTTTCTTTGCTTACACTCACAAACCCCTTTTCACCAAACACCTCCATGTGACCCTCATCCATATTCGCCCTACCAACCACCTCAATATACACCACCATACCCTTACCAAGAAGAACCACCTTCCTATTATGAATCCCTTCTCTAAGACAATGAACCTTCTTATCCACCCCAATCCTCAATGGATGAAACCCTTGTCTTTATACTTCAAGGGCAAGGAGAAATACAAAGGGATACACTAAAATTTGTGGCTACCTTGACCGAGGTAGTAAGCCTATTAGCCTCCCAATGCTTGAGCACTCAAAGCACTCCCATGGTCACATGTGGAGAATCAATTGAAGAGCATAGCATGAAGGAGAGATTGGAAACTTCGGTGGAGAATGAGGAATGTTATGTGGTGTTAGAACAATTGAAGGAGCCTATGATCATTGAAGAAGAGAAAGAAGTGGTTGAAGACTTAGGAGATGCGGAACCTCCTTGGGAACCTAGAGTTGAAGAAGTCCTCTCCAAGAAAATTGAATTTGATGTTGATAAGAAGAGTGCACAACCTCCAAAACAAATTTTGAATGAAGACTTGGAGGGAATGAAGCAAACATTAGATCCCTTGGTGATGCAGATCATGCATCCGATCTTCTTGGTGGTGAATCCTTTGAGTTTGGAGAACCTTCTCCCAATGAGATAGAAGGCAATGTGGAGGTAAACTTTTCTCATCCTCCCATCTATGATTTGAGTGATGGAGATGAGTTAGATGAAAATGATGAACAAAGGATTGAGGGTGAAGAAGTTTGTGAAGAGGTAGAGATTGACAAGGAAGACCATAGGGGAGTAGAGCTTGTAAGGATATTGGAGACACCCCTCCCCAAGCCATCACCATCCATTCTCTCATTCAAGTGGATAAATTCCTTATACTTAAGCTTTATTATTTCCCTTGAATATGGTTTGCTTAAGACGGATGGTCAACTTAGGAGTATTTGTGGCTTTAAGAGCAAGAGGGAGATGGTTAGTGGTTGGCATTGTGAGGGTTGGTATAGAGCTAGATCGCTTGGGTCTAGGGGGATGTTTGGTCGCTTACATGAGAATTCTAGAATCATGCCACCCGGATGGACTAATAATGATCAACTTCAAGACGGGTGTGAAAATAAAGTATGGGATCCCGGATCGCACAAGGAGAATCAATTTTGGGAGCCCCAAGCTTGTGAAGAACTCCATCACTTGGTGCAACAAATAAGGAATCTTGGGGAACAATGGAGGACCAAGCATTGGTGGATGCTCAAAGATAGCTTCAAGCACAAGCCACCTTGATGAGGAGCTCCCCATAAGTCCAACTTAAGGACAATAAACAAAAGTGCTAGGTGGGAGACACCCACCATGGTAAAATCTTTTCATTTTCTCTTTTGTAAATATTGGTAGAATTAGTTTAAATTCATGTTTTAATTGCTTTGTTAAGTTTAGTTAGTAGTTTAGTATGTTAAATAAGGTTTTATGGTGTTTTGGTAGCTGTTTAGAGGTTTGGAATGCTTGATTTGGTGCAAAAACGTCGAAAAATTTTGAAAAACAGAGCACCATCCACACGTACACGCACCTCACGCGTACGCATGCATCAAGCATTTTCGCCAATCCCCGTGCGTGCGCCACGTGCGCGTACGCGTGGATCCCAAAATCCAACCTCCCAGCCATTTTTGAGAGAGTTGCGCCGATACTATGCCAACATTGTGCCTGAAGCACAAATCGACCCGTGCGGACACGTACCTGATGCGTACGCATCCCTTCTCTGGTTTGCCATGCATGCGTATGCGTGACCTGCGCGTACACGTCGCGTCCATTGCACCACCATCCGCGCGCGTGCGCCATGTGCGCGTACGCATAGATGCCCTTCCTTCACTACATTTCTTTTCTTCTCCTCTTTCCATTTCTTTCCCTCTCCCTTCTTCTTTCCTTCTCCTACCCTTCATCCAACACTTCCAAACACCATTTCTACCCGCCTAGGTAGTTAGTTAGTTAGTTTAATTTTCATTTCATTTTCTATTTTCTGTTATAAGTGTTGGATTATTAACCTTGTTTACTATCTCTTGCTACTGATAATTGATAGGATGTCAATTTAACATCAATTTTTGATTGATCTCAATTGGTGGATTCTATTTTTGAGGTTATATTTTGCTACTTGGTTTTAAGTTCTTCATGCTTACCTTTTGAGAATACCAAGTGATGAGAATTACCTTCGAGCTTGTACATCCTTTTGAATTACATGATTTGGCCACCATGTGATTTGAATCATATTCTTTGAGTAGGCAATTTCTTGATGGATGATGTTGTGCATTTACCCTAATGCATGGTGTTTATTGATCATATGCATCCATATGTGTTAGCTTGAATGCTCTCATGCCTCTTGATTGCTTGTTTGGTTGTCTTGACTCACAAGTTTAGAGCATCTCACGCACACTAGAATGAGTGAAGTGCATGTTCCTTTTTGTATAACCGTGGCTTAGCTTTCTATGTTGGTGTATGTGTTCTAAAAAGCGCCTAATTTAGAATTCACATACCTAATCTTTCTTAATGTCACACTAATTCACTCACTCAATTCTAGTGATTTACCTCACTCCAACAATTTATGCTTCCTTGCTTTTCATCTTCTTATCTTACGGTGCTATTTTCTATTTTTCATGCATGATGCACCATAAACAAAAACGGAAGCGGAGAAAGAACACACAGCAATTGGTTGACCTACCAGCTGAAGGTAGTGATCCGGCGAGTCGCCGTACCCCCTTGCTCATCTTTGAATGCACCAAGGACGGTGCAAACTTTTAAGTGTGGGGAGGTCGTCCGACCGTTCCGTAATTTTCAGGTGACAAATTTCTAATCCCAACACTTTTGCATTTTATTTTAGGTCTTTTAGGATTTTTAGTTTCATTTTCTTAATTTTTGCATATATATACATAATAAGCTTAGTCAAAATAATAAGATTTTTCAAAAAATTTATCTATAGGGCATCTCAATTGATTTGAGTGAAAAACTTTTCATAAAACTTGCTTGAATTATATATATTGTGGATCATGTTTTGAGCTAAGAACACAAGCTTGTGAGATTTGAGCCTAATGGTGTGGTTACATCTTATAAATTAATTTTAAAAATTAAAAATTTTTCAATTTTTTATTTTTTAGATATTGTTAGAATTTTTTCTTTTTGTACTATTAGAAAAAAATTTATTTTTTCAGTTTAAAAATTAAAAAAATAATAAATTTATAAATCTTATGTTTACTAGATATTGTTGGACATTATTTTATTTTTCTAATTTAGATAAAAAATTTAATCTTATAATTAAAAAATTCAAAAATAAAAATTTAGTTTTTTAAAATTTTTAAATTTTTTAAATTCTTTTTTATTTTTTATTCACCACATAATGCTACACCTGGACACATGACTTTTATTTTTGTTGTACTTGTTCACAAATTAAGAATAAATTAATTTTAAAAATTTAAAAGTTTTCAATTATTTTGTTTTTTCGATATTGTTAGATTTTTTAATTTTTTACTATTAGAAAATAATTAATTTTTTTAGTTTAAAAAGTAAAAGAAAAATAATAAATTTACAAATTTGTTGTTTACTACATATTACTGGACTTTATTTTATTTTTCTAATTTAAAAAAAAATAATTTAATCATATAATATAAAAATTCAACAATAAAAATTTTAGTTTTTAATAATTTTAAATTTTTTAAAATATTTTTTATTTTTTATTCACCGAAAAATGCTACACCCGGACAGTTGATTTCTTTTGCTGCAATTGTTCTCAAATTAAGAATAAATTTGATGACATGTCACCATGTCATGTTTTTCTATGCTTTTTCATACAAGAAATTTATGATTAGTGCTTAAATATTGCATTCTTTGGTGCTTAAATGGTATATTTCTTTGATCTTTTAATTTTATAAATCTTGTAGGAAATAAGAAGAAAAAGAAGCAAAGAAGCACAAAATAAGTTAAAAAGGAGAAAAAAAGAGCTTTGGGGCACACTTTGAAGTTGGAGCACACTTTGGAGGCTTAGGCCACGCTTTTAAAAGCATGGCCCATGACCAAATCAAGGAAGAGAAGTGTGGCCCAAAGGAAGAAAAGCGTGGCTCAAAACAAGGAGCAAGAACATAAAGCTCTTGCCAAGAGCTTAAAAGCTCTTGCCAAGAGCTTTATCAAGAACACATGAAGAAGGAACCAAGAGCCAAGCTCTTGGCAAAGAGCTTTGAAGCTCTTGCCAAAGAGCTTTTTCGGGCTTGCCTCAAGGAAAACGAGCTTGGAGGCAAAAATTTTCGCTAAGTTAAACTTGGGCACTTACAACATGACCATGCCTCCTTCAAAGGGCCATAACTTGAGCTACAGAAGTCGGATTGATGTACTTCTAGTTGCGTTGGAAAGCTGACATTCAGAGCTTTCCAAAAATGTATGACAATCCATATTTGGCATGAAATTGAGGTACGAGTGAAAGGCATCTTTAAGGACTAAAAATAAGCAAAAATGAATCAAAGTGGCTTAACCAGGATTCGAAGAGGGAGACCAAGGGAAGCAAGGAAGTAGCGCTCTCCTTGAGAGCTCTAAAGCTCTCCTTGAGAGCTTTATCGTGGGTCTCCTCATGAAAATATAAGAAAAAGGGCTCACAAAATGCTTCCATCATGGTTCGAACTTGGAGTTTCTCTCCAAAACAAAGGGGTGCTTCTAATAGAGCTCTTACGGAGAGCTTTGAAGCTCTTGGGGGAGAGCTTTGCCCTGGGAGTGTGACCCATGGTCCAAAAATCAAATTAATTCAATCCTGCACCAAAATTTAAAAGCCCATGGACATCACTTCAAGGCACAAGAACAAGTTAGCTTAGGAATTTATTTTTAATTGTAATTTGTTTAGAATTTCATTTTTTATTTTCATTTTCATTTTGTGAAAAGCCTATAAAAAGGCATCTGCTTCATTTCTTAGGGGAGCTCCATTAGAGAGAGGAGGAGGCTGGCTCCACTGAGGAGTATTAGAATTTGAGAGCTCTCTCTCTTAGTTTTCATTTTTCTGTTTTAAACCTTGGATTGAGATTGGAAGGAATTCTATTTTCATTCTCTATCTGCAACTTCTCTTGTTCTTCTTCTGCAATTTACTCTTCCATTTTCATTTTGCAATTGTTCTTGTTGGATCAAGGAAGGAATTGAGATCTAGACTTGTTTTCTAGTCTCTTCCACTCCTGAGATCTTGAACCACTTTTAAATTGCTGCAAATTAAGCACTGCTTTTCTGTTTTGATCCTTCACTGAAATTTTTCCTTTCTGTTTAGATTTGCTGCAACTCTCAATTTACTTTCCTGCACATTTACCTTTACTGTAATTGTTCTGAATTTGATCCGTTGCTCTCTTTAAATATTCTGCACCCAACCCCCTTTACAATTTATGCAATTTACATTTCTTGTCATTTAAGATTCTTGCAATTTACATTTCTTGCTATTTAAGATTCTGTCAATTTACCTTTCTTGCACTTTAAGTTTCTGCACATTTACTTTCTACAATTTATAATTCCTTGTCATTTACATTCTGTTGCTTCAAGTCTCACCCAATTTCACTTAAATGTTAGCTTGACTAAACTAATCACCCACTAAAGTTGCTTGATCCATCAATCCCTGTGGGATCGAGCTCACTCTAAGTGAGTTTTACTACTTGATGCGACCCGGTATACTTGCCGGTTAGTTTTGGGTGTTTTGGAAAATTCAGTTTTCCACAAAAATACCATCAAAATTACTTTAAAAAATTTAAAAATTTTCAATTTTACTATTTTTTGGATATTGTTTGAATTTTTTATCTTTATATTATTGGAAAAGAACGTACTTTTTATTTTAAAAATTAAAAAATAATAAATTTACAGGTCTGTTATTTACTAGATATTACTGGACCTTATTTTATTTTTCTAATTTAAATAAAAAATTTAATCTTATAATTTAAAAATTCAAAAGTAAAAAATTTAGTTATTAAAAATTTTAATTTTTTTAAAAATATTTTTCAAATTTTTATTCACCGGATAATAGTACACCCGGACACTTGTCTTTTTTTTGCTACACTTGTTCACCAATTAAGAATAAATAAATTTTAAAAATTTAAAATTTTCAATTTTTTCTTTTTATATATTGTTAGAATTTTTTCTTTTTCTACTATTAGAAAAGAATTTATTTTTTCTATTTTAAAAATTAAAAAAATAATAATTTATAGATATGATGTTTACTAGATATTGTTGGACATTATTTTATTTTTCTAATTTAGATAAAAAATTTAATCTTATAATTTAAAAATTCAAAAATAAAAAATTTAGTTTTCTAAAATTTATAAATTTTTTATATTGTTTTCTATTTTTTATTCACCGGATAATTCTTCACCTGGACACTTGACTTTTTTTTTGTTGCACTTGTTCACAAATTAAGAATAAATTAATTTTAAAAATTTAAAATTTTTCAATTATTTTATTTTTTCGATATTGTTAGAATTTTTTATTTTTCTACTATTAGAAAAAAATTAATTTTTTTAGTTTAAAAAGTAAAAGAAAAATAATAAATTTACAAATTTGTTATTTACTACATATTCTTGGACTTTATTTTCTTTTTATGATTTCAAAAAAATAATTTAATCATATAATTTAAAAATTTAAAAATAAAAAATTTAGTTTTTAAGAATTTTAAATTTTTTTAAAATATTTTTTATTTTTTATTCACCGAAAAATATTACACCTGGACAGTTGACTTTTTTTGCTGCACTTGTTCACAAATTAAGAATAAATTACTTTAAAAAATTTAAAAATTTTCAATTTTACTATTTTTTGGATATTGTTTGAATTTTTTATCTTTATATTATTGGAAAAGAACTTACTTTTTATTTTAAAAATTAAAAAATAATAAATTTACAGGTCTGTTATTTACTAGATATTACTGGACCTTATTTTATTTTTCTAATTTAAATAAAAAATTTAATCTTATAATTTAAAAATTCAAAAGTAAAAAATTTAGTTATTAAAAATTTTAATTTTTTAAAAAATATTTTTCAAATTTTTATTCACCGGATAATAGTACACCCTGACACTTGTCTTTTTTTTGCTACACTTGTTCACCAATTAAGAATAAATAAATTTTAAAAATTTAAAATTTTCAATTTTTTCTTTTTATATATTGTTAGAATTTTTTCTTTTTCTACTATTAGAAAAGAATTTATTTTTTCTATTTTAAAAATTAAAAAAATGATGAGATATTTTGGAGGAAAAATAAATCTCTTCCAAAACACCACAAATCTAACCGGCAAGTGCACCGGGTCGCATCAAGTAATAAAAACTCACGGGAGTGAGGTCGATCCTACAAGGATTGAAGGATTGAGCAATTTTAGTTTAGTGGTTGATTTAGTCAAGCGAATCACGATTTGGTTGATGGTTTTGTGACTTGCAGAATTAAATTGCATTGAAGTAAAAAGAACAAGAAATAAATTGCTGAAACTTAAAGAACACGAAATTAAATGACAGAAACTTAAAGTGCAAGAAATGTAAATTGCGGAATCTTAAAGTGCAAGGAATGTAAATTGCTTGAAATGTAAAGGGGATTGGGATGTGGATTTGCAGAAATTAAACAAGGAAAAATTAAATTGCATCAAACAGAAGAGTAAAAGGGAATTGGGATTGAACCGGAAATGAAGCAAAAAAGTAAATGAACATAAGAAGCAGTAAACAGGGAATTGAAATGGAAATTTAGATCTCAGGACCCAGAGACTAGAAAACCAAGTCTAGATCTCAATGCCTTCCTAGATCCAACAAGAACAATTGCAAGGGAATTGTAAATTGCAAAGGAATTAGATGAGAAGTAAGTAACAGAAACGGAAATTCAATTAAGCAGTAAATAAACAGAAAGATCCAAGATTGAGATTGAAACAGAATTTCTTCAATTCTCCAATCCAAGATCCAAGACAAAAGTAAAATGAAATTGAAAGCAATGGAAACAAAGAAATTAAAGTTCAAAAGCTTCTCCGAAAACTATTATGAAAATTCCAAAATGAAAGCTCCCCGAATAACTTGAATTCTATACTATTTATACACTTTCTTCAAATGATCTTAAAGCCTTGAGTTGGGCCTTTGCTCTTGGTGGAATTGGGTTGAAAGAGGCCTTGGTTGATTGCTCTTGAAGTTTGAAGAAGAACCAAAGTGAACCAATTGAACAGGTTTTGAAGTTAGCCAAAGTTGGACCAAAAGTTTGAGCCAAAGTTAGGGGTCTAACTTTGGCTCCAACTTTTCATAGCAGCAAACATAATTTATTGGTATGGACGTTGGTGCCAACGTTAGGGGTCTAACTTTGACCCTAACGTTGGCAATGCTTTGTGTGCTAGTGGCACCAACGTTAGCCTCCAAGTTAGGGGGCTAACGTTGGCGCAAACGTTGGCCCTTCTCCCTTTGTAATTCATGTGCCAACGTTAGCCTCCAAGTTAGGGGGCTAACATTGGCGCAAACGTTGGTGCCCAGGGGAGATCTTCTCAAGTTCCAACGTTAGCCTCCAAGTTAGGGGGCTAACGTTGGGGCTAACGTTGGCCCTTCTCCCTTTGTAATTCATGTGCCAACGTTAGCCTCCAAGTTAGGGGGCTAACGTTGGCGCAAACGTGGTGCCCAGGGGAGATCTTCTCAAGTTCCAACGTTAGCCTCCAAGTTAGGGGGCTAACGTTGGGGCTAACGTTGGCCCTTCTCCCTTTGTAATTCATGTGCCAACGTTAGCCTCCAAGTTAGGGGGCTAACGTTGGCGCAAACGTGGGATGGCCAGGGAGGAAATTTCAAGTTCCAACGTTAGCCTCCAAGTTAGGGGGCTAACGTTGGGGCTAACTTCTTGCTTCCTGGTTCAATTTCACTTATTCCATTGTCCTCTCTTCACTCCTAGCCATTCCTCTCTGCTTTAACCTTTCTCCAAGCTTTCTTCACCTATCATTAATCAACCAAACTCATCAAAGCTATGCTCAAAATCATGAGATATTCAATCTTTCATAATATGCAACAAATATAGCATAAAACCTCATGAAATGGCATGAATTCATATATGGTTGGTTCAATCAAGGGAAACATGAAAATCTACTCAATTAGCTTGCTTGTAGCTCAAGAAAGTGCATAATTCTAATGAAAACAAAAGAAAAAGACTAGCTAAAATAGGCTAGGATGACTTGTCATCACAACACCAAACTTAAAGCTTGCTTGTCCCCAAGCAAGAAAAGATTTAAAGAAAGAATGAAATGGAAGAGGATGTTCATGCTAGCAGAGTATTATTAATAGTTCATGGGGTTTTGTGTGGATATGCAAAAACTCACTTCTTATTGACTCCTAGGCCTAGAAAGTCTCCTTCAAGCTTCAAGTGACATACTGCTATGACTTCTCATTATTCCTTTATCCTTGGCTATTACTTTGTTCATAAGCTTTATTTGAGTGTCATGTGTAGCAAGTTCATTTTCTTTTCTTTATACTTGACACATTATTCACCATAGACACTTGGCTCACATTCCTTCTTAAAACATTGATGCCCAGCACCTCTTTGGGCTACTAAATGCCTTGTAGTTAGGTTGCTCTTGATGGTGGACTTTCAGCTGATGATCCCGGGTTAGTTAACCCAAGTCACCAAGTGTTGAGGCACTCCTAAGAGCTTACTAATCCAAGCAGATCCTAGTACAAAGACATCACAGGCATATATTTTAAGGTTCAAGCTATTGGTGTCCCGCTTTGTTCCTTTTTGTTTTTCTTTTGTTTTGCCACTTTTTTTTTTGCTATCTTTTTCTTCTTTCCTTCTTTTTGTTTTTCTTTCTAACCAAGGAATTTAATTCAATTGAGATTCCTAGACAGTAGGCCACTTCTTTACTTAGAAGGAGATATCCTAGCTCTTTATTCACTAAAAGTGAGCTATTATACAATCACACATATACCACCACTTACTTTTATTCCACTTCTAACTAACAGAGACTATTTTACTTCACATTCAAACTGTTCTTTTTATTGAATTTAAAGATGCAGGGGACAACACATGCTTCTTGTCAAGTGAAAATAAACACACAAGCACACACATAAACTAGCCTACTTATTTTAAAAGAAACAAACATGCTGTACAGACTACTACACTAACAGTCACTGTTAAGATGGGCATATTCACACTTCAAATTTAGAGCAATTCAATGCTGATGGAGTTAAGTGACAATACAACCTCTTGGTGGCTTCTTTTTCTTTCTCTTGGCTAATGGTGTGTAGTCCTCCCAAGAGAGTGATTGAATTCCTGCAGTGTTAATGGAAGTTGCTTGTTTCTCAAGCCCTTAGATGACTGGTTAGTGTGCAAGACTTTCTTGTAGGCGTTTGAACTTACTTTGGTGTGTGAACACCAAACTTAGTCCCTTGCCATGTTTCTTATGCATAACCATATGAGAAAGCCTAAGTCTTCACTAAAAACTAGAAACAGACAATGATTAAATGATTTATCAGATTGCTTAGAGCTAGTAACCCTTTGTGTAGAAGGTGAGAATATGCTTTTAAGTGAGATTTTGGTGGAACACCAAACTTAGAATCCTTTATTCTCCCTTAATTTGTTTTGGTGTGAAACACCAAACTTAGCTCCTTGCAATACATACCAATCATTTAACCTTTTTATTGAAATAACTATGAAAAGAAAACTACCTCAGGTTGGGTTGCCTCCCAACAAGCGCTCTTTTATTGTCACTAGCTTGACACCTTTCAATTCTTTTTAAGAGGGCTGTAGGTGTTGAACCTCTTTTTCCTTAACCCATTGTCCTCCCAAATACAACTTTGCTCTGTGACCATTTACAGTGAATTGATTCTTCGTTGCCTCATCTAGTAGTTCAATATTCCCATAGGGAAAAATCTTTGTCACCAAGTATGGGCCAGTCCACTTAGACTTCAGTTTGCCAGGGAAGATTTTAAGCCTTGAATTATACAGGAGCACTTGCTGTCCTGGCTTGAATTCCTTCTTTGTGATCTTCTTGTCATGCCACTTCTTAGCTCTCTCCTTGTATATCTTTGCATTTTCATAAGCTTCCAGTCTGAATTCATCCAACTCATTTAGTTGTAACAGCCTTTTTTCTCCTGCAGCTTGGGGATCAAGGTTGAGGAGTTTAGTGGCCCAAAAAGCTCTGTGTTCAAGCTCTACAGGGAGGTGGCAGGATTTGCCATACAATAGCTGAAAGGGTGACTTGCCAATAGGAGTTTTAAAAGCTGTCCTATATGCCCACAATGCATCCTCTAGCTTTCTAGCCCAATCTTTCCTTGTGATTCCCACTGTTTTCTCTAGAATCTTCTTTAATTCTCTATTTGCAAGTTCAGCTTAGCCATTAGTCTGAGGATGGTAAGGTGTGGCTACTTTGTGAATTACTCCATACTTGTGGAGAAGTTTCTCCATTTGTTTGTTGCAAAAGTGACTACCGCCATCACTAATAAGACCCTTTGGCACTCCATACCTAGTGAAAATGTGTTTTTTTAGGAATTGGAGGACAATATGTGCATCATAGGTGGTTGTGGCTATGGCTTCCACCCACTTTGAAACATACTCCACTGCTACCAAGATATATCTAAAAGAATAAGAAGGAGGAAAAGGCCCCATAAAATCAATTCCCCATAGATCGAACAATTCTAATTCTAAGATAAAATTTTGAGGCATCTCATTCCTTTTTGTTAATCCTCCTGCTTTCTGGCATTCATTACATTGGTGTACATATTCTCTGGCATCCTTGAAGATAGTTGGCCAATAGAAGCCACTCTGCAGTATTTTTGCGGCTGTTTTTTCTGGGCCAAAGTGTCCACCATAAGCTGAACCATGACAATGCCACAAGATGTCCCTAATTTCACTTTCGGGAACACACCTTCTGATTACTCCATCAGAGCATCTTTTGAACAAGAAGGGTTCATCCCATGAAAATTTCCTTGCTTCGTTGATCAACTTCTTCACCTGTTGCTTAGAGAACTCTTGCGGTATCTTCCTTCCCACTTTGTAATTTGCTATGTCAGCAAACCAAGGTGCTTGCTGGATTTGCAAAAGGTACTCATCTGGGAAGCTTTCATTTATGGGCTGGGATGCTTTTTGATTTGTTTCATGTGGTAACCTCGACAGATGATCAGCGACCTGATTTTCAGTGCCCTTCCTATCTCTTATCTCTATGTCAAATTCTTGTAGGAGCAGTATCCATCTGATGAGTCTTGGTTTAGCATCCTGCTTTGACATCAAATACTTAAGTGCAGCATGATCAGTGTAAACCACAACCTTGGATCCTACTAGATATGATCTAAACTTATCAAATGCATAGACTACAGCTAGCAATTCCTTTTCTGTTGTGGTGTAATTTCTTTGGGCCTCATTCAACACTTTACTTGCATAATATATGACATGATGCAAATTTCCCTTTTTTTGCCCAAGTACAGCACCAATTGCAAGATCACTTGCATCACACATGAGTTCAAAAGGTATTTCCCAATCTGGAGGTGTGATGATTGGTGCTGTTGTGAGTCTATTTTTTAAAGTTTCAAAGGCATGCTGGCAGTTTTCATCAAAAACAAAAGGGTTATCAAGCATTAACAGATTACTCAAAGGTTTGGCTATTTTTGAAAAGTCCTTGATAAACCTTCTGTAAAATCCGGCATGCCCCAAGAAACTTCTAACAGATTTCACATTAATTGGTGGAGGGAGTTTTTCTATGATCTCAACCTTTGCCTTATCAACCTCTATCCCCTTTTTTGAAACTTTATGGCCAAGAACAATCCCTTCGGGTACCATGAAATGGCATTTCTCCCAGTTTAAAACCAAATTGGTTTCTTGGCACCGTTTCAAGACAAGGGTTAAATGGTTTAGGCAAGCATTGAAATTATCACCAAAAATAGAGAAGTCATCCATGAAAACTTCTAAAAAATTTTCGACCATATCAGAGAAAATGGAGAGCATACACCTTTGAAATGTGGCAGGGGCGTTGCAGAGCCCAAAGGGCATCCTCCGATATGCAAAAACTCTGAATGGACATGTAAAGGCAGTTTTCTCTTGGTCCTTGGGGTCCACCACGATTTGATTATACCCAGAATATCCGTCCAAAAAGCAGTAATAGGCATGGCCGGCTAGCCTTTCCAGCATCTGATCAATGAATGGGAGAGGGAAATGATCCTTCCTGGTGGCATCATTTAATCTTCTATAGTCTATGCACATTCTCCACCCAGTCACTGTTCTAGTAGGAATCAACTCATTCTTCTCATTAGTGATGACCGTCATCCCTCCCTTCTTTGGTACAACTTGAACCGGGCTTACCCATGGGCTGTCAGATATTGGGAAGATTATCCCTGCATTCCACAACTTCATGACTTCCTTCTGGACAACTTCCTTCATTGTGGGATTTAATCTTCTTTGCGGTTGAACCACTGGTTTGGAATTATCTTCCAAGAGGATCTTATGCATACATACTGCAGGGCTGATTCCCTTCAGGTCATCAATGGTCCATCCTAAAGCATCTTTGTGAGCTTTGAGTACGTCAAGAAGTTCTCCTTCTTCCTTCTTTGTTAGGGATGAATTAATGATTACTGGGAAACTCTCCGATGTGCCAAGGAATGCATATTTGAGATGGGTGGGTAAAGGTTTCAGTTCTTGTCTTGGTATATCTTCTTTCTTATCTTGCCTTTCATTTTGCTCAGTAGAGGTCTCAGCCACTTGTTCCTCTGTTGCCCCTTGATTTCCTTCTTGCTCTTGAAAATTTTCTTCCAATGTTTCTTCCACCAAACTGTCTATCATATCCACTCTCACGTAATCCTCTTGCTCAGGAGCATTTTGCATTGATTTGAACACATTTATGATCATTTGTTCATTATGGACCCTGAAGGTCATTTCTCCTTTTTCTACATCAATGATGGCCCTTGCTGTGTGTAGAAATGGCCTTCCCAGAATGATTGAGTCGTTTCCTTCTTCTTCAGTGTCCAAAATTACAAAATCTGCTGGGAAAATAAACTCCCCAATCTTCACCAACAGATT
This sequence comes from Arachis ipaensis, assembly GCF_059453495.1. Taxonomy (NCBI): domain Eukaryota; kingdom Viridiplantae; phylum Streptophyta; class Magnoliopsida; order Fabales; family Fabaceae; genus Arachis; species Arachis ipaensis. The sequence continues at coordinate 75,236,199 of NC_142438.1, forward strand.
CTCCACAATTCCATTAGGTGTCTTGATTGATCTGTCAGCCATGACTAGTGACATCCTAGTGGGTTTGAGTTCTTCTATGGCAAGTTTTCTCATCATTGAGAGAGGCATTAAATTGATGCTGGCACCCAGGTCACAGAGAGCCTTGTTGAGAATTATCTTGCCAATAGTGCATGAGACTACAAAGCTTCCCGGATCCTTAAGTTTTGGTGGAATACCCCGTTGAATCACAGCACTGCATTCCTCGGTGAGTAATATGGTTTCCCTTTCAAGCCAACTTCTTTTCTTGTTGATAAGATCCTTCAGAAACTTGGAATATAGAGGCATTTGCTCAAGTGCTTCAGCCAAGGGAATATTGATTTCCAGCTTCTTAAAAATCTCAAGGAATTTGTGAAAATGCTGGTCTTTAACCTCTTTGTTGAACCTCTGAGGGTAAGGCAGTGGAGGTGTGATGCTTTTTCCTATTTGCTGCTGCCCCTGAGCTACTTCCTTTGAGCTATGTGGCTGGTTGTCCTTCTCTTTAAGTTTCTCAGTGCCTTTGTTTGGCATCACAACTTGCTTCTCAGCCTCATCTGCCTTTGTTTGCTTCTCATCCTCCGTTGGTTCTTTGATGTTCTCTGCTTGCTTCTTTGTAGTGTCATTGTTGCTTATCAATGTTCTCCCACTCCTCAATTGTATTGCCTTGCATTCCTCCTTGGGATTTGGAATTGTGTCACTGGGCAGTGAGTTTGAAGGTCTCTCAACAGATACTTGCTTGGAGAGTTGCCCCATCTATCTCTCTAGGCTCTTCATAGAGGCTTCCTGATTCTTGGCCACCATTTCTTGGTGTTTCAACATTTTGTCTATCATGGCCTCCAAGTGAGTGATTCTTTGGGCTTCAGGTGATATTTGAGGTGGGTTATGAGATGTGGGTGGTGGATGGTAGGCATTTTGGTTGGTGGATTGGTTATTAGATTGGTATTGGTTGAGGTTGGGGTAGTTGTTTTGAGGTTTTCTGTAGGGGTTTTGGTTAGTCTGCTGCTGGTTGTGATTTTGGTTGCTTCTTGGGTTGTGTTGGTTTGAGTTCCTCTGCCATGGTTGTTGGTTTTGGGTATGGTTATCTCCCCATCTGAGGTTTGGGTGGTTTTTCCAGGATGGATTGTATGTATCACCATACACTTTATTTGGTCCTTGGTTGTGCATATACTGTACTTGCTCTTGTTGTTGTTCTTCTTGAGTTTCTTCACTCTGTCCCCATGTGGTTGATGGTTGGCTAGTGTTAACTGCTGCAACTTGGAGACTATCAATCCTCTTGGCCATTTGCTCAAATTGTTGTTGAATTTGCTGCTGCATCATCTTGTTTTGAGCTAGGATTGAATCCACTCCTTCTAGTTCCATTACTCCTCTTCTTTGTGATGGTTGGCGGCTTCTTTGATGAGCAAAGAAATATTGGTTGTTGGACACCATATCAATGAGTTCTTGAGCCTCTTCTGCAGTTTTCATGAGTTGCAAGGAACCTCCAGCTGAATGATCCAAAGCTTCCTGGGATTTCAGTGTTAAGCCTTCATAGAAGTTTTGAAGCTTTTCCCACTCATTGAACATGGCAGGGGGACATTTCCTGATCAGAGCCTTGTACCTTTCCCATGCCTCATAGATGGGTTCGGTCTCCATTTGTGTAAATGTTTGTACCTCAGCCTTTAACCTTATAATCCTCTGAGGTGGATAAAATTTGGCAAGAAACTTAGTTACCAAATCATCCCAGTTGTTTATGCTGTCCCTTGGAAAGGATTCCAACCATTGAGTGGCCTTGTCCCTGAGAGAAAATGGGAATAGCATCAGCTTGTAACTGTCAGGGGGCACTCCATTAGTTTTGACAGTGTTGCATATCCTTAAGAAAGTGGACAAATGTTGGTGTGGGTCCTCAAGTGGTCCTCCACCAAAAGAGCAGTTGTTCTGAACCAAAGTGATGAGTTGTGGCTTGAGTTCAAAATTGTTAGCATTGACATTTGGAGCCAAGATGCTGCTCCCATAATGTCTAGGATTTGCAAAGGTATAGGAAGCCAAAACTCTCCTCTGGGGTGGGTTGCCATTGTTGTTGTCTTCTCCACCTGGTGGATTGGTTAAATGTTCATCCATCTCTTGGAATTCTTCGTCTGATTCTTCTTCTCCAACAATACTTTTCCCTCTTTCAGCTCTCCTTAACCTCCTGAGAGTTCTTTCGTCTTGTTCATGAAAATTGGGTATGGCTCTTCTTGTACCTGACATACAAGTAGAACATAAGAGCACACAAACCAGTGACACTTCAATCTACTGCTAGAATGAAGTTTTAGTTAGCTTAAGCAAAAATTCAAACAGTTAGTGGGTTAGTCAAAATTAGAGAAAAATAAAGAAAAAGTTCTTGATCTAGATTACCACCTCACTTAGTCATTGTCAATCTAATCAATCCCCGGCAACGGCGCCAAAAACTTGATGAGATATTTTGGAGGAAAAATAAATCTCTTCCAAAACACCACAAATCTAACCGGCAAGTGCACCGGGTCGCATCAAGTAATAAAAACTCACGGGAGTGAGGTCGATCCCACAAGGATTGAAGGATTGAGCAATTTTAGTTTAGTGGTTGATTTAGTCAAGCGAATCATGATTTGGTTGATGGTTTTGTGACTTGCAGAATTAAATTGCATTGAAGTAAAAAGAACAAGAAATAAATTGCTGAAACTTAAAGAACACGAAATTAAATGACAGAAACTTAAAGTGCAAGAAATGTAAATTGCGGAATCTTAAAGTGCAAGGAATGTAAATTGCTTGAAATGTAAAGGGGATTGGGATGTGGATTTGCAGAAATTAAACAAGGAAAAATTAAATTGCATCAAACAGAAGAGTAAAAGGGAATTGGGATTGAACCGGAAATGAAGCAGAAAAGTAAATGAACATAAGAAGCAGTAAACAGGGAATTGAAATGGAAATTTAGATCTCAGGACCCAGAGACTAGAAAACCAAGTCTAGATCTCAATGCCTTCCTAGATCCAACAAGAACAATTGCAAGGGAATTGTAAATTGCAAAGGAATTAGATGAGAAGTAAGTAACAGAAACGGAAATTCAATTAAGCAGTAAATAAACAGAAAGATCCAAGATTGAGATTGAAACAGAATTTCTTCAATTCTCCAATCCAAGATCCAAGACAAAAGTAAAATGAAATTGAAAGCAATGGAAACAAAGAAATTAAAGTTCAAAAGCTTCTCCGAAAACTATTATGAAAATTCCAAAATGAAAGCTCCCCGAATAACTTGAATTCTATACTATTTATACACTTTCTTCAAATGATCTTAAAGCCTTGAGTTGGGCCTTTGCTCTTGGTGGAATTGGGTTGAAAGAGGCCTTGGTTGATTGCTCTTGAAGTTTGAAGAAAAACCAAAGTGAACCAATTGAACTAGTTTTGAAGTTAGCCAAAGTTGGACCAAAAGTTTGAGCCAAAGTTAGGGGTCTAACTTTGGCTCCAACTTTTCATAGCAGCAAACATAATTTACTGGTATGGACGTTGGTGCCAACGTTAGGGGTCTAACTTTGACCCTAACGTTGGCAATGCTTTGTGTGCTAGTGGCGCCAACGTTAGCCTCCAAGTTAGGGGGCTAACGTTGGCGCAAACGTTGGCCCTTCTCCCTTTGTAATTCATGTGCCAACGTTAGCCTCCAAGTTAGGGGGCTAACGTTGGCGCAAACGTTGGTGCCCAGGGGAGATCTTCTCAAGTTCCAACGTTAGCCTCCAAGTTAGGGGGCTAACGTTGGGGCTAACGTTGGCCCTTCTCCCTTTGTAATTCATGTGCCAACGTTAGCCTCCAAGTTAGGGGGCTAACGTTGGCGCAAACGTGGTGCCCAGGGGAGATCTTCTCAAGTTCCAACGTTAGCCTCCAAGTTAGGGGGCTAACGTTGGGGCTAACGTTGGCCCTTCTCCCTTTGTAATTCATGTGCCAACGTTAGCCTCCAAGTTAGGGGGCTAACGTTGGCGCAAACGTGGGATGGCCAGGGAGGAAATTTCAAGTTCCAACGTTAGCCTCCAAGTTAGGGGGCTAACGTTGGGGCTAACTTCTTGCTTCCTGGTTCAATTTCACTTATTCCATTGTCCTCTCTTCACTCCTAGCCATTCCTCTCTGCTTCAACCTTTCTCCAAGCTTTCTTCACCTATCATTAATCAACCAAACTCATCAAAGCTATGCTCAAAATCATGAGATATTCAATCTTTCATAATATGCAACAAATATAGCATAAAACCTCATGAAATGGCATGAATTCATATATGGTTGGTTCAATCAAGGGAAACATGAAAATCTACTCAATTAGCTTGCTTGTAGCTCAAGAAAGTGCATAATTCTAATGAAAACAAAAGAAAAAGACTAGCTAAAATAGGCTAGGATGACTTGTCATCAAAAAATAATAATTTATAGATATGATGTTTACTAGATATTGTTGGACATTATTTTATTTTTCTAATTTAGATAAAAAATTTAATCTTATAATTTAAAAATTCAAAAATAAAAAATTTAGTTTTCTAAAATTTATAAATTTTTTAGATTGTTTTCTATTTTTTATTCACCGGATAATTCTTCACCTGGACACTTGACTTTTTTTTTGTTGCACTTGTTCACAAATTAAGAATAAATTAATTTTAAAAATTTAAAATTTTTCAATTATTTTATTTTTTCGATATTGTTAGAATTTTTTATTTTTCTACTATTAGAAAAACATTAATTTTTTTAGTTTAAAAAGTAAAAGAAAAATAATAAATTTACAAATTTGTTATTTACTACATATTCTTGGACTTTATTTTCTTTTTATAATTTCAAAAAAATATTTTAATCATATAATTTAAAAATTTAAAAATAAAAAATTTAGTTTTTAAGAATTTTAAATTTTTTTAAAATATTTTTTTATTTTTTATTCACCGAAAAATATTACACCTGGACAGTTGACTTTTTTTGCTGCACTTGTTCACAAATTAAGAATAAATTACTTTAAAAAATTTAAAAATTTTCAATTTTACTATTTTTTGGATATTGTTTGAATTTTTTATCTTTATATTATTGGAAAAGAACTTACTTTTTATTTTAAAAATTAAAAAATAATAAATTTACAGGTCTGTTATTTACTAGATATTACTGGACCTTATTTTATTTTTCTAATTTAAATAAAAAATTTAATCTTATAATTTAAAAATTCAAAAGTAAAAAATTTAGTTATTAAAAATTTTAATTTTTTAAAAAAATATTTTTCAAATTTTTATTCACCGGATAATAGTACACCCTGACACTTGTCTTTTTTTTGCTACACTTGTTCACCAATTAAGAATAAATAAATTTTAAAAATTTAAAATTTTCAATTTTTTCTTTTTATATATTGTTAGAATTTTTTCTTTTTCTACTATTAGAAAAGAATTTATTTTTTCTATTTTAAAAATTAAAAAAATAATAATTTATAGATATGATGTTTACTAGATATTGTTGGACATTATTTTATTTTTCTAATTTAGATAAAAAATTTAATCTTATAATTTAAAAATTCAAAAATAAAAAATTTAGTTTTCTAAAATTTATAAATTTTTTAGATTGTTTTCTATTTTTCATTCACCGGATAATTCTTCACCTGGACACTTGACTTTTATTTTTGTTGTACTTGTTCACAAATTAAGAATAAATTAATTTTAAAAAGTTAAAAGTTTTCAATTATTTTGTTTTTTCGATATTGTTAGAATTTTTTAATTTTTTAATATTGGAAAATAATTAATTTTTTTAGTTTAAAAAGTAAAAGAAAAATAATAAACTTACAAATTTGTTGTTTACTACATATTACTGGACTTTATTTTATTTTTTTAATTTAAAAAAAAATAATTTAATCATATAATATAAAAATTCAAAAATAAAAAATTTAGTTTTTAAGAATTTTAATTTTTTTAAAAATATTTTTTATTTTTTATTCACCGAAAAATGCTACACCCGGACAGTTGATTTCTTTTGCTGCAATTGTTCTCAAATTAAGAATAAATTACTTTAAAAAATTTAAAAATTTTTAATTTTACTATTTTTTTGGATATTGTTTGAATTTTTTATCTTTATATTATTGGAAAAGAACTTTCTTTTTATTTTAAAAATTAAAAAATAAAAAATTTACAGGTCTGTTATTTACTAGATATTACTGGACCTTATTTTATTTTTCTAATTTAAATAAAAAATTTAATCTTATAATTTAAAAATTCAAAAGTAAAAAATTAAGTTATTAAAAATTTTAATTTTTTTAAAAATATTTTTCAAATTTTTATTCACCGGATAATAGTACACCCGGACACTTGTCTTTTTTTTGCTACACTTGTTCACCAATTAAGAATAAATAAATTTTAAAAATTTAAAATTTTCAATTTTTTCTTTTATATATTGTTAAAATTTTTTCTTTTTCTACTATTAGATAAGAATTTATTTTTTCTATTTTAAAAATTAAAAAAAATAATAATTTATAGATATGATGTTTACTAGATATTGTTGGACATTATTTTATTTTTCTAATTTAGATAAAAAATTTAATCTTATAATTTAAAAATTCAAAAATAAAAAATTTAGTTTTCTAAAATTTATAAATTTTTTAGATTGTTTTCTATTTTTTATTCACCGGATAATTCTTCACCTGGACACTTGACTTTTATTTTTGTTGTACTTGTTCACAAATTAAGAATAAATTAATTTTAAAAATTTAAAAGTTTTCAATTATTTTGTTTTTTTGATATTGTTAGAATTTTTTAATTTTTTACTATTAGAAAATAATTAATTTTTTTAGTTGAAAAAGTAAAAGAAAAATAATAAATTTATAAATTTGTTGTTTACTACATATTACTGGACTTTATTTTATTTTTCTAATTTAAAAAAATAATTTAATCATATAATATAAAATTCAAAAATAAAAAATTTAGTTTTTAAGAATTTTAAATTTTTTTAAAATATTTTTATTTTTGATTCACCGAAAAATGCTGCACCCGGACAGTTGATTTCTTTTGCTGCAATTGTTCTCAAATTAAGAATAAATTACTTTAAAAAATTTAAAAATTTTCAATTTTACTATTTTTTGGATATTGTTTGAATTTTTTATCTTTATATTATTGGAAAAGAACTTACTTTTTATTTTAAAAATTAAAAAATAATAAATTTATAGGTCTGTTATTTACTAGATATTACTGGACCTTATTTTATTTTTCTAATTTAAATAAAAAATTTAATCTTATAATTTAAAAATTCAAAAGTAAAAAATTTAGTTATTAAAAATTTTAATTTTTTAAAAATATTTTTCAAATTTTTATTCACCGGATAATAGTACACCCGGACACTTGTCTTTTTTTTGCTACACTTGTTCACCAATTAAGAATAAATAAATTTTAAAAATTTAAAATTTTCAATTTTTTATTTTTATATATTGTTAGAATTTTTTCTTTTTCTACTATTAGAAAAGAATTTTCTATTTTAAAAATTAAAAAAATAATAATTTATAGATATGATGTGTACTAGATATTGTTGGACATTATTTTATTTTTATAATTTATATAAAAAATTTAATCTTATAATTTAAAAATTCAAAAATAAAAAATTTAATTTTCTAAAATTTATAAATTTTTTAGATTGTTTTCTATTTTTTATTCACCGGATAATTCTTCACCTAGACACTTGACTTTTATTTTTGTTGTACTTGTTCACAAATTAAGAATAAATTAATTTTAAAAATTTAAAAGTTTTCAATTATTTTGTTTTTTTTTATATTGTTAGAATTTTTTAATTTTTTACTATTAGAAAATAATTAATTTTTTTAGTTTAAAAAGTAAAAGAAAAATAATAAATTTACAAATTTGTTGTTTACTACATATTACTGCACTTTATTTTATTTTTCTAATTTAAAAAAATAATTTAATCATATAATATAAAAATTCAAAAATAAAAAATTTAGTTTTTAAGAATTTTAAATTTTTTTAAAATATTTTTTATTTTTTATTCACCGAAAAATGCTGCACCCGGACAGTTGATTTCTTTTGCTGCAATTGTTCTCAAATTAAGAATAAATTACTTTAAAAAATTTAAAAATTTTCAATTTTACTATTTTTTGGATATTGTTTGAATTTTTTATCTTTATATTATTGGAAAAGAACTTACTTTTTATTTTAAAAATTAAAAAATAATAAATTTACAGGTCTGTTATTTACTAGATATTACTGGACCTTATTTTATTTTTCTAATTTAAATCAAAAATTTAATCTTATAATTTAAAAATTCAAAAGTAAAAAATTTAGTTATTAAAAATTTTAACTTTTTTAAAAATATTTTTCAAATTTTTATTCACCGGATAATAGTACACCCGGACACTTGTCTTTTTTTTGCTACACTTGTTCACCAATTAAGAATAAATAAATTTTAAAAATTTAAAATTTTCAATTTTTTCTTTTTATATATTGTTAGAATTTTTTCTTTTTCTACTATTAGAAAAGAATTTATTTTTTCTATTTTAAAAATTAAAAAAATAATAATTTATAGATATGATGTTTACTAGATATTGTTGGACATTATTTTATTTTTCTAATTTAGATAAAAAATTTAATCTTATAATTTAAAAATTTAAAAATAAAAAATTTAGTTTTCTAAAATTTATAAATTTTTTAGATTGTTTTCTATTTTTTATTCACCGGATAATTCTTTACCTGGACACTTGACTTTTTTTTGTTGCACTTGTTCACAAATTAAGAATAAATTAATTTTAAAAATTTAAAATTTTTCAATTATTTTGTTTTTTCGATATTGTTAGAATTTTTTATTTTTCTACTATTAGAAAAAAATTAATTTTTTTAGTTTAAAAAGTAAAAGAAAAATAATAAATTTACAAATTTTTTTATTTACTACATATTCTTGGACTTTATTTTCTTTTTATAATTTCAAAAAAATAATTTAATCATATAATTTAAAAATTTAAAAATAAAAAATTTAGTTTTTAAGAATTTTAAATTTTTTTAAAATATTTTTTTATTTTTTATTCACCGAAAAATATTACACCTGGACAGTTGACTTTTTTTGCTGCACTTGTTCACAAATTAAGAATAAATTACTTTAAAAATTTAAAATTTTTCAATTTTTCTATTTTTTGGATATTATTGGAATTTTTATTTTTCTATTATTAGAAAAGAACTTATTTTTTTTTAAAAATTAAAAAATAATAAATTTACAAATCTGTTATTTACTAGATATTGTTGGACTTTATTTTATTTTTCTAATTTAAATAAAAAAATTTAATCTTATAATTTAAAAATTCAAAAACAAAAAATTTAGTTATTAAAATTTTTAATGTTTTTTCAAAATATTTTTAAAATTTTTTTCACCGGATTATGGTACACCCGGACACTTGACTTTTTATTTTGCTACACTTGTTCACCAATTAAGAATAAATTAATTTTAAAATTTAAAATTTTTCAATTTTTTATTTTTTAGATATTATTAGAATTTTTTCTTTCTGTACTATTAGAAAAAAATTTATGTTTTTAGTTTAAGAAGAAAAAAATACTAAATTTATAGATCTGATGTTTACTAGATGTTGCTGGACATTATTTTATTTTTCTAATTTAGATAAAAAAAATTTAATCTTATAATTTAAAAATTCAAAAATAAAAGATTTAGTTTTTTAAAATTTTTAAATTTTTTAAATTTTTTTTTATTCACCAGATAATGCTACACGTAGACACTTGACTTTTTTTTTGTTACACTTGTTCACAAATTAAGAATAACTTAATTTTAAAAATTAAAAATTTTTCAATTATTTTGTTTTTTCGATATTGTTAGAATTTTTTATTTTTCTACTATTAGAAAAAAATTAATTTTTTTAGTTTAAAAAGTAAAAGAAAAATAATAAATTTACAAATTTTTTTATTTACTACATATTCTTGGACTTTATTTTCTTTTTATAATTTCAAAAAAATAATTTAATCATATAATTTAAAAATTTAAAAATAAAAAATTTAGTTTTTAAGAATTTTAAATTTTTTTAAAATATTTTTTTATTTTTTATTCACCGAAAAATATTACACCTGGACAGTTGACTTTTTTTGCTGCACTTGTTCACAAATTAAGAATAAATTACTTTAAAAATTTAAAATTTTTCAATTTTTCTATTTTTTGGATATTATTGGAATTTTTATTTTTCTATTATTAGAAAAGAACTTATTTTTTTTTAAAAATTAAAAAATAATAAATTTACAAATCTGTTATTTACTAGATATTGTTGGACTTTATTTTATTTTTCTAATTTAAATAAAAAAATTTAATCTTATAATTTAAAAATTCAAAAACAAAAAATTTAGTTATTAAAATTTTTAATGTTTTTTCAAAATATTTTTAAAATTTTTTTCACCGGATTATGGTACACCCGGACACTTGACTTTTTATTTTGCTACACTTGTTCACCAATTAAGAATAAATTAATTTTAAAATTTAAAATTTTTCAATTTTTTATTTTTTAGATATTATTAGAATTTTTTCTTTCTGTACTATTAGAAAAAAATTTATGTTTTTAGTTTAAGAAGAAAAAAATACTAAATTTATAGATCTGATGTTTACTAGATATTGCTGGACATTATTTTATTTTTCTAATTTAGATAAAAAAAATTTAATCTTATAATTTAAAAATTCAAAAATAAAAGATTTAGTTTTTTAAAATTTTTAAATTTTTTAAATTTTTTTTTATTCACCAGATAATGCTACACGTAGACACTTGACTTTTTTTTTGTTACACTTGTTCACAAATTAAGAATAACTTAATTTTAAAAATTAAAAATTTTTCAATTATTTTGTTTTTTCGATATTGTTAGAATTTTTTATTTTTCTACTATTAGAAAAAAATTAATTTTTTTAGTTTTAAAAAGTAAAAGAAAAATAATAAATTTACAAATTTGTTGTTTACTACATATTGCTGGACTTTATTTTATTTTTTTAATTTAAATAAAAAAATTTAATCTTATAATTTAAAAATTCAAAAAAATATTTAGTTATTAAAATTTGCAATGTTTTTTTTAAATATTTTAAAAATTTTTTTTCACCGGATTATGTTACACCCGAACGCTTGACTTTTTTTTTCATCTACACTTGTTCAGCAATTAAGAATAAATTAATTTTAAAATTTAAAATTTTTCAATTTTTTATTTTTTAGATATTGTTAGAATTTTTTCTTTTTGTACTATTAGTTAAAAATTTATTTTTTTATTTTAAAATTAAAAAATAATTAATTTATAGATCTGATGTTTACTACATATTGTTGGACATTATTTTATTTTTCTAATTTAGATAAAAAAATTAATCTTATAATTTAAAAATTCAAAAATAAAAGATTTAGTTTTTTAAAATTTTTAAATTTTTAAAATTTTTTTTATTTTTTATTCACCGCATAATGCTACACCTAGACACTTGACTTTTTTTTTGTACTTGTTCACAAATTAAGAATAAATTAATTTAAAAAATTTAAAATTTTTCAATTATTTTGTTTTTTCGATATTGTTAGAATTTTTTATTTTCTACTATTATAAAAAAATATTTTTTTAGTTTAAAAAGTTATAGAAAAATAATAATTTAATCATATAATATAAAATTCAAAAATAAAAAATTTAGTTTTTAAGAATTTTAAATTTTTTTAAAATATTTTTATTTTTGATTCACCGAAAAATGCTGCACCCGGACAGTTGATTTCTTTTGCTACAATTGTTCTCAAATTAAGAATAAATTACTTTAAAAAATTTAAAAATTTTCAATTTTACTATTTTTTGGATATTGTTTGAATTTTTTATCTTTATATTATTGGAAAAGAACTTACTTTTTATTTTAAAAATTAAAAAGTAAAAAATTTACAGGTCTGTTATTTACTAGATATTACTGGACCTTATTTTATTTTTCTAATTTAAATAAAAAATTTAATCTTATAATTTAAAAATTCAAAAGTAAAAAATTAAGTTATTAAAAATTTTAATTTTTTTAAAAATATTTTTCAAATTTTTATTCACCGGATAATAGTACACCCGGACACTTGTCTTTTTTTTGCTACACTTGTTCACCAATTAAGAATAAATAAATTTGAAAAATTTAAAATTTTCAATTTTTTCTTTTATATATTGTTAAAATTTTTTCTTTTTCTACTATTAGATAAGAATTTATTTTTTCTATTTTAAAAATTAAAAAAAATAATAATTTATAGATATGATGTTTACTAGATATTGTTGGACATTATTTTATTTTTCTAATTTAGATAAAAAATTTAATCTTATAATTTAAAAATTCAAAAATACAAAATTTAGTTTTCTAAAATTTATAAATTTTTTAGATTGTTTTCTATTTTTTATTCACCGGATAATTCTTCACCTGGACACTTGACTTTTATTTTTGTTGTACTTGTTCACAAATTAAGAATAAATTAATTTTAAAAATTTAAAAGTTTTCAATTATTTTGTTTTTTTGATATTGTTAGAATTTTTTAATTTTTTACTATTAGAAAATAATTAATTTTTTTAGTTGAAAAAGTAAAAGAAAAATAATAAATTTATAAATTTGTTGTTTACTACATATTACTGGACTTTATTTTATTTTTCTAACTTAAAAAAATAATTTAATCATATAATATAAAATTCAAAAATAAAAAATTTAGTTTTTAAGAATTTTAAATTTTTTTAAAATATTTTTATTTTTGATTCACCGAAAAATGCTGCACCCGGACAGTTGATTTCTTTTGCTGCAATTGTTCTCAAATTAAGAATAAATTACTTTAAAAAATTTAAAAATTTTCAATTTTACTATTTTTTGGATATTGTTTGAATTTTTTATCTTTATATTATTGGAAAAGAACTTACTTTTTATTTTAAAAATTAAAAAATAATAAATTTACAGGTCTGTTATTTACTAGATATTACTGGACCTTATTTTATTTTTCTAATTTAAATCAAAAATTTAATCTTATAATTTAAAAATTCAAAAGTAAAAAATTTAGTTATTAAAAATTTTAATTTTTTAAAAATATTTTTCAAATTTTTATTCACCGGATAATAGTACACCCGGACACTTGTCTTTTTTTTGCTACACTTGTTCACCAATTAAGAATAAATAAATTTTAAAAATTTAAAATTTAAAATTTTTTCTTTTTATATATTGTTAGAATTTTTTCTTTTTCTACTATTAGAAAAGAATTTATTTTTTCTATTTTAAAAATTAAAAAAATAATAATTTATAGATATGATGTTTACTAGATATTGTTGGACATTATTTTATTTTTCTAATTTATATAAAAAATTTAATCTTATAATTTAAAAATTCAAAAATAAAAAATTTAGTTTTCTAAAATTTATAAATTTTTTAGATTGTTTTCTATTTTTTATTCACCGGATAATTCTTCACCTGGACACTTGACTTTTATTTTTGTTGTACTTGTTCACAAATTAAGAATAAATTAATTTTAAAAATTTAAAAGTTTTCAATTATTTTGTTTTTTTTATATTGTTAGAATTTTTTAATTTTTTACTATTAGAAAATAATTAATTTTTTTAGTTGAAAAAGTAAAAGAAAAATAATAAATTTATAAATTTGTTGTTTACTACATATTACTGAACTTTATTTTATTTTTCTAATTTAAAAAAATAATTTAATCATATAATATAAAATTCAAAAATAAAAAATTTAGTTTTTAAGAATTTTAAATTTTTTTAAAATATTTTTATTTTTGATTCACCGAAAAATGCTGCACCCGGACAGTTGATTTCTTTTGCTGCAATTGTTCTCAAATTAAGAATAAATTACTTTAAAAAATTTAAAAATTTTCAATTTTACTATTTTTTGGATATTGTTTGAATTTTTTATCTTTATATTATTGGAAAAGAACTTACTTTTTATTTTAAAAATTAAAAAATAATAAATTTACAGGTCTGTTATTTACTAGATATTACTGGACCTTATTTTATTTTTCTAATTTAAATCAAAAATTTAATCTTATAATTTAAAAATTCAAAAGTAAAAAATTTAGTTATTAAAAATTTTAATTTTTTAAAAATATTTTTCAAATTTTTATTCACCGGATAATAGTACACCCGGACACTTGTCTTTTTTTTGCTACACTTGTTCACCAATTAAGAATAAATAAATTTTAAAAATTTAAAATTTAAAATTTTTTCTTTTTATATATTGTTAGAATTTTTTCTTTTTCTACTATTAGAAAAGAATTTATTTTTTCTATTTTAAAAATTAAAAAAATAATAATTTATAGATATGATGTTTACTAGATATTGTTGGACATTATTTTATTTTTCTAATTTATATAAAAAATTTAATCTTATAATTTAAAAATTCAAAAATAAAAAATTTAGTTTTCTAAAATTTATAAATTTTTTAGATTGTTTTCTATTTTTTATTCACCGGATAATTCTTCACCTGGACACTTGACTTTTATTTTTGTTGTACTTGTTCACAAATTAAGAATAAATTAATTTTAAAAATTTAAAAGTTTTCAATTATTTTGTTTTTTTTATATTGTTAGAATTTTTTAATTTTTTACTATTAGAAAATAATTAATTTTTTTAGTTTAAAAAGTAAAAGAAAAATAATAAATTTACAAATTTGTTGTTTACTACATATTACTGCACTTTATTTTATTTTTCTAATTTAAAAAAATAATTTAATCATATAATATAAAAATTCAAAAATAAAAAATTTAGTTTTTAAGAATTTTAAATTTTTTTAAAATATTTTTTATTTTTTATTCACCGAAAAATGCTGCACCCGGACAGTTGATTTCTTTTGCTGCAATTGTTCTCAAATTAAGAATAAATTACTTTAAAAAATTTAAAAATTTTCAATTTTACTATTTTTTGGATATTGTTTGAATTTTTTATCTTTATATTATTGGAAAAGAACTTACTTTTTATTTTAAAAATTAAAAAATAATAAATTTACAGGTCTGTTATTTACTAGATATTACTGGACCTTATTTTATTTTTCTAATTTAAATAAAAA
This sequence comes from Arachis ipaensis, assembly GCF_059453495.1. Classification (NCBI taxonomy): domain Eukaryota; kingdom Viridiplantae; phylum Streptophyta; class Magnoliopsida; order Fabales; family Fabaceae; genus Arachis; species Arachis ipaensis. The sequence continues at coordinate 75,251,216 of NC_142438.1, forward strand.
ATTTAATCTTATAATTTAAAAATTCAAAAGTAAAAAATTTAGTTATTAAAAATTTTAACTTTTTTAAAAATATTTTTCAAATTTTTATTCACCGGATAATAGTACACCCGGACACTTGTCTTTTTTTGCTACACTTGTTCACCAATTAAGAATAAATAAATTTTAAAAATTTAAAATTTTCAATTTTTTCTTTTTATATATTGTTAGAATTTTTTCTTTTTCTACTATTAGAAAAGAATTTATTTTTTCTATTTTAAAAATTAAAAAAATAATAATTTATAGATATGATGTTTACTAGATATTGTTGGACATTATTTTATTTTTCTAATTTAGATAAAAAATTTAATCTTATAATTTAAAAATTTAAAAATAAAAAATTTAGTTTTCTAAAATTTATAAATTTTTTAGATTGTTTTCTATTTTTTATTCACCGGATAATTCTTTACCTGGACACTTGACTTTTTTTTGTTGCACTTGTTCACAAATTAAGAATAAATTAATTTTAAAAATTTAAAATTTTTCAATTATTTTGTTTTTTCGATATTGTTAGAATTTTTTATTTTTCTACTATTAGAAAAAATTAATTTTTTTAGTTTAAAAAGAAAAAGAAAAATAATAAATTTACAAATTTTTTTATTTACTACATATTCTTGGACTTTATTTTCTTTTTATAATTTCAAAAAAATAATTTAATCATATAATTTAAAAATTTAAAAATAAAAAATTTAGTTTTTAAGAATTTTAAATTTTTTTAAAATATTTTTTTATTTTTTATTCACCGAAAAATATTACACCTGGACAGTTGACTTTTTTTGCTGCACTTGTTCACAAATTAAGAATAAATTACTTTAAAAATTTAAAATTTTTCAATTTTTCTATTTTTTGGATATTATTGGAATTTTTATTTTTCTATTATTAGAAAAGAACTTATTTTTTTTTAAAAATTAAAAAATAATAAATTTACAAATCTGTTATTTACTAGATATTGTTGGACTTTATTTTATTTTTCTAATTTAAATAAAAAAATTTAATCTTATAATTTAAAAATTCAAAAACAAAAAATTTAGTTATTAAAATTTTTAATGTTTTTTCAAAATATTTTTAAAATTTTTTTCACCGGATTATGGTACACCCGGACACTTGACTTTTTATTTTGCTACACTTGTTCACCAATTAAGAATAAATTAATTTTAAAATTTAAAATTTTTCAATTTTTTATTTTTTAGATATTATTAGAATTTTTTCTTTCTGTACTATTAGAAAAAAATTTATGTTTTTAGTTTAAGAAGAAAAAAATACTAAATTTATAGATCTGATGTTTACTAGATATTGCTGGACATTATTTTATTTTTCTAATTTAGATAAAAAAAATTTAATCTTATAATTTAAAAATTCAAAAATAAAAGATTTAGTTTTTTAAAATTTTAAAATTTTTTAAATTTTTTTTATTCACCAGATAATGCTACACGTAGACACTTGACTTTTTTTTTGTTACACTTGTTCACAAATTAAGAATAACTTAATTTTAAAAATTAAAAATTTTTCAATTATTTTGTTTTTCGATATTGTTAGAATTTTTTATTTTTCTACTATTAGAAAAAAATTAATTTTTTTAGTTTTAAAAAGTAAAAGAAAAATAATAAATTTATAAATTTGTTGTTTACTACATATTGCTGGACTTTATTTTATTTTTTTAATTTAAATAAAAAAAATTAATCTTATAATTTAAAAATTCAAAAAAATATTTAGTTATTAAAATTTGCAATGTTTTTTTAAAATATTTTAAAATTTTTTTTTCACCGGATTATGTTACACCCGGACGCTTGACTTTTTTTTTTTGCTACACTTGTTCAGCAATTAAGAATAAATTAATTTTAAAATTTAAAATTTTTCAATTTTTTATTTTTTAGATATTGTTAGAATTTTTTCTTTTTGTACTATTAGTTAAAAATTTATTTTTTTATTTTAAAATTAAAAAAATAATTAATTTATAGATCTGATGTTTACTACATATTGTTGGACATTATTTTATTTTTCTAATTTAGATAAAAAAATTAATCTTATAATTTAAAAATTCAAAAATAAAAGATTTAGTTTTTTAAAATTTTTAAATTTTTAAAATTTTTTTTATTTTTTATTCACCGCATAATGCTACACCTAGACACTTGACTTTTTTTTTGTACTTGTTCACAAATTAAGAATAAATTAATTTAAAAAATTTAAAATTTTTCAATTATTTTGTTTTTTCGATATTGTTAGAATTTTTTATTTTCTACTATTATAAAAAAATATTTTTTTAGTTTAAAAAGTTAAAGAAAAATAATAAATTTACAAGTTTGCTGTTCACTACATATTGCTGGACTTTATTTTATTTTTCTAATTTAAAAAAATAATTAAATCAAATAATTTAAAAATTCAAAAATAAAAATTTAGTTTTTAAGAATTTTAAATTTTGTTAAAATATGTTTTTATTTTTTATTCACCGGAAAATGTTACACCTAGACAGTTTACTTTTTTTGCTGCACTTGTTCATAAATTAAGAATAAATTAGTTTAAAAATTTAAAATTTTTCAATTTTTTTATTTTTTGGATATTATTGGAATTTTTTATTGTTCTATTATTAAAAAAGAACTTATTTTTTTATTTTAAAAATTAAAAAATAATAAATTTACGGATCTATTATTTACTAGATATTGCAGGACTGTATTTTATTTTTCTAATTTAAATAAAACAATTTAATCTTATAATTTAAAAATTCAAAAACAAAAAATTTAGTTATTAAAATTTTTAATGTTTTTTCAAAATATTTTTTAAATTTTTTATTCACCAGATTATGGTACACCCGGACACTTGACTTTTTTTTTTGCTACACTTGTTCACCAATTAGGAATAATTAATTTTAAAAATTTAAAATTTTTCAATTTTTTATTTTTTATATATTGTTAACATTTTTTCTTTTTCTACTATTAGAAAAGAATTTATTTGTCTATTTTAAAAATGAAAAAAATAATAAATTTATAGATCTGATGTTTACTAGATATTGTTGGACATTATTTTATTTTTCTAATTTAGATAAAAAATTTAACCTTATAATTTAAAATTTCAAAAATAAAAAATTTTGTTTTTAAAATTTTAAATTATTTTGCAATATTTTCTTATTTTTTATACACAGGAAAATGCTGTGATGACATGTCATCATGTCATGTTTTTCTATGCTTTTTCATACAAGAAATTGATGATTTGTGCTTGAATAATGAATGCTTTTGTACTTAAATGGTATCTTTCCTTGATCTTTTAATTTTATAAATCTTGTAGGATATAAAAAGAAAAAGAAGCAAAGAAGCACAAAATAAGCTAAAAAGGAGAAAAAAAGAGCTTTGGGACACACTTTGAAGTTGGAGCACAGTTTGGAGCCTTAGGTCACGCTGACCAAACTAAAGGAGATTGGCAATTAGTGATGACAAGTCATCTTAGCCCATTTTAGCTAGTCTTTTTCTTTAGTTTTCACTAGAATTATGCACTTTCTTGAGCTACAAGCAAGCTAATTGAGTAGATTTTCATGTTTCCCTTGATTGAACCAACCATATGTGAATTCATGCCATTTCATGAGGTTTTGTGCTATATTTGTTGCATATTGTGGAAGATTGAATACCTCATGATTTTGAGCAAAGCTTTGATTAGTTTGGTTGATCAATGATAGGTGAAGAAGGCTTGGAGAAAGGTTGAAGTAAAGAGGAATGGCTAGGAGTGAAGAGAGGACAAGGGAATAAGTGAAAATTGAACCGGGTTGCATGAAGTTAGCCCCAACGTTAGCCCCCTAACTTGGAGGCTAACGTTGGGCATGAAAATCACTCCCTGGGCTCCCACGTTTGAGCCAACGTTAGCCCCCTAACTTGGAGGCTAACGTTGGCACATGACATTGCAAAGAGGTGGCCAACGTTTGAGCCAACGTTAGCCCCCTAACTTGGAGGCTAACGTTGGCACATGACATTGCAAAGAGGTGGCCAACGTTAGCTCCAACGTTAGCCCCCTAACTTGGAGGCTAACGTTGGAACTTGAGAGTTTCTCCCCTGGGCACTAACGTTGGCACTTGAATCACAAAGGAGGAAGGCCAACGTTTGCGCCAACGTTAGCCCCCTAACTTGGAGGCTAACGTTGGCGCCACTAGCAATAAGCATTGCCAACGTTAGGGTCAAAGTTAGACCCCTAACGTTGGCACCAACGTCCAAACCAGGAAATCAAGCTTGCTGCTATGAAAAGTTAGGGGCAAAGTTAGACCCCTAACTTTGACCCTAACGTTGAGACTAACTTTGGCCAACTTCAAAAACCGGTTCAATTGGTTCACTTCGGTTCTTCTTCAATCTTCAAGAGCAATCAACCAAGGCCTCTTTCAACCCAATTCCACCAAGAACAAAGGCCCAACTCAAGGCTTGAAGATCATTTTGGAAAGTGTATAAATAGGATAGAATTCAAGTTATTAAGGGAGCTTTCCTTTTGGAATTTTCATAATAGTTTTTGGGAAGCTTTTGTTACTGAGTGAACTTGAATTTCTTTGTTTCCTCTTACTTGCAATTTCATTTTACTTTTGTCTTGGATCTTGGATTTGAGAATTGAAGAAATTCTGTTTCAATCTCAATCTTGGATCTCTCTGTTTCTTTACTTTACTGTTAATTGAATTTCATTTCCGGTTACTTGATCTTCATCTCTTTTCTTTGCAATTTACAATTTCCTTGCTATTGTTCTTGTTGGATCTAGGAAGGCATTGAGATCTAGACTTGGTTTTCTAGTCTCTGGGTCCTGAGATCTGAATTTCTCATTTCTATTTCCTGTTTATTGCTTTTTCTCTTCATTTACTTTACTATTTCAAGATCCGGTTCAATCCCAATTCCTTTTTCCCTCTTCTGTTTGATGCAATTTAGTTTTTCTTTGTTTAATTTCTGCAAATCCACATCCCAATCCCCTTTACATTTCAAGCAATTTACATTCCTTGCACTTTAAAATTTCGTAATTTACATTTCTTGCACTTTAAGTTTCTGCCATTTAATTTCTTGTTCTTTAAGTTTCAGCAATTTAATTCCCTGCTCTCTTACTTTCATGCAATTTACATTCTGCAAGTCACAAATCATCCAACCAACACTCGATTCGCTTGACTAAATCAACCACTAAACTAAAATTGCTCAATCCTTCAATCCCTGTGGGATCGACCTCACTCCCGTGAGTTTTTATTACTTGATACGACCCGGTGCACTTGCCGGTTAGTTTTGTGATGTTTTGTGAGAGATTCGTTTCTCACCAAAATATCCCATCAATTAGCACACAAAGCTCCGCTCTTGCCAAGAGCAGAGCATTATCGTGATGCAAAAATGAGCTTAGAAGCAAAATTTTCGCTAAGTTAAAACCTGGGCGCTCACAGCATGACTATGCCTCCTTCAAAGGGCTATAACTTGAGCTACAGATGTCCGATTGATGTGCTTCTAGTTGCGTTGGAAAGCTGACATTCAGAACTTTCCAACGATATATGGCAATCCATATTTGGCATGAAATTAAGGTATGAGTGAAATGCATCTTTAAGAGCGAAAAATAAGCAAAAAAATCAGCCAATGCTTCCACCAAGGTTCGAAGCTGGAGCCTCACTCCAAAGCAAAGTAGCGCTCACTTAGAGAGCGCTGTGCTCTCTCATGGAGAGCATTTTCGTGCTCTCTCCCAAAGAAAATGCAAGGAAATTGGGCAAGAGTGCAACCCCCAAGGCTTGAACACCGATACCTCACCAAGGAAGCAAGGATGCTGCGCTCTTGGTGAGAGCTGAGCGCTACTTTGATGCTTAGACCTTGTCACGCACCAAATTGGAAGGCCAAGGCAGCACCAATGCTATGCTCTTGTGGAGAGCCGAGCATTGCCCTGGGAGGTGTCCCACACCAAACCAACTTGAACCAAGCTTGACCCATGCTCCAAACCAATTAAACCAACGTCAACCAGATCCACTTTTTCTCAAATCAAAAGCAAGCAAAGCCCAATTAACATCAGTCAAAGGCACAAGGATCAATTAGATGATGAATTTCATTTAAATTGTAATTTATTTTTAATTTCAATCTCATTTTATTTTCATTTTGTAAAAAGCCTATATATAAAGGCATCATTCCCATTTTCATGAGGAGGTTGGCTCTAATAGAGAGCACTAGGGGGAATTGGGATTGAGAGCTGAGTTCTCTCCTCCTTGTTCTTGCTTTTGCATTTCTTACTTTTTGTTTTAAATCTTGGGTGGAGAATTGAAGAAATTCTGTTTCAATCTCACCTTGGATTCTCTCTTGTTCTCTTACTGCGTAATTCAATTTTTTTATTGGCTGTTGTTAATTTTCTTCTTCTGCAACTTATGCTCTTCTGCCTTGGATCTTGAATTGGGATTGAAGAGCTCTATTGATTCAAATTCTAAGAATCATCTTTCACTTTTCCTCTCAATTGATCTAAGGATTTAGTTTTAATCTTCTCTGCTATTTTTAAATCTCATTTTCTTCTGCACTTGTTTGGCATTTTACATTGCTACAAATCTCATTTATATTTCCTGCATAATTTTAAATTCCTCTGCAATTGCTCTAAAATCCTGATTCACTGCAATTTTGCTTCTCTGTTTACATTGCTCTCAATTTACTTTCCTGCAATTTAAGCTTTCTACAAGAGTTCTAAGCTTTGATCTATTGCTTTCTTTAATTTCTAGCACCCACTCCCCTTTACATTTGATGCAATTTACATTTCTTGTCATTTAAGTTTCTGCAATTTACATTTCTTGCTCTTTAAGTTTCAGTCACTTTACTTTCTGCACTTTAATTTTACTTGCTATTTACTTTCTGTTGATCAACTTCACACAATTCACTCAATGTTAGCTTGACTAAACTAATCACCCACAAAAGTTGCTTGATCCATCAATCCCTGTGGGATCGACCTTACTCTAAGTGAGTTTTACTACTTGATGCGACCCGGTATACTTGCCGGTGAGTTTTAGGTGATTGGAATTTGTTTTCCAAAATTATTCATCAAGTTTTTGGCGCCGTTGCCGGGGATTGATTTAGATCAACAATGAATAAGTGGGTGAGAAGTCTATATTAAGCATTTTTTTTGTTTTTGTTCTTGAAACCAAGGTGTTTGTGTTTTTGCCTCACTAAGAAATTCTCATCTCTGATATGAGTAATTTCAATTTTCATTGATGTTGCATTTTACAAAATACAAATGGAGTTCAACTCATCTTATGGTCAAACAAAATTTTATGGGATATTATCCACCATCATCAATCTCTAATGATGGCTGGAAATATCACCAAGAAAATACAAATTCTGAGCACTCCAATTCATGGAGATTTGCTTCAGAGACACAAGATGAGCAAGAAAATCATATGGGATATTTTCCTCTACCACAAAATGATGCAAGTCATTATTCTAATGGTGGCTGGGAGTATCACCAAGGAATGAAAGAGCATCCACCCTCACATCCTAGTTTCTCATTTGAAAGTTCTTCATCACTTGATTATGCCTCAACACAAAGTTTCCTCCAAAATCCATACAAGTCATCCCATCAATCACACAACTCATTCCACACCCCTCAACACAACTTCACCACAACACATCCATGTCACCAAAATTACTCTCAACCTTCATCTTTTGAACCAGCAAATGAGGATTACCTTCAATGGTCTAAAGAACCCTTAGAAAGCCAATGGCAAGCCATTGAAATACACAGAAAACTCGTGGAAAGATACACACAATCCCAATCCTGGAAAGAAATCATCTTCAAGAAGATGAATGGGCCCTTAGAGCAAACAAGGGAGAACTTAGAACCATCAAACAGTGAGGATGAAGACCAAATTGTGTGTGAGGAAGTGGAAAAATAAGAACAAAAGGTCTCTGTTGCAAGTGAAATTGCAATAAAGGATGAGGGACATGAGCCAAGGATTTTACAATCACAAAAGCTACTTGAGGTGACAATGAAACATAAAGATTCCCTCCCAATGGAATTAATGAAAAATCATGAAGAAAAAATGGAGGAAGATACTCAAGAGAATTCACACTCAAGTGAAGTAAAGAAGAAAGAGGAAAGGCTCAGGGAACCACCAATACAAGAGGCTCTTGATGAAAAGAAGACTCCAACAATCACACAACCACCCAGACTTGGATTCAAGGAAGTGAAGGCAATTAACGAAAGCACCAAGAAGAGGATTGTGATCAAGCTACCAAGGACAATATTCATGAGGAATAAAGGGTCAACCACAAGCAATCCAACCTTTGGACCATTAGCAAGCAAGCTCAATCAAGCCATGTACAAACGAAAGCTTCCTGAGAGGAAACCAAGAAAGGGGACAATAGCTGAAACCTCTCCCCCCTTGAGGTCATTCCTCTTAACAAATTGGAAGAAGAGGAAGAAAGTGAGGAACAGGTAGACCGTAGGTACATTTCTTTCTTTGCTTTGTTTAAATTCAATAAATTGGCATATGGTTACATTCTAAGTTTGGTGTTGCCATGCAATACTTTGTTTTCAATCCCCCTGGATGATTGCATCAATTTTAAAGTGTCACACTAAGATTCTAAGTTTGGTGTGCCACTTAATTTTCTATGCAAGTCATTCAAGCAACACTACTTGTCTGCATAATCATAATGCCTCTGCAGTTTTATTTTTCTCATTTGATTTAACACTTTTTCATTCTACTTATTGTAGTTATTTTTCTGTTTTTTTTTAAAATGCTTTTCTCTAGTTTGCTTATTAAGTGTCTTTGTTAGTACATCACCAAGAGATCCTTATTCATGACAGATTCTTGGCTTGGTGATTGTACTTAACAAATAACAGTTTTATTTGCTTAGTTTTAATTCAAATAAATTGACATATGATTGCATTCTAAGTTTGGTGTTGCTATGCAACAAAATTTGGTTCCAATTCTTACAAGATACTTGCATTAATTCCAAGTGAAAGTGTCACACTAAGTTTGGTGTGCCACATATCTTTTATGCAATGTATTGTGCTCACTTTCTTAAGTTTGCAATCACAATGTCTCTGTCTCTTGTGCCTTGATTGTTATCTTTAATTTTGCTTGCTTAGAACACATGTACTACTAACATTTCATTGTGTAAGATACTCATGATCCATCTTAGCCCCATAGCCATTGTTCTAATTGTTGCTTGAGGATGAGCAAGCATTCTGAGTTTGGCAAGAGAAAGGGAAGAATAAGAGGAAAATGACAACAATAGAGAAGATGAACTACAAGGTTGTAAAGTTTCTTTTCCTCTCATTTGTTTCCAGCACTTTAAATTGCATGATTGTCTTTATATTCTCTATATGCATGTGTGGTATGAATAAGCATAGCTTGAATTTTGATTTGTAACATCTTGATGTGGCATTATGACTACCAACTTGAATTCTGTGAGTTCAAAGCAATAAAGCATCATGATCATAAACAAATAAGGAATTAAAGAAGAGTTTAGCATGTGCATACAAGTATTGGAAAGCTAGTATGATTAATTGTTGCTCAATTGCATTGGATTTTATTTAATTGAAGTTTTCATCTAGGACATTTTGTGAAATCTTTTGAAAATCATGAAAACCTTGAAGAAGCAAATACAATTAAAACAAGAAAAGAAAAAGGGAAAGAATGAGAAAGCTGAAGGCTCTGAGTACCAATTGCAATTTATTTGCTAAGTACTTGTGGTGTTTATGTATCAAGTAAAATGCTTGAAAATAAAACACTTAGAAGTCAAGGTTAGGCTCAAAGTGCAAAAAAGCACTCCCTCAAAGCTCAAGGCTCTGAGCATCAATGATTAGAGAGTCAAGAAAAGAAACAAATGAGCTTAATGAAGTCCTCTAATTAAATGCTTGTGGTGCTTATGTATCAAGTGGTAATACTTGAAAACAAAGCATTTAGAAGTCGTAGCTTTGTTATCAACTCACGGGGCAAAACACCCAAAAGGAGAAGCTAATAAAAAAAAATCAAAAGCTTGTTTTAAGGGAGAATTATAAGGAAAAGATTTCATAAAATGAGCTAGATAGAAGCATCAATCATTTACATGTCTTTTGTGATTGTAGCATGCATAAGAAACTAGCTTACATTGAACATTAACTTGCTATTCTTCTTAACTTGGATTGTCAAACTTAATTGCATGATTCTTTTATTGCTTGGGGACAAGCAAGGTTTAAGTTTGGTGTTGTGATGACATGTCATCATGTCATATTTTTCTATACTTTTTCATTCAAGAAATTGATGATTTGTGCTTGAATAATGAATGATTTTGTACTTAAATGGTATATTTTATTGATCTTTTAATTTTATAAATCTTGTAGGAAATAAAAAGAAAAAGAAGCAAAGAAGCACAAAATAAGCTAAAAAGGAGAAAAAAAGAGCTTTGGGACACACTTTGAAGTTGGAGCACACTTTGGAGTCTTAGGCCACGCTTTTAAAAGCGTGGCCCATGACCAAACTAAAGGAGATTGGCAATCAGCACACAAAGCTCCGCTCTTGCCAAGAGCATAGCATTATCGTGATGCAAAAATGAGCTTGGAACCAAAATTTTCGCTAAGTTAAAACCTGGGCGCTCATAGCATGACCATGCCTCCTTCAAAGGGCTATAACTTGAGCTACAGATGTCCGATTGATGTGCTTCTAGTTGCATTGGAAAGCTGACATTTAGAGCTTTCCAACGATATATGGAAATCCATATTTGGTATGAAATTAAGGCATGAGTGAAATGCATCTTTAAGGGCCAAAAACAAGCAAAAAAAATCAGCCAATGCTTCCACCAAGATTCGAAGCTGGAGCCTCACTCCAAAGCAAAGTAGCGCTCACTTAGAGAGCGTTGCACTCTCATGGAGAGCATTGTTGTGCTCTCTCCCAAAGAAAATGCAAGGAAATTGGGCAAGAGTGCAACCCCCAAGGCTTGAACACCGATACCTCACCAAGGAAGCAAGGATGCTGCGCTCTTGGTGAGAGTTGAGCGCTACTTTGATGCTTGGACCTTGTCACGCACCAAATTGGAAGGCCAAGGTAGCACCAATGCTGCGCTCTTGTGGAAAGCTGAGCATTGTCATGGGAGGTGTCCCACACCAAATCAACTTGAACCAAGCTTGACCCATGCTCCAAACCAATTAAACCAAGGTCAACCAGATCCACCTTTCCTCAAATCCAAAGCAAGAAAAGCCCAATTAACATCACTCAAAGGCACAAGGATCAATTAGATGAGGAATTTTATTTAAATTGCAATTTGTTTTTAATTTCAATCTCATTTTATTTTCATTTTGTAAAAAGCCTATATAAAGGCATCATTCTCATTTTCATGAGGAGGTTGGCTCTAATAGAGAGCATTTGGAGGCTAGCTGATGTGTGGAAAACGATCCAACACGAAACTAACCGGCAAGTGCACCGGGTCGCATCAAGTAGTAAAACTCACGTGAGTGAGGTCGATCCCACAGGGATTGATGGATCAAGCAACTTTAGTGGGTGATTAGTTTAGTCAAGCTAACATTGATGTGAATTGTGTGAAATTGTAACCAACAGAAAGTAACTGACAATGAATTTAAAGTTGCAGAATGTAAATTGGCAAGTAACTTAAAGAGCAAGAAATGTAAATTGCAAGAATCTTAAATTGTAAGAAAAGTAAATTGCATTAAATGTAAAGGGGAGTGGGTGCAGGGAAATTAAAGAAATCAATAGATCAAGCAACTGGAAATCTAAATTGCAGGAAAGTGTAAAAGGAACTGGGTGCTGGGAGCAATATAAACAGAGAGTAAAAATGCTTGAAAGATCAAAAACAGAAAATAACTGATGCTAAATTTCAGCAATTAACAGGATGTTGAAGATCTCATGGGTGGAGGAGACTAGAAAACAAGTCTAAATCTCAAGTCCTTTCTTGATCCAACAACAGACAGATTGAAGAAGAAATGAAGATGAAAGCAGTAAGAGAACTTTGATTCAAATTGCAATTCACTTGAAAGATTGCAGAAGAAGAAAACAGAGAGAATTCTCGAGGTGCGATTGAAATAGAATTTCTTCAATTCTCAACCCAAGATTTAAAACAAAATGAAAACTAAGAGAGAGCTCTCAAATTTTAGTGCTCCCTAGTGGAGCCAGCCTTCAATGCTCTCTATCAGAGCCCACCTCCTTCGTAAAATGAAAATGATGCCTTTTTATAGGCTTTTACAAACATGACAAATGAAAATGAAATTGAAAGCAAATTACAAAGAAAATGAAAATTCCTAATCAAATTGTTTCTTGTGCCTTTGAGTGATGTCAATTGGGCTTTTGGCCTTGATGGAATTGGGTTGAAGATAGCCTCTGTTGATTGCTCTTGATGTTGGAAAGAAACCCACTTGTGAACTGGGCCATGAACCATTAAAGCTTGAGTCAAAGTTTGAGGCAAACTTTGACTCAAGCTTTTTATATCAGCTTGCCTCCTTTTGCTGTCATCCACGTTTGAGCCAAAGTTTGAGGTCAAACTTTGAGCCAAACGTGGATCCCTCTTGTATGCCTCTTGGGGTGCTACTTTGTCCTCTTGTCAACGTTGCCAATTTCATGCCAACTATAGACTATTATATATGGTTGGAAAGCTCTGAATGTCAGCTTTCTTACCCAATTGGAATCATCTCAATTGGACATCTACAACTCAAGTTTTGCTCCTTTGAAGAGGACAAGGTCGCTGGCTTTGGTGTGCAGCGTTTGAGGCGACGTTTGCCTCAAACGTGGTCGAAAACGCCAGATTTTGGAGACTCAAACACATTGTTCACCCCATACTATTATACATTTTTGGAAATCCCTGAATGTCTACTTTCCAATGCCGTTGGAAGCGCATCATTTGAAGTTCCACAGCTCGAGTTATACTCCGTCGAAGGTGCAGAGGTCAGTTGGCCTCACTGCAAGTTGCCACCATGTTCGTTTATGCATATTTCGGGGCAGTTTTCTCCCTCAATTTTAGTGTCCACTATGCAGTACCATATATTCTTGTAAAGCTCTCGATTCCTACTTTCCATTGCTTTTTGAATCATCTCATTTGGAGCTCTGTAGCTCAAGTTATTCATGTTGGAAGTATACCCCTTCAGGCTGTTGTGGCGCCAACGTTTGCCAAAAAGTTTGAGGCAAACGTTGGCGCAAGCTTTTTCTCCCCTGGGTATGTTGGTGTGGTGCCAACGTTTGCCAAAAAGCTTGAGGCAAACATTGGCGCAAGCTTTTTCCTCCAGGGTGTTTGTTTTGTGGTGCCAACGTTTGCCAAAAAGCTTGAGGCAAACGTTGGCGCAAGCTTTTGCTCCATCCAGGGTGTTTTCAACTCTTCCAAAAGTTTGAGCTAAAGCTTGAGGCAAACTTTGGCTCAAGCTTTTTGTTCTCTCTTGCTCCTAGCCATTCCTTCTTTCTTCAACCTTCTTCAAAGCTCTTTTCACCTATCATCAATCAACCAAGCACATCAAAGCTATGCTCAAAATCATGAGATTGTTATTCTTTCATAATATATAACAATTATAGCACAAAATCTCATAAAAATGCATTAATTTATCCATGGTTGATCGAATCAAAGGAAACATGAAATTCCACCCAAATGGCTTACTTATTGCATAAGAATGCATGAAAACCAAGTAAAAAAACTAGTGAAAAAGCATAGGAAAACATGACATGGTGACATGTCATCACAACACCAAACTTAAACCTTGCTTGTCCCCAAGCAAGAAAAGAATCATGCAATAGAGATTGACAATCCAAGGTAAGAAGAATAGCAAATTAATGTTCATGGTAAGCTAGTTTTCTAAGCAAGCTACAATCACAAAAGAAATGTAAATGATTGATGCTTCCATCTAGCTCAATTTATGAAATCTTTTTCTTATATTTCTTCCTTGAAGCAAACTTTTAATTTTCTTATTAGCTTCTCCTTATGGGTGCTTTGCCCCATGAGTTGATAACAAAGCTACGACTTCTAAATGCTTTGTTTTCAAGTATTACCACTTGATACATAAGCACCACAAGCATTTGATTAGAGGACTTCATTAAGCTCATTTTTCTTTTCTTTTCTTGACTCTCTAATCATTGATGCTCAGAGCCTTGAGCTTTGAGGGAGTGCTTTTGCACTTTGAGCCTAACCTTGACTTCTAAGTGTTTTGTTTTCAAGCATTTGGCTTGATACATAAACACCACAAGTACTTAACAAATAAATTGCCATTGGTACTCAGAGCCTTCAGCTTTCTCATTCTTTCCCTTTTTCTTTTCTTGCTTTAATTGTATTTGCCTCTTCAAGGTTTTCATGATTTTCAAAAGATTTCACAAAATGTCCTAGATGAAAACTTCAATTAAATAAAATCCAATGCAATTGAGCAACAATCAAACATACTAGCTTTCCAATACTTTTATGCACATGCTAAATTCTTCTTTAATTCCTTGTTTGTTTATGATCATGATACTTTATTGCTTTTGAATTCACAAAACTCAAGTTGGTAATCATAATGCCACAGTAACATGTTACAAATCAAGATTCAAGTTATGCTTTATTCATACACACATGTAAACAGAAAGGATGAAGACAATCATGCAATTTAAGTGCTGGAAATAAATGAGAGGAAAAGGAACTCTACAACCTTGTAGTTCATCTTCATTATTGTTATTCTTTTTCCTCTATTCTTCTCTTTCCCTTGCCAAACTCAGAATGCTTGCTCATCCTCAAGCAACAATCAGAACAATGGCTATGGGGCTAAGATGGATCATGAATGTCTTATACAATGAAATGTTAGTAGCACATGTGTTTTAAGCAAGCAAAATGAAAGATAACAATCAAGGCACAAGAGACAGAGACATTTTGATTGCAAACTTAAGAAGGTGAGCATAATACTTTGCATAAAGAATAAGTGGCACACCAAACTTAGTGTGACACTTTCACTTGGAATTGATGCAAGTATCTTGTAAGGATTAGAACCAAATTTTGTTGCATAGCAACACCAAACTTAGAATGCAACCATATGTCAATTTATTGATATTTAAACTAAACAAAGGAAGAAAACAAAGCAGAGAAAAAATGTTACCTACTGTTGGGTTACCTCCCAACAAGTGCTCTTTTAGTGTCATTAGCTTGACATGTTGTTCTTCACTTTCTTCCTCTTCTTCCAGTTTGTTAAGAGGAATGACTCCAAGAGGGGAGAAGATTCAGCTACTATCCCTAGTCTTGGCCTTTCCTCAGCAAGCTTCCTTTTGCAAATGGCTTGATTGATCTTGCTTGCTGGATTAGGGACAGAATTGGTGTTCTTGCTAGTTGCCTTCACTTCCTTGGATTCAAGACTTGGTTGCTGTGTGATTATTGGAGTTTTGTATTCATCCAAAGCCTTTTGAATTGGTGGTTCCATGAGCTTTTCCTCTCTGTACTTCTCTGCTTCACTTGAGTTTGGAATTCTTTGGTTGTCTTTCTCACTTTCTTGCTCCTCCACTTCTTTCTTTGCACCCAACATTTGACTTAATAGTTCTTTTATGGAGGAGGTTTGTTGATCTTCCCAACATTTCTTCATCTCCTCTTCATATCTTTCAATCATGGATTCAATTGTTGAGCCATTTTGTTTCAAGGATGTTTGAGAGAGTTGTGAGTTTTCATGTTCCCTTGTCATCTCAAGTGGCCTCTGTGAATATGCAAGTTCAGGTTCAAATGTTTCCACCACCTCTTTTTTCTTCACTAAAAATTCACTTGACTCAGTAGCTTCTTCCTCTTGTTTTTCCTCCTTCTTCGTTGCACTCACCAATTGAGCTAGCTGCACTTCCATGTTTTTGAGGGAGTTTTCTTGTTCTTTCCAAACTTTCGTTGTCATCTCCTCATATCTTTTGAGCATGGATTCAAACTTTGAGAACCTTGAGTGGTTCATGGAAGTTTGTGTGGGTGGTGAGTTTTGAAAGGGGCTTTCTGTTGAAGCATGGTCAAGTGATGATAACTTTGGATGAATATCATATGGAGCATTAGAATTCCCTTTCCAGCCACCATTAGAATCATGACTTGCATCATTTTGTGGTGGAAGGAAATATTCCATATGATTTTCTTGCTCATCTTGTGTCTCTGAAGCAAATCTCCATGAATTGGAGTGCTCAGAATGTGTATTCTCTTGGTGATATTCCCAGCCACCATTAGAGATTGGTGATGGTGGGTAATATCCCATAAAATTTGTTTGATCATAAGATGAGTTGAACTCCATTTGAATTTTGTAAAACACAACACCAAGGAAAATTGAAATTCATATCTCAGAGATGAATTTCTTAGTGAGGCAATAACTCAAACACCTTGGTTTCACTTTGAAACAGAAAACAAAAACAAAGAAAATGCTTGATCTAGACTTCTCACCCACTTAATCATTGTTGATCTAAATCAATCCCCGGCAACGGCACCAAAAACTTGATGTGTGGAAAACGATCCAACACGAAACTAACCGGCAAGTGCACCGGGTCGCATCAAGTAGTAAAACTCACGTGAGTGAGGTCGATCCCACATGGATTGATGGATCAAGCAACTTTAGTGGGTGATTAGTTTAGTCAAGCTAACATTGATGTGAATTGTGTGAAATTGTAACCAACAGAAAGTAAATGACAATGAATTTAAAGTTGCAGAATGTAAATTGGCAAGTAACTTAAAGAGCAAGAAATGTAAATTGCAAGAATCTTAAATTGCAAGAAAAGTAAATTGCATTAAATGTAAAGGGGAGTGGGTATAGGGAAATTAAAGAAATCAATAGATCAAGCAACTGGAAATCTAAATTGCAGGAAAGTGTAAAAGGAACTGGGTGCTGGGAGCAATATAAACAGAGAGTAAAAATGCTTGAAAGATCAAAAACAGAAAATAACTGATGCAAAATTTCAGCAATTAAAAGGATGTTGAAGATCTCAGGGGTGGAGGAGACTAGAAAACAAGTCTAAATCTCAAGTCCTTCCTTGATCCAACAGCAGACAGATTGAAGAAGAAATGAAGATGAAAGCAGTAAGAGAACTTTGATTCAAATTGCAATTCACTTGAAAGATTGCAGAAGAAGAAAACAGAGAGAATTCTTGAGGTGAGATTGAAACAGAATTTCTTCAATTCTCAACCCAAGATTTAAAACAAAATGAAAACTAAGAGAGAGCTCTCAAATCCTAGTGCTCCCTAGTGGAGCCAGCCTTCAATGCTCTCTATCAGAGCCCACCTCCTTCGTAAAATGAAAATGATGCCTTTTTATAGGCTTTTACAAACATGACAAATGAAAATGAAATTGAAAGCAAATTACAAAAAAAATGAAAATTCCTAATCAAATTGTTTCTTGTGCCTTTGAGTGATGTCAATTGGGTTTTTGGCCTTGATGGAATTGGGTTGAAGATAGCCTCTGTTGATTGCTCTTGATGTTGGAAAGAAACCCACTTGTGAACTGAGCCATGAACCATTAAAGCTTGAGTCAAAGTTTGAGACAAACTTTGACTCAAGCTTTTCATATCAGCTTGCCTCCTTTTGCTGTCATCCACGTTTGAGCCAAAGTTTGAGGTCAAACTTTGAGCCAAACGTGGATCCCTCTTGTATGCCTCTTGGGGTGCTACTTTGTCCTCTTGTCAACGTTGCCAATTTCATGCCAACTACAGACTATTATATATGGTTGGAAATCTCTGAATGTCAGCTTTCTAACCCAATTGGAATCACCTCAATTGGACATCTACAACTCAAGTTATGCTCCTTTGAAGAGGACAAGGTCGCTGGCTTTGGTGTGCAGCGTTTGAGGCGACGTTTGCCTCAAACGTGGTCGAAAATGCCAGATTTTGGAGACTCAAACACATTGTTCACCCCATACTATTATACATTGTTGGAAAGCCCTGAATGTCTACTTTCCAATGCCATTGGAAGCGCATCATTTGGAGTTCCACAGCTCGAGTTATACTCCGTCGAAGGTGCAGAGGTCAGTTGGCCTCACTGCAAGTTGCCACCATATTCGTTTATGCACATTTCGGGGCAGTTTTCTCCCTCAATTTTAGTGTCCACCATGCAGTTCCATATATGATTGGAAAGCTCTCGATTCCTACTTTCCATTGCTTTTTGAATCACCTCATTTGGAGTTCTGTAGCTCAAGTTATTCATGTTGGAAGTATACCCCTTCAGGCTGTCGTGGCGCCAACGTTTGCCAAAAAGTTTGAGGCAAACGTTGGCGCAAGCTTTTTCTCCCCTGGGTATGTTGGTGTGGCACCAATGTATGCCAAAAAGCTTGAGGCAAACGTTGGCGCAAGCTTTTTCCTCCAGGGTGTTTGTTTTGTGGTGCCAACGTTTGCCAAAAAGCTTGAGGCAAACGTTGGCGCAAGCTTTTGCTCCATCCAGGGTGTTTTCAAATCTTCCAAAAGTTTAAGCTAAAGCTTGAGGCAAACTTTGGCTCAAGCTTTTTGTTCTCTCTTGCTCCTAGCCATTCCTTCTTTCTTCAACCTTCTTCAAAGCTCTTTTCACCTATCATCAATCAACCAAGCACATCAAAGCTATGCTCAAAATCATGAGATTGTTATTCTTTCATAATATATAACAATTATAGCACAAAATCTCTTGAAAATGCATTAATTTATCCATGGTTGATCGAATCAAAGGAAACATGAAATTCCACCCAAATGGCTTACTTATTGCATAAGAATGCATGAAAACCAAGTAAAAAAACTAGTGAAAAAGTATAGGAAAACATGACATGGTGACATGTCATCACTAGCTCTACTAGAGTGCACTAGGGGGAATTGGGATTGAGAGCTGAGTTCTCTCCTCCTTGTTCTTGCTTTTGCATTTCTTACTTTTTGTTTTAAATCTTGGGTGGAGAATTGAAGAAATTCTGTTTCAATCTCACCTTGGATTCTCTCTTGTTCTCTTATTGCATAATTCAATTTTTTTATTGGCTGTTGTTAATTTTCTTCTTCTGCAACTTATGCTCTTCTGCGTTGGATCTTGAATTGGGATTGAAGAGCTCCATTGATTCAAATTCTAAGAATCATCTTTCACTCTTCCTCTCAATTGATCTAAGGATTTAGTTTTAATCTTCTCTTCTATTTTTAAATCTCATTTTCTTCTACACTTGTTTGGCATTTTACATTGCTGCAAATCTCATTTACATTTCCTGCACAATTTTAAATTCCTCTGCAATTGCTCTAAAATCCTGATTCACTGCAATTTTGCTTCTCTGTTTACATTGCTCTCAATTTACTTTCCTGCAATTTAAGCTTTCTGCAAGAGTTCTAAGCTTTGATCTATTGCTTTCTTTAATTTTCAGCACCCACTCCCCTTTACATTTGATGCAATTTACATTTCTTGTCATTTAAGTTTCTGCAATTTACATTTCTTGCTCTTTAAGATTCAGTCACTTTACTTTCTGCACTTTAATTTTACTTGCTATTTACTTTCTGTTGATCAACTTCACACAATTCACTCAATGTTAGCTTGACTAAACTAATCACCCACTAAAGTTGCTTGATCCATCAATCCCTGTGGGATCGACCTCACTCTAAGTGAGTTTTACTACTTTATGCGACCCGGTATACTTGCCGGTGAGTTTTAGGTGATTGGAATTTGTTTTCCAAAATTATTCATCAAGTTTTTGGCGTCGTTGCCGGGGATTGATTTAGATCAACAATGATTAAGTGGGTGAGAAGTCTAGATTAAGCATTTTTTTTGTTTTTGTTCTTGAAACCAAGGTGTTTTTGTTTTTGCCTCACTAAGAAATTCTCATCTCTGATATGAGTAATTTCAATTTTCATTGATGTTGCATTTTACAAAATACAAATGGAGTTCAACTCATCTTATGGTCAAACAAAATTTTATGGGATATTATCCACCATCATCAATCTCTAATGATGGCTGGAAATATCACCAAGAAAATACAAATTCTGAGCACTCCAATTCATGGAGATTTGCTTCAGAGACACAAGATGAGCAAGAAAATCATATGGATATTTTCCTCCACCATAAAATGATGCAAGTCATTATTCTAATGGTGGCTGGGAGTATCACCAAGGAATGAAAGAGCATCCACCCTCACGTCCCAGTTTCTCATTTAAATGTTTTTCATCACTTGATTATGCCTCAACACAAAGTTTTCTCCAAAATCCATACAAGTCATCCCATCAATCACACAACTCCTTTCACACCCCTCAACACAACTTTACCACAACACATCCATGTCACCAAAATTACTCTCAACCTTCATCTCTTGCACCAGCAGATGAGAATTACCTTCAATGGTCCAAAGAACCCATAGAAAGCCAATGCCAAGCCATTGAAATACACAGAAAACTCGTGGAAAGATACACACAATCCCAATCCTGGAAAGAAATCATCTTCAAGAAGATGAATGGGCCCTTAGAGCAAACAAGGGGGAACTTAGAACCATCAAACAGTAAGGATGAAGACCAAATTGTGAGTGAGGAAGTGGAAAAATAAGAACAAAAGGTCCCTGTTGCAAGTGAAATTGCAATAAAGGATGAGGGACATGAGCCAAGGATTTTACAATCACAAAAGCTACTTGAGGTGACAATGAAACATAAAGATTCCCTCCCAAAGGAATTAATGGAAAATCATGAAGAAAAAATTGAGGAAGATACTCAAGAGAATTCACACTCAAGTGAAGTAAAGAAGAAAGAGGAAAGGCTCAGGGAACCACCAATACAAGAGGCTCTTATGAAAAGAAGACTCCAACAATCACACAACCACCCAGACATGGATTCAAGGAAGTGAAGGAAATTAACAAAAGCACCAAGAAGAGGATTGTGACCAAGCTACCAAGGACAATATTCATGAGGAATAAAGGGTCAACCATAAGCAATCCAACCCCTGGACCATTAGTAAGCAAGCTCAATCAAGCCATGTACAAAAGAAAGCTTGCTGAGAGGAAACCAAGAAAGGGGACAATAGCTGAAACCTCTTGATGACAAGTCATCTAAGCCTAGTTTCACTAGCCTTTTTCTTTGTTTTTATTAGGTTTTATGCACTTTCTTACATTCTAAGTAAGTGATTTGGAATAAAAATTCATGACTTCTTTGAATCAAACAACCACCATGTAATTGATGCTAAATCATGAGGTTTAAGCTACATTTAATTGAATTTTAATGATTTATAAACCTTGTGAATTTAGTGATACTTTGATTGGTTGTTTTGATTACTTGTAGGTGAAGAAAGAAAAAAAAGAAGAAAAGCGTGGCTTAAGAAACGTTTCCAAAGGAAGCAAGAAGCGTGTCCAAAAGAAAGAGAAAGCGTGCCAAAAGGAAAGAAAAAGCATGATCACATTGAGGAAGAAAGGAAAGCTAAGTTAAGAAAGCAAACTGAGCTTCACAAGGAATGAAAGGAGAAGGCAAGCTACAAAGCTAAGTTCCAATAGTTAACTGAGCACTAAAGAAAGCAAGGAAATGGTGCAAAGCTAAGTTAACTAAGTTAACTTTATCGGGACCTCTCCATATTAATTCAAGAAGAAATTCCAAGGGATGAAGCCAACAAGATTCGAACCAAGGACCAAGGAGAAGCAAGGAACTCACCTTGCAAGGAAATTCAAGAAGAAATAGCCAAAATGCATCCTCCATGGTTCGAACTTGGAACCACACGCTACTCCTTGCAAGGGAATTTAAGAATAAATAGCTAGAATGCTTCCTCCAGGATTTGAACTTGGGAATTCTTTGAAACATAAGGAAGGAGTACCATCAAGCTTGCAAGGAAAATCAAGGAAAAATAGCTTAAATGCTTCCTCCAAGTTTCGAACTTGGGAACTCTTGGAAACACAAGGGAGGAACACCCACTCAACCAAGAAAATTAGCTCCAAGGCTTCCTCCACCAAGTGTTGAACCTGGGACCTTGAAGTCTCAAGCAAAGCCCTACAAGAAAGCTCAGTTGGTTTTTCCAACTGAGTATTGCCTCTCCCATTCTTCCCCACACTTTGGCGCACAAGTCTGCACACCAAGGGAGCTGTGACACACATTTTGGCGCACCAAGGAGGAAGCCTTGCGCATCATGACACGGTCTAGAGCTAAGTTGGATTTTCCAACTGAGCTCTAATACAATTGACACCCAAACAAGGTTGGGCGCACCAATTTGACACGGATGGAGCATGCTTGAAAGCTAAGTTGGATTTTCCAACTGAGCTTTCCCCTGGAGGTGCAATTTGGGCTACAAATTGGATTAAAAATCCAATTTAATTCATTTCTTCACCAAATCAAAAGCCCACCCAAATTCCAAAATCCAAGAATAGAAAGTGTATAAATAGGAGTTAGTTTGATGTAATTAGGACTTTTACTTTTTGAACTTTTGACTTTTGGGATTTTTACTTTAGAGTTTTCATTTTCATTTTTGAGCTTTTACTTTGACTTTTCTGAGAGAATTGGGAAGGAGAATTGATCCCTCTTCTTCTTGGTTCTTGTTTTGAGCACTCTTTTATTTTCTTGCTTTGGATCTTGGGTGGAGAATTGAAGAACTTCTGTTTCAATCTCACCTTGAGATCTTGTTTTAATTCTCTACATAATTGAATTGTTATTTACTTCACTGCTTCATCTTTAATTTACTTCTGCAATTTACTTTTCTTTACTTCTTTTGCAATTGTTCTTGTTGGATCAAGGAAGGATTTGAGATCTAGACTTGTTATCTAGTCTCTTCCACCCTGAGATCTTCAATCTCTTTTACTTTGCTACAAATTAAGCACTGCTTTCTCTGTCTTTTAAATTCTCAAAGCATTTTTACTTTTCTGTTGAGATTTAGTTTAATTCAATTAATCCTCTACTCTTCTGTTTATTGCAATTTACCTTTGCTTGTTTAAGTTCTGCAAAATCCCAATTCCCAATTCCTTTTACAATTCAAGCAATTTACATTTCTTGCACTTTAAGATTCAGCCATTTACATTTCTTGCAATCTAAGTTTCTGCCATTTACTTTACTTGTTCTTTAAGATTCAGCACATTTACTTTCCTGCTCTTTCATTTATTGCAATTTCCCCTTCCCTTTTACATTTCAAGCAATTTAGCTTCTGCAAATCACAAATCACTCAACCAAATCTTGATTCACTTGACTAAATCAACCACTAAACTAAAATTGCTCAATCCTTCAATCCCTGTGGGATCGACCTCACTCATGTGAGTTATTATTACTTGATGCGACCCGGTACACTTGCCGGTGAGTTTTGTGTTGGATCATTTTCCACACATCAAGTTTTTGGCGCCGTTGCCGGGGATTGATTAGATTGACAATGATTATGTGAAGTGAAGATCTAGATCAAGCACTTTTTATTTTTCTGATTTTGACTAACACACTAACTGTTTGAATATTTGCTTAAGCCAATTAACATTTCACTTCAGCCATGGATTGAAGTGTTATTGCTTTCTGGTGTTGTGACTTTTATGCTTGGGTTGTATGTCAGGTACAAGGAGAATTACACCCACTTTTTGTGAACAAGACGAAAGAACCCTCAGAAGATTAAGAAGAGCTGAAAGAGGGAAAAACATTATTGGAGAAGAGGAGTCAGAAGAAGAATTCCAAGATATGGAGGAACACTTAACAAACCCACCAAATGGAGCTGAAGGAGCAGCCAACAACAACAATAACCCACCACAGAGAAGAGTTTTGGCTTCCTACACATGTGCAGATCTTAGGCATTGTGGGAGTAGCATTCTTACCCCAAATGTCAATGCAAATAACTTTGAACTAAAGCCACAACTCATCACCTTGGTTCAAAACAATTGTTCTTATGGAGGAGGACCACTTGAAGACCCTAACCAACACTTGTCCACCTTCTTGAGGATTTGTGACACTGTCAAAACCAATGGTGTGCACCCTGATAGTTACAAGCTACTGCTATTTCCATTTTCTCTCAGAGACAAAGCCACTCAATGGTTGGAATCCTTCCCAAGAGACAGCATCAACAATTAGGATGATCTAGTAACCAAGTTCCTTGCCAAATTTTACCCACCTCAAAGAGTTATTAGATTGAAGACTGAAGTGCAAACATTCACACAAATGGATGCTGAACCCTTGTATGAGGCATGGGAACGATACAAAGCTCTAATCAGGAAGTTTCCACCAGGAATGTTCAGTGAGTGGGACAGATTGCAGAATTTCTATGAAGGCTTGACACTGAAATCTCAAGAGGCTTTGGATTATTCAGCAGGAGGTTCTTTGCAATTAATGAAAACGGCAGAGGAAGCCCAAAATCTCATTGATATGGTGGCCAATAATCAATATTTCTTTTCTCACCAAAGGCAACGCCAACCATCACAAAGGAAAGGAGTGATAGAGTTGGAAGGAGTGGACTCAATCCTAGCTCAAAACAAAATGATGCAGCAGCAAATTCAACAATAATTTGAGCAAATGGCCAAGAGGATTGATAGCCTCCAAGTTGCAGCAGTTAATACAAGCCAACCATCATCCACATGGGGGCAAAATGAAGAAACTCAAGAGGAGCAACAATAAGAACAAGTCCAGTACATGCACAACCAAAATTCTAGGCCAAATGAAGTCTATGGTGACACTTACAACCCTTCTTGGAAGAACCACCCAAACCTTAGGTGGGGAGACAATCATAACCAGAATCAACAACCATGGCAGAGAAACTCAAATCAAAATACTTTAAGAAACAACCAAAACCACAACCAGCAGCAAACTAACCAAAACCCTTACAGAAAACCCCAAAACAACTACCCCAACTCCAACCATTACCCATCCAATAATCAAACCTCAAATCAAAATACTTACCCTCAACCCTCAACACCCCACAATCAACCGATCTCACAAGATTCTCAAAGGATTAACAACCTGGAGCTATTAATGGAAAAGATGATGAAAAATCAGGAGATGACATTGAGGAACCAGGAAGCCTCTATGAAAAATATGGAAAGGCAAATCGGACAACTCTCCAAGCAGATTGCCATTGAAAGGCCATCAAGCTCACTACCAAGTGACACCATTCCCAATCCAAAAGAGGAGTGCAAGGCAATACAACTGAGGAGTGAAAAAGTCCTGGTGAAAAATGAAGAAGCAACTAAGAAGTCAAAGGAAAGTGACAAGAAACAAGCTGAAGAAGAGAAAGTCAATGACAAGAAGGAGACAGCAAGCAAGCCAACTCAGAATCAAGTTCAAGAAAAAGAAGATCAGCCACAAAAATCAAGAAAGGGAAAGGAAGTAATTGAAGAGCCAATTAAGGACCAAAGGCAGGGAATGAACTTCACTCCACCCTTGCCATATCCTCAAAGGTTCAACAAGGAGACTAAGGATCAACACTTCCCAAAATTTCTTAAAATCTTCAAGAAGTTGGAGATCAATATTCCCTTAGCGGAAGCACTTGAGCAAATGCCCCTGTACGCAAAGTTCTTGAAGGAACTTATCAACAAGAAGAGGAGTTGGCAAGTTAATGAAACTGTACTGCTCACTGAGGAATGCAGAGCACTAATCCAGAAGGGACTTCCTCCCAAACTTGAGGACCCTGGGAGTTTCTTTCTACCTTGCGCCATTGGCAGTATGACCATCAAGAAGGCGATGTGTGACTTGGGAGCTAGTATCAATCTAATGCCTGCCTCTCTAGTGAAAAGCTAGGCATAAAAGAGGTGAAACCAGTACAGATGTCTCTAGAATTGGTGGACAAATCAGTGATATGCCCCAGGGGTATAATTGAGAACCTTCTAGTCAAGGTAGACAGATTCATCTTCCCTGCAGATTTTGTGATCCTGGATTCGAATCAGGATGAGGACGACTCCATTATACTGGGAAGACCGTTCTTGGCCACTGCTAGGGCCATCATAGACATAGAGCAAGGAGAATTAACCCTCAGGATGCATAATGAAAGTATCACTCTGAGTGTACTACCAGAAACACAGAGCAGTAATGTAAAGAAGGATGGTACAGAAACAGACAAGGAAAATCTGCAGTGGAAGGAGGAAATCAACAAGACAAACAACAACTGCCCTCCCAAGCAAGAGATAAATGATATAGCAGGCCAAAAAGAGAAAGAGACTGTGCAAAGTAATAAAGAAGCTCAAGGGAACATTGTAGTATTGGCAACTAAGAAAAGGAATTTCAAAAGGGAGCCTGTTTTCAAAGAAGAAGAGTCAACAAAAGGAAGGAAGAAAAACAAAAACAGAATAAAAAAGGGTTGGAAGAACAAAAAAAAATTCCAACAGAAGGGCTCTCCAAAGGTGACAAAGTGCAGTTAGTCTATCAACAACTGGGGGCAGACCAACAGACTAACGATTACTATACTGTGAGCAAAATACTATCACTAGAACATGCTGAGATAGAGCACCAAGGAACAAAGAAGAAGCTCACGATCAGAGGGGACAAGTTGAGGTACTACAGTCATCAACCACCATAAAAGAGGGAGTCAATGTCAAGCTAATGACAATGAACGAGCGCTTCATGGGAGGCAACCCATGATTTATGATTCCTGCTTGCTTTTAAATTCAATAAAAGTATGATCACTTTAGCATGATTTTGAACTTGTCAAGACATCCTTGACAGATACATATACTGCTTTGAAATACATGCCAGACTTCTAAGTTTGGTGTGCTTGACAGCACACAAAAAGTTAACATTTCAAGCATTCTTAGATCATATGCTTAGTCATTTTGGTGAAGTATATGACCAAACATTAAGTTTGGTGTCTGCATATGTACAAATTTTGAGAAAAATATAACTTTTGTTCAGAAAATCAAAATCATGCAAAGATGGATCATACATTGTTTAGTTTTAGAAATTTATGCTAAGAAATAAATTGGCACTTATGGTGAAAGTATCAATTGTAACAAGCATTTATTCAAATCACTGAGCAAGAGACAAGTTTGGTGTTCACCAAACTTTGGTTCAGGGACACAATTGATCTTTCACAAATAAGGACCATTATATAAAATATAAGCATATGCCATTTGACCACCATGCTTTAAATGAGTTCTGAAGCATTTTGTTTTGATTTAATTAAAAAAAAAAGGGGCTTGAAGAAAAGACAAGAGGAAGGAACGGCTATGACAAGCCAAGAAGAGGATCACATGTGCCTAGAGAGGTGTGCCAATCTTGGAAAGCAAAATCTGCATGCATGCACCATTGGACACCGAAAAAGAGCAAGCAACCAATAGGAAGAGAATCCTTATCAAACTTCAACAATACATGCAGGCCATTCATTTCATGAATATCTATACTATTCAACTTAATCTCCACCATTCATCATCATAACCGAATGCATTACTCTTTTGTGATCTTGTTGGGAAATTTGAAAACCTTTTCCATAAATAGCCCCCAACACATTATAAAGAACACTTTCATACAGACCATTCTCACTCAAAGCACACAATTTCCTTCTTCTCTTCACAACAAAACCGAACATCACTCCAAACACAACCCCCAACTATCTCTTATTCACACACATATTCAATGGCCTCTTTAAGATCAAGGAGAAGACCAGGAAAGAAACCAATGGTGACAGAGCCTCCATCCTATGACACAAAAAGGTTCAGATCCCAATTTCATGAAGCAAGATACAATAGACTCATGAAGTTATGTCAAAGGTGTTGAAGTGGACTTTAGTCCACCATCAATCACAAGAGCTCTAAAGCTGAGAACCATAACTTATGATGAGCTTAGCTATGAAGATAGACTACGTGGTGATAATGACCCTGATGAAATATTGGAGGGGTTATGTATTGAAGGAAGAGACTGGGAAAGAGACTCACAGGGAGCCCCGAGTTGTCTGAAGAGACTTGATCTCAGACCTGAGGCAAATGGGTGGTATGAGGTGGTAAGGGTATCAATACTCCCCACTGCAAATACCTCATCAGTCATAATCAAGAGAGCTTTCCTGACATACTGCATCCTACATGGTGGGGAAATCGACCTTGCCCAAATCATAGCAGATAGCATCCAAGAGATGGCTGAAGACACAACTAAATCGGGTAGGCTTGGACACCCAAGCACAATCCTGAGATTGTGTAACAGGGCTGGAGTGCTCTTCGAGGATGAAGATACAGAGAAGGTGAAAGGAACCAGAGGAATTACAAAGAGAAAAATGGAAGGCCTTAATGAAGAAGAGGAGGAAGATCAAGAAGAAGAAAGAACTCACAGAAGAAGAAGGTCACATAAGAGGGACGAACAAGCTCAGGGTGTCATAGATATGAGTCAATTGCAGGAACTTCTTGATGAAATATCACAACAGAATGCGAAAGCGCAAGAGCAGTATTCAAGGCAACAGAAACTCTATCTGCAACAACAAGAGCAATATCTAGAGCACCGGAAACAATATTCGAAGGACAGAGAGCAAAATGAAGCCTGGCAACACAGAATGGAGGAAAGATTGGATAGCTGGCAGCAACAATCAATGGCCCAACAACAAGAACTTCAAGCTAAAGTTCTTGAGGGACAAAGGGAACTAACAACAGGACTTCAAGAGCCATATGATAAGATGTTCCTGACCCAAGCTAAGTATGGGGAATATACTCACAACTTATATCAGTGGAAGAATGTTCATCATACCATCGGAGAAACTAGACAAGTGCAGCAAATAGAGCATTATGAGGATACACAAGCAAAGTTGGAGTATTTAATCCGCTGCATGCCAGGACTAAACTCGCGAATCAAACCATTTAAGCAGTGCCAAGACTTAAGAGACCAACAGAAGGCAAGGACCCAGCATTATACGGACAGGATGTATCAAAGATTGGAGGCAGTTGGGCTTTCAAGCCTCATAGATCCCGTCTGGGACAGAAGGTGTCGAGTGAAGAAATTCAGGACTATACCAAGCTCTGGACGAGAAAGAAAAAGAAAGAAGAAAAGCCAAAAGTTGGCAAAGAAACAAACAATAAGGCTAGACACAAATAGCTTGGACCCTAGGACATATGCCTGTGGTGTTTGTGTACTAGGATATGCTTGGACAAGTAGGTTCTAAGGAGTATCTTAAAACTTGGCAACTTAGATCAACTGATTTGGGATTGTCAACTGAAAGTCCACAATAAAGAGCAACCTAGCTACAAAACATTTAGTAATCCAAAGAGATGCTGGGCATCAATGATCCTAGGAAGAAAGAAGTGAGCCATGTGTCTGTGGTGAAAAAAAAATGTTGAGTGAAGATAAGCCAAAGGCCACTGCAACATTTGACACCAAGCTTCTAATAGATAATAAGCTCTGAAATGCAAAAGAAAGCAAAAAAAAAAAAAGCTAACAAAGGGATTAAGCAAAAAGGTAAGGAATCATAGCAGCAACCTTAGTAAACCCTTAAGAAAGCATAGTTATTTTGACAGCAAGTAATAAATGAGCTATTTTTGTTCTGCATAAAACCCCATAAACAAAATTCAACTATTTGCCTAATAAGGACATGCATACCTATCTACTTCATTCTATCTTCTCTTATGTTTAAGTGCTTGCTTGGGGACAAGCAAGTTTTAAGTTTGGTGTTGTGATGACAAGTCATCTAAGCCTAGTTTCACTAGCATTTTTCTTTGTTTTTATTAGGTTTTATGCACTTTCTTGCATTCTAAGTAAGTGATTTGGAATAAAAATTCATGACTTCTTTGAATCAAACAACCACCATGTAATTGATGCTAAATCATGAGGTTTAAGCTACATTTAATTGAATTTTAATGATTTATAAACCTTGTGAATTTAGTGATACTTTGATTGGTTGTTTTGATTACTTGTAGGTGAAGAAAGAAAAAAAGAAGAAAAGCGTGGCTTAAGAAACGTTTCCAAAGGAAGCAAGAAGCGTGTCCAAAAGAAAGAGAAAGCGTGCCAAAAGGAAAGAAAAAGCATGATCACATTGAGGAAGAAAGGAAAGCTAAGTTAAGAAAGCAAACTGAGCTTCACAAGGAATGAAAGGAGAAGGCAAGCTACAAAGCTAAGTTCAAATAGTTAACTGAGCACTAAAGAAAGCAAGGAAATGGTGCAAAGCTAAGTTAACTAAGTTAACTTTATCGGGACCTCTCCATATTAATTCAAGAAGAAATTCCAAGGGATGAAGCCAACAAGATTCGAACCAAGGACCAAGGAGAAGCAAGGAACTCACCTTGCAAGGAAATTCAAGAAGAAATAGCCAAAATGCATCCTCCATGGTTCGAACTTGGAACCACACGCTACTCCTTGCAAGGGAATTTAAGAATAAATAGCTAGAATGCTTCCTCCAGGATTTGAACTTGGGAATTCTTTGAAACATAAGGAAGGAGTACCATCAAGCTTGCAAGGAAAATCAAGGAAAAATGGCTTAAATGCTTCCTCCAAGTTTTGAACTTGGGAACTCTTGGAAACACAAGGGAGGAACACCCACTCAACCAAGGAAATTAGCTCCAAGGCTTCCTCCACCAAGTGTTGAACCTGGGACCTTGAAGTCTCAAGCAAAGCGCTACAAGAAAGCTCAGTTGGTTTTTCCAACTGAGCATTGCCTCTCCCATTCTTCCCCACACTTTGGCGCACAAGTTTGCACACCAAGGGAGCTGTGACACACATTTTGGCGCACCAAGGAGGAAGCCTTGCGCATCATGACACGGTCTAGAGCTAAGTTGGATTTTCCAACTGAGCTCTAATACAATTGACACCCAAACAAGGCTGGGCGCACCAATTTGACACGGATGGAGCATGCTTGAAAGCTAAGTTAGATTTTCCAACTGAGCTTTCCCCTGGAGGTGCAATTTGGGCTACAAATTGGATTAAAAATCCAATTTAATTCATTTCTTCACCAAATCAAAAGCCCACCCAAATTCCAAAATCCAAGAATAGAAAGTGTATAAATAGGAGTTAGTTTGATGTAATTAGGACTTTTACTTTTTGAACTTTTGACTTTTGGGATTTTTACTTTAGAGTTTTCATTTTCATTTTTGAGCTTTTACTTTGAATTTTTTGAGAGAATTGGGAAGGAGAATTGATCCCTCTTCTTCTTGGTTCTTGTTTTGAGCACTCTTTTATTTTCTTGCTTTGGATCTTGGGTGGAGAATTGAAGAACTTCTGTTTCAATCTCACCTTGAGATCTTGTTTTAATTCTCTGCATAATTGAATTGTTATTTACTTCACTGCTTCATCTTTAATTTACTTCTGCAATTTACTTTTCTTTACTTCTTTTGCAATTGTTCTTGTTGGATCAAGGAAGGATTTGAGATCTAGACTTGTTATCTAGTCTCTTCCACCCTGAGATCTTCAATCTCTTTTACTTTGCTGCAAATTAAGCACTGCTTTCTCAAAGCATTTTTACTTTTCTGTTGAGATTTAGTTTAATTCAATTAATCCTCTACTCTTCTGTTTATTGCAATTTACCTTTGCTTGTTTAAGTTCTGCAAAATCCCAATTCCCAATTCCTTTTACAATTCAAGCAATTTACATTTCTTGCACTTTAAGATTCAGCCATTTACATTTCTTGCAATCTAAGTTTCTGCCATTTACTTTACTTGTTCTTTAAGATTCAGCACATTTACTTTCCTGCTCTTTCATTTATTGCAATTTCCCCTTCCCTTTTACATTTCAAGCAATTTAGCTTCTGCAAATCACAAATCACTCAACCAAATCTTGATTCACTTGACTAAATCAACCACTAAACTAAAATTGCTCAATCCTTCAATCCCTGTGGGATCGACCTCACTCATGTGAGTTATTATTACTTGATGCGACCCGGTACACTTGCCGGTGAGTTTTGTGTTGGATCGTTTTCCACACATCACCTCTCCCCCCTTGAGGTCATTCCTCTTAACAAATTGGAAGAAGAGGAAGAAAGTGAAGAACAGGTAGACCGTAGGTACATTTCTTTCTTTGCTTTGTTTAAATTCAATAAATTGGCATATGGTTACATTCTAAGTTTGGCCAATGCACCTTGGATTATTTTCCTTGCAAGCTTGGTGGCGCTCCTCCCTTATGTTTCAAAGGATTCCCAAGTTCGAAACTTGGCCCAAGCATTTTAGCTATTTCTTCTTGATTTTCCTTGCAAGGAGTAGCGTGTGGTTCCAAGTTCGAACCTTGGATGAAGCATTTTGGCTATTTCTTCTTGATTTTCCTTGCAAGGAGCGTTCCTTGCCTCTCCTTGGTCCTTATTTCGAAACTTGGTGGCTTCCTCCCTTGGAATTTCATCTTGAATTAATTTTGAGAGGTCCTTGATAAAGCTCACTTAGTGAACTGAGCTTTATGTTGTTCCCTTGCTTTCTTTAGTGCTCAGTTGACTATTTGAACTTAGCTTGGTGCCTTACTTTCTCTCATTTGTCTTTGTGAAGCTCAGTTTGCTTTCTCAACTTGGCTTCCATTCTTCTTTGATTTTTGCCACGCTTTTTCTTTCCTTGGACACGCTTCTTAAGCCACGCTTTTCTTATTTTCTTCTTTCTTCACCTACAATTAATCAAAACAACCAATCAAAGTATCACAAAATTCACAAGGTTTATAAATCAATTAATTATCAATCAAATTTAGCTTAAACCTCATGATTTTGTATTAATTAAAGGGTGGTTGATTGATTCAAAGAAGTTATGCATTTTCATTCCAAATTACTTACTTAGAATGCAAGAAAGTGCATAAAACCTAATAGAAACAAAGAAAAAGGCTAGTGAAACTAGGCTAAGATGACTTGTCATCACAACACCAAACTTAAAACTTGCTTGTCCCCGAGCAAGTACTTAAACATAAGAGAAGATAGAATGAAATAGATAAGTATGCATGTCCTTATTAGGCAAATAGTTAAATTTGGGTTATGGGGTTTTATGCAGATCAAAAGTAACTCATTTATTACTTGCTGTTAAAACAAACTATGTTTCCTTAAGGGTTCACCAAGGTTGCTGCTATAATTCCTTACCTTTTTGCTTATTTCCCTTGTTAGCTTTTTCTTCTTTCTTTTGCATTTCAGAGCTTATTACTTATTAAAGGCTTGGTGGCAAATGTTGCAGTGGCCTTTGGCTTAATTTCACTCAACATTTCTTCACCACAGACACATGTCTCACCTTTTTCTTCCTAGGATCATTGATGCCCAACATCTCTTTGGATCACTAAATGTTTTGTAGCTAGGTTGCTCTTTATTGTGGACTTTCAGTTGACAATCCCAAATCAGTTGATCTAAGTTGCCAAGTTTTAAAATACTCCTTAGAACCTACTTGTCCAAGCATATCCTAGTACATAAACACCACAGCCATATGTCCTAGGGTCCAAGCTATTGGTGTCTAGCCTTATTGTTTGTTTCCTTGCCAACTTTTGGCTTTTTCTTCTTTCTTTTTTTTTTCTGTTTTGGTTTATTTTCAAGGAGCTTTCATTAATTAAAGGATCATAGCAGCAAACTGGCTTAAGCTTCAAGTAACAAGTCATTCTTCAGCATTTATTCTATGAGCTATCAATTGAATCAAACACACACCACCATTAACTTTCATTCTAACTTTTGAAACATTGAACAATTGCTTTTCTAAATCAAACATCTTTCTTTTATTCAAACAGCAAGGGAAAACAAAACAAAGTAGTCAAGTTAATGAGTGATGACAATTATTATGCAGATGGTTTTTTTTTTCTAACTACTGATGTAGATAAATGAAATTACAGAATATAACACAATTGGAGGCATGTCATGTTTTAGACATGCATCTTCCTTATTGAAATTATGAAAGAACTTCACCACCTTTATTTGTCAAGCATTTCCATTCTGTTGGATTTGCTGGATTCTCCCTTCTTCTTTTTCCTCTTCCTTGTAAAATCTTCAGCTTCTTCACGGGGACATCTTCTATCCCATTCAGGATCTGTGAGACCAGAGCCCAACTTCTTCTAATCTTCGAATTGTTTTCTGGGTGAAGCGGTGAGACTTTGCTGCCTGGTGGTCTCTAAGTTCTTGGCATTGCTCAAATGATTTGATTTGTGGATTTAGTGCTGGCATGCAGCGGGTTAAGTACTCCAACCTTGCTTGCATATCCTCATTACTCTCTGTTTGTTGCACATATCTAACCTCTCCAATGGTGTGATGAATATTCTTCCACTGGTACAAGTTGTGAGTATATTCCCCATACTTGGCTTGAGTCAGGAACATTTTATCGTATGATTCCTTAAGATTTGCTGTTTGTTCCTTCTGCCCTTCAAGAATATTGGCTTGGAATTCTTGTTGTTGGGCCATTGATTATTGCTGCCAGCTCTCCAATCTTTCCTCTATTCTGTGTTGCCAAGCTTCATTTTGCTCCCTGTCCTTCGAATATTGTTTCCGGTGCTCTAGATATTGCTCTTGTTGTTGCAGATAGAGTTCATGTTGCCTTGAATACTGCTCTTGTGCTCTCACATTCTGTTGTGATATCTCATCAAGAACTTCCTGCAATTGACTCATATCTATGATGCCCTGAGCTTGTTCATCCCTCCTGTGTGACCTTCTTCTTCTTGATCTTCCTCCTCCTCTTCATTAAGGCCTTCTATTTTTCTCTTTGTAATTCCTCTGGTTCCTTTCACTTTCTCTGTATCTTCATCTTCGAAGAGCACTCCAGCTTTGTTACACAATCTCAGGATCGTGCTTGGGTGCCCAAGCCTACCCGATTTGTTTGTGTCTTCAGCCATCTCCTGGATACTGTCTGCTATGAGTTGGGCAAGGTCGATTTCCCCACCATGTAGGATGCAGTATGTCAGGAGAGCTCTCTTGATTATGACTGATGAGGTATTCGCAGTGGGGAGTATTGATCCCCTTACCACCTCATACCACCCCTTTGCCTCAGGTCTGAGATCAAATCTCTTCAGACAACTCGGGGTTCCCTGTGAGTCTCTTTCCCAGTCTCTTCCTTCAATACATAACCCCTCCAATATTTCATCAGGGTCATTATCACCACGTAGTCTATCTTCATAGCTAAGCTCATCATAAGTTATGGTTCTCAGCTTTAGAGCTCTTGTGATTGATGGTGGACTAAAGTCCACTTCAACACCTCTGACATAACTTTTGTACGATGGGCTGTTTTCGTTCTCCTTAACCGCATTGGCGTAAAACTCCCTTATTATCACAGCACTAATATCAGTGAGAGGACGGCACAGAAGATCCCATCTTCTTTCCTTGGTTATTTGTCGCATAATGGGATATTCTCCCTCCCTCAGTTCGAACCCCATTTCAGGGATGACAATCTTTGTTTTCATGAGTCTATTGTATCTTGCTTCATGAAATTGGGATTTGAACCTCTTTGTGTCATAGGATGGAGGTTCTGTCACCATTGGTTCCTTTCCTGGTCTTCTTCTTGAACTTGAAGGAGCCATTGAATATGTGTGTAAAGAAGAGATAAGCGGGGTTGTGTTTGGAGTGATGTCCGATTTTATTGTGAAGAGAAGAAAGAAATTGTGTGCTTTGAGTGAGAGTGGCCTGTATGAAAGTGCTCTTTATGATGTGTTGGAGGCTATTTATGGACAAGGTTTCCAAGTTTCCCAACAAGATCACAGGAGAGGAGTGAATTCGGTTATGATGATGAAGGGTGAGGATTGAGTTGAATAGTATAGAAACTCATGAAATGAATGGTCTGCATGTATTGTTGAAGCTTGACGAGGATTCTCTTCCTATTGGCTGCATGCTTTTTCGGTGTCCAATGGTGCATGCATGCAGATTTTGCTTTCCAAGATTGGCACACCTCTATAGGCACATGTGATCTTTCTCTTGACTTGTCATAACCGTTCCTTCCTCTTGTCTTTTCCTCAAACCTTCTTTTCTAATTAAATCAAAATGAAATGCTTCAGAACTTATTTAAAGCATGGTGGTCAAGTGGTATATGCTTACATTTTATATTATGGTCCTTAGTTGTGAAAGATCAATTGTGTCCCTGAACCAAGGTTTGGTGAACACCAAACTTGTTTCTTGCTCAGTGATTAGAATAAACGCTTGTCACAATTGATACTTTCACCATAAGTGCCAATTTATCTCTTAGCATAAATTTTTAAAACAAAACAATGCATGATCCATCTTTGCATGATTTTGATTTTCTGAATAAAAGTTGAATTTTTTTTCTCAAATTTCGTACACATGCAGACACCAAACTTAATGTTTGGTCATATACCTCACCAAAATGACTAAGCATATGATCTAAGAATGCTTGAAATGTTAACTTTTGTGTGCTGTCAAGCACACCAAACTTAGAAGTTTGGCATGTATTTCAAAGCAATGTATGCATCTGTCAAGGATGTCTAGAAAAATTCAAAATCATGCTAAAGTGATCACACTTTATTGAATTCAAAAGCAAGCAGGAATCATAAATCATGGGTTGCCTCCCATGAAGCGCTCTTTTATTGTCATTAGCTTGACATTGACCCCCTCTTTTATGGTGGTTGATGACTGTAGTGCCTCAACTTGTCCCCTCTGATCGTGAGCTTCTTCTTTGTTCCTTGGTTCTCTATTTCAGCATGCTCTAGTGAGAGTATTTTGCTCATAGTATAGTAATCATCAGTCTGTTGGCTTGCTCCCAGTTGTTGATAGACCAATTGCACTTTGTCACCTTTGGAAAGCCCTTCTGTTGGAATTTTTTTGTTCTTCCAACCCTTTTTGACTCTGTTTTTGTCTTTCTTCCCTCCTTTTGTTAACCCTTCTTCTTTGACAACAGGCTTCCTCTTGAGATTTCTTTTCTTAGTTGCCAATATTACAATGTCCTCTTGAGCTTCTTCATTATTTTGCACAATCTCTTTCTCTTTTTGACCTGCTGTATCATCTATCTCTTGCCTAGGAGGGCAGTTGTTGTTTGTCTTGTTGATTCCCTCCTTCCACTGCAGATTCTCTTTGTCTATTTTCGTACCATCCTTTTCTCCATTACTGATCTATGTTTCTGGCAGTACACTCAGAGTGACACTTTCATCATGCATCCTGAGGGTTAATTCTCCTTGCTCTATGTCTATGATGGCTGGTGCACGAAATTGTGATCTCCAGGCTCGAACAAATCCTGGTAATGGCTCCAAAGCTTGGTGCTCTGATCTTAATTCATGATTGTCACAACTTCGATACAACTAACCAGCAAGTGCACTGGGTCGTCCAAGTAATACCTTACGTGAGTAAGGGTCGAATCCCACGGAGATTGTTGGTATGAAGCAAGCTATGGTCACCTTGTAAATCTCAGTCAGGCAGATATAAAGTGATAATGGTGTTTTCGAATATTATATAATAAAATAGGGATAGAGATACTTATGTAATTCATTGGTAGGAATTTCAGATAAGTGAATGGAGATGCTTTTCGTTCCTCTGAACCTCTGCTTTCCTGCTATCTTCATCCAATCAGTCTTACTCCTTTCCATGGCTGGCTTTATGTGATACATCATCACTGTCAATGGCTACTTTCGGTCATCTCTCGGGAAAATGATCCAATGCCCTGTCACGGCACGGCTAATCGTCTGGAGGCATCACCCTTGTCAATGGCTTCATCTTATCCTCTCAGTGAATAATATGCTCACGCACCCTGTCACGGCACGGCTATTCATCTGTTGGTTCTCGATCATGCTGGAATAGGATTTACTATCCTTTTGCGTCTGTCACTAACGCCCTGCAATCGCGAGTTAGGAGCTCGTCACAGTCATTCAATCATTGAATCCTACTCGGAATACCACAGACAAGGTTTAGACCTTCCGGATTCTCTTGAATGCCGCCATCATTCTAGCTTACGCCACGAAGATTCTGGTTAGGAGATCTAAGAGATATTCATTCTAGCTTAATTCATGTAGAACGGAAGTGTTTGTCAGGCACGCGTTCATAAGGGAGAAGGATGATGAGCGTCACACATAATCATCACCTTCATCACGTTCTTGGGTGCGAATAGATATCTTAGAAGCGAAATAAGAAGAATTGAATAGAAAACAGTAGTACTATGCATTAATCTTTGAGGAACAGCAGAGCTCCACACCTTAATCTATGGAGTGTAGAAACTCTACCGTTGAAAATACATAAGTGAAGGTCCAGGCATGGCCGAGATGGCCAGCCCCCTAAAATGTGATCAAAGGATCATAAGGTGATCCAAAGATGCCTAATACAATAGTAAGAGGTCCTATTTATAATAAACTAGCTACTAGGGTTTACATGAGTAAGTATTTGATGTATAAATCCACTTCCGGGGCCCACTTGGTGTGTGTTTGGGCTGAGCTTAATGTGTTGCACGTGCACAGGCCATTTGTGGAGTTGAACGCCAGTTTTTGTGCCAGTTTGGGCGTTCAACTCTGGTTTCGGATCCTTTTCTGGCGCTGGACGCCAGATTTGGGTAGAAAGCTGGCGTTGAACGCCCGTTTACGTCATCAATTCTTGGCCAAAGTATGGACTATTATATATTGCGGGAAAGCCCTGGATGTCTACTTTCCAACGCAATTGGAAGCGCGCCATTTCGAGTTCTGTAGCTCCAGAAAATCCACTTTGAGTGCAGGGAGGTTAGAATCCAACAGCATCAGCAGTCCTTTTTCAACCTCTGAATCTGATTTCTGCTCAAGTCCCTCAATTTCAGCCAGAAAATACCTGAAATCACAGAAAAACACACAAACTCATAGTAAAGTCCAAAAATGTGAATTTAACACAAAATCTATTAAAAACATCCCTAAAAGTAACTAGATCCTACTAAAAACATACTAAAAACAATGTCAAAAAGCGTATAAATTGTCCGCTCATCACAACACCAAACTTAAATTGTTGCTTGTCCCCAAGCAACTGAAAATCAAAATAGGATAAAAAGAATAGAATATACTATAAATTCCAAACTATCAATGAAACAGAGCTTCAATCATATGAGCGGGACTTATAGCTTTTTGCCTCTTGAATAGTTTTGGCATCTCACTTTATCCATTGAGGTTCAGAATGATTGGCATCTATAGGAACTTCAGATTTCGAATAGTGTTATTGACTCTCTTAGTTCAGTATGATGATTCTTGAACACAGCTTCTTTATGAGTCTTGGCCGTGGCCCTAAGCATTTTGTTTTCCAATATTACCACCGGATACATAAATGCCACAGACACATAATTGGGTGAACCTTTTCAGATTGTGACTCAGCTTTGCTAAAGTCCCCAATTAGAGGTGTCCAGGGTTCTTAAGCACACTCTTTTTTTTTTGCTTTGGACCTTGACTTTAACCGCTCAGTCTCAAGTTTTCACTTGACACCTACATGCCACAAGCACATGGTTAGGGACAGCTTGGTTTAGCCACTTAGACCAGGATTTTATTCCTTTAGGCCCTCCTATCCACTGATGCTCAAAGCCTTGGGATCCTTTTTATTTGCCCTTGCCTTTTGGTTTTAAGGGTTATTGGCTTTTTGCTCTTGCCTCTTGGTTTTAAGAGCTTTTGGCTTTTTCTGCTTGCTTTTTCTTTCTATTTTTTTTTTCGCCTATTTTTTTTCCTGTAAGCTTTGTTCTTTGCTGCTTTTTCTTGCTTCAAGAATCATTTTTTATGATTTTTCAGATTATCAAATAACATGTCTCCTAGTCATCATTCTTTCAAGAGCCAACATATTTAACATTCTTAAACAACAACTTCAAAAGACATATGCACTGTTCAAGCATACATTCAGAAAACAAGAAGCATTATCACCACATCAATATAATTAAACTAAGTTCAAGGATAAATTCAAAACTCATGTACTTCTTGTTCTTTTGAATTAAAACAGTTTTTATTTTAAGAGAGGTGATGGATTCATAGGACATTCATAACTTTAAGACAAAGTTACTAACTACTAATGATCATGTAATGAAGACACAAACATAGATAAGCACATAACATAGAAAACGAAAAACAGAGAAAGTAAGAACAAGGAATGAGTCCACCTTAGTGATGTCCTTGAGCTCTTCTATGTCTCTTCCTTGCCTTGGCTGCTCCTCCTTCATTGCTTTTAGATCTTCTCTGATTTCATGAAGGATGATGGAGTGCTCTTGATGTTCCACCCTTAGTTGCTTCCAATAATTGTGTGGAAGAAAATGTATCCCCTGAGGTATCTCAGGGATCTCTTGATTTGCAGTCAAATGTTCTACCACTGAGCTATAGACCCTTGATGGAAGCTTTTGTCTTCCCTTTCCTCTTTCTAGAGGTTTCTCTGGCCTTAGGTGCCATCAATGGTTATGGAAAAAACAAAAAAGCTATGCTTTTACCACACCAAACTTAGAATGTTGCTCGCCCTCGAGCAAAAGAAGAAAGAATAGAAGAAGAAGAAGAGGATATGGAGGAGATGGATGGAGGTGCGTATTCGGCCATATGGGTGGGATTGGGTGGGAAAGAGATGTTGAATTTTGAAGGTAGTGGTGTTTGGATGTGAGTGGTAAAGGGTTAATAAGGAAGAGTGTTTATTGGGAATAGAGGATGATTGAGAAAAGAGAAGAGAGTGAGTGGAGGTAGGTGGGGATCCTGTGGGGTCCACAGATCCTGAGGTGATCCTGTGAGGTCCCAGATCTTGAGGTGTCAAGGCATTTACATCCCTGCACCAATTTAGGCATGCAAAATGCCCTTGCACACAACTCTGGGCGTTCAGCGCCAGGTTGGTGCCCATTTTGGGCGTTCAACGCCCCTTTGCTGCCATTTCTGGCGTTGAACGCCAGAACCATGCTTGTTTTGGGCGTTCAGCGCCAG
Organism: Arachis ipaensis; assembly: GCF_059453495.1. Lineage (NCBI taxonomy): Eukaryota > Viridiplantae > Streptophyta > Magnoliopsida > Fabales > Fabaceae > Arachis > Arachis ipaensis. Next base: position 75,291,633 of record NC_142438.1, read on the forward strand.
GATGCTCCCATTCTGGGCGTTCAGCGCCAGAACTATGCTCTGTTCTGGCGTTTGAACGCCAGACAGATGCTCCTCCAGGGTGTGATTTTTCTTCTACTGTTTTTTATTCCTGTTTTTGATTTTTTTGTTTATTTTGTGACTCCACATGATCATGAACCTAAGAAAACATGAAAAACAATAAAAATAAGAATTAGATAAACATTGGGTTGCCTCCCAACAAGCGCTTCTTTAATGTCAATAGCTTGACAGTGGGCTCTCATGGAGCCTCACAGATGTGCAGAGCTTTGTTGAGACTCTCCAACACCAAACTTAGAGTTTGGATATGGGAGTTCAACACCAAACTTAGAGTTTGGTTGTGGCCTCCCAACACCAAACTTAGAGTTTGACTGTGGGGGCTCTGGTTGACTCTGCCTTGAGAGAAGCTTTTTCTGCTTCCTCTCCATGGTTGCAGAGGGAGATCCTTGAGTTTTAAACACAAGGGAGTCCTCATTCCATTGAAGGATTATTTCACCTCTGTCAACATTAATCACAGCTCTTGCTGTGGCCAGGAAAGGTCTTCCTAGGATGATGGATTCATCCTCTTCCTTTCCAGTATCCAGGACTATGAAATCAGCAGGGATGTAAAGGCCTTCAACCTTTACTAATACGTCCTCTACTTGTCCATAAGCCTGTTTTCTAGAGCTGTCTGCCATCTCTAATGAGATTTTAGCAGCTTGCACCCCATAGATTCCCAGTTTCTCTATTACAGAGAGGGGCATGAGGTTTATTCCTGAACCAAGGTCACACAGAGCCTTAAAGATCATGGTGCCTATGGTACAGGGTATTATGAACTTTCCAGGATCCTGTCTCTTCTGAGGCAATGTCAGTTGATCCAGATCACTTAGTTCATTGATGAACAAGGGAGGTTCAACTTCCCAAGTATCAATGCCAAATAATTTGTTATTTAGCTTCATGATTGAACCAAGAAACTTGGCAGTTTGCTCTTCAGTAACATCCTCATTCTCTTCAGAAGAGGAATACTCATCAGAGCTCATGAAGGGCATAAGGAGGTTCAATGGGATCTCTATGGTCTCTAGATGGGCCCCAGAGTCCTTTGGTTCCTCAGAGGGAAGCTCCTTATTGACCAATGGACGTCCCAGGAGGTCTTCCTCCTTGGGATTCACATCCTCTCCTCTCCTCACAGGTTCGGCCATGGCGCTTATGTCAATGGCCTTGCACTCTCCTTTTGGATTCTCTTCTGTATTACTTGGGAGAGTACTAGGAGGGATTTCAGTGATCCTTTTACTCAGCTGGCCCACTTGTGCTTCCAGATTTCTAATGGAAGACCTTGTTTCATTCATGAAACTTACAGTGGCTTTAGATAGATCAGAGACTAGATTTGCTAAATTAGAAGCATTTTGTTCAGAGTTCTCTGTCTGTTGCTGAGTTGATGATGGAAAAGGCTTGCTGTTGTTAAACCTGTTTCTTCCACCATTGTTAAAGCCTTGTTGAGGCTTTTGATCCTTCCATGAGAAATTTGGATGATTTCTCCATGATGAGTTATAGGTGTTTCCATAAGGTTCACCTAAGTAGTTCACCTCTGCTATTGCAGGGTTCTCAGGATCATAAGCTTCTTCTTCAGGAGAAGCCTCTTGAGTACTGTTGGATGCAGCTTGCATTCCATTCAGACTCTGAGAAATCATATTGACTTGCTGAGTCAATATTTTATTCTGAGCCAATATGGCATTCAGAGTATCAACTTCAAGAACTCCCTTCTTCATAGGCGTCCCATTACTCACAGGATTCCTTTCAGAAGTGTACATGAACTGGTTATTAGCAACCATGTCAATGAGTTCTTGAGCTTCTGCAGGCGTTTTCTTTAGGTGAATGGATCCACCTGCAGAAGTGTCCAGTGACATCTTTGATAGCTCAGATAAACCATCATAGAATATATCCAGGATGGTCCATTCTGAAAGCATGTCAGAAGGACACTTTTTGATCAACTATTTGTATCTTTCCCAAGCTTCATAGAGGGATTCACCTTCTTTCTGTCTGAAGGTTTGAACATCAGCTCTAAGCTTGCTCAGCTTTTGAGGAGGAAAGTACTTGGCTAAGAAAGTCGTGACTAGCTTATCCCAAGAGTTCAGGCTGTCTTTGGGTTGAGAATCCAACCATAATCTAGCTCTGTCTCTTACAGCAAAAGGGAAAAGCATGAGCCTGTAGACTTCAGGATCTACTCCATTAGTCTTAACAGTATCACATATCTGCAAGAATTCAGTTAAGAACTGAAAGGGATCTTCAGATGGAAGTCCATGAAACTTGCAGTTCTGCTGCATCAGAGAAACTAATTGAGGTTTCAGCTCAAAGTTGTTTGCTCCAATGGTAGGAATGGAGATGCTTCTTCCATGTAAATTGGAATTAGGTGCAGTGAAGTCACCAAGCATCTTCCTTATATTATTATTATTTTTGGCTGCCATCTCCTTTTCCTGTTCGAAAATTTCTGAAAGGTTATCTCTGGATTGTTGTATTTTAGCTTCTCTTAATTTTTTTCTTCAGAGTCCTTTCAGGTTCTGGATCTGCTTTAACAAGAATGTTCTTGTCCTTGCTCCTGCTCATATGACAAAGAAGATGGCACAGAAAAAATAGTAATAATAATATGGATCCTTTATACCACAGTATAGGGATCCTTGTGTTAGTAGAAGAAAAGAAGGGAAGAAAATCTGAACTCAGAGAGAGAGGGGGTTCGGATTTTTGGAGAGTTGAAGGAAAGATGTTAGTATATCAATAAACAAATAGAAGAAGATGAGAGGGGGAAGTGAATTTTAGAAAACAATTTTTGAAAAAGAGTTAGTGATTTTTGAAAATAGTTTTTGAAAAAGGTTAGTATTTTTTTCGAATTTTTTTTAAATAAAAAATAAAAATAATTAGTTAATAAAAAAGAAATTTTTGAAAAAGAGGGAAGATATTTTCGAAAATTAGACAGAGAGAGAGTTAGTTAGGTAGTTTTGAAAAAGTTAAGAAACAAACAAATAGTTAGTTAGTTGAAACAAATTTTGAAAATCAATTTTGAAAAGATAAGAAGTTAGGAAGTTAGAAAAGATATTTTGAAAATCAAATTTTTGAAAAAGATAAGATGAGAAGATATTTTTGAAAAGATATGATAGAAATTAGTTTTGAAAAAGATTTGATTTTTAAAATCTCAATTAATGACTTGATTCACAAGAAATCACAAGGTATGATTCTAGAACTTAAAGTTTGAATCTTTCTTAACAAGCAAGTAACAAACTTCAAATTTTTGAATCAAAACATTAATTGATTATGTTATTTTCGAAAATTTGATATAAAAATAAGAAAAAGATTTTTGAAAAATATTTTTGAAATTTTCGAAAATAACTAAGAATTTTGAAAAAGATTTGATTTTTGAAAAAGATTTTGAAAAAGATAAGATTTTCAAATTGAAAATTTGATTTGACTCATAAGAAACAATTTGATTTTAAAAACTTTTGAAAAAGTCAACTCAAATTTTCGAATTTGATGAGAGAAAAAGGGAAAGATATTTTTTTTTATTTTTGAAATTTTTATGAAATCATGAAAATTATGCAATGCATGAAATTTTTAGATCAAAACAATGAATGCATGCAAGAATGCTATGAATGTCAAGATGAACACCAAGAACACCATGAATGTCAAGATGAACATCATAGACACAATTTTGAAAAAAATTTAATGCAAAGAAAACATGCAAGACACCAAACTTAGAATTCTTTACTGCTTACGCACTAAGAATTCAAGAATGCATATGATAAACATGAAAAGACACAAAACAAAAAATCATCAAGATCAAACAAGAAGACTTACCAAGAACAACTTGAAGATCATGAAGAACACTATGAATGCATGAAATTTTCGAAAAATGCAAGATGCACATGCAATTGACACCAAACTTATGATATGACTCAAGACTCAAACAAGAAACATGAAATATTTTTTATTTTTGTGATTTTCTAAATTTTTTTGGATTTTTATTTTATATTTTTTTTTGAAAAATTATTTTGAAAAAGAAAAATAAGGATTCCAAAATTTTTAATATGAATTCCAGGAATCTTATGCTCCAAAGCTCCAATCAAAGGGTCAGGCATGGCTTAATAGCCAGCCAAGCTTTAGCATATAATTACATGGACTGGAGTGATTAGTTGAATACCAATCCCCAAGCAGTTTGGGTATGGCTTTACAGCCAGATAGGATTCAACATGTTTCATGAAACACTAGAATTCATTCTTAAAAATCTTGAAGCCATAGAATAATTTATTTTTGAAAACATTATTTTTATTATTTTATTTTATTTTATTTTTTTTTTCGAAAATAAAAGAAAAATTTTTGAAAGCTTTTTGAAAAATTTTTGAAAACAAAACAAAAAGAAAATTACCTAATCTGAGCAACAAGATGAACCGTCAGTTGTCCAAACTCGAACAATCCCCGGCAACGGCGCCAAAAACTTGGTGCACGAAATTGTGATCTCCAGGCTCGAACAAATCCTGGTAATGGCTCCAAAGCTTGGTGCTCTGATCTTAATTCATGATTGTCACAACTTCGATACAACTAACCAGCAAGTGCACTGGGTCATCCAAGTAATACCTTACGTGAGTAAGGGTCGAATCCCACGGAGATTGTTGGTATGAAGCAAGCTATGGTCACCTTGTAAATCTCAGTCAGGCAGATATAAAGTGATAATGGTGTTTTCGAATATTATATAATAAAATAGGGATAGAGATACTTATGTAATTCATTGGTAGGAATTTCAGATAAGTGAATGGAGATGCTTTTCGTTCCTCTAAACCTCTGCTTTCCTGCTATCTTCATCCAATCAGTCTTACTCCTTTCCATGGCTGGCTTTATGTGATACATCACCACTGTCAATGGCTACTTTCGGTCATCTCTCGGGAAAATGATCCAATGCCCTGTCACGGCACGGCTAATCGTCTGGAGGCATCACCCTTGTCAATGGCTTCATCTTATCCTCTCAGTGAATAATATGCTCACGCACCCTGTCACGGCACGGCTATTCATCTGTCGGTTCTCGATCATGCTGGAATAGGATTTACTATCCTTTTGCGTCTGTCACTAACGCCCTGCAATCGCGAGTTAGGAGCTCGTCACAGTCATTCAATCATTGAATCCTACTCGGAATACCACAGACAAGGTTTAGACCTTCCGGATTCTCTTGAATGCCGCCATCATTCTAGCTTACGCCACGAAGATTCTGGTTAGGAGATCTAAGAGATATTCATTCTAGCTTAATTCATGTAGAACGGAAGTGTTTGTCAGGCACGCGTTCATAAGGGAGAAGGATGATGAGCGTCACACATAATCATCACCTTCATCACGTTCTTGGGTGCGAATAAATATCTTAGAAGCGAAATAAGAAGAATTGAATAGAAAACAGTAGTACTATGCATTAACCTTTGAGGAACAGCAGAGCTCCACACCTTAATCTATGGAGTGTAGAAACTCTACCGTTGAAAATACATAAGTGAAGGTCCAGGCATGGCCGAGATGGCCAGCCCCCTAAAACGTGATCAAAGGATCATAAGGTGATCCAAAGATGCCTAATACAATAGTAAGAGGTCCTATTTATAATAAACTAGCTACTAGGGTTTACATGAGTAAGTATTTGATGTATAAATCCACTTCCGGGGCCCACTTGGTGTGTGTTTGGGCTGAGCTTAATGTGTTGCACGTACAGAGGCCATTTGTGGAGTTGAACGCCAGTTTTTGTGCCAGTTTGGGCGTTCAACTCTGGTTTTGGATCCTTTTCTGGCGCTGGACGCCAGATTTGGGTAGAAAGCTGGCATTGAACGCCAGTTTACGTCGTCAATTCTTGGCCAAAGTATGGACTATTATATATTGCTGGAAAGCCCTGGATGTCTACTTTCTAACGCAATTGGAAGCGCGCCATTTCGAGTTCTTTAGCTCCAGAAAATCCACTTTGAGTGCAGGGAGGTCAGAATCCAACAGCATCAGCAGTCCTTTTTCAACCTCTGAATCTGATTTCTGCTCAAGTCCCTCAATTTCAGCCAGAAAATACCTGAAATCACAGAAAAACACACAAACTCATAGTAAAGTCCAGAAATGTGAATTTAACACAAAATCTATTAAAAACATCCCTAAAAGTAACTAGATCCTACTAAAAACATACTAAAAACAATGTCAAAAAGCGTATAAATTGTTCGCTCATCAATGGCCCTAGCAATGGCCAAGAACGGTCTTCCCAGTATGATGGAGTCGCCCTCATCCTGATCTGAATCTAAGATCACAAAATCTGCAGGGAAGATGAATTTGTCTACCTTGACTAGAAGGTTCTCAATTATACCTGATGTGTTTTTTATGGAAAAACGAATTTCCAAAACACCCAAACCTAACCGGCAAGTATACCGGGTCGCATCAAGTAGTAAAACTCACGTGAGTGAGGTCGATCCCACAGGGATTGATGGATCAAGCAACTTTAGTGGGTGATTAGTTTAGTCAAGCTAACATTGAAGTGAATTGTATGAAATTGTAGCCAACAGAAAGTAAATGACAATGAATTTAAAGTTGCAGAATGTAAATTAGAATGTAAATTGGCAAGTAATTTAAAGAGCAAGAAATGTAAATTGCAAGAATCTTAAATTGCAAGAAAAGTAAATTGCATGAAATTAAAGGGGGAGTGGGTGCTGAAAATTAAAGAAAGAAATAGATCAAGCAAATGGAAATTTAAATTACCGGAAGAATAAAGGAAATTGGATGCTGGGAATTAAAACAGAATTGAGATTGTGAAGTTCAGTGAATTAAGGAATGCTCAGATGCTCAGCTCAATTACAAAATAAAATTGAAGATCTCAGGGAATCAAAGAGACTAGAAAATAAGTCTAGATCTCAAGCCCTTCCTTGATTCAACAGCAGATAATTGCAGAAGAAAATAGAGAAGAAAGTAGTAAAGACAATTTAGATCCAAATCACAATTCCTTCAAATTATGCAGCAAGTAAACAGAGAGAAATCTCAGAGGGAGAATGAAACAGAACACCTTCAATTCTCCACCCAAGACTCAAAAACAAAGAAAAGAAAACTAAAGAGAGAGAGCTCTCTAATGCCAATGCTCCCTAGTAGAGCCAACCTTCAATGCTCTCTATCAGAGTCCACCTCCTTCGTAAAATGAAAATGATGCCTTTTTATAGGCTTTTACAAACATGACAAATGAAAATGAAATTGAAAGCAAATTACAAAGAAAATGAAAATTCATGATCAAATTGTTTCTTGTGCCTTTGAGTGATGTCAATTGGGCTTTTGGCCTTGATGGAATTGGGTTGAAGATGGCCTCTGTTGATTGCTCTTGGAGTTGGAGAGAAACCCACTTGTGAACCGGGCCATGAACCATTAAAAGTTGAGTCAAAGTTTGAGGCAAACTTTGACTCAAACTTATTCACCAAACTCATCATGCAGATGGCCATTTTGCTGTCATCCACGTTTGAGCCAAAGTTTGAGGTCAAACTTTGAGCCAAACGTGGATCCCTCTTGTTGCATATCAAGCCTTGGGATGCTACTTTGTCCTCTTGTCAACGTTGCCAATTTTATGCCCACTATAGACTATTATATATGGTTGGAAAGCTCTAAATGTCAGCTTTCTAACCCAAATGAAATCAACTCAATTGGACATCTACAACTCAAGTTATGCTCCTTTGAAGAGGACAGGGTCGCTGGCTTTGGTGTGCAACGTTTGAGGTAAAGTTTGCCTCAAACGTGGTCGAAAACGCCAGTTCTGGAGGCTCAAACGCATTGTCCATCCCATACTATTATATATTGTTGGAAAGCCCTGAATGTCTACTTTCCAATGCCGTTGGAAGCGCATCATTTGGAGCTCTACAGCTCAAGTTATACTCCGTCGAAGGTGCAGAGGTCAGTTGGCCTCACTGCAGGTTGCCACCATGTTCGTTTATGCACATTGCGGGGCAGTTTCTCCCTCAATTTTAGTGTCCACCATGCAGTGCCATATATGCTTGGAAAGATCTCGATTCCTACTTTCCATTTCTTTTTGAATCACCTCATTTGGAGCTCTGTAGCTCAAGTTATTTATGTTGGAAGTATACCCCTTCAGGCTGTTGTGGCGCCAACGTTTGCCTAAAAGCTTGAGGTCAAATGTTGGCGCAAGCTTTTGCTCTTCTCCAGGGTGTGTTTGTTGTGGCGCCAACGTTTGCCTAAAAGCTTGAGGTCAAACGTTGGTGCAAGCTTTTGCTCCATCCAGGGTGAATTCAACTCTTCCAAAAGTTTGAGCTAAAGTTTGAGGCAAGCTTTTGCTCAAGCTTTTTGTTCTCTCTTGCTCCTTGCCATTTATTCTTTCTTCAACCTTCTTCAAAGCTCTTTTCACCTATCATCAATCAACCAAGCACATCAAAGCTATGCTCAAAATCATGAGATTGTTATTCTTTCATAATATATAACAATTATAGCACAAAATCTCATGAAAATGCATTAATTTATCCATGGTTGATTGAATCAAAGGAAACATGAAATTCTACCCAATTGGCTTACTTATGGCTCAAGAAAGTGCATAAAACCTAAAAAAAACAAAGAAAAAGCATAGAAAAACATGACATGATGACATGTCATCACAACACCAAACTTAAACCTTGCTTGTCCCCAAGCAAGAAAAGAATCATGCAATAGAGATTGACAATCCAAGGTAAGAAGAATAGCAACTCAATGTTCATGGCAAGCTAGTTTTCTATGCATGCTACAATTACAAAAGAGATGTAAATGATTGATGCTTCTCTCTAGCTCAATTTATGAAATCTTTCTCTTATATTTCTTCCTTGAAACAAGCTTTTGATTTTCTTATTAGCTTCTCCTTTTGGGTGCTTTGCCCCATGAGTTGATAACAAAGTTACGACTTCTAAATGCTTTGTTTTCAAGTATCCACTTGATACATAAGCACCACAAGCATTTGATTAGAGGACTTCATTAAGCTCATTTTTCTTTTCTTTTCTTGACTCTCTAATCATTGATGCTCAGAGCCTTGAGCTTTGAGGGAGTGCTTTTGCACTTTGAGCCTAACCTTGACTTCTAAGTGTTTTGTTTTCAAGCATTTGGCTTGATACATAAACACCACAAGTACTTAACAAATAAATTGCCATTGGTACTCAGAGCCTTCAGCTTTCTCATTCTTTCCCTTTTTCTTTTCTTGCTTTAATTGTATTTGCCTCTTCAAGGTTTTCATGATTTTCAAAAGATTTCACAAAATGTCCTAGATGAAAACTTCAATTAAATAAAATCCAATGCAATTAAGCAACAATCAAACATACTAGCTTTCCAATACTTTTATGCATATGCTAAAATCTTCTTTAATGCCTTGTTTGTTTATGATCATGATACTTTATTGCTTTTGAATTCACAAAACTCAAGTTGGTAATCATAATGGCACAGCACCATGTTGCAATTTAGTTATCAAACTATGCCTTTTCATACACACATGCACACAGAGAAGGTAAAGACAATCATGCAGTTTATAGTGCTTGAAACAAATGAGAGGAAAAGGAACTTTACAACCTTGTAGTTCATCTTCTCTATTGTTGTCATTTTCCTCCCATTCTCCTCCTTCCCATACCAAACTCAGAATGCTTGCTCATCCTCAAGAAACTATTAGAACCGTGGCTATGGGGCTAAGATGGATCATGAATGTCTTACATAAGAAATGTTAGTAGTACATGTGTTTCAAGCAAGCAAAATTAAAGATAATAATAAAGGCACAAGAGACAGCGACATTTTGATTGCATAGATAAGAAGGTGTGCACAATACATTGCATAAAAGATAAGTGGCACACCAAACTTAGTGTGACACTTTCACTTGAAATTGATGCAAGTATCTAGTAGATATGGGAACCAAATTTTTGTTGCATAGCAACACCAAACTTAGAATGCAATCATATGTCCATTTTATTTGAAATAAGACTAAATGAAACTGTTGTATGTTAAATACAATCACCAAGCCAAGAATCTTGTCATGAATAAAGCTCTCTTGGTGATGCATTAACAAACACAGTTAATAAAAGAAAGCATAAAAAAATGTAAATGAATAAAGATGAAATTAAAATGTTAAACCAAAAGAGAAAAATAAAATTGCAGAGGCATTATGATTATGCAAACAAGTAGTGTTGCTTGAATAAATTGCATAGAAAAATAAGTGGCACACCAAACTTAGAATCTTGGTGTGTCACTTTCATTTTTAATTTGATGCAATCATCCAAAAAGATTGAAAACAATTTGTTGCAAGGCAACACCAAACTTAAAATGTAACCATATGCCAATTTATTGAATTTAAACAAAGCAAAGAAAGAAAACAAAGCAGAGAAGAATTGTTACCTATGGTTGGGTTACCTCCCAACAAGTGCTCTTTTAGTGTCATTAGCTTGACATGTTGTTCTTCACTTTCTTCCTCTTCTTCCAGTTTGTTAAGAGGAATGACCTCAAAGGAGGGAAGGATTCAGCTAGTGTCCCTTGTCTTGGCCTTTCCTCAGCAAGCTTCCTTTTGCAAATGGCTTGATTGAGCTTGCTTGCTGGATCAGGGGAAGGATTGCTTGTAGTTGACCTTCTTTTCTTCATGAATATTGTCCTTTGTAGCTTGGTCACAATCCTCTTCTTGGTGCTTTTATTAATTGCCTTCACTTTCTTGAATCCAAGTCTTGGTGGTTGTGTGATTGTTGGAGTTTTATCTTCATCCAGAGCCTCTTGAATTAGTGGTTCCATGAGCCCTTCCTCTATGCACTTCTCTGCTTCAATTGAGTGTGACTTCTCTTGATTGTCCTCCTCCATTCCTTCTTCACAACTTTCCATCAAGTCTTTTGGGAGGGAATCTTCGTGTTCTATTGTCACTTCAATTAGTTCTTGTGAATGTAAAATCCTTGGCTCATGTTCCTCATTCTTCAATACAATTTCACTTGACACAGGGACCTTTGGTTCTTGTTTTTCCACTTCCTCACCCACAAATTGGTCTTCATCCTCACTGTTTGATGGTTCTAAGTTCTCCCTTGTTTGCTCTAAGGGCCCATTCATCTTCTTGAGGATGGTTTCTTTCCAGGATTGGGGTTGTGTGTATCTTTCCACGAGTTTTCTGTGTATTTCAATGGCTTGGCATTGGCTTTCTAAAGGTTCTTTGGACCATTGAAGGTAATCCTCAACTGCTAATTCAAGAGATGAAGGTTGAGAGTAATTTTGGTGACATGGATGTGTTGTGGTGAAGTTGTGTTGAGGGGTATGGAATGAGTTATGTGGTTGATGGGATGACTTGTATGGATTTTGGAGGAAACTTTGTGTTGAGGCATAATCAGGTGATGAAGAACTTTCAAATGAGAAACTGGGACGTGAGGGTGGATGCTCTTCCATTCTTTGGTGATGCTTCCATCCACCATGAGGATAATGATATGAATCATTTTGTGGTGGTGGTTGGTATCCCATATGATTTTCTTGCTCATCTTGTGTCTCTGAAGCAAATCTCCATGAATTGGAGTGCTCAGAATGTGTATTCTCTTGGTGATATTCCCAGCCACCATTAGAGATTGGTGATGGTGGGTAATATCCCATAAAATTTGTTTGATCATAAGATGAGTTGAACTCCATCTAAATTTTGTAAAACACAACACCAAGGAAAATTGAAATTCATATCTCAGAGATGAATTTCATAGTGAGGCAATACCTCAAACACCTTGGTTTCAACTTAGAACAGAGAACAAAAACAAAGAAAATGCTTGATCTAGACTTCTCACCCACTTAATCATTGTTGATCTAAATCAATCCCCGGCAACGGCGCCAAAAACTTGATGTGTTTTTTTGTGGAAAAACGAATTTCCAAAACACCCAAACCTAACCGGCAAGTATACCGGGTCGCATCAAGTAGTAAAACTCACGTGAGTGAGGTCGATCCCACAGGGATTGATGGATCAAGCAACTTTAGTGGGTGATTAGTTTAGTCAAGCTAACATTGAAGTGAATTGTATGAAATTGTAGCCAACAGAAAGTAAATGACAATGAATTTAAAGTTGCAGAATGTAAATTGGCAAGTAACTTAAAGAGCAAGAAATGTAAATTGCAAGAATCTTAAATTGCAAGAAAAGTAAATTGCATGAAATTAAAGGGGAGTGGGTGCTGAAAATTAAAGAAAGCAATAGATCAAGAAACTGGAAATTTAAATTACCGGAAGAATAAAGGAAATTGGATGCTGGGAATTAAAACAGAATTGAGATTGTGAAGTGCAGTGAATTAAGGAACGCTCAGATGCTCAGCTCAATTACAAAATAAAATTGAAGATCTCATGGAATCAAAGAGACTAAAAAACAAGTCTAGATCTCAAGCCCTTCCTTGATTCAACAGCAGATAATTGCAGAAGAAAATAGAGAAGAAAGCAGTAAAGACAATTTAGATCCAAATCACAATTCCTTCAAATTATGCAGCAAGTAAACAGAGAGAAATCTCAGAGGGAGAATGAAACAGAACACCTTCAATTCTCCACCCAAGACTCAAAAACAAAGAAAAGAAAACTAAAGAGAGAGAGCTCTCTAATGCCAATGCTCCCTAGTGGAGCCAACCTTCAATGCTCTCTATCAGAGTCCACCTCCTTCGTAAAATGAAAATGATGCCTTTTTATAGGCTTTTACAAACATGACAAATGAAAATAAAATTGAAAGCAAATTACAAAGAAAATGAAAATTCCTAATCAAATTGTTTCTTGTGCCTTTGAGTGATGTCAATTGGGCTTTTGGCCTTGATGGAATTGGGTTGAAGATGGCCTCTGTTGATTGCTCTTGGAGTTGGAGAGAAACCCACTTATGAACCGGGCCATGAACCATTAAAGCTTGAGTCAAAGTTCGAGGCAAACTTTGACTCAAACTTATTCACCAAACTCATCATGCAGATGGCCATTTTGCTGTCATCCACGTTTGAGCCAAAGTTTGAGGTCAAACTTTGAGCCAAACGTGGATCCCTCTTGTTGCATATCAAGCCTTGGGGTGCTACTTTGTCCTCTTGTCAACGTTGCCAATTTTATGCCCACTATAGACTATTATATATGGTTGGAAAGCTCTGAATGTCAGCTTTCTAACCCAAATGAAATCAACTCAATTGGACATCTACAACTCAAGTTATGCTCCTTTGAAGAGGACAGGGTCGCTGGCTTTGGTGTGCAACGTTTGAGGTAAAGTTTGCCTCAAATGTGGTCGAAAACGCCAGTTTTGGAGACTCAAACGCATTGTCCACCCCATACTATTATATATTGTTGGAAAACCCTGAATGTCTACTTTCCAATGCTGTTGGAAGCGCATCATTTGGAGCTCTACAGCTCGAGTTATATTCCGTCGAAGGTGCAGAGGTCAGTTGGCCTCACTGCAGGTTGCCACCATGTTCGTTTATGCACATTGCGGGGCAGTTTTCTCCCTCAATTTTAGTGTCCACCATACAGTGCCATATATGCTTGGAAAGCTCTTGATTCCTACTTTCCATTGCTTTTTGAATCACCTCATTTGGAGCTCTGTAGCTCAAGTTATTTATGTTGGAAGTATACCCCTTCAAGCTGTTGTAGCGCCAACGTTTGCCTAAAAGCTTGAGGTCAAACGTTGGCGCAAGCTTTTGCTCTTCTCCAGGGTGTGTTTTTTGTGGCGCCAATGTTTGCCTAAAAGCTTGAGGTCAAACGTTGGCGCAAGCTTTTGCTCCATCCAGGGTGAATTCAACTCTTCCAAAAGTTTGAGCTAAAGTTTGAGGCAAGCTTTTGCTCAAGCTTTTTGTTCTCTCTTGCTCCTTGCCATTTCTTCTTTCTTCAACCTTCTTCAAAGCTCTTTTCACCTATCATCGATCAACCAAGCACATCAAAGCTATGCTCAAAATCATGAGATTGTTATTCTTTCATAATATATAACAATTATAGCACAAAATCTCATGAAAATGCATTAATTTATCCATGGTTGATTGAATCAAAGGAAACATGAAATTCTACCCAATTGGCTTACTTATGGCTCAAGAAAGTGCATAAAACCTAAAAAAAATAAAGAAAAAACATAGAAAAACATGACATGATGACATGTCATCAATACCCCTGGGGCATATCACTGACTTGTCCACCAATTCTAGAGACATTTGTACTGGTTTCACCTCTTTTATGCTTAACTTTTTCACTAGAGAGGCAGGCATTAGATTGATACTAGCTCCTAAGTCACACATCGCCTTCTGGATTAGTGCTCTGCATTCCTCAGTAAGCAATACAGTTTCATTAACTTGCCAACTTCTCTTCTTGTTGATAAGTTCCTTCAAGAACTTTGCATACAGGGGCATTTGCTCAAGTGCTTCAGCTAAGGGAATATTGATCTCCAACTTCTTAAAGACTTCAAGAAATTTTGTGAAGTGTTGGTCCTTAGTCTCTTTGTTGAACCTTTGAGGATATGGCAAAGGTGGTGTGAAGTTCATTCCTGCCTTTGTTCCTTGGTTGGCTCTTTCATTGCTTCCTTCTCTTTTCTTGATTTTTGTGGCTGATCTTCCCTTTCTTTGAGCTCTTCTGCGGTTTGCTTGCTAGCTGTTACATCTTCATCATTGGCTTTCTTGGTTGCTTCTTCATTTTTCACCCGGATTTTTCCACTCCTCAGTTGTATTGCCTTGCACTCCTCTTTTGGATTAGGGATGGTGTCACTTGGTAGTGAGCTTGATGGCCTTTCAATGGTAATTTGCTTGGAGAGTTGTCCAATTTGCCTTTCCATATTTTTCATGGAGGCTTCCTGGTTCCTTAATGTCATCTCTTGGTGCTTCATCATCTTTTCCATTAAGAGCTCCAAGTTGTTATCCTCTGAGAGTCTTGTGAGATTGGTTGATTGTGGGGTGTTGAGGGTTGAGGGTAAGTGTTTTGATTTGAGGCTTGGTTATTGGATGGATGATGGTTAGAATTGGGGTAGGTGTTTTGTGGTTTTCTGTATGTGACTTGGCTATTGTGCTGTTGGTTGTTTTGGTTTGTGTTTTTCCAATTGTTTTGGTTTGAGTTTCTCTGCCATGGCTGTTGAGTTTGATTATGGTTGTCTCCTCATCTGAGGTTGGGATGGTTCTTCCATGAAGGGTTGTAAGTATCACCATAGACTTCATTTGGCCTAGAATTTTGGTTGTGCATGTACTGGACTTGTTCTTGCTGTTGCTCCTCTTGAGTTTCTTCATTTTTCCCCCATGTGGATGATGGTTGGCTTGTGTTGACTGCTGCAACTTGGAGACTATCAATCCTCTTGGCCATTTGCTCAAATTGTTGTTAAATTTGCTGCTGCATCACTTTGTTTTGAGCTAGGATTGAGTCCACTCCTTCCAACTCCATTACTCCCTTCCTCTGTGATGGTTGGCGTTGCCTTTGGTGAGCAAAGAAATATTGGTTTTTGGCCACTATATCAATGAGATTTTGGGCTTCCTCTGCCGTTTTCATTAGTTGTAAAGAGCCTCCTGCTGAATAATCCAAAGCCTCTTGAGATTTCAGTGTCAAGCCTTCATAGAAATTCTGCAACCTGTCCCACTCACTGAACATTCCTGGTGGACACTTCCTGATTAGAGCTTTGTATCGTTCCCATGCCTCATACAAGAGTTCAGCATCCATTTGTGTGAATGTTTGCACTTCAGTCTTCAATCTAATAACTCTTTGAGGTGGGTAAAACTTGGCAAGGAACTTGGTTACTAGATCATCCCAATTGTTGATGCTGTCTTTTGGGAAGGATTCCAACCATTGAGTGGCTTTGTCTCTGAGAGAAAATGGAAATAGCAGTAGCTTGTAACTGTCAGGGTGCACACCATTGGTTTTGACAGTGTCACAAATCCTCAAGAAGGTGGACAAGTGTTGGTTAGGGTCTTCAAGTGGTCCTCTTCCATAAGAACAATTGTTTTGAACCAAAGTGATGAGTTGTGGCTTTAGTTCAAAGTTATTTGCATTGACATTTGGGGTAAGAATGCTACTCCCACAATGTCTAGGATCTGCACATGTGTAAGAAGCCAGAACTCTTCTCTGTGGTGGATTATTGTTGTTATTGGCTATCCCTTCTGTTCCATTTGGTGGGTTTGTTAAGTGTTCCTCCATATCTTGGAATTCTTCTTCTGACTCCTCTTCTCCAATAATGTTCTTCCCTCTTTCAGCTCTTCTTAATCTTCTGAGGGTTCTTTCGTCTTGTTCACAAAAAGTGGGTATAACTCTCCTTGTACCTGACATACAACCAAAGCATAAGAATCACACAACACCAGAAAGGCAATAACACTTCAATCCATTGCTGAAGTGAAAGGTTAGTTGACTTAAGCAAAAATTCAAATAGTTAGTGTGTTAGTCAAAAATTAAAGAAACAGAAAATAAAAAGTGCTTGATCTAGATCTCCACTTCACTTAATCATTGTCAATCTAATTCAATCCCCGGCAACGGTGCCAAAAACTTGATGTGTGGAAAACGATCCAACACAAAACTCACCGGCAAGTGTACCGGGTCGCATCAAGTAATAATAACTCACATGAGTGAGGTCGATCCCACAAGGATTGAAGGATTGAGCAATTTTAGTTTAGTGGTTGATTTAGTCAAGCGAATCAAGTATTGGTTGAGAGGTTTGTAATTTACAGAAGTTAAATTGCTTGAAATGTAAAGGGAGAGGGGAAATTGCAGTAAATGAAAGAGCAAAGAAAGTAAAAGTGCTGAATCTTAAAGTGCAAGTAATGTAAATTACAGAAACTTAGATTGCAAGAAATGTAAATGACTGAATCTTAAAGTGCAAGAAATATAAATTGCTTGAATTGTAAAAGGGATTGGGAGTTGGGATTGCAGAATTTAAACAAGAGAGAGTAAATTGCAATAAACAGAAGAGTAGAGGATTAATTGAATTAAACTAGATCTCAACAGAGAAGTAAAAATGCTTTGAGAATTTAAAAACAGAGAATGACTTGTGCTTAATTTGAAGCAATTTAAAAGAGGTTGAAGATCTCAGGAGTGGAAGAGACTAGATAACAAGTCTAGATCTCAAATCCTTCCTTGATCCAACAAGAGCAATTGCAAAAGGAAATGAAAAGTAAATTGCAGAAGTAAATTGCAGAAGAGTAGAAGAATGAAGCAGTAAATAGAAACTGAAATTCAATTATGCAGAAGATTAAAACAAGAGATCTCAAGGTGAGATTGAAACAGAAGTTCTTCAATTCTTCACCTAAGATCCAAAGCAAGAAAAGTAAAGAGTGCTCAAGCAAGAACCAGGAAGAAGAGAGATCAATTCTCCTTCCAAATTCTCTAAGATCCAAATTCAAAAGTAAAAAGCTCAAAAATGAAAATGATAATTGAAAGGAAAATTCAAAGTAAAGTCTAGTGGTCCTAATTACATCAAACTAGCTCCTATTTATACACTTTCTATTCTTGGATTTTGGAATTTGGATGGGCTTTTGATTTGGTGAAGAAATGGATTAAGTTGGATTTTTAATTCAATTTTCAGCCCAAGTGCACCTCCCAGGGGCAAGCTCAGTTGGAAAACCAAACTGAGCACTCAATTGTTGCTGCCCGTGTCAAGTATGGTGCGCGTCCCAGCCTTGGTTGAGTGCGTGACACTAGAGCTCAGTTGGAATTTTGAACTGAGCTCTAGGCCGTGTCAAGTGCGCCTCATGGTGTCATGGCCGTGTCATGGTGCGCTAGGCTTGCTCCTTGTTGCGCCAATTTGTTGCTTGGCCGTGTCAAAGTGTGGGGGAAGATTGGGGAGGTTGATGACAAGTCATCTTAGCCTAGTTTCACTAGTCTTTTTCCTTTGTTTTCATTTAGTTTTATGCACTTTCTTAAGCCATAAGTAAGCCAATTGGGTTGAATTTCATGTTTCCTTTGATTCAACCAACCATGGATAAATTGATGCATTTTCATGAGTTTTTGTGCCATAATTGCTCATGTGACAAGAAGAAGAACAACTCTCATGATTATGGCATAGCTTTGATACAATTGTTGATTGATGATAGGTGGAATAAAGCTTGGAAGAAGGTTGCAAGAATGGGCTTGAAAAGAGGGATTCACGTTTGAGCTAACGTTTGCCTCAAACGTTGAGGCAAACGTTGGCTGAAGAAGAAGCAAGGGAAGGCAACGTTTGCGCCAACGTTTGCCTCAAACGTGAGGTCAAACGTTGGTGCCAAAAAGAAGAGAAAAAGCACCCCTGGAGCAAACCAACGTTTTCGCCAACGTTTGCCTCAAACGTGAGGTCAAACGTTGGCACCAATTTAGCATAAAGAAGAGTCCCTGATTGATGAGTTAATTGAGCCACGTTTGCGCCAACGTTTGCCTCAAACGTTGGGCCAAATGTTGGCCAAAGGAGTAGCATGGGAGAACCACGTTTGAGCTCATGTTTGACCTCAAATGTTGGCTCAAACGTGGATGACAGCAAGTGGCCGAGCTGCATAATTGGTTTCACGAAGACTTGAGTCAACGTTTGCCTCAAACGTTGACTCAAACGTGAATGGTTCATGGCCCGGTTCACAAATGGATTTCTTCCTAACACCAAGAGCAATCAACGGAGGCTACTATCAACCCAATTCCATCAAGACTAAAGGCCCAATTCAAGGCTTAATGATCATTTGAAGAAAGTGTATAAATAGCTTAGGATTTGAAGTTTTAAGGGAGCTTTTTCCTTTTTAGTTTTTACTGAGTGATTTTGGGGAGAGCTTTTCCTTTTTAGTTTTGCTGAGTAGTTTTTGGAGAGCTTTTGGGTTTTGAGCTATTTGGAGATTTTGAGTCTTGGGTGTTGAAGAATTGAGAAAATTCTGTCTCAATCTCACCTTGAGATCTCTCTGTTTTCTTTACTACACTTTTTGAGAAATCAATATTTGAATTCCTTTCTTCTACTGCTTGATCTTTACTTTTCTTGCAATTGAATTCTAAATTTGGATCTAGGAAGGCATTGAGATCTAGACTTGGTTATCTAGTCTCTTGGGTCCTGAGATCTACATCTTTCAATTTCAATTTCCTTGTTTCGTTGCTACACCAAGCTTATTGTTATTGTCATTTGAGATCCAGTTTGATTAAATCCATATTTTATATTCCTGCTTGTTGCAATTTACTTCTCCTTGTTTAATTTCTGCAATCCCAATTCCCAACTCCTTTTATAATTCAAGCAATTTACATTTCTTGCACTTTAAGATTCTGCAATTTACATTTCTTACGTTCTAAGTTTCTGCCATTTAATTTCTTGTTCTTTAAGATTCAGCTCTTTTTCTTTTTTTGTTCCCTTTAATTTCCTGCAAATCACCCACTCCCCTTTACATTCTATGCAATTTAATTCCTGTCAACACAATTTCACACAATCAACACTTGTTTGCTTGACTAATTCAACCACTAAACTAAAGTTTCTCAATCCTTCAATCCTTGTGGGATCGACCTCACTCCCGTGAGTTTTATTACTTGATGCGACCCGGTACACTTGCCGGTGAGTTTTGTGTCGGATCGTTTTCCGCACATCAAGTTTTTGGCGCCGTTGCCGGGGATTGAATAGATTGACAATGATTAAGTGAGGTGGTAGTTTAGATCAAGCACTTTTTCTTTAATTTTTTACTAACCCACTAACTGTTTGATGTTTTATCTCAACTGACTACACTCAATTTTCAAAAGTACCACTGTGTGTTCCGTTTGTTGATTTATATGTCACAGGAAAGAAGAGAGGCCAGAGGGAAGGATATCATTGAAGAAGGAGTTTCTGAGAAAGAAGAACACCACAACATGAAGCCGCAACTCATTACACTAATCAAGAACAATTGTTCCTATGGTGGAAATCCATTGGAGGATCCTAAACAGCACATATCCATTTTTCTGAGGATTTGTGGTGCTGTCAATCTCGATGGTGTAAATCATGATACCTATAGGCTCTTGTTATTTCCTTTCTCACTGAGGGATGAAGCGGCACAATGGCTTGAAACCTTTCCCCAAGGAAGTATCACTAGTTGGGATAATTTGGTTGCCAAGTTTCTAGCCAAATTCTCCTCATCCCAACAAAACATCAAGATGAAAGAGGGAATACATCCATTCATACAAGGAGAGGAAGAACCATTGTTCAAAGCATGGGAAAGATACAAGAAAGCAAGTGACAAAGTGGGTTTCCAAGCGTTCTATGAAGGATTAACCTCAGAAACAAGAAGAGCGGTAGATTACTTCTCAGATGGCCTACTTAAAGCAACAGCAACCGGCCAAGGAACTGCAGAATTAAATGACAAAAGAGCCAATAACCAACACTCATTTGAGAAATCACAGAATGCAATTTCAGAAAAGGAAGTGATGAATCTTGAAGGAGTGACGGCAGTCATGAATCAAAACAAACAGCTACACCGGCAAACTCAGCAACAATTGGAGTCAATAGCTCGACAAATTGATTTTCTACATTCTACTACAGTGAATGCACAATTTCCACCATGGAAGCCACATTCTTATCTAAGAATGGGTGAATATCAACATCAGGAACAAAGGGACTTCAACTACAACAACCCCAATTTTCCAAACCTGCAAAAACACCACCATACCAACAACAATCACTATATACCACCACACTACCCACCCTTCCAACCTCCAACACCCCACAACCAACCAATCTCACAAGACTCTCAGAGGATCATCAATCTGGAGATCTTAATAGAGGGAATGATGAAACACCAAGAGGTGACAATGAAGAACCAGGAAGCCTCAGTCAGAAGAATTGAGAAGCAAATGCAACAACTGGCTAAGAACCTCGTAGAAATGGGTGAGAAGAGGGCTAAAGGAAAAGAATCACTCATCCAGGATGAGCATCACAGAGCAAAGCCTCACTTAGGAGGACAATGGGACAAGGAGAAGGAAGCCCAGAATCTGAGCTGAGCAAGCATAGAGGATGTCAAGCTAATGACAATAAAGAAGCGCTTGTTGGGAGGCTGATGACAAGTCATCTTAGCCTAGTTTCACTAGTCTTTTTCTTTTGTTTTCAATTGTTTTTATGCACTTTCTTGAGCCATAAGTAAGCCAATTGGGTAGAATTTCATATTTCCTTTGATTCAATCAACCATGGATGAATTAATGCAATTTCATGAGATTTTGTGCTATAATTGTCATATATTATGAAAGAATAACAAACTCATGATTTTGAGCATAGCTTTGATGTGTTTGATTGATTGATGATAGGTGAAAAGAGCTTTGAAGAAGGTTGAAGAAAGAAGAAAGGGCAAGGAGCAAGAGAGAACAAAAATCTTGAGCAAAAGCTTGCCTCAAACTTTAGCTCAAACTTTTGGAAGAGTTGAATTCACCCTGGATGGAGCAAAAGCTTGCGCCAACGTTTGCCTCAAGCTTTTTGGCAAATGTTGGCGCCACACACCAACACCCTGGAGGAGAAAAGCTTGCGCCAACGTTTGCCTCAAGCTTTTTGGCAAACGTTGGCGCCACAAATGCATACAAGGTGATCCACGTTTGGCTTAAAGTTTGACCTCAAACTTTAGCTCAAACGTGGATAGCAGCAAAAGGGGGTGGCTGGTATAAAAAGCTTGAGCCAAAGTTTACCTCAAACTTTGACTCAAGCTTTTGTGCTTTATGTCCCGATTCACAATGGGTTTCTCTCCAACTCCAAGTGCAATCAACAGAGGATTTTATCAACCCAATTCCATCAAGAGCAAAGGCCCAATTCAAGGCTTGAAGACCATTTGAAGAAAGTGTATAAATAGCTTAGGATTTAAGTTTTCTGAGAGCTTCCCTTTAGCATTTGGAGAACACTTAGAGAGAGAGCTCACCTTTACATTTTGGAATTATTGTTTTTTTAGAATTCAAGAGAATTAGGAAGGAGAATTGATCTCTCTTCTTCCTTGTTCTTGCTCAGCACTCTTTACTTTTCTTGCTTTGGATCTTGGGTGGAGAATTGAAGAACTTCTGTTTCAATCTCATCTTGAGATCTTGTTTAATTTTCTGCATAATTGAATTTCCATTTCTGTTAATTGCTTCTTCTTCTACTATTTCTGTAATTTACTTTTCTTCATTTTCTTTGCAATTGTTCTTGCTGGATCTAGGAAGGCAGTGAGATCTAGACTTGGCTATCTAGTCTCTTGAGTCCTGAGATCTACAGCTTTCAATTTCAATTTTCTTGTTTCGTTGCTACGCCAAGCTTATTTTCATTTTCATTCAAGATCTGGTTTAATTGAGTCCATCTGTTACAATTCTGTTTGTTGAATTTTACTTTTCCTTGTTTAATTTATGCAAATCCAAATCCCAATTCCCTTTACGATTCAAGTTATTTAAATTTCTTGCATCTTAAGATTCTGCAATTTACATTTCTTGCAATCTAAGTTTCTGCAATTTAATTTCTTGTTCTTTAAGATTCAGCACTTTTATTTTCTGCCCTCTTTAATTTCTTGTTCTTTAAGATTCAGCACTTTTATTTTCTGCCCTCTTTAATTTCTTGTCAATTGTCCCTCTTCCCTTTTACTTTTCATGCAATTTAGTTTCTGCAAATTAAAAATCACTCAACCAAATCTTGATTCACTAGACTAAGTCACCCACTAAACTAAAATTGCTCAATCCTTCAATCCCTGTGGGATCGACCTCACTCCCGTGAGTTTTATTACTTGAAGCGACCCGGTGCACTTGCCGGTTAGTTTCGTGTTGGATCGTTTTCCACACATCAAGTTTTTGGCGCCGTTGTCGGGGATTGAAATAGATTGACAATGATTAAGTGAAGTGGAGATCTAGATCTAGCATTTTTATTTTCTGTTTCTCTAACTTTGGATTAACCCACTAACTGTTTGAATTTTTACTTGAACTAACTGAAACCTCACTTTAGCAATAAAGTGAAGTTTTCTTGGTTTCTCTGGCTTCGTATGATTCTCATACTTCAGCTTGTTGAATATACGAGAGAAGTAATTCTCTCTTACTAATCTTTCAAGCCTATCAACTGTTTGATACATTGTGTCAGCTAAACCTTTTAACCATATTTTGGACATGAATGTATTCAATCTTCATTTGGACTATTTGTGATTGTGCAGATCATGGAGAAGAACCCAACGAATCCCAGTCAGCATGGTAGTAATGTCCCCACCTTAGATGATAATGCAACCCATAACTTGAAGCACTCACTTGTCACCATGAACGACATTGCTCAGTGGTTTGAAGCTTTCCCACAAGGAAACATCATCGGATGGGAAGAACTAATGAGTGAACTCCTAGCCAAGCTGAAACCACCTCAGGGAATTGTTAAACCAGAGGCAGAAGTGCAACCATTCACACAAGAGAAGGAAATTGAAGGTGTCCGTGCAGTCATGAACCAAAACAAGCAGATGCATCAGCAAACTCTACAACAACTAGACATGATGGTCAGAAAAATCAATGAGCTGAGAATTGCTGTAGTACATGCGTACAACCTAACTCAAAACTCCTACGGGTGGAATCAAGCTGAACAAGGTTCTGGAGCAATTAACCATGAGCAACAAAGTTATGAGCAATCACATTCTCCAAACAGTTCCTCTAGCATATTCCAATACAGGTCTCAGAATGATGTGTACAGCCCACCCTGGAGAACTCAGTCCAACTGGAGGGGGGTTGAAAACCAAAATCAAAGACCAAGGGACTTCAACTGCAACAATCCCAACTTCAAAAACCAGCATAAAAACCACCCCCACAACAACAATCATCATGCACCACCCCAATACACATATTTCCAACCCCATCCTACCTCACAACTCGCCCAAAATGACTCTCAATAACCATCACAGTTAACACAATCACGACCAATTCCAAACTTTCAAAGACTCTATGTTCTAGAAATGATGATGGAAAGGTTCGTGAAAGTTCAAGAGATGATAATAATAGAGCAGGAAGAAGCAAGGAAAAATCAAGAGATGATAAGCAGGAACCAAGAGGCCTCACTTAGAAGAATTGAGAGGCAAATGGAACAGCTAGCTAGACACCTTGCAGAAATGGGCGAGAGGAGGACAAATATATTCCTAAAGGCCACTGAAGATGACCCAAAGAACAGCGAAAAAGCTGCTGGGTTGAAAGGGAAAGCAGTTATGGAGGAAAGTGATAAGGCTATGGAAAAGGAAATAATCATCAAAGAAAGACACAACAGAGGAATTCCACAAAAAGAAACAGAGGAAAGGAAGCTGATGAGCGGATAATTTATACGCTTTTTGACATTATTTTTAGTATGTTTTTAGTAGGATCTAGTTACTTTTAGGGATGTTTTCATTAGTTTTTATGTTAAATTCACATTTTTGGACTTTACTAAGAGTTTGTGTGTTTTTTTGTGATTTCAGGTATTTTCTGGCTTAAATTGAGGGACTTGAGCAAAAATTAGATTCAGAGGTTGAAGAAGGACTGCTGATGTTGTTGGATTCTGACCTCCCTGCACTCAAAGTGGATTTTCTAGAGCTACAGAACTCGAAATGGCGCGCTTCCAATTGCGTTGGAAAGTAGACTTCCAGGGCTTTCCAGAAATATATAATAGTCTTTACTTTGGCCAAGAATAGATGACGTAAACTGGCGTTCAACACCAGTTTTCTGCCCAAATCTGGCGTCCAGCGCCAGAAAAGGAGCCAAAACCAGAGTTGAACGCCCAAACTGGCACAAAAGCTGGCGTTCAACTCTAAGAAAGACCTCTACACGTGTAACACTCAAATCTCAGCCCAAGAACACACCAAGTGGGCCCCGGAAGTGGATTTATGCATCAATTACTTACTCATGTAAACCCTAGTAGCTAGTTTATTATAAATAGGACATTTTACTATTGTATTTGACATCCTGGATTGTATTTTGATCCTGTGATCATGTTTTGGGGGCTGGACATCTCGGCCATGCCTGGACCTTCACTTATGTATTTTCATACGATAAAGTTTCTACACTCCATAGATTAAGGTGTGGAGCTCTGCTGTTCCTCAAAGATTAATGCAAAGTACTTCTGTTTTCTATTCAATTCATCTTATTTCGCTTCTAAGATATCCATTCGCACCCAAGAACGTGATGAAGGTGATGATTATGTGTGATGCTCATTACCATTCTCCCCTATGAACACGTGCCTGACAAACACTTCCATTCTACATGAAATAAGCTAGAATGAATATCTCTTAGATCTCTTAATCAGAATCTTCGTGGCGTAAGCTAGAATGATGGCGGCATTCAAGAGAATCCGGAAATTCTAAACCTTGTCTGTGGTATTCCGAGTAGGATTCAATGAATGAATGACTGTGACGAGCTCCAAACTCGCGATTGCAGGGCGTTAGTGACAGACGCAAAAGGATAGTAAATCCTATTCCAGCATGATTGAGAACCGACAGATGAATAGCCGTGCCGTGACAGGGTGCGTTGATCATTTTCACTGAGAGGATAAGATGAAGCCATTGACAAGGGTGATGCCTCCAGACGATTAGCCGTGCCGTGACAGGGCATTGGATCATTTTCCCGAGAGAGATGACCGAAAGTAGCCGTTGACAATGGTGATGTATCACATAAAGCCAGCCATGGAAAGGAGTAAGACTGATTGGATGAAGATAGCAGGAAAGCAGAGGTTCAGAGGAACGAAAGCATCTCCATTCGCTTACCTGAAATTCTCACCAATGAATTACATAAGTATTTCTATCCCTATTTTATTATATTATTTTTGAAAACTCCATTATCAATTTATATCTGCCTAACTGAGATTTGCAACGTGACCATAGCTTGCTTCATACCAACAATCTCCGTGGGATTCGACCCTTACTCACGTAAGGTATTACTTGGACGACCCAGTGCACTTGCTGGTTAGTTACACGGAGTTGTGAACCATGGTCTTGGCATCATGTTTTTGGCGCCATTACCAGGGAAAGAAAGAGCGATGAATTTTACATAATTAAAGTGTAATCACGATTCCGCGTACCAAGTTTTTAGCGCCGTTGCCAGGGATTGTTTGAGTAGGGACAACTAACGGTTCATCTTGTTGCTCAGATTAGGTAATTTTCTTTTTATTTTATTTTCAAAAATTTTTCAAAAATATTTCTAAAATTTTCTCATCTGTTTTCGAAAAAAAAATAAAAATGTTTTCAAAAAATTTATTCAAAATTTTTAAGAATGAATTCTAGTGTTTCATGAAGCATGTGAAGCCTGGCTGGCTGTAAAGCCATGTCTAAATTTATTTGGACTGAGGCTTGCAATTTGTTATCAAGAGCAATATACTCTGGTGTTAAATGCTGAAGCTTGGCTGGCCATTGGCCATGTCTAGTGTTTTGGACTGGAGCCTTCATTGAAAGCTTGGCTGGCTAGTGAGCCATGTCTAATTCCTGGACTGAAGCTTTAGACTAAGAATGCAAGATTCCTGGAATTCATGTTAATAATTTTGGAATCCTTATTTTTTCTTTTTCATATAATTTTTGAAAAAATCCAAAAAATTAGAAAATCATAAAAATCAAAAACATTTTTTGTGTTTCTTGTTTGAGTCATGAGTCATGTCATAAGTTTGGTGTCAATTGCATGTGCATCTAGCATTGTTCGAAAATTCTCATGCATTCATAGTGTTCTTCATGATCTTCAAGTTGTTCTTGGTAAGTCTTCTTGTTTGATCTTGATGATTTTTTGTTTTGTGTCTTTTATTGTTTTTCATATGCATTCTTGAATTCTTAGTGTCTAAGCATTAAAGAATTCTAAGTTTGGTGTCTTGCATGTTTTCTTTGCATTAAAAGTTTTTCAAAATTGTGTCTATGATGTTCATCTTGACATTCATAGTGTTCTTGGTGTTCATCTTGACATTCATAGCATTCTTGCATGCATTCATTGTTTTGATCTAAAAATTTCATGCATTGCATAATTTTCATGTTTTTCATAAAAATTTCAAAAATAAAAAAAAATATCTTTCCCTTTTTCTCTCATCAAATTCGAAAATTGAGTTGACTTTTTCAAAAATTTTTAAAATCAAGTTGTTTCTTATGAGTCAAATCAAATTTTCAGTTTGAAAATCTTATCTTTTTCAAAATCTTTTTCAAAAATCAAATCTTTTTCAAAATTCTTAGTTATTTTCAAAAATTCCAAAAATCTTTTTCAAAAATCTTTTTCTTATTTTTATATCAAATTTTCGAAAATAACATAATCAATTAATGTTTTGATTCAAAAATTTGAAGTTTGTTACTTGCTTGTTAAGAAAGATTCAAACTTTGAATTCTAGAATCATATCTTGTGATTTCTTATGAATCAAGTCATTAATTGTGATTTTAAAAATCAAATCTTTTTCAAAAACTAATTTCTATCATATCTTTTCAAAAATATCTTCTCATTTTACCTTTTTCAAAAAGTTGGTTTCAAAATATCTTTTCTAACCTCCTAACTTCTTATCTTTTCAAAATTTGTTTCAACTAACTAACTAACTTTTTGTTTGTTTCTTAACTTTTTCAAAACTACCTAACTAACTCTCTCTCTCTAATTTTCGAAAATATCTTCCCTCTTTTTCAAAAATTTCTTTTTAATTAACTAATTATTCTTATTTTTATTTTTGATTTTAAAAAAATTTTCGAAAAATACTAACATTTTTCAAAAACCATTTTCGAAAATCACTAACTCTTTTTCAAAAATATTTTTCGAAAATTATCCCTCTGCCATCTTATTCTATTTATTCATTCATCTACTAACATCTCATCTCACATCTCAACCCTCCTCACAGTTGTGTTTCTTCCATTATATTACATTCTTTGTCTCCCCCTTTTCTTCCACTTACAAAGGATCTCTATTATTATTATTATTTTTCTGTGCCCTCTTCTTTGTCATATGAGCAGGAGCAAGGATAAGAACATTCTTGTGGAAGCAGATCCAGAACCTGAAAGGACTCTGAAAAGGAAACTAAGAGAAGCTAAAATACAACAATCCAGAGATAACCTTTCAGAAATTTTCGAACAGGAAGAGGAGATGGCAGCCGAAAATAATAATAATGTAAAGAAGATGCTTGGTGACTTTACTACACCTAATTCCAATTTACATGGAAGAAGCATCTCCATTCCTGCCATTGGAGCAAACAACTTTGAGCTGAAACCTCAATTAGTTTCTCTGATGTAGCAGAACTGCAAGTTTCATAGACTTCCATCTGAAGATCCTTTTCAGTTCTTAACTGAATTCTTGCAAGATATGTGATACTGTTAAGACTAATGGAGTAGATCCTGAAGTCTACAGGCTCATGCTTTTCCCCTTTGCTGTAAGAGA
This sequence comes from Arachis ipaensis, assembly GCF_059453495.1. Taxonomy (NCBI): domain Eukaryota; kingdom Viridiplantae; phylum Streptophyta; class Magnoliopsida; order Fabales; family Fabaceae; genus Arachis; species Arachis ipaensis. The sequence goes on from NC_142438.1 coordinate 75,319,786, forward strand.
CAGAGCTAGATTATGGTTGGATTCTCAACCCAAAGACAACCTGAACTCTTGGGATAAGCTGGTCACGGCTTTCTTAGCTAAGTACTTTCCTCCTCAAAAGCTGAGCAAGCTTAGAGCTGATGTTCAAACCTTCAGACAGAAAGAAGGTGAATCCCTCTATGAAGCTTGGGAAAGATACAAACAGTTGACCAAAAAGTGTCCTTCTGACATGCTTTCAGAATGGACCATCCTGGATATATTCTATGATGGTTTATCTGAGCTATCAAAAATGTCACTGGACACTTCTGCAGGTGGATCCATTCACCTAAAGAAAACGCCTGCAGAAGCTCAAGAACTCATTGACATGGTTGCTAATAACTAGTTCATGTACACTTCTGAAATGAATCCTGTGAGTAATGGGACGCCTATGAAGAAAAGAGTTCTTGAAGTTGATACTCTGAATGCCATATTGGCTCAGAATAAAATATTGACTCAGCAAGTCAATATGATCTCTCAGAGTCTGCATGGAATGCAAGCTGCATCCAACAGTACTCTCAAGAGGCTTCTTATGAAGAAGAAGCTTATGATCCTGAGAACCCTGCAATAGCAGAGGTGAATTACTTAGGTGAACCTTATGGAAACACCTATAAATCATCATGGAGAAATCATCCAAATTTCTCATGGAAGGATCAAAAGCCTCAACAAGGCTTTAATAATGGTGGAAGAAACAGGTTTAATAATAATAAACCTTTTCCATCATCCACTCAGCAACAGACAGAGAACTCTGAACAAAATGCTTCTAATTTAGCAAATCTTGTCTCTGATCTATCCAAGGCCACTGTGAGCTTCATGAATGAAACAAGGTCTTCCATTAGAAATTTGGAAGCACAAGTGGGCCAGCTGAGTAAAAGGATCACTGAAATCCCTCCCAGTACTCTCCCAAGCAATACAGAAGAGAACCCAAAAGAAGAGTGCAAGGCCATTGACATAAGCACCATGGCCGAACCTACAAGGGGAGTGGAGGACGTGAATCCCAAGGAGGAAGACCTCCTAGGACGTCCAGTGATCAATAAGGAGCTTCCCTCTGAGGAACAAAAGGACTCTGAGGCTCATCTAGAGACCATAGAGATTCCATTGAACCTCCTTATGCCCTTCATAAGCTCTGATGAGTATTCCTCTTCTGAAGAGAATGAGGATGTTACTGAAGAGCAAACTGCCAAGTTTCTTGGTGCAATCATGAAGCTGAATGCCAAATTATTTGGCATTGATACTTGGGAAGTTGAACCTCCCTTGTTCATCAATGAACTAAGTGATCTGGATCAACTGACATTGCCTCAGAAGAGACAGGATCCTGGGAAGTTCATAATACCCTGTACCATAGGCACCATGATCTTTAAGGCTCTGTGTGACCTTGGTTCAGGAATAAACCTTATGCCCCTCTCTGTAATAGAGAAACTGGGAATCTATGGGGTGCAAGCTACTAAAATCTCATTAGAGATGGCAAACAGTTCAAGAAAACAGGCTTATGGACAAGTAGAGGACGTGTTAGTAAAGGTTGAAGGCCTTTACATCCCTGCTGATTTCATAGTCCTGGATACTGGAAAGGAAGAGGATGAATCCATCATCCTAGGAAGACCTTTCCTGGCCACAGCAAGAGCTGTGATTGATGTTGACAGAGGTGAAATAGTCCTTCAATGGAATGAGGACTCCCTTGTGTTTAAAACTCAAGGATCTCCCTCTGCAACCATGGAGAGGAAGCATGAAAAGCTTCTCTCAAAGCAGAGTCAACCCAAGCCCCCACAGTCAAACTCTAAGTTTGGTGTTGGGAGGCCACAACCAAACTCTAAGTTTGGTGTTAAACTCCCATATCCAAACTCTAAGTTTGGTGTTGGAGAGTTTCAACAATGCTCTGAACATCTGTGAGGCTCCATGAGAGCCCACTGTCAAGCTATTGACATTAAAGAAGTGCTTGTTGGGAGGCAACCCAATTTTTATTTATCTAACTATATTTTTCTTAGTTATATGTCTTTATAGGTTCATGATCATGTGGAGTCACAAAATAAATATAAAAATTGAAAACGGAATCAAAAACAGCAGAAGAAAAATCACACCCTGGAGGAGCATCTGTCTGGCGTTCAGCGCCAGAACAGAGCATGGTTCTGGCGCTGAACGCCCAAAATGGGCAGCTTCTGGGTGCTGAACGCCAGAACAGGCATGGTTTTGGCGTTCAACGCCAGAAATGGCACACAAATGGGCGTTGAATGCCCAAAATGGCCACCAACCTGGCGCTGAATGCCCAGAGTTGTGTGCTAAGGCATTTTTACATGCCTAATGGGTGCAGGGATGTAAATCCTTGAACACCTCAGGATCTGTGAACCCCACAGGATCCACTCAGGATCTGTGGATCCCACAGGATCCACTCAGGATCTGTGGACCCCCACAGGATTCCCACCTACCTCCACTCACTTCTCCTCACCACTCTCTTTCACACAACCCCATAAACACTCTTCCCCAAAAACCCTTCACCAATCACCTCAAACTCTCTTCCCCATCACCTCTTCACCACTCACATCCATCCACTCTTCCCCATAAACCTACCTCATAAACTCCACCTACCTTCAAAATTCAAAACCAATTTCCCACCCAAACCCACCCATATGGCCGAAACCTTTCCCCCCTCTCTTCCCTATATAAAGCCCTCCATTCTTCATCAAATTCACACAACACACCCCTCTACACCCTTCTTGGCCGAAACACTCCCCACTCTCCCTCTCCTCCCTTTCTTCTTCTTCTTCATCTATTCTTTCTTTTATTGCTCGAGGGCGAGCAAAAATTCTAAGTTTGGTGTGGTAAAAGCATAAGCTTTTTGTTTTTCCATTACCATTGATGGCACCTAAGACCGGAGAATCCTCTAGAAAGGGGAAAGGGAAGATAAAAGCTTCCACATCCGAGTCATGGGAGATGGAAAGGTTCATCTCCAAAGCCCATCAAGACCACTTCTATGATGTTGTGGCCAAGAAGAAGGTGATCCCTGAGGTCCCTTTCAAACTCAAAAGAAATGAGTATCCGGAGATCCGACATGAAATTCAAAGAAGAGGTTGGGAAGTTCTAACAAATCCCATCTAACAAGTCAGCATCCTAATGGTTCAAGAGTTCTATGCTAATGCATGGATCACCAAGAACCATGATCAAAGTAAGAACCCGGATCCAAAGAACTATGTTACAATGGTTCGGGGGAAATACTTGGATTTTAGTCCGGAAAATGTGAGGTTGGCGTTCAACTTGCCAAACATGGAAGAGAACGCACGCCCCTACACAAGGAGAGTCAACTTTGATCAAAGGTTGGACCAAGTCCTTATGGACATATGTGTAGAAGGAGCTCAATGGAAGATTGACTCCAAAGGCAAGCCGGTTCAACTAAGAAGATTGGACCTCAAGCCTGTAGCTAGAGGGTGGTTGGAGTTCATTCAATGCTCAATCATTCCCACTAGCAACCGGTCTGAAGTTACTATAGACCGGGCCATCATGATCCATAGCATCATGATTGGAGAAGAGGTGGAAGTTCACGAGATTATACCTCAAGAACTCTACAAGGTGGCTGACAAGTCCTCCACTATGGCAAGGTTAGCTTTTCCTCACCTCATTTGCCACCTATGCAATTCGGCTGGGATTGACATAGAGGGAGATATCCTCATTAAAGAGGACAAGCCCATCACTAAGAAAAAGATGGAGCAAGCAAGAGAGCCCAGTCATGGAGCTCAAGAGGCGTATGAAGCTCATCACCATGAGATCCCGGAGATGCCTCAAATGCACTTTCCTCCACAAAACTACTCGGAGCAAATCAACACCTCCCTAGGAGAATTGAGTTCCAATATGGGACAACTAAGGGTGGAACATCAAGAGCACTCCATCATGCTCCATGAAATAAGAGAAGATCAAAAAGCAATGAGGGAGGAGCAACAAAGACAAGGAAGAGACATAGAAGAGCTCAAGGACATCATTGGTTCCTCAAGAAGGAAACACCACCATCACTAAGGTGGATTCATTCCTTGTTCTTGCTTTCTCTGTTTTTCGTTTTCTATGCTATGTGCTTATCTATGTTTGTGTCTTCATTACATGATCATTAGTAGTTAGTAACTTTGTCTTAAAGTTATAAATGTCCTATGAATCCATCACCTCTCTTAAATGAAAAATGTTTTAATTCAAAAGAACAAGAAGTACATGAGTTTCGAATTTATCCTTGAACTTAGCTTAATTATATTGATGTGGTGACAATGCTTCTTGTTTTCTGAATGTATGCTTGAACAGTGCATATGTCTTTTGAAGTTGTTGTTTAAGAATGCTAAATATGTTGGCTCTTGAAAGAATGATGACTAGGAGACATGTTATTTGACAATCTGAAAAATCATAAAAATGATTCTTCAAGTAAGAAAAAGCAGCAAAGAACAAAGCTTGCAGAAAAAAAAAATAGGCAAAAAAAAAATATAGAAAGAAAAAGAAAGAGGCAAGAGCAAAAAGCCAATAACCCTTAAAACCAAAAGGCAAGGGCAAATAAAAAGGATCCCAAGGCTTTGAGCATCAGTGGATAGGAGGGCCTAAAGGAATAAAATCCTAGTCTAAGCGGCTAAACCAAGCTGTCCCTAACCATGTGCTTGTGGTGTGTAGGTGTCAAGTGAAAACTTGAGACTGAACGGTTAAAGTCAAGGTCCAAAGCAAAAGAAGAGTGTGCTTAAGAACCCTGGACACCTCTAATTGGGGACTTTAGCAAAGCTGAGTCACAATCTGAAAAGGTTCACCCAATTATGTGTCTGTGGCATTTATGTATCCGGTGGTAATACTGGAAAACAAAGTGCTTAGGGCCACGGCCAAGACTCATAAAGAAGCTGTGTTCAAGAATCATCATACTGAACTAGGAGAGTCAATAACACTATTCGAAATATGAAGTTCCTATAGATACCAATCATTCTAAACTTCAATGGATAAAGTGAGATGCCAAAACTATTCAAGAGGCAAAAAGCTATAAGTCCCGCTCATATGATTGAAGCTATGTTTCATTGATAGTTTGGAATTTATAGTATATTCTCTTCTTTTTATCCTATTTGATTTTCAATTGCTTGGGGACAAGCAACAATTTAAGTTTGGTGTTGTGATGAGCGGATAATTTATACGCTTTTTGACATTGTTTTTAGTATGTTTTTAGTAGGATCTAGTTACTTTTAGGGATGTTTTCATTAGTTTTTATGTTAAATTCACATTTCTGGACTTTACTATGAGTTTGTGTGTTTTTCTGTGATTTCAGGTATTTTCTGGCTGAAATTGAGGGACTTGAGCAAAAATCAGATTCAGAGGTTGAAGAAGAACTGCTGATGCTGTTGGATTCTGACCTCCCTGCACTCAAAGTGGATTTTCTGGAGCTACAGAACTCGAAATGGCGCGCTTCCAATTGCGTTGGAAAGTAGACTTTCAGGGCTTTCCAGAAATATATAATAATCCATATTTTGGCCAAGAATAGATAACGTAAACAGTTTTCTGCCCAAATCTGGCGTCCAGCGCCAGAAAAGGAGCCAAAACCAGAGTTGAACGCCCAAACTGGCACAAAAGCTGGCGTTCAACTCCAAGAAAGACCTCTACACGTGTAACACTCAAAGCTCAGCCCAAGCACACACCAAGTGGGCCCCGGAAGTGGATTTATGCATCAATTACTTACTCATGTAAACCCTAGTAGCTAGTTTATTATAAATAGGACATTTTACTATTGTATTTGACATCCTGGATTGTATTTTGATCCTGTGATCACGTTTTGGGGGCTGGCCATCTCGGCCATGCCTGGACCTTCACTTATTTATTTTCATACGGTAGAGTTTCTACACTCCATAGATTAAGGTGTGGAGCTCTGCTGTTCCTCAAAGATTAATGCAAAGTACTTCTGTTTTCTATTCAATTCATCTTATTTCGCTTCTAAGATATCCATTCGCACCCAAGAACGTGATGAAGGTGATGATTATGTGTGACGCTCATTACCATTCTCCCCTATGAACACGTTCCTGACAAACACTTCCGTTCTACATGAAATAAGCTAGAATGAATATCTCTTAGATCTCTTAATCAGAATCTTCGTGGCGTAAGCTAGAATGATGGCGGCATTCAAGAGAATCCGGAAAGTCTAAACCTTGTCTGTGGTATTCCGAGTAGGATTCAATGAATGAATGACTGTGACGAGCTCCAAACTCGCGATTGCAGGGCGTTAGTGACAGACGCAAAAGGATAGTAAATCCTATTCCAGCATGATCGAGAACCGACAGATGAATAGCCGTGCCGTGACAGGGTGCGTTGATCATTTTCACTGAGAGGATAAGATGAAGCCATTGACAAGGGTGATGCCTTCAGACGATTAGCCGTGCCGTGACAGGGCATTGGATCATTTTCCCGAGAGATGACCGAAAGTAGCCGTTGACAATGGTGATGTATCACATAAAGCCAGCCATGGAAAGGAGTAAGACTGATTGGATGAAGATAGCAGGAAAGCAGAGGTTCAGAGGAACGAAAGCATCTCCATTCGCTTACCTGAAATTCTCACCAATGAATTACATAAGTATTTCTATCCCTATTTTATTATATTATTTTTGAAAACTCCATTATCAATTTATATCTGCCTAACTGAGATTTGCAACGTGACCATAGCTTGCTTCATACCAACAATCTCCGTGGGATTCGACCCTTACTCACGTAAGGTATTACTTGGACGACCCAGTGCACTTGCTGGTTAGTTACACGGAGTTGTGAACCATGGTCTTGGCATCATGTTTTTGGCGCCATTACCAGGGAAAGAAAGAGCGATGAATTTTACATAATTAAAGTGTAATCACGATTCCGCGTACCAGAAGCCCATAGTGTGAGGAGGAAACCAAAGGCAACAGAAGCCTCAACTTCCATGATCCGAGGATGAAAAATGTCAAGCTAGTGACAATAAAAGAGCGCTTGTTGGGAGGCAACCCAACCGGAGGTAACTATCTTTTCATATCTATTTCAATAAAAAGGTTAATTAGTTTTATCTATGTTGCAAGGAGCTAAGTTTGGTTTTACACACAAAAACAATCTAAGGGAGAATGAAGGATTCTAAGTTTGGTGTTTCACCAAAATTTCATCATAAAATATATTCTCACCTACTGCATAATGCTAGCTTCAAGCATCTAGACGAACTAGTTAACTATTCTGCTGTTTCCTAGTTTTTAGTTCTATTGCTTTTGAAAAAGAAAAAGAGTTTCACAGATGGTTAATCTGATGCATGAGAACCATTGGCAAGGTACTAAGTTTGGTGTTCCCACACCAAAGTAAGTTCAAAGGCCCACAAATAATTCATGCATGCTAACCATTTTTCAAGTGCTTGGGGAACAAGCAACTTTCAATATCACTGCAGAGCACCATACAAAATTTTGAAAGATTTAGCATCATCAATCAAAGAGGTGAAAGAGGAATGTGAAGACCAGCAATGATGATGAGGAAGAGGACAGCAAGTAAACTCCAAAAGGTTGTATTGTTCATTATCAGATATTGCTGTGATTAAAAGTGATATTATACCCCTATCTGTCCTTCTGTCTAGTATAGTTTTTCTGCAATTCAATAATCAAGATGCTTGATCATTTACAACACTATACTCTCCAAACTTGTTTGCACTCAATATTTCAAAAATGCATCACATGAAAGTTCTTTGAAAAGAAGGATTAAGGAATTAAACAATTTTGAGGCAAGCAAAAGATTAGGAAAAGTGGTGGTTCTAGTTGTATAATCATGTATTGAGGTTGCATGCTTATGAAAACTTGCATGGGAGCTCATAGGCGGGACATAGAGTTCAAAGAAGTGTTGTGGAGATTCTCAAACATTTATTGATCCAAGAAGCAACAAACAAAACAAAAGAAAATAAAGAAAATACAAAAACAAAAAGAACATGGCCCAAGGCTCTGAGCATCAATTACTAGGCAGAGAAGAAGAAAAGAAACAAGAATTCAAAGAGTTGTTATCCTAGTAAATGCTTGTGGTCGAATTGTGTCAAAGAGAGAGGCTTGAGTAAGTAAATATTTAGGGGTGCTTTAACACCTAATACCTTAAAACCAACTGGTTTAGGAGTATTGATTGAAAGCTTATCTAAAGAGCCGCTTTGAGACATGACACTTAGAGTCAAGGCCAAAGCACAGCAACTATAAGCTGCTTCAAGGTGATTACCTATAGAGAGATCTCCATGATATCATTTGGATGAAAGTCCTAGGACCTAAGACCCCCAATATGTAAGGACTAGTAAGCACTGAGGCCCTTGCATGAGCATATGATTTAGAGTTCACCCCACTGTCATTTAATCACTTCACTCACAGGACCTTACAAGTTATTCTTCAATCCGTCTTAATTAAAAGAACCTTTGAGCATAACTCCTTTCTTGCTTGGGGACAAGCAAGCTTTAAGTTTGGTGTTGTGATGACAAGTCATCTTAGCCTAGTTTCACTAGTCTTTTTCTTTTGTTTTCAATTGTTTTTATGCACTTTCTTGAGCCATAAGTAAGCCAATTGGGTAGAATTTCATATTTCCTTTGATTCAATCAACCATGGATGAATTAATGCAATTTCATGAGATTTTGTGCTATAATTGTCATATATTATGAAAGAATAACAAACTTTTGGAAGAGTTGAATTCACCCTGGATGGAGCAAAAGCTTGCGCCAACGTTTGCCTCAAGCTTTTTGGCAAATGTTGGCGCCACACACCAACACCCTGGAGGAGAAAAGCTTGCGCCAACGTTTGCCTCAAGCTTTTTGGCAAACGTTGGTGCCACACATGCATACAAGGTGATCCACGTTTGGCTTAAAGTTTGACTTCAAACTTTAGCTCAAACGTGGATAGCAGCAAAAGGGGGTGGCTGGTATAAAAAGCTTGAGCCAAAGTTTACCTCAAACTTTGACTCAAGCTTTTGTGCTTTATGTCCCGATTCATAATGGGTTTCTCTCCAACTCCAAGTGCAATCAACAGAGGCTTTTATCAACCCAATTCCATCAAGAGCAAAGGCCCAATTCAAGGCTTGAAGACCATTTGAAGAAAGTGTATAAATAACTTAGGATTTAAGTTTTCTGAGAGCTTCCCTTTAGCATTTGGAGAACACTTAGAGAGAGAGCTCACCTTTACATTTTGGAATTATTGTTTTTTTAGAATTCAAGAGAATTAGGAAGGAAAATTGATCTCTTTTCTTCCTTGTTCTTGCTCAGCACTCTTTACTTTTCTTGCTTTGGATCTTGGGTGGAGAATTGAAGAACTTCTGTTTCAATCTCACCTTGAGATCTTGTTTAATTTTCTGCATAATTGAATTTCCATTTCTGTTAATTGCTTCTTCTTCTACTATTTCTGCAATTTACTTTTCTTCATTTTCTTTGCAATTGTTCTTGCTGGATCTAGGAAGACAATGAGATCTAGACTTGGCTATCTAGTCTCTTGAGTCCTGAGATCTACAGCTTTCAATTTCAATTTTCTTGTTTCGTTGCTACGCCAAGCTTATTTTCATTTTCATTCAAGATCCGGTTTAATTAAGTCCATCTGTTACAATTCTGTTTGTTGAATTTTACTTTTCCTTGTTTAATTTATGCAAATCCAAATCCCAATTCCCTTTACAATTCAAGTTATTTAAATTTCTTGCATCTTAAGATTCTGCAATTTACATTTCTTGCAATCTAAGTTTCTGTAATTTAATTTCTTGTTCTTTAAGATTCAGCACTTTTATTTTCTGCCCTCTTTAATTTCTTGTCAATTGTCCCTCTTCCCTTTTACTTTTCATGCAATTTAGTTTCTGCAAATTAAAAATCACTCAACCAAATCTTGATTCACTAGACTAAGTCACCCACTAAACTAAAATTGCTCAATCCTTCAATCCCTGTGGGATCGACCTCACTCCCGTGAGTTTTATTACTTGATGCGACTCGGTGCACTTGCCGGTTAGTTTCGTGTTGGATCGTTTTCCACACATCAGAGGCAACCCAACCTGAGGTAGTTCTCTTTTCATAGCTATTTTAATAAAAAGGTTAATTAACTTCATCTATACTGCAAGAGGCTAAGTTTGGTGTTACACACCAAAACAATATAAAAGAGAATGAAGGATTCTAAGTTTGGTGTTTCACCAGAATCCCATCATAAAATATATTCTTACCTTCTGCATGATGCTAGCTTCAAGTATTTAGATGAACTAGTTAACTATTCTACTGTTTCCTAGTTTTTAGTTCCACTACTTTTGAAAAAGAAAAAGAGTTCCACACATGGTTAATCTGATGCATGAGAACCATTGGCAAGGTACTAAGTTTGGTGTTTCCACACCAAAGTAAGTTCAAAGGCCCACAAATAAATTATGCATGCTAACCATTTTTCAAGTGCTTGGGGAACAAGCAACTTTCAATATCACTGCAGAACACCATACAAACTTTTGGAAGATTTAGCATCATCAATCAAAGAGGTGAAAGAGGAATGTGAAGACCAGCAATGATGATGAAGAAGAGAACATCAAGTAAACTCCAAAAGGTTGTATTGTTCATCATCAGATATTGCTGTGATTAAAAGTGATATTGTACCCCTATCTGTCCTTCTGTCTAGTATAGTTTTTCTGCAACTCAATAATCAAGATGCTTGATCATTTACAACACCATACCCTCCAAACTTGTTTGCACTCAATATTTCAAAAATGCATTGGTACGCGGAATCGTGATTACACTTTAATTATGTAAAGTTCATTGCTCTTTCTTTCCCTGGAAATGGCGCCAAAAACATGATGCCAAAACCACGGTTCACAACTCCGTGTAACTGACCAGCAAGTGCACTGGGTCGTCCAAGTAATACCTTACGTGAGTAAGGGTCGAATCCCACGGAGATTGTTGGTATGAAGCAAGCTATGGTCACCTTGCAAATCTCAGTTAGGCAGATATAAATTGATAATGGTGTTTTCGAATTTAATATAATAAAATAGGGATAGAAATACTTATGTAATTCATTGGTAGGAATTTCAGATAAGCGAATGGAGATGCTTTCATTCCTCTGAACCTCTGCTTTCCTGCTATCTTCATCCAATCAGTCTTACTCCTTTCTATGGCTGGCTTTATGTGATACATCACCACTGTCAATGGCTACTTTCGGTCATCTCTCGGGAAAATGATCCAATGCCCTGTCATGGCACGGCTAATCGTCTGGAGGCATCACCCTTGTCAATGGCTTCATCTTATCCTCTCAGTGAAAATGGTCAACGCACCCTGTCACGGCACGTCTATTCATCTGTCGGTTCTCGATCATGCTGGAATAGGATTTACTATCCTTTTGCGTCTGTCACTAACGCCCTGCAATCGCGAGTTTGGAGCTCGTCACAGTCATTCATTCATTGAATCCTACTCGGAATACCACAGACAAGGTTTAGACTTTCCGGATTCTCTTGAATGCCGCCATCATTCTAGCTTACGCCACGAAGATTCTGATTAAGAGATCTAAGAGATACTCATTCAGTCGAAGGTAGAACGGAAGTGGTTGTCAGGCACGCGTTCATAGGGAATGATGATGATTGTCACATTCATCACATTCAGATTGAAGTACGAATGAATATCTTAGAAGCGAAATAAGATGAATTGAATAGAAAACAGTAGTACTTTGCATTAATCTTTGAGGAGCAGCAGAGCTCCACACCTTAATCTATGGAGTGTAGAAACTCTACCGTTAAAAATACATAAGTGAAAGGTCCAGGCATGGCCGAGATGGCCAGCCCCCTAAAACGTGATCACCAGATCAAAATACAATCCAGGATGGTTAAAACGACACCTAATACAATAGTAAAAGGTCCTATTTATAATAAACTTGCTACTAGGGTTTACAGAAGTAAGTAATTGATGCATAAATCCACTTCCGGGGCCCACTTGGTGTGTGCTTGGGCTGAGCTTGAGTGTTGCACGTGTAGAGGTCCTTCTTGGAGTTGAACACCAGTTTTTGTGCCAGTTTGGGCGTTCAACTCTGGTTTTGGCTCCTTTTCTGGCGCTGGACGCCAGATTTGGGCAGAAAGCTGGCGTTGAACGCCAGTTTATGTCATCTATTCTTAGCTAAAGTATGGACTATTATATATTGCTGGAAAGCCCTGGATGTCTACTTTCCAACGCAATTGGAAGCGCTCCATTTCAAGTTCTGTAGCTCCATAAAATCCACTTTGAGTGCAGGGAGGTCAGAATCCAACAGCATCAGCAGTCCTTCTTCAACCTCTGAATCTGATTTCTGCTCAAGTCCCTCAATTTCAGCCAGAAAATACCTGAAATCACAGAAAAATACACAAACTCATAGTAAAGTCTAGAAATGTGAATTTAACATAAAAACTAATGAAAACATCCCTAAAAGTAACTAGATCCTACTAAAAACATACTAAAAACAATGTCAAAAAGCGTATAAATTATCCGCTCATCACAACACCAAACTTAAATTGTTGCTTGTCCCCAAGCAACTAAAAATCAATTAGGATAAAAGAAGAGAATATACTATAAATTCCAAACTATCAATGAAACATAAATCCAATCAAATGAGCGGGACTTATAGCTTTTTTCCTCTTGAATAGTTTTGGCATCTCACTTTATCCATTGAAGTTTAGAATGATTGGTATCTATAGGAACTTCAGATTTTGAATAGTGTTATTGACTCTCCTAGTTCAGTATGATGATTCTTGAACACAGCTTCTTTATGAGTCTTGGCCGTGGCCCTAAGCACTTTGTTTTCCAGTATTACCACCGGATACATAAATGCCACAGACACATAATTGGGTGAACCTTTTCAGATTGTGACTCAGCTTTGCTAAAGTCCCTAATTAGAGGTGTCCAGGGTTCTTAAGCACACTCTTTTTTGCTTTGGACCCTGACTTTAACCGCTCAGTCTCAAGTTTTCACTTGACACCTACACGCCACAAGCATATGGGTAGGGACAGCTTGGTTTAGCCGCTTAGACCAGGATTTTATTCCTTTAGGCCCTCCTATCCACTAATGCTCAAAGCCTTGGGATCCTTTTTATTTACCCTTGCCTTTTGGTTTTAAGGGTTATTGGCTTTTTGCTCTTGCCTCTTGGTTTTAAGAGCTTTGGCTTTTTCTGTTTGCTTTTTCTTTTTCTTTCTATTTTTTTTCGCTATATTTTTTTTTTCTGCAAGCTTTATTCTTTGCTGCTTTTTCTTGCTTCAAGAATCATTTTTATGATTTTTCAGATTATTAAGTAACATGTCTCCTAGTCATCATTCTTTCAAGAGCCAACATATTTAACATTCTTAAACAACAACTTCAAAAGACATATGCACTGTTCAAGCATACATTTAGAAAACAAGAAGCATTGTCACCACATCAATATAATTAAGCTAAGTTCAAGGATAAATTCGAAACTCATGTACTTCTTGTTCTTTTGAATTAAAACATTTTTTATTTAAGAGAGGTGATGGATTCATAGGACATTCATAACTTTAAGACAAAGTTACTAACCACTAATTATCATGTAATGAAGACACAAACATAGATAAGCACATAACATAGAAACGAAAAACAGAAGAAATAAGAACAAGGAATGAATCCACCTTAGTGATGGTGGCGTTTCCTTCTTGAGGAACCAATGATGTCCTTGAGCTCTTCTATGTCTCTTCCTTGTCTTTGTTGCTCCTCCCTCATTGCTTTTTGATCTTCTCTTATTTCATGAAGCATGATGGAGTGCTCTTGATGTTCCACCCTTAGTTGTCCCATATTGGAACTCAATTCTCCTAGGGAGGTGTTGATTTGCTCCCAATAGTTTTGTGGAGGAAAGTGCATTTGAGGCATTTTCGGGATCTCATGGTGATGAGCTTCATACGCCTCTTGAGCTCCATGAATGGGCTCTCTTGCTTGCTCCATCTTCTTCTTAGTGATGGGCTTGTCCTCTTTAATGAGGATATCTCCCTCTATGTCAATCCCAGCCGAATTGCATAGGTGGCAGATGAGGTGAGGAAAGGCTAACCTTGCCATAGTGGAGGACTTGTCAGCCACCTTATAGAGTTCTTGAGGTATAATCTCATGAACTTCCACCTCTTCTCTAATCATGATGCTATAGATCATGATGGCCCGGTCTATAGTAACTTCAGACCGGTTGCTAGTGGGAATGATTGAGCATTGAATGAACTCCAACCATCCTCTAGCTACAGGCTTGAGGTCCAATCTTCTTAGTTGAACCGGCTTGCCTTTGGAGTCAATCTTCCATTGAGCTCCTTCTACACATATGTCCATAAGGACTTGGTCCAACCTTTGATTAAAGTTGACCCTTCTAGTGTAGGGGCGTTCATTGATGACAAGTCATCTTAGCCTAGTTTCACTAGCCTTTTTCTTTTGTTTTCAATTGAATTATGCACTTTCTTGAGCCACAAGCAAGCCAATTGGGTAGATTTTCATGTTTCCTTTGATTTAATCAACCATAGATAAATTAATGCAATTTCATGAGGATTTATGCTATAATTGCCACATATTATGAAAGAATGACAATCTCATGATTTTGAGCATAGCTTTGATGTGTTTGGTTGATTAATGATAGGTGAAGAAAGCTTGGAGAAAGGTTGAAGCAAGAAGGAATGGCTAGGAGCAAGAGAGAACAAAAAGTTTGAGCAAAAGTTTGCCTCAAACTTTAGCTCAAACTTTCGAAATAAGTGAAAACACCCCAGGGAACAAAAAGCTTGAGCAAAAGTTTGCCTCAAACTTTAGCTCAAACTTTTGGGAAAAAAGCTTGCGCCAACGTTTGCCTCAAACTTTTTGGCAAACGTTGGCATCACAAATCAACACCCTGGAGACAAAGAGTTTGCGCCAACGTTTGCCTCAAACTTTTTGGCAAACGTTGGCGCCATGAGTGTGCAAAAGGGGGCCAACGTTTGAGCAAAAGTTTGACCCCAAACTTTAGCTCAAACATTGGTAGCAGCAAGAATGGGGCAGCTGATGTAAAAAGTTTGAGTAAAAGTTTGCCTCAAACTTTTACTCAAACTTTTACTCAAGCTTTTATAATTCCCAACCCGGTTCACTTCGGTTCTCTCTCCAACTCCAAAAGCAATCAACCAAGGCCTCTATCAACCCAATTCCATCAAGAGCAAAGGCCCAATTCAAAGCTTGAAGACCATTTGGAGAAAGTGTATAAATAGCTTAGGATTTAAGTTTTTGAGGGAGCTTTTCCTTTAGTTTTCATAGAGAGTTTTCAGAGAGCTTTTCTTTTCGGTTTTGAATTGGTAGTTTTGTAGAGAGCTCACCTTTACATTTTGGCATTGTTGTTTTAATTCAGGAGAATTTTGGGGAGGAGAATTGATCTCTCTTCTTCTTTGTTCTTGCTTGAATACTCTTTACTTTTCTTGCTTCGGATCTTGGGTGGAGAATTGAAGAAATTCTGTTTCAATCTCACCTTGGGATCTTGTTTAATTTTCCGCATCATTGAATTTCAGATTCTGTTAATTGCTTCTTCTTCTACTTTCTCTGCAATTTACATTTCCTTTGCAATTGTTCTTGTTGGATCTAGGAAGGCATTGAGATCTAGACTTGGTTATCTAGTCTCTTGAGTCCTGAGATCTGGATTCCCATTCTCAATTTCTCTGTTTACTGCTTTTCAAGCTCTTTTATATTTCTGTTTTAGATCCGATTCAACCCAAGGCATCTTCTACTCTTCTGTGTGTTGGATTTTACTCTTCCTTGTTTAATTTCTGCAAATCCAATTCCCAATTCCCTTTACAATTCAAGTCATTTACATTTCTTGCACTTTAAGATTCTGTAATTTACATTTCTTGTGTTCTAAGTTTCTGCCATTTAATTTCTTGCTCTTTAAGATTTAGCATTTTACATTTCAGTTCTCTTTAATTTCATGCAAATTACCCATCCCCTTTATTTTCTATGCAATTTAAATTCTGCAAATCACAAATCTCTCAACCAAATCTTGATTCGCTTGACTAAATCAACCACTAAACTAAAATTGCTCAATCCTTCAATCCCTGTGGGATCGACCTCACTCCCGTGAGTTATTATTACTTGATGCGACCCGGTGCACTTGCCGGTGAGTTTTGTGTCGGATCGTTTTCCGCACATCATTCATCTCCTTGCATCATGGGCAAGTTAAACGCCAACCTCACATTCTCCGGACTAAAATCTAAGTATTTCCCCCGAACCATTGTAACATAGTTCTTTGGATCCGGGTTTTTACTTTGATCATGGTTCTTGGTGATCCATGCATTAGCATAGAACTCTTGAACCATTAGGATGCCGACTTGTTGGATGGGATTTGTTAGAACTTCCCAACCTCTTCTTTGAATTTCATGTCGGATTTCCGGATACTCATTTCTTTTGAGTTTGAAAGGGACCTCAGGGATCACCTTCTTCTTGGCCACAACATCATAGAAGTGGTCTTGATGGGCTTTGGAGATGAACCTTTCCATCTCCCATGACTCGGATGTGGAAGCTTTTGTCTTCCCTTTCCCCTTTCTAAAGGATTCTCCGGTCTTAGGTGCCATCAATGGTAATGGAAAAAAAAAAGCTTATGCTTTTACCACACCAAACTTAGAATTTTGCTCGCCCTCGAGCAATAAAAGAAAGAATAGATGAAGAAGAAGAAGAAATGGAGGAGAGGGAGAGTGGGGAGTGTTTCGGCCAAGAAGGGTGTAGAGGGGTGTGTTGTGTGAATTTGATGAAGAATGGAGGGCTTTATATAGGGAAGGGAGGGGGGAAAGGTTTCGGCCATATGGGTGGGTTTGGGTGGGAAATTGGTTTTGAATTTTTGAAGGTAAGTGGAGTTTATGAGGTAGGTTTATGGGGAAGAGTGGATGGATGTGAGTGGTGAAGAGGTGATGGGGAAGAGAGTTTGAGGTGATTGGTGAAGGGTTTTTGGGGAAGAGTGTTTATGGGGTTGTGTGAAAGAAAGTGGTGAGAAGAAGTGAGTGGAGGTAGGTGGGGATCCTGTGGGGTCCACAGATCTTGAGGTGTTCAAGGATTTACATCCCTGCACCCATTAGGCATGTAAAAATGCCTTTGCACACAACTCTGGGCGTTCAGCGCCAGGTTGGTGGCCATTTTGGGCGTTCAACGCCCATTTGTGTGCCATTTCTGGCGTTGAACGCCAGAACCATGCCTGTTCTGGCGTTCAGCGCCCAGAAGCTGCCCATTTTGGGCGTTTAGCGCCAGAACCATGCTCTGTTCTGGCGCTGAACGCCAGACAGATGCTCCTCCAGGGTGTGATTTTTCTTCTGCTGTTTTTTATTCCGTTTTCAATTTTTTTATATTTATTTTGTGACTCCACATGATCATGAACCTACAAAGACATATAACTAAGAAAAATATAGTTAGATAAATAAAAATTGGGTTGCCTCCCAACAAGCGCTTCTTTAATGTCAATAGCTTGACAGTGGGCTCTCATGGAGCCTCATAGATGTGCAGAGCTTTGTTGAGACTCTCCAACACCAAACTTAGAGTTTGGATATGGGAGTTCAACACCAAACTTAGAGTTTGGTTGTGGCCTCCCAACACCAAACTTAGAGTTTGACTGTGGGGGCTCTGGTTGACTCTGCTTTGAGAGAAGCTTTTTCTGCTTCCTCTCCATGGTTGCAGAGGGAGATCCTTGAGTTTTAAACACAAGGGAGTCCTTATTCCATTGAAGGACTATTTCACCTCTGTCAACATCAATCACAGCTCTTGCTGTGGCCAGGAAAGGTCTTCCTAGGATGATGGATTCATCCTCTTCCTTTCCAGTATCCAGGACTATGAAATCAGCAGGGATGTAAAGGCCTTCAACCTTTACTAACACGTCCTCTACTTGTCCATAAGCCTGTTTTCTTGAACTGTCTACCATCTCTAATGAGATTTTAGCAGCTTGCACCCCATAGATTCCCAGTTTCTCTATTAAAGAGAGGGGCATGAGGTTTATTCTGATGTGTGGAAAACGATCCAACACAAAACTCACCGGCAAGTGTATCGGGTCGCATCAAGTAATAATAACTCACATGAGTGAGGTCGATCCCACAGGGATTGAAGGATTGAGAAATTTTTGTTTAGTGGTTGATTTAGTCAAGCGAATCAAGTTTTGGTTGAGTGATTTGTGTTTTGCAGAAACTAAATTGCTTGAAATATAAAGGGAGATAGGTAAAGTGCAGTAAATTAAAGAGCAGGAAAGTAAAGAAGCAGATTCTTAAAGTGCAAGTAATATAAATTGCAGAAACTTAGATTGCAAGAAATGTAAATGGCTGAAGCTTAAAGTGCAAAAAATGTAAATTGCTTGAATCATAAAAGGAATTGGAAATTGGGATTGCAGAATCTGAACAAGAACAACTAAATTGCATTAAACATAAAAGAGAAAATCTAAGTGCAGTGAAGTGGATCTTAACAGAAAAGTAAAATGACTTGAAGAATTTAAAAGCAAGAAAGCAGTGCTTAATTTGTAGCAAAGTAAAAGAGGTTGAAGATCTCAGGAGTGGAAGAGACTAGATAACAATTCTAGATCTCAAATCCTTCCTTGATCCAACAAGAACAATTGCAAGAGAAATGAAGAAAAGTGAATTGCAGAAATTGTAGAAGAAGAAGCAGTAAAGGGAAATTGGAATTCAATTATGCAGAAAATTAAAACAAGATCTCAAGGTGAGATTGAAACAGAAGTTCTTCAATTCTCCACCCAAGATCCAAAGCAAGGAAATAAAAGAGTGTTCAAGCAAGAACTAAGAAGAAGAGAGATCAATTCTCCTTCCAAGTTCTCTGAAATCTAAACTCAAAAACAAAAGCTCAAAAATGAAAAATGAAAGTTCAAAGAAAAATTCAAAATAAAATTCAGCTCCCTAATTACATCGAACTAACTCCTATTTATACACTTTCTATTCTTGGATATTGGAATTTGGATGGGCTTTTGATTTGGTGAAGGAATGAAGTAAGTTGGAATTTTAAATTTCAATTTCAGCCCAAATGCATCTCCCAGGGGAATGCTCAGCTCACAAAGTGAGCTGAGCTTTGTGCCTTGCATAGCGTGTCTTGCTGGTTGGGAAGCATCAGGGGAGAGCTCAGCTCACTTTGTGAGCTGAGCGCTAGTGTCTTGGTGCCAATTTGTGCGCGCCTTGTGCTGCCCAGGACCGTGTCATACGCACTCCACTCTTTTCCAGGCCGTGTCAAGATGTGTTGCATGTGCCCATGGATAGCGCTCTGCTCACTTTGTGAGCTGAGCTTTGGTGCATCCAAGGAAGGGTCCTTGGTTCGAAACTTGGAGGAAGCATTCGCTGGAGCTTTTCCTTAGTTTTCTTGTGATGCCTTGCTTCCTTGTTTCCTCATGGTGGTGAGTTCGAACCTTGAGGAGTGCATTTGGCCATTTTTTGCTTATTTTCCTTAGTGAGTAGCGCCTCTCCCATCCCCCTTGGTCATGAGTTCAAGTCTTGGAGCATGCATTTGCAAATCATTTTCTTTGAATTATTTCCTCAATGCTCTCGATAATGCTCACTTTGTGAGCTGAGCTTGGTTCCTCATTTCCTTATTTCTTGGCCTTGTGTTGTGCTCAGCTCACAAAGTGAGCTGAGCTTTGTGCCTTGGTCTCCTGGAAGCAAGTGTAGCGCTCACTTAGTGATCTTTGGAGAGAGCTTCATGGTTTTGTTGCACCACACTTCCTCCTTTCTTGGCCACACTTTTTCTCCTTTGAGCCACGCTTCTTAGGCCACGCTTCCTTCTTTTCTTCTTTTCTTCACCTACAATTAATCAAAACAACCAATCAAAGTATCACCAAATTCACAAGGTCTATTAATCATTAAAAATCAATTAAATTTAGCTTAAACCTCATGATTTAGCATCAATTTCATGGTGGTTGTTTGATTCAAAGAAGTCATGCATTTTCATTCCAAATTACTTACTTAGAGTGCAAGAAAGTGCATAAACCAAATGAAAAACAAAGAAAAAGGCTAGTAAAACTAGACTATGATGACTTGTCATCATATTCCTGAACCAAGGTCACATAGAGCCTTAAAGATCATGGTGTCTATGGTACAGGGTATTATGAACTTTCCAGGATCCTGTCTCTTCTAAGGCAATGTCAGTTGATCCAGATCACTTAGTTTATTGATGAACAAGGGAGGTTCAACTTCCCAAGTATCAATGCCAAATAATTTGGCATTCAGCTTCATGATTGCACCAAGAAACTTGGCAGTTTACTCTTCAGTAACATCCTCATTCTCTTCAGAAGAGGAATACTCATCAGAGCTCATGAAGGGCATAAGGAGGTTCAATGAAATCTCTATGGTCTCTAGATGAGCCTCAGAGTCCTTTTGTTCTTCAGAGGGAAGCTCCTTATTGATCACTGGACGTCCCAGGAGGTCTTCCTCCTTAGGATTTGCGTCTTCCTCTCCCTCTTTGGGTTCGGCCATGGTGCTTATGTCAATGGCCTTGCACTCTCCTTTTGGATTCTCTTTTGTATTGCTTGGGAGAGTACTTGGAGGGATTTCAGTGATCCTTTTACTCAGCTGGCCCACTTGTGCTTCCAAATTTCTAATGGAAGACCTGGTTTCATTCATGAAACTCACAGTGGCCTTAGATAGATCAGAGACTAGATTTGCTAAATTAGAAGCATTTTGTTCAGAGTTCTCTGTCTGTTGCTGAGTGGATGATGGAAAAGGTTTATTATTGTTAAACCTGTTTCTTCCACCATTATTAAAGCCTTGTTGAGGCTTTTGATCCTTCCATGAGAAATTGGGGTGATTTTTCCATGATGAGTTATAGGTGTTTCCATAAGGTTCATCTAAGTAATTTACCTCTGCTATTACAGGGTTCTCAGGATCATAAGCTTCTTCTGCATAAGAAGCCTCTTGAGTACTGTTGGATGCAGCTTGCATTCTATGCAGACTCTGAGAGATCATATTGACTTGCTGAGTCAATATTTTATTCTGAGCCAATATGGCATTCAGAGTATCAACTTCAAGAACTCCCTTCTTCATAGGCGTCCCATTACTCACAGGATTCCTTTCAGAAGTGTACATGAACTGGTTATTAGCAGCCATGTCAATGAGTTCTTGAGCTTCTGCAGGCGTTTTCCTTAGATGAATGGATCCACCTGCAGAAGTGTCCAGTGACATCTTTGATAGCTCAGATAAACCATCATAGAATATATCCAGGATGGTCCATTCTGAAAGCATGTCAGAAGGACACTTTTTGGTCAACTGTTTGTATCTTTCTCAAGCTTCATAGAGGGATTCACCTTCTTTCTGTCTGAAGGTTTGAACATCAGCTCTAAGCTTGCTCAGCTTTTGAGGAGGAAAGTACTTGGCTAAGAAAGCCGTGACCAGCTTATCCCAAGAGTTCAGGCTGTCTTTGGGTTGAGAATCCAACCATAATCTAGCTCTGTCTCTTACAGCAAAAGGGAAAAGCATGAGCCTGTAGACTTCAGGATCTACTCCATTAGTCTTAACAGTATCACATATCTGCAAGAATTCAGTTTAGAACTGAAAAGGATCTTCAGATGGAAGTCCATGAAACTTGCAGTTCTGCTGCATCAGAGAAACTAATTGAGGTTTCAGCTCAAAGTTGTTTGCTCCAATGACAGGAATGGAGATGCTTTTTCCATGTAAATTGGAATTAGGTGCAGTAAAGTCACCAAGCATCTTCCTTACATTATTATTATTTTCGGCTGCCATCTCCTCTTCCTGTTCGAAAATTTCTGAAAGGTTATCTCTGGATTGTTGTATTTTAGCTTCTCTTAGTTTCCTTTTCAGAGTCCTTTCAGGTTCTGGATCTGCTTCCACAAGAATGTTCTTATCCTTGCTCCTGCTCATATGACAAAGAAGAGGGCACAGAAAAAAATAATAATAATAATATGGATCCTTTATACCATAGTACAGGGATCCCTGTGTGAGTAGAAGAAGAGGGGGAGACAAAGAATGTAATATAGTGGAAGAAACACAACTGTGAGGAGGGTTGAGATGTGAGATGAGATGTTAGTAGATGAATAAATAAATAGAATAAGATGGGAGAGGGAGAATTTTCGAAAATAATTTTTGAAAAAGGGTTAGTGATTTTCGAAAATGGTTTTTGAAAAATGTTAGTATTTTTCGAAAATTTTTAAAATCAAAAATAAAAATAAGAATAATTAGTTAATTAAAAAGAAATTTTTGAAAAAGAGGGAAGATATTTTCGAAAATTAGAGAGAGAGAGAGTTAGTTAGGTAGTTTTGAAAAAGTTAAGAAACAAACAAAAAGTTAGTTAGTTAGTTGAAACAAATTTTGAAAAGATAAGAAGTTAGGAGGTTAGAAAAGATATTTTGAAACCAACTTTTTGAAAAAGGTAAGATAAGAAGATATTTTAGAAATTAGTTTTGAAAAAGATTTGATTTTTAAAATCTCAATTAATGACTTGATTCATAAGAAATCACAAGATATGATTCTAGAACTTAAAGTTTGAATCTTTCTTAACAAGCAAGTAACAAACTTCAAATTTTTGAATCAAAACATTAATTGATTATGTTATTTTCAAAAATTTGATATAAAAATAAGAAAAAGATTTTTGAAAAATATTTTTGGAATTTTTGAAAATAACTAAGAATTTTGAAAAAGATTTGATTTTTGAAAAAGATTTTGAAAAAGATAAGATTTTCAAATTGAAAATTTGATTTGACTCATGAGAAACAATTTGATTTAAAATTTTTTGAAAAAGTCAATCCAAATTTTCGAATTTGATGAGAGAAAATGGGAAAGATATTTTTTTATTTTTTGAAATTTTTATGATGAGAGAAAAAAACACTAAAGAGATGCAATGCATGAAATTTTTAGATCAAAACATGTGATGCATGCAAGAATGCTATGAATGTCAAGATGAACACCAAGAACACTATGAATGTCAAGATGAACATCATAGACACAATTTTGAAAAATTTTTAATGCAAAGAAAACATGCAAGACACCAAACTTAGAATTCTTTAATGCTTAGACACTAAGAATTCAAGAATGCATATGAAAAACATGAAAAGACACAAAACAAAAAATCATCAAGATCAAACAAGAAGACTTACCAAGAATAACTTGAAGATCATGAAGAACACCATGAATGCATGAGAATTTTCGAAAAATGCAAGATGCACATGCAATTGACACCAAACTTATAACATGACTCAAGACTCAAACAAGAAACAGAAAAATATTTTTGATTTTTATGATTTTCTAATTTTTTTGGATTTTTTTCGAAAATTATATGAAAAAGAAAAAATAAGGATTCCAAAATTTTTAACATGAATTCCAGGAATCTTGCATTCTTAGTCTAAAGCTTCAGTCCAGGAATTAGACATGGCTCACTAGCCAGCCAAGCTTTCAATGAAAGCTCCAGTCCAAAATACTAGACATGGCCAATGCCCAGCCAAGCTTCAGCATTTAACATCAGAGGAAGACACACATGAATATGACCAACGGAGATTCAAGTCTTGGTTTCATCAAATGCAAATTCAATGGATGAACGAGAAAAGAATCTATCCTGAAATTCCATTCTTGTTGCCGGATGATGGATGTCAAGAAATGAAGGACAAAATTCGGAAGAGGAGGTGGGAGGAACTTGCATCACCAGCCATCCGAATCAATGCTAATATCATAAGAGAGTTCTATGCAAATGTCCCAAGGCTTGACATGCGTGAGCCCCCAACGTACAAGAGCTATGTGCGGGGGGTGGAAGTAGACTTTAGCCCGGATGCAATCAAGAAGGTCTTGAAACTAAAGTCAGTCCGCTTTGATGAACCGGGATACCAACAAACATTGAATGAGGATCAGGATTATGAGGAGATTGCGAGAGACATTTGTTTGGAGAACTCAGAGTGGGAAGGAGATAACAAGAACAGATATAAGTACCTGAAGAGATGTAACCTCACCCCGGAAGCAAAAGGATGGTATGAGTTAATGAAAAGATCAATTCTGGGCACAGTGAACACCTCAGAAGTTAACAGGGAGAGAGCCGTGATGCTGCATTGCATCATTGTGGGAGGAGAGATAAGAGTTCATGAAATCCTTGCAAAAGACATTCAAAAGATGGCTGAAAAGAATTCGGCCGGATCTTGGTTGTACTATCCGAGTACCATTTGGAGGTTGTGTGCAAAGGCTAAAGTTCCAATGGAAGAGGAGAATCCAATGTGGTTAAGCCAAGGCATGCCCATAACCATTGAACGAATGATGATGCCCCTTGAAGCACATCAAGGCCGAAGACCACATGGAACAAGGGAAAGAGAAGAACCAATGGAAGAAGATGAGCCACACATAGAAGAAGAGCCACAAGAGGAGGAGGAACAACCACCCTTTTTCCCACATGGCAATATGGATATGACTCAAATGCAAGAAGCAATAGGAAGATTGTCACAACAGTACACAAGAATCCAAGAAAGGCAAGAGGAATACCATTCTCTGTACATGAAAAACCAACAAGCACAAGAAGAAAGGGAGCTAAGAATAATGAACAAACAAAGTGAATTCGAGTCAAGATTCCTTGTGATGCAAGAAGAACATGCTTTTCAATCTCATGAATCTTTTGGAAAGTTGGAACAGATGCAAGCTGAAAATTTGAGGGCTCTCAAAGAGTTCACAACACTCCAAGATGCAAGGTATGAAGTACAAGCCGATTACAACATGAATAGCCAAATCAAACTGAACTATATTGGAGAACATTTGCACAACATGGATCCGGCTTTCCCAACTTTTGATGAATTCTTCAAAAAGAGAAGTGAGGTAGAGGTAAGCAATGCTATGAGACTTGAAGATAGAGTGGAGGAGGCTATGAATAAGGCTGGCTTTTGGCGAGGTCAACAGGCACCAAACACGGATGGTGGGAACACTAGCAGCCAAGTGTATGAAAGGAGAAAGAAAAGACATGACAAATGAAAGGTGGACTTGCTCCTTGTTCATCACTACAAAGAAAAAAAAAACATGCATTCTATCTGTTCTAAGTGTCTTTGCATCTTTAAGTAATTCTTTTTAATTAAAAGTCTTTGCATTATGTTTGTTTCTTTTAAAATAAATAGGCTAGTTTATGTGTGTGCTTGTGTGTTTACTTTCACTTGACAAGAAGCATGTGTTGTCCCCTGCATCTTTAAGTTCAATAAAAGAAAAGTTTGAATGTGAAGCAAGATGATCTCTGTTAGATAGAAGTAGAATAAAAGTAAGTGGTGGTATGTGTGTGGTTGTATAATAGCTCACTTTTAGTGAATAAAGAGCTAGGATATCTCATTCTAAGTAAAGAGCGGCCTACTGTCTATGAATCTCAATTAAATAAAAAAAAATTTCCTTGGTTAGAAAGAAAAACAAAAAGAAGGAAAGAAAAGAGATAGCCAAAAAGTGGCAAAACAAAAGGAGACAAAAAGAAACAAAGCTGGACACCAATAGCTTGAACTTTAAAATATATGCCTGTGGTGTCTTTGTACTAGGATCTGCTTGGATTAGTAAGCTCTTAGGAGTGCATCAACACTCGGTGACTTGGGTTAACTAATCCGGGATCATCAGCTGAAAGTCCACTATCAAGAGCAACCTAACTACAAGGCATTTAGTAACCCAAAGAGGTGCTGGGCATCAATGTTTTAAGAAGGAATGTGAGCCAAGTGTCTATGGTGAATAATGTGTCAAGTATAAAGAAAAGAAAATGAACTTGCTACACATGACACTCAAATAAAGCTTATAAACAAAGTAATAGCCAAGGATAAAGGAATAATGAGAGGTCATAGCAGTATGTTACTTGAAGCTTGAAGGAGACTTTCTAGGCCTAGGAGTCAGTAAGAAGTGAGTATTTGCATATCCACACAAAATCCCATGAACTATCAATAATACTCTGCTAGCATGAACATCCTCTTCCATTTCATTCTTTCTTCTCAATAATTCTTTTCTTGCTTGGGGACAAGCAAGCTTTAAGTTTGGTGTTGTAATGACAAGTCATCTTAGCCTATTTTAACTAGTCTTTTTCTTTTGTTTTCATTAGAATTATGCACTTTCTTGAGCTACAAGCAAGCCAATTAGCTAGATTTTCATGTTTCCTTTGATTTAATCAACCATGTATGAATTCATGCTATTTCATGAGGTTTTATACTATAACTGTCACATATTATGAAAGAATGAATATCTCATGATTTCAAGCATAGCTTTGATGTGTTTGGTTGATTAATGATAGGTGAAGAAAGCTTGGAGAAAGGTTGAAGCAAGAAGGAATAGCTAGGAGTAAAGAGAAGACAATGGAATAAGTGAAATTGAACCCGGAAGCAAAAAGCTGGACTTAAAGTTAGCATCAAACTTTTGCACAAACTTTTGGTTGAAAAGTTAGCCCCAACGTTAGCCCCCTAACTTTGAGGCTAACGTTGGCATGAAGAAAACTTCCCTGGGCACCAAAAGTTTGCGCCAACGTTAGCCCCCTAACTTTGAGGCTAACGTTGGCATGAAGAAAATCTCCCTGGGCACCAAAAGTTTACGCCAACGTTAGCCCCCTAACTTTGAGGCTAACGTTGGCATGAAGAAAACCTCCCTGGGCACCAAAAGTTTGCGCCAACGTTAGCCCCCTAACTTGGTGGCTAACGTTGGCACATGAAAATCACAAGGGGAGGAGCAAAAGTTTGCGCCAACGTTAGCCCCCTAACTTGGTGGCTAACGTTGGCGCCACAAGTGCACAAGGTAAGGCCAACGTTAGGGCCAAAGTTAGACCCCTAACGTTGGCACCAACGTTGGTATCAGCAGATTATGGTAGCTGATATGAAAAGTTGGGGCAAAAGTTAGCCCCCTAACTTTTGCTCAAACTTTTGGTCCAACTTTTGCAAAACTCCAACCCGGTTCAATTGGTTCACTTTGGTTCTTCTCCAAACGTCAAGAGCAATCAACCAAGGCCTCTTTCAACCCAATTCCACCAAGAGCAAAGGCCCAACTCAAGGCTTGAAGATCATTTGAAGAAAGTGTATAAATAGGAATTCAAGTTCTTCAGGGAGCTTTCTTTTGGAATTTTCATAATAGTTTTCGGAGAGCTTTGGATATTGAGTGATCTTTAATTTCTTAGTCTTGGGGAAAGAGAATTCACTTCTCTTCCTCTTAGTTATTTGCTTTCAATTTCAATTACACTTGTCTTGGATCTTGGGTTGAAGAATTGAAGGAATTCTGTTTCAATCTCATCCTTGGATCTCTCTGTTTATTTACTGCAATTGAATTTCCGTTTCTGTTACTTGCTTCTCATCTACTTTCCTTGCAATTTACAATTCCCTTGCAATTGTTCTTGTTGGATCTAGGAAGGCATTGAGATCTAGACTTGGTTTTCTAGTCTCTGGGTCCTGAGATCTGAATTCCCAATTTACATTTTGTTTCTTGCTTTTAATGTTCATTTACTTTACTGCTTCAAGATCCGATTCAACCCAAACCTTCTTTTACTCTTTTGTTTGATGCAAGTTACTTTTCCTTGTTTAATTTCTGCAAATCCAATTCCCAATTCCCTTTACAATTCCAGCCGTTTATATTTCTTGCACTTTAAGATTCCGCAATTTACATTTCTTGCATTCTAAGTTTCTGCTATTTAATTTCTTGTTATTTAAGATTCAGCACTTTAATTCCCTGTTCTCTTTACTTCCATGCAATTTAATTTCTGCAAATCACAAAACACTCAACCAAATCTTGATTCGCTTGACTAAATTAACCACTAAGCTAAAATTGCTCAATCCTTCAATCCCTGTGGGATCGACCTCACTCCCGTGAGTTTTTATTACTTGATACGACCCGGTATACTTGCCGGTTAGATTTGTGTGTTTTGGGAGAAATTTATTTTTCACCAAAATACTCATCAGAGAGATCTCCATGATATTATTTGGATAAAAGTTCTAAGAACTAAGACTCCCAAGATGTAGGGACTAGTAAGCATTGAAGCCCTTGCATGAGCACATAATTTAGAGTTCACCCCACTGTCACTTAATCACTTCACTCACAGGATAGTACATGTAATTCTTCAAATCCATTCTAATTGAAAGGACCTTTGAGCATAATTCTTTTCTTGCTTGGGGACAAGCAAGTTTTAAGTTTGGTGTTGTGATGACAAGTCATCTTAGCCTAGTTTCACTAGTCTTTTTCCTTTGTTTTCATTTAGTTTTATACACTTTCTTAAGCCATAAGTAAGCCAATTGGGTTGAATTTCATGTTTCCTTTGATTCAATCAACCATGGATAAATTGATGCATTTTCATGAGTTTTTGTGCCATAATTGCTCACGTGACAAGAAGAAGAACAACTCTCATGATTATGGCATAGCTTTGATACAATTGTTGATTGATGATAGGTGGAATAAAGCTTGGAAGAAGGTTGCAAGAATGGGCTTGAAAAGAGGGATTCACGTTTGAGCTAATGTTTGCCTCAAACGTTAACTCAAACGTGAGAAGCAGATGAAGAACACCCTGGAGAAGAGTCAACGTTGGCTGAAGAAGAAGCAAGGGAAGGCAACGTTTACGCCAACATTTTTCTCAAACGTGAGGTCAAACGTTGGCGCCAAAAAGAAGAGAAAAAGCACTCCTGGAGCAAACCAACGTTTTCGCCAACATTTGCCTCAAACGTGAGGTCAAACGTTGGCGCCAATTTAGCATAAAGAAGAGTCCCTGATTGATGAGTTAATTGAGCCACGTTTGTGCCAACGTTTGCCTCAAACGTTGGGCCAAACATTGGCCAAAGGAGTAGCATGGGGGAACCACGTTTGAGCTCATGTTTGACCTCAAACGTTGGCTCAAACGTGGATGACAGCAAGTGGCCGAGCTGTATAATTGGTTTCACGAAGACGTTTGAGTCAACGTTTGCCTCAAACGTTGACTCAAACGTGAATGGTTCATGGCCCGGTTCACAAATGGATTTCTTCCCAACACCAAGAGCAATCAACGGAGGCTACTATCAACCCAATTCCATCAAGACTAAAGGCCCAATTCAAGGCTTAATGATCATTTGAAGAAAGTGTATAAATAGCTTAGGATTTGAAGTTTTAGGGGAGCTTTTTCCTTTTTAGTTTTTACTGAGTGATTTTGGGGAGAGCTTTTCCTTTTTAGTTTTGCTGAGTAGTTTTTGGAGAGCTTTTGGGTTTTGAGCTATTTGGAGATTTTGAGTCTTGGGTGTTGAAGAATTGAGGAAATTCTGTCTCAATCTCACCTTGAGATCTCTCTGTTTTCTTTACTACACTTTTTGAGAAATCAATATTTGAATTCCTTTCTTCTACTGCTTGATCTTTACTTTTCTTGCAATTGAATTCTAAATTTGGATCTAGGAAGGCATTGAGATCTAGACTTGGTTATCTAGTCTCTTGGGTCCTGAGATCTACATCTTTCAATTTCAATTTCCTTGTTTCGTTGCTACACCAAGCTTATTGTTATTGTCATTTGAGATCCGGTTTGATTAAATCCATATTTTATATTCCTGCTTGTTGCAATTTACTTTTCCTTGTTTAATTTCTGCAATCCCAATTCCCAACTCCTTTTATAATTCAAGCAATTTACATTTCTTGCACTTTAAGATTCTGCAATTTACATTTCTTGCGTTCTAAGTTTCTGCCATTTAATTTCTTGTTCTTTAAGATTCAGCTCTTTTTCTTTTTTTGTTCCCTTTAATTTCCTGCAAATCACCCACTCCCCTTTACATTCTATGCAATTTAATTCCTGTCAACACAATTTCACACAATCAACACTTGTTTGCTTGACTAATTCAACCACTAAACTAAAGTTGCTCAATCCTTCAATCCTTGTGGGATCAACCTCACTCCCGTGAGTTTTATTACTTGATACGACCCGGTACACTTGCCGGTGAGTTTTGTATCGGATCGTTTTCCGCACATCAAAGGTAGTGCTCAGTTGGAAAAACTAACTGAGCTCCCCTTGTGTAGCGCTTAGCTTTGCACTCCAAGGTCCCAGGTCCAAATCTTGGTTGAGGAAGTCTGAAGCAATTTCCTTTGGAAGAGTAGGCGCTCCTCCCTTGTGTTTCCAAGAGCTCCCTGGTTCGAACCTTGGCCAATGCACCTTGGATTATTTTCCTTGCAAGCTTGGTGGCACTCCTCCCTTATGTTTCAAAGGATTCCCAAGTTCGAAACTTGGCCCAAGCATTTTAGCTATTTCTTCTTGATTTTCCTTGCAAGGAGTAGCGTGTGGTTCCAAGTTCGAACCTTGGATGAAGCATTTTGGCTATTTCTTCTTGATTTTCCTTGCAAGGAGCGTTC
The DNA here is from genome assembly GCF_059453495.1 of Arachis ipaensis. Taxonomy (NCBI): domain Eukaryota; kingdom Viridiplantae; phylum Streptophyta; class Magnoliopsida; order Fabales; family Fabaceae; genus Arachis; species Arachis ipaensis. Next base: position 75,349,942 of record NC_142438.1, read on the forward strand.
CTTGCCTCCCCTTGGTCCTTATTTCGAAACTTGGTGGCTTCCTCCCTTGGAATTTCATCTTGAATTAATTTTGAGAGGTCCTCGATAAAGCTCACTTAGTGAACTGAGCTTTATGTTGTTCCCTTGCTTTCTTTAGTGCTCAATTGACTATTTGAACTTAGCTTGGTGCCTTACTTTCTCTCATTTGTCTTTGTGAAGCTCAGTTTGCTTTCTCAACTTGGCTTCCATTCTTCTTTGATTTTTGCCACGCTTTTTCTTTCCTTGGACACGCTTCTTAAGCCACGCTTTTCTTATTTTCTTCTTTCGTCACCTACAATTAATCAAAACAACCAATCAAAGTATCACAAAATTCACAAGGTTTATAAATCAATTAATTATCAATCAAATTTAGCTTAAACCTCATGATTTGTATTAATTAAAGGGTGGTTGATTGATTCAAAGAAGTTATGCATTTTCATTCCAAATTACTTACTTAGAATGCAAGAAAGTGCATAAAACCTAATAGAAACAAAGAAAAAGGCTAGTGAAACTAGGCTAAGATGACTTGTCATCAGTTTTCAATCCCCCTGGATGATTGCATCAATTTTAAAGTGTCACACTAAGATTCTAAGTTTGGTGTGCCACTTAATTTTCTATGCAAGTCATTCAAGCAACACTACTTGTCTGCACAATCATAATGCCTCTGCAGTTTTATTTTTCTCCTTTGATTTAACACTTTTTCATTCTACTTGCTGTAGTTATTTTTCTATTTTTTTTAAATGCTTTCCTCTAGTTTGGTTATTAAGTGTCTTTGTTAGTACATCACCAAGAGATCCTTATTCATGACAAATTCTTGGCTTGGTGATTGTACTTAACAAATAACAGTTTCATTTGCTTAGTTTTAATTCAAATCAATTGACATATGATTGCATTCTAAGTTTGTGTTGCTATGCAACAAAATTTGGTTTCAATTATTTTGTTTTTTCGATATTGTTAGAATTTTTTAATTTTTTACTATTAGAAAATAATTAATTTTTTTTGTTTCAAAAATAAAAGAAAAATAATAAATTTACAAATTTGTTGTTTACTACATATTACTGGACTTTATTTTATTTTTCTAATTTAAAAAAAAATAATTTAATCATATAATATAAAAATTCAAAAATAAAAACTTAGTTTTTAAGAATTTTAAATTTTTTTAAAATATTTTTTTATTTTTTATTCACCGAAAAATGCTAAACCCGGACCGTTGACTTTTTTTGCTGCAATTGTTCTCAAATTAAGAATAAATTACTTTAAAATATTTAAAATTTTTCAATTTTTCTATTTTTTGGATATTGTTTGAAATTTTTATCTTTCTATTATTGGAAAAGAACTTACTTTTTTATTTTAAAATTTAAAAAATAATAAATTTACAGGTCTATTTTTACTAGATATTACTGGACCTATTTTATTTTTCTAATTTAAATAAAAAAATTTAGTTTTATAATTTAAAAATTTAAAAATAAAAAATTTAGTTATTAAAATTTTTAATTTTTTTCAAAATATTTTTTAAATTTTTTATTCACCGGATTATGGTACACCCGGATACTTGACTTTTTTCTTGCTACACTTGTTCATCGATTAAGAATAAATTAATTTTAAAAATTTAAAATTTTTCAATTTTTCATTTTTTGGATATTGTTAGAATTTTTTCTTTTTGTACTATTAGAAAAAAATTTATTTTTTAGTTTAAAAATTAAAAAAATAATTAATTTATAAATCTGATGTTTACTAGATATTGTTGGACATTATTTTATTTTTCTAATTTAGATAAAAAATTTAATATTATAATTTAAAAATTCAAAAATAAAAAATTTAGTTTTTTAAAATTTTTAAATTCTTTTTTATTTTTTATTCACCAGATAATGCTACACCTGGACACTTGACTTTTTTTTGTTGTACTTGTTCACAAATTAAGAATAAACTAATTTTAAAAATTTAAAATGTTTCAATTAGTTTGTTTTTTTGATATTGTTAGAATTTTTTATTTTTTAACTATTAGAAAAAAATTAATTTTTTTGTTTAAAAAGTAAAAGAAAAATAATAAATTTACAAATTTGTTGTTTACTACATATTGCTGGGCTTTATTTTATTTTTCTAATTTTAAAAATTTTTTTAATAATATAATTTAAAAATTCAAAAATAAAAAATTTAATTTTTAAGAATTTTAAATTTTTTTAAAATATTTTTTTATTTTTTATTCACCGAAAAATGTTACACCTGGATAGTTGACTTTTTTTGCTGCACTTGTTCGCAAATAAAGAATAAATTACTTTAAAAAATTTAAAATTTTTCAATTTTTCTATTTTTTGGATATTATTGGAATTTTTTATTTTTCTATTATTAGAAAAGAACTTATTTTTTTATTTTAAAAATTAAAAAATAATAAATATATAGATCTGTTATTTACTAGATATTGTACGACTTTATTTTATTTTTCTAATTTAAATAAAAAATTTAATCTTATAATTTAAAAATCTAAAAACAAAAATTTAGTTATTAAAATTTTTAACGTTTTTTCAAAATATTTTTTAAATTTTTTATTCATCAGATTATAGTACACTCGGACACTTGACTTTTTTTTGCTACACTTGTTCACCAATTAGGAATAAATTAATTTTAAAAATTTAAAATTTTTCAATTTTTTATTTTTTATATATTGTTAGAATTTTTTCTTTTTCTATTATTAGAAAATAATTTATTTTTGTATTTTAAAAATAAAAAAATAATAAATTTATAGATCTGATGTTTACTAGATATTGTTGGACATTATTTTATTTTTCTAATTTAGATAAAAAGTTTAATCTTATAATTTAAAAATTAAAAAATAAAAAATTTAGTTTTTAAAAATTTTAAATGTTTTTACAATATTTTTTTTATTCACCGGAAAATGCTACACTGGACAGTTGACTTTTTTGCTGCACTTGTTCACAAATTAAGAATAAATTACTTTAAAAAAATTAAAATTTTTCAATTTTTCTATTTTTTGGATATTGTTGGAAGTTTTTATTGTTCTAATATTAGAAAGAACTTATTTTTTTTATTTTAAAAATTAAAAAATAATAAATTTAAAGATCTGTTATTTACTAGATATTGCTGGACTTTATTTCATTTTTCTAATTTAAATAAAAAAATTTAATCTTATAATTTAAAATTCAAATATAAAAAATTTAGTTATCAAAATTTTTAATTTTTTTCAAAACATTTTTTAAATTTTTTATTCACCGAATTATGGTACACCCGGATACTTGACTTTTTTCTTGCTACACTTGTTCATCAATTAAGAATAAATTAATTTTAAAAATTTTAAATTTTTCAATTTTTTTATTTTTTGGATATTGTTAGAATTTTTTATTTTTGTACTAATAGAAAAAAAATTATTTTCTTAGTTTAAAAATTAAAAAAATAATAAATTTATAAATCTGATGTTTACTAGATATTGTTGGACATTATTTTATTTTTTCTAATTTAGATAAAAAAATTTAATCTTATAATTTAAAAATTTAAAAATTCAAAAATAAAAAATTTAGTTTTTTAAAATATTTAAATTTTTTAAATTATTTTTTATATTTTATTCACCAGATAATGCTACACCTGGACACTTGACTTTTCTTTTTTGTTGTACTTGTTCACAAATTAAGAATAAATTACTTTAAAAAATTTAAAATTTTTCAATTTTTCTATTTTTTGGATATTATTAGAATTTTTTATTTTTCTATTATTAGAAAAGAACTTATTTTTTATTTTAAAAATTAAAAAATAATAAATTTACAGATTTGTTATTTACTAGATATTGTAGGAATTCATTTTATTTTTCTAATTTAAATAAAAAAATTTAATCTTATAATTTAAAAATCTAAAAACAAAAAATTTAGTTATTAAAATTTTTAAATAATTTAAAAATTCAAAAAAATTAGTTTTTTTAAATTTTTTATTTTTTAAAAAATATTTTTTTATTTTTTTATTTACCGAATAATGCTACACCTGTACAGTTGACTTTTTTTGCAGCACTTTGATGATAAGTCATCTTAGCCTATTTTCACTAGTCTTTTTCTTTTGTTTTCAATTGAATTATGCACTTTCTTGAGCCACAAGCAAGCCAATTGAGTAGATTTTCATGTTTCCTTTGATTTAATCAACCATAGATGAATTGATGCAATTTCATGAGGTTTTATGCTATAATTGTCACATATTATGAAAGAATGAATATCTCATGATTTTGAGCATAGCTTTGATGTGTTTGGTTGATTAATGATAGGTGAAGAAAGCTTGGAGAAAGGTTGAAGCAAGAAGGAATGGCTAGGAGGAAGAGAGGACAAAAAGTTTGAGCAAAAGTTTGCCTTAAACTTTAGCTCAAACTTTTGGAATAAGTGAAAACGAACCAGGGAGCAAAAAGCTTGACCAAAAGTTTGCCTCAAACTTTTGCGCAAACTTTTGGGCAAAAAGCTTGAGCAAAAGTTTGCCTCAAACTTTTTGGCAAACGTTGGCATCACAAATCAACACCCTGGAGAGCAAAAGTTTGCGCCAACGTTTGCCTCAAACTTTTTGGCAAACGTTGGCGCCATGAACAACACACCCTGGAGAGCAAAAGTTTGCGCCAACGTTTGCCTCAAACTTTTTGGCAAACGTTGGCGCCATGAGTGTGCAAGGGGGAGCCAACGTTTGAGCAAAAGTTTGACCCCAAACTTTGGCTCAAACGTTGGTAGCAGCAAGGATGGGGTGGCTGATATGAAAAGTTTGAGTAAAAGTTTGCCTCAAACTTTTACTCAAACTTTTACTCAAGCTTTCATGATTCCAAACTGATGACAAGTCATCATAGTCTAGTTTTACTAGCCTTTTTCTTTGTTTTTCATTTGGTTTATGCACTTTCTTGCACTCTAAGTAAGTAATTTGGAATGAAAATGCATGACTTCTTTGAATCAAACAACCACCATGAAATTGATGCTAAATCATGAGGTTTAAGCTAAATTTAATTGATTTTTAATGATTAATAGACCTTGTGAATTTGGTGATACTTTGATTGGTTGTTTTGATTAATTGTAGGTGAAGAAAAGAAGAAAAGAAGGAAGCGTGGCCTAAGAAGCGTGGCTCAAAGGAGAAAAAGTGTGGCCAAGAAAGGAGGAAGTGTGGTGCAACAAAACCATAAAGCTCTCTCCAAAGCTCACTAAGTGAGCGCTACACTTGCTTCCAAGAGACCAAGGCACAAAGCTCAGCTCACTTTGTGAGCTGAGCACAACACAAGGCCAAGAAATAAGGAAATGAGGAACCAAGCTCAGCTCACAAAGTGAGAATTATCGAGAGCATTGAGGAAATAATTCAAAGAAAATGATTTGCAAATGCATGCTCCAAGACTTGAACTCATGACCAAGGGGGATGGGAGAGGCGCTACTCACTAAGGAAAATAAGCAAAAAATGACCAAATGCACTCCTCAAGGTTCGAACTCACCACCATGAGGAAACAAGGAAGCAAGGCATCACAAGAAAACCAAGGAAAAGCTCCAGCGCATGCTTCCTCCAAGTTTCGAACCAAGGACCCTTCCTTGGATGCACCAAAGCTCAGCTCACAAAGTGAGCTGAGCGCTATCCATGGGCACATGCAACACATCTTGACACGGCCAGGAAAAGAGTAGAGCGCGCATGACACGGTCCTGGGCAGCACAAGGCGCAACAAATTGGCACAAAGGCACCAGAGCTCAGCTCACAAAGTGAGCTGAGCTCTCCCCTGATGCACCCCAACCAACAAGACACGCTATGCAAGGCACAAAGCTCAGCTCACAAAGTGAGCTGAGCATTCTCCTGGGAGATACATATGGGCTGAAATTGAAATTTAAAATTCCAACTTAATTCATTTCTTCACCAAATTAAAAGCCCATCCAAATTTCAATATCCAGGAATAGAAAGTGTATAAATAGGAGTTAGTTTGATGTAATTAGGACCTCTAGACTTCATTTTGAATTTTCGCTTTTTACTTGCATTTTAATTCTGAGCTTTTTGAATTTCTGAGAGAACTTGGAAGTAGAATTGATCTCTCTTCTTCTTGGTTCTTGCTTGAGCACTCTTTTATTTCCTTGCTTTGGATCTTGGGTAGAGAATTGAAGAACTTCTGTTTCAATCTCACCTTGGGATCTTGTTTATTTTCTTTCTGCATAATTGAATTTGAATTTCTGTTTACTGCTTCTTCATCTACTTTGCTTCTGCAATTTACTTTTCTTTACTTCTTTTGCAATTTCTCTTGTTGGATCTAGGAAGGGAGTGAGATCTAGATTTGTTTTCTAGTCTCTTTGATTTCCTGAGATCTTCAACACCTTTTAGAATTGCTGCAACTTAAGCACTGCTTTCCAGTTCTTTAAATTCTCAAGTCATTTTACTTTTCTGTTAAGATCTACTTCACTGCACTTAAATTTTCTCTTTTATGTTTAATGCAATTTAGTTGTTCTTGTTCAGATTCTACTATCCTAATTTCCAATTCCTTTTATGATTCAAGCAATTTACATTTCTTGCACTTTAAGCTTCAGCCATTTACATTTCTTGCAATCTAAGTTTCTGCAATTTACATTACTTGCACTTTAAGAATCTGCTTCTTTACTTTCCTGCTCTTTAATTTACTGCACTTTACCCCTCCCCCTTTACTTTCCAAGCAAATTTAGTTTCTGCAAGTTACAATCACTCAACCAAATCTTGATTCGCTTGACTAAATCAACCACTAAACAAAAATTGCTCAATCCTTCAATCCCTGTGGGATCGACCTCACTCATGTGAGTTATTATTACTTGATGCGACCCGGTACACTTGCCGGTGAGTTTTGTGTTGGATCGTTTTCCACACATCAAGTTTTTGGCGCTGTTGCCGGGGATTGATTAGATTGACAATGATTAAGTGAAGTGGAGATCTAGATCAAGCACTTTTTATTTTTTCTGTTTTTTTTTTTTACTAACACACTAACTGTTTGAATTTTTGCTTAAGCCAATTAACATTTCACTTCAGCCATGGATTGAAGTGTTGTTGCTTTTTGGTGTTGTGATTTTTATGCTTTGGTTGTATGTCAGGTACAAGGAGAATTACACCCACTTTTTGTGAACAAGACGAAAGAACCCTTAGAAGGTTAAGAAGAGCTGAAAGAGGGAAAAATATTATTGGAGAAGAGGAGTCAGAAGAAGAATTCCAAGATATGGAGGAACACTTAACAAACCCACCAAATGGGGCTGAAGAAGCAGCCAATAACAACAATAATCCACCACAGAGAAGAGTTTTAGCGTCCTACACAAGTGCAGATCCTAGACATTGTGGGAGTAGCATTCTTACCCCAAATGTTAATGCAAATAACTTTGAACTAAAGCCACAACTCATCACCTTGGTTCAAAACAATTGTTCTTATGGAGGAGTACCACTTCAAGACCCTAACCAACACTTGTCCACCTTCTTGAGGATTTGTGACACTGTCAAAACCAATGGTGTGCACCCTGATAGTTACAAGCTACTGCTATTTCCATTTTCTCTCAGAGACAAAGCCACTCAATGGTTGGAATCCTTCCCAAGAGGCAGCATCAACAATTGGGATGATCTAGTAACCAAGTTCCTTGCCAAGTTTTACCCACCTCAAAGAGTTATTAGATTGAAGACTGAAGTGCAAACATTCACACAAATGGATGCTGAACCCTTGTATGAAGCATGGGAACGATACAAAGCTCTAATCAGGAAGTGTCCACCAGGAATGTTCAGTGAGTGGGACAGATTGCAAAATTTCTATGAAGGTTTGACACTGAAATCTCAAGAGGCTTTGGATTATTCAGCAGGAGGTTCTTTGCAATTAATGAAAACAGCAGAGGAAGCCCAAAATCTCATTGATATGGTAGCCAACAATCAATATTTCTTTGCTCACCAGAGGTAACGCCAACCATCACAAAGGAAAGGAGTGATGGAGTTGGAAGGAGTGGACTCAATCTTGGCTCAAAACAAAATGATGCAGCAGCAAATTCAACAACAACTTGAGCAAATGGCCAAGAGGATTGATAGCCTCCAAGTTGCAGCAGTTAATACAAGCCAACCATCATCCACATGGGGACAAAATGAAGAGACTCAAGAGGAGCAACAGCAAGAGCAAGTCCAATACATGCACAACCAAAATTCTGGGTTAAATGAGGTGTATGGAGACACCTACAATCCATCTTGGAAGAACCACCCAAACCTTAGGTGGGGAGACAATCACAACCAAAATCAACAACCATGGCAGAGAAACTCAAGTCAAAACACTTCAAGAAACAACCAAAACCACAACCAGCAGCAAACTAACCAAAACTCTTACAGAAAACCCCAAAACAACTACCCCAACTCCAACTATCACCCATCCAATAACCAAACCTCAAATCAGAACACTTACCCTCAATCCTCAACACCCCACAATCAACCAATCTCACAAGAATCCCAAAGGATTAACAACTTGGAGCTCCTAATGGAAAAAATGATGAAAACTCAAGAGATGACAGTGAGGAACCAAGAAGCCTCCATGAAAAATATGGAACGGCAAATTGGACAACTCTCCAAGCAGATCACCATTGAAAGGTCATCAAACTCACTACCAAGTGACACCATTCCCAATCCAAAAGAGGAGTGCAAGGCAATACAACTAAGGAGTGGCAAGACTCTGGTGAAAAATGAAGAAGCAACCAAGAAGCCAAAAGAAAGTGAAAAAAAAGAAGCTGAGGAAGAAAAGGCCAATGATGAGAATGCAACAGCAAGCAAGCAAGCCTTAGAGGAGGTCAAAGATAAGGAGGACCGGCCACAAAAATCAAGAGAAGGGAAGGAAGCAATGAAAGAGCCAACCAAGGAACAAAGGCAGGGAGTGAACTTCACACCACCTCTGCCATATCCTCAAAGGTTCAACAAGGAGACTAAAGACCAACACTTCCCAAAATTTCTTGAAATCTTCAAAAAGTTGGAGATCAATATTCCCTTAGCTGAAGCACTTGAGCAAATGCCCCTGTTTCCCAAAGTTCTTAAAAGAACTCATCAACAAGAAGAGGAGTTGGCAAGAGAAGGAAACCATACTTCTCACTGAAGAATGTAGTGCTGTGATTCAAGGAGTCATCCCACCAAAGCTTAAAGATCCAGGGAGTTTTGTAGTTTCATGTACCATAGGCAAAATGACCCTAGACAAAGCTCTCTGTGACCTTGGTGCTAGCATCAATCTGATGCCGTTATCAATGATGAGAAAGCTTGCCATAGAAGAACTCAAACCTACCAGAATGTCTTTAGTGATGGCTGACAGATCAATCAAGATACCCAATGGCATTGTGGAAAACCTATTAGTGAAGGTTGGAGAATTTATCTTCCCAGCAGACTTCATAATTCTGGATACAGAGGAAGAAGGAAATAACTCAATCATCTTGGGAAGGCCATTTTTAGCCACAGCCAGAGCCATTATTGATGTAGAGAAGGGAGAGATGATTTTTAGAGTACATAATGAGCAAATGGTCATCAATGTCTTCAAATCAATGCAACACCCTCCTGAACAAGAAAATTACATGAAGGTGGACATGATAGAAAATCTAGTGGAGGAAATGTTAGAAGCCACTTGTCATGAGCAACAGGAAGAAGAGGTGGTAGAAATCTCTAGTGAAGACAAGGAGAAAGAGAAGCCAAAACAGGAATTGAAACCTCTTCCCCCTCACCTCAAATATGTGTTCCTGGGAGAAGAAGGGACCCTACCAGTGATCATTAACTCCTCCTTGAATATGGAAGAAGAAACAAAACTGATTGAAGTGTTGAAAGCTCACAAAGCAGCTTTGGGGTGGACAATTGACGATATCAAAAGTATTAGTCCAGCCATTTGTATGCATAAAATTTTGCTGGAAGAAGAATCAAAGCCTGTGGTCCAACCCCAAAGAAGACTCAACCCAGCCATGAAGGAGGTAGTTCAAAAGGAAGTCATGAAGTTGTGGAATGCTGGAATAATCTTCCCAATCTCTGACAGCCCATGGGTGAGCCCGGTTCAAGTTGTACCAAAAAAGGGAGGAATGACGGTCATCACCAATGAGAAGAATGAGTTGATCCCTACTAGGACAGTGACTGGGTGGAGGATGTGCATAGACTATAGAAGATTGAATGATGCCACAAGGAAAGACCATTTCCCTCTCCCATTCATTGATCAGATGTTGGAAAGACTAGCTGGCCATGCCTATTATTATTTCTTAGATGGGTATTCTGGTTACAATCAAATTGTGGTGGACCCTAAAGATCAAGAGAAAACTGCCTTCACATGTCCATTTGGAGTTTTTGCATACAGGAGGATGCCCTTTGGGCTGTGCAACGCCCCAGCCACATTTCAGAGGTGTATGCTTTCCATTTTCTCAGATATGGTTGAAAAATTTTTAGAAGTCTTCATGGATGATTTTTCTGTTTTTGGAAATTCATTTAACACCTGTTTGCATCATTTAACTCTTGTTTTGAAAAGATGCCAAGAAACTAACTTGATCTTAAACTGGGAAAAATGCCATTTCATGGTTCCTGAAGGGATAGTTCTTGGGCATAAGGTGTCATGCAGAGGTATAGAAGTTGATAAAGCTAAAATAGAAATTATTGAAAAACTTCCTATACCCGTTAATGTGAAAGCAGTGAGGAGTTTTCTTGGGCATGCTGGTTTCTACAGTTTTTGGAAATTCATTTAACACCTGTTTGCATCATTTAACTCTTGTTTTGAAAAGATGCCAAGAAACTAACTTGATCTTAAACTGGGAAAAATGCCATTTCATGGTTCCTGAAGGGATAGTTCTTGGGCATAAGGTGTCATGCAGAGGTATAGAAGTTGATAAAGCTAAAATAGAAATTATTGAAAAACTTCCTATACCCGTTAATGTGAAAGCAGTGAGGAGTTTTCTTGGGCATGCTGGTTTCTACAGAAGGTTCATCAAAGATTTCTCAAAAATAGCAAAGCCATTGAGCAATTTGCTAGTGATTGACAACCCTTTCATCTTTGATGACAACTGTAAGCATGCCTTTGAAACTTTAAAAAGAAAACTCATCACAGCACCAATCATCACACCTCCTGATTGGAACTTACCTTTTGAACTCATGTGTGATGCAAGTGACCTTGCTATTGGTGCTGTGCTGGGACAAAAGAAAGACAAGTTGCACCATGTCATATATTATGCCAGCAAAGTGTTAAATGAAACACAGAAAAATTATACAACCACTGAGAAAGAACTTTTGGCGATTGTTTATGCATTTGATAAGTTTAGACAATACTTGATTGGCTCCAAAGTTATAGTGTACACTGACCATGCTGCTCTCAAGTATTTAATGTCTAAACAGGATTCAAAGCCAAGGCTTATTAGGTGGGTGCTGCTACTTCAAGAGTTTGATATTGAAGTAAGAGATAGAAAGGGAAGTGAAAATCAAGTGGCAGATCATTTATCAAGAGTACCACAAGAAGCCTGTCAAGATAGACCACAACAAGTAAATGAGAACTTCCCAGATGAGCACCTGTTCCAAGTTCAACAAACACCCTGGTTTGCTGACATAGCAAACTACAAAGAGGGAAGGAAGATACCTCAAGAATATTCTAAGCAACAAGTGAAGAAGCTGCTCAATGAAGCAAGGAAGTTCTTGTGGGATGAACCCTTTTTATTCAAAAGATGCTCTGATGGAATGATTAGGAGATGTGTCCATGAAAATGAAATGAGGGACATATTGTGGCATTGTCATGGTTCAGCATATGGTGGACATTTTGGACCAGAGAGAACAGCTGCAAAGGTGTTACAAAGCGGTTTCTATTGGCCAACTACCTTCAAGGATGCCAGAGAGTTTGTTCACCAATGCAATGAATGCCAAAGAGCTGGAGGATTGACAAAAAGGAATGAGATGCCTCAGAATTTCATCGTGGAAGTTAAGCTATTTGACCTATGGGGCATTGATTTCATGGGACCGTTTCCCCCTTCTTATTCTTTCAGATACATCTTGGTGGCAGTAGAGTATGTCTCAAAATGGGTGGAAGCCATAGCCACAACCACTTGTGATGCACAAATTGTCCTTCAATTCCTTAAGAAGCATATCTTCACTAGATATGGAGTACCCAAGGGCCTTGTCAGTGATGGTGGTGGTCACTTCTGCAATAAACAAATGGAGAAACTCCTCCACAAATATGGAGTGATACATAAAGTAGCCACACCATACCATCCTCAGACTAATGGCCAGGCTGAATTAGCAAACAGAGAGTTGAAGAGAATTCTAGAAAAAATAGTGGGAAGCACAAGGAAAGATTGGGCTAGGAAACTAGAAGATGCACTCTGGGCATACAGGACAGCTTTCAAAACTCCCATTGGAAAGTCCCCATTTCAGCTATTATATGGAAAATCTTGTCACCTCCCTGTGGAGCTTGAACATAAAGCTTTTTGGGCCACCAAACTCCTCAATCTTGATTCTCAAGCAGCAGGAGAAAAGAGGCTGCTACAACTTAATGAGTTGGATGAGTTTAGACTAGAAGCTTATGAGAATGCTAAAATACACAAGGAGAGAGCTAAGAGGTGGCATGACAAGAAGATCTCAAAGAAAGAGTTCAAGATAGGACAACAAGTGCTCCTGTATAACTCAAGGCTCAAGATCTTTCCTGGAAAGCTCAAGTCCAAATGGACAGGCCCGTATCTAGTAACAAAAGTCTTTCCTTATGGAAGTCTTGAGCTGCTAGATGAAGCCACACAGAACCACTTCACAGCAAATGGACATAGAGCAAAGCCTTATTTAGGAGGACAATGGGACAAGGAAAAGGAAGTTCAGTACCTAAACTGAACAAACACAGAGAATGTCAAGCTAGTGACAATAAAAGAGCGCTTGTTGGGAGGCAACCCAACCTGAGGTAGTTTCTTTCCATAGTTATTTCAATAAAGAGGTTAATTAGCCTTACCTACATTGCAAAAAGCTAAGTTTGGTGTTGCACACCAAAACAATATAAGGGAGAATGAAGGATTCTAAGTTTGGTGTTCCACCAAAATCTCATCATAAAACATATTCTCACCCCCTATATAATGCTAGCTCTGAGCATTTAGATAAACTAATTAACTATTCTGCTATTTCAAAATCATTAGTTTATTTCTTGTGAAAAAAAGAAAAAAGAGTTCACATACAATTTGTTGCATGAGAAATATTGGCAAGTGAGTTTGGTGTTCACACACCAAAATAAGTTTGAGAACCCACGCACAAGCTTTGCAGATTTACCAACACCTGAAGGGGTTGAACAGTAAGCAACAATTGAGGAGCAGGCAGAAAAAAATAGCCAACAACTTAAAAGAACACCTGAATTACAACTCAAAAGGAGCAAATAAGAAAGAAGAATGGAAAATTGCAACTCCACAGGTTGTACCTATTCTTGATCCTTGTTATTATGTAATGATTTAATTCAGAGAGTCTTTTAAGTCTGGTTGGAATGATTATTTAGTTGCAAGTGGAAGTACATGTTGAAGAAAGCTATTTGCATAATTTTTGCCTAAAAGTCATCTGCATAATAATTGTCATCACTCATTAACTTGAAAAGTTTATTCTGTTTCCCTTGCTATTTGAATAAAAGAAAGATGTTTGATCTAGAAAAGTAATTGTCCAATGTTGCAAAAGTTAGAATGAAAGTTAGTGGAGGTATATGTTTGATTTAATTGTTAGCTCATAAAATAAACATTGCAGAATGACTTGTTTCTTAAAGCCTAAGCCAGTTTGCTGCTGTGATCTCTCAATTATTGAAAGTCCCTTGGAAATAAATCAAAACAAAGAAAAGAGAAAGAAGAAAAAGCCAAAAGTTGGCTAAGAGAAAAACAATAAGGCTAGACACCAATAGCTTGGACCCTAGGACATATGCCTGTGGTGTTTGTGTACTAGGATATGCTTGGACAAGTAAGTTCTAAGGAGTATTTTAAAACTTGGCAACTTAGATCAACTGATTTGGGATTGCCAACTGAAAGTCCACAATAAAGAGCAACCTAGCTACAAAACAGTTAGTGATCCAAAGAGATGCTGGGCATCAATGATCCTAGGAAGAACAAAGTGAGCCATGTGTCTGTGGTGAAGAAATGTTGAGTAAAATAAGGCCAAAGGCCACTGCAACATTTGACACCAAGCCTTCAATAAGAAATAAGTTCTGTAATGCAAAAGAAGGAAGAAAAGCTGACAAGGGAAATGAGCAGGAAGTGAGAATTCATAGCAGCAACCTTAGTGAACCTTTAAAGTTCTGTAATTGACTTTTTTTGTTGCAAATGTTCCCAAGTTAAGAATAAATTAATTTAAAAATTCAAAAATTTTAATTTTTAATTTTTTGGATATTTTTGGAATTTTTTATTTTTCTACTATTAGAAAAAAAATTATTTTTTTAGTTTAAAAATTAAAAAAAATTACAGATTTGTTATTTACTAGATATTGCTGGACTTTATCTTATTTTTATAATTTAAATAAAAGAATTAATCATATAATTTAAAAATTCAAAAATAAAAAATTTAGTTTTTTTAGATTTTTAATTTTTTTCAAAAATATTTTTTTACCTTTTTATTCGCCGGATAATGCTACACCCGGATTGTTGACTTTTTTTGTTGCACTTATTCACAAATTAAGAAAAAATTAATTTAAAAAATTTAAAATTTTGAAATTTTTTATTTTTTGGATTTTGTTAGAATTTTTTATTTTTCTAATTTTGGAAAAAAATTATTTTTTAGTTTAAAAATTAAAAAAATAATAAATTTACAGATCTGTTATTTACTAGATATTGTTGGTCTTTATTTTATTTTCGTAATTTAAATAAAAGAATTTAATATTATAATTTAAAAATTCAAAAAAAATTTAGTTTTTTTAAATTTTTTATTTTTTTAAAAGTATTTTTTTATTTTTTTATTTACCAAATAATGCTACACCTGTACAGTTGAGTTTTTTTGCAGCACTTGTTCAAAAATTAAGAAAAAATTAATTTAAAAAATTTAAATTTTTAAATTTTTTATTTTTTTGGATATTGTTAGAATTTTTTTGTTTTTCTACTGTTGGAAAAAAATATTTTTAATTTTAAAAATTTAAAAAATAATAAATTTACATATCTGTTGTTTACTAGATATTGTTGGATTTTATCTTATTTTCGTAATTTAAATAAAAGAATTTAATCATATAATTTAAAAATTCAGAAATAAAAAACTTAGTTTTTTAAAATATTTTCTTTTTAAAAAAATATTTTTCTATCTTTTTATTTACCGGATAATACTACACCTGTACAATTGACTTTTTTTTGCTGTACTTGTTCACAAATTAAGAATAAATTAATTAAAAAAATTTAAAACTTCTCAAATTTTCTTATGTTTTGAATATTGTTAGAATTTTCTGTTTTTCTACTATTAGAAAAAAATTATTTTTTTTGTTTAAAAATTAAAAAAGATAATAAATTTAAAGATCTGTTCGTTACTAGATATTGTTGGACATTATTTTAATTTTATAATTATGATAAAAAACATTTAATAATATAATTTAAAAATTCAAAAATAAAAAACTTATTTTTTTAAAATTTTTCTTTTTTAAAAAATATTTTTCTATCTTTTTATTTACCGGATAATACTACACCCGGACAGTTGACTTTTTTTGCTGTAATTGTTCACAAATTAAGAATAAATTAATTTAAAAAATTTAAAATTTTTCAATTTTTTAATTTTTTGGATATTGTTAGAAATTTTTATTTTACTAATGTTGAAAAAAAATATTTTTTTAGTTTAAAAAAAAAGAAATTTACAGATCTGTTGATTACTCGATATTGTTGGACTTTATTTTATTTTCCTAATTTAAATAAAAGAATTTAATCATATAATATAAAAATTAAAAAAAATGGTTTTTAAGATTTTTTATTTTTTCAAATTTTTTTATTTTTTTATTCACCGAAAAAAGTTAGACCTGTACAATTGACTTTTTTTTGCTGCACTTGTTCACAAATTAAGAATAAATTAATTTAAAAAATTTAAAACTTCTCAATTTTTTTATTTTTTGAATATTGTTAGAATTTTTTATTTTTCTGCTATTAGAAAAAAATTATTTTTTTTGGTTTAAAAATTAAAAAAGATAATAAATTTACAGATCTGTTGGTTACTAGATATTGCTGGATTTTATTTTAATTTTCTAATTATTATAAAAAAACATCTAATAATATAATTTAAAAATTCAAAAATAGAAAACTTAGTTTTTAAAAATTTTTTTAAAAAAAATATTTTTCTATCTTTTTATTCACCGGATAATGCTACACTCGGATAATTGACTTTTTTTGTTGCAAATGTTCCCAAGTTAAGAATAAATTAATTTAAAAATTGAAAAATTTTAATTTTTAATTTTTTGGATATTTTTGGAATTTTTTATTTTTCTACTATTAGAAAAAAAATTTATTTTTTTAGTTTAAAAATTAAAAAAAATTACAGATTTGTTATTTACTAGATATTGCTGGACTTTATCTTATTTTTATAATTTAAATAAAAGAATTAATCATATAATTTAAAAATTCAAAAATAAAAAATTTAGTTTTTTTAGATTTTTAATTTTTTTCAAAAATATTTTTTTACCTTTTTATTCGCCGGATAATGCTACACCCGGATTGTTGACTTTTTTTGTTGCACTTGTTCACAAATTAAGAAAAAATTAATTTAAAAAATTTAAAATTTTGAAATTTTTTATTTTTTGGATTTTGTTAGAATTTTTTATTTTTCTAATTTTGGAAAAAAATTATTTTTTAGTTTAAAAATTAAAAAAATAATAAATTTACAGATCTGTTATTTACTAGATATTGTTGGTCTTTATTTTATTTTCGTAATTTAAATAAAAGAATTTAATATTATAATTTAAAAATTCAAAAAAAATTTAGTTTTTTAAATTTTTTATTTTTTTAAAAGTATTTTTTTATTTTTTTATTTACCAAATAATGCTACACCTGTACAGTTGAGTTTTTTTGCAGCACTTGTTCAAAAATTAAGAAAAAATTAATTTAAAAAATTTAAATTTTTAAATTTTTTATTTTTTTGGATATTGTTAGAATTTTTTTGTTTTTCTACTGTTGGAAAAAAATGTTTTTAATTTTAAAAATTTAAAAAATAATAAATTTACATATCTGTTGTTTACTAGATATTGTTGGATTTTATCTTATTTTCGTAATTTAAATAAAAGAATTTAATCATATAATTTAAAAATTCAGAAATAAAAAACTTAGTTTTTTAAAATATTTTCTTTTTAAAAAAATATTTTTCTATCTTTTTATTTACCGGATAATACTACACCTGTACAATTGACTTTTTTTTTGCTGTACTTGTTCACAAATTAAGAATAAATTAATTAAAAAAATTTAAAACTTCTCAAATTTTTTTATGTTTTGAATATTGTTAGAATTTTTTATTTTTCTACTATTAGAAAAAAAAATTTTTTTTTGTTTAAAAATTAAAAAAGATAATAAATTTAAAGATCTCTTCGTTACTAGATATTGTTGGACATTATTTTAATTTTCTAATTATGGTAAAAAACATTTTATAATATAATTTAAAAATTCAAAAATAAAAAACTTAGTTTTTTAAAATTTTTTCTTTTTTAAAAATATTTTTCTATCTTTTTATTTACCGGATAATACTACACCCGGACAGTTGACTTTTTTTGCTGTAATTGTTCACAAATTAAGAATAAATTAATTTAAAAAATTTAAAATTTTTCAATTTTTTAATTTTTTGGATATTTTTAGAATTTTTTATTTTTCTAATGTTGAAAAAAAATATTTTTTTAGTTTAAAAAAAAAAGAAATTTACAGATCTATTGATTACTCGATATTGTTGGACTTTATTTTATTTCCCTAATTTAAATAAAAGAATTTAATCATATAATATAAAAATTAAAAAAAATTTGGTTTTTTAAGATTTTTTATTTTTTCAAATTTTTTTATTTTTTTATTCACCGAAAAAAGCTAGACCTGTACAATTGACTTTTTTTTTGCTGCACTTGTTCACAAATTAAGAATAAATTAATTTAAAAATTTTAAAACTTCTCAATTTTTTTTATTTTTTGAATATTCTTAGAATTTTTTATTTTTCTACTATTAGAAAAAAATATTTTTTTGGTTTAAAAATTAAAAAAGATAATAAATTTACAGATCTGTTGGTTACTAGATATTGCTGGACTTTATTTTAATTTTCTAATTATTATAAAAAAAATTAATAATATAATTTAAAAATTCAAAAATAAAAAACTTAGTTTTTTAAAATTTTTTATTTTTTAAAAAATATTTTTCTATCTTTTTATTCACCGGATAATGCTACACCCGGACAATTGACTTTTTTTGCTACAATTGTTCCCAAATTAAGAATAAATTAATTTAAAAATTCAAAAATTTTAATTTTTTAATTTTTTTGATATTTTTGGAATTTTTTATTTTTCTACTATTAGAAAAAAAATTTTATTTTCTTAGTTTAAAAATTAAAAAAAATTTACAAATTTGTTATTTACTATATATTGTTTGACTTTATCTTATTTTTCTAATTTAAATAAAAGAATTAATCATATAATTTAAAAATTCAAAAATAAAAAATTTAGTTTTTTTAGATTTTTAATTTTTTTCCAAAATATTTTTTTACCTTTTTATTCACCGGATAATGCTACACCCGGATTGTTGACTTTTTTTGTTGCACTTGTTCACAAATTAAGAAAAAATTAATTTAAAAAATTTAAAATTTTTAAATTTTTTATTTTCTGGATTTTGTTAGAATTTTTTATTTTTCTACTTTTGGAAAAAAATTATTTTTTAGATTAAAAATTAAAAAAATAATAAATTTACAGATCTGTTATTTACTAGATATTGTTGATCTTTATTTTATTTTCCTAATTTAAATAAAATAATTTAATATTATAATTTAAAAATTAAAAAAAATTGGTTTTTTTAAATTTTTTATTTTTTTAAAAATATTTTTTTACTTTTTTATTTACCGAATAATGCTACACCTGTACAGTTGACTTTCTTTGTAGCACTTGTTCACAAATTAAGAATAATTTAATTTAAAAAATTTAAAATTTTTCAATTTTTTATTTTTTGGATATTTTTAGAATTTTTTATCTTTTTACCGTTGGAAAAAAAATTATTTTTTTAGTTTAAAAATAAAAAATAATAAATTTACAGATCTGTTGTTTACTAGATATTGTTGGATTTTATTTTATTTTCGTAATTTAAATAAAAGAATTTAATCATATAATTTAAAAATTCAGAAATAAAAAACTTAGTTTTTTAAAATTTTTTCTTTTTTAAAAAATATTTTTCTATCTTTTTATTTACCGGATAATACTACACCTGTACAGTTGACTTTTTTTTGCTGTACTTGTTCACAAATTAAGAATAAATTAATTAAAAAAATTGAAAACTTCTCAATTTTTTTTATGTTTTGAATATTGTTAGAATTTTTTATTTTTCTACTATTAGAAAAAAAATTATTTTTTTGTTTAAAAAATTAAAAAAGATAATAAATTTAAAGATCTGTTCGTTACTGATGTGTATTTTCGGAAAACGAATTCCAAACACACAAAACTAACCGGCAAGTGCACCGGGTCGCATCAAGTAATAAAACTCACGGGAGTGAGGTCGATCCCACAGGGATTGAAGGATTGAGCAATTTCAGTTTAGTGGTTGATTTAGTCAAGCGAATCAAGATTTGGTTGAGTGATTTGTAATTAATAGAATTTAAATTGCATGAAATTAAAAGGGAGAGGGACAATTGCAGTAAATTAAAGAGCAGAGAAGATAAATGTGCTGAATCTTAAAGAACAAGAAATTAAATGGCAGAAACTTAGAACGTAAGAAATGTAAATTGCAGAATCTTAAAGTGCAAGAAATGTAAATGGCTTGAATTGTAAAGGGAATTGGGAATTGGATTTGCAGAAATTAAACAAGGAAAAGAAAAATTCAACAAGCAGGAATGTAAAAGATGGATTCAATTAAACCGGATCTTAAATGAAAATGAGAATAAGCTTGGTGTGACAACGAAACAAGAAAATTGAAATTGAAAGCTATAGATCTCAGGACTCAAGAGACTAGATAGCCAAGTCTAGATCTCACTGCCTTCCTAGATCCAACAAGAACAATTGCAAAGGAAATAAAGAAATGTAAATTGCAGAAGAGTAGAAGCCGAAGCAGTTAACAGAAATGGAAATTCAATTATGCAGAAAATTAAATGAGATCTCAAGGTGAGATTGAAACAGAAGTTCTTCAATTCTCCACCCAAGATCCGAAACAAGAAAAGTAAAAAGTCCTCAAACAAGAACAAGGAAGAAGAGAGATCAATTCTCCTCCCTAATTCTCTTGAATTCTAAAAACAACAATGCAAAAATGTCAAGGTGCTCTCCACTGTAAGTGTTCTGAAAATTCTCTCCGAAAATGCTCTCTTTAAAACTTAAATCCTAAGCTATTTATACACTTTCTTCAAATGGTCTTCAAGCCTTGAATTGGGCATTTGCTCTTGATGGAATTGGGTTGATAAAGGCCTTGGTTGATTGCTCTTGGAGTTGGAGAAAGATCCATTGTAAACCGGGTTGTAAATCATAAAAGCTTGAGTAAAAGTTTGAGGCAAACTTTTACTCAAGCTTTTTATACCAGATGGCTTCACTTGCTGCTACCAACGTTTGGGCTAAAGTTTGAGGTCAAACTTTTGCTCAAACGTTGGTCCCCTTGTGTATATGTGTGGCGCCAACGTTTGCCAAAAAGCTTGAGGCAAACGTTGGCGCAAGCTTTTCTCCTCCAGGGTGTGCAAGTGTGGCGCCAACGTTTGCCAAAAAGTTTGAGCCAAACGTTGGCGCAAGCTTTTCTCCTCCAGGGTGTTGGTTTTGTGATGCCAACGTTTGCCAAAAAGTTTGAGGCAAACGTTGGCTCCAGCTTTTCTCCCAAAAGTTTGAGCTAAAGTTTGAGGCAAACTTTGGCTCAAACTTTTTGTTCTCTCTTGCTCCTAGCCATTCCTTCTTCCTTCAACCTTCTTCAAAACTCTTTTCACCTATCATCAATCAATCAAAACAATCAAAGCTATGCCCCAGATCATAAGATTGTGTTTCTTTCATAATATATGACAATTATAGCATAAAATCTCATGAAAGTGCATGAATTCATCCATGGTTGATTGAATCAAAGGAAACATGGAAATCTACCCAATTGGCTTGCTTATGGCTTAAGAAAGTGCATAAAATCAATTGAAAACAAAAGAAAAAGGCTAGTGAAACTAGGCTAAGATGACTTGTCATCACAACACCAAACTTAGAGCTTGCTTGTCCCCAAGCTAGAAAAGAATTATTGAGAAGAAAGAATGAAATGGAAGAGGATGTTCATGCTAGCAGAGTATTATTGGTAGTTCATGGGATTTTATGTGGATAAGTAAACACTCACTTCTTATTGATTTTTAGGCCTAGAAAGTCTCCTTCAAGCATCAAGCAACACACTGTTATGACCTCTCATTATTCCTTTGTCCTTGACTATTGTTTTTCTCTATAAGCTTTAGTTCAGTGTCATGTGTAACAAGTTCTTTTCTTTCTTTATACTTGACACATTATTCACTATAGACACTTGGCTCACATTCCTTCTTAAAACATTGATGCCCAGCACCTCTTTGGGTTACTAAATGCCTTGTAGTTAGGTTGCTCTTGATAGTGGACTTTCAGCTGATGATCCCGGGTTAGTTAACCCAAGTCACCAAGTGTTGATGCACTCCAAAGAACTTAATAATCCAAGCAGATCCTAGTACAAAGACACCACAGGCATATATTCTAAGGTTCAAGCTATTGGTGTCTAGCTTTGTTTCTTTTTATTTTCTTTTGTTTTGTTGCCACTCTTTGGCTATTTCTTTTCTCTTTTTGTTTTTCTTTTTAACCAAGAACTTTTATTTGATTGAGATTCATAGATAGTAGGCCACTTTCTACTTAGAAGGAGACATCCTAGTTCTCTTATTCACTAAAAGTGAGCTATCATACAATCACACATACATACCACCACTTACTTTTATTGTACTTCTATCTAACAGAGAACTATCTCACTTCACATTCAGACATTTCTTTTATTGAATTAAAGATGCAGGGGACAAAGTATGCTTTTTGTTAAGTGAAAGTAAACATACAAGCATACACTTAGGCTAGCTTACTTATTTTAAATTGAAACAGAAATGATGCAAAGACTACTAAACTAACAGTTACTGTTAAGATGGGCATATTCACACTTCCAATTTAGAGCAATTCAATGCTGATGGAGTTAAGTGACAATACAACCTCTTGGTGGCTTCTTCTTCTTTCTCTCAGCTAATGGTGTGTAGTCCTCCCAAGAGAGTGATTGAATTCCTACAGTGTTAATGGAAGTTGCTTGTTTCTCAAGCCCTTAGGTGACTGGTTAGTGTGCAAGACTTTCTTGTAGGCTTTTGAACTTACTTTGGTGTGTGAACACCAAACTTAGTCCCTTGCCATGTTTCTTATGCATTAAAATAACCATATGTGAAAACCTAAGTCTTTGCTAAAGGTAATAAAGCTAAAAACTAGAAATAGACAATGATTAAATGATTTATCAGATTGCTTGGAGCTAGTAACCCTTTGTGCAGAAGGTGAGAATGTGCTTTTAAATGAGATTTTGGTGGAACACCAAACTTATAATCCTTTATTCTACCTTAAATTGTTTTGGTGTGAAACACCAAACTTAGCTCCTTGCAATACATACCAATCATTTAACCTTTTTATTGAAATAGCTATGAAAAGAAAATTACCTCAGGTTGGGTTGCCTCCCAACAAGCGCTTCTTTATTGTCATTAGCTTGACACTGGGTGATGAGTATTTTGGTGAAAAATAAATCTCTCACAAAACATCACAATCCAACCGGCAAGTGCACCGGGTCGCATCAAGTAATAATAACTCACGGGAGTGAGATCGATCCCACAGGGATTGATAGATCAAGCAATTTTAGTGGGTGATTAGTTTAGTCAAGCTGACATTTAGTGTGAATTGTGTGAAATGTAGCCAACAGAAAGTAAATTGCAATGAATCTTAAAGATGCAGAAAGTAAAATTGCAAGTAAGTTAAAGAACAAGAAAGTAAAATAGCTGAAACTTAAATGGCAAGAAAAGTAAATTGCATGAAATGTAAAGGGGAGTAGGTGCTGGAAATTAAAAGGAAGCAGTAGATCAAGTAACTGAAAAGTTAAATTGCAGGAAGAATAAAGGAAATTGGATGCTAGGAATTAAAACAGAATTTAAATTGTGAAGTGCAGTGAAGTAAGGAACGCTCAGATTCTCAGCTTAATTGCAAAATAAAATTGAAGATCTCAGGGAATCAAAGAGACTAGAAAACGAGTCTAGATCTCAAGCCCTTCCTTGATTCAACAGCAGACAGATTGAAGAAGAAATGAAGATGGAAGCAGTAAATGAAAACTTTGATTCAAATCCCAATTTCTGAAATTATGCAGACAAGCAAAACAAAGAGAAATCTCAAAGGGAGAATGAAACAGAATTTCTTCAATTCTCCACTCAAGATTCAAGACAAGAATATAAACTAAGAGAGAGCTCTCTAATCCTAATGCTCCCTAGTGGAGCCAGCCTCCCTTCACAAATATGAAAATGATGCCTTATATAGGCTTTACAAAATGAAAATGAAATTCAAAACAAATTACAATTAAAATGAAATTTCTATTCTAACTATCTCTTGTGCCTTTGAGTGGTGTCAATTGGGCCTTTGCTCTTGATGGAATTGGGTTGAAAGAGGCCTTGGTTGATTGCTCTTGAAGTTTGAAGAAGAACCAAAGTGAACCAATTGAACCGGGTTTGAGGTTAGCCAAAGTTGGACCTAAAGTTTGAGACAAAGTTAGGGGTCTAACTTTGGCTCCAACTTTTCATAGCAGCAAACACATTCTGCTGGTATGGACGTTGGTGCCAACGTTAGGGGTCTAACTTTGACCCTAACGTTGGCCTCCCTTATGCACATTTATGGCGCCAACTTTGTCCTCTTGTCATGTTGCCAATTTTATGCCCAATATAGACTATCATATATGGTTGGAAAGCTCTGAATGTCAGCTTTCTAACCCACTTGGAATTACTTCAATTGGACATCTACAACTCAAGTTATGATCATTTGAAGAGGGCATGGTCGCTGGCTTTGGTGTGCAGCGTTTGATGTAACGTTAGCCCTCAAACGTTGGCGAAAACGCCAGTTCTGGAGGCTCAAATGTATTGTCCACCCCATACTATTATACATTGTTGGAAAGCCCTGGATGTCGACTTTCCAATGCCGTTGAGAGCACATCAATTGGAGCTCTACAGCTCGAGTTATACTCCATCGAAGGTGCAGAGGTCAAGTGGCCTCACTGCATGTTGCCACCATGTTCATTTATGCACATTACAGGGCAGTTTTATCCCTCAATTTTAGTGTCCACCATGCAGTGCCATATATGCTTGGAAAGCTCTTGATTCCTACTTTCCAATGCTTCTTGAATCACCTCATTTGGAGCTCTGTAGCTCAAGTTATTCTTGTTGGAAGTATACCCCTTGTATGCCTTGTGGTGTGTGGCGCCAACGTTAGCCTCCAAGTTAGGGGGCTAACGTTGGCGCAAACGTTAGCTCCTTCCCCATTGTAATTCATGTGCCAACGTTAGCCTCCAAGTTAGGGGGCTAACGTTGGCGCAAACGTTGGCCCTTCTCCCTTATGTCTTCATGTGCCAACGTTAGCCTCCAAGTTAGGGGGCTAACGTTGGCGCAAACGTTGGATGGCCAGGGAGGAAAATTCTCTTGCCAACGTTAGCCTCCAAGTTAGGGGGCTAACGTTGGCTCAAACGTGGGGAGCCCAGGGAGAATTCTTCATGCCTAACGTTAGCCTTCAAGTTAGGGGTCTAACTTTGAGGCTAACTTTAGGTCCAACCTTTTGCTTCATGGTTCAATTTCATTTATTCCATTGTTCTCTCTTCACTCCTAGCCATTCCTTCTTTGCTTCAACCTTTCTCCAAGCTTTCTTCACCTATCATTAATCAACCAAACTCATCAAAGCTATGCTCAAAATCATGAGATATTCAATCTTTCATAATATGTAACAAATATAGCATAAAACCTCATGAAATGGCATGAATTCATATATGGTTGGTTCAATCAAGGGAAACATGAAAATCTACCCAATTGGCTTGCTTATGGCTCAAGAAAGTGCATAATTCAATTGAAAACAAAAGAAAAAGGCTAGTTAAAATAGGCTAAGATGACTTGTCATCACAACACCAAACTTAAAGCTTGCTTGTCCCCAAGCAAGAAAAGAATCATGCAATAAAGATTGACAATCCAAGGCAAGAAGAATAGCAACTCAATGTTCATGGTAAGCTAGTTTTCTAAGTATACTACAATCACAAAAGAAATGTAAATGATTGATGCTTCCATCTAGCTCAATTTATGAAATCTTTTTCTTATATTTCTTCCTTGAAACAAGCTTTTGATTTTCTTATTAGCTTCTCCTTTTTGGGTGCTTTGCCCCATGAGTTGATAACAAAGCTAGGACTTCTAAATGCTTTGTTTTCAAGTATTACCACTTGATACATAAGCACCACAAGCATTTGATTAGAGGACTTCATTAAGCTCATTTTTCTTTTCTTTTCTTGACTCTCTAATCATTGATGCTCAGAGCCTTGAGCTTTGAGGGAGTGCTTTTGCACTTTGAGCCTAACCTTGACTTCTAAGTGTTTTGTTTTCAAGCATTTGGCTTGATACATAAACACCACAAGTACTTAACAAATGAATTGCCATTGGTACTCAGAGCCTTCAGCTTTCTCATTCTTTCCCTTTTTCTTTTCTTGCTTTATTTTGCATTTGCTTCTTCAAGGTTTTCATGATTTTAAAAGATTTCACAAAATGTACTAGATGAAAACTTCAATTAAATAAAATCCAATGCAATTGAGCAACAATTAATCATACTAGCTTTCCAATACTTGTATGCACATGCTAAACTCTTCTTTAGTTCCTTGTTTGTTTATGATCATGATGCTTTACTGCTTTTGGATTCACAAAACTCAAGTTGGTACTCATAATGACACAGCACCATGTTGCAAATTAAAGATCAACTATGCCTTTTCATACACACATGCATACAGAGAAGGTAAAGACAATCATGCAGTTTATAGTGCTTGAAACAAATGAGAGGAAAAAGAACTTTACAACCTTGTAGTTCATCTTCTCTATTGTTGTCATTTTCCTCCCATTCTCTTCCTTCCCATACCAAACTCAGAATGCTTGCTCATCCTCAAGCAACTATTAGAACCGTGGCTATGGGGCTAAGATGGATCATGAATGTCTTACACAAGGAATGTTAGTAGTACATGTGTTTCAAGCAAGCAAAATTAAAGATAATAATCAAGGCACAAGAGACAGAGACATTGTGATTGCATACTTAAGAATGTGAGCATAATACTTTGCATAGAAAATAAGTGGCACACCAAACTTAGTGTGACACTTTCACTTGGAATTAATGCAAGTATCTTGTAAGAATTGGAACTAAATTTTGTTGCATAGCAACACCAAACTTAGAATGCAACCATATGTCAATTTATTTGAACTAAAACTAAACAAAAGAAACTGTTATATGTTAAATACAATCACCAAATGAAGAATCTGTTATGAATAAGGATGTCTTGGTGATGTATGAACAAAAACAGTTAATGAAGGAAAGCATTAAAAACAAGTAAATAAATGAAACAAAGAGAAAACAAAAATTATCCAACTAAGAAGAAAAATAACACTGTAAAAGGCAATATGATTATGCAGACAAGTGATGTTGCTGGATTGATTTGCATAAAAAAATAGGTGGCACACCAAACTTAGAATCATGGTGTGTCACTTTCATGTAAAATTGATGCAATCATCCATGAAGATGGAAAACAGTTTGTTGCAGGGCAACACCAAACTTAGAATGTGATCATATGCCAATTTATTGAAATTTAAACAAAGTAAGGAGAAGAAATGTACCTACTGTCTACCTGTTCTTTACTTTCTTCCTCTTCTTCCAATTTGTTAAGAGGAATGACTTCAAGAGAGGAGAAGATTCAGCTATTGCCCCCTGTCTTGATTTCCTCTCAGCAAGCTTTCTTTTGTACATGGCTTGATTGAGCTTGCTTGCTGGATCAGGGGGAGGATTGTTTGCAGTTGACCTTCTCATGAATGTTGTCCTTGGTATCTTGGTCACAATCCTCTTCTTGGTGCTTTTGTTAATTGCCTTCACTTCCTTGAATTTACGACTTGGTTGCTGTGTGATTGTTGGAGTTTTGTCTTTATCAAGAGTCTCTTGCAATAGTGGTTCTGTGGATTCTTCTTTCATGTACTTCTCTGCCTCACTTGAGTTTGGAATGACTTCTTCACTTTCTTGCTCCTCCACTTCCTCTTTTACACCCAACATTCGTTTCAATCGCTCTATCATGGGGGAGGTTTGTCGATCTTCCCAACATTTCTTCATCTCCTCGTCATACCTTTCAATCATGGATTCAGATGTTGAGGCATTTTGGTCCAGGGAGGTTTGTGAGAGTTGTGAGTCTTCATGTTCTCTTGTCATCTCAAGTGCAGTTTCAGGTTCAACCACCTCATTCTTCATTGAAAGTTCACTTGATGCTGTGGCCTCCTTATCTTGCTTTTCCACTTCCTCACCCACATATTTGTCTTCATCCTCACTGGTTGATGGTTCTAAGTTTCCCCTTGTTTGCTCTAAGGACCCATTTATCTGCTCGAGGATGGTTTCTTCCCAAGATGGGGATTTTGTGTAAAATTCCACTAGTTTTCTCTGTATTTCAATGCCTTCACGGTATTCCTCATCTGTTAATTCAATGCCTTCAAGGTATTCCTCATCTTTTAATTCAAGAGATGAAGGTCGAGAGTAATTTTGGTGAAGTGAATGTGTTGTGGTGAAGTTGTGTTGAGGGGTGTGGAATGAGTTGTGTGATCGATGGGATGACTGGTATGGATTTTGGAGGAAACTTTGTGTTGAGGCATAATCAAGTGATGAAGAACTTTCAAATGAGAAACTGGGACGTGAGGGTGGATGCTTTTCCATTCTTTGGCGATGCTTCCATCTTCCATGAGGATAATGATATGAATCATTTTGTGGTGGTGGATGGTATCCCATATGATTTTCTTTCTCATCTTGTGGTTCTGACGCATAGCTCCATGAATTGGAGTGCCCAGAATTTGAAGTTTCTTGGTGATATCCCCAGCCATCATTAGAGATTGGTGATGGTGGGTGATATCCCATAAAATTTTGTTTGACCAAATGATGAGTTGAACTCCATTTGTATTTTGCAAACATCAATGAAAATTGAAATTACTCATATCAGATATGAGAATTTCTTAGTGAGGCAATAACTCAAACACCTTGGTTTCAACTTAGAACAGAGAACAAAAATAAAGAAAATGCTTGATCTAGACTTCTCACCCACTTAATCATTGTTGATCTAATCAATCCCCGGCAACGGCGCCAAAAACTTGATGAGTATTTTGGTGAAAAATAAATCTCTCACAAAACATCACAATCCAACCGGCAAGTGCACCGGGTCGCATCAAGTAATAATAACTCACGGGAGTGAGATCGATCCCACAGGGATTGATGGATCAAGCAATTTTAGTGGGTGATTAGTTTAGTCAAGCTGACATTTAGTGTGAATTGTGTGAAATGTAGCCAACAGAAAGTAAATTGCAATGAATCTTAAAGATGCAGAAAGTAAAATTGCAAGTAAGTTAAAGAACAAGAAAGTAAAATAGCTGAAACTTAAATGGCAAGAAAAGTAAATTGCATGAAATGTAAAGGGGAGTAGGTGCTGGAAATTAAAAGGAAGCAGTAGATCAAGTAACTGAAAAGTTAAATTGCAGGAAGAATAAAGGAAATTGGATGCTAGGAAT
Organism: Arachis ipaensis; assembly: GCF_059453495.1. NCBI lineage: Eukaryota > Viridiplantae > Streptophyta > Magnoliopsida > Fabales > Fabaceae > Arachis > Arachis ipaensis. The sequence goes on from NC_142438.1 coordinate 75,378,837, forward strand.
TAAAACAGAATTTAAATTGTGAAGTGCAGTGAAGTAAGGAACGCTCAGATTCTCAGCTTAATTGCAAAATAAAATTGAAGATCTCAGGGAATCAAAGAGACTAGAAAACGAGTCTAGATCTCAAGCCCTTCCTTGATTCAACAGCAGACAGATTGAAGAAGAAATGAAGATGGAAGCAGTAAATGAAAACTTTGATTCAAATCCCAATTTCTGAAATTATGCAGACAAGCAAAACAAAGAGAAATCTCAAAGGGAGAATGAAACAGAATTTCTTCAATTCTCCACTCAAGATTCAAGACAAGAATATAAACTAAGAGAGAGCTCTCTAATCCTAATGCTCCCTAGTGGAGCCAGCCTCCCTTCACAAATATGAAAATGATGCCTTATATAGGCTTTACAAAATGAAAATGAAATTCAAAACAAATTACAATTAAAATGAAATTTCTATTCTAACTATCTCTTGTGCCTTTGAGTGGTGTCAATTGGGCCTTTGCTCTTGATGGAATTGGGTTGAAAGAGGCCTTGGTTGATTGCTCTTGAAGTTTGAAGAAGAACCAAAGTGAACCAATTGAACCGGGTTTGAGGTTAGCCAAAGTTGGACCTAAAGTTTGAGACAAAGTTAGGGGTCTAACTTTGGCTCCAACTTTTCATAGCAGCAAACACATTCTGCTGGTATGGACGTTGGTGCCAACGTTAGGGGTCTAACTTTGACCCTAACGTTGGCCTCCCTTATGCACATTTATGGCGCCAACTTTGTCCTCTTGTCATGTTGCCAATTTTATGCCCAATATAGACTATCATATATGGTTGGAAAGCTCTGAATGTCAGCTTTCTAACCCACTTGGAATCACTTCAATTGGACATCTACAACTCAAGTTATGATCATTTGAAGAGGGCATGGTCGCTGGCTTTGGTGTGCAGCGTTTGATGTAACGTTAGCCCTCAAACGTTGGCGAAAACGCCAGTTCTGGAGGCTCAAATGTATTGTCCACCCCATACTATTATACATTGTTGGAAAGCCCTGGATGTCTACTTTCCAATGCCGTTGGAAGCACATCAATTGGAGCTCTACAACTCGAGTTATACTCCATCGAAGGTGCAGAGGTCAAGTGGCCTCACTGCATGTTGCCACCATGTTCATTTATGCACATTGCAGGGCAGTTTTCTCCCTCAATTTTAGTGTCCACCATGCAGTGCCATATATGCTTGGAAAGCTCTTGATTCCTACTTTCCAATGCTTCTTGAATCACCTCATTTGGAGCTCTGTAGCTCATGTTATTCTTGTTGGAAGTATACCCCTTGTATGCCTTGTGGTGTGTGGCGCCAACGTTAGCCTCCAAGTTAGGGGGCTAACGTTGGCGCAAACGTTAGCTCCTTCCCCATTGTAATTCATGTGCCAACGTTAGCCTCCAAGTTAGGGGGCTAACGTTGGCGCAAACGTTGGCCCTTCTCCCTTATGTCTTCATGTGCCAACGTTAGCCTCCAAGTTAGGGGGCTAACGTTGGCGCAAACGTTGGATGGCCAGGGAGGAAAATTCTCTTGCCAACGTTAGCCTCCAAGTTAGGGGGCTAACGTTGGCTCAAACGTTGGGAGCCCAGGGAGAATTCTTCATGCCTAACGTTAGCCTTCAAGTTAGGGGTCTAACTTTGAGGCTAACTTTAGGTCCAACCTTTTGCTTCATGGTTCAATTTCATTTATTCCATTGTTCTCTCTTCACTCCTAGCCATTCCTTCTTTGCTTCAACCTTTCTCCAAGCTTTCTTCACCTATCATTAATCAACCAAACTCATCAAAGCTATGCTCAAAATCATGAGATATTCAATCTTTCATAATATGTAACAAATATAGCATAAAACCTCATGAAATGGCATGAATTCATATATGGTTGGTTCAATCAAGGGAAACATGAAAATCTACCCAATTGGCTTGCTTATGGCTCAAGAAAGTGCATAATTCAATTGAAAACAAAAGAAAAAGGCTAGTTAAAATAGGCTAAGATGACTTGTCATCACTGGGGCTTTCTTTTATGGTGGTTGATGATTGTAGTGCCTCAACTTGTCTCCCCTGACTGCGATCCTCCTCTTTGTTCCTTGGTGTTCAATTTCAGCATGCTCTAATGAGAGTATATTGCTGACAGTGTAGTAATCATCAGTCTGTTGGCTTGCTCCTAGTTGTTGATAAATCAATTGCACTTTATCACCTTTGGAAAGCCCTTCTGTTGGAATCTTTCTGTTCTTCCAACCTCTTTTTGTTTTGTTTCTGTGTTTCTTCCTTTCTTTTGTTGATCTTTCTTCTCTGGCCGTATGCTTACTTTGGAGATCTCTCTTCTCAGTGGTTAATACTCCAATATCCTCTTGAACTTCTTCATCCTTCTGCACAATCTTTTGCCTTGGGATGTTGCTGTGAATCACCTTGTTGCTTTCTTCCTTTAACTGTGATTCTTCCTTGTCGAGTTCCATATAGTCTTTCTTCTCATCACTGAACTGCGCTTCTGGTAATACTTTCAGAGTGACACTCTTATCATGCATTCTGTGAGTTAATTCTCCTTGCTCTACGTCTATGATAGCCCTGGCAGTGGCCAAGAACGGTCTCCCAAGTATGATGGAGTGACTTTCATCCTCATCTGAATCTAGAACCACAAAATCTGCAGGGTATATGAATTTATCCACCTTGACTAGAAGATTTTCAATTACACCCTGGGGTATACCATTGACTTATCTACCAGCTCTAGAGACATCTGTACCGATTTAACTTCCTGTATACGCAGCTTTTTCACCAAAGAGGAGGGAATTAAGTTAATACTTGCTCCTAGATCGCACATTGCCTTAGTGATGGTTAATTCCCCAACGGTGCAAGGCAGCAAAAAGCTCCCAAAGTCTTCAAGCTTAGGAGGAAGCCCTTTTTGAATCAAAGCCCTGCATTCCTCAGTAAGCAGTATGGTCTCTTTCTCGTCCCAACTTCTTTTCTTGTTGATAAGCTCCTTCAAAAACTTGGCATACAGAGGCATTTGCTCAAGTGCTTCAGCCAAGGGAATATTGATCTCCAGCTTTTTGAAAGTCTCAAGGAACTTATGAAAAAGTTGGTCCTTAGTCTCTTTGCTGAATCTCTAGGGATATGGCAGTGGAGGTTGATGACAAGTCATCTTAGCCTAGTTTCACTAGCCTTTTTCTTTTGTTTTCATTTAGTTTTATGCACTTTCTTGCATTATAAATTAGCCATTTGAATTGGAATTGCATGGTTTCCTTAAATCAATCAACCACCTTTTAATTGATACAAAATCATGAGGTTCAAGCTAATTTTAGTTGATAATTAATTGATTTATAAACCTTGTGAATTTTGTGATACTTTGATTGGTTGTTTTGATTACTTGTAGGTGAAGAAAGGAAACAAAAGGTGTGCCAACATTATGGAAGAAGGTTGCAAGAATGGGTTTGAGAAAATGGAATTCACGTTTGAGCTAACGTTTGCCTCAAACGTCAACTCAAACGTGAGTAGCAGTTGAAAAATACCCTGGGAAAAGCCAACGTTTGCGCCAACGTTTGCCTCAAACGTGAGGTCAAACGTTGGCACCAAACAGCATGAAGGGGCATACTTCAAACAAGAATAACTTGAGTTGTAGATGTCCAATTGAGGTGATTCCAAGTGGGTTAGAAAGATGACATTTAGAGCTTTCCAGCCATATATAATAGTCTCTATTGGGCACAAAATTAGCAACACGACAAGAGGACAAAGTAGCCCCCAAGAAGCATACAAGAAGGGAGGTCCACGTTTTGAGCTCACGTTTGACCTCAAACGTTGAGCCAAACGTGGAAGACAGCACATGGCCTAGCTGCATAATCCCTTACTCAAGTAACGTTTAAGTCAACGTTTGCCTCAAACGTTGGCTCAAACGTGAATGGTTCATGGCCTGGTTCACTAATGGATTTCCTCCCAACACCAAGAGCAATCAACAGAGGCCACTATCAACCCAATTCCATCAAGGCTAAAGGCCTAATTCAAGGCTTAATGATCATTTGAAGAAAGTGTATAAATAGCTTAGGATTTGAAGTTTTTGGAGAGCTTCCCTTTTCATTTTTCAGAATAGCTTTCTTTTCAGTTTTGCTCAGAGTTCACTTTATTTTTCTTAGCATTGTTGTTTAATTCAAGAGAATTTGGGAGGAGAATTGATCTCTCTTCTTCCTTGTTCTTGCCCAGCACTCTTTACTTTTCTTGTCTTGGATTTTGGGTGGAGAATTGAAGAAATTCTATTTCAATCTCACCTTGGGATCTTGTTTAATTTTCTGCTTAATTGAATTTCAGTTTCAGTTCATTGCTTTTCATCTACTTTCTTTGCAATTTACAATCTCCTTTGCAATTGTTCTTGTTGGATCTAGGAAGGCATTGAGATCTAGACTTGGTTTTCTAGTCTCTTAGGTACTGAGGTCCGAATTCCCCATTTTCCATTCCCTGTTTTGCTCATTTACAATTCTGTTTCTAGATCTGATTAAATCCAAGTGTTCTTCTATTCCTCTGCTTGTTGCAATTTTACATTTTCTTGTTTAATTTATGCAAATCCAACTCCCCATTCCCTTTACAATTCAAGTCATTTACATTTCTTGCACTTTAAGATTTTGCAATTTACATTTCTTGCATTCTAAGTTTCTGCCATTTAATTTCTTGTTCTTTAAGATTCAGCACTTTTATTTTCCGTTTTCTTTAATTTTCTGCAATTTACCCCTCTCCCTTTACTTTTCATGCAATTTAATTTCTGTTAATCACAAATCACTCAACCAACACTTGATTCGCTTGACTAAATCAACCACTAAACTAAAATTGCTCAATCCTTCAATCCCTGTGGGATCGACCTCACTCACGTGAGTTATTATTACTTGATGCGACCCGGTGCACTTGCTGGTGAATTTTGTGTTGGATCGTTTTCCGCACATCAAGTTTTTGGCGCCGTTGCCGGGGATTGAATAGATTGACAATGATTAAGTGAGGTGGTAGTTTAGATCAAGCACTTTTTCTTTTCTGTTTCTCTAAATTTTGACTGACACACTAACTGTTTGAATTTTTGCCTGAGCTAATTGAAACCTCACTTTAGCAATAGAGTGAAAGTCTCTTGGTTTAACTTGCTGAGTATGATTCTCATAGCTTGATAAATCAACGAGAAAAGTGATTTTCGATCATTAATCTCTCAAGTTTACCAACTGTTTGACACATTGCGTTAACTAACCCTTTAATCATATCCTGGCATAAATGTACTCCATCTTCATTTGAACTGTATATGATTGTGCAGACCATGGAAGGGAAATCGATGAATGCCAGCAATCATGGGAGCGATATTCCCACCTTAGATGACAAGCAACCACTCATCACCATGAAGGACATTGCTCAGTGGTTTGAAGCTTTCCCACAAGGAAACATCATCGGATGGGAAGAACTAATGAGTGAACTCCTACTCAAGCTGAAGCCACCTCAAAGAACTGTTAAACCAGGGGCAGGAATGCAACCATCCGCACAAGAGAAAGAAATTGAAGGTATTCGTGCAATCATGGCCCAAAGCGAGCAGATATATCAACAGTTTAAGCAACAATTGGAGCTGATTAACCGAAAAGTAGATGAGTTGCAACATGCTGTGGGAAATGCATAGAACTCACCTCAATATCCCATTGTTGGAATCAACCTGAAAACGGTTCTGGAGTAATTAACTATGAGCAACAAAGTCATGAGCAATCACACTCTCCAAACAGCTCCTCAAGCATGTCCCAACGTAGGACTCAGAATGATGTGTACAACCCACCTTGGAGAACTCAATCCACTTGGAGGGGGGTTGAAAACCAAAATCAAAGACCAAGGGACTTCAACTGCAACAACCCCAATTTCAAAAACCAGCATAAAAATAAGCTCCACAACAACAACCATCACGCACCACCCCAATGCACACACTTCCAACCCCCAACACCCCACAACCTACAAATTTCACAAGACTCTCAGAGGATCACCAATCTGGAGATCTTAGTAGAGAGAATGATGACACATCAAGAGATGATAAGCAAACACCAGGAGGCCTCACTCGGGAGAATTGAGAGGCAAATGGAACAATTAGCTAAGAATCTCACAGGAATGAGTGAGAAGAGGGCTAAAGGAAAAGAATCACTCATCCAGGATGAGCATCACAAAGCAAAACCTCACTTAGGAGGACAAGGGGACAAGGAGAAGGAAGCTCAAAATCTGAACTGAGCAAGCACAGAGGATGTCAAGCTAATGACAATAAAAGAGCGCTTGTTGGGAGGCAACCCAACCTGAGGTAGTTTTCTGTTCATAACTATTTTAGTAAAAAGGTTAATTAGTTTTATCTATAATGCAAGAAGCTAAGTTTGGTGTTGCACACTAAAACAATCTAAAGGAGAATGCAGGATTCTAAGTTTGGTGTTTCACCAAAATCCCATTATAAAACACATTCTCACTTTCTGCATAATGCTGGCTTCAAGCATGTTGGATGAACTAGTTAACTATTCTGCTGTTTCCCAGTTTTCAGTTTTATTGCTTTTGAAACTGAAGAAGAAAAGAAAAAAATTATCACACATGGTTAATTTGATGCATGAAAACCATTGGCAAGGTACTAAGTTTGGTGTTCCCACACCAAAGTAAGTTCAAAAGCCCACAAATAAATCATGCAAGCTAACCATTTCTTCTTTCAAGTTCTTGGGGAACAAGCAACTTTCAATATCACTGCAGGGTACCATACAAACTTTTGGAAGGATTAAGCATCATCTATCAAAAGGAAGAGAGAGGAATGTAAAGATCAGTGATGATGATGATGAGGAGTAAAGCAAGCGAAATCCAAAAAGTTGTATTGTTCAGTGATTATTTTGTATTAGATGCTGCTAAATTGAAAGTTACATAATACCCCTGCCTGCCTGCATAGCATAGTTTTTCTGTAATTCAATAAGCAAGATGCTTGATCATTCACAACATTTTTCTCTTCAAAACTTGTTTGCACTCAATGTTCAAGAATTGCATCACATGAAAGTTCTTTGAAAAGAAGGATTGAGGAATCAAACAATTTTAAGGCAAGCAAAAGATTAGGAGAAGTGGTGGTTCTAGTTGTATGATTATGTATTGAGGTTGCATGCTTGTGAAAACTTGCATGGGAGCTCATAGGCAGGACATGAAGTTCAAAGAAGTATTGTGGAGATTCTCAAAAATCTATTGATCCAAGAAGCAGCAAACAAAACAAAAGAAAGAAAAGAAAATACAAAGACAAAAAGAACATGACCCAAGGCTCTGAGCATCAATTACTAGGCAGAAAAGAAAGAAGAAACAATGACTCAAAGAATTGTTAGCCTAGTAAAATGCTTGTGGTTGAGTTGTGTCAAAGACAGAGGCTTGAGTAAGTAAATCCCTAGGGGTGCTTCAACACCTAATACCTTAAAACCAACTGGTTTAGGAGTATTGATTGAAAGCTTATCTAAAGAGCCGCTTTGAGACATGACACTTAGAGTCAAGGCCAAAGCAAAGAAACTATAAGCTGCTTCAAGGTGACTACATATAAAGAGATCTCCATGATACCATTTGGATGAAAATCCTAAGACCTAAGACTCCCAATATGTGAGGACTAGTAAGCACTGAAACCCTTGTATGAGCATATAATTTAGAGTTCACCCCACTGTTACTTAATCACTGCACTCACAGGACTTTACAAGTTGTTCTTCAATCCGTCTTAATTAAAAGAACCTTGAGCATAATTCTTCTCTTGCTTGGGGACAAGCAAGCTTTAAGTTTGGTGTTGTGATGACAAGTCATCTTAGCCTAGTTTCACTAGCCTTTTTCTTTTGTTTTCATTTAGTTTTATGCACTTTCTTGCATTATAAATTAGCCATTGGAATTGGAATTGCATGGTTTCCTTAAATCAATCAACCACCTTTTAATTGATACAAAATCATGAGGTTCAAGCTAATTTTAGTTGATAATTAATTGATTTATAAACCTTGTGAATTTTGTGATACTTTGATTGGTTGTTTTGATTACTTGTAGGTGAAGAAAGGAAACAAAAGGTGTGCCAACATTATGGAAGAAGGTTGCAAGAATGGGTTTGAGAAAATGGAATTCACGTTTGAGCTAACGTTTGCCTCAAACGTCAACTCAAACGTGAGTAGCAGTTGAAAAACACCCTGGGGAAAAGCCAACGTTTCCGCCAATGTTTGCCTCAAACGTGAGGTCAAACGTTGGCGCCAAAGAGAAGAGAAATGGCATCCCTGGAGGCAGCAACATTTGAGCCAACGTTTGACTCAAACGTGAGGTCAAACGTTGGCACCAAACAGCATGAAGGGGCATACTTCAAACAAGAATAACTTGAGTTGTAGATGTCCAATTGAGGTGATTCCAAGTGGGTTAGAAAGCTGATATTCAGAGCTTTCCAACCATATATAATAGTCTCTATTGGGCACAAAATTGGCAACACGACAAGAGGAAAAAGTAGCCCCCAAGAAGCATACAAGAAGGGAGGTCCACGTTTGAGCTCACATTTGACCTCAAACGTTGAGCCAAACGTGGAAGACAGCACATGGCCTAGCTGCATAATGCCTCAATCAAGTAACGTTTGAGTCAATGTTTGCCTCAAACGTTGGCTCAAACATGAATGGTTCATGGCCTGGTTCACTAATGGATTTCCTCCCAACACCAAGAGCAATCAACAGAGGCCACTATCAACCCAATTCCATCAAGGCTAAAGGCCCAATTCAAGGCTTAATGATCATTTGAAGAAAGTGTATAAATAGCTTAGGATTTGAAGTTTTTGGAGAGCTTCCCTTTTCATTTTTCAGAATAGCTTTCTTTTCAGTTTTGCTCAGAGTTCACTTTATTTTTCTTAGCATTGTTGTTTAATTCAAGAGAATTTGGGAGGAGAATTGATCTCTCTTCTTCCTTGTTATTGCCCAGCACTCTTTACTTTTCTTGTCTTGGATTTTGGGTGGAGAATTGAAGAAATTCTGTTTCAATCTCACCTTGGGATCTTGTTCAATTTTCTGCTTAATTGAATTTCAGTTTCGGTTCATTGCTTTTCATCTACTTTCTTTGCAATTTACAATCTCCTTTGCAATTGTTCTTGTTCGATCTAGGAAGGCATTGAGATCTAGACTTGGTTTTCTAGTCTCTTGGGTCCTGAGGTCTGAATTCCCCATTTCCCATTCCCTGTTTTGCTCATTTACAATTCTATTTCTAGATCTGATTAAATCCAAGTGTTCTTCTATTCCTCTGCTTGTTGCAATTTTACATTTCCTTGTTTAATTTCTGCAAATCCAACTCCCCATTCCCTTTACAATTCAAGTCATTTACATTTCTTGCACTTTAAGATTTTGCAATTTACATTTCTTGCATTCTAAGTTTCTGCCATTTAATTTCTTGTTCTTTAAGATTCAGCACTTCTATTTTCCGTTCTCTTTAATTTTCTGCAATTTACCCCTTTCCCTTTACTTTTCATGCAATTTAATTTCTGTTAATCACAAATCACTCAACCAACACTTGATTCGCTTGACTAAATCAACCACTAAACTAAAATTGCTCAATCCTTCAATCCCTGTGGGATCGACCTCACTCATGTGAGTTATTATTACTTGATGCGACCCGGTGCACTTGCCGGTGAGTTTTGTGTTGGATCGTTTTCCGCACATCAGAGGTGTGATGCTCTTTCCTTCTTGCTGCTGTCCCTGAATCACTTCTTTTGAATTGTGTGGTTGGTTGTTCTTTTCTTTGAGTTTCTCAGTGCTCTTGCTTGGTATCACAACTTGATCCTTGGCTTCATCTGCCTTTGTTTGTTTTTCATCTTCTATTGGTCTTTTGCTGCTCTCTGCTTGCTTCTTTGTAGTGTCATTGTTTCTCATCAATGTTCTCCCACTCCTTAATTGTATCGCCTTGCATTCTTCATTAGGATTTGGGATTGTGTTACTCGGCAGTGAGCTTGAAGGTCTCTCAACAGAAATCTGCTTGGAGATTTGCCCAATCTGCCTCTCTAGGCTCTTCATGGAGGCTTCATGGTTCTTGGTTGTCATTTCCTGGTGTTTCCACATTTTGTCTATCAAAGTTTCCAAGTTAGTGAGTCTTTGAGATTCAGGTGATGCTTGTGGTGGGTTGTGAGATGTGGATGGTGAATGGTAGGTATTTTGGTTGGTGGGTTGGTTATTGGATTGGTAATGGTTGGGGTTGGGGTAGTTGTTTTGAGGTTTTCTGTAAGGGTTTTGGTTAGTTTTCTGCTGGTTGTGGTTTTGGTTGTTTCTTGAAGTGTTTTGGTTTGAGTTTCTCTGCCATGGTTATTGGTTCTGGTTGTGATTATCTCTCCATCTGAAGTTTGGGTGGTTCTTCCAGGATGGATTGTATGTGTCACCATACACTTCATTCTGTCCAGAATTTTGGTTGTGCATGTACTGGACTTGTTCTTGCTATTGCTCCTCTTGAGTTTCTTCATTTTGCCCCCATGTGGATGATGGTTGGCTTGTGTTAACTGCTGCAACTTGGAGGCTATCAATCCTCTTGGCCATTTGGTCAAATTGTTGTTGAATTTGCTGCTGCATCATCTTGTTTTGAGCCAAGATTGAGTCTACTCCTTCTAGCTCTATTACTCCTCTCCTTTGTGATGGTTGCCGGTTTCTTTGATGAGCAAAGAAATATTGATTGTTGGCCACCATGTCCACGAGATTCTGGGCTTCCTCAGCAGTTTTCATCAGTTGTAGTGAACCTCCAGCAGAATGATCTAATGCCTCTTGAGATTTCAATGTCAGGCCTTCATAGAAATTTTGCAGCACGTCCCATTCATTGAACATCTCTGGAGGACACTTTCTGATTAAGGCTTTGTACCTCTCCCATGCTTCATACAAGGATTCGGCATCTAATTGTGTGAATGTCTGCACCTCGGTTTTCAACCTGATGACTCTTTGGGGTGGATAGAATTTGGCTAGAAATTTAGTCACCAAGTCATCCCAACTAGTGATACTTCCTTGGGGAAAAGTTTCAAGCCATTGTGCGGCCTTGTCCCTTAATGAGAACGGGAACAGCAGAAGCTTGTAGGTTTCAAGATTCACGCCATTGGATTTGACAGTGTCACAAATCCTTAAGAAGGTAGATAGATGTTGATTTGGATCCTCCAATGGTCCTCCCCCAAACGAGCAGTTGTTTTGGACCAATGTGATGAGTTGTGGCTTCAGTTCAAAGTTATTTGCATTGACATTAGGGGTGAGAATGCTGCTTCCACAATGTCTAGCATTTGCAAAGGTATAGGAGGCCAGTACTCTCCTCTGTTGTGGGTTATTGTTAACCCCTCCTCCTGGATTAGATGGATCTCCTTCCATCTCGTGATATTCTTCCTCAGATTCTTCCTCTCCAACAATATTTTTCCCTCTTTCAGCTCTTCTTAACCTTCTAAGAGTTCTCTGGTCAGTTTCAGATAAAACAGGAATGGATCTCCCTGTACCTGACATACAAACAAAACAAAAGAAACACCACCAATAACACTTCAATCTATTGCTAGAATAAAGTTTAGTTTAAGCAAAATTTCAAACAGTTAGTGTGTCAGTCAAAAATTAGAGAAACAGAAAAGAAAAAGTGCTTGATCTAGATCTCTACTTCACTTAATCATTGTTAATCTATTTCAATCCCCGGCAACGGCGCCAAAAACTTGATGTGTATTTTCGGAAAACGAATTCCAAACACACAAAACTAACCGGCAAGTGCACTGGGTCGCATCAAGTAATAAAACTCACGGGAGTGAGGTCGATCCCACAGGGATTGAAGGATTGAGCAATTTCAGTTTAGTGGTTGATTTAGTCAAGCGAATCAAGATTTGGTTGAGTGATTTGTAATTAACAGAATTTAAATTGCATGAAATTAAAAGGGAGAGGGACAATTGCAATAAATTAAAGAGCAGAGAAGGTAAATGTGCTGAATCTTAAAGAACAAGAAATTAAATGGCAGAAACTTAGAACGCAAGAAATGTAAATTGCAGAATCTTAAAGTGCAAGAAATGTAAATGGCTTGAATTGTAAAGGGAATTGGGAATTGGATTTGCAGAAATTAAACAAGGAAAAGAAAAATTCAACAAACAGGAATGTAAAAGATGGATTCAATTAAACCGGATCTTAAATGAAAATGAGAATAAGCTTGGTGTGACAACGAAACAAGGAAATTGAAATTGAAAGCTATAGATCTCAGGACTCAAGATACTAGATAGCCAAGTCTAGATCTCACTGCCTTCCTAGATCCAACAAGAACAATTGCAAAGGAAATAAAGAAATCTAAATTGCAGAAGAGTAGAAGCCAAAGCAGTTAACAGAAATGGAAATTCAATTATGCAGAAAATTAAACGAGATCTCAAGGTGAGATTGAAACAGAAGTTCTTCAATTCTCCACCCAAGATCCGAAACAAGAAAAGTAAAAAGTGCTCAAACAAGAACAAGGAAGAAGAGAGATCAATTCTCCTCCCTAATTCTCTTGAATTCTAAAAACAACAATGCAAAAATGTCAAGGTGCTCTCCACTGTAAGTGTTCTGAAAATTCTCTCCGAAAACGCTCTCTTTAAAACTTAAATCCTAAGCTATTTATACACTTTCTTCAAATGGTCTTCAAGTAATTGGGTTGATAAAGGCCTTGGTTGATTGCTCTTGGAGTTGGAGAAAGATCCATTGTAAACCGGGTTGTAAATCATAAAAGCTTGAGTAAAAGTTTGAGGCAAACTTTTACTCAAGCTTTTTATACCAGATGGCTTCACTTGCTGCTACCAACATTTGGGCTAAAGTTTGAGGTCAAACTTTTGCTCAAACGTTGGTCCCCTTGTGTATATGTGTGGCACCAACGTTTGCCAAAAAGCTTGAGGCAAACGTTGGCGCAAGCTTTTCTCCTCCAGGGTGTGCAAGTGTGGCGCCAACGTTTGCCAAAAAGTTTGAGGCAAACGTTGGCGCAAGCTTTTCTCGTCCAGGGTGTTGGTTTTGTGATGCCAACGTTTGCCAAAAAGTTTGAGGCAAACGTTGGCTCCAGCTTTTCTCCCAAAAGTTTGAGGCAAACTTTGGCTCAAGCTTTTTTCCTCTGGAATGTTTTCAACTCTTCTAAAAGTTTGAGCTAAAGTTTGAGGCAAACTTTGGCTCAAACTTTTTGTTATCTCTTGCTCCTAGCCATTCCTTCTTCCTTCAACCTTCTTCAAAACTCTTTTCACCTATCATCAATCAATCAAAACAATCAAAGCTATGCCCCAGATCATAAGATTGTGTTTCTTTCATAATATATGACAATTATAGCATAAAATCTCATGAAAGTGCATGAATTCATCCATGGTTGATTGAATCAAAGGAAACATGGAAATCTACCCAATTGGCTTGCTTATGGCTTAAGAAAGTGCATAAAATCAATTGAAAACAAAAGAAAAAGGCTAGTGAAACTAGGCTAAGATGACTTGTCATCACAACACCAAACTTAGAGCTTGCTTGTCCCCAAGCAAGAAAAGAATTATTGAGAAGAAAGAATGAAATGGAAGAGGATGTTCATGCTAGCAGAGTATTATTGGTAGTTCATGGGGTTTTTTGTGGATAAGTAAACACTCACTTCTTATTGATTTTTAGGCCTAGAAAGTCTCCTTCAAGCATCAAGCAACACACTGTTATGACCTCTCATTATTCCTTTGTCCTTGACTATTGTTTTTCTCTATAAGCTTTAGTTCAGTGTCATGTGTAACAAGTTCTTTTCTTTCTTTATACTTGACACATTATTCACTATAGACACTTGGCTCACATTCCTTCTTAAAACATTGATGCCCAGCACCTCTTTGGGTTACTAAATGCCTTGTAGTTAGGTTGCTCTTGATAGTGGACTTTCAGCTGATGATCCCGGGTTAGTTAACCCAAGTCACCAAGTATTGATGCACTCCAAAGAACTTAATAATCCAAGCAGATCCTAGTACAAAGACACCACAGGCATATATTCTAAGGTTCAAGCTATTGGTGTCTAGCTTTGTTTCTTTTTATTTTCTTTTGTTTTATTGCCACTCTTTGGCTATTTCTTTTCTCTTTTTGTTTTTCTTTTTAACCAAGAACTTTCATTTGATTGAGATTCATAGACAGTAGGCCACTTTCTACTTAGAAGGAGACATCCTAGTTCTCTTATTCACTAAAAGTGAGCTATTATACAATCACACATACATACCACCACTTACTTTTATTGTACTTCTATCTAACAGAGAACTATCTCACTTCACATTCAGACATTTCTTTTATTGAATTAAAGATGCAGGGGACAAAGTATGCTTTTTGTTAAGTGAAAGTAAAATACAAGCATACACTTAGGCTAGCTTACTTATTTTAAATTGAAACAGAAATGATGCAAAGACTACTAAACTAACAGTTACTGTTAAGATGGGCATATTCACACTTCCAATTTAGAGCAATTCAATGCTGATGGAGTTAAGTGACAATACAACCTCTTGGTGGCTTCTTCTTCTTTCTCTCAGCTAATGGTGTGTAGTCCTCCCAAGAGAGTGATTGAATTCCTGCAGTGTTAATGGAGTTGCTTGTTTCTCAAGCCCTTAGGTGACTGGTTAGTGTGCAAGACTTTCTTGTAGGCTTTTGAACTTACTTTGGTGTGTGAACACCAAACTTAGTCCCTTGCCATGTTTCTTATGCATTAAAATAACCATATGTGAAAACCTAAGTCTTTGCTAAAGGTAATAAAGCTAAAAACTAGAAATAGACAATGATTAAATGATTTATCAGATTGCTTGGAGCTAGTAACCCTTTGTGCAAAAGGTGAGAATGTGCTTTTAAATGAGATTTTGGTGGAACACCAAACTTAGAATCCTTTATTCTCCCTTAAATTGTTTTGGTGTGAAACACCAAACTTAGCTCCTTGCAATACATACCAATCATTTAACCTTTTTATTGAAATAGCTATGAAAAGAAAATTACCTCAGGTTGGGTTGCCTCCCAACAAGCGCTTCTTTATTGTCATTAGCTTGACACTGGGGCTTTCTTTTATGGTGGTTAATGATTGTAGTGCCTCAACTTGTCTCCCCTGACTGCGATCCTCCTCTTTGTTCTTTGGTGTTCAATTTCAGCATGCTCTAATGAGAGTATATTACTGACAGTGTAGTAATCATCAGTCTGTTGGCTTGCTCCTAGTTGTTGATAAATCAATTGCACTTTATCACCTTTGGAAAGCCCTTCTGTTGGAATCTTTCTGTTCTTCCAACCTCTTTTTGTTTTGTTTTTGTGTTTCTTCCTTTCTTTTGTTGATCTTTCTTCTCTGGCCGTATGCTTACTTTGGAGATCTCTCTTCTCAGTGGTTAATACTCCAATATCCTCTTGAACTTCTTCATCCTTCTGCACAATCTTTTGCCTTGGGATGTTGCTGTGAATCACCTTGTTGCTTTCTTCCTTTAACTGTGATTCTTCCTTGTCGAGTTCCATATAGTCTTTCTTCTCATCACTGAACTGCGCTTCTGGTAATACTTTCAGAGTGACACTCTTATCATGCATTCTGAGAGTTAATTCTCCTTGCTCTACGTCTATGATAGCCCTGGCAGTGGCCAAGAACGGTCTCCCAAGTATGATGGAGTGACTTTCATCCTCATCTGAATCTAGAACCACAAAATCTGCAGGGTATATGAATTTATCTACCTTGACTAGAAGATTTTCAATTACACCCTGGGGTATACCATTGACTTATCTACCAGCTCTAGAGACATCTGTACCGATTTAACTTCCTCTATACGCAGCTTTTTCACCAAAGAGGAGGGAATTAAGTTAATACTTGCTCCTAGATCGCACATTGCCTTAGTGATGGTTAATTCCCCAACGGTGCAAGGCAGCAAAAAGCTCCCAGAGTCTTCAAGCTTAGGAGGAAGCCCTTTTTGAATCAAAGCCTTGCATTCCTCAGTAAGCAGTATGGTCTCTTTCTCGTCCCAACTTCTTTTCTTGTTGATAAGCTCCTTCAAAAACTTGGCATACAGAGGCATTTGCTCAAGTGCTTCAGCCAAGGGAATATTGATCTCCAGCTTTTTGAAAGTCTCAAGGAACTTATGAAAATGTTGGTCCTTAGTCTCTTTGCTGAATCTCTAGGGATATGGCAGTGGAGGTGTGATGCTTTTTCCTTCTTGCTGCTGTCCCTGAATCACTTCTTTTGAATTGTGTGGTTGGTTGTTCTTTTCTTTGAGTTTCTCAGTGCTCTTGCTTGGTATCACAACTTGATCCTTGGCTTCATCTGCCTTTGTTTGTTTTTCATCTTCTATTAGTCTTTTGCTGCTCTCTGCTTGCTTCTTTGTAGTGTCATTGTTGCTCATCAATGTTCTCCCACTCCTTAATTGTATCGCCTTGCATTCTTCCTTAGGATTTGGGATTGTGTCACTCGGCAGTGAGCTTGAAGGTCTCTCAACAGAAATCTGCTTGGAGATTTGCCCAATCTGCCTCTCTAGGCTCTTCATGGAGGCTTCATGGTTCTTGGTTGTCATTTCCTGGTGTTTCCACATTTTGTCTATCAAAGTTTCCAAGTTAGTGAGTCTTTGAGATTCAGGTGATGCTTGTGGTGGGTTGTGAGATGTGGATGGTGGATGGTAGGTATTTTGGTTGGTGGGTTGGTTATTGGATTGGTAATGGTTGGGGTTGGGGTAGTTGTTTTGAGGTTTTCTGTAAGGGTTTTGGTTAGTTTGCTGCTGGTTGTGGTTTTGGTTATTTCTTGAAGTGTTTTGGTTTCAGTTCCTCTGCCATGGTTGTTGGTTCTGGTTGTGATTATCTCCCCATCTGAGGTTTGGGTGGTTGATGACAAGTCATCCTAGCCTATTTTAACTAGTCTTTTTCTTTTGTTTTCATTAGAATTATGCACTTTCTTGAGCTACAAGCAAGCTAATTGAGTAGATTTTCATGTTTCCCTTGATTGAACCAACCATATATGAATTCATGCCATTTCATGAGGTTTTATGCTATATTTGTTGCATATTATGAAAGATTGAATATCTCATGTTTTTGAGCATAGCTTTGATGAGTTTGGTTGATTAATGATAGGTGAAGAAAGCTTGGAGAAAGGTTGAAGCAAAGAGGAATGGCTAGGAGTGAAGAGAGGACAATGGAATAAGTGAAATTGAACCAGGAAGCAAGAAGTTAGCCCCAACGTTAGCCCCCTAACTTGGAGGCTAACGTTGGAACTTGAGAAGATCTCCCCTGGGCACCAACGTTTGCGCCAACGTTAGCCCCCTAACTTGGAGGCTAACGTTGGCACATGAATTACAAAGGGAGAAGGGCCAACGTTTGCGCCAACGTTAGCCCCCTAACTTGGAGGCTAACGTTGGCGCCACTAGCACTAAACAAGGCCAACGTGCATACCAGTAAATTATGTTTGCTGCTATGAAAAGTTGGAGCCAAAGTTAGACCCCTAACTTTGGCTCAAACTTTTGGTCCAACTTTGGCTAACCTCAAAACCGGTTCAATTGGTTCACTTTGGTTCTTCTTCAAACTTCAAGAGCAATCAACCAAGGCCTCTTTCAACCCAATTCCACCAAGAGCAAAGGCCCAACTCAAGGCTTGAAGATCATTTGAAGAAAGTGTATAAATAGGATAGAATTCAAGTTCTTCGGGGAGCTTTCCTTTTGGAATTTTCATAATAGTTTTCGGAGAAGCTTTTGAACTTTAATTTCTTTGTTTCCATTGCTTTCAATTTCATTTTACATTTGTCTTGGATCTTGGATTGGAGAATTGAAGAAATTCTGTTTCAATCTCAATCTTGGATCTCTCTGTTTCTTTACTGTTAATTGAATTTCATTTCCGGTTAATTGCTCTTCATCTCTCTTCTCTGCAATTTACATTTTCTCTGCAATTGTTCTTGTTGGATCTAGGAAGGCATTGAGATCTAGACTTGGTTTTCTAGTCTCTGGATCCTGAGATCCAAATCCCCAATTTACATTCTGTTTCTTTCCTTTCTATGATCATTTACTTTTCTGTTATAAGATCCGATCCAATCCCAATTCCCTTTCCTTCTTCTGTTTGATGCAATTTAATTTTTCCTTGTTTAATTTCTGCAAATCCACATCCCAATCCCCTTTACATTTCAAGCAATTTACATTCCTTGCACTTTAAGATTCCTCAATTTACATTTCTTGCAATTTAAGTTTCGGCCATTTAATTTCTTGTTCTTTAAGTTTTTCAGCAATTTATTTCTTGTTCTCTTTACTTCAATGCAATTTAATTCTGCAAGTCACAAAACCATCAACCAAATCTTGATTCGCTTGACTAAATCAACCACTAAGCTAAAATTGCTCAATCCTTCAATCCCTGTGGGATCGACCTCACTCCCGTGAGTTTTTATTACTTGATACGACCCGGTACACTTGCCGGTTAGATTTGTGTGTTTTGGGAGAGATTTATTTTTCCTCCAAAATATCTCACCAAGTTTTTGGCGCCGTTGCCGGGGATTGATTAGATTGACAATGATTAAGTGAGGTGGTGATCTAGATCAAGCACTTTTTCTTTATTTTTCTCTAATTTTGACTAACCCACTAACTGTTTGAATTTTTGCTTAAGCTAACTGGAACTTTATTCTAGCAATAGACTGAAGTGCCACTGATTCTGTGCATTTCTCATGTTCTGCTTGTATGTCAGGTACAAGAAGAACCATACCCCATTTTCATGAACAAGACGAAAGAACTCTCAGGAGGTTAAGAAGAGCTGAAAGAGGGAAAAACATTATTGGAGAAGAGGAATCAGACGAAGAATTCCAAGAGATGGAGGAACATTTAACCAATCCACCAGGTGGAGAAGACAACAACAATGGCAACCCACCCCAGAGGAGAGTTTTGGCTTCCTACACCTTTGCAAATCCTAGACATTGTGGGAGCAGCATCTTGGCTCCAAATGTCAATGCTAACAATTTTGAACTCAAGCCACAACTCATCACTTTGGTTCAGAACAATTGCTCTTTTGGTGGAGGACCACTTGAGGACCCACATCAACATTTATCCACTTTCTTGAGGATATGCAACACTGTCAAAACTAATGGAGTGCCCCCTGACAGTTACAAACTGATGCTATTCCCATTTTCTCTCAGGGACAAGGCCACTCAATGGTTGGAATCGTTTCCAAGGGACAGCATTAACAACTGGGATGATTTGGTAACTAAGTTCCTTGCAAAATTCTATCCACCTCAGAGGATTATAAGGTTAAAGGCTGAGGTACAAACATTTACACAAATGGAGGCCGAACCCATCTATGAGGCATGGGAGAGGTACAAGGCTCTGATCAGGAAATGTCCCCCTGCTATGTTTAATGAGTGGGAGAAGCTTCAAAACTTCTATGAAGGCTTAACACTGAAATCTCAGGAAGCTTTGGATCATTCAGCTGGAGGTTCCTTGCAACTCCTGAAAACTGCAGAAGAGGCTCAAGAACTCATTGATATGGTGTCCAACAACCAATATTTCTTTGCTCATCAAAGAGGCCGCCAACCATCACAAAGGAGAGGAGTAATGGAGCTAGAAGGAGTGGATTCAATCCTAGCTCAAAACAAGATGATGCAGCAGCAAATTCAGCAACAATTTGAGCAAATGGCCAAGAGAATTGATAGTCTCCAAGTTGCAGCAGTCAACACTAGCCAATCATCAACCACATGGGGACAGAGTGAAGAAACTCAAGAAGAACAACAACAAGAGCAAGTACAGTATATGCACAACCAAGGACCAAATGAAGTGTATGGTGATACATACAATCCATCCTGGAAGAACCACCCAAACCTCAGATGGGGAGATAACCATACCCAAAACCAACAACCATGGCAGAGGAACTCAAACCAACACAACCCAAGAAGCAACCAAAATCACAACCAGCAGTAGGCTAACCAAAACCCCTACAAGAAACCTCAAAACAACTACCCCAACCTCAACCAATACCAATCTAATAACCAACCCACCAACCAAAATGCCTACCATCCACCACCCACATCTCATAACCCACCTCAAATATCACCTGAAGCCCAAAGAATCACTCACTTGGAGGCCATGATAGACAAAATGCTGAAACACCAGGAAATGGTAGCCAAGAATCAGGAAGCCTCCCTGAAGAGCCTAGAGAGACAGATGGGGCAACTCTCCAAGCAAGTATCTATTGAGAGACCCTCAAACTCACTGCCCAGTGACACAATTCCAAATCCCAAGGAAGAATGCAAGGCAATACAATTAAGGAGTGGGAGAACATTGATAAGAAACAATGACACTACAAGGAAGCAAGCAGAGAACACCAAAGAACCAATGGAGGATGAGCACCAAACAAAGGTAGATGAGGCTAAAGAGCAAGTTGTGATGCCAAACAAAGACACTGAGAAACTCAAAGAGAAGGACAACCAGCCACATAGCTCAAAGGAAGTAGCTCAGGGGCAGCAGCAAATAGGAAAAAGCATCACACCTCTACTGCCATATCCCCAGAGGTTTAACAAAGAGGTTAAAGACCAGCATTTTCACAAATTCCTTGAGATTTTTAAGAAGTTGGAAATCAATATTCCCTTGGCTGAAGCACTTGAGCAAATGCCTCTATATTCCAAATTTCTGAAGGATCTTATCAACAAGAAAAGAAGTTGGCTTGAAAGGGAAACCATATTACTCACCGAGGAATGCAGTGCTGTGATTCAACGGGGTATTCCACCAAAACTTAAGGATCCGGGAAGCTTTGTAGTCTCATGCACTATTGGCAAGATAATTCTCAACAAGGCTCTCTGTGACCTGGGTGCCAGCATCAATTTAATGCCTCTCTCAATGATGAGAAAACTTGCCATAGAAGAACTTAAACCCACCAGGATGTCATTAGTCATGGCTGACAGATCAATCAAGACACCCAATGGAATTGTGGAGAATCTGTTGGTGAAGGTTGGGGAGTTTATTTTCCCAACAGACTTTGTAATTTTGGACACTGAAGAAGAAGGAAACGACTAAATCATTCTGGGAAGGCCATTTCTACACACAGCAAGGGCCATCATTGATGTAGAAAAAAGGAGAAATGACCTTCAGGGTCCATAATGAACAAATGATCATAAATGTGTTCAAATCAATGCAAAACGCTCCTGAGCAAGAGGATTACGTAAGAGTGGATATGATAGACAGTTTGGTGGAAGAAACAGTGAAAGAAAATTTTCAAGAGCAAGAAGGAAATCAAGGGGCAACAGAAGAACAAGTGGCTGAGACCTTCACTGAGCAAGATGAAACACAAGATAGCAATAAAGATGTGCGAAAACAAGAACTAAAACCTTTACCCACCCATCTCAAATATGCATTCCTTGGCACATCAGAGAGCTTCCCAGTAATCATTAATTCATCCCTGACAAAGAAGGAAGAAGGAGAACTTCTTGACGTACTCAAAGCTCATAAGGATGCTTTAGGATGGACCATTGATGACCTGAAGGGAATCAGCCCTGCAGTATGTATGCATAAGATCCTCTTGGAAGATAATTCCAAACCAGTGGTTCAACCGCAAAGAAGGCTAAATCCTACAATGAAGGAAGTTGTCCAGAAGGAAGTAATGAAGTTGTGGAATGCAGGGATAATCTTCCCAATATCTGACAGCCCATGGGTAAGTCCGGTTCAAGTTGTGCCAAAGAAGGGAGGGATGACGGTCATCACTAATGAGAAGAATGAGTTGATCCCTACTAGAACAGTGACTGGGTGGAGGATGTGCATAGACTATAGAAGATTGAATGATGCCACCAGGAAGGATCATTTTCCTCTCCCATTCATTGATCAGATGCTGGAAAGGTTAGCCGGTCATGCCTATTACTGCTTTTTGGACGGATATTCTGGGTATAATCAAATCGTGGTGGACCCCAAGGACCAAGAGAAAACTGCCTTTACATGTCCATTTGGAATTTTTGCATATAGGAGAATGCCTTTTGGGCTCTGCAATGCCCCTGCCACATTTCAAAGGTGTATGCTCTCCATTTTTTCTGATATGGTCGAAAAATTTTTAGAAGTCTTCATGGATGACTTCTCTGTTTTTGGTGATAATTTCAATGCTTGCCTAAACCATTTAACTCTTGTCTTGAAACGGTGCCAAGAAACTAATTTGGTTTTAAACTGGGAGAAATGCCATTTCATGGTACCCGAAGGGATTGTTCTTGGCCATAAAGTTTCAAGAAAAGGGATAGAGGTTGATAAGGCAAAGGTTGAGATTATAGAAAAACTCCCTCCACCAATTAATGTGAAATCCGTTAGAAGTTTCTTGGGGCATGCGGGATTTTACAGAAGGTTTATCAAGGACTTTTCAAAAATAGCCAAACCTTTAAGTAATCTGTTAATGCTTGATAACCCTTTTGTTTTTGATGAAGACTGTCAGCATGCATTTGAAACTTTAAAAAATAAACTCACAACAGCACCAATCATCACACCTCCAGATTGGGAATTACCTTTTGAACTCATGTGTGATGCAAGTGACATTGCAATTGGTGCTGTACTTGGGCAAAAGAAGGGGAATTTGCATCATGTCATATATTATGCAAGTAAAGTGTTGAATGAGGCCCAAAGAAATTACACTACAACAGAAAAAGAGTTGCTAGCTGTAGTCTATGCATTTGATAAGTTTAGATCATATCTGATAGGATCACAAGTTGTGGTTTACACTGATCATGCTGCACTTAAGTATTTGATGTCAAAGCAGGATGCTAAACCAAGACTCATCAGGTGGATACTGCTCCTACAAGAATTCGACATTGAGATAAGAGATAGGAAGGGCACTGAAAATCAGGTCGCTGATCGTCTGTCAAGGCTACCACATGAAACAAGTCAAAAAGCATCCCAGCCCATAAATGAAAGCTTCCCAGATGAGCACCTTCTGCAGATCCAGCAAGCACCTTGGTTTGCTGACATAGCAAATTACAAAGTGGGAAGGAAGATACCGCAAGAATTCTCTAAGCAACAAGTGAAGAAGTTGATCAACGAAGCAAGGAAATTTTCATGGGATGAACCCTTCTTATTCAAGAGATGCTCTGATGGAGTGATCAGGAGGTGTACTCCTGAAAGTGAAGTGAGGGACATTTTGTGGCATTGTCATGGTTCAGCTTATGGTGGACACTTTGGCCCAGAAAAAATAGCCGCAAAAATACTGCAGAGTGGCTTCTATTGGCCGACTATCTTCAAGGATGCCAGAGAATATGTACACCAATGTAATGAATGCCAGAAAGCAGGAGGATTAACAAGAAGGAATGAGATGCCTCAAAACTTTATCTTAGAATTAGAATTGTTCGATCTATGGGGAATTGATTTCATGGGGCCTTTTCCTCCTTCCTATTCTTTTAGATACATCCTGGTAGCAGTGGAATATGTCTCAAAGTGGGTGGAAGCCATAGCCACAACCACCTGTGATGCACAGATCGTCCTCCAATTCCTTAAAAAGCACATCTTCACTAGGTATGGAGTGCCCAAGGGTCTTATTAGTGATGGTGGTAGTCACTTTTGCAACAAACAAATGGAGAAACTCCTTCACAAATATGGAGTAATTCACAAAGTAGCCACACCTTACCATCCTCAGACTAACGGCCAAGCTGAACTTGCAAATAGAGAATTAAAGAAGATCCTAGAGAAAACAGTGGGAATCACAAGAAAAGATTGGGCTAGAAAGCTAGAGGATGCATTGTGGGCTTATAGGACAGCTTTTAAAACTCCTATTGGCAAGTCACCCTTTCAGCTATTGTATGGCAAATCCTGCCACCTCCCTGTAGAGCTTGAACACAGAGCTTTTTGGGCCACTAAACTCCTCAACCTTGATCCCCAAGCTGCAGGAGAAAAAAGGTTGTTACAACTAAATGAGTTGGATGAATTTAGACTAGAGGCTTATGAAAGTGCAAAGATATACAAGGAGAAAGCTAAGAAGTGGCATGACAAAAAGATCACAAAGAAGGAATTCAAGCCAGGACAGCAAGTGCTCCTGTATAATTCGAGGCTTAAAATTTTCCCTGGCAAACTGAAGTCTAAATGGACTGGCCTATACTTGGTGACAAAGGTTTTTCCCTATGGGAGTATTGAACTGCTAGATGAGGCAACAAAGAATCAATTCACAACAAATGGTCACAGAGCAAAGCTGTATTTGGGAGGACAATTGGATAAGGAAAAAGAGGTTCAACACCTCCAGCCCTCTTAAAAAGAATTGAAAGATGTCAAGCTAGTGACAATAAAAGAGCGCTTGTTGGGAGGCAACCCAACCGGAGGTAGTTTTCTTTTCATAAATTTTTCAATAAGAGTGTTGGATAACTGCTATGTATTGCAAGAAGCTAAGTTTGGTGTTGCACACCAAAAACAATTGAAGGGAGAATGCAAGATGCTAAGTTTGGTGTTCCACCAAAACTTCATTCTAACTTCCTGCACATTGCTAGTTCCAAGCAATCAAACAGATTATTCAACAACTTAACTATTTTTGTTTAGTCCCAATATCTTAACCTTTAGCAAGGACACAAAAGTTTGCCCAGAGTTAATCTGTTGAATCAGAAGAAGTAGCAAGGAATTAAGTGGGAACTAACCACCAATTGAAGGTCCCATGTATAAAGACTCAAAAAGGGGCACAACAGAAAGGAGAACAAAAGAAATGCAAACCAATAGGTTGTATCTATACTTAACCTTTACTGTTGGGAAATATTTTTGATTGATGTCTTGATAAAGTGTTCATTTAGTTCAAACAGATTCAAACTTCCCTTAGAACAAGTAAACTAGTCTATGTGTATGCTTGTGTATTCACTTTCACTTGACAAGAAGCATGTGTTGTCCCCTGCATCTTTAAAATTCAATAAAAGAACAGTTTGAATGTGAAGTAAAATGGTTTCTGTTAGATAGAAGTAGAATAAAAGTAAGTGGTGGTATGTGTGTGATTGTATAATAGCTCACTTTTAGTGAATAAAGAGCTAGGATATCTCCTTCTAAGTAAAGAGTGGCCTACTGTCTATGAATCTCAATTGAATTAAATTCCTTGGTTAGAAAGAAAAACAAAAAGAAGGAAAGAACAAAGATAGCCAAAAAGTGGCAAAACAAAAGAAAAACAAAAAGAAACAAAGCTGGACACCAATAGCTTGAACCTTAAAATATATGCCTGTGATGTCTTTGTACTAGGATCTGCTTGGATTAGTAAGCTCTTAGGAGTGCCTCAACACTTGGTGACTTGGGTTAACTAACCCGGGATCATCAGCTAAAAGTCCACTATCAAGAGCAACCTAACTACAAGGCATTTAGTAGCCCAAAGAGGTGCTGGGCATCAATGTTTTAAGAAGGAATGTGAGCCAAGTGTCTATGGTGAATAATGTGTCAAGTATAAAGAAAAGAAAATGAACTTGCTACACATGACACTCAAACAAAGCTTATGAACAAAGTAATAGCCAAGGATAAAGGAATAATGAGAGGTCATAGCAGTATGTCACTTGAAACTTGAAAGAGACTTTCTAGGCCTAAGAGTCAATAAGAAGTGAGTATTTGCATATCCAGACAAAACCCCATGAACTATCAATAATACTCTGCTAGCATGAACATCCTCTTCCATTTCATTCTTTCTTCTTAATAAATCTTTTCTTGCTTGGGGACAAGCAAGCTTTAAGTTTGGTGTTGTGATGACAAGTCATCCTAGCCTATTTTAACTAGTCTTTTTCTTTTGTTTTCATTAGAATTATGCACTTTCTTGAGCTACAAGCAAGCTAATTGAGTAGATTTTCATGTTTCCCTTGATTGAACCAACCATATATGAATTCATGCCATTTCATGAGGTTTTATGTTATATTTGTTGCATATTATGAAAGATTGAATATCTCATGATTTTGAGCATAGCTTTGATGAGTTTGGTTGATTAATGATAGGTGAAGAAAGCTTGGAGAAAGGTTGAAGCAAAGAGGAATGGCTAGGAGTGAAGAGAGGACAATGGAATAAGTGTAATTGAACCAGGAAGCAAGAAGTTAGCCCCAACGTTAGCCCCCTAACTTGGAGGCTAACGTTGGAACTTGAAATTTCCTCCCTGGCCATCCCACGTTTGCGCCAACGTTAGCCCCCTAACTTGGAGGCTAACGTTGGCACATGAATTACAAAGGGAGAAGGGCCAACGTTAGCCCCCTAACTTGGAGGCTAACGTTGGAACTTGAGAAGATCTCCCCTGGGCACCAACGTTTGCGCCAACGTTAGCCCCCTAACTTGGAGGCTAACGTTGGCGCCACTAGCACTAAACAAGGCCAACGTTAGGGTCAAAGTTAGACCCCTAACGTTGGCACCAACGTGCATACCAGTAAATTATGTTTGCTGCTATGAAAAGTTGGAGCCAAAGTTAGACCCCTAACTTTGGCTCAAACTTTTGGTCCAACTTTGGCTAACCTCAAAACCGGTTCAATTGGTTCACTTTGGTTCTTCTTCAAACTTCAAGAGCAATCAACCAAGGCCTCTTTCAACCCAATTCCACCAAGAGCAAAGGCCCAACTCAAGGCTTGAAGATCATTTGAAGAAAGTGTATAAATAGGATAGAATTCAAGTTCTTCGGGGAGCTTTCCTTTTGGAATTTTCATAATAGCTTTCGGAGAAGCTTTTGAACTTTAATTTCTTTGTTTCCATTGCTTTCAATTTCATTTTACATTTGTCTTGGATCTTGGATTGGAGAATTGAAGAAATTCTGTTTCAATCTCAATCTTGGATCTCTCTGTTTCTTTACTGTTAATTGAATTTCATTTCCGGTTAATTGCTCTTCATCTCTCTTCTCTGCAATTATTCTTGTTGGATCTAGGAAGGCATTGAGATCTAGACTTGGTTTTCTAGTCTCTGGATCCTGAGATCCAAATCCCCAATTTACATTCTGTTTCTTTCCTTTCTATGATCATTTACTTTTTTGTTATAAGATCCGATCCAATCCCAATTCCCTTTCCTTCTTCTGTTTGATGCAATTTAATTTTTCCTTGTTTAATTTCTGCAAATCCACATCCCAATCCCTTTTACATTTCAAGCAATTTACATTCCTTGCACTTTAAGATTCCTCAATTTACATTTCTTGCACTTTAAGTTTCGGCCATTTAATTTCTTGTTCTTTAAGTTTCAGCAATTTATTTCTTGTTCTCTTTACTTCAATGCAATTTAATTCTGCAAGTCACAAAACCATCAACCAAATCTTGATTCGCTTGACTAAATCAACCACTAAGCTAAAATTGCTCAATCCTTCAATCCCTGTGGGATCGACCTCACTCCCGTGAGTTTTTATTACTTGATACGACCCGGTACACTTGCCGGTTAGATTTGTGTGTTTTGGGAGAGATTTATTTTTCCTCCAAAATATCTCATCAGTGGTTCTTCCAGGATGGATTGTATGTGTCACCATACACTTCATTCTGTCCAGAATTTTGGTTGTGCATGTACTGGACTTGTTCTTGCTACTGCTCCTCTTGAGTTTCTTCATTTTGCCCCCATGTGGATGATGGTTGGCTTGTGTTAACTGCTGCAACTTGGAGGCTATCAATCCTCTTGGCCATTTGGTCAAATTGTTGTTGAATTTGCTGCTGCATCATCTTGTTTTGAGCCAAGATTGAGTCTACTCCTTCTAGCTCCATTACTCCTCTCCTTTGTGATGGTTGGAGGTTTCTTTGATGAGCAAAGAAATATTGATTGTTGGCCACCATGTCCACGAGATTCTGGGCTTCCTCAGTAGTTTTCATCAGTTGTAGTGAACCTCCAGCAGAATGATCTAATGCCTCTTGAGATTTCAATGTCAGGCCTTCATAGAAATTTTGCAGCACGTCCCATTCATTGAACATCTCTGGAGGACACTTTCTGATTAAGGCTTTGTACCTCTCCCATGCTTCATACAAGGATTCGGCATCTAATTGTGTGAATGTCTGCACCTCAGTTTTCAACCTGATGACTCTTTGGGGTGGATAGAATTTGGCTAGAAATTTAGTCACCAAGTCATCCCAACTAGTGATACTTCCTTGGGGAAAAGTTTCAAGCCATTGTGCGGCCTTGTCCCTTAATGAGAACGGGAACAGCAGAAGCTTGTAGGTTTCAGGATTCACGCCATTGGATTTGACAGTGTCACAAATCCTTAAGAAGGTAGATAGATGTTAATTTGGATCCTCCAATGGTCCTCCCCCAATGAGCAGTTGTTTTGGACCAATGTGATGAGTTGTGGCTTTAGTTCAAAGTTATTTGCATTGACATTAGGGGTGAGAATGCTGCTTCCACAATGTCTAGCATTTGCAAAGGTATAGGAGGCCAGTACTCTCCTCTGTTGTGGGTTATTGTTAACCCCTCCTCCTGGATTAGATGGATCTCCTTCCATCTCGTGATATTCTTCCTCAGATTCTTCCTCTCCAACAATATTTTTCCCTCTTTCAGCTCTTCTTAACCTTCTAAGAGTTCTCTGGTCAGTTTCAGATAAAATTTTTTATTTTTCTAATTTTGGAAAAAAATTATTTTTTAGTTTAAAAATTAAAAAAATAATAAATTTACAGATCTGTTATTTACTAGATATTGTTGGTCTTTATTTTATTTTCCTAATTTAAATAAAAGAATTTAATATTATAATTTAAAAATTCAAAAAAAATTTAGTTTTTTAAAATTTTTTATTTTTTTAAAAATATTTTTTATTTTTCTATATTTACCGAGTAATGCTACACCTGTACAATTGACTTTTTTTTGCAGCACTTGTTCACAAATTAAGAAAAAATTAATTTAAAAAATTTAAAATTTTTCAATTTTTTATTTTTTAGATATTTTTAGAATTTTTTATTTTTCTACTATTCGAAAAAAATTTATTTTTTTAGTTTAAAAATAAAAAAATAATAAATTTACAGATCTGTTGTTTACTAGATATTGTTGGATTTTATTTTATTTTTGTAATTTAAATAAAAGAATTTAATCATATCATTTAAAAATTCAGAAATAAAAAACTTACTTTTTTAAAATTTTTTATTTTTTAAAAAATATTTTTTTTTCTTTTTATTTACCGGATAATACTACACCTGTTCAATTGACTTTTTTTTGCTGTACTTGTTCACAAATTAAGAATAAATTAATTAAAAAAATTTAAAACTTCTCAAATTTTTTTATGTTTTGAATATTGTTAGAATTTTTTATTTTTCTACTATTAGAAAAAAATTTTTTTTTGTTTAAAAATTAAAAAAGATAATAAATTTAAAGATCTCTTCGTTACTAGATATTGTTGGACATTATTTTAATTTTCTAATTATGGTAAAAAACATTTTATAATATAATTTAAAAATTAAAAAATAAAAAACTTAGTTTTTTAAAATTTTTTCTTTTTTAAAAATATTTTTCTATCTTTTTATTTACCGGATAATACTACACCCGGACAGTTGACTTTTTTTGCTGTAATTGTTCACAAATTAAGAATAAATTAATTTAAAAAATTTAAAATTTTTCAATTTTTTAATTTTTTGGATATTGTTAGAATTTTTTATTTTTCTAATGTTGAAAAAAAATATTTTTTTAGTTTAAAAAAAAAAGAAATTTACAGATCTGTTGATTACTCGATATTGTTGGACTTTATTTTATTTCCCTAATTTAAATAAAAGAATTTAATCATATAATATAAAAATTAAAAAAAATTTGGTTTTTTAAGATTTTTTATTTTTTCAAATTTTTTTATTTTTTTATTCACCGAAGAAAGCTAGACCTGTACAATTGACTTTTTTTTGCTGCACTTGTTCACAAATTAAGAATAAATTAATTTAAAAATTTTAAAACTTCTCAATTTTTTTTATTTTTTGAATATTCTTAGAATTTTTTATTTTTCTACTATTAGAAAAAATTATTTTTTTGGTTTAAAAATTAAAAAAGATAATAAATTTACAGATCTGTTGGTTACTAGATATTGCTGGACTTTATTTTAATTTTCTAATTATTATAAAAAAATTAATAATATAATTTAAAAATTCAAAAATAAAAAACTTAGTTTTTTAAAATTTTTTATTTTTTAAAAAATATTTTTCTATCTTTTTATTCACCGGATAATGCTACACCCGGACAATTGACTTTTTTTGCTGCAATTGTTCCCAAATTAAGAATAAATTAATTTAAAAATTCAAAAATTTTAATTTTTTAATTTTTTGGATATTTTTGGAATTTTTTATTTTTCTACTATTAGAAAAAAAAATTTATTTTCTTAGTTTAAAAATTAAAAAAAATTTACAAATTTGTTATTTACTATATATTGTTGGACTTTATCTTATTTTTCTAATTTAAATAAAAGAATTAATCATATAATTTAAAAATTCAAAAATAAAAAATTTAGTTTTTTTAGATTTTTAATTTTTTTCCAAAATATTTTTTTACCTTTTTATTCACCGGATAATGCTACACCAGGATTGTTGACTTTTTTTGTTGCACTTGTTCACAAATTAAGAAAAAATTAATTTAAAAAATTTAAAATTTTTAAATTTTTTATTTTCTGGATTTTGTTAGAATTTTTTATTTTTCTACTTTTGGAAAAAAATTATTTTTTGGATTAAAAATTAAAAAAATAATAAATTTACAGATTTGTTATTTACTAGATATTGTTGGTCTTTATTTTATTTTCCTAATTTTAATAAAATAATTTAATATTATAATTTAAAAATTAAAAAAATTGGTTTTTTTAAATTTTTTATTTTTTTAAAAATATTTTTTTACTTTTTTATTTACCGAATAATACTACACCTGTACAGTTGACTTTCTTTGCAGCACTTGTTCACAAA
Organism: Arachis ipaensis; assembly: GCF_059453495.1. Taxonomy (NCBI): domain Eukaryota; kingdom Viridiplantae; phylum Streptophyta; class Magnoliopsida; order Fabales; family Fabaceae; genus Arachis; species Arachis ipaensis. The sequence goes on from NC_142438.1 coordinate 75,409,505, forward strand.
TTAAGAATAATTTAATTTAAAAAATTTAAAATTTTTCAATTTTTTATTTTTTGGATATTTTTAGAATTTTTTATCTTTTTACCGTTGGAAAAAAAATTATTTTTTTAGTTTAAAAATAAAAAATAATAAATTTACAGATCTGTTGTTTACTAGATATTGTTGGATTTTATTTTATTTTCGTAATTTAAATAAAAGAATTTAATCATATAATTTAAAAATTCAGAAATAAAAAACTTAGTTTTTTAAAATTTTTTCTTTTTTAAAAAATATTTTTCTATCTTTTTATTTACCGGATAATACTACACCTGTACAGTTGACTTTTTTTTGCTGTACTTGTTCACAAATTAAGAATAAATTAATTAAAAAAATTGAAAACTTCTCAATTTTTTTTATGTTTTGAATATTGTTAGAATTTTTTATTTTTCTACTATTAGAAAAAAATTATTTTTTTGTTTAAAAATTAAAAAAGATAATAAATTTAAAGATCTGTTCGTTACTGATGTGTATTTTCGGAAAACGAATTCCAAACACACAAAACTAACCGGCAAGTGCACCGGGTCGCATCAAGTAATAAAACTCACGGGAGTGAGGTCGATCCCACAGGGATTGAAGGATTGAGCAATTTCAGTTTAGTGGTTGATTTAGTCAAGCGAATCAAGATTTGGTTGAGTGATTTGTAATTAACAGAATTTAAATTGCATGAAATTAAAAGGGAGAGGGACAATTGCAGTAAATTAAAGAGCAGAGAAGATAAATGTGCTGAATCTTAAAGAACAAGAAATTAAATGGCAGAAACTTAGAACGCAAGAAATGTAAATTGCAGAATCTTAAAGTGCAAGAAATGTAAATGGCTTGAATTGTAAAGGGAATTGGGAATTGGATTTGCAGAAATTAAACAAGGAAAAGAAAAATTCAACAAGCAGGAATGTAAAAGATGGATTCAATTAAACCGGATCTTAAATGAAAATGAGAATAAGCTTAGTGTGACAACGAAACAAGAAAATTGAAATTGAAAGCTATAGATCTCAGGACTCAAGAGACTAGATAGCCAAGTCTAGATCTCACTGCCTTCCTAGATCCAACAAGAACAATTGCAAATGAAATAAAGAAATGTAAATTGCAGAAGAGTAGAAGCCGAAGCAGTTAACAGAAATGGAAATTCAATTATGCAGAAAATTAAATGAGATCTCAAGGTGAGATTGAAACAGAAGTTCTTCAATTCTCCACCCAAGATCCGAAACAAGAAAAGTAAAAAGTGCTCAAACAAGAACAAGGAAGAAGAGAGATCAATTCTCCTCCCTAATTCTCTTGAATTCTAAAAACAACAATGCAAAAATGTCAAGGTGCTCTCCACTGTAAGTGTTCTGAAAATTCTCTCCGAAAATGCTCTCTTTAAAACTTAAATCCTAAGCTATTTATACACTTTCTTCAAATGGTCTTCAAGCCTTGAATTGGGCATTTGCTCTTGATGGAATTGGGTTGATAAAGGCCTTGGTTGATTGCTCTTGGAGTTGGAGAAAGATCCATTGTAAACCGGGTTGTAAATCATAAAAGCTTGAGTAAAAGTTTGAGGCAAACTTTTACTCAAGCTTTTTATACCAGATGGCTTCACTTGCTGCTACCAACGTTTGGGCTAAAGTTTGAGGTCAAACTTTTGCTCAAACGTTGGTCCCCTTGTGTATATGTGTGGCGCCAACGTTTGCCAAAAAGCTTGAGGCAAACGTTGGCGCAAGCTTTTCTCCTCCAGGGTGTGCAAGTGTGGCGCCAACGTTTGCCAAAAAGTTTGAGGCAAACGTTGGCGCAAGCTTTTCTCATCCAGGGTGTTGGTTTTGTGATGCCAACGTTTGCCAAAAAGTTTGAGGCAAACGTTGGCTCCAGCTTTTCTCCCAAAAGTTTGAGCTAAAGTTTGAGGCAAACTTTGGCTCAAACTTTTTGTTCTCTCTTGCTCCTAGCCATTCCTTCTTCCTTCAACCTTCTTCAAAACTCTTTTCACCTATCATCAATCAATCAAAACAATCAAAGCTATGCCCCAGATCATAAGATTGTGTTTCTTTCATAATATATGACAATTATAGCATAAAATCTCATGAAAGTGCATGAATTCATCCATGGTTGATTGAATCAAAGGAAACATGGAAATCTACCCAATTGGCTTGCTTATGGCTTAAGAAAGTGCATAAAATCAATTGAAAACAAAAGAAAAAGGCTAGTGAAACTAGGCTAAGATGACTTGTCATCACAACACCAAACTTAGAGCTTGCTTGTCCCCAAGCAAGAAAAGAATTATTGAGAAGAAAGAATGAAATGGAAGAGGATGTTCATGCTAGTAGAGTATTATTGGTAGTTCATGGGATTTTATGTGGATAAGTAAACACTCACTTCTTATTGATTTTTAGGCCTAGAAAGTCTCCTTCAAGCATCAAGCAACACACTGTTATGACCTCTCATTATTCCTTTGTCCTTGACTATTGTTTTTCTCTATAAGCTTTAGTTCAGTGTCATGTGTAACAAGTTCTTTTCTTTCTTTATACTTGACACATTATTCACTATAGACACTTGGCTCACATTCCTTCTTAAAACATTGATGCCCAGCACCTCTTTGGGTTACTAAATGCCTTGTAGTTAGGTTGCTCTTGATAGTGGACTTTCAGTTGATGATCCCGGGTTAGTTAACCCAAGTCACCAAGTGTTGATGCACTCCAAAAAACTTAATAACCCAAGCAGATCCTAGTACAAAGACACCACAGGCATATATTCTAAGGTTCAAGCTATTGGTGTCTAGCTTTGTTTCTTTTTATTTTCTTTTGTTTTGTTGCCACTCTTTGGCTATTTCTTTTCTCTTTTTGTTTTTCTTTTTAACCAAGAACTTTTATTTGATTGAGATTCATAGACAGTAGGACACTTTCTACTTAGAAGGAGACATTCTAGTTCTCTTTATTCTCCCTTAAATTGTTTTGGTGTGAAACACCAAACTTAGCTCCTTGCAATACATACCAATCATTTAACCTTTTTATTGAAATAGCTATGAAAAGAAAATTACCTCAGGTTGGGTTGCCTCCCAACAAGCGCTTCTTTATTGTCATTAGCTTGACACTGGGGCTTTCTTTTATGGTGGTTGATGATTGTAGTGCCTCAACTTGTCTCCCCTGACTGCGATCCTCCTCTTTGTTCCTTGGTGTTCAATTTCAGCATGCTCTAATGAGAGTATATTGCTGACAGTGTAGTAATCATCAGTCTGTTGGCTTGCTCCTAGTTGTTGATAAATCAATTGCACTTTATCACCTTTGGAAAGCCCTTCTGTTGGAATCTTTCTGTTCTTCCAACCTCTTTTTGTTTTGTTTCTGTGTTTCTTCCTTTCTTTTGTTGATCTTTCTTCTCTGGCCGTATGCTTACTTTGGAGATCTCTCTTCTCAGTGGTTAATACTCCAATATCCTCTTGAACTTCTTCATCCTTCTGCATAATCTTTTGCCTTGGGATGTTGCTGTGAATCACCTTGTTGCTTTCTTCCTTTAACTGTGATTCTTCCTTGTCGAGTTCCATATAGTCTTTCTTCTCATCACTGAACTGCGCTTCTGGTAATACTTTCAGAGTGACACTCTTATCATGCATTCTGAGAGTTAATTCTCCTTGCTCTACGTCTATGATAGCCCTGGCAGTGGCCAAGAACGGTCTCCCAAGTATGATGGAGTGACTTTCATCCTCATCTGAATCTAGAACCACAAAATCTTCAGGGTATATGAATTTATCCACCTTGACTAGAAGATTTTCAATTACACCCTGGGGTATACCATTGACTTATCTACCAGCTCTAGAGACATCTGTATCGATTTAACTTCTTCTATACGCAGCTTTTTCACCAAAGAGGAGGGAATTAAGTTAATACTTGCTCCTAGATCGCACATTGCCTTAGTGATGGTTAATTCCCCAACGGTGCAAGGCAGCAAAAAGCTCCCAAAGTCTTCAAGCTTAGGAGGAAGCCCTTTTTGAATCAAAGCCCTGCATTCCTCAGTAAGCAGTATGGTCTCTTTCTTGTCCCAACTTCTTTTCTTGTTGATAAGCTCCTTCAAAAAATTGGCATACAGAGGCATTTGCTCAAGTGCTTCAGCCAAGGGAATATTGATCTCCAGCTTTTTGAAAGTCTCAAGGAACTTATGAAAAAGTTGGTCCTTAGTCTCTTTGCTGAATCTCTAGGGATATGGCAGTGGAGGTTGATGACAAGTCATCTTAGCCTAGTTTCACTAGCCTTTTTCTTTTGTTTTCATTTAGTTTTATGCACTTTCTTGCATTATAAATTAGCCATTTGAATTGGAATTGCATGGTTTCCTTAAATCAATCAACCACCTTTTAATTGATACAAAATCATGAGGTTCAAGCTAATTTTAGTTGATAATTAATTGATTTATAAACCTTGTGAATTTTGTGATACTTTGATTGGTTGTTTTGATTACTTGTAGGTGAAGAAAGGAAACAAAAGGTGTGCCAACATTATGGAAGAAGGTTGCAAGAATGGGTTTGAGAAAATGGAATTCACGTTTGAGCTAACGTTTGCCTCAAACGTCAACTCAAACGTGAGTAGCAGTTGAAAAACACCCTGGGAAAAGCCAACATTTGCGCCAACCTTTGCCTCAAACGTGAGGTCAAACGTTGGCGCCAAAGAGAAGAGAAATGGCATCCCTGGAGGCAGCAACGTTTGAGCCAACGTTTGACTCAAACGTGAGGTCAAACGTTGGCACCAAACAGCATAAGGGGCATACTTCAAACAAGAATAACTTGAGTTGTAGATGTCCAATTGAGGTGATTCCAAGTGGGTTAGAAAGCTGACATTTAGAGCTTTCCAACCATATATAATAGTCTCTATTGGGCACAAAATTGGTAACACGACAAGAGGACAAAGTAGCCCTCAAGAAGCATACAAGAAGGAAGGTCCACGTTTGAGCTCACGTTTGACCTCAAACGTTGAGCCAAACGTGGAAGACAGCACATGGCCTAGCTGCATAATCCCTTACTCAAGTAACGTTTAAGTCAACGTTTGCCTCAAACGTTGGCTCAAACGTGAATGGTTCATGGCCTGGTTCACTAATGGATTTCCTTCCAACACCAAGAGCAATCAACAGAGGCCACTATCAACCCAATTCCATCAAGGCTAAAGGCCCAATTCAAGGCTTAATGATCATTTGAAGAAAGTGTATAAATAGCTTAGGATTTGAGGTTTTTGGAGAGCTTCCCTTTTCATTTTTCAGAATAGCTTTCTTTTCAGTTTTGCTCAGAGTTCACTTTATTTTTCTTAGCATTGTTGTTTAATTCAAGAGAATTTGGGAGGAGAATTGATCTCTCTTCTTCCTTGTTCTTGCCCAGCACTCTTTACTTTTCTTGTCTTGGATTTTGGGTGGATAATTGAAGAAATTCTGTTTCAATCTCACCTTGGGATCTTGTTTAATTTTCTGCTTAATTGAATTTCAGTTTCGGTTCATTGCTTTTCATCTACTTTCTTTGCAATTTACAATCTCCTTTGCAATTGTTCTTGTTGGATCTAGGAAGGCATTGAGATCTAGACTTGGTTTTCTAGTCTCTTGGGTCCTGAGGTCCGAATTCCCCATTTCCCATTCCCTGTTTTGCTCATTTACAATTCTGTTTCTAGATCTGATTAAATCCAAGTGTTCTTCTATTCCTCTGCTTGTTGCAATTTTACATTTCCTTGTTTAATTTCTGCAAATCCAACTCCCCATTCCCTTTACAATTCAAGTCATTTACATTTCTTGCACTTTAAGATTTTGCAATTTACATTTCTTGCATTCTAAGTTTCTGCCATTTAATTTCTTGTTCTTTAAGATTCAGCACTTTTATTTTCCGTTCTCTTTAATTTTCTGCAATTTACCCCTCTCCCTTTACTTTTCATGCAATTTAATTTCTGTTAATCACAAATCACTCAACCAACACTTGATTCGCTTGACTAAATCAACCACTAAACTAAAATTGCTCAATCCTTCAATCCCTGTGGGATCGACTTCACTCACGTGAGTTATTATTACTTGATGCGACCCGGTGCACTTGCTAGTGAGTTTTGTGTTGGATCGTTTTCCGCACATCAAGTTTTTGGCGCCGTTGCCGGGGATTGAATAGATTGACAATGATTAAGTGAGGTGGTAGTTTAGATCAAGCACTTTTTCTTTTCTGTTTCTCTAAATTTTGACTGACACACTAACTGTTTGAATTTTTGCCTGAGCTAATTGAAACCTCACTTTAGCAATAGAGTGAAAGTCTCTTGGTTTAACTTGCTGAGTATGATTCTCATAGCTTGATAAATCAACGAGAAAAGTGATTTTCGATCATTAATCTCTCAAGTTTACCAACTGTTTGACACATTGCGTTAACTAACCCTTTAATCATATCCTGGCATAAATGTACTCCATCTTCATTTGAACTGTATATGATTGTGCAGACCATGGAAGGGAAATCGATGAATGCCAGCAATCATGGGAGCGATATTCCCACCTTAGATGACAAGCAACCACTCATCACCATGAACGACATTGCTCAGTGGTTTGAAGCTTTCCCACAAGGAAACATCATCGGATGGGAAGAACTAATGAGTGAACTCCTACTCAAGCTGAAGCCACCTCAAAGAACTGTTAAACCAGAGGCAGGAATGCAACCATCTGCACAAGAGAAAGAAATTGAAGGTATTCGTGCAATCATGGCCCAAAGCGAGCAGATATATCAACAGTTTAAGCAACAATTAGAGCTGATTAACCGAAAAGTAGATGAGTTGCAACATGCTGTGGGAAATGCACAGAACTCACCTCAATATCCCATTGTTGGAATCAACCTGAAAACGGTTCTGGAGTAATTAACTATGAGCAACAAAGTCATGAGCAATCACACTCTCCAAACAGCTCCTCAAGCATGTCCCAACGTAGGACTCAGAATGATGTGTACAACCCACCTTGGAAAACTCAATCCACTTGGAGGGGGGTTGAAAACCAAAATCAAAGACCAAGGGACTTCAACTGCAACAACCCCAATTTCAAAAACCAGCATAAAAACAAGCTCCACAACAACAACCATCACGCACCACCCCAATGCACACACTTCCAACCCCCAACACCCCACAACCTACAAATTTCACAAGACTCTCAGAGGATCACCAATCTGGAGATCTTAGTAGAGAGAATGATGACACATCAAGAGATGATAAGCAAACACCAGGAGGCCTCACTCGGGAGAATTGAGAGGCAAATGGAACAATTAGCTAAGAATCTCACAGGAATGAGTGAGAAGAGGGCTAAAGGAAAAGAATCACTCATCCAAGATGAGCATCACAAAGCAAAACCTCACTTAGGAGGACAAGGGGACAAGGAGAAGGAAGCTCAAAATCTGAACTGAGCAAGCACAGAGGATGTCAAGCTAATGACAATAAAAGAGCGCTTGTTGGGAGGCAACCCAACCTGAGGTAGTTTTCTGTTCATAACTATTTTAGTAAAAAGGTTAATTAGTTTTATCTATAATGCAAGAAGCTAAGTTTGGTGTTGCACACTAAAACAATCTAAAGGAGAATGCAGGATTCTAAGTTTGGTGTTTCACCAAAATCCCATTATAAAACACATTCTCACTTTCTGCATAATGCTGGCTTCAAGCATGTTGGATGAACTAGTTAACTATTCTGCTGTTTCCCAGTTTTTAGTTTTATTGCTTTTGAAACAGAAGAAGAAAAGAAAAAAATTATCACACATGGTTAATTTGATGCATGAAAACCATTGGCAAGGTACTAAGTTTGGTGTTCCCACACCAAAGTAAGTTCAAAAGCCCACAAATAAATCATGCAAGCTAACCATTTCTTCTTTCAAGTGCTTGGGGAACAAGCAACTTTCAATATCACTGCAGGGTACCATACAAACTTTTGGAAGGATTAAGCATCATCTATCAAAAGGAAGAGAGAGGAATGTAAAGATCAGTGATGATGATGATGAGGAGTAAAGCAAGCGAAATCCAAAAAGTTGTATTGTTCAGTGATTATTTTGTATTAGATGCTGCTAAATTGAAAGTTACATAATACCCCTGCCTGCCTGCATAGCATAGTTTTTCTGTAATTCAATAAGCAAGATGCTTGATCATTCACAACATTTTTCTCTTCAAAACTTGTTTGCACTCAATGTTCAAGAATTGCATCACATGAAAGTTCTTTGAAAAGAAGGATTGAGGAATCAAACAATTTTGAGGCAAGCAAAAGATTAGGAGAAGTGGTGGTTCTAGTTGTATGATTATGTATTGAGGTTGCATGCTTGTGAAAACTTGCATGGGAGCTCATAGGCAGGACATGAAGTTCAAAGAAGTATTGTGGAGATTCTCAAAAATCTATTGATCCAAGAAGCAGCAAACAAAACAAAAGAAAGAAAAGAAAATACAAAGACAAAAAGAACATGACCCAAGGCTCTGAGCATCAATTACTAGGCAGAAAAGAAAGAAGAAACAATGACTCAAAGAATTGTTAGCCTAGTAAAATGCTTGTGGTTGAGTTGTGTCAAAGAAAGAGGCTTGAGTAAGTAAATCCCTAGGGGTGCTTCAACACCTAATACCTTAAAACCAACTGGTTTAGGAGTATTGATTGAAAGCTTATCTAAAGAGCCGCTTTGAGACATGACACTTAGAGTCAAGGCCAAAGCAAAGAAACTATAAGCTGCTTTAAGGTGACTACATATAAAGAGATCTCCATGATACCATTTGGATGAAAATCCTAAGACCTAAGACTCCCAATATGTGAGGACTAGTAAGCACTGAAACCCTTGTATGAGCATATAATTTAGAGTTCACCCCACTGTTACTTAATCACTGCACTCACAGGACTTTACAAGTTGTTCTTCAATCCGTCTTAATTAAAAGAACCTTGAGCATAATTCTTTTCTTGCTTGGGGACAAGCAAGCTTTAAGTTTGGTGTTGTGATGACAAGTCATCTTAGCCTAGTTTCACTAGCCTTTTTCTTTTGTTTTCATTTAGTTTTATGCACTTTCTTGCATTATAAATTAGCCATTTGAATTGGAATTGCATGGTTTCCTTAAATCAATCAACCACCTTTTAATTGATACAAAATCATGAGGTTCAAGCTAATTTTAGTTGATAATTAATTGATTTATAAACCTTGTGAATTTTGTGATACTTTGATTGGTTGTTTTGATTACTTGTAGGTGAAGAAAGGAAACAAAAGGTGTGCCAACATTATGGAAGAAGGTTGCAAGAATGGGTTTGAGAAAATGGAATTCACGTTTGAGCTAACGTTTGCCTCAAACGTCAACTCAAACGTGAGTAGCAGTTGAAAAACACCCTGGGGAAAAGCCAACGTTTGCGCCAATGTTTGCCTCAAACATGAGGTCAAACGTTGGCGCCAAAGAGAAGAGAAATGGCATCCCTGGAGGCAGCAACGTTTGAGCCAACGTTTGACTCAAACGTGAGGTCAAACGTTGGCACCAAACAGCATGAAGGGGCATACTTCAAACAAGAATAACTTGAGTTGTAGATGTCCAATTGAGGTGATTCCAAGTGGGTTAGAAAGCTGACATTCAGAGCTTTCCAACCATATATAATAGTCTCTATTGGGCACAAAATTGGCAACACGACAAGAGGACAAAGTAGCCCCCAAGAAGCATACAAGAAGGGAGGTCCACGTTTGAGCTCACGTTTGACCTCAAACGTTGAGCCAAACGTGGAAGACAGCACATGGCCTAGCTGCATAATCCCTTACTCAAGTAACGTTTAAGTCAACGTTTGCCTCAAATGTTGGCTCAAACGTGAATGGTTCATGGCCTGGTTCACTAATGGATTTCCTCCCAACACCAAGAGCAATCAACAGAGGCCACTATCAACCCAATTCCATCAAGGCTAAAGGCCCAATTCAAGGCTTAATGATCATTTGAAGAAAGTGTATAAATAGCTTAGGATTTGAAGTTTTTGGAGAGCTTCCCTTTTCATTTTTCAGAATAGCTTTCTTTTCAGTTTTGCTCAGAGTTCACTTTATTTTTCTTAGCATTGTTGTTTAATTCAAGAGAATTTGGGAGGAGAATTGATCTTTCTTTTTCCTTGTTCTTGCCCAGCACTCTTTACTTTTCTTGTCTTGGATTTTGGGTGGAGAATTGAAGAAATTCTGTTTCAATCTCACCTTGGGATCTTGTTCAATTTTCTGCTTAATTGAATTTCAGTTTCGGTTCATTGCTTTTCATCTACTTTCTTTGCAATTTACAATCTCCTTTGCAATTGTTCTTGTTGGATCTAGGAAGGCATTGAGATCTAGACTTGGTTTTCTAGTCTCTTGGGTCCTGAGGTCTGAATTCCCCATTTCCCATTCCCTGTTTTGCTCATTTACAATTCTGTTTCTAGATCTGATTAAATCCAAGTGTTCTTCTATTCCTCTGCTTGTTGCAATTTTACATTTCCTTGTTTAATTTCTGCAAATCCAACTCCCCATTCCCTTTACAATTCAAGTCATTTACATTTCTTGCACTTTAAGATTTTGCAATTTACATTTCTTGCATTCTAAGTTTCTGCCATTTAATTTCTTGTTCTTTAAGATTCAACACTTTTATTTTCCGTTCTCTTTAATTTTCTGCAATTTACCCCTCTCCCTTTACTTTTCATGCAATTTAATTTCTGTTAATCACAAATCACTCAACCAACACTTGATTCGCTTGACTAAATCAACCACTAAACTAAAATTGCTCAATCCTTCAATCCCTGTGGGATCGACCTCACTCATGTGAGTTATTATTACTTGATGCGACCCGGTGCACTTGCCGATGAGTTTTGTGTTGGATCGTTTTCCGCACATCAGAGGTGTGATGCTCTTTCCTTCTTGCTGCTGTCCCTGAATCACTTCTTTTGAATTGTGTGGTTGGTTGTTCTTTTCTTTGAGTTTCTCAGTGCTCTTGCTTGGTATCACAACTTGATCCTTGGCTTCATCTGCCTTTGTTTGTTTTTCATCTTCTATTGGTCTTTTGCTGCTCTCTGCTTGCTTCTTTGTAGTGTCATTGTTGCTCATCAATGTTCTCCCACTCCTTAATTGTATCGCCTTGCATTCTTCCTTAGGATTTGGGATTGTGTCACTCGGCAGTGAGCTTGAAGGTCTCTCAACAGAAATCTGCTTGGAGATTTGCCCAATCTGCCTCTCTAGGCTCTTCATGGAGGCTTCATGGTTCTTGGTTATCATTTCCTGGTGTTTCCATATTTTGTCTATCAAAGTTTCCAAGTTAGTGAGTCTTTGAGATTCAGGTGATGCTTGTGGTGGGTTGTGAGATGTGGATGGTGGATGGTAGGTATTTTGGTTGGTGGGTTGGTTATTGGATTGGTAATGGTTGGGGTTGGGGTAGTTGTTTTGAGGTTTTCTGTAAGGGTTTTGGTTAGTTTGCTGCTGGTTGTGGTTTTGGTTGTTTCTTGAATTGTTTTGGTTTGAGTTTCTCTGCCATGGTTGTTGGTTCTGGTTGTGATTATCTCCCCATCTGAGGTTTGGGTGGTTCTTCCAGGATGGATTGTATGTGTCACCATACACTTCATTCTGTCCAGAATTTTGGTTGTGCATGTACTGGACTTGTTCTTGCTACTGCTCCTCTTGAGTTTCTTCATTTTGCCCCCATGTGGATGATGGTTGGCTTGTGTTAACTGCTGCAACTTGGAGGCTATCAATCCTCTTGGCCATTTGGTCAAATTGTTGTTGAATTTGCTGCTGCATCATCTTGTTTTGAGCCAAGATTGAGTCTACTCCTTCTAGCTCTATTACTCCTCTCCTTTGTGATGGTTGGCGGTTTCTTTGATGAGCAAAGAAATATTGATTGTTGGCCACCATGTCCACGAGATTCTGGGCTTCCTTAGCAGTTTTCATCAGTTATAGTGAACCTCCAGCAGAATGATCTAATGCCTCTTGAGATTTCAATGTCAGGCCTTCATAGAAATTTTGCAGCACGTCCCATTCATTGAACATCTCTGGAGGACACTTTCTGATTAAGGCTTTGTACCTCTCCCATGCTTCATACAAGGATTCGGCATCTAATTGTGTGAATGTCTGCACCTCGGTTTTCAACCTGATGACTCTTTGGGGTGGATAGAATTTGGCTAGAAATTTAGTCACCAAGTCATCCCAACTAGTGATACTTCCTTGGGGAAAAGTTTCAAGCCATTGTGCGGCCTTGTCCCTTAATGAGAACGGGAACAGCAGAAGCTTGTAGGTTTCAGGATTCACGCCATTGGATTTGACAATGTCACAAATCCTTAAGAAGGTAGATAGATGTTGATTTGGATCCTCCAATGGTCCTCCCCCAAACGAGCAGTTGTTTTGGACCAATGTGATGAGTTGTGGCTTCAGTTCAAAGTTATTTGCATTGACATTAGGGGTGAGAATGTTGCTTCCACAATGTCTAGCATTTGCAAAGGTATAGGAGGCCAGTACTCTCCTCTGTTGTGGGTTATTGTTAACCCCTCCTCCTGGATTAGATGGATCTCCTTCCATCTCGTGATATTCTTCCTCAGATTCTTCCTCTCCAACAATATTTTTCCCTCTTTCAGCTCTTCTTAACCTTCTAAGAGTTCTCTGGTCAGTTTCAGATAAAACAGGAATGGATCTCCCTGTACCTGACATACAAACAAAACAAAAGAAACACCACCAATAACACTTCAATCTATTGCTAGAATAAAGTTTAGTTTAAGCAAAATTTCAAACAGTTAGTGTGTCAGTCAAAAATTAGAGAAACAGAAAAGAAAAAGTGCTTGATCTAGATCTCTACTTCACTTAATCATTGTTAATCTATTTCAATCCCCGGCAACGGCGCCAAAAACTTGATGTGTATTTTCGGAAAACGAATTCCAAACACACAAAACTAACCGGCAAGTGCACCGGGTCGCATCAAGTAATAAAACTCACGGGAGTGAGGTCGATCCCACAGGGATTGAAGGATTGAGCAATTTCAGTTTAGTGGTTGATTTAGTCAAGTGAATCAAGATTTGGTTGAGTGATTTGTAATTAACAGAATTTAAATTGCATGAAATTAAAAGGGAGAGGGACAATTGCAATAAATTAAAGAGCAGAGAAGGTAAATGTGCTGAATCTTAAAGAACAAGAAATTAAATGGCAGAAACTTAGAACGCAAGAAATGTAAATTGCAGAATCTTAAAGTGCAAGAAATGTAAATGGCTTGAATTGTAAAGGGAATTGGGAATTGGATTTGCAGAAATTAAACAAGGAAAAGAAAAATTCAACAAACAGGAATGTAAAAGATGGATTCAATTAAACCGGATCTTAAATGAAAATGAGAATAAGCTTGGTGTGACAACGAAACAAGGAAATTGAAATTGAAAGCTATAGATCTCAGGACTCAAGATACTAGATAGCCAAGTCTAGATCTCACTGCCTTCCTAGATCCAACAAGAACAATTGCAAAGGAAATAAAGAAATCTAAATTGCAGAAGAGTAGAAGCCAAAGTAGTTAACAGAAATGGAAATTCAATTATGCAGAAAATTAAACGAGATCTCAAGGTGAGATTGAAACAGAAGTTCTTCAATTCTCCACCCAAGATCCGAAACAAGAAAAGTAAAAAGTGCTCAAACAAGAACAAGGAAGAAGAGAGATCAATTCTCCTCCCTAATTCTCTTGAATTCTAAAAACAACAATGCAAAAATGTCAAGGTGCTCTCCACTGTAAGTGTTCTGAAAATTCTCTCCGAAAACGCTCTCTTTAAAACTTAAATCCTAAGCTATTTATACACTTTCTTCAAATGGTCTTCAAGTAATTGGGTTGATAAAGGCCTTGGTTGATTGCTCTTGGAGTTGGAGAAAGATCCATTGTAAACCGGGTTGTAAATCATAAAAGCTTGAGTAAAAGTTTGAGGCAAACTTTTACTCAAGCTTTTTATACCAGATGGCTTCACTTGCTGCTACCAACATTTGGGCTAAAGTTTGAGGTCAAACTTTTGCTCAAACGTTGGTCCCCTTGTGTATATGTGTGGCGCCAACGTTTGCCAAAAAGCTTGAGGCAAACGTTGGCGCAAGCTTTTCTCCTCCAGGGTGTGCAAGTGTGGCGCCAACGTTTGCCAAAAAGTTTGAGGCAAACGTTGGCGCAAGCTTTTCTCATCCAGGGTGTTGGTTTTGTGATGCCAACGTTTGCCAAAAAGTTTGAGGCAAACGTTGGCTCCAGCTTTTCTCCCAAAAGTTTGAGCTAAAGTTTGAGGCAAACTTTGGCTCAAGCTTTTTTCCTCTGGAATGTTTTCAACTCTTCTAAAAGTTTGAGCTAAAGTTTGAGGCAAACTTTGGCTCAAACTTTTTGTTCTCTCTTGCTCCTAGCCATTCCTTCTTCCTTCAACCTTCTTCAAAACTCTTTTCACCTATCATCAATCAATCAAAACAATCAAAGCTATGCCCCAGATCATAAGATTATGTTTCTTTCATAATATATGACAATTATAGCATAAAATCTCATGAAAGTGCATGAATTCATCCATGGTTGATTGAATCAAAGGAAACATGGAAATCTACCCAATTGGCTTGCTTATGGCTTAAGAAAGTGCATAAAATCAATTGAAAACAAAAGAAAAAGGCTAGTGAAACTAGGCTAAGATGACTTGTCATCACAACACCAAACTTAGAGCTTGCTTGTCCCCAAGCAAGAAAAGAATTATTGAGAAGAAAGAATGAAATGGAAGAGGATGTTCATGCTAGCAGAGTATTATTGGTAGTTCATGGGGTTTTTTGTGGATAAGTAAACACTCACTTCTTATTGATTTTTAGGCCTAGAAAGTCTCCTTCAAGCATCAAGCAACACACTGTTATGACCTCTCATTATTCCTTTGTCCTTGACTATTGTTTTTCTCTATAAGCTTTAGTTCAGTGTCATGTGTAACAAGTTCTTTTCTTTCTTTATACTTGACACATTATTCACTATAGACACTTGGCTCACATTCCTTCTTAAAACATTGATGCCCAGCACCTCTTTGGGTTACTAAATGCCTTGTAGTTAGGTTGCTCTTGATAGTGGACTTTCAGCTGATGATCCCGGGTTAGTTAACCCAAGTCACCAAGTATTGATGCACTCCAAAGAACTTAATAATCCAAGCAGATCCTAGTACAAAGACACCACAGGCATATATTCTAAGGTTCAAGCTATTGGTGTCTAGCTTTGTTTCTTTTTATTTTCTTTTGTTTTATTGCCACTCTTTGGCTATTTCTTTTCTCTTTTTGTTTTTCTTTTTAACCAAGAACTTTTATTTGATTGAGATTCATAGACAGTAGGCCACTTTCTACTTAGAAGGAGACATCCTAGTTCTCTTATTCACTAAAAGTGAGCTATCATACAATCACACATACATACCACCACTTACTTTTATTGTACTTCTATCTAACAGAGAACTATCTCACTTCACATTCAGACATTTCTTTTATTGAATTAAAGATGCAGGGGACAAAGTATGCTTTTTGTTAAGTGAAAGTAAAATACAAGCATACACTTAGGCTAGCTTACTTATTTTAAATTGAAACAGAAATGATGCAAAGACTACTAAACTAACAGTTACTGTTAAGATGGGCATATTCACACTTCCAATTTAGAGCAATTCAATGCTGATGGAGTTAAGTGACAATACAACCTCTTGGTGGCTTCTTCTTCTTTCTCTCAGCTAATGGTGTGTAGTCCTCCCAAGAGAGTGATTGAATTCCTGCAGTGTTAATGGAAGTTGCTTGTTTCTCAAGCCCTTAGGTGACTGGTTAGTGTGCAAGACTTTCTTGTAGGCTTTTGAACTTACTTTGGTGTGTGAACACCAAACTTAGTCCCTTGCCATGTTTCTTATGCATTAAAATAACCATATGTGAAAACCTAAGTCTTTGCTAAAGGTAATAAAGCTAAAAACTAGAAATAGACAATGATTAAATGATTTATCAGATTGCTTGGAGCTAGTAACCCTTTGTGCAGAAGGTGAGAATGTGCTTTTAAATGAGATTTTGGTGGAACACCAAACTTAGAATCCTTTATTCTCTCTTAAATTGTTTTGGTATGAAACACCAAACTTAGCTCCTTGCAATACATACCAATCATTTAACCTTTTTATTGAAATAGCTATGAAAAGAAAATTACCTCAGGTTGGGTTGCCTCCCAACAAGCGCTTCTTTATTGTCATTAGCTTGACACTGGGGCTTTCTTTTATGGTGGTTAATGATTGTAGTGCCTCAACTTGTCTCCCCTGACTGCGATCCTCCTCTTTGTTCCTTGGTGTTCAATTTCAGCATGCTCTAATGAGAGTATATTGCTGACAGTGTAGTAATCATCAGTCTGTTGGCTTGCTCCTAGTTGTTGATAAATCAATTGCACTTTATCACCTTTGGAAAGCCTTTCTGTTGGAATCTTTCTGTTCTTCCAACCTCTTTTTGTTTTGTTTTTGTGTTTCTTCCTTTCTTTTGTTGATCTTTCTTCTCTGGCCGTATGCTAACTTTGGAGATCTCTCTTCTCAGTGGTTAATACTCCAATATCCTCTTGAACTTCTTCATCCTTCTGCACAATCTTTTGCCTTGGGATGTTGCTGTGAATCACCTTGTTGCTTTCTTCCTTTAACTGTGATTCTTCCTTGTCGAGTTCCATATAGTCTTTCTTCTCATCACTGAACTGCGCTTCTAGTAATACTTTCAGAGTGACACTCTTATCATGCATTCTGAGAGTTAATTCTCCTTGCTCTACGTCTATGATAGCCCTGGCAATGGCCAAGAACGGTCTCCCAAGTATGATGGAGTCACTTTCATCCTCATCTGAATCTAGAACCACAAAATCTGCAGGGTATATGAATTTATCCACCTTGACTAGAAGATTTTCAATTACACCCTGGGGTATACCATTGACTTATCTACCAGCTCTAGAGACATCTGTACCGATTTAACTTCCTCTATACGCAGCTTTTTCACCAAAGAGGAGGGAATTAAGTTAATACTTGCTCCTAGATCGCACATTGCCTTAGTGATGGTTAATTCCCCAACGGTGCAAGGCAGCAAAAAGCTCCCAGAGTCTTCAAGCTTAGGAGGAAGCCCTTTTTGAATCAAAGCCCTGCATTCCTCAGTAAGCAGTATGGTCTCTTTCTCGTCCCAACTTCTTTTCTTGTTGATAAGCTCCTTCAAAAACTTGGCATACAGAGGCATTTGCTCAAGTGCTTCAGCCAAGGGAATATTGATCTCCAGCTTTTTGAAAGTCTCAAGGAACTTATGAAAATGTTGGTCCTTAGTCTCTTTGCTGAATCTCTAGGGATATGGCAGTGGAGGTGTGATGCTTTTTCCTTCTTGCTGCTATCCCTGAATCACTTCTTTTGAATTGTGTGGTTGGTTGTTCTTTTCTTTGAGTTTCTCAGTGCTCTTGCTTGGTATCACAATTTGATCCTTGGCTTCATCTGCCTTTGTTTGTTTTTCATCTTCTATTAGTCTTTTGCTGCTCTCTGCTTGCTTCTTTGTAGTGTCATTGTTGCTCATCAATGTTCTCCCACTCCTTAATTGTATCGCCTTGCATTCTTCCTTAGGATTTGGGATTGTGTCACTCGGCAGTGAGCTTGAAGGTCTCTCAACAGAAATTTGCTTGGAGATTTGCCCAATCTGCCTCTCTAGGCTCTTCATGGAGGCTTCATGGTTCTTGGTTGTCATTTCCTGGTGTTTCCACATTTTGTCTATCAAAGTTTCCAAGTTAGTGAGTCTTTGAGATTCAGGTGATGCTTGTGGTGGGTTGTGAGATGTGGATGGTGGATGGTAGGTATTTTGGTTGGTGGGTTGGTTATTGGATTGGTAATGGTTGGGGTTGGGGTAGTTGTTTTGAGATTTTCTGTAAGGGTTTTGGTTAGTTTGCTGCTGGTTGTGGTTTTGGTTGTTTCTTGAAGTGTTTTGGTTTCAGTTCCTCTGCCATGGTTGTTGGTTCTGGTTGTGATTATCTCCCCATCTGAGGTTTGGGTGGTTGATGACAAGTCATCCTAGCCTATTTTAACTAGTCTTTTTCTTTTGTTTTCATTAGAATTATGCACTTTCTTGAGCTACAAGCAAGCTAATTGAGTAGATTTTCATGTTTCCCTTGATTGAACCAACCATATATGAATTCATGCCATTTCATGAGGTTTTATGCTATATTTGTTGCATATTATGAAAGATTGAATATCTCATGATTTTGAGCATAGCTTTGATGAGTTTGGTTGATTAATGATAGGTGAAGAAAGCTTGGAGAAAGGTTGAAGCAAATAGGAATGGCTAGGAGTGAAGAGAGGACAATGGAATAAGTGAAATTGAACCAGGAAGCAAGAAGTTAGCCCCAACGTTAGCCCCCTAACTTGGAGGCTAACGTTGGAACTTGAAATTTCCTCCGTGGCCATCCCACGTTTGCGCCAACGTTAGCCCCCTAACTTGGAGGCTAACGTTGGCACATGAATTACAAAGGGAGAAGGGCCAACGTTAGCCCCAACGTTAGCCCCCTAACTTGGAGGCTAACGTTGGAACTTGAGAAGATCTCCCCTGGGCACCAACGTTTGCGCCAACGTTAGCCCCCTAACTTGGAGGCTAACGTTGGCACATGAATTACAAAGGGAGAAGGGCCAACGTTTGCGCCAACGTTAGCCCCCTAACTTGGAGGCTAACGTTGGCGCCACTAGCACTAAACAAGGCCAACGTTAGGGTCAAAGTTAGACCCCTAACGTTGGCACCAACGTGCATACTAGTAAATTATGTTTGCTGCTATGAAAAGTTGGAGCCAAAGTTAGACCCCTAACTTTGGCTCAAACTTTTGGTCCAACTTTGGCTAACCTCAAAACCGGTTCAATTGGTTCACTTTGGTTCTTCTTCAAACTTCAAGAGCAATCAACCAAGGCCTCTTTCAACCCAATTCCACCAAGAGCAAAGGCCCAACTCAAGGCTTGAAGATCATTTGAAGAAAGTATATAAATAGGATAGAATTCAAGTTCTTCGGGGAGCTTTCCTTTTGGAATTTTCATAATAGTTTTCGGAGAAGCTTTTGAACTTTAATTTCTTTGTTTCCATTGCTTTCAATTTCATTTTACATTTGTCTTGGATCTTGGATTGGAGAATTGAAGAAATTCTGTTTCAATCTCAATCTTGGATCTCTCTATTTCTTTACTGTTAATTGAATTTCATTTCCGGTTAATTGCTCTTCATCTCTCTTCTCTGCAATTTACATTTTCTCTGCAATTGTTCTTGTTGGATCTAGGAAGGCATTGAGATCTAGACTTGGTTTTCTAGTCTCTGGATCCTGAGATCCAAATCCCCAATTTACATTCTGTTTCTTTCCTTTCTATGATCATTTACTTTTCTGTTATAAGATCCGATCCAATCCCAATTCCGTTTCCTTCTTCTGTTTGATGCAATTTAATTTTTCCTTGTTTAATTTCTGCAAATCCACATCCCAATCCCCTTTACATTTCAAGCAATTTACATTCCTTGCACTTTAAGATTCCTCAATTTACATTTCTTGCACTTTAAGTTTCGGCCATTTAATTTCTTGTTCTTTAAGTTTCAGCAATTTATTTCTTGTTCTCTTTACTTCAATGCAATTTAATTCTGCAAGTCACAAAACCATCAACTAAATCTTGATTCGCTTGACTAAATCAACCACTAAGCTAAAATTGCTCAATCCTTCAATCCCTGTGGGATCGACCTCACTCCCGTGAGTTTTTATTACTTGATACAACTCGGTACACTTGCCGGTTAGATTTGTGTGTTTTGGGAGAGATTTATTTTTCCTCCAAAATATCTCACCAAGTTTTTGGCGCCGTTGCCGGGGATTGATTAGATTGACAATGATTAAGTGAGGTGGTGATCTAGATCAAGCACTTTTTCTTTATTTTTCTCTAATTTTGACTAACCCACTAACTGTTTGAATTTTTGCTTAAGCTAACTGGAACTTCATTCTAGCAATAGACTGAAGTGCCACTGATTCTGTGCATTTCTCATGTTCTACTTGTATGTCAGGTACAAGAAGAACCATACCCCATTTTCATGAACAAGACGAAAGAACTCTCAGGAGGTTAAGAAGAGCTGAAAGAGGGAAAAACATTGTTGGAGAAGAGGAATCAGACGAAGAATTCCAAGAGATGGAGGAACATTTAACCAATCCACCAGGTGGAGAAGACAACAACAATGGCAACCCACCCCAGAGGAGAGTTTTGGCTTCCTACACCTTTGCAAATCCTAGACATTGTGGGAGCAGCATCTTGGCTCCAAATGTCAATGCTAACAATTTTGAACTCAAGCCACAACTCATCACTTTGGTTCAGAACAATTGCTCTTTTGGTGGAAGACCACTTGAGGACCCACATCAACATTTATCCACTTTCTTGAGAATATGCAACACTGTCAAAACTAATGGAGTGCCCCCTGACAGTTACAAACTGATGCTATTCCCATTTTCTCTCAGGGACAAGGCCACTCAATGGTTGGAATCGTTTCCAAGGGACAGCATTAACAACTGGGATGATTTGGTAACTAAGTTCCTTGCAAAATTCTATCCACCTCAGAGGATTATAAGGTTAAAGGCTGAGGTACAAACATTTACACAAATGGAGGCCGAACCCATCTATGAGGCATGGGAGAGGTACAAGGCTCTGATCAGGAAATGTCCCCCTGCTATGTTTAATGAGTGGGAGAAGCTTCAAAACTTCTATGAAGGCTTAACACTGAAATCTCAGGAAGCTTTGGATCATTCAGCTGGAGGTTCCTTGCAACTCATGAAAAATGCAGAAGAGGCTCAAGAACTCATTGATATGGTGTCCAACAACCAATATTTCTTTGCTCATAAAAGAGGCCGCCAACCATCACAAAGGAGAGGAGTAATGGAGCTAGAAGGAGTGGATTCAATCCTAGCTCAAAACAAGATGATGCAGCAGCAATTTCAGCAACAATTTGAGCAAATGGCCAAGAGAATTGATAGTCTCCAAGTTGCAGCAGTCAACACTAGCCAATCATCAACCACATGGGGACAGAGTGAAGAAACTCAAGAAGAACAACAACAAGAGCAAGTACAGTATATGCACAACCAAGGACCAAATGAAGTGTATGGTGATACATACAATCCATCCTGGAAGAACCACCCAAACCTCAGATGGGGAGATAACCATACCCAAAACCAACAACCATGGCAGAGGAACTCAAACCAACACAACCCAAGAAGCAACCAAAATCACAACCAGCAGCAGGCTAACCAAAACCCCTACAAGAAACCTCAAAACAACTACCCCAACCTCAACCAATACCAATCTAATAACCAACCCACCAACCAAAATGCCTACCATCCACCACCCACATCTCATAACCCACCTCAAATATCACCTGAAGCCCAAAGAATCACTCACTTGGAGGCCATGATAGACAAAATGCTGAAACACCAGGAAATGGTAGCCAAGAATCAGGAAGCCTCCCTGAAGAGCCTAGAGAGACAGATGGGGCAACTCTCCAAGCAAGTATCTATTGAGAGACCCTCAAACTCACTGCCCAGTGACACAATTCCAAATCCCAAGGAAGAATGCAAGGCAATACAATTAAGGAGCGGGAGAACATTGATAAGAAACAATGACACTACAAGGAAGCAAGCAGAGAACACCAAAGAACCAATGGAGGATGAGCACCAAACAAAGGTAGATGAGGCCAAAGAGCAAGTTGTGATGCCAAACAAAGACACTGAGAAACTCAAAGAGAAGGACAACCAGCCACATAGCTCAAAGGAAGTAGCTCAGGGGCAGCAGCAAATAGGAAAAAGCATCACACCTCCACTGCCATATCCCCAGAGGTTTAACAAAGAGGTTAAAGACCAGCATTTTCACAAATTCCTCGAGATTTTTAAGAAGTTGGAAATCAATATTCCCTTGGCTGAAGCACTTGAGCAAATGCCTCTATATTCCAAATTTCTGAAGGATCTTATCAACAAGAAAAGAAGTTGGCTTGAAAGGGAAACCATATTACTCACCGAGGAATGCAGTGCTGTGATTCAACGGGGTATTCCACCAAAACTTAAGGATCCGGGAAGCTTTGTAGTCTCATGCACTATTGGCAAGATAATTCTCAACAAGTCTCTTTGTGACCTGGGTGCCAGCATCAATTTAATGCCTCTCTCAATGATGAGAAAACTTGCCATAGAAGAACTTAAACCCACTAGGATGTCACTAGTCATGGCTGACAGATCAATCAAGACACCCAATGGAATTGTGGAGAATCTGTTGGTGAAGGTTGGGGAGTTTATTTTCCCAGCAGACTTTGTAATTTTGGACACTGAAGAAGAAGGAAACGACTCAATCATTCTGGGAAGGCCATTTCTACACACAGCAAGGGCCATCATTGATGTAGAAAAAGGAGAAATGACCTTCAGGGTCCATAATGAACAAATGATCATAAATGTGTTCAAATCAATGCAAAACGCTCCTGAGCAAGAGGATTACGTAAGAGTGGATATGATAGACAGTTTGGTGGAAGAAACAGTGAAAGAAAATTTTCAAGAGCAAGAAGGAAATCAAGGGGCAACAGAGGAACAAGTGGCTGAGACCTTCACTGAGCATGAAAGACAAGATAGCAATAAAGATGTGCGAAAACAAGAACTAAAACCTTTACCCACCCATCTCAAATATGCATTCCTTGGCACATCAGAGAGCTTCCCAGTAATCATTAATTCATCCCTGACAAAGAAGGAAGAAGGAGAACTTCTTGACGTACTCAAAGCTCATAAGGATGCTTTAGGATGGACCATTGATGACCTGAAGGGAATCAGCCCTGCAGTATGTATGCATAAGATCCTCTTGGAAGATAATTCCAAACCAGTGGTTCAACCGCAAAGAAGGCTAAATCCTACAATGAAGGAAGTTGTCCAGAAGGAAGTAATGAAATTGTGGAATGCAGGGATAATCTTCCCAATATCTGACAGCCCATGGGTAAGTCCGGTTCAAGTTGTGCCAAAGAAGGGAGGGATGACGGTCATCACTAATGAGAAGAATGAGTTGATCCCTACTAGAACAGTAACTGGGTGGAGGATGTGCATAGACTATAGAAGATTGAATGATGCCACCAAGAAGGATCATTTTCCTCTCCCATTCATTGATCAGATGCTGGAAAGGTTAGCCGGTCATGCCTATTACTGCTTTTTGGACGGATATTCTGGGTATAATCAAATCGTGGTGGACCCCAAGGACCAAGAGAAAACTGCCTTTACATGTCCATTTGGAATTTTTGCATATAGGAGGATGCCTTTTGGGCTCTGCAACGCCCCTGCCACATTTCAAAGGTGTATGCTCTCCATTTTTTCTGATATGGTCGAAAAATTTTTAGAAGTCTTCATGGATGACTTCTCTGTTTTTGGTGATAATTTCAATGCTTGCCTAAACCATTTAACTCTTGTCTTGAAACGGTGCCAAGAAACTAATTTGGTTTTAAACTGGGAGAAATGCCATTTCATGGTACCCGAAGGGATTGTTCTTGGCCATAAAGTTTCAAGAAAAGGGATAGAGGTTGATAAGGCAAAGGTTGAGATTATAGAAAAACTCCCTCCACCAATTAATGTGAAATCTGTTAGAAGTTTCTTGGGGCATGCGGGATTTTACAGAAGGTTTATCAAGGACTTTTCAAAAATAGCCAAACCTTTAAGTAATCTGTTAATGCTTGATAACCCTTTTATTTTTGATGAAGACTGTCAGCATGCATTTGAAACTTTAAAAAATAAACTCACAACAGCACCAATCATCACACCTCCAGATTGGGAATTACCTTTTGAACTCATGTGTGATGCAAGTGACATTGCAATTGGTGCTGTACTTGGGCAAAAGAAGGGGAATTTGCATAATGTCATATATTATGCAAGTAAAGTGTTGAATGAGGCCCAAAGAAATTACACTACAACAGAAAAAGAGTTGCTAGCTGTAGTCTATGCATTTGATAAGTTTAGATCATATCTGATAGGATCAAAAGTTGTGGTTTACACTGATCATGCTGCACTTAAGTATTTGATGTCAAAGCAGGATGCTAAACCAAGACTCATCAGGTGGATACTGCTCCTACAAGAATTCGACATTGAGATAAGAGATAGGAAGGGCACTGAAAATCAGGTCGCTGATCATCTGTCAAGGCTACCACATGAAACAAGTCAAAAAGCATCCCAGCCCATAAATGAAAGCTTCCCAGATGAGCACCTTCTGCAGATCTAGCAAGCACCTTGGTTTGCTGACATAGCAAATTACAAAGTGGGAAGGAAGATACCGCAAGAATTCTCTAAGCAACAAGTGAAGAAGTTGATCAACGAAGCAAGGAAATTTTCATGGGATGAACCCTTCTTATTCAAGAGATGCTCTGATGGAGTGATCAGGAGGTGTACTCCTGAAATTGAAGTGAGGGACATTTTGTGGCATTGTCATGGTTCAGCTTATGGTGGACACTTTGGCCCAGAAAAAACAGCCGCAAAAATACTGCAGAGTGGCTTCTATTGGCCGACTATCTTCAAGGATGCCAGAGAATATGTACACCAATGTAATGAATGCCAGAAAGCAGGAGGATTAACAAGAAGGAATGAGATGCCTCAAAACTTTATCTTAGAATTAGAATTGTTCGATCTATGGGGAATTGATTTCATGGGGCCTTTTCCTCCTTCCTATTCTTTTAGATACATCCTGGTAGCAGTGGAATATGTCTCAAAGTGGGTGGAAGCCATAGCCACAACCACCTGTGATGCACAGATCGTCCTCCAATTCCTTAAAAAGCACATCTTCACTAGGTATGGAGTGCCCAAGGGTCTTATTAGTGATGGTGGTAGTCACTTTTGCAACAAACAAATGGAGAAACTCCTTCACAAATATGGAGTAATTCACAAAGTAGCCACACCTTACCATCCTCAGACTAACGGCCAAGCTGAACTTGCAAATAGAGAATTAAAGAAGATCCTAGAGAAAACAGTGGGAATCACAAGAAAAGATTGGGCTAGAAAGCTAGAGGATGCATTGTGGGCTTATAGGACAGCTTTTAAAACTCCTATTGGCAAGTCACCCTTTCAGCTATTGTATGGCAAATCCTGCCACCTCCCTGTAGAGCTTGAACACAGAGCTTTTTGGGCCACTAAACTCCTCAACCTTGATCCCCAAGCTGCAGGAGAAAAAAGGTTGTTACAACTAAATGAGTTGGATGAATTTAGACTAGAGGCTTATGAAAGTGCAAAGATATACAAGGAGAAAGCTAAGAAGTGGCATGACAAAAAGATCACAAAGAAGGAATTCAAGCCAGGACAGCAAGTACTCCTGTATAATTCGAGGCTTAAAATTTTCCCTGGCAAACTGAAGTCTAAATGGACTGGCCCATACTTGGTGACAAAGGTTTTTCCCTATGGGAGTATTGAACTGCTAGATGAGGCAACAAAGAATCAATTCACAACAAATGGTCACAGAGCAAAGCTGTATTTGGGAGGACAATTGGATAAGGAAAAAGAGGTTCAACACCTCCAGCCCTCTTAAAAAGAATTGAAAGATGTCAAGCTAGTGACAATAAAAGAGCGCTTGTTGGGAGGCAACCCAACCGGAGGTAGTTTTCTTTTCATAACTTTTTCAATAAGAGTGTTGGATAACTGCTATGTATTGCAAGAAGCTAAGTTTGGTGTTGCACACCAAAAACAATTGAAGGGAGAATGCAAGATGCTAAGTTTGGTGTTCCACCAAAACTTCATTCTAACTTCCTGCACATTGCTAGTTCCAAGCAATCAAACAGATTATTCAACAACTTAACTATTTTTGTTTAGTCCCAATATCTTAACCTTTAGTAAGGACACAAAAGTTTGCCCAGAGTTAATCTGTTGAATCAGAAGAAGTAGCAAGGAATTAAGTGGGAACTAACCACCAATTGAAGGTCCCATGTATAAAGACTCAAAAAGGGGCACAACAGAAAGGAGAACAAAAGAAATGCAAACCAATAGGTTGTATCTATACTTAACCTTTACTGTTGGGAAATATTTTTTATTGATGTCTTGATAAAGTGTTCATTTTGTTCAAACAGATTCAAACTTCCCTTAGAACAAGTAAACTAGTCTATGTGTATGCTTGTGTATTCACTTTCACTTGACAAGAAGCATGTGTTGTCCCCTGCATCTTTAAAATTCAATAAAAGAACAGTTTGAATGTGAAGTAAAATGGTTTCTGTTAGATAGAAGTAGAATAAAAGTAAGTGGTGGTATGTGTGTGATTGTATAATAGCTCACTTTTAGTGAATAAAGAGCTAGGATATCTCCTTCTAAGTAAAGAGTGGCCTACTGTCTATGAATCTCAATTGAATTAAATTCCTTGGTTAGAAAGAAAAACAAAAAGAAGGAAAGAACAAAGATAGCCAAAAAGTGGCAAAACAAAAGAAAAACAAAAAGAAACAAAGCTGGACACCAATAGCTTGAACCTTAAAATATATACCTGTGATGTCTTTGTACTAGGATCTGCTTGGATTAGTAAGCTCTTAGGAGTGCCTCAACACTTGGTGACTTGGGTTAACTAACCCGGGATCATCAGCTGAAAGTCCACTATCAAGAGCAACCTAACTACAAGGCATTTAGTAGCCCAAAGAGGTGCTGGGCATCAATGTTTTAAGAAGGAATGTGAGCCAAGTGTCTATGGTGAATAATGTGTCAAGTATAAAGAAAAGAAAATGAACTTGCTACACATGACACTCAAATAAAGCTTATGAACAAAGTAATAGCCAAGGATAAAGGAATAATGAGAGGTCATAGCAGTATGTCACTTGAAACTTGAAAGAGACTTTCTAGGCCTAAGAGTCAATAAGAAGTGAGTATTTGCATATCCACACAAAACCCCATGAACTATCAATAATACTCTGCTAGCATGAACATCCTCTTCCATTTCATTCTTTCTTCTTAATAAATCTTTTCTTGCTTGGGGACAAGCAAGCTTTAAGTTTGGTGTTGTGATGACAAGTCATCCTAGCCTATTTTAACTAGTCTTTTTCTTTTGTTTTCATTAGAATTATGCACTTTCTTAAGCTACAAGCAAGCTAATTGAGTAGATTTTCATGTTTCCCTTGATTGAACCAACCATATATGAATTCATGCCATTTCATGAGGTTTTATGCTATATTTGTTGCATATTATGAAAGATTAAATATCTCATGATTTTGAGCATAGCTTTGATGAGTTTGGTTGATTAATGATAGGTGAAGAAAGCTTGGAGAAAGGTTGAAGCAAAGAGGAATGGCTAGGAGTGAAGAGAGGACAATGGAATAAGTGAAATTGAACCAGGAAGCAAGAAGTTAGCCCCAACGTTAGCCCCCTAACTTGGAGGCTAACGTTGGAACTTGAAATTTCCTCCGTGGCCATCCCACGTTTGCGCCAACGTTAGCCCCCTAACTTGGAGGCTAACGTTGGCACATGAATTACAAAGGGAGAAGGGCCAACGTTAGCCCCAACGTTAGCCCCCTAACTTGGAGGCTAACGTTGGAACTTGAGAAGATCTCCCCTGGGCACCAACGTTTGCGCCAACGTTAGCCCCCTAACTTGGAGGCTAACGTTGGCACATGAATTACAAAGGGAGAAGGGCCAACGTTAGCCCCCTAACTTGGAGGCTAATGTTGGCGCCACTAGCACTAAACAAGGCCAACGTTAGGGTCAAAGTTAGACCCCTAACGTTGGCACCAACGTGCATACCAGTAAATTATGTTTGCTGCTATGAAAAGTTGGTTTGGTCCAACTTTGGCTAACCTCAAAACCGGTTCAATTGGTTCACTTTGGTTCTTCTTCAAACTTCAAGAGCAATCAACCAAGGCCTCTTTCAACCCAATTCCACCAAGAGCAAAGGCCCAACTCAAGGCTTGAAGATCATTTGAAGAAAGTGTATAAATAGGATAGAATTCAAGTTCTTCGGGGAGCTTTCCTTTTGGAATTTTCATAATAGTTTTCGGAGAAGCTTTTGAACTTTAATTTCTTTGTTTCCATTGCTTTCAATTTCATTTTACATTTGTCTTGGATCTTGGATTGGAGAATTGAAGAAATTCTGTTTCAATCTCAATCTTGGATCTCTCTGTTTCTTTACTGTTAATTGAATTTCATTTCCGGTTAATTGCTCTTCATCTCTCTTCTCTGCAATTGTTCTTGTTGGATCTAGGAAGGCATTGAGATCTAGACTTGGTTTTCTAGTCTCTGGATCCTGAGATCCAAATCCCCAATTTACATTCTATTTCTTTCCTTTCTATGATCATTTACTTTTCTGTTATAAAATCCGATCCAATCCCAATTCCCTTTCCTTCTTCTGTTTGATGCAATTTAATTTTTCCTTGTTTAATTTCTGCAAATCCACATCCCAATCCCCTTTACATTTCAAGCAATTTACATTCCTTGCACTTTAAGATTCCTCAATTTACATTTCTTGCACTTTAAGTTTCGGCCATTTAATTTCTTGTTCTTTAAGTTTCAGCAATTTATTTCTTGTTCTCTTTACTTCAATGCAATTTAATTCTGCAAGTCACAAAACCATCAACCAAATCTTGATTCGCTTGACTAAATCAACCACTAAGCTAAAATTGCTCAATCCTTCAATCCCTGTGGGATCGACCTCACTCCCGTGAGTTTTTATTACTTGATACGACCCGGTACACTTGCCGGTTAGATTTGTGTGTTTTGGGAGAGATTTATTTTTCCTCTAAAATATCTCATCAGTGGTTCTTCCAGGATGGATTGTATGTGTCACCATACACTTCATTCTGTCCAGAATTTTGGTTGTGCATGTACTGGACTTGTTCTTGCTACTGCTCCTCTTGAGTTTCTTCATTTTGCCCCCATGTGGATGATGGTTGGCTTGTGTTA
Organism: Arachis ipaensis; assembly: GCF_059453495.1. NCBI lineage: Eukaryota > Viridiplantae > Streptophyta > Magnoliopsida > Fabales > Fabaceae > Arachis > Arachis ipaensis. Next base: position 75,438,306 of record NC_142438.1, read on the forward strand.
ACTGCTGCAACTTGGAGGCTATCAATCCTCTTGGCCATTTGGTCAAATTGTTGTTGAATTTGCTGCTGCATCATCTTGTTTTGAGCCAAGATTGAGTCTACTCCTTCTAGCTCCATTACTCCTCTCCTTTGTGATGGTTGGAGGTTTCTTTGATGAGCAAAAAAATATTGATTGTTGGCCACCATGTCCACGAGATTCTGGGCTTCCTCAGTAGTTTTCATCAGTTGTAGTGAACCTCCAGCAGAATGATCTAATGCCTCTTGAGATTTCAATGTCAGGCCTTCATAGAAATTTTGCAGCACGTCCCATTCATTGAACATCTCTGGAGGACACTTTCTGATTAAGGCTTTGTACCTCTCCTATGCTTCATACAAGGATTCGGCATCTAATTGTGTGAATGTCTGCACCTCAGTTTTCAACCTGATGACTCTTTGGGGTGGATAGAATTTGGCTAGAAATTTAGTCACCAAGTCATCCCAACTAGTGATACTTCCTTGGGGAAAAGTTTCAAGCCATTGTGCGGCCTTGTCCCTTAATGAGAACGGGAACAGCAGAAGCTTGTAGGTTTCAGGATTCACGCCATTGGATTTGATAGTGTCACAAATCCTTAAGAAGGTAGATAGATGTTAATTTGGATCCTCCAATGGTCCTCCCCCAAATGAGCAGTTGTTTTGGACCAATGTGATGAGTTGTGGCTTCAGTTCAAAGTTATTTGCATTGACATTAGGGGTGAGAATGCTGCTTCCACAATGTCTAGCATTTGCAAAGGTATAGGAGGCCAGTACTCTCCTCTGTTGTGGGTTATTGTTAACCCCTCCTCCTGGATTAGATGGATCTCCTTCCATCTCGTGATATTCTTCCTCAGATTCTTCCTCTCCAACAATATTTTTCCCTCTTTCAGCTCTTCTTAACCTTCTAAGAGTTCTCTGGTCAGTTTCAGATAAAACAGGAATGGATCTCCCTGTACCTGACATACAAACAAAACAAAAGAAACACCACCAGTAACACTTCAATCTATTGCTAGAATGAAGTTTAGTTTAAGCAAAATTTCAAACAGTTAGTGTGTCAGTCAAAAATTAGAGAAACAGAAAAGAAAAAGTGCTTGATCTAGATCTCTAATTCACTTAATCATTGTCAATCTATTTCAATCCCCGGCAACGGCGCCAAAAACTTGATGTGTATTTTCGGAAAACGAATTCCAAACACACAAAACTAACCGGCAAGTGCACCGGGTCGCATCAAGTAATAAAACTCACGGGAGTGAGGTCGATCCCACAGGGATTGAAGGATTGAGCAATTTCAGTTTAGTGGTTGATTTAGTCAAGCGAATCAAGATTTGGTTGAGTGATTTGTAATTAACAGAATTTAAATTGCATGAAATTAAAAGGGAGAGGGACAATTGCAATAAATTAAAGAGCAGAGAAGGTAAATGTGCTGAATCTTAAAGAACAAGAAATTAAATGGCAGAAACTTAGAACGCAAGAAATGTAAATTGCAGAATCTTAAAGTGCAAGAAATGTAAATGGCTTGAATTGTAAAGGGAATTGGGAATTGGATTTGCAGAAATTAAACAAGGAAAAGAAAAATTCAACAAACAGGAATGTAAAAGATGGATTCAATTAAACCGGATCTTAAATGAAAATGAGAATAAGCTTGGTGTGACAACGAAACAAGGAAATTGAAATTGAAAGCTATAGATCTCAGGACTCAAGAGACTAGATAGCCAAGTCTAGATCTCACTGCCTTCCTATATCCAACAAGAACAATTGCAAAGGAAATAAAGAAATCTAAATTGCAGAAGAGTAGAAGCCGAAGCAGTTAACAGAAATGGAAATTCAATTATGCAAAAAATTAAACGAGATCTCAAGGTGAGATTGAAACAGAAGTTCTTCAATTCTCCACCCAAGATCCGAAACAAGAAAAGTAAAAAACAAGAACAAGGAAGAAGAGAGATCAATTCTCCTCCCTAATTCTCTTGAATTCTAAAAACAACAATGCAAAAATGTCAAGGTGCTCTCCACTGTAAGTGTTCTGAAAATTCTCTCCGAAAACGCTCTCTTTAAAACTTAAATCCTAAGCTATTTATACACTTTCTTCAAATGGTCTTCAAGTCCTGAATTGGGCCTTTGCTCTTGATGTAATTGGGTTGATAAAGGCCTTGGTTGATTGCTCTTGGAGTTGGAGAAAGATCCATTGTAAACCGGGTTGTAAATCGTAAAAGCTTGAGTAAAAGTTTGAGGCAAACTTTTACTCAAGCTTTTTATACCAGATGGCTTCACTTGCTGCTACCAACATTTGGGCTAAAGTTTGAGGTCAAACTTTTGCTCAAACGTTGGTCCCCTTGTGTATATGTGTGGCGCCAACTTTTGCCAAAAAGCTTGAGGCAAACGTTGGCGCAAGCTTTTCTCCTCCAGGGTGTGCAAGTGTGGCGCCAACGTTTGCCAAAAAGTTTGAGGCAAACGTTGGCGCAAGCTTTTCTCGTCCAGGGTGTTGGTTTTGTGATGCCAACGTTTGCCAAAAAGTTTGAGGCAAACGTTGGCTCCAGCTTTTCTCCCAAAAGTTTGAGCTAAAGTTTGAGGCAAACTTTGGCTCAAGCTTTTTTCCTCTGGAATGTTTTCAACTCTTCTAAAAGTTTGAGCTAAAGTTTGAGGCAAACTTTAGCTCAAACTTTTTGTTCTCTCTTGCTCCTAGCCATTCCTTCTTCCTTCAACCTTCTTCAAAACTCTTTTCACCTATCATCAATCAATCAAAACAATCAAAGCTATGCCCCAGATCATAAGATTGTGTTTCTTTCATAATATATGACAATTATAGCATAAAATCTCATGAAAGTGCATGAATTCATCCATGGTTGATTGAATCAAAGGAAACATGGAAATCAAAGGGCTTGAGAAACAAGCAACTTCCATTAACACTGCAGGAATTCAATCACTCTCTTGGGAGGACTACACACCATTAGCTGAGAGAAAGAAGAAGAAGCCACCAAGAGGTTGTATTGTCACTTAACTCCATCAGCATTGAATTGCTCTAAATTGGAAGTGTGAATATGCCCATCTTAACAGTAACTGTTAGTTTAGTAGTCTTTGCATCATTTCTGTTTCAATTTAAAATAAGTAAGCTAGCCTAAGTGTATGCTTGTATGTTTACTTTCACTTAACAAAAAGCATACTTTGTCCCCTGCATCTTTAATTCAATAAAAGAAATGTCTGAATGTGAAGTGAGATAGTTCTCTGTTAGATAGAAGTACAATAAAAGTAAGTGGTGGTATGTATGTGTGATTGTATGATAGCTCACTTTTAGTGAATAAGAGAACTAGGATGTCTCCTTCTAAGTAGAAAGTGGCCTACTGTCTATGAATCTCAATCAAATAAAAGTTCTTGGTTAAAAAGAAAAACAAAAAGAGAAAAGAAATAGCCAAAGAGTGGCAATAAAACAAAAGAAAATAAAAAGAAACAAAGCTAGACACCAATAGCTTGAACCTTAGAATATATGCCTGTGGTGTCTTTGTACTAGGATCTGCTTGGATTATTAAGTTCTTTGGAGTGCATCAACACTTGGTGACTTGGGTTAACTAACCCGGGATCATCAGCTGAAAGTCCACTATCAAGAGCAACCTAACTACAAGGCATTTAGTAACCCAAAGAGGTGCTGGGCATCAATGTTTTAAGAAGGAATGTGAGCCAAGTGTCTATAGTGAATAACGTGTCAAGCATAAAGAAAGAAAAGAACTTGTTACACATGACACTGAACTAAAGCTTATAGAGAAAAACAATAGTCAAGGACAAAGGAATAATGAGAGGTCATAACAGTGTGTTGCTTGATGCTTGAAGGAGATTTTCTAGGCCTAAAAATCAATAAGAAGTGAGTGTTTACTTATCCACAAAAAACCCCATGAACTACCAATAATACTCTGCTAGCATGAACATCCTCTTCCATTTCATTCTTTCTTCTCAATAATTCTTTTCTTGCTTGGGGACAAGCAAGCTCTATGTTTGGTGTTGTGATGACAAGTCATCTTAGCCTAGTTTCACTAGCCTTTTTCTTTTGTTTTCATTTAGTTTTATGCACTTTCTTGCATTATAAATTAGCCATTTGAATTGGAATTGCATGGTTTCCTTAAATCAATCAACCACCTTTTAATTGATACAAAATCATGAGGTTCAAGCTAATTTTAGTTGATAATTAATTGATTTATAAACCTTGTGAATTTTGTGATACTTTGATTGGTTGTTTTGATTACTTGTAGGTGAATAAAGGAAACAAAAGGTGTGCCAACATTATGGAAGAAGGTTGCAAGAATGGGTTTGAGAAAATGGAATTCACGTTTGAGCTAACGTTTGCCTCAAACGTCAACTCAAACGTGAGTAGCAGTTGAAAAACACCCTGGGGAAAAGCCAACGTTTGCACCAACGTTTGCCTCAAACGTGAGGTCAAACGTTGGCGCCAAAGAAAAGAGAAATGGCATCCCTGGAGGCAGCAACGTTTGAGCCAACGTTTGACTCAAACGTGAGGTCAAACGTTGGCACCAAACAGCATGAAGGGGCATACTTCAAACAAGAATAACTTGAGTTGTAGATGTCCAATTGAGGTGATTCCAAGTGGGTTAGAAAGCTGACATTCAGAGCTTTCCAACCATATATAATAGTCTCTATTGGGCACAAAATTGGCAACACGACAAGAGGACAAAGTAGCCCCCAAGAAGCATACAAGAAGGGAGGTCCACGTTTGAGCTCACGTTTGACCTCAAACGTTGAGCCAAACGTGGAAGACAGCACATGGCCTAGCTGCATAATGCCTCACTCAAGTAACGTTTAAGTCAACGTTTGCCTCAAACGTTGGCTCAAACGTGAATGGTTCATGGCCTGGTTCACTAATGGATTTCCTCCCAACACCAAGAGCAATCAACAGAGGCCACTATCAACCCAATTCCATCAAGGCTAAAGGCCCAATTCAAGGCTTAATGATCATTTGAAGAAAGTGTATAAATAGCTTAGGATTTGAAGTTTTTGGAGAGCTTCCCTTTTCATTTTTCAGAATAGCTTTCTTTTCAGTTTTGCTCAGAGTTCACTTTATTTTTCTTAGCATTGTTGTTTAATTCAAGAGAATTTGGGAGGAGAATTGATCTCTCTTCTTCCTTGTTCTTACCCAGCACTCTTTACTTTTCTTGTCTTGGATTTTGGGTGGAGAATTAAAGAAATTCTGTTTCAATCTCACCTTGGGATCTTGTTTAATTTTCTGCTTAATTGAATTTCATTTTCGGTTCATTGCTTTTCATCTACTTTCTTTGCAATTTACAATCTCCTTTGCAATTGTTCTTGTTGGATCTAGGAAGGCATTGAGATCTAGACTTGGTTTTCTAGTCTCTTGGGTCCTGAGGTCCGAATTCCCCATTTCCCATTCCCTGTTTTGCTCATTTACAATTCTGTTTCTAGATCTGATTAAATCCAAGTGTTCTTCTATTCCTCTGCTTGTTGCAATTTTACATTTCCTTGTTTAATTTCTGCAAATCCAACTCCCCATTCCCTTTACAATTCAAGTCATTTACATTTCTTGCACTTTAAGATTTTGCAATTTACATTTCTTGCATTCTAAGTTTCTGCCATTTAATTTCTTGTTCTTTAAGATTCAGCACTTTTATTTTCCGTTCTCTTTAATTTTCTGCAATTTACCCCTCTCCCTTTACTTTTCATGCAATTTAATTTCTGTTAATCACAAATCACTCAACCAACACTTGATTCGCTTGACTAAATCAACCACTAAACTAAAATTGCTCAATCCTTCAATCCCTGTGGGATCGACCTCACTCACGTGAGTTATTATTACTTGATGCAACCCGGTGCACTTGCCGGTGAGTTTTGTGTTGGATCGTTTTCCGCACATCAAGTTTTTGGCACCGTTGCCGGGGATTGAATAGATTGACAATGATTAAGTGAGGTGGTAGTTTAGATCAAGCACTTTTTCTTTTCTGTTTCTCTAAATTTTGACTGACACACTAATTGTTTGAATTTTTGCCTGAGCTAATTGAAACCTCACTTTAGCAATAGAGTGAAAGTCTCTTGGTTTAACTTGCTGAGTATGATTCTCATAGCTTGATAAATCAACGAGAAAAGTGATTTTCGATCATTAATCTCTCAAGTTTACCAACTGTTTGACACATTGCGTTAACTAACCCTTTAATCATATCCTGGCATAAATGTACTCCATCTTCATTTGAACTGTATATGATTGTGCAGACCATGGAAGGGAAATCGATGAATGCCAGCAATCATGGGAGCAATATTCCCACCTTAGATGACAAGCAACCACTCATCACCATGAACGACATTGCTCAGTGGTTTGAAGCTTTCCCACAAGGAAACATCATCGGATGGGAAGAACTAATGAGTGAACTCCTAGTCAAGCTGAAGCCACCTCAAAGAACTGTTAAACCAGAGGCAGGAATGCAACCATCCGCACAAGAGAAAGAAATTGAAGGTATTCGTGCAATCATGGCCCAAAGCGAGCAGATATATCTACAGTTTAAGCAACAATTGGAGCTGATTAACTGAAAAGTAGATGAGTTGCAACATGCTGTGGGAAATGCATAGAACTCACCTCAATATCCCATTGTTGGAATCAACCTGAAAACGGTTCTGGAGTAATTAACTATGAGCAACAAAGTCATGAGCAATCACACTCTCCAAACAGCTCCTCAAGCATGTCCCAACGTAGGACTCAGAATGATGTGTACAACCCACCTTGGAGAACTCAATCCACTTGGAGGGGGGTTGAAAACCAAAATCAAAGACCAAGGGACTTCAACTGCAACAACCTCAATTTCAAAAACCAGCATAAAAACAAGCTCCACAACAACAACCATCACGCACCACCCCAATGCACACACTTCCAACCCCCAACACCCCACAACCTACAAATTTCACAAGACTCTCAGAAGATCACCAATCTGGAGATCTTAGTAGAGAGAATGATGACACATCAAGAGATGATAAGCAAACACCAGGAGGCCTCACTCGGGAGAATTGAGAGGCAAATGGAACAATTAGCTAAGAATCTCACAGGAATGAGTGAGAAGAGGGCTAAAGGAAAAGAATCACTCATCCAGGATGAGCATCACAAAGCAAAACCTCACTTAGGAGGACAAGGGGACAAGGAGAAGGAAGCTCAAAATCTGAACTGAGCAAGCACAGAGGATGTCAAGCTAATGACAATAAAAGAGCGCTTGTTGGGAGGCAACCCAACCTGAGGTAGTTTTCTGTTCATAACTATTTTAGTAAAAAGGTTAATTAGTTTTATCTATAATGCAAGAAGCTAAGTTTGGTGTTGCACACCAAAACAATCTAAAGGAGAATGCAGGATTCTAAGTTTGGTGTTTCACCAAAATCCCATTATAAAACACATTCTCACTTTCTGCATAATGCTGGCTTCAAGCATGTTGGATGAACTAGTTAACTATTCTGCTGTTTCCCAGTTTTCAGTTTTATTGCTTTTGAAACAGAAGAAGAAAAGAAAAAAATTATCACACATGGTTAATTTGATGCATGAAAACCATTGGCAAGGTACTAAGTTTGGTGTTCCCACACCAAAGTAAGTTCAAAAGCCCACAAATAAATCATGCAAGCTAACCATTTCTTCTTTCAAGTGCTTGGGGAACAAGCAACTTTCAATATCACTGCAGGGTACCATACAAACTTTTGGAAGGATTAAGCATCATCTATCAAAAGGAAGAGAGAGGAATGTAAAGATCAATGATGATGATGATGAGGAGTAAAGCAAGCGAAATCCAAAAAGTTGTATTGTTCAGTGATTATTTTGTATTAGATGCTGCTAAATTGAAAGTTACATAATACCCCTGCCTGCCTGCATAGCATAGTTTTTCTGTAATTCAATAAGCAAGATGCTTGATCATTCACAACATTTTTCTCTTCAAAACTTGTTTGCACTCAATGTTCAAGAATTGCATCATATGAAAGTTCTTTGAAAAGAAGGATTGAGGAATCAAACAATTTTGAGGCAAGCAAAAGATTAGGAGAAGTGGTGGTTCTAGTTGTATGATTATGTATTGAGGTTGCATGCTTGTGAAAACTTGCATGGGAGCTCATAGGCAGGACATGAAGTTCAAAGAAGTATTGTGGAGATTCTCAAAAATCTATTGATCCAAGAAGCAGCAAACAAAACAAAAGAAAGAAAGGAAAATACAAAGACAAAAAGAACATGACCCAAGGCTCTGAGCATCAATTACTAGGCAGAAAAGAAAGAAGAAACAATGACTCAAAGAATTGTTAGCCTAGTAAAATGCTTGTGGTTGAGTTGTGTCAAAGAAAGAGGCTTGAGTAAGTAAATCCCTACGGGTGCTTCAACACCTAATACCTTAAAACCAACTGGTTTAGGAGTATTGATTGAAAGCTTATCTAAAGAGCCGCTTTGAGACATGACACTTAGAGTCAAGGCCAAAGCAAAGAAACTATAAGCTGCTTCAAGGTGACTACATATAAAGAGATCTCCATGATACCATTTGGATGAAAATCCTAAGACCTAAGACTCCCAATATGTGAGGACTAGTAAGCACTGAAACCCTTGTATGAGCATATAATTTAGAGTTCACCCCACTGTTACTTAATCACTGCACTCACAGGACTTTACAAGTTGTTCTTCAATCCGTCTTAATTAAAAGAACATTGAGCATAATTCTTTTCTTGCTTGGGGACAAGCAAGCTTTAAGTTTGGTGTTGTGATGACAAGTCATCTTAGCCTAGTTTCACTAGCCTTTTTCTTTTGTTTTCATTTAGTTTTATGCACTTTCTTGCATTATAAATTAGCCATTTGAATTGGAATTGCATGGTTTCCTTAAATCAATCAACCACCTTTTAATTGATACAAAATCATGAGGTTCAAGCTAATTTTAGTTGATAATTAATTGATTTATAAACCTTGTGAATTTTGTGATACTTTGATTGGTTGTTTTGATTACTTGTAGGTGAAGAAAGGAAACAAAAGGTGTGCCAACATTATGGAAGAAGGTTGCAAGAATGGGTTTGAGAAAATGGAATTCACGTTTGAGCTAACGTTTGCCTCAAACGTCAACTCAAATGTGAGTAGCAGTTGAAAAACACCCTGGGGAAAAGCCAACGTTTGCGCCAACATTTGCCTCAAACGTGAGGTCAAACGTTGGCGCCAAAGAAAAGAGAAATGGCATCCCTGGAGGCAGCAACGTTTGAGCCAACGTTTGACTCAAACGTGAGGTCAAACGTTGGCACCAAACAGCATGAAGGGGCATACTTCAAACAAGAATAACTTGAGTTGTAGATGTCCAATTGAGGTGATTCCAAGTGGGTTAGAAAGCTGACATTCAGAGCTTTCCAACCATATATAATAGTCTCTATTGGGCACAAAATTGGCAACACGACAAGAGGACAAAGTAGCCCCCAAGAAGCATACAAGAAGGGAGGTCCACGTTTGAGCTCACGTTTGACCTCAAACGTTGAGCCAAACGTGGAAGACAGCACATGGCCTAGCTGCATAATGCCTCACTCAAGTAACGTTTGAGTCAGCGTTTGCCTCAAATGTTGGCTCAAACGTGAATGGTTCATGGCCTGGTTCACTAATGGATTTCCTCCCAACACCAAGAGCAATCAACAGAGGCCACTATCAACCCAATTCCATCAAGGCTAAAGGCCCAATTCAAGGCTTAATGATCATTTGAAGAAAGTGTATAAATAGCTTAGGATTTGAAGTTTTTGGAGAGCTTCCCTTTTCATTTTTCAGAATAGCTTTCTTTTCAGTTTTGCTCAGAGTTCACTTTATTTTTCTTAGCATTATTGTTTAATTCAAGAGAATTTGGGAGGAAAATTGATCTCTCTTCTTCCTTGTTCTTGCCCAGCACTCTTTACTTTTCTTGTCTTGGATTTTGGGTGGAGAATTGAAGAAATTCTGTTTCAATCTCACCTTGGGATCTTGTTTAATTTTCTGCTTAATTGAATTTCAGTTTCGGTTCATTGCTTTTCATCTACTTTCTTTGCAATTTACAATCTCCTTTGCAATTGTTCTTGTTGGATCTAGGAAGGCATTGAGATCTAGACTTGGTTTTCTAGTCTCTTGGGTCCTGAGGTCTGAATTCCCCATTTCCCATTCCCTGTTTTGCTCATTTACAATTCTGTTTCTAGATCTGATTAAATCCAAGTGTTCTTCTATTCCTCTGCTTGTTGCAATTTTACATTTCCTTGTTTAATTTCTGCAAATCCAACTCCCCATTCCCTTTACAATTCAAGTCATTTACATTTCTTGCACTTTAAGATTTTGCAATTTACATTTCTTGCATTCTAAGTTTCTGCCATTTAATTTCTTGTTCTTTAAGATTCAGCACTTTTATTTTCCGTTCTCTTTAATTTTCTGCAATTTACCCCTCTCCCTTTACCTTTCATGCAATTTAATTTCTGTTAATCACAAATCACTCAACCAACACTTGATTCGCTTGACTAAATCAACTACTAAACTAAAATTACTCAATCCTTCAATCCCTGTGGGATCGACCTCACTCATGTGAGTTATTATTACTTGATGCGACCTGGTGCACTTGCCGGTGAGTTTTGTGTTGGATCGTTTTCCGCACATTAGAGGTGTGATGCTCTTTCCTTCTTGCTACTGTCCTTGAATCACTTCTTTTGAATTGTGTGGTTGGTTGTTCTTTTCTTTGAGTTTCTCAGTGCTCTTGCTTGGTATCACAACTTGATCCTTGGCTTCATTTGCCTTTGTTTGTTTTTCATCTTCTATTGGTCTTTTGCTGCTCTCTGCTTGCTTCTTTGTAGTGTCATTGTTGCTCATCAATGTTCTCCCACTCCTTAATTGTATCGCCTTGCATTCTTCCTTAGGATTTGGGATTGTGTCACTCGGCAGTGAGCTTGAAGGTCTCTCAACAAAAATCTGCTTGGAGATTTGCCCAATCTGCCTCTCTAGGCTCTTCATGGAGGCTTCATGGTTCTTGGTTGTCATTTCCTGGTGTTTCCACATTTTGTCTATCAAAGTTTCCATGTTAGTGAGTCTTTGAGATTCAGGTGATGCTTGTGGTGGGTTGTGAGATGTGGATGGTGGATGGTAGGTATTTTGGTTGGTGGGTTGGTTATTGGATTGGTAATGGTTGGGGTTGGGGTAGTTGTTTTGAGGTTTTCTATAAGGGTTTTGGTTAGTTTGCTGCTGGTTGTGGTTTTGGTTGTTTCTTGAAGTGTTTTGGTTTGAGTTTCTCTGCCATGGTTATTGGTTCTGGTTATGATTATCTCCCCATCTAATGCCTCTTGAGATTTCAATGTCAGGCCTTCATAGAAATTTTGCAGCACGTCCCATTCATTGAACATCTCTGGAGGACACTTTCTGATTAAGGCTTTGTACCTCTCACATGCTTCATACAAGGATTCGGCATCTAATTGTGTGAATGTCTGCTCCTCGGTTTTCAACCTGATGACTCTTTGGGGTGGATAGAATTTGGCTAGAAATTTAGTCACCAAGTCATCCCAACTAGTGATACTTCCTTGGGGAAAAGTTTCAAGCCATTGTGCGGCCTTGTCCCTTAATGAGAACGGGAACAGCAGAAGCTTGTAGGTTTCAGGATTCACACCATTGGATTTGACAGTGTCACAAATCCTTAAGAAGGTAGATAGATGTTGATTTGGATCCTCCAATGGTCCTCCCCCAAACGAGCAGTTGTTTTGGACCAATGTGATGAGTTGTGGCTTCAGTTCAAAGTTATTTGCATTGACATTAGGGGTGAGAATGCTGCTTCCACAATGTCTAGCATTTGCAAAGGTATAGGAGGCCAGTACTCTCCTCTGTTGTGGGTTATTGTTAAACCCTCCTCCTGGATTAGATGGATCTCCTTCCATCTCGTGATATTCTTCCTCAGATTCTTCCTCTCCAACAATATTTTTCCCTCTTTCAGCTCTTCTTAACCTTCTAAGAGTTCTCTGGTCAGTTTCAGATAAAATAGGAATGGATCTCCCTGTACCTGACATACAAACAAAACAAAAGAAACACCACCAATAACACTTCAATCTATTGCTAGAATAAAGTTTAGTTTAAGCAAAATTTCAAACAGTTAGTGTGTCAGTCAAAAATTAGAGAAACAGAAAAGAAAAAGTGCTTGATCTAGATCTCTACTTCACTTAATCATTGTCAATCTATTTCAATCCCCGGCAACGGCGCCAAAAACTTGATGTGTATTTTCGGAAAACGAATTCCAAACACACAAAACTAACCGACAAGTGCACCGGGTCGCATCAAGTAATAAAACTCACGGGAGTGAGGTCGATCCCACAGGGATTGAAGGATTGAGCAATTTCAGTTTAGTGGTTGATTTAGTCAAGCGAATCAACATTTGGTTGAGTGATTTGTAATTAACAGAATTTAAATTGCATGAAATTAAAAGGGAGAGGGACAATTGCAATAAATTAAAGAGCAGAGAAGGTAAATGTGCTGAATCTTAAAGAATAAGAAATTAAATGGTAGAAACTTAGAACGCAAGAAATGTAAATTGCAGAATCTTAAAGTGCAAGAAATGTAAATGGCTTGAATTGTAAAGGGAATTGGGAATTGGATTTGCAGAAATTAAACAAGGAAAAGAAAAATTCAACAAACAGGAATGTAAAATATGGATTCAATTAAACCGGATCTTAAATGAAAATGAGAATAAGCTTGGTGTGACAACAAAACAAGGAAATTGAAATTGAAAGCTATAGATCTCAGGACTCAAGAGACTAGATAGCCAAGTCTAGATCTCACTACCTTCCTAGATCCAACAAGAACAATTGCAAAGGAAATAAAGAAATCTAAATTGCAGAAGAGTAGAAGCCGAAGCAGTTAACAGAAATGGAAATTCAATTATACAGAAAATTAAACGAGATCTCAAGGTGAGATTGAAACAGAAGTTCTTCAATTCTCCACCCAAGATCCGAAACAAGAAAAGTAAAAAGTGCTCAAACAAGAACAAGGAAGAAGAGAGATCAATTCTCCTCCCTAATTCTCTTGAATTCTAAAAACAACAATGCAAAAATGTCAAGGTGCTCTCCACTGTAAGTGTTCTGAAAATTCTCTCCGAAAACGCTCTCTTTAAAACTTAAATCCTAAGCTATTTATACACTTTCTTCAAATGGTCTTCAAGCCCTGAATTGGGCCTTTGCTCTTGATGTAATTGGGTTGATAAAGGCCTTGGTTGATTGCTCTTGGAGTTGGAGAAAGATCCATTGTAAACCGGGTTGTAAATCATAAAAGCTTGAGTAAAAGTTTGAGGCAAACTTTTACTCAAGCTTTTTATACCAGATGGCTTCACTTGCTGCTACCAACATTTGGGCTAAAGTTTGAGGTCAAACTTTTGCTCAAACGTTGGTCCCCTTGTGTATATGTGTGGCGCCAACGTTTGCCAAAAAGCTTGAGGCAAACGTTGGCGCAAGCTTTTCTCCTCCAGGGTGTGCAAGTGTGGCACCAACGTTTGCCAAAAAGTTTGAGGCAAACATTGGCGCAAGCTTTTCTCGTCCAGGGTGTTGGTTTTGTGATGCCAACGTTTGCCAAAAAGTTTGAGGCAAACGTTGGCTCCAGCTTTTCTCCCAAAAGTTTGAGCTAAAGTTTGAGGCAAACTTTGGCTCAAGCTTTTTTCCTCTGGAATGTTTTCAACTCTTCTAAAAGTTTGAGCTAAAGTTTGAGGCAAACTTTGGCTCAAACTTTTTGTTCTCTCTTGCTCCTAGCCATTCCTTCTTCCTTCAACCTTCTTCAAAACTCTTTTCACCTATCATCAATCAATCAAAACAATCAAAGCTATGCCCCAGATCATAAGATTGTGTTTCTTTCATAATATATGACAATTATAGCATAAAATCTCATGAAAGTGCATGAATTCATCCATGGTTGATTGAATCAAAGGAAACATGGAAATCTACCCAATTGGCTTGCTTATGGCTTAAGAAAGTGCATAAAATCAATTGAAAACAAAAGAAAAAGGCTAGTGAAACTAGGCTAAGATGACTTGTCATCACAACACCAAACTTAGAGCTTGCTTGTCCCCAAGCAAGAAAAGAATTATTGAGAAGAAAGAATGAAATGGAAGAGGATGTTCATGCTAGCAGAGTATTATTGGTAGTTCATGGGGTTTTTTGTGGATAAGTAAACACTCACTTCTTATTGATTTTTAGGCCTAGAAAGTCTCCTTCAAGCATCAAGCAACACACTGTTATGACCTCTCATTATTCCTTTGTCCTTGACTATTGTTTTTCTCTATAAGCTTTAGTTCAGTGTCATGTGTAACAAGTTCTTTTCTTTCTTTATACTTGACACATTATTCACTATAGACACTTGGCTCACATTCCTTCTTAAAACATTGATGCCCAGCACCTCTTTGGGTTACTAAATGCCTTGTAGTTAGGTTGCTCTTGATAGTGGACTTTCAGCTGATGATCCCGGGTTAGTTAACCCAAGTCACCAAGTGTTGATGCACTCCAAAGAACTTAATAATCCAAGCAGATCCTAGTACAAAGACACCACAGGCATATATTCTAAGGTTCAAGCTATTGGTGTCTAGCTTTGTTTCTTTTTATTTTCTTTTGTTTTATTGCCACTCTTTGGCTATTTCTTTTCTCTTTTTGTTTTTCTTTTTAACCAAGAACTTTTATTTGATTGAGATTCATAGACAGTAGGCCACTTTCTACTTAGAAGGAGACATCCTAGTTCTCTTATTCACTAAAAGTGAGCTATCATACAATCACACATACATACCACCACTTACTTTTATTGTACTTCTATCTAACAAAGAACTATCTCACTTCACATTCAGATATTTCTTTTATTGAATTAAAGATGCAGGGGACAAAGTATGCTTTTTGTTAAGTGAAAGTAAACATACAAGCATACACTTAGGCTAGCTTACTTATTTTAAATTGAAACAGAAATGATGCAAAGACTACTAAACTAACAGTTACTGTTAAGATGGGCATATTCACACTTCCAATTTAGAGCAATTCAATGCTGATGGAGTTAAGTGACAATACAACCTCTTGGTGGCTTCTTCTTCTTTCTCTCAGCTAATGGTGTGTAGTCCTCCCAAGAGAGTGATTGAATTCCTGCAGTGTTAATGGAAGTTGCTTGTTTCTCAAGCCCTTAGGTGACTGGTTAGTGTGCAAGACTTTCTTGTAGGCTTTTGAACTTACTTTGGTGTGTGAACACCAAACTTAGTCCCTTGCCATGTTTCTTATGCATTAAAATAACCATATGTGAAAACCTAAGTCTTTGTTAAAGGTAATAAAGCTAAAAACTAGAAATAGACAATGATTAAATGATTTATCAGATTGCTTGGAGCTAGTAACCCTTTGTGCAGAAGGTGAGAATGTGCTTTTAAATGAGATTTTGGTGGAACACCAAACTTAGAATCCTTTATTCTCCCTTAAATTGTTTTGGTGTGAAACACCAAACTTAGCTCCTTGCAATACATACCAATCATTTAACCTTTTTATTGAAATAGCTATGAAAAGAAAATTACCTCAGGTTGGGTTGCCTCCCAACAAGCGCTTCTTTATTGTCATTAGCTTGACACTGGGGCTTTCTTTTATGGTGGTTGATGATTGTAGTGCCTCAACTTGTCTCCCCTGACTGCGATCCTCCTCTTTGTTCCTTGGTGTTCAATTTCAGCATGCTCTAATGAGAGTATATTGCTGACAGTGTAGTAATCATCAGTCTGTTGGCTTGCTCCTAGTTGTTGATAAATCAATTGCACTTTATCACCTTTGGAAAGCCCTTCTGTTGGAATCTTTCTGTTCTTCCAACCTCTTTTTGTTTTGTTTCTGTGTTTCTTCCTTTCTTTTGTTGATCTTTCTTCTCCGGCCGTATGCTTACTTTGGAGATCTCTCTTCTCAGTGGTTAATACTCCAATATCCTCTTGAACTTCTTCATCCTTCTGTACAATCTTTTGCCTTGGGATGTTGCTGTGAATCACCTTGTTGCTTTCTTCCTTTAACTGTGATTCTTCCTTGTCGAGTTCCATATAGTCTTTCTTCTCATCACTGAACTGCGCTTCTGGTAATACTTTCAGAGTGACACTCTTATCATGCATTCTGAGAGTTAATTCTCCTTGCTCTACGTCTATGATAGCCCTGGCAGTGGCCAAGAACGGTCTCCCAAGTATGATGGAGTCACTTTCATCCTCATCTGAATCTAGAACCACAAAATATGCTGGGTATATGAATTTATCCACCTTGACTAGAAGATTTTCAATTACACCCTAGGGTATACCATTGACTTATCTACCAGCTCTAGAGACATCTGTACCGATTTAACTTCCTCTATACGCAGCTTTTTCACCAAAGAGGAGGGAATTAAGTTAATACTTGCTCCTAGATCGCACATTGCCTTAGTGATGGTTAATTCCCCAACGGTGCAAGGCAGCAAAAAGCTCCCAGAGTCTTCAAGCTTAGGAGGAAGCCCTTTTTGAATCAAAGCCCTGCATTCCTCAGTAAGCAGTATGGTCTCTTTCTCGTCCCAACTTCTTTTCTTGTTGATAAGCTCCTTCAAAAACTTGGCATACAGAGGAATTTGCTGAAGTGCTTCAGCCAAGGGAATATTGATCTCCAGCTTTTTGAAAGTCTCAAGGAACTTATGAAAATGTTGGTCCTTAGTCTCTTTGCTGAATCTCTAGGGATATGGCAGTGGAGGTGTGATGCTCTTTCCTTCTTGCTGCTGTCCCTGAATCACTTCTTTTGAATTGTGTGGTTGGTTGTTCTTTTCTTTGAGTTTCTCAGTGCTCTTGCTTGGTATCACAACTTGATCCTTGGCTTCATCTGCCTTTGTTTGTTTTTCATCTTCTATTGGTCTTTTGCTGCTCTCTGCTTGCTTCTTTGTAGTGTCATTGTTGCTCATCAATGTTCTCCCACTCCTTAATTGTATCGCCTTGCATTCTTCCTTAGGATTTGGGATTGTGTCACTCGGCAGTGAGCTTGAAGGTCTCTCAACAGAAATCTGCTTGGAGATTTGCCCAATCTGCCTCTCTAGGCTCTTCATGGAGGCTTCATGGTTCTTGGTTGTCATTTCCTGGTGTTTCCACATTTTGTCTATCAAAGTTTCCAAGTTAGTGAGTCTTTGAGATTCAGGTGATGCTTGTGGTGGGTTGTGAGATGTGGATGGTGGATGGTAGGTATTTTGGTTGGTGGGTTGGTTATTGGATTGGTAATGGTTGGGGTTGGGGTAGTTGTTTTGAGGTTTTCTGTAAGGGTTTTGGTTAGTTTGCTGCTGGTTGTGGTTTTGGTTGTTTCTTGAAGTGTTTTGGTTTGAGTTCCTATGCCATGGTTGTTGGTTCTGGTTGTGATTATCTCCCCATCTGAGGTTTGGGTGGTTCTTCCAGGATGGATTGTATGTGTCACCATACACTTCATTCTGTCCAGAATTTTGGTTGTGCATGTACTGGACTTGTTCTTGCTACTGCTCCTCTTGAGTTTCTTCATTTTGCCCCCATGTGGATGATGGTTGGCTTGTGTTAACTGCTGCAACTTGGAGGCTATCAATCCTCTTGGCCATTTGGTCAAATTGTTGTTGAATTTGCTGCTGCATCATCTTGTTTTGAGCCAAGATTGAGTCTACTCCTTCTAGCTCCATTACTCCTCTCCTTTGTGATGGTTGGAGGTTTCTTTGATGAGCAAAGAAATATTGATTGTTGGCCACCATGTCCACGAGATTCTGGGCTTCCTCAGTAGTTTTCATCAGTTGTAGTGAACCTCCAGCAGAATGATCTAATGCCTCTTGAGATTTCAATGTCAGGCCTTCATAGAAATTTTGCAGCACGTCCCATTCATTGAACATCTCTGGAGGACACTTTCTGATTAAGGCTTTGTACCTCTCCCATGCTTCATACAAGGATTCGGCATCTAATTGTGTGAATGTCTGCACCTCAGTTTTCAACCTGATGACTCTTTGGGGTGGATAGAATTTGGCTAGAAATTTAGTCACCAAATCATCCCAACTAGTGATACTTCCTTGGGAAAAAGTTTCAAGCCATTGTGCGGCCTTGTCCCTTAATGAGAACGGGAACAGCAGAAGCTTGTAGGTTTCAGGATTCACGCCATTGGATTTGACAGTGTCACAAATCCTTAAGAAGGTAGATAGATGTTAATTTGGATCCTCCAATGGTCCTCCCCCAAACGAGCAGTTGTTTTGGACCAATGTGATGAGTTGTGGCTTCAGTTCAAAGTTATTTGTATTGACATTAGGGGTGAGAATGCTGCTTCCACAATGTCTAGCATTTGCAAAGGTATAGGAGGCCAGTACTCTCCTCTGTTGTGGGTTATTGTTAACCACTCCTCCTGGATTAGATGGATCTCCTTCCATCTCGTGATATTCTTCCTCAGATTCTTCCTCTCCAACAATATTTTTCCCTCTTTCAGCTCTTCTTAACCTTCTAACAGTTCTTTGGTCAGTTTCAGATAAAACAGGAATGGATCTCCCTGTACCTGACATACAAACAAAACAAAAGAAACACCACCAGTAACACTTCAATCTATTGCTAGAATGAAGTTTAGTTTAAGCAAAATTTCAAACAGTTAGTGTGTCAGTCAAAAATTAGAGAAATAGAAAAGAAAAAGTGCTTGATCTAGATCTCTACTTCACTTAATCATTGTCAATCTATTTTAATCCCCGGCAACGGCGCCAAAAACTTGATGTGTATTTTCGGAAAACGAATTCCAAACACACAAAACTAACCGGCAAGTGCACCGGGTCGCATCAAGTAATAAAACTCACGGGAGTGAGGTCGATCCCACAGGGATTGAAGGATTGAGCAATTTCAGTTTAGTGGTTGATTTAGTCAAGCGAATCAAGATTTGGTTGAGTGATTTGTAATTAACAGAATTTAAATTGCATGAAATTAAAAGGGAGAGGGACAATTGCAATAAATTAAAGAGCAGAGAAGGTAAATGTGCTGAATCTTAAAGAACAAGAAATTAAATGGCAGAAACTTAGAACGCAAGAAATGTAAATTGCAGAATCTTAAAGTGCAAGAAATGTAAATGGCTTGAATTGTAAAGGGAATTGGGAATTGGATTTGCAGAAATTAAACAAGGAAAAGAAAAATTCAACAAACAGGAATGTAAAAGATGGATTCAATTAAACCGGATCTTAAATGAAAATGAGAATAAGCTTGGTGTGACAACGAAACAAGGAAATTGAAATTGAAAGCTATAGATCTCAGGACTCAAGAGACTAGTTAGCCAAGTCTAGATCTCACTGCCTTCCTAGATCCAACAAGAACAATTGCAAAGGAAATAAAGAAATGTAAATTGCAGAAGAATAGAAGCCGAAGCAGTTAACAGAAATGGAAATTCAATTATGCAGAAGATTAAACGAGATCTCAAGGTGAGATTGAAACAGAAGTTCTTCAATTCTCCACCCAAGATCCGAAACAAGAAAAGTAAAAAGTGCTCAAACAAGAACAAGGAAGAAGAGAGATCAATTCTCCTCCCTAATTCTCTTGAATTCTAAAAACAACAATGCAAAAATGTCAAGGTGCTCTCCACTGTAAGTGTTCTGAAAATTCTCTCCGAAAACGCTCTCTTTAAAACTTAAATCCTAAGCTATTTATACACTTTCTTCAAATGGTCTTCAAGCCTTGAATTGGGCCTTTGCTCTTGATGGAATTGGGTTGATAAAGGCCTTGGTTGATTGCTCTTGGAGTTGGAGAAAGATCCATTGTAAACCGGGTTGTAAATCATAAAAGCTTGAGTAAAAGTTTGAGGCAAACTTTTACTCAAGCTTTTTATACCAGATGGCTTCACTTGCTGCTACCAACTGATGTGCGGAAAACGATCCGACACAAAACTCACCGGCAAGTGCACCGGGTCGCATCAAGTAATAATAACTCACGTGAGTGAGGTCGATCCCACAGGGATTGAAGGATTGAGAAATTTTAGTTTAGTGGTTGATTTAGTCAAGCGAATCAAGTGTTGGTTGAGTGATTTGTGATTAACAGAAATTAAATTGCATGAAAAGTAAAGGGAGAGGGGTAGATTGCAGAAAATTAAAGAGAACGGAACATAAAAGTGCTGAATCTTAAAGAACAAGAAATTAAATTGGCAGAAACTTAGAACGCAAGAAATGTAAATTGCAGAATCTTAAAGTGCAAGGAATGTAAATGGCTTGAATTATAAAGGGGAGTGGGAATTGGATTTGCAGAAATTAAACCAGGAAAAGTAAATTTGCGATGAACATAAAAGTAAAGGATGGATTCAATTAAACCGGATCTCAAATAACAATGAAAATAAGCTTGGTGTAGAAATGAAACAAGGAAATTGAAATTTAAAGATGTAGATCTCAGGACTCAAGAGACTAGATAACCAAGTCTAGATCTCAATGCCTTCCTAGATCCAAATTTAGAATTTAATTGCAAGAAAATTTAAGATGCAGCAGTAGAAGAAAAGAAATGGAATCGCAATTTCTCAATAATGCAGTAAATCAAACAGAAGAAAATCTCAAGGTGAGATTGAGACAGAATTTCCTCAATTCTCCAACCCAAGATTCAAAACAAGTGTAGATGAAATGTAAAACAAGAAAACTAAGAGGAAGAGAATTCAATTCTCCTTCCCCAAGACTCAGAATCTCCAAATAGCTCAAAACCCAAAAGCTCTCTCCCAAAATTACTCAGTAAAAACTCAAAAAGGAAAAAGCCCTCAAAACTTCAAATCCTAAGCTATTTATACACTTTCTTCAAATGATCATTAAGCCTTGAATTGGGACTTTAGCCTTGATGGAATTGGGTTGATAGTAGCCTCTGTTGATTGCTCTTGGTGTTGGGAGGAAATCCATTAGTGAACCAAGCCATAAACCATTCACGTTTGAGCCAACGTTTGAGGCAAACGTTGACTCAAACGTTACTTGAGTGAGGCATTATGCAGCTAGGCCGTGTGCTGTCTTCCACGTTTGGCTCAACGTTTGAGGTCAAACGTGAGCTCAAACGTGGACCTCCCTTTTTGTATGCTTCTTGGGGGCTACTTTGTCCTCTTGTTGCGTTGCCAATTTTGTTCTCAATAGAGACTATTATATATGGTTGGAAAGCTCTAAATGTCAGCTTTCTAACCCACTTGGAATCACCTCAATTGGACATCTACAACTCAAGTTATTCTTGTTTGAAGTATGCCCCTTCATGCTGTTTGGCGCCAACGTTTGACCTCACGTTTGAGGCAAATGTTGGCTCAAACGTTGCTGTGCCCAGGAGCTCCAACTCTCTTCTTTTTGGAGCCAACGTTTGACCTCACGTTTGAGGCAAACGTTGGCTCAAACGTTGCTGCCTCCAGGGATGCCATTTCTCTTCTCTTTGGCGCCAACGTTTGACCTCACGTTTGAGGCAAACGTTGGCGCAAACGTTGCCTTCCCAGAAGCTTCAATTCTCTTCTCTTTTGGAGCCAACGTTTGACCTCACGTTTGAGGCAAACGTTGGCTCAAACGTTGCTTTCCAGGAGCTTCATTCTTCAGCCAACGTTTGACCTCAACGTTTGAGGCAAACGTTGGCACAAACGTTGGCTTTTCCCCAGGGTGTTCTTCAACTGCTACTCACGTTTGAGTTGACGTTTGAGGCAAACGTTAGCTCAAACATGAATTCCATTTTCTCAAACCCATTCTTGCAACCTTCTTCCATAATGTTGGCACACCTTTTGTTTCCTTTCTTCACCTACAAGTAATCAAAACAACCAATCAAAGTATCACAAAATTCACAAGGTTTATAAATCAATTAATTATCAACTAAAGTTAGCTTGAACCTCATGATTTTGTATCAATTAAAAGGTGGTTGATTGATTTAAGGAAACCATGCAATTCCAATTCAAATGGCTAATTTACAATGTAAGAAAGTGCATAAAACTAAATGAAAACAAGAGAAAAAGACTAGTGAAACTAGGCTAAGATGACTTGTCATCACAACACCAAACTTAAAGCTTGCTTCTCCCCAAGCAAGAAAAGAATTATTAAGAAGAAAGAATGAAAACGAAAGAGAATGCTCATGTTAGCAGAATATTACTGGTAGTTCATGGGATTTTATGTAGATATGTAACTTATCCACTTTTTATTGACAATTAGGCCTAGAAAGTTTCCTTTAAGCATCAAGCAATACACTGCTATGACCTCTCATTATTCCTTTGTCCTTGGTTACTATTTTTCTATAAGCTTTAGTTCAGTGTCATGTGTAACAAGCTCTTTTCTTTACTTAAGCTTGACACATTATTCACTATAGACACTTGGCTCACATTCCTTCTTAGAACATTGATGCCCAGTACCTCTTTGGGTTACTAAATGCCTTGTAGTTAGGTTGCTCTTGATAGTGGACTTTCAGTTGATGATCCCGGGTTAGTTAACCCAAGTCACCAAGTGTTGATGCACTCCAAAGAACTTAATAATCCAAGCAGATCCCAATACAAAGACACCACAGGCATATATTCTAAGGTTCAAGCTATTGGTGTCTAGCTTTGTTTCTTTTTATTTTTCTTTTGTTCTGTTGCCATTTTTGGCTTTTTCTTTTCTCTTTTTGTTTTTCTTTTCACACAAGGACTTTTATTTGATTGAGATTCATAGACAGTGAGCTGCTTTCTTCTTAAAGAGAGAACAATCTATTCCTTTTATTCACTGATAGTGAGTTGCCACACAATCACACATATATGCCACCACTTACTATTATTTGACTTCTAGCTAACAATGAACCATCTTACTTCATGTTTCAAACATTTCTTTTATTGAATTGAAAAGATGCAGGGGACAAAGCATGCATTAGTTAAGTGAAAGTAACCACACAAGCACACACTTAGACTAGCTTACTTATTTTAAGAAAAATAAACATGATGCAAAAACTACTTTAAACAGAAAAGATGCATGGAGCAGGTCCACCTTTCATTTATCGTGCTTTTTCTTTCTTCTTTCATATGTTTGGTTGTTGGTGTTCCCTGTTTCCATGTTTGTTGTCTGTTGTCCACGCCAAAATCCAGCTCTATTCATCGTTTCTTCTACTCTATCTTCAAGCCTCATAGCATTACTTACTTCAATCTCACTTTTCCCTTTGAAGTACTCATCGAAAGTTGGAAACGCTGGATCCATGTTGTGCAGATGCTCTCCGATGTAGTTCAATTTAATTTGACTATTTATGTTGTAGTCGGCTTGGACTTCATATCTTGCCTCTTGGAGGGTTGTGAACTCTTTGAGAGCCCTCATATTTTCAGCTTGCATTTGTGCCAACTTTCCAAATGATTCGTGAGCTTGAAAAGCATTCTCCTCTTGCATCACGAAGAATTTTGACTCAAACTCACTTTGTTTGTTCATCATCCTCAGCTGCCATTCCTCTTGCTCTTGTTGGTTTTTCATGTACTGTGAATGGTATTCCTCTTGCCTTTCTTGAATTCTCATATACTGTTGTGATAATCTTCCAATTGCTTCCTGCATCTGAGTCATATCCAGAGTGTTGTGTGGTGGAATGTGTTGCTGTTCCTCCTCCTCTTGTAGCCCTTCTTCCTCCATTGGTTCATTCCTTTGCCTTCTTCTTGGCAGTCTTCGGCTTTGCTGTGCTTCAGTAACAATCATCATTCTTTCAACGGTTATAGGCATGCCCGGGTGCAACCATGTTGGGTTTGCCTCCTCCATTGGCACTTTGGCTCTCATGCATAAACGCATAATGGTGCTCGGGTAGTGCAGCCACCCTTCGGCCGAATTTTTCTCTGCTAACCTTTGGATGTCATTTGCAATGATCTCATGGACTTTCACTTCACCTCCCATGATTATGCAATATAACATGATAGCTCTCTTCTTATTGACCTCCGAGTTGTTTACTGTGCCTAGGATTGATCTCTTCATTAGCTCATACCAACACTTCGCTTCAGGGGTGAGATCTCCCCTTCTCAAGTACTTGTACTTGTTTTTAGTAGTTCCTACCCATTCTGTGTTGACTACACTAATCTCACTGGCAATCTCATCATAGTCATGTTCTTCATTTAGCCTTTGATGGTATCCTGGCTTATCAAAATGAGCTGCCCTTAGATTCAATACTTTCATGATAGTATTTGGGCTAAAATCTACTTCAGTTCCCCGCACATAACTCCTGTAAGTTGGAGCTTGATCCATTTCGGTTCTTGGGGTGTTGGCATAAAATTCCCATATAATGTTCGCATTAATCTTAGTGATTGGTGAAATGAGCTCTTCCCACCTCCTTTTCCTAATCTTGGTTTTCATTTCTTGGCACTCATCGTCCAGCAATAGGAGTGGAACCTCTGGATATATTTTCTTCTGCCTCATCCATTCAAGTTGTAGTTGATGGTACCAAGATCTAAATTTCCATCGATCAAATTCATGGGTGCTTTCCTCAATCATAGGCTCTTTTCCTCTCCTTCGTTTGGTTCTTGAGGAAGAGGCCATGATTGCTTAATTGGTTGATCTTTTTGAGGGTAGAGGAAGTGTGAAGAAAGTTGGAGATTTTTATGTGTTTTTGACAAAGGAATATTTGAGGCCCAGCTTAGATGGTGAGGAATGATGGATGAATTGGAGTTTGAATAGTTGAAGTGCAGGGAGTGTGCAACTTTTTCGTTTATGTGCATGGCTTGAAGGTGGTGTTTTATGCTCATTTGATTGAACAATGGAGGGTTGGGATGCAATTAGATACTTTGCAAATCAACGGCGTGCATGCAAGTTGAATAAGGACAAAGCTTGCTTCCTTAATGGTTTTCAATGTTCTCTTTCCAAGAGTGTGCAGAATCACTCCTTGAAGCATGTGATGCATCTTTGTCTTCATTCTATGCCCCTCCTTGTCTTGTCCCTTTCATTGAATATTCTTTGACCACCTAACCATCACAACAAGACAACAAAGATAACATTATTAAATCTTGGCAAGACAGCTTATTAAATTACTATGTGAATTCTCATTCCTTATATCCATTTTGACCGTGACTCTTCTCTTTTTTTTTTCTTGGAGGACACCAAACTTAATGTTTGGCCATATAATCCAAAATATTTCTTCCTCCAACTAGTGTTTTTGAAATCTTAATGTCACTCTTGGTTATCTATTCATAAGGAATGCCTAAAAAAATTACCTATGATCATCGGTGCATGATTTTAGTTTCATTAATCAAGAACTGTTCTTTTGAAAGCTCTACATATGCAGACACCAAACTTAATGTTTGGTCATATGCTTTATCAGAATGACTAAGCATATGGTTTAAGATTGTTTGAAAAACTAATTTGGTGTGCTCGGAGGCACACCAAACTTAGAAGTCTTGGCATATGTTTTAAAACAATGTTTGCACTCATGAAAAAAATATCATGCTGGATGATCATAGCTTATTGAATTTAAAATAACAGAAATCTTAAATCATGGGTTGCCTCCCATGGAGCGCTCTTTTATTGTCACTAGCTTGACATTGGGGCTTTCTTTTATGGTGGTTGATGGTTGTAGTGCCTCAATTTGTCCCCTCTGACTTCGAGCTTTTTCTTTGTTGCTTGATGTTCTATCTCAGCATGTTCTAGTGAGATTATTTTGCTCACAGTATAGTAATCATCAGTCTGTTGGCTTGCTCCCAGTTGTTGATAGACTAACTGCACTTTGTCACCTTTGGAGAGCCCTTCTGTTGGGATTTTTTTATTCTTCCACTCTTTGTGAGCCTTCTTCTTATTCTTCTTCCTTTTTCTGGTTAACCTTTCCTCCTTGACAGTAGCTTTAGTTGTGGCACTTTCCTTCTTGGTTATCTTCCAAATTTCTTTTTGAGTGCCTTCTTTTCCTTGCATCTGTTCATTCTTCTGCTTTACTGAAGTGTTGATTACTTGCCTTGAGAAACAGTCATTGATGACTTGGCTTCTTCCTTCAGAATTTTGTCGTTCTGGGAACACTTTCAGAGTAATGCTTTCCTCATGCATCCTAAGAGTTAATTCTCCTTGCTCTACATCTATGATGGCTCTAGCGGTAGCTAAAAATGGCCTTCCCAAGATAATCGAATTGTTTCCTTCTTCTTCTATTTCCAAGATTACAAAATCCGCAGGATAAATGAACTTGTCAACCTTAACTAAAAGGTTTTCGATCACTCCTTTGGGATGTACTACTGACTGGTCCACCAATTCCAATGACATCTGTATTGGTTTCACCTTCTCTATGCCAAGCTTTTTCACTAAAGAGGATGGGATCAGATTTATGCTTGCTCCTAAATCGCACATCCCCTTGTTGATAAATAGACTTCCAATGGTACAAGGTAGGAAGAAACTTCCTGGATCTTCCAACTTGGGAGGGAGTCCTTTTCTGATGAGTACACTGCATTCTTCAGAGAGAAGTACAGTCTCCTTCTCCAGCCAGCTTCTTTTCTTGTTAATGAGTTCCTTCAAGAACTTGGCATATAAGGGCATCTGTTCCAATGCTTCAGCCAGGGGAATGTTGATTTCCAGCTTCTTGAAAGTTTCCAGGAATTTGTGGAAGTGTTGCTCTTTGGTTTCTTTGTTGAACCTCTGTGGGTATGGCAGCGGAGGAATGAAGACTTTCTCCTTTTTCTGTGCTTCTTCCTCTCTCTCATGTGTATTGATTGGCTGGTCTTCTTTTCTTTTGGGGTTCTCTGTATTTTTGTTTGACACCATATTTTGATCATTGGCTTCCTCTGTATCTGTTGGCTTTTTGCTGCTTTCCACTGGCTTCTTTGTGGTGTCATTGTTGCTCATCAATGTTCTCCCACTTCTTAATTGTATTGCCTTGCATTCTTCCTTAGGATTTGGGATTGTGTCACTCGGCAATGAGCCTGAAGGTCTTTCAACAGAAATCTGTTTGGAGATTTGCCCAATTTGCCTCTCTAGGCTCTTCATGGAGGCTTCATGATTCTTGGTTGTCATTTCCTGGTGTTTCCACAATTTGTCTATCAATGTTTCCAAGTTGGTGAGTCTTTGAGATTCAGGTGATGCTTGTGGTGGGTTGTGAGATGTGAATGGTGGATGGTGGGTATTTTGGTTTGTGAGTTGGTTATTGGATTGGTAATGGTTGGGGTGGTTGTTTTGAGGCTTTTTGTAAGGGTTTTGGTTAGTTTGCTGCTGGTTGTGGTTTTGGTTGTTTCTTGAAGTGTTTTGGTTTGAGTTCCTCTGCCATGGTTGTTGGTTCTGGTTGTGATTATCTCCCCATCTGAGGTTCGGGTGGTTCTTCCAGGATGGATTGTATGTGTCTCCATACACTTCATTCTGTCCAGAGTTTTGGTTGTGCATGTACTGGACTTGTTCTTGCTGCTGCTCCTCTTGAGTCTCTTCATTTTGCCCCCATGTGGATGATGGTTGGCTTGTGTTAACTGTTGCAACTTGGAGGCTATCAATCCTCTTGGCCATTTGCTCAAATTGTTGTTGAATTTGCTGCTGCATCATCTTGTTTTGAGCCAAGATTGAGTCCACTCCTTCTAACTCTATTACTCCTCTCCTTTGTGATGGTTGGCGTTGCCTTTGATGCGCAAAGAAATACTGATTATTAGCCACCATGTCAACAAGATTCTGGGCTTCCTCAGCAGTTTTCATCAGTTGTAGTGAACCTCCAGCAGAATGATCTAATGCCTCTTGAGATTTCAATGTCAGGCCTTCATAGAAATTTTGTAGCACGTCCCATTCATTGAACATCTCTGGGGGACACTTTCTGATTAAGGCTTTGTACCTCTCCCATGCTTCATACAAGGATTCGGCATCTAATTGTGTGAATGTCTGCACCTCGGTTTTCAGCCTGATGACTCTTTGGGGTGGGTAGAATTTGGCTAGAAATTTGGTCACCAAGTCATCCCAACTAGTGATGCTTCCTTGGGGAAAAGTTTCAAGCCATTGTGTGGCCTTGTCCCTTAATGAGAACGGGAACAGCAGGAGCTTGTAAGTTTCAGGATTCACACCATTGGATTTGACAGTGTCACAAATCCTTAAGGTAGATAGATGTTGATTTGGGTCCTCCAATGGTCCTCCCCCAAACGAGCAGTTATTTTGGACCAATGTGATGAGTTGTGGCTTCAGCTCAAAGTTATTTGCATTGACATTAGGGGTGAGAATACTGCTTCCACAATGTCTAGCATTTGCAAAGGTGTAGGAGGCCAATACTCTCTTCTGTTGTGGGTGATTGGGAACTCCTTCTCCTGGATTAGATGTATCTCCTTCCATCTCGTGATATTCTTCCTCAGATTCTTCTTCTCCAACAATATTTTTCCCTCTCTCAGCTCTTCTTAACCTTCTAAGAGTTCTCTGGTCAGCTTCAGATAAAACAGGAATGGATCTCCCTGTACCTGACATACAAACAATCAAAAGAAACACCAACAATAACACTTCAATCTATTGCTAGATTGAAGTTTAGTTTAAGCAAAAATTCGAACAGTTAGTGGGTTAGTCCAAGATTAAAGAATCGGAAAAGAAAAAGTGCTTGATCTAGATCTCCACTTCATGTAATCATTGTCAATCTATTTCAATTCCCCGGCAACGGCGCCAAAAACTTGATGTGCGGAAAACGATGCGACACAAAACTCACCGGCAAGTGCACCGGGTCGCATCAAGTAATAATAACTCACGTGAGTGAGGTCGATCCCACAGGGATTGAAGGATTGAGCAATTTTAGTTTAGTGGTTGATTTAGTCAAGCGAATCAAGTGTTGGTTGAGTGATTTGTGATTAACAGAAATTAAATTGCATGAAAAGTAAAGGGAGAGGGGTAGATTGCAGAAAATTAAAGAGAACGGAACATAAAAGTGCTGAATCTTAAAGAACAAGAAATTAAATTGGCAGAAACTTAGAACGCAAGAAATGTAAATTGCAGAATCTTAAAGTGCAAGGAATGTAAATGGCTTGAATTATAAAGGGGAGTGGGAATTGGATTTGCAGAAATTAAACCAGGAAAAGTAAATTTGCGATGAACATAAAAGTAAAGGATGGATTCAATTAAATCGGATCTCAAATAACAATGAAAATAAGCTTGGTGTAGAAATGAAACAAGGAAATTGAAATTTAAAGATGTAGATCTCAGGACTCAAGAGACTAGATAACCAAGTCTAGATCTCAATGCCTTCCTAGATCCAAATTTAGAATTTAATTGCAAGAAAATTTAAGATGCAGTAGTAGAAGAAAAGAAATGGAATCGCAATTTCTCAATAATGCAGTAAATCAAACAGAAGAAAATCTCAAGGTGAGATTGAGATAGAATTTCCTCAATTCTCCAACCCAAGATTCAAAACAAGTGTAGATGAAATGTAAAACAAGAAAACTAAGAGGAAGAGAATTCAATTCTCCTTCCCCAAGACTCAGAATCTCCAAATAGCTCAAAACCCAAAAGCTCTCTCCCAAAATTACTCAGTAAAAACTCAAAAAGGAAAAAGCCCTCAAAACTTCAAATCCTAAGCTATTTATACACTTTCTTCAAATGATCATTAAGCCTTGAATTGGGCCTTTAGCCTTGATGGAATTGGGTTGATAGTAGCCTCTGTTGATTGCTCTTGGTGTTGGGAGGAAATCCATTAGTGAACCAGGCCATGAACCATTCACGTTTGAGCCAACGTTTGAGGCAAACGTTGACTCAAATGTTACTTGAGTGAGGCATTATGCAGCTAGGCCGTGTGCTGTCTTCCACGTTTGGCTCAACGTTTGAGGTCAAACGTGAGCTCAAACGTGGACCTCCCTTTTTGTATGCTTCTTGGGGGCTACTTTGTCCTCTTATTGCGTTGCCAATTTTGTGCCCAATAGAGACTATTATATATGGTTCGAAAGCTCTGAATGTCAGCTTTCTAACCCACTTGGAATCACCTCAATTGGACATCTACAACTCAAGTTATTCTTGTTTGAAGTATGCCCCCTTCATGTTGTTTGGCGCCAACGTTTGACCTCACGTTTGAGGCAAACGTTGGCTCAAACGTTGCTGTGCCCAGGAGCTCCAACTCTCTTCTTTTTGGAGCCAACGTTTGACCTCATGTTTGAGGCAAACGTTGGCTCAAACGTTGCTGCCTCCAGGGATGCCATTTCTCTTCTCTTTGGCGCCAACGTTTGACCTCACGTTTGAGGCAAACGTTGGCGCAAACGTTGCCTTCCCAGGAGCTTCAATTCTCTTCTCTTTTGGAGCCAATGTTTGACCTCACGTTTGAGGCAAACGTTAGCTCAAACGTTGCTTTCCAAGAGCTTCATTCTTCAACCAACGTTTGACCTCAACGTTTGAGGCAAACGTTGGCTTTTCCCCAGGGTGTTCTTCAACTGCTACTCACGTTTGAGTTGACGTTTGAGGCAAACGTTAGCTCAAACGTGAATTCCATTTTCTCAAACCCATTCTTGCAACCTTCTTCCATAATGTTGGCACACCTTTTGTTTCCTTTCTTCACCTACAAGTAATCAAAACAACCAATCAAAGTATCACAAAATTCACAAGGTTTATAATTCAATTAATTATCAACTAAAGTTAGCTTGAACCTCATGATTTTGTATTAATTAAAAGGTGGTTGATTGATTCAAGGAAACCATGCAATTCCAATTCAAATGGCTAATTTACAATGTAAGAAAGTGCATAAAACTAAATGAAAACAAGAGAAAAAGACTAGTGATACTAGGCTAAGATGACTTGTCATCACCAACATTTGGGCTAAAGTTTGAGGTCAAACTTTTGCTCAAACGTTGGTCCCCTTGTGTATATGTGTGGCGCCAACGTTTGCCAAAAAGCTTGAGGCAAACGTTGGCGCAAGCTTTTCTCCTCCAGGGTGTGCAAGTGTGGCGCCAACGTTTGCCAAAAAGTTTGAGGCAAACGTTGGCTCCAGCTTTTCTCCCAAAAGTTTGAGCTAAAGTTTGAGGCAAACTTTGGCTCAAGCTTTTTTCCTCTGGAATGTTTTCAACTCTTCTAAAAGTTTGAGCTAAAGTTTGAGGCAAACTTTGGCTCAAACTTTTTGTTCTCTCTTGCTCCTAGCCATTCCTTCTTCCTTCAACCTTCTTCAAAACTCTTTTCACCTATCATCAATCAATCAAAATAATCAAAGCTATGCCCCAAATCATAAGATTGTGTTTCTTTCATAATATATGACAATTATAGCATAAAATCTCATGAAAGTGCATGAATTCATCCATGGTTGATTGAATCAAAGGAAACATGGAAATCTACCCAATTGGCTTGCTTATGGCTTAAGAAAGTGCATAAAATCAATTGAAAACAAAAGAAAAAGGCTAGTGAAACTAGGCTAAGATGACTTGTCATCAGCTACTAGATATTGTTGGACTTTATTTTAATTTTCTAATTATGATAAAAAAACATTTAATAATATAATTTAAAATTCAAAAATAAAAAAATTAGTTTTTTAAAATTTTTTCTTTTTTAAAAAATATTTTTCTATCTTTTTATTTACCGGATAATACTACACCCGGACAGTTGACTTTTTTTACTGCAATTGTTCACAAATTAAGAATAAATTAATTTAAAAAATTTAAAATTTTTCAATTTTTAAATTTTTTGGATATTGTTAGAATTTTTTATTTTTCTAATGTTGAAAAAAAATATTTTTTAGTTTAAAAAAAAAGAAATTTACAGATCTGTTGATTACTCGATATTGTTGGACTTTATTTTATTTTCCTAATTTAAATAAAAGAATTTAGTCATATAATATAAAATTAAAAAATAAAAATTTGGTTTTTTAAGATTTTTTATTTTTTCAAATTTTTTTATTTTTTTATTCACCGAAAAAAGCTAGACCTGTACAATTGACTTTTTTTTGCTGCACTTGTTCACAAATTAAGAATAAATTAATTTAAAAAATTTAAAACTTCTCAATTTTTTTTATTTTTTGAATATTGTTAGAATTTTTTATTTTTCTACTATTAAAAAAAATTATTTTTTTGGTTTAAAAATTAAAAAAGATAATAAATTTACAGATCTATTGGTTACTAGATATTGTTGGACTTTATTTTAATTTTCTAATTATTATAAAAAAACATCTAATAATATAATTTAAAAGTTCAAAAATAAAAAACTTAGTTTTTTAAAATTTTTTTTTAAAAAATATTTTTCTATCTTTTTATTCACCGGATAATGCTACACTCGGACAATTGACTTTTTTTTGTTGCAAATGTTCCCAAGTTAAGAATAAATTAATTTAAAAATTCAAAAATTTTAATTTTTTTATTTTTTTATTTTTTGGATATTTTTGGAATTTTTTATTTTTCTACTATTAGAAAAAAAATTTATTTTTTCAGTTTAAAAATTAAAAAAATTTACAGAGTTCTTATTTACTAGATATTGTTGGACTTTATCTTATTTTTCTAATTTAAATAAAAGAATTAATCATATAATTTAAAAATTCAAAAATAAAAAATTTAGTTTTTTTAGATTTTTAATTTTTTCAAAAATATTTTTTTACCTTTTTATTCACCGGATAATGCTACACCCGGATTGTTGACTTTTTTTGTTGCACTTGTTCACAAATTAAGAAAAAATTAATTTAAAAAATTTAAAATTTTAAAATTTTTTATTTTTTGGATTTTTTTAGAATTTTTTATTTTTCTACTTTTGGAAAAAAATATTTTTTAGTTTAAAAATTAAAAAAATAATAAATTTACAGATCTGTTATTTACTAGATATTGTTGGTCTTTATTTTATTTTCCTAATTTAAATAAAAGAATTTAATATTATAATTTAAAAATTCAAAAAAAATTAGTTTTTTTAAATTTTTATTTTTTTAAAAATATTTTTTTATTTTTTTATTTACCGAATAATGCTACACCTTTACAATTGACTTTTTTTGCAGCACTTGTTCACAAATTAAGAAAAAATTAATTTAAAAAATTTAAAATTTTTCAATTTTTTATTTTTTAGATATTGTTAGAATTTTTTATTTTTCTACTATTCGAAAAAAATTTATATTTTTAGTTTAAAAATAAAAAAATAATAAATTTACAGATCTGTTGTTTACTAGATATTGTTGGATTTTATTTTATTTTTGTAATTTAAATAAAAGAATTTAATCATATCATTTAAAAATTCAGAAACAAAAAACTTACTTTTTTAAAATTTTTTATTTTTTAAAAAATATTTTTCTATCTTTTTATTTACCGGATAATACTACACCTGTACAATTGACTTTTTTTTGCTGCACTTGTTCACAAATTAAGAATAAATTAATTAAAAAAATTTAAAACTTCTCAATTTTTTTATGTTTTGAATATTGTTAGAATTTTTTATTTTTCTACTATTAGAAAAAAAATTATTTTTTGTGTTTAAAAATTAAAAAAGATAATAAATTTAAAGATCTGTTGGTTACTAGATATTGTTGGACTTTATTTTAATTTTCTAATTATTATAAAAAACATTTAATAATATAATTTAAAAATTCAAAAATAAAAAATTTAGTTTTTTAAAATTTTTTCTTTTTTAAAAAATATTTTTCTATCTTTTTATTTACCGGATAATACTACACCCGGACAGTTGACTTTTTTTGCTGTAATTGTTCACAAATTAAGAATAAATTAATTTAAAAAATTTAAAAATTTTCAATTTTTTATTTTTTGGATATTTTTAGAATTTTTTATTTTTCTAATGTTGAAAAAGAAATTATTTTTTTAGCTTAAAAAAAAAGAAATTTACAGATCTGTTTATTACTCGATATTGTTGGACTTTATTTCGTTTTCTTAATTTAAATAAAAGATTTTAATCATATAATAGAAAAATTAAAAAATAAAAAATTTGGTTTTTTAAGATTTTTTATTTTTACAAATTTTTTTATTTTTTTATTCACCGAAAAAAGCTAGACCTGTACAATTGACTTTTTTTTGCTGCACTTGTTCACAAATTAAGAATAAATTAATTTAAAAAAATTTAAAACTTCTCAATTTTTTTTATGTTTTGAATATTGTTAGAATTTTTTATTTTTCTACTATTAGAAAAAAAATTATTTTTTGTGTTTAAAAATTGAAAAAGATAATAAATTTAAAGATCTGTTGGTTACTAGATATTGTTGGACTTTATTTTAATTTTCTAATTATGATAAAAAAAACATTTAATAATATAATTTAAAAAATCAAAAATAAAAAAATTAGTTTTTAAAATTTATTTCTTTTTTTAAAAAATATTTTTCTATCATTTTATTTACCGGATAATACTACAGCCGGACAGTTGACTTTTTTTGCTGCAATTGTACACAAATTAAGAATAAATTAATTTAAAAAATTTAAAAATTTTCAATTTTTTAATTTTTTGGATATTGTTAGAATTTTTTATTTTTCTAATGTTGAAAAAAAAATATTTTTTTAGTTTAAAAAAAAAAAGAAATTTACAGATCTGTTGATTACTCGATATTGTTGGACTTTATTTTATTTTCCTAATTTAAATAAAAGAATTTAATCATATAATATAAAATTAAAAAATAAAAATTTGGTTTTTTAATATTTTTTATTTTTACAAATTTTTTTAATTTTTTATTCACCTAAAGAAGCTAGACCTGTACAATTGACTTTTTTTTGCTGCACTTGTTCACAAATTAAGAATAAATTAATTTAAAAAATTTAAAACTTCTCAATTTTTTTTATTTTTTGAATATTCTTAGAATTTTTTATTTTTCTACTATTAGAAAAAAATTATTTTTTTGGTTTAAAAATTAAAAAGGATAATAAATTTACAGATCTGTTGGTTACTAGATATTGCTGGACTTTATTTAAATTTTCTAATTATTATAAAAAAACATCTAATAATATAATTTAAAAATTCAAAAATAAAAAACTTAGTTTTTTAAAAAAATTTTTTAAAAGATATTTTTCTATCTTTTTATTCACCGGATAATGCTACATTCGAACAATTGACTTTTTTTGTTGCAAATGTTCCCAAGTTAAGAATAAATTAATTTAAAAATTCAAAAATTTTAATTTTTTTATTTTTTTGATATTTTTGGAATTTTTTATTTTTCTACTATTAGAAAAAAAATTTATTTTTTTAGTTTAAAAATTAAAAAAAATTTACAGATTTGTTATTTACTAGATATTGCTGGACTTTATCTTATTTTTCTAATTTAAATAAAAGAATTAATCATATAATTTAAAAATTCAAAAATAAAAAATTTAGTTTTTTTAGATTTTTAATTTTTTTCAAAAATATTTTTTTACCTTTTTATTCACCGGATAATGCTACACCCGGATTGTTGACTTTTTTTGTTGCACTTGTTCACAAATTAAGAAAAAATTAATTTAAAAAATTTAAAATTTTTAAATTTTTTATTTTTCGGATTTTTTTAGAATTTTTTATTTTTCTACTTTCGAAAAAAAATATTTTTTAGTTTAAAATTAAAAAAATAATAAATTTACAAATCTGTTATTTACTAGATATTGTTGGTCTTTATTTTATTTTCCTAATTTAAATAAAAGAATTTAATATTATAATTTAAAAATTTTAAAAAAATTTAGTTTTTTTAAATTTTTTAGTTTTTTAAAAATATTTTTTTATTTTTTTATTTACCGAATAATGCTACACCTGTACAATTGACTTTTTTTGCAGCACTTGTTCACAAATTAAGAAAAAATTAATTTTAAAATTTTAAAATTTTTCAATTTTTATTTTTTTAGATATTGTTAGAATTTTTTATTTTTCTACTGTTCGAAAAAAATTTATTTTTTTAGTTTAAAATAAAAAAATAATAAATTTACAGATCTTTTGTTTACTAGATATTGTTGGATTTTATTTTATTTTCTAATTTAAATAAAATAATTTAATCATATCATTTAAAAATTAAGAAATAAAAAACTTAGTTTTTTAAAATTTTTTATTTTTTAAAAAATATTTTTCTATCTTTTTATTTACCAGATAATACTACACCTGTACAATTGACTTTTTTTTGCTTCACTTGTTCACAAATTAAGAATAAATTAATTAAAAAAATTTAAAACTTCTCAAATTTCTTTATGTTTTGAATATTGTTAGAATTTTTTATTTTTCTACTATTAGAAAAAAATTATTTTTTTTGTTTAAAAATTAAAAAAGATAATAAATTTAAAGATGTGTTCGTTACTAGATATTGTTGGACTTTATTTTAATTTTCTAATTATGATAAAAAAACATTTAATAATATAATTTAAAAATTCAAAAATAAAAAAATTAGTTTTTAAAATTTTTTTCTTTCTTTAAAAAATATTTTTCTATCTTTTTATTTACCGGATAATACTACACCCGGACAGTTGACTTTTTTTGCTGCAATTGTTCACAAATTAAGAATAAATTAATTTAAAAAATTTAAAATTTTTCAATTTTTTAATATTTTGGATATTGTTAGAATTTTTTATTTTTCTAATGTTGAAAAAAATATTTTTTTAGTTTAAAAAGGAAAGAAATTTACAGATCTGTTGATTACTCGATATTGTTGGACTTTATTTTATTTTCCTAATTTAAATAAAAGAATTTAATAATATAATATAAAATTAAAAAATAAATATTTGGGTTTTTAAGATTTTTTATTTTTACAAATTTTTTTATTTTTTTATTCACCGAAAAAAGCTAGACCTGTACAATTGACTTTTTTTTGCTGCACTTGTTCACAAATTAAGAATAAATTAATTTAAAAAATTTAAAACTTCTCAATTTTTTTTTATTTTTTGAATATTCTTAGAATTTTTTATTTTTCTACTATTAGAAAAAAATTATTTTTTTGGTTTAAAAATTAAAAAAGATAATAAATTTACAGATCTGTTGGTTACTAGATATTGCTGGACTTTATTTTAATTTTCTAATTATTATAAAAAAACATCTAATAATATAATTTAAAAATTCAAAAAAAAAACTTAGTTTTTTAAAATTTTTTTTTAAAAGATATTTTTCTATCTTTTTATTCACCGGATAATGCTACACTCGAACAATTGACTTTTTTTGTTGCAAATGTTCCCAAGTTAAGAATAAATTAATTTAAAAATTCAAAAATTTTAATTTTTTTATTTTTTGGATATTTTTGGAATTTTTTATTTTTCTACTATTAGAAAAAAAATTTATTTTTTTAGTTTAAAAATTAAAAAAAATTTACAGATTTGTTATTTACTAGATATTTCTAGACTTTATCTTATTTTTCTAATTTAAATAAAAGAATTAATCATATAATTTAAAAATTCAAAAATAAGAAATTTAGTTTTTTTAGATTTTTAATTTTTTTCAAAAATATTTTTTTACCTTTTTATTCACCGGATAATGCTACACCCGGATTGTTGACTTTTTTTGTTGCACTTGTTCACAAATTAAGAAAAAATTAATTTAAAAAATTTAAAATTTTTAAATTTTTTATTTTTTGGATTTTTTTTAGAATTTTTTATTTTTCTACTTTCGGAAAAAATATTTTTTAGTTAAAAATTAAAAAAATAATAAATTTACAGATCTGTTATTTACTAGATATTGTTGGTCTTTATTTTATTTTCCTAATTTAAATAAAAGAATTTAATATTATAATTTAAAAATTCAAAAAAAATTTAGTTTTTTTAAGTTTTTTATTTTTTTAAAAATATTTTTTTATTTTTTTATTTACCGAATAATGCTACACCTGTACAATTGACTTTTTTGCAGCACTTGTTCACAAATTAAGAAAAAATTAATTTAAAAAATTTAAAATTTTTCAATTTTTATTTTTTTAGATATTGTTAGAATTATTTATTTTTCTACTGTTCAAAAAATATTTATTTTTTTAGTTTAAAATAAAAAAATAATAAATTTACAGATCTGTTGTTTACTAGATATTGTTGGATTTTATTTTATTTTTGTAATTTAAATAAAAGAATTTAATCATATCATTTAAAAATTCAAAAATAAAAAACTTAGTTTTTTAAAATTTTTTATTTTTTAAAAAATATTTTTCTATCTTTTTATTTACCGGATAATACTACACCTGTACAATTGACTTTTTTTTGCTGTACTTGTTCACAAATTAAGAATAAATTAATTAAAAAAATTTAAAACTTCTCAAATTTTTTTATGTTTTGAATATTGTTAGAATTTTTTATTTTTCTACTATTAGAAAAAAATTATTTTTTTTGTTTAAAAATTAAAAAAGATAATAAATTTAAAGATCTGTTCGTTACTAGATATTGTTGGACTTTATTTTAATTTTCTAATTATGATAAAAAAACATTTAATAATATAACTTAAAAATTCAAAAATAAAAAATTAGTTTTTTATAATTTTTTCTTTTTTAAAAAATATTTTTCTATCTTTTTATTTACCGGATAATACTACACCCGGACAGTTGACTTTTTTTGTTGCAATTGTTCACAAATTAAGAATAAATTAATTTAAAAAATTTAAAAATTTTCAATTTTTTAATTTTTTGGATATTGTTAGAATTTTTTATTTTTCTAATGTTGAAAAAAAATATTTTTTTAGTTTAAAAAAAAAAGAAATTTACAGATCTGTTGATTACTCGATATTGTTGGACTTTATTTTATTTTCCTAATTTAAATAAAAGAATTTAATCATATAATATAAAAATTAAAAAATAGAAATTTGGTTTTTTAAGATTTTTTATTTTTTCAAATTTTTTTATTTTTTTATTCACCGAAAAAAGCTAGACCTGTACAATTGACTTTTTTTTGCTGCATTTATTCACAAATTAAGAATAAATTAATTTAAAAAATTTAAAACTTCTCAATTTTTTTATTTTTTGAATATTGTTAGAATTTTTTATTTTTCTACTATTAGAAAAAAATTATTTTTTGGTTTAAAAATTAAAAAAGATAATAAATTTACAGATTTGCTGGTTACTAGATATTGCTGGACTTTATTTTAATTTTCTAATTATTATAAAAAAACATCTAATAATATAATTTAAAAATTCAAAAATAAAAAACTTAGTTTTTTAAAATTTTTTTTAAAAAAATATTTTTCTATCTTTTTATTCACCGGATAATGCTACACTTGGACAATTGCCTTTTTTTTTTTGCAAATGTTCCCAAGTTAGGAATAAATTAATTTAAAAATTCAAAAATTTTAATTTTTTTATTTTTTAGATATTTTTGGAATTTTTTATTTTTCTACTATTAGAAAAAAATTTTTTTTTTAGTTTAAAAATTAAAAAAAATTTATAGATTTGCTATTTACTAGATATTGCTAGACTTTATCTTATTTTTTTAATTTAAATAAAAGAATTAATCATATAATTTAAAAATTCAAAAACAAAAAATTTAGTTTTTTTAGATTTTTAATTTTTTTCAAAAATATTTTTTTACCTTTTTATTCACCGGATAATGCTACACCCGGATTGTTGACTTTTTTTGTTGCACTTGTTCACAAATTAAGAAAAAATTAATTTAAAAAATTTAAAATTTTTAAATTTTTTATTTTTTGGATTTTTTTAGAATTTTTTATTTTTCTACTTTTGGAAAAAAAATATTTTTTAGTTTAAAAATTAAAAAAATAATAAATTTACAGATCTGTTATTTACTAGATATTGTTGGTCTTTATTTTATTTTCCTAATTTAAATAAAAGAATTTAATATTATAATTTAAAAATTCAAAAAAAATTTAGTTTTTTTAAATTTTTTATTTTTTTAAAAATATTTTTTTATTTTTTATTTACCGAATAATGCTACACCTGTACAATTGACTTTTTTTGCAGCACTTGTTCACAAATTAAGAAAAAATTAATTTAAAAAATTTAAAATTTTTCAATTTTTTATTTTTTAGATATTGTTAGAATTTTTTATTTTTTTACCGTTGGAAAAAAATTTATTTTCTTAGTTTAAAAATAAAAAATAATAAATTTACAGATCTGTTGTTTACTAGATATTGTTGGATTTTATTTTATTTTCGTAATTTAAATAAAAGAATTTAATCATATAATTTAAAAATTCAGAAATAAAAAACTTAGTTTTTTAAAATTTTTTCTTTTTTAAAAAATATTTTTCTGTCTTTTTATTTATCGGATAATACTACACCTGTACAGTTGACTTTTTTTTTGCTTTACTTGTTCACAAATTAAGAATAAATTAATTAAAAAAATTTAAAACTTCTCAATTTTTTTTTATGTTTTGAATATTGTTAGAATTTTTTATTTTTCTACTATTAGAAAAAAAATATTTTTTTGTTTAAAAATTAAAAAAGATAATAAATTTAAAGATCTGTTCGTTACTGATGACAAGTCATCATATACCCTTTTTAATAGTCTTTTCCTTCATTTTCATTTGGTTTTATACACTTTCTTGTACTCTAAGTAAGTAATTTGGAATGGAATTGCATAACTTCTCTTAATCAAACAACCACCATATAATTGATACTAAATCATGAGGTTTAGGCCAAATTTAATTGCATTTTTATGATTTGTAAACCTTGTGAATTTGGTGATTCTTTGATTGGTTGTTTTGATTAATTGTAGGTGAAGAAAAGAAGAAAAGAAGAAAAGCATGACCTAAGAAGCGTGGTTCAAGGAATAGAAAGTGTGGCCAACAAAGAAGAAAGTGTGGTGCAACAAACCATGGAACTCATTCCAGGAGCACCAAGCACTAAGAGAGCGCTACACTCACCTCCAAGGGACAAAGGCACAAAGCTCAGCTCACTTTGTGAGCTGAGCACAACACAAGACCAAGAAATAAGGAAATGAGGAACCAAGCTCAGCTCACAAAGTGAGCATTATCGAGAGCGCTAGAGGAGAAATTCAAGAAAAATGATTTCCAAATGCATGCTCCAAGACTTGAACCCATGACCAAGGGGAAAGGGTGGAGGCGCTACTCACATGGAAAATAAGCCAAAATTGGCCAAATGCACTCCCCAGGGTTCGAACCCCACACCTTGAGGAAGCAAGGAAGCAAGGCAACCAAGAAAAGGGGTAGCGCATGCTTCCCACGGGTTTCGAACCAAGGACCCTTCCTTGGATACACCAAAGCTCAGCTCACTCTCCACATAAAGAAGAGGAGGTAGCCAAAAGGCATGACGAAGAAGGAGTAAGTCTCAAGGAACCCAAGAGGAAAGCTGTAGTGGATGAGTCCATTCCTATTCCATTCCCTTCCATGGTGAAGAAGGCAAAGAAAACACTGGAATTTTATTTGAACATGCTTCAAGTGTTCAAAAAGGTTGAGGTAACCATACCATTTCTTGATGCTATTCAACAAATTCCAAAGTATGCAAAATTTTTGAAAGACTTGTGTACACACAAGGATAGGGTAGGAGAATTGGAGACATTATCCTTGGGTAGTTCAATTCTTCCTTGATGGAACCTATTCCAAAGAAATGTGGTGACCCTGGACCTTGTTTGGTGTCTTGTTGTATTGGTGGGCGCACTTTTCATGATTGTATGTGTGACTTGGGAGCAATTGTTTAAAGTGTTAGCATCATGTAGAGTAGTTTCTAGAGAGAGAAGCTCCCTCTTCTCTCTAGAATTAGGTTAGGTTAAGTTAATCTCTTCTAGATCTAGGTTCAATCTCATGTTTTCATCTTCTTTCCTTTATGAATTCTTGTTTCTACTATTTGATTTTCATGGTTTGTAGTGTTAATTTTCCTTTTATGCTCTCTTTTATGTTCATGGATGCTCTTGTTGGATTTGGATCCCTTTTAATGCAATTTAATGTTTGATGTTCTTTTATTGTTGATTTGAGTTGTGATCTTACTTTCCTTACAATCAGTAGTTGGTAGATTTATAATTCTTGCATATTTACCATGCTTTCCATTTATACCTACCAAGTGTTTAACAAAATACTTGGTTGGGCTTTAGAGTAGACTTTGAGCATTCTTGGCTTGGAAAGAGTAATTAGGTAATCTTGAGTCATGAATACCCAACTAATGTTGGTGATCTAGAGTTGTTAGTTAATATGATTTTCATTGACTCTAATCTTTTGCTAATTCTATTAGTGAGTTGATTAGTACATTTGGATTGAGGTTAACTAGTCTTGTTTGACTTTCTCTTATGGAAGATAATGTGATACCTTCTTCCAATATTGGAGATGACAAAATGAGATAGATTCTTGTTATTATTGTGATATGATTGATTAGTCTTGTTTGACATTCTCCCTATGTGAAGATAACATGATACCTTCTTCTATTTCTTGGAGTTGACTAAATAAGATGAATTAATCATTGTATGACTAGGATAGAAAGCCTATGATCTCAACCCTTGCCATCAATGTCTCTCTTTATTACTTGCTTTCTTTAGTTATTTGCTTAATTTACTTTTCTTGTCATTTAATTATTCTTGCCATCTACTTTTCTTGTAAAAAAATATAAAATCAAACCCCCTTACATTTTCATAGCCAATAATCATACACTTCATTGCAATTCTTTGTGAGATGACCTGGAGTCTAAATACTTCGGTTATAAATTCATTGGGGTTTGTTCTTGTGACAAAAACCAAAATTTAATTTGATGTGAGAGTTGTTTGTTGGTTTGGAGCTATGCTTACAACGAAGAAATTCCTTTCTTTAGGAAGAAAATCTATACCGACAACAATTTCTCATTATCAAGTCCTCATTCAATTGAAGGACTAACTCTCCTCTGTCCACATCAATCACAGCTCTTGCTGTGGCTAGGAAGGGTCTTCCTAGGATGATGGATTCATCCTCATCCTTCCCAATTTCTAGGATTATGAAATCAGCAGGGATGTATAGGCCTTTAACCTTCACCAAGACATCCTCTACAAGTCTATAAGCCTGTTTCCTTGAGTTGTCTGCCATCTCTAGTGAGATTTTTGCAGCTTGTTGATGAGCGGATAATTTATATGCTTTTTGGCATTGTTTTTACATAGTTTTTAGTATGATTTAGTTAGTTTTTAATATATTTTTATTATTTTTTAAATAAAAATCACATTTCTAGATATTACTATGAGTTTGTGTGTTTTTCTATGATTTCAGGTAATTTCTGGCTGAAATTGAGGGACTTAAGCAAAAATCTGATTCAAAGGCTGAAGAAGGACTGCAGATGCTGTTGGATTTTGACCTCCCTGTACTCGAAGTGGATTTTCTAGAGCTACAGAAACCCAATTGGTGCTCTCTTAATTGCGTTAGAAAGTAGACATCCAGGGCTTTCCAGCAATATATAATAGTTCATATTTTGCCCGAGTTTAGATGACGCAAACTGGTGTTTAACGCCAGCTTTCTGCCCTATTATGGCGTTAAACGCCAGAAACAAGTTACAAATTGGCATTTAACTCCACGGAAGACCTCTACATATGAAAGCTTCAATGCTCAGCTCAAGCACACACCAAGTGGGCCCGGAAGTGGATTTCTGCATCATTTACTTAATTCTGTAACCCTAGTAACTAGTTTAGTATAAATAGAACTTTTTACTATTGTACTAGGGGTCTTTTTCCTATCTTTCGAATTCATATGCCATTTGGGGAGGCTGGCCAT
Source organism: Arachis ipaensis (assembly GCF_059453495.1). Classification (NCBI taxonomy): domain Eukaryota; kingdom Viridiplantae; phylum Streptophyta; class Magnoliopsida; order Fabales; family Fabaceae; genus Arachis; species Arachis ipaensis. The sequence goes on from NC_142438.1 coordinate 75,481,562, forward strand.
TCGGCCATGCCTAGACCTTGTTCTTATGTATTTTCAACGGTGGAGTTTCTACACACCATAGATTAAGGTGTGGAGCTCTGCTGTTCCTCTAGTATTAATGCAAAGTACTGTTGTTCTTCTATTCAATTCATGCTTATTCTTATTCTAAGATATTCATTCGCACACAAGAACATGATGAATGTGATGATTATGTGACACTCATCACCATTCTCACCTATGAACACGTGCCTGACAACGACTTCTATTCTACATGCAAACAAGCTTGAATGTGTATCTCTTGGGTTTCTAATCTAAGATTAAAACCTTCGTGGTATAGGCTAGAATTATTGGCGGCCATTCTTAAGATCCAGAAAGTCTAAACCTTGTCTGTGGTATTCCGAGTAGGATCTGGGAAGGGATGACTGTGACGAGCTTCAAACTCGCGAGTGTTGGGCGTAGTGACAGACGCAAAAGGATCACTGGATCCTATTCCAACATGATCGAGAACCGACAGATGATTAGCCATGCGGTGACAGTGTATTTGGACCATTTTCACTGAGAGGAAGGGATGTAGCCATTGACAACGGTGATGCCCAACATACAACTTGCAAAGAAAAGGAGTATGAATGATTGGATGAAAGCAGTAGGAAAGCAGAGGTTCAGAAGGAACAAAAGCAACTCCATACGCTTATCTGAAATTCTCACCAATGAATTACATAAGTATTTCTATCATATTTTATATTTTAATTATATTTTAATTATCAAAATCCCATAACCATTTGAATCCGCCTGACTGAGATTTACAAGGTGACCATAGCTTGCTTCAAGCTGACAATCTCCGTGGGATCGACCCTTACTCACGTAAGGTTTATTACTTGGACGACCCAGTGCACTTGCTGGTTTGTTGTATCGAAATTGTGAAAAAGAATTTAAGATTTCAAACGTGCGTGCTAAGTTTTTGGTGCCGTTGATGGGGAATGAACAATCACGATTTCGTGCACCAAGTTTTTGGCGACGTTGCCGGGGATTGTTCGATTTTGGACAACTGACGGTTCATCTTGTTGCTCAGATTAGGTAATTTTATTTTATTTTTAAGCTTTTTGTTTTTATTTTTATTTTAAAAAAAAATTATTCTATGGCTTCAGAATTTTTAAGAATGAATTCTAGAGTTTTATGATAATCTGTTGAAGTTTGGCTGGCTGTGAAGCCATGTCTAATCTTTTGGACCGAGGTTTCAACTCATCATCACAAGAGCTTTTTTATTCTCATCAATTTAGCTGTTGTATGCCTGATTTGTATGCTAAAGCTTGGCTGGCCATTGGCCATGTCTAGTGTTTTGGACCAGAGCTTTCACTGAAAGCTTGGCTGGCTAGTAAGCCATGTCTAATTCCTGGACTGGTGTTTTAGACTAACATTGCATGATTCCTGGAATTCTCATTAAGAATTTTGAAATCCTTATTTTCTTTTTCAAAATTAATTTTTAAAAAAATACCAAAAAAATTTAATAAAATAAAAAAAAACCAAAATTTGATGTTTCTTGCTTGAGTCTAGTGTCAATTTTTAAGTTTGGTGTCAATTGCATCTTTTTAATTTTTCATTAGAATTTTCGAAAACTCATGCATTTGTTCTGCATGATCTTCAAGTTGTTCTTGATGAATTTCTTTGTTTGATCTCTAAATTTTTCTTGTTTGGTGTCTTTTCTTGTTTTTCATATGCATTTTAGAATTATTAGTGTCTAATAGAATAAAAATTTTTAAGTTTGGTGTCTTGCATATTTTCTTTTTCTTAAAAATTTTCAAAAATAGGTTCTTGGTGTTCATCTTGACATTCAAAGTGTTCTTGGTGTTCATCTTGACATTCAAAGTGTTGTTGCATGCATTGTGTGTTTTGATTTATAATTTTCATGTTTTGAGTCTTTTTGTTGTTTTTCTCTCTCTTCATAAAAATTCAAAAATAAAAAAAATATCTTTCACTTATTCTTCTCATAAATTTCGAAAATTTTGAATTGATTTAGTCAAAAAGTTTTAAAATTTAGTTGTTTCTTATTAGTCAAGTCAAAATTTTCAATTTAAAAATCCTATCTTTTCAAAACTTTTTCAAAAATCAATTCTTTTTCAATTTTCTTCTTAATATTTTCGAAAATTTCAAAATGATTTTCAAAAATCTTTTTCTTATTTTTGTTTCATATTTTCGAATTCATTGCTAACTTTTAATATTTTGATTCAAAAATCTCAAGTTGTTACTTGCCTATTAAGAAAGGTTCATTCTTTAAATTTTAAAATCCTATCTTTTAGTTAGTCAAGTAATCAACTTTAATTTTCAAAAATCAAATCTTTTTAATTTCCTTTTTAAACCTTTTTCAAATTAAATTTCAATCGTATCTTTTTCAATTTCAATCATATCTTTTTCAAAATCAATTTCAAAATCTTTTCTAACTTCTCACCCTTTCAAATTTGATTTTCAAATCTTTTTTAATTAACTACTTGACTTTTTGGTTTATTTTTAAAAGTTTTCTATTTCAATCATATCTTTTTCAAAACCACCTAACTAACTTTTTTCTCACCAATTTTCGAAAACCCCTCCCTTCTTTTTCAAATTTTTTTTAATTAACTATTTGTTTTAAATTTTAATTTAATTTTATTTTCCTTCTTAAATTTCAAATTCTAATTAATAGTCAAAATAAAAACAAAAATATTTTTATTTCATTTTATTTAATTTTCGAATTCTTCCCCCTCTCATCTCTTTCTATTTATTTATTTATTTACTAACACTCCTCTTCCACTCAAAATTTGAACCCTCTCTTCTTCTCTGTGTTCGAGTTTTTCTCTTCTCCTCCTTCTATTCTTCTCCTCTTATACTCACATAAAGAATCTCTATACTATGACATAGAGGATTTCATATTTTCTTTTCTGTTCTCTTCTTTTTCATATAAGCAGGAACAAGGATAAGAACATTCTTGTTGAAGCTGACCTTGAACCTGAAAGGACTCTGAAGAGGAAGCTAAGGGAAGCTAAGGCACAACCCTCTGGAGAGGATCTGACAGAAATTTTCGAAAAAGAAGGAGACATGGCCGAACCTAAAAACAATGGTGGAGATGCAAGGAAGATGCTTGGTGACTTTATTGCACCCTCTTCTAACTTCTATGGAAGAAGCATCTTACTTCCTACAATTGGAGCAAACAACTTTGAGCTTAAGCCTCAATTAGTTTCTCTAATGCAGCAGAATTGCAAGTTCCATGGACTTCCAATGGAAGATCCTCATCAGTTTTTAGCTGAACTCTTGTAAATCTGTGACACTATCAAGACCAATGGAGTTGATCTCGAGGTCTACAGGCTTATGCTTTTCCCTTTTGCTGTAAGAGACAGAGCTAGAACATGGTTAGATTCACAACCTAAGGATAGCCTGAACTCTTGGGATAAGCTGGTCAGTGCTTTCCTGGCCAAATTCTTTCCTCCTCAAAAGATGAGCAAGCTTAGAGTGAAAATCCAAACCTTCAGACAGAAGGAAGGAGAATCCCTCTATGAAGCTTGGGAAAGATATAAGCAACTGATCAAAAGGTGTCCTACTGACATGCTTCCAGAATGGAGCATCATAAGTATATTCTATGATGGTCTGTCTGAGTTGTCAAAAATGTCATTGGACCATTCTGCAGGAGGATCTCTTCACGTGAAAATCCCTGCAGAAGCTCAGGAACTCATTGAAATGGTTGCAAATAACCAGTTCATGTACACCTCTGAGAGGAATCCTGTGAACAATGGGACGCCTCAGAAGAAGGGAGTTCTTGAAATTGATACTCTGAATGCCATATTGGCTCAGAATAAAATATTGACTCATCAAGTCAATATGATTTCTCAGAGTCTGAATGGATTGCAAGCTGCATCCAACAGTACAAAAGAAGCATCTTTTGAAGAAGAAGCTTATGATCCTGAGAACCCTGCAATAGCAGAGGTGAATTACATGGGAGAACCCTATGGAAACACATATAATCCTTCATGGAGAAATCATCCAAATTTCTCATGGAAGGACCAACAGAAGCCTCAACAAGGCTTCAATAATAATGGTGGAAGAAATAGGTTTAGCAATAGCAAGCCTTTTCCATCATCTTCTCAGCAACAGACAGAGAATTCTGAATAGAGCCATTCTGGCCTGGCAACCATAGTCTCTGATCTATCTAAGACCACACTAAGTTTCATGAATGAAACAAGGTCCTCCATTAGAAATTTGGAGGCACAGATGGGTCAGCTGAGTAAGAAGATTACTGAAACTCCTCCCAGTACTCTCCCAAGCAATACAGAAGAAAATCCCAAGAGAGAGTGCAAGGCCATAACCTTACTTGGTGTGGCCGAATGCCCAGAGGAGGAGGAGGACGTGAATCCCAGTAAGGAAGACCTCTTGGGACGTCCTCTAAATAGAAAGGAATTCCCATTTGAGGAACCAAAGGAATCTGAGGCTCATACAGAGAATAGAGATTCCATTGAACTTCCTTCTGCCATTCATGAGCTCTGATGAGTATTCTTCCTCTGAAGAGGATGAAGATGTCACTGAAGAGTAAGTTGCTAAGTATCTAGGAGCAATCATGAAGTTGAATGCCAGTTTATTTGGTAATGAGACTTGGGAGGATGAACCCCCCTGGTTCACCAATGAACTGAGTACATTAATGAGGCAAACTTTACCTCAGAAGAAACCGGATCCCGAAAAGTTCTTCATACCTTGTACCATAGGCACCATGACCTTTGAGAAGGCTCTATGTGACCTTGGGTCAGGGATAAACCTCATGCCACTCTCTGTAATGGAGAAACTGGGAATCTTTGAGGTACAAGCTGTAAGAATCTCATTAGAGATGGTAGACAAATCAATGAAAAAGGCTTATGGACTAGTAGAGGACGTGCTAGTGAAGGTTGAAGGCCTTTACATCCCTGCTGATTTCATAATCCTTGACACTGGGAAGGATGAGGATGAATCCATCATCCTTGGCAGACCCTTCCTAGCCACAGCAAAAGCTGTGATTAATGTAGATAGAGGAGAGTTGGTCCTTCAGTTGAATGAGGACTACCTTGTATTTAAGACTCAATGTTCTCCTTCTGTAACCATGGAGAGGAAGCATGAGAAGCTCCTCTCAATACAGAGTCAAACAAAACCCCCACATTCAAACTCTACGTTTGGTGTTGAGAGGCCACAACCAAACTCTAAGTTTGGTGTTAAGAGGCCCCAACCTTGCTCTGATTATCTGTGAAGCTCCATGAGAGCTCACTGTCAAGCTATTGACATTAAAGAAGCGCTTGTTGGGAGGCAACCCAATGTTATTTAATTATATCTATTTATTTTCCATTGCTATTTTATGTTTTCTTTAGGTTGATGATCATGTGAAGTCACAAAAACTACTGAAAAATAAAAAACAGAATGAAAAATAGCATTAAAAATAGCTCACCCTGGAGGAAGAGCTTACTGGCATTTAAACGCCAATAAGAAGTATCAAACTGGCATTTAACGCCAGTAAGAAGCATCAAACTGGCGTTTAACGCCAGAAACAAGCATCAAGCTGGCGTTAAACGCCAGAAACAAGCACCAGACTGGCTTTTAACGCCAGAACAGAGCATGGAATTGGCATTTAACGCCAAGAATGGGAGAAAAGCTGGCGTTAAACGCCAGAAACAAGCAGCAAGCTGGCATTTAACGCCAGACATGCATTCTAAGGGCATTTTGCACGCCTAAATGGAGCAGGGATGTTAAGTCCTTGACCCCTCTGGATAAGTGGACCCCACAGGATCCCCACCTACCCCACCTCTTCTTCTCTCCTCTTCACACCTTTTCATAACACTCTTCCCCAAATACTCTTCACCAATCACCTCCATACCTCTTCCCCATAAACCCCACCTACCTCCAAAATTCAAATCCTTTTCCCTCCCAAACCCAACGCTTGGCCGAATACACCTTCTCCCTGATGACAAGTCATCTTAGCCTAGTTTCACTAGCCTTTTTCTTTAATTTTAGTAGGTTTTATGCACTTTCTTGCATTCTAAGTAAGTAATTTGGAGTGAAAATGCATGACTTCTCTAAATCAAACGACCACCACGTAATTGATGCAAAATCATGATGTTTAAGCTAAATTTAATTGATAATTAATTGATTTATAAACCTTGTGAATTTTGTGATACTTTGATTGGTTGTTTTGATTACTTGTAGGTGAAGAAAGAAAAAAAAGAAGAAAAGCGTGGCTCAAGAAGCATGCCCAAAGAAAGAGAAAGCGTGCCAAAAGGAAAGAAAAAATGTGGCCAACATCAAGGAAGAATGAAAGCTAAGTTGGGAAAGTGAACCGAGCTTCACAAGGAACCAAAAAGGAAGCAAGGCACAAAAGCTAAGTTAACTTAGTCAACTGAGCATCCAAGAAAGCAAGGAATTGGTGCAAAGCTAAGTTAACTAAGTTAACTTTATCGAGGACCTCTAGACTTCATTTTGAATTTTCCCTTTTTACTTGCATTTTAATTTTGAGCTTTTTTTGAATTTCTGAGAGAACTTGGAAGGAGAATTGATCTCTCTTCTTCTTGGTTCTTGCTTGAGCACTCTTTTATTTCCTTGCTTTGGATCTTGGGTAGAGAATTGAAGAACTTCTGTTTCAATCTCACCTTGGGATCTTATTTATTTTCTTTCTGCATAATTGAATTTGAATTTCTATTTACTGCTTCTTCATCTACTTTGCTTCTGCAATTTACTTTTCTCTACTTCTTTTGCAATTTCTCTTGTTGGATCTAGGAAGGGAGTGAGATCTAGATTTGTTTTCTAGTCTCTTTGATTTCCTGAGATCTTCAACACCTTTTAGAATTGCTGCAACTTAAGCACTGCTTTCCAGTTCTTTAAATTCTCAAGTCATTTTACTTTTCTGTTAAGATCTACTTCACTGCACTTAAATTTTCTCTTTTATGTTTAATGCAATTTAGTTGTTCTTGTTCAATTTCTGCAATTCCAACTCCCAATCCCTTTTACAATTCAAGCAATTTACATTTCTTGCACTTTAAGATTCAGTCATTTACATTTCTTGCAATCTAAGTTTCTGCAATTTACTTTACTTGTTCTTTAAGATTCAGCACATTTACTTTCCTGCTCTTTAATTTACTGCACTTTCTCTTTCCCTCTTTACTTTCCATGCAATTTAGCTTCTGCAAATCACAAATTACCCAACCAAATCTTGATTCGCTTGACTAAATCAACCACTAAACTAAAGTTGCTCAATCCTTCAATCCCTGTGGGATCGACCTCACTCTTGTGAGTTATTATTACTTGATGCGACCCGGTACACTTGCCGGTGAGTTTTGTGTTGGATCGTTTTCCGCACATCAAGTTTTTGGCGCCGTTGCCGGGGATTGATTAGATTGACAATGATTATGTGAAGTGAAGATCTAGATCAAGCACTTTTTATTTTTCTGATTTTGACTAACACACTAACTGTTTGAATTTTTGCTTAAGCCAATTAACATTTCACTTCAGCCATGGATTGAAGTGTTATTGCTTTCTGGTGTTGAGATTTTTATGCTTTGGTTGTATGTCAGGTACGAGGAGAATTACACCCACTTTTTGTGAACAAGACGAAAGAACCCTCAGAAGATTAAGAAGAGCTGAAAGAGGGAAAAACATTATTGGAGAAGATGAGTCAGAAGAAGAATTCCAAGATATGGAGGAACACTTAACAAACCCACCAAATTGGGCTGAAGGAGCAGCCAATAACAATAATAATCCACCACAGAGAAGAGTTTTAGCTTCCTACACAATTGCAGATCCTAGACATTGTGGGAGTAGCATTCTTACCCCAAATGTTAATGCAAATAATTTTGAACTAAAGCCACAACTCATCACCTTGGTTCAAAACAATTGTTCTTATGGAGGAGGACCACTTGAAGACCCTAACCAACACTTGTCCACCTTCTTGAGGATTTGTGACACTGTCAAAACCAATGGTGTGCACCCTGACAGTTACAAGCTACTGCTATTTCCATTTTCTCTCAGAGACAAAGCCACTCAATGGTTGGAATCCTTCCCAAGAGGCAGCATCAACAATTGGGATGATCTAGTAACCAAGTTCCTTGCCAAGTTTTACCCACCTCAAAGAGTTATTAGATTGAAGACTGAAGTGCAAACATTCACACAAATAGATGCTGAACCCTTGTATGAGGCATGGGAACGATACAAAGCTCTAATCAGGAAGTGTCCACCAGGAATGTTCAGTGAGTGGGATAGATTGCAGAATTTTTATGAAGGCTTGAGACTGAAATCTCAAGAGGCTTTGGATTATTCAGCAGGAGGTTCTTTACAATTGATGAAAACAGCAGAGGAAGCCCAAAATCTCATTGATATGGTGGCCAACAACCAATATTTCTTTGCTCACCAAAGGCAACGCCAACCATCACAAAGGAAAGGAGTGATGGAGTTGGAAGGAGTGGACTCAATCTTGGCTCAAAACAAAATGATGCAGCAGCAAATTCAACAACAATTTGAGCAAATGGCCAAGAGGATTGATAGCCTCCAAGTTGCAGCAGTTAATACAAGCCAACCATTATCCACATGGGGACAAAATAAAGAGACTCAAGAGGAGCAACAGCAAGAGCAAGTCCAGTACATGCACAACCAAAATTCTGGGCCAAATGAAGTCTATGGTGACACCTACAACCCTTCTTGGAAGAACCACCCAAATCTTAGGTGGGGAGACAATCACAACCAAAATCAACAACCATGGCAGAGAAACTCAAATCAAAACACTTCAAGAAACAACCAAAACCACAACCAGCAGCAAACTAACCAAAACTCTTATAGAAAACCCCAAAACAACTACCCCAACTCCAAACATTACCCATCCAATAACCAAACCTCAAATCAGAACACTTACCCTCAACCCTCAACACCCCACAATCAACCAATCTCACAAGAATCCCAAAGGATTAACAACTTGGAGCTCCTAATGGAAAAAATGATGAAAACTCAAGAGATGACAGTGAGGAACCAAGAAGCCTCCATGAAAAATATGGAACGGCAAATTGGACAACTCTCCAAGCAGATCACCATTGAAAGGTCATCAAACTCACTACCAAGTGACACCATTCCCAACCCAAAAGAGGAGTGCAAGGCAATACAACTGAGGAGTGGAAAAGTCCTGGTGAAAAATGAAGAAGCGACCAAGAAGTCAAAGGAAAGTGACAAAAAACAAGCTGAAGAAGAGAAAGTCAATGACAAGGAGGAGACAGCAAGCAAGCCAACTCAGAATCAAGTTCAAGAAAGAAAAGATCAGCCACAAAAATCAAGAAAGGGAAAGGAAGTAATTGAAGAGCCAACTAAGGACCAAAGGCAGGGAATGAACTTTACTCCACCCTTGCCATATCCTCAAAGGCTCAACAAGGAGACTAAGGATCAACACTTCCCAAAATTTCTTGAAATTTTCAAGAAGTTAGAGATCAATATTCCCTTAGCTGAAGCACAGGAGCAAATGCCCCTGTACGCAAAGTTCTTGAAGGAACTTATCAACAAGAAGAGGAGTTGGCAAGTTAATGAAACCGTACTGCTCACTGAGGAATGCAGAGCACTAATCCAGAAGGGACTTCCTCCCAAACTCGAGGACCCTGGGAGTTTCTTTCTACCCTGCGCCATTGGTAGTATGACCATCAAGAAGGCGATGTGTGACTTGGGAGCTAGTATCAATCTAATGCCTGCCTCCCTAGTAAAAAAGCTAGGCATAAAAGAGGTGAAACCAGTGCAGATGTCTCTAGAATTGGTGGACAAATCAGTGATATACCCCACGGGTATAATTGAGAACCTTCTAGTCAAGGTAGACAGATTCATCTTCCCTGCAGATTTTGTGATCCTGGATTCGAATCAGGATGAGGGCGACTCCATTATACTGGGAAGACCGTTCTTGGCCACTGCTAAGGCCATCATAGACATAGAGCAAGGAGAATTAACCCTCAGGATGCATAATGAAAGTATCACTATGAGTGTACTACCAGAAACATAGAGCAATAATGAAAAGAAGGATGGTATAGAAACAGACAAGGAGAATCTGCAGTGGAGGGAGGAAATCAACAAGACAAACAACAACTGCCCTCCCAAGCAAGAGATAGATGATACAGCAGGCCAAAAAGAGAAAGAGACTGTGCAAAGTAATGAAGAAGCTCAAGGGAACATTGTAGTGTTGGCAACTAAGAAAAGGAATTTCAAAAGGGAGCCTGTTTTCAAAGAAGAAGAATTAACAAAAGGAAGGAAGAAAAACAAAAACAGAATCAAAAAGGGTTGGAAAAACAAAAAAATTCCAACAGAAGGGCTCTCCAAAGGTGACAAAGTGCGGTTAGTCTATCAACAACTGGGAACAGACCAACAGACTAACGATTACTATACTGTGAGCAAAATATTATCACTAGAACATGCTGAGATAGAGCACCAAGGAACAAAGAAGAAGCTCACGATCAGAGGGGACAAATTGAGGCACTACAGTCATCAACCGCCATAAAAGAGGGAGTCAATGTCAAGCTAATGACAATAAACGAGCGCTTCATGGGAGGCAACCCATGATTTATGATTCCTGCTTACTTTTAAATTCAATAAAAGTATGATCACTTTAGCATGACTTTAGATTTGTCTAGACATCCTTGACAGATGCATATACTGCTTTGAAATACATGCCAGACTTCTAAGTTTGGTGTGCTTGACAGCACACAAAAGTTAACATTTCAAGCATTCTTAGATCATATACTTAGTCATTTTGGGTGAAGTATATGACCAAACATTAAGTTTGGTGTCTGCATGTGTACGAATTCTGAGAAAAATTTAACTTTTGTTTAGAAAATCAAAGTCATGCAAAGATGGATCATACATTGTTTAGTTTTGGAAATTTGTGTTGGCACTTATGGTGAAAGTATCAATTGTAACAAGCATTTATTCAAAATCACTGAGCAAGAGACAAGTTTGGTGTTCACTAAACTTTGGTTCAGGGACACAATTGATATTTCACAACTAAGGACCATTATATATAAAAAAAATATATATATAAGCATATATCATTTGACCACCGTGCTTCAAATAAGTTCTGAAGCATTTCATTTTGATTTAATTAGAAAAAAGAGGGGCTTGAAGAAAAGACAAGAGGGAAGAACGGTTATGACAAGCCAAGAGAAGGATCACATGTGCTTAGAGAGGCGTGCCAATCTTGGAAAGCAAAATCTGCATGCATGCACCATTGGACACCGAAAAAGCAAGCAACCAATAGGAAGAGAATCCTTGTCAAGCTTCAACAATACATGCAGGTCATTCATTTCATGAATACTTATACCATTCAACTAAATCCCCACCATTCATCATCATAACCGAATGAAATACTCTCTTGTGATCTTGTTGAGAAACTTGAAGACCTTTTCCATAAATAGCCTCCAAATGCATTATAAAGAACACTTCCATACAGACCATTCTCACTTAAGGCGCACAATTTCCTTCTTTTCTTCACAACAAAACCGAACATCACTCCAAACACAACCCCAACTATCTCTTATTCACACACATATTCAATGGCCTGTTCAAGATCAAGGAGAAGACCAGGGAAGGAACAAATGGTGACAGAGCCTCCATCATATGACACAAAAAGGTTCAAATCCCGATTTCATGAAGCAAGATACAATAGACTCATGAAAACAAAGATTGTCATCCCTGAAATGAGGTTCGAACTAAAGGAGGGAGAATAACCCATTATGCGACAAATCACCAAGGAAAGAAGATGGGATCTTTTGTGCCGTCCTCTCACTGATATTAGTGCTGTGATGATAAGGGAATTCTATGCCAATGCAGTTAAGGAAAACGAAAATAGCCCATCGTACAAAAGCTATGTCAGAGGTGTTGAAGTGGACTTTAGCCCACCATCAATCACAAGAGCTCTAAAGTTGAGAACCATAACTTACAATGAGCTTAGCTATGAAGACAGACTGCGTGGTGATAATGATCCTGATGAAATATTAGAGGGATTATGCATTGAAGGAAGAGACTGGGAAAGAGACTCACAGGGAGCCCCGAGTTGTCTGAAGAGACTTGATCTCAGACCTGAGGCAAAGGGGTGGTATGAGGTGGTAAGGGTATCAATACTCCCCACTGCAAATACCTCATCAGTCATAATCAAGAGAGCTCTCCTGACATACTGCATCCTACATGGTGGGGAAATTGACCTTGCCCAACTCATAGCAGATAGCATCCAGGAGATGGCTGAAGACACAACTAAATCGGGTAGGCTTGGACACCCAAGCACAATCCTGAGATTGTGTAACAGGGCTCGAGTGCTCTTCGAGGATGAACATACAGAAAAGGTGAAAGGAACCAGAGGAATTACAAAGAGAAAAATGGAAGGCCTTAATGAAGAAGAGGAAGAAGATCAAGAAGAAGAAAGAACTCACAGAAGAAGAAGATCACATAGGAGGGACGAACAAGCTCAGGGTATCATAGATATGAGTCAATTGCAGGAAGTCCTTAATGAAATATCACAACAGAATGTGAAGGCACAAGAGCAGTATTCAAGGCAACAGGAACTCTATCTGCAACAACAAGAGCAATATCTAGAGCACCGGGAACAATATTCGAAGGACAGAGAGCAAAATGAAGCTTGGCAACACAGAATGGAGGAAAGATTGGAGAGCTGGCAGCAACAATCAATAGCCCAACAACAAGAATTCCAAGCAAATATTCTTGAAGGGCAGAAGGAACAAACAGCAAATCTTAAGGAATCATATGACAAAATGTTTCTAACTCAAGCCAAGTATGGGGAATATACTCACAACCTGTACCAGTGGAAGAATATTCATCACACCATTGGAGAAGTTAGATATGTGCAACAGACAAGGAGTAATGAGGATATGCAAGCAAGATTGGAGTACTTAACCCGATGCATGCCAGTACTAAATCCACAAATCAAATCATTTGAGCAATGCCATGAACTTAGAGACCACCAGGTGGAAAAGTCTCGCCGCTTCACCCAGACAACAATGCGAAGATTAGAAGAAGTTGGGCTCTCTGGCCTCACAGATCCTGAATGGGATAGAAGATGTCCTCGTGAAGAAGCTCAAGATTATACATAGATAAGGAAGAAGAGGAAGGGAGAATCCAGCAAATCCAAAAGAATGGAAATGCCTGACAAATAGAGGTGGTGAAACTCCTTTTCTTACTTTTACTTAAATAAGGAAGATGCATGTCTGAAACATGATATGCCTCCAATTGCTTCATGGTTTACTATTTCTTTTGTTTACAAGTAGAAGTTAGTTAAGAATAGAACATCTGCATAATAATTGTCATCACTCATTAACTTGAAAAGTTTGTCTTGTCTCCCTTGCTGTTTGAATAAAAGAAAGATGTTTGATTTAGAAAAGTAATTGTTCAATGTTTCAAAAGTTAGAATGAAGTTAGTGGTGGTGTGTGTTTGATTCAACTATTAGCTCATGGAATAAATGTTGTAGAATGACTTGTTTCTTGAAGTGTAAGCTAGTTTGCTGCTATGATCCTTCAATTTATGAAAGCCCCTTGAAAATAAACCAAAACAGAAAGAAAAAGAAAGAAGAAAAGCCAAAAGTTGGCAAAGAAACAAAACAATAAGGCTAGACACCAATAGCTTGGACCCTAGGACATATGCCTGTGGTGTTTGTGTACTAGGATATGCTTGGACAAGTAGGTTCTAAGGAGTATCTTAAAACTTGGCAACTTAGATCAACTGATTTGGGATTGTCAACTGAAAGTCCACAATAAAGAGCAACCTAGCTACAAAACATTTAGTGATCCAAAGAGATGATGGGCATCAATGATCCTAGGAAGAAAGAAGTGAGCCATGTGTCTGTGGTGAAAAAAATGTTGAGTGAAAATAAGCCAAAGGCCATTGCAACATTTGACACCAAGCCTCTAATAGATAATAAGCTCTGAAATGCAAAAGAAAGAAGAAAAAGCTAACAAGGGAATTAAGCAAAAAGGTAAGGAATCATAGCAGCAACCTTGGTGAACCCTTAAGGAAACATTGTTTATTTTAACAGCAAGTAATAAATGAGCTATTTTTGATCTGCATAAAACCCCATAAACAAAATTCAACTAATTGCTTAATAAGGACATGCATACTTATCTACTTCATTCTATCTTCTCTTATGCTTAAATGCTTGCTTGGGGACAAGCAAGTTTTAAGTTTGGTGTTGTGATGACAAGTCATCTTAGCCTAGTTTCACTAGCCTTTTCTTTAATTTAAGTAGGTTTTATGCACTTTCTTGCATTCTAAGTAAGTAATTTGGAGTGAAAATGCATGACTTCTCTAAATCAAACGACCACCACGTAATTGATGCAAAGTCATGAGGTTTAAGCTAAATTTAATTGATAATTAATTGATTTATAAACCTTGTGAATTTTGTGATACTTTGATTGGTTGTTTTGATTACTTGTAGGTGAAGAAAGAAAAAAAAAGAAGAAAAGCGTGGCTCAAGAAGCATGCCCAAAGAAAGAGAAAGCGTGCCAAAAGGAAAGAAAAAGCGTGGCCAACATCAAGGAAGAATGAAAGCTAAGTTGGGAAAGTGAACCAAGCTTCACAAGGAACCAAAAAGGAAGCAAGGCACAAAAGCTAAGTTAACTTAGTCAACTGAGCATCCAAGAAAGCAAGGAATTGGTGCAAAGCTAAGTTAACTAAGTTAACTTTATCGAGGACCTCTAGACTTCATTTTGAATTTTCCCTTTTTACTTGCATTTTAATTCTGAGCTTTTTTTGAATTTCTGAGAGAACTTGGAAGGAGAATTGATCTCTCTTCTTCTTGGTTCTTGCTTGAGCACTCTTTTATTTCCTTGCTTTGGATCTTGGGTAGAGAATTGAAGAACTTCTGTTTCAATCTCACCTTGGGATCTTGTTTATTTTCTTTCTGCATAATTGAATTTGAATTTCTATTTACTGCTTCTTCATCTACTTTGCTTCTGCAATTTACTTTTCTCTACTTCTTTTGTAATTTCTCTTGTTGGATCTAGGAAGGGAGTGAGATCTAGATTTGTTTTCTAGTCTCTTTGATTTCCTGAGATCTTCAACACCTTTTAGAATTGCTGCAACTTAAGCACTGCTTTCCAGTTCTTTAAATTCTCAAGTCATTTTACTTTTCTGTTAAGATCTACTTCACTGCACTTAAATTTTCTCTTTTATGTTTAATGCAATTTAGTTGTTCTTGTTCAATTTCTGCAATTCCAACTCCCAATCCCTTTTACAATTCAAGCAATTTACATTTCTTGCACTTTAAGATTCAGTCATTTACATTTCTTGCAATCTAAGTTTCTGCAATTTACTTTACTTGTTCTTTAAGATTCATCACATTTACTTTCCTGCTCTTTAATTTACTGCACTTTCTCTTTCCCTCTTTACTTTCCATGCAATTTAGCTTCTGCAAATCACAAATTACCCAACCAAATCTTGATTCGCTTGACTAAATCAACCACTAAACTAAAGTTGCTCAATCCTTCAATCCCTGTGGGATCGACCTCACTCTTGTGAGTTATTATTACTTGATGCGACCCGGTACACTTGCCGGTGAGTTTTGTGTTGGATCGTTTTCCGCACATCACCCCCTCTATCTCTTCCATTTTTTTCTTCTTCTACTACTTTCTTTCTTCTTTTGCTCGAGGACGAGTAAACCTTTTAAGTTTGGTATGGTAAAAAGCACTGCTTTTTATTTTTCCATAACCATTAATGGCACCTAAGGCCAGAGAAACCTCAAGAAAGAGAAAAGGGAAGGCAATTGCTTCCACCTCTGAGTCATGGGAGATGGAGAGATTCATCTCAAAGGTCCATCAAGACCACTTCTATGAAGTTGTGGCCAAGAAAAAGGTGATCCCTGAGGTTCCTTTTAAGCTCAAAAAGAGTGAGTATCCGGAGATCTGACAAGAGATTAGAAGAAGAGGATGGGAAGTACTCCCCAATCCTATTCAACAAGTCAGAATCTTAATGGTTCAAGAGTTCTATGCAAACGCATGGATCACTAGGAACCATGATCAAAATATGAACCTTACAATGGTTCGGGGGAAATACTTAGATTTCAGTCCAGAAAATGTAAGGTTGGCGTTCAACTTGCCAATGATGCAAGAAAATGCATGCCCCTACATTAGAAGGGTCAACTTTGATCAAAGGTTGGACCAAGTCCTCATGGACATATGTGTGAAAGGAGCTCAATGGAAAGTTGCCTCAAGAGGCAAGCCGGTTCAATTGAGAAGACCGGACCTTAAGCCTGTAGCTAGAGGATGGTTGGAGTTCATCCAACGCTCTATCATTCCTACTAGCAACCGATCCGAAGTAACTGTGGATTGGGCCATCGTGATCCATAGTATCATGATTGGGGAGGAAGTGGAAGTTCATGAGATTATACCTCAAGAACTCTACAAAGTGGCTGACAAGTCCTCCACTTTGGCAAGGTTAGCCTTTCCTCACCTCATTTTCTACCTCTGCAATTCGGCTGGGATTGACATGGAGGGAGATATCCTCATTGATGAGGACAAGCCCATCACTAAGAAAAGGATGGAGCAAACAAGAGATCATGGACCTTAACAAGAGCATGAGAAAATTCCTCACCAACTTTCCTCCACAGAACTATTGGAAGCAAATCAACACCTCCCTAGGAGAATTAAGTTCCAACATGGGACAACTAAGGATGGAACACTAAGAGCACTCCATCATTCTCCATGAGATTAGAGAAGATCAAAGAGCTATGAGGGAGGAGCAACAAAGAAAAGGAAGAGACATAGAGGAGATCAAGAACACCATTGGTTCTTCAAGAGGAAGAAGACGCCACTGATGTGTGGAAAACGATCCGACACAAAACTCACCGGCAAGTGTACCGTGTCGCATCAAGTAATAATAACTCACATGAGTGAGGTCGATCCCACAGGGATTGAAGGATTGAGCAATTTTTGTTTAGTGGTTGATTTAGTCAAGCGAATCAAGATTTGGTTGAGTGATTGTAACTTGTAGAAACTAAATTTGCTTGGAAAGTAAAGGGGGAGGGGTAAAATGCAGTAAATTAAAGAGTAGGAAAGTAAAGAAGCAGATTATTAAAGTGCAAGTAATATAAATTGCAGAAACTTAGATTGCAAGAAATGTAAATGGCTGAAGCTTAAAGTGCAAGAAATGTAAATTGCTTGAATCATAAAAGGAATTGGGAATTGGGATAGCAAAACCTGAACAAGAACAACTAAATTGCATTAAACATAAAAGAGAAAATCTAAGTGCAGTGAAGTAGATCTTAACAGAAAAGTAAAATGGCTTGGGAATTTAAAGAACTGGAAAGCAGTGCTTAAGTTGCAACAATTCTAAAAGGTGTTGAAGATCTCAGGAGTGGAAGAGACTAGTTAACAAGTCTAGATCTCAAATCCTTCCTTGATCCAACAAGAGAAATTGCAAAAGAAGTAAAGAAAAGTAAATTGCAGAAGCAAAGTAGATGAAGAAGCAGTAAACAGAAATTCAAATTCAATTATGCAGAAAGAAAATAAACAAGATCCCAAGGTAAGATTGAAACAGAAGTTCTTCAATTCTCTACCCAAGATCCAAAGTAAGGAAATAAAAGAGTGCTCAAGCAAGAACCAAGAAGAAGAGAGATCAATTCTCCTTCCAAGTTCTCTCAGAAATTCAAAAAAACTCAGAATTAAAATGCAAGTAAAAAGGGAAAATTCAAAATGAAGTCTCGAGGTCCTAATTACATCAAACTAACTCCTATTTATACACTTTCTATTCTTGGATATTGAAATTTGGATGGGCTTTTAATTTGGTGAAGAAATAAATTAAGTTGGAATTTTAAATTTCAATTTCAGCCCACATGTATCTCCCAGGGGAATGCTCAGCTCACTTTGTGAGCTGAGCTTTGTGCCTTGCATAGCGTGTCTTGCTGGTTGGCGTGCATCAGGGGAGAGCTCAGCTCACAAAGTGAGCTGAGCATTGGTGCCTTGGTGCCAAATTTGTGCGCGCCTTGTGTGCCCCTGGCCGTGTCAAAATTGCTTGTGTGATGCCCATGGGTAGCGCTCAGCTCACTTTGTGAGCTGAGCTTTGGTGCATCCAAGGAAGGGTCCTTGGTTCGAAACTTGGAGGAAGCATGCACTGGAGCTTTTCCTTGGTTTTCTTGTGATGCCTTGCTTCCTTGTTTCCTCATGGTGGTGAGTTCGAACCTTGAGGAGTGCATTTGGCCATTTTTTGCTTATTTTCCTTAGTGAGTAGCGCCTCTCCCTTCCCCCTTGACTGTGAGCTTCTTCTTTGTCCCTTGGTGCTCAATTTCCACATGCTCAAGAGAGAGTACTTGGTTAACAGTGTAATGATCCTCAGTCCCCAGCTGTTGATATATTAGTTGCACCTTATCACCTTTGGAGAATCCCTCAGTTGGAATTTTTTTATTCTTCCACCCTTTGTGAGTCTTCTTCTTGTTTTTCTTCCTTTTTCTTGTTAACCTTTCTTCCTTGACAGCAGCCTTAGCCATGGTATCTTCCTTCTTGTTTATCATCCTCATTCCTTCTTGAATTCCTTCTTCAATAATTTGTGGTTCTGGAAACAGTTTCAGGATAATGCTATCCTCATGCATCCTGAGAGTTAGTTCTCCCTGCTCTACATCTATGATGGCTCTAGCAGTGGCCAAAAATGGCCTTCCGAAGATGATTGAATTGTTTTCTTCTTCTTCAGTGTTCAGTATTACAAAGTCCGCAGGAAAAATGAACTTGTCAACCTTAACTAAAAGGTTCTCAATCACTCCCTTGGGATATACTATTGACTGGTCCACCAATTCCAAGGACATCTGTATTGGTTTCACCTTCCCTATGCCAAGCTTTTTCACTAAGGATGATGGTATTAAATTTATGCTTGCTCCTAAGTCACACATCCCCTTGTTGATAAGTAGATTTCCAATGGTGCAAGGTAGGAAGAAACTTCCAGGGTCTTCTAACTTGGGAGGGAGTCCTTTTCTAATGAGTGCACTGCACTCTTCAGTGAGAAGCACAGTCTCTTTTTCTTGCCAACTCCTCTTCTTGTTGATAAGTTCTTTTAAGAACTTTGCATACAGGGGCATTTGCTCAAGTGCTTTAGCTAAGGGAATATTGATCTCTAACTTCTTGAAGATTTCAAGAAATTGTGGGAAGTGTTGGTCCTTAGTCTCCTTGTTGAACCTTTGAGGATATGGCAAGGGAGGAGTGAAGTTATTTCCCTGCCTTTGGTCCTTAGTTGGCTCTTCAATTACTTCCTTTCCCTTTCTTGATTTCTGTGGCTGATCTTCTTTTTCTTGAACTCGATTCTGAGTTGGCTTGCTTGCTGTCTCCTTCTTGTCATTGACTTTCTCTTCTTCAGCTTGTTTCTTGTCACTTTCCTTTGGCTTCTTGGTTGCTTCTTCATCTTTCACCAGGACTTTTCCACTCCTCAGTTGTATTGCCTTGCACTCCTCTTTTGAATTGGGAATGGTGTCACTTGGTAGTGAGTTTGATGACCTTTCAATGGTGATCTGCTTGGAGAGTTGTCCAATTTGCCGTTCCATATTTTTCATGGAGGCTTCTTGGTTCCTCACTGTCATCTCTTGAGTTTTCATCATTTTTTCCATTAGGAGCTCCAAGTTGTTAATCCTTTGGGATTCTTGTGAGATTGGTTGATTGTGGGGGTGTTGAGGGTTGAGGGTAAGTGTTCTGATTTGAGGTTTGGTTATTGGATGGGTAATGGTTGGAGTTGGGGTAGTTGTTTTGGGGTTTTCTGTAAGAGTTTTGGTTAGTTTGCTGCTGGTTGTGGTTTTGGTTGTTTCTTGAAGTGTTTTGATTTGAGTTTCTCTGCCATGGTTGTTGGTTTTGGTTGTGATTGTCTTCCCACCTAAGGTTTGGGTGGTTCTTCCAAGAAGGGTTGTAAGTATCACCATAGACTTCATTTGGCCCAGAATTTTGGTTGTGCATGTACTGGACTTGCTCTTGCTGTTGCTCCTCTTGAGTCTCTTCATTTTGTCCCCATGTGGATGATGGTTGGCTTGTATTAACTGCTGCAACTTGGAGGCTATCAATCCTCTTGGCCATTTGCTCAAATTGTTGTTGAATTTGCTTCTGCATCATTTTGTTTTGAGCCAAGATTGAGTCCACTCCTTCCAACTCCATCACTCCTTTCCTTTGTGATGGTTGGCGTTGCCTTTGGTGAGCAAAGAAATATTGGTTGTTGGCCACCATATCAATGAGATTTTGGGCTTCCTCTGCTGTTTTCATCAATTGTAAAGAACCTCCTGCTGAATAATCCAAAGCCTCTTGAGATTTCAGTGTCAAGCCTTCATAGAAATTCTGCAATCTGTCCCACTCACTGAACATTCCTGGTGGACACTTCCTGATTAGAGCTTTGTATCGTTCCCATGCCTCATACAAGGGTTCAGCATCCATTTGTGTGAATGTTTGCACTTCAGTCTTCAATCTAATAACTCTTTGAGGTGGGTAAAACTTGGCAAGGAACTTGGTTACTAGATCATCCCAATTGTTGATGCTGCCTCTTGGGAAGGATTCCAACCATTGAGTGGCTTTGTCTCTGAGAGAAAATGGAAATAGCAGTAGCTTGTAACTGTCAGGGTGCACACCATTGGTTTTGACAGTGTCACAAATCCTCAAGAAGGTGGACAAATGTTGGTTAGGGTCTTCAAGTGGTCCTCCTCCATAAGAACAATTGTTTTGAACCAAGGTGATGAGTTGTGGCTTTAGTTCAAAATTATTTGCATTAACATTTGGGGTAAGAATGCTACTCCCACAATGTCTAGGATTTGCACTTGTGTAGGAAGCCAAAACTCTTCTCTGTGGTGGATTATTGTTGTTATTGGCTGCTCCTTCAGCCCCATTTAGTGGGTTTGTTAAGTGTTCCTCCATATCTTGGAATTCTTCTTCTGACTCCTCTTCTCCAATAATGTTTTTCCCTCTTTCAGCTCTTCTTAATCTTCTGAGGGTTCTTTCGTCTTGTTAACAAAAAGTGGGTGTAATTCTCCTTGTACCTGACATACAACCAAAGCATAAAAATCACAACACCAGAAAGCAACAACACTTCAATCCATGGCTGAAGTGAAATGTTAATTGGCTTAAGCAAAAATTCAAATAGTTAGTGTGTTAGTCAAAAACAGAAAAATAAAAAGTGCTTGATCTAGATCTCCACTTCACTTAATCATTGTCAATCTAATTCAATCCCCGGCAACGGCGCCAAAAACTTGATGTGTGGAAAACGATCCAACACAAAACTCACCGGCAAGTGTACCGGGTCGCATCAGGTAATAATAACTCACATGAGTGAGGTCGATCCCACAGGGATTGAAGGATTGAGAAATTTTTGTTTAGTGGTTGATTTAGTCAAGCGAATCAAGATTTGGTTGAGTGATTGTAACTTGCAGAAACTAAATTTGCTTGGAAAGTAAAGGGGGAGGGGTAAAGTGCAGTAAATTAAAGAGCAGGAAAGTAAAGAAGCAGATTCTTAAAGTGCAAGTAATGTAAATTGCAGAAACTTAGATTACAAGAAATGTAAATGGCTGAAGCTTAAAGTGCAAGAAATATAAATTGCTTGAATCATAAAAGGAATTGGAAATTAGGATAGCAGAATCTGAACAAGAACAACTAAATTGCATTAAACATAAAAGAGAAAATTTAAGTGCAGTGAAGTAGATCTTAACAGAAAAGTAAAATGACTTGAGAATTTAAAGAACTGGAAAGCAGTGCTTAAGTTGCAGCAATTCTAAAAGGTGTTGAAGATCTCAGGAAATCAAAGAGACTAGAAAACAAATCTAGATCTCACTCCCTTCCTAGATCCAACAAGAGAAATTGCAAAAGAAGTAAAGAAAAGTAAATTGCAGAAGCAAAGTAGATGAAGAAGCAGTAAACAGAAATTCAAATTCAATTATGCAGAAAGAAAATAAACAAGATCCCAAGGTGAGATTGAAACAGAAGTTCTTCAAATCTCTACCCAAGATCCAAAGCAAGGAAATAAAAGAGTGCTCAAGCAAGAACCAAGAAGAAGAGAGATCAATTCTCCTTCCAAGTTCTCTCAGAAATTCAAAAAGCTCAGAATTAAAATGCAAGTAAAAAGGGAAAATTCAAAATGAAGTCTAGAGGTCCTAATTACATCAAACTAACTCCTATTTATACACTTTCTATTCTTGGATTTTGGAATTTGGATGGCCTTTTGATTTGGTGAAGAAATGAATTAAGTTGGAATTTTAAATTTCAATTTCAGCCCAAATGTATCTCCCAGGGGAATGCTCAGCTCACTTTGTGAGCTGAGCTTTGTGCCTTGCATAGCGTGTCTTGCTGGTTGGGGTGCATCAGGGGAGAGCTCAGCTCACTTTGTGAGCTGAGCGCTTATGTCTTGTTGCCTTGGACCATTTTGTTGCGCGCTTGTGCTGCCCAGGACCGTGTCATGCGCGCTTCACTCTTTTCCTGGCCATGTCAAGATGTGTTGCATGTGCCCATGGATAGCGCTCAGCTCACTTTGTGAGCTGAGCTTTGGTGCATTCAAGGAAGGGTCCTTGGTTCGAAACTTGGAGGAAGCATGCGCTGGAGCTTTTCCTTGGTTTTCTTGTGATGCCTTGCTTCCTTTGCTTCCTCATGGTGGTGAGTTCGAACCTTGAGGAGTGCATTTGGCTATTTTTTGCTTATTTTCCTTTGTGAGTAGCGCCTCCCCTATCCCCCTTGGTCATGAGTTCAAGCCTTGGAGCATGAATTTGCAAATCATTTTCTTTGAATTATTTCCTCAATGCTCTCGATAATGCTGACTTTGTGAGCTGAGCTTGGTTCCTCATTTCCTTATTTCTTGGCCTTGTGTTGTGCTCAGCTCACAAAGTGAGCTGAGCTTTGTGCCTTGGTCTCCTGGAAGCAAGTGTAGCGCTCACTTAGTGAGCTTTGGAGAGAGCTTCATGGTTTTGTTGCACCACACTTCCTCCTTTTTTGGCCACACTTTTTCTCCTTTGAGCCACGCTTCTTAGGCCACGCTTCCTTCTTTTCTTCTTTTCTTCACCTACAATTAATCAAAACAACCAATCAAAGTATCACCAAATTCACAAGGTCTATTAATCATTAAAAATTAATTAAATTTAGCTTAAACCTCATGATTTAGCATCAATTTCATGGTGGTTGTTTGATTCAAAGAAGTCATGCATTTTCATTCCAAATTACTTACTTAGAATGCAAGAAAGTGCATAAAACCAATTGAAAAACCAAGAAAAAGGCTAGTAAAACTAGACTATGATGACTTGTCATCAGCCACCCTCACTAAGGTGGACCCGTTCCTTAACCTCCTTGTTCTTATTTTTCTATTTTTCGTTTAATATGCTCTATGTTTATTTATGTTTATGTCTTTATTACATGATCACTAGTGTCTAAGTGTCTATGTCTTAAAGCTTTGAATGTCCTATGAATCCATCACCTTTCTTAAATGAAAAATGTTTTAATTACAAAAGAACAAGAAGTACATGAATTTCGAATTCATCCTTGAAATTAGTTTAATTATTTTTGATGTGGTGACAATAATTTTTGTTTTCTGAATGAATGCTTGAACAGTGCATATGTCTTTTGAATTTGTTGTTTATGAATGTTAAAATTGTTGGCTCTTGAAGAATAATGAAAAAGGAGAAATATTATTTGATAATATGAAAAATCATATAATTGATTCTTGAAGCAAGAAAAAGAAGTGAATAACAAGGCTTGCAAAAAAAAATTGGCGAAAATAAAAGAAAAAGAGAGAGAGAGAGAGAGAGAGAGAAAGAAAAAAGAAAAACAAGCAGAAAAAGTCAATAGCCCTTAAAACCAAAAGGCAGGGGTAATAAAAAGGATCCAAGGCTTTGAGCATCAGTGGATAGGAGGGCCCAAAGGAATAAAATCATGGCCTAAGCGGCTAAACCAAGCTGTCCCTAACCATGTGCTTGTGGCGTGAAGGTGTCAAGCCAAAAGCTTGAGACTGAGCGGTTAAAGTCGAGCTCCAAAGCAAAAAAAAAAAAAAAAGAGTGTGCTTAAGAACCCTGGACACCTCTAATTGGGGACTCTAGCAAAGTTGAGTCACAATCTGAAAAGGTTCACCCGGTTATGTGTTTGTGGCATTTATGTATCCGGTGGTAATACTGGAAAACAAAGTGCTTAGGGCCACGGCCAAGACTCATAAAGTAGCTGTGTTCAAGAATCAACATATTGAACTAGGAGAATCAATAACACTATTTGAATTCTGAGTTCCTATAGATGCCAATCATTTTGAACTTCAAGGGATAAAGTGAGATGCCAAAACTGTTCAGAGGCAAAAAGTTACTAGTCTCGCTCATTTAATTGGAGCTAAGTTTCATTGATATTTTGGAGTTTATAGTATATTCTCTTATTTTTATCCTATTTGATTTTCAGTTGCTTGGGGACAAGCAACAATTTAAGTTTGGTGTTGTGATGAGCGGATAATTTATACGCTTTTTGGCATTGTTTTTACATAGTTTTTAGTATGATTTAGTTAGTTTTTAATATATTTTTATTATTTTTTAAATAAAAATCACATTTCTGGACTTTACTATGAGTTTGTTTATTTTTCTGTGGTTTCAGGTAATTTCTGGCTGAAATTGAGGGACTTAAGCAAAAATCTGATTCAGAGGCTGAAGAAGGACTACAGATGCTGTTGGATTCTGACCTCCCTGCACTCGAAGTGGATTTTCTAGAGCTACAGAAACCTAATTGGCGCTCTCTTAATTGCGTTGGAAAGTAGACATCCAGGGATTTCCAGCAATATATAATAGTCTATACTTTGTCCGAGTTTAGACGATGCAAACTAGCGTTTAACGCCAGTTTTCTGCCCTATTCTGGCGTTACACGCCAGAAACAACTTGCAAAGCAGAGTTAAACGCCAAAAACAAGTTACAAACTGGCGTTTAACTCCAAGGAAGACCTCTACACGTGAAAGCTTCAATGCTCAGCCCAAGCACACACCAAGTGGGCCTGGAAGTAGATTTCTGCATCATTTACTTAATTATGTAACCCTAGTAACTAGTTTAGTATAAATAGAACTTTTTACTATTGTACTAGGGGTCTTTTTTCCCTATCTTTCGAATTCATATGCCATTTGGGGGAGGCTGACCATTCGGCCATGCCTAGACCTTGTTCTTATGTATTTTCAACGGTGGAGTTTCTACACACCATAGATTAAGGTGTGGAGCTCTGCTGTTCCTCTAGTATTAATGCAAAGTACTATTGTTCTTCTATTCAATTCATGTTTATTCTTATTCTAAGATATTCGTTCGCACACAAGAACATAATGAATGTGGTGATTATGTGACACTCATCACCATTCTCACCTATGAACACGTGCCTGACAACCACTTCCATTCTATATGCAAACAAGCTTGAATGTGTATCTCTTGGGTTTCTAATCTAAGATTAAAACCTTCGTGGTATAGGCTAGAATTATTGGCGGCCATTCTTGAGATCCGAAAAGTCTAAACCTTGTCTGTGGTATTCCGAGTAGGATCTGGGAAGGGATGACTGTGACGAGCTTCAAACTCGCGAGTGTTGGGCATAGTGACAGACGCAAAAGGATCACTGGATCCTATTCCAACATGATCGAGAACCGACAGATGATTAGCCATGCGGTGACAGCGCATTTGGACCATTTTTACTGAGAGGACGGGATGTAGCCATTGACAACGGTGATGACCAACATACAGCTTGCCATGGAAAGGAGTATGAATGATTGGATGAAAGCAGTAGAAAAGTAGAGGTTTAGAAGGAACAAAAGCAACTCCATACGCTTATCTGAAATTCTCGCCAATGAATTACATAAGTATTTCTATCCTATTTTATATTTTAATTATCAAAATCCCATAACCATTTGAATCCACCTGACTAAGATTTACAAGGTGACCATAGCTTGCTTCAAGCCGACAATCTCTGTGGGATCGACCCTTACTTACGTAAGGTTTATTACTTGGACGACCCAGTGCACTTGCTGGTTAGTTGTATCGAAATTGTGAAAAAGAATTTAAGATTGCAAACGTTGTGCTAAGTTTTTGGCGCCGTTGATGGGGAATGAACAATCACGATTTCGTGCACCACTTGTACCTCAAAGATCCCTAGTTTCTCCATTACAGAGAGGGGCATGAGGTTTATCCCTGACCCCAGGTCACACAGAGCCTTCTTAAAGGTCACGGTGCCTATGGTACAAGGTATTAAGAACTTTCCAGGATCCTGTTTCTTCTGAGGTAATTTCAGTTGAACCAGATCATTCAGTTCATTGATGAGCAATGGAGGTTCATCCTCCCAAGTCTCATTACCAAATAACTTGGCATTCAGCTTCATGATTACTCCTAGATACTGAGCAACTTGATCTTCAATAATATCTTCATCCTCTTCAGAGGAAGAATACTCATCAGAGCTCATGAATGGCAACATTAAGTTCAGTGGAATCTCTATGGTCTCTGTATGAGCCTCAGATTCCTTTGGTTCCTCATTAAGGAACTCTTTGGAGGCCAGTGGATGTCCATTGAGGTCTTCCTCACTGGAAATCACTGTCTTTTCTTCCTCTACAGGTTCGGCCATGTTGGACATGTAGATGGCCTTGCACTCTCTCTTTGGATTCTCTTCTGTATTGCTTGGGAGAGTACTAGGAGGGAGTTCAGTAACTCTCTTACTCAGCTGACCCACTTGTGCCTCCAAATTTCTAATGGAGGACCTTGCTTCAGTCATGAAACTGAGAGTGGTCTTAGATAGATCAGAGACTAAAGTTGCTAAGTCAGAGTGGCTCTGCTTAGAATTTTCTGTCTGTTGCTGAGAAGATGATGGAAAAGGTTTGTTATTGCCAAACCGTGCTCTCCCACCATTATTATTGAAGCCTTGATTTGGTTTCTGTTGATCCTTCCATGAGAGATTAGGATGATTCCTCCTTAAAGGATTGTAGTGTTTCCATAGGATTCTCCCATGTAATTCACCTCTTCTATTCCAAGATTCTCAGGATCATAAGCTTCTTCTTCAGAGGAAGCTTCCTTAGTACTGCCTGATGCAGCTTGTATTCCAGACAGACTTTGAGAAATCATATTGACTTGCTGAGTCAATATTTTGTTCTGAGCCAATATGGCATTCAGAGTATCAATCTCCAAAACTCCTTTCTTCTGAGTTGTCCCATTATTCACAGGATTCCTTTCAGAAGTGTACATGAACTGGTTATTTGCAACCATTTCAATGAGTTCCTGGGCTTCTGTAGGCGTCTTCTTCAGATGAAGAGATCCACCAGCAGAGTGATCCAATGACATATTAGACAATTCAGACATACCATCATAGAATATACATATGATGCTCCATTCTGAAAATATGTCAGAAGGACACCTTCTGATCAATTGCTTGTATCTTTCCCAAGCTTCATAGAGGAATTCACCTTCTTTCTGTCTGAAGGTTTGGACTTCCACTCTAAGCTTACTCAACTTTTGAGGTGGAAAGAATTTGTCCAAGAAAGCATTGACCAACTTTTCCCAAGAGTTCAGGCTATCTTTAGGTTGTGAGTCCAACCATGACCTAGCTCTGTCTCTTACAGCAAAGGGGAAAAGCATAAGTCTGTAGACCTCAGGATTAACCCCATTGGTCTTAACAGTGTCACAGATTTGCAAGAATTCAGCTAAAAATTGGTGAGGATCTTCCAATAGAAGTCCATGAAACTTGCAGTTCTGCTGCATTAGAGAAACTAATTGAGGCTTAAGCTCAAAGTTGTTTGCTCCAATTGCAGGAATTGAGATGCTTCTTCCACAGAAGTCAGAAGAGGGTGCAATAAAGTCACCAAGCATCTTCCTTGCATCTCCACCATTGTTATTGGGTTCGGCCATCTCTTCTTCTTTTTTGAAAAATTCTGTCAGGTCCTCTCCAGAGTGTTGTGCTTTAGCTTCTCTTAGCTTTCTCTTTAGAGTCTTTTCAGGTTCCGGATCAGCTTCAACAAGAATGTTCTTATTCTTGCTCCTGCTCATATGAAAAATAAGAGAACAGAAAATAATAGGAATCCTCTATGTCACAGTATAGAGATTCCTTTATGTGAATAGAAGAAGATAAGAGTAGAAGAATGAAAAGAGAAAAATTCGAACACATAGAGGGAGAGAGGGTTCGAATTTTAAGAAGAAGAGAAGTGTTAGTGATTAAATAAATAAATAGAAAGAGATGAGAGAGAGAGAGTTTTCGAAAATAATTAAAAAGAAAAGAAAAATATTCTTTTGCTTTTATTTTAATTATTAGTTAAAATTTGAAATTATTAAAAGGAATAAAATAAAATTAAAATTTAAAATAATTAGTTAATTAAAAAGGAATTTTGAAAAAGTGGTGAGGAGTTTTCGAAAATTAGAGAGAAAAAAGTAGTTAGGTAGTTTTGAAAGAGATAAGAAATAGTAAACTTTTAAAATCAAACAAAAAGTCAAGTAGTTAATTGAAAAATATTTGAAAATCAATTTTGAAAAACTAAGAAGTTAGAAAAAGATTTTGAAATTAAGTTTGAAAAAGATATGATTGAAAATCATTCTGAAAAAGATTTGAATTGGAAATTAAAAAGATTTGATTTTGAAAATTAAAGTTGATTACTCGACTAACAAGAACCTAAAAGATATGATTTTAGAATTTAAAGATTGAACCTTTCTTAATAGGCAAGTAACAACTTGAAAATTTTTTAATCAAAACATTAATTGTTAGCAAATTTTTCGAAAATTATGAAATAAAATTAAGAAAAAGATTTTGAAAATCAATTTTTAAAAGTTTTCGAAGAAACAGGAAGGAAAAATGAAAAAAGATTTGATTTTTGAAAAAGATTTGCAAAGATAAAATTTTTCAATTGAAATTTTGACTTGACTAACAAGAAACAACTAATTTTGAAAATTTTTGACTAAATTAATTCAAAATTTCGAAAATTATGAGTAAGATAAGGAAAAGATATTATTTTTTGATTTTTGAATTTTTTTAATGAAGAAAGAGAAAAACATCTAAATGACACATGATACACATTATGAATCAAAACAAGAAAAATATGCAAGAACACTTTGAATGTCAAGATGAACACCAAGAACACTTTGAAGATCATGATGAACATCAAGAACACATTTTTGAAAATTTTTAAGAAAAGAAAAACATGCAAGACACCAAACTTAAACATTTTTAAAACTTTAGACACTAATAATTCAAAAATGCATATGAAAAACAAGGAAAGACACAGAACAAGAAAAATTAAAGATCAAACAAGGAGTATCATCAAGAACAACTTGAAGATCAATGAAGAACACAATGCACCTATTTTCGAAAATTAAAGAAAAAAATAAAATCATGCAATTGGCACCAAACTTAAAATTTGACACAAGACTCAAACAAGAAACATAAAATTTTTTGGTTTTTATGATTTTATTAAAATTTTTTGGATTTTTCGAAATTAATTTGGAAAAAGAAAAATAAGAAATTCAAAATTTTTTTATAAGAATTCCAGGAATCATGCAATGTTAGTCTAAAACTTTGGTCCAAAAATTTAGACATGGCCAATGGCCAGCCAAGCTTTATGTGAAAGCTTCGGTCTAAAAGATTAGACATGGCCAATGGCCAGCCAAGCTTCAGCAGAGCATTACATACAACAGCCAAATTGATGGGAATTAAAAGGCTCCTGCAATGATAAGTGAAAGCCTCAGTCCAAAAGATTAGACATGGCTTAGCAGCCAGCCAAGCTTCACATATCATCTAAAACTCTAGAATTCATTCTTAAAAATTCTGAAGAACATAGAATAATTTATTTTTTTGAATTTTTTCGAAATTAAAATTAAAAAGCTTAAACATAAAATAAAATTACCTAATCTGAGCAACAAGATGAATCGTCAGTTGTCCAAACTCGAGCAATCCCCGGCAACGGCGCCAAAAACTTGGTAGCATGAAATTGTGATTCACACTTTTCAAATGGTTATGAGATTAGGTAATTTTTCAAATCCCCTGCAACTAACCAGCAAGTGCACTGGGTCGTCCAAGTAATACCTTACATGAGTAAGGGTCGATCCCACGGAGATTGTCGGCTTGAAGCAAGCTATGGTCATCCTTGTAAATCTCAGTCAGGCAGATTCAAATGGTTATGAAGTTTTGATAATTAAAATATAAATAAAATATAAAATAAGATAGAAATACTTATGTAATTCATTGGTGGGAATTTCAGATAAGCGTCTGGAGATGCTTTGTTGCTTCTGAACTTCTGCTTTCCTACTGCCTTCTTCCAATCATGCATTACCTCCTTCCATGGCAAGCTGTATGATCCTCTCGGATGAAAACAAATCCATATGCGCTGTCACCACACGGCTAATTATCTGTCGGTTCCCGCTAGCGTCGGAATAGGACCATTGTCCTTTTGCACACTGTCACTACGCCCAACATTCGTAAGTTTGAAGCTCGTTACAGTCATCCCTTCCCAGATCCTACTCGGAATACCACAGACAAGGTTTAGAATTTCCAGATCTCAAGAATGCTGCCAATGGTTCTAGCCTATACCACGAAGGTTCTAATCTCAGATTCAGATGCTCTATTGTCAGAAGAGACGATGTGAATCGTGATAAGGGACCCAAGAGAATATACTCCAGCTGTCGTCCAATGACTACGTTGAACATCATGTAGACCGCTTTGTGGTTGTCAGGCACGCGGATCTTGGCTAAGCGAGTAATGAAGATTGGGTGATTGTCACGGGTCATCCCTTCATTCTGACTTAACTGAATTAAGAACAAGAGTATATCTTGGAGAAGAAGTAGGCGTGAATTGAAGGAAAAACAATAGTACTTGCATTAATTCATGAAGAACAGTAGAGCTCTACACCTTAATCTATGGGGTATAGAAACTCCACCGTTGAAAATACATAAGAGAAAGGTCTAGGCATGGCTGTGAGGCCAGCCCCCAAACGTGTACAATGTTATATGATAGCATAAAAGTCTAAGGACTAAACGTCCAGAGATAAATCTCTAAAAGTAGTTTTTATACTCAACTAGTAACCTAGGGTTTACAGAAAATAAGTAACTAAGTGCAGATAATGCAGAATTCCACTTTCGGGGCCCACTTGGTGTGTGCTTGGGCTGAGCATTGAAGCTTTTTCGTGCTTAGGCTGTTCATGGAGTTAAACACCAGCGCTGGTGCCAATTTGGGCGTTTAACTCCAATTCTGGTGCCATTTTGGACATTTTACGCCAGAATTTTTAGGTAGACTTTGAACGCCAGTTTGGGCCATCAAATCTCAGGCAAAATATGGACTATTATATATTGCTGGAAAGCCCAGGATGTCTATTTTCCAACTCAATTGAGAGCGCGCCAATTGGGAATCTATAACTCCAGAAAATCCACTTCGAGTTCAGGGAGGTCAGAATCCAACAGCATTTGCAGTCCTTTTTCAGCCTCTTAATCAGATTTTTGCTCAGGTCCCTCAATTTCAGCCAGAAAATACCTGAAATCACAGAAAAACACACAAACTCATAGTAAAGTCTAGAAATGTGATTTTTGAATAAAAACTAATAAAAATATAATAAAAACTAACTAAAACATACCAAAAACTATGTAAAAATAATGCCAAAAAGGGTATAAATTATCCGTTCATCAGTCTCACTCCTTCTCAATCATGTAAGATAGATCTATGGGGGATTATGTGTAATTAAACCCCAATCTCTTGGTGATTTAATTTCTCTTGACATAATTAATTGCCAATCTCTTGATCTAATTGCTCATGAGAAGAGGTGAAGTTCAATTTCTAATCCAAATGCCACACAACCCTCAAGACCGTGCAATTCAAAGAGGTTATATGTCACGTACCAACTAAGAATGTATTGATAAAGAGGATTATGAGAGAAGAGCCTCAAACTGAATTCTATGATCCCTTTCTCAAAGCTCACATGGAATTCTAATAGATCCAATCCCTCTTTCGATAGTGATTGGATCTATGAAGCACAAAGACTCTTTCTTAGATAAACAAACATAATTTCTAATCTTATACTACATAATTCCAAAGAACCCAATATTAAAGAGGTTACATGTCACAATACCAACTTTAAATCAAGATCAACTTCATTATGCGAAGAGAGCTCAAATTGAATTTTATGATCCCTTTCTCAAGGATCACATAGAATTCTAATAGATCCAAATGGATCTTTGAAGAACGAAACTCTTTTCTATGTAAGAAGATAGAATTAAAAAGAGAAGAAGAAACAAACATCAATTCATTCACAATGAAAACAGAGCTCCTTTCCCAAATGAAAATTAAAGACTCATAATATTTACAAAGTCATATGAAAGGAATGGAAGAGAAGAGCAGTGAGGAAGGGAGGGGTCCGAAGACCCACTCCCAGGGGAGTGTGCTCTCCGCAACAAATTCCTTCCCTTAACTCTATGAAACTAAGGCATTTTTATAGGCTCTCCTAAATTACAAACTTAAATGAAATTGAAAGAAAATTACAATGAAATAAAAATAAACTATTCTAGATTCCTCTTGTGGCCTTGATTGATTGACAATTGTGGGCTTGCTTGCTTGAGGTTTAAGTGGACCTTGAATGAATTAATTGAATCAAGGATGAGGCTTCCAGGGGTCCTTTGGCGTGTTTTGGGGCGTACACACAAGCCTCAAATTTTTCTTGGTAAAGTATCGAAGACGCTTGCTGGCGAGCATAGTAGAGAGCATTGAAGGCGAGCGTGCATGCTTCAGGAGAGTGCTGGTGCTTGCCCATGAGCGTGAAGGAGAGCACGAGGTTGCTGAGGTTGGGGGCTCTCCAGCAAGCTTGCTGGAGAGAGCCAGTAATGAGCATGGTCTTAAGGCAAAGTGGCGCTTGCCAGTGAACTTGGAAGAGAGCGTGATAAGGTGATGAGGGTGAGGCAAAGTGGCACTTGCTAGTGAGCATGGAATAGAGCGTGGTGAGGTTGGTGATTGTGGTGAGGAGTGTGGCGCTCTCCAGCAAGCTTGCTGGAGAGCGTGGGATGCTGAGGGTGGTTGGTGCCAAAGTTGGTGTCAAGTGTGATGTCAAGAATGGTGTCAAGAATGGTGTCAAGTTGTGTGGTGAAGCTTGACAAGGTTGGTGAGTGTTGTGGCGCTCTTGGGAAAGATTGAGAGTTAGCGCCCTTGGAGAGCATGAAATGAGGGCTGGTGGGTGCTTGCTTTGTTGCTTCATGCTGGGTGTTTTTGGGTCTTTAAAGGTACTAATTGTTTGTACTCTAATTTCATGTCCACTATAAGCTATTATACTTTGTTGGAAAGCTATGAATGTCAGCTTTCCAACGCAACTAGAAGCACCTCATTCGGACCCTTACAGCTCAGGTTATGCTCCTTGGAATAGGGTAACGTCATGCTCTCAAGATGCTAGCGCTGGTGGGCGAGCTTGCTCAAGAGCGCCAGACAAGAGTGCCAGGCTTGCTTCCAGGATCCATTTCAATGCCAGATTTTAGAGCTCAAATTGAATGTCCACCCCCATACTATTATATATCGTTGAAAAGCTCTGGATGTCTACTTTTCAATGCAGCTGAAAGCGCATTAATTAGAGTTCTAATACTCTAGTTATACTCCATTGAAGAAGGCAGGGTCATGCTGATTCGGGTGCTGGCGCTCTTGGCACAAGAGCTTGGTGGAGAGCGTGGGTGAGAGCACTGTGCTCTCACAAGAGCGCCAGACAAGAGCATCAAGGCATTTTTGGTGCTTCCCCCCCCCCTTTATGGATCATGGCCCACACTTTTAAGCGTGGCCTAAGGTTCAAAGTGTGTCCAAAGTTCCTTTTTCCTCCTTTTGATCTTGTTTTGTGCTTTTTGCTTCTTTTTCTACTATTTCCTAAAAAATTAATCAAATCAAAGGGTTCAAAGTAATATATGACTTAAGCACAAAAAATATACAACATTTGGACATTATGAACTAATTTTTAATGTGAAAAAGCATAGAAAAATACACATGATGCGCAGTCATCAATACTTCATGTAATTTTCTATAATGAAAAGCTTTTGGGTTTAGACTACACAAGTCTTTTCTAATCCTATCTTCTAACCCTTTTATTATTATTTGGATTTTTTGAGTTTCTAGTTGCTATTCTATATTTTTATATACAATCTCTTGATTCAGAAAATTAATTTGTTTCTTTTTTCTTTCAATTATATTAAGTTCGAAGATAGCTACATGTTGTAATAAATTCAGCTCTCTTCTCTTTGGTTTCTGTATGAACTCGAATAAGATCGGTTGGTTTGGTATGCAATAAGTGGTTACCCTATCTACATCTATCATAAAAAGATACACTAAAAGTGTGAAGAGCTTACCTAATATAACTTGTTGGGATATTCTTTTTGCTAGAAAAAAGGTAATTGAAAAGCATACTTTGTCTTTACAAATCTTTGCTGTAGAAATCTTGTAATTTATGGTCATTCTATCACTTTCTGCTTTGACAATAGTTTCAGTTGTTTTTTTATATTACTTGGTAGGTATTAATCCTTCTTGTATACAGTTTACATCTACTCCTGAGTCTACTATAGTTATAAACTCAAATTTTTCTTTTCCGATTATTATTACTATAGGAGTATACAACTTCTGATTAATAAGTAATGTTAGTTCATTAATGTAATTTTGTGGAGTTATGACTTCTTCTTCTGTTAATTCTAATCATTCTTTTTCCTTTTGTAACTTTATTATGTTTTCTCTTTCTAATTTTAGTATTCTATAGTCAAGAGAGATATCTTGTTTTAATTCAGAAATTTCGAGTTTCAACATTTTTATTTCTTCTTGTAAATGTTTCAAAAAAAGTCTATTCCTTAGGAGTTCTAAACCTATTCTAGCCTTATCTTTTCTTTAACTTGTTCTTCGTTTCTATTCAAATCATTTAATTGGAATATGAATTCATCTTTTAAGGAAGAATTTTTTAATTTATCTATTATAGATATTAAAATGCTCGTTTGTTCTCTGGTTAATGTATTGATTGACTTTTCTTTAGTTCTCGTAATTGTATATAAGGATTTTATACAACTATCACAACTACATACTTCTTCTAATTTAGAAGAACCCGAGGAAGATGGTTGATGAGCGGATAATTTATACGCTTTTTGACATTGTTTTTAGTATGTTTTTAGTAGGATCTAGTTACTTTTAGGGATGTTTTCATTAGTTTTTATTTTAAATTCACATTTCTGGACTTTACTATGAGTTTGTGTGTTTTTCTGTGATTTCAGGTATTTTCTGGCTGAAATTGAGGGACTTGAGCAAAAATCAGATTCAGAGGTTGAAGAAGGACTGCTGATGCTGTTGGATTCTGACCTCCCTGCACTCAAAGTGGATTTTCTGGAGCTACAAAACTCGAAATGGCGTGCTTCCAATTGCGTTGGAAAGTAGACATCCAGGGCTTTCCAGATATATATAATAGTCCATACTTTGGCCAAGAATAGACGACGTAAACCGGCGTCCAACTCCAGCTTTCTACCCAAATCTGGCGTCCAGCGCCAGAAAAGGAGCCAAAACCAGAGTTGAACGCCCAAACTGGCACAAAAGCTGGCGTTCAACTCCAAGAAGGACCTCTACACGTGCAACATTCAGGCTCAGCCCAAACACACACCAAGTGGGCCCCGGAAGTGGATTTATGCATCAATTACTTACTCATGTAAACCCTAGTGACTAGTTTATTATAAATAGGACCTTTTACTATTGTATTAGGCATCTTTGGTCTCAGTTTTAATCCATTGTTCATCTTTGGATTATCTTTTGATCTATTGATCACGTTTTGGGGGCTGGCCACTCGGCCATGCCTACCCTCTATTCACTTATGTATTTTCAAACGGTAGAGTTTCTACACTCCATAGATTAAGGTGTGGAGCTCTGCTGTTCCTCAAAGATTAATGCAAAGTACTACTGTTTTCTATTCAATTCATCTTATTTCGCTTCTAAGATATTCATTTGCACTTCAACCTGAATGTGATGAACGTGACAATCATCATCATTCCCTATGAACGCGTGCCTGACAACCACTTCTGTTCTACCTTCGACTGAATGAGTATCTCTTAGATCTCCTAACCAGAATCTTTGTGGTGTAAGCTAGAATGATGGCGGCATTCAAGAGAATCCGGAAAGTCTAAACCTTGTCTGTGGTATTCCGAGTAGGATTCAATGAATGAATGACTGTGACGAGCTCCAAACTCGCGATTGCAGGGCGTTAGTGACAGACGCAAAAGGATAGTAAATCCTATTCCAGCATGATCGAGAACCGACAGATGAATAGCCGTGCCGTGACAGGGTGCATTGACCATTTTCACTGAGAGGATAAGATGAAGCCATTGGCAAGGGTGATGCCTCCAGACGATTAGCCGTGCCGTGACAGGGCATTGGATCATTTTCCCGAGAGATGACCGAAAGTAGCCATTGACAGTGGTGATGTATCACATAAAGCCAGCCATGGAAAGGAGTAAGACTGATTGGATGAAGAAAGCAGAAAAGCAGAGGTTCAGAGGAACGAAAAGCATCTCCATTCGCTTATCTGAAATTCCTACCAATGATTTACATAAGTACCTCTATCCCTATTCTATTATTTATTATTCGAAAACTCCATTATCAATTTATATCCGCCTGACTGAGATTTGCAAGGTGACCATAGCTTGCTTCATACCAACAATCTCCGTGGGATTCGACCCTTACTCATGTAAGGTATTACTTGGACGACCCAGTGCACTTGCTAGTTAGTTGTATCGAAGTTGTGAACCATGGTATTGGCACCATGTTCTTGGCGCCATTGCCAGGGAAAGAAAGAGCCATGAATTTTACATAATCAAAGTGTAATCACGATTGCGCGTACCAAGTTGCTCACGTTGCCAGGGATTGTTTGAGCCTGGACATCACAATTTCGTGCACCAAGTTTTTGGCGCCGTTGCCGGGGATTGTTTGAGTTTGGACAACTGACAGTTCATCTTGTTGCTCAGATTAGGTAATTTTCTCTTTGTTTTATTTTCAAAAATTTTTCAAAAATATTTCAAAACTTTTCTCATCTGTTTTCGAAAAAAATTAAAAATGTTTTCAAAAATAAATTATTCTATGGCTTCAGAATTTTTAAGAATGAATTCTGGTGTTTCATGAAGCATGTTGAAGCCTGGCTGGCTGTAAAGCCATGTCTCAATTCTTATACTCAAGAGAAGAGCTTCTTTATCTTTCTTAGCCAATTGGCTGTTGAATGTGAGGAATGTCAGGTGTGTCATGTCTGAGTTACATACTAAAGCTTGGCTGGCTATTGAGCCAAACCTGACCCTTTGATTGGAGCTTTAGAGCATAAGATTCCTGGAATTCATATTAAAAATTTTGGAATCCTTATTTTCTTTTTCAAAAGAATTTTTCGAAAAATATAAAATAAAAATCCAAAAAAATTAGAAAATCATAAAAATCAAAAATATTTTTTCTGAGTCTTGAGTCATATCATAAGTTTGGTGTCACTTGCATATGCATCTTGCATTTTTCGAAAATTTCATGCATTCATAGTGTTCTTCATGATCTTCAAGTTGTTCTTGGTAAGTCTTCTTGTTTGATCTTGATGATTTTTTGTTTTGTGTCTTTTCATGTTTATCATATGCACTCTTGAATTCTTAGTGCCTAAGCATTAAAGAATTCTAAGTTTGGTGTCTTACATGTTTTCTTTGCATTAAAAATTTTTCAAAATTGTGTCTATGATGTTCATCTTGACATTCAAAGTGTTCTTGGTGTTCATCTTGACATTCATAGCATTCTTGCATGCATCACATGTTTTGATCTAAAAATTTCATGCATTGCACCTTTTTAGTGTTTTTCTCCCTTGCATCATAAAAATTCAAAAATCAAAAAAATATCTTTCCTTTTGTCTCTCATCAAATTCAAAAATTTGGGTTGACTTTTTCAAAAATTTTTAAAATCAAGTTGTTTCTTATGAGTCAAATCAAATTTTCAATTTGAAAATCTTATCTTTTTCAAAATCTTTTTCAAAAATCAAATCTTTTTCAAAATTCTTAGTTATTTTCGAAAATTCCAAAAATATTTTTCAAAAATCTTCTTCTTATTTTTAGACCAAATTTTCGAAAATAACATAATCAATTAATGTTTTGATTCAAAAATTTGAAGTTTGTTACTTGCTTGTTAAGAAAGATTCAAACTTTAAGTTCTAGAATCATATCTTGTGATTTCTTATGAATCAAGTCATTAATTGAGATTTTAAAAATCAAATCTTTTTCAAAACTAATTTCTAAAATATCTTCTTATCTTATCTTTTTCAAAAATTTGATTTCAAAATATATTTTCTAACCTCCTAACTTCTTATCTTTTCAAAATTTGTTTCAACTAACTAACTAACTTTTTGTTTGTTTCTTAACTTTTTCGAAACTACCTAACTAACTCTCTCTCTCTAATTTTCGAAAATATCTTCCCTCTTTTTCAAAAATTTCTTTTTAATTAACTAATTATTCTTATTTTTTATTTTTGATTTTAAAAATTTTCGAAAATTACTAACATTTTTCAAAAACCATTTTCGAAAATCACTAACTCTTTTTCAAAAAAAAATATTTTCGAAAATTCTCCCTCTCCCATCTCATTCTATTTATTCATTCATATCCTAACATCTCATCTCACATATCTAGCCTCCTCACAGTTGTGTTTCTTCCATTATATTACATTCTTTGTCTCCCCCTCTTCTTCTACTCACACAGGGATCCCTATACTGTGGTATAAAGGATCTCTATTATTATTATTATTATTTTTCTGTGCCTTCTTCTTTGTCATATGAGCAGGAGCAAGGATAAGAACATTCTTGTGGAAGCAGATCCAGAACCTGAAAGGACTTTGAAAAAAAAAATTAAGAGAAGCTAAAATACAACAATCCAGAGATAACCTTTCAGAAATTTTCGAACAGGAAGAGGAGATGGAAGCCAAAAATAATAATAATGTAAGGAAGATGCTTGGTGACTTTACTGCACCTAATTCCAACTTACATGGAAGAAGCATCTCCATCCCTGCCATTGGAGCAAACAACTTTGAGCTGAAACCTCAATTAGTTTCTCTGATGCAGCTGAACTGCAAATTTCATGGACTTCCATCTGAAGATCCTTTTCAGTTCTTAACTGAATTCTTGCAGATATGTGATACTGTTAAGACTAATGGAGTAGATCCTGAAGTCTACAGGCTCATGCGTTTCCCTTTTGCTGTAAGAGACAGAGCTAGATTATGGTTGGATTCTCAACCCAAAGACAGCCTGAACTCTTGGGATAAGCTGGTCACGGCTTTCTTAGCCAAGTACTTTCCTCCTCAAAAGCTGAGCCAGCTTAAAGCTGATGTTCAAACCTTCAGACAGAAAGAAGGTGAATCCCTCTATGAAGCTTGGGAAAGATACAAACAGTTGACCAAAAAGTGTCCTTCTGACATGCTTTCAGAATGGACCATCCTGGATATATTCTATGATGGTTTAACTGAGTTATCAAAGATGTCACTGGACACTTCTGCAGGTGGATCCATTCACCTAAAGAAAACGCCTGCAGAAGCTCAAGAACTCATTGACATGGTTGCTAATAACCAGTTCATGTACACTTCTGAAAGGAATCCTGTGAGTAATGGGACGCCTATGAAGAAGGGAGTTCTTGAAGTTGATACTCTGAATGCTATTGGCTCAGAATAAAATATTGACTCAACAAGTCAATATGATTTCTCAGAGTCTGAATGGAATGCAAGCTGCATCCAACAGTACTCAAGAGGCTTCTTATGCAGAAAAAGCTTATGATCCTGAGAACCCTGCAATAGCAGAGGTAAATTATTTAGGTGAACCTTATGGAAACACCTATAACTCGTCATGGAGAAATCATCCAAATTTCTCATGGAAGGATCAAAAGCCTCAACAAGGCTTTAATAATGGTGGAAGAAACAGGTTTAACAATAATAAACCTTTTCCATCATC
Source organism: Arachis ipaensis (assembly GCF_059453495.1). Lineage (NCBI taxonomy): Eukaryota > Viridiplantae > Streptophyta > Magnoliopsida > Fabales > Fabaceae > Arachis > Arachis ipaensis. The sequence continues at coordinate 75,521,397 of NC_142438.1, forward strand.
CACTCAGCAACAGACAGAGAACTCTGAACAAAATGCTTCTAATTTAGCAAATCTAGTCTCTGATCTGTCTAGGGCCACTGTGAGTTTCATGAATGAAACCAGGTCTTCCATTAGAAATTTGGAAGCACAAGTGGGCCAGCTGAGTAAAACGATCACTGAAATCCCTCCCAGTACTCTCCCAAGCAATACAGAAGAGAATCTAAAAGGAGAGTGCAAGGCCATTGACATAAGCAAAATGGCCGAACCCAATGAGGGAGGAGAGGACGTGAATCCCAGTGAGGAAGACCTCCTGGGACGTCCAGTGATCAATAAGGAGCTTCCCTCTGAGGAACCAAAGGACTCTGAGGCTCATCTAGAGACCATAGAGATTCCATTGAACCTCCTTATGCCCTTCATGAGCTCTGATGAGTATTCCTCTTCTGAAGAGAATGAGGATGTTACTGAAGAGCAAACTGCCAAGTTTCTTGGTGCAATCATGAAGCTGAATGCCAAATTATTTGGCATTGATACTTGGGATGTTGAACCTCCCTTGTTCATCAATGAACTAAGTGATCTGGATCAACTGACATTGCCTCAGAAGAGACAGGATCCTGGAAAGTTCATAATACCCTGTACCATAGGCACCATGATCTTTAAGGCTCTGTGTGACCTTGGTTCAGGAATAAACCTCATGCCCCTCTCTGTAATAGAGAAACTGGGAATCTATGGGGTGCAAGCTGCTAAAATCTCATTAGAGATGGCAGACAGTTCAAGAAAACAGGCTTATGGACAAGTAGAGGACGTGTTAGTGAAGGTTGAAGGCCTTTACATCCCTGCTGATTTCATAGTCCTGGATACTGGAAAGGAAGAGGATGAATCCATCATCCTAGGAAGACCTTTCCTGGCCACAGCAAGAGCTGTGATTGATGTTGACAGAGGTGAAATAGTCCTTCAATGGAATGAGGACTCCCTGGTGTTTAAAACTCAAGGATCTCCCTCTGCAACCATGGAGAGGAAGCAGAAAAAGCTTCTCTCAAAGCAGAGTCAAACAAAGCCCCCACAGTCAAACTCTAAGTTTGGTGTTGAACTCCCATATCCAAACTCTAAGTTTGGTGTTGGAGAGTCTCAACAAAGCTCTGCACATCTGTGAGGCTCCATGAGAGCCCACTGTCAAGCTACTGACATTAAAGAAGCGCTTGTTGGGAGGCAACCCAATTTTTATCTAACTATATTTTTCTTAGTTATATGTCTTTATAGGTTCATGATCATGTGGAGTCACAAAATAAATATAAAAATTAAAAACGGAATAAAAAACAGCAGAAGAAAAATCACACCCTGGAGGAAGCATCTGCCTGGCGTTCAACGCCAGAACAGAGCATGGTTCTGGCGCTGAACGCCCAAAATGGGCAACATCCTGGCGCTGAACGCCCAGAACAAGCATGGTTCTGGCGTTCAACGCCAGAAATGGCAACAAATGGGCGTTGAACGCCCAAAATGGGCACCAACCTGGCGCTGAACGCCCAGAGTTGTGTGCAAGGGCATTTTGCATGCCTAAATTGGTGCAGGGATGTAAATGCCTTGACACCTCAAGATTTGTGGACCCCACAGGATCATCTCAGGATCTGTGGACCCACAGGATCATCTCAGGATCTGTGAATTTCACAGGATCCCCACCCACCTCACCCTCTATCTCTCCATTCATGACCATCCCTTCTGTTTTCCATCCACCACTCACATCCATACACACATCCCACCATCTCCTCCATATCTTCTTCTTCTTCTATTCCTTCTTCTTTTGCTCGAGGGCGAGCAACATTCTAAGTTTGGTGTGGTAAAAGTATAAGCTTTTTTGTTTTTCCATTACCATTGATGGCACCTAAACCTCTAAAAGAGGGGAAGGGAAGACAAAGGCTTCCACCTCCGAGTCATGGGAGATGGAAAGATTCATCTCAAGGGTCTATAGCTCAGTGGTAGAACATGTGGCTGCAAATCAAGAAATCCCTGAGATACCTCAGGGGATGCACTTCCCCCCACATAAATATCAGGAGCAAATCAACACCTCCCTAGGAGAATTAAGTTCCAACATAGGACAATTAAGGGTGGAACATCAAGAGCACTCCATCATCCTTCATGAAATTAGAGAAGATCAAAAAGCAATGAGGGAGGAGCAACAAAGACAAGGAAGAGACATAGAAGAGCTCAAGGACATCATTGGTTCCTCAAGAAGGAAACGCCACCATTACTAAGGTGGATTCATTCCTTGCTCTTATTTCTTCTGTTTTTCGTTTTCTATGTTATGTGCTTATCTATGTTTGTGTCTTAATTACATGATCATTAGTAGTTAGTAACTATGTCTTAAAAGTTATGAATATCCTATGAATCCATCACCTCTCTTAAAATAAAAACTGTTTTAATTCAAAAGAACAAGAAGTACATGAGTTTTGAATTTATCCTTGAACTTAGCTTAATTATATTGATGTGGTGACAATGCTTCTTGTTTTCTGAATGTATGCTTGAACAGTGCATATGTCTTTTGAAGTTGTTGTTTAAGAATGTTAAATATGTTGGCTCTTGAAAGAATGATGACTAGGAGACATGTTATTTGATAATCTGAAAAATCATAAAAATGATTCTTGAAGCAAGAAAAAGCAGCAAAGAACAAAGCTTGCAGAAAAAAAGAGAAAAAAAAAAGGGGCGAAAAAAAAATAGAAAGAAAAAGAAAAAGCAAGCAGAAAAAGCCAAAAGCTCTTAAAACCAAGAGGCAAGAGCAAAAAGCCAATAACCCTTAAAACCAAAAGGCAAGGGAAATAAAAAGGATCCCAAGGCTTTGAGCATCAGTGGATAGGAGGGCCTACAGGAATAAAATCCTGGTCTAAGCGGCTAAACAAAGTTGTCCCTAACCATGTGCTTGTGGCGTGTAGGTGTCAAGTGAAAACTTGAGACTGAGCGGTTAAAGTCAAGGTCCAAAGCAAAAAAAGAGTGTGCTTAAGAACCCTGGACACCTCTAATTGGGGACTTTAGCAAAGCTGAGTCACAATCTGAAAAGGTTCACCCAATTATGTGTCTGTGGCATTTATGTATCCGGTGGTAATACTGGAAAACAAAGTGCTTAGGGCCACGGCCAAGACTCATAAAGAAGCTGTGTTCAAGAATCATCATACTGAACTAGGAGAGTCAATAACACTATTCGAAATCTGAAATTCCTATAGATGCCAATCATTCTGAACCTCAATGGATAAAGTGAGATGCCAAAACTATTCAAGAGGCAAAAAGCTATAAGTCCCGCTCATATGATTGGAGCTATGTTTCATTGATAGTTTGGAATTTATAGTATATTCTCTTCTTTTTATCCTAATTGATTTTCAGTTGCTTGGGGACAAGCAACAATTTAAGTTTGGTGTTGTGATGAGCGGATAATTTATACGCTTTTTGACATTGTTTTTAGTATGTTTTTAGTAGGATCTAGTTACTTTTAGGGATGTTTTCATTAGTTTTTATTTTAAATTCACATTTCTGGACTTTACTATGAGTTTGTGTGTTTTTCTGTGATTTCAGGTATTTTCTGGCTGAAATTGAGGGACTTGAGCAAAAATCAGATTCAGAGGTTGAAGAAGGACTGCTGATGCTGTTGGATTCTGACCTCTCTGCACTCAAAGTGGATTTTCTGGAGCTACAAAACTCGAAATGGCGTGCTTCCAATTGCGTTGGAAAGTAGACATCCAGGGCTTTCCAGATATATATAATAGTCCATACTTTGGCCAAGAATAGACGACGTAAACCGGCGTCCAACTCCAGCTTTCTACCCAAATCTGGCGTCCAGCGCCAGAAAAGGAGCCAAAACCAGAGTTGAACGCCCAAACTGGCACAAAAGCTGGCGTTCAACTCCAAGAAGGACCTCTACACGTGCAACATTCAGGCTCAGCCCAAACACACACCAAGTGGGCCCCGGAAGTGGATTTATGCATCAATTACTTACTCATGTAAACCCTAGTGACTAGTTTATTATAAATAGGACCTTTTACTATTGTATTAGGCATCTTTGGTCTCAGTTTTAATCCATTGTTCATCTTTGGATTATCTTTTGATCTATTGATCACGTTTTGGGGGCTGGCCACTCGGCCATGCCTACCCTCTATTCACTTATGTATTTTCAAACGGTAGAGTTTCTACACTCCATAGATTAAGGTGTGGAGCTCTGTTGTTCCTCAAAGATTAATGCAAAGTACTTCTGTTTTCTATTCAATTCATCTTATTTCGCTTCTAAGATATTCATTTGCACTTCAACCTGAATGTGATGAACGTGACAATCATCATCATTCCCTATGAACGCGTGCCTGACAACCACTTCCGTTCTACCTTCGACTGAATGAGTATCTCTCAGATCTCCTAACCAGAATCTTCGTGGTGTAATCTAGAATGATGGCGGCATTCAAGAGAATCCGGAAAGTCTAAACCTTGTCTGTGGTATTCCGAGTAGGATTCAATGAATGAATGACTGTGACGAGCTCCAAACTCGCGATTGCAGGGCGTTAGTGACAGACGCAAAAGGATAGTAAATCCTATTCCAGCATGATCGAGAACCGACAGATGAATAGCCGTGCCGTGACAGGGTGCGTTGACCATTTTCACTGAGAGGATAAGATGAAGCCATTGGCAAGGGTGATGCCTCCAGACGATTAGCCGTGCCGTGACAGGGCATTGGATCATTTTCCCGAGAGATGACCGAAAGTAGCCATTGACAGTGGTGATGTATCACATAAAGCCAGCCATGGAAAGGAGTAAGACTGATTGGATGAAGATAGCAGGAAAGCAGAGGTTCAGAGGAACGAAAAGCATCTCCATTCGCTTATCTGAAATTCCTACCAATGATTTACATAAGTACCTCTATCCCTATTCTATTATTTATTATTCAAAAACTCCATTATCAATTTATATCCGCCTGACTGAGATTTGCAAGGTGACCATAGCTTGCTTCATACCAACAATCTCCGTGGGATTCGACCCTTACTCACGTAAGGTATTACTTGGACGACCCAGTGCACTTGCTGGTTAGTTGTATTGAAGTTGTGAACCTTGGTATTGGCACCATGTTCTTGGCGCCATTGCCAGGGAAAGAAAGAGCCATGAATTTTACATAATCAAAGTGTAATCACGATTGCGTGTACCAAGTTGCTCACGTTGCCAGGGATTGTTTGAGCCTGGACATCACAATTTCGTGCACCAATGGTATATCTAACTATTGTATAAAATTACCTGAATCATCAGATGAATACTCTTTTTCTAATTTTTTATTCACTATCAATTAGTATAGCAGCAAAAGCTTTCCTTACTTCTTCATTACTGATTTTGTTTATTTTTTCTTCTGTTTTGGAGTTGTTAGCGTAATGACTTGATTTTTTACATTTTCAATAGACTATCTGCTTCTTGTCATTTTTCTTTTTACTATTCCATTTTTATTTTTTCCTATAGTTTTTCCTTGGCTTATTTCCTATTGTATAAGTTTCTCTAGATTGATACCTATACGTGTTCTCATAATTCTTTATATTTCTTTTCCTAATGATTCTATTTTAGTTGCTAGGTGCCTTTTCAGTGGTAATGCCATACTGTTGATAAAAATTTCTTAATTCTCGCTTACTACTCATATTTTTTTTCTTATTTTCTCTTGTAATCTGGTGTCAGTACATATTTTTACTTCGGTTTGTACTACTATATTATGTATTTGGCCAAAAGTTAGGCCTTCATACGATATTTGAGTACCAAATAAAGATTGTAATTTTTGTAAAACTTTTTCTGAAAAGACTTTGGGTAAAGCTACTATAAATATTTTTTTCCAAAAAGGGACTGCTGCATCATCTCTCATCATTATCTTAGAGATGAAAATATATTTATACCACCTGTAGTCAAACATTGTGGGACATCATAAGTTCATTAGTTGGATTTCTATTTTGTCTTTAAAAATATTTGGGTCACTTAAAAAGTTTTTTTATGATTGTAAAAATTAAGGTTGCTGTAGCATCTTGTGTTTGGTCTTCTGATTTTACACTACTTAACATTAAATCTTTTTTCGGTAAGGTTAGAAAGTTATCCCACCATCCTTTTAATTATCCCGTGAACATTTGGCTGATCATGACTGCTACTTCTCTATCACTAACTCGTTTTGTCTTATAAGCAGTTGCTGCCATAGTCATATTATATATTAGATCTAGAATAGCTTATTCACTTAACCCATCTAAGTCCCATTCTATTAAATAAAATCCAGTAAAAATATTTTGCACTAATTATGTTCTTTCTTTAAGGCTCGCTTACGTTAGCTGGGGTTAGTCTTGGATAATAATTCTTTAGTTTCGGATAATATTGATTCTTATGTGTTATCTTGTTAATTTTTATTGTCTTAATAGTTATTTTTCCTTGACTTATAGACTTAAGTTTTTTCTTTAGCTCATCAATGTCATCTTCCACATTTGTTCATAGTTTAATCACATCAGGACTTTGAAACGTTTATATAGGCTTTTATATAGGTTTAATTTGTTCATGTTTATGTTCAATTCTTTCTAACAGATTTTTCATAATATTTAGGACCGTATTAGTAAAGTTATGTTGCTGATGTACTTTTTTAATCTTTCTCTTATCTATACTTCCTTTTATTCCACTATCTTTGTATGGGGGTGACTTTTAGTTCTAAATTTTGGACTACCTGTAGTTTTATAGTTTCTTTCGGTGGATACTGAGATTCTACTATTTGTCCTGTGCTACTTTTTCAAATAGTGGTTATCTTACTTAGAGGACAAAATTTTTTTTAAAATCTTGAAAGTAGTTTTTGAACTAGTCAAAGAAGTATAAATTGATTTTATTTTTTATTAAGTAATCATAAAATTCTTTTCTTATTTTTATGGGTTTTTTTCAGAATATCTAGCAAAATACTATTTTTTTAATCTCGTATTATATTCTGCATTAAAATTTTTACTAATCTAATTTTTATCAATCTCAAAAGATTCCTCTTTTATTATAACTTCTAAGATTTGAGAGGCAGTTGATGAGTAATTAGTTTTTGTCCCATATAAAGAAATTGCTGTATTTGGTCTATTGTTGTTTATTCCTATAACTTCTTCGTTTATAACAGACTTATCTATAGAGTGCCTAGGATTAATATCTTCTTTATTCTGGTAGTTTGGTATTCTGACTGATTGTGACCTATTCATTCATAGTCTAATATTTGGACCTTCTCTAATAATTTCTCGTATTTTCTATTTTTTCTTCTTCTACTACACCCTCTATAATCCATTCTTCAGGAATATTCTTTATTAGTTCTTCATGTTGAAATTTTTTATGTGTTTGAACAAATGACCTTCGTAAATTAATGTGAACAATAATAATCTCAGCTTTTGACGATTCTCTTCTAGCCTTAAAATTATAGTTTACCCTTGTAATTTTGTAATATATTCTATAAATTACTTCAAAAGAATCATATTTTTCATCAATAATGTCTTTGGGTGTCTTAATATATAATTTAAGAGATTCAGAGGTATATTTATTTTTAAGACTCATGGATAAGTTTGGATAAAAATTAAAAAATACTGGACCATCATGACAATTACTTTCTAGTATAGCAATCAGTAAATCTCTAAATTTTTTTAATCTTGTATCTCGTAAAATCATTAAAATAGGTATATTGATTCCTAGCCTAAAGGTAGGCTTGGGTGCTACTTGGATAAGTCCTATATGAATAAAGTTATAATCTCTTCCTTGCTGTTCTTTTAGTTTTTTCTCTTATAGGATGTTTATAATATGGTTATTACTAGTTCCTGGATAGCTATATTCTAACATATGTATTTCATTATCTCTTTGTTCCCAAAACGCTTGTCTTTTATAGACTTCGTTTTTACTTATAAGGGGTACAGACCAATCATGAAATTTTCTTTTAATTTTACTACTTGTAGTTCTTATGATAAATTTGTAGCTTCATTGTCATTACTTCTTACTATTATTGAACTATTCTTTTCTCTGTTTAATTCAGCTAAAGGTTTTAAAATCCGAACCATTATATCTTTTCAAAGACTTATGCCGCGAGACCACCCTAGTTGACTAATGAATTTACTGTCTTCAAGGAGGACTTACCACCAGACTTGCTCACTGGGCTGATCAATGTATAAATGGCTTTCACCGTTATAGTTATCTTTAAAAGATTATGGGATGGAGTTTAAAAGATCTTTAGTTGCTAAAACAAAGTTTAGAATAATAGCATAAGAGTAAGGATATTGAGATACTATAAAATATAATATTAAGTGCAAATTCCTTATTATGAGAGAGTTCCTCAGTTTGAAGTATCTTTTCTGTAGAAAGATTGAGTTTTAGGTTGTAGTTTGTTCCATTTGGATTCTGAACTTTATATTTTCATGAGATGGAGTAAAAAAAAAATGTAATTTTTGAGTTTGACTCCACCTTCTATTATTAGGATCAGCTGCTCAGTAAGCGGCCAACTTTTTTCTCTTCTCTTAATAATATGCTTAAATGATGACTTCATGAGAAGATATATATATCCTTAGTTAATATCTTAAATCATGGATTCAGCCTGGCCTGCTGTGACCACGTGTCACTACCCTAGAGTTTCATCAACTCATGCATCATGGCATCCAATGACCACATGTCACTGCCCCGGATTTTGCTTAACTCATGCATCCTGGTGTCCAACACTACTAGAAAACTAGTTATTACGGACGAATATTTCCGACAAATTTTATCCCACGAGAAATACAGATGGAATTTCAGAGGGATTTTTTGTCAAAAAACAAAAAAAATGAATTAGCATAAATTTACAGACGAAAAAGAGAATCTGTCTATAATTCTGTCGAAAAAATTAATTTTTTTCATGGGAAATGATTACAGACGGAAAATCCGTCTGTAATCAAATGGACAAAATACTGTATTTTGTTAAATTATTATAGACGGATTTTCTGTCTGTAATGTAAAATTTTTTGTCAGAAATAATAAGTTAAACCTATCATTGCCCGAGCTCCATTCACAGCACACAAATCAAACCTAGCATTTCTCACCCTTCTTCTCCGTCAACGACTCAACGGGCTACTTCTTCTTCTTCTTTCCTCACTCACAGCGCCACCGTCGGCCACCCTAACCGCCACAACTACCTTCTCCTTCTTCTCCTCTTTTTTAAACACTGAACCCCTGTCTCTCTCATTCTTTCTCGTTCGCAGAACAAAGCAAGCTCAAGCTCCACCACCACCACCCCTCAAGCTCGCATATCTTCTCAGCGCTACAGCCATCATCTTCTCCAGTCAATGCGGTGGCTACCTTCGCGCAAGCCCTAGCTTCTCAAATCCATTCCTATAACTTCGTTGTATCATTCCCTTCCAGACCTGATTACTGATTTCCGTTCCTAATTTTAGTCTTGCTAACCCTAAAATTCATAACATGCTTTGGGATCTCATCCACAGAATCTTCCCCTTTAATTTGTTGAATGGATATTAAATTAGGGGTGAAGATTGAAATCACTTGATTTTATTTTTCATTGAGGAACTATTAGCTACTCAAGTGGCAAAAAGATTAAAGTATGCATGAGTAATGATTCGTGTGGGTATCTGCTTGATCATAATTACTTTGCTTTGGTGTGTCTTTCAATCTCTCAGGCAAATGCAGCTTCCGGAATGGCGATCCATGAGGACTGCAAGTTGTGATTTTTGGAGCTCAAGACAAAAAGGACTCACAGGTTCATAGTTTTCAAGATTGAGGAAAATCAGAAGCAAGTCATTGTGGAGAAGCTTGGTAAGCCAGCTCAAGGCTACGAAGATTTTGCTGCTTGCCTCCCTCCTAATGAGTGCCGCTATGCTATATATGATTTCGAGTTCTTGACCGAAGGTAATGTCCCCAAGAGCAGGATTTTCTTCATTGCTTGGTAATTAGGTGTTTGCTTGTTTGTTTGTTCATATGCCTGCTGGTTGCTTTTGCTGTTGATTGATATTAATTTGATTTTCGTGTGCCTTTGTGCCTTTGTGATATTAATTTGATTTTCTAGTTATAAATTAATCTCTAAATAGTTGTGATGAGTTTGGAAAACTTTAATTTAATTTTGATGATGAACAAACATTATTGAAATAATTAATTACAAAATTATTAATTTGATTTTTATTACACATATATTAACTAATAACTTTTGTGATGCAGATTTTAATTGGGCCAAAAACAAAATTCTGATGCAAGCCCAATTATTTTCAGCTTTGGTTTAATATGGCTGAATTGTCTATTCTGCTTAATGGGCCAAATTGAGTTATTATTGCTACGAGCCCAAAATGAATGCTTTCCTATTTGCTCAATGCATGATCCGAAAAATATTCATCAGGAAAGAAAATGTTATTAATTGGGCCAGATTAAATGATTGTTGCAACTAAGCCCAATTTTATATGTGATGAGAGTTCCTCATGCATGATCCGAAACCAATAGAAAAAGAAAGCAAAATTGCTTCCAACGGATCCAAGCATTTCACCATGTGATGGATTCCAAAATTCATTACATTGTCATTTATTGCATGGGAACTATGAGAGAGAAAACAAGACACTTGATTTGATTGTAGCACTTATGGCTACACGCTACTCAGAAAGGAAAGAATCATTTCATTTAATCTCATTCTCTTTGCTAATTCAATGCTTTTCAAATTTCTCTCTTCTCTCTCTATTTGCTACTCTTCTTCGGTTATTACACAGGAAACAATGGATGCCATGGAAGCTACATGGAGCTACCGAAGTGAAGAAAGAGCAAGCTACAAGACCATCACAATGATGGCAAGAAAACATACCAAAATAAAAGCATGCTGTGGCTAAGATTTTCACCAAATATGGTTAGATTTGGTGAGGTAATCTCGAGCTCTTCATGCTCAAAAAGGAAGAAGATACGGCCAACAAGGTGAGATTCTTGGAGGCATGGCTTGTCTTTGATTCTGCTCAACCACCACAGGAAGTAGCTAGAGTGGCGAAGTGATGGAAGAGGCAGAGATTGAAGCAGATGAAGCCATTATCATCATGAAGCATCAAGGGCCAGAAATCCATCTTGGAGAGCAAGCCAAGGATGGAGAGCCCGGATTGATGAAGAGTGATGATCAAGGATGGACTAGAGGTAATTGCATGTTGGGTTTTGCATGGTTATCTCTTCTCTCTCTGTATGTCCGAACCGGTTATGTGTGAAGGAAAAGAAGTTAAGCTTGGATTTTGGCTTCAAGTGTGGAGGCTTCCCCCTTCTATAAAAAGAGTGAACAACCACTGTTTGAAGCAAGGAGAAAGTTTGAGAGTGTAAGGCATAGAATTCTCAGAGCTACCTGAGCTAACAGTTTTCTCTTCTCCTTCAATGTATTCTGTTTAGTATTTTGCTGTTTAATTTTGTCATGTCTTGAGTCTCATGGAAAAAAGGCAAACAGTGAGGTTTGTATGAAAAAGCCATAGAGCGGAAAAAGGCAGGGAGTGCAAAATTAAAAGAAAAAGCCATAGATGTCCTTAGAGTTCATTTGTACGTCTATGTTGTGTTTCACGATTCTGTGGAAATCTCCTTGTAAGTTGGGTTAGCACTTTATAGTCTGTAATTTGGAAGATTATAGTGAAATTCCATCATGGTTGTGATGGAGACTGGATGTAGGCTACACTGCACTTAGCAGCTGAACCAGGATATATCTGGGTGTAATTTTCTCTCTTCTCCACTCTATTTCTGTTTCTACTGCACAGAGGCTAAAACTGAAAATTATCTCGTGCCAAGTGACAAGACAAAAAGAAAAGTCTCGTGCCAACTGACGAGATAAAAATAAAAGTCTCGTGTCTTGGGACGAGACAAAAATTCAGAAGTCTCCTAGAAGTTATTTCAAAGGCTAGCAAGTGTTACAAAGCAAAAAGGGGGCTAAGATTCAACCCCCCTTCTCTTAGCCACTGAAACCATCAAGTTGCATTGTGTTACTTGTTCCAATTTTTCTTGCGTACTACTTGAATAGCATGATGAGGTTCAAAATTTTAAATTTCTTAACCCTGTGCGTTTCTTTTTTTTTTTTGACAGTTTTGTACAGGAATATGATCCCTAGTAACTTTACTATGAATACATCTAATGTGATGGCTAGTTTGGCTACAAATTTGCTGGTGAGTTATTTTTTTTATTTTAATTTACAATGTTCTCTTGTTGATGGCAAAGTTTCAGTTTCTAAGTGTAAATCTAATTTTAATTTCAATTTTTGTGTTTTTTCTATGTGAAAATTGGATACTGGTGCAAATATCAAAGGATCAGCATCAAAGACAAAAAACACCAATTTTCTTGAATCCGCTTTCTTTTCAGGTCTTCCTGTTTATTATCTACAAAAGCAATGCACAGATAACTCTACATTTTCCTTTCCACTCCTGATAGAATCCTATAGTATACAGCAAGGTATGGTACATTCCTGTATTGATAAGATTTCGTGTATAAAAGTGGTAACTGAAAAGTGAATCGATAGTTATTATTTCTATTCCTACATGTCAACTCACTAATTTTTTCCATTCTTATCACTACTGCAGCAACAAACTTGTTGAATGGCATACCAAACAGCATTGGAGGCCTTTCACGTCTAATTCGTCTTGATCTCCACCAGAACAGTGAGCTCTTTGATGTTATTCACATATTCTTAGAAGTTAAACAGATTAATATGGAATTAGAATGCTTACATTGGTGCCTAGCTAGAACATTCGGAACCAGTATAAGTAGAAATTGAGAGAACAGTTAGATATTCTGGCATATTTTATCAAAGAATGGTAAACCTGTGACAAATTTCTGAGAGTTTGTGATAGATCTTTAGGCTAATTATTAATCACATTGCTGTTTTTATTTTGAAATTTTAGATGCAGACTCAAGCATGCCACTAAGTGATGGATGAAGCAGAACAGGAGTACAAGAAGTTTTCCAAACGGATCACTGAAAGCCGTGAGGCAATGAAGGTTTTCATCTCTTTGACTAACGTTATTTGATCTGTGATTTGGAAAAAAAACTGTTAAGACCATGGCGATGGGTTAGGGAGGGGAGCGGTGGTTGAGAAAGCTGAAGAGAATGGCGCGGTGGCAGTTCTGGTTTACGGGGACGGTGATACGTGGCGTGATGGGTTCGAGAGAGGTCACGTGATGAGGGGTGTGGGGGACCCTTTGAGTTCTGGTTGGTCTGGTGTTGATGGCGGTGAAACCTTGGGTTTGGATGATAGTGAGGTTTCGAAGAGGTTCTCCGAAATTCCATCTTTACCCTTGTCTGCTGAGGTTGCTGAGATTGTTTTGGGGTCCTTGGGTGGTGCTCCGGTGCCCCTTGAATGGAGGGGTACCCTAGGATCTAAGGTCAGGCACGTTGGTCCTGGTCCCACCATGCTCAATTTCTCTTACCAGGTTGGTGTTTTGTTTTGTTTGTACCTTTGTTTCATAACTGTAATTGGAATTTGACTTTTTTTCACTTTTGAGTCTTCCTTCAGAAGTGTCATTTTTTGAGTATTGACTTTTTTTCATTCACTACAAATCGGGAAATTTGACATGTTTTTCATACCTTAATTTCTATGCATTGTCAAAGTAGTTTTAGACATGTGTTGGATTTATGAAGTTCTCTTAGTAGTTCTTTAAAGGGAAGCCTTATGATGAAGTTTGGTGTGTGTATTTTGAAGGGAGAGAAGAAAGTGGCAACTATTCAGAATGTGTTTGCTGTGATAAAGGGTTATGAGAAACCTGATAGGTATGTGTTGCTTGGGAACCATAGAGATGCATGGACTTTTGGTGCTATTGATCCAAGCAGTGGGACGGCTGCCCTGCTCGACATTGCCCAGAGATTTTCAATTCTGTTAGGTTCCGGTTGGACTCCGAGGAGATCTATCATTCTCTGCAGTTGGGATGCTAAGGAATTCGGAATGGTAGGTAGTAGTAATTCCTTATTCACTCATTTTAACTATGATTCCCTTTAAGCAAGCAACCTCTTGAGTTTGTGGATGTTTCCAGCTCGAAGAATGAATCGAAACATGGTCAAGTTCTTTGCTTTTAATAATTTTGCTTCCTGTAATAATATGATTTGGAATCATGAATGAGGTTAATGTGTTTTATGTAGATAGGATCCACTGAGTGGGTTGAACAAAACCTTATCAATCTGAGTCCCAAAGCTGTGGCATACCTTAATGTGGACTGTGTTGTTCAAGGGACTGGCCTCTTTGTTGGCTCAACTCCTCAGCTAGATAATCTTATCGTGGAGGTCACAAAGAAGGTATCTTTCGATCACTTTAATTTATAAATGCATTTGCATACATAATAAACTTATATATCATAATACCTGAACATCACTTAGCATTTGCATTGATTTCAGGTCAAGGATTCTAATTCTGAGGGTGCATCAATATATGAGAACTGGGCTGTCACTGGTGAAGACTACAATGTAAAGCTTTTGTTACTACTGCCAAGTATTTGTTTGCATTTGATGAAAAATTTTATATATTGTATCATATTAATGTGGATTTTGCCAAGGTTTGTTTTAAAAAGTGTGGTTTTTCGGTGGATTGCAGATTCAAAGGCTTAGTGCAGTTGATTCTGATTTTGCTCCATTTGTGCAACATGCAGGGGTTCCATCTATTGATGTTTATTATGGAAGAGGTAATTCTTTTTAAACTTATGAAGCCATTTACTATGGTTATACCATCTGTTATTGTATCTCTTTGGACATTGATAACCAGAGGCTAATTTAAATCAACCAGGTTCCAAATATATAAGACCACTCCCTAGATTCTTTAATTTTTGTAATACAAAATTAATTGTTTCTAACATAATATGCCTAAATATGTCATGTTCTATAAAATGTATTGTAATAATCCTACACCACTTCCCCCAGATTTTCCTGTCTATCACATGGCTTACGACTCGTATAACTGGATGACAGAGTATGCAGATCCATTTTTTCAGCGACATGTTGCCGGTTAGATTTCTCATCTAATTCCTGGCGATTTTGAGTGATTTTCTTATTGGTAAAATATTGTTAATTTCATTTGGTAATCTCAAGATGTATCTTCTGTTCTTTGTTGTATTAGTTACTGGAATTTGGGGACTCCTAGCCCTTCACCTGGCCGACAATTCCATTCTTCCCTTCAATTACATTTTCTATGCGAATCAATAAACAAGTGCCACTTGTGTACAATCATAAGACCATGATTGAAACCAAATATTACTTTCTTAAATGCTATTTATATCTCTTTGATTTCATTATATTGTCTTGGAGGGAACAAAGTTAAGGCGGTAAGCAGTTCTAATCTGTTCAAAATTTCTATTTTTCTATTTATATTTCTCTCTCAATTGTTTCTTTTGCAACAAGTTCAACCATTAAAATAATATTTTTAAGTTGCTTTAGTTTCTGTTCTCAGCGTGAGCTCTCTGTCGGAGCTTTAATTGATGAATTGATATTGAATTTCAGGGAAGATTTTGAGACAGGGGAGTTTAATTTTCTTAGGATAAGGTAATTTAATTTTCTTAGGCCATATCTTACTTCAACTTCAACAACTTTTATTATGTTTGTTTATTGTTACTACTACTACTACTTCCTTGGAGTTTAATGGATAAGGTAATTTAATTTAATATTCAGGACATGTCTTGTAGCTTATTTCTCCTCATTAAATCAAATTTTGTTGCTTTATTCTAATTATTTGAATGTGTTCTTGTTTGACAGTTGACTGAACAAAAATTGACAAGAAAGGAAGGTATAAGCTTTTCTTGTTTGAGGTTACTTGCTAAGATTAAAGCTTCGCTATCTTTCACTTGAAATTTCTGAAGGTTTTGATAAATTTTACTCTTTGATGATAAGCTGATACAGAAAAGATGACTACATGCGCTACCTGTTACATTTTTTTTGCAGGAAAATATGGAGTCAGCTTGTGGTATATACAAAGAAGCAATAGAGATGGCTGTAGCTGAGGAGAATTTACAGCATGACCTCCCTAATTTATATGTCCATTTCTCTCACCTAAAATATATGGTACGTGGTATATTTATCATTTTTTGTTGAATTTTCATTCTAAAAGGCTAAGCATCATTCTATAAAAGTTGTAAATGAAGTTTTTAGGCTATGGTTACTACTAGCAATTAGTAGCTACAAGGTTTTCTGTATGAAGTGCCTGAAAATTTGTTGCAGCTAACATATCATAATCATAAATAGAGTAAATATTGATCCTTCTCATTTTGCATGCTGATCTGAGGTGTAGTTAACCAATCCTGTTACTTCCATGTTTCTTTCTTGGTTTCAAGAGTACAAACAACATGGATGCTGCTAGAGACATCTTGGTAGATGGCATAAAGAATTTGCCTCAAAACAAATAGCTTCTGGAGGTAGGTCTATCTTTTCCATATTATTTATGTAACCCTAGTAGAAGTAGAGAGACCTAAGCTGAAACTTTTCACAAGTATGCATTTATAGATAGATACAGAAAACTTCAAATTACTTGCTGTTAGTTAGAATGAGCAGGGGGCAACTCGTCATGTCATAATGAGTGAAACAACTTAGTTGCTACTGGCTTGAATATCTAATGAGACTTCTTCCCTTTTTCCCTTTTTCTATATATATAAAGAAAAAAGTTCGTTTCAGATGCGTGGTGCATAGAATAACTCAATAAACTGCAGTTATTTTAGAGCTTATCAAACTTCATATTGCTATTTTAACAATTTCTTTAAGTATAGTTACTATTAACAACATTAGTTTGTGCCTAACCCTTCTTTTTCTTTTCATTCTTTCGAATCTTGTTATTGACAGCCTTCAGAACTGTAAGAATACACTTGCAACATGCCAAGTACATTTTCTTCCATTATTGGAATTTGCCCCTTCTGCTACCATTATCTTTCTTGTGCACACATTATTGTCTAAATATTTATTATTCTATTTTTTTACTATTTTATTTATTTACTATCTGTTGTCATGTTAAAAGTGGACTTTAGTTATATTTCATGTAATTTAAGAGATGAATTCATGATTGGTTATCAATGACAAGGCTTCATTTATAACTATTGACTTGATCAGTGAATTTTCCAGAATGAACTTGAGGCTGCTAAATTTGAGATTCAAAGTTGGCATTCTTCAATTCAAAATGAGCCTTGTGTACCTGCTGGTGCCACTCCTGGTTAGTTTGTTCCTTGTCTTTGGCATTCTTCAATTCAAAACACACTTAGACTTGTTCTGGTTTATTGCATTGTGTGCATTACATGTTCCAAATCTGCTATTACTATTTGACAGCGTCCATGATCTTTAAAAAGAACTAACCCTAAGAAATCTATGGAAGAGTTCCAAATTGTTGCAGGCAGATACTTGAAATTTAATCAAAAGTAACTGCAGTGGTAACAACTCCTTTTTGGTTCTTTTTTCTAATAATTGCCTTATTTGTTGTCTGAGTGTAAATCGGATATAGTAAAGTAGACATCCTCTGCTCAAAAAGTGGGAAGCAGCGAATAATTTTGATGGACCAAGAATCTCAATAAGCAAGTATATTGCCATCATCACTAAGAAGTTCAAGAAAGAATGAAGCTATCCATAAATTAGGATATTGAATCTTGATGAGTCCACTAGTAGTTATTTGTCATCTAATGTATTTAGATTGTATTATTGCATGGAAATAATTGCTTCTTATTATAAAGAAAGCGTTTTCTACTCACTGGTGTGTTGTTCTATTTATACCATCAATAAAAATTTGTATTTATTAAATTTATATTTATTTTGTATGAAAATAAGTTTATTTTGTAATTAGAAAAATAAAAAAATTCTATTTTACCTTACTGACGGATTTACAGACGGATTTTCTGTCTGTAATTAGAGTGTAAGATGATTTTCTAAAGTTAAAATTACAGACGGAAAATTCGTCAGAAAATCTGTCTGTAATTACAAACGAATAATCCGTCGAAAAATCCGTCTGTAGTTACAGACGAAAAATCCGTCGGAAAGTTCGTCGCCTTTGGGAAATGGATAGAAAATTTACAGAGGAAAATCCGTTGGTAACTTGTAAAAATCCGTCTGTAATTTTCCGACGGAAAAAAAATCCGTCGGTAAATAATTTCTGACGGGACTTTTACAGAGAGACAAAATCCGTCGGTAATTTTGTCGGTAACCAAAAATCTGTCTGTAATAAAGACTAAATTTGTCTGTAAATTTGTCTGTATTAATCCATTTTCTAGTTGTGAATGTTACTAGAAATCATTCTTGGCTACTCACATTAATTAGGAAGATTGTTGGACTAGTTGAGTTGTTGCCAGACGCGGAGGTGTTATGTCTACTAGATATTAAATAGTAAAAAATTAAAATATTCCTAAAATTGTTAATTATTAATAAAGATGGTTTTTTAACTATTAATTACCTAATTATCTAATATTAATTATCTAATCTTAATTCTCTATATCTATATCTATATGTATTATCTCTCTATTATATTATACATTAAATTAAATATCAAAATAAATGTATGGATGTATTAGGTAATAGTATTAATAATTAATAACTGGTATTAATATAAAAAAATAGTATTAACATTAAAAGTATTATTATTATTTAATATTAATAGTAATATCAAATAATATTTTAATATTAATACAGTCATGGTTATATCTATCAATATAGTACTACTATATCTATATCTATTATCTATTATATATCTATTATATTAGACTTTAAATATGAAATTAAATGTATAGATGTATTAGGTAATAATATTAATAATTAATAACTGGTATTAATATAAATAAATAATAATAATATTAATAGTATTAAATAATATTAATATTAAGCAAAATATAGTCACGGTTATATCTATCAATATAGTATTACTAATAATGATAATAGTATTCGTAATAATAGTATAAGTCAACTCTATTAGTCAAGTATATAAAGTATAGGTAGGATATCTTAAATAGTAAATGTGGTATGGCATAGATGTATGCATATATGTACGCACGTATGTATATATGTATAGATGTATAGATGTATTAAATAGTAAATATGGTATGGCATAGATGTTCGTATATATGTATAGACGTATGTATATATGCATAAATGTATAGATGTATTAGTTGTATAAATATAAAAATTTAAATGTATCCATGTAAATGTATTCATGTATAGTATAGATGTATAGATGTAGGTATATATACACGAATAGATGTATTAGCAGTACATCGTTATCACATGTCATAGAATATAAAAATATAATAAGATCATGAATAATAAAGCGATGAATATTTCGTTGCTCAACGTGGTCTCTATTTAAGAAGACGCAAACTCATGGTCTGGTCACTTCAGACCACGTCTCCATCTCACTTTCCCGTTTAGCAAATAGTGGTCTTTTTTTCTTTCTCATATATAATTGTGTTGTATTCTTGATCAACGGTAACCATGGAATATCAGCACTCATTTGGAGGATGTCGATCATCGACCGCACCAGTAGATGCTGGCTTCGACGGTGGCCGCTGTCGAGAGCCACCACTTGCATCATCCCGGTGCTGCCAACGGATCTGATTCTAAAAATCTTTCTTCTACCTGATGGAAAAACAATAGGAAGGGACAGATGCATGTCACGCAATTGATTCAATAGATTAAATCGGGCAGATAACATGGTCATGCATGTGACATCCAAGGGAGGAAATGGGGTGGTCCTTCATTTGGATAATCCCTTGAAGGAGGTTGATTGTGGCCGGCTGTCAGTTTACCTCTTTGAAACTCGTGTAGAGGTTTCAGTGACTGCTCCTCTCGACTGGAAGTGGTTTTCCTTGGTTGGGTCATCCATGGGTAAGCTTGTGCTAGGTATTCTAACGATGGGCGTTCCAGTTCATTGGTTATTTGGAATCCATTGAGTTCTTGGAGGTCTATTATCCTGGATCCATAATTGCTACCACTTTAACCACTGCGATGACTGGTCTGCGTATGCTTTTGTTGACGTATATGGTTGCGCTGATTATTGGATTGTAAGCCTCACCAAAAGTCACCTTGCATCTGCTGGATATGACATGCAGGTTTTTTATTCGGCCGGGGGTCAGTGGAGTCGATGTGTTCGAACATCGGCTATGGTTGACAGGTTAGGCAATAAGTATGCGGTTTCCAAGCTCTCTGTCTTTTGGGTCAATAGTGAAGGGAGGTTTCAGAATAAACCTGTTTCTGTGGTTAAGTACTCGACTTTTGAATCTACATGGAATGAAATTGAATTTGGTCGCAATGATGGTGTTGATTTCGTTAGCTATGAGCGCTCGTCCTCTAGGTTCGGGGTGCATCTAGTAACCATCAAGATTGGTGCGTATGGTGGAATGGAGTGGGGTCGGCTTCTTTTTATTGGTGATCCTAATCTAACAGATACTCCTTGAGCCATGATCAGACTCGACCTCCTTGGCATTAACCATTTCATCCATGGGTTTGATGTCCTTTATCCATCTTTTGACGCCGCTATGTCGGAGGCTCAACTTCAGGTTGTTGTTCTGGGTGACGGAGTCGTTAGATTTGTTGGCCGCATTAGATGGGTAGGAGTTGTTTTCATCAAGGATATTATGGAGTTATCTGTCTGTGTGTGAAAATTGTGATGTGGTCTTTTATGTTATGTTATATATGACGTTATCTTTCCATTAGGTTAATAAATTATGCATTAGCCAATGGTTACTGAAACTGGGTCTTTGTTACTGTCTTGTATCGTGTTGTGAAACGTTAGCCAATGTTGTTGTCGCTAGCGGCATGTTATATTTTCAAGTGACTTTTACTTTGGGTAGTGCATTTTGTTGTCATAATGTGATCACTATCAATGAGCACTAGCTATCGTTTTCATAATAAACTATGCTTTCTGGGTTGTTGTTACATGCTGTACGGAGTTTTAAATGTTACGGCCATTTTTTCATTTTTTTATAGACAAGGTGCTGCTTATTTGTTTTGTATTCCTGGAGTTTGTTAGCGATTACAACTTACTCGCTCTAAAACCATTAGGTTGTTTACAAGCTTCGCGGTTCTTGGGAATAGCTTCCGCGATATTCCAGTTCTAATGTTGTGACCATCTGCTGGCTGCTTCACACGACGGCCTTATGTGCAGGGTTTTCATGTCGTGCTTGTGAACGAGGGCTAAATTTCCCACGAGACTGTCCTTCTGCTGGACGCCAGGTGTCCGGTAAAATTTAGCCTCCATGTTGATCGTTGATGATTCCTTATTTCTTTGGATCCTCTCTTGGCAGTTTCAAATTGGATACATCACGAAAAGCATGATTTCAGCTGACATTGCGAATAACCTGTCCGGTCCATCAGCAATTCCGTCCATCCTGTGGAACCGGAGGCTTTGTCCTTTCTTGCTGAGAGCATCATTTCACTGTGAAGAACTTATTGTGTCTTATTTTAATGTGTCTCACTATATATATATATATATATATATATATATATATATATATATATATATATCATTGGTTACATAATCCTAAGCAATTCTATAGGTATAATTACACAAAAATACTGGTCCTAGTTGTTTAATAGGGTTATGCTCCCATTGCTTGCTAGCTGTACAAGGAGCTTCGAAGTTATTTAGTACTATCTTTTTAAATGACCGAACGATGGTGATCCTCCCTAATGTTTCTGCACACTTTATTTGACCTGAGTTGAACTGTGATTCATGACTTTAGGATTCCGGCTTTGAATATTCAGCTTCTGGGTATAGATGTGGCGAGTTACAATTCGACCTTCATGTCAGTATACTAGGGTCTTAACAAGGTCTAGGGAAAATTTAGAGTTGCCTCTGCACCTGTACTTGGTTAACTGCGTTTAATATGCACATATCCAAAGCATAGTCATCTTTGGACTTGCCTATTACTTATGTTTTAGTCAATACTGATGCACTGATATCTTAAATTAATTACAGTTGAGGCATTAAAGTTTATTGTCGTCAGCGGCGTTTAGAGAAACACAAAAAAAGAAATCCGGTGTGTTCAGTTTCATGCTATGTTCGTGTAGTGCATGGAAATTCCTTCTCATGTGCCAATAATAGTTAGTGTTTTTAATTTAACAAATACATTCTTCAATTCATTTGTTGTAAACTTGAACTTTTCTTCACCATCGTTGTGATATTATATGGCCTGTTTGCCTTTTTCTTTACCATGTCAGGTTCTTTCGATCTGATCTCCATTTCTACTTGGGTGTACTGTGTTAACCCCGGACCTGGCCATTCAACCCTTCTTTTCTAACTCAACCATCTTGGCGATTTAATGCATTGAATTTTCCTTACCTGATTCCTTAATTGTTTATGGGGTCTGTTCAACCCATTAGACAAGCTGATGAAAAGACGTTTTCTTACCAGCAGTTATTAGAGTTACATTTGTTTGCCCAGTTGAAGATTTACTATTATATTATTTTTGTGTTATTCTTTCTTCCATTAGTGCTTCTTACCTCTTTATCACTGTTAGTGGGTGATTTTCAACTCCATTATCCGACTTCATCTCTTTGGTTTCCTTACTGGTAACATTAAATAGATGGCATTTAATGAGGTACTGCCTATTATTAATTTTTATCGGGCTTTCTCCAACAAGCGGAATTATTTTTGTGTTCAAATTTCCCCTTAAGCTACACCACATAGACATGTTTACAATGACCGTATAGCGGTGCCAAAGATCATTCAAAAGTGATCCATCAATTATCAATTATTATTTAAAGAGATCAACTGTGTATTTTTGTTTTGATTATTATCATTATCACCTGATGGTCATCCATTAATCCATTCATTATTTGGTTTTTTTCCCTATTTATTGAATAGTCATTCCTCTGTGGTGATGTGTGTATGTGCCCCTGGTGGGCCCAATCCTTCTATCTACCAATTTTACCCATTAATTATATTTGATTATAACATTTGGTAATTTCATAACTTGATAGTTTGATGGTATTATTTTTTTAAAATTTCAAACTCTTCGGTTATACTTTATTATAAATATCATTGTTACCTATAGCAATTAAATATTAGTCTAAATTGTATCACTTTCTCATCCTAAATATTCCCCACCATTCCCCATCCTTCCCCCAGTTTTCTAGACTTTTTGATTTATCTTTATCATGCGGTCGCTTTCTTCCATAATTCAAAAGTTTTTTTTCACATTAGTGGACCATGGGTAAGTAACTAAATTTCATATTGATACACATTTATATGCATACACACACATATATTGATGCATGTTGTTAACAGTTCGTGATGATGCTTTTACCTAATTTGGAAGGTCCATTTCCGTTCTGAACTTCTGATATTCTTATTTCATTCTGTTAAGGATGTGCCTTTGTCCCTCTGCAGAGGCTGGTGAGAATGGCGATCCAAACCTCAATTTTTATAGATTTCTCTTTTTTACCTTCGACCTTGCTGCCGTATATTTTCTTTTGCCTAAATCTCATCCATTATATACATTTCCAAATCTGCTAATTACACCGATGCTTTCATGGGTTTCATTGTTTTTTTTTTTACTTTTTTCTGGAAATATCTTCCTATATCTTGGTTTTCAGGTTCATTTAATATATTAATATATTAATATATATCATATATGATATATATGTATAAATGCAATAGCCTATATATAAATACATATACATATAGTTATATGCTTTAAATCATATATATATATATATATATATATATATATATATATATATATATATATATATATATATATATATATATATATATATATATATATATATATCTTATGATCAAATACATGTTTCTATTTATGTTTATATTTTTTTGCAAACGTATTTACATCTATTTATCAATTGTAAATTTATAATATTATATGTGTGTGTGTGTGTGTGTGTACATTGTGCATGTGTCGTGATATTTAATTGGTCTATATTCTCCTTATATGTTTTTCAGAGACGAGTTGCAGTTCCCGATCCTTTTTATCGTGCCTTTCGTAATAAACTGGGTGATTTCATGATGTTAAAGGACAACTGGTATGCGAAATTGTTACTCAGGTTGTGAATTATTGTTCGAAATTGATTCCCTGGCGATGGCACCAAAAACGGATCCACAGAACCATGGTCTAAACATATCTTTACAACTTCGCATAACTAACCAGCAAGTGCACTGGGTCGTCCAAGTAATAAACCTTACGTGAGTAAGGGTCGATCCCACGGAGATTGTTGGTATGAAGCAAGCTATGGTCACCTCGTAAATCTCAGTCAGGCGGATATAAAATAGTTATGGAGTTTTCGAAATTAATACTAAAATAAGGATAGAAATACTTATGTAAATCATTGGTGAGAATTTCAGATAAGCGTATGGAGATGCATTCATTCCTCTGAACCTCTGCTTTCCTGCTGTCTTCATCCAATTAGTCTTACTCCTTTCTATGGCTGGCTCTGTGTAAGGATGTCACCGGTGCCAATGGCTACTTTCAATCCTCTCGGGAAAATGGTCCAAATGCTCTGCCACAGCACGGCTAATCGTCTGGAGGCATCACCCTTGTCATTGGTTGCATCCTATTCCTCTCTGTGAAAATGGTCCGATGCGCTGTCACTGCATGGCTAATCATCTTGGAGGTTCTCGATCATACTGGAATAGAATTTACTATCCTTTTGCGTCTGTCACTACGCCCAGCACTAGCGAGTTTGGAGTTCGTCACAGTCATTCAATCCCAGAGTCCTACTCGGAATACCACGGACAAGGTTTAGACTTTCCGGACTCTCATGAATGCCATCATCAATCTAGCTTATACCACGAAGATTCTGATTAAGAGATCTAAGAGATACTCATTCAATCTAATGTAGAACGGAAGTGGTTGTCAGGCATGCGTTCATAGGGAATGATGATGATTGTCACGTTCATCACATTCAGGTTGAAGTGCGAATGAATATCTTAGAAGTGAAATAAGATGAATTGAATAGAAAATAGTAGTACTTTGCATTAATCTTTGAGGAACAGCAGAGCTCCACACCTTAATCTATGGAGTGCAGAAACTCTACCGTTGAAAATACATAAGTAATGAAGGTCCAGGCATGGCCGAATGGCCAGCCCCCAAACATGATCAATAGATCAAAAGATAATCCAAAGATGTCTAATACAATAGTAAAAGGTCCTATTTATAATAAACTAGCTACTAGGGTTTACAGAAGTAAGTAATTGATGCATAAATCCACTTCCGGGGCCCACTTGGTGTGTGCTTGGGCTGAGCTTGAAGTCTACACATGGAGAGGTCATTCTTGGAGTTGAACGCCAGCTTTTGTGCCAGTTTGGGCGTTGAACTCCACTTTGCAACTTGTTTCTGGCGCTGGACGCCAGAATTGGGCAGAGAGCTGGCGTTGAACGCCAGTTTGCGTCATCTAAACTTGGGCAAAGTATGGACTATTATATATTTCTGGAAAGCCCTGGATGTCTACTTTCCAACGCAATTAGAAGCGCACCATTTTGAGTTCTGTAGCTCCAGAAAATCCATTTTGAGTGCAGGGAGGTCAGAATCCAACAGCATCAGCAGTCCTTCTTCAACCTCTGAATCTGATTTTTGCTCAAGTCTCTCAATTTCAGCCAGAAAATACCTGAAATCACAGAAAAACACACAAACTCATAGTAAAGTCCAGAAATGTGAATTTAACATAAAAACTAATGAAAACATCCCTAAAAGTAACTAGATTCTACTAAAAACATACTAAAAATAATGCCAAAAAGCGTATAAATTATCCGCTCATCAACAACCCTGAAAATGAGTTTCACGTTATGTTAGATAAGGTGGGGCACAATGCGTTTTTTCTGAGAAATTTTGTTCGATGGTTGCCACCTATAACATTAGGCACGGGACTTGGTTGCGTGCATACTACCAAGGTGATAGAACTCTTTGCTTTTCTATAAGGAACCTTGATGGAACCCGGATTGTTTATCCGAGACCACACACCTATAGCAACTCAACTGTTTCGAGGCCAGTAAGTATGGATCAACGTCGCCCAGACGCCCTTTCTCTAGATGTGTTTCATACGGGTAATGTGATACCTCCATTTGCTCTCGCATATACGCCTCTCCCGTCGCCTGCATTGAGCAACAAAAATGGCAGTCCGAACTACCGAGCCAACAGCTTTGGATGTCCCATATACTATGCATCCATTGCTTCCCGAACAAGTCCGGTTAGCCGCGGCGATATCATATCACCAAGGCGAGCACAGAGTCCACCAATTATACGAGGTAAGCGCCGCATTGAGTTATATTTATCAACCGGCAACTGCATTCGTGTATGTGCCTGTTAGAGTTCTTTATAACTTCTGTACGCAATTGTTGTTTTTTCAGTTGGGATTATCTGTCCTTTCGTTTGCTAGTTATGTGTTTAGATATAGATCCAGGGAGTTTTTCTGAGTGGATTCATCCGTAAAGTTCCTGCCGTGGCTGCTAGCAACCAATAATGCTCCCAAGCATGTTTAATGTCATAGTTATTTTCCTTTACTACTTTTCGTTGTTGCCGACTTGATACTTTGCTTTGTTATGGTTAATGTTTTTTTGCTTTCGTCCTCAAGTGCATGCCAAGGTTGTGTTGTGGTTATGTTGGATGTGATTACATGCTTTGTTATCTTGGTGCATTGTTTTGTCACTTGGATGTTGCAATATTTGTGCGTGCAGTGCGGTCTTGATGCACGAGATTAAGCTGGTAGATTGATTAGCACTGTTTAAACAATGTATAGTTTCAATGACCCGAATGGATATTTATGTTTTATTTCACAACTAGCAATCCTTTTCCAACTATCAGTCTAACTGAATTAGTATTGCATGTAAGTAATTTATGCATGGGCTACACATAGATATAAATATATCAATCCATGCATCTATATATATGTATCTATATCTTTATTCATATAGATATATATCTATATATCTGAGTATATATATATATATATATATATATATATATATATATACACTCACTTTTAATTTTTAATTCTACTGTCATCTTCTACCGCGGTGGGGTGATACCAATGCTTGGGCCTGCATTTCGTATGGAGATAGCAAATACTTATAACAATGACAATAATAATCATTATTATTATGTTAATTAGCAATATAACATAACAATGATTTCTTAAGAATGGTCAAACCTATCGTAACAATGATGATACTAATTTCATAAAAATATTGATAACAATCCTAATAATAACAATAGTAATAATAAGAATATATTAATTAGGAAAATTAGGATCAGCTTCAGTAATTTTGATTGACTGCTAAAAATTGGCATCCAATATCCTTAACTAAATGCCACACTACCGTTTTCTGTTACAATATTAACTTCTAATTTCTTTTCATGGTTCGCCCGTATCTTTGATATCATTTGTTTTTAATGCAACTGAAATCGTTGGCAATGCTGACTAAATTTGTCACCAGTATTATGTTTAGAGGCTCCACCTGATTATATTGATCCGGTAGTTTGTACAAGCGGTCTTGTTGTTACGTATGACAACAAAAAATGCGTGATTAATCCACCTATGTTGGATTTTTTGAAATTTGGTTTATTTCTCTTTAATTAAATATTATTTTAATCCTCCTTATCAACAACAGAAATGCAAATGAGACATAATTGTTGACTAATTTTATGGGTGGCATACGCAGCATTTCTGGAGACGCAACTATTGCTGTGCTTGGTTGCATAATAAATACAGCTGATCGGGTTACCTCCCAACAATTTATATCATTGTTTCTTTGCAAAAATTTAAATTTATTTTATTTATTTATTTATTTTATATATTAATATCATAACTTTATCTTTATTTGTCCACGGTCGTGTTTTAATTTATATCTATTTCCTTAAGACTATTTTTTATTTTTGTTATTTCTTGATTCGTTACTTATTAGTTATTTTTTCATTTTTTTTATTTGTATTTATGTCTTATCTATAAACTTTTGGTTTCTAATAAGCTTACCTATGTTGTTATCAATCTATTTAATTAGCTTATGTATTTCACTAGCAATCTATCTGTCTATATGTATGTGTGCAACTACTGATCCCTAAAATCTTTTTAACTTTCGTATTGGTTTTTTTTAGGATTTTATTTTGTTTTGTGTCTCATCATGCTTTCATTTTATTATATTCAAAGCACAAGTTAACACTAATAAATACATTACCTTAATAACCTGTTTTATTCAATTAATGCTCAATTTCGTTTGACTTATGTGTGCTTCTACGCCGAGTCTTTTTTACCAAAGAACAAGAATAAGCCAACTGGTGCACTTGCCAAATTGCCTTCTTAGCTTTTTGCCATCATAACTCTTCTTCTCTGATCTTGCATTTCTTTTCACAAACGGTGAGTGCTCTAACTTTACCTATCTCATGTGTCAGCTATTGCTATGATTTCTCCGCATTTAATAAATCTATTATTTTGTGTTCGGCTGGGCTAAACTTTCTTTCTGACTTTCTTAGTGGTACCATAAACTTAATTTTGTTATCCATAATCATGCACACGCCGTTTTGGCTAGCTGGATACTTCGTGTCAACTGGTTTCATGTTGGAGATGTTGCTTAGTATTATGTTGGAATTAGCCATGCAACTGCGATCTGCTTTCTCTTGGTTGTTGACGATACACATGATTTTGCTTCTGTGGGGGGCATAACTCTCTCTCATCTGTCGATTTTCTATTTCAGGAAACATGTCAAACTCTTGTGTGTCGGGCCTTGCATGCAAATGCATGGTTTTTCGTGTGAACCCAATTTTGGTTCGGTTTTTTACTCTAGCATGATATAAGCGCTTGTTGCAGAGATTATCAGATCATATATGAACAACTTTTTGTAGTAACAACAATTTTTTTTTCAGGTCACCGTCGCTCTTCCACGGAAATTTAATAGTCAATTCCGGGATGAACTTCCTGCCGAGGTTAAATTCGTTAATTACTAAGGCCATCAATTCACCATGGTGCTCCGAAAGACTCTTTCTCTTTGTCTAATAGTTGGGGTATTGACTCAGTTAATTTATGCTTATAACATTAAGGGCAGTCGTTGGTTTTTCCTAGCTTATGTTGGCAACATAGAGTTTCTTATCATTCATGTGCTGCACACGCACGCACATTTGGTTGATGATTGACTATCGGTGGATGAACCATTTTCTGTTGACGAAATTCTATGGGAAATATGTAATTTTCTAGATTATTTTATATCCATGGTAAGTGATGATGAGGATTTGTTAATATCCAACGAGTTTCACTTGGATTTGGTTTCTCTTTTACACCCCAATGGTGATGCATACACGATCCAGTTAGCATCAAGTGCAGAAAACATGCTAACCCTTTGATTATTGCTGGAGTTGTATTTGACCCCCTGGACTGCGTTTTCCCTTGCATATTTTTATTATCGTGCTTTCAGTTCAATCCTTGATCGTTATTCAGTTGTATACCCAGGAATTCTCCCCAGATTGCTACCAAATTGGGAGGCCATTGTTGTTGACAAAAAAATTTTTAAATATCAAGCCCATGTTTATTCTGGTGAGCTTTTCTTGCATGATTTCGTTGCTTTGTGTCTGATTTTCTCTCCATTTTCGTGTTTAAAATCTAGATAGCGACATTATTATAGTATAGTATAATATCCTATAATTGTTGTTGACAATCCTTGCTTCCTGGGTTTGTTTTGTCTATGATTTCTCTTGAACTCTCACTATCGCATGTTAGGAAGTCATTATTTTTTTCAGGCAAATACATTTTGTTTACTTTGTTTTGTAGACTCTCCATATTAGTGTTGTCGAAATGGCTTTTTGTGTGAAACCTGCTCAAGTCGAGGTAGTAGATGAGGTCGGAGTTTGTTACACGGTGGATGTTCGCTCCAAACCTAGTCAGCCCCGAGAGTGCTATTTTGGAACAGGATGGAGGCCTTTTTGTCACCACCATATGCTTCGAACAACGAGCATAATCAGGCTAACGGTTCATTCCCTAAAGTACTGGTGTGTGCATTGTCGTGTGTTATCTATTTGATATTTTGTTGAGTTATATAGAAAACTATGTACGCAACATTAACTGTGGATATTGTTATTGTGGGTTTAGGTCACAGATTGGTATTTGGTTTATTCATAGTGAGGTTCGAACCATCCATCGTTTGTGTGTTGGGCCATACTTAGCAAAAACTCTTCTTTTAATCAAACTCAAACTACAAAAGTAAACAGGATTGAAAGTGAGTTTGTTTTAACCTGATCCATATTTTGCCATTTTAGTATTTAAATTCAATATAATTATAATAGAATCAATGTTTTGTTTATAGAAATCAAAATGACTTATATATGAAAATTGCTTAAACAGGTGCTAATCTAAATCACTTTTAATATTGTTAGTTACGGGTTGAAACACATTTTAGTTATTTTATTAATTCATTTCTAATTAAATTATTGTTGCTGTATTAAATTAAAGTTACGTGGGAGAATTAAGCACATATGTTTCTTATTGCAAGTAAACAAAACTCGAAGCATATTAATGTATACAAAACCAGACACAGATTTCTATCATTCTAGTTTAAATTTACTATCGCATAATTAACTTATGTGCACTCACATCGGTACACAATTATTATAACAAAATCTGTTACAGTGCAGTGCAAACAATAATCCACCAAAAAACTCAACTAATTTCACAATGGTAACAACCATGGTGAATGATTATTATATTATTAATTTTATACACACACTAACTGTGAATGGAGTAAGAAACAACACAAATATACACAATATATCTAAATATATTCAGTTCTCAAAAATTCATCACAAGATCACGTAATCTTTGGCATGCAAATTGAGTTTAGACCGGTAGCCATCCAAACCTACAATCAAAATCAAGATATATTCATAAAAGTTTCAAAATCAACACAGTGACAAGGGTATTAATATTTTATTCACCTCTCGAGCATTTTTGAATGCCATGGTCTACTAAGTTAGTGACTATTCAAACTTATTTATTTAGTTTCTAGAATAATCAAATCCTGTTAGGTTCTCAATTATGCTTTAATGCAATAATAGATAGCAACATTGATTCATTAGATCAGCTTTAATATGTAGTAGAACCGGATGCTTTTTTTTTCAGCAGCTAAACCGCATAAGGTGCCAACAGCTATAATCGTTGTAAACATAGAATCTTTTGGGCTTGCGTCCCTCTATTTTGGTTTGAAGTGTTCACCTCATGTGCACCATTTCTAGCATATCATGGGCCTAAGCCCCAAACACATATCTAATTGACCAAACGAATCCATGTAGTTAGCCCAAAAAATGCCTTTAAAAGAAAACTAGAAAAGTCACATTTGTTGACCATCACAACATATTTAATATTTATATACAACATCACTTGATGAAAAACTCCTGTAGTTATAAAATAAAATTATGCTGATAAAATATCACAATCGTTCCGAATTAGAATCACGGAGTCACTTGAAGGTTATCACATCTAAATATTACTTTCATTTTACATAATATTACATAATACATAATATTAACATATACATATCAGCTGTTATTTAGATTAGATAGACAAGATAGCTTAGATAGATAGATTACATAGATTATATATAGGTAATAGGTAATTTAGGTATCAGATTTTTCTAATTTTCTCAAATCAAAGAGGTTAGTGCTCAGTCAAAGTAAATAAGAAATCCAAACTTAACCACAACTCATATTGTCAACTGTTTCGTTCGACGGTGCATTTAATTTGTTCTCAATGTCAAACATTGCGTTCGTCGAGCTCTGTCACAGTTAGGTGAATGCATCTTCATTAATACATCACCTTCGTCCCTTTAAATTATCCGCTCCCCTGCATCATGCATCTACAGTGACTTGCTCTAACACTTTGATACTGGTCAGTTTTACATATTTACTTATTGCGACACTTTTTATTCTTCTTTTTTTATGTCTTAGCCTGTTTTGGTAGCAATATAATAAGAACTGAAGTTTCTTATATTGTGTATTCTACAGTATATTATTACATTATACATATTATATAATATATATGTGTGTGTGTGGCATGTAAGTTCAGAAGTGAACTATTGTTTATGGTCACATGTCATCTTAAAGTTTATGGGATTACAACCAAATTAAATTAACAATTTATTCACCTTATTATGATTATATGTTATACATATTTTAATTTCATTTCCATCACAATTATTTGTGTCCGTTTTTCTCCTATTATTATGATAGTTACTATGAATTTATTAATATATTAATATATTGATATATATTGATATTACTATTGTTATTATCGATAATGGGATTACTATTATTATTATTATTATTATTATTATTATTATTATTATTATTATTATTATTATTATTATTATTATGTCTGTGGTTATCATTACAATTATTTTTTATAATTTTCATTCCCTCCCTAACGTAATTTGTATTGTCCCATATATGTTTTATACCTTACTACTAATCAACTGTCTAATGTGTACCATTGTGTTAGCATTATTATTATTATTATTATTATTATTATTATTATTATTATTATTATTATTATTATTATTATTGACATGTAATCTAATTTATTTCTTTATATTCAATATTTAGATTCAAACTTTTTAAAATATTCTTTATATCTTTCTACAAATTGACCAGGGTTTATAAGGTTGTTATCTCATTATCTTAATTCAAATTGCACCATGATGGATATCAACCATATGGAGTAGACCTTTGATGTTGTTAAAGACATCTCTCCCATTCCCAAGAAGAACTGGTGTCTTAGAGTCAGGATTTTAAGGATGTGGAGGGTACCCTCATATGGACAGAGTAACTCCAATCCTTTAATGGAGTTGGTTATGCTTGACAAGGAGGTTTGATTTTGTATTGGTATTTTTGGGTTGTTTATGTTGTTGCCTTTAACTTTTAGTTGCCCGAGTTGATCCCATCCATACTATTATATTTTCCTTACTAGTTATCAGGGTTCTCAAATTCATTGTTTGATACGATCCTTTCATTACCATCTCTTTGAGCCAATTGTTGAAGAAGGGAAGGTGTATGTGCTTGCTAATTTTACAATTGACTCCAATACGTTGAAATTCAAGCCAACTAAGCATGATATGAGGATCATATTTAAGAGGGATACATTGGTTTCACGTGACGAGGAGACATATATTTCGATTGAGTTTTTTCAGTTTTTTCCCACAAAGGATATCATAACTTCAGCCAGAGACGAGATGTATCTTATTGGTATGTATATGTTTGTGTTCAGTGTGTCACCTACATTTATGTTATCTCATAGGTGTATCCATAATCTAACAAACCATCTCATTTTACCTGTTTTGGCTCCAACTTTTGGTCAACGTGACGTTGTGCTATTTTTATATTGCTTAGATATCATTGGTCTCCTATCCGCAAAGAGTGATTTGATACCCTTTGAAAAAAAAGTAAAGAAATCGCATTACGTGAAAAATGAGCTCGACGACCTCAGGTCAACTTTCTCTATTTGTCTAAGCAACAAGAGTTTAGAATGCATGTTAATAGTGCAATTGATGCTTACCACTGATTTGGCCTTTTGATTGACTGTTTTATTTGAATCGAAATCAAAATGCTTGTGGATCGAAAGTGGGACCAAGAAGTTATCATGCACATTGTTGGAGAATTATGCCTCTGAGTTTGTCGCACTTCTTGAGGCTAACAAGGCTGCTAAGTATATAATCGTGCTTCAATTTGCAAAGATGAAGTTCTACAATGGTAACCTTAGTTATTGCTGCAATACATTTGTTTAACCGATGCCTTGTGTCATAGCTTATTTTTTCAGCGTGTCAAATTCTAATCATATACTCATGCTACTGAATGTTACAAAAAAAAAATGCGAAATCGATATCTCGGCCAATCATGGGTGGTGTCCTATCTTGCCACATAGTCCAAATCTTATATGTAACCAACTACTTACCCAATTATATGAAATTTTGTTTTAGGTGTCATGACTATCACCAACACAAATTCACAACAAAGATCTTAGTCAATCCTGACCTTGAGGTGGTTAAGAAGTTCCGTCAAAGGTGTGTCTCCTTAACATGGCATTTCGTGTTGTTCATTTACGCTTGGAAACCATTTCCACCCATGAAAACTTAATTGTCATCTGTTAATTGGACTTGGTAACAAACATAACACTAACGTGGAAGTTATAGGCCAGGTTGTTAGGCATTCTCCGGCTTACGATTTTCTTAGCCTTACCCCATATGCATCAATTTTCCGTGCACCATGTTTTATATGTCATTTGTGGACCTCTTTATCCAACACTTGACTGTATCGTTTGCATCGTTACATAGGTCACAATCATAATTGAAGTCATTTCCACCAAATTCTACTAACTCCACTTTTGATTTTTTTTTCTATCCGTTTTGAACTGTAGAAGTCAACTTATGTCACGTGTGGGACTGTTATCGACATTGATAGGAATCATGCATGGTGGTATAAGGCATGCAAGTGATGCACCCAGGGTCTTGAGGCATTGACTGACCATTTTTACTGTGCCAAGTGTGATGTTTATAGTTTTACTTTTAATGCAAGGTTGGTCATCACATCACACTTACTCATGAATTTAATGTCTGTGTTGGGTTCCCTAAATAAACAGTTGGCACTATTTTTGTTGTCTTCTTTTCATAAAATGAATGTTCGTATTTAGCATGAGGTCCATCTCAAATGTAAGGTGCTGAGTGAACCTACTCACGATGGTTGTATTGTTAGCGATTATGACTTATTATTTCCTTGTGACTGTGGTGTACTTGAAGATTTTGCATTCAAGTTCGAGTTGTTGATGCATCTGATACAGCAACTTTTGTGCTTTTTGAGAATTCTGCTTCTAAGTTTCTAGGTGCACTACAAAAAAATAGAACACTTGTAACAAAAACTTTGTAACAAATTTAAAATTGTTACAAAAAAATATTTTTTGTAACAAAAATTAGTAATTGTTACACAATAATAATGTTTTGTAACAACAATACAATTTGTTACAAAACGTTTTGATATTTTGTAACGACTTGATTTTTTTGTTACAAATTATATTGACTTTTGTAATGAACCAGTGTTTTGTTGCAAAATTTTAAAATATTTTGTAACAAAAGATGAAGTTGTTGCAAAAGTTTAAAATATTTTGTAACAAAATATCTATTTGTTTCAAAAACTCCAATTATTTTGTAACAAAAAATTAATTTGTCACAAAATTCAATATTGTTTGTAACAAGTTATTTATTTGTCACAAAATACAAGAATTTTTGTAACTAAAAAAAAATTATTTTAAAATGTTAAAATCTTTAAGATAGTTTTATTTTATTTTAAAAATTTTATTTTTTAAAATATTATTTATGTTAATTAATTATTTTTATAAAAAAATTAAAGATTAAATGATTTATTTTTAAAAATGATATATATTATTTTATATTTTTTTATAAAATTAATATATAATTTTACTAATAATTAAGTTTTGAATGTTGATTAAAAATTAATTTTTTAAATTAAAAATTAATTATTAAACATAAATAAAAATAATAAAAATAATAAAAATTTAAAAATAAAAATAAATATAAAAAGTAAAAATTCTAATTCTACCCCCTCACTATTATTTTTCATTTTGCTGTTTGCCGTACTCGTCCATTTAAATAAAATTTTGAAAAACTCCCTTAAGAATAAAATATAGAGCTTTGATTTTTTTTCTCTCTCTACTAGTCCTAAATCCACCATAACCCAACTATAACATCCCAAGTTTTTTTATAGTTAAATTTATTATATTTGTTGAGAATTTTATTTTAAAAAAATTATTTTAACGAAGGAAATTAAATAAAGCTTTATGATACTTTAAATTTAAAAATAATTAGGAGTTATATGTAATTTTTATAATAATTGGAGTTTAAATTAATTAAAATTTTTATATAATCTTTATTGGATATTTGGTATAATTGAAATTATAATTTTGGTAATTGAAAAATAAGAAAGAATTATATAATTTAATTTAAATAAATTCTATCATTATTAATTTGAACTTGTAGAAATTAATTTATTAGAAATGATTAAATTGATTTTTATAAATACTTTAAGTTTAAGTCAGTTAATATTTATGTACAATTTTTATTATAATTAGTTATTTTATAAATTGAAATTAAAGTTTCGGTAATAGAAAAATAATGAAAAATTATATCATTTAATTTGAATAATTAATATTGAGTTTAAACTATATTTTATAAGAATGTGATTAATATGTTCATTTTATATTTTAAATTAAAAATAATTAATTAAATTTAGCAATATATTGATAAATAATGTTCCTAAATATTTTGAATGGAGTATATTTGGTGTTAAAATTATTCAACTCTCTAATTTTATCAAAATATCTATTCATATCTATCCTTATTCTTTTATAAAATCCTAATTTCTCACTCTAATTTCCAAATTAATTAAAAACCCTAATTTTCCCAATTTCTATCCCTAACAGCCGCAGCCTCACCCTCCTTGAACGTAAGAAACACACACACAACATACCCTTACACATAGACACGTGAAACAGAGAAGAAGAGAAGGATAAGAAGAAGACCGCACCGGCGTCGGGCCTCATCGCCGTGGAGCCGCTATCCCACGCGTTGCCGTCGACGTTGACGAAGAGGGGAGAGAGTGAGACGTTGAGATAGAGAGCTGATGTTGCGGGAAACGCGATGGAGGAGAGGACGCTGCCAACTCTGTCGCGCCTGGTCACTACCAAGCTCGCCGTTGGAGATTGCTGTTCCTTCACCACTGATGCGTCACCGTTGGGCTACTCTGTTTCGTCTCGTGACTCTTGCTCGGCCCCTGTGTATCTCCTTCCTGGGTCGTCGCCTCCTCTGTGTGACAGCGTCTCGCATCGTCGTCGTTGTCGTCGCGCCATCGTCCGGCGTGGTTCACCATCGCTGATGCCTTCCCCTTGCTAGACTCTGCTTCACCGTGCTTGGTCTCCCTCTTGTCAGGTATTTTTTTAATTTTTTTATTTATTCAGTTATATACTTATTGCCTCATTGGGTTATAATTTGATTAACTAAGGAACTGATTAAAGTGTCGATTATGTAAGGGTTTTACAATGTATGATAAGAAACGTTGAGATGAGAACTGATGACAAGTCATCTTAGCGTAGTTTCACTAGTCTTTTTCTCTTGTTTTCATTTAGTTTTATGCACTTTCTTGCATTATAAATTAGCCATTTGAATTGGAATTGCATGGTTTCCTTAAATCAATCAACCACCTTTTAATTGATACAAAATTATGAGGTTCAAGCTAACTTTAGTTGATAATTAATTGATTTATAAACCTTGTGAATTTTGTGATACTTTGATTGGTTGTTTTGATTACTTATAGGTGAAGAAAGGAAACAAAAGGTGTGCCAACATTATGGAAGAAGGTTGCAAGAATGGGTTTGAGAAAATGCAATTCACGTTTGAGCTAACGTTTGCCTCAAACGTCAACTCAAACGTGAGTAGCAGTTGAAGAACACCCTGGGGAAAAGCCAACGTTTGCGCCAACGTTTGCCTCAAACGTTGAGGTCAAACGTTGGCTGAAGAATGAAGCTCCTGGAAAGCAACGTTTGAGCCAACGTTTGCCTCAAACGTGAGGTCAAACGTTGGCTCCAAAAGAGAAGGGAATTGAAGCTCCTGGGAAGGCAACGTTTGCGCCAACGTTTGCCTCAAACGTGAGGTCAAACGTTGGCGCCAAAGAGAAGAGAAATGGCACCCCTGGAGGCAGCAACGTTTGAGCCAACGTTTGACTCAAACGTGAGGTCAAACGTTGGCACCAAACAGCATGAAGGGGCATACTTCAAACAAGAATAACTTGAGTTGTAGATGTCCAATTGAGGTGATTCCAAGTGGGTTAGAAAGCTGACATTCAGAGCTTTCCAATCATATATAATAGTCTCTATTGGGCACAAAATTGGCAACGCGACAAGAGGACAAAGTAGCCCCCAAGAAGGGAGGTCCACGTTTGAGCTCACGTTTGACCTCAAATGTTGAGCCAAACATGGATGACAGCATCTTGGCCTAGCTGCATAATTTTACTCAAGTAACGTTTGAGTCAACGTTTGCCTCAAACGTTGGCTCAAACGTGAATGGTTCATGGCTTGGTTCACTAATGGATTTCCTCCCAACACCAAGAGCAATCAACAGAGGCCACTATCAACCCAATTCCATGAAGGCTAAAGGCCCAATTCAAGGCTTAATGATCATTTGAAGAAAGTGTATAAATAGATTAGGATTTGAAGTTGTTGGGGAGCTTCCCTTTTAGTTTTTCAGAATAGCTTTCTTTTCATTTCTGCTCAGAGCTCACTTTTATTTTTTCTCAGCATTGTTGTTTAATTCAAGAGAATTTGGGAGGAGAATTGATCTCTCTTCCTCCTTGTTCTTGCCCAGCACTTTTTACTTTTCTTGTCTTGGATTTTGGGTGGAGAATTGAAGAAATTCTGTTTCAATCTCACCTTGGGATCTTGTTTAATTTTATGCTTAATTGAATTTTAGTTTCGGTTCATTGCTTTTCATCTACTTTCTTTGCAATTTACAATTTCCTTTGCAATTGTTCTTGTTGGATCTAGGAAGGCATTGAGATCTAGACTTGGTTTTCTAGTCTCTTGGGTCCTGAGATCCGAATTCCCCATTTCCCATTCCCTGTTTTGCTCATTTATAATTCTGTTTCTAGATCTGATTAAATCCAAGTGTTCTTCTATTCCTCTGCTTGTTGCAATTTTACATTTCCTTGTTTAATTTCTGCAAATCCAACTCCCCATTCCCTTTACAATTCAAGTCATTTACATTTCTTGCACTTTAAGATTTTGCAATTTACATTTCTTGCATTCTAAGTTTCTGCCATTTAATTTCTTGTTCTTTAAGATTCAGCACTTTTATTTTCCGTTCTCTTTAATTTTCTGCAATTTACCCCTCTCCCTTTACTTTTCATGCAATTTAATTTCTGTTAATCACAAATCACTCAACCAACACTTGATTCGCTTGACTAAATCAACCACTAAACTAAAATTGCTCAATCCTTCAATCCCTGTGGGATCGACCTCACTCACGTGAGTTATTATTACTTGATGCGACCCGGTGCACTTGCCGGTGAGTTTTGTGTCGGATCGTTTTCCGCACATCAAGTTTTTGGCGCCGTTGCCGGGGATTGATTAGATTGACAATGATTACGTGAAGTGGAGATCTAGATCAAGCATTTTTTCTTTTCTAAATCGTGGACTAATCCACTAACTGTTCGAATTTTTGCTTAAACTAAACTTTATTCTAGCAATAGATTGAAGTGATTTTGTTGGTGTTTCTTTTGTTTTGTTTGTATGTCAGGTACAGGGAGATCCGTTCCTGTTTTATCTGAAGCTGACCAGAGAACTCTTAGAAGGTTAAGAAGAGCCGAAAGAGGGAAAAATATTGTTGGAGAAGAAGAATCTGAGGAAGAATACCACGAGATGGAAGGAGATACATCTAATCCAGGAGGAGGAGTTAACAATCACCCACAACAGAGGAGAGTATTGGCCTCCTACACCTTTGCAAATGCTAGACATTGTGGAAGCAGCATTCTCACCCCTAATGTCAATGCAAATAACTTTGAACTAAAGCCACAACTCATCACATTGGTCCAGAATAACTGCTCATTTGGGGGAGGACCATTGGAGGATCCAAATCAACATCTATCTACCTTCTTAAGGATTTGTGACACTGTCAAATCCAATGGCGTGAATCCTGAAACCTACAAGCTTCTGCTGTTCCCGTTCTCATTAAGGGACAAGGCCGCACAATGGCTTGAAACTTTTCCCCAAGGAAGTATCACTAGTTGGGATGACTTGGTGACTAAATTTCTAGCCAAATTCTATCCACCCCAAAGAGTCATCAGGCTGAAAACCGAGGTGCAGACATTCACACAATTAGATGCCGAATCCTTGTATGAAGCATGGGAGAGGTACAAAGCCTTAATCAGAAAATGTCCCCCAGAGATGTTCAATGAATGGGACGTGCTGCAAAATTTCTATGAAGGCCTGACATTGAAATCTCAAGAGGCATTAGATCATTCTGCTGGAGGATCACTACAACTGATGAAAACTGCTGAGGAAGCCCAGAATCTTGTTGACATGGTGGCCAACAATCAATACTTCTTTGCTCATCAAAGAAACCGCCAACCATCACAAAAGAGAGGAGTAATGGAGCTAGAAGGAGTAGACTCAATCTTGGCTCAAAACAAGATGATGTAGCAGCAAATTCAACAACAATTTGAGCAAATGGCCAAGAGGATTGATAGCCTCCAAGTTGCAGCAGTTAACACAAGCCAACCATCATCCACATGGGTGCAAAATGAAGAGACTCAAGAGGAGCAGCAGCAAGAACAAGTCCAGTACATGCACAACCAAAACTCTGGACAGAATGAAGTGTATGGAGACACATACAATCCATCCTGGAAGAACCAACCGAACCTCAGATGGGGAGACAATCACAGCCAGAACCAACAACCATGGCAGAGGAACTCAAACCAAAACACTTCAAGAAACAACCAAAACCACAACCAGCAGCAAACTAACAAAAACCCTTACAGAAAACCTCAAAACAACTACTCCAACCCCAACCATTATCAATCCAATAACCAACCCACCAACCAAAATGCCTACCATCCACCAACCACACCTCACAACCCACCACAAGTGTCACCAGAATCTCAAAGAATCACTAACTTGGAAAAATTGATGGATAAGATGTGGAAGCACCAAGAAATGACAACCAAGAACCATGAAGCTTCCATGAAGAGCTTAGAGAGGCAGATTGGGCAAATCTCCAAACAGATTTCTGTTGAGAAACCTTCAAGCTCACTTCCGAGTGACACCATTCCTAATCCAAAAGAAGAGTGCAAAGCTATACAATTATGGAGTGGAAAAACATTGATAGACAACAACAAGGAGGTAACCAAGAAGCCTTTGGATAGCAACAAAGAATCATCAGAGAAAGGGGAAACTAGCAATGAAGGCATGACAACAAGAAGAAGTGCCCCAGAGAAGCTCAAAGAGAAAGACAACCAGCCACATAGTTCAAAGGAAGTGATTCAGGGACAGCAGCAAGTGGAGAAGAGCATTACACCCCCACTACCATACCCTCAGAGGTTCAACAAAGAAACCAAAGATCAACACTTCCACAAATTCCTGAAAACTTTCAAGAAGCTAGAAATCAATATTCCCTTGGCCGAAGCATTGGAACAGATGCCCTTATATGCCAAGTTCTTGAAGGAACTCATTAACAAGAAAAGAAGTTGGCTTGAGAAGGAAACCATTATGCTCACTGAAGAATGTAGCGCTGTGATCCAGATGGGTATCCTACCAAAGCTCAAAGACCCAGGGAGTTTTGTAGTCTCATGCACCATAGGCAAGATAACATTGGAAAATGCTCTATGTGATTTAGGTGCCAGCATCAACTTGATGCCTCTGTCACTGATGAGAAAGCTTGCTATAGAAGAAGTCAAACCCACCAGGATGTCACTAGTAATGGCCGATAGATCAATCAAGATACCCAATGGAATTGTAGAAAATTTACTAGTGAAGGTTGGAAAGTTTATCTTCCCTGCAGACTTCGTAATCTTAGACACAGAAGGGGAAGGAAACAACTCAATCATTTTGGAGAGACCGTTTCTAGCCACAGCAAGAACCACGATTGACGTGGAGAAGGGAGAAATGACCTTCAGGGTGCATAATGAACAAATGGTAATCAATGTCTTCAAATCAATGCAACACCCCTCAGAGCAAGAGAACTACGTGAATGTGGATATGATAGAAGGGCTGGTAGAAGAAATGTTTGAAGAAGACTATTTGGAGCATCAGGAAGAACAAGGAGAGGAAGTGGTAGAAATATCTATTGAAGACAAGAAAGAGGATAAACCAAAACAGGAGTTGAAGCCTCTCCCTCCTCACCTCAAGTACGTGTTTCTTGGGGAAGCCGAGGAACTGCCAGTGATCATAAATTCCTCCTTGAACATGGATGAAGAAGCAAGTTTGATTGAGGTATTAAAAGCTCACAAAATAGCTTTGGGGTGGACAATTGAGGACATCAAAGGCATCAGCCCTGCTATTTGTATGCACAAAATATTATTGGAGGAAGAATCAAAACCTGTGGTTCAACCTCAAAGAAGACTCAACCCAACCATGAAAGAGGTGGTTCAAAAAAAAGTGATGAAGCTATGGAATGCGGGGATAATTTTCCCAATCTCAGACAGTTCTTGGGTGAGTCCGGTACAAGTTGTGCTAAAAAAGGGAGGAATGACAGTCATCACCAATGAGAAGAATGAATTGATCCCCACTCGGACAGTGACTGGGTGGAGAATGTGTATAGACTACAGGAGATTGAATGATGCAACAAGAAAAGATCATTTCCCTCTACCCTTCATTGATCAAATGTTAGAAAGACTAGCGGGCCATGCTTACTATTGTTTCCTGGATGGGTACTCTGGATACAATCAAATAGTGGTGGACCCCAAGGATCAAGAGAAGACATCCTTCACATGCCCATTTGGAATTTTCGCCTATAGGAGGATGCCCTTTGGGCTGTGCAACGCACCAGCCACTTTTCAAAGGTGCATGCTTTCCATCTTTTCTGATATGGTGGAAAAATTCTTAGAAGTCTTCATGGATGATTTTTCTGTTTTCGGAAATTCATTTAACACTTGCTTGCATAACTTAACTCTTGTTTTGAAAAGATGCCAAGAAACTAATTTAGTGTTGAATTGGGAAAAATGCCATTTCATGGTTCCGGAAGAAATAGTTCTTGGGCATAAAGTGTCATGTAAAGGTATAGAAGTTGATAAAGCTAAAATAGAAGTTATTGAAAAACTCCCTATACCTGTTAATGTGAAAGCAGTAAAGAGTTTTCTTGGGCATGCTAGGTTCTACAGAAGGTTCATCAAAGATTTTTCAAAAATAGCAAAACCATTGAGCAACTTACTAATGAATGATACTCCCTTCATCTTTGATGACACTTGTAAACATGCCTTTGAAACTCTCAAGAGAAAGCTCATTACAGCACAAATCATCACACCTCCTGATTGGAATTTACCTTTTGAACTTATGTGCGATGCAAGTAACCTTGCTATTGGTGCTGTACTGGGGCAAAAGAAAGACAAATTGCATCATGTCATATATAATGCTAGCAAGGTGTTGAATGAAACACAGAAAAATTATACCACCACTGAAAAAGAACTGTTAGCAATTGTATATGCATTTGATAAGTTTAGACAATACTTGATCGGTTCAAAAGTTATAGTGTACACTGACCATTCTGCTCTCAAGTATTTAATGTCTAAACAGGATTCAAAGCCAAGGCTTATTAGGTGGGTGTTGCTGCTACAAGAATTTGATATTGAAGTTAGGGATAGAAAGGGAAGTGAAAATCAAGTAGCAGATCATCTATCAAGAGTGCCACAAGAAGCCAAGCAAGATAAACCACAGCAAGTAAATGAGAACTTCCCTGATGAATATTTATTCCAAGTTCAACAAACACCTTGGTTTGCGGACATAGCAAACTATAAGGTAGGAAGGAAGATACCTCAAGAATTTTCCAAGCAACAAATGAAGAAACTGATCAATGAAGCAAGGAAATTCCTGTGGGATGAACCCTTCCTATTCAAGAGATGCTCTGATGGAATGATTAGGAGGTGTGTCCCTGAAAATGAAGTGAAGGACATATTGTGGCATTGCCATGGCTCAGCATATGGTGGACACTTTGGACCAGAAAGAACAGCTGCAAAGGTACTACAGAGTGGGTTTTATTGGCCAACTATGTTTAAGGATGCCAGAGAGTTCGTTCACAAATGCAATGAATGTCAAAGAGCTGGAGGATTGACAAAAAGAAATGAGATGCCTCAAAA
The DNA here is from genome assembly GCF_059453495.1 of Arachis ipaensis. Classification (NCBI taxonomy): domain Eukaryota; kingdom Viridiplantae; phylum Streptophyta; class Magnoliopsida; order Fabales; family Fabaceae; genus Arachis; species Arachis ipaensis. Next base: position 75,565,154 of record NC_142438.1, read on the forward strand.
TTTCATCTTGGAAGTAGAGCTATTTGACCTATGGGGCATTGATTTCATGGGACCTTTTCCCCCTTCCTACTCGTTCAGATATATCTTGGTTGCAGTCGAGTATGTCTCAAAGTGGGTGGAAGCCATAGCCACAACCACCTGTGATGCACAGATTGTCCTCCAATTCCTTAAGAAGCACATCTTCACAAGATATGGAGTATCCAAGGGTCTTGTTAGTGATGGTGGTGGTCACTTTTGCAGCAAACAAATGGAGAAACTCCTCCAAAAATATGGAGTGATCCACAAAGTAGCCACACCATACCACCCTCAAACCAATGGCCAGGCTGAATTAGCAAATAGGGAGTTGAAGAAGATCTTAGAAAAGACAGTGGGAAGCACAAGAAAAGATTGGGCGAGGAAGCTAGAAGATGCACTTTGGGCATACAGGACAGCTTTCAAAACTCCCATTGGAAAGTCACCCTTTCAGCTATTGTATGGAAAATCATGCCACCTTCCTGTAGAGCTTGAACACAGAGCTTTTTGGGCCACTAAACTCCTCAATCTTGACTCCCAAGCTGCGGGAGAGAAAAGGTTGCTACAACTGAATGAACTAGATGAATTCAGGCTAGAAGCTTATGAGAGTGCTAAGATATACAAGGAAAGAGTTAAGAGGTGGCATGATAAGAAAATCATAAAGAAGGAGTTCAAGCCAGGACAGCAAGTGCTCTTGTATAACTCAAGGCTCAAAATCTTCCCTGGCAAGCTCAAGTCCAAATGGACAGGTCCATATCTAGTAACAAAAGTCTTTCCTTATGGAGGTCTTGAGCTGCTAGATGAGGCCACACAGAGCCACTTCACAGCAAATGGACATAGAGCAAAGCCTTATTTAGGAGACCAATGGGACAAGGAAAAGGAAGTTCAGTACCTGAGCTGAACAAACACAGAGAATGTCAAGCTAGTGACATTAAAAGAGTGCTTATTGGGAGGCAACACAATCTGAGGTAGTTTTCTTTTCATAGCCTTTTCAATAAAAATGTCGAATGATTGGTATGCATTGCAAGAAGCTAAGTTTGGTGTTGCACACCAAAACAATTTAAGGGAGAATGAAGGACTCTAAGTTTGGTGTTCCACCAAAACATCATTTAAAAGCACATTCTCACTTCTTGCGTAATACTAGCTCCAGGCAATCAAACAGATCATTCAACTACTTAATTGCTCTCTAGTTTAACCCCATAACCTTTAGCAAGAGCACAAGATTTTACACATAGTAACTTGTTGCATCAGAGAAAGTGGCAAGGAACTAAATTTGGTGTCCCCACACCAAATTAAATCCAAAAGCCGCACTCAATTTATGCATACTAATCAGTCACCCAAAGGGCTTGGAAAGCAAGCAACTTTTGAGAATTGTGCAGGGAACTAACCACAAATTGAAGACATTACGCACCATGACGCAAAAAGGGAACAACAGAAAGGAAGACAAAAGAACTGCAAACCAATAGGTTATATCTATACTTAACTTCTGCTATTGAGAAATGCTATGATTTATATCTTGCTAAAGTGTTCAGCTAGTACAAGTAAAAAAAAAAAAAAAAAATTTAAGCTGGTCTAAGTGTGTGCTTGTGTGGTTACTTTCACTTAACTAATGCATGCTTTGTCCCCTGCATCTTTTCAATTCAATAAAAGAAATGTTTGAAACATGAAGTAAGATGGTTCATTGTTAGCTAGAAGTCAAATAATAGTAAGTGGTGGCATATATGTGTGATTGTGTGGCAACTCACTATCAGTGAATAAAAGGAATAGATTGTTATCTCAAAGAAGAAAGCAGCTCACTGTCTATGAATCTCAATCAAATAAAAGTCCTTGTGTGAAAAGAAAAACAAAAAGAGAAAAGAAAAAGCCAAAAATGGCAACAGAACAAAAGAAAAATAAAAAGAAACAAAGCCAGACACCAATAGCTTGAACCTTAGAATATATGCCTGTGGTGTCTTTGTATTGGGATCTGCTTGGATTATTAAGTTCTTTGGAGTGCATCAACACTTGGTGACTTGGGTTAACTAACCCGGGATCATCAACTGAAAATCCATTATCAAGAGCAACCTAACTACAAGGCATTTAGTAACCCAAAGAGGTATTGGGCATCAATGTTCTAAGAAGGAATGTGAGCCAAGTGTCTATAGTGAATAATGTGTCAAGCATAAGTAAAGAAAAGAGCTTGTTACACATGACACTGAACTAAAGCTTATAGAAAAATAGTAACCAAGGACAAAGGAATAATGAGAGGTCATAGCAGTGTATTGCTTGATGCTTAAAGGAAACTTTCTAGGCCTAAATGTCAATAAAAAGTGGATAAGTTACATATCTACATAAAACCCCATGAACTACCAATAATATTCTGCTAACATGAGCATTCTCTTTTGTTTTCATTCTTTCTTCTTAATAATTCTTTTCTTGCTTAGGGACAAGCAAGCTTTAAGTTTGGTGTTGTGATGACAAGTCATCTTAGCCTAGTTTCACTAGTCTTTTTCTCTTGTTTTCATTTAGTTTTATGCACTTTCTTGCATTATAAATTAGCCATTTGAATTGGAATTACATGGTTTCCTTAAAATCAATCAACCACCTTTTAATTGATACAAAATTATGAGGTTCAAGCTAACTTTAGTTGATAATTAATTGATTTATAAACCTTGTGAATTTTCCGATACTTTGATTGGTTGTTTTGATTACTTGTAGGTGAAGAAAGGAAACAAAAGGTGTGCCAACATTATGGAAGAAGGTTGCAAGAATGGGTTTGAGAAAATGGAATTCACGTTTGAGCTAACGTTTGCCTCAAACGTCAACTCAAACGTGAGTAGCAGTTGAAGAACACCCTGGGGAAAAGCCAACGTTTGCGCCAACGTTTGCCTCAAATGTTGAGGTCAAACGTTGGCTGAAGAATGAAGCTCCTGGAAAGCAACGTTTGAGCCAACGTTTGCCTCAAACGTGAGGTCAAACGTTGGCTCCAAAAGAGAAGGGAATTGAAGCTCCTGGGAAGGCAACGTTTGCGCCAACGTTTGCCTCAAACGTGAGGTCAAACGTTGGCGCCAAAGAGAAGAGAAATGGCACCCCTGGAGGCAGCAACGTTTGAGCCAACGTTTGACTCAAACGTGAGGTCAAACGTTGGCACCAAACAGCATGAAGGGGCATACTTCAAACAAGAATAACTTGAGTTGTAGATGTCCAATTTAGGTGATTCCAAGTGGGTTAGAAAGCTGACATTCAGAGCTTTCCAACCATATATAATAGTCTCTATTGGGCACAAAATTGGCAACGCGACAAGAGGACAAAGTAGCCCCCAAGAAGCATACAAGAAGGGAGGTCCACGTTTGAGCTCACGTTTGACCTCAAACGTTGAGCCAAACGTGGATGACAGCATCTTGGCCTAGCTGCATAATTTTACTCAAGTAACGTTTGAGTCAACGTTTGCCTCAAACGTTGGCTCAAACGTGAATGGTTCATGGCTTGGTTCACTAATGGATTTCCTCCCAACACCAAGAGCAATCAACAGAGGCCACTATCAACCCAATTCCATCAAGGCTAAAGGCCCAATTCAAGGCTTAATGATCATTTGAAGAAAGTGTATAAATAGCTTAGGATTTGAAGTTTTTGGGGAGCTTCCCTTTTAGTTTTTCAGAATAGCTTTCTTTTCAGTTCTGCTCAGAGCTCACTTTTATTTTTTCTCAGCATTGTTGTTTAATTCAAGAGAATTTGGGAGGAGAATTGATCTCTCTTCCTCCTTGTTCTTGCCCAGCACTTTTTACTTTTCTTGTCTTGGATTTTGGGTGGAGAATTGAAGAAATTCTGTTTCAATCTCACCTTGGGATCTTGTTTAATTTTATGCTTAATTGAATTTCAGTTTCGGTTCATTGCTTTTCATCTACTTTCTTTGCAATTTACAATTTCCTTTGCAATTGTTCTTGTTGGATCTAGGAAGGCATTGAGATCTAGACTTGGTTTTCTAGTCTCTTGGGTCCTGAGATCCGAATTCCCCATTTCCCATTCCCTGTTTTGCTCATTTACAATTCTGTTTCTAGATCTGATTAAATCCAAGTGTTCTTCTATTCCTCTGCTTGTTGCAATTTTACATTTCCTTGTTTAATTTCTGCGAATCCAACTCCCCATTCCCTTTACAATTCAAGTCATTTACATTTCTTGCACTTTAAGATTTTGCAATTTACATTTCTTGCAGTCTAAGTTTCTGCCATTTAATTTCTTGTTCTTTAAGATTCAGCACTTTTATTTTCCGTTCTCTTTAATTTTCTGCAATTTACCCCTCTCCCTTTACTTTTCATGCAATTTAATTTCTGTTAATCACAAATCACTCAACCAACACTTGATTCGCTTGACTAAATCAACCACTAAACTAAAATTTCTCAATCCTTCAATCCCTGTGGGATCGACCTCACTCACGTGAGTTATTATTACTTGATGCGACCCGGTGCACTTACCGGTGAGTTTTGTGTCGGATCGTTTTCCGCACATCAAGAACTAACCAGATCTGTAACTTATCAAATCAATTTCTAACCAATTTCTGCTTATCAACCTTACTTTTCTTGTTTTGGAGTCAAGCAATTCTGCTGTGTACTAACATATTCTTTATTGTTGTTGATTATATTTCGTTGATTATAATTTTGTTGATTCAGGCAGATTATTCAATAGTGTAATATATTGTTGTTTTATATTATTGTTGTTCTAGATGCCTTCATCAAATATACCATCAGAAACACCATCCTCCTAAATTTTGTTGGCAGATCATTCAAATTTTGTTGATACATTGTAATATATGTAGGTTTAATGGTTGATTGATGCTTTTGTTTTTCTTATTATTAGTGTTTAGGGTTAATTTGTTGCTGTTTTTATACCATTATGGTGAATTGCAGAAGCAGACAGAACCAGCATCTGCTCCCTTGAGTGATGGTGGTGGGGATCTTCTTGTTTCGGCCATTAGTTCAGTTGGTCAGTTTCTCAGGTGAGCTCCCTTTGACCCAGTTCTTTCAGACTTTCAGTGTCAATTTCAGAGTTGAAAGAGAATCATCCTGAGTTTGTGCTTGTTCTTGACACCAGTGGTGATAAGCTTCCTAATACATTCAACTTGGCGTACAAGAGTGTTCCTGTGCATGATGTAACTGTAGGATCATATATCCTTGTTGGTGCTGGTGAGGTAAGTTATGATAGAATCTATTGTTTACCTGCCTTGCATTAATTTTGAAGTTTAAATTGGTTGAATATAATTATATCTGCAACCAACGGCTGGAGTTTGCACTTGTTCTTGACACCAGTGGTGATAAGCTTCCTAATACATTCAACTTGGCGTACAAGAGTGTTCCTGTGCATGATGTAACTGTAGGATCACATATCCTTGTTGGCGCTGGTGAGGTAAGTTATGATAGAATCTATTGTTTACCTGCCTTGCATTAATTTTGAAGTTTGAATTGGTTGAATATAATTATACCTGCAACCAACGGCTGGAGTTCTTTAGAATTTCTGGGGTTTTAATATATAGTGAAACCTTGTGTGTTTGGTTTTTTACTTAATAAGCCCAAACTGAATTAATAATGTAACAATACAGTTGATATCTAAAGATAGAAGAATTAAAGAGTGAACGGAGTTAAAACTTAATTGTCTTTAGCTTATCTTTTTCTACAGTAACAAGTGTACCTATAAGTGTGTATCTTACTGTTCTTCAAATTAAGAGGCATAAATAATTTTAGGTAGGATGAATGGCTTTAATGGCCTTAATAGTTAGTCTAAGGACATTACTATCATTCAAACAACATGTGGATGATTATGAAGGTTTTTATTTTTTTTTTATTTAAATATCACATATATTATTGTTATATGAAAATTACAATAGATTATCCATATATATTTTGTTTTGGAAGGGTCTTTTTCAAAATTTACTCATAGAGAATAGTAATTCTGTTAATCCCTTGCAATTTCTTGTCTTGCTCTTCTCTGTTTTAAAAAATAATAAATTATACTAATTTTATAGCATTATTATCTATTTTTTTCACTAATAGTGTATGAAATAATGAAAATGAAATATTTAGTTATTGAAATGCTTTTTTTTTTTTGAAAAAAAAAACGTGAGATGTGTATGTAAAGACTTTAATCAGACAAGAGAGAGATAGTAAAGAAAAATATATTTTCCTATATATAAAGGGAAAAATTAATAACAAGTATTCAAGTAATGATTTATTATCCACTCTCACGGGCTTGAAATTAGAATTTTATGATGGTAGACTGGTGGTGGTTGTTGTTGCTGTAGTAGTATTTGGTATTTTAGAATTATTGCTGAACCTGAGCAAATTTTTTTGTTGCTGAATAACATCACAGAGTTGAATTTTGTTGCTGGATAACATCACTGGGTTGAGTTTAATACTTGAATAGTTGAATTTATTGTTGTGTTGCTTAAAAAATCACTTAACTAAATCTTTTGTTGCTGTAAATTTTTTTGTTCCTTTGCCAAGTATATTGATTTTTTTTTTGTTGGATGAAAAATTTAGGATGGATGTATAGTTTCTGTGATGAGGATATTGATGCATTGATTTTGCATGTGCTTATGCCTTTGGTTGGTAATGCAATAGGGTTTTGAATTTCAGTAGATTGTTGATATTGGCAAAACTCTGCCATTGTTCATGGAGCTTCAAACCTTAGGTGACAAGACATGAAGAACCATGCTCTGCAAAGTATCTTGTTTTCAATGTTGCAGGTCTCATTTAATTTGAGTTGAACCGTTTGGTTATGTTGGCTATGTGATTTCCTCACATGTTTGTGCTAACTGAATAATTTGAAACTATAGGTACTAGAGACAGTAAAGCTCAAATTTTCTGGACAATTTTTTAGAATTGCATTAATTGACATCATATTGTTATTGTTGGTCGTCTTTTCAGGTGTGTGGCACTTATTAGAAGCTTCTCCATGAGAAAGAAGATGTATGAACATGATGGAGTTTGTAATTTGTAGTTTATATTTTGGAGATTTATAATTCCTTACTTTTCTTGTCCTATGTATCTATCTAGTTCATTAGGGTTCTTCAATGTGTCTTGTTAGTTTGTACTTTAGAGTTTATATGTTGAAGATTTATAAAACAATCTTAGTTAAATGAAAGATATTTGAACTATCTATGTTATTATATATTATATGAATGTTGACTTGCTGAGTAAATTAGTTAATATATTAATTAATTAAAAAATAATATAATTTGGCAAATTATGCATGTAATTTGTATTAAAAAAATTATTACAAAATAAATAGTATTTTGTAACTAAAGAAAAAAAATATTACAAAATCAAGTTACATTTTGTAACAAAATTCTATGATAGAAAAAAATATATTGTCACAAAAAATATTTTGAAGATCAAAATTTGTTATTACTTTTGTAACGGTGGTGCACGAATTGTGAATCACACTTTTCACAACTCGTACCACTAACCAGCAAGTACACTGGGTCGTCCAAGTAATACCTTACGTGAGTAAGGGTCGATCCCTCGGAGATTGTTGGTTTGAAGCAATCTATGGTTATCTTGTAAATCTTAGTCAGGAAATTTATTATAATTATCAGTATGAATTGCGAAGAATAAAAGAGCATGAATTAAATACTTGTTCTGCAGTAATGGAGAATATGTTGGAGTTTTGGAGATGCTTTGTCATCTGAATCTCTGCTTTCTCCCTATCTTCTTCTTCACGCACGCAAGGTTCCTCCTATGGCAAGCTGTGTATTGGTGGATCACCGTTGTCAATGGCTACCATCCGTCCTCTCAGTGAAAAAGGTCCAGGTGCGTTGTCACCGCACGACTAATCATCTGTCGGTTCCCACTCATGCTGGAATAGGATCCATTGATCCTTTTGCGTCTATCACTATGCCCAGCCCTTGTGAGTTTGAAGCTCGTCACAGTCATTCAATCCTTGAATCCTACTCGGAATACCACAGACAAGGTTTAGACTTTTCGGATTCTCAAGAATGCTGCCAATGGATTCTAGCTTATACCACGAAGATTCTGATTAAGGAATCCAAGAGATATTCATTCAATCGAAGGTAGAACGGAGGTGGTTGTCAGGCACGCGTTCATAGGTTGAGGATGATGATGAGTGTCACAGATCATCACATCTATCATATTGAAGTGCGAATAAACATCTTAGATAGAAACAAGCGTGTTTGAATAGAAAACAGAAATAGTTGCATTAATTCATCGAAACACAGCAGAGCTCCTCACCCCCAGCAATAGAGTTCAGAGACTCATGCCGTCAAAGAGTACAAAGTTTAGATCTAAAATGTCATGAGTTGCAAAATAAATCTCTAAAAGTTGTTTAAATACTAAACTAGTAACCTAGGTTTACAGAAAATGAATAAACTAAGATAATTGGTGCAGAAATCCACTTCTGGGGCCCACTTGGTGTATGCTGGGGCTGATACTTAAGCTTCTCACGTGCCTAGGCTATTTCTGGAGTTGAACGCCAGGTTGTAACCTATTTCTGGCGTTCAACTCCAATCTATAACCTGTTTCTGGCGTTTGACGCCAGACTACAACATGGAACTGGTGTTGAATGCCAGTTTACGTCGTCTATCCTTGAGCAAAGTATGGACTATTATATATTTCTGGAAAGTCCTGGATGTCTACGTTCCAACGCAATTAAGATCGCGCCATTTGGATTCTTGTAGCTCCAGAAAATCCATTTCGAGTGCAGGGAGGTCAGAATCCAACAGCATCTGCAGTCCTTTTTCAGCCTGAATCAGATTTTTGCTAAGCTCCCTCAATTTCAGCCAGAAAATACCTGAAATTATAGAAAAACACACAAACTCATAGTAAAGTCCAGAAATATGATTTTTATTTAAAAACTAATAAAAATATAATAAAAACTAACTAAATTATACTAAAAACAATGCCAAAAAGCGTATAAATTATCTGCTCATCACAACACCAAACTTAAATTGTTGCTTGTCCCCAAGCAACTGAAAATCAAATAGGATAAAAAGAAGAAAATATACAATGAATTCCAAAAACATCTGTGAAGATCAGTATTAATCAGATGAGCGGGGCTATTAGCTTTTTGCTTTTGAACAGTTTTGGCATCTCACTTCATCCTTTGAAGTTCAGAATGATTGGCATCTATAAGAACTTAAAATTCAGATAGTGTTATTGACTTTCCTAGTTCAGTATGTTGATTCTTGAATACAGCTACTTTATGAGTCTTGGCCATGGCCCTAAGCACTTTGTTTTCCAGTATTACCACCGGATACATAAATGCCACAGACACATGACTGGGTGAACCTTTTCAGATTGTGACTCAGCTTTGCTAGAGTCCCCAATTAGAGGTGTCCAGGGTTCTTAAGCACACTCTTCTTTTTGCTTTGGATCTCGACTTTAACTGCTCAGTCTCAAGTTTTCACTTGACACCTTCAAGCCACAAGCACATGGTTAGGGACAGCTTGGTTTAGCCGCTTAAGCCAGGATTTTATTCCTGTAGGCCCTCCTATCTACTGATGCTCAAAGCCTTGGATCCTTTTTATTACCCTTGCCTTTTGGTTTTAAGGGCTATTGGCTTTTTCTGCTTGCTTTTTCTTTTTTCTTTCTTTTTTTTGCAAGCTTTTGTATTCACTGCTTTTTCTTGCTTCAAGAAACATTTTTATGATTTTTCAGATTATCAAATAACATTTCTCCTTTTTCATCATTCTTCAAGAGCCAACAATTTTAACATTCATGAATCAACAATATCAAAAATATGCACTGTTCAAGCATTCATTCAGAAAGACAGAAGTATTGCCACCACATCAAAGTAATTAAACTGTTTTTAAATTCGAAATTCATGCACTTCTTTTTCTTTTTCAATTAAAAATATTTTTCATTTAAGAAAGGTGATGGATTCATATTCATAACTTTAAGGCATAGACATTTAGACACTAATAATCATGTAACAAGACACAAACATAAACATAAAGCACAGTAAATGAAAAATAGAAAAATAAGAACAAGGAGATTAAGGAATGAGTCCACCTTAGTGAGGGTGGCGTCTTCCTCTTCTTGAAGAACCAATGGTGCTCTTGAGCTCCTCTATGTCTCTTCCTTGTCTTTGTTGCTCCTCCCTCATAGCTCTTTGATCTTCTCTAGTTTCATAGAGGATGATGGAGTGCTCTTGGTGCTCCACCCTTAGTTGTCCCATGTTGGAACTTAATTCTCCTAGGGAAGTGTTGATTTGCTCCCAATAATTTTGTGGAGGGAAGTGCATCCCTTGAGGCATTAGTGGTTATGGAAAAACAAAAGAAAAGCACTGCTTTTTTCACACCAAACTTAAAATGTTTGCTCGTCCTCGAGCAAAAGAAAGAAAGTAGTAGAAGAAGAAGAAGAAAATAGATGAGATGGAGAGGTGTGAGTGGTTTGAATTTGAGTGGGTGGGTGTAGGTGGGTTGTATGATGGTTTTGGAGGAGTAATGGAGGTGATTGGTGGAGGTTAATTTGGGGAAGAGTGTTATAGAAAGGTGTAATAACGAGAGAAGAAGAGGTGGAGATCCTGTGGGGTCCACAGATCCAGTGGGGTTAAGGACTTAACATCCCTGCTCCAATTAGGCGTGTAAAATGCCCTTGCTGTGCAATCCTGGTGTTTAACGCCAGACTGCTGCCTGTTTCTAGCGTTAAACGCCCAAATGTAGCTTGTTTCTAGTGTTTAACGTCAGGTAGATGCTTGCTTCTAGCGTTAAACGCCAGCTTGGTGCCTGTTTCTGGCGTTAAACGCCAGACTGTTCCTCCTCCAGGGTGTGCTATTTTTAATGCTGTTTTTCATTCTGTTTTTGATTTTTCAGTTGTTTTTGTGACTTCACATGATCATCAACCTAAGAAAAACATAAAATAGCAATAGAAAAAAAAGAGATATAGTTAAATAACATTGGGTTGCCTCCCAATAAACGCTTCTTTATTGTCTTTAGCTGGACCTTGCTGAGCTTTTAATCTAGCCTCAGCCTTGAGCACTCTTGCTCAACATTACCTTCAAGATAGTGCTTGATTCTCTGTCCATTAACAATGAACTTCTTATCAGAATTAATGTCTTGATGCTCCACATAACCATATGGTGATACACTTGTAATCACATATGGTCCCCTCCACCGGGATTTCAGTTTCCCGGGGAATAGCCTGAGCCTAGAGTTAAATAACAGAACCTTTTGTCCTGGTTCAAAGACTCTAGAAGACAGCTTTCTGTCATGCCACCTTTTTTATTTCTCTTTATAAAGCTTGGCATTTTCGAAAGCAGTGAATCTGAATTCCTCTAGCTCATTCAGCTGGAGCAATCTTTTTTCTCCAGCTAATTTGGCATCAAAGTTTAGGAATCTGGTTGCCCAGTAGGCCTTATGTTCCAGTTCCACGGGCAGATGACAGGCCTTACCATACACAAGCTGGTATGGAGAGGTCCCTATAGGAGTCTTGAATGCTGTTCTGTAAGCCCACAGAGCATCATCTAAGCTTCTTGCCCAATCCTTTCTACGGGTACTTACAGTCCGTTCCAGGATTCTTTTTAGTTCTCTATTAGAAACTTCAGCTTGCCCATTTGTCTGTGGATGATATGGAGTCGCCACCTTGTGGCGAATCCCATACTGGACCATGGCAGAGTAAAGTTGTTTGTTGCAAAAGTGAGTGCCCCCATCACTGATTAGTACTCTAGGGACACCAAACCTGCTGAAGATATATTTCTGGAGGAACTTCAGCACTGTTTTAGTATCATTGGTGGGTATGGCAATGGCCTCTACCCATTTTGATACATAGTCGACTGCCACCAGAATGTAAGTGTTTGAGTATAATGGTAGGAAAGGTCCCATGAAGTCAATTTCCCATACATCAAATAACTCAATCTCCAAGATTCCCTGTTGAGGCATTGCGTAACCATGAGGCAGATTACCAGCTCTTTGGCAACTATCACAGTTACGTACAAACTCTCGGGAATCCCTATAGAGTGTAGGCCAGTAGAAGCCACAATGGAGGACCTTGGTGGCTGTTCGCTCACCTCCGAAATGACCTCCATATTGTGATCCATGGCAATGCCATAAGATCCTCTGTGCTTCTTCTCTAGGCACACACCTACGAATTATTTCGTCTGCACATCTCTTAAAGAGATAGGGTTCATCCCACAAGTAGTACTTTGCATCAGTAATTAATTTTTTCTTTTGTTGCCTACTGTACTCCTTGCGTATGAACCTTGCAGCTTTATAGTTTGCAATATTTGCAAACCATGGTATTTCCTGAATGGCAAACAAATGCTCATCCGGAAAGGTCTCAAAGATCTCAATAGAGGGGGGAAGCTCCCCTTCTACTGGTTCTATCCGGGACAGATGATCAGCCACTTGGTTCTCTGTCCCTTTTCTGTCTCTTATTTCTATTTTAAACTCTTGCAGAAGCAACACCCATCTTATGAGCCTGGGTTTTGAATCCTGCTTTGTGAGTAAATATTTAAGAGTGGCATGATCAGTGTACACAATCACTTTTGATCCTACTAAGTATGATCTAAATTTGTCAATGGCATAAACCACTGCAAGCAATTCTTTTTCTGTGGTTGTGTAATTTTTCTGGGCATCATTTAAAACACGGCTAGCATAATAAATGACATGCAGAAGCTTGTCATGCCTCTGCCCCAGTACTGCACCAATGGCGTGGTCACTGGCATCACACATTAATTCAAATGGTAAAGTCCAGTCTGGTGCAGAAATAACTGGTGCTGTGACCAGCTTAGCTTTCAGAGTCTCAAACGCTTGCAGACACTCTGTATCAAACACAAATGGCGTGTCAGCAGCTAGCAGATTGCTCAGGGGTTTTGCAATTTTTGAAAAATCCTTTATAAACCTCCTGTAGAATCCTGCATGCCCCAGAAAGCTTCTGATTGCCTTAACATTGGTGGGTGGTGGTAATTTTTCAATTACCTCTACCTTAGCTTGATCCACCTCTATTCCTTTGTTCGAAATTTTATGTCCAAGGACAATTCCTTCAGTCACCATAAAGTGGCATTTTTCCCAATTTAGAACTAGGTTAGTCTCTTGGCATCTTTTCAGAACAAGTGCTAGATGGTTAAGACAGGAGCTAAATAAGTCTCCAAATACTGAAAAGTCATCCATGAAGACTTCCAGAAATTTCTCTACCATATCAGAGAAGATAGAGAGCATGCATCTCTGAAAGGTTGCAGGTGCATTACACAGACCAAAAGGCATTCTCCTGTAAGCAAATACTCCAGAAGGACATGTGAATACTGTTTTCTCTTGGTCCTGTGGATCTACTGCAATTTGGTTGTAACCTGAATAGCCATCCAAAAAGCAGTAATATTCATGACTGGCTAGTCTCTCTAGCATCTGGTCTATGAATGGTAAAGGAAAATGATCCTTCCTGGTGGCTGTATTGAGCCTTCTGTAGTCAATACACATATGCTACCCTGTAACTGTTCTTGTGGGAACCAGTTCATTCTTTTCATTATGAACCACTGTCATTCCTCCCTTCTTAGAGACAACATGGACAGGGCTCACCCAGTGGTTATCAGAAATAGGATAGATAATCCCAGCCTCTAGTAACTTAGTGACCTCTTTCTGCACCACCTCCTTCATGGTGGGATTTAGCCGCCTCTGTGGTTGAACCACTGGCTTAGTATCATACTCCAATAGGATTTTATGCATGCATCTAGCTGGACTTATGCCCTTAAGGTCACTTATGGACCACCCAAGAGCTGTCTTGTGTGTCCTTAGCACTTGAATTAGTGCTTCCTCTTCCAGTAGGTTTAAAGCAGAGCTTATGATCACTGGAAAAGTGTCACCTTCCCCCAGAAATGCATATTTCAGGGATGGTGGTAATGGCTTGAGCTCGGGTTTAGGAGGTTTCTCCTCTTCCTGAGGAAATCTCAGAGGCTCTTTCAGTTCCTCTGAACCCTCCAAATTAAGCTGAACATCTTTAAAGATGTCTTCCAGCTCTGATTTGAGACTCTCAGCCATGTTGACCTCCTCTACCAAAGAGTCAATGAGATCAACTTTCATGCAGTCTTTTGGTGTGTCTGGATGCTGCATGGCCTTGACAGCATTCAACTTAAACTCATCCTCATTGACTCTCAGGGTTACTTCCCCCTTTTGGACATCAAAGAGAGTTCGTCCAATTGCTAGGAAAGGTCTTCCTAGAATAAGAGTAGCACTATTGTGCACCTCCATTTCCAGCACTACAAAGTCAGTGGGAAAGGCGAATGGCCCAACCCTGACAATCATGTCCTCAATCACGCCTGATGGGTATTTAATGGAGCCATCAGCAAGTTGGAGACATATCCGGGTTGGTTTAACTTCTTCAGTTAAACCAAGCTTTCTGATAGTGGATACAGGTATTAAGTTGATGCTTGCCCCAAGATCACATAAAGTTGTCTTGGTGCAATTACCCTCTAATATGCATGGTATCAGAAAGCTCCCGGGATCTTTAAGCTTTTCTGGAAAGCTTTTCAGAATGACTGCACTGCATTCTTCAGTGAGGAGAACTCTTTCAGTTTCTCTCCAATCCTTCTTATGACTCAAGATCTCCTTCATGAACTTGGCATAAGAAGGTATTTGCTCAAGTGCCTCTGTAAATGGAATCTTTATTTCAAGAGTCCTGAGATAATCTGCAAAGCGAGCAAATTGCTTATCCTGCTCCTCTTGGCGGAGTTTTTGAGGATAAGGTATCTTGGCTTTATATACCTCAACCTTAGTTGCTGCAGGTTTATTTCCTATAGAGGTGGTTGGAGAAGCCTTTTTAGAGGGGTTGTTATCAGCACTTGTGTATGTCTGATCCCTCACTGGCATTTGAATGCCAGGGTTAGAAGCTGGAGTGGCGTTGGACGCCAACTCCTTACTTGTTCCTGGCGTTTGAACGCCAGAACTGAGCTTCCATTGGGCGTTTGACGCAAAATTCTTGCCTGTTTCTGGCGTTTGAACGCCAGAGTTATTCCTCTCTGGGCTCTTACTGTCCTCAGAGGAATTTTGGATAGCAGTTTGTTCTTTTCTTGTCTTCCTGCTGCCTTGAAGTGAGGTATTTAATATTTTTCCACTTCTTAATTGAACTGCTTGGCACTCTTCTGTTATTTGTTTTGATAACTGTTGTTTTGTTTGCTTCAACTGTACCTCCATATTTATATTAGCCATTCTTGTGTCTTGTAGTATCTCCTTGAATTCGGCCAGCTGTTTTGTTAGAAAGTCTAATTGTTGATTGAATTCAGTAATTTGTTTTGCAGGACTGAGTTCAGCAGTTACTGTTTTAGCCTCTTCTTTCATGGAAGATTCACTATTTAGGTACAGATGCTGATTTCTGGCAACTATATCAATAAGCTCTTGAGCCTCTTCAATTGTCTTTCTCATGTGTATAGATCCACCAGCTGAGTGATCTAGAGAAATTTGAGCTTTCTCTGTAAGCCCATAATAGAAGATGTCTAACTGCACCCATTCTGAAAGCATTTCAAAGGGGCATTTTCTTAGCATCTCTCTGTATCTCTCCCAGGCATCATAAAGAGATTCATTATCTCCTTGTTTAAAGCCTTGGATGTCCAGCCTTAGCTGTGTCATCCGTTTTGGAGGGAAGTATTGATTCAGGAATTTTTTTGACAGCTGTTTCCATGTCCTTATGCTAGTCTTAGGTTGGTTATTTAACCACCTCTTAGCTTGGTCTTTTACAGCAAATGGAAACAGTAATAATCAGTAGACATCCTGATCTACTTCCTTATCATGTACTGTGTCAGCAATCTGTAAAAACTGTGCCAGAAACTCTGTAGGTTCTTCCTGAGGAAGACTAAAATACTGGCAACTTTGCTGCACCATGATAATGAGCTGAAGATTCAACTCAAAGCTACTGACTCCAATGGAGGGTATACAGATACTACTCCCATATAAAGTAGTAGTGGGGTTGGCATATGACCCCAGAGTCCTTCTGGACTGTTCAATTCCACTTAGATCCATGATGGAGAAAAGGGAATTGATATGAATAGCAAATAGAATATATTTTTATTTTTTATATTTTTGAAAACCGAAACTAAAATAAAATAAAATAAATGAAAAATTAACTATAATTTCGAAAATTTGAAGAAAAATAAATAAAAGAAAATTGAAAACTAAATTAATTAATTAAAAAGATTAGAAAAAGATGTGGGTGAGGATTTTCGAAAAAATGAAGAGAGAGAAATTGGTTATGAAGTTTTGAAAAAGATGTCTTAAAATTAAAGATACTTGTAAGAAAATAAAATAAAATAAAATAAAAGATATGAAAAAGATTTGATTTTAAGATTTGAGGTTAGAAAAGATAAGATAAGCTAGGTAAGAGAAGATAAGGAATTTAAATTAAAAAGTTTTGAAATTTGAATTTTGAAATTTGAATTTTGAAATTTGGAAGTTAAAATTTGAAATTTGAAATAAGATAAGATAAGATTTTGAAAAAGATATGATTTTTTTTTTTAAAAAGATTTAAATTTTGAAATTTTAAAACTAAGATAAGATAAAATAAAAAATTTAAAAATAAAATCTGAATTTTTAGAAGGAAAATTCGAAAAATCAATTAAAATAAAGGAAAAAGATATTTTTGAATTCAATGAGGAAAGAGAAAAACAATAAAAAGACACAAAACTTAAAATTTTTAGATCTAATGCTCTTTATTTTCGAAAATTTGGAGAAAAAACACCAAGGAACACCAAACTTAAAAATTTTAAGATCAAAACACAAGAAAGACTCAAGAACACCTTGAAAATTCACAAGAACACGAAGAACAAAAAGTCAAAGACTCAAAGAACTCAAGAACATAAAAAAAGAACACCAAACTTAAAATTTTTAGAAAACTAAAAACTAATTTTCGAAAATTAAATAAGAACTAACAAGAAAACACCAAACTTAAAACTTGACACAAGATTTAATCAACGAAAAATTATTTTTGAAAAGATTTTAGAAAGAAAGACTCAAAGGAGCAATTATTCACAAGAACATAGACACAATGCTCTAGCCAATTGAGTTATAAATTTAAAGTATTTTAACAAGGTGTTTAATGTATAAAAATATTTTATTTTTTTTTTAGATACCAATAATTCTAGAATACATAAGAAAAATAAGAAAAATCACAAAACAAGAAAAACTAAAGATCAAACAAGGAAAATAAACAAGAACAACTTGAAGATTAAGAAAGAACAATGAATAGAAATTCAAAAATTTAAAAGAAAAATAAAGACATTCAATTGACACCAAACTTAAAATATAAAACTAAACTCAAACAGAGAAATTCAATTATTAGTAAAAAAAATAAAATTTCGAAAAAATATTTTTGAAAAAGAAAATAAGGATTCTAAAATTTTAACAAGAACAATAATAAAAGACTCAAAGACAAATCACAGATTAATAAAGAAAAATAAAAATCTTTTGAAAGATTTTTGAAAAGAAAGTAAAAGACTCTGACCCAAAAGACAAAATCTTCCTAATCTAAGCAACAGGATAAACCGTCAGTTGTTCAAACTCGAACAATCCCCGGCAACGGCGCCAAAAACTTGGTGCACGAATTGTGAATCACACGTTTCACAACTCGTACCACTAACCAGCAAGTGCATTGGGTCGTCCAAGTAATACCTTACGTGAGTAAGGGTCGATCCCACGGAGATTGTTGGTTTGAAGCAATCTATAGTTATCTTGTAAATCTTAGTTAGAAAATCAATTATAATTATCAGTATGAATTGCGAAGAATAAAAGAGCATGAATTAAATACTTGTTCTGCAGTAATGAAGAATATGTTGGAGTTTTGGAGATGCTTTGTCTTCTGAATCTCTGCTTTCTCCCTGTCTTCTTCTTCACCCACGCAAGGTTCCTCCTATGGCAAGCTGTGTGTTGGTGGATCACCGTTGTCAATGGCTACCATCCGTCCTCTCAGTGAAAAAGGTCTAGGTGCGCTGTCACCGCACGGCTAATCATCTGTCGGTTCCCACTCATGTTGGAATAGGATCCATTGATCCTTTTGCGTCTGTCACTACGCCCAGCCCTTGTGAGTTTGAAGCTCGTCACAGTCATTCAATCCCTGAATCCTACTCGGAATACCACAGACAAGGTTTAGACTTTCTGGATTCTCAAGAATGCTGCCAATGGATTCTAGCTTATACCACGAAGATTCTGATTAAGGAATCCAAGAGATATTCATTCAATCGAAGGTAGAACGGAGGTGGTTGTCAGGCACGCGTTAATAGGTTGAGGATGATGATGAGTGTCACAGATCATCACATCCATCATATTGAAGTGCGAATAAACATCTTAGATAGAAACAAGCGTGTTTGAATAAAAAACAGAAATAGTTGCATTAATTCATCGAAACACAGCAGAGCTCCTCACCCCCAAAAATGGAGTTCAGAGACTCATGCTGTCAAAGAGTACAAAGTTCAGATCTAAAATGTCATGAGTTGCAAAATAAATCTCTAAAAGTTGTTTAAATACTAAACTAGTAACCTAGGTTTACAGAAAATGAATAAACTAAGATAATTGGTGTAGAAATCCACTTTTGGGGGCCACTTGGTGTGTGCTGGGGCTGAGACTTAAGCTTCTCACGTGCCTAGGCTGTTTCTGGAGTTGAACGCCAGGTTGTAACCTGTTTATGGCGTTCAACTCCAATCTGTAACCTGTTTCTGGCGTTTGACGCCAGACTGCAACATGAAACTGGCATTGAACGCCAGTTTACATT
The DNA here is from genome assembly GCF_059453495.1 of Arachis ipaensis. NCBI lineage: Eukaryota > Viridiplantae > Streptophyta > Magnoliopsida > Fabales > Fabaceae > Arachis > Arachis ipaensis. Next base: position 75,583,837 of record NC_142438.1, read on the forward strand.
GTCTATCCTTGAGCAAAGTATAGATTATTATATATTTCTGGAAAGCTCTAGATGTCTAGTTTCCAACGCAATTGAGAACGTGCCATTTGGACACCTGTAGCTCCAGAAAATCCATTTCGAGTGCAGGGAGGTCAGAATCCAACAGCATCTGCAGTCCTTTTTCAACCTGAATCAGATCTTTGCTCAGCTCCCTCAATTTCAGCCAGAAAATACCTGAAATTACAGAAAAACACACAAACTCATAGTAAAGTCCAAAAATATGATTTTTATTTAAAAACTAATAAAAATATAATAAAAACTAACTAAATCATACTAAAAACATACTAAAAACAATGCCAAAAAGCGTATAAATTATCCGCTCATCAAACGGCTTTTGGTTTTTTGTATCAGAAAAATTTGTTACAAAATATTATCTTGAATTGTAACAGTTTTATTTTTTGTTACAAAAACTTTTTGTAACGGGACATACTGCAACGGCCCCTTTTTTTGTTACAAATTTCTTTTGTTTCAAAATTTCGATTTCTTGTAACAATTTTTTTTGTTACAAATATTGCTTTTTCTTGTAGTAGTGTCTGCTGCTGATCTTCGGTGTGTTGCCGTCACTAAGGTGCATGATTTCTATTTTATTTTCAATTAGCTCTTTAAGTCAACTCTCGAGGACTGACCTTTTCTTTTTTGCATGCAAAGGGTTATGCAAGGGATTATTTTCTAGAAGAGCTTAATGCACTAATTGGAAAGACTCTTCTGATCAAGTTAACTGTGAGGCTAGACAGCCTAAATAAATTTCAACTGTGCGTTATCACAGTTTCTAGGATATGTTCTGATCCTAACATTATCATGTCACTTGCTGCTCAAAAACACCTTAATCAGGTAAGTTTCTTGGATTATCTTAACATTGCATTCCTTATAGATTTGTTAGATCGATCGTTGTTCACTTCTCTATATATATAAGCGGTTTCCACCCTGACATTGCTTTCATCGCAGGCTGACTTGCAGAACATGGCCATCATTCCGGGCGATTACGATAATGATGCAGCTAGATCTGGCGACGTCAGCAGGGTTGTAACTTTGAGCACACCTCCTAACTCAAAGGAAACTACAATCTCGGCCATTGATTGTGAAGCCATGATTGCCCACACTCTTGTGAAATGGATCTGTCTCAGAATTGATTGTGGCGGCTCCTCCCATACTCCATCCACTGCATCCAAGAACCTGCTTCCTGCATTTGAGAAGTATATGACGAAGGATACCAATGATCCAAGAGCCACAAACCTCTGAGATCATGTTCTTTTGGTTCAGAATCGAGCTCTAATAAAATAAAGCGTGTCGTTTTGTGGACGCTGAATAAAGAGCTTTTCCTATTTCGTTTCTATAAAATCATATGATCTTTACGCATCACACATACATCCGTGTTGATGTGCCTTATTGTTCGATGGCTAATTTATTGTAATGCTTCTAGGTGTTGCTTGAATCTTGGCAACCATTTAATGCAAAATAATTGACTTCAATTAACAGTGTCTCGCTGTTTAACGTGATCATTATGTGGAACCATATTGGTCTATCGGGTCACGGCTTTACATGTGTTTGTTTATTATACATGAATTAAATTCCTATCATTCATGGCATGTCAGAACTTATATATATTTGTTAAAACAACTTAGTTTGCTGCATATTGAAACTAACCTTTTTGTCCATTGAATATTGGCCTCTCATTTATCTATAGCGGTTGGGTATTCAACACCATTGCAAACAATGTGCATTATAAGAGATAACCGATTGTGTAGTGTTGTGTTCATGTGTCTCTATTCAATGCATTTTTTATCACAGTTTGGCATTACATGCTTCACAACAACGTTTCTTCCATACGGCTAACATATGTTTGCATTAAAATAAAAAAAAATTACGTTCTTCCATTTATCATTATAACAAGCTTGCCAATCACAATTTTTTTATTTCGGCTAGCACACTGCACGGGTTTCCTGGCAGGCGCACAAAGTATGGGTAAAAAAATGAAACCTCATCATCCGCAACGTGATGGGATCCACGGTCGACATTGCTCCGTCATCGGGTTATTCATTTTCGCATTCTTTTCAGCAATGCAATTTTCATGCGAACTTGAGATACAGAATCAATTTTGGGCTAGGTTTCAAGGAAAGTTATATTTGAATTGGATCGGGTTTCCATGCCTGTCCTCCTCACATGCTTTCGGGTCAGTTATAATCTTTCCGATTCCCCACAAAACAAATGGGAGATTAGAGTTGTTTTAATTTTTTAAAGCAAGGAACGACAATAAAACTAAAATATTGGTTTATGGTGATCTTTTAATGTTGTTACATTATTCCTTCTGTAATTACAATTTTTCCACAATCAGGTTAAATGTTTATTTTTTTTCGTTCTTTTAAATGCCTGACTTAAATATTTCTTACATTCATTTTAACTAACCTTTCTTCGAATAAACAAAACGAAGAATTTCTAAGTACCCTTTGTAAAGTAGTATCCATTAGTTTAAATTACGTAGTTTTTTATTGTATGTTATTTTCGTTTTCTCTAATGTAACTATATCATAATTTTCCTTGCTTGTTGTGTAATTTGTTACTTTAAAATCAGAACTATTTTTGTGTGGTCGATGTTATCGGTTTTGTTTTCCTTGGCCATGCTCAAAACGAAATATATGAATTTTGCTCATTAATCAACATATATAACAAATTATCGTTAATATTAAATATACTTATTACCTTATCATGCTATATCATCAACTTGATAGTTTAAAAGGATATTTCAATCTCAGAAAATTGGTTTCACTAAATATTACCAGTGTTTCAGGGGCATCGGATCCTGCTGAGCATCCACCGGTAGTGATCTTCTGTTAACTCACAGGGAGAAAAAATCCATATCCAGTGACAAAGTCAAAGATAATGGCTAGAGTTGACAAAGATGCTTTTAATTGTTCCCGCCTGGAGGTTTTTTGTGAGCCAACGATTTTATTCGCTCTAATCCCGAGCTGTTTGCTGACTTTTCCTTGAGCAAGTAGTCGTTGCTTACTGGCCAGACACAATTGAGGTACCGCATTCTCTGATCTCGTTGACTCATTTGTCTCAAAATGGTTTTCCCTGTTTAACGCCGTTGGTTAGGTTGTTATTTTTCCCTTCCCTTGGTTTGTGTTCATGGACCACCATGGTAAGCTTGCGAGGCAACGCAGCATGGCTTTCCTGAGCAACAAAAGGCGACGACTGCAACCGTTGTTACGTGCTGACTATTCCAAGAATGGTTTGTTTTTGGTTAACCGCTATCAACTTCATTGTGTTTTTTCTCTCAATATGCCCTTCTCTGTTTCTGTTTATAAATGATCATCATTTTTTCCCGGAGGGAACCAGTCAATTTTTTTGGCTATCTAGGTTAATCTGATATAGTTGGTCTACTGAATTGCTGCTGCTATCTGCCTTATTCGGGTTCAACTTTTGTTTACATTATAGCAGATAATCCGAACATACAACGACATGTGCCATCCCAGAGCCGGATGGGTGTACCGGACATATTCCCCACACCAGCTATAACAAGGGAAGGTGACGTTACCATAGTTATTTGTACATTCTCAATCTGTCAATTACTAATTTTCCATTCAGTTACAGTCCCATCTTAGAGTTTCCTGCCATTCGATTGGATGGCCGCTCCTATGATTTAGTTGACATGCGCATTCCGGTTGTTTTAAGTTTGTTTTGTTTATATTATTTTACTACGCGACGGTTACTTGGAAACTTCTGAGCATGCCTCTAACAACTTGCTTGCGTTGCAACGTTATCTTCGTTCAACATTTCTCGAACAAGAGCCAATCGGAAGCGTGCCATAACCCAGAAGAGGTTGGATATGATGTGCATCTTAACTTTTTCCAATGCGTTAGATGCGACTAATTGGTAAAAATCACAACAAAGTCCCCCATGATTTGGTTCGGTGCTACTCCAGATCAGCATTCACACTGTCTTCAACCAAGAGTAACCGCAGCTAGGGTTGTTGCGTGATTTTGGCAGGGATTGTGGCACACATAAATTGTAATTATTTAATTAATCTCGAATTGTTTACCAAATTCTTCTTACCGATGGTAATGCAAGGATTGTTCGCAGTCATCTTTATCTCAGCTGACTGCTCCTCATTTTTCCCATGCCAACACTCTGGAAGTGCATATCTCTTCTGCATCCACTATTGAACCAGGTCAACCTCTTATTCACTTTGATTTTTTTCACACGTTACATCATGCATGCATAACTGGATCATTTAGTTCCTTTTGCTCATTTTCTTGTGGTAGATGTTTGGTCAATCAAGCTTCCTGTGAACAAATATTTTTTCTGTGGGACCAATATGTGGATTCACGAGCACCTTGCAAAATCAGGGCCGAATAACACTATATTGTTTGGCATTTGTTGCATGAGTGGCAAAGTCACTTTGCCTTTGTTGCCAATTCCGCCTCCACTATTGATGTTGTTGTTGGATGGTAGTGATGACCAAGCTATGCATTATCAAAAACATATTAGGTCTTTCAATGGTATGTTTTCATTTATATCCATGTCAGAAAAGATACAGTACACAATTAACAAGGAGACCGCTCCTCCCATGTTTGTTATTAGTAGCCAGAATTATCATTCCATAAGGAGTTTAATGCCACAACAATCTAACAAGCCAAAGTTTGCCCAACTATATTTTTATGATACTGGGAATGAGGTTCAAAACATAATTGACGCAATTAGGTGAGTTGCATTGTTTGTGCCTTCTGCCTAGCTGCTTAATTATTGATATGTTCACTACTTATGATAGGCTTACTTGGATATCTCAGTTGTTTAGTCTGTTGATGTTTTTGTAGGCACTCTGGTGAACATAAATCCATTGATCGAAAAATTGTAGCTGAACTAAGAGACATGCTTGATTCCCATAACTCCCTTGCTAAGTCGTTTTGGTATGCTAGGCAAAGATTTGCTCAAGATTCAATGACTCCGCTTCGGCTCTGTCTTATTAAGAAAAGGAGTACTGATGGTAGAAGATATAATCTGTCGTCAACGTCTGAAGTTGCAGCTCTTATTGTAGGTGACTTTGATACGAAAAACCTTGCCAGAGATGTGATCATCGAGACACATTCAAACCTTTTGAAACGAATTGATGTTAATCACCCTCAGTACCTAACTCTCCAATATCCATTGCTATTTCCATACAGAGAAGATGGTTTTAGGAATGGCATTTTAATATCAGAAGAAAGATCTAAGCAGAATACTTATAAGAGAGAAACCATTAACATGAGGGAATTTTTTTTCTTTTCGACTTCAGATGAGATCACATGAGTTGGAAGTACTACTAAAATCAAGATGCTTGTTTCAACAGTTTTTAGTGGATAGTTACACCATGGTTGAGGCTGGAAGATTGAAGTATCATAGACACCGTCAAAACAAGTTTTGCTCCCATTAACTGTAGGGGCTGTATAAGTGCCTAATTCAGGGTGAAACACAAGCTGCCAAAACTGGTCGACTAGTTATCTTGCCATCCTCCTTTATGGGTGTTCCTCGATACATGTATAACAATTGCAAAGATGCATTTGATATATGCAGGTATGCCGGCTATCCTAGCTATTTTATTACTATCACATGTAACCCAGAGTGGAACGAGGTTAAAGAATGTGTTGCCAAATATTCACTAAAGGCAAGTGACAGGCCAGACATCATCTGTAGAGTGTTTAAAAATCAAGTTGGACAAATTACTAAAAGACTTAAAGAATGGATCTATATTTGGAAAGCAAAAAGCAAGTAAGCATTTTTCACTGTATCTTTTCCAACTTCCTACTGCTATGTTAGTCTATTTTGTATCCTGTGTTGTTTTTCCCCTTACATAGTCTGCTTTTTTTTTTCTTTGGAATATTTCAGTTGTCTATACAGTTGAATTCCAGATGTGTGGCCTTCCACACTGTCACATTTTGTTGTTTATTTAACAAAATGAGAAACCAAGATCCTCCAATGATATTGAGCAGCATATCTCGGCGGAGATACCTGACGAACACATGCAACCTAAGCTCTACAAATTAGTCCAAAAGTTCATGGTTCATGTTCCATGTGGGGTGCTAAATATGAGCAGTCCGTGCATGGTCAAGGAAAAGTGTTCAAAGTTCTATCCGATGGCCTTCCATGAGAAAACAGTAATAGATAATGCAGTTTCCCAAAGTATAAACGTTCAAATAATGGTCAAACCATTAATAAGAAAAATGTTGATGTTGACAATTGATTCATTGTTCCATATAATACAAAGTTGCTTCTCAAGTATTAAATCCAACCACGCGTACGCGTCGCTAGGATTTTTTACTGGCCATGCGTAGGCATTGTCCATGTGTGCGCGTCATCTGTCAAATGCACCAGTCACGCGTACGTGTCGTCCATGTATACGCGTCGCTGCCAGCTTCTCAAAACTTCAATTTCTTGTGTTCCTTTCACTTTTGCATGCTTCCTTTCCATCCTCTAAGTCATTCCTGCCCTATAAATCCTAAAAATACTTGACAAACATATCACGACATCGATGGTAATAAAAGAGGATTAAAAATTAGCAAATTTAGGCCAAAGAAGCAAGTTTTCAATCGTAGCACAAAATTGGGAAGGAAAATGTAAAACATGCGAATTATATGCATAAGTGTGAGAATAATAGATAAAATCCACTCAATTTAATACAAAATAAACCACAAAATAGTGGTTTATCAAGTATGGTTGTCACATAAATGTTGAGTACACTTGCCAAACGTCTGCCATTAAGTATTTTTTTTAAGTATATACATAAAGGTAATGATCGTGTGACTGCGTCCTTCTTCCGATCCCACAATTCAAATGATTCGGTTGTTACTGTGGATGAAATTCAAAATTACTATGATTGTCGATATATATCTACGTGCGAGGATTCTTGGAGGCTCTTTGGTTTTGAGATTCAATTCAAAGAGCCTAACGTCATTCGCCTACCATTCCATCTGCTGAATGAGCAAAATATTTTATACGAAGATCATCAGCTTATTGAAAATGTAATTGAGAGTGCAGAATCAAAAGATAATATGTTTATTGGATGGATGGAGGTTAACAACAAATTTGATGCTGCCCGTAGGCTGACTTTCGCGGAGATGCCGTCGTATTTTGTTTGGGATAAGCAGGGACATATTTGGAAGCCTCGGAAGCAAGGTCATGTGATCGGTCGTCTCATCCATATTCCTCAGTCTCACAGAGAGGAGTACTATCTTCATATGTTATTGAATTATCAAAAAGGGTGTCAGACATTTGCTGATATTCAGTCCGTTGATGGAGTTGTCCATGACACATACAAACAAGCATGTTATGCTATCGGGCTTTTGCAAGATGATAAAAAATTCATTGATGCAATAAATGAAGCCAGTTCATGGGCGTCACCATCTTATATCAGGAGGTTCTTTGCGATGCTTTTGATGTCGAATAACATTATTCGCCCTGATATCGTTTGAGAACAATGTTGGAAATATTGTGCAGATGACATAATGTTTGACAACAGATAGATTCCAAGTAAAATTTGCGTTAGTTGGCACCATTATATTTTTCTAATGCTAAATTCACATTTGATTGTAAAAAAAAATCTTTTTATTAATTGTTTCTTGTGTTTTTTCCGAGTTAAATTTTATTATCGTGCCAAAGTGTTTTGTTACATTCATCTTTTCTGTTGTGGATTTAGGTTTCGAGCGTTTCGCTAACGAGATCATGTCCACCACTCTCGCCAAGATTGAAGAATTGTTGCAGTTGAATGGTAGGACCCTAAAAGAATTTAGCGACCTGCCGTTTCCGGATTTGCTGGATTCCGTAGAGCCTCGTGACACGGTGTTCCTTGATGAGCTCAATTTCAATAAGAACGAGTTGGCAACTATTTCTGTCGATTTAGTTTCCCGCTTAAATCAAAACTAGCGTGTTGCGTACGATACAATCTTTAATGCAGTCAGCCGTGACATGGGTGGATTTTTCTTTGTGTATGGATATGGTGGAACTGGGAAGACTTTTCTTTGGAATTCACTATCCACTTCGATAAGGTCGAAAGGTCAAATTGTTCTCAACGTTGCATCTAGCGAAATTGCAACATTATTGTTACCAAATGGCCGAACTGCTCATTCACGATTTAAGGTTCTGCTTAGTGTTAACCAAGATTCCATATGTAATATAAGACAGGGCATGCCTTTGGCACATCTTATTTCATCTTTAAAATTAATTATATGGGATGAGGCACCTATGTTAAACAAATTTTTCTACGAAGCACTTGACAAGTGCCCTAAAGATGTTCTTCGTTTTAATCATGGATCTAAGCCTGATGCCCTGTTTGGTGGAAAAGTTGTTGTTCTTGGAGGTGATTTTCGTCAGATATTGCCTGTCATTCCTCATGGTTCTCGAGAGGATATTGTTCATGCATGTATGAATTGTTTGTACTTGTGGCAGTCTTGCCAGGTGTTGTAATTAACCGAAAACATGAGGCTGTGTGGGGCCCGCAAGATCACCGCAGTGTGGAGTTAAAGAAATTTGCTGACTGGCTGCTTCAGTTAGGTGATGGGTTATTAGGAGACAGTATAGATGGCGAATCAGTGATTAGGATACCGGACAAATTGCTATTGGATATTGAGTTACCAGCTCTTCACGATCTGGTGTTGTTCGTTTATCCTGATGTGTTACTGCATATTTCTAGCGTGGACTATTTTAAGGACAGAAGTATATTGGCACCGACACTTGATGTTGTCATGAAAGTTAACAATCATGTCATGTCTTTACTCCCTGGCAATGAAAAGGTTTATCTGAGTTCTGACACACTATTGAACGAAGATGGTCACTTAGAATCTGAATTATACACGATGAGCACAGAGTCGTTGAATGCATTGAATTGTTCTGGTATTCTGGTATTCCACAACACAGGTTAGTTCTTAAAATTGGTGTCCCTGTCATGCTTCTTTGTAATATTGACCAATCTAATGGATTGTGCAACAGTACACAGATGCAAGTTAGGCAACTTGGTGATCATATATTAAGTGCGTCATATTATCGGGTCGTAATGTTGGTCATGTTGTATTTATTCCTAGAATGAATATGGTCCCTAATAATGAAACATTACCAATCAAGTTTACCCGAAGACAGTTTCCAATTCTACTTTACTTTGCAATGACCATAAATAAGTCTCAAGGACAGACACTATCAAATGTTGGTGTGTATCTTTCAACGCCAATTTTCACACATGGTCAGCTTTATGTTGCACTCTCTTGAGTCAACAGTGCCTTGGGCCTCAAGATCTTGGTTGTTGATTCTAGTGGTATAGTCTCAAATCATACTATTAATGTTGTCTACCGAGAGGTTTTTGTCAATTTACTTCCTGCCGTTCGGTAGTGACCAAAATCTTCGTTGTTCAGCTCTCTTGCCTTGCTTTGAAGGTGTTATTCCCTTTAAATCTGTAATTATTTGTTGCGAACGTGTTATTGTTTAGTTTCATCCCACCAGCATCTTGTGATTCACGATTCAAGATCTTTGCTACTATGTTCTCGTGCTTGACACGGGTAGAACTAGTATATATATATATAAGAAATTAATAAAAATAAGTAAATCATATATATGAATGATTAAATTTTTTTTTAATATTATTAATTAAGAAAGTAATTATTACTGTAATTACTAAATATTAGATGAATAACAATAATAATGATAATGATAATATTTTAGAGGAAAATTAAATTATTGAGAGCATGAAATCTCATCTAAAATAGTTATGATGTAAAAACCAAGCTTTATTAAAATGGTATTTTGGTGTTTTTAAAATCAATAAACAGACTACTTTAGTCATTTTACAATCAAATTTTAATTTCTATAGCACTTAAAGAATCTTAATCCTTAAAAAAGTATTAATTAGCAAAAAATATCTTAATCTTTCTAAAATTAATCCTAAAAGATTATTTTAGTATATTACATAATATATATTTAAAAAAAAATATTGACACAGATAATAATCCATGCATATATCATCTTTTTACTCATCTAGATTTTCATCCTATCAATACATTCAAGAGTAATATACCAAATCAATCACCAAAAATATTTTTAGTTGGACAATTTAACCCTTAATAAATTTGAATCACCAAATTAATCGTTAATCTTTAATTTTGATAAACATATCAATTTTTACGTCAATTTTTAATAAAAAAAAAAAATTAGTCAGTCTGTATCATTCATTTAATAAAAACATATTAATCTAAAAAAAATTAAAATTCAAAGATTATTTCCTTTATTTAAACAAATAATTTAATGTGAGAATTGATTTGTCTAACAAAATAAAAATTTAGAAACTAATTTAATAATTAAAATTTATTAAAAATTAAAATATCCAACTATAAATTTTGTAGGAATTAATTTAGGATATTACTCTACATTCAAATTAGTCATCCTATCAAAAACAAACACTTTAAAAGAAGAAACATATTTATTAATCCATTTACGGTCAAGTAAATACCCACACAAAGCTACCTTCCAATCAAGTTGGACCAAGGGGTGGAACAGTGACATCCCCACCATGCACTATTTTCCATTGCAGTCCACAACAGTTGTGTAACTAGAATCTGCGCCGTTCATATTCTTTTATATTAAATCTAAATGGTGAAAATGGAATGGAACAAAATGTTTTCCTAAAATACAATGGAATACGTGATAAGTTTCCTATGTTATATTGCTCATATTAGTTCTATAAGTACTTGTGCTGAGATTTTCTAATATTTTATTCAATTTTTTCTACTTTGAGATATCATATATATTGAAGATCTTTATTGTTAATGTTTATTATTTCCCGGAATCAATACAATTTTAGAATTATATTTGGTTTATCATCATCAGAAAATTAGAATATTTTTAACTCCATATATCTTAGATTGAGTTTTGAGAATTAACAAAAATAAATATGATTTAAAACATATATTAATTTTTATCTAATAATTTATTCAAGTGTTTTAAATTACTTAATTTTTTTCTAAATTGTTAAAAACAAACTAGATAAAAATGAGATTTGAACAAAACTACTACACAATCAAAACTTTAGAATAAGCTTTTGAGATTCTTGTCTACCTAAAAAATGGAAGAACACGTGGAAATTGACCTTAGAAATAGTGTTACATAAAAATCGGATAGTTTTGGCTTCAAATATTTATGAACGTGCTCAACAAGCCAAATGTTTTTCTCTTCTTGTACACACAACAATATGAAACTGCCTCGAAGGAAAAAAGTAATCTACAACCAAAATGCAAGCGTACCTTCTATCTAGTTCAAGGAATAAAATATATCGAAATTTTCAAAGTTTAATTATTTTGTTCTTATAGTTTTATTAAAATTTTTAATTAGATTTTTATATATTTTTTTAATTAAATTCTTATACTACTTTTAATTTTATAATTAGGACATTTCTAGTATAAAAAATATTGGAGTTAATTTAATATTTTTTGATAAATTAAGTTTTATAATTAAAAAGCTAACTATATATTTGACGGTATATATTTAGAAGAAATATTATGTTAATTTTAACATTTTTGATATAGAAATGACATAATTACAAAATTAAAAATAGTATAAAAATTCAATTAAAAAAGTATAAAGATCTAATTAAAAATTTTGTAAAATTATAAAAACCAACAGAATAATTAAACCAATTTTCAACACACAAATGACTCTTTCTTTCACGGTATAATGGTATATATGAGTCAAATCAATCCTAGAAGAACTAACAAAGTTTTGTTCGAAATTTTCTAAGCGTTCATTATTAGTTTCACATTTTAGATTAAATTTTAATGATTAACAAATGACAAATATAATCTTATAATTTCATTAATTAATTCATTACTAATGATTTAATTTGCTCAATTTCTGAAGTACTAGAGAATATTTCTCTAAGTAATTTACTGCAAACCAAAAAGGTATAAGGCTTGAAAATGCTATATTTAATGCTCAAACACCTCAGGATGTAAGTTTGAGTTTAGTACTTATTTTAGAAGCTACGACAAAATGACAGAAATTATTTTTAATATGGAAATAAAGATTATGTTTTGGTTGAATATTGACATTTGAAGTATATTACAGTATTGTAGAAATTATTCAATACGCTCTTTACGTGTTGCAACACGTCCTCACGTGTTGGTTAAGATGGTGTCACATGTTCAACACGTCTCCACGTGTTGATCAAGATATTACCACGTGTCTAACACGCCCTTACTTGTTGATTTTTCACCTACAAAATTCACATATCTGTAATTACACCAAATAATTTCATTTCTAACAAAAACACCAATATTTTTTCCATATAAATAAAAATCAGCCACATAATGATTCATAGATCATATAAGTAAGATATAAAAAACTCCTACACCTTAGAAAAATATTCAAATTCAAGGATATATTTTGGTTCCAAATTATAAACGTGCTCAACAAGCTAAAATGTTTAAAAGAAAAAATTTCTCACTCATATGCTAGAAGTGTAGAAAAGGTTACTAAAAGCTCTTTATTAGAGAGGCTGTATTTGTACTTCCGGCTTGCACATTTCAAGAAATCAAGTTGATTGCGAAGAAAGAAAATGTTTTCAATATTCATTTGCCAAGCAGCATATTAAATACATGTCAAGGAACCTGTAAAGGATAAGAAGTTTGCATTGTAACAAAATACTACTCATTTGTTTTCAAGTATTGTTTATTCTTTTTATTCTTTTTTCATTGTAATAAGCTATCCCCAAATCAGAAAAGTTAATATAATATTTTTGTAATCTTAGTTGTTTATTACACACCAAATTTACAAATACAATCTAAAATAGTTTTTATCTTTGATATTTCTTAAAATAAGGATTTTAGAAGTTACAAATGTTTTATATACATTTATTATTCTTTGTAGTATATAATACATTCGTGACCAAACTTAAACCAAAAAAACTTGAAAAATATCTAAAGTTTTTAGATCATTTTAGTTGATTTGAGTCAAATTTAACCTAAAAAAAATTTATGCAATAATATCTGAAAATTCTTAAATAAGTTGTGATTCAAATTATCTTAATTGAAGAAAACTTGAATAAAAAATATCTTGTAAATACTTATTCAAATAATGAAACTTTCAAGTCGGTTGGAGACTCAGTATAGACCTTGTTAGCCAAATCAATATACACTTTTGTATATTTCTTCTCAACTCTATTTATTGATATTTACTTTATTTGAATTTGGCAGGACAGGAGTAATATTAGAAAATAAGAACAGCATTACTATTGAATAATTAATTCGGTACGAATTTTCAGTCTCCAACAACCAAGTCGAGTTTACAACGACTCCAAGATAGTCAGTTCTTAAATTAACGGACACTATCAAACACAGAACCTTGTGCTACAACAATACCTATCTAAGGTTAAGGAACTAATCGCCGAATTCAATAGGGTGACTATCCAGCACATTCCCAGGGAAAAGAGCGCAAGAGCTGACCTGCTCTCCAAACTGGCAAGCACCAAGTCATGCTCAAGAAACCGTTCATTAATCCAAGAAGTCATAAAAACACCTTCCATCACGGACACCTACTTGACAAACTTGCCCTTGTCCAGTCACCACTCTTGGACTTATTTGATTCTCAGGTACCTCACCACCGGAGACTTGCCCGAAGACCCGAAAGAGGCAAAATATTTGAAGCGGGATGCCACAAAGTACACCACAATAGTAGGACAGTTATATAAGAGAGGACTGTCCCAACCCCTCCTCAAGTGCATAAAGCTCGGTCAAACGGACTACATACTTCGTGAAATTCACGAAGGATGTTGCGGCCACCATGTTAGAGGCAAGACTCTAGCCTAGAAAGTTATCCGAGCTGGATACTTTTGGCCTACCATCATCAAAGATGTCCTCCAACTAGTCAAAAGCTGTAGATAGTGCCAAGTGCACGCTGACCTCTACCAAGTGGCCCCGCATCAGCTCAGTATGCTAACGGCAGAACGCCCTTTCAGAATTTAGGAAATTGACTTCGTAGGCCCCTTTCCCACGGCTCTCGGGCAACTCAAATTTTTCATAGTGGCTATCGATTATTACACCAAGTGGATCGAGACTGAAGCACTAGCCATAATCATAGCCACTCAATGCCAAAAATTATTTTAGAGTCAAGTCATAACCTGGTTCGGGATCCCAGAGATCGTGATCTCAGATAATGGGACCCAGTTTGATAATAAGCGCTTCAGGGAGTTCCTGGAAGGATTTGGCATCTCACAGAAGTTTAGCTCAGTGGAACATCCACAAATCAATAGCCAAGTAGAGACAGCCAACAAAGTCATCCTAAAAGTGCTCAAGAAAAGGCTAGACGAAGCCAAAGGACTTCGAGCTTACAAGCTCGACTCCATACTCTGGTCGTACCAAACATCTCCCCAGAGCTCGACCAGGAAGCCCCCTTCAGGCTAACATATGGCCTAGAAGCCGTTATTCCCGTTGAGGTTGGAGAACCCATCCCTTGAAGGACCGTCAGAGAACATGACGAAGCCGCAGAACGAGATCTCGTAGATGAAGTTAGAAGCATAGCCCGCCTACAAGAACTCACCTTAAAACAAAAGGTAAGCTTGAGATATAGCCAAAAAGTGGTAAAACGGAATTCCAAACAAGGAGATCTGGTATTATGACGCAAAGACATTGCCCCCTACCCCGGAAGAAGGAAAGCTAACTCCCAACTAGAAAGACCCTACCGAGTTAAGTCTGTAATCAGGAAGGGAGCATACAAGCTGGAACGATTTAATGGCACCGAGCTACTAAGGTCATGGAATGCTGCGAACATATGGCGTTACTACTCATAGGCGAACTCTACCGAGTTGATAACTCTAGCAAATTTTAAGGTTTATTTACAGATTTTGTATTTCTTTTATTTTTTCGATTGTCATGTTCATGTTAATTTGTTTTTTCGAGCACTCTTTCCTACCCAAAGATAATATGAGGTTTTAACGAGGCTCGACCTTTAATAAATAGGTTATTCATTCAAAAGAAAAGACTTTCCTTATTTTTTACATTTTTGCCAAATGAAAACAGTACGAACAAAACAGCCACCCCGGGACCGATCACTCCCGAGGCCAATAAAACGGATATCCAAAAACAAAATAAGCATGAAATCTGACCCACCAAGAGGCCCAAACAAAGTTCATAATGAACGGCCTAAAAGGCCACCAAGGCAGTGTATACATGTCGAACAAACGACTTACAAACATAAACAATTCTTTACAAAACATAAAAGTAAAAATTACTCTAAGTCAACAATCTCCCCGTCCTTCACGGTTCAGAAGGCCCCTAACACCGACACATCCACATCGGGAGACAACACCTGAACTTGGGCTTTCAAAGCTTCCTCGATCCCCGGAATAGCATCTTTGGCGTCGACGAGTAGGCCTTCTTTATCCTTCTTTAGCTACGCAACCTCGGTCTTTAGTGATTCCACCTCGGAACAAGCGGAAGACACCTCTAGCTCAGCATTGCCAGCCTACTTTCGAGTTCGAGCAAGCTGTGAGACAAGCTCGGTCTCCCACTCGAAAAGACATAGGATCTCTGAACTAACCTCCTTAGCATCCTTCGCAGCTTTCTACCAAGCAGTATCAACATCCTCCAGCTGCTCTTAAGCGTACCGTCCTCTGCCTGAGAATGGCAAAACTTGCCATCTAGAAGGAGCACTTGGGTCAGCATCGGTTCCATCTTCTGCATAATGGCAGTAGAGTAGAGAAGAGCCCGATAAACAGACTTGGCCTGGCCTGCAAGGTTGCAATGATAGAAGAACTCCTCGGTACCCGAAAGGAGATGCTTGTCAATGAAGGCTAGAGCCTCAAAATCCTTATCTATCACAGAAGTAACACTAACCTCCTCTTCCAAATTCTCACCACCCTTAACTAGCCTCTTCCGCTTCTTGCTGGACTGAGTGACGGGGATCTCGATGACCTCGGCATCGGCACCAGTTGCCCTGGCAACAACCACCTCTTGAGACACCACTTTGCAAACCCAACTGGGAAACAACCAAAGGAGTTGACAGCGAGTCCCCCTCACCCCCAGTCTTTGAGTCACGAAGGAAAGAGTACTTCAACCTCGCCAAAGTCGTTTGCCCGCCAGCCATCTCAACTATAAAAACAAAGCAAAGCAAAAACCACAAGTTACAAACTCGGAAATAAAAGCAACAAAAACACAAACTTAGAAATTCAAAATAAGGGGAAAACCTACCACATAAGATTTACCCGCCTCAGGATCCCCCATCACATAGCCAAGATTCAATGGCCTATCCCTGAAATTTGCCAATAAAATGTCGGCGATATCTTTGTTCTCAGGAGTCAGACCCCCATAAGTTATCCTTGTCAGATAGGAGGCCCCGCCCCGAAATTCCAATAAGTAGCAATTCGGTGCTCACCCTCCAAGGTCAACCAAAATGAGTGATGACCTCGGGTGGGGCGAACCTTGAAATACTCTGCCTTAAAACCGTGGAACGAATCCTCTGAAAATATGACGATTCGACTGAGACCGGAAGGAGATATAGCCCTTCCGATTCTTCCCTTCCTTATGCAGAATAATACAAAGAAAGAAAAACAAAAACACCTCAACTTGAGCCTAGATCTCCAAGAAGTCACATACTAGCTCAAACGTCTAAATGGCCGCCCAGCTGTTCGGATGCAACTGGGTCGGCTCCACGAGAACCCTACTCAAAAGAGCCATGGTGAAAACCAAAAAGGGAGGCCAAACCCCCAACTTTGTAAATAGTGGTTCGTGAATCCACACTCGGGAACTCGGAGGGAATGCAAGTTAATGTAGCATATCCTCTTGTTCTCATCAGCAAACACGAGTTCATACTAACGTTCCGCCTTGCCTCCGCCGCATACGGCCCTGTCATCTCGAAGTTTTTTAAGATCACCCTCACCCAATCTAGAAGGTATACCTAAAACATTGGAGGTCATCCAATGGTAATGGTCCGGTATACTCCTAGCCCGAAAAAGCAGACCCGGATTTTTTTGAACCGCCCTCTACCAAATTATACCTATAACCAAAAGGGACACCACCGTCAACCCACTCCCCAGAAATACAGAGAACATAAAACCTACTAGATTTCATACTACACCAAAATAGTGGCAACTCCCCCCCCCCCATTTTACTACTACAACACAAAAGAAAGCCCAAAAATAAAAGCATGAAATAGTATAAAAAAACAACGAAGTGAAAAATATAAAAGCTGAAGAAAGGCACCAACCTATTCTCAGAAACCAAAGAAAAATGACAAAACAGGATGGGCGCAAGGAAATGCAGCACCAACAAGGAGTACGGCAACTAATCCGAAAGAGCAGCGCCAGAAACTAGCAAAAAATGCCCAGAGAATTAGAAAAGAGAGCAGAAAGGCAATAGAAAAATGGAGAAATGAAGAAGGCAGTTATAAAAGAAGAGAAATAAAACCCCCAAAGTTTTAATGAACATGTGGAGGGACAAGGGGTATGGAGGGACAAGGGGTAAAACTGGAAAAAAGACGACAACCTATCTTTCCAACTAAGCATCATTATGATGCCTTGGAAAGCATAACAAAAAATCCCATCATTGAGAAACGCAACGAATAGATGCTGGGACGGCCCAGCACTTGACCACGAGATCACGGACTCCCAAACTACAGAGAACCGAACTCACCAGCCAGCGATGAGACCAAGCAAATATGCTCTCACAATCTGTGGACAACTGTTCCGGACCTGGTGTTTGGGGCTCCAAATTGCCCAACGACAACCCGATTCTCGAGCCCAAATCGTCTCTACGGCCCAAACAGGCCAGAAGACCGAGAATCTCTAACCAACATTCAAATTCAAATATCTTCCTTATCCTGGCTAACTGATAAAATAAGATAATACGAAAAACTATATAAAAGGGAGTCTAAAGCTCTTCCAGGTACATTACACACCATTAACCTATACTTCTTAGACCCATTATAACTTGAGCGTCGAAGTATTTTTGCAGGTATCACCTCCCTCTTAGATCCATTAACCTATACCTCCAAAGGTTCGATCGCGTCATCACCAAAACTGGCGAGTCTCTGATCCTTCCATCAACCCGTACCAGCAACGTATCGTACAAGTGTAAACTAATTTTTAAAAGTATATTCTTAGATTCTTTTAAAAACATATCTAACTTTTTAATAAAAAATACCATTTGTATAATAAAGTTAGCCATTATGTATTTTTGTATAGATACATATATAGTTTAATTTATTTTAATCTGTATTTTATATTTTAATATATATTCTACACTAGTGACTAATTTTAGTGTACACTTAACATGATTGATTTTTTATTTATTTATCAAATGTAGAGTAAGATGCTTGTATTTCTTAATGCAATCACTTTAAAAAATTTTACCAAATTAGATCTGACTAAGAATATTAAAAATAATAAGTTTTTCATTTTTTTTGTATTGAAAACTTTTAAAAAGTATATTAAAAATACAAAAGTTTAATTTTTAATAAAAATTTGAGTAAATTATCATTTTTGACCATGAATATATAATACATTGAGAAATTTACTTCCAAAAAAACTAAATTGACTTTGTACACATAAAAGATGAATTTTTGTTGATAAAATTATCCAAATTCTAAAAAATTATTCAAAATTTTTAATCTACCCTTCCTAATCTAAATTACTCCTCCTCCGATTTCCAAACTTTTTGTAGCCACCACCCAATCCCTAATTTTTTAACACCACTGTCTAAACCCTTCACTTTTGGGTGAGGAACTATTCGATTGTTGCTTTAATGGCGGGCTAGAGAAACTTGCTTCGCGCATGACGTTGCTGATGCTTGGGTCATCGATGATGGATATGATGAACTACTCGAGCTCAACCTTGACAGCAAGGAGTAACTGATGCTGCTGCTTCGGGTAGCCATGGCGCTAGTGAGTTTGTGCACGCTTCAAAAGTGCGTTGGATATTAGTGGCTCAAAGGAGGGCGACGCCAACAATATCGCCGCATGTACAATGACATTGTCTGTGTTGAGTTTTTGGGCTCCCTTCCTATGTGGAGAAAAATCCCAAATATTAGTATCCAAACCCATAAATAGTTGAAGTGGCTGAGGTGAGTTAGAGTTGAAAGAGAGGTCATTTTGAAAGGAGAACACCAAACACTAGAGAGAAAAGAGGAGAGAAAGTTATTTTCGCACATACACAAAGCTGTCTTTGTAAATTGGTCACTGCAGATTCGTTAACTGTTGGATCGAGCTCAAATTTGGACAGTGTGTTCTACACATCTGGTTTCTTTGATTTCACCGTTCGGATCTTCGATTCGATGTTTGTAGCTGGAGATATTGGTCACGCACAGTAGCTCTATTTTTGTTGTATTTTCATCTTCTTGTTCTTGTTTTGAAAGCTTTGAAGCTTGGGTTGTTTGGCTTGTTGTATACACATTTTGTGCAGTAATTTGTTACTCTTTGTACCCTATTTTTCATCATAGTGAAGCTATTTCCTGGTCTTGGTGACTCGTGGTTTTTACTTCTCTCATTGAGGAGGTTTTCCACGTTAAAAATCTTGGTGTGTTAGCTTGTCTCTAATTTCTGATTTATGTGATCTTTCCGCTGCTAATGGGTATTATTGTGCTGGTCTTAATACTTGTTGTGAGTGGATATTGTTGCTCCTCTAATTCTTGCAAGTAGGAAATTGTGTGTTTTATTCCTATCAATTGGCATCAGAGCTCAGTTTTGGGTATTTGGTTATAACTTGCTTGAAAGATGGAGGCAAATAATTCTACTAGGATGATAAGTTTGAATGGCACTAATTACTATCTATGGAAGGGCAAAATGAAGGATTTGTTGTTTGTCAAAAATCTACATTTACCCGTATTTTCTACACAAAAACCAGAATTTAAAATAGATGAAGAATGGGAGTTTGAACACCAACAAGTTTGTGGTTTTATTAGGCAATGGGTGAATGATAATGTTTACAATCACATTGCTAATGAGACTCATGCTAGGGCTTTGTGGAAT
This sequence comes from Arachis ipaensis, assembly GCF_059453495.1. NCBI lineage: Eukaryota > Viridiplantae > Streptophyta > Magnoliopsida > Fabales > Fabaceae > Arachis > Arachis ipaensis. Next base: position 75,603,840 of record NC_142438.1, read on the forward strand.
CAAATTGAATCCTTGTATGCTTCCAAGTCTGGCAATAATAAATTGTACTTGTTGAATATGTTGATGAATTTGAGATATAAGGAGGAGCCACAAGTATTAGATCACTTGAATAAATTTCAAGGAGTTGTGGATCAGTTTTCAAGCATGGGAATCAAGTTTGAAGATGAGGTTCAAGGATTGTGGTTGCTAAATACTCTACCAGATTCTTGGGAGACATTTCGTATCTCTCTTACTAATTCTGCTCCGAATGGTAAAGTGAGCATGCAACTTGTTAAAGTGGTATTTTAAATGAAGAGATGAGAAGGAAGACACAGAATTCTTCGTCACACTCTGAAATGTTAGTCACTGAAACCAGGGGGAGAAATCAGAATAGAGTTCAAAAGGGTAGAGGTAAAAGCAGGAGCAAATTTAAGAGAAGATACAAGAATGTTGAGTGTTACTACTGTCACAAAATGGGCTACGTTAAAAAATATTGCTATCTTTGGAAAAAGAAAAACAAAGGTAAGCAAGAAAAGAAGGATGGTAGTGGTAATGATCGTGTATCTTCTATTTCAGATGATCTTCTTACTGTTGATATTGCTGATTATGAGTACAAGGTCAATCGTGTTTCTGATGATGAGTTCAGCTGGGTAATTGATAGTGGCACCTCAATACATGTTACACCGAAGAAGGAGTTCTTCACTTTTTATACTCCATGTAATTTTGGAGTGCTTAAGATGGGTAATGATGGTTTAGCCAAGGTTATTGGTGTAGGAGATGTTTGTCTTGAGACTAATATAGGAATAAAACAGCTACTCAAAGATGTTAGACACGCTCCAGATGTTCGCTTGAATTTGGTTTCAATTAAAAGGCTTGATAATGAAGGCTTTGTAAACACTTTCGGCTTTGGACAATGGAAGCTTACTAAAGGTAACTTAGTGGTGGCTCAAGAAAAAGCTACTTCAAGTTTGTATATGATGCATGCCATGATTGCAAAAGGTAGTGTGAATGCTATTGAAAGTAAAGAAGTTTGTAGCTTGTGGCACAGACGACTTGGTCATATTAGTGAAAAAGGACTTAATTATTTGACTCGAAAGGATGCTCTTTCAGGTTTGAAGAATGTAGAGTTGGAGAAATGTTCTCATTGCATGGATAGCAAAGAAAGAAGATTATCCTTCAAGAAGCATCAACCTTCAAGAAAATCAGACTTCTTGGAATTGGTGCACTCCGATATTTGTGGTCATTTGAAGGTACGATCTTTTAGTGGAGCTATTTACTTTATTACTTTTATTGATGATCATTCAAGAAAGCTTTGGACTTATGCTTTGAAAATAAAGAACCAAGCTTTGGAAAAGTTCAAACAATTCCAAGCTTTGGTTGAGAGGCAAATAGGTAAAAAACTTAAATGTATTTGCACTGATAATGGTGGTGAGTATTGTAGACCATTTGATGAGTATTTCAAGTAGCAAGGCATTAGGCATGAAAAGACACCTCCTAAAATACCTCAGTTAAATGGTTTGGCAGAAAAGATGAACATTGATTGAAAGAGTTAGGTGTATGCTTACTGAAGCTAAGCTACCTAAAGTCTTTTAGGGTGAAGCGCTACTTACAGTGGCTCATGTGATTAATCTGAGTCCTACAATTGCTTTAGATAATGATATTTTGGATCATATTTGGTCGGACAAAGATGTCTCGTATGGTCACTTGAGATTCTTTGGATGCAAAGCATTTGTTCATGTTCCAAAGGATGAGAGGTCCAAGTTGGATGTGAAGACGAGGCAGTGCATTTTTATTGGGTATGGTCAAGATGAGTTTGGTTACAGGCTTTATGATCTAGTTGAAAAGAAGCTTGTAAGAAGCCGTGATGTAGAGTTTATTGAAAATCAGACCATTGAGGACATTGAAAAGGCAAAGAAGAGTCAATCACAAGAGAGCAGTGACTTGACTTATGTAGATCCAGTTCAGCCTCCTCCTTTGTCAGAACTAGCAGAGAATCAAGATCAGGAGCATATGCAGCAAAATGAGCCTTTGGTTCCTGATGAACAGGAGATGGGAGATCTGATTGATGCTCCAGTTGATGATGATGCTGATAATCAACCTGAGCTACCTGGAGATCTACTAGGTTTCTATCCTAGGAGGTCTACTAGAGAGCGATGACCTTCAATGAGGTATCCTTCTAATGAGTATGTGACATTTACTGATGGATATGTGACCTTGACTGATGGGGGAGAACCTGAATGCTGTGCGGAAGCTATGGAAGGCGACGACAATAAGAAATGGTTTAATGCATTGCAAGATGAAATGAAATCCTTGCATGATAATTAAATATTTGAGCTTGTGAAGTTGCCAAAAGGGAAGAAAGCTTTGCAGAACAGGCGGGTTTATAGGTTGAAGCATGAAGAAAATTCTCAGTGTCCAAGGTACAAGGCTAGATTGGTGGTCAAGGGCAACAGGCAGAAAAAGGGAGTTGACTATAATGAAATCTTTTCACTGGTTGTGAGAAGATCTTCTATTAGGACTATTTTGAGTTTGGCTGCAAGTCTTGATTTAGAGATAGAGTAGATGGATGTGAAAACTGCTTTCCTTCATGGCGATCTTAAGGATGAAATTTACATGGAACAACCTGAAGTTTCATGGTAAAGGGCAAAGAGGATCATGTTTGCAAACTGAAGAAGAGCTTGTATGGCTTGAAGCAAGCTCCAAGACAATGGTACAAGAAGTTCGAGTCTGTTATGGCATAACAAGGCTACAAGAAGACTACTTCTGATCATTGTGTATTTGTTAAACATTTTTCTAGTAATGATTTTATTATCCTTTTGATATATGTTGATGACATGCTTATTGTTGGTCAGAATGCTTCTAAGATTGATATGTTGAAGAAGCAACTTGCAATGTCATTTGCAATGAAGGACCTTGGGCTGGCAAAGGAGATTCTTGGTATAAGAATCGAGTGTGATAGAAAGGGGAAGAAACTTTAGTTGTCACAGGAGAAATGCATAGAGACAATATTGCACAGGTTTCAAATGGATAAAGCAAAGGCCGTCAGTACTCCTTTTGCTACACACTTCAAATTGAGTTGCAAGTAAAGTCCATCAAGTGATGAAGAGATGAAAGACATGGAAAAAGTTCCATATGCATCAGCCATGGGTAGTTTAATGTATGCTATGGTGTGCACAAGACCGGATATAGCTCATGCTGTTGGTTGTGTTAGCCGTTTTGTTTCAAACCCAGGAAGAGAGCATTGGAATGCTGTAAAATGGATAATGAGATATCTTCGTGGTACTTCTAACATGAAGTTGTGTTATGGAAGTGATAAGCCTATTCTAGTTAGTTACACTGACTCAGACATGGCAGGAGATATTGACTCTAGAAGGTCCATTTCAGGCTTCTTGATCAACTTTGCAGGTGGAGCTGTGTCTTGGCAACCTAGATTGCAGAAATTTGTTGCTTTGTCTACTACCGAGGCCGAGTTTATTGCCATTATCGAAGCGTGCAAGGAGATGCTTTGGATGAAGAAATTCTTAAAGGAACACGGGTTTACTTAAGAGAGGTATGTGTTATTTTGTGATAGTCAAAGTGCTATACATCTTGGTAAAAACTCTACCTTTCATTCTCGATCCAAACATATTGATATGAGGTATCATTGGATACGTGATGTTTTGGATGCTGAGTTGTTGGAACTTGAAAATGTTCATACTGATGAGAATGGTTCTGATATGATGACCAAGGCATTACCAAGATGGAAGTTTGAAGTTTTTTGCTTAATCGGCGGATTGAAGGTTACCTCCACATAGTCATGAGGGGGAGATTTGTTGGGTTTTTGGGCTCCCTTCCTATGTGGAGAAAAATCCCAAATATTAGTATCCAATCCCATGAATAGTTGAAGTGGCTGAGGTGAGTTAGGGTTGAGAGAGAGAGGTCATTTTGAAAGGAAAACACCAAACACTAGAGAGAAAAGAAGAGAGAAAGTTATTTTTGCATATACATAAAGCTGTCTCTGTAAATTGGTCACTACAGATTTATTAACCGTTGGATCAAGCTCAAATTTGGACAGTATGTTCTAAACATCTGATTCTTTGATTTCACTGTTCGGATCTTCGATTCGATGTCTGTAACTGGAGATATTGGCCATGCACAGTAGCTCTATTTTTGTGGTATTTTCATCTTCTTGTTCTTGTTTTAAAAGCTTTGAAACTTGGGTTGTTTGGCTTGTTGTATGCACGTTTTGTGCAGTAATTTGTGACTTTCTTGTATTCTATTTTTCATCATAGTGAAGCTATTTCCTGGTCTTGGTGACTCGTGATTTTTACTTCTCTCATTGAGGAGGTTTTTCACGTTAAAAATCTTGGTGTGTTAGCTTGTGTTTCTAATTTCTGGTTTATGTGATTTTTCCGCTGCTATTGGGTATTATTGTGCTGGTGTTAATACTTGTTGTGAGTGGATATTGTTGCTCCTCTAATTCTTACAAGTAGAAAATTGTGTATTTTATTCCTATCAGTCTGCATGTGATTGCAGTAGCTGGCAGTGGTTGAGAATTCTTGCCACCTCTAAAGTTAAGGTCTGTTGGATGGTGCTCAATCAAGACATCAGAGATTACATTCACATAATTTTGAACATGCCCATCATCACCATTTATCAAATAAGGATATAGCAAAAGCATCTTACATTAACACAACTCAAAATAATCTATGCAAAGAAAAAATGCACACCACATTTAAGTAGATTATAAGACCACGTCACAAAATCATTGTACAAATTTGACATTTGAATATATGGACGTTGAAAATTTTAGACAAAAACTTGATCGAAAGTATCCACATAATTTAATTGGTAGGAGACCCGAGTGATCTTTTTTTTTTTTAACAAAAGAAGCTCAACACAATAAAGTGGAGCAGTGTGGAACTAAGCGCACTAGAAACAAGACATAACACACATAACTAGTATAACCCGTTGTCATCTCCGGCATTGCCATCAACAACCAAACGGATTAACTCCACCCCATTCCTTATAACTCGAAAATGACATAATCTTTACACCTTCAACACTTGTTTCTGAGCTCTGAAAAACTCTGCTATTCCGCTCCAACCAAATGTTCCAAATAACTGCACAAAATCCTATTAGCCATTTCTTTTGCTCCGACTTTTCGCCTGGTACTCCAGTCCAACTCTTGAGGAACTCTTTAATGGACCCCGGTATGGCCCATGCTCTATCAGTAAACTTCAACCAAGCACACCATACCTGCCATGTAAACTCACAGGCAAAAAACAAGTGATGAACAAATTCTCTACCCTTTTTACACAATACACATATATTATCATTATGATTAATAATGCCCAGTCTACTCAGCCTCTCCTTTGTGTTGACACTGCCTACTAAAACAAACCATATAAATAGTTTAACTCTTGGAGGAACCAAGCCTCTCCAAATCGAGCTAGTGTAGCTGTAACTTGTGATATCTTCTGGAAGAGTCCCTTTCTGCAGCACCTGCACAAAAGAATTAGTAGAAAAAATACCTTTTTTTGCCAAATTTCTATACAATTGAGTCCTCTCTATCACTCATTAATCTTACAGCCCGTAATCGGTCATGAAGTTGATTGAGCAACTCTAACTCCCATTGGAATAGTTCTCTCCTCCACTGGAAGTTCCAGACCCACTTGATGACAAGTCATCTTAGCCTAGTTTCACTAGCCTTTTTCTTTTGTTTTCAATTGATTTTATGCACTTTCTTAAGCCATAAGCAAGCCAATAGGGTAGATTTCCATGTTTCCTTTGATTCAATCAACCATGGATGAATTCATGCACTTTCATGAGATTTTATGCTATAATTGTCATATATTATGAAAGAAACACAATCTCATGATTTGGGGCATAGCTTTGATTGTTTTGATTGATTGATGATAGGTGAAAAGAGTTTTGAAGAAGGTTGAAGAAAGAAGGAATGGCTAGGAGCAAGAGAGAACAAAAAGCTTGAGCCAAAGTTTGCCTCAAACTTTAGCTCAAACTTTTGGAAGAATTGAAAACACCCCAGAGGAAAAAAGCTTGAGCCAAAGTTTGCCTCAAACTTTAGCTCAAACTTTTGGGAAAAAAGCTTGAGCCAATGTTTGCCTCAAACTTTTTGGCAAACGTTGGCATCACAAAACCTACACCCTGGAGGAGAAAAGCTTGCGCCAACGTTTGCCTCAAACTTTTTGGCAAACGTTGGCGCCACACTTGCACACCCTAGAGGAGAAAAGCTTGCGCCAACGTTTGCCTCAAGCTTTTTGGCAAACGTTGGCGCCACACATATACACAAGGGGACCAACGTTTGAGCAAAAGTTTGACCTCAAACTTTAGCCCAAACGTTGGTAGCAGCAAGTGAAGCCATCTGGTATAAAAAGTTTGAGTAAAAGTTTGCCTCAAACTTTTACTCAAACTTTTATGATTCTTGACCCGGTTCACAATGGGTTTCTCTTCAACTCCAAGAGCAATCAACAGAGACTCTTATCAACCCAATTCCATCAAGAGCAAAGGCCCAATTCAAGGCTTGAAGACCATTTGAAGAAAGTGTATAAATAGCTTAGGATTTAAGTTTTAAAGGGAGCTTTTCCTTAGAGAATTTTCAGAACAGTTACAGTGGAGAGCACCTTGACATTTTTGCATTGTTGTTTTTAGAATTCAAGAGAATTAGGGAGGAGAATTGATCTCTCTTCTTCCTTGTTCTTGTTTGAGCACTTTTTACTTTTCTTGTTTCGGATCTTGGGTGGAGAATTGAAGAACTTCTGTTTCAATCTCACCTTGAGATCTCGTTTAATTTTCTGCATAATTGAATTTCCATTTCTGTTAACTGCTTCGGCTTCTACTCTTCTGCAATTTACATTTCTTTATTTCCTTTGCAATTGTTCTTGCTAGATATAGGAAGGCAGTGAGATCTAGACTTGGCTATCTAGTCTCTTGAGTCCTGAGATCTATAACTTTCAATTTTAATTTCCTTGTTTCGTTGTCACACCAAGCTTATTCTCATTTTCATTTAAGATCCGGTTTAATTGAATCCATTTTTTACATTCCTGTTTGTTGAATTTTTCTTTTTCTTGTTTAATTTCTGCAAATCCATTTCCCAATTCCCTTTACAATTCAAGCCATTTACATTTCTTGCACTTTAAGATTCTGCAATTTACATTTCTTGCGTTCTAAGTTTCTACCATTTAATTTCTTGTTCTTTAAGATTCAGCACTTTATTTTCTGTTCTCTTTAATTTCATGCAATTTACCCATTCCCTTTACTTTCCATGCAATTTAAATTCTGTTAATCACAAATCACTCAACCAAATCTTGATTCGCTTGACTAAATCAACCACTAAACTGAAATTGCTCAATCCTTCAATCCCTGTGGGATCGACCTCACTCACGTGAGTTATTATTACTTGATACGACCCGGTGCACTTGCCGGTGAGTTTTGTGTGTTTGGAATTCATTTTCTGAAAATACACATCAAGTTTTTGGCGCCGTTGCCGGGGATTGAAATAGATTGACAATGATTAAGTAAAGTGGAGATCTAGATCAAGCACTTTTTCTTTTCTGTTTCTTTAATTTTTGACTGACACACTAACTGTTTGAAATTTTGCTTAAACTAAACTTCATTCTAGCAATAGATTGAAGTGTTACTGGTGGTGTTTCTTTTGTTTTGTTTGTATGTCAGGTACAGGGAGATCCATTCCTGTTTTATCTGAAACTGACCAGAGAACTCTTAGAAGGTTAAGAAGAGCTGAAAGAGGGAAAAATATTGTTGGAGAGGAAGAATCTGAGGAAGAATATCACGAGATGGAAGGAGATCCATCTAATCCAGGAGGAGGGGTTAACAATAACCCACAACAGAGGAGAGTACTGGCCTCTTATACCTTTGCAAATGCTAGACATTGTGGAAGCAGCATTCTCACCCCTAATGTCAATGTAAATAACTTTGAACTGAAGCCACAACTCATCACATTGGTCCAAAACAACTGCTCGTTTGGGGGAGGACCATTGGAGGATCCAAATCAACATCTATCTACCTTCTTAAGGATTTGTGACACTGTCAAATCCAATGGCGTGAATCCTGAAACTTACAAGCTTCTGCTGTTCCCGTTCTCATTAAGGGACAAGGCCGCACAATGGCTTGAAACTTTTCCCCAAGGAAGTATCACTAGTTGGGATGACTTGGTGACTAAATTTCTAGCCAAATTCTATCCACCCCAAAGAGTCATCAGGTTGAAAACCGAGGTGCAAACATTCACACAATTAGATGCCGAATCCTTGTATGAAGCATGGGAGAGGTACAAAGCCTTATCAGAAAGTGTCCTCCAGAGATGTTCAATGAATGGGACGTGCTGCAAAATTTTTATGAAGGCCTGACATTGAAATCTCAAGAGGCATTAGATCATTCTGCTGGAGGTTCACTACAACTGATAAAAACTGCTGAGGAAGCCCAGAATCTTGTGGACATGGTGGCTAACAATCAATATTTCTTTGCTCATCAAAGAAATCGCCAACCATCACAAAGGAGAGGAGTAATGGAGCTAGAAGGAGTAGATTCAATCTTAGCTCAAAACAAAATGATGCAGCAACAAATTCAACAACAGTTTGAACAAATGGCCAAAAGGATTGATAGCCTTCAAGTAGCAGCTGTGAACACAAGCCAACCATCAACTGTATGGGTGCAGAATGAAGAAAGCCAAGAAGAGCAACAACAGGAGCAAGTGCAGTACATGCATAACCAAAACTCTGGACAGAATGAAGTGTATGGTGACACATACAACCCATCTTGGAAGAACCACCCAAACCTCAGATGGGGAGCCAATCACAACCAAAACCAACAACCATGGCAGAGGAACTCAAACCAAAACACTTCAAGAAACAACCAAAACCACAACCAGCAGCAAATTAACCAAAACCCTTACAGAAAACCTCAAAACAACTACCCCAACCCCAACCATTACCAATCCAATAATCAACCCACCAACCAAAATGCCCACCATCCACCATCCACATCTCACAACCCACCACAAGCATCACCTGAATCTCAAAGACTCACTAACTTGGAAACTTTGATAGACAAAATATGGAAACACCAGGAAATGACAACCAAGAACCATGAAGCCTCCATGAAGAGCCTAGAGAGGCAGATTGGGCAAATCTCCAAGTAGATTTCTGTTGAGAGACCTTCAAGCTCACTGCCGAGTGACACAATCCCAAATCCTAAGGAAGAATGCAAGGTGATACAATTAAGGAGTGGGAGAACATTGATGAGCAACAATGACACTACAAAGAAGCAAGTAGAGAGCAGCAAAAGACCAATAGAAGATGAAAAACAAACAAAGGCAGATGAAGCCAAGGATCAAGTTGTGATGCCAAACAAGAGCACTGAGAAACTCAAAGAGAAGAACAACCAACCACACGGTTCAAAAGAAGTGATTCAGGGACAGCAGCAAGTAGGAAAGAGCATCACACCTCCACTGCCATAAGTTCCTTGAGACTTTCAAAAAGCTGGAGATCAATATTCCCTTGGCTGAAGCACTTGAGCAAATGCCTCTGTATGCCAAGTTTTTGAAGGAGCTTATCAACAAGAAAATAAGTTGGGACGAGAAAGAGACCATACTGCTTACTGAGGAATGCAGGGCTTTGATTCAAAAAGGGCTTCCTCCTAAGCTTGAAGACCCTGGGAGCTTTTTGCTGCCTTGCACCGTTGGGGAATTAACCATCACTAAGGCAATGTGCGATCTAGGAGCAAGTATTAACTTAATTCCCTCCTCTTTGGTGAAAAAGCTGCGTATAGAGGAAGTTAAACCGGTACAGATGTCTCTAGAGCTGGTAGATAAGTCAATGTTATACTCCAGGGGTGTAATTGAAAATCTTCTAGTCAAGGTGGACAAATTCATATACCCTGCAGATTTTGTGGTTCTAGATTCAGATGAGGATGAAAGTGACTCCATCATACTTGGGAGACCGTTCTTGGCCACTGCCAGGGCTATCATAGACGTAGAGCAAGGAGAATTAACTCTCAGAATGCATGATAAGAGTGTCACTCTGAAAGTATTACCAGAAGCACAGTTCAGTGATGAGAAGAAAGACTATATGGAACTCGACAAGGAAGAATCACAGTTAAAGGAAGAAAGCAACAAGGCAATTCACAGCAACATCCCAAGGCAAAAGATTGTGCAGAAGAATGAAGAAGTTCAAGAGGATATTGGAATATTAGCCACTAAGAAGAGAGATCTCCAAAGTAAACCTACGGCCAGAGAAGAAAGATCAACAAAAGAAAGGAAGAAACACAGAAACAAAACAAAAAGAGGTTGGAAGAACAGAAAGATTCCAACAGAAGGGCTTTCCAAAGGTGATAAAGTGCAATTGATTTATCAACAACTAGGAGCAAGCCAACAGACTGATGATTACTACACTGTCAGCAATATACTCTCATTAGAGCATGCTGAAATTGAACACCAAGGAACAAAGAGGAGGATCGCAGTCAGGGGAGACAAGTTGAGGCACTACAGTCATCAACCACCATAAAAAAAAGCCCCAGTGTCAAGCTAGTGACAATAAAAGAGCGCTCCATGGGAGGCAACCCATGATTTAAGATTTATGTCATTTTAAATTCAATAAGCTATGATCACCTGAGCATGAATTTTTTTTTTCATGAACGTACTTAATGAATGCATGCAATTTTTTTTAAACATATGCTAAGACTTCTAAAGTTTGGTGTGCCTTCAAGCACACCAAACCAGTGTTACAAACATTTTCATACTATATGCTTAGTTATCCTGATGAAGCATATGACCAAAGACTAAGTTTGGTATTTTTCTTCTCATGAAAATTAAAAATCATGCACCAATGATCATACGTTGTCACTTTCTGAGACTTTTCAATTGAAAAGAAATCATATTCTGTGATAAAGGCATCAATTGTGATTAACTACTGGCATCTCACATTTACCCCTTAACAAGAGACAAGTTTGGTGTTCATCAAACCTTGATGCACTGATTAAGGGACACAATTGATCCTTCATGAAAAAAAAAAGAAAAAAAAAGAAAAAGAAAAATTATGATGAAAACATTTCTTATAAACATTTAACCAAGAGTGACATTGGGATTTCAAGAACACTAGTTGGAGGAAGAAACATTTTTAAACTATATGACCAAACATTAAGTTTGGTGTCCTCCAAGAAAAGTCACGGTTAGAATGGATATAAGGAATGAGAGTTCATATAGTTGTGAATAAAGGAAGCATTCTTGCCACGGATCGATAATGTTGATCTTTGATGTCTTGTTGTGATGACTAGGTGGTCAAAGAACACTCAATGAAAGAGACAAGACAAAGGGAGAGCATAGCATGAGGACAAAATCCCATCACATGTCTCAAAAAGTGAATCTGCCACTCCTTGGAATGATCACGTTAAAGACCATTGAAAAAGCAAGTTTTGTCTTCATTCACCCTCACATGCACACCTTTGATTCACATAGTATCCAATTGCATCCCAGCCTTCCATTGTTCATTTAAGTAACACACCACCTTCAAGCCATGCACATAACCGAAGAGTTGCACACCCCATACACTCCAACCATTCAAACTCTATTCCCATCATCATTCTTCATCATATAAGCTCAGCCTCAATTACTTTTCTTGTCAAAATCTCCAACTTTCTTCACACTCCCTTTAACCCTAAGGAGATCAACCAACCAAGTGATCATGGCCTCTTCCTCAAGAACCAAACGAAGAAAAGGAAAAGATCCCATGGTGGAGGAGAGTACACCTGAATATGACCGATGGAGATTTAGATCTTGGTACCATCAATTACAACTTCAATGGATGAATGAAAAGAAGATATTTCCAGAGGTTCCACTCTTGCTACCAGATGAAGGGTGCCAAGAAATGAAGGACAAGATTAGAAAGAGGAAATGGGAAGAACTCGTCTCACCTATCACTCGGGTCAATGCAAATATCATAAGAGAGTTTTATGCCAATATCCCAAGACTTAACACAGGTGAAGCCCCAACGTACAAGAGCTATGTACGGGGGATGGAAGTAGACTTTAGTTCAGATGCCATCAAGAAAGTCTTGGGACTAAAATCAGTCCGCTTTGGTGAACCGGGATACCACCAAAGGGTAAATGGAGATCCGGATTATGATAGAATTTCAAGAGATATTTGCATGGTGAACTCATAATGGGAAGGAGATACCAAAAACAAATACAAGTATCTGAGGAGAGGAAACCTTACCCCAGAAGCAAAGGGATGGTATGAGCTATTGAAAAGATCAATTCTGGGCACGGTAAACACCTCAGAAGTCAACAGGAAAAGAGCTGTTATGTTGCATTGCATCATGGTGGGAGGAGAGGTGAAGGTGCATGAAATCCTTGCAAAGGATATTCAAAAACTGGCAGAGAAGAACTCGGCTGGGTCTTGGTTATACTACCCAAGCACCATTTTGAGGTTGTGCGCAAGAGCTAAAGTGCCACTGGAGGAAGATAACCCAACATGGTTGAACCCGGGCATGCCTATAACCATTGAAAGAATGATGATGGTTACTGAAGGGCAGCAGAGCCGAAGACCACACGGAAGAAGGCAAAGAGAAGAACCAATGGAGGAAGAAGAGTTACAAGAGGGGGAAGAGCCACAAGAGGAAGAGGAACAGCAACATATTCCACCACATAACACTCTGGATATGACTCAGATGCAAGAAGCAATTGGAAGATTATCACAACAGTACATGAGAATTCAAGAGAGGCAAGAGGAATACCATTCACTGTACATGAAAAACCAACAAGAGCAAGAGGAACGGCAGTTAAGAATGATGAACAGACAAAGTGAGTTTGAGTCAAAATTCTTCGTGATGCAAGAGGAGCATGCCTTTCAATCTCACGAATCATTTGGAAAGTTGGCACAAATGCAAGCCGAAAATTTGAGGGCTCTCAAAGAGTTCACAACCCTCCAAGATGCAAGATATAAAGTCCAAGCCGACTACAACATAAATAGTCAAATCAAACTGAACTATATTGGAGAGCATCTGCACAACATGGATCCAGCATTTCCAACTTTCGATGAATTCTTCAAAGGGAGGAGTGAGATAGAAGTAAGCAATGCTATGAAACTTGAAGATAGAGTAGAGGAGACGATGAATAGAGCTGGGTTTTGGCGGGGTCAACAAACAACAGACATGGACACAGAGAACACCAACAACCAAGTATATGAAAGAAGAAAGAAAAAGCATGACAAATGAAAGGTGGACTTGCTCCTTGTTCATCACTACAAAAAAAAAAAAAAAAGAAAGAGCATGCATCTTATCTGTTTAAAATAGTCTTTGCATTATGTTTGTTTCCCTTAAAATAAGTAAGCTAGTCTAAGTGTGTGCTTGTGTGTTTACTTTCACTTAACAAAAAGCATGCTTTGTTCCCTGCATCTTTAATTCAATAAAAGAAATGTTTGAATGTGAAGTGAGATAGTTCTCTGTTAGATAGAAGTACAATAAAAGTAAGTGGTGGTATGTATGTGTGATTGTATGATAGCTTACTTTTAGTGAATAAGAGAACTAGGATGTCTCCTTCTAAGTAGAAAGTGGCCTACTGTCTATTAATCTCAATCAAATAAAAGTCCTTGGTTAAAAAGAAAAACAAACAGAGAAAAGAAAAGGCCAAAAATTGGCAATAGAATAAAAGAAAAAAAGAAGAAAAGCTAGACACCAATAGCTTGAACCTTAGAATATATGCCTGTGGTGTCTTTGTACTAGAATCTGCTTGGATTATTAAGTTCTTTGGAGTACATCAACACTCGGTGACTTGGGTTAACTAACCCGGGATCATCAGCTGAAAGTCCACTATCAAGAGCAACCTAACTACAAGGCATTTAGTAACCCAAAGAGGTGCTGGGCATCAATGTTTTAAGAAGGAATGTGAGACAAGTGTCTATAGTGAATAATGTGTCAAGTATAAAGAAAGAAAAGAACTTGTTACACATGACACTGAACTAAAGCTTATAGAGAAAAACAATAGTCAAGGACAAAGGAATAATGAGAGGTCATAGCAGTGTGTTGCTTGATGCTTGAATGAGACTTTCTAGGCCTAAAAGTCAATAAGAAGTGAGTGTTTACTTATCCACATAAAACCCCATGAACTACCAATAATACTCTGCTAGCATGAACATCCTCTTCCATTTCATTCTTTCTTCTCAATAATTCTTTTCTTGCTTGGGGACAAGCAAGCTTTAAGTTTGGTGTTGTGATGACAAGTCATCTTAGCCTAGTTTCACTAGCCTTTTTCTTTTGTTTTCAATTGATTTTATGCACTTTCTTAAGCCATAAGCAAGCCAATTGGGTAGATTTCCATGTTTCCTTTGATTCAATCAACCATGGATGAATTCATGCACTTTCATGAGATTTTATGCTATAATTGTCATATATTATGAATGAAACACAATCTCATGATTTGGGGCATAGCTTTGATTGTTTTGATTGATTGATGATAGGTGAAAAGAGTTTTGAAGAAGGTTGAAGAAAGAAGGAATGGCTAGGAGCAAGAGAGAACAAAAAGCTTGAGCCAAAGTTTGCCTCAAACTTTAGCTCAAACTTTTGGAAGAATTGAAAACACCCCAGAGGAAAAAAGCTTGAGCCAAAGTTTGCCTCAAACTTTAGCTCAAACTTTTGGGAAAAAAGCTTGAGCCAACGTTTGCCTCAAACTTTTTGGCAAACATTGGCATCACAAAACCTACACCCTGGAGGAGAAAAGCTTGCGCCAACGTTTGCCTCAAACTTTTTGGCAAACGTTGGCGCCACACTTGCACACCCTGGAGGAGAAAAGCTTGCGCCAACGTTTGCCTCAAGCTTTTTGGCAAACGTTGGCGCCACACATATACACAAGGGGACCAACGTTTGAGCAAAAGTTTGACCTCAAACTTTAGCCCAAACGTTGGTAGCAGCAAGTGAAGCCATCTGCTATAAAAAGTTTGAGTAAAAGTTTGCCTCAAACTTTTACTCAAACTTTTATGATTCTTGACCCGGTTCACAGTGGGTTTCTCTCCAACTCCAAGAGCAATCAACAGAAACTCTTATCAACCCAATTCCATCAAGAGCAAAGGCCCAATTCAAGGCTTGAAGACCATTTGAAGAAAGTGTATAAATATCTTAGGATTTAAGTTTTAAAGGGAGCTTTTCCTTAGAGAATTTTCAGAACACTTACAGTGGAGAGCACCTTGACATTTTTGCATTGTTGTTTTTAGAATTCAAGAGAATTAGGGAGGAGAATTGATCTCTCTTCTTCCTTGTTCTTGTTTGAGCACTTTTTACTTTTCTTGTTTCGGATCTTGGGTGGAGAATTGAAGAACTTCTGTTTCAATCTCACCTTGAGATCTCGTTTAATTTTCTGCATAATTGAATTTCCATTTCTGTTAACTGCTTCGGCTTCTACTCTTCTGCAATTTACATTTCTTTATTTCCTTTGCAATTGTTCTTGTTGGATCTAGGAAGGCAGTGAGATCTAGACTTGGCTATCTAGTCTCTTGAGTCCTGAGATCTATAGCTTTGAATTTCAATTTCCTTGTTTCGTTGTCACACCAAGCTTATTCTCATTTTCATTTAAGATCCGATTTAATTGAATCCATTTTTTACATTCCTGTTTGTTGAATTTTTCTTTTCCTTGTTTAATTTCTGCAAATCCAATTCCCAATTCCCTTTACAATTCAAGCCATTTACATTTCTTGCACTTTAAGATTATGCAATTTACATTTCTTGCGTTCTAAGTTTCTGCCATTTAATTTCTTGTTCTTTAAGATTCAGCACTTTATTTTCTGTTCTCTTTAATTTCATGCAATTTACCCATTCCCTTTACTTTCCATGCAATTTAAATTCTGTTAATCACAAATCACTCAACCAAATCTTGATTCGCTTGACTAAATCAACCACTAAACTGAAATTGCTCAATCCTTCAATCCCTGTGGGATCGACCTCACTCACGTGAGTTATTATTACTTGATACGACCCGGTGCACTTGCCGGTGAGTTTTGTGTGTTTGGAATTCGTTTTCCGAAAATACACATCACCACTCAAACCCATCCCAAAACCCACAGTCCCCTATGACGAATCCTTGTTGATTTGAAACAGAGAAGAGTCTTGGAAAACTATCTTTCAAAGAGCCACCTTGTAGCCAGGCATCCTCCCAAAAATGAGTGCTCCTGCCGTTTCCCACCTTCATGGACAAACCACTGATCATCATATCTCTTACCTGTGGTTCCTTAATATTAAGCTGACAAATATCTTTCCAAGGACCCCCTCTTGATGGCAAAGTTTGGTTTGACAACATTACAGTTGGGTCTAACTGATTACAAGAGCATACAACCTTCTTCCACAGCGGGCAGTCCTCCTTTGAGAAGCGCCACCACCACTTAAACAGAAGCGACGCATTTATAATTAAAGCATCTCCCACCCCCAAGCCACCTAGCCTTTTCGGAGCTTGAACTACCTCCCATTTCACCAGTGGTATACCATTACTCCCATCTGCTTTACTCCACAAGAACCTTCTCTGGAGTCCAATTATCTTTTCTGCAACCGCTTTTGGCATCTTATACAAGCTCAAGTAGTAGACCGGCAGACTATTGAGAACGGATTTTATTAGGACCAACTTACCCGCTTTGTTGAGAGATCTAGCTTTCCATAGGCTCAGCTTGTCTTCCACCTTGTCTATGATTGGTTTCCAGGTCTTCACCAGCCGAGGATTAGCGCCAAGAGAAATTCCTAAGTATCTGACAGGTAATACCGCCTCAGCACATCCCAACAAACCACACATATTCGTCACCCACTCCTTCTCACAGTTGACTGGAATTAGGCTCAACTTATCAAAATTGATACTCAGACCAGACATTAGCTCAAAATAACGCAGGAGTCTCTTATAATTCACTAGCGTCTCCGTTTCCTGCAGACAAAATAAGATTGTGTCATCTGCAAATTGGAGATGCGACAATTCTATATTGTCCCTTCCTACCAGCAGTGGAGAAATCCGTTCATTCCTTACCGCCTCCCCCACCATCCTGTGCAGAACGTGAACAACAAGAACAAATAGAAAAGGAGAAAGAGGGTTTCCTTATTTGAGTCCTTTCTCCGTCTTGAACAGCTTGGATGGCGACCCATTGATCAGCACTGACATAGACGCTGTAGTCACACATTCCTTCACCCAAGTCCTCCATCGAAAACCAAAACCCATCTTCTACAGCACTAGATCCACAAAGCTCCACCTCACTCGGTCGTATGCTTTCTGAAAGTCTAGTTTAACAATTGCCGCCTGCTTCTTTCTCAGCTTCAACTATTGGACTGTCTCATGAGCAATAAGAGCACCATCATGTATTTTGCAGCCCTTCACAAACACAGACTGAGTCTCCCCTACTAGGTGTGGCATCACTAATGCATTCTTCTTACCAGCACTTTGGATATTACCTTATAAACGCAGCCAACCATACTAATCGGTCTAAGGTCTTTAATTTCCTTAGACCCCACAAATTTTGGAGCTAGTGCCACCCAAGTAACATTAGCATCTATTGGTAGCTTTGCATTCTGGAAAAAACCCAACACAGCTGCAGTAAACTCCTGACTAAGCTCACCCCAACATTTCTTTATGAAGTTCATATTATAACCATCACTACCTGGAGCTTTACTAGACTCACAATCCCAGACTGCCTCTTGAACTTCCTCAGATGATGGCATTTCCTCTAGCACTGCTGCCTCTTCGTGATCAATCTGCTTAACCAGCCCATCACGAATCCCAATCACAGGAGCATACTCTTGCCTATACAGTTCTTTATACAAACTCGTGATTGCAGTCTTTGTTCGGGCCTGATTCTGCACCACTCTTCCATTAATCACTAGAGACTCAATCCTATTGTTCCTCCTTTTCGCCGATGCTAGGTTATGGAAGTACCTAGTGTTCTTATCCATATCTCTAGCATGTTGGGATCGGGACATTTGCTTCCAATGAATTTCTTTTCTGACATACCACTTCGCACAGCACGTCACCAGAGCCTTTCGTCTAGCTTCCATTGTTCCGTCATAACTACCAGTACTAACCATATCATCAATCTTTTTAATCTCATCCTCAAATTTCTTGATTCTGCTGTCCATGTCCCCAAAATTATCCTTATGCCAACTCCTTAGCGGAACTGTCAAAGCCTTCAACTTGTTTGTGAACATATCATCTCCCAAGTTCTTCCACTCATCCTTTACCAGCTTCAGAAATCCTTCATGTGTAAACCAGGAGTCCAAAGTACGAAAAGGTCTCGGACCCGCCCAGAGCCTAGAATCTTCTAATATCAATGGACAATGATCAGATAAGCCTCTAGGGCCTCCTTTCAAGTGAGTATCTGGGAACTCCTCAAGCCACTCCAAAATGACCAAGATCCTGTCAATGCGGCTACAAGAATGACCTCGAAACCATGTAAATTTCCGATCGGTTAACGGTAAATCAACTAGCTGTAAATCTTGCACCCATTCCTTAAAATCCTCCGCAGATGCCGGTAGACTAACAGCTCCTTTCCTTTCCTCCAACCGTATTATCTCGTTAAAGTCTCCCATGAAACAAAACGGAACCTGAGTTAAACCCACAATGTAGCTTAATTCCTCCCACATCACCAACTTCTCACTCCGAACATGTGCACCATACACCAAGCAGAAATCACATTTAAAATTATTTTTTGTCAATAAGCCTTCAACGCACAACCAACCATCCCCTTTATAACAGTTCGATTGTTTAAACAATAAATTATCCCACATTAACAATAAATCGCCAGAGGCACCAACGGATTCCATAAATTCCCAATCCACCGTATCACAACCCCACAAGCGTGCTACATCAAACTTAGTAACCATCTCTCTCTTAGTTTCAATCAAACCTAACATATTTAATCTGTACTTTTTCTTCAACTCTTTCACCATACTCAACTTTTCATACCCTCCTAGGCCTCTAATATTCCAACAACTATAAATCATTTTAAAAAATTTCTACACACCTTGTTATGTTGTTTGGGCCTGCTCCTCCTAGCTTTCTCCTTTTGTTTTGCCATCTTCCTTTTTGCTGCCAAAGCTTCATTTTGACTTTGTAGAATCGCCATAATATCTTCTTCATCGTCATAAAAAACCGCACCTGACTCTACTGCTAACTTCCATGTTTCCTTATTATCCACTAACTGTCTTTCGTGCGTATCCGTCAGGTCAGCATCTGGTTTTGCGCTTTCAATTTCTGTCTCGAATCCAGAACCCTCTGTAACCCGTTCATTCTCGTTGTCCTGACCTGCCCCTTCTTCTTTACCTTCTATCTCTGCCAAGGCGTTCACCTTTTCCTGACCCAGTATGTGTTGATCACCACAATTAACACGGCCGCTTGCTTCACCGCCGGACCCCTCCCCTTCCGGTTCATCATCCAAAACTCCCATCATGTCACGTGCCACCGTGCTTGCTACTGGACCGTTGCAAAGAACCGGAGGTTGGCTTCGTTCCTCCACTCTCTCGCCCGCTCGACATTCCGCACCCCTCCTTGACGCACAGAGATCTGAGTCACCTGCACTAAGCATAGCCAGGTTCTCCAATGAATCAGCCGCACAAAGATTCAGCTGCATTGCTTTGCTCGCACCTGCACAAGGATCAGCCACATCGCGTTGATCGCAGATTGCGACCCTCGAATGAATCTGCTGTTGCTTCCCCGGCCCAGATCTGTTGGATCATGTCCGACCCGGCCCATGTCGCGCTGATCCGCAGCAGCAAGGCGCTTTGCCTGAGACGCTAGCTCGCATGTGACCCTACAGAGTGCATTGCTCATGCGTGTGGATCCCACCTTGTAGCTCATCAAGCCCACTTTCTTCCACAGGCCCTTTAGTTATATGGCCCAATAGTTGTTGCGTTTTGTTGCATATTTCATGGGCCTCCCTCCTTTGTAATTTCCCATACGTCTCATCCCTACCGTTCCCTTGTATCTTCAATTGTTTGCCTCCACTTCCTTTGTCAAAGCACACCTCTGACACAGTCCTCTCTGATTCACATTCTAAACAAACATCAAATCCCCCAAAATAAGCCTTCTCATTAATTTCATTAATTTTGCATGGATCGGTTATCCTTTGCCTCTGCAATACCATTAAATTATCTTGATTGCATTCATTCAAAAAAATGTCTGTAATGACCGTTGTACCCTTATTTTCACCATCGTCATTGACTCGTGTCCTAATTAGGTCAGCCGTCGGATCCGAAACCACCGCCGTCGATCCCATTCAGCCGGAATGTGAGCTAACATTTTCACATATCGACTTTGCGCTTGCATCTTCCTGAAAGCATTCGTCTCCATATATTTCCCGTCCTATTTCCTTTACAAATACATCAAATCCACTGGTGCCAACCGTGATATGAATCCATTCCTTAATCACATCAAAGACACATGTATCGATTAACACTCGACCAGCACTGAAAGATAAAGCAGACTTCGTCACATCATCACACTTCACTACTTCTTCCCAGAAGCCGCCGATTGTATTGAATGTCTCAACTGACCAAACATGTAAAGGCACTCCATGACATTCTAACCAAACTCTTCTAGTCTCACTACGTTCATATTCCTCCTATCTCCAGACATTGTAAAAGAATTGTAAGAAACTATTCATTTTGAAGGTAAACGCTTCCTCCGCATTCTTCACAGAATCGAACACTAGTAGGGCTTTGTAAGCTCCAAGCTCTCTGACTTCAACAACCTGAGGAAAATTCTTAACAATGGCTCTCCGTAGCAATTTGAAGTCAATGGATTTTGTCGTTCCGCCTACTAAGCTTCTCAACAGCCAATCAAAATTCTCTTTTGCTACTGGCACTTCAACCTTTTTTGTCCAACCATTTCCCTGGGTGTCCTTAACAGGTGTTACCTTCTTAGTTTCTTCCACTCTTGTAGAACTTTCACCCTTCTGAAGTTGCCTACTCTCCACTTCAGTTCTTGCAAGGTCTCCCTTACGTACCCCGATGTTCTCCTCTCCCGTAGCCCTTCTGTACTTGGCCTCACCTACATAAATAATCTTCCCCCTGATTCTTATATAATTCATTTCAGTTATGGCCTTCATCGCTCCTCCTTTTGTCGTATATCATATAAACGCAAACATGTACACAATTCG
The DNA here is from genome assembly GCF_059453495.1 of Arachis ipaensis. Classification (NCBI taxonomy): domain Eukaryota; kingdom Viridiplantae; phylum Streptophyta; class Magnoliopsida; order Fabales; family Fabaceae; genus Arachis; species Arachis ipaensis. Next base: position 75,624,940 of record NC_142438.1, read on the forward strand.
ATTTTTCCGCTTCCGAGCCAAATAGATGTCATTGATTCGTCCTGTCCAATGAAAAAGGTGAAATAATTCCTTCTTTGAAATATCATTCGGCAGATTGTTAACAAAAACAGAAAAAGACACGTTTTCCAAACGTTGATGCTCTTCTCGATTCCAAATCCTAGGATCTCTTTTCTGTAAATTTCTAGTTCTACCCCACTCAGTGTTTCCCCTCCATTTATTCCTTGGTGCTGAAAATGTTGGAATTAATTCCAAAATTTTAAGAACCACAATGGTAGAGCGGTAACAAGGAAGCAGTATAACCGAGTGATCCTCTATACATATTATTGCAAGCAAAACAGCTCAAAAAAATCTATGGTGGTAATAATGATGGTAATAATGATTGTATGTCTAGCTCAAAAATTGATGAATTTTCCTTTTCGTTTTGGTTTGGATAACGATAAAATTAGGTGGGGGTGGGGGGGAGGGGGTCTGGTGGTAGTGGTAGTGGTAGTGGTGTTAAAGGTTAGGAATTGGAGATGGGATAAGTTAAGTTAAAATGGATAATTTAAAAATTTTCACTAATTTTTTATGATTTAAATAATTTTGTTAACAAAAATTTATTTTTTATAAATACAAAAATCAATTTATTTTTATGTAGATAAATTTATCAACGTTTTTAACATTTGTGATCAGAAATAATAGTTTACTTTAAAAAAATTTTTTCGGGCACATATCATAATACTAAATACCCGATAATATGCTTTTTCAACAAATTTAAAGAGAAATTAATATAATTTGTCCAAAAATAAGTACAAAGAAAAATAATTGAAAAACCAAGTAAAATAAAGAATTTAAAAGTACAAGGTGGTTGTCGCACGAAAAGTCCAGCGTACTCACACAAAATGACACACAAAGGCATGGAGGAAAAGATCCAAAAACCGAATAAAACCAAATACTACTAATAACGTTCATATCTCTCATTCTACACACATTTTTCTTTCTTAATTATTATTCTTATTATTATTTCTCTCTGCTAAATAAATAAAACGTTCATATTCACAGAACCCAAGAAGGTTTTTGCACTTTTCAGGCTTTTTCCTTCAACTGCTAACTCCAGCTATTAATATTCCAACACACTCTTTCTCTTCAAAACTTGGAACAAGAAAACGCAGTGTGTTATTCACTTTCTTATTATTTTATCAAACATATAACCTCAAAAACAAAGCACAAAACACACACTGCTTTGTTTGGGGTTCTTGATTTTTGATTCCTTCATTCATTGTGGGGTAAATTCTTGAACTACTTCAGAATGAAGAGGGTTTGTTCATAACTGAGGAGCTGAATCTGGGGTTTCCAGTTTGTGATCTTTGTTGAGCTAGAACTGAGATGGGGAGCTTTGATTTGAAGCATTTAATGCTATTGTTTTGGTTTGTGTTGGTTGTGCCTCATTGTTTGTGTGAAGAAGATGATTCTGATGATTCAAGTAGTGCTGTTTACATTGTTTCTCTAAGAAATTCTCCTGCTTCTCATTACTATGGTGAGTTGAGAGAAATGAGTAGTAATGGCTTCCAAGTAAAAAGTGGTGGTGGTGGTGGTGGTGCTTCTTCTGGAAGAATTCAGTTTCACAAACCAAGGTACCTTTCATTTTCTCTAATTTTAATTAAAGATGAAAAAAGTTTTTTTCTTTTTTTGGTGTGTCTCAAATCATTGACCCTTCTTGTGGAAGCTTTGTAATTTTTTGCTATGATCTACAAATAATGGAAAATAGATTCCAATGTATCATTATATTTAATTGATTGTATTCTCAATTGTCGTTACTTTGCATCATTCTTCTTATATGTTGCATTAATTTGATACATGCGGTCTTTCAATTTTTCTTGTTTTCCTTTTTTGTATTTTCCAAGATATGGCAATGCTACAAAGACAAATAAGAGATATGGCTCTTACGTTGCTCAAGTTCATGATTCTTTGTTGAAGAAAGTGTTAAAAGGAGAGAAATATCTAAAGGTCTATAGCTACCACTATCTGATAGATGGATTTGCTGTGCTGGTTACTCAACAACAGGTATGATATTGGTTTTCACTTTTCAGCATCATGATTGTAAAGAAATTTGAGTCTCTCTTCAGTTACATATGTTTTACTTCATGATTACTTGAATACTTGTTTATTGTTTGTTTCTATCTAGGGTTTGATTCGGTTCCTTAACTTCTGTAATTGCATAAATTGTAAAGGCAGAGAAATTGGCTCGGAGTAGTGAAGTGTCGAATGTGGTTTTGGACTTTTCTGTAAGAACTGCAACTACTCATACGCCACAGTTTTTGGGTCTGCCGCAAGGAGCATGGTCTCAAGAAGGTGGGTTTGAAGGAGCCGGAGAAGGAGTGGTTATTGGTTTTGTTGATACCGGCATAGATCCAACACACCCGAGTTTCGCTGATAACAAATCTGAACATGCTTATCCTGTTCCTGCTCATTTTAATGGCATCTGTGAGGTCACACGAGATTTTCCATCCGGATCTTGCAATAGGAAGCTTGTTGGAGCCCGGCATTTCGCTGCGTCTGCTATAACCAGAGGAATATTTAATTCAACACAGGACTATGCTTCTCCATTCGACGGAGATGGCCATGGCACGTGAGTTTTTTGGATTTTACAAATGAGTGTTATGTTTCATTGTTGTTTACCATGATTAGCTACTCATCCATCCACTTATTAATGGGATGCTTTATAGAGTTTTGTTTACCTTGGTTATGTCTTTGAAAATTTCTGTCTTTTACTTGACTTTTTGATGAATCTTATCTCAATTCTAATTATCTGAATTTTGTACTCATTTAAACCATCACTTCAAATAGATGGCCCCGTCCACGGGCCACAGTTGCGAATTTCACTTCTCTTTTCTTTAAATTATGATTCTGATGCATGTCTAATACACAGGCATACAGCAGCTGTTGCAGCAGGGAACCATGGGATTCCGGTGATTGTTGCTGGGCATCACTTTGGGAATGCTAGCGGGATGGCTCCTCGTTCACAGTAAATAATCTGCACACATATCTATGTTTCTTTGCCTTTCTTCGGTTGGTGTTATTATAGTTACTTTTACACTGGTAGTATTGCATCTACTGTTACGTGTTGGAATCACGGAGTTGTGTTATCATTCTGCTTCATCGCATCTTTAAACCGGCACTGTGATAATTATTTTGAGCTGTAGTAGTTCGCTATAGTCTGCTTGAAGTTACAAATGGTCAAACATCCGATGATGTTTAACCAAAGAAAGTATATGCTTTCTTTTATGAACCTTGTTTTCCCATTGCCTCAAATGGCATGAAAGACCACTGACCACCAGACGAGCTAGTAAACTTTTGTATAATGCGAAATGAGTTTTTGTTGGCATATATTGTGTCAAGTCTGCAATAGGTTAAATATAGAACTCAACATGGGGGGATAGCGGTTCTCATATTATTTGATAGATTTTACAGCTTTTTCTAGAGAGAGAAAAGAGAGTAACACAGTGCAGTGCCACTGTGTCGGATATCAGTCTTTACAATGATGTATGGACATTGGAACTGTGTAGAATTGAAGAAAGTCATGATTGTTGATTAGGAAAGAAACTTATAGCTTCCATAATAAGAGAGAAGATATACAAAAGGGGGATCCAGTTAATGCTTGGATAATGGAAACCGTATAGAGAATATTAAGAGAAAGCTGTCTTCTTTTGCTGGCATTGAGATGCTAAACTGTGCCTGAAACTGTGTACTTGACTGGATTAAATTTGTGACTATTGACGTATCTGTGTTTAAAATATAGGACCATATATTTATTACTTGTCAAGAATTGTGATTCTTTGTATTAAGCTGGGGGTATTCGAATTTAAAGCTTGCTTAGAGTCATTAGTATGCTGAATAACTAGCATAAGGATCCTCCGTGATCTTGAAGAATTTGAGCCTTTTAATAGGATTGTCCATGCGATTTTCAGAATGGAAAAGAAGTCATTTATCTTGTAAAAGTGCCTATTTACCACCTAAAAACTGAGTTAAAAATGCTCAATTATAGGGCTGAGTTTCCAAACTGAATTGATATCTGTCTAAGGATGTGGATTCCTCCCATTTCTTCCAGTTTATTGATTGTGGCTTGCAGAATGTGTTACCTCCATAATGTTTATCCTTGTGTACCTTTTTCATTATTTTGATGCTAAACTGGTCAAGTCCTTTTCAACGTTATTTTTTTTGAGAGGTGATAGAAAAACTATGGAAGCAGTACATCTATTCCAGTTTGGATTTCTAGTTATTTTATGTTAGCTTCATTAGCTTCTTATTTTATTATGAAATGCTTATGAAAATGTGTTGCCTTTCATCAATCTCCCACAGCATTGCTGTTTACAAGGCATTGTACAAGAGCTTTGGAGGATTCGCTGCAGATGTTGTGGCAGCTATAGACCAGGTACGTCAATATATTGTTTTGCATAGAATATGTTACACTGGTATTTATTTTAATGGAAATACAGAAATACAATAGAACAGTAAAAGATAATAGAGGAATTTCGAGAGTCCTCTACTCTCCTAGCCTAGGCCTTTCCAAATCTTTCCTACCTCTCACACTAATCAGCTCCTCCTTTTATTACCTTCCCTCAAATTAATTATCATAATTAGCATTCAACTCCTACGATTACGCCTCCCTGATTCTCTTATCCGACTAATTCAATCATTAATTATTGTCACTTATGATTACACATTTCTCCTGCCCTATTATTCCTCCCTTTTCTTTATTGCTTCTTCTAGAATAATGATAAGGTAAAGGGATTATTTTCTTCCCTTTTTTGGCTGCCTTTGCTGCTGACTCAGCATTCTCTCTCTCTCCAGGGTATGTAACAGAATATATGACAATTTTACTTTTCTCCATTGTGTTTGACATGGATTTAACATGATTACCTGATAAAATATATAAATCTTGAATATATTTCCGAGCAAATGTTTGTTAATCCAATGTCATTTTCTTTTCATTTTATTTCATGGCAGTTTCTTTGAGATGATAGTGATATTGATATGTAGCAATGATTCCATTTCGTGTTGCTTTCGGAATCTATTGATGTAAATCTCTTCCAGTGTTTCACTTCTGGCAAGGCTTTAGCATGGTTGATTGTTTTGCAGGCAGCTCAGGATGGGGTTGACATAATTAGCTTATCAATCACTCCGAATAGACGTCCTCCGGGCGTTGCAACTTTCTTCAATCCAATAGATATGGCATTGCTGTCAGCTGTAAAGGCCGGTATTTTTGTAGTGCAAGCTGCAGGAAATACAGGACCTTCACCGACAAGTGTTTCCTCCTTCAGTCCATGGATCTTTACTGTTGGTGCTGCCTCTCATGACCGGATTTATAGCAACTCCATGTTTCTTGGAAATAATGTGACCATACCTGGTGTTGGACTTGCGCGTAAGTTACTCTTTCTCTCTACACATGAACTATTTTTAGAAACATGCCAGGAGAGTAATGTAATGCACTTTTACTTATTCGGCCGCGTCTTTCGCTTCTCGGAGAATCAAAAACTGATAAGATTCAGGAAGTGAATTTCGCATTTAATCGTTAATTTATAAATTATGGGTAGATGGGTACCTTAGGAGAGTAAAATGTTGCCGGAAACTAATCAATCTCTATACAAAACACAATTATCTGCAGAAGTTTAGTAGCTCTACTATTATATTCTTTTTTCTTCTATTGTTCATTGGATTAAATACCATAAGATTTTGTCCTTCACCCCAGAACATGTACCAAAAATACAAGAAATACAATTCAAGATTTGCATTTCACTTAATACAATTTTGATGATCAGTTTTTTGTTGTTTTCAAGGATTTTTTGCTCACTAATGTTGTGTTGCATCGACCCTTCATGAGTTATAACATGTTTTTTCACTTTACTTTTATTATGCCGTTCAGCTGGCACAAGTGTAGGCAAACTTTATACACTGGTTCATGCACACCATGCTTTGAACAATGATACTGCTGACCCTGATGATATGTATGTCAATCAGTGCCAAGATGCGAGCAAGTTCAGTAAGGATTTGGTCCGGGGGAACCTCTTAATGTGCAGCTATTCAATCCGATTTGTGCTGGGGCTTTCCACCATCAAACAGACCTTGGGAATGGCCAAGAATCTTAGTGCAGCTGGAGTTGTTTTCTATATAGATCCTTTTGTGATTGGTTATCAGATTAACCCAGTTCCAATGAAAATGCCTGGCATAATAATTGCATCCACAAATGATTCTAAGGTGTGCATTCTTTGTGTTCCCCCTTTGTATTGCAATTTGATTTCTTGGGCTTGTGAAGATTGATTTGACTATTTTAGTTTTATTTTGAAATGGGCAGATTTTGATGCAATACTACAACTCTTCACTAGAAGTTGATGCAGTCTCAAAGAAAGTTAATAAATTTGGCGCAGTTGCGAGTATCTGTGGCGGACTAAAAGCGAACTACAGTAATGCTGCTCCGAAGGTCATGTACTACTCTGCCAGAGGACCGGATCCAGAAGACACTCTTCCACATGAAGCGGACATCTTGAAGCCAAACTTGTTAGCTCCTGGAAATCTTATATGGGCTGCTTGGAGTTCTCTTGGCACCGACTCTGTTGAATTTCAAGGTCAATACATAAAAATCCTTTACACATGAATAAAAGAAATAGTCTAGTTTAAAGTTTTTCGGTACCTATCATAAGCATAATATCTTTTTAAGTAATAATTTGTCTCTTTTGCATTACAAATAGGTGAGAATTTCGCAATTATGTCAGGCACAAGCATGGCTGCACCTCATGTTGCTGGTCTTGCTGCCCTAGTTAGACAAAAATTCCCAAATTTCAGCCCTACAGCCGTTGCATCTGCACTTTCCACAACTGCTTCTCAGCATGATAAGAATGGTGGGCCAATAATGGCTCAGCGATCGTATGCCTCGGCAGATCTAAACCTATCTCCAGCAACTCCTTTTGACATGGGAAGTGGTTTTCTGAATGCAACTGGAGCATTAAATCCCGGTTTGATTTTTTATTCCAGTAAGTGACTACGGGAATCTTTTATTCATAATATTTCAATAGTTGTTCTCATGTCTCAATGTATTGAAATGGTATGAAAATAAGCTATGATTGTTTTGTTGGTTAGATAGCTATCATAAGTGATAACATGATAAAGTTGGAGTCAGAAATTTTGCACTATACCTATACGTAATAATCATTCAAGTGTCACTTTTATTTTTCATGATTGAGGGAATGCCCAATTTGGTCTTTGAAATTCTCAACTCTCATCAAAATAGTCCCTCTGACTTTTGGAAATGACCAAATTGGTCTCTGAATTTACAATTGTATATCTCCATTCGGTCCCAATTCAGCTGCCGTTAGCAGCATGGAGCATTACTTTGTCAGCATGGCATTCCCAATGGTAACGTAACATGGTTAAGACTTCAGTATGATAAAATAGGTGCCCCATGGTGGTCAATTGAACTCATTTTAGTGCCCCAATTAACCAAAATGAGTCCAATAAACTAATTTAGAAAACTTGTTGATCATATTGAAGTCTTTAACCACATCACCTTACTATTGATCATATTGAAGTCTTTATTGATCATATTAGGGATGAACGAAGATTCATGATTTGTAAATTCAAGGACTAAGTTTGGTCATTTCTGAAAGTCAGAGACTGTTTTTATGAGCCTTGTGCATTTCAGGGACTAAATTACCTTATTATTATTAGTGTCATATGGTTAAAGATAAATTGTCTCAGCAGCAAGTTGGTGTTGACTTAGAGACTGGTAAATTAACTAATAGTAAGCCTGAGCAACCTTTAGATGTTGGAGTTCAATATAAATGTTCCTTTCTTCGTAGGTTATGATGATTACATGGCATTCTTGTGTGGCATCAATGGTTCAGTTCCTGTGGTATTAAACTACACTGGTCAGAACTGCTGGTCCTATAACTCTACTGTATACGGCGCTGATCTGAACTTGCCCTCAATCACCATTTCGAAGCTGAACCAATCAAGAGTGGTGCAGAGGACAGTCCAAAACGTTGCTGGAAATGAGACCTACAGTGTCGGTTGGAGCGCACCTTACGGGGTATCAGTGAGTGTATCTCCAACACACTTCACCATTGCCGGTGGCGAGAAGCAAGTCTTGTCTGTGCTCATGAACGCAACCGCCAACAGTTCAGTTGCAAGCTTTGGGAGGATTGGCCTCTTTGGTGATCAAGGTCATGTCCTAAGCATTCCCCTTTCAGTCATTGTTAAAATCTCAAGTAACAACAACACAGTGAGCTAACGTTGGAATTGGGATAGCATTTTCTTGTTTTGAGTAAACTGATTTTGATTTTTGGCTTTTGTTTTTCCCATTTTAATCTGTATTTAATTGCTTGTGTACCAAGATGATTAACTAATTTTTTCATTCATTATCATGTAAATTAGTTGAGGGGTTCTCCTTGTAAAGTAAATAGATATGATCGGTACCTGATTTCTAGTTCCTTGATACTTCTTTACTCTCTACCAGCTCAATGATTATTAAATAATAAAATATACTTGATAACTTATGCTGACTTTACTCTCGGACTCACTTACACGCTACAATGCCACCTCCTAATGTTTTAGAACATTTTTCAATTTTATATGTCCACATTTCCATTTCATATTCTTTTTAATTTGCATGAAGAAAGTGAAAGCTATAATTTTACTTTTGAAACAAGCAAAGAGACGCTAGGATTAATGAAACATTGTGCATGTTTTTCTTGGAGATGAGTAAAGGTATTCACTGTGGAACATCATACAAGAATTTTTCCTATATAACATACCATGCTGATAAGTATAATAAAAAATGCTTCTGTTCCTATTCTGCTTACTATTATCATTCTTATATGGATTTAACTACACAATTAAAAAAAAAAACTTTTAGGTTACAACAACAACAACAACAAAGCCTTGTCCCACTAAGTGGGGTCGGCTACATGAATCAAACGACGTCATTGTGCTCTGTCATGTGTCATGTCTACAGAGAGACCATTTACATGTAGATCTCGTTTGACCACCTCATGGATGATCTTCTTAGGTCTTCCTCTGCCTTTCGCCCCTTGTCCATCTTCCATCTCATCCACCCTCCTGACTTGATGTTCTATCGGTTTTCTTCTCACATGTCCAAATCACCTAAGACGTGATTCAACCATCTTTTCCACAATGGGTGCTACTCTAACTCTTTCCCTTATATCTTCATTCCTTATTTTATCCAATCGCGTATGACCACTCATCCATCTCAACATCTTCATCTCTGTCACACTCAGCTTATGTTCGTGCTCCCCTTTAGCCGCCCAACACTCCGTACCATAAAGCATAGCCGGTCTTATAGTGGTGCGATAGAATTTACCTTTAAGTTTTAAGGGCACTTTTTTGTCGCATATAAAACCAGATGCACTCCGCCATTTTGACCACCCTGCTTGGATCCTATGATTTACATCCTGTTCAATCTCTCTATTATCCTGTATGATGCACCTAAGATACCTTAAACTTTTAACTTTTCGTAGGGTGTTTTCTCCAATCTTCACCTCTATATTAGGGTTTTCCCTTCTCGGACTGAACTTACATTCCATATATTTCGTCTTGCTACAGCTTATGCGCAGACCATACACTTCTAAAGCTTCTCTCAATAACTCCAACTTCTTATTTAGGTCTTCCCTTGACTCTCCCATAAGGACGATATCATCGGCAAAAAGCATGCACCATGGCACAGGCTCTTAGATGTACTCTGTGAGTACTTCCAAGACTAATGTGAAAAGGTATGGACTTAAGGATGATCCCTGGTGTAATCCTATACCAATAGGAAATTCTGCTGTCACACCACCTTGAGTCTTCACACTAGTTGTGGCCCCATCATACATGTCTTTAATTGCACGAATATATGCGATCCTTACCCTCCTCTTTTCTAAAACCTTCCATAAGACCTCCCTTGGTACCCTATCATACGCTTTTTCCAAATCAATAAACACCATATGTAGATCCCTTTTATTACTACGATACCTCTCCATCATCCTTCTTAAAAGGTATACCGCTTCAGTGGTAGATCTGCCTGGCATGAATCCAAATTGGTTCTCTGTTACTTGTGTCTCTTTTCTCAACCTCCGTTCTATCACCCTTTCCCATAACTTCATGGTATGACTCATAAGCTTTATCCCTCTATAGTTTTCGCAACTTTGTATATCCCCCTTATTCTTGTAGATAGGTACCAAGGTGCTCTTTCTCCACTCATTAGGCATCTTCTTTGACCTTAAAATCTCATTAAAAAGCTTGGTTAACCAGTTGATGCCTTTTTCTCCAAGATCCTTCCAAACCTCAATCGGGATATTATCAGGTCCTACTGCCCTGCCATTTTTCATCTGCTTTAGAGCCTCTTTTACCTCGAAGTCTCGAATTCTTCGATAGTAGTCAAAGTTTTGATTTTCTTCCCTTGTGCATAATCGACCAAGGCTCGGAAGAGTCTTCTGTCCCTCATTTAGGTTACTATTTATGAAAAATTTAAAATTTATTGAAATCATAAACTCTTGATATTTTTATTAAAACCTTCAACTTTAATTTATCCACTGAAATGTGTAGATTCTAGTACTATTTCTACACTTTAAATCCTACTGCAGTTTATTCGTTATTTCAAATGTGTTAAATCAACTACCACTAATACGATTTACTTGTTATTTAGTAAATATTGAGATCCCATTGCGATTAACTTATATTAAAAACAGGATATTTATATAAACTAGCGTGATAACCCGTGCAATGCATGGGCTTCATGTAATCTAAAGGTTTTTAAAAGAAAAATACTAAGAATATAACTAAAATAGATTCTATAAAGATAGATATGTTTTATTAAATTTGGATAATAACAAAATTATCACTACATTAAAATAAAACAATAGAATACAACAATTATTCAATATGTCAATGAATGGTATAACATATTTTCTAAGATAATAAAATATAATAAAAAAATTGTTAGACACTAAAAAAACAGAAAAAAAAAGTCCAACAGAGATGTAGTTTTTTATTATGTATAATCTTAAAAACATAGATTGTCAAGATACCTATTGATAGTAAAACAAAATATTTACAACATATATAAATTTGTTCATTAATCAAAAAACAAAATATGTCCAAAATAATTTAACATATATTTCAAAATATTTTATCAAACAGAGTTATACATAGGAGACCTAACATCGTTGAATCGACAACTCTATCTGGCGGTTATGTATCGAGTCGAGTTTCAAGGTAATGTTGTCCCCCTCCTTTAAATTGTATACTCTACAACATTCATTCCACCCGACCCCAAACTTCCATTCTCCATCTCTTCCTCCACTTTTCAGTAAGTGGAAAAAGAACACATTCTCCTCTACATTGGAACGTGGACCAGTGATCGTCCAAATCGAACCATCTCCAGATAGTTTAAGATATGCAGCAAATTTTGAACCCAGATACTACAATGAATAATTCATAGTTAACATAAACATAGTATTTTCATACACAATGAATAACAGATTTAGGAAGAATATTTAATAAGCTTGCAAGAAAAAAAATAAAAGAAATCACTCTTTTGAGATCAACTTACCAGTCTAGATTAACCCAGATCCGAAGCTGTGATGGTCTTTTGATAATAAACCTTTGGAGTGTATCTGGTTCAGGATATTTTAAACATGTTAGTCACCATATTAAAAAATACATCTATACCATGATATTAAAATTCAGAACACAAGAAAAAAAAGTTACATTTAGCATTACCCATGGTGAGACAATTCGTTTGTCTCATTACTTTGTTCGTTGACCTCCATTGATAAAGTGCTTCCACCACACAAATCTATGGGATTATGCGGATTATCCTCTTCCAGTGTCCCATCTTGATCATTGTTTTCATCACCGTCTGATGAAAATTCATCATCAAATGGTTCAGACCCAGATAGAACCATCAGATCAGGTGATGAGTCCTCATCAATCCTGGTATACTTTATGTGGAACACTCTTGATACATTATCAAGTGTCTCTGGGTCCATTAGCTCAGGCACATATGAGTCAGGATCAAGGTGAATTTGGATGGTCTGGTTGTCGTGATTCCACAATAAAATAAAAAAAATTCCGAAACCGACATACCTAAATTGAACAGATGCCCCTCTATTGATAAAATAGAAAGTTCTAATCTGTTCAAATAAGGTGTCAGTTATGATCAACTGATCATTATTTTTTCTCAGCTCCAGCACTAAACAATTATTTAGCTCATCAATGACATAGAACATTGTCCATAATTCTTCGCCATGAGTTGAAACAAAAGTTGGGGGAAGAGCTCTCTCACCCTATATTCAAATTTTTTCCTAACGTTAATTCATGTCTAACAAAATATGTTAACAATGCATCACATAATATTACATAATCATTTAACAAAGAGAGGTATATACACATTTAAATCTACCATTATTACCAACTGAGCAACACAAGAGAACAATAATCACGTAAATGAACTGGCATTATAATGAGCATCACAAAAATAGCTAGGTAAGAAACACATATCAGGTCTTTTTAAATGTCCAGGAAAAAATACTGAAGTTTTGAAAGAAACAATGAAAAAGAAATTGCTGTTATCTTGATGGATTCTAAAACCAAAACATCTACATAAACATCGAATCATATTTTTACGTATTAATAAATGCTGAATTTTCAAAGTAACTATCATTATATGTATGATTAGTAAACATTATATTATTTATTTTGAATGGATATTGATAATTTATCAAAATTAATCTTTTTAGAGTTGTTGTAGTCTACACCCATTTCAGATTAGAAAGATCAGGAACTCAGAGTTAGCTACTCAAACTTATTTAACACCAAAAGAAACTATCAAGAGAAGAAAAGTAGAAAAGACCACTAACTGAATATAAATTAAAAACAAACCATTCGAAGTTAAAGATTTAACCCACCTCTTTAATCGGTTAACATGCCTGATATAATATTCCATAATATATTTGGTTACCTGGTTATTGAAAAGGTAAAATATAAAAATCCGTTCTTTTCTGTTGGGCCAATATTGTTGGGTTGCTAAAAACCTCCTATTAGCGCATAATGGTATCATTAGAGGTTAAGACTGAGACTTTTAACCAAGAAACCAACTAACTAAGTATACCTAAAAAAAGTAACAAATTTAAAGCATATTTATGAAAAATACCCAAGAAACCACTTTGAAAAACTACTATACAACATATTTTAGAGATTACAACAAGTTATGAAATGTGGCCTACATATAAATGAAAAGCCAATAAAATTAAATTACAACATGGAAAATATCTGAGAAACAATTTTAAAAAACTATAGATGACATAACATCGATATTTAATTGACATTAAAATTTTCACAAGTTAATGTGAAATATATTGAATGGAAAAGTAGATGAGACTTCAATAAAATAGAAAATGCAGCAAAGAAAAGATCTTCTCTAATGCTCACCACCATACCTGTTTGGATCTTCTCTATCGGCATCCATCGCCATTCAGCCTTATCAGATAGAGAGACTTCGTATAAAGATTCGAGAACAAACTAAAGATCTTGTCTCTTACTGCAAAAGAGAGTATTATAATAAAGTAAACCCTAATAGGAGATTTCAACAAATTCAAGAAAAAAACAACTGATAAAATTGAATCCAGAAACATAAAGAAGAAACATAAAGAAGGAACAACAACCGTTGATAAATAAAAGAAGAAATAGATGAACAAAAATATCGTTATTTATTCTAGTAAATTGAATCTCTACTAATCCTAATTATAATGTTCAGAAGTTTCAGAAAGCTAACCACTACCACTAATAATTATTTAAACAAACAATCATGAATCATGAATTTGTTAATTAGAATATGCATAATAAACGATATGAAAAAAAGAAAATATACAAAAATTAAATCAATAATAAAATATAAAAGACCAAATGAATATTCAAAAATTATAAATATGATAAAAGTGATTTAAAAAAAAACCCTTTTTATATTTTAAAATAATTGATAAAATAATGTAAACAATGATTATATTTTTTAAGTTGAGAAAGAGATTACAAAACTTAAAAGAATAGAGCCATACGTGATAATATGAAATTGGGATTAATAGTTGGAGTACCTTGCAAAATAACTGATCCTTGTAAAGAAGAAAAAAAAGTTTAAATGTAAATTTAAAATCATGCTAAGAGAAAGCATAAACAGAAACAACTTAATAAGAATGAGATGTTGCGCTCAAGCAAGTATGAGACATGTCTTGTTCTGAAAATCAACTGTTTCTTTCTTTCGGTTTAAATTGGCAGGTAAGCTTTCATTGAATGATACATGCATGTCCAAACATATCACAATGTCTTATATTGGTTGAGAATAAAATTCAGCACCATGTCAGGCTAACAGAAATACTACTTTTAGGAAAAAAATAATTAAAAAGCATATTTGAAGTTAGCACATTCACATAAGGTTATTAACTCAACGTTTTCAGAACCCAAAACTTCACTTGATGAAATTAACGAAAGGAAAACTACCAAAATTGAAAAGAAATGCAAAAGAAAAAAGAGTGAACAAAAGATTTTTTATATTTTAAAATAATTGAAAAAATAATGTAAATAATAACTATATTTTTTAACACTAACGAAGAAATTACAAAACCTGAAAGAATAAAATCATACTTAATAAGATGAAATTGCAATTAATAGTTGGAGTACGTTGCAAAATAATTGATCCTTGTAAAGAAGGAAAAAAAAAGTTTAAAGGCAAAGAAAGTTACCAAAACTGAAAAGAAAAGCAAAAGAAAAAATACTAAATAAAAAATTGCGTTGCCAATGCAACCATTAGGGCAAAAGCTGAACTTGATTCTTCGGTTTTCTGTTTTCAGAGGATTTACCTGAACAGCACGTCCCTTGTTACTTGGGTGAAGTATATTATCTCGATCTGTCAAGAGCTCAAGAAAAAGAACTATCCATCAAGTATCAGAGATGCCTTGTTTTGGAAATCAAATATTTCTTTCTTTCTTTTTAAATTGGGGACGAAGGTTTCCTTGAATGATACATGCATGTCCAAAATATATGAGAATATCTTATATTGGTTCACATTAAGATTCAGCAACATGTGAGACCAAAAGAAATGTTAGTTTTAGGAAAAAAATAATCAGAAAGGATACTTGAACTGAGCCCATTCACATAAACGTATTAACTGGTTATTTTCAGAAGCCAAAACTTTAGTTGATGAAATCACCAAAAGGAAAGCTACCAGAAATGAAAAAAAAAAAAGCAAAAGAAAAAAGAGTGAACAGAAGATTGTGTTGGGACTGCAATAGTTAGGGCAAAACCTTAACTTGTTATTCGATTGTCAAAAAAGTTACCTGTTGAACGAATTGGAGGCACCGAGACCACTGGAGATGACGACAAGTTTGTATCTTGTAGGAGGATATGGAGTTTAACCCTGCAAAAAGTTGGGTGGTGGGTTTTTGAGTTGAGTGAGGTGAGACGCCAGAGAGAGAGGATGGACGGTCACTGCGTTACGTCTTGTTTGTGAGATTCTTTTTTTTTTTTTATTGTGTTGGGGGGGGTGGGAGAGGAGGGAGTGACCTTTGATTTTTTTAATGTTTTGTTGGTAACGTTAAAGATGGGAAAAATACTAAAAGAAGATAGAAGATTATAATTAAAATTATGTGGATAATTTATTTAAAATAAATTACACTAAAAGAACGATTATGACAAATTAATTATCAGAGAAGACAATTAATTACACAATTATTAATCAATAAATTTTTTTAATATTTATCATAGTTAAAAAGAACTAAATATTGAGAAAAATATATTATAATATAATTTTTTTATTCATTTCAGAGTTTTGATATCAATAAATTTTATTTCTCCCAAAGTTTAAGTAATTTTCATAATTTTTTTATTTTTATTTTCTATATCAGACAAAAAAATGATGGAAAATCACAGAAAAATAAAAGAATAAATAAATAATTAATCAATGAAAATTTTAGACAATATAAAATAGATTAACATACAAATTAACAAAATAAGTAAAAAAATAATTAAGAATATATTTATTTTTTTATAAAAAAATTTGGTCATTCCTCTTAAATATGATACATGTTAAAAGAAAAATTAATTATTGTTAATAATTTTAGTATTAAAAATTCTTTTTAATAATTAAATCTTCCTAACAATTTTTTAAAGTAATTTTTTCTTTTTTCTTATGTCTACTGAATGAATAACTTTTATAACATAAAAAAAGAAAGGTAAACTTTATCTAGATAATAATTGTTTATATGTATTCTAGAATAAAGTTTCTAATTAACCCACAAAGGAAAAAAAAAGAAAAAAAATTAAATATATGAATTATTTTCAAGTACAAAATGAAATTTTAAAGTTTATCAAATTAAGATGACATTTGAAAACTTAAAATATTCCTTTTTCAAAAATGATTTTATAAATAAATTGAATGTTATGAGAACTAAAATTATAATTGAGTCTACGAAAAATATATAGTTATAATAATGGTATAAGAATTAGGAATTAAAAAAAACAAACTGCATCAAAGAATGTGATAGAAGAACCATGATAGTGTGATATGTACAAAGTCGTATAGTGAGTGGTTTTGAAACAAATTAATGTTATAATGGTGTCTTTGAAACAAATTAATAAAATATTTGATATAGTGCTAAAGTTTGCAATAGAAAATCCTTGTCTTTATTTTCATTATGCGTTCTCTCGTCTCCCTATCATGGAGATAGCTCAAAAAGAGCTTATGAGCAGTTAAGGAAACTAAAGTGCAATGTGGTTTCTCTAAAGAGCATATATGATACATTTGGATTTCCTACTTAAGAATTTGGAAGAAGAGTAGTTAAAAAGATGTACCTATTAAGAGCAAAACACCATCTTAAGTTGTTTTCAATCGCTTCTTCATACCAACAGCTCTTCCTATAACCATTCAGAGAATGGCTCTGCCCATTCGAGAGAGCTACCTAACCCATATCTTCCAAAGCTTTAACAAATTAAAGAGAGCTAGAGAGGAGAAGTGGAGTCGAGAGAATGAAGAATGGGAGGAGAATATATAGACCTCATGTTACCAGTTGATGACAAGTCATCTTAGCCTAGTTTCACTAGCCTTTTTCTTTTGTTTTCAATTGAATTATGCACTTTTCTTGAGCCAAAAGCAAGCCAATTGGGTAGATTTTTATGTTTCCTTTGATTTAATCAACCATGTATGAATTCATGCTATTTCATGAGGTTTTATGCTATAATTGTCATGTATTATGAAAGAATGAATATCTCATGATTTTGAGCATAGTTTTGATGTGTTTGGTTGATTAATGATAGGTGAAGAAAGCTTGGAGAAAGGTTGATGCAAGAAGGAATGGCTAGGAGGAATGACTTGAGTCTTGGATTAATTATGAACCAGGAAGCAAAAGCTGGAGCAAAAGTTAGCCCCTAACTTTTTGGCTAACTTTTGGGCAAAAGTTGGAGCAAAAGTTAGCCCCTAACTTTTTGGCTAACTTTTGGGCAAAAGCTGGACCAAAAGTTAGCCCCTAACTTTTTGGCTAACTTTTGGCATGAAAAACACTCCCTGGATGCACCAAAAGTTTGTGCCAACGTTAGCCCCTAACTTTTTGGCTAACGTTGGCGCTTGAAAAACTCCCTGGGCTAGCAAAAGTTTGTGCCAACGTTAGCCCCTAACTTTCTGGCTAACGTTGGCGCCATGAATAACTAAGGGGAGGCCAACGTTGGAGCAAAAGTCAAACCCCTAACTTTTGCCCCAACGTTGGTATCAGCAAAACAAGGGTGCTGATGTGAAAAGTTGGAGCAAAAGTTAGACCCTAACTTTTACTCTAACTTTCACTCAAGCTTTCATGATTCCAACCCGGTTCAATTCGGTTCTTTTCCAAACTCCAAGAGCAATCAACCAAGGTCTCTCTCAACCCAATTCCACCAAGAGCAAAGGCCCAATTGAAGGCTTGAAGACCATTTGAAGAAAGTGTATAAATAGATTAGAATTTAAGTTTTAGAAGAGCTTTTCTTTGGAGTTTTCATAGAGAGTTTTCGGAAAGCTTTTGGTGTTGAGTGAATTTTAATTTCTAAGTCTCGGGGAAGGAGAATTGAATTCCCTTCCTCTTAGTTTTCTTGTTTTGAATTTCAATTACACTTGTCTTGGATCTTGGGTTGGAGAATTGAAGAAATTCTGTTTCAATCTCATCCTGAGACCTCTCTGCTTTATTTTACTGCAAAATTGAATTCGGTTTCGGTTAATTACTTTTCATCTACTTTCTTTGCAATTAACAATTTCCTTTGCAATTGTTCTTGTTGGATCTAAGAAGGCATTGAGATCTAGACTTGGTTTTCTAGTCTCTTGGGTCCTGAGATCCGGATTTCCCATTTCCCATTCCCTGTTTACTGTTTTCATGCTCATTTACAATTCTGTTTCTAGATCTGATTCAATCCAAGTGTTCTTTTATTCCTCTGCTTGTTGCAATTTTATATTTCCTTGTTTAATTTCTGCAAATCCAACTCCCCATTCCCTTTACAATTCAAGCCATTTACATTTCTTGCACTTTAAGATTTTGCAATTTACATTTCTTGCGTTCTAAGTTTCTGCCATTTAATTTCTTGTTCTTTAAGATTCAGCACTTTAATTCTTGTTCTCTTTAATTTCATGCCAACTACCCATTCCCTTTACTTTCTATGCAATTTAAATTCTGCAAATCACAAATCTCTCAACCAAATCTTGATTCGCTTGACTAAATCAACCACTAAACTAAAATTGCTCAATCCTTCAATCCCTGTGGGATCGACCTCACTCCCGTGAGTTATTATTACTTGATGCAACCCGGTGCACTTGCCGGTTAGATTTGGGTGTCTTGGAGAAATTCGTTTCTCCGCGAAAATATCCCATCAAGTTTTTGGCGCCGTTGCCGGGGATTGAATTAGATTGACAATGATTAAGTGAGGTGGTGATCTAGATCTAGCATTTTTATTTTCTGTTCCTTTAATTTTAAATTAACCCACTAACTGTTTGAATTTTTGCTTAAGCTAACTAAAACTTCATTCTAGCAATAGATTGAAGTGTCACTGGTTTGTGTGTTTCTTATGTTATGCTTGTATGTCAGGTACAAGAAGAAATACACCCATCTTTCATGAACAAGACGAAAGAACTCTTAGAAGGTTAAGAAGAGCTGAAAGAGGGAAAAATATTGTTGGAGAAGAGGAATCAGAAGAAGAATTCCAAGATATGGAGGAACATTCGACCAATCCACCAGGAGGAGCAGACAACAACAATAACAATCCACCCCAGAGGAGAGTTTTAGCTTCCTATACTTTTGCAAATCCTAGACATTGTGGAAGTAGCATCTTAACTCCAAATGTCAATGCAAACAATTTTGAACTAAAGCCACAACTCATCACTTTGGTTCAAAACAATTGCTCTTTTGGTGGAGGACCACTTGAAGATCCGAACCAACACCTATCCACCTTCTTGAGGATTTGTAACACTGTTAAAACTAATGGTGTGCCTCCTGACAGCTACAAGCTATTGCTATTCCCATTTTCTCTCAGAGACAAGGCCACTCAATGGTTGGAATCCTTTCCAAGAGACAGCATCAATAATTGGGATGATCTGGTAACCAAGTTCCTTGCCAAATTTTACCCACCTCAAAGGATCATAAGGTTGAAGACTGAGGTACAAACATTTACACAAATGGAGGCTGAACCCATCCATGAGGCATGGGAGAGATACAAAGCTCTAATCAGGAAATGTCCTCCTGAAATGTTCACTGAGTGGGATAAGCTGCAGAATTTCTATGAGGGCTTAACATTGAAATCTCAAGAAGCTTTGGATCATTCAGCTGGAGGTTCCTTGCAACTCATAAAAACTGCAGAGGAAGCTCAAAATCTCATTGATATGGTGGCTAACAACCAATATTTCTTTGCTCATCAAAGAAATCGCCAACCATCACAAAGAAGAGGAGTAATAGAGCTAGAAGGAGTGGACTCAATCTTGGCTCAAAACAAGATGATGCAGCAGCAAATTCAACAACAATTTGAGCAAATGGCCAAGAGGATTGATAGTCTCCAAGTTGCAGCAGTTAACGCTAGCCAACCATCAACCACATGGGGACAGAATGAAGAAACTCAAGAAGAACAACAACAAGAGCAAGTACAATATATGCACAACCAAGGACCAAATGAAGTGTATGGTGATACATACAATCCATCCTGGAAGAACCACCCAAACCTCAGATGGGGAGATAATCACACCCAAAATCAACAACCATGGTAGAGGAACTCAAACCAAAACAACCCAAGAAGCAACCAAAACCACAACTAGCAGCAGACTAACCAAAACCCCTACAGAAAATCTCAAAACAACTACCCCAACCCCAACCAGTACCAATCTAATAACCAACCCACCAACCAAAATGCCTACCATCCACCACCCACATCTCATAACCCACCTCAAGTATCACCTGAAGCCCAAAGAATCACTAACTTGGAGGCCGTGATAGACAAAATGTTGAAACACCAGAAAATGACAACCAAGAATCATGAAGCCTCCCTGAAGAGCCTAGAGAGGTAGATGGGGCAAATCTCCAAACAGATTTCTGTTGAGAGACTTTCAAGCTCACTGCCGAGTGACACAATCCCAAATCCTAAGGAAAAATGCAAGGCAATACAATTAAGGAGTGGGAGAACATTGATGAGCAACAATGACACTACTAAGAAGCAAGTAGAGAGCAGCAAAAGACCAATAGAAGAGGAACAGCCAACACACACAGAGGAAGCCAATGATGATGATGCAATGGCAAGCAAGGAAGCTTCAAAGCAAACTCAAGCAAAGGAGGAATAATAAAAAATTCCAAAAAAAGGGAATGAAGCAGTTGAAGAGCCAACCAAGAATCAAAAGCAGCAAGCAGAGAAAACCTTTGTACCTCCATTGCCATATCCCCAGAGGTTCAACAAAGAAACCAAGGACCAGCATTTTCACAAGTTCCTTGAAACTTTCAAAAAGCTGGAAATCAATATTCCCTTGGCTGAAGCACTTGAGCAAATGCCTCTGTATGCCAAGTTTTTGAAGGAGCTTATCAACAAGAAAAGAAGTTGGCATGAAAAGGAAACCATACTACTCACTGAGGAATGCAGGGCTTTGATTCAAAAAGGGTTTCCCCCTAAGCTTGAAGATCCAAGGAGCTTTTTGCTACCTTGCACCATTGGGGAATTAACCATCACTAAAGCAATGTGCGATCTAGGAGCAAGTATCAACTTAATACCATCCTCCTTGGTAAAAAAGCTGCATATAGAGGAAATTAAACCAGTACAGATATCTCTAGAGCTAGTAGATAAGTCAACAGTATACTCCAGGGGTATGATTGAAAACCTTCTGGTCAAGGTGGACAATTTCATATACCCTGCAGATTTTGTGGTTCTAGATTCAGAAGGGGATGATGGTGACTCTATTATTCTGGGAAGGCCATTCTTGGCCACTGCTAGAGCTATCATAGACATAGAGGAAGGAGAATTAACTCCTAGAATGCATGATAAGAGTGTCACTCTGAAGGTGTTACCAGAAGCACAGTTTGGTAATGAGAAGAAAAACTATATGGAGCTTGACAAGGAAGAATCTCTGTTAAAGGAAGAAAGCAACAAGGCGATTCACAACAACATCCCAAGGCAAAAGATTGTGCAAACTGATGAAGAAGTCCAAGAGAATATGGGAGTATTAGCCACTGAAAGGATGAAAGATCCCCAAGGTAAGCCTACGGCCAGAAAAGAAAGGTCAACGAAAGAAAGGATGAAACGCAGAAACAAAACAAAAAGGGGTTGGAAGAACAGGAAGATTCCAACAGAGGGGCTTTCCAAAGGTGACAAAGTGCAATTAATATATCAACAACTTGGAGCAAGCCGACAGACTGATGACTATTACAATGTCAGCAACATACTCTCGTTGGAACATGCTGAAATTGAACACTAGAGAACAAAGAGGAGGATCATAGTCAGAGGAGACAAGTTGAGGCACTACAACCCTCAACCACCATAAAAGAAAGCTCCAATGTCAAGCTAGTGACAATAAAAGAGCGCTTGTTGGGAGGCAACCCAACCTGAGGTAGTTTTCTTTTCATTATCTATTTCAATAAAAAGGTTAATTAGTTTTATCTATATTGCAAGAAGCTAAGTTTGGTGTTGCACACCAAAACAATCTAAGGGAGAATGAAGGATTTTAAGTTTGGTGTTCCACCAAAATCCCATCATAAAATACATTCTCACTCTCTGCATAATGCTAGCTTCAAGCATTTAGATAAACTAGTTAACTATTCTGCCGTTTCCTAGTTTTCAGTTTTATTGCTTTTGAAAAAAAAAAAAAAGAGTTTCACACATGGTTAATCTGATGCATGAGAACCATTAGCAAGGTACTAAGTTTGGTGTTCCCACACCAAAGTAAGTTCAAAAGCCCATAAATAAATTATACAAGCTAACCATTTCTTCTTTCAAGTGCTTGGGGAACAAGCAACTTTCAATATTATTGCAAAGCATCATACAAGCCTTTGGGAGGATTAAGCATCATCAACCAAAGAAATGAAAGAGGAATGTGTGGATCAGTGATGATGATGATGAGGAGTGAAGCAAGCGAACTCCAAAAGGTTGTATTGTTAAGTGATTATCTTACATGAAACACTGCTATGATTGAGAGTGGTTTAGTTTCCCTGATTATCTGTCTGCATAGCATAGTTTTTCTATAATTCAATAAGCAAGATGCTTGATTATTCATAATATTTTTCTCTTCAAAACTTGTTTGTACTCAATGATTCGAGAATTGCATCACATGAAAGTTCTTTGAAAAGAAGGATTGAGGAATTAAACAATTTTGAGGCAAGCAAAAGATTAGGAGAAGTGGTGGTTCTAGTTGTATGATTATGTATTGAGGTTGCATGCTTGTGAAAACTTGCATGGGAGCTCATAGGCAGGACATGAAGTTCAAATAAGTATTGTGGAGATTCTCAAAAATTTATTGATCCAAGAAGCAGCAAACAAAACAAAAGAAAGAAAAGAAAATACAAAGATAAAAAGAACATGGCCCAAGGCTCTGAGCATCAATTACTAGGCAGAAAAGAAAGAAGAAACAATGACTCAAAGAGTTGTTAGCCTAGTAAATGCTTGTGGTTGAGTTGTGTCAAAGAAAGAGGCTTGAGCAAGTAAATCCTTAGGGGTGCTTTAACACCTAATACCTTAAAACCAACTGGTTTAGGAGTATTGATTGAAAGCTTATTTAAAAGAGCCGCTTTGAGACATGACACTTAGAGTCAAGGCCAAAGCACAAAAACTATAAGCTGCTTCAAGGTGACTACATATAAAGAGATATCCATAATACCATTTGGATGAAAATCCTAAGACCTAAGACTCCCAATATGTGAGGACTAGTGAGCACTGAAACCCCTGCATGAGCACAAGATTTAGAGTTCACCCCATTGACAATTAATCACTTCACTCACAGGACCTTACAATTTATTCTTCAATCCGTCTTAAGTGAAAGAACATATGAGCATAAATCATTTCTTGCTTGGGGACAAGCAAGCTTTAAGTTTGGTGTTGTGATGACAAGTCATCTTAGCCTAGTTCACTAGCCTTTTTCTTTTGTTTTCAATTGAATTATGCACTTTTCTTGAGCCAAAAGCAAGCCAAATGGGTAGATTTTCATGTTTCCTTTGATTTAATCAACCATGTATGAATTCATGCTATTTCATGAGGTTTTATGCTATAATTGTCATGTATTATGAAAGAATGAATATCTCATGATTTTGAGCATAGCTTTGATGTGTTTGGTTGATTAATGATAGGTGAAGAAAGCTTGGAGAAAGGTTGATGCAAGAAGGAATGGCTAGGAGGAATGACTTGAGTCTTGGATTAATTATGAACCAGGAAGCAAAAGCTGGAGCAAAAGTTAGCCCCTAACTTTTTGGCTAACTTTTGGACAAAAGTTGGAGCAAAAGTTAGCCCCTAACTTTTTGGCTAACTTTTGGGCAAAAGCTGGACCAAAAGTTAGCCCCTAACTTTTTGGCTAACTTTTGGCATGAAAAACACTCCCTGGATGCACCAAAAGTTTGCGCCAACGTTAGCCCCTAACTTTTTGGCTAACGTTGGCGCTTGAAAAACTCCCTGGGCTAGCAAAAGTTTGCGCCAACGTTAGCCCCTAACTTTCTGGCTAACGTTGGCGCCATGAATAACTAAGGGGAGGCCAACGTTGGAGCAAAAGTTAGACCCCTAACTTTTGCCCCAACGTTGGTATCAGCAAAACAAGGGTGCTGATGTGAAAAGTTGGAGCAAAAGTTAGACCCTAACTTTTACTCCAACTTTCACTCAAGCTTTCATGATTCCAACCCGGTTCAATTCGGTTCTTTTCCAAACTCCAAGAGCAATCAACCAAGGCCTCTCTCAACCCAATTCCACCAAGAGCAAAGGCCCAATTGAAGGCTTGAAGACCATTTGAAGAAAGTGTATAAATAGATTAGAATTTAAGTTTTAGAAGAGCTTTTCTTTGGAGTTTTCATAGAGAGTTTTCGGAAAGCTTTTGGTGTTGAGTGAATTTTAATTTCTAAGTCTCGGGGAAGGAGAATTGAATTCCCTTCCTCTTAGTTTTCTTGTTTTGAATTTCAATTACACTTGTCTTGGATCTTGGGTTGGAGAATTGAAGAAATTCTGTTTCAATCTCATCCTGAGACCTCTCTGCTTTATTTTACTGCAAAATTGAATTCGGTTTCGGGTAATTGCTTTTCATCTACTTTCTTTGCAATTTACAATTTCCTTTGCAATTGTTCTTGTTGGATCTAGGAAGGCATTGAGATCTAGACTTGATTTTCTAGTCTCTTGGGTCTTGAGATCCGGATTTCCCATTTCCCATTCCCTGTTTACTGTTTTCATGCTCATTTACAATTCTGTTTCTAGATCTGATTCAATCCAAGTGTTCTTTTATTCCTCTGCTTGTTGCAATTTTATATTTCCTTGTTTAATTTCTGCAAATCCAACTCCCCATTCCCTTTACAATTCAAGCCATTTACATTTCTTGCACTTTAAGATTTTGCAATTTACATTTCTTGCGTTCTAAGTTTTTGCCATTTAATTTCTTGTTCTTTAAGATTCAGCACTTTAATTCTTGTTCTCTTTAATTTCATGCCAACTACCTATTCCCTTTACTTTCTATGCAATTTAAATTCTGCAAATCACAAATCTCTCAACCAAATCTTGATTCGCTTGACTAAATCAACCACTAAACTAAAATTGCTCAATCCTTCAATCCCTGTGGGATCGACCTCACTCTCGTGAGTTATTATTACTTGATGCGACCCGGTGCACTTGCCAGTTAGATTTGGGTGTCTTGGAGAAATTCGTTTCTCCGCGAAAATATCCCATCACCAGTCCATGTGACAATCTATTTAAGAAAACATAAAATTGATTATAAGCTATACATCTTATTCAATATTATAAATTAATACTTGGAATGAGTTAAAGTCCACCAAAACTCAAGTGAATTGCATACATCTTACTCAAACCACACCAGCCCATCAAATATAAAGTCTAAAAAAATTCATAGAAATATAAACTCATTTTTTCAATTAATAAATACTAAAAAACAAATATTATTATTCTGTAGTAGACACAAAATCTTTAGAGTAATAAGCTAAGCTTCAAGAATCCAATTTGCAAATAAAGCAGAATGTTTTCTCTAGAAAATTCATTTAAACCCATGAATTATCAAGATTGATCCAGATAAAAATAAAATAAAAACTACAAATTTTTATCAATCATGCAGAAGAGTTCAGCTAAAACTTCAAGAGAATTGAAAAACAAAATAAAACCTACACCCAAAAAAAGATAAATTTGAGACCAACCCACACTAATTCAAAATCAACTAATCACTTTTTTTCTCGTCGATAATTTTCTTTCAACCTGAACCTAGATTAGAAAATCATTAAGGAGAAGCTGGTTTAAAAGAAGGCTAACCTTCAAAATTATCTGAACATAAAATAGCAATGCTTCTTTTACGATCCAAAACGACAGCCAATAGCCATTTCAGCATCCATAAGAATCCAATCAGCAACTAACCTTAGCAATGGGTTAAAGTGAAGTTTCTCAAATCTTTTTGTATCCTAAATTAGAATTTATAAGTGAAAAGTTCACCAAAAAAGTCAAACAGTTCTTGTCATGAAGGGGGAAAAAGATCATCTAAAATGTGGAGGTTTGGTAAACTGGAAAAATAAACTTTTAATCACCTTTGAATTTGTAACTTTTATTATTTGTGAGCCCTACTATCTTATTTCAAGGGTGATTAAAGTCTTACTTGATCACTTTACCAACCTCCTCAAAATATATCAAGAGAAGTGGATTTTTATCCTACTATACCAAACATAACATAACTTTTATTACTAAAGGAAGAGAGAGAGAGAGAGAGAGAGAGAGAGAGAGAGAGAGAGAGAGAGAGAGAGAGAAGAGAGAGAGAGAGAGAGAGAGAGAGAGAGAGATGATGTTCATAGAACAAGAAATTTGATTAGAAGGAAAAGAATACAAAAATAATGTGTAAGCATCCGTAACTAAAGCAGAAAACCTAAAACAATATTAATGCAGAAAATGTTCTTTAATATCATAAGAAGATCCAATGAAAAGTAAGCCACAAAAATTTAGTTCTTATTTTCATTTATCTTTTATTTTTCCTTTTTTTTTCAAGAAAAAAGAAGAAGGCAGAGTTGTTGGGGAAAGGGGGGATTTCCACAATAGAGATCACAGTACCACTCAGAGAGAGAGAGAGAGAGAGAGAGAGAGAGAGAGAGAGATGATGTTCATAGAACAAGAAATTTGATTAGAATGAAAAGAATACAAAAATAATGTATAAGCATCCGTAACTAAAGCAGAAAACCTAAAATAATATTAATGTAGAAAATGTTCTTTAATATCCCAAGAAGATCCAATGAAAAGTAAGCCACAAAAATTTAGTTCTTATTTCCATTTATCTTTTATTTTTCCTTTTTTTTCAAGAAAAAAGAAGAAGGCAGAGTTGTTGGGGAAAGGGGGGATTTCCACAATAGAGATCGCAGTACCACTCACCTCATGGTAAGAATAGAAAAGGACACCATCACGACAATCACCAACAGCGATTCTAGTAAAATGTACAGTCAATCATGTTACCAAGAAACATGTCCTTCGGTGCGCAAACTTTCTCACCCTTTGGGGATTGTCATTTGGAAAATCATAAACATAAAACTGCATTCAAAAAAATATCTTAATGAGTAGATTATATAAGAACATAAATACAGCTTAATGAAAAGAAAATCTTGAGAAAGGATGGCGTAGCAGTGTGGAAGTGACAGAATAAATGGATAAAAAGGGCAAGTTTTATGAATTACAGTATTGCCAGCTGATGCCAGGAAGTAACAATCAAGACGACGACAAATTGCAAGTACCATTCCCTGCCATGTATTGCCATAAGCAAACCGGAACTGCCATACTTCATTTTCATCTAGTTTGATCCCATCGGAACTATTATCATGGGGGCTGCTGGCAAGACTGCTGCCTCCATCAGAAGAGAAGACCCCATTAGACAAAGAATCAGCTCAAAATCATGATTCTTGGTGCATGAGTAAACTAGTTGATCTATGATGTTTAATATCACAGAGGCCAAACACCTTCCTACATGCTTTTTCAGATCCAAAACCAGCAACATTCTCAATTGATCTCTTATACATCTTCATCTACTAAGAGATTACAGTATAAAAATTAGTAAATTAGCATTTATTTGAAACAAAATAAAACAAATCATAGAAAACATGATGACGATACCAATACTGCTCTGAGGGGTCATTTGGGACAGAAAATGTCGATAGAAGTCAACTCAGTTTCAAAGCTAGATCTTCTTTCGATGTGCCATTCATTCGTTCCCATCCTGTAGCAGTACCTGAACTATTCTCCAATCCAAGTTGGCAGTGATCTATTTATCATGTATCAAATTAGAAGAAGAACTTAGAAACAGCAGATATGATACATTTTGGTTGCCTAATTAAGAATTTGGAAGAAGAGTAGTTAAAAGGATGTACCTATTAAGAGCAAAACACCATCTTAAGTTGTCTTCAATCTCTTCTTAACACTGAAATAAAAAATATTTTACTTCCAAAGTCCAAACAATTTTTCATAACAAAACTACCATTCACCACTCAATAAGTTGGGTAAAAGTTAAACAGAATTTCCTTTAGGAAAAGTGGAAAAGCAATTCAAGAAAAGACAGAGCATAGCCCGGTTACAATATTAATAAAAATGATATAAAGTAAAAGGCATGGGCAATCACATAATTAACACCCAATTTCAAATAATGATTTAATAGGATGTGGATACTGGTACATCAACAACAATTACATACTTAGTGAGTAGTTGGGCATAAAAAAGAATACATGATAAAACCAGTATTTTCTTTTAGGTGCCCTGAATAATATAAATGAACAAAAGTACATAAACAGTTATCATTTTTCATAGAAGTTCAAAAGATTTCAGAGAAAACGAGCAATTTTTAAAATTAACACCAAATAAGTTCAAAACTTGTTGTGTAACACCAAAACTTAAATTATGAAATGAAGTACATGTGAGAATATATTATTTATTTCAATTAACTCATTTTAAAGTTGATGTCACGCAAAGACAAGGAACTAGATAAGACCAAAAAAGAATTTACATAGGCAACTGCAAACCAACCTCTTCCCCAAAAGACCGGGTTTCATGATCGTTTGTGCCTTCTTCAAAATGACCTCTGCAGAAGGGAAACAAGGAACCTACACCCATCCACCTTCCAAAAAGCCTAGGTGTTGCATTGGTAGCAAATCCCCCAAGATCAAGACTAGAAAATGGCTGACCACTGAGTTCCTAAACACAACAAATGCAAAAAATGAAGGGATGCAGAAAACTTACTGGATTCCAATATTTATGTTGTAAATACATAAATATCCAATAAACAATATTACCTTGCAAAACTATTGACACACTCAACAAAGACAAACTTCACAAAATAAATTCAGAGTCAGGCTGCAGAACTGCATCTTACTATTATATAACTGAATCACATCCTACTTGATGTATTGCCCACAAGTTTATTATAAAACATGCCTTAAAAACATCAGGTTCATTTATATCATTCCATATGCCATCAACACCATTGGAAATGAAATCTTTAACTAGATTAGCCCATAGAAGACAAACCTGCAAGATATAGGATGGATATTCCAAAATGGAAAACCTAAAAAGGTTAAATTTCTAGATGAGAAACCCCACTAAGTTCAATTTATAAATTCCACCACCTGCAATATATCACTGGAACACTTACAGCATCAGAAAACTAGATAGCATGTACCTTATTATAATAACATCAGTAAAATCTGGTCTATAAATGAGGCTCTTGTGCCTTTTACCCGGCAACTCCCTTCCTCGTCCATATGACAGTAGCGGATCAACAACTGGCCAATTATCAAGGTTTTGTAATAAGTAGCGTGGCATGCCATTAAGATAATAACTTATAGATTGATTAGACCCTAAATTTAAAATTTGAAATACAATCCTTGTATGATAAATTGGTAGATATCTTAGAAATTACCAACCACTCTACCAGCTACTGATTAAGACAAACTTCTGCTGAAATTGGCCTATGATAAACGCCATTTGTAGGGTTTATCTTGTATTGATTTTAGAGAATTTTATCACCTTTTACTCACATTTATTCAATGAAATAGCATGGTTTCATGATTGTCACCTAATTTGTACTTAAGTGTGAAAACATGCTTCCTAGACCTTGATTCGCTAAATCTAATTCACCTTTGATTCTACTAGCTGCCTTGATATGCTTACTAGTGATTTCAGATTGAAAAGGACTAGGAATGGATCAAAGGAGTGAGGAGAAAGCATGCAAAATGGAGAAATCATGAAAAGCCAAAGATTTGAGACGCACCCATGGACGCGCGCACGCATGATGGCGTTTTTTGTGGAAAAACGAATTTCCAATCACCTAAAACTCACCGGCAAGTATACCGGATCGCATCAAGTAGTAAAACTCACTTAGAGTGAGGTCGATCCCACAGGGATTGATGGATCAAGCAACTTTAGTGGGTGATTAGTTTAGTCAAGCTAACATTGAGTGAATTGTGTGAAATGTAGTCAACAGAAAGTAAATTACAAGGAATTTAAAAGATGTAGAAAGTAAAATTGTAAGTAACTTAAAGAACAAGAAAGTAAAATAGCTGAAACTTAAATTGCAAGAGATGTAAATTGCATTAAATGTAAAGGGGAGTGGGTGCTGGAAATTAAAGAAAGCAATAGATCAAGCAACTGGAAATTTAAATTGCAGGAAAGTGTAAATGTGCAGGAAATTAAACCAAGCTAAATGTGAATAGAAATGTGAAATTGCAGGAGAGGAAATTGAAGAGGAATGAAACAGAAAGTAAAAATGCTTGAAGAATTAAAAACAGAAAATGACTGGTGCTAAATTGCAGCAATTAAAAGAATGTTGAAGATCTTAGGGGTGGAAGAGACTAGAAAACAAGTCTAGATCTCAAATCCTTCCTTGATCCAACAAGAACAATTGCAAAATGAAAATGGAAAAGTAAATTCCAAAAGAAGAACAAGAGAAGTTGCAGATAGAGAATGAAAACAGAATTCCTTCCACTCTCAATCCAAGATTTAAAACAAAAATAAAAATTAAAGAGAGAGTTCTCTAATCTTACTACTCCTTAGTGGAGCTAGCTTCCAATGCTCTCTATTAGAGCCAACTCTCTCTAGTGAAATGAAACTAATGCCTTTATATAGGCTTTTACAAAATGAAAATAAAAAATGAAAACAATATTTACAAAAATGAAATTCCTAATCTAACTTCTCTGTGTGCCTTTGAATCATGTGGGCTTTGTTTGCTTTGGAGTGGAATTGGGTTGAAGATGGATCCGGATGGTTGCTCTTGGACTTGGGAAGAAATCCGTTTGCAATTTGGACTGTTGGTGCTTCACGTTTGAGTCAACGTTTGAGGCAAACGTTGACTCAAACGTCTTCGTGAAGGATTTATGCAGAACGGCCATTTTGTTGTCATTGGCGTTTGAGTCCAAGTTTGAGGCCCAACTTGGACGCAAACGTTGACACTTGTTGCACATCAAGTCTTGGGATGCTACTTTGTCCGCTTGTCAACGTTGTCAATTTCATGCCCACTATAGACTATTATATATGGTTAGAAAGATCTGAATGTCAGCTTTCTAACCCAATTGGAATTACCTCAATTGGACATCTAAAACTCAAGTTATGCTCCTTTGAAGAGGACAGGGTCGCTAGCTTTGGTGTGCAACATTTGAGGCGACGTTTGCCTCAAACGTGGTCGAAAACGCCAGATTCTGGAGGCTCAAATGCATTGTCCACCCCATACTATTATATATTGTTGGAAAGCCCTGAATGTCTACTTTCCAATGCCATTGGGAGCGCATAGTTTGGAGCTTCAAAGCTCGATTTATACTTCATCGAAGGTGCAGAGGTCAATTGGCCTCACTGCAGGTTGACACCATGTTCATTTATCCACATTTCGGGGCAGTTTTCTCCCTCAATTTTAGTGTCCACCATGCAGTGCCATATATGCTTGGAAAGCTCTCGATTCCTACTTTCCATTGAATTTTGAATCACCTCATTTGGAGCTCTGTAGCTCAAGTTATTCTTGTTGGAAGTATACCCCTTCAGGTTGTGAGGAGCAACGTTTGACCTCGAGTTTGAGGCAAACGTTGGCACAAACTTGGCATGCATCCAGGGTGAAATTGTTCTCTTCCTCACGTTTGAGTCCAATTTTGAGGCAAACTTGAGCTCAAACGTAAGTTCCTTTCTTTGCTTTTTGCCATTCCCTTTTTCTTCAACCTTCTTCCAAACCTCTTTCCACCTATCATCAATCAACAATTGCATCAAAGCTATGCTATAATCATGAGAGTTCTTCTTCTTCTTGAAATTCAAGTGATTATGGTACAAAAACTCATGAAAATGCATCAATTTATCCATGGTTGATTGAATCTAAGGAAAACATGAAATTCTACCCAAATGGCTTACTTATGGCTCAAGAAAGTGCATAAAACCTATTGAAAACAAAGGAAAAAGGCTAGTGAAACTAGGCTAAGATGACCTGTCATCACAACACTAAACTTAAAGCTTGCTTGTCCCCAAGCAAGAAAAGAATCATACAATAGAGATTGACAATCCAAGGTAAGAAGAATAGCAACTCAATGTTCATGGTAAGCTAGTTTTCTAAGCATGCTACAATCACAAAAGAAATGTAAATGATTGATGCTTCTATCTAGCTCAATTTATGAAATCTTTTTCTTATATTTTTTTCCTTGAAACAAGCTTTTGATTTTCTTATTAGCTTCTCCTTTTGGGTGCTTTGCCCCATGAGTTGATAACAAAGCTACGACTTCTAAATGCTTTGTTTTCAAGTATTACCACTTGATACATAAGCACCACAAGCATTTGAATTAGAGGACTTCATTAAGCTCATTTGTTTCTTTTCTTTACTCTCTAATCATTGATGCTCAGAACCTTGAGCTTTGAGGGAGTGCTTTTGCACTTAAGCCTAGCCTTGAATTCTAAGTATTTTGTTTTCAAGCATTTGGCTTGATACATAAACACCACAAGTACTTAACAATATAATTGTCATTGGTACTCAGAGCCTTCAGCTTTCTCATTCTTTCCCTTTTTCTTTTCTTGCTTTATTTTGCATTTGCTTCTTCAAGGTTTTAATGATTTTAAAAGATTTCACAAAACGTGCTAGATGAAAACTTCAATTAAATAAAATCTAATGCAATTAAGCAACAATTAAACATACTAGCTTTCCAATACTTTTATGCACATGCTAAATTCTTCTTTAATGCTTTGTTTGTTTATGATCATGATGCTTGATTACTTTTGAACTCACAAAACTCAAGTTGGTAGTCATAATACCACAGCACCATGTTGCAATTTAGAAATCAAACTATGCCTTTTCATACACACATGCATACAGAGAAGGTAAAGATAATCATGCAGTTTATAGTACTTGAAACAAATGAGAGGAAAAGGAACTTTACAACCTTGTAGTTCATCTTCTCTATTGTTGTCATTTTCCTCCCATTCTCCTCCTTCCCATACCAACTCAGAATGCTTGCTCATCCTCAAGCAACTATTAGAACCGTGGCTATGGGGCTAAGATGGATTATGAATGTCTTACACAATGAAATGTTAGTAACACATGTGTTTCAAGCAAGCAAAATTAAAGATATGAGGGCACAGAGAAACAGAGACATTATTTTTGCAAATATAAGTTGGTGTGCATGATACATTGCATAAAAGTATAAGTGGCACACCAAACTTAGTGTGACACTTTCTCTTGGAGTTGATGCAAGCATCCAGTAAAGATTGGAAGCAAATTTTTGTTGCATAGAAACACCAAACTTAGAATGCAACCATATGTCAATTTATTGAAATTTAAACTAAACATACAGAGAAAATGAACTAGACAAAGAAATGAAATGTTACCCAAGGTTGGGTTGCCTCCCAACAAGTGCTCTTTTAGTGTCATTAGCTTGACATGTCATTATTCACTTTCTTCCTCTTCTTCCAATTTGTTAAGAGGAACGACCTCAAGGGAGGAGAAGATTCAGCTACTGTCCCTTGTCTTGGCCTTTCCTCAGCAAGCTTCCTTTTGTAAATAGCTTGATTGAGCTTGCTTGCTGGATTAGGGACAAAATTGGTGCTCTTGCTAGTTGCCTTCACTTCTTTGGATTCAAGACTTGGTTGCTGTGTGATTATTGGAGTTTGATCTTCATCCAGAGCCTTTTGAATTGGTGGCTCAATGAGCTCTTCCTTCATGTACTTCTCTGCCCACTTGAGTGTGAATTTTCTTGAATGACTTCCTCACTTTTTTGTTCCTCCGCTCCTTTCTTTGCACTCAACATTTGACTTAATAGTTCTTTTATGGAGGAGGTCTGTTGTTCTTCCCAAGATTTCTTCATCTCCTCTTCATATTTTTCGATCACAGATTCAAGGGAAGTTTGTGAGGGTTGTGAATGTTCATGTTCCTTTGTCACCTCAAGTGCAGTTTCATTTTCAACCACCTCATTCTTCATTGAAAGTTCACTTGATGCAGTAGCCTCCTCATCTTGCTCTTCCACTTTATCCTTCACATCCATCAATTGGTCTTCATTTTCCTTGCTTAGTAGTTCTAAGCGTTTATCTGTGTCCTCCAATTGCTCATCTGTCTCCTGAGAAAGGATTTCTAGTTCCCTCCGGGATTGTTGATATTCCTCCACCATTCTGTTGAACATGGACTCAAATTTTGAGAGTCTTTGGCTTGTGGAGGTTTGTGTTGAGGCATATTTAGGTGATGAAGAATTTTCAAATGTAGAAGTGGGAGGTGAGGTTGGGCAATTTTTCATGTGAGTTGACTGCTCAAGACTTGCATTTTCTTGGAAACACTCCCAGCCACCATTGGAATAATGACTTGAATCATTTTGTGGTGGAAAGAAATATTCCATATGATTTTCTTTCTCATCTTGTGTTTCTGAAGCAATTCTCCATGAATTGGAGTGCTTAGAATTTGTATTTTCTTGGTGATATTCCCAGCCACCATTAGAGATTGGTGATGGTGGGTAATATCCCATAAAATTTGTTTGATCATAAGATGAGTTGAATTCCATTTGAATTTTGGAACACACAACACCAATTAAATTTGAAATTCATCTCACAGAGAAGGATTTCTTAGTGAGGCAATAGCTCAAACACCTTGTTTTCAACTTAAAACAGAAAGCAAAAATAAAGAAAACACTTGATCTAGACTTCTCACCCACTTAATCATTGTTGATCTAAATCAATCCGCAACAACGGCGCCAAAAACTTGATGTGTGGAAAATGATCCAACACAAAACTCACCGGCAAGTATACCGGGTCGCATCAAGTAGTAAAACTCACTTAGAGTGAGGTCGATCCCACAGGGATTGATGGATCAAGCAACTTTAGTGGGTGATTAGTTTAGTCAAGCTAATATTGAAGTGAAATTGGATGAAATGTAGCCAACAGAAAGTAAATTGACAAGAATTTAAAGTTGCAGAATGTAAATTGGCAAGTAACTTAAAGAGTAAGAAATGTAAATTGCAAGAATCTTAATTTGCAAGAAAAGTAAATTGCATGAAAAGTAGAGGGTAGGGTGCAGGGAATTTAAAGAAAGCAATAGATCAAGCAACTGGAAATTTAAATTGCAGGAAAGTGTAAATGTGCAGGAAATTAAACCAAGCTAAATGTGAACAGAAATGTGAAATTGCAAAATGCAGGAGAGGAAATTGAAGAGGAATGAAATAGAGAGTAAAAATGCTTGAAGAATTTAAAAACAGAAAATGACTGGTGCTAAATTGCAGCAATTAACAGAATGTTGAAGATCTTAGGGGTGGAAGAGACTAGAAAACAAGTCTAGATCTCAAATCCTTCCTTGATCCAACAAGAACAATTGTAAAATGAAAATGGAAAAGTAAATTGCAGAAGAAGAACAAGAGAAGTTGCAGATAGAGAATGAAAACATAATTCCTTCCACTCTCAATCCAAGATTTAAAACAAAAATGAAAATTAAAGAGAGAGTTCTCTAATCTTACTACTCCTTAGTGGAGCTAGCCTCCAATGCTCTCTATTAGAGCCAACCCTCTCTAGTGAAATGAAACTAATGCCTTTATATAGGCTTTTACAAAATGAAAATGAAAAATTAAAACAATATTTACAAAAATGAAATTCCTAATGGGTTGAAGATGGATCCGGATTGTTGCTCTTGGACTTGGGAAGAAATCCGTTTGCAATTTGGACTGTTGGTGCTTCACGTTTGAGTCAATGTTTGAGGAAAATGTTGACCCAAACGTCTTCGTGAAGGATTTATGCAGAACGGCCATTTTGCTGTCATTGGCGTTTGAGTCCAAGTTTGAGGCCCAACTTGGACGCAAACGTTGACACTTGTTGCACATCAAGTCTTGGGATGCTACTTTGTCTGCTTGTCAATGTTGCCAATTTCATGCCCACTATGGACTATTATATATGGTTGGAAAGCTCGGAATGTCAGCTTTCTAACCCAATTGGAATCACCTGAATTGGACATCTACAACTCAAGTTATGCTCCTTTGAAGAGGACAGGGTCGCTGGCTTTGGTGTGCAACGTTTGAGGCGACGTTTGCCTCAAATGTGGTCAAAAACGCCAGATTCTGGAGGCTCAAACGCATTGTCCACCCCATACTATTATATATTGTTGGAAAGTCCTGAATGTCTACTTTCCAATGCCATTGGGAGCGCATAGTTTGGAGCTTCACAGCTCGAGTTATACTCCATCGAAGGTGCAGAGGTCAGTTGGCCTCACTGCAGGTTGACACCATGTTCGTTTATGCACATTTTGGGGCAGTTTTCTCCCTCAATTTTAGTGTCCACCATGCAGTGCCATATATGCTTGGAAAGCTCTCGATTCCTACTTTCCATTACCTTTTCAATCACCTCATTTGAAGCTCTGTAGCTCAAGTTATTCTTGTTGGAAGTATACCCCTTCAGGCTGTGAGGAGCAACGTTTGACCTCGAGTTTGAGGCAAACGTTGGCGTAAACTTGGCATGCATCTAGGGTGAAATTGTGCTCTTCCTCATGTTTGAGTCCAAGTTTGAGGCAAACTTGAGCTCAAACGTGAGTTCCTTTCTTTGCTTACACTCACAAACCCCTTTTCACCAAACACCTCCATGTGACCCTCATCCATATTCGCCCTACCAACCACCTCAATATACACCACCATACCCTTACCAAGAAGAACCACCTTCCTATTATGAATCCCTTCTCTAAGACAATGAACCTTCTTATCCACCCCAATCCTCAATGGATGAAACCCTTGTCTTTATACTTCAAGGGCAAGGAGAAATACAAAGGGATACACTAAAATTTGTGGCTACCTTGACCGAGGTAGTAAGCCTATTAGCCTCCCAATGCTTGAGCACTCAAAGCACTCCCATGGTCACATGTGGAGAATCAATTGAAGAGCATAGCATGAAGGAGAGATTGGAAACTTCGGTGGAGAATGAGGAATGTTATGTGGTGTTAGAACAATTGAAGGAGCCTATGATCATTGAAGAAGAGAAAGAAGTGGTTGAAGACTTAGGAGATGCGGAACCTCCTTGGGAACCTAGAGTTGAAGAAGTCCTCTCCAAGAAAATTGAATTTGATGTTGATAAGAAGAGTGCACAACCTCCAAAACAAATTTTGAATGAAGACTTGGAGGGAATGAAGCAAACATTAGATCCCTTGGTGATGCAGATCATGCATCCGATCTTCTTGGTGGTGAATCCTTTGAGTTTGGAGAACCTTCTCCCAATGAGATAGAAGGCAATGTGGAGGTAAACTTTTCTCATCCTCCCATCTATGATTTGAGTGATGGAGATGAGTTAGATGAAAATGATGAACAAAGGATTGAGGGTGAAGAAGTTTGTGAAGAGGTAGAGATTGACAAGGAAGACCATAGGGGAGTAGAGCTTGTAAGGATATTGGAGACACCCCTCCCCAAGCCATCACCAT
The DNA here is from genome assembly GCF_059453495.1 of Arachis ipaensis. Lineage (NCBI taxonomy): Eukaryota > Viridiplantae > Streptophyta > Magnoliopsida > Fabales > Fabaceae > Arachis > Arachis ipaensis. Next base: position 75,662,534 of record NC_142438.1, read on the forward strand.
CCATTCTCTCATTCAAGTGGATAAATTCCTTATACTTAAGCTTTATTATTTCCCTTGAATATGGTTTGCTTAAGACGGATGGTCAACTTAGGAGTATTTGTGGCTTTAAGAGCAAGAGGGAGATGGTTAGTGGTTGGCATTGTGAGGGTTGGTATAGAGCTAGATCGCTTGGGTCTAGGGGGATGTTTGGTCGCTTACATGAGAATTCTAGAATCATGCCACCCGGATGGACTAATAATGATCAACTTCAAGACGGGTGTGAAAATAAAGTATGGGATCCCGGATCGCACAAGGAGAATCAATTTTGGGAGCCCCAAGCTTGTGAAGAACTCCATCACTTGGTGCAACAAATAAGGAATCTTGGGGAACAATGGAGGACCAAGCATTGGTGGATGCTCAAAGATAGCTTCAAGCACAAGCCACCTTGATGAGGAGCTCCCCATAAGTCCAACTTAAGGACAATAAACAAAAGTGCTAGGTGGGAGACACCCACCATGGTAAAATCTTTTCATTTTCTCTTTTGTAAATATTGGTAGAATTAGTTTAAATTCATGTTTTAATTGCTTTGTTAAGTTTAGTTAGTAGTTTAGTATGTTAAATAAGGTTTTATGGTGTTTTGGTAGCTGTTTAGAGGTTTGGAATGCTTGATTTGGTGCAAAAACGTCGAAAAATTTTGAAAAACAGAGCACCATCCACACGTACACGCACCTCACGCGTACGCATGCATCAAGCATTTTCGCCAATCCCCGTGCGTGCGCCACGTGCGCGTACGCGTGGATCCCAAAATCCAACCTCCCAGCCATTTTTGAGAGAGTTGCGCCGATACTATGCCAACATTGTGCCTGAAGCACAAATCGACCCGTGCGGACACGTACCTGATGCGTACGCATCCCTTCTCTGGTTTGCCATGCATGCGTATGCGTGACCTGCGCGTACACGTCGCGTCCATTGCACCACCATCCGCGCGCGTGCGCCATGTGCGCGTACGCATAGATGCCCTTCCTTCACTACATTTCTTTTCTTCTCCTCTTTCCATTTCTTTCCCTCTCCCTTCTTCTTTCCTTCTCCTACCCTTCATCCAACACTTCCAAACACCATTTCTACCCGCCTAGGTAGTTAGTTAGTTAGTTTAATTTTCATTTCATTTTCTATTTTCTGTTATAAGTGTTGGATTATTAACCTTGTTTACTATCTCTTGCTACTGATAATTGATAGGATGTCAATTTAACATCAATTTTTGATTGATCTCAATTGGTGGATTCTATTTTTGAGGTTATATTTTGCTACTTGGTTTTAAGTTCTTCATGCTTACCTTTTGAGAATACCAAGTGATGAGAATTACCTTCGAGCTTGTACATCCTTTTGAATTACATGATTTGGCCACCATGTGATTTGAATCATATTCTTTGAGTAGGCAATTTCTTGATGGATGATGTTGTGCATTTACCCTAATGCATGGTGTTTATTGATCATATGCATCCATATGTGTTAGCTTGAATGCTCTCATGCCTCTTGATTGCTTGTTTGGTTGTCTTGACTCACAAGTTTAGAGCATCTCACGCACACTAGAATGAGTGAAGTGCATGTTCCTTTTTGTATAACCGTGGCTTAGCTTTCTATGTTGGTGTATGTGTTCTAAAAAGCGCCTAATTTAGAATTCACATACCTAATCTTTCTTAATGTCACACTAATTCACTCACTCAATTCTAGTGATTTACCTCACTCCAACAATTTATGCTTCCTTGCTTTTCATCTTCTTATCTTACGGTGCTATTTTCTATTTTTCATGCATGATGCACCATAAACAAAAACGGAAGCGGAGAAAGAACACACAGCAATTGGTTGACCTACCAGCTGAAGGTAGTGATCCGGCGAGTCGCCGTACCCCCTTGCTCATCTTTGAATGCACCAAGGACGGTGCAAACTTTTAAGTGTGGGGAGGTCGTCCGACCGTTCCGTAATTTTCAGGTGACAAATTTCTAATCCCAACACTTTTGCATTTTATTTTAGGTCTTTTAGGATTTTTAGTTTCATTTTCTTAATTTTTGCATATATATACATAATAAGCTTAGTCAAAATAATAAGATTTTTCAAAAAATTTATCTATAGGGCATCTCAATTGATTTGAGTGAAAAACTTTTCATAAAACTTGCTTGAATTATATATATTGTGGATCATGTTTTGAGCTAAGAACACAAGCTTGTGAGATTTGAGCCTAATGGTGTGGTTACATCTTATAAATTAATTTTAAAAATTAAAAATTTTTCAATTTTTTATTTTTTAGATATTGTTAGAATTTTTTCTTTTTGTACTATTAGAAAAAAATTTATTTTTTCAGTTTAAAAATTAAAAAAATAATAAATTTATAAATCTTATGTTTACTAGATATTGTTGGACATTATTTTATTTTTCTAATTTAGATAAAAAATTTAATCTTATAATTAAAAAATTCAAAAATAAAAATTTAGTTTTTTAAAATTTTTAAATTTTTTAAATTCTTTTTTATTTTTTATTCACCACATAATGCTACACCTGGACACATGACTTTTATTTTTGTTGTACTTGTTCACAAATTAAGAATAAATTAATTTTAAAAATTTAAAAGTTTTCAATTATTTTGTTTTTTCGATATTGTTAGATTTTTTAATTTTTTACTATTAGAAAATAATTAATTTTTTTAGTTTAAAAAGTAAAAGAAAAATAATAAATTTACAAATTTGTTGTTTACTACATATTACTGGACTTTATTTTATTTTTCTAATTTAAAAAAAAATAATTTAATCATATAATATAAAAATTCAACAATAAAAATTTTAGTTTTTAATAATTTTAAATTTTTTTAAAATATTTTTTATTTTTTATTCACCGAAAAATGCTACACCCGGACAGTTGATTTCTTTTGCTGCAATTGTTCTCAAATTAAGAATAAATTTGATGACATGTCACCATGTCATGTTTTTCTATGCTTTTTCATACAAGAAATTTATGATTAGTGCTTAAATATTGCATTCTTTGGTGCTTAAATGGTATATTTCTTTGATCTTTTAATTTTATAAATCTTGTAGGAAATAAGAAGAAAAAGAAGCAAAGAAGCACAAAATAAGTTAAAAAGGAGAAAAAAAGAGCTTTGGGGCACACTTTGAAGTTGGAGCACACTTTGGAGGCTTAGGCCACGCTTTTAAAAGCATGGCCCATGACCAAATCAAGGAAGAGAAGTGTGGCCCAAAGGAAGAAAAGCGTGGCTCAAAACAAGGAGCAAGAACATAAAGCTCTTGCCAAGAGCTTAAAAGCTCTTGCCAAGAGCTTTATCAAGAACACATGAAGAAGGAACCAAGAGCCAAGCTCTTGGCAAAGAGCTTTGAAGCTCTTGCCAAAGAGCTTTTTCGGGCTTGCCTCAAGGAAAACGAGCTTGGAGGCAAAAATTTTCGCTAAGTTAAACTTGGGCACTTACAACATGACCATGCCTCCTTCAAAGGGCCATAACTTGAGCTACAGAAGTCGGATTGATGTACTTCTAGTTGCGTTGGAAAGCTGACATTCAGAGCTTTCCAAAAATGTATGACAATCCATATTTGGCATGAAATTGAGGTACGAGTGAAAGGCATCTTTAAGGACTAAAAATAAGCAAAAATGAATCAAAGTGGCTTAACCAGGATTCGAAGAGGGAGACCAAGGGAAGCAAGGAAGTAGCGCTCTCCTTGAGAGCTCTAAAGCTCTCCTTGAGAGCTTTATCGTGGGTCTCCTCATGAAAATATAAGAAAAAGGGCTCACAAAATGCTTCCATCATGGTTCGAACTTGGAGTTTCTCTCCAAAACAAAGGGGTGCTTCTAATAGAGCTCTTACGGAGAGCTTTGAAGCTCTTGGGGGAGAGCTTTGCCCTGGGAGTGTGACCCATGGTCCAAAAATCAAATTAATTCAATCCTGCACCAAAATTTAAAAGCCCATGGACATCACTTCAAGGCACAAGAACAAGTTAGCTTAGGAATTTATTTTTAATTGTAATTTGTTTAGAATTTCATTTTTTATTTTCATTTTCATTTTGTGAAAAGCCTATAAAAAGGCATCTGCTTCATTTCTTAGGGGAGCTCCATTAGAGAGAGGAGGAGGCTGGCTCCACTGAGGAGTATTAGAATTTGAGAGCTCTCTCTCTTAGTTTTCATTTTTCTGTTTTAAACCTTGGATTGAGATTGGAAGGAATTCTATTTTCATTCTCTATCTGCAACTTCTCTTGTTCTTCTTCTGCAATTTACTCTTCCATTTTCATTTTGCAATTGTTCTTGTTGGATCAAGGAAGGAATTGAGATCTAGACTTGTTTTCTAGTCTCTTCCACTCCTGAGATCTTGAACCACTTTTAAATTGCTGCAAATTAAGCACTGCTTTTCTGTTTTGATCCTTCACTGAAATTTTTCCTTTCTGTTTAGATTTGCTGCAACTCTCAATTTACTTTCCTGCACATTTACCTTTACTGTAATTGTTCTGAATTTGATCCGTTGCTCTCTTTAAATATTCTGCACCCAACCCCCTTTACAATTTATGCAATTTACATTTCTTGTCATTTAAGATTCTTGCAATTTACATTTCTTGCTATTTAAGATTCTGTCAATTTACCTTTCTTGCACTTTAAGTTTCTGCACATTTACTTTCTACAATTTATAATTCCTTGTCATTTACATTCTGTTGCTTCAAGTCTCACCCAATTTCACTTAAATGTTAGCTTGACTAAACTAATCACCCACTAAAGTTGCTTGATCCATCAATCCCTGTGGGATCGAGCTCACTCTAAGTGAGTTTTACTACTTGATGCGACCCGGTATACTTGCCGGTTAGTTTTGGGTGTTTTGGAAAATTCAGTTTTCCACAAAAATACCATCAAAATTACTTTAAAAAATTTAAAAATTTTCAATTTTACTATTTTTTGGATATTGTTTGAATTTTTTATCTTTATATTATTGGAAAAGAACGTACTTTTTATTTTAAAAATTAAAAAATAATAAATTTACAGGTCTGTTATTTACTAGATATTACTGGACCTTATTTTATTTTTCTAATTTAAATAAAAAATTTAATCTTATAATTTAAAAATTCAAAAGTAAAAAATTTAGTTATTAAAAATTTTAATTTTTTTAAAAATATTTTTCAAATTTTTATTCACCGGATAATAGTACACCCGGACACTTGTCTTTTTTTTGCTACACTTGTTCACCAATTAAGAATAAATAAATTTTAAAAATTTAAAATTTTCAATTTTTTCTTTTTATATATTGTTAGAATTTTTTCTTTTTCTACTATTAGAAAAGAATTTATTTTTTCTATTTTAAAAATTAAAAAAATAATAATTTATAGATATGATGTTTACTAGATATTGTTGGACATTATTTTATTTTTCTAATTTAGATAAAAAATTTAATCTTATAATTTAAAAATTCAAAAATAAAAAATTTAGTTTTCTAAAATTTATAAATTTTTTATATTGTTTTCTATTTTTTATTCACCGGATAATTCTTCACCTGGACACTTGACTTTTTTTTTGTTGCACTTGTTCACAAATTAAGAATAAATTAATTTTAAAAATTTAAAATTTTTCAATTATTTTATTTTTTCGATATTGTTAGAATTTTTTATTTTTCTACTATTAGAAAAAAATTAATTTTTTTAGTTTAAAAAGTAAAAGAAAAATAATAAATTTACAAATTTGTTATTTACTACATATTCTTGGACTTTATTTTCTTTTTATGATTTCAAAAAAATAATTTAATCATATAATTTAAAAATTTAAAAATAAAAAATTTAGTTTTTAAGAATTTTAAATTTTTTTAAAATATTTTTTTATTTTTTATTCACCGAAAAATATTACACCTGGACAGTTGACTTTTTTTGCTGCACTTGTTCACAAATTAAGAATAAATTACTTTAAAAAATTTAAAAATTTTCAATTTTACTATTTTTTGGATATTGTTTGAATTTTTTATCTTTATATTATTGGAAAAGAACTTACTTTTTATTTTAAAAATTAAAAAATAATAAATTTACAGGTCTGTTATTTACTAGATATTACTGGACCTTATTTTATTTTTCTAATTTAAATAAAAAATTTAATCTTATAATTTAAAAATTCAAAAGTAAAAAATTTAGTTATTAAAAATTTTAATTTTTTAAAAAATATTTTTCAAATTTTTATTCACCGGATAATAGTACACCCTGACACTTGTCTTTTTTTTGCTACACTTGTTCACCAATTAAGAATAAATAAATTTTAAAAATTTAAAATTTTCAATTTTTTCTTTTTATATATTGTTAGAATTTTTTCTTTTTCTACTATTAGAAAAGAATTTATTTTTTCTATTTTAAAAATTAAAAAAATGATGAGATATTTTGGAGGAAAAATAAATCTCTTCCAAAACACCACAAATCTAACCGGCAAGTGCACCGGGTCGCATCAAGTAATAAAAACTCACGGGAGTGAGGTCGATCCTACAAGGATTGAAGGATTGAGCAATTTTAGTTTAGTGGTTGATTTAGTCAAGCGAATCACGATTTGGTTGATGGTTTTGTGACTTGCAGAATTAAATTGCATTGAAGTAAAAAGAACAAGAAATAAATTGCTGAAACTTAAAGAACACGAAATTAAATGACAGAAACTTAAAGTGCAAGAAATGTAAATTGCGGAATCTTAAAGTGCAAGGAATGTAAATTGCTTGAAATGTAAAGGGGATTGGGATGTGGATTTGCAGAAATTAAACAAGGAAAAATTAAATTGCATCAAACAGAAGAGTAAAAGGGAATTGGGATTGAACCGGAAATGAAGCAAAAAAGTAAATGAACATAAGAAGCAGTAAACAGGGAATTGAAATGGAAATTTAGATCTCAGGACCCAGAGACTAGAAAACCAAGTCTAGATCTCAATGCCTTCCTAGATCCAACAAGAACAATTGCAAGGGAATTGTAAATTGCAAAGGAATTAGATGAGAAGTAAGTAACAGAAACGGAAATTCAATTAAGCAGTAAATAAACAGAAAGATCCAAGATTGAGATTGAAACAGAATTTCTTCAATTCTCCAATCCAAGATCCAAGACAAAAGTAAAATGAAATTGAAAGCAATGGAAACAAAGAAATTAAAGTTCAAAAGCTTCTCCGAAAACTATTATGAAAATTCCAAAATGAAAGCTCCCCGAATAACTTGAATTCTATACTATTTATACACTTTCTTCAAATGATCTTAAAGCCTTGAGTTGGGCCTTTGCTCTTGGTGGAATTGGGTTGAAAGAGGCCTTGGTTGATTGCTCTTGAAGTTTGAAGAAGAACCAAAGTGAACCAATTGAACCGGTTTTGAAGTTAGCCAAAGTTGGACCAAAAGTTTGAGCCAAAGTTAGGGGTCTAACTTTGGCTCCAACTTTTCATAGCAGCAAACATAATTTATTGGTATGGACGTTGGTGCCAACGTTAGGGGTCTAACTTTGACCCTAACGTTGGCAATGCTTTGTGTGCTAGTGGCACCAACGTTAGCCTCCAAGTTAGGGGGCTAACGTTGGCGCAAACGTTGGCCCTTCTCCCTTTGTAATTCATGTGCCAACGTTAGCCTCCAAGTTAGGGGGCTAACATTGGCGCAAACGTTGGTGCCCAGGGGAGATCTTCTCAAGTTCCAACGTTAGCCTCCAAGTTAGGGGGCTAACGTTGGGGCTAACGTTGGCCCTTCTCCCTTTGTAATTCATGTGCCAACGTTAGCCTCCAAGTTAGGGGGCTAACGTTGGCGCAAACGTGGTGCCCAGGGGAGATCTTCTCAAGTTCCAACGTTAGCCTCCAAGTTAGGGGGCTAACGTTGGGGCTAACGTTGGCCCTTCTCCCTTTGTAATTCATGTGCCAACGTTAGCCTCCAAGTTAGGGGGCTAACGTTGGGGCTAACTTCTTGCTTCCTGGTTCAATTTCACTTATTCCATTGTCCTCTCTTCACTCCTAGCCATTCCTCTCTGCTTTAACCTTTCTCCAAGCTTTCTTCACCTATCATTAATCAACCAAACTCATCAAAGCTATGCTCAAAATCATGAGATATTCAATCTTTCATAATATGCAACAAATATAGCATAAAACCTCATGAAATGGCATGAATTCATATATGGTTGGTTCAATCAAGGGAAACATGAAAATCTACTCAATTAGCTTGCTTGTAGCTCAAGAAAGTGCATAATTCTAATGAAAACAAAAGAAAAAGACTAGCTAAAATAGGCTAGGATGACTTGTCATCACAACACCAAACTTAAAGCTTGCTTGTCCCCAAGCAAGAAAAGATTTAAAGAAAGAATGAAATGGAAGAGGATGTTCATGCTAGCAGAGTATTATTAATAGTTCATGGGGTTTTGTGTGGATATGCAAAAACTCACTTCTTATTGACTCCTAGGCCTAGAAAGTCTCCTTCAAGCTTCAAGTGACATACTGCTATGACTTCTCATTATTCCTTTATCCTTGGCTATTACTTTGTTCATAAGCTTTATTTGAGTGTCATGTGTAGCAAGTTCATTTTCTTTTCTTTATACTTGACACATTATTCACCATAGACACTTGGCTCACATTCCTTCTTAAAACATTGATGCCCAGCACCTCTTTGGGCTACTAAATGCCTTGTAGTTAGGTTGCTCTTGATGGTGGACTTTCAGCTGATGATCCCGGGTTAGTTAACCCAAGTCACCAAGTGTTGAGGCACTCCTAAGAGCTTACTAATCCAAGCAGATCCTAGTACAAAGACATCACAGGCATATATTTTAAGGTTCAAGCTATTGGTGTCCCGCTTTGTTCCTTTTTGTTTTTCTTTTGTTTTGCCACTTTTTTTTTTGCTATCTTTTTCTTCTTTCCTTCTTTTTGTTTTTCTTTCTAACCAAGGAATTTAATTCAATTGAGATTCCTAGACAGTAGGCCACTTCTTTACTTAGAAGGAGATATCCTAGCTCTTTATTCACTAAAAGTGAGCTATTATACAATCACACATATACCACCACTTACTTTTATTCCACTTCTAACTAACAGAGACTATTTTACTTCACATTCAAACTGTTCTTTTTATTGAATTTAAAGATGCAGGGGACAACACATGCTTCTTGTCAAGTGAAAATAAACACACAAGCACACACATAAACTAGCCTACTTATTTTAAAAGAAACAAACATGCTGTACAGACTACTACACTAACAGTCACTGTTAAGATGGGCATATTCACACTTCAAATTTAGAGCAATTCAATGCTGATGGAGTTAAGTGACAATACAACCTCTTGGTGGCTTCTTTTTCTTTCTCTTGGCTAATGGTGTGTAGTCCTCCCAAGAGAGTGATTGAATTCCTGCAGTGTTAATGGAAGTTGCTTGTTTCTCAAGCCCTTAGATGACTGGTTAGTGTGCAAGACTTTCTTGTAGGCGTTTGAACTTACTTTGGTGTGTGAACACCAAACTTAGTCCCTTGCCATGTTTCTTATGCATAACCATATGAGAAAGCCTAAGTCTTCACTAAAAACTAGAAACAGACAATGATTAAATGATTTATCAGATTGCTTAGAGCTAGTAACCCTTTGTGTAGAAGGTGAGAATATGCTTTTAAGTGAGATTTTGGTGGAACACCAAACTTAGAATCCTTTATTCTCCCTTAATTTGTTTTGGTGTGAAACACCAAACTTAGCTCCTTGCAATACATACCAATCATTTAACCTTTTTATTGAAATAACTATGAAAAGAAAACTACCTCAGGTTGGGTTGCCTCCCAACAAGCGCTCTTTTATTGTCACTAGCTTGACACCTTTCAATTCTTTTTAAGAGGGCTGTAGGTGTTGAACCTCTTTTTCCTTAACCCATTGTCCTCCCAAATACAACTTTGCTCTGTGACCATTTACAGTGAATTGATTCTTCGTTGCCTCATCTAGTAGTTCAATATTCCCATAGGGAAAAATCTTTGTCACCAAGTATGGGCCAGTCCACTTAGACTTCAGTTTGCCAGGGAAGATTTTAAGCCTTGAATTATACAGGAGCACTTGCTGTCCTGGCTTGAATTCCTTCTTTGTGATCTTCTTGTCATGCCACTTCTTAGCTCTCTCCTTGTATATCTTTGCATTTTCATAAGCTTCCAGTCTGAATTCATCCAACTCATTTAGTTGTAACAGCCTTTTTTCTCCTGCAGCTTGGGGATCAAGGTTGAGGAGTTTAGTGGCCCAAAAAGCTCTGTGTTCAAGCTCTACAGGGAGGTGGCAGGATTTGCCATACAATAGCTGAAAGGGTGACTTGCCAATAGGAGTTTTAAAAGCTGTCCTATATGCCCACAATGCATCCTCTAGCTTTCTAGCCCAATCTTTCCTTGTGATTCCCACTGTTTTCTCTAGAATCTTCTTTAATTCTCTATTTGCAAGTTCAGCTTAGCCATTAGTCTGAGGATGGTAAGGTGTGGCTACTTTGTGAATTACTCCATACTTGTGGAGAAGTTTCTCCATTTGTTTGTTGCAAAAGTGACTACCGCCATCACTAATAAGACCCTTTGGCACTCCATACCTAGTGAAAATGTGTTTTTTTAGGAATTGGAGGACAATATGTGCATCACAGGTGGTTGTGGCTATGGCTTCCACCCACTTTGAAACATACTCCACTGCTACCAAGATATATCTAAAAGAATAAGAAGGAGGAAAAGGCCCCATAAAATCAATTCCCCATAGATCGAACAATTCTAATTCTAAGATAAAATTTTGAGGCATCTCATTCCTTTTTGTTAATCCTCCTGCTTTTTGGCATTCATTACATTGGTGTACATATTCTCTGGCATCCTTGAAGATAGTTGGCCAATAGAAGCCACTCTGCAGTATTTTTGCGGCTGTTTTTTCTGGGCCAAAGTGTCCACCATAAGCTGAACCATGACAATGCCACAAGATGTCCCTAATTTCACTTTCGGGAACACACCTTCTGATTACTCCATCAGAGCATCTTTTGAACAAGAAGGGTTCATCCCATGAAAATTTCCTTGCTTCGTTGATCAACTTCTTCACCTGTTGCTTAGAGAACTCTTGCGGTATCTTCCTTCCCACTTTGTAATTTGCTATGTCAGCAAACCAAGGTGCTTGCTGGATTTGCAAAAGGTACTCATCTGGGAAGCTTTCATTTATGGGCTGGGATGCTTTTTGATTTGTTTCATGTGGTAACCTCGACAGATGATCAGCGACCTGATTTTCAGTGCCCTTCCTATCTCTTATCTCTATGTCAAATTCTTGTAGGAGCAGTATCCATCTGATGAGTCTTGGTTTAGCATCCTGCTTTGACATCAAATACTTAAGTGCAGCATGATCAGTGTAAACCACAACCTTGGATCCTACTAGATATGATCTAAACTTATCAAATGCATAGACTACAGCTAGCAATTCCTTTTCTGTTGTGGTGTAATTTCTTTGGGCCTCATTCAACACTTTACTTGCATAATATATGACATGATGCAAATTTCCCTTTTTTTGCCCAAGTACAGCACCAATTGCAAGATCACTTGCATCACACATGAGTTCAAAAGGTAATTCCCAATCTGGAGGTGTGATGATTGGTGCTGTTGTGAGTCTATTTTTTAAAGTTTCAAAGGCATGCTGGCAGTTTTCATCAAAAACAAAAGGGTTATCAAGCATTAACAGATTACTCAAAGGTTTGGCTATTTTTGAAAAGTCCTTGATAAACCTTCTGTAAAATCCGGCATGCCCCAAGAAACTTCTAACAGATTTCACATTAATTGGTGGAGGGAGTTTTTCTATGATCTCAACCTTTGCCTTATCAACCTCTATCCCCTTTTTTGAAACTTTATGGCCAAGAACAATCCCTTCGGGTACCATGAAATGGCATTTCTCCCAGTTTAAAACCAAATTGGTTTCTTGGCACCGTTTCAAGACAAGGGTTAAATGGTTTAGGCAAGCATTGAAATTATCACCAAAAATAGAGAAGTCATCCATGAAAACTTCTAAAAAATTTTCGACCATATCAGAGAAAATGGAGAGCATACACCTTTGAAATGTGGCAGGGGCGTTGCAGAGCCCAAAGGGCATCCTCCGATATGCAAAAACTCTGAATGGACATGTAAAGGCAGTTTTCTCTTGGTCCTTGGGGTCCACCACGATTTGATTATACCCAGAATATCCGTCCAAAAAGCAGTAATAGGCATGGCCGGCTAGCCTTTCCAGCATCTGATCAATGAATGGGAGAGGGAAATGATCCTTCCTGGTGGCATCATTTAATCTTCTATAGTCTATGCACATTCTCCACCCAGTCACTGTTCTAGTAGGAATCAACTCATTCTTCTCATTAGTGATGACCGTCATCCCTCCCTTCTTTGGTACAACTTGAACCGGGCTTACCCATGGGCTGTCAGATATTGGGAAGATTATCCCTGCATTCCACAACTTCATGACTTCCTTCTGGACAACTTCCTTCATTGTGGGATTTAATCTTCTTTGCGGTTGAACCACTGGTTTGGAATTATCTTCCAAGAGGATCTTATGCATACATACTGCAGGGCTGATTCCCTTCAGGTCATCAATGGTCCATCCTAAAGCATCTTTGTGAGCTTTGAGTACGTCAAGAAGTTCTCCTTCTTCCTTCTTTGTTAGGGATGAATTAATGATTACTGGGAAACTCTCCGATGTGCCAAGGAATGCATATTTGAGATGGGTGGGTAAAGGTTTCAGTTCTTGTCTTGGTATATCTTCTTTCTTATCTTGCCTTTCATTTTGCTCAGTAGAGGTCTCAGCCACTTGTTCCTCTGTTGCCCCTTGATTTCCTTCTTGCTCTTGAAAATTTTCTTCCAATGTTTCTTCCACCAAACTGTCTATCATATCCACTCTCACGTAATCCTCTTGCTCAGGAGCATTTTGCATTGATTTGAACACATTTATGATCATTTGTTCATTATGGACCCTGAAGGTCATTTCTCCTTTTTCTACATCAATGATGGCCCTTGCTGTGTGTAGAAATGGCCTTCCCAGAATGATTGAGTCGTTTCCTTCTTCTTCAGTGTCCAAAATTACAAAATCTGCTGGGAAAATAAACTCCCCAATCTTCACCAACAGATTCTCCACAATTCCATTAGGTGTCTTGATTGATCTGTCAGCCATGACTAGTGACATCCTAGTGGGTTTGAGTTCTTCTATGGCAAGTTTTCTCATCATTGAGAGAGGCATTAAATTGATGCTGGCACCCAGGTCACAGAGAGCCTTGTTGAGAATTATCTTGCCAATAGTGCATGAGACTACAAAGCTTCCCGGATCCTTAAGTTTTGGTGGAATACCCCGTTGAATCACAGCACTGCATTCCTCGGTGAGTAATATGGTTTCCCTTTCAAGCCAACTTCTTTTCTTGTTGATAAGATCCTTCAGAAACTTGGAATATAGAGGCATTTGCTCAAGTGCTTCAGCCAAGGGAATATTGATTTCCAGCTTCTTAAAAATCTCAAGGAATTTGTGAAAATGCTGGTCTTTAACCTCTTTGTTGAACCTCTGAGGGTAAGGCAGTGGAGGTGTGATGCTTTTTCCTATTTGCTGCTGCCCCTGAGCTACTTCCTTTGAGCTATGTGGCTGGTTGTCCTTCTCTTTAAGTTTCTCAGTGCCTTTGTTTGGCATCACAACTTGCTTCTCAGCCTCATCTGCCTTTGTTTGCTTCTCATCCTCCGTTGGTTCTTTGATGTTCTCTGCTTGCTTCTTTGTAGTGTCATTGTTGCTTATCAATGTTCTCCCACTCCTCAATTGTATTGCCTTGCATTCCTCCTTGGGATTTGGAATTGTGTCACTGGGCAGTGAGTTTGAAGGTCTCTCAACAGATACTTGCTTGGAGAGTTGCCCCATCTATCTCTCTAGGCTCTTCATAGAGGCTTCCTGATTCTTGGCCACCATTTCTTGGTGTTTCAACATTTTGTCTATCATGGCCTCCAAGTGAGTGATTCTTTGGGCTTCAGGTGATATTTGAGGTGGGTTATGAGATGTGGGTGGTGGATGGTAGGCATTTTGGTTGGTGGATTGGTTATTAGATTGGTATTGGTTGAGGTTGGGGTAGTTGTTTTGAGGTTTTCTGTAGGGGTTTTGGTTAGTCTGCTGCTGGTTGTGATTTTGGTTGCTTCTTGGGTTGTGTTGGTTTGAGTTCCTCTGCCATGGTTGTTGGTTTTGGGTATGGTTATCTCCCCATCTGAGGTTTGGGTGGTTTTTCCAGGATGGATTGTATGTATCACCATACACTTTATTTGGTCCTTGGTTGTGCATATACTGTACTTGCTCTTGTTGTTGTTCTTCTTGAGTTTCTTCACTCTGTCCCCATGTGGTTGATGGTTGGCTAGTGTTAACTGCTGCAACTTGGAGACTATCAATCCTCTTGGCCATTTGCTCAAATTGTTGTTGAATTTGCTGCTGCATCATCTTGTTTTGAGCTAGGATTGAATCCACTCCTTCTAGTTCCATTACTCCTCTTCTTTGTGATGGTTGGCGGCTTCTTTGATGAGCAAAGAAATATTGGTTGTTGGACACCATATCAATGAGTTCTTGAGCCTCTTCTGCAGTTTTCATGAGTTGCAAGGAACCTCCAGCTGAATGATCCAAAGCTTCCTGGGATTTCAGTGTTAAGCCTTCATAGAAGTTTTGAAGCTTTTCCCACTCATTGAACATGGCAGGGGGACATTTCCTGATCAGAGCCTTGTACCTTTCCCATGCCTCATAGATGGGTTCGGTCTCCATTTGTGTAAATGTTTGTACCTCAGCCTTTAACCTTATAATCCTCTGAGGTGGATAAAATTTGGCAAGAAACTTAGTTACCAAATCATCCCAGTTGTTTATGCTGTCCCTTGGAAAGGATTCCAACCATTGAGTGGCCTTGTCCCTGAGAGAAAATGGGAATAGCATCAGCTTGTAACTGTCAGGGGGCACTCCATTAGTTTTGACAGTGTTGCATATCCTTAAGAAAGTGGACAAATGTTGGTGTGGGTCCTCAAGTGGTCCTCCACCAAAAGAGCAGTTGTTCTGAACCAAAGTGATGAGTTGTGGCTTGAGTTCAAAATTGTTAGCATTGACATTTGGAGCCAAGATGCTGCTCCCATAATGTCTAGGATTTGCAAAGGTATAGGAAGCCAAAACTCTCCTCTGGGGTGGGTTGCCATTGTTGTTGTCTTCTCCACCTGGTGGATTGGTTAAATGTTCATCCATCTCTTGGAATTCTTCGTCTGATTCTTCTTCTCCAACAATACTTTTCCCTCTTTCAGCTCTCCTTAACCTCCTGAGAGTTCTTTCGTCTTGTTCATGAAAATTGGGTATGGCTCTTCTTGTACCTGACATACAAGCAGAACATAAGAGCACACAAACCAGTGACACTTCAATCTACTGCTAGAATGAAGTTTTAGTTAGCTTAAGCAAAAATTCAAACAGTTAGTGGGTTAGTCAAAATTAGAGAAAAATAAAGAAAAAGTTCTTGATCTAGATTACCACCTCACTTAGTCATTGTCAATCTAATCAATCCCCGGCAACGGCGCCAAAAACTTGATGAGATATTTTGGAGGAAAAATAAATCTCTTCCAAAACACCACAAATCTAACCGGCAAGTGCACCGGGTCGCATCAAGTAATAAAAACTCACGGGAGTGAGGTCGATCCCACAAGGATTGAAGGATTGAGCAATTTTAGTTTAGTGGTTGATTTAGTCAAGCGAATCATGATTTGGTTGATGGTTTTGTGACTTGCAGAATTAAATTGCATTGAAGTAAAAAGAACAAGAAATAAATTGCTGAAACTTAAAGAACACGAAATTAAATGACAGAAACTTAAAGTGCAAGAAATGTAAATTGCGGAATCTTAAAGTGCAAGGAATGTAAATTGCTTGAAATGTAAAGGGGATTGGGATGTGGATTTGCAGAAATTAAACAAGGAAAAATTAAATTGCATCAAACAGAAGAGTAAAAGGGAATTGGGATTGAACCGGAAATGAAGCAGAAAAGTAAATGAACATAAGAAGCAGTAAACAGGGAATTGAAATGGAAATTTAGATCTCAGGACCCAGAGACTAGAAAACCAAGTCTAGATCTCAATGCCTTCCTAGATCCAACAAGAACAATTGCAAGGGAATTGTAAATTGCAAAGGAATTAGATGAGAAGTAAGTAACAGAAACGGAAATTCAATTAAGCAGTAAATAAACAGAAAGATCCAAGATTGAGATTGAAACAGAATTTCTTCAATTCTCCAATCCAAGATCCAAGACAAAAGTAAAATGAAATTGAAAGCAATGGAAACAAAGAAATTAAAGTTCAAAAGCTTCTCCGAAAACTATTATGAAAATTCCAAAATGAAAGCTCCCCGAATAACTTGAATTCTATACTATTTATACACTTTCTTCAAATGATCTTAAAGCCTTGAGTTGGGCCTTTGCTCTTGGTGGAATTGGGTTGAAAGAGGCCTTGGTTGATTGCTCTTGAAGTTTGAAGAAAAACCAAAGTGAACCAATTGAACTAGTTTTGAAGTTAGCCAAAGTTGGACCAAAAGTTTGAGCCAAAGTTAGGGGTCTAACTTTGGCTCCAACTTTTCATAGCAGCAAACATAATTTACTGGTATGGACGTTGGTGCCAACGTTAGG
The DNA here is from genome assembly GCF_059453495.1 of Arachis ipaensis. Classification (NCBI taxonomy): domain Eukaryota; kingdom Viridiplantae; phylum Streptophyta; class Magnoliopsida; order Fabales; family Fabaceae; genus Arachis; species Arachis ipaensis. Next base: position 75,679,126 of record NC_142438.1, read on the forward strand.
GGTCTAACTTTGACCCTAACGTTGGCAATGCTTTGTGTGCTAGTGGCGCCAACGTTAGCCTCCAAGTTAGGGGGCTAACGTTGGCGCAAACGTTGGCCCTTCTCCCTTTGTAATTCATGTGCCAACGTTAGCCTCCAAGTTAGGGGGCTAACGTTGGCGCAAACGTTGGTGCCCAGGGGAGATCTTCTCAAGTTCCAACGTTAGCCTCCAAGTTAGGGGGCTAACGTTGGGGCTAACGTTGGCCCTTCTCCCTTTGTAATTCATGTGCCAACGTTAGCCTCCAAGTTAGGGGGCTAACGTTGGCGCAAACGTGGTGCCCAGGGGAGATCTTCTCAAGTTCCAACGTTAGCCTCCAAGTTAGGGGGCTAACGTTGGGGCTAACGTTGGCCCTTCTCCCTTTGTAATTCATGTGCCAACGTTAGCCTCCAAGTTAGGGGGCTAACGTTGGCGCAAACGTGGGATGGCCAGGGAGGAAATTTCAAGTTCCAACGTTAGCCTCCAAGTTAGGGGGCTAACGTTGGGGCTAACTTCTTGCTTCCTGGTTCAATTTCACTTATTCCATTGTCCTCTCTTCACTCCTAGCCATTCCTCTCTGCTTCAACCTTTCTCCAAGCTTTCTTCACCTATCATTAATCAACCAAACTCATCAAAGCTATGCTCAAAATCATGAGATATTCAATCTTTCATAATATGCAACAAATATAGCATAAAACCTCACGAAATGGCATGAATTCATATATGGTTGGTTCAATCAAGGGAAACATGAAAATCTACTCAATTAGCTTGCTTGTAGCTCAAGAAAGTGCATAATTCTAATGAAAACAAAAGAAAAAGACTAGCTAAAATAGGCTAGGATGACTTGTCATCAAAAAATAATAATTTATAGATATGATGTTTACTAGATATTGTTGGACATTATTTTATTTTTCTAATTTAGATAAAAAATTTAATCTTATAATTTAAAAATTCAAAAATAAAAAATTTAGTTTTCTAAAATTTATAAATTTTTTAGATTGTTTTCTATTTTTTATTCACCGGATAATTCTTCACCTGGACACTTGACTTTTTTTTTGTTGCACTTGTTCACAAATTAAGAATAAATTAATTTTAAAAATTTAAAATTTTTCAATTATTTTATTTTTTCGATATTGTTAGAATTTTTTATTTTTCTACTATTAGAAAAACATTAATTTTTTTAGTTTAAAAATTAAAAGAAAAATAATAAATTTACAAATTTGTTATTTACTACATATTCTTGGACTTTATTTTCTTTTTATAATTTCAAAAAAATATTTTAATCATATAATTTAAAAATTTAAAAATAAAAAATTTAGTTTTTAAGAATTTTAAATTTTTTTAAAATATTTTTTTATTTTTTATTCACCGAAAAATATTACACCTGGACAGTTGACTTTTTTTGCTGCACTTGTTCACAAATTAAGAATAAATTACTTTAAAAAATTTAAAAATTTTCAATTTTACTATTTTTTGGATATTGTTTGAATTTTTTATCTTTATATTATTGGAAAAGAACTTACTTTTTATTTTAAAAATTAAAAAATAATAAATTTACAGGTCTGTTATTTACTAGATATTACTGGACCTTATTTTATTTTTCTAATTTAAATAAAAAATTTAATCTTATAATTTAAAAATTCAAAAGTAAAAAATTTAGTTATTAAAAATTTTAATTTTTTAAAAAATATTTTTCAAATTTTTATTCACCGGATAATAGTACACCCTGACACTTGTCTTTTTTTTGCTACACTTGTTCACCAATTAAGAATAAATAAATTTTAAAAATTTAAAATTTTCAATTTTTTCTTTTTATATATTGTTAGAATTTTTTCTTTTTCTACTATTAGAAAAGAATTTATTTTTTCTATTTTAAAAATTAAAAAAATAATAATTTATAGATATGATGTTTACTAGATATTGTTGGACATTATTTTATTTTTCTAATTTAGATAAAAAATTTAATCTTATAATTTAAAAATTCAAAAATAAAAAATTTAGTTTTCTAAAATTTATAAATTTTTTAGATTGTTTTCTATTTTTCATTCACCGGATAATTCTTCACCTGGACACTTGACTTTTATTTTTGTTGTACTTGTTCACAAATTAAGAATAAATTAATTTTAAAAATTTAAAAGTTTTCAATTATTTTGTTTTTTCGATATTGTTAGAATTTTTTAATTTTTTAATATTGGAAAATAATTAATTTTTTTAGTTTAAAAAGTAAAAGAAAAATAATAAACTTACAAATTTGTTGTTTACTACATATTACTGGACTTTATTTTATTTTTTTAATTTAAAAAAAAATAATTTAATCATATAATATAAAAATTCAAAAATAAAAAATTTAGTTTTTAAGAATTTTAATATTTTTAAAAATATTTTTTATTTTTTATTCACCGAAAAATGCTACACCCGGACAGTTGATTTCTTTTGCTGCAATTGTTCTCAAATTAAGAATAAATTACTTTAAAAAATTTAAAAATTTTTAATTTTACTATTTTTTTGGATATTGTTTGAATTTTTTATCTTTATATTATTGGAAAAGAACTTTCTTTTTATTTTAAAAATTAAAAAATAAAAAATTTACAGGTCTGTTATTTACTAGATATTACTGGACCTTATTTTATTTTTCTAATTTAAATAAAAAATTTAATCTTATAATTTAAAAATTCAAAAGTAAAAAATTAAGTTATTAAAAATTTTAATTTTTTTAAAAATATTTTTCAAATTTTTATTCACCGGATAATAGTACACCCGGACACTTGTCTTTTTTTTGCTACACTTGTTCACCAATTAAGAATAAATAAATTTTAAAAATTTAAAATTTTCAATTTTTTCTTTTATATATTGTTAAAATTTTTTCTTTTTCTACTATTAGATAAGAATTTATTTTTTCTATTTTAAAAATTAAAAAAAATAATAATTTATAGATATGATGTTTACTAGATATTGTTGGACATTATTTTATTTTTCTAATTTAGATAAAAAATTTAATCTTATAATTTAAAAATTCAAAAATAAAAAATTTAGTTTTCTAAAATTTATAAATTTTTTAGATTGTTTTCTATTTTTTATTCACCGGATAATTCTTCACCTGGACACTTGACTTTTATTTTTGTTGTACTTGTTCACAAATTAAGAATAAATTAATTTTAAAAATTTAAAAGTTTTCAATTATTTTGTTTTTTTGATATTGTTAGAATTTTTTAATTTTTTACTATTAGAAAATAATTAATTTTTTTAGTTGAAAAAGTAAAAGAAAAATAATAAATTTATAAATTTGTTGTTTACTACATATTACTGGACTTTATTTTATTTTTCTAATTTAAAAAAATAATTTAATCATATAATATAAAATTCAAAAATAAAAAATTTAGTTTTTAAGAATTTTAAATTTTTTTAAAATATTTTTATTTTTGATTCACCGAAAAATGCTGCACCCGGACAGTTGATTTCTTTTGCTGCAATTGTTCTCAAATTAAGAATAAATTACTTTAAAAAATTTAAAAATTTTCAATTTTACTATTTTTTGGATATTGTTTGAATTTTTTATCTTTATATTATTGGAAAAGAACTTACTTTTTATTTTAAAAATTAAAAAATAATAAATTTATAGGTCTGTTATTTACTAGATATTACTGGACCTTATTTTATTTTTCTAATTTAAATAAAAAATTTAATCTTATAATTTAAAAATTCAAAAGTAAAAAATTTAGTTATTAAAAATTTTAATTTTTTAAAAATATTTTTCAAATTTTTATTCACCGGATAATAGTACACCCGGACACTTGTCTTTTTTTTGCTACACTTGTTCACCAATTAAGAATAAATAAATTTTAAAAATTTAAAATTTTCAATTTTTTCTTTTTATATATTGTTAGAATTTTTTCTTTTTCTACTATTAGAAAAGAATTTATTTTTTCTATTTTAAAAATTAAAAAAATAATAATTTATAGATATGATGTTTACTAGATATTGTTGGACATTATTTTATTTTTCTAATTTATATAAAAAATTTAATCTTATAATTTAAAAATTCAAAAATAAAAAATTTAGTTTTCTAAAATTTATAAATTTTTTAGATTGTTTTCTATTTTTTATTCACCGGATAATTCTTCACCTGGACACTTGACTTTTATTTTTGTTGTACTTGTTCACAAATTAAGAATAAATTAATTTTAAAAATTTAAAAGTTTTCAATTATTTTGTTTTTTTGATATTGTTAGAATTTTTTAATTTTTTACTATTAGAAAATAATTAATTTTTTTAGTTGAAAAAGTAAAAGAAAAATAATAAATTTATAAATTTGTTGTTTACTACATATTACTGGACTTTATTTTATTTTTCTAATTTAAAAAAATAATTTAATCATATAATATAAAATTCAAAAATAAAAAATTTAGTTTTTAAGAATTTTAAATTTTTTTAAAATATTTTTATTTTTGATTCACCGAAAAATGCTGCACCCGGACAGTTGATTTCTTTTGCTGCAATTGTTCTCAAATTAAGAATAAATTACTTTAAAAAATTTAAAAATTTTCAATTTTACTATTTTTTGGATATTGTTTGAATTTTTTATCTTTATATTATTGGAAAAGAACTTACTTTTTATTTTAAAAATTAAAAAATAATAAATTTATAGGTCTGTTATTTACTAGATATTACTGGACCTTATTTTATTTTTCTAATTTAAATAAAAAATTTAATCTTATAATTTAAAAATTCAAAAGTAAAAAATTTAGTTATTAAAAATTTTAATTTTTTAAAAATATTTTTCAAATTTTTATTCACCGGATAATAGTACACCCGGACACTTGTCTTTTTTTTGCTACACTTGTTCACCAATTAAGAATAAATAAATTTTAAAAATTTAAAATTTAAAATTTTTTCTTTTTATATATTGTTAGAATTTTTTCTTTTTCTACTATTAGAAAAGAATTTATTTTTTCTATTTTAAAAATTAAAAAAATAATAATTTATAGATATGATGTTTACTAGATATTGTTGGACATTATTTTATTTTTCTAATTTATATAAAAAATTTAATCTTATAATTTAAAAATTCAAAAATAAAAAATTTAGTTTTCTAAAATTTATAAATTTTTTAGATTGTTTTCTATTTTTTATTCACCGGATAATTCTTCACCTGGACACTTGACTTTTATTTTTGTTGTACTTGTTCACAAATTAAGAATAAATTAATTTTAAAAATTTAAAAGTTTTCAATTATTTTGTTTTTTTTATATTGTTAGAATTTTTTAATTTTTTACTATTAGAAAATAATTAATTTTTTTAGTTTAAAAAGTAAAAGAAAAATAATAAATTTACAAATTTGTTGTTTACTACATATTACTGCACTTTATTTTATTTTTCTAATTTAAAAAAATAATTTAATCATATAATATAAAAATTCAAAAATAAAAAATTTAGTTTTTAAGAATTTTAAATTTTTTTAAAATATTTTTTATTTTTTATTCACCGAAAAATGCTGCACCCGGACAGTTGATTTCTTTTGCTGCAATTGTTCTCAAATTAAGAATAAATTACTTTAAAAAATTTAAAAATTTTCAATTTTACTATTTTTTGGATATTGTTTGAATTTTTTATCTTTATATTATTGGAAAAGAACTTACTTTTTATTTTAAAAATTAAAAAATAATAAATTTACAGGTCTGTTATTTACTAGATATTACTGGACCTTATTTTATTTTTCTAATTTAAATAAAAAATTTAATCTTATAATTTAAAAATTCAAAAGTAAAAAATTTAGTTATTAAAAATTTTAACTTTTTTAAAAATATTTTTCAAATTTTTATTCACCGGATAATAGTACACCCGGACACTTGTCTTTTTTTTGCTACACTTGTTCACCAATTAAGAATAAATAAATTTTAAAAATTTAAAATTTTCAATTTTTTCTTTTTATATATTGTTAGAATTTTTTCTTTTTCTACTATTAGAAAAGAATTTATTTTTTCTATTTTAAAAATTAAAAAAATAATAATTTATAGATATGATGTTTACTAGATATTGTTGGACATTATTTTATTTTTCTAATTTAGATAAAAAATTTAATCTTATAATTTAAAAATTTAAAAATAAAAAATTTAGTTTTCTAAAATTTATAAATTTTTTAGATTGTTTTCTATTTTTTATTCACCGGATAATTCTTTACCTGGACACTTGACTTTTTTTTGTTGCACTTGTTCACAAATTAAGAATAAATTAATTTTAAAAATTTAAAATTTTTCAATTATTTTGTTTTTTTGATATTGTTAGAATTTTTTATTTTTCTACTATTAGAAAAAAATTAATTTTTTTAGTTTAAAAAGTAAAAGAAAAATAATAAATTTACAAATTTTTTTATTTACTACATATTCTTGGACTTTATTTTCTTTTTATAATTTCAAAAAAATAATTTAATCATATAATTTAAAAATTTAAAAATAAAAAATTTAGTTTTTAAGAATTTTAAATTTTTTTAAAATATTTTTTTATTTTTTATTCACCGAAAAATATTACACCTGGACAGTTGACTTTTTTTGCTGCACTTGTTCACAAATTAAGAATAAATTACTTTAAAAATTTAAAATTTTTCAATTTTTCTATTTTTTGGATATTATTGGAATTTTTATTTTTCTATTATTAGAAAAGAACTTATTTTTTTTTAAAAATTAAAAAATAATAAATTTACAAATCTGTTATTTACTAGATATTGTTGGACTTTATTTTATTTTTCTAATTTAAATAAAAAAATTTAATCTTATAATTTAAAAATTCAAAAACAAAAAATTTAGTTATTAAAATTTTTAATGTTTTTTCAAAATATTTTTAAAATTTTTTTCACCGGATTATGGTACACCCGGACACTTGACTTTTTATTTTGCTACACTTGTTCACCAATTAAGAATAAATTAATTTTAAAATTTAAAATTTTTCAATTTTTTATTTTTTAGATATTATTAGAATTTTTTCTTTCTGTACTATTAGAAAAAAATTTATGTTTTTAGTTTAAGAAGAAAAAAATACTAAATTTATAGATCTGATGTTTACTAGATGTTGCTGGACATTATTTTATTTTTCTAATTTAGATAAAAAAAATTTAATCTTATAATTTAAAAATTCAAAAATAAAAGATTTAGTTTTTTAAAATTTTTAAATTTTTTAAATTTTTTTTTATTCACCAGATAATGCTACACGTAGACACTTGACTTTTTTTTTGTTACACTTGTTCACAAATTAAGAATAACTTAATTTTAAAAATTAAAAATTTTTCAATTATTTTGTTTTTTCGATATTGTTAGAATTTTTTATTTTTCTACTATTAGAAAAAAATTAATTTTTTTAGTTTAAAAAGTAAAAGAAAAATAATAAATTTACAAATTTTTTTATTTACTACATATTCTTGGACTTTATTTTCTTTTTATAATTTCAAAAAAATAATTTAATCATATAATTTAAAAATTTAAAAATAAAAAATTTAGTTTTTAAGAATTTTAAATTTTTTTAAAATATTTTTTTATTTTTTATTCACCGAAAAATATTACACCTGGACAGTTGACTTTTTTTGCTGCACTTGTTCACAAATTAAGAATAAATTACTTTAAAAATTTAAAATTTTTCAATTTTTCTATTTTTTGGATATTATTGGAATTTTTATTTTTCTATTATTAGAAAAGAACTTATTTTTTTTTAAAAATTAAAAAATAATAAATTTACAGATCTGTTATTTACTAGATATTGTTGGACTTTATTTTATTTTTCTAATTTAAATAAAAAAATTTAATCTTATAATTTAAAAATTCAAAAACAAAAAATTTAGTTATTAAAATTTTTAATGTTTTTTCAAAATATTTTTAAAATTTTTTTCACCGGATTATAGTACACCCGGACACTTGACTTTTTATTTTGCTACACTTGTTCACCAATTAAGAATAAATTAATTTTAAAATTTAAAATTTTTCAATTTTTTATTTTTTAGATATTATTAGAATTTTTTCTTTCTGTACTATTAGAAAAAAATTTATGTTTTTAGTTTAAGAAGAAAAAAATACTAAATTTATAGATCTGATGTTTACTAGATATTGCTGGACATTATTTTATTTTTCTAATTTAGATAAAAAAAATTTAATCTTATAATTTAAAAATTCAAAAATAAAAGATTTAGTTTTTTAAAATTTTTAAATTTTTTAAATTTTTTTTTATTCACCAGATAATGCTACACGTAGACACTTGACTTTTTTTTTGTTACACTTGTTCACAAATTAAGAATAACTTAATTTTAAAAATTAAAAATTTTTCAATTATTTTGTTTTTTCGATATTGTTAGAATTTTTTATTTTTCTACTATTAGAAAAAAATTAATTTTTTTAGTTTTAAAAAGTAAAAGAAAAATAATAAATTTACAAATTTGTTGTTTACTACATATTGCTGGACTTTATTTTATTTTTTTAATTTAAATAAAAAAATTTAATCTTATAATTTAAAAATTCAAAAAAATATTTAGTTATTAAAATTTGCCATGTTTTTTTTAAATATTTTAAAATTTTTTTTTCACCTGATTATGTTACACCCGGACGCTTGACTTTTTTTTTCATCTACACTTGTTCAGCAATTAAGAATAAATTAATTTTAAAATTTAAAATTTTTCAATTTTTTATTTTTTAGATATTGTTAGAATTTTTTCTTTTTGTACTATTAGTTAAAAATTTATTTTTTTATTTTAAAATTAAAAAATAATTAATTTATAGATCTGATGTTTACTACATATTGTTGGACATTATTTTATTTTTCTAATTTAGATAAAAAAATTAATCTTATAATTTAAAAATTCAAAAATAAAAGATTTAGTTTTTTAAAATTTTTAAATTTTTAAAATTTTTTTTATTTTTTATTCACCGCATAATGCTACACCTAGACACTTGACTTTTTTTTTGTACTTGTTCACAAATTAAGAATAAATTAATTTAAAAAATTTAAAATTTTTCAATTATTTTGTTTTTTCGATATTGTTAGAATTTTTTATTTTCTACTATTATAAAAAAATATTTTTTTAGTTTAAAAAGTTATAGAAAAATAATAATTTAATCATATAATATAAAATTCAAAAATAAAAAATTTAGTTTTTAAGAATTTTAAATTTTTTTAAAATATTTTTATTTTTGATTCACCGAAAAATGCTGCACCCGGACAGTTGATTTCTTTTGCTACAATTGTTCTCAAATTAAGAATAAATTACTTTAAAAAATTTAAAAATTTTCAATTTTACTATTTTTTGGATATTGTTTGAATTTTTTATCTTTATATTATTGGAAAAGAACTTACTTTTTATTTTAAAAATTAAAAAGTAAAAAATTTACAGGTCTGTTATTTACTAGATATTACTGGACCTTATTTTATTTTTCTAATTTAAATAAAAAATTTAATCTTATAATTTAAAAATTCAAAAGTAAAAAATTAAGTTATTAAAAATTTTAATTTTTTTAAAAATATTTTTCAAATTTTTATTCACCGGATAATAGTACACCCGGACACTTGTCTTTTTTTTGCTACACTTGTTCACCAATTAAGAATAAATAAATTTGAAAAATTTAAAATTTTCAATTTTTTCTTTTATATATTGTTAAAATTTTTTCTTTTTCTACTATTAGATAAGAATTTATTTTTTCTATTTTAAAAATTAAAAAAAATAATAATTTATAGATATGATGTTTACTAGATATTGTTGGACATTATTTTATTTTTCTAATTTAGATAAAAAATTTAATCTTATAATTTAAAAATTCAAAAATAAAAAATTTAGTTTTCTAAAATTTATAAATTTTTTAGATTGTTTTCTATTTTTTATTCACCGGATAATTCTTCACCTGGACACTTGACTTTTATTTTTGTTGTACTTGTTCACAAATTAAGAATAAATTAATTTTAAAAATTTAAAAGTTTTCAATTATTTTGTTTTTTTGATATTGTTAGAATTTTTTAATTTTTTACTATTAGAAAATAATTAATTTTTTTAGTTGAAAAAGTAAAAGAAAAATAATAAATTTATAAATTTGTTGTTTACTACATATTACTGGACTTTATTTTATTTTTCTAATTTAAAAAAATAATTTAATCATATAATATAAAATTCAAAAATAAAAAATTTAGTTTTTAAGAATTTTAAATTTTTTTAAAATATTTTTATTTTTGATTCACCGAAAAATGCTGCACCCGGACAGTTGATTTCTTTTGCTGCAATTGTTCTCAAATTAAGAATAAATTACTTTAAAAAATTTAAAAATTTTCAATTTTACTATTTTTTGGATATTGTTTGAATTTTTTATCTTTATATTATTGGAAAAGAACTTACTTTTTATTTTAAAAATTAAAAAATAATAAATTTACAGGTCTGTTATTTACTAGATATTACTGGACCTTATTTTATTTTTCTAATTTAAATCAAAAATTTAATCTTATAATTTAAAAATTCAAAAGTAAAAAATTTAGTTATTAAAAATTTTAATTTTTTAAAAATATTTTTCAAATTTTTATTCACCGGATAATAGTACACCCGGACACTTGTCTTTTTTTTGCTACACTTGTTCACCAATTAAGAATAAATAAATTTTAAAAATTTAAAATTTAAAATTTTTTCTTTTTATATATTGTTAGAATTTTTTCTTTTTCTACTATTAGAAAAGAATTTATTTTTTCTATTTTAAAAATTAAAAAAATAATAATTTATAGATATGATGTTTACTAGATATTGTTGGACATTATTTTATTTTTCTAATTTATATAAAAAATTTAATCTTATAATTTAAAAATTCAAAAATAAAAAATTTAGTTTTCTAAAATTTATAAATTTTTTAGATTGTTTTCTATTTTTTATTCACCGGATAATTCTTCACCTGGACACTTGACTTTTATTTTTGTTGTACTTGTTCACAAATTAAGAATAAATTAATTTTAAAAATTTAAAAGTTTTCAATTATTTTGTTTTTTTTATATTGTTAGAATTTTTTAATTTTTTACTATTAGAAAATAATTAATTTTTTTAGTTGAAAAAGTAAAAGAAAAATAATAAATTTATAAATTTGTTGTTTACTACATATTACTGAACTTTATTTTATTTTTCTAATTTAAAAAAATAATTTAATCATATAATATAAAATTCAAAAATAAAAAATTTAGTTTTTAAGAATTTTAAATTTTTTTAAAATATTTTTATTTTTGATTCACCGAAAAATGCTGCACCCGGACAGTTGATTTCTTTTGCTGCAATTGTTCTCAAATTAAGAATAAATTACTTTAAAAAATTTAAAAATTTTCAATTTTACTATTTTTTGGATATTGTTTGAATTTTTTATCTTTATATTATTGGAAAAGAACTTACTTTTTATTTTAAAAATTAAAAAATAATAAATTTACAGGTCTGTTATTTACTAGATATTACTGGACCTTATTTTATTTTTCTAATTTAAATCAAAAATTTAATCTTATAATTTAAAAATTCAAAAGTAAAAAATTTAGTTATTAAAAATTTTAATTTTTTAAAAATATTTTTCAAATTTTTATTCACCGGATAATAGTACACCCGGACACTTGTCTTTTTTTTGCTACACTTGTTCACCAATTAAGAATAAATAAATTTTAAAAATTTAAAATTTAAAATTTTTTCTTTTTATATATTGTTAGAATTTTTTCTTTTTCTACTATTAGAAAAGAATTTATTTTTTCTATTTTAAAAATTAAAAAAATAATAATTTATAGATATGATGTTTACTAGATATTGTTGGACATTATTTTATTTTTCTAATTTATATAAAAAATTTAATCTTATAATTTAAAAATTCAAAAATAAAAAATTTAGTTTTCTAAAATTTATAAATTTTTTAGATTGTTTTCTATTTTTTATTCACCGGATAATTCTTCACCTGGACACTTGACTTTTATTTTTGTTGTACTTGTTCACAAATTAAGAATAAATTAATTTTAAAAATTTAAAAGTTTTCAATTATTTTGTTTTTTTTATATTGTTAGAATTTTTTAATTTTTTACTATTAGAAAATAATTAATTTTTTTAGTTTAAAAAGTAAAAGAAAAATAATAAATTTACAAATTTGTTGTTTACTACATATTACTGCACTTTATTTTATTTTTCTAATTTAAAAAAATAATTTAATCATATAATATAAAAATTCAAAAATAAAAAATTTAGTTTTTAAGAATTTTAAATTTTTTTAAAATATTTTTTATTTTTTATTCACCGAAAAATGCTGCACCCGGACAGTTGATTTCTTTTGCTGCAATTGTTCTCAAATTAAGAATAAATTACTTTAAAAAATTTAAAAATTTTCAATTTTACTATTTTTTGGATATTGTTTGAATTTTTTATCTTTATATTATTGGAAAAGAACTTACTTTTTATTTTAAAAATTAAAAAATAATAAATTTACAGGTCTGTTATTTACTAGATATTACTGGACCTTATTTTATTTTTCTAATTTAAATAAAAAATTTAATCTTATAATTTAAAAATTCAAAAGTAAAAAATTTAGTTATTAAAAATTTTAACTTTTTTAAAAATATTTTTCAAATTTTTATTCACCGGATAATAGTACACCCGGACACTTGTCTTTTTTTGCTACACTTGTTCACCAATTAAGAATAAATAAATTTTAAAAATTTAAAATTTTCAATTTTTTCTTTTTATATATTGTTAGAATTTTTTCTTTTTCTACTATTAGAAAAGAATTTATTTTTTCTATTTTAAAAATTAAAAAAATAATAATTTATAGATATGATGTTTACTAGATATTGTTGGACATTATTTTATTTTTCTAATTTATATAAAAAATTTAATCTTATAATTTAAAAATTCAAAAATAAAAAATTTAGTTTTCTAAAATTTATAAATTTTTTAGATTGTTTTCTATTTTTTATTCACCGGATAATTCTTCACCTGGACACTTGACTTTTATTTTTGTTGTACTTGTTCACAAATTAAGAATAAATTAATTTTAAAAATTTAAAAGTTTTCAATTATTTTGTTTTTTTTATATTGTTAGAATTTTTTAATTTTTTACTATTAGAAAATAATTAATTTTTTTAGTTTAAAAAGTAAAAGAAAAATAATAAATTTACAAATTTGTTGTTTACTACATATTACTGCACTTTATTTTATTTTTCTAATTTAAAAAAATAATTTAATCATATAATATAAAAATTCAAAAATAAAAAATTTAGTTTTTAAGAATTTTAAATTTTTTTAAAATATTTTTTATTTTTTATTCACCGAAAAATGCTGCACCCGGACAGTTGATTTCTTTTGCTGCAATTGTTCTCAAATTAAGAATAAATTACTTTAAAAAATTTAAAAATTTTCAATTTTACTATTTTTTGGATATTGTTTGAATTTTTTATCTTTATATTATTGGAAAAGAACTTACTTTTTATTTTAAAAATTAAAAAATAATAAATTTACAGGTCTGTTATTTACTAGATATTACTGGACCTTATTTTATTTTTCTAATTTAAATAAAAAATTTAATCTTATAATTTAAAAATTCAAAAGTAAAAAATTTAGTTATTAAAAATTTTAACTTTTTTAAAAATATTTTTCAAATTTTTATTCACCGGATAATAGTACACCCGGACACTTGTCTTTTTTTGCTACACTTGTTCACCAATTAAGAATAAATAAATTTTAAAAATTTAAAATTTTCAATTTTTTCTTTTTATATATTGTTAGAATTTTTTCTTTTTCTACTATTAGAAAAGAATTTATTTTTTCTATTTTAAAAATTAAAAAAATAATAATTTATAGATATGATGTTTACTAGATATTGTTGGACATTATTTTATTTTTCTAATTTAGATAAAAAATTTAATCTTATAATTTAAAAATTTAAAAATAAAAAATTTAGTTTTCTAAAATTTATAAATTTTTTAGATTGTTTTCTATTTTTTATTCACCGGATAATTCTTTACCTGGACACTTGACTTTTTTTTGTTGCACTTGTTCACAAATTAAGAATAAATTAATTTTAAAAATTTAAAATTTTTCAATTATTTTGTTTTTTCGATATTGTTAGAATTTTTTATTTTTCTACTATTAGAAAAAATTAATTTTTTTAGTTTAAAAAGAAAAAGAAAAATAATAAATTTACAAATTTTTTTATTTACTACATATTCTTGGACTTTATTTTCTTTTTATAATTTCAAAAAAATAATTTAATCATATAATTTAAAAATTTAAAAATAAAAAATTTAGTTTTTAAGAATTTTAAATTTTTTTAAAATATTTTTTTATTTTTTATTCACCGAAAAATATTACACCTGGACAGTTGAATTTTTTTGCTGCACTTGTTTACAAATTAAGAATAAATTACTTTAAAAATTTAAAATTTTTCAATTTTTCTATTTTTTGGATATTATTGGAATTTTTATTTTTCTATTATTAGAAAAGAACTTATTTTTTTTTAAAAATTAAAAAATAATAAATTTACAAATCTGTTATTTACTAGATATTGTTGGACTTTATTTTATTTTTCTAATTTAAATAAAAAAATTTAATCTTATAATTTAAAAATTCAAAAACAAAAAATTTAGTTATTAAAATTTTTAATGTTTTTTCAAAATATTTTTAAAATTTTTTTCACCGGATTATGGTACACCCGGACACTTGACTTTTTATTTTGCTACACTTGTTCACCAATTAAGAATAAATTAATTTTAAAATTTAAAATTTTTCAATTTTTTATTTTTTAGATATTATTAGAATTTTTTCTTTCTGTACTATTAGAAAAAAATTTATGTTTTTAGTTTAAGAAGAAAAAAATACTAAATTTATAGATCTGATGTTTACTAGATATTGCTGGACATTATTTTATTTTTCTAATTTAGATAAAAAAAATTTAATCTTATAATTTAAAAATTCAAAAATAAAAGATTTAGTTTTTTAAAATTTTTAAATTTTTTAAATTTTTTTTATTCACCAGATAATGCTACACGTAGACACTTGACTTTTTTTTTGTTACACTTGTTCACAAATTAAGAATAACTTAATTTTAAAAATTAAAAATTTTTCAATTATTTTGTTTTTCGATATTGTTAGAATTTTTTATTTTTCTACTATTAGAAAAAAATTAATTTTTTTAGTTTTAAAAAGTAAAAGAAAAATAATAAATTTATAAATTTGTTGTTTACTACATATTGCTGGACTTTATTTTATTTTTTTAATTTAAATAAAAAAAATTAATCTTATAATTTAAAAATTCAAAAAAATATTTAGTTATTAAAATTTGCAATGTTTTTTTAAAATATTTTAAAATTTTTTTTTCACCGGATTATGTTACACCCGGACGCTTGACTTTTTTTTTTCGCTACACTTGTTCAGCAATTAAGAATAAATTAATTTTAAAATTTAAAATTTTTCAATTTTTTATTTTTTAGATATTGTTAGAATTTTTTCTTTTTGTACTATTAGTTAAAAATTTATTTTTTTATTTTAAAATTAAAAAAATAATTAATTTATAGATCTGATGTTTACTACATATTGTTGGACATTATTTTATTTTTCTAATTTAGATAAAAAAATTAATCTTATAATTTAAAAATTCAAAAATAAAAGATTTAGTTTTTTAAAATTTTTAAATTTTTAAAATTTTTTTTATTTTTTATTCACCGCATAATGCTACACCTAGACACTTGACTTTTTTTTTGTACTTGTTCACAAATTAAGAATAAATTAATTTAAAAAATTTAAAATTTTTCAATTATTTTGTTTTTTCGATATTGTTAGAATTTTTTATTTTCTACTATTATAAAAAAATATTTTTTTAGTTTAAAAAGTTAAAGAAAAATAATAAATTTACAAGTTTGCTGTTCACTACATATTGCTGGACTTTATTTTATTTTTCTAATTTAAAAAAATAATTAAATCAAATAATTTAAAAATTCAAAAATAAAAATTTAGTTTTTAAGAATTTTAAATTTTGTTAAAATATGTTTTTATTTTTTATTCACCGGAAAATGTTACACCTAGACAGTTTACTTTTTTTGCTGCACTTGTTCATAAATTAAGAATAAATTAGTTTAAAAATTTAAAATTTTTCAATTTTTTATTTTTTGGATATTATTGGAATTTTTTATTGTTCTATTATTAAAAAAGAACTTATTTTTTTATTTTAAAAATTAAAAAATAATAAATTTACGGATCTATTATTTACTAGATATTGCAGGACTGTATTTTATTTTTCTAATTTAAATAAAACAATTTAATCTTATTGGCGCCGTTGCCGGGGATTGAATAGATTGACAATGATTAAGTGAGGTGGTGATCTAGATCAAGCATTTTTTCTTTTCTGTTTCTTTAATTTTTGACTTGCACACTAACTGTTTGAGACTTTGTCTCTACTAACCCCCACTGCACTCAAGCTACAGAATGCTCTGTGCATCTTTGCTGTTTTGGTTGTATGACATGAACTAAGAGAGAGTTCTCCATCTCTGGAATTTCTGAAGAAGGGCACCAAGAAATGGAGGAGACAGTAAGGAAGTCCATAGTGAGAGGAGAAAAGCTGAGGCACTATGATTTTCAGCCTCCATGATCAAAGAATGAAGGATGTCAAGCTAGTGACAATAAAGAAGCGCTTTGTTGGGAGGCAACCCAACCTGAGGTAGTTTTCTTTTCATAGCTATTTTAATAAAAAGGTTAATTAGTTTTATCTATATTGCAAGAAGCTAAGTTTGGTGTTGCACACCAAAACAATCTAAGGGAGAATGAAAGATTCTAAGTTTGGTGTTTCACCAAAATCCCATCATAAAACACATTCTCAATTTCTGCATAATGCTGGCTTCAAGCATGTTGTATAAACTAGTTAACTATTCTGCTGTTTCCTAGTTTTCAGTTTTGTCATTTTTGAAAAAGAAAAAGAGTTTTACACATGGTTAATCTAATGCATTGGCAAGGTACTAAGTTTGGTGTGCCCACACCAAAGTAAGTACAAAAGCCACAAATAAATCATGCAAGCTAACCATTTTTCAAGTGCTTGGGGAACAAGCAACTTTCAATATCATTGCAGAGGTCCATACAAACTGTTGGAAGGATTAAGCATCATCAACCAAAGAAACAAAAGATGAACATGAAGGCCAGCAATGATGATGATGAGAAGAAGGAAAGAAAGTAAACTTCAACAGGTTGTATTGTTAAGTCATTGTTTTGCATTAAATATTGCTGTGATTGAGAGTTGGATTGTATCCTGATCTACCCTGCCTGTCTGCATAGTATAGTTTCTTTTCTATTTACCCCTGCCTGCATACATAGTATAATTTCTTTCTTTATAATTCAATAAGCAAGATGTTTGATCATTCACAACATTCTTATCTTCAAAACTTGTTTGCACTCAATTTCCAAGAAATGCATCACATGAAAGTTCTTTGAAAAGAAGGATTGAGGAATTAAACAATTTTGAGGCAAGCAAAAGATTAGGAGAAGTGGTGGTTCTGGTTATACGATTTTGTACTGAGGTTGCATGCTTGTGAAAACTTGCATGGGAGCTCATAGGCGGGACATGAAGTTCAAAGAAGTATTGTGGAGATTCTCAAAAATCTATTGATCCAAGAAGCAGCAAACAAAACAAAAGAAAGAAAAGAAAATACAAAAACAAAAAGAACATGGTCCAAGGCTCTGAGCATCAATTACTAGGCAGAAAAGAAAGAAGAAACAATGACTCAAAGAGTTGTTAGCCTAGTAAAATGCTTGTGGTTGAAGTGTGTCAAGGAAAGAGGCTTGAGCAAGTAAATCCTTAGGGGTGCTTTAACACCTAATACCTTAAAACCAACTGGTTTAGGAGTATTGATTGAAAGCTTATCTAAAGAGCCGCTTTGAGACATGATACTTAGAGTCGAGACCAAGGCACAGAAACTATAAGCTGCTTCAAGGTGATTACACATAAAGAGATCTCCATGGTACCATTTGGATGAAAATCCTAAGACCTACGACTCCCAATATGTAAGGACTAGTGAGCACTGAAACCCTTGCATGAGCATATGATTTAGAGTTCACCCCACTGATACTTGATCACTTCACTCACTGCACTTTACAAGTGTTCCTCAATCCATCTTAATTGAAAGAACCTTGGAGCATAAATCTATTTCTTGCTTGGGGACAAGCAAGCTTTAAGTTTGGTGTTGTGATGACAAGTCATCTTAGCCCATTTTAGCTAGTCTTTTTCTTTAGTTTTCACTAGAATTATGCACTTTCTTGAGCTACAAGCAAGCTAATTGAGTAGATTTTCATGTTTCCCTTGATTGAACCAACCATATGTGAATTCATGCCATTTCATGAGGTTTTGTGCTATATTTGTTGCATATTGTGGAAGATTGAATACCTCATGATTTTGAGCAAAGCTTTGATTAGTTTGGTTGATCAATGATAGGTGAAGAAGGCTTGGAGAAAGGTTGAAGTAAAGAGGAATGGCTAGGAGTGAAGAGAGGACAAGGGAATAAGTGAAAATTGAACCGGGTTGCATGAAGTTAGCCCCAACGTTAGCCCCCTAACTTGGAGGCTAACGTTGGGCATGAAAATCACTCCCTGGGCTCCCACGTTTGAGCCAACGTTAGCCCCCTAACTTGGAGGCTAACGTTGGCACATGACATTGCAAAGAGGTGGCCAACGTTTGAGCCAACGTTAGCCCCCTAACTTGGAGGCTAACGTTGGCACATGACATTGCAAAGAGGTGGCCAACGTTAGCTCCAACGTTAGCCCCCTAACTTGGAGGCTAACGTTGGAACTTGAGAGTTTCTCCCCTGGGCACTAACGTTGGCACTTGAATCACAAAGGAGGAAGGCCAACGTTTGCGCCAACGTTAGCCCCCTAACTTGGAGGCTAACGTTGGCGCCACTAGCAATAAGCATTGCCAACGTTAGGGTCAAAGTTAGACCCCTAACGTTGGCACCAACGTCCAAACCAGGAAATCAAGCTTGCTGCTATGAAAAGTTAGGGGCAAAGTTAGACCCCTAACTTTGACCCTAACGTTGAGACTAACTTTGGCCAACTTCAAAAACCGGTTCAATTGGTTCACTTCGGTTCTTCTTCAATCTTCAAGAGCAATCAACCAAGGCCTCTTTCAACCCAATTCCACCAAGAACAAAGGCCCAACTCAAGGCTTGAAGATCATTTTGGAAAGTGTATAAATAGGATAGAATTCAAGTTATTAAGGGAGCTTTCCTTTTGGAATTTTCATAATAGTTTTTGGGAAGCTTTTGTTACTGAGTGAACTTGAATTTCTTTGTTTCCTCTTACTTGCAATTTCATTTTACTTTTGTCTTGGATCTTGGATTTGAGAATTGAAGAAATTCTGTTTCAATCTCAATCTTGGATCTCTCTGCTTTATTTACTGAATTTCATTTCCGGTTACTTGATCTTCATCTCTTTTCTTTGCAATTTACAATTTCCTTGCTATTGTTCTTGTTGGATCTAGGAAGGCATTGAGATCTAGACTTGGTTTTCTAGTCTCTGGGTCCTGAGATCTGAATTTCTCATTTCTATTTCCTGTTTATTGCTTTTTCTCTTCATTTACTTTACTATTTCAAGATCCGGTTCAATCCCAATTCCTTTTTCCCTCTTCTGTTTGATGCAATTTAGTTTTTCTTTGTTTAATTTCTACAAATCCACATCCCAATCCCCTTTACATTTCAAGCAATTTACATTCCTTGCACTTTAAAATTTCGTAATTTACATTTCTTGCACTTTAAGTTTCTGCCATTTAATTTCTTGTTCTTTAAGTTTCAGCAATTTAATTCCCTGCTCTCTTACTTTCATGCAATTTACATTCTGCAAGTCACAAATCATCCAACCAACACTCGATTCGCTTGACTAAATCAACCACTAAACTAAAATTGCTCAATCCTTCAATCCCTGTGGGATCGACCTCACTCCCGTGAGTTTTTATTACTTGATACGACCCGGTGCACTTGCCGGTTAGTTTTGTGATGTTTTGTGAGAGATTCGTTTCTCACCAAAATATCCCATCAAGTTTTTGGCGCCGTTGCCGGGGATTGAATAGATTGACAATGATTAAGTGAGGTGGTGATCTAGATCAAGCATTTTTTCTTTTCTGTTTCTTTAATTTTTGACTTGCACACTAACTGTTTGAGACTTTGTCTCTACTAACCCCCACTGCACTCAAGCTACAGAATGCTCTGTGCATCTTTGCTGTTTTGGTTGTATGACATGAACTAAGAGAGAGTTCTCCATCTCTGGAATTTCTGAAGAAGGGCACCAAGAAATGGAGGAGACAGTAAGGAAGTCCATAGTGAGAGGAGAAAAGCTGAGGCACTATGATTTTCAGCCTCCATGATCAAAGAATGAAGGATGTCAAGCTAGTGACAATAAAGAAGCGCTTTGTTGGGAGGCAACCCAACCTGAGGTAGTTTTCTTTTCATAGCTATTTTAATAAAAAGGTTAATTAGTTTTATCTATATTGCAAGAAGCTAAGTTTGGTGTTGCACACCAAAACAATCTAAGGGAGAATGAAAGATTCTAAGTTTGGTGTTTCACCAAAATCCCATCATAAAACACATTCTCAATTTCTGCATAATGCTGGCTTCAAGCATGTTGTATAAACTAGTTAACTATTCTGCTGTTTCCTAGTTTTCAGTTTTGTCATTTTTGAAAAAGAAAAAGAGTTTTACACATGGTTAATCTAATGCATTGGCAAGGTACTAAGTTTGGTGTGCCCACACCAAAGTAAGTACAAAAGCCACAAATAAATCATGCAAGCTAACCATTTTTCAAGTGCTTGGGGAACAAGCAACTTTCAATATCATTGCAGAGGTCCATACAAACTGTTGGAAGGATTAAGCATCATCAACCAAAGAAACAAAAGATGAACATGAAGGCCAGCAATGATGATGATGAGAAGAAGGAAAGAAAGTAAACTTCAACAGGTTGTATTGTTAAGTCATTGTTTTGCATTAAATATTGCTGTGATTGAGAGTTGGATTGTATCCTGATCTACCCTGCCTGTCTGCATAGTATAGTTTCTTTTCTATTTACCCCTGCCTGCATACATAGTATAATTTCTTTCTTTATAATTCAATAAGCAAGATGTTTGATCATTCACAACATTCTTATCTTCAAAACTTGTTTGCACTCAATTTCCAAGAAATGCATCACATGAAAGTTCTTTGAAAAGAAGGATTGAGGAATTAAACAATTTTGAGGCAAGCAAAAGATTAGGAGAAGTGGTGGTTCTGGTTATACGATTTTGTACTGAGGTTGCATGCTTGTGAAAACTTGCATGGGAGCTCATAGGCGGGACATGAAGTTCAAAGAAGTATTGTGGAGATTCTCAAAAATCTATTGATCCAAGAAGCAGCAAACAAAACAAAAGAAAGAAAAGAAAATACAAAAACAAAAAGAACATGGTCCAAGGCTCTGAGCATCAATTACTAGGCAGAAAAGAAAGAAGAAACAATGACTCAAAGAGTTGTTAGCCTAGTAAAATGCTTGTGGTTGAAGTGTGTCAAGGAAAGAGGCTTGAGCAAGTAAATCCTTAGGGGTGCTTTAACACCTAATACCTTAAAACCAACTGGTTTAGGAGTATTGATTGAAAGCTTATCTAAAGAGCCGCTTTGAGACATGATACTTAGAGTCGAGACCAAGGCACAGAAACTATAAGCTGCTTCAAGGTGATTACACATAAAGAGATCTCCATGGTACCATTTGGATGAAAATCCTAAGACCTACGACTCCCAATATGTAAGGACTAGTGAGCACTGAAACCCTTGCATGAGCATATGATTTAGAGTTCACCCCACTGATACTTGATCACTTCACTCACTGCACTTTACAAGTGTTCCTCAATCCATCTTAATTGAAAGAACCTTGGAGCATAAATCTATTTCTTGCTTGGGGACAAGCAAGCTTTAAGTTTGGTGTTGTGATGACAAGTCATCTTAGCCCATTTTAGCTAGTCTTTTTCTTTAGTTTTCACTAGAATTATGCACTTTCTTGAGCTACAAGCAAGCTAATTGAGTAGATTTTCATGTTTCCCTTGATTGAACCAACCATATGTGAATTCATGCCATTTCATGAGGTTTTGTGCTATATTTGTTGCATATTGTGGAAGATTGAATACCTCATGATTTTGAGCAAAGCTTTGATTAGTTTGGTTGATCAATGATAGGTGAAGAAGGCTTGGAGAAAGGTTGAAGTAAAGAGGAATGGCTAGGAGTGAAGAGAGGACAAGGGAATAAGTGAAAATTGAACCGGGTTGCATGAAGTTAGCCCCAACGTTAGCCCCCTAACTTGGAGGCTAACGTTGGGCATGAAAATCACTCCCTGGGCTCCCACGTTTGAGCCAACGTTAGCCCCCTAACTTGGAGGCTAACGTTGGCACATGACATTGCAAAGAGGTGGCCAACGTTTGAGCCAACGTTAGCCCCCTAACTTGGAGGCTAACGTTGGCACATGACATTGCAAAGAGGTGGCCAACGTTAGCTCCAACGTTAGCCCCCTAACTTGGAGGCTAACGTTGGAACTTGAGAGTTTCTCCCCTGGGCACTAACGTTGGCACTTGAATCACAAAGGAGGAAGGCCAACGTTTGCGCCAACGTTAGCCCCCTAACTTGGAGGCTAACGTTGGCGCCACTAGCAATAAGCATTGCCAACGTTAGGGTCAAAGTTAGACCCCTAACGTTGGCACCAACGTCCAAACCAGGAAATCAAGCTTGCTGCTATGAAAAGTTAGGGGCAAAGTTAGACCCCTAACTTTGACCCTAACGTTGAGACTAACTTTGGCCAACTTCAAAAACCGGTTCAATTGGTTCACTTCGGTTCTTCTTCAATCTTCAAGAGCAATCAACCAAGGCCTCTTTCAACCCAATTCCACCAAGAACAAAGGCCCAACTCAAGGCTTGAAGATCATTTTGGAAAGTGTATAAATAGGATAGAATTCAAGTTATTAAGGGAGCTTTCCTTTTGGAATTTTCATAATAGTTTTTGGGAAGCTTTTGTTACTGAGTGAACTTGAATTTCTTTGTTTCCTCTTACTTGCAATTTCATTTTACTTTTGTCTTGGATCTTGGATTTGAGAATTGAAGAAATTCTGTTTCAATCTCAATCTTGGATCTCTCTGTTTCTTTACTTTACTGTTAATTGAATTTCATTTCCGGTTACTTGATCTTCATCTCTTTTCTTTGCAATTTACAATTTCCTTGCTATTGTTCTTGTTGGATCTAGGAAGGCATTGAGATCTAGACTTGGTTTTCTAGTCTCTGGGTCCTGAGATCTGAATTTCTCATTTCTATTTCCTGTTTATTGCTTTTTCTCTTCATTTACTTTACTATTTCAAGATCCGGTTCAATCCCAATTCCTTTTTCCCTCTTCTGTTTGATGCAATTTAGTTTTTCTTTGTTTAATTTCTGCAAATCCACATCCCAATCCCCTTTACATTTCAAGCAATTTACATTCCTTGCACTTTAAAATTTCGTAATTTACATTTCTTGCACTTTAAGTTTCTGCCATTTAATTTCTTGTTCTTTAAGTTTCAGCAATTTAATTCCCTGCTCTCTTACTTTCATGCAATTTACATTCTGCAAGTCACAAATCATCCAACCAACACTCGATTCGCTTGACTAAATCAACCACTAAACTAAAATTGCTCAATCCTTCAATCCCTGTGGGATCGACCTCACTCCCGTGAGTTTTTATTACTTGATACGACCCGGTGCACTTGCCGGTTAGTTTTGTGATGTTTTGTGAGAGATTCGTTTCTCACCAAAATATCCCATCAATTAGCACACAAAGCTCCGCTCTTGCCAAGAGCAGAGCATTATCGTGATGCAAAAATGAGCTTAGAAGCAAAATTTTTGCTAAGTTAAAACCTGGGCGCTCACAGCATGACTATGCCTCCTTCAAAGGGCTATAACTTGAGCTACAGATGTCCGATTGATATGCTTCTAGTTGCGTTGGAAAGCTGACATTTAGAACTTTCCAACGATATATGGCAATCCATATTTGGCATGAAATTAAGGTATGAGTGAAATGCATCTTTAAGAGCGAAAAATAAGCAAAAAAATCAGCCAATGCTTCCACCAAGGTTCGAAGCTGGAGCCTCACTCCAAAGCAAAGTAGCGCTCACTTAGAGAGCGCTGTGCTCTCTCATGGAGAGCATTTTCGTGCTCTCTCCCAAAGAAAATGCAAGGAAATTGGGCAAGAGTGCAACCCCCAAGGCTTGAACACCGATACCTCACCAAGGAAGCAAGGATGCTGCGCTCTTGGTGAGAGCTGAGCGCTACTTTGATGCTTAGACCTTGTCACGCACCAAATTGGAAGGCCAAGGCAGCACCAATGCTATGCTCTTGTGGAGAGCCGAGCATTGCCCTGGGAGGTGTCCCACACCAAACCAACTTGAACCAAGCTTGACCCATGCTCCAAACCAATTAAACCAACGTCAACCAGATCCACTTTTTCTCAAATCAAAAGCAAGCAAAGCCCAATTAACATCAGTCAAAGGCACAAGGATCAATTAGATGATGAATTTCATTTAAATTGTAATTTATTTTTAATTTCAATCTCATTTTATTTTCATTTTGTAAAAAGCCTATATATAAAGGCATCATTCCCATTTTCATGAGGAGGTTGGCTCTAATAGAGAGCACTAGGGGGAATTGGGATTGAGAGCTGAGTTCTCTCCTCTTTGTTCTTGCTTTTGCATTTCTTACTTTTTGTTTCGAATTTTGGGTGGAGAATTGAAGAAATTCTGTTTCAATCTCACCTTGGATTCTCTCTTGTTCTCTTACTGCGTAATTCAATTTTTTTATTGGCTGTTGTTAATTTTCTTCTTCTGCAACTTATGCTCTTCTGCCTTGGATCTTGAATTGGGATTGAAGAGCTCTATTGATTCAAATTCTAAGAATCATCTTTCACTTTTCCTCTCAATTGATCTAAGGATTTAGTTTTAATCTTCTCTGCTATTTTTAAATCTCATTTTCTTCTGCACTTGTTTGGCATTTTACATTGCTACAAATCTCATTTATATTTCCTGCATAATTTTAAATTCCTCTGCAATTGCTCTAAAATCCTGATTCACTGCAATTTTGCTTCTCTGTTTACATTGCTCTCAATTTACTTTCCTGCAATTTAAGCTTTCTACAAGAGTTCTAAGCTTTGATCTATTGCTTTCTTTAATTTCTAGCACCCACTCCCCTTTACATTTGATGCAATTTACATTTCTTGTCATTTAAGTTTCTGCAATTTACATTTCTTGCTCTTTAAGTTTCAGTCACTTTACTTTCTGCACTTTAATTTTACTTGCTATTTACTTTCTGTTGATCAACTTCACACAATTCACTCAATGTTAGCTTGACTAAACTAATCACCCACAAAAGTTGCTTGATCCATCAATCCCTGTGGGATCGACCTTACTCTAAGTGAGTTTTACTACTTGATGCGACCCGGTATACTTGCCGGTGAGTTTTAGGTGATTGGAATTTGTTTTCCAAAATTATTCATCAAGTTTTTGGCGCCGTTGCCGGGGATTGATTTAGATCAACAATGAATAAGTGGGTGAGAAGTCTATATTAAGCATTTTTTTTGTTTTTGTTCTTGAAACCAAGGTGTTTGTGTTTTTGCCTCACTAAGAAATTCTCATCTCTGATATGAGTAATTTCAATTTTCATTGATGTTGCATTTTACAAAATACAAATGGAGTTCAACTCATCTTATGGTCAAACAAAATTTTATGGGATATTATCCACCATCATCAATCTCTAATGATGGCTGGAAATATCACCAAGAAAATACAAATTCTGAGCACTCCAATTCATGGAGATTTGCTTCAGAGACACAAGATGAGCAAGAAAATCATATGGGATATTTTCCTCTACCACAAAATGATGCAAGTCATTATTCTAATGGTGGCTGGGAGTATCACCAAGGAATGAAAGAGCATCCACCCTCACATCCTAGTTTCTCATTTGAAAGTTCTTCATCACTTGATTATGCCTCAACACAAAGTTTCCTCCAAAATCCATACAAGTCATCCCATCAATCACACAACTCATTCCACACCCCTCAACACAACTTCACCACAACACATCCATGTCACCAAAATTACTCTCAACCTTCATCTTTTGAACCAGCAAATGAGGATTACCTTCAATGGTCTAAAGAACCCTTAGAAAGCCAATGGCAAGCCATTGAAATACACAGAAAACTCGTGGAAAGATACACACAATCCCAATCCTGGAAAGAAATCATCTTCAAGAAGATGAATGGGCCCTTAGAGCAAACAAGGGAGAACTTAGAACCATCAAACAGTGAGGATGAAGACCAAATTGTGTGTGAGGAAGTGGAAAAATAAGAACAAAAGGTCTCTGTTGCAAGTGAAATTGCAATAAAGGATGAGGGACATGAGCCAAGGATTTTACAATCACAAAAGCTACTTGAGGTGACAATGAAACATAAAGATTCCCTCCCAATGGAATTAATGAAAAATCATGAAGAAAAAATGGAGGAAGATACTCAAGAGAATTCACACTCAAGTGAAGTAAAGAAGAAAGAGGAAAGGCTCAGGGAACCACTAATACAAGAGGCTCTTGATGAAAAGAAGACTCCAACAATCACACAACCACCCAGACTTGGATTCAAGGAAGTGAAGGCAATTAACGAAAGCACCAAGAAGAGGATTGTGATCAAGCTACCAAGGACAATATTCATGAGGAATAAAGGGTCAACCACAAGCAATCCAACCTTTGGACCATTAGCAAGCAAGCTCAATCAAGCCATGTACAAACGAAAGCTTCCTGAGAGGAAACCAAGAAAGGGGACAATAGCTGAAACCTCTCCCCCCTTGAGGTCATTCCTCTTAACAAATTGGAAGAAGAGGAAGAAAGTGAGGAACAGGTAGACCGTAGGTACATTTCTTTCTTTGCTTTGTTTAAATTCAATAAATTGGCATATGGTTACATTCTAAGTTTGGTGTTGCCATGCAATACTTTGTTTTCAATCCCCCTGGATGATTGCATCAATTTTAAAGTGTCACACTAAGATTCTAAGTTTGGTGTGCCACTTAATTTTCTATGCAAGTCATTCAAGCAACACTACTTGTCTGCATAATCATAATGCCTCTGCAGTTTTATTTTTCTCATTTGATTTAACACTTTTTCATTCTACTTACTGTAGTTATTTTTCTGTTTTTTTTTAAAATGCTTTTCTCTAGTTTGCTTATTAAGTGTCTTTGTTAGTACATCACCAAGAGATCCTTATTCATGACAGATTCTTGGCTTGGTGATTGTACTTAACAAATAACAGTTTTATTTGCTTAGTTTTAATTCAAATAAATTGACATATGATTGCATTCTAAGTTTGGTGTTGCTATGCAACAAAATTTGGTTCCAATTCTTACAAGATACTTGCATTAATTCCAAGTGAAAGTGTCACACTAAGTTTGGTGTGCCACATATCTTTTATGCAATGTATTGTGCTCACTTTCTTAAGTTTGCAATCACAATGTCTCTGTCTCTTGTGCCTTGATTGTTATCTTTAATTTTGCTTGCTTAGAACACATGTACTACTAACATTTCATTGTGTAAGATACTCATGATCCATCTTAGCCCCATAGCCATTGTTCTAATTGTTGCTTGAGGATGAGGAAGCATTCTGAGTTTGGCAAGAGAAAGGGAAGAATAAGAGGAAAATGACAACAATAGAGAAGATGAACTACAAGGTTGTAAAGTTTCTTTTCCTCTCATTTGTTTCCAGCACTTTAAATTGCATGATTGTCTTTATATTCTCTATATGCATGTGTGGTATGAATAAGCATAGCTTGAATTTTGATTTGTAACATCTTGATGTGGCATTATGACTACCAACTTGAATTCTGTGAGTTCAAAGCAATAAAGCATCATGATCATAAACAAATAAGGAATTAAAGAAGAGTTTAGCATGTGCATACAAGTATTGGAAAGCTAGTATGATTAATTGTTGCTCAATTGCATTGGATTTTATTTAATTGAAGTTTTCATCTAGGACATTTTGTGAAATCTTTTGAAAATCATGAAAACCTTGAAGAAGCAAATACAATTAAAACAAGAAAAGAAAAAGGGAAAGAATGAGAAAGCTGAAGGCTCTGAGTACCAATTGCAATTTATTTGCTAAGTACTTGTGGTGTTTATGTATCAAGTAAAATGCTTGAAAATAAAACACTTAGAAGTCAAGGTTAGGCTCAAAGTGCAAAAAAGCACTCCCTCAAAGCTCAAGGCTCTGAGCATCAATGATTAGAGAGTCAAGAAAAGAAACAAATGAGCTTAATGAAGTCCTCTAATTAAATGCTTGTGGTGCTTATGTATCAAGTGGTAATACTTGAAAACAAAGCATTTAGAAGTCGTAGCTTTGTTATCAACTCACGGGGCAAAACACCCAAAAGGAGAAGCTAATAAAAAAAAATCAAAAGCTTGTTTTAAGGGAGAATTATAAGGAAAAGATTTCATAAAATGAGCTAGATAGAAGCATCAATCATTTACATGTCTTTTGTGATTGTAGCATGCATAAGAAACTAGCTTACATTGAACATTAACTTGCTATTCTTCTTAACTTGGATTGTCAAACTTAATTGCATGATTCTTTTATTGCTTGGGGACAAGCAAGGTTTAAGTTTGGTGTTGTGATGACATGTCATCATGTCATATTTTTCTATACTTTTTCATTCAAGAAATTGATGATTTGTGCTTGAATAATGAATGATTTTGTACTTAAATGGTATATTTTCTTGATCTTTTAATTTTATAAATCTTGTAGGAAATAAAAAGAAAAAGAAGCAAAGAAGCACAAAATAAGCTAAAAAGGAGAAAAAAAGAGCTTTGGGACACACTTTGAAGTTGGAGCACACTTTGGAGTCTTAGGCCACGCTTTTAAAAGCGTGGCCCATGACCAAACTAAAGGAGATTGGCAATCAGCACACAAAGCTCCGCTCTTGCCAAGAGCATAGCATTATCGTGATGCAAAAATGAGCTTGGAACCAAAATTTTCGCTAAGTTAAAACCTGGGCGCTCATAGCATGACCATGCCTCCTTCAAAGGGCTATAACTTGAGCTACAGATGTCCGATTGATGTGCTTCTAGTTGCATTGGAAAGCTGACATTTAGAGCTTTCCAACGATATATGGAAATCCATATTTGGTATGAAATTAAGGCATGAGTGAAATGCATCTTTAAGGGCCAAAAACAAGCAAAAAAAATCAGCCAATGCTTCCACCAAGATTCGAAGCTGGAGCCTCACTCCAAAGCAAAGTAGCGCTCACTTAGAGAGCGTTGCACTCTCATGGAGAGCATTGTTGTGCTCTCTCCCAAAGAAAATGCAAGGAAATTGGGCAAGAGTGCAACCCCCAAGGCTTGAACACCGATACCTCACCAAGGAAGCAAGGATGCTGCGCTCTTGGTGAGAGTTGAGCGCTACTTTGATGCTTGGACCTTGTCACGCACCAAATTGGAAGGCCAAGGTAGCACCAATGCTGCGCTCTTGTGGAAAGCTGAACATTGTCATGGGAGGTGTCCCACACCAAATCAACTTGAACCAAGCTTGACCCATGCTCCAAACCAATTAAACCAAGGTCAACCAGATCCACCTTTCCTCAAATCCAAAGCAAGAAAAGCCCAATTAACATCACTCAAAGGCACAAGGATCAATTAGATGAGGAATTTTATTTAAATTGCAATTTGTTTTTAATTTCAATCTCATTTTATTTTCATTTTGTAAAAAGCCTATATAAAGGCATCATTCTCATTTTCATGAGGAGGTTGGCTCTAATAGAGAGCATTTGGAGGCTAGCTGATGTGTGGAAAACGATCCAACACGAAACTAACCGGCAAGTGCACCGGGTCGCATCAAGTAGTAAAACTCACGTGAGTGAGGTCGATCCCACAGGGATTGATGGATCAAGCAACTTTAGTGGGTGATTAGTTTAGTCAAGCTAACATTGATGTGAATTGTGTGAAATTGTAACCAACAGAAAGTAACTGACAATGAATTTAAAGTTGCAGAATGTAAATTGGCAAGTAACTTAAAGAGCAAGAAATGTAAATTGCAAGAATCTTAAATTGTAAGAAAAGTAAATTGCATTAAATGTAAAGGGGAGTGGGTGCAGGGAAATTAAAGAAATCAATAGATCAAGCAACTGGAAATCTAAATTGCAGGAAAGTGTAAAAGGAACTGGGTGCTGGGAGCAATATAAACAGAGAGTAAAAATGCTTGAAAGATCAAAAACAGAAAATAACTGATGCTAAATTTCAGCAATTAACAGGATGTTGAAGATCTCATGGGTGGAGGAGACTAGAAAACAAGTCTAAATCTCAAGTCCTTCCTTGATCCAACAACAGACAGATTGAAGAAGAAATGAAGATGAAAGCAGTAAGAGAACTTTGATTCAAATTGCAATTCACTTGAAAGATTGCAGAAGAAGAAAACAGAGAGAATTCTCGAGGTGCGATTGAAATAGAATTTCTTCAATTCTCAACCCAAGATTTAAAACAAAATGAAAACTAAGAGAGAGCTCTCAAATTTTAGTGCTCCCTAGTGGAGCCAGCCTTCAATGCTCTCTATCAGAGCCCACCTCCTTCGTAAAATGAAAATGATGCCTTTTTATAGGCTTTTACAAACATGACAAATGAAAATGAAATTGAAAGCAAATTACAAAGAAAATGAAAATTCCTAATCAAATTGTTTCTTGTGCCTTTGAGTGATGTCAATTGGGCTTTTGGCCTTGATGGAATTGGGTTGAAGATAGCCTCTGTTGATTGCTCTTGATGTTGGAAAGAAACCCACTTGTGAACTGGGCCATGAACCATTAAAGCTTGAGTCAAAGTTTGAGGCAAACTTTGACTCAAGCTTTTTATATCAGCTTGCCTCCTTTTGCTGTCATCCACGTTTGAGCCAAAGTTTGAGGTCAAACTTTGAGCCAAACGTGGATCCCTCTTGTATGCCTCTTGGGGTGCTACTTTGTCCTCTTGTCAACGTTGCCAATTTCATGCCAACTATAGACTATTATATATGGTTGGAAAGCTCTGAATGTCAGCTTTCTTACCCAATTGGAATCATCTCAATTGGACATCTACAACTCAAGTTTTGCTCCTTTGAAGAGGACAAGGTCGCTGGCTTTGGTGTGCAGCGTTTGAGGCGACGTTTGCCTCAAACGTGGTCGAAAACGCCAGATTTTGGAGACTCAAACACATTGTTCACCCCATACTATTATACATTTTTGGAAATCCCTGAATGTCTACTTTCCAATGCCGTTGGAAGCGCATCATTTGAAGTTCCACAGCTCGAGTTATACTCCGTCGAAGGTGCAGAGGTCAGTTGGCCTCACTGCAAGTTGCCACCATGTTCGTTTATGCATATTTCGGGGCAGTTTTCTCCCTCAATTTTAGTGTCCACTATGCAGTACCATATATTCTTGTAAAGCTCTCGATTCCTACTTTCCATTGCTTTTTGAATCATCTCATTTGGAGCTCTGTAGCTCAAGTTATTCATGTTGGAAGTATACCCCTTCAGGCTGTTGTGGCGCCAACGTTTGCCAAAAAGTTTGAGGCAAACGTTGGCGCAAGCTTTTTCTCCCCTGGGTATGTTGGTGTGGTGCCAACGTTTGCCAAAAAGCTTGAGGCAAACATTGGCGCAAGCTTTTTCCTCCAGGGTGTTTGTTTTGTGGTGCCAACGTTTGCCAAAAAGCTTGAGGCAAACGTTGGCGCAAGCTTTTGCTCCATCCAGGGTGTTTTCAACTCTTCCAAAAGTTTGAGCTAAAGCTTGAGGCAAACTTTGGCTCAAGCTTTTTGTTCTCTCTTGCTCCTAGCCATTCCTTCTTTCTTCAACCTTCTTCAAAGCTCTTTTCACCTATCATCAATCAACCAAGCACATCAAAGCTATGCTCAAAATCATGAGATTGTTATTCTTTCATAATATATAACAATTATAGCACAAAATCTCATAAAAATGCATTAATTTATCCATGGTTGATCGAATCAAAGGAAACATGAAATTCCACCCAAATGGCTTACTTATTGCATAAGAATGCATGAAAACCAAGTAAAAAAACTAGTGAAAAAGCATAGGAAAACATGACATGGTGACATGTCATCACAACACCAAACTTAAACCTTGCTTGTCCCCAAGCAAGAAAAGAATCATGCAATAGAGATTGACAATCCAAGGTAAGAAGAATAGCAAATTAATGTTCATGGTAAGCTAGTTTTCTAAGCAAGCTACAATCACAAAAGAAATGTAAATGATTGATGCTTCCATCTAGCTCAATTTATGAAATCTTTTTCTTATATTTCTTCCTTGAAGCAAACTTTTAATTTTCTTATTAGCTTCTCCTTATGGGTGCTTTGCCCCATGAGTTGATAACAAAGCTACGACTTCTAAATGCTTTGTTTTCAAGTATTACCACTTGATACATAAGCACCACAAGCATTTGATTAGAGGACTTCATTAAGCTCATTTTTCTTTTCTTTTCTTGACTCTCTAATCATTGATGCTCAGAGCCTTGAGCTTTGAGGGAGTGCTTTTGCACTTTGAGCCTAACCTTGACTTCTAAGTGTTTTGTTTTCAAGCATTTGGCTTGATACATAAACACCACAAGTACTTAACAAATAAATTGCCATTGGTACTCAGAGCCTTCAGCTTTCTCATTCTTTCCCTTTTTCTTTTCTTGCTTTAATTGTATTTGCCTCTTCAAGGTTTTCATGATTTTCAAAAGATTTCACAAAATGTCCTAGATGAAAACTTCAATTAAATAAAATCCAATGCAATTGAGCAACAATCAAACATACTAGCTTTCCAATACTTTTATGCACATGCTAAATTCTTCTTTAATTCCTTGTTTGTTTATGATCATGATACTTTATTGCTTTTGAATTCACAAAACTCAAGTTGGTAATCATAATGCCACAGTAACATGTTACAAATCAAGATTCAAGTTATGCTTTATTCATACACACATGTAAACAGAAAGGATGAAGACAATCATGCAATTTAAGTGCTGGAAATAAATGAGAGGAAAAGGAACTCTACAACCTTGTAGTTCATCTTCATTATTGTTATTCTTTTTCCTCTATTCTTCTCTTTCCCTTGCCAAACTCAGAATGCTTGCTCATCCTCAAGCAACAATCAGAACAATGGCTATGGGGCTAAGATGGATCATGAATGTCTTATACAATGAAATGTTAGTAGCACATGTGTTTTAAGCAAGCAAAATGAAAGATAACAATCAAGGCACAAGAGACAGAGACATTTTGATTGCAAACTTAAGAAGGTGAGCATAATACTTTGCATAAAGAATAAGTGGCACACCAAACTTAGTGTGACACTTTCACTTGGAATTGATGCAAGTATCTTGTAAGGATTAGAACCAAATTTTGTTGCATAGCAACACCAAACTTAGAATGCAACCATATGTCAATTTATTGATATTTAAACTAAACAAAGGAAGAAAACAAAGCAGAGAAAAAATGTTACCTACTGTTGGGTTACCTCCCAACAAGTGCTCTTTTAGTGTCATTAGCTTGACATGTTGTTCTTCACTTTCTTCCTCTTCTTCCAGTTTGTTAAGAGGAATGACTCCAAGAGGGGAGAAGATTCAGCTACTATCCCTAGTCTTGGCCTTTCCTCAGCAAGCTTCCTTTTGCAAATGGCTTGATTGATCTTGCTTGCTGGATTAGGGACAGAATTGGTGTTCTTGCTAGTTGCCTTCACTTCCTTGGATTCAAGACTTGGTTGCTGTGTGATTATTGGAGTTTTGTATTCATCCAAAGCCTTTTGAATTGGTGGTTCCATGAGCTTTTCCTCTCTGTACTTCTCTGCTTCACTTGAGTTTGGAATTCTTTGGTTGTCTTTCTCACTTTCTTGCTCCTCCACTTCTTTCTTTGCACCCAACATTTGACTTAATAGTTCTTTTATGGAGGAGGTTTGTTGATCTTCCCAACATTTCTTCATCTCCTCTTCATATCTTTCAATCATGGATTCAATTGTTGAGCCATTTTGTTTCAAGGATGTTTGAGAGAGTTGTGAGTTTTCATGTTCCCTTGTCATCTCAAGTGGCCTCTGTGAATATGCAAGTTCAGGTTCAAATGTTTCCACCACCTCTTTTTTCTTCACTAAAAATTCACTTGACTCAGTAGCTTCTTCCTCTTGTTTTTCCTCCTTCTTCGTTGCACTCACCAATTGAGCTAGCTGCACTTCCATGTTTTTGAGGGAGTTTTCTTGTTCTTTCCAAACTTTCGTTGTCATCTCCTCATATCTTTTGAGCATGGATTCAAACTTTGAGAACCTTGAGTGGTTCATGGAAGTTTGTGTGGGTGGTGAGTTTTGAAAGGGGCTTTCTGTTGAAGCATGGTCAAGTGATGATAACTTTGGATGAATATCATATGGAGCATTAGAATTCCCTTTCCAGCCACCATTAGAATCATGACTTGCATCATTTTGTGGTGGAAGGAAATATTCCATATGATTTTCTTGCTCATCTTGTGTCTCTGAAGCAAATCTCCATGAATTGGAGTGCTCAGAATGTGTATTCTCTTGGTGATATTCCCAGCCACCATTAGAGATTGGTGATGGTGGGTAATATCCCATAAAATTTGTTTGATCATAAGATGAGTTGAACTCCATTTGAATTTT
Source organism: Arachis ipaensis (assembly GCF_059453495.1). Classification (NCBI taxonomy): domain Eukaryota; kingdom Viridiplantae; phylum Streptophyta; class Magnoliopsida; order Fabales; family Fabaceae; genus Arachis; species Arachis ipaensis. The sequence goes on from NC_142438.1 coordinate 75,713,798, forward strand.
GTAAAACACAACACCAAGGAAAATTGAAATTCATATCTCAGAGATGAATTTCTTAGTGAGGCAATAACTCAAACACCTTGGTTTCACTTTGAAACAGAAAACAAAAACAAAGAAAATGCTTGATCTAGACTTCTCACCCACTTAATCATTGTTGATCTAAATCAATCCCCGGCAACGGCACCAAAAACTTGATGTGTGGAAAACGATCCAACACGAAACTAACCGGCAAGTGCACCGGGTCGCATCAAGTAGTAAAACTCACGTGAGTGAGGTCGATCCCACATGGATTGATGGATCAAGCAACTTTAGTGGGTGATTAGTTTAGTCAAGCTAACATTGATGTGAATTGTGTGAAATTGTAACCAACAGAAAGTAAATGACAATGAATTTAAAGTTGCAGAATGTAAATTGGCAAGTAACTTAAAGAGCAAGAAATGTAAATTGCAAGAATCTTAAATTGCAAGAAAAGTAAATTGCATTAAATGTAAAGGGGAGTGGGTATAGGGAAATTAAAGAAATCAATAGATCAAGCAACTGGAAATCTAAATTGCAGGAAAGTGTAAAAGGAACTGGGTGCTGGGAGCAATATAAACAGAGAGTAAAAATGCTTGAAAGATCAAAAACAGAAAATAACTGATGCTAAATTTCAGCAATTAAAAGGATGTTGAAGATCTCAGGGGTGGAGGAGACTAGAAAACAAGTCTAAATCTCAAGTCCTTCCTTGATCCAACAGCAGACAGATTGAAGAAGAAATGAAGATGAAAGCAGTAAGAGAACTTTGATTCAAATTGCAATTCACTTGAAAGATTGCAGAAGAAGAAAACAGAGAGAATTCTTGAGGTGAGATTGAAACAGAATTTCTTCAATTCTCAACCCAAGATTTAAAACAAAATGAAAACTAAGAGAGAGCTCTCAAATCCTAGTGCTCCCTAGTGGAGCCAGCCTTCAATGCTCTCTATCAGAGCCCACCTCCTTCGTAAAATGAAAATGATGCCTTTTTATAGGCTTTTACAAACATGACAAATGAAAATGAAATTGAAAGCAAATTACAAAAAAAATGAAAATTCCTAATCAAATTGTTTCTTGTGCCTTTGAGTGATGTCAATTGGGTTTTTGGCCTTGATGGAATTGGGTTGAAGATAGCCTCTGTTGATTGCTCTTGATGTTGGAAAGAAACCCACTTGTGAACTGAGCCATGAACCATTAAAGCTTGAGTCAAAGTTTGAGACAAACTTTGACTCAAGCTTTTTATATCAGCTTGCCTCCTTTTGCTGTCATCCACGTTTGAGCCAAAGTTTGAGGTCAAACTTTGAGCCAAACGTGGATCCCTCTTGTATGCCTCTTGGGGTGCTACTTTGTCCTCTTGTCAACGTTGCCAATTTCATGCCAACTACAGACTATTATATATGGTTGGAAATCTCTGAATGTCAGCTTTCTAACCCAATTGGAATCACCTCAATTGGACATCTACAACTCAAGTTATGCTCCTTTGAAGAGGACAAGGTCGCTGGCTTTGGTGTGCAGCGTTTGAGGCGACGTTTGCCTCAAACGTGGTCGAAAATGCCAGATTTTGGAGACTCAAACACATTGTTCACCCCATACTATTATACATTGTTGGAAAGCCCTGAATGTCTACTTTCCAATGCCATTGGAAGCGCATCATTTGGAGTTCCACAGCTCGAGTTATACTCCGTCGAAGGTGCAGAGGTCAGTTGGCCTCACTGCAAGTTGCCACCATATTCGTTTATGCACATTTCGGGGCAGTTTTCTCCCTCAATTTTAGTGTCCACCATGCAGTTCCATATATGATTGGAAAGCTCTCGATTCCTACTTTCCATTGCTTTTTGAATCACCTCATTTGGAGTTCTGTAGCTCAAGTTATTCATGTTGGAAGTATACCCCTTCAGGCTGTCGTGGCGCCAACGTTTGCCAAAAAGTTTGAGGCAAACGTTGGCGCAAGCTTTTTCTCCCCTGGGTATGTTGGTGTGGCACCAATGTATGCCAAAAAGCTTGAGGCAAACGTTGGCGCAAGCTTTTTCCTCCAGGGTGTTTGTTTTGTGGTGCCAACGTTTGCCAAAAAGCTTGAGGCAAACGTTGGCGCAAGCTTTTGCTCCATCCAGGGTGTTTTCAACTCTTCCAAAAGTTTAAGCTAAAGCTTGAGGCAAACTTTGGCTCAAGCTTTTTGTTCTCTCTTGCTCCTAGCCATTCCTTCTTTCTTCAACCTTCTTCAAAGCTCTTTTCACCTATCATCAATCAACCAAGCACATCAAAGCTATGCTCAAAATCATGAGATTGTTATTCTTTCATAATATATAACAATTATAGCACAAAATCTCTTGAAAATGCATTAATTTATCCATGGTTGATCGAATCAAAGGAAACATGAAATTCCACCCAAATGGCTTACTTATTGCATAAGAATGCATGAAAACCAAGTAAAAAAACTAGTGAAAAAGTATAGGAAAACATGACATGGTGACATGTCATCACTAGCTCTACTAGAGTGCACTAGGGGGAATTGGGATTGAGAGCTGAGTTCTCTCCTCCTTGTTCTTGCTTTTGCATTTCTTACTTTTTGTTTTAAATCTTGGGTGGAGAATTGAAGAAATTCTGTTTCAATCTCACCTTGGATTCTCTCTTGTTCTCTTATTGCATAATTCAATTTTTTTATTGGCTGTTGTTAATTTTCTTCTTCTGCAACTTATGCTCTTCTGCGTTGGATCTTGAATTGGGATTGAAGAGCTCCATTGATTCAAATTCTAAGAATCATCTTTCACTCTTCCTCTCAATTGATCTAAGGATTTAGTTTTAATCTTCTCTTCTATTTTTAAATCTCATTTTCTTCTACACTTGTTTGGCATTTTACATTGCTGCAAATCTCATTTACATTTCCTGCACAATTTTAAATTCCTCTGCAATTGCTCTAAAATCCTGATTCACTGCAATTTTGCTTCTCTGTTTACATTGCTCTCAATTTACTTTCCTGCAATTTAAGCTTTCTGCAAGAGTTCTAAGCTTTGATCTATTGCTTTCTTTAATTTTCAGCACCCACTCCCCTTTACATTTGATGCAATTTACATTTCTTGTCATTTAAGTTTCTGCAATTTACATTTCTTGCTCTTTAAGATTCAGTCACTTTACTTTCTGCACTTTAATTTTACTTGCTATTTACTTTCTGTTGATCAACTTCACACAATTCACTCAATGTTAGCTTGACTAAACTAATCACCCACTAAAGTTGCTTGATCCATCAATCCCTGTGGGATCGACCTCACTCTAAGTGAGTTTTACTACTTTATGCGACCCGGTATACTTGCCGGTGAGTTTTAGGTGATTGGAATTTGTTTTCCAAAATTATTCATCAAGTTTTTGGCGTCGTTGCCGGGGATTGATTTAGATCAACAATGATTAAGTGGGTGAGAAGTCTAGATTAAGCATTTTTTTTGTTTTTGTTCTTGAAACCAAGGTGTTTTTGTTTTTGCCTCACTAAGAAATTCTCATCTCTGATATGAGTAATTTCAATTTTCATTGATGTTGCATTTTACAAAATACAAATGGAGTTCAACTCATCTTATGGTCAAACAAAATTTTATGGGATATTATCCACCATCATCAATCTCTAATGATGGCTGGAAATATCACCAAGAAAATACAAATTCTGAGCACTCCAATTCATGGAGATTTGCTTCAGAGACACAAGATGAGCAAGAAAATCATATGGATATTTTCCTCCACCATAAAATGATGCAAGTCATTATTCTAATGGTGGCTGGGAGTATCACCAAGGAATGAAAGAGCATCCACCCTCACGTCCCAGTTTCTCATTTAAATGTTTTTCATCACTTGATTATGCCTCAACACAAAGTTTTCTCCAAAATCCATACAAGTCATCCCATCAATCACACAACTCCTTTCACACCCCTCAACACAACTTTACCACAACACATCCATGTCACCAAAATTACTCTCAACCTTCATCTCTTGCACCAGCAGATGAGAATTACCTTCAATGGTCCAAAGAACCCATAGAAAGCCAATGCCAAGCCATTGAAATACACAGAAAACTCGTGGAAAGATACACACAATCCCAATCCTGGAAAGAAATCATCTTCAAGAAGATGAATGGGCCCTTAGAGCAAACAAGGGGGAACTTAGAACCATCAAACAGTAAGGATGAAGACCAAATTGTGAGTGAGGAAGTGGAAAAATAAGAACAAAAGGTCCCTGTTGCAAGTGAAATTGCAATAAAGGATGAGGGACATGAGCCAAGGATTTTACAATCACAAAAGCTACTTGAGGTGACAATGAAACATAAAGATTCCCTCCCAAAGGAATTAATGGAAAATCATGAAGAAAAAATTGAGGAAGATACTCAAGAGAATTCACACTCAAGTGAAGTAAAGAAGAAAGAGGAAAGGCTCAGGGAACCACCAATACAAGAGGCTCTTATGAAAAGAAGACTCCAACAATCACACAACCACCCAGACATGGATTCAAGGAAGTGAAGGAAATTAACAAAAGCACCAAGAAGAGGATTGTGACCAAGCTACCAAGGACAATATTCATGAGGAATAAAGGGTCAACCATAAGCAATCCAACCCCTGGACCATTAGTAAGCAAGCTCAATCAAGCCATGTACAAAAGAAAGCTTGCTGAGAGGAAACCAAGAAAGGGGACAATAGCTGAAACCTCTTGATGACAAGTCATCTAAGCCTAGTTTCACTAGCCTTTTTCTTTGTTTTTATTAGGTTTTATGCACTTTCTTACATTCTAAGTAAGTGATTTGGAATAAAAATTCATGACTTCTTTGAATCAAACAACCACCATGTAATTGATGCTAAATCATGAGGTTTAAGCTACATTTAATTGAATTTTAATGATTTATAAACCTTGTGAATTTAGTGATACTTTGATTGGTTGTTTTGATTACTTGTAGGTGAAGAAAGAAAAAAAAGAAGAAAAGCGTGGCTTAAGAAACGTTTCCAAAGGAAGCAAGAAGCGTGTCCAAAAGAAAGAGAAAGCGTGCCAAAAGGAAAGAAAAAGCATGATCACATTGAGGAAGAAAGGAAAGCTAAGTTAAGAAAGCAAACTGAGCTTCACAAGGAATGAAAGGAGAAGGCAAGCTACAAAGCTAAGTTCCAATAGTTAACTGAGCACTAAAGAAAGCAAGGAAATGGTGCAAAGCTAAGTTAACTAAGTTAACTTTATCGGGACCTCTCCATATTAATTCAAGAAGAAATTCCAAGGGATGAAGCCAACAAGATTCGAACCAAGGACCAAGGAGAAGCAAGGAACTCACCTTGCAAGGAAATTCAAGAAGAAATAGCCAAAATGCATCCTCCATGGTTCGAACTTGGAACCACACGCTACTCCTTGCAAGGGAATTTAAGAATAAATAGCTAGAATGCTTCCTCCAGGATTTGAACTTGGGAATTCTTTGAAACATAAGGAAGGAGTACCATCAAGCTTGCAAGGAAAATCAAGGAAAAATAGCTTAAATGCTTCCTCCAAGTTTCGAACTTGGGAACTCTTGGAAACACAAGGGAGGAACACCCACTCAACCAAGAAAATTAGCTCCAAGGCTTCCTCCACCAAATGTTGAACCTGGGACCTTGAAGTCTCAAGCAAAGCCCTACAAGAAAGCTCAGTTGGTTTTTCCAACTGAGTATTGCCTCTCCCATTCTTCCCCACACTTTGGCGCACAAGTCTGCACACCAAGGGAGCTGTGACACACATTTTGGCGCACCAAGGAGGAAGCCTTGCGCATCATGACACGGTCTAGAGCTAAGTTGGATTTTCCAACTGAGCTCTAATACAATTGACACCCAAACAAGGTTGGGCGCACCAATTTGACACGGATGGAGCATGCTTGAAAGCTAAGTTGGATTTTCCAACTGAGCTTTCCCCTGGAGGTGCAATTTGGGCTACAAATTGGATTAAAAATCCAATTTAATTCATTTCTTCACCAAATCAAAAGCCCACCCAAATTCCAAAATCCAAGAATAGAAAGTGTATAAATAGGAGTTAGTTTGATGTAATTAGGACTTTTACTTTTTGAACTTTTGACTTTTGGGATTTTTACTTTAGAGTTTTCATTTTCATTTTTGAGCTTTTACTTTGACTTTTCTGAGAGAATTGGGAAGGAGAATTGATCCCTCTTCTTCTTGGTTCTTGTTTTGAGCACTCTTTTATTTTCTTGCTTTGGATCTTGGGTGGAGAATTGAAGAACTTCTGTTTCAATCTCACCTTGAGATCTTGTTTTAATTCTCTGCATAATTGAATTGTTATTTACTTCACTGCTTCATCTTTAATTTACTTCTGCAATTTACTTTTCTTTACTTTTTTTGCAATTGTTCTTGTTGGATCAAGGAAGGATTTGAGATCTAGACTTGTTATCTAGTCTCTTCCACCCTGAGATCTTCAATCTCTTTTACTTTGCTACAAATTAAGCACTGCTTTCTCTGTCTTTTAAATTCTCAAAGCATTTTTACTTTTCTGTTGAGATTTAGTTTAATTCAATTAATCCTCTACTCTTCTGTTTATTGCAATTTACCTTTGCTTGTTTAAGTTCTGCAAAATCCCAATTCCCAATTCCTTTTACAATTCAAGCAATTTACATTTCTTGCACTTTAAGATTCAGCCATTTACATTTCTTGCAATCTAAGTTTCTGCCATTTACTTTACTTGTTCTTTAAGATTCAGCACATTTACTTTCCTGCTCTTTCATTTATTGCAATTTCCCCTTCCCTTTTACATTTCAAGCAATTTAGCTTCTGCAAATCACAAATCACTCAACCAAATCTTGATTCACTTGACTAAATCAACCACTAAACTAAAATTGCTCAATCCTTCAATCCCTGTGGGATCGACCTCACTCATGTGAGTTATTATTACTTGATGCGACCCGGTACACTTGCCGGTGAGTTTTGTGTTGGATCATTTTCCACACATCAAGTTTTTGGCGCCGTTGCCGGGGATTGATTAGATTGACAATGATTATGTGAAGTGAAGATCTAGATCAAGCACTTTTTATTTTTCTGATTTTGACTAACACACTAACTGTTTGAATATTTGCTTAAGCCAATTAACATTTCACTTCAGCCATGGATTGAAGTGTTATTGCTTTCTGGTGTTGTGACTTTTATGCTTGGGTTGTATGTCAGGTACAAGGAGAATTACACCCACTTTTTGTGAACAAGACGAAAGAACCCTCAGAAGATTAAGAAGAGCTGAAAGAGGGAAAAACATTATTGGAGAAGAGGAGTCAGAAGAAGAATTCCAAGATATGGAGGAACACTTAACAAACCCACCAAATGGAGCTGAAGGAGCAGCCAACAACAACAATAACCCACCACAGAGAAGAGTTTTGGCTTCCTACACATGTGCAGATCTTAGGCATTGTGGGAGTAGCATTCTTACCCCAAATGTCAATGCAAATAACTTTGAACTAAAGCCACAACTCATCACCTTGGTTCAAAACAATTGTTCTTATGGAGGAGGACCACTTGAAGACCCTAACCAACACTTGTCCACCTTCTTGAGGATTTGTGACACTGTCAAAACCAATGGTGTGCACCCTGATAGTTACAAGCTACTGCTATTTCCATTTTCTCTCAGAGACAAAGCCACTCAATGGTTGGAATCCTTCCCAAGAGACAGCATCAACAATTAGGATGATCTAGTAACCAAGTTCCTTGCCAAATTTTACCCACCTCAAAGAGTTATTAGATTGAAGACTGAAGTGCAAACATTCACACAAATGGATGCTGAACCCTTGTATGAGGCATGGGAACGATACAAAGCTCTAATCAGGAAGTTTCCACCAGGAATGTTCAGTGAGTGGGACAGATTGCAGAATTTCTATGAAGGCTTGACACTGAAATCTCAAGAGGCTTTGGATTATTCAGCAGGAGGTTCTTTGCAATTAATGAAAACGGCAGAGGAAGCCCAAAATCTCATTGATATGGTGGCCAATAATCAATATTTCTTTTCTCACCAAAGGCAACGCCAACCATCACAAAGGAAAGGAGTGATAGAGTTGGAAGGAGTGGACTCAATCCTAGCTCAAAACAAAATGATGCAGCAGCAAATTCAACAATAATTTGAGCAAATGGCCAAGAGGATTGATAGCCTCCAAGTTGCAGCAGTTAATACAAGCCAACCATCATCCACATGGGGGCAAAATGAAGAAACTCAAGAGGAGCAACAATAAGAACAAGTCCAGTACATGCACAACCAAAATTCTAGGCCAAATGAAGTCTATGGTGACACTTACAACCCTTCTTGGAAGAACCACCCAAACCTTAGGTGGGGAGACAATCATAACCAGAATCAACAACCATGGCAGAGAAACTCAAATCAAAATACTTTAAGAAACAACCAAAACCACAACCAGCAGCAAACTAACCAAAACCCTTACAAAAAACCCCAAAACAACTACCCCAACTCCAACCATTACCCATCCAATAATCAAACCTCAAATCAAAATACTTACCCTCAACCCTCAACACCCCACAATCAACCGATCTCACAAGATTCTCAAAGGATTAACAACCTGGAGCTATTAATGGAAAAGATGATGAAAAATCAGGAGATGACATTGAGGAACCAGGAAGCCTCTATGAAAAATATGGAAAGGCAAATCGGACAACTCTCCAAGCAGATTGCCATTGAAAGGCCATCAAGCTCACTACCAAGTGACACCATTCCCAATCCAAAAGAGGAGTGCAAGGCAATACAACTGAGGAGTGAAAAAGTCCTGGTGAAAAATGAAGAAGCAACCAAGAAGTCAAAGGAAAGTGACAAGAAACAAGCTGAAGAAGAGAAAGTCAATGACAAGAAGGAGACAGCAAGCAAGCCAACTCAGAATCAAGTTCAAGAAAAAGAAGATCAGCCACAAAAATCAAGAAAGGGAAAGGAAGTAATTGAAGAGCCAATTAAGGACCAAAGGCAGGGAATGAACTTCACTCCACCCTTGCCATATCCTCAAAGGTTCAACAAGGAGACTAAGGATCAACACTTCCCAAAATTTCTTAAAATCTTCAAGAAGTTGGAGATCAATATTCCCTTAGCGGAAGCACTTGAGCAAATGCCCCTGTACGCAAAGTTCTTGAAGGAACTTATCAACAAGAAGAGGAGTTGGCAAGTTAATGAAACTGTACTGCTCACTGAGGAATGCAGAGCACTAATCCAGAAGGGACTTCCTCCCAAACTTGAGGACCCTGGGAGTTTCTTTCTACCCTGCGCCATTGGCAGTATGACCATCAAGAAGGCGATGTGTGACTTGGGAGCTAGTATCAATCTAATGCCTGCCTCTCTAGTGAAAAGCTAGGCATAAAAGAGGTGAAACCAGTACAGATGTCTCTAGAATTGGTGGACAAATCAGTGATATGCCCCAGGGGTATAATTGAGAACCTTCTAGTCAAGGTAGACAGATTCATCTTCCCTGCAGATTTTGTGATCCTGGATTCGAATCAGGATGAGGACGACTCCATTATACTGGGAAGACCGTTCTTGGCCACTGCTAGGGCCATCATAGACATAGAGCAAGGAGAATTAACCCTCAGGATGCATAATGAAAGTATCACTCTGAGTGTACTACCAGAAACACAGAGCAGTAATGTAAAGAAGGATGGTACAGAAACAGACAAGGAAAATCTGCAGTGGAAGGAGGAAATCAACAAGACAAACAACAACTGCCCTCCCAAGCAAGAGATAAATGATATAGCAAGCCAAAAAGAGAAAGAGACTGTGCAAAGTAATAAAGAAGCTCAAGGGAACATTGTAGTATTGGCAACTAAGAAAAGGAATTTCAAAAGGGAGCCTGTTTTCAAAGAAGAAGAGTCAACAAAAGGAAGGAAGAAAAACAAAAACAGAATAAAAAAGGGTTGGAAGAACAAAAAAAAATTCCAACAGAAGGGCTCTCCAAAGGTGACAAAGTGCAGTTAGTCTATCAACAACTGGGGGCAGACCAACAGACTAACGATTACTATACTGTGAGCAAAATACTATCACTAGAACATGCTGAGATAGAGCACCAAGGAACAAAGAAGAAGCTCACGATCAGAGGGGACAAGTTGAGGTACTACAGTCATCAACCACCATAAAAGAGGGAGTCAATGTCAAGCTAATGACAATGAACGAGCGCTTCATGGGAGGCAACCCATGATTTATGATTCCTGCTTGCTTTTAAATTCAATAAAAGTATGATCACTTTAGCATGATTTTGAACTTGTCAAGACATCCTTGACAGATACATATACTGCTTTGAAATACATGCCAGACTTCTAAGTTTGGTGTGCTTGACAGCACACAAAAAGTTAACATTTCAAGCATTCTTAGATCATATGCTTAGTCATTTTGGTGAAGTATATGACCAAACATTAAGTTTGGTGTCTGCATATGTACAAATTTTGAGAAAAATATAACTTTTGTTCAGAAAATCAAAATCATGCAAAGATGGATCATACATTGTTTAGTTTTAGAAATTTATGCTAAGAAATAAATTGGCACTTATGGTGAAAGTATCAATTGTAACAAGCATTTATTCAAATCACTGAGCAAGAGACAAGTTTGGTGTTCACCAAACTTTGGTTCAGGGACACAATTGATCTTTCACAAATAAGGACCATTATATAAAATATAAGCATATGCCATTTGACCACCATGCTTTAAATGAGTTCTGAAGCATTTTGTTTTGATTTAATTAAAAAAAAAAGGGGCTTGAAGAAAAGACAAGAGGAAGGAACGGCTATGACAAGCCAAGAAGAGGATCACATGTGCCTAGAGAGGTGTGCCAATCTTGGAAAGCAAAATCTGCATGCATGCACCATTGGACACCGAAAAAGAGCAAGCAACCAATAGGAAGAGAATCCTTATCAAACTTCAACAATACATGCAGGCCATTCATTTCATGAATATCTATACTATTCAACTTAATCTCCACCATTCATCATCATAACCGAATGCATTACTCTTTTGTGATCTTGTTGGGAAATTTGAAAACCTTTTCCATAAATAGCCCCCAACACATTATAAAGAACACTTTCATACAGACCATTCTCACTCAAAGCACACAATTTCCTTCTTCTCTTCACAACAAAACCGAACATCACTCCAAACACAACCCCCAACTATCTCTTATTCACACACATATTCAATGGCCTCTTTAAGATCAAGGAGAAGACCAGGAAAGAAACCAATGGTGACAGAGCCTCCATCCTATGACACAAAAAGGTTCAGATCCCAATTTCATGAAGCAAGATACAATAGACTCATGAAGTTATGTCAAAGGTGTTGAAGTGGACTTTAGTCCACCATCAATCACAAGAGCTCTAAAGCTGAGAACCATAACTTATGATGAGCTTAGCTATGAAGATAGACTACGTGGTGATAATGACCCTGATGAAATATTGGAGGGGTTATGTATTGAAGGAAGAGACTGGGAAAGAGACTCACAGGGAGCCCCGAGTTGTCTGAAGAGACTTGATCTCAGACCTGAGGCAAATGGGTGGTATGAGGTGGTAAGGGTATCAATACTCCCCACTGCAAATACCTCATCAGTCATAATCAAGAGAGCTTTCCTGACATACTGCATCCTACATGGTGGGGAAATCGACCTTGCCCAAATCATAGCAGATAGCATCCAAGAGATGGCTGAAGACACAACTAAATCGGGTAGGCTTGGACACCCAAGCACAATCCTGAGATTGTGTAACAGGGCTGGAGTGCTCTTCGAGGATGAAGATACAGAGAAGGTGAAAGGAACCAGAGGAATTACAAAGAGAAAAATGGAAGGCCTTAATGAAGAAGAGGAGGAAGATCAAGAAGAAGAAAGAACTCACAGAAGAAGAAGGTCACATAAGAGGGACGAACAAGCTCAGGGTGTCATAGATATGAGTCAATTGCAGGAACTTCTTGATGAAATATCACAACAGAATGCGAAAGCGCAAGAGCAGTATTCAAGGCAACAGAAACTCTATCTGCAACAACAAGAGCAATATCTAGAGCACCGGAAACAATATTCGAAGGACAGAGAGCAAAATGAAGCCTGGCAACACAGAATGGAGGAAAGATTGGATAGCTGGCAGCAACAATCAATGGCCCAACAACAAGAACTTCAAGCTAAAGTTCTTGAGGGACAAAGGGAACTAACAACAGGACTTCAAGAGCCATATGATAAGATGTTCCTGACCCAAGCTAAGTATGGGGAATATACTCACAACTTATATCAGTGGAAGAATGTTCATCATACCATCGGAGAAACTAGACAAGTGCAGCAAATAGAGCATTATGAGGATACACAAGCAAAGTTGGAGTATTTAATCCGCTGCATGCCAGGACTAAACTCGCGAATCAAACCATTTAAGCAGTGCCAAGACTTAAGAGACCAACAGAAGGCAAGGACCCAGCATTATACGGACAGGATGTATCAAAGATTGGAGGCAGTTGGGCTTTCAAGCCTCATAGATCCCGTCTGGGACAGAAGGTGTCGAGTGAAGAAATTCAGGACTATACCAAGCTCTGGACGAGAAAGAAAAAGAAAGAAGAAAAGCCAAAAGTTGGCAAAGAAACAAACAATAAGGCTAGACACAAATAGCTTGGACCCTAGGACATATGCCTGTGGTGTTTGTGTACTAGGATATGCTTGGACAAGTAGGTTCTAAGGAGTATCTTAAAACTTGGCAACTTAGATCAACTGATTTGGGATTGTCAACTGAAAGTCCACAATAAAGAGCAACCTAGCTACAAAACATTTAGTAATCCAAAGAGATGCTGGGCATCAATGATCCTAGGAAGAAAGAAGTGAGCCATGTGTCTGTGGTGAAAAAAAAATGTTGAGTGAAGATAAGCCAAAGGCCACTGCAACATTTGACACCAAGCTTCTAATAGATAATAAGCTCTGAAATGCAAAAGAAAGCAAAAAAAAAAAAAGCTAACAAAGGGATTAAGCAAAAAGGTAAGGAATCATAGCAGCAACCTTAGTAAACCCTTAAGAAAGCATAGTTATTTTGACAGCAAGTAATAAATGAGCTATTTTTGTTCTGCATAAAACCCCATAAACAAAATTCAACTATTTGCCTAATAAGGACATGCATACCTATCTACTTCATTCTATCTTCTCTTATGTTTAAGTGCTTGCTTGGGGACAAGCAAGTTTTAAGTTTGGTGTTGTGATGACAAGTCATCTAAGCCTAGTTTCACTAGCATTTTTCTTTGTTTTTATTAGGTTTTATGCACTTTCTTGCATTCTAAGTAAGTGATTTGGAATAAAAATTCATGACTTCTTTGAATCAAACAACCACCATGTAATTGATGCTAAATCATGAGGTTTAAGCTACATTTAATTGAATTTTAATGATTTATAAACCTTGTGAATTTAGTGATACTTTGATTGGTTGTTTTGATTACTTGTAGGTGAAGAAAGAAAAAAAGAAGAAAAGCGTGGCTTAAGAAACGTTTCCAAAGGAAGCAAGAAGCGTGTCCAAAAGAAAGAGAAAGCGTGCCAAAAGGAAAGAAAAAGCATGATCACATTGAGGAAGAAAGGAAAGCTAAGTTAAGAAAGCAAACTGAGCTTCACAAGGAATGAAAGGAGAAGGCAAGCTACAAAGCTAAGTTCAAATAGTTAACTGAGCACTAAAGAAAGCAAGGAAATGGTGCAAAGCTAAGTTAACTAAGTTAACTTTATCGGGACCTCTCCATATTAATTCAAGAAGAAATTCCAAGGGATGAAGCCAACAAGATTCGAACCAAGGACCAAGGAGAAGCAAGGAACTCACCTTGCAAGGAAATTCAAGAAGAAATAGCCAAAATGCATCCTCCATGGTTCGAACTTGGAACCACACGCTACTCCTTGCAAGGGAATTTAAGAATAAATAGCTAGAATGCTTCCTCCAGGATTTGAACTTGGGAATTCTTTGAAACATAAGGAAGGAGTACCATCAAGCTTGCAAGGAAAATCAAGGAAAAATGGCTTAAATGCTTCCTCCAAGTTTTGAACTTGGGAACTCTTGGAAACACAAGGGAGGAACACCCACTCAACCAAGGAAATTAGCTCCAAGGCTTCCTCCACCAAGTGTTGAACCTGGGACCTTGAAGTCTCAAGCAAAGCGCTACAAGAAAGCTCAGTTGGTTTTTCCAACTGAGCATTGCCTCTCCCATTCTTCCCCACACTTTGGCGCACAAGTTTGCACACCAAGGGAGCTGTGACACACATTTTGGCGCACCAAGGAGGAAGCCTTGCGCATCATGACACGGTCTAGAGCTAAGTTGGATTTTCCAACTGAGCTCTAATACAATTGACACCCAAACAAGGCTGGGCGCACCAATTTGACACGGATGGAGCATGCTTGAAAGCTAAGTTAGATTTTCCAACTGAGCTTTCCCCTGGAGGTGCAATTTGGGCTACAAATTGGATTAAAAATCCAATTTAATTCATTTCTTCACCAAATCAAAAGCCCACCCAAATTCCAAAATCCAAGAATAGAAAGTGTATAAATAGGAGTTAGTTTGATGTAATTAGGACTTTTACTTTTTGAACTTTTGACTTTTGGGATTTTTACTTTAGAGTTTTCATTTTCATTTTTGAGCTTTTACTTTGAATTTTTTGAGAGAATTGGGAAGGAGAATTGATCCCTCTTCTTCTTGGTTCTTGTTTTGAGCACTCTTTTATTTTCTTGCTTTGGATCTTGGGTGGAGAATTGAAGAACTTCTGTTTCAATCTCACCTTGAGATCTTGTTTTAATTCTCTGCATAATTGAATTGTTATTTACTTCACTGCTTCATCTTTAATTTACTTCTGCAATTTACTTTTCTTTACTTCTTTTGCAATTGTTCTTGTTGGATCAAGGAAGGATTTGAGATCTAGACTTGTTATCTAGTCTCTTCCACCCTGAGATCTTCAATCTCTTTTACTTTGCTGCAAATTAAGCACTGCTTTCTCAAAGCATTTTTACTTTTCTGTTGAGATTTAGTTTAATTCAATTAATCCTCTACTCTTCTGTTTATTGCAATTTACCTTTGCTTGTTTAAGTTCTGCAAAATCCCAATTCCCAATTCCTTTTACAATTCAAGCAATTTACATTTCTTGCACTTTAAGATTCAGCCATTTACATTTCTTGCAATCTAAGTTTCTGCCATTTACTTTACTTGTTCTTTAAGATTCAGCACATTTACTTTCCTGCTCTTTCATTTATTGCAATTTCCCCTTCCCTTTTACATTTCAAGCAATTTAGCTTCTGCAAATCACAAATCACTCAACCAAATCTTGATTCACTTGACTAAATCAACCACTAAACTAAAATTGCTCAATCCTTCAATCCCTGTGGGATCGACCTCACTCATGTGAGTTATTATTACTTGATGCGACCCGGTACACTTGCCGGTGAGTTTTGTGTTGGATCGTTTTCCACACATCACCTCTCCCCCCTTGAGGTCATTCCTCTTAACAAATTGGAAGAAGAGGAAGAAAGTGAAGAACAGGTAGACCGTAGGTACATTTCTTTCTTTGCTTTGTTTAAATTCAATAAATTGGCATATGGTTACATTCTAAGTTTGGCCAATGCACCTTGGATTATTTTCCTTGCAAGCTTGGTGGCGCTCCTCCCTTATGTTTCAAAGGATTCCCAAGTTCGAAACTTGGCCCAAGCATTTTAGCTATTTCTTCTTGATTTTCCTTGCAAGGAGTAGCGTGTGGTTCCAAGTTCGAACCTTGGATGAAGCATTTTGGCTATTTCTTCTTGATTTTCCTTGCAAGGAGCGTTCCTTGCCTCTCCTTGGTCCTTATTTCGAAACTTGGTGGCTTCCTCCCTTGGAATTTCATCTTGAATTAATTTTGAGAGGTCCTTGATAAAGCTCACTTAGTGAACTGAGCTTTATGTTGTTCCCTTGCTTTCTTTAGTGCTCAGTTGACTATTTGAACTTAGCTTGGTGCCTTACTTTCTCTCATTTGTCTTTGTGAAGCTCAGTTTGCTTTCTCAACTTGGCTTCCATTCTTCTTTGATTTTTGCCACGCTTTTTCTTTCCTTGGACACGCTTCTTAAGCCACGCTTTTCTTATTTTCTTCTTTCTTCACCTACAATTAATCAAAACAACCAATCAAAGTATCACAAAATTCACAAGGTTTATAAATCAATTAATTATCAATCAAATTTAGCTTAAACCTCATGATTTTGTATTAATTAAAGGGTGGTTGATTGATTCAAAGAAGTTATGCATTTTCATTCGAAATTACTTACTTAGAATGCAAGAAAGTGCATAAAACCTAATAGAAACAAAGAAAAAGGCTAGTGAAACTAGGCTAAGATGACTTGTCATCACAACACCAAACTTAAAACTTGCTTGTCCCCGAGCAAGTACTTAAACATAAGAGAAGATAGAATGAAATAGATAAGTATGCATGTCCTTATTAGGCAAATAGTTAAATTTGGGTTATGGGGTTTTATGCAGATCAAAAGTAACTCATTTATTACTTGCTGTTAAAACAAACTATGTTTCCTTAAGGGTTCACCAAGGTTGCTGCTATAATTCCTTACCTTTTTGCTTATTTCCCTTGTTAGCTTTTTCTTCTTTCTTTTGCATTTCAGAGCTTATTACTTATTAAAGGCTTGGTGGCAAATGTTGCAGTGGCCTTTGGCTTAATTTCACTCAACATTTCTTCACCACAGACACATGTCTCACCTTTTTCTTCCTAGGATCATTGATGCCCAACATCTCTTTGGATCACTAAATGTTTTGTAGCTAGGTTGCTCTTTATTGTGGACTTTCAGTTGACAATCCCAAATTAGTTGATCTAAGTTGCCAAGTTTTAAAATACTCCTTAGAACCTACTTGTCCAAGCATATCCTAGTACATAAACACCACAGCCATATGTCCTAGGGTCCAAGCTATTGGTGTCTAGCCTTATTGTTTGTTTCCTTGCCAACTTTTGGCTTTTTCTTCTTTCTTTTTTTTTTTCTGTTTTGGTTTATTTTCAAGGAGCTTTCATTAATTAAAGGATCATAGCAGCAAACTGGCTTAAGCTTCAAGTAACAAGTCATTCTTCAGCATTTATTCTATGAGCTATCAATTGAATCAAACACACACCACCATTAACTTTCATTCTAACTTTTGAAACATTGAACAATTGCTTTTCTAAATCAAACATCTTTCTTTTATTCAAACAGCAAGGGAAAACAAAACAAAGTAGTCAAGTTAATGAGTGATGACAATTATTATGCAGATGGTTTTTTTTTTTCTAACTACTGATGTAGATAAATGAAATTACAGAATATAACACAATTGGAGGCATGTCATGTTTTAGACATGCATCTTCCTTATTGAAATTATGAAAGAACTTCACCACCTTTATTTGTCAAGCATTTCCATTCTGTTGGATTTGCTGGATTCTCCCTTCTTCTTTTTCCTCTTCCTTGTAAAATCTTCAGCTTCTTCACGGGGACATCTTCTATCCCATTCAGGATCTGTGAGACCAGAGCCCAACTTCTTCTAATCTTCGAATTGTTTTCTGGGTGAAGCGGTGAGACTTTGCTGCCTGGTGGTCTCTAAGTTCTTGGCATTGCTCAAATGATTTGATTTGTGGATTTAGTGCTGGCATGCAGCGGGTTAAGTACTCCAACCTTGCTTGCATATCCTCATTACTCTCTGTTTGTTGCACATATCTAACCTCTCCAATGGTGTGATGAATATTCTTCCACTGGTACAAGTTGTGAGTATATTCCCCATACTTGGCTTGAGTCAGGAACATTTTATCGTATGATTCCTTAAGATTTGCTGTTTGTTCCTTCTGCCCTTCAAGAATATTGGCTTGGAATTCTTGTTGTTGGGCCATTGATTATTGCTGCCAGCTCTCCAATCTTTCCTCTATTCTGTGTTGCCAAGCTTCATTTTGCTCCCTGTCCTTCGAATATTGTTTCCGGTGCTCTAGATATTGCTCTTGTTGTTGCAGATAGAGTTCATGTTGCCTTGAATACTGCTCTTGTGCTCTCACATTCTGTTGTGATATCTCATCAAGAACTTCCTGCAATTGACTCATATCTATGATGCCCTGAGCTTGTTCATCCCTCCTGTGTGACCTTCTTCTTCTTGATCTTCCTCCTCCTCTTCATTAAGGCCTTCTATTTTTCTCTTTGTAATTCCTCTGGTTCCTTTCACTTTCTCTGTATCTTCATCTTCGAAGAGCACTCCAGCTTTGTTACACAATCTCAGGATCGTGCTTGGGTGCCCAAGCCTACCCGATTTGTTTGTGTCTTCAGCCATCTCCTGGATACTGTCTGCTATGAGTTGGGCAAGGTCGATTTCCCCACCATGTAGGATGCAGTATGTCAGGAGAGCTCTCTTGATTATGACTGATGAGGTATTCGCAGTGGGGAGTATTGATCCCCTTACCACCTCATACCACCCCTTTGCCTCAGGTCTGAGATCAAATCTCTTCAGACAACTCGGGGTTCCCTGTGAGTCTCTTTCCCAGTCTCTTCCTTCAATACATAACCCCTCCAATATTTCATCAGGGTCATTATCACCACGTAGTCTATCTTCATAGCTAAGCTCATCATAAGTTATGGTTCTCAGCTTTAGAGCTCTTGTGATTGATGGTGGACTAAAGTCCACTTCAACACCTCTGACATAACTTTTGTACGATGGGCTGTTTTCGTTCTCCTTAACCGCATTGGCGTAAAACTCCCTTATTATCACAGCACTAATATCAGTGAGAGGACGGCACAGAAGATCCCATCTTCTTTCCTTGGTTATTTGTCGCATAATGGGATATTCTCCCTCCCTCAGTTCGAACCCCATTTCAGGGATGACAATCTTTGTTTTCATGAGTCTATTGTATCTTGCTTCATGAAATTGGGATTTGAACCTCTTTGTGTCATAGGATGGAGGTTCTGTCACCATTGGTTCCTTTCCTGGTCTTCTTCTTGAACTTGAAGGAGCCATTGAATATGTGTGTAAAGAAGAGATAAGCGGGGTTGTGTTTGGAGTGATGTCCGGTTTTATTGTGAAGAGAAGAAAGAAATTGTGTGCTTTGAGTGAGAGTGGCCTGTATGAAAGTGCTCTTTATGATGTGTTGGAGGCTATTTATGGACAAGGTTTCCAAGTTTCCCAACAAGATCACAGGAGAGGAGTGAATTCGGTTATGATGATGAAGGGTGAGGATTGAGTTGAATAGTATAGAAACTCATGAAATGAATGGTCTGCATGTATTGTTGAAGCTTGACGAGGATTCTCTTCCTATTGGCTGCATGCTTTTTCGGTGTCCAATGGTGCATGCATGCAGATTTTGCTTTCCAAGATTGGCACACCTCTATAGGCACATGTGATCTTTCTCTTGACTTGTCATAACCGTTCCTTCCTCTTGTCTTTTCCTCAAACCTTCTTTTCTAATTAAATCAAAATGAAATGCTTCAGAACTTATTTAAAGCATGGTGGTCAAGTGGTATATGCTTACATTTTATATTATGGTCCTTAGTTGTGAAAGATCAATTGTGTCCCTGAACCAAGGTTTGGTGAACACCAAACTTGTTTCTTGCTCAGTGATTAGAATAAACGCTTGTCACAATTGATACTTTCACCATAAGTGCCAATTTATCTCTTAGCATAAATTTTTAAAACAAAACAATGCATGATCCATCTTTGCATGATTTTGATTTTCTGAATAAAAGTTGAATTTTTTTTCTCAAATTTCGTACACATGCAGACACCAAACTTAATGTTTGGTCATATACCTCACCAAAATGACTAAGCATATGATCTAAGAATGCTTGAAATGTTAACTTTTGTGTGCTGTCAAGCACACCAAACTTAGAAGTTTGGCATGTATTTCAAAGCAATGTATGCATCTGTCAAGGATGTCTAGAAAAATTCAAAATCATGCTAAAGTGATCACACTTTATTGAATTCAAAAGCAAGCAGGAATCATAAATCATGGGTTGCCTCCCATGAAGCGCTCTTTTATTGTCATTAGCTTGACATTGACCCCCTCTTTTATGGTGGTTGATGACTGTAGTGCCTCAACTTGTCCCCTCTGATCGTGAGCTTCTTCTTTGTTCCTTGGTTCTCTATTTCAGCATGCTCTAGTGAGAGTATTTTGCTCATAGTATAGTAATCATCAGTCTGTTGGCTTGCTCCCAGTTGTTGATAGACCAATTGCACTTTGTCACCTTTGGAAAGCCCTTCTGTTGGAATTTTTTTGTTCTTCCAACCCTTTTTGACTCTGTTTTTGTCTTTCTTCCCTCCTTTTGTTAACCCTTCTTCTTTGACAACAGGCTTCCTCTTGAGATTTCTTTTCTTAGTTGCCAATATTACAATGTCCTCTTGAGCTTCTTCATTATTTTGCACAATCTCTTTCTCTTTTTGACCTGCTGTATCATCTATCTCTTGCCTAGGAGGGCAGTTGTTGTTTGTCTTGTTGATTCCCTCCTTCCACTGCAGATTCTCTTTGTCTATTTTCGTACCATCCTTTTCTCCATTACTGATCTATGTTTCTGGCAGTACACTCAGAGTGACACTTTCATCATGCATCCTGAGGGTTAATTCTCCTTGCTCTATGTCTATGATGGCTGGTGCACGAAATTGTGATCTCCAGGCTCGAACAAATCCTGGTAATGGCTCCAAAGCTTGGTGCTCTGATCTTAATTCATGATTGTCACAACTTCGATACAACTAACCAGCAAGTGCACTGGGTCGTCCAAGTAATACCTTACGTGAGTAAGGGTCGAATCCCACGGAGATTGTTGGTATGAAGCAAGCTATGGTCACCTTGTAAATCTCAGTCAGGCAGATATAAAGTGATAATGGTGTTTTCGAATATTATATAATAAAATAGGGATAGAGATACTTATGTAATTCATTGGTAGGAATTTCAGATAAGTGAATGGAGATGCTTTTCGTTCCTCTGAACCTCTGCTTTCCTGCTATCTTCATCCAATCAGTCTTACTCCTTTCCATGGCTGGCTTTATGTGATACATCATCACTGTCAATGGCTACTTTCAGTCATCTCTCGGGAAAATGATCCAATGCCCTGTCACGGCACGGCTAATCGTCTGGAGGCATCACCCTTGTCAATGGCTTCATCTTATCCTCTCAGTGAATAATATGCTCACGCACCCTGTCACGGCACGGCTATTCATCTGTTGGTTCTCGATCATGCTGGAATAGGATTTACTATCCTTTTGCGTCTGTCACTAACGCCCTGCAATCGCGAGTTAGGAGCTCGTCACAGTCATTCAATCATTGAATCCTACTCGGAATACCACAGACAAGGTTTAGACCTTCCGGATTCTCTTGAATGCCGCCATCATTCTAGCTTACGCCACGAAGATTCTGGTTAGGAGATCTAAGAGATATTCATTCTAGCTTAATTCATGTAGAACGGAAGTGTTTGTCAGGCACGCGTTCATAAGGGAGAAGGATGATGAGCGTCACACATAATCATCACCTTCATCACGTTCTTGGGTGCGAATAGATATCTTAGAAGCGAAATAAGAAGAATTGAATAGAAAACAGTAGTACTATGCATTAATCTTTGAGGAACAGCAGAGCTCCACACCTTAATCTATGGAGTGTAGAAACTCTACCGTTGAAAATACATAAGTGAAGGTCCAGGCATGGCCGAGATGGCCAGCCCCCT
The DNA here is from genome assembly GCF_059453495.1 of Arachis ipaensis. Classification (NCBI taxonomy): domain Eukaryota; kingdom Viridiplantae; phylum Streptophyta; class Magnoliopsida; order Fabales; family Fabaceae; genus Arachis; species Arachis ipaensis. The sequence continues at coordinate 75,735,427 of NC_142438.1, forward strand.
AAAATGTGATCAAAGGATCATAAGGTGATCCAAAGATGCCTAATACAATAGTAAGAGGTCCTATTTATAATAAACTAGCTACTAGGGTTTACATGAGTAAGTATTTGATGTATAAATCCACTTCCGGGGCCCACTTGGTGTGTGTTTGGGCTGAGCTTAATGTGTTGCACGTGCAGAGGCCATTTGTGGAGTTGAACGCCAGTTTTTGTGCCAGTTTGGGCGTTCAACTCTGGTTTCGGATCCTTTTCTGGCGCTGGACGCCAGATTTGGGTAGAAAGCTGGCGTTGAACGCCCGTTTACGTCATCAATTCTTGGCCAAAGTATGGACTATTATATATTGCGGGAAAGCCCTGGATGTCTACTTTCCAACGCAATTGGAAGCGCGCCATTTCGAGTTCTGTAGCTCCAGAAAATCCACTTTGAGTGCAGGGAGGTCAGAATCCAACAGCATCAGCAGTCCTTTTTCAACCTCTGAATCTGATTTCTGCTCAAGTCCCTCAATTTCAGCCAGAAAATACCTGAAATCACAGAAAAACACACAAACTCATAGTAAAGTCCAAAAATGTGAATTTAACACAAAATCTATTAAAAACATCCCTAAAAGTAACTAGATCCTACTAAAAACATACTAAAAACAATGTCAAAAAGCGTATAAATTGTCCGCTCATCACAACACCAAACTTAAATTGTTGCTTGTCCCCAAGCAACTGAAAATCAAAATAGGATAAAAAGAATAGAATATACTATAAATTCCAAACTATCAATGAAACAGAGCTTCAATCATATGAGCGGGACTTATAGCTTTTTGCCTCTTGAATAGTTTTGGCATCTCACTTTATCCATTGAGGTTCAGAATGATTGGCATCTATAGGAACTTCAGATTTCGAATAGTGTTATTGACTCTCTTAGTTCAGTATGATGATTCTTGAACACAGCTTCTTTATGAGTCTTGGCCGTGGCCCTAAGCATTTTGTTTTCCAATATTACCACCGGATACATAAATGCCACAGACACATAATTGGGTGAACCTTTTCAGATTGTGACTCAGCTTTGCTAAAGTCCCCAATTAGAGGTGTCCAGGGTTCTTAAGCACACTCTTTTTTTTTTGCTTTGGACCTTGACTTTAACCGCTCAGTCTCAAGTTTTCACTTGACACCTACATGCCACAAGCACATGGTTAGGGACAGCTTGGTTTAGCCACTTAGACCAGGATTTTATTCCTTTAGGCCCTCCTATCCACTGATGCTCAAAGCCTTGGGATCCTTTTTATTTGCCCTTGCCTTTTGGTTTTAAGGGTTATTGGCTTTTTGCTCTTGCCTCTTGGTTTTAAGAGCTTTTGGCTTTTTCTGCTTGCTTTTTCTTTCTATTTTTTTTTTCGCCTATTTTTTTTCCTGTAAGCTTTGTTCTTTGCTGCTTTTTCTTGCTTCAAGAATCATTTTTTATGATTTTTCAGATTATCAAATAACATGTCTCCTAGTCATCATTCTTTCAAGAGCCAACATATTTAACATTCTTAAACAACAACTTCAAAAGACATATGCACTGTTCAAGCATACATTCAGAAAACAAGAAGCATTATCACCACATCAATATAATTAAACTAAGTTCAAGGATAAATTCAAAACTCATGTACTTCTTGTTCTTTTGAATTAAAACAGTTTTTATTTTAAGAGAGGTGATGGATTCATAGGACATTCATAACTTTAAGACAAAGTTACTAACTACTAATGATCATGTAATGAAGACACAAACATAGATAAGCACATAACATAGAAAACGAAAAACAGAGAAAGTAAGAACAAGGAATGAGTCCACCTTAGTGATGTCCTTGAGCTCTTCTATGTCTCTTCCTTGCCTTGGCTGCTCCTCCTTCATTGCTTTTAGATCTTCTCTGATTTCATGAAGGATGATGGAGTGCTCTTGATGTTCCACCCTTAGTTGCTTCCAATAATTGTGTGGAAGAAAATGTATCCCCTGAGGTATCTCAGGGATCTCTTGATTTGCAGTCAAATGTTCTACCACTGAGCTATAGACCCTTGATGGAAGCTTTTGTCTTCCCTTTCCTCTTTCTAGAGGTTTCTCTGGCCTTAGGTGCCATCAATGGTTATGGAAAAAACAAAAAAGCTATGCTTTTACCACACCAAACTTAGAATGTTGCTCGTCCTCGAGCAAAAGAAGAAAGAATAGAAGAAGAAGAAGAGGATATGGAGGAGATGGATGGAGGTGCGTATTCGGCCATATGGGTGGGATTGGGTGGGAAAGAGATGTTGAATTTTGAAGGTAGTGGTGTTTGGATGTGAGTGGTAAAGGGTTAATAAGGAAGAGTGTTTATTGGGAATAGAGGATGATTGAGAAAAGAGAAGAGAGTGAGTGGAGGTAGGTGGGGATCCTGTGGGGTCCACAGATCCTGAGGTGATCCTGTGAGGTCCCAGATCTTGAGGTGTCAAGGCATTTACATCCCTGCACCAATTTAGGCATGCAAAATGCCCTTGCACACAACTCTGGGCGTTCAGCGCCAGGTTGGTGCCCATTTTGGGCGTTCAACGCCCCTTTGCTGCCATTTCTGGCGTTGAACGCCAGAACCATGCTTGTTTTGGGCGTTCAGTGCCAGGATGCTCCCATTCTGGGCGTTCAGCGCCAGAACTATGCTCTGTTCTGGCGTTTGAACGCCAGACAGATGCTCCTCCAGGGTGTGATTTTTCTTCTACTGTTTTTTATTCCTGTTTTTGATTTTTTTGTTTATTTTGTGACTCCACATGATCATGAACCTAAGAAAACATGAAAAACAATAAAAATAAGAATTAGATAAACATTGGGTTGCCTCCCAACAAGCGCTTCTTTAATGTCAATAGCTTGACAGTGGGCTCTCATGGAGCCTCACAGATGTGCAGAGCTTTGTTGAGACTCTCCAACACCAAACTTAGAGTTTGGATATGGGAGTTCAACACCAAACTTAGAGTTTGGTTGTGGCCTCCCAACACCAAACTTAGAGTTTGACTGTGGGGGCTCTGGTTGACTCTGCCTTGAGAGAAGCTTTTTCTGCTTCCTCTCCATGGTTGCAGAGGGAGATCCTTGAGTTTTAAACACAAGGGAGTCCTCATTCCATTGAAGGATTATTTCACCTCTGTCAACATTAATCACAGCTCTTGCTGTGGCCAGGAAAGGTCTTCCTAGGATGATGGATTCATCCTCTTCCTTTCCAGTATCCAGGACTATGAAATCAGCAGGGATGTAAAGGCCTTCAACCTTTACTAATACGTCCTCTACTTGTCCATAAGCCTGTTTTCTAGAGCTGTCTGCCATCTCTAATGAGATTTTAGCAGCTTGCACCCCATAGATTCCCAGTTTCTCTATTACAGAGAGGGGCATGAGGTTTATTCCTGAACCAAGGTCACACAGAGCCTTAAAGATCATGGTGCCTATGGTACAGGGTATTATGAACTTTCCAGGATCCTGTCTCTTCTGAGGCAATGTCAGTTGATCCAGATCACTTAGTTCATTGATGAACAAGGGAGGTTCAACTTCCCAAGTATCAATGCCAAATAATTTGTTATTTAGCTTCATGATTGAACCAAGAAACTTGGCAGTTTGCTCTTCAGTAACATCCTCATTCTCTTCAGAAGAGGAATACTCATCAGAGCTCATGAAGGGCATAAGGAGGTTCAATGGGATCTCTATGGTCTCTAGATGGGCCCCAGAGTCCTTTGGTTCCTCAGAGGGAAGCTCCTTATTGACCAATGGACGTCCCAGGAGGTCTTCCTCCTTGGGATTCACATCCTCTCCTCTCCTCACAGGTTCGGCCATGGCGCTTATGTCAATGGCCTTGCACTCTCCTTTTGGATTCTCTTCTGTATTACTTGGGAGAGTACTAGGAGGGATTTCAGTGATCCTTTTACTCAGCTGGCCCACTTGTGCTTCCAGATTTCTAATGGAAGACCTTGTTTCATTCATGAAACTTACAGTGGCTTTAGATAGATCAGAGACTAGATTTGCTAAATTAGAAGCATTTTGTTCAGAGTTCTCTGTCTGTTGCTGAGTTGATGATGGAAAAGGCTTGCTGTTGTTAAACCTGTTTCTTCCACCATTGTTAAAGCCTTGTTGAGGCTTTTGATCCTTCCATGAGAAATTTGGATGATTTCTCCATGATGAGTTATAGGTGTTTCCATAAGGTTCACCTAAGTAGTTCACCTCTGCTATTGCAGGGTTCTCAGGATCATAAGCTTCTTCTTCAGGAGAAGCCTCTTGAGTACTGTTGGATGCAGCTTGCATTCCATTCAGACTCTGAGAAATCATATTGACTTGCTGAGTCAATATTTTATTCTGAGCCAATATGGCATTCAGAGTATCAACTTCAAGAACTCCCTTCTTCATAGGCGTCCCATTACTCACAGGATTCCTTTCAGAAGTGTACATGAACTGGTTATTAGCAACCATGTCAATGAGTTCTTGAGCTTCTGCAGGCGTTTTCTTTAGGTGAATGGATCCACCTGCAGAAGTGTCCAGTGACATCTTTGATAGCTCAGATAAACCATCATAGAATATATCCAGGATGGTCCATTCTGAAAGCATGTCAGAAGGACACTTTTTGATCAACTATTTGTATCTTTCCCAAGCTTCATAGAGGGATTCACCTTCTTTCTGTCTGAAGGTTTGAACATCAGCTCTAAGCTTGCTCAGCTTTTGAGGAGGAAAGTACTTGGCTAAGAAAGTCGTGACTAGCTTATCCCAAGAGTTCAGGCTGTCTTTGGGTTGAGAATCCAACCATAATCTAGCTCTGTCTCTTACAGCAAAAGGGAAAAGCATGAGCCTGTAGACTTCAGGATCTACTCCATTAGTCTTAACAGTATCACATATCTGCAAGAATTCAGTTAAGAACTGAAAGGGATCTTCAGATGGAAGTCCATGAAACTTGCAGTTCTGCTGCATCAGAGAAACTAATTGAGGTTTCAGCTCAAAGTTGTTTGCTCCAATGGTAGGAATGGAGATGCTTCTTCCATGTAAATTGGAATTAGGTGCAGTGAAGTCACCAAGCATCTTCCTTATATTATTATTATTTTTGGCTGCCATCTCCTTTTCCTGTTCGAAAATTTCTGAAAGGTTATCTCTGGATTGTTGTATTTTAGCTTCTCTTAATTTTTTTCTTCAGAGTCCTTTCAGGTTCTGGATCTGCTTTAACAAGAATGTTCTTGTCCTTGCTCCTGCTCATATGACAAAGAAGATGGCACAGAAAAAATAGTAATAATAATATGGATCCTTTATACCACAGTATAGGGATCCTTGTGTTAGTAGAAGAAAAGAAGGGAAGAAAATCTGAACTCAGAGAGAGAGGGGGTTCGGATTTTTGGAGAGTTGAAGGAAAGATGTTAGTATATCAATAAACAAATAGAAGAAGATGAGAGGGGGAAGTGAATTTTAGAAAACAATTTTTGAAAAAGAGTTAGTGATTTTTGAAAATAGTTTTTGAAAAAGGTTAGTATTTTTTTCGAATTTTTTTTTAAATAAAAAATAAAAATAATTAGTTAATAAAAAAGAAATTTTTGAAAAAGAGGGAAGATATTTTCGAAAATTAGACAGAGAGAGAGTTAGTTAGGTAGTTTTGAAAAAGTTAAGAAACAAACAAATAGTTAGTTAGTTGAAACAAATTTTGAAAATCAATTTTGAAAAGATAAGAAGTTAGGAAGTTAGAAAAGATATTTTGAAAATCAATTTTTTGAAAAAGATAAGATGAGAAGATATTTTTGAAAAGATATGATAGAAATTAGTTTTGAAAAAGATTTGATTTTTAAAATCTCAATTAATGACTTGATTCACAAGAAATCACAAGGTATGATTCTAGAACTTAAAGTTTGAATCTTTCTTAACAAGCAAGTAACAAACTTCAAATTTTTGAATCAAAACATTAATTGATTATGTTATTTTCGAAAATTTGATATAAAAATAAGAAAAAGATTTTTGAAAAATATTTTTGAAATTTTCGAAAATAACTAAGAATTTTGAAAAAGATTTGATTTTTGAAAAAGATTTTGAAAAAGATAAGATTTTCAAATTGAAAATTTGATTTGACTCATAAGAAACAATTTGATTTTAAAAACTTTTGAAAAAGTCAACTCAAATTTTCGAATTTGATGAGAGAAAAAGGGAAAGATATTTTTTTTTATTTTTGAAATTTTTATGAAATCATGAAAATTATGCAATGCATGAAATTTTTAGATCAAAACAATGAATGCATGCAAGAATGCTATGAATGTCAAGATGAACACCAAGAACACCATGAATGTCAAGATGAACATCATAGACACAATTTTGAAAAAAATTTAATGCAAAGAAAACATGCAAGACACCAAACTTAGAATTCTTTACTGCTTACGCACTAAGAATTCAAGAATGCATATGATAAACATGAAAAGACACAAAACAAAAAATCATCAAGATCAAACAAGAAGACTTACCAAGAACAACTTGAAGATCATGAAGAACACCATGAATGCATGAAATTTTCGAAAAATGCAAGATGCACATGCAATTGACACCAAACTTATGATATGACTCAAGACTCAAACAAGAAACATGAAATATTTTTTATTTTTGTGATTTTCTAAATTTTTTTGGATTTTTATTTTATATTTTTTTTGAAAAATTATTTTGAAAAAGAAAAATAAGGATTCCAAAATTTTTAATATGAATTCCAGGAATCTTATGCTCCAAAGCTCCAATCAAAGGGTCAGGCATGGCTTAATAGCCAGCAAAGCTTTAGCATATAATTACATGGACTGGAGTGATTAGTTGAATACCAATCCCCAAGCAGTTTGGGTATGGCTTTACAGCCAGATAGGATTCAACATGTTTCATGAAACACTAGAATTCATTCTTAAAAATCTTGAAGCCATAGAATAATTTATTTTTGAAAACATTATTTTTATTATTTTATTTTATTTTATTTTATTTTTCGAAAACAAAAGAAAAATTTTTGAAAGCTTTTTGAAAAATTTTTGAAAACAAAACAAAAAGAAAATTACCTAATCTGAGCAACAAGATGAACCGTCAGTTGTCCAAACTCGAACAATCCCCGGCAACGGCGCCAAAAACTTGGTGCACGAAATTGTGATCTCCAGGCTCGAACAAATCCTGGTAATGGCTCCAAAGCTTGGTGCTCTGATCTTAATTCATGATTGTCACAACTTCGATACAACTAACCAGCAAGTGCACTGGGTCATCCAAGTAATACCTTACGTGAGTAAGGGTCGAATCCCACGGAGATTGTTGGTATGAAGCAAGCTATGGTCACCTTGTAAATCTCAGTCAGGCAGATATAAAGTGATAATGGTGTTTTCGAATATTATATAATAAAATAGGGATAGAGATACTTATGTAATTCATTGGTAGGAATTTCAGATAAGTGAATGGAGATGCTTTTCGTTCCTCTAAACCTCTGCTTTCCTGCTATCTTCATCCAATCAGTCTTACTCCTTTCCATGGCTGGCTTTATGTGATACATCACCACTGTCAATGGCTACTTTCGGTCATCTCTCGGGAAAATGATCCAATGCCCTGTCACGGCACGGCTAATCGTCTGGAGGCATCACCCTTGTCAATGGCTTCATCTTATCCTCTCAGTGAATAATATGCTCACGCACCCTGTCACGGCACGGCTATTCATCTGTCGGTTCTCGATCATGCTGGAATAGGATTTACTATCCTTTTGCGTCTGTCACTAACGCCCTGCAATCGCGAGTTAGGAGCTCGTCACAGTCATTCAATCATTGAATCCTACTCGGAATACCACAGACAAGGTTTAGACCTTCCGGATTCTCTTGAATGCCGCCATCATTCTAGCTTACGCCACGAAGATTCTGGTTAGGAGATCTAAGAGATATTCATTCTAGCTTAATTCATGTAGAACGGAAGTGTTTGTCAGGCACGCGTTCATAAGGGAGAAGGATGATGAGCGTCACACATAATCATCACCTTCATCACGTTCTTGGGTGCGAATAAATATCTTAGAAGCGAAATAAGAAGAATTGAATAGAAAACAGTAGTACTATGCATTAACCTTTGAGGAACAGCAGAGCTCCACACCTTAATCTATGGAGTGTAGAAACTCTACCGTTGAAAATACATAAGTGAAGGTCCAGGCATGGCCGAGATGGCCAGCCCCCTAAAACGTGATCAAAGGATCATAAGGTGATCCAAAGATGCCTAATACAATAGTAAGAGGTCCTATTTATAATAAACTAGCTACTAGGGTTTACATGAGTAAGTATTTGATGTATAAATCCACTTCCGGGGCCCACTTGGTGTGTGTTTGGGCTGAGCTTAATGTGTTGCACGTACAGAGGCCATTTGTGGAGTTGAACGCCAGTTTTTGTGCCAGTTTGGGCGTTCAACTCTGGTTTTGGATCCTTTTCTGGCGCTGGACGCCAGATTTGGGTAGAAAGCTGGCATTGAACGGCAGTTTACGTCGTCAAATCTTGGCCAAAGTATGGACTATTATATATTGCTGGAAAGCCCTGGATGTCTACTTTCTAACGCAATTGGAAGCGCGCCATTTCGAGTTCTTTAGCTCCAGAAAATCCACTTTGAGTGCAGGGAGGTCAGAATCCAACAGCATCAGCAGTCCTTTTTCAACCTCTGAATCTGATTTCTGCTCAAGTCCCTCAATTTCAGCCAGAAAATACCTGAAATCACAGAAAAACACACAAACTCATAGTAAAGTCCAGAAATGTGAATTTAACACAAAATCTATTAAAAACATCCCTAAAAGTAACTAGATCCTACTAAAAACATACTAAAAACAATGTCAAAAAGCGTATAAATTGTTCGCTCATCAATGGCCCTAGCAATGGCCAAGAACGGTCTTCCCAGTATGATGGAGTCGCCCTCATCCTGATCTGAATCTAAGATCACAAAATCTGCAGGGAAGATGAATTTGTCTACCTTGACTAGAAGGTTCTCAATTATACCTGATGTGTTTTTTATGGAAAAACGAATTTCCAAAACACCCAAACCTAACCGGCAAGTATACCGGGTCGCATCAAGTAGTAAAACTCACGTGAGTGAGGTCGATCCCACAGGGATTGATGGATCAAGCAACTTTAGTGGGTGATTAGTTTAGTCAAGCTAACATTGAAGTGAATTGTATGAAATTGTAGCCAACAGAAAGTAAATGACAATGAATTTAAAGTTGCAGAATGTAAATTAGAATGTAAATTGGCAAGTAATTTAAAGAGCAAGAAATGTAAATTGCAAGAATCTTAAATTGCAAGAAAAGTAAATTGCATGAAATTAAAGGGGAGTGGGTGCTGAAAATTAAAGAAAGAAATAGATCAAGCAAATGGAAATTTAAATTACCGGAAGAATAAAGGAAATTGGATGCTGGGAATTAAAACAGAATTGAGATTGTGAAGTTCAGTGAATTAAGGAATGCTCAGATGCTCAGCTCAATTACAAAATAAAATTGAAGATCTCAGGGAATCAAAGAGACTAGAAAATAAGTCTAGATCTCAAGCCCTTCCTTGATTCAACAGCAGATAATTGCAGAAGAAAATAGAGAAGAAAGTAGTAAAGACAATTTAGATCCAAATCACAATTCCTTCAAATTATGCAGCAAGTAAACAGAGAGAAATCTCAGAGGGAGAATGAAACAGAACACCTTCAATTCTCCACCCAAGACTCAAAAACAAAGAAAAGAAAACTAAAGAGAGAGAGCTCTCTAATGCCAATGCTCCCTAGTAGAGCCAACCTTCAATGCTCTCTATCAGAGTCCACCTCCTTCGTAAAATGAAAATGATGCCTTTTTATAGGCTTTTACAAACATGACAAATGAAAATGAAATTGAAAGCAAATTACAAAGAAAATGAAAATTCCTGATCAAATTGTTTCTTGTGCCTTTGAGTGATGTCAATTGGGCTTTTGGCCTTGATGGAATTGGGTTGAAGATGGCCTCTGTTGATTGCTCTTGGAGTTGGAGAGAAACCCACTTGTGAACCGGGCCATGAACCATTAAAAGTTGAGTCAAAGTTTGAGGCAAACTTTGACTCAAACTTATTCACCAAACTCATCATGCAGATGGCCATTTTGCTGTCATCCACGTTTGAGCCAAAGTTTGAGGTCAAACTTTGAGCCAAACGTGGATCCCTCTTGTTGCATATCAAGCCTTGGGATGCTACTTTGTCCTCTTGTCAACGTTGCCAATTTTATGCCCACTATAGACTATTATATATGGTTGGAAAGCTCTGAATGTCAGCTTTCTAACCCAAATGAAATCAACTCAATTGGACATCTACAACTCAAGTTATGCTCCTTTGAAGAGGACAGGGTCGCTGGCTTTGGTGTGCAACGTTTGAGGTAAAGTTTGCCTCAAACGTGGTCGAAAACGCCAGTTCTGGAGGCTCAAACGCATTGTCCATCCCATACTATTATATATTGTTGGAAAGCCCTGAATGTCTACTTTCCAATGCCGTTGGAAGCGCATCATTTGGAGCTCTACAGCTCAAGTTATACTCCGTCGAAGGTGCAGAGGTCAGTTGGCCTCACTGCAGGTTGCCACCATGTTCGTTTATGCACATTGCGGGGCAGTTTCTCCCTCAATTTTAGTGTCCACCATGCAGTGCCATATATGCTTGGAAAGATCTCGATTCCTACTTTCCATTTCTTTTTGAATCACCTCATTTGGAGCTCTGTAGCTCAAGTTATTTATGTTGGAAGTATACCCCTTCAGGCTGTTGTGGCGCCAACGTTTGCCTAAAAGCTTGAGGTCAAATGTTGGCGCAAGCTTTTGCTCTTCTCCAGGGTGTGTTTGTTGTGGCGCCAACGTTTGCCTAAAAGCTTGAGGTCAAACGTTGGTGCAAGCTTTTGCTCCATCCAGGGTGAATTCAACTCTTCCAAAAGTTTGAGCTAAAGTTTGAGGCAAGCTTTTGCTCAAGCTTTTTGTTCTCTCTTGCTCCTTGCCATTTATTCTTTCTTCAACCTTCTTCAAAGCTCTTTTCACCTATCATCAATCAACCAAGCACATCAAAGCTATGCTCAAAATCATGAGATTGTTATTCTTTCATAATATATAACAATTATAGCACAAAATCTCATGAAAATGCATTAATTTATCCATGGTTGATTGAATCAAAGGAAACATGAAATTCTACCCAATTGGCTTACTTATGGCTCAAGAAAGTGCATAAAACCTAAAAAAAACAAAGAAAAAGCATAGAAAAACATGACATGATGACATGTCATCACAACACCAAACTTAAACCTTGCTTGTCCCCAAGCAAGAAAAGAATCATGCAATAGAGATTGACAATCCAAGGTAAGAAGAATAGCAACTCAATGTTCATGGCAAGCTAGTTTTCTATGCATGCTACAATTACAAAAGAGATGTAAATGATTGATGCTTCTCTCTAGCTCAATTTATGAAATCTTTCTCTTATATTTCTTCCTTGAAACAAGCTTTTGATTTTCTTATTAGCTTCTCCTTTTGGGTGCTTTGCCCCATGAGTTGATAACAAAGTTACGACTTCTAAATGCTTTGTTTTCAAGTATCCACTTGATACATAAGCACCACAAGCATTTGATTAGAGGACTTCATTAAGCTCATTTTTCTTTTCTTTTCTTGACTCTCTAATCATTGATGCTCAGAGCCTTGAGCTTTGAGGGAGTGCTTTTGCACTTTGAGCCTAACCTTGACTTCTAAGTGTTTTGTTTTCAAGCATTTGGCTTGATACATAAACACCACAAGTACTTAACAAATAAATTGCCATTGGTACTCAGAGCCTTCAGCTTTCTCATTCTTTCCCTTTTTCTTTTCTTGCTTTAATTGTATTTGCCTCTTCAAGGTTTTCATGATTTTCAAAAGATTTCACAAAATGTCCTAGATGAAAACTTCAATTAAATAAAATCCAATGCAATTAAGCAACAATCAAACATACTAGCTTTCCAATACTTTTATGCATATGCTAAAATCTTCTTTAATGCCTTGTTTGTTTATGATCATGATACTTTATTGCTTTTGAATTCACAAAACTCAAGTTGGTAATCATAATGGCACAGCACCATGTTGCAATTTAGTTATCAAACTATGCCTTTTCATACACACATGCACACAGAGAAGGTAAAGACAATCATGCAGTTTATAGTGCTTGAAACAAATGAGAGGAAAAGGAACTTTACAACCTTGTAGTTCATCTTCTCTATTGTTGTCATTTTCCTCCCATTCTCCTCCTTCCCATACCAAACTCAGAATGCTTGCTCATCCTCAAGAAACTATTAGAACCGTGGCTATGGGGCTAAGATGGATCATGAATGTCTTACATAAGAAATGTTAGTAGTACATGTGTTTCAAGCAAGCAAAATTAAAGATAATAATAAAGGCACAAGAGACAGCGACATTTTGATTGCATAGATAAGAAGGTGTGCACAATACATTGCATAAAAGATAAGTGGCACACCAAACTTAGTGTGACACTTTCACTTGAAATTGATGCAAGTATCTAGTAGATATGGGAACCAAATTTTTGTTGCATAGCAACACCAAACTTAGAATGCAATCATATGTCCATTTTATTTGAAATAAGACTAAATGAAACTGTTGTATGTTAAATACAATCACCAAGCCAAGAATCTTGTCATGAATAAAGCTCTCTTGGTGATGCATTAACAAACACAGTTAATAAAAGAAAGCATAAAAAAATGTAAATGAATAAAGATGAAATTAAAATGTTAAACCAAAAGAGAAAAATAAAATTGCAGAGGCATTATGATTATGCAAACAAGTAGTGTTGCTTGAATAAATTGCATAAAAAAATAAGTGGCACACCAAACTTAGAATCTTGGTGTGTCACTTTCATTTTTAATTTGATGCAATCATCCAAAAAGATTGAAAACAATTTGTTGCAAGGCAACACCAAACTTAAAATGTAACCATATGCCAATTTATTGAATTTAAACAAAGCAAAGAAAGAAAACAAAGCAGAGAAGAATTGTTACCTATGGTTGGGTTACCTCCCAACAAGTGCTCTTTTAGTGTCATTAGCTTGACATGTTGTTCTTCACTTTCTTCCTCTTCTTCCAGTTTGTTAAGAGGAATGACCTCAAAGGAGGGAAGGATTCAGCTAGTGTCCCTTGTCTTGGCCTTTCCTCAGCAAGCTTCCTTTTGCAAATGGCTTGATTGAGCTTGCTTGCTGGATCAGGGGAAGGATTGCTTGTAGTTGACCTTCTTTTCTTCATGAATATTGTCCTTTGTAGCTTGGTCACAATCCTCTTCTTGGTGCTTTTATTAATTGCCTTCACTTTCTTGAATCCAAGTCTTGGTGGTTGTGTGATTGTTGGAGTTTTATCTTCATCCAGAGCCTCTTGAATTAGTGGTTCCATGAGCCCTTCCTCTATGCACTTCTCTGCTTCAATTGAGTGTGACTTCTCTTGATTGTCCTCCTCCATTCCTTCTTCACAACTTTCCATCAAGTCTTTTGGGAGGGAATCTTCGTGTTCTATTGTCACTTCAATTAGTTCTTGTGAATGTAAAATCCTTGGCTCATGTTCCTCATTCTTCAATACAATTTCACTTGACACAGGGACCTTTGGTTCTTGTTTTTCCACTTCCTCACCCACAAATTGGTCTTCATCCTCACTGTTTGATGGTTCTAAGTTCCCCCTTGTTTGCTCTAAGGGCCCATTCATCTTCTTGAGGATGGTTTCTTTCCAGGATTGGGGTTGTGTGTATCTTTCCACGAGTTTTCTGTGTATTTCAATGGCTTGGCATTGGCTTTCTAAAGGTTCTTTGGACCATTGAAGGTAATCCTCAACTGCTAATTCAAGAGATGAAGGTTGAGAGTAATTTTGGTGACATGGATGTGTTGTGGTGAAGTTGTGTTGAGGGGTATGGAATGAGTTATGTGGTTGATGGGATGACTTGTATGGATTTTGGAGGAAACTTTGTGTTGAGGCATAATCAGGTGATGAAGAACTTTCAAATGAGAAACTGGGACGTGAGGGTGGATGCTCTTCCATTCTTTGGTGATGCTTCCATCCACCATGAGGATAATGATATGAATCATTTTGTGGTGGTGGTTGGTATCCCATATGATTTTCTTGCTCATCTTGTGTCTCTGAAGCAAATCTCCATGAATTGGAGTGCTCAGAATGTGTATTCTCTTGGTGATATTCCCAGCCACCATTAGAGATTGGTGATGGTGGGTAATATCCCATAAAATTTGTTTGATCATAAGATGAGTTGAACTCCATCTAAATTTTGTAAAACACAACACCAAGGAAAATTGAAATTCATATCTCAGAGATGAATTTCATAGTGAGGCAATACCTCAAACACCTTGGTTTCAACTTAGAACAGAGAACAAAAACAAAGAAAATGCTTGATCTAGACTTCTCACCCACTTAATCATTGTTGATCTAAATCAATCCCCGGCAACGGCGCCAAAAACTTGATGTGTTTTTTTGTGGAAAAACGAATTTCCAAAACACCCAAACCTAACCGGCAAGTATACCGGGTCGCATCAAGTAGTAAAACTCACGTGAGTGAGGTCGATCCCACAGGGATTGATGGATCAAGCAACTTTAGTGGGTGATTAGTTTAGTCAAGCTAACATTGAAGTGAATTGTATGAAATTGTAGCCAACAGAAAGTAAATGACAATGAATTTAAAGTTGCAGAATGTAAATTGGCAAGTAACTTAAAGAGCAAGAAATGTAAATTGCAAGAATCTTAAATTGCAAGAAAAGTAAATTGCATGAAATTAAAGGGGAGTGGGTGCTGAAAATTAAAGAAAGCAATAGATCAAGAAACTGGAAATTTAAATTACCGGAAGAATAAAGGAAATTGGATGCTGGGAATTAAAACAGAATTGAGATTGTGAAGTGCAGTGAATTAAGGAACGCTCAGATGCTCAGCTCAATTACAAAATAAAATTGAAGATCTCATGGAATCAAAGAGACTAAAAAACAAGTCTAGATCTCAAGCCCTTCCTTGATTCAACAGCAGATAATTGCAGAAAAAAATAGAGAAGAAAGCAGTAAAGACAATTTAGATCCAAATCACAATTCCTTCAAATTATGCAGCAAGTAAACAGAGAGAAATCTCAGAGGGAGAATGAAACAGAACACCTTCAATTCTCCACCCAAGACTCAAAAACAAAGAAAAGAAAACTAAAGAGAGAGAGCTCTCTAATGCCAATGCTCCCTAGTGGAGCCAACCTTCAATGCTCTCTATCAGAGTCCACCTCCTTCGTAAAATGAAAATGATGCCTTTTTATAGGCTTTTACAAACATGACAAATGAAAATAAAATTGAAAGCAAATTACAAAGAAAATGAAAATTCCTAATCAAATTGTTTCTTGTGCCTTTGAGTGATGTCAATTGGGCTTTTGGCCTTGATGGAATTGGGTTGAAGATGGCCTCTGTTGATTGCTCTTGGAGTTGGAGAGAAACCCACTTATGAACCGGGCCATGAACCATTAAAGCTTGAGTCAAAGTTCGAGGCAAACTTTGACTCAAACTTATTCACCAAACTCATCATGCAGATGGCCATTTTGCTGTCATCCACGTTTGAGCCAAAGTTTGAGGTCAAACTTTGAGCCAAACGTGGATCCCTCTTGTTGCATATCAAGCCTTGGGGTGCTACTTTGTCCTCTTGTCAACGTTGCCAATTTTATGCCCACTATAGACTATTATATATGGTTGGAAAGCTCTGAATGTCAGCTTTCTAACCCAAATGAAATCAACTCAATTGGACATCTACAACTCAAGTTATGCTCCTTTGAAGAGGACAGGGTCGCTGGCTTTGGTGTGCAACGTTTGAGGTAAAGTTTGCCTCAAATGTGGTCGAAAATGCCAGTTTTGGAGACTCAAACGCATTGTCCACCCCATACTATTATATATTGTTGGAAAACCCTGAATGTCTACTTTCCAATGCTGTTGGAAGCGCATCATTTGGAGCTCTACAGCTCGAGTTATATTCCGTCGAAGGTGCAGAGGTCAGTTGGCCTCACTGCAGGTTGCCACCATGTTCGTTTATGCACATTGCGGGGCAGTTTTCTCCCTCAATTTTAGTGTCCACCATACAGTGCCATATATGCTTGGAAAGCTCTTGATTCCTACTTTCCATTGCTTTTTGAATCACCTCATTTGGAGCTCTGTAGCTCAAGTTATTTATGTTGGAAGTATACCCCTTCAAGCTGTTGTAGCGCCAACGTTTGCCTAAAAGCTTGAGGTCAAACGTTGGCGCAAGCTTTTGCTCTTCTCCAGGGTGTGTTTTTTGTGGCGCCAATGTTTGCCTAAAAGCTTGAGGTCAAACGTTGGCGCAAGCTTTTGCTCCATCCAGGGTGAATTCAACTCTTCCAAAAGTTTGAGCTAAAGTTTGAGGCAAGCTTTTGCTCAAGCTTTTTGTTCTCTCTTGCTCCTTGCCATTTCTTCTTTCTTCAACCTTCTTCAAAGCTCTTTTCACCTATCATCGATCAACCAAGCACATCAAAGCTATGCTCAAAATCATGAGATTGTTATTCTTTCATAATATATAACAATTATAGCACAAAATCTCATGAAAATGCATTAATTTATCCATGGTTGATTGAATCAAAGGAAACATGAAATTCTACCCAATTGGCTTACTTATGGCTCAAGAAAGTGCATAAAACCTAAAAAAAATAAAGAAAAAACATAGAAAAACATGACATGATGACATGTCATCAATACCCCTGGGGCATATCACTGACTTGTCCACCAATTCTAGAGACATTTGTACTGGTTTCACCTCTTTTATGCTTAACTTTTTCACTAGAGAGGCAGGCATTAGATTGATACTAGCTCCTAAGTCACACATCGCCTTCTGGATTAGTGCTCTGCATTCCTCAGTAAGCAATACAGTTTCATTAACTTGCCAACTTCTCTTCTTGTTGATAAGTTCCTTCAAGAACTTTGCATACAGGGGCATTTGCTCAAGTGCTTCAGCTAAGGGAATATTGATCTCCAACTTCTTAAAGACTTCAAGAAATTTTGTGAAGTGTTGGTCCTTAGTCTCTTTGTTGAACCTTTGAGGATATGGCAAAGGTGGTGTGAAGTTCATTCCTGCCTTTGTTCCTTGGTTGGCTCTTTCATTGCTTCCTTCTCTTTTCTTGATTTTTGTGGCTGATCTTCCCTTTCTTTGAGCTCTTCTGCGGTTTGCTTGCTAGCTGTTACATCTTCATCATTGGCTTTCTTGGTTGCTTCTTCATTTTTCACCCGGATTTTTCCACTCCTCAGTTGTATTGCCTTGCACTCCTCTTTTGGATTAGGGATGGTGTCACTTGGTAGTGAGCTTGATGGCCTTTCAATGGTAATTTGCTTGGAGAGTTGTCCAATTTGCCTTTCCATATTTTTCATGGAGGCTTCCTGGTTCCTTAATGTCATCTCTTGGTGCTTCATCATCTTTTCCATTAAGAGCTCCAAGTTGTTATCCTCTGAGAGTCTTGTGAGATTGGTTGATTGTGGGGTGTTGAGGGTTGAGGGTAAGTGTTTTGATTTGAGGCTTGGTTATTGGATGGATGATGGTTAGAATTGGGGTAGGTGTTTTGTGGTTTTCTGTATGTGACTTGGCTATTGTGCTGTTGGTTGTTTTGGTTTGTGTTTTTCCAATTGTTTTGGTTTGAGTTTCTCTGCCATGGCTGTTGAGTTTGATTATGGTTGTCTCCTCATCTGAGGTTGGGATGGTTCTTCCATGAAGGGTTGTAAGTATCACCATAGACTTCATTTGGCCTAGAATTTTGGTTGTGCATGTACTGGACTTGTTCTTGCTGTTGCTCCTCTTGAGTTTCTTCATTTTTCCCCCATGTGGATGATGGTTGGCTTGTGTTGACTGCTGCAACTTGGAGACTATCAATCCTCTTGGCCATTTGCTCAAATTGTTGTTAAATTTGCTGCTGCATCACTTTGTTTTGAGCTAGGATTGAGTCCACTCCTTCCAACTCCATTACTCCCTTCCTCTGTGATGGTTGGCGTTGCCTTTGGTGAGCAAAGAAATATTGGTTTTTGGCCACTATATCAATGAGATTTTGGGCTTCCTCTGCCGTTTTCATTAGTTGTAAAGAGCCTCCTGCTGAATAATCCAAAGCCTCTTGAGATTTCAGTGTCAAGCCTTCATAGAAATTCTGCAACCTGTCCCACTCACTGAACATTCCTGGTGGACACTTCCTGATTAGAGCTTTGTATCGTTCCCATGCCTCATACAAGAGTTCAGCATCCATTTGTGTGAATGTTTGCACTTCAGTCTTCAATCTAATAACTCTTTGAGGTGGGTAAAACTTGGCAAGGAACTTGGTTACTAGATCATCCCAATTGTTGATGCTGTCTTTTGGGAAGGATTCCAACCATTGAGTGGCTTTGTCTCTGAGAGAAAATGGAAATAGCAGTAGCTTGTAACTGTCAGGGTGCACACCATTGGTTTTGACAGTGTCACAAATCCTCAAGAAGGTGGACAAGTGTTGGTTAGGGTCTTCAAGTGGTCCTCTTCCATAAGAACAATTGTTTTGAACCAAAGTGATGAGTTGTGGCTTTAGTTCAAAGTTATTTGCATTGACATTTGGGGTAAGAATGCTACTCCCACAATGTCTAGGATCTGCACATGTGTAAGAAGCCAGAACTCTTCTCTGTGGTGGATTATTGTTGTTATTGGCTATCCCTTCTGTTCCATTTGGTGGGTTTGTTAAGTGTTCCTCCATATCTTGGAATTCTTCTTCTGACTCCTCTTCTCCAATAATGTTCTTCCCTCTTTCAGCTCTTCTTAATCTTCTGAGGGTTCTTTCGTCTTGTTCACAAAAAGTGGGTATAACTCTCCTTGTACCTGACATACAACCAAAGCATAAGAATCACACAACACCAGAAAGGCAATAACACTTCAATCCATTGCTGAAGTGAAAGGTTAGTTGACTTAAGCAAAAATTCAAATAGTTAGTGTGTTAGTCAAAAATTAAAGAAACAGAAAATAAAAAGTGCTTGATCTAGATCTCCACTTCACTTAATCATTGTCAATCTAATTCAATCCCCGGCAACGGTGCCAAAAACTTGATGTGTGGAAAACGATCCAACACAAAACTCACCGGCAAGTGTACCGGGTCGCATCAAGTAATAATAACTCACATGAGTGAGGTCGATCCCACAAGGATTGAAGGATTGAGCAATTTTAGTTTAGTGGTTGATTTAGTCAAGCGAATCAAGTATTGGTTGAGAGGTTTGTAATTGACAGAAGTTAAATTGCTTGAAATGTAAAGGGAGAGGGGAAATTGCAGTAAATGAAAGAGCAAAGAAAGTAAAAGTGCTGAATCTTAAAGTGCAAGTAATGTAAATTACAGAAACTTAGATTGCAAGAAATGTAAATGACTGAATCTTAAAGTGCAAGAAATATAAATTGCTTGAATTGTAAAAGGGATTGGGAGTTGGGATTGCAGAATTTAAACAAGAGAGAGTAAATTGCAATAAACAGAAGAGTAGAGGATTAATTGAATTAAACTAGATCTCAACAGAGAAGTAAAAATGCTTTGAGAATTTAAAAACAGAGAATGACTTGTGCTTAATTTGAAGCAATTTAAAAGAGGTTGAAGATCTCAGGAGTGGAAGAGACTAGATAACAAGTCTAGATCTCAAATCCTTCCTTGATCCAACAAGAGCAATTGCAAAAGGAAATGAAAATAAATTGCAGAAGTAAATTGCAGAAGAGTAGAAGAATGAAGCAGTAAATAGAAACTGAAATTCAATTATGCAGAAGATTAAAACAAGAGATCTCAAGGTGAGATTGAAACAGAAGTTCTTCAATTCTTCACCTAAGATCCAAAGCAAGAAAAGTAAAGAGTGCTCAAGCAAGAACCAGGAAGAAGAGAGATCAATTCTCCTTCCAAATTCTCTAAGATCCAAATTCAAAAGTAAAAAGCTCAAAAATGAAAATGATAATTGAAAGGAAAATTCAAAGTAAAGTCTAGTGGTCCTAATTACATCAAACTAGCTCCTATTTATACACTTTCTATTCTTGGATTTTGGAATTTGGATGGGCTTTTGATTTGGTGAAGAAATGGATTAAGTTGGATTTTTAATTCAATTTTCAGCCCAAGTGCACCTCCCAGGGGCAAGCTCAGTTGGAAAACCAAACTGAGCACTCAATTGTTGCTGCCCGTGTCAAGTATGGTGCGCGTCCCAGCCTTGGTTGAGTGCGTGACACTAGAGCTCAGTTGGAATTTTGAACTGAGCTCTAGGCCGTGTCAAGTGCGCCTCATGGTGTCATGGCCGTGTCATGGTGCGCTAGGCTTGCTCCTTGTTGCGCCAATTTGTTGCTTGGCCGTGTCAAAGTGTGGGGGAAGATTGGGGAGGTTGATGACAAGTCATCTTAGCCTAGTTTCACTAGTCTTTTTCCTTTGTTTTCATTTAGTTTTATGCACTTTCTTAAGCCATAAGTAAGCCAATTGGGTTGAATTTCATGTTTCCTTTGATTCAACCAACCATGGATAAATTGATGCATTTTCATGAGTTTTTGTGCCATAATTGCTCATGTGACAAGAAGAAGAACAACTCTCATGATTATGGCATAGCTTTGATACAATTGTTGATTGATGATAGGTGGAATAAAGCTTGGAAGAAGGTTGCAAGAATGGGCTTGAAAAGAGGGATTCACGTTTGAGCTAACGTTTGCCTCAAACGTTGAGGCAAACGTTGGCTGAAGAAGAAGCAAGGGAAGGCAACGTTTGCGCCAACGTTTGCCTCAAACGTGAGGTCAAACGTTGGTGCCAAAAAGAAGAGAAAAAGCACCCCTGGAGCAAACCAACGTTTTCGCCAACGTTTGCCTCAAACGTGAGGTCAAACGTTGGCACCAATTTAGCATAAAGAAGAGTCCCTGATTGATGAGTTAATTGAGCCACGTTTGCGCCAACGTTTGCCTCAAACGTTGGGCCAAATGTTGGCCAAAGGAGTAGCATGGGAGAACCACGTTTGAGCTCATGTTTGACCTCAAATGTTGGCTCAAACATGGATGACAGCAAGTGGCCGAGCTGCATAATTGGTTTCACGAAGACTTGAGTCAACGTTTGCCTCAAACGTTGACTCAAACGTGAATGGTTCATGGCCCGGTTCACAAATGGATTTCTTCCTAACACCAAGAGCAATCAACGGAGGCTACTATCAACCCAATTCCATCAAGACTAAAGGCCCAATTCAAGGCTTAATGATCATTTGAAGAAAGTGTATAAATAGCTTAGGATTTGAAGTTTTAAGGGAGCTTTTTCCTTTTTAGTTTTTACTGAGTGATTTTGGGGAGAGCTTTTCCTTTTTAGTTTTGCTGAGTAGTTTTTGGAGAGCTTTTGGGTTTTGAGCTATTTGGAGATTTTGAGTCTTGGGTGTTGAAGAATTGAGAAAATTCTGTCTCAATCTCACCTTGAGATCTCTCTGTTTTCTTTACTACACTTTTTGAGAAATCAATATTTGAATTCCTTTCTTCTACTGCTTGATCTTTACTTTTCTTGCAATTGAATTCTAAATTTGGATCTAGGAAGGCATTGAGATCTAGACTTGGTTATCTAGTCTCTTGGGTCCTGAGATCTACATCTTTCAATTTCAATTTCCTTGTTTCGTTGCTACACCAAGCTTATTGTTATTGTCATTTGAGATCCAGTTTGATTAAATCCATATTTTATATTCCTGCTTGTTGCAATTTACTTCTCCTTGTTTAATTTCTGCAATCCCAATTCCCAACTCCTTTTATAATTCAAGCAATTTACATTTCTTGCACTTTAAGATTCTGCAATTTACATTTCTTACGTTCTAAGTTTCTGCCATTTAATTTCTTGTTCTTTAAGATTCAGCTCTTTTTCTTTTTTTGTTCCCTTTAATTTCCTGCAAATCACCCACTCCCCTTTACATTCTATGCAATTTAATTCCTGTCAACACAATTTCACACAATCAACACTTGTTTGCTTGACTAATTCAACCACTAAACTAAAGTTTCTCAATCCTTCAATCCTTGTGGGATCGACCTCACTCCCGTGAGTTTTATTACTTGATGCGACCCGGTACACTTGCCGGTGAGTTTTGTGTCGGATCGTTTTCCGCACATCAAGTTTTTGGCGCCGTTGCCGGGGATTGAATAGATTGACAATGATTAAGTGAGGTGGTAGTTTAGATCAAGCACTTTTTCTTTAATTTTTTACTAACCCACTAACTGTTTGATGTTTTATCTCAACTGACTACACTCAATTTTCAAAAGTACCACTGTGTGTTCCGTTTGTTGATTTATATGTCACAGGAAAGAAGAGAGGCCAGAGGGAAGGATATCATTGAAGAAGGAGTTTCTGAGAAAGAAGAACACCACAACATGAAGCCGCAACTCATTACACTAATCAAGAACAATTGTTCCTATGGTGGAAATCCATTGGAGGATCCTAAACAGCACATATCCATTTTTCTGAGGATTTGTGGTGCTGTCAATCTCGATGGTGTAAATCATGATACCTATAGGCTCTTGTTATTTCCTTTCTCACTGAGGGATGAAGCGGCACAATGGCTTGAAACCTTTCCCCAAGGAAGTATCACTAGTTGGGATGATTTGGTTGCCAAGTTTCTAGCCAAATTCTCCTCATCCCAACAAAACATCAAGATGAAAGAGGGAATACATCCATTCATACAAGGAGAGGAAGAACCATTGTTCAAAGCATGGGAAAGATACAAGAAAGCAAGTGACAAAGTGGGTTTCCAAGCGTTCTATGAAGGATTAACCTCAGAAACAAGAAGAGCGGTAGATTACTTCTCAGATGGCCTACTTAAAGCAACAGCAACCGGCCAAGGAACTGCAGAATTAAATGACAAAAGAGCCAATAACCAACACTCATTTGAGAAATCACAGAATGCAATTTCAGAAAAGGAAGTGATGAATCTTGAAGGAGTGACGGCAGTCATGAATCAAAACAAACAGCTACACCGGCAAACTCAGCAACAATTGGAGTCAATAGCTCGACAAATTGATTTTCTACATTCTACTACAGTGAATGCACAATTTCCACCATGGAAGCCACATTCTTATCTAAGAATGGGTGAATATCAACATCAGGAACAAAGGGACTTCAACTACAACAACCCCAATTTTCCAAACCTGCAAAAACACCACCATACCAACAACAATCACTATATACCACCACACTACCCACCCTTCCAACCTCCAACACCCCACAACCAACCAATCTCACAAGACTCTCAGAGGATCATCAATCTGGAGATCTTAATAGAGGGAATGATGAAACACCAAGAGGTGACAATGAAGAACCAGGAAGCCTCAGTCAGAAGAATTGAGAAGCAAATGCAACAACTGGCTAAGAACCTCGTAGAAATGGGTGAGAAGAGGGCTAAAGGAAAAGAATCACTCATCCAGGATGAGCATCACAGAGCAAAGCCTCACTTAGGAGGACAATGGGACAAGGAGAAGGAAGCCCAGAATCTGAGCTGAGCAAGCATAGAGGATGTCAAGCTAATGACAATAAAGAAGCGCTTGTTGGGAGGCTGATGACAAGTCATCTTAGCCTAGTTTCACTAGTCTTTTTCTTTTGTTTTCAATTGTTTTTATGCACTTTCTTGAGCCATAAGTAAGCCAATTGGGTAGAATTTCATATTTCCTTTGATTCAATCAACCATGGATGAATTAATGCAATTTCATGAGATTTTGTGCTATAATTGTCATATATTATGAAAGAATAACAAACTCATGATTTTGAGCATAGCTTTGATGTGTTTGATTGATTGATGATAGGTGAAAAGAGCTTTGAAGAAGGTTGAAGAAAGAAGAAAGGGCAAGGAGCAAGAGAGAACAAAAATCTTGAGCAAAAGCTTGCCTCAAACTTTAGCTCAAACTTTTGGAAGAGTTGAATTCACCCTGGATGGAGCAAAAGCTTGCGCCAACGTTTGCCTCAAGCTTTTTGGCAAATGTTGGCGCCACACACCAACACCCTGGAGGAGAAAAGCTTGCGCCAACGTTTGCCTCAAGCTTTTTGGCAAACGTTGGCACCACAAATGCATACAAGGTGATCCACGTTTGGCTTAAAGTTTGACCTCAAACTTTAGCTCAAACGTGGATAGCAGCAAAAGGGGGTGGCTGGTATAAAAAGCTTGAGCCAAAGTTTACCTCAAACTTTGACTCAAGCTTTTGTGCTTTATGTCCCGATTCACAATGGGTTTCTCTCCAACTCCAAGTGCAATCAACAGAGGATTTTATCAACCCAATTCCATCAAGAGCAAAGGCCCAATTCAAGGCTTGAAGACCATTTGAAGAAAGTGTATAAATAGCTTAGGATTTAAGTTTTCTGAGAGCTTCCCTTTAGCATTTGGAGAACACTTAGAGAGAGAGCTCACCTTTACATTTTGGAATTATTGTTTTTTTAGAATTCAAGAGAATTAGGAAGGAGAATTGATCTCTCTTCTTCCTTGTTCTTGCTCAGCACTCTTTACTTTTCTTGCTTTGGATCTTGGGTGGAGAATTGAAGAACTTCTGTTTCAATCTCATCTTGAGATCTTGTTTAATTTTCTGCATAATTGAATTTCCATTTCTGTTAATTGCTTCTTCTTCTACTATTTCTGTAATTTACTTTTCTTCATTTTCTTTGCAATTGTTCTTGCTGGATCTAGGAAGGCAGTGAGATCTAGACTTGGCTATCTAGTCTCTTGAGTCCTGAGATCTACAGCTTTCAATTTCAATTTTCTTGTTTCGTTGCTACGCCAAGCTTATTTTCATTTTCATTCAAGATCTGGTTTAATTGAGTCCATCTGTTACAATTCTGTTTGTTGAATTTTACTTTTCCTTGTTTAATTTATGCAAATCCAAATCCCAATTCCCTTTACGATTCAAGTTATTTAAATTTCTTGCATCTTAAGATTCTGCAATTTACATTTCTTGCAATCTAAGTTTCTGCAATTTAATTTCTTGTTCTTTAAGATTCAGCACTTTTATTTTCTGCCCTCTTTAATTTCTTGTTCTTTAAGATTCAGCACTTTTATTTTCTGCCCTCTTTAATTTCTTGTCAATTGTCCCTCTTCCCTTTTACTTTTCATGCAATTTAGTTTCTGCAAATTAAAAATCACTCAACCAAATCTTGATTCACTAGACTAAGTCACCCACTAAACTAAAATTGCTCAATCCTTCAATCCCTGTGGGATCGACCTCACTCCCGTGAGTTTTATTACTTGAAGCGACCCGGTGCACTTGCCGGTTAGTTTCGTGTTGGATCGTTTTCCACACATCAAGTTTTTGGCGCCGTTGTCGGGGATTGAAATAGATTGACAATGATTAAGTGAAGTGGAGATCTAGATCTAGCATTTTTATTTTCTGTTTCTCTAACTTTGGATTAACCCACTAACTGTTTGAATTTTTACTTGAACTAACTGAAACCTCACTTTAGCAATAAAGTGAAGTTTTCTTGGTTTCTCTGGCTTCGTATGATTCTCATACTTCAGCTTGTTGAATATACGAGAGAAGTAATTCTCTCTTACTAATCTTTCAAGCCTATCAACTGTTTGATACATTGTGTCAGCTAAACCTTTTAACCATATTTTGGACATGAATGTATTCAATCTTCATTTGGACTATTTGTGATTGTGCAGATCATGGAGAAGAACCCAACGAATCCCAGTCAGCATGGTAGTAATGTCCCCACCTTAGATGATAATGCAACCCATAACTTGAAGCACTCACTTGTCACCATGAACGACATTGCTCAGTGGTTTGAAGCTTTCCCACAAGGAAACATCATCGGATGGGAAGAACTAATGAGTGAACTCCTAGCCAAGCTGAAACCACCTCAGGAAATTGTTAAACCAGAGGCAGAAGTGCAACCATTCACACAAGAGAAGGAAATTGAAGGTGTCCGTGCAGTCATGAACCAAAACAAGCAGATGCATCAGCAAACTCTACAACAACTAGACATGATGGTCAGAAAAATCAATGAGCTGAGAACTGCTGTAGTACATGCGTACAACCTAACTCAAAACTCCTACGGGTGGAATCAAGCTGAACAAGGTTCTGGAGCAATTAACCATGAGCAACAAAGTTATGAGCAATCACATTCTCCAAACAGTTCCTCTAGCATATTCCAATACAGGTCTCAGAATGATGTGTACAGCCCACCCTGGAGAACTCAGTCCAACTGGAGGGGGGTTGAAAACCAAAATCAAAGACCAAGGGACTTCAACTGCAACAATCCCAACTTCAAAAACCAGCATAAAAACCACCCCCACAACAACAATCATCATGCACCACCCCAATACACATATTTCCAACCCCATCCTACCTCACAACTCGCCCAAAATGACTCTCAATAACCATCACAGTTAACACAATCACGACCAATTCCAAACTTTCAAAGACTCTATGTTCTAGAAATGATGATGGAAAGGTTCGTGAAAGTTCAAGAGATGATAATAATAGAGCAGGAAGAAGCAAGGAAAAATCAAGAGATGATAAGCAGGAACCAAGAGGCCTCACTTAGAAGAATTGAGAGGCAAATGGAACAGCTAGCTAGACACCTTGCAGAAATGGGCGAGAGGAGGACAAATATATTCCTAAAGGCCACTGAAGATGACCCAAAGAACAGCGAAAAAGCTGCTGGGTTGAAAGGGAAAGCAGTTATGGAGGAAAGTGAT
Organism: Arachis ipaensis; assembly: GCF_059453495.1. Lineage (NCBI taxonomy): Eukaryota > Viridiplantae > Streptophyta > Magnoliopsida > Fabales > Fabaceae > Arachis > Arachis ipaensis. The sequence goes on from NC_142438.1 coordinate 75,762,060, forward strand.
AAGGCTATGGAAAAGGAAATAATCATCAAAGAAAGACAAAACAGAGGAATTCCACAAAAAGAAACAGAGGAAAGGAAGCTGATGAGCGGATAATTTATACGCTTTTTGACATTGTTTTTAGTATGTTTTTAGTAGGATCTAGTTACTTTTAGGGATGTTTTCATTAGTTTTTATGTTAAATTCACATTTTTGGACTTTACTAAGAGTTTGTGTGTTTTTTTGTGATTTCAGGTATTTTCTGGCTTAAATTGAGGGACTTGAGCAAAAATCAGATTCAGAGGTTGAAGAAGGACTGCTGATGTTGTTGGATTCTGACCTCCCTGCACTCAAAGTGGATTTTCTAGAGCTACAGAACTCGAAATGGCGCGCTTCCAATTGCGTTGGAAAGTAGACTTCCAGGGCTTTCCAGAAATATATAATAGTCTTTACTTTGGCCAAGAATAGATGACGTAAACTGGCGTTCAACACCAGTTTTCTGCCCAAATCTGGCGTCCAGCGCCAGAAAAGGAGCCAAAACCAGAGTTGAACGCCCAAACTGGCACAAAAGCTGGCGTTCAACTCTAAGAAAGACCTCTACACGTGTAACACTCAAATCTCAGCCCAAGAACACACCAAGTGGGCCCCGGAAGTGGATTTATGCATCAATTACTTACTCATGTAAACCCTAGTAGCTAGTTTATTATAAATAGGACATTTTACTATTGTATTTGACATCCTGGATTGTATTTTGATCCTGTGATCATGTTTTGGGGGCTGGACATCTCGGCCATGCCTGGACCTTCACTTATGTATTTTCATACGATAAAGTTTCTACACTCCATAGATTAAGGTGTGGAGCTCTGCTGTTCCTCAAAGATTAATGCAAAGTACTTCTGTTTTCTATTCAATTCATCTTATTTCGCTTCTAAGATATCCATTCGCACCCAAGAACGTGATGAAGGTGATGATTATGTGTGACGCTCATTACCATTCTCCCCTATGAACACGTGCCTGACAAACACTTCCATTCTACATGAAATAAGCTAGAATGAATATCTCTTAGATCTCTTAATCAGAATCTTCGTGGCGTAAGCTAGAATGATGGCGGCATTCAAGAGAATCCGGAAATTCTAAACCTTGTCTGTGGTATTCCGAGTAGGATTCAATGAATGAATGACTGTGACGAGCTCCAAACTCGCGATTGCAGGGCGTTAGTGACAGACGCAAAAGGATAGTAAATCCTATTCCAGCATGATCGAGAACCGACAGATGAATAGCCGTGCCGTGACAGGGTGCGTTGATCATTTTCACTGAGAGGATAAGATGAAGCCATTGACAAGGGTGATGCCTCCAGACGATTAGCCGTGCCGTGACAGGGCATTGGATCATTTTCCCGAGAGAGATGACCGAAAGTAGCCGTTGACAATGGTGATGTATCACATAAAGCCAGCCATGGAAAGGAGTAAGACTGATTGGATGAAGATAGCAGGAAAGCAGAGGTTCAGAGGAACGAAAGCATCTCCATTCGCTTACCTGAAATTCTCACCAATGAATTACATAAGTATTTCTATCCCTATTTTATTATAGTATTTTTGAAAACTCCATTATCAATTTATATCTGCCTAACTGAGATTTGCAACGTGACCATAGCTTGCTTCATACCAACAATCTCCGTGGGATTCGACCCTTACTCACGTAAGGTATTACTTGGACGACCCAGTGCACTTGCTGGTTAGTTACACGGAGTTGTGAACCATGGTCTTGGCATCATGTTTTTGGCGCCATTACCAGGGAAAGAAAGAGCGATGAATTTTACATAATTAAAGTGTAATCACGATTCCGCGTACCAAGTTTTTAGCGCCGTTGCCAGGGATTGTTTGAGTAGGGACAACTAACGGTTCATCTTGTTGCTCAGATTAGGTAATTTTCTTTTTATTTTATTTTCAAAAATTTTTCAAAAATATTTCTAAAATTTTCTCATCTGTTTTCGAAAAAAAAATAAAAATGTTTTCAAAAAATTTATTCAAAATTTTTAAGAATGAATTCTAGTGTTTCATGAAGCATGTGAAGCCTGGCTGGCTGTAAAGCCATGTCTAAATTTATTTGGACTGAGGCTTGCAATTTGTTATCAAGAGCAATATACTCTGGTGTTAAATGCTGAAGCTTGGCTGGCCATTGGCCATGTCTAGTGTTTTGGACTGGAGCCTTCATTGAAAGCTTGGCTGGCTAGTGAGCCATGTCTAATTCCTGGACTGAAGCTTTAGACTAAGAATGCAAGATTCCTGGAATTCATGTTAATAATTTTGGAATCCTTATTTTTTCTTTTTCATATAATTTTTGAAAAAATCCAAAAAATTAGAAAATCATAAAAATCAAAAACATTTTTTGTGTTTCTTGTTTGAGTCATGAGTCATGTCATAAGTTTGGTGTCAATTGCATGTGCATCTAGCATTGTTCGAAAATTCTCATGCATTCATAGTGTTCTTCATGATCTTCAAGTTGTTCTTGGTAAGTCTTCTTGTTTGATCTTGATGATTTTTTGTTTTGTGTCTTTTATTGTTTTTCATATGCATTCTTGAATTCTTAGTGTCTAAGCATTAAAGAATTCTAAGTTTGGTGTCTTGCATGTTTTCTTTGCATTAAAAGTTTTTCAAAATTGTGTCTATGATGTTCATCTTGACATTCATAGTGTTCTTGGTGTTCATCTTGACATTCATAGCATTCTTGCATGCATTCATTGTTTTGATCTAAAAATTTCATGCATTGCATAATTTTCATGTTTTTCATAAAAATTTCAAAAATAAAAAAAAATATCTTTCCCTTTTTCTCTCATCAAATTCGAAAATTGAGTTGACTTTTTCAAAAATTTTTAAAATCAAGTTGTTTCTTATGAGTCAAATCAAATTTTCAGTTTGAAAATCTTATCTTTTTCAAAATCTTTTTCAAAAATCAAATCTTTTTCAAAATTCTTAGTTATTTTCAAAAATTCCAAAAATATTTTTCAAAAATCTTTTTCTTATTTTTATATCAAATTTTCGAAAATAACATAATCAATTAATGTTTTGATTCAAAAATTTGAAGTTTGTTACTTGCTTGTTAAGAAAGATTCAAACTTTGAATTCTAGAATCATATCTTGTGATTTCTTATGAATCAAGTCATTAATTGTGATTTTAAAAATCAAATCTTTTTCAAAAACTAATTTCTATCATATCTTTTCAAAAATATCTTCTCATTTTACCTTTTTCAAAAAGTTGGTTTCAAAATATCTTTTCTAACCTCCTAACTTCTTATCTTTTCAAAATTTGTTTCAACTAACTAACTAACTTTTTGTTTGTTTCTTAACTTTTTCAAAACTACCTAACTAACTCTCTCTCTCTAATTTTCGAAAATATCTTCCCTCTTTTTCAAAAATTTCTTTTTAATTAACTAATTATTCTTATTTTTATTTTTGATTTTAAAAAAATTTTCGAAAAATACTAACATTTTTCAAAAACCATTTTCGAAAATCACTAACTCTTTTTCAAAAATATTTTTCGAAAATTATCCCTCTGCCATCTTATTCTATTTATTCATTCATCTACTAACATCTCATCTCACATCTCAACCCTCCTCACAGTTGTGTTTCTTCCATTATATTACATTCTTTGTCTCCCCCTTTTCTTCCACTTACAAAGGGATCCCTATACTGTGGTATAAAGGATCTCTATTATTATTATTATTTTTCTGTGCCCTCTTCTTTGTCATATGAGCAGGAGCAAGGATAAGAACATTCTTGTGGAAGCAGATCCAGAACCTGAAAGGACTCTGAAAAGGAAACTAAGAGAAGCTAAAATACAACAATCCAGAGATAACCTTTCAGAAATTTTCGAACAGGAAGAGGAGATGGCAGCCGAAAATAATAATAATGTAAAGAAGATGCTTGGTGACTTTACTACACCTAATTCCAATTTACATGGAAGAAGCATCTCCATTCCTGCCATTGGAGCAAACAACTTTGAGCTGAAACCTCAATTAGTTTCTCTGATGTAGCAGAACTGCAAGTTTCATAGACTTCCATCTGAAGATCCTTTTCAGTTCTTAACTGAATTCTTGCAAGATATGTGATACTGTTAAGACTAATGGAGTAGATCCTGAAGTCTACAGGCTCATGCTTTTCCCCTTTGCTGTAAGAGACAGAGCTAGATTATGGTTGGATTCTCAACCCAAAGACAACCTGAACTCTTGGGATAAGCTGGTCACGGCTTTCTTAGCTAAGTACTTTCCTCCTCAAAAGCTGAGCAAGCTTAGAGCTGATGTTCAAACCTTCAGACAGAAAGAAGGTGAATCCCTCTATGAAGCTTGGGAAAGATACAAACAGTTGACCAAAAAGTGTCCTTCTGACATGCTTTCAGAATGGACCATCCTGGATATATTCTATGATGGTTTATCTGAGCTATCAAAAATGTCACTGGACACTTCTGCAGGTGGATCCATTCACCTAAAGAAAACGCCTGCAGAAGCTCAAGAACTCATTGACATGGTTGCTAATAACTAGTTCATGTACACTTCTGAAATGAATCCTGTGAGTAATGGGACGCCTATGAAGAAAAGAGTTCTTGAAGTTGATACTCTGAATGCCATATTGGCTCAGAATAAAATATTGACTCAGCAAGTCAATATGATCTCTCAGAGTCTGCATGGAATGCAAGCTGCATCCAACAGTACTCTCAAGAGGCTTCTTATGAAGAAGAAGCTTATGATCCTGAGAACCCTGCAATAGCAGAGGTGAATTACTTAGGTGAACCTTATGGAAACACCTATAAATCATCATGGAGAAATCATCCAAATTTCTCATGGAAGGATCAAAAGCCTCAACAAGGCTTTAATAATGGTGGAAGAAACAGGTTTAATAATAATAAACCTTTTCCATCATCCACTCAGCAACAGACAGAGAACTCTGAACAAAATGCTTCTAATTTAGCAAATCTTGTCTCTGATCTATCCAAGGCCACTGTGAGCTTCATGAATGAAACAAGGTCTTCCATTAGAAATTTGGAAGCACAAGTGGGCCAGCTGAGTAAAAGGATCACTGAAATCCCTCCCAGTACTCTCCCAAGCAATACAGAAGAGAACCCAAAAGAAGAGTGCAAGGCCATTGACATAAGCACCATGGCCGAACCTACAAGGGGAGTGGAGGACGTGAATCCCAAGGAGGAAGACCTCCTAGGACGTCCAGTGATCAATAAGGAGCTTCCCTCTGAGGAACAAAAGGACTCTGAGGCTCATCTAGAGACCATAGAGATTCCATTGAACCTCCTTATGCCCTTCATAAGCTCTGATGAGTATTCCTCTTCTGAAGAGAATGAGGATGTTACTGAAGAGCAAACTGCCAAGTTTCTTGGTGCAATCATGAAGCTGAATGCCAAATTATTTGGCATTGATACTTGGGAAGTTGAACCTCCCTTGTTCATCAATGAACTAAGTGATCTGGATCAACTGACATTGCCTCAGAAGAGACAGGATCCTGGGAAGTTCATAATACCCTGTACCATAGGCACCATGATCTTTAAGGCTCTGTGTGACCTTGGTTCAGGAATAAACCTTATGCCCCTCTCTGTAATAGAGAAACTGGGAATCTATGGGGTGCAAGCTACTAAAATCTCATTAGAGATGGCAAACAGTTCAAGAAAACAGGCTTATGGACAAGTAGAGGACGTGTTAGTAAAGGTTGAAGGCCTTTACATCCCTGCTGATTTCATAGTCCTGGATACTGGAAAGGAAGAGGATGAATCCATCATCCTAGGAAGACCTTTCCTGGCCACAGCAAGAGCTGTGATTGATGTTGACAGAGGTGAAATAGTCCTTCAATGGAATGAGGACTCCCTTGTGTTTAAAACTCAAGGATCTCCCTCTGCAACCATGGAGAGGAAGCATGAAAAGCTTCTCTCAAAGCAGAGTCAACCCAAGCCCCCACAGTCAAACTCTAAGTTTGGTGTTGGGAGGCCACAACCAAACTCTAAGTTTGGTGTTAAACTCCCATATCCAAACTCTAAGTTTGGTGTTGGAGAGTTTCAACAATGCTCTGAACATCTGTGAGGCTCCATGAGAGCCCACTGTCAAGCTATTGACATTAAAGAAGTGCTTGTTGGGAGGCAACCCAATTTTTATTTATCTAACTATATTTTTCTTAGTTATATGTCTTTATAGGTTCATGATCATGTGGAGTCACAAAATAAATATAAAAATTGAAAACGGAATCAAAAACAGCAGAAGAAAAATCACACCCTGGAGGAGCATCTGTCTGGCGTTCAGCGCCAGAACAGAGCATGGTTCTGGCGCTGAACGCCCAAAATGGGCAGCTTCTGGGTGCTGAACGCCAGAACAGGCATGGTTTTGGCGTTCAACGCCAGAAATGGCACACAAATGGGCGTTGAATGCCCAAAATGGCCACCAACCTGGCGCTGAATGCCCAGAGTTGTGTGCTAAGGCATTTTTACATGCCTAATGGGTGCAGGGATGTAAATCCTTGAACACCTCAGGATCTGTGAACCCCACAGGATCCACTCAGGATCTGTGGATCCCACAGGATCCACTCAGGATCTGTGGACCCCCACAGGATTCCCACCTACCTCCACTCACTTCTCCTCACCACTCTCTTTCACACAACCCCATAAACACTCTTCCCCAAAAACCCTTCACCAATCACCTCAAACTCTCTTCCCCATCACCTCTTCACCACTCACATCCATCCACTCTTCCCCATAAACCTACCTCATAAACTCTACCTACCTTCAAAATTCAAAACCAATTTCCCACCCAAACCCACCCATATGGCCGAAACCTTTCCCCCCTCTCTTCCCTATATAAAGCCCTCCATTCTTCATCAAATTCACACAACACACCCCTCTACACCCTTCTTGGCCGAAACACTCCCCACTCTCCCTCTCCTCCCTTTCTTCTTCTTCTTCATCTATTCTTTCTTTTATTGCTCGAGGGCGAGCAAAAATTCTAAGTTTGGTGTGGTAAAAGCATAAGCTTTTTGTTTTTCCATTACCATTGATGGCACCTAAGACCGGAGAATCCTCTAGAAAGGGGAAAGGGAAGATAAAAGCTTCCACATCCGAGTCATGGGAGATGGAAAGGTTCATCTCCAAAGCCCATCAAGACCACTTCTATTATGTTGTGGCCAAGAAGAAGGTGATCCCTGAGGTCCCTTTCAAACTCAAAAGAAATGAGTATCCGGAGATCCGACATGAAATTCAAAGAAGAGGTTGGGAAGTTCTAACAAATCCCATCTAACAAGTCAGCATCCTAATGGTTCAAGAGTTCTATGCTAATGCATGGATCACCAAGAACCATGATCAAAGTAAGAACCCGGATCCAAAGAACTATGTTACAATGGTTCGGGGGAAATACTTGGATTTTAGTCCGGAAAATGTGAGGTTGGCGTTCAACTTGCCAAACATGGAAGAGAACGCACGCCCCTACACAAGGAGAGTCAACTTTGATCAAAGGTTGGACCAAGTCCTTATGGACATATGTGTAGAAGGAGCTCAATGGAAGATTGACTCCAAAGGCAAGCCGGTTCAACTAAGAAGATTGGACCTCAAGCCTGTAGCTAGAGGGTGGTTGGAGTTCATTCAATGCTCAATCATTCCCACTAGCAACCGGTCTGAAGTTACTATAGACCGGGCCATCATGATCCATAGCATCATGATTGGAGAAGAGGTGGAAGTTCACGAGATTATACCTCAAGAACTCTACAAGGTGGCTGACAAGTCCTCCACTATGGCAAGGTTAGCTTTTCCTCACCTCATTTGCCACCTATGCAATTCGGCTGGGATTGACATAGAGGGAGATATCCTCATTAAAGAGGACAAGCCCATCACTAAGAAAAAGATGGAGCAAGCAAGAGAGCCCAGTCATGGAGCTCAAGAGGCGTATGAAGCTCATCACCATGAGATCCCGGAGATGCCTCAAATGCACTTTCCTCCACAAAACTACTCGGAGCAAATCAACACCTCCCTAGGAGAATTGAGTTCCAATATGGGACAACTAAGGGTGGAACATCAAGAGCACTCCATCATGCTCCATGAAATAAGAGAAGATCAAAAAGCAATGAGGGAGGAGCAACAAAGACAAGGAAGAGACATAGAAGAGCTCAAGGACATCATTGGTTCCTCAAGAAGGAAACACCACCATCACTAAGGTGGATTCATTCCTTGTTCTTGCTTTCTCTGTTTTTCGTTTTCTATGCTATGTGCTTATCTATGTTTGTGTCTTCATTACATGATCATTAGTAGTTAGTAACTTTGTCTTAAAGTTATAAATGTCCTATGAATCCATCACCTCTCTTAAATGAAAAATGTTTTAATTCAAAAGAACAAGAAGTACATGAGTTTCGAATTTATCCTTGAACTTAGCTTAATTATATTGATGTGGTGACAATGCTTCTTGTTTTCTGAATGTATGCTTGAACAGTGCATATGTCTTTTGAAGTTGTTGTTTAAGAATGCTAAATATGTTGGCTCTTGAAAGAATGATGACTAGGAGACATGTTATTTGACAATCTGAAAAATCATAAAAATGATTCTTCAAGTAAGAAAAAGCAGCAAAGAACAAAGCTTGCAGAAAAAAAAAATAGGCAAAAAAAAATATAGAAAGAAAAAGAAAGAGGCAAGAGCAAAAAGCCAATAACCCTTAAAACCAAAAGGCAAGGGCAAATAAAAAGGATCCCAAGGCTTTGAGCATCAGTGGATAGGAGGGCCTAAAGGAATAAAATCCTAGTCTAAGCGGCTAAACCAAGCTGTCCCTAACCATGTGCTTGTGGTGTGTAGGTGTCAAGTGAAAACTTGAGACTGAACGGTTAAAGTCAAGGTCCAAAGCAAAAGAAGAGTGTGCTTAAGAACCCTGGACACCTCTAATTGGGGACTTTAGCAAAGCTGAGTCACAATCTGAAAAGGTTCACCCAATTATGTGTCTGTGGCATTTATGTATCCGGTGGTAATACTGGAAAACAAAGTGCTTAGGGCCACGGCCAAGACTCATAAAGAAGCTGTGTTCAAGAATCATCATACTGAACTAGGAGAGTCAATAACACTATTCGAAATCTGAAGTTCCTATAGATACCAATCATTCTAAACTTCAATGGATAAAGTGAGATGCCAAAACTATTCAAGAGGCAAAAAGCTATAAGTCCCGCTCATATGATTGAAGCTATGTTTCATTGATAGTTTGGAATTTATAGTATATTCTCTTCTTTTTATCCTATTTGATTTTCAATTGCTTGGGGACAAGCAACAATTTAAGTTTGGTGTTGTGATGAGCGGATAATTTATACGCTTTTTGACATTGTTTTTAGTATGTTTTTAGTAGGATCTAGTTACTTTTAGGGATGTTTTCATTAGTTTTTATGTTAAATTCACATTTCTGGACTTTACTATGAGTTTGTGTGTTTTTCTGTGATTTCAGGTATTTTCTGGCTGAAATTGAGGGACTTGAGCAAAAATCAGATTCAGAGGTTGAAGAAGAACTGCTGATGCTGTTGGATTCTGACCTCCCTGCACTCAAAGTGGATTTTCTGGAGCTACAGAACTCGAAATGGCGCGCTTCCAATTGCGTTGGAAAGTAGACTTTCAGGGCTTTCCAGAAATATATAATAGTCCATATTTTGGCCAAGAATAGATAATGTAAACTGGCGTTCAACGCCAGTTTTCTGCCCAAATCTGGCGTCCAGCGCCAGAAAAGGAGCCAAAACCAGAGTTGAACGCCCAAACTGGCACAAAAGCTGGCGTTCAACTCCAAGAAAGACCTCTACACGTGTAACACTCAAAGCTCAGCCCAAGCACACACCAAGTGGGCCCCGGAAGTGGATTTATGCATCAATTACTTACTCATGTAAACCCTAGTAGCTAGTTTATTATAAATAGGACATTTTACTATTGTATTTGACATCCTGGATTGTATTTTGATCCTGTGATCACGTTTTGGGGGCTGGCCATCTCGGCCATGCCTGGACCTTCACTTATTTATTTTCATACGGTAGAGTTTCTACACTCCATAGATTAAGGTGTGGAGCTCTGCTGTTCCTCAAAGATTAATGCAAAGTACTTCTGTTTTCTATTCAATTCATCTTATTTCGCTTCTAAGATATCCATTCGCACCCAAGAACGTGATGAAGGTGATGATTATGTGTGACGCTCATTACCATTCTCCCCTATGAACACGTTCCTGACAAACACTTCCGTTCTACATGAAATAAGCTAGAATGAATATCTCTTAGATCTCTTAATCAGAATCTTCGTGGCGTAAGCTAGAATGATGGCGGCATTCAAGAGAATCCGGAAAGTCTAAACCTTGTCTGTGGTATTCCGAGTAGGATTCAATGAATGAATGACTGTGACGAGCTCCAAACTCACGATTGCAGGGCGTTAGTGACAGATGCAAAAGGATAGTAAATCCTATTCCAGCATGATCGAGAACCGACAGATGAATAGCCGTGCCGTGACAGGGTGCGTTGATCATTTTCACTGAGAGGATAAGATGAAGCCATTGACAAGGGTGATGCCTTCAGACGATTAGCCGTGCCGTGACAGGGCATTGGATCATTTTCCCGAGAGATGACCGAAAGTAGCCGTTGACAATGGTGATGTATCACATAAAGCCAGCCATGGAAAGGAGTAAGACTGATTGGATGAAGATAGCAGGAAAGCAGAGGTTCAGAGGAACGAAAGCATCTCCATTCGCTTACCTGAAATTCTCACCAATGAATTACATAAGTATTTCTATCCCTATTTTATTATATTATTTTTGAAAACTCCATTATCAATTTATATCTGCCTAACTGAGATTTGCAACGTGACCATAGCTTGCTTCATACCAACAATCTCCGTGGGATTCGACCCTTACTCACGTAAGGTATTACTTGGACGACCCAGTGCACTTGCTGGTTAGTTACACGGAGTTGTGAACCATGGTCTTGGCATCATGTTTTTGGCGCCATTACCAGGGAAAGAAAGAGCGATGAATTTTACATAATTAAAGTGTAATCACGATTCCGCGTACCAGAAGCCCATAGTGTGAGGAGGAAACCAAAGGCAACAGAAGCCTCAACTTCCATGATCCGAGGATGAAAAATGTCAAGCTAGTGACAATAAAAGAGCGCTTGTTGGGAGGCAACCCAACCGGAGGTAACTATCTTTTCATATCTATTTCAATAAAAAGGTTAATTAGTTTTATCTATGTTGCAAGGAGCTAAGTTTGGTTTTACACACAAAAACAATCTAAGGGAGAATGAAGGATTCTAAGTTTGGTGTTTCACCAAAATTTCATCATAAAATATATTCTCACCTACTGCATAATGCTAGCTTCAAGCATCTAGACGAACTAGTTAACTATTCTGCTGTTTCCTAGTTTTTAGTTCTATTGCTTTTGAAAAAGAAAAAGAGTTTCACACATGGTTAATCTGATGCATGAGAACCATTGGCAAGGTACTAAGTTTGGTGTTCCCACACCAAAGTAAGTTCAAAGGCCCACAAATAATTCATGCATGCTAACCATTTTTCAAGTGCTTGGGGAACAAGCAACTTTCAATATCACTGCAGAGCACCATACAAAATTTTGAAAGATTTAGCATCATCAATCAAAGAGGTGAAAGAGGAATGTGAAGACCAGCAATGATGATGAGGAAGAGGACAGCAAGTAAACTCCAAAAGGTTGTATTGTTCATTATCAGATATTGCTGTGATTAAAAGTGATATTATACCCCTATCTGTCCTTCTGTCTAGTATAGTTTTTCTGCAATTCAATAATCAAGATGCTTGATCATTTACAACACTATACTCTCCAAACTTGTTTGCACTCAATATTTCAAAAATGCATCACATGAAAGTTCTTTGAAAAGAAGGATTAAGGAATTAAACAATTTTGAGGCAAGCAAAAGATTAGGAAAAGTGGTGGTTCTAGTTGTATAATCATGTATTGAGGTTGCATGCTTATGAAAACTTGCATGGGAGCTCATAGGCGGGACATAGAGTTCAAAGAAGTGTTGTGGAGATTCTCAAACATTTATTGATCCAAGAAGCAACAAACAAAACAAAAGAAAATAAAGAAAATACAAAAACAAAAAGAACATGGCCCAAGGCTCTGAGCATCAATTACTAGGCAGAGAAGAAGAAAAGAAACAAGAATTCAAAGAGTTGTTATCCTAGTAAATGCTTGTGGTCGAATTGTGTCAAAGAGAGAGGCTTGAGTAAGTAAATATTTAGGGGTGCTTTAACACCTAATACCTTAAAACCAACTGGTTTAGGAGTATTGATTGAAAGCTTATCTAAAGAGCCGCTTTGAGACATGACACTTAGAGTCAAGGCCAAAGCACAGCAACTATAAGCTGCTTCAAGGTGATTACCTATAGAGAGATCTCCATGATATCATTTGGATGAAAGTCCTAGGACCTAAGACCCCCAATATGTAAGGACTAGTAAGCACTGAGGCCCTTGCATGAGCATATGATTTAGAGTTCACCCCACTGTCATTTAATCACTTCACTCACAGGACCTTACAAGTTATTCTTCAATCCGTCTTAATTAAAAGAACCTTTGAGCATAACTCCTTTCTTGCTTGGGGACAAGCAAGCTTTAAGTTTGGTGTTGTGATGACAAGTCATCTTAGCCTAGTTTCACTAGTCTTTTTCTTTTGTTTTCAATTGTTTTTATGCACTTTCTTGAGCCATAAGTAAGCCAATTGGGTAGAATTTCATATTTCCTTTGATTCAATCAACCATGGATGAATTAATGCAATTTCATGAGATTTTGTGCTATAATTGTCATATATTATGAAAGAATAACAAACTTTTGGAAGAGTTGAATTCACCCTGGATGGAGCAAAAGCTTGCGCCAACGTTTGCCTCAAGCTTTTTGGCAAATGTTGGCGCCACACACCAACACCCTGGAGGAGAAAAGCTTGCGCCAACGTTTGCCTCAAGCTTTTTGGCAAACGTTGGTGCCACACATGCATACAAGGTGATCCACGTTTGGCTTAAAGTTTGACCTCAAACTTTAGCTCAAACGTGGATAGCAGCAAAAGGGGGTGGCTGGTATAAAAAGCTTGAGCCAAAGTTTACCTCAAACTTTGACTCAAGCTTTTGTGCTTTATGTCCCGATTCATAATGGGTTTCTCTCCAACTCCAAGTGCAATCAACAGAGGCTTTTATCAACCCAATTCCATCAAGAGCAAAGGCCCAATTCAAGGCTTGAAGACCATTTGAAGAAAGTGTATAAATAACTTAGGATTTAAGTTTTCTGAGAGCTTCCCTTTAGCATTTGGAGAACACTTAGAGAGAGAGCTCACCTTTACATTTTGGAATTATTGTTTTTTTAGAATTCAAGAGAATTAGGAAGGAAAATTGATCTCTTTTCTTCCTTGTTCTTGCTCAGCACTCTTTACTTTTCTTGCTTTGGATCTTGGGTGGAGAATTGAAGAACTTCTGTTTCAATCTCACCTTGAGATCTTGTTTAATTTTCTGCATAATTGAATTTCCATTTCTGTTAATTGCTTCTTCTTCTACTATTTCTGCAATTTACTTTTCTTCATTTTCTTTGCAATTGTTCTTGCTGGATCTAGGAAGACAATGAGATCTAGACTTGGCTATCTAGTCTCTTGAGTCCTGAGATCTACAGCTTTCAATTTCAATTTTCTTGTTTCGTTGCTACGCCAAGCTTATTTTCATTTTCATTCAAGATCCGGTTTAATTGAGTCCATCTGTTACAATTCTGTTTGTTGAATTTTACTTTTCCTTGTTTAATTTATGCAAATCCAAATCCCAATTCCCTTTACAATTCAAGTTATTTAAATTTCTTGCATCTTAAGATTCTGCAATTTACATTTCTTGCAATCTAAGTTTCTGTAATTTAATTTCTTGTTCTTTAAGATTCAGCACTTTTATTTTCTGCCCTCTTTAATTTCTTGTCAATTGTCCCTCTTCCCTTTTACTTTTCATGCAATTTAGTTTCTGCAAATTAAAAATCACTCAACCAAATCTTGATTCACTAGACTAAGTCACCCACTAAACTAAAATTGCTCAATCCTTCAATCCCTGTGGGATCGACCTCACTCCCGTGAGTTTTATTACTTGATGCGACTCGGTGCACTTGCCGGTTAGTTTCGTGTTGGATCGTTTTCCACACATCAGAGGCAACCCAACCTGAGGTAGTTCTCTTTTCATAGCTATTTTAATAAAAAGGTTAATTAACTTCATCTATACTGCAAGAGGCTAAGTTTGGTGTTACACACCAAAACAATATAAAGGAGAATGAAGGATTCTAAGTTTGGTGTTTCACCAGAATCCCATCATAAAATATATTCTTACCTTCTGCATGATGCTAGCTTCAAGTATTTAGATGAACTAGTTAACTATTCTACTGTTTCCTAGTTTTTAGTTCCACTACTTTTGAAAAAGAAAAAGAGTTCCACACATGGTTAATCTGATGCATGAGAACCATTGGCAAGGTACTAAGTTTGGTGTTTCCACACCAAAGTAAGTTCAAAGGCCCACAAATAAATTATGCATGCTAACCATTTTTCAAGTGCTTGGGGAACAAGCAACTTTCAATATCACTGCAGAACACCATACAAACTTTTGGAAGATTTAGCATCATCAATCAAAGAGGTGAAAGAGGAATGTGAAGACCAGCAATGATGATGAAGAAGAGAACATCAAGTAAACTCCAAAAGGTTGTATTGTTCATCATCAGATATTGCTGTGATTAAAAGTGATATTGTACCCCTATCTGTCCTTCTGTCTAGTATAGTTTTTCTGCAACTCAATAATCAAGATGCTTGATCATTTACAACACCATACCCTCCAAACTTGTTTGCACTCAATATTTCAAAAATGCATTGGTACGCGGAATCGTGATTACACTTTAATTATGTAAAGTTCATTGCTCTTTCTTTCCCTGGAAATGGCGCCAAAAACATGATGCCAAAACCACGGTTCACAACTCCGTGTAACTGACCAGCAAGTGCACTGGGTCGTCCAAGTAATACCTTACGTGAGTAAGGGTCGAATCCCACGGAGATTGTTGGTATGAAGCAAGCTATGGTCACCTTGCAAATCTCAGTTAGGCAGATATAAATTGATAATGGTGTTTTCGAATTTAATATAATAAAATAGGGATAGAAATACTTATGTAATTCATTGGTAGGAATTTCAGATAAGCGAATGGAGATGCTTTCATTCCTCTGAACCTCTGCTTTCCTGCTATCTTCATCCAATCAGTCTTACTCCTTTCTATGGCTGGCTTTATGTGATACATCACCACTGTCAATGGCTACTTTCGGTCATCTCTCGGGAAAATGATCCAATGCCCTGTCATGGCACGGCTAATCGTCTGGAGGCATCACCCTTGTCAATGGCTTCATCTTATCCTCTCAGTGAAAATGGTCAACGCACCCTGTCACGGCACGTCTATTCATCTGTCGGTTCTCGATCATGCTGGAATAGGATTTACTATCCTTTTGCGTCTGTCACTAACGCCCTGCAATCGCGAGTTTGGAGCTCGTCACAGTCATTCATTCATTGAATCCTACTCGGAATACCACAGACAAGGTTTAGACTTTCCGGATTCTCTTGAATGCCGCCATCATTCTAGCTTACGCCACGAAGATTCTGATTAAGAGATCTAAGAGATACTCATTCAGTCGAAGGTAGAACGGAAGTGGTTGTCAGGCACGCGTTCATAGGGAATGATGATGATTGTCACGTTCATCACATTCAGATTGAAGTACGAATGAATATCTTAGAAGCGAAATAAGATGAATTGAATAGAAAACAGTAGTACTTTGCATTAATCTTTGAGGAGCAGCAGAGCTCCACACCTTAATCTATGGAGTGTAGAAACTCTACCGTTAAAAATACATAAGTGAAAGGTCCAGGCATGGCCGAGATGGCCAGCCCCCTAAAACGTGATCACCAGATCAAAATACAATCCAGGATGGTTAAAACGACACCTAATACAATAGTAAAAGGTCCTATTTATAATAAACTTGCTACTAGGGTTTACAGAAGTAAGTAATTGATGCATAAATCCACTTCCGGGGCCCACTTGGTGTGTGCTTGGGCTGAGCTTGAGTGTTGCACGTGTAGAGGTCCTTCTTGGAGTTGAACACCAGTTTTTGTGCCAGTTTGGGCGTTCAACTCTGGTTTTGGCTCCTTTTCTGGCGCTGGACGCCAGATTTGGGCAGAAAGCTGGCGTTGAACGCCAGTTTATGTCGTCTATTCTTAGCTAAAGTATGGACTATTATATATTGCTGGAAAGCCCTGGATGTCTACTTTCCAACGCAATTGGAAGCGCTCCATTTCAAGTTCTGTAGCTCCATAAAATCCACTTTGAGTGCAGGGAGGTCAGAATCCAACAACATCAGCAGTCCTTCTTCAACCTCTGAATCTGATTTCTGCTCAAGTCCCTCAATTTCAGCCAGAAAATACCTGAAATCACAGAAAAATACACAAACTCATAGTAAAGTCCAGAAATGTGAATTTAACATAAAAACTAATGAAAACATCCCTAAAAGTAACTAGATCCTACTAAAAACATACTAAAAACAATGTCAAAAAGCGTATAAATTATCCGCTCATCACAACACCAAACTTAAATTGTTGCTTGTCCCCAAGCAACTAAAAATCAATTAGGATAAAAGAAGAGAATATACTATAAATTCCAAACTATCAATGAAACATAAATCCAATCAAATGAGCGGGACTTATAGCTTTTTGCCTCTTGAATAGTTTTGGCATCTCACTTTATCCATTGAAGTTTAGAATGATTGGTATCTATAGGAACTTCAGATTTTGAATAGTGTTATTGACTCTCCTAGTTCAGTATGATGATTCTTGAACACAGCTTCTTTATGAGTCTTGGCCGTGGCCCTAAGCACTTTGTTTTCCAGTATTACCACCGGATACATAAATGCCACAGACACATAATTGGGTGAACCTTTTCAGATTGTGACTCAGCTTTGCTAAAGTCCCTAATTAGAGGTGTCCAGGGTTCTTAAGCACACTCTTTTTTGCTTTGGACCCTGACTTTAACCGCTCAGTCTCAAGTTTTCACTTGACACCTACACGCCACAAGCATATGGGTAGGGACAGCTTGGTTTAGCCGCTTAGACCAGGATTTTATTCCTTTAGGCCCTCCTATCCACTAATGCTCAAAGCCTTGGGATCCTTTTTATTTACCCTTGCCTTTTGGTTTTAAGGGTTATTGGCTTTTTGCTCTTGCCTCTTGGTTTTAAGAGCTTTGGCTTTTTCTGTTTGCTTTTTCTTTTTCTTTCTATTTTTTTTCGCTATATTTTTTTTTTCTGCAAGCTTTATTCTTTGCTGCTTTTTCTTGCTTCAAGAATCATTTTTATGATTTTTCAGATTATTAAGTAACATGTCTCCTAGTCATCATTCTTTCAAGAGCCAACATATTTAACATTCTTAAACAACAACTTCAAAAGACATATGCACTGTTCAAGCATACATTTAGAAAACAAGAAGCATTGTCACCACATCAATATAATTAAGCTAAGTTCAAGGATAAATTCGAAACTCATGTACTTCTTGTTCTTTTGAATTAAAACATTTTTTATTTAAGAGAGGTGATGGATTCATAGGACATTCATAACTTTAAGACAAAGTTACTAACCACTAATTATCATGTAATGAAGACACAAACATAGATAAGCACATAACATAGAAACGAAAAACAGAAGAAATAAGAACAAGGAATGAATCCACCTTAGTGATGGTGGCGTTTCCTTCTTGAGGAACCAATGATGTCCTTGAGCTCTTCTATGTCTCTTCCTTGTCTTTGTTGCTCCTCCCTCATTGCTTTTTGATCTTCTCTTATTTCATGAAGCATGATGGAGTGCTCTTGATGTTCCACCCTTAGTTGTCCCATATTGGAACTCAATTCTCCTAGGGAGGTGTTGATTTGCTCCCAATAGTTTTGTGGAGGAAAGTGCATTTGAGGCATTTTCGGGATCTCATGGTGATGAGCTTCATACGCCTCTTGAGCTCCATGAATGGGCTCTCTTGCTTGCTCCATCTTCTTCTTAGTGATGGGCTTGTCCTCTTTAATGAGGATATCTCCCTCTATGTCAATCCCAGCCGAATTGCATAGGTGGCAGATGAGGTGAGGAAAGGCTAACCTTGCCATAGTGGAGGACTTGTCAGCCACCTTGTAGAGTTCTTGAGGTATAATCTCATGAACTTCCACCTCTTCTCTAATCATGATGCTATAGATCATGATGGCCCGGTCTATAGTAACTTCAGACCGGTTGCTAGTGGGAATGATTGAGCATTGAATGAACTCCAACCATCCTCTAGCTACAGGCTTGAGGTCCAATCTTCTTAGTTGAACCGGCTTGCCTTTGGAGTCAATCTTCCATTGAGCTCCT
This sequence comes from Arachis ipaensis, assembly GCF_059453495.1. NCBI lineage: Eukaryota > Viridiplantae > Streptophyta > Magnoliopsida > Fabales > Fabaceae > Arachis > Arachis ipaensis. The sequence goes on from NC_142438.1 coordinate 75,780,460, forward strand.
TCTACACATATGTCCATAAGGACTTGGTCCAACCTTTGATTAAAGTTGACCCTTCTAGTGTAGGGGCGTTCATTGATGACAAGTCATCTTAGCCTAGTTTCACTAGCCTTTTTCTTTTGTTTTCAATTGAATTATGCACTTTCTTGAGCCACAAGCAAGCCAATTGGGTAGATTTTCATGTTTCCTTTGATTTAATCAACCATAGATAAATTAATGCAATTTCATGAGGATTTATGCTATAATTGCCACATATTATGAAAGAATGACAATCTCATGATTTTGAGCATAGCTTTGATGTGTTTGGTTGATTAATGATAGGTGAAGAAAGCTTGGAGAAAGGTTGAAGCAAGAAGGAATGGCTAGGAGCAAGAGAGAACAAAAAGTTTGAGCAAAAGTTTGCCTCAAACTTTAGCTCAAACTTTCGAAATAAGTGAAAACACCCCAGGGAACAAAAAGCTTGAGCAAAAGTTTGCCTCAAACTTTAGCTCAAACTTTTGGGAAAAAAGCTTGCGCCAACGTTTGCCTCAAACTTTTTGGCAAACGTTGGCATCACAAATCAACACCCTGGAGACAAAGAGTTTGCGCCAACGTTTGCCTCAAACTTTTTGGCAAACGTTGGCGCCATGAGTGTGCAAAAGGGGGCCAACGTTTGAGCAAAAGTTTGACCCCAAACTTTAGCTCAAACATTGGTAGCAGCAAGAATGGGGCAGCTGATGTAAAAAGTTTGAGTAAAAGTTTGCCTCAAACTTTTACTCAAACTTTTACTCAAGCTTTTATAATTCCCAACCCGGTTCACTTCGGTTCTCTCTCCAACTCCAAAAGCAATCAACCAAGGCCTCTATCAACCCAATTCCATCAAGAGCAAAGGCCCAATTCAAAGCTTGAAGACCATTTGGAGAAAGTGTATAAATAGCTTAGGATTTAAGTTTTTGAGGGAGCTTTTCCTTTAGTTTTCATAGAGAGTTTTCAGAGAGCTTTTCTTTTCGGTTTTGAATTGGTAGTTTTGTAGAGAGCTCACCTTTACATTTTGGCATTGTTGTTTTAATTCAGGAGAATTTTGGGGAGGAGAATTGATCTCTCTTCTTCTTTGTTCTTGCTTGAATACTCTTTACTTTTCTTGCTTCGGATCTTGGGTGGAGAATTGAAGAAATTCTGTTTCAATCTCACCTTGGGATCTTGTTTAATTTTCCGCATCATTGAATTTCAGATTCTGTTAATTGCTTCTTCTTCTACTTTCTCTGCAATTTACATTTCCTTTGCAATTGTTCTTGTTGGATCTAGGAAGGCATTGAGATCTAGACTTGGTTATCTAGTCTCTTGAGTCCTGAGATCTGGATTCCCATTCTCAATTTCTCTGTTTACTGCTTTTCAAGCTCTTTTATATTTCTGTTTTAGATCCGATTCAACCCAAGGCATCTTCTACTCTTCTGTGTGTTGGATTTTACTCTTCCTTGTTTAATTTCTGCAAATCCAATTCCCAATTCCCTTTACAATTCAAGTCATTTACATTTCTTGCACTTTAAGATTCTGTAATTTACATTTCTTGTGTTCTAAGTTTCTGCCATTTAATTTCTTGCTCTTTAAGATTTAGCATTTTACATTTCAGTTCTCTTTAATTTCATGCAAATTACCCATCCCCTTTATTTTCTATGCAATTTAAATTCTGCAAATCACAAATCTCTCAACCAAATCTTGATTCGCTTGACTAAATCAACCACTAAACTAAAATTGCTCAATCCTTCAATCCCTGTGGGATCGACCTCACTCCCGTGAGTTATTATTACTTGATGCGACCCGGTGCACTTGCCGGTGAGTTTTGTGTCGGATCGTTTTCCGCACATCATTCATCTCCTTGCATCATGGGCAAGTTAAACGCCAACCTCACATTCTCCGGACTAAAATCTAAGTATTTCCCCCGAACCATTGTAACATAGTTCTTTGGATCCGGGTTTTTACTTTGATCATGGTTCTTGGTGATCCATGCATTAGCATAGAACTCTTGAACCATTAGGATGCCGACTTGTTGGATGGGATTTGTTAGAACTTCCCAACCTCTTCTTTGAATTTCATGTCGGATCTCCGGATACTCATTTCTTTTGAGTTTGAAAGGGACCTCAGGGATCACCTTCTTCTTGGCCACAACATCATAGAAGTGGTCTTGATGGGCTTTGGAGATGAACCTTTCCATCTCCCATGACTCGGATGTGGAAGCTTTTGTCTTCCCTTTCCCCTTTCTAAAGGATTCTCCGGTCTTAGGTGCCATCAATGGTAATGGAAAAAAAAAAGCTTATGCTTTTACCACACCAAACTTAGAATTTTGCTCGCCCTCGAGCAATAAAAGAAAGAATAGATGAAGAAGAAGAAGAAATGGAGGAGAGGGAGAGTGGGGAGTGTTTCGGCCAAGAAGGGTGTAGAGGGGTGTGTTGTGTGAATTTGATGAAGAATGGAGGGCTTTATATAGGGAAGGGAGGGGGGAAAGGTTTCGGCCATATGGGTGGGTTTGGGTGGGAAATTGGTTTTGAATTTTTGAAGGTAAGTGGAGTTTATGAGGTAGGTTTATGGGGAAGAGTGGATGGATGTGAGTGGTGAAGAGGTGATGGGGAAGAGAGTTTGAGGTGATTGGTGAAGGGTTTTTGGGGAAGAGTGTTTATGGGGTTGTGTGAAAGAAAGTGGTGAGAAGAAGTGAGTGGAGGTAGGTGGGGATCCTGTGGGGTCCACAGATCTTGAGGTGTTCAAGGATTTACATCCCTGCACCCATTAGGCATGTAAAAATGCCTTTGCACACAACTCTGGGCGTTCAGCGCCAGGTTGGTGGCCATTTTGGGCGTTCAACGCCCATTTGTGTGCCATTTCTGGCGTTGAACACCAGAACCATGCCTGTTCTGGCGTTCAGCGCCCAGAAGCTGCCCATTTTGGGCGTTTAGCGCCAGAACCATGCTCTGTTCTGGCGCTGAACGCCAGACAGATGCTCCTCCAGGGTGTGATTTTTCTTCTGCTGTTTTTTATTCCGTTTTCAATTTTTTTATATTTATTTTGTGACTCCACATGATCATGAACCTACAAAGACATATAACTAAGAAAAATATAGTTAGATAAATAAAAATTAGGTTGCCTCCCAACAAGCGCTTCTTTAATGTCAATAGCTTGACAGTGGGCTCTCATGGAGCCTCATAGATGTGCAGAGCTTTGTTGAGACTCTCCAACACCAAACTTAGAGTTTGGATATGGGAGTTCAACACCAAACTTAGAGTTTGGTTGTGGCCTCCCAACACCAAACTTAGAGTTTGACTGTGGGGGCTCTGGTTGACTCTGCTTTGAGAGAAGCTTTTTCTGCTTCCTCTCCATGGTTGCAGAGGGAGATCCTTGAGTTTTAAACACAAGGGAGTCCTTATTCCATTGAAGGACTATTTCACCTCTGTCAACATCAATCACAGCTCTTGCTGTGGCCAGGAAAGGTCTTCCTAGGATGATGGATTCATCCTCTTCCTTTCCAGTATCCAGGACTATGAAATCAGCAGGGATGTAAAGGCCTTCAACCTTTACTAACACGTCCTCTACTTGTCCATAAGCCTGTTTTCTTGAACTGTCTGCCATCTCTAATGAGATTTTAGCAGCTTGCACCCCATAGATTCCCAGTTTCTCTATTAAAGAGAGGGGCATGAGGTTTATTCTGATGTGTGGAAAACGATCCAACACAAAACTCACCGGCAAGTGTATCGGGTCGCATCAAGTAATAATAACTCACATGAGTGAGGTCGATCCCACAGGGATTGAAGGATTGAGAAATTTTTGTTTAGTGGTTGATTTAGTCAAGCGAATCAAGTTTTGGTTGAGTGATTTGTGTTTTGCAGAAACTAAATTGCTTGAAATATAAAGGGAGATAGGTAAAGTGCAGTAAATTAAAGAGCAGGAAAGTAAAGAAGCAGATTCTTAAAGTGCAAGTAATATAAATTGCAGAAACTTAGATTGCAAGAAATGTAAATGGCTGAAGCTTAAAGTGCAAAAAATGTAAATTGCTTGAATCATAAAAGGAATTGGAAATTAGGATTGCAGAATCTGAACAAGAACAACTAAATTGCATTAAACATAAAAGAGAAAATCTAAGTGCAGTGAAGTGGATCTTAACAGAAAAGTAAAATGACTTGAAGAATTTAAAAGCAAGAAAGCAGTGCTTAATTTGTAGCAAAGTAAAAGAGGTTGAAGATCTCAGGAGTGGAAGAGACTAGATAACAATTCTAGATCTCAAATCCTTCCTTGATCCAACAAGAACAATTGCAAGAGAAATGAAGAAAAGTGAATTGCAGAAATTGTAGAAGAAGAAGCAGTAAAGGGAAATTGGAATTCAATTATGCAGAAAATTAAAACAAGATCTCAAGGTGAGATTGAAACAGAAGTTCTTCAATTCTCCACCCAAGATCCAAAGCAAGGAAATAAAAGAGTGTTCAAGCAAGAACCAAGAAGAAGAGAGATCAATTCTCCTTCCAAGTTCTCTGAAATCTAAACTCAAAAACAAAAGCTCAAAAATGAAAAATGAAAGTTCAAAGAAAAATTCAAAATAAAATTCAGCTCCCTAATTACATCGAACTAACTCCTATTTATACACTTTCTATTCTTGGATATTGGAATTTGGATGGGCTTTTGATTTGGTGAAGGAATGAAGTAAGTTGGAATTTTAAATTTCAATTTCAGCCCAAATGCATCTCCCAGGGGAATGCTCAGCTCACAAAGTGAGCTGAGCTTTGTGCCTTGCATAGCGTGTCTTGCTGGTTGGGAAGCATCAGGGGAGAGCTCAGCTCACTTTGTGAGCTGAGCGCTAGTGTCTTGGTGCCAATTTGTGCGCGCCTTGTGCTGCCCAGGACCGTGTCATACGCACTCCACTCTTTTCCAGGCCGTGTCAAGATGTGTTGCATGTGCCCATGGATAGCGCTCTGCTCACTTTGTGAGCTGAGCTTTGGTGCATCCAAGGAAGGGTCCTTGGTTCGAAACTTGGAGGAAGCATTCGCTGGAGCTTTTCCTTAGTTTTCTTGTGATGCCTTGCTTCCTTGTTTCCTCATGGTGGTGAGTTCGAACCTTGAGGAGTGCATTTGGCCATTTTTTGCTTATTTTCCTTAGTGAGTAGCGCCTCTCCCATCCCCCTTGGTCATGAGTTCAAGTCTTGGAGCATGCATTTGCAAATCATTTTCTTTGAATTATTTCCTCAATGCTCTCGATAATGCTCACTTTGTGAGCTGAGCTTGGTTCCTCATTTCCCTATTTCTTGGCCTTGTGTTGTGCTCAGCTCACAAAGTGAGCTGAGCTTTGTGCCTTGGTCTCCTGGAAGCAAGTGTAGCGCTCACTTAGTGATCTTTGGAGAGAGCTTCATGGTTTTGTTGCACCACACTTCCTCCTTTCTTGGCCACACTTTTTCTCCTTTGAGCCACGCTTCTTAGGCCACGCTTCCTTCTTTTCTTCTTTTCTTCACCTACAATTAATCAAAACAACCAATCAAAGTATCACCAAATTCACAAGGTCTATTAATCATTAAAAATCAATTAAATTTAGCTTAAACCTCATGATTTAGCATCAATTTCATGGTGGTTGTTTGATTCAAAGAAGTCATGCATTTTCATTCCAAATTACTTACTTAGAGTGCAAGAAAGTGCATAAACCAAATGAAAAACAAAGAAAAAGGCTAGTAAAACTAGACTATGATGACTTGTCATCATATTCCTGAACCAAGGTCACATAGAGCCTTAAAGATCATGGTGTCTATGGTACAGGGTATTATGAACTTTCCAGGATCCTGTCTCTTCTAAGGCAATGTCAGTTGATCCAGATCACTTAGTTTATTGATGAACAAGGGAGGTTCAACTTCCCAAGTATCAATGCCAAATAATTTGGCATTCAGCTTCATGATTGCACCAAGAAACTTGGCAGTTTACTCTTCAGTAACATCCTCATTCTCTTCAGAAGAGGAATACTCATCAGAGCTCATGAAGGGCATAAGGAGGTTCAATGAAATCTCTATGGTCTCTAGATGAGCCTCAGAGTCCTTTTGTTCTTCAGAGGGAAGCTCCTTATTGATCACTGGACGTCCCAGGAGGTCTTCCTCCTTAGGATTTGCGTCTTCCTCTCCCTCTTTGGGTTCGGCCATGGTGCTTATGTCAATGGCCTTGCACTCTCCTTTTGGATTCTCTTTTGTATTGCTTGGGAGAGTACTTGGAGGGATTTCAGTGATCCTTTTACTCAGCTGGCCCACTTGTGCTTCCAAATTTCTAATGGAAGACCTGGTTTCATTCATGAAACTCACAGTGGCCTTAGATAGATCAGAGACTAGATTTGCTAAATTAGAAGCATTTTGTTCAGAGTTCTCTGTCTGTTGCTGAGTGGATGATGGAAAAGGTTTATTATTGTTAAACCTGTTTCTTCCACCATTATTAAAGCCTTGTTGAGGCTTTTGATCCTTCCATGAGAAATTGGGGTGATTTTTCCATGATGAGTTATAGGTGTTTCCATAAGGTTCATCTAAGTAATTTACCTCTGCTATTACAGGGTTCTCAGGATCATAAGCTTCTTCTGCATAAGAAGCCTCTTGAGTACTGTTGGATGCAGCTTGCATTCTATGCAGACTCTGAGAGATCATATTGACTTGCTGAGTCAATATTTTATTCTGAGCCAATATGGCATTCAGAGTATCAACTTCAAGAACTCCCTTCTTCATAGGCGTCCCATTACTCACAGGATTCCTTTCAGAAGTGTACATGAACTGGTTATTAGCAGCCATGTCAATGAGTTCTTGAGCTTCTGCAGGCGTTTTCCTTAGATGAATGGATCCACCTGCAGAAGTGTCCAGTGACATCTTTGATAGCTCAGATAAACCATCATAGAATATATCCAGGATGGTCCATTCTGAAAGCATGTCAGAAGGACACTTTTTGGTCAACTGTTTGTATCTTTCTCAAGCTTCATAGAGGGATTCACCTTCTTTCTGTCTGAAGGTTTGAACATCAGCTCTAAGCTTGCTCAGCTTTTGAGGAGGAAAGTACTTGGCTAAGAAAGCCGTGACCAGCTTATCCCAAGAGTTCAGGCTGTCTTTGGGTTGAGAATCCAACCATAATCTAGCTCTGTCTCTTACAGCAAAAGGGAAAAGCATGAGCCTGTAGACTTCAGGATCTACTCCATTAGTCTTAACAGTATCACATATCTGCAAGAATTCAGTTTAGAACTGAAAAGGATCTTCAGATGGAAGTCCATGAAACTTGCAGTTCTGCTGCATCAGAGAAACTAATTGAGGTTTCAGCTCAAAGTTGTTTGCTCCAATGGCAGGAATGGAGATGCTTTTTCCATGTAAATTGGAATTAGGTGCAGTAAAGTCACCAAGCATCTTCCTTACATTATTATTATTTTCGGCTGCCATCTCCTCTTCCTGTTCGAAAATTTCTGAAAGGTTATCTCTGGATTGTTGTATTTTAGCTTCTCTTAGTTTCCTTTTCAGAGTCCTTTCAGGTTCTGGATCTGCTTCCACAAGAATGTTCTTATCCTTGCTCCTGCTCATATGACAAAGAAGAGGGCACAGAAAATAATAATAATAATAATATGGATCCTTTATACCATAGTACAGGGATCCCTGTGTGAGTAGAAGAAGAGGGGGAGACAAAGAATGTAATATAGTGGAAGAAACACAACTGTGAGGAGGGTTGAGATGTGAGATGAGATGTTAGTAGATGAATAAATAAATAGAATAAGATGGGAGAGGGAGAATTTTCGAAAATAATTTTTGAAAAAGGGTTAGTGATTTTCGAAAATGGTTTTTGAAAAATGTTAGTATTTTTCGAAAATTTTTAAAATCAAAAATAAAAATAAGAATAATTAGTTAATTAAAAAGAAATTTTTGAAAAAGAGGGAAGATATTTTCGAAAATTAGAGAGAGAGAGAGTTAGTTAGGTAGTTTTGAAAAAGTTAAGAAACAAACAAAAAGTTAGTTAGTTAGTTGAAACAAATTTTGAAAAGATAAGAAGTTAGGAGGTTAGAAAAGATATTTTGAAACCAACTTTTTGAAAAAGGTAAGATAAGAAGATATTTTAGAAATTAGTTTTGAAAAAGATTTGATTTTTAAAATCTCAATTAATGACTTGATTCATAAGAAATCACAAGATATGATTCTAGAACTTAAAGTTTGAATCTTTCTTAACAAGCAAGTAACAAACTTCAAATTTTTGAATCAAAACATTAATTGATTATGTTATTTTCAAAAATTTGATATAAAAATAAGAAAAAGATTTTTGAAAAATATTTTTGGAATTTTTGAAAATAACTAAGAATTTTGAAAAAGATTTAATTTTTGAAAAAGATTTTGAAAAAGATAAGATTTTCAAATTGAAAATTTGATTTGACTCATGAGAAACAATTTGATTTAAAATTTTTTGAAAAAGTCAATCCAAATTTTCGAATTTGATGAGAGAAAATGGGAAAGATATTTTTTTATTTTTTGAAATTTTTATGATGAGAGAAAAAAACACTAAAGAGATGCAATGCATGAAATTTTTAGATCAAAACATGTGATGCATGCAAGAATGCTATGAATGTCAAGATGAACACCAAGAACACTATGAATGTCAAGATGAACATCATAGACACAATTTTGAAAAATTTTTAATGCAAAGAAAACATGCAAGACACCAAACTTAGAATTCTTTAATGCTTAGACACTAAGAATTCAAGAATGCATATGAAAAACATGAAAAGACACAAAACAAAAAATCATCAAGATCAAACAAGAAGACTTACCAAGAATAACTTGAAGATCATGAAGAACACCATGAATGCATGAGAATTTTCGAAAAATGCAAGATGCACATGCAATTGACACCAAACTTATAACATGACTCAAGACTCAAACAAGAAACAGAAAAATATTTTTGATTTTTATGATTTTCTAATTTTTTTGGATTTTTTTCGAAAATTATATGAAAAAGAAAAAATAAGGATTCCAAAATTTTTAACATGAATTCCAGGAATCTTGCATTCTTAGTCTAAAGCTTCAGTCCAGGAATTAGACATGGCTCACTAGCCAGCCAAGCTTTCAATGAAAGCTCCAGTCCAAAATACTAGACATGGCCAATGCCCAGCCAAGCTTCAGCATTTAACATCAGAGGAAGACACACATGAATATGACCAACGGAGATTCAAGTCTTGGTTTCATCAAATGCAAATTCAATGGATGAACGAGAAAAGAATCTATCCTGAAATTCCATTCTTGTTGCCGGATGATGGATGTCAAGAAATGAAGGACAAAATTCGGAAGAGGAGGTGGGAGGAACTTGCATCACCAGCCATCCGAATCAATGCTAATATCATAAGAGAGTTCTATGCAAATGTCCCAAGGCTTGACATGCGTGAGCCCCCAACGTACAAGAGCTATGTGCGGGGGGTGGAAGTAGACTTTAGCCCGGATGCAATCAAGAAGGTCTTGAAACTAAAGTCAGTCCGCTTTGATGAACCGGGATACCAACAAAGATTGAATGAGGATCAGGATTATGAGGAGATTGCGAGAGACATTTGTTTGGAGAACTCAGAGTGGGAAGGAGATAACAAGAACAGATATAAGTACCTGAAGAGATGTAACCTCACCCCGGAAGCAAAAGGATGGTATGAGTTAATGAAAAGATCAATTCTGGGCACAGTGAACACCTCAGAAGTTAACAGGGAGAGAGCCGTGATGCTGCATTGCATCATTGTGGGAGGAGAGATAAGAGTTCATGAAATCCTTGCAAAAGACATTCAAAAGATGGCTGAAAAGAATTCGGCCGGATCTTGGTTGTACTATCCGAGTACCATTTGGAGGTTGTGTGCAAAGGCTAAAGTTCCAATGGAAGAGGAGAATCCAATGTGGTTAAGCCAAGGCATGCCCATAACCATTGAACGAATGATGATGCCCCTTGAAGCACATCAAGGCCGAAGACCACATGGAACAAGGGAAAGAGAAGAACCAATGGAAGAAGATGAGCCACACATAGAAGAAGAGCCACAAGAGGAGGAGGAACAACCACCCTTTTTCCCACATGGCAATATGGATATGACTCAAATGCAAGAAGCAATAGGAAGATTGTCACAACAGTACACAAGAATCCAAGAAAGGCAAGAGGAATACCATTCTCTGTACATGAAAAACCAACAAGCACAAGAAGAAAGGGAGCTAAGAATAATGAACAAACAAAGTGAATTCGAGTCAAGATTCCTTGTGATGCAAGAAGAACATGCTTTTCAATCTCATGAATCTTTTGGAAAGTTGGAACAGATGCAAGCTGAAAATTTGAGGGCTCTCAAAGAGTTCACAACACTCCAAGATGCAAGGTATGAAGTACAAGCCGATTACAACATGAATAGCCAAATCAAACTGAACTATATTGGAGAACATTTGCACAACATGGATCCGGCTTTCCCAACTTTTGATGAATTCTTCAAAAAGAGAAGTGAGGTAGAGGTAAGCAATGCTATGAGACTTGAAGATAGAGTGGAGGAGGCTATGAATAAGGCTGGCTTTTGGCGAGGTCAACAGGCACCAAACACGGATGGTGGGAACACTAGCAGCCAAGTGTATGAAAGGAGAAAGAAAAGACATGACAAATGAAAGGTGGACTTGCTCCTTGTTCATCACTACAAAGAAAAAAAAAACATGCATTCTATCTGTTCTAAGTGTCTTTGCATCTTTAAGTAATTCTTTTTAATTAAAAGTCTTTGCATTATGTTTGTTTCTTTTAAAATAAATAGGCTAGTTTATGTGTGTGCTTGTGTGTTTACTTTCACTTGACAAGAAGCATGTGTTGTCCCCTGCATCTTTAAGTTCAATAAAAGAAAAGTTTGAATGTGAAGCAAGATGATCTCTGTTAGATAGAAGTAGAATAAAAGTAAGTGGTGGTATGTGTGTGGTTGTATAATAGCTCACTTTTAGTGAATAAAGAGCTAGGATATCTCATTCTAAGTAAAGAGCGGCCTACTGTCTATGAATCTCAATTAAATAAAAAAAAATTTCCTTGGTTAGAAAGAAAAACAAAAAGAAGGAAAGAAAAGAGATAGCCAAAAAGTGGCAAAACAAAAGGAGACAAAAAGAAACAAAGCTGGACACCAATAGCTTGAACTTTAAAATATATGCCTGTGGTGTCTTTGTACTAGGATCTGCTTGGATTAGTAAGCTCTTAGGAGTGCATCAACACTCGGTGACTTGGGTTAACTAATCCGGGATCATCAGCTGAAAGTCCACTATCAAGAGCAACCTAACTACAAGGCATTTAGTAACCCAAAGAGGTGCTGGGCATCAATGTTTTAAGAAGGAATGTGAGCCAAGTGTCTATGGTGAATAATGTGTCAAGTATAAAGAAAAGAAAATGAACTTGCTACACATGACACTCAAATAAAGCTTATAAACAAAGTAATAGCCAAGGATAAAGGAATAATGAGAGGTCATAGCAGTATGTTACTTGAAGCTTGAAGGAGACTTTCTAGGCCTAGGAGTCAGTAAGAAGTGAGTATTTGCATATCCACACAAAATCCCATGAACTATCAATAATACTCTGCTAGCATGAACATCCTCTTCCATTTCATTCTTTCTTCTCAATAATTCTTTTCTTGCTTGGGGACAAGCAAGCTTTAAGTTTGGTGTTGTAATGACAAGTCATCTTAGCCTATTTTAACTAGTCTTTTTCTTTTGTTTTCATTAGAATTATGCACTTTCTTGAGCTACAAGCAAGCCAATTAGCTAGATTTTCATGTTTCCTTTGATTTAATCAACCATGTATGAATTCATGCTATTTCATGAGGTTTTATACTATAACTGTCACATATTATGAAAGAATGAATATCTCATGATTTCAAGCATAGCTTTGATGTGTTTGGTTGATTAATGATAGGTGAAGAAAGCTTGGAGAAAGGTTGAAGCAAGAAGGAATAGCTAGGAGTAAAGAGAAGACAATGGAATAAGTGAAATTGAACCCGGAAGCAAAAAGCTGGACTTAAAGTTAGCATCAAACTTTTGCACAAACTTTTGGTTGAAAAGTTAGCCCCAACGTTAGCCCCCTAACTTTGAGGCTAACGTTGGCATGAAGAAAACTTCCCTGGGCACCAAAAGTTTGCGCCAACGTTAGCCCCCTAACTTTGAGGCTAACGTTGGCATGAAGAAAATCTCCCTGGGCACCAAAAGTTTACGCCAACGTTAGCCCCCTAACTTTGAGGCTAACGTTGGCATGAAGAAAACCTCCCTGGGCACCAAAAGTTTGCGCCAACGTTAGCCCCCTAACTTGGTGGCTAACGTTGGCACATGAAAATCACAAGGGGAGGAGCAAAAGTTTGCGCCAACGTTAGCCCCCTAACTTGGTGGCTAACGTTGGCGCCACAAGTGCACAAGGTAAGGCCAACGTTAGGGCCAAAGTTAGACCCCTAACGTTGGCACCAACGTTGGTATCAGCAGATTATGGTAGCTGATATGAAAAGTTGGGGCAAAAGTTAGCCCCCTAACTTTTGCTCAAACTTTTGGTCCAACTTTTGCAAAACTCCAACCCGGTTCAATTGGTTCACTTTGGTTCTTCTCCAAACTTCAAGAGCAATCAACCAAGGCCTCTTTCAACCCAATTCCACCAAGAGCAAAGGCCCAACTCAAGGCTTGAAGATCATTTGAAGAAAGTGTATAAATAGGAATTCAAGTTCTTCAGGGAGCTTTCTTTTGGAATTTTCATAATAGTTTTCGGAGAGCTTTGGATATTGAGTGATCTTTAATTTCTTAGTTTTGGGGAAAGAGAATTCACTTCTCTTCCTCTTAGTTATTTGCTTTCAATTTCAATTACACTTGTCTTGGATCTTGGGTTGAAGAATTGAAGGAATTCTGTTTCAATCTCATCCTTGGATCTCTCTGTTTATTTACTGCAATTGAATTTCCGTTTCTGTTACTTGCTTCTCATCTACTTTCCTTGCAATTTACAATTCCCTTGCAATTGTTCTTGTTGGATCTAGGAAGGCATTGAGATCTAGACTTGGTTTTCTAGTCTCTGGGTCCTGAGATCTGAATTCCCAATTTACATTTTGTTTCTTGCTTTTAATGTTCATTTACTTTACTGCTTCAAGATCCGATTCAACCCAAACCTTCTTTTACTCTTTTGTTTGATGCAAGTTACTTTTCCTTGTTTAATTTCTGCAAATCCAATTCCCAATTCCCTTTACAATTCCAGCCGTTTATATTTCTTGCACTTTAAGATTCCGCAATTTACATTTCTTGCATTCTAAGTTTCTGCTATTTAATTTCTTGTTATTTAAGATTCAGCACTTTAATTCCCTGTTCTCTTTACTTCCATGCAATTTAATTTCTGCAAATCACAAAACACTCAACCAAATCTTGATTCGCTTGACTAAATTAACCACTAAGCTAAAATTGCTCAATCCTTCAATCCCTGTGGGATCGACCTCACTCCCGTGAGTTTTTATTACTTGATACGACCCGGTATACTTGCCGGTTAGATTTGTGTGTTTTGGGAGAAATTTATTTTTCACCAAAATACTCATCAGAGAGATCTCCATGATATTATTTGGATAAAAGTTCTAAGAACTAAGACTCCCAAGATGTAGGGACTAGTAAGCATTGAAGCCCTTGCATGAGCACATAATTTAGAGTTCACCCCACTGTCACTTAATCACTTCACTCACAGGATAGTACATGTAATTCTTCAAATCCATTCTAATTGAAAGGACCTTTGAGCATAATTCTTTTCTTGCTTGGGGACAAGCAAGTTTTAAGTTTGGTGTTGTGATGACAAGTCATCTTAGCCTAGTTTCACTAGTCTTTTTCCTTTGTTTTCATTTAGTTTTATACACTTTCTTAAGCCATAAGTAAGCCAATTGGGTTGAATTTCATGTTTCCTTTGATTCAATCAACCATGGATAAATTGATGCATTTTCATGAGTTTTTGTGCCATAATTGCTCACGTGACAAGAAGAAGAACAACTCTCATGATTATGGCATAGCTTTGATACAATTGTTGATTGATGATAGGTGGAATAAAGCTTGGAAGAAGGTTGCAAGAATGGGCTTGAAAAGAGGGATTCACGTTTGAGCTAATGTTTGCCTCAAACGTTAACTCAAACGTGAGAAGCAGATGAAGAACACCCTGGAGAAGAGTCAACGTTGGCTGAAGAAGAAGCAAGGGAAGGCAACGTTTACGCCAACATTTTTCTCAAACGTGAGGTCAAACGTTGGCGCCAAAAAGAAGAGAAAAAGCACTCCTGGAGCAAACCAACGTTTTCGCCAACATTTGCCTCAAACGTGAGGTCAAACGTTGGCGCCAATTTAGCATAAAGAAGAGTCCCTGATTGATGAGTTAATTGAGCCACGTTTGTGCCAACGTTTGCCTCAAACGTTGGGCCAAACATTGGCCAAAGGAGTAGCATGGGGGAACCACGTTTGAGCTCATGTTTGACCTCAAACGTTGGCTCAAACGTGGATGACAGCAAGTGGCCGAGCTGTATAATTGGTTTCACGAAGACGTTTGAGTCAACGTTTGCCTCAAACGTTGACTCAAACGTGAATGGTTCATGGCCCGGTTCACAAATGGATTTCTTCCCAACACCAAGAGCAATCAACGGAGGCTACTATCAACCCAATTCCATCAAGACTAAAGGCCCAATTCAAGGCTTAATGATCATTTGAAGAAAGTGTATAAATAGCTTAGGATTTGAAGTTTTAGGGGAGCTTTTTCCTTTTTAGTTTTTACTGAGTGATTTTGGGGAGAGCTTTTCCTTTTTAGTTTTGCTGAGTAGTTTTTGGAGAGCTTTTGGGTTTTGAGCTATTTGGAGATTTTGAGTCTTGGGTGTTGAAGAATTGAGGAAATTCTGTCTCAATCTCACCTTGAGATCTCTCTGTTTTCTTTACTACACTTTTTGAGAAATCAATATTTGAATTCCTTTCTTCTACTGCTTGATCTTTACTTTTCTTGCAATTGAATTCTAAATTTGGATCTAGGAAGGCATTGAGATCTAGACTTGGTTATCTAGTCTCTTGGGTCCTGAGATCTACATCTTTCAATTTCAATTTCCTTGTTTCGTTGCTACACCAAGCTTATTGTTATTGTCATTTGAGATCCGGTTTGATTAAATCCATATTTTATATTCCTGCTTGTTGCAATTTACTTTTCCTTGTTTAATTTCTGCAATCCCAATTCCCAACTCCTTTTATAATTCAAGCAATTTACATTTCTTGCACTTTAAGATTCTGCAATTTACATTTCTTGCGTTCTAAGTTTCTGCCATTTAATTTCTTGTTCTTTAAGATTCAGCTCTTTTTCTTTTTTTGTTCCCTTTAATTTCCTGCAAATCACCCACTCCCCTTTACATTCTATGCAATTTAATTCCTGTCAACACAATTTCACACAATCAACACTTGTTTGCTTGACTAATTCAACCACTAAACTAAAGTTGCTCAATCCTTCAATCCTTGTGGGATCGACCTCACTCCCGTGAGTTTTATTACTTGATACGACCCGGTACACTTGCCGGTGAGTTTTGTATCGGATCGTTTTCCGCACATCAAAGGTAGTGCTCAGTTGGAAAAACTAACTGAGCTCCCCTTGTGTAGCGCTTAGCTTTGCACTCCAAGGTCCCAGGTCCAAATCTTGGTTGAGGAAGTCTGAAGCAATTTCCTTTGGAAGAGTAGGCGCTCCTCCCTTGTGTTTCCAAGAGCTCCCTGGTTCGAACCTTGGCCAATGCACCTTGGATTATTTTCCTTGCAAGCTTGGTGGCACTCCTCCCTTATGTTTCAAAGGATTCCCAAGTTCGAAACTTGGCCCAAGCATTTTAGCTATTTCTTCTTGATTTTCCTTGCAAGGAGTAGCGTGTGGTTCCAAGTTCGAACCTTGGATGAAGCATTTTGGCTATTTCTTCTTGATTTTCCTTGCAAGGAGCGTTCCTTGCCTCCCCTTGGTCCTTATTTCGAAACTTGGTGGCTTCCTCCCTTGGAATTTCATCTTGAATTAATTTTGAGAGGTCCTCGATAAAGCTCACTTAGTGAACTGAGCTTTATGTTGTTCCCTTGCTTTCTTTAGTGCTCAATTGACTATTTGAACTTAGCTTGGTGCCTTACTTTCTCTCATTTGTCTTTGTGAAGCTCAGTTTGCTTTCTCAACTTGGCTTCCATTCTTCTTTGATTTTTGCCACGCTTTTTCTTTCCTTGGACACGCTTCTTAAGCCACGCTTTTCTTATTTTCTTCTTTCGTCACCTACAATTAATCAAAACAACCAATCAAAGTATCACAAAATTCACAAGGTTTATAAATCAATTAATTATCAATCAAATTTAGCTTAAACCTCATGATTTGTATTAATTAAAGGGTGGTTGATTGATTCAAAGAAGTTATGCATTTTCATTCCAAATTACTTACTTAGAATGCAAGAAAGTGCATAAAACCTAATAGAAACAAAGAAAAAGGCTAGTGAAACTAGGCTAAGATGACTTGTCATCAGTTTTCAATCCCCCTGGATGATTGCATCAATTTTAAAGTGTCACACTAAGATTCTAAGTTTGGTGTGCCACTTAATTTTCTATGCAAGTCATTCAAGCAACACTACTTGTCTGCACAATCATAATGCCTCTGCAGTTTTATTTTTCTCCTTTGATTTAACACTTTTTCATTCTACTTGCTGTAGTTATTTTTCTATTTTTTTTAAATGCTTTCCTCTAGTTTGGTTATTAAGTGTCTTTGTTAGTACATCACCAAGAGATCCTTATTCATGACAAATTCTTGGCTTGGTGATTGTACTTAACAAATAACAGTTTCATTTGCTTAGTTTTAATTCAAATCAATTGACATATGATTGCATTCTAAGTTTGTGTTGCTATGCAACAAAATTTGGTTTCAATTATTTTGTTTTTTCGATATTGTTAGAATTTTTTAATTTTTTACTATTAGAAAATAATTAATTTTTTTTGTTTCAAAAATAAAAGAAAAATAATAAATTTACAAATTTGTTGTTTACTACATATTACTGGACTTTATTTTATTTTTCTAATTTAAAAAAAAATAATTTAATCATATAATATAAAAATTCAAAAATAAAAACTTAGTTTTTAAGAATTTTAAATTTTTTTAAAATATTTTTTTATTTTTTATTCACCGAAAAATGCTAAACCCGGACCGTTGACTTTTTTTGCTGCAATTGTTCTCAAATTAAGAATAAATTACTTTAAAATATTTAAAATTTTTCAATTTTTCTATTTTTTTGGATATTGTTTGAAATTTTTATCTTTCTATTATTGGAAAAGAACTTACTTTTTTATTTTAAAATTTAAAAAATAATAAATTTACAGGTCTATTTTTACTAGATATTACTGGACCTATTTTATTTTTCTAATTTAAATAAAAAAATTTAGTTTTATAATTTAAAAATTTAAAAATAAAAAATTTAGTTATTAAAATTTTTAATTTTTTTCAAAATATTTTTTAAATTTTTTATTCACCGGATTATGGTACACCCGGATACTTGACTTTTTTCTTGCTACACTTGTTCATCGATTAAGAATAAATTAATTTTAAAAATTTAAAATTTTTCAATTTTTCATTTTTTGGATATTGTTAGAATTTTTTCTTTTTGTACTATTAGAAAAAAATTTATTTTTTAGTTTAAAAATTAAAAAAATAATTAATTTATAAATCTGATGTTTACTAGATATTGTTGGACATTATTTTATTTTTCTAATTTAGATAAAAAATTTAATATTATAATTTAAAAATTCAAAAATAAAAAATTTAGTTTTTTAAAATTTTTAAATTCTTTTTTATTTTTTATTCACCAGATAATGCTACACCTGGACACTTGACTTTTTTTTGTTGTACTTGTTCACAAATTAAGAATAAACTAATTTTAAAAATTTAAAATGTTTCAATTAGTTTGTTTTTTTGATATTGTTAGAATTTTTTATTTTTTAACTATTAGAAAAAAATTAATTTTTTTGTTTAAAAAGTAAAAGAAAAATAATAAATTTACAAATTTGTTGTTTACTACATATTGCTGGGCTTTATTTTATTTTTCTAATTTTAAAAATTTTTTTAATAATATAATTTAAAAATTCAAAAATAAAAAATTTAATTTTTAAGAATTTTAAATTTTTTTAAAATATTTTTTTATTTTTTATTCACCGAAAAATGTTACACCTGGATAGTTGACTTTTTTTGCTGCACTTGTTCGCAAATAAAGAATAAATTACTTTAAAAAATTTAAAATTTTTCAATTTTTCTATTTTTTGGATATTATTGGAATTTTTTATTTTTCTATTATTAGAAAAGAACTTATTTTTTTATTTTAAAAATTAAAAAATAATAAATATATAGATCTGTTATTTACTAGATATTGTACGACTTTATTTTATTTTTCTAATTTAAATAAAAAATTTAATCTTATAATTTAAAAATCTAAAAACAAAAATTTAGTTATTAAAATTTTTAACGTTTTTTCAAAATATTTTTTAAATTTTTTATTCATCAGATTATAGTACACTCGGACACTTGACTTTTTTTTGCTACACTTGTTCACCAATTAGGAATAAATTAATTTTAAAAATTTAAAATTTTTCAATTTTTTATTTTTTATATATTGTTAGAATTTTTTCTTTTTCTATTATTAGAAAATAATTTATTTTTGTATTTTAAAAATAAAAAAATAATAAATTTATAGATCTGATGTTTACTAGATATTGTTGGACATTATTTTATTTTTCTAATTTAGATAAAAAGTTTAATCTTATAATTTAAAAATTAAAAAATAAAAAATTTAGTTTTTAAAAATTTTAAATGTTTTTACAATATTTTTTTTATTCACCGGAAAATGCTACACTGGACAGTTGACTTTTTTGCTGCACTTGTTCACAAATTAAGAATAAATTACTTTAAAAAAATTAAAATTTTTCAATTTTTCTATTTTTTGGATATTGTTGGAAGTTTTTATTGTTCTAATATTAGAAAGAACTTATTTTTTTTATTTTAAAAATTAAAAAATAATAAATTTAAAGATCTGTTATTTACTAGATATTGCTGGACTTTATTTCATTTTTCTAATTTAAATAAAAAAATTTAATCTTATAATTTAAAATTCAAATATAAAAAATTTAGTTATCAAAATTTTTAATTTTTTTCAAAACATTTTTTAAATTTTTTATTCACCGAATTATGGTACACCCGGATACTTGACTTTTTTCTTGCTACACTTGTTCATCAATTAAGAATAAATTAATTTTAAAAATTTTAAATTTTTCAATTTTTTTATTTTTTGGATATTGTTAGAATTTTTTATTTTTGTACTAATAGAAAAAAAATTATTTTCTTAGTTTAAAAATTAAAAAAATAATAAATTTATAAATCTGATGTTTACTAGATATTGTTGGACATTATTTTATTTTTTCTAATTTAGATAAAAAAATTTAATCTTATAATTTAAAAATTTAAAAATTCAAAAATAAAAAATTTAGTTTTTTAAAATATTTAAATTTTTTAAATTATTTTTTATATTTTATTCACCAGATAATGCTACACCTGGACACTTGACTTTTCTTTTTTGTTGTACTTGTTCACAAATTAAGAATAAATTACTTTAAAAAATTTAAAATTTTTCAATTTTTCTATTTTTTGGATATTATTAGAATTTTTTATTTTTCTATTATTAGAAAAGAACTTATTTTTTATTTTAAAAATTAAAAAATAATAAATTTACAGATTTGTTATTTACTAGATATTGTAGGAATTCATTTTATTTTTCTAATTTAAATAAAAAAATTTAATCTTATAATTTAAAAATCTAAAAACAAAAAATTTAGTTATTAAAATTTTTAAATAATTTAAAAATTCAAAAAAATTAGTTTTTTTAAATTTTTTATTTTTTAAAAAATATTTTTTTATTTTTTTATTTACCGAATAATGCTACACCTGTACAGTTGACTTTTTTTGCAGCACTTTGATGATAAGTCATCTTAGCCTATTTTCACTAGTCTTTTTCTTTTGTTTTCAATTGAATTATGCACTTTCTTGAGCCACAAGCAAGCCAATTGAGTAGATTTTCATGTTTCCTTTGATTTAATCAACCATAGATGAATTGATGCAATTTCATGAGGTTTTATGCTATAATTGTCACATATTATGAAAGAATGAATATCTCATGATTTTGAGCATAGCTTTGATGTGTTTGGTTGATTAATGATAGGTGAAGAAAGCTTGGAGAAAGGTTGAAGCAAGAAGGAATGGCTAGGAGGAAGAGAGGACAAAAAGTTTGAGCAAAAGTTTGCCTTAAACTTTAGCTCAAACTTTTGGAATAAGTGAAAACGAACCAGGGAGCAAAAAGCTTGACCAAAAGTTTGCCTCAAACTTTTGCGCAAACTTTTGGGCAAAAAGCTTGAGCAAAAGTTTGCCTCAAACTTTTTGGCAAACGTTGGCATCACAAATCAACACCCTGGAGAGCAAAAGTTTGCGCCAACGTTTGCCTCAAACTTTTTGGCAAACGTTGGCGCCATGAACAACACACCCTGGAGAGCAAAAGTTTGCGCCAACGTTTGCCTCAAACTTTTTGGCAAACGTTGGCGCCATGAGTGTGCAAGGGGGAGCCAACGTTTGAGCAAAAGTTTGACCCCAAACTTTGGCTCAAACGTTGGTAGCAGCAAGGATGGGGTGGCTGATATGAAAAGTTTGAGTAAAAGTTTGCCTCAAACTTTTACTCAAACTTTTACTCAAGCTTTCATGATTCCAAACTGATGACAAGTCATCATAGTCTAGTTTTACTAGCCTTTTTCTTTGTTTTTCATTTGGTTTATGCACTTTCTTGCACTCTAAGTAAGTAATTTGGAATGAAAATGCATGACTTCTTTGAATCAAACAACCACCATGAAATTGATGCTAAATCATGAGGTTTAAGCTAAATTTAATTGATTTTTAATGATTAATAGACCTTGTGAATTTGGTGATACTTTGATTGGTTGTTTTGATTAATTGTAGGTGAAGAAAAGAAGAAAAGAAGGAAGCGTGGCCTAAGAAGCGTGGCTCAAAGGAGAAAAAGTGTGGCCAAGAAAGGAGGAAGTGTGGTGCAACAAAACCATAAAGCTCTCTCCAAAGCTCACTAAGTGAGCGCTACACTTGCTTCCAAGAGACCAAGGCACAAAGCTCAGCTCACTTTGTGAGCTGAGCACAACACAAGGCCAAGAAATAAGGAAATGAGGAACCAAGCTCAGCTCACAAAGTGAGAATTATCGAGAGCATTGAGGAAATAATTCAAAGAAAATGATTTGCAAATGCATGCTCCAAGACTTGAACTCATGACCAAGGGGGATGGGAGAGGCGCTACTCACTAAGGAAAATAAGCAAAAAATGACCAAATGCACTCCTCAAGGTTCGAACTCACCACCATGAGGAAACAAGGAAGCAAGGCATCACAAGAAAACCAAGGAAAAGCTCCAGCGCATGCTTCCTCCAAGTTTCGAACCAAGGACCCTTCCTTGGATGCACCAAAGCTCAGCTCACAAAGTGAGCTGAGCGCTATCCATGGGCACATGCAACACATCTTGACACGGCCAGGAAAAGAGTAGAGCGCGCATGACACGGTCCTGGGCAGCACAAGGCGCAACAAATTGGCACAAAGGCACCAGAGCTCAGCTCACAAAGTGAGCTGAGCTCTCCCCTGATGCACCCCAACCAACAAGACACGCTATGCAAGGCACAAAGCTCAGCTCACAAAGTGAGCTGAGCATTCCCCTGGGAGATACATGTGGGCTGAAATTGAAATTTAAAATTCCAACTTAATTCATTTCTTCACCAAATTAAAAGCCCATCCAAATTTCAATATCCAGGAATAGAAAGTGTATAAATAGGAGTTAGTTTGATGTAATTAGGACCTCTAGACTTCATTTTGAATTTTCGCTTTTTACTTGCATTTTAATTCTGAGCTTTTTGAATTTCTGAGAGAACTTGGAAGGAGAATTGATCTCTCTTCTTCTTGGTTCTTGCTTGAGCACTCTTTTATTTCCTTGCTTTGGATCTTGGGTAGAGAATTGAAGAACTTCTGTTTCAATCTCACCTTGGGATCTTGTTTATTTTCTTTCTGCATAATTGAATTTGAATTTCTGTTTACTGCTTCTTCATCTACTTTGCTTCTGCAATTTACTTTTCTTTACTTCTTTTGCAATTTCTCTTGTTGGATCTAGGAAGGGAGTGAGATCTAGATTTGTTTTCTAGTCTCTTTGATTTCCTGAGATCTTCAACACCTTTTAGAATTGCTGCAACTTAAGCACTGCTTTCCAGTTCTTTAAATTCTCAAGTCATTTTACTTTTCTGTTAAGATCTACTTCACTGCACTTAAATTTTCTCTTTTATGTTTAATGCAATTTAGTTGTTCTTGTTCAGATTCTACTATCCTAATTTCCAATTCCTTTTATGATTCAAGCAATTTACATTTCTTGCACTTTAAGCTTCAGCCATTTACATTTCTTGCAATCTAAGTTTCTGCAATTTACATTACTTGCACTTTAAGAATCTGCTTCTTTACTTTCCTGCTCTTTAATTTACTGCACTTTACCCCTCCCCCTTTACTTTCCAAGCAAATTTAGTTTCTGCAAGTTACAATCACTCAACCAAATCTTGATTCGCTTGACTAAATCAACCACTAAACAAAAATTGCTCAATCCTTCAATCCCTGTGGGATCGACCTCACTCATGTGAGTTATTATTACTTGATGCGACCCGGTACACTTGCCGGTGAGTTTTGTGTTGGATCGTTTTCCACACATCAAGTTTTTGGCGCTGTTGCCGGGGATTGATTAGATTGACAATGATTAAGTGAAGTGGAGATCTAGATCAAGCACTTTTTATTTTTTCTGTTTTTTTTTTTTTACTAACACACTAACTGTTTGAATTTTTGCTTAAGCCAATTAACATTTCACTTCAGCCATGGATTGAAGTGTTGTTGCTTTCTGGTGTTGTGATTTTTATGCTTTGGTTGTATGTCAGGTACAAGGAGAATTACACCCACTTTTTGTGAACAAGACGAAAGAACCCTTAGAAGGTTAAGAAGAGCTGAAAGAGGGAAAAATATTATTGGAGAAGAGGAGTCAGAAGAAGAATTCCAAGATATGGAGGAACACTTAACAAACCCACCAAATGGGGCTGAAGAAGCAGCCAATAACAACAATAATCCACCACAGAGAAGAGTTTTAGCGTCCTACACAAGTGCAGATCCTAGACATTGTGGGAGTAGCATTCTTACCCCAAATGTTAATGCAAATAACTTTGAACTAAAGCCACAACTCATCACCTTGGTTCAAAATAATTGTTCTTATGGAGGAGTACCACTTCAAGACCCTAACCAACACTTGTCCACCTTCTTGAGGATTTGTGACACTGTCAAAACCAATGGTGTGCACCCTGATAGTTACAAGCTACTGCTATTTCCATTTTCTCTCAGAGACAAAGCCACTCAATGGTTGGAATCCTTCCCAAGAGGCAGCATCAACAATTGGGATGATCTAGTAACCAAGTTCCTTGCCAAGTTTTACCCACCTCAAAGAGTTATTAGATTGAAGACTGAAGTGCAAACATTCACACAAATGGATGCTGAACCCTTGTATGAAGCATGGGAACGATACAAAGCTCTAATCAGGAAGTGTCCACCAGGAATGTTCAGTGAGTGGGACAGATTGCAAAATTTCTATGAAGGTTTGACACTGAAATCTCAAGAGGCTTTGGATTATTCAGCAGGAGGTTCTTTGCAATTAATGAAAACAGCAGAGGAAGCCCAAAATCTCATTGATATGGTAGCCAACAATCAATATTTCTTTGCTCACCAGAGGTAACGCCAACCATCACAAAGGAAAGGAGTGATGGAGTTGGAAGGAGTGGACTCAATCTTGGCTCAAAACAAAATGATGCAGCAGCAAATTCAACAACAACTTGAGCAAATGGCCAAGAGGATTGATAGCCTCCAAGTTGCAGCAGTTAATACAAGCCAACCATCATCCACATGGGGACAAAATGAAGAGACTCAAGAGGAGCAACAGCAAGAGCAAGTCCAATACATGCACAACCAAAATTCTGGGTTAAATGAGGTGTATGGAGACACCTACAATCCATCTTGGAAGAACCACCCAAACCTTAGGTGGGGAGACAATCACAACCAAAATCAACAACCATGGCAGAGAAACTCAAGTCAAAACACTTCAAGAAACAACCAAAACCACAACCAGCAGCAAACTAACCAAAACTCTTACAGAAAACCCCAAAACAACTACCCCAACTCCAACTATCACCCATCCAATAACCAAACCTCAAATCAGAACACTTACCCTCAATCCTCAACACCCCACAATCAACCAATCTCACAAGAATCCCAAAGGATTAACAACTTGGAGCTCCTAATGGAAAAAATGATGAAAACTCAAGAGATGACAGTGAGGAACCAAGAAGCCTCCATGAAAAATATGGAACGGCAAATTGGACAACTCTCCAAGCAGATCACCATTGAAAGGTCATCAAACTCACTACCAAGTGACACCATTCCCAATCCAAAAGAGGAGTGCAAGGCAATACAACTAAGGAGTGGCAAGACTCTGGTGAAAAATGAAGAAGCAACCAAGAAGCCAAAAGAAAGTGAAAAAAAACAAGCTGAGGAAGAAAAGGCCAATGATGAGAATGCAACAGCAAGCAAGCAAGCCTTAGAGGAGGTCAAAGATAAGGAGGACCGGCCACAAAAATCAAGAGAAGGGAAGGAAGCAATGAAAGAGCCAACCAAGGAACAAAGGCAGGGAGTGAACTTCACACCACCTCTGCCATATCCTCAAAGGTTCAACAAGGAGACTAAAGACCAACACTTCCCAAAATTTCTTGAAATCTTCAAAAAGTTGGAGATCAATATTCCCTTAGCTGAAGCACTTGAGCAAATGCCCCTGTTTCCCAAAGTTCTTAAAAGAACTCATCAACAAGAAGAGGAGTTGGCAAGAGAAGGAAACCATACTTCTCACTGAAGAATGTAGTGCTGTGATTCAAGGAGTCATCCCACCAAAGCTTAAAGATCCAGGGAGTTTTGTAGTTTCATGTACCATAGGCAAAATGACCCTAGACAAAGCTCTCTGTGACCTTGGTGCTAGCATCAATCTGATGCCGTTATCAATGATGAGAAAGCTTGCCATAGAAGAACTCAAACCTACCAGAATGTCTTTAGTGATGGCTGACAGATCAATCAAGATACCCAATGGCATTGTGGAAAACCTATTAGTGAAGGTTGGAGAATTTATCTTCCCAGCAGACTTCATAATTCTGGATACAGAGGAAGAAGGAAATAACTCAATCATCTTGGGAAGGCCATTTTTAGCCACAGCCAGAGCCATTATTGATGTAGAGAAGGGAGAGATGATTTTTAGAGTACATAATGAGCAAATGGTCATCAATGTCTTCAAATCAATGCAACACCCTCCTGAACAAGAAAATTACATGAAGGTGGACATGATAGAAAATCTAGTGGAGGAAATGTTAGAAGCCACTTGTCATGAGCAACAGGAAGAAGAGGTGGTAGAAATCTCTAGTGAAGACAAGGAGAAAGAGAAGCCAAAACAGGAATTGAAACCTCTTCCCCCTCACCTCAAATATGTGTTCCTGGGAGAAGAAGGGACCCTACCAGTGATCATTAACTCCTCCTTGAATATGGAAGAAGAAACAAAACTGATTGAAGTGTTGAAAGCTCACAAAGCAGCTTTGGGGTGGACAATTGACGATATCAAAAGTATTAGTCCAGCCATTTGTATGCATAAAATTTTGCTGGAAGAAGAATCAAAGCCTGTGGTCCAACCCCAAAGAAGACTCAACCCAGCCATGAAGGAGGTAGTTCAAAAGGAAGTCATGAAGTTGTGGAATGCTGGAATAATCTTCCCAATCTCTGACAGCCCATGGGTGAGCCCGGTTCAAGTTGTACCAAAAAAGGGAGGAATGACGGTCATCACCAATGAGAAGAATGAGTTGATCCCTACTAGGACAGTGACTGGGTGGAGGATGTGCATAGACTATAGAAGATTGAATGATGCCACAAGGAAAGACCATTTCCCTCTCCCATTCATTGATCAGATGTTGGAAAGACTAGCTGGCCATGCCTATTATTGTTTCTTAGATGGGTATTCTGGTTACAATCAAATTGTGGTGGACCCTAAAGATCAAGAGAAAACTGCCTTCACATGTCCATTTGGAGTTTTTGCATACAGGAGGATGCCCTTTGGGCTGTGCAACGCCCCAGCCACATTTCAGAGGTGTATGCTTTCCATTTTCTCAGATATGGTTGAAAAATTTTTAGAAGTCTTCATGGATGATTTTTCTGTTTTTGGAAATTCATTTAACACCTGTTTGCATCATTTAACTCTTGTTTTGAAAAGATGCCAAGAAACTAACTTGATCTTAAACTGGGAAAAATGCCATTTCATGGTTCCTGAAGGGATAGTTCTTGGGCATAAGGTGTCATGCAGAGGTATAGAAGTTGATAAAGCTAAAATAGAAATTATTGAAAAACTTCCTATACCCGTTAATGTGAAAGCAGTGAGGAGTTTTCTTGGGCATGCTGGTTTCTACAGTTTTTGGAAATTCATTTAACACCTGTTTGCATCATTTAACTCTTGTTTTGAAAAGATGCCAAGAAACTAACTTGATCTTAAACTGGGAAAAATGCCATTTCATGGTTCCTGAAGGGATAGTTCTTGGGCATAAGGTGTCATGCAGAGGTATAGAAGTTGATAAAGCTAAAATAGAAATTATTGAAAAACTTCCTATACCCGTTAATGTGAAAGCAGTGAGGAGTTTTCTTGGGCATGCTGGTTTCTACAGAAGGTTCATCAAAGATTTCTCAAAAATAGCAAAGCCATTGAGCAATTTGCTAGTGATTGACAACCCTTTCATCTTTGATGACAACTGTAAGCATGCCTTTGAAACTTTAAAAAGAAAACTCATCACAGCACCAATCATCACACCTCCTGATTGGAACTTACCTTTTGAACTCATGTGTGATGCAAGTGACCTTGCTATTGGTGCTGTGCTGGGACAAAAGAAAGACAAGTTGCACCATGTCATATATTATGCCAGCAAAGTGTTAAATGAAACACAGAAAAATTATACAACCACTGAGAAAGAACTTTTGGCGATTGTTTATGCATTTGATAAGTTTAGACAATACTTGATTGGCTCCAAAGTTATAGTGTACACTGACCATGCTGCTCTCAAGTATTTAATGTCTAAACAGGATTCAAAGCCAAGGCTTATTAGGTGGGTGCTGCTACTTCAAGAGTTTGATATTGAAGTAAGAGATAGAAAGGGAAGTGAAAATCAAGTGGCAGATCATTTATCAAGAGTACCACAAGAAGCCTGTCAAGATAGACCACAACAAGTAAATGAGAACTTCCCAGATGAGCACCTGTTCCAAGTTCAACAAACACCCTGGTTTGCTGACATAGCAAACTACAAAGAGGGAAGGAAGATACCTCAAGAATATTCTAAGCAACAAGTGAAGAAGCTGCTCAATGAAGCAAGGAAGTTCTTGTGGGATGAACCCTTTTTATTCAAAAGATGCTCTGATGGAATGATTAGGAGATGTGTCCATGAAAATGAAATGAGGGACATATTGTGGCATTGTCATGGTTCAGCATATGGTGGACATTTTGGACCAGAGAGAACAGCTGCAAAGGTGTTACAAAGCGGTTTCTATTGGCCAACTACCTTCAAGGATGCCAGAGAGTTTGTTCACCAATGCAATGAATGCCAAAGAGCTGGAGGATTGACAAAAAGGAATGAGATGCCTCAGAATTTCATCGTGGAAGTTAAGCTATTTGACCTATGGGGCATTGATTTCATGGGACCGTTTCCCCCTTCTTATTCTTTCAGATACATCTTAGTGGCAGTAGAGTATGTCTCAAAATGGGTGGAAGCCATAGCCACAACCACTTGTGATGCACAAATTGTCCTTCAATTCCTTAAGAAGCATATCTTCACTAGATATGGAGTACCCAAGGGCCTTGTCAGTGATGGTGGTGGTCACTTCTGCAATAAACAAATGGAGAAACTCCTCCACAAATATGGAGTGATACATAAAGTAGCCACACCATACCATCCTCAGACTAATGGCCAGGCTGAATTAGCAAACAGAGAGTTGAAGAGAATTCTAGAAAAAATAGTGGGAAGCACAAGGAAAGATTGGGCTAGGAAACTAGAAGATGCACTCTGGGCATACAGGACAGCTTTCAAAACTCCCATTGGAAAGTCCCCATTTCAGCTATTATATGGAAAATCTTGTCACCTCCCTGTGGAGCTTGAACATAAAGCTTTTTGGGCCACCAAACTCCTCAATCTTGATTCTCAAGCAGCAGGAGAAAAGAGGCTGCTACAACTTAATGAGTTGGATGAGTTTAGACTAGAAGCTTATGAGAATGCTAAAATACACAAGGAGAGAGCTAAGAGGTGGCATGACAAGAAGATCTCAAAGAAAGAGTTCAAGATAGGACAACAAGTGCTCCTGTATAACTCAAGGCTCAAGATCTTTCCTGGAAAGCTCAAGTCCAAATGGACAGGCCCGTATCTAGTAACAAAAGTCTTTCCTTATGGAAGTCTTGAGCTGCTAGATGAAGCCACACAGAACCACTTCACAGCAAATGGACATAGAGCAAAGCCTTATTTAGGAGGACAATGGGACAAGGAAAAGGAAGTTCAGTACCTAAACTGAACAAACACAGAGAATGTCAAGCTAGTGACAATAAAAGAGCGCTTGTTGGGAGGCAACCCAACCTGAGGTAGTTTCTTTCCATAGTTATTTCAATAAAGAGGTTAATTAGCCTTACCTACATTGCAAAAAGCTAAGTTTGGTGTTGCACACCAAAACAATATAAGGGAGAATGAAGGATTCTAAGTTTGGTGTTCCACCAAAATCTCATCATAAAACATATTCTCACCCCCTATATAATGCTAGCTCTGAGCATTTAGATAAACTAATTAACTATTCTGCTATTTCAAAATCATTAGTTTATTTCTTGTGAAAAAAAGAAAAAAGAGTTCACATACAATTTGTTGCATGAGAAATATTGGCAAGTGAGTTTGGTGTTCACACACCAAAATAAGTTTGAGAACCCACGCACAAGCTTTGCAGATTTACCAACACCTGAAGGGGTTGAACAGTAAGCAACAATTGAGGAGCAGGCAGAAAAAAATAGCCAACAACTTAAAAGAACACCTGAATTACAACTCAAAAGGAGCAAATAAGAAAGAAGAATGGAAAATTGCAACTCCACAGGTTGTACCTATTCTTGATCCTTGTTATTATGTAATGATTTAATTCAGAGAGTCTTTTAAGTCTGGTTGGAATGATTATTTAGTTGCAAGTGGAAGTACATGTTGAAGAAAGCTATTTGCATAATTTTTGCCTAAAAGTCATCTGCATAATAATTGTCATCACTCATTAACTTGAAAAGTTTATTCTGTTTCCCTTGCTATTTGAATAAAAGAAAGATGTTTGATCTAGAAAAGTAATTGTCCAATGTTGCAAAAGTTAGAATGAAAGTTAGTGGAGGTATATGTTTGATTTAATTGTTAGCTCATAAAATAAACATTGCAGAATGACTTGTTTCTTAAAGCCTAAGCCAGTTTGCTGCTGTGATCTCTCAATTATTGAAAGTCCCTTGGAAATAAATCAAAACAAAGAAAAGAGAAAGAAGAAAAAGCCAAAAGTTGGCTAAGAGAAAAACAATAAGGCTAGACACCAATAGCTTGGACCCTAGGACATATGCCTGTGGTGTTTGTGTACTAGGATATGCTTGGACAAGTAAGTTCTAAGGAGTATTTTAAAACTTGGCAACTTAGATCAACTGATTTGGGATTGCCAACTGAAAGTCCACAATAAAGAGCAACCTAGCTACAAAACAGTTAGTGATCCAAAGAGATGCTGGGCATCAATGATCCTAGGAAGAACAAAGTGAGCCATGTGTCTGTGGTGAAGAAATGTTGAGTAAAATAAGGCCAAAGGCCACTGCAACATTTGACACCAAGCCTTCAATAAGAAATAAGTTCTGTAATGCAAAAGAAGGAAGAAAAGCTGACAAGGGAAATGAGCAGGAAGTGAGAATTCATAGCAGCAACCTTAGTGAACCTTTAAAGGAACATTGTTTATTTTGACAGCAAGTAATAAATGAGCTACTTTTGATCTGCATAAAGCCCCATAGACCAAGTTCAACTATCTGCCTAATAAGAACATATATACTTATCTATTTCGTTCTATCTTCTCTTATGTTTTATGCTTGCTTGGGGACAAGCAAGTTTTAAGTTTGGTGTTGTGATGACAAGTCATCATAGTCTAGTTTTACTAGCCTTTTTCTTTGTTTTTCATTTGGTTTATGCACTTTCTTGCACTCTAAGTAAGTAATTTGGAATGAAAATGCATGACTTCTTTGAATCAAACAACCACCATGAAATTGATGCTAAATCATGAGGTTTAAGCTAAATTTAATTGATTTTTAATGATTAATAGACCTTGTGAATTTGGTGATACTTTGATTGGTTGTTTTGATTAATTGTAGGTGAAGAAAAGAAGAAAAGAAGGAAGCGTGGCCTAAGAAGCGTGGCTCAAAGGAGAAAAAGTGTGGCCAAGAAAGGAGGAAGTGTGGTGCAACAAAACCATGAAGCTCTCTCCAAAGCTCACTAAGTGAGCGCTACACTTGCTTCCAGGAGACCAAGGCACAAAGCTCAGCTCACTTTGTGAGCTGAGCACAACACAAGGCCAAGAAATAAGGAAATGAGGAACCAAGCTCAGCTCACAAAGTGAGCATTATCGAGAGCATTGAGGAAATAATTCAAAGAAAATGATTTGCAAATGCATGCTCCAAGACTTGAACTCATGACCAAGGGGGATGGGAGAGGCGCTACTCACTAAGGAAAATAAGTAAAAAATGGCTAAATGCACTCCTCAAGGTTCGAACTCACCACCATGAGGAAACAAGGAAGCAAGGCATCACAAGAAAACCAAGGAAAAGCTCCAGCGCATGCTTCCTCCAAGTTTCGAACCAAGGACCCTTCCTTGGATGCACCAAAGCTCAGCTCACAAAGTGAGCTGAGCGCTATCCATGGGCACATGCAACACATCTTGACACGGCCAGGAAAAGAGTAGAGCGCGCATGACACGGTCCTGGGTAGCACAAAGGTTCGAACTCACCACCATGAGGAAACAAGGAAGCAAGGCATCACAAGAAAACCAAGGAAAAGCTCCAGCGCATGCTTCCTCCAAGTTTCGAACCAAGGACCCTTCCTTGGATGCACCAAAGCTCAGCTCACAAAGTGAGCTGAGCGCTATCCATGGGCACATGCAACACATCTTGACACGGCCAGGAAAAGAGTAGAGCGCGCATGACACGGTCCTGGGCAGCACAAGGCGCAACAAATTGGCACCAAGGCACCAGAGCTCAGCTCACAAAGTGAGCTGAGCTCTCCCCTGATGCACCCCAACCAACAAGACACGCTATGCAAGGCACAAAGCTCAGCTCACAAAGTGAGCTGAGCATTCCCCTGGGAGATACATGTGGGCTGAAATTGAAATTTAAAATTCCAACTTAATTCATTTCTTCACCAAATTAAAAGCCCATCCAAATTTCAATATCCAGGAATAGAAAGTGTATAAATAGGAGTTAGTTTGATGTAATTAGGACCTCTAGACTTCATTTTGAATTTTCCCTTTTTACTTGCATTTTAATTCTGAGCTTTTTGAATTTCTGAGAGAACTTGGAAGGAGAATTGATCTCTCTTCTTCTTGGTTCTTGCTTGAGCACTCTTTTATTTCCTTGCTTTGGATCTTGGGTAGAGAATTGAAGAACTTCTGTTTCAATCTCACCTTGGGATCTTGTTTATTTTCTTTCTGCATAATTGAATTTGAATTTCTGTTTACTGCTTCTTCATCTACTTTGCTTCTGCAATTTACTTTTCTTTACTTCTTTTGCAATTTCTCTTGTTGGATCTAGGAAGGGAGTGAGATCTAGATTTGTTTTCTAGTCTCTTTAATTTCCTGAGATCTTCAACACCTTTTAGAATTGCTGCAACTTAAGCACTGCTTTCCAGTTCTTTAAATTCTCAAGTCATTTTACTTTTCTGTTAAGATCTACTTCACTGCACTTAAATTTTCTCTTTTATGTTTAATGCAATTTAGTTGTTCTTGTTCAGATTCTGCTATCCTAATTTCCAATTCCTTTTATGATTCAAGCAATTTACATTTCTTGCACTTTAAGCTTCAGCCATTTACATTTCTTACAATCTAAGTTTCTACAATTTACATTACTTGCACTTTAAGAATCTGCTTCTTTACTTTCCTGCTCTTTAATTTACTGCACTTTACCCCTCCCCCTTTACTTTCCAAGCAAATTTAGTTTCTGCAAGTTACAATCACTCAACCAAATCTTGATTCGCTTGACTAAATCAACCACTAAACAAAAATTGCTCAATCCTTCAATCCCTGTGGGATCGACCTCACTCATGTGAGTTATTATTACTTGATGCGACCCGGTACACTTGCCGGTGAGTTTTGTGTTGGATCGTTTTCCACACATCACAAACCCGGTTTACTTCGGTTCTTCTCCAAACTCCAAGAGCAATCAACCAAGGCCTCTATCAACCCAATTCCATCAAGAGCAAAGGCCCAATTGAAGGCTTGAAGACCATTTGAAGAAAGTGTATAAATAGCATAGGATTTAAGTTTTTCGAGAGCTTTCTTTTCGGTTTGGATTGAGTGTACTTAGTAGAAAGCTCAACTTTACATTTAGCATTATTGTTTTAATTCAAGAGAATTTGGGAGGAGAATTGATCTCTCTTCTTCCTTGTTCTTGCCCAGCACTCTTTACTTTTCTTGTCTTTGTTCTTGGGTTGGAGAATTGAAGGAATTCTGTTTCAATCTCATCCTGAGATCTCTCTGTTTAATTTTACTGCATAATTGAATTTCCATTTCTGTTACTTGCTTCTTCATCTACTTTCTCTGCAATTTACATTTCCTTTGCAATTGCTCTTGTTGGATCTAGGAAGGCATTGAGATCTAGACTCAGTTATCTAGTCTCTTGGGTCCTGAGATCTGAATTATCATTTTACTTTCTCTGTTTAACGCTTTTCATGTTCATTTACATTTCCGTTTTAGATCCGGTTCAATCCAAGCCATCTTCTACTCTTCTATTTGTTAAATTTTACTTTTCTCTGTTTAATTTCTGCAATTCCAACTCCCAATTCCCTTTACAATTTAAGCCATTTACATTTCTTGCACTTTAAGATTCTGCAATTTACATTTCTTGCGTTCTAAGTTTCTGCCATTTAAGTTCTTGCTCTCTAAGATTTAGCACTTTAAATTTCAGTTCTCTTTAATTTCATGCAAATTACCCATTCCCTTTACTTTCCATGCAATTTAAATTCTGCAAATCACAAATCTCTCAACCAAATCTTGATTCGCTTGACTAAATCAACCACTAAACTAAAATTGCTCAATCCTTCAATCCCTGTGGGATCGACCTCACTCCCATGAGTTATTATTACTTGATGCGACTCGGTGCACTTGCTGGTTAGTTTTGTGTCGGATCGTTTTCCGCACATCACACTTGTTCACAAATTAAGAAAAAGTTAATTTAAAAAATTTAAAATTTTTCAATTTTTTATTTTTTAGATATTGTTAGAATTTTTTATTTTTCTACTGTTGGAAAAAAATTTATTTTTTAGTTTAAAAATAAAAAATAATAAATTTACAAATTTGTTGTTTACTAGATATTGTTGGATTTTATTTTATTTTCTTAATTTAAATAAAAGAATTTAATCATATAATTTAAAAATTCAAAAATAAAAAACTTAGTTTTTTAAAATTAATTAAAAAAATTTAAAACTTCTCAATTTTTTTATGTTTTGAATATTGTTAGAATTTTTTATTTTTCTACTATTAGAAAAAAATTATTTTTTTGGTTTAAAAATTAAAAAAGATAATAAATTTATAGATCTGTTGGTTACTAGATATTGTTGGACTTTATTTTAATTTTCTAATTATTATAAAAAATATTTAATAATATAATTTAAAAATTCAAAAATAAAAAACATAGTTTTTTAAAATTTTTTCTTTTTTAAAAATATTTTTCTATCTTTTTATTTACCGGATAATACTACACCCAGACAGTTGACTTTTTTTGCTGTAATTGTTTACAAATTAAGAATAAATTAATTTAAAAGATTTAAAATTTTTCAATTTTTTATTTTTTGGATATTGTTAGAATTTTTTATTTTTCTAATGTTGAAAATAAATTTATTTTTTTAGTTAAAAAAAAAAGAAATTTACAGATCTGTTGATTACTCGATATTGTTGGACTTTATTTTATTTTTCTAATTTAAATAAAATAATTTAATCATATAATATAAAAATTAAAAAATAAAAAATTTGGTTTTTTAAGATTTTTTATTTTCTAAAATATTTTTTTTATTTTTTATATTCACCGAAAAAAGCTAGACCTGTACAATTGACTTTTTTTTGCTGCACTTGTTCACAAATTAAGAATAAATTAATTTAAAAAATTTAAAACTTCTCAATTTTTTTATTTTTTGAATATTGTTAGAATTTTTTATTTTCCTACTATTAGAAAAAAATTATTTTTTTGGTTTAAAAATTAAAAAAGATAATAAATTTACAGATCTGTTGGTTACTAGATATTGCTGGACTTTATTTTAATTTTCTAATTATTATAAAAAAACATTTAATAATATAATTTAAAATTTTAAAAATAAAAAACTTAGTTTTTTAAAATTTTTTATCTTTTAAAAAATATTTTTCTATCTTTTTATTCACCAGATAATGCTACACACGGACAATTAACTTTTTTTGCTGCAATTGTTTCCAAATTAAGAATAAATTAATTTAAAAATTCAAAAATTTTAATTTTTTTTGGATATTTTTAGAATTTTTTTATTTTTCTACTATTAGAAAAAATTTATTTTTTTAATTTAAAAATTAAAAAAAATTTACAGATTTGTTATTTACTAGATATTGCTGGATTTTATCTTATTTTTCTAATTTAAATAAAAGAATTAATCATATAATTTAAAATTCAAAAATAAAAATTTAGTTTTTTTAGATTTTTAATTTTTTTTCAAAAAAAATTTTTTAACCTTTTTATTTACCGGATATTGCTACACCCGATTGTTGACTTTTTTTTCCTACACTTGTTCAAAAATTAAAAAACATTAATTTAAAAAATTTAAATTTTTAAATTTTTTATTTTTTTAGATATTATTAGAATTTTTTATTTTTCTACTGTTGGAAAAAAATATTTTTAAGTTTAAAAATTAAAAAAATATTAAATTTACATATCTGTTGTTTACTAGATATTGTTGGATTTTATTTTATTTTCGTAATTTAAATAAAAGAATTTAATCATATAATTTAAAAATTCAGATATAAAAAACTTAGTTTTTTAAAATTTTTTCTTTTTTAAAAAATATTTTTCTATCTTTTTATTTACCGGATAATACTACACCTGTACAATTGACTTTTTGTTGCTGCACTTGTTCACAAATTAAGAATAAATTAATTAAAAAAATTTAAAACTTCTCAATTTTTTTATGTTTTGAATATTGTTAGAATTTCTTATTTTTCTACTATTAGAAAAAAATTATTTTTTTGTTTAAAAATTAAAAAAGATAATAAATTTAAAGATCTGTTGGTTACTAGATATTGTTGGACTTTATTTTAATTTTCTAATTATTATAAAAAACATTTAATAATATAATTTAAAAATTCAAAAATAAAAAACTTAGTTTTTTAAAAAATTTTCTTTTTTAAAAAATATTTTTCTATCTTTTTATTTACCGGATAATACTACACACGGACAGTTGACTTTTTTGCTGCAATTGTTCACAAATTAAGAATAAATTAATTTAAAAAATTTAAAATTTTTCAATTTTTTATTTTTTGGATATTGTTAGAATTTTTTATTTTTCTAATGTTGAATAAAATATTTTTTAGTTTAAAAAAAAAGAAATTTACAGATCTGTTGATTACTCGATATTGTTGGACTTTATTTTATTTTCCTAATTTAAATAAAAGAATTTAATCATATAATATAAAAATTAAAAAATAAAAATTTGGTTTTTTAAGATTTTTTATTTTTTTAAAATTTTTTTTTAATCACCGAAAAAAGATAGACCTGTACAATTGATTTTTTTTTGCTGCACTTGTTCACAAATTAAGAATAAATTAATTTAAAAATTTTAAAACTTCTCAATTTTTTTTTTTTAATATTTTTAGAATTTTTTATTTTTCTACTATTAGAAAAAAATTATTTTTTTGTTTTAAAAATTAAAAAAGATAATAAATTTACAGATCTATTGGTTACTAGAAATTGCTGGACTTTATTTTAATTTTTTAATTATTATAAAAAACATTTAATAATATAATTTAAAAATTCAAAAATAAAAAACTTAGTTTTTTAAAATTTTTATTTTTAAAAAAATATTTTTCTATCTTTTTATTCACCGGATAATGCTACACTCGGACAATTGACTTTTTTTTGTTGCAAATGTTCCCAAATTAAGAATAAATTAATTTAAAAATTCAAAAATTTTAATTTTTTTATTTTCTGGATATTTTTGGAATTTTTTATTTTTCTACTATTAGAAAAAAAATTTATTTTTTTAGTTTAAAAATTAAAAAAAATTACAGATTTGTTATTTACTAGATATTGCTGGACTTTATCTTATTTTTCTAATTTAAATAAAAGAATTAATCATATAATTTAAAAATTCAAAAATAAAAAATTTAGTTTTTTTAGATTTTTAATTTTTTTCAAAAATATTTTTTTACCTTTTTATTCGCCGGATAATGCTACACCCGGATTGTTGACTTTTTTTGTTGCACTTGTTCACAAATTAAGAAAAAATTAATTTAAAAAATTTAAAATTTTTAAATTTTTTATTTTTTGGATTTTGTTAGAATTTTTTATTTTTCTAATTTTGGAAAAAAATTATTTTTTAGTTTAAAAATTAAAAAAATAATAAATTTACAGATCTGTTATTTACTAGATATTGTTGGTCTTTATTTTATTTTCCTAATTTAAATAAAAGAATTTAATATTATAATTTAAAATTCAAAAAAAATTTAGTTTTTTTAAATTTTTTATTTTTTAAAAGTATTTTTTTATTTTTTTATTTACCAAATAATGCTACACCTGTACAGTTGAGTTTTTTTGCAGCACTTGTTCAAAAATTAAGAAAAAATTAATTTAAAAAATTTAAATTTTTAAATTTTTTATTTTTTTGGATATTGTTAGAATTTTTTTGTTTTTCTACTGTTGGAAAAAAATATTTTTAATTTAAAAAATTTAAAAAATAATAAATTTACATATCTGTTGTTTACTCTATATTGTTGGATTTTATCTTATTTTCGTAATTTAAATAAAAGAATTTAATCATATAATTTAAAAATTCAGAAATAAAAAACTTAGTTTTTTAAAATATTTTCTTTTTTAAAAAATATTTTTCTATCTTTTTATTTACCGGATAATACTACACCTGTACAATTGACTTTTTGTTGCTGCACTTGTTCACAAATTAAGAATAAATTAATTAAAAAAATTTAAAACTTCTCAAATTTTCTTATGTTTTGAATATTGTTAGAATTTTCTGTTTTTCTACTATTAGAAAAAAATTATTTTTTTGTTTAAAAATTAAAAAAGATAATAAATTTAAAGACCTGTTCGTTACTAGATATTGTTGGACATTATTTTAACTTTCTAATTATGATAAAAAACATTTAATAATATAATTTAAAAATTCAAAAATAAAAAACTTAGTTTTTTAAAATTTTTCTTTTTTAAAAAATATTTTTCTATCTTTTTATTTACCGGATAATACTACACCTGGACAGTTGACTTTTTTTGCTGTAATTGTTCACAAATTAAGAATAAATTAATTTAAAAAATTTAAAATTTTTCAATTTTTTAATTTTTTGGATATTGTTAGAATTTTTTATTTTACTAATGTTGAAAAAAAATATTTTTTTAGTTTATAAAAAAAGAAATTTACAGATCTGTTGATTACTCGATATTGTTGGACATTATTTTATTTCCCTAATTTAAATAAAAGAATTTAATCATATAATATAAAAATTAAAAAAAAATTGGTTTTTTAAGATATTTTATTTTTCAAATTTTTTTATTTTTTTATTCACCGAAAAAAGTTAGACCTGTACAATTGACTTTTTTTTGCTGCACTTGTTCACAAATTAAGAATAAATTAATTTAAAAAATTTAAAACTTCTCAATTTTTTTTATTTTTTGAATATTGTTAGAATTTTTTATTTTTCTGCTATTAGAAAAAAATTATTTTTTTGGTTTAAAAATTAAAAAAGATAATAAATTTACAGATCTGTTGGTTACTAGATATTGCTGGATTTTATTTTAATTTTCTAATTATTATAAAAAAACATCTAATAATATAATTTAAAAATTCAAAAATAGAAAACCTAGTTTTTAAAAAAATTTTTTAAAAAAATATTTTTCTATCTTTTTATTCACCGGATAATGCTACACTCGGATAATTGATTTTTTTTGTTGCAAATGTTCCCAAGTTAAGAATAAATTAATTTAAAAATTCAAAAATTTTAATTTTTTATTTTTTGGATATTTTTGGAATTTTTTATTTTTCTACTATTAGAAAAAAAATTTATTTTTTTAGTTTAAAAATTAAAAAAAATTACAGATTTGTTATTTACTAGATATTGCTGGACTTTATCTTATTTTTCTAATTTGAATAAAAGAATTAATCATATAATTTAAAAATTCAAAAATAAAAAATTTAGTTTTTTTAGATTTTTAATTTTTTTCAAAAATATTTTTTTACCTTTTTATTCGCCAGATAATGCTACACCCGGATTATTGACTTTTTTTGTTGCACTTGTTCACAAATTAAGAAAAAATTAATTTAAAAAATTTAAAATTTTTAAATTTTTTATTTTTTGGATTTTGTTAGAATTTTTTATTTTTCTAATTTTGGAAAAAAATTATTTTTTAGTTTAAAAATTAAAAAAATAATAAATTTACAGATATGTTATTTACTAGATATTGTTGGTCTTTATTTTATTTTCTTAATTTAAATAAAAGAATTTAATATTATAATTTAAAAATTCAAAAAAAATTTAGTTTTTTTAAATTTTTTATTTTTTTAAAAGTATTTTTTTATTTTTTTATTTACCAAATAATGCTACACCTGTACAGTTGAGTTTTTTTGCAGCACTTGTTCAAAAATTAAGAAAAAATTAATTTAAAAAATTTAAATTTTTAAATTTTTTATTTTTTTGGATATTGTTAGAATTTTTTTGTTTTTCTACTGTTGGAAAAAAATATTTTTAATTTTAAAAATTTAAAAAATAATAAATTTACATATCTGTTGTTTACTAGATATTGTTGGATTTTATCTTATTTTCGTAATTTAAATAAAAGAATTTAATCATATAATTTAAAAATTCAGAAATAAAAAACTTAGTTTTTTAAAATATTTTCTTTTTTAAAAAATATTTTTCTATCTTTTTATTTACCGGATAATACTACACCTGTACAATTGACTTTTTTTTGCTGTACTTGTTCACAAATTAAGAATAAATTAATTAAAAAAATTTAAAACTTCTCAAATTTTCTTATGTTTTGAATATTGTTAGAATTTTCTCTTTTTCTACTATTAGAAAAAAATTATTTTTTTGTTTAAAAATTAAAAAAGATAATAAATTTAAAGATCTGTTCGTTACTAGATATTGTTGGACATTATTTTAATTTTATAATTATGATAAAAAACATTTAATAATATAATTTAAAAATTCAAAAATAAAAAACTTATTTTTTTAAAATTTTTCTTTTTAAAAAATATTTTTCTATCTTTTTATTTACCGGATAATACTACACCCGGACAGTTGACTTTTTTTGCTGTAATTGTTCACAAATTAAGAATAAATTAATTTAAAAAATTTAAAATTTTTCAATTTTTTGGATATTGTTAGAATTTTTTATTTTACTAATGTTGAAAAAAAATATTTTTTTAGTTTAAAAAAAAAAGAAATTTACAGATCTGTTGATTACTCGATATTGTTGGACTTTATTTTATTTCCCTAATTTAAATAAAAGAATTTAATCATATAATATAAAAATTAAAAAAAATGGTTTTTAAGATTTTTTATTTTTTCAAATTTTTTTATTTTTTTATTCACCGAAAAAAGTTAGACCTGTACAATTGACTTTTTTTTGCTGCACTTGTTCACAAATTAAGAATAAATTAATTTAAAAAATTTAAAACTTCTCAATTTTTTTTATTTTTTGAATATTGTTAGAATTTTTTATTTTTCTGCTATTAGAAAAAAATTATTTTTTTGGTTTAAAAATTAAAAAAGATAATAAATTTACAGATCTGTTGGTTACTAGATATTGCTGGATTTTATTTTAATTTTCTAATTATTATAAAAAAACATCTAATAATATAATTTAAAAATTCAAAAATAGAAAACTTAGTTTTTAAAAATTTTTTTAAAAAAAATATTTTTCTATCTTTTTATTCACCGGATAATGCTACACTCGGATAATTGACTTTTTTTGTTGCAAATGTTCCCAAGTTAAGAATAAATTAATTTAAAAATTCAAAAATTTTAATTTTTAATTTTTTGGATATTTTTGGAATTTTTTATTTTTCTACTATTAGAAAAAAAATTATTTTTTTAGTTTAAAAATTAAAAAAAATTACAGATTTGTTATTTACTAGATATTGCTGGACTTTATCTTATTTTTATAATTTAAATAAAAGAATTAATCATATAATTTAAAAATTCAAAAATAAAAAATTTAGTTTTTTTAGATTTTTAATTTTTTTCAAAAATATTTTTTTACCTTTTTATTCGCCGGATAATGCTACACCCGGATTGTTGACTTTTTTTGTTGCACTTATTCACAAATTAAGAAAAAATTAATTTAAAAAATTTAAAATTTTGAAATTTTTAATTTTTTGGATTTTGTTAGAATTTTTTATTTTTCTAATTTTGGAAAAAAATTATTTTTTAGTTTAAAAATTAAAAAAATAATAAATTTACAGATCTGTTATTTACTAGATATTGTTGGTCTTTATTTTATTTTCGTAATTTAAATAAAAGAATTTAATATTATAATTTAAAAATTCAAAAAAAATTTAGTTTTTTTAAATTTTTTATTTTTTTAAAAGTATTTTTTTATTTTTTTATTTACCAAATAATGCTACACCTGTACAGTTGAGTTTTTTTGCAGCACTTGTTCAAAAATTAAGAAAAAATTAATTTAAAAAATTTAAATTTTTAAATTTTTTATTTTTTTGGATATTGTTAGAATTTTTTTGTTTTTCTACTGTTGGAAAAAAATATTTTTAATTTTAAAAATTTAAAAAATAATAAATTTACATATCTGTTGTTTACTAGATATTGTTGGATTTTATCTTATTTTCGTAATTTAAATAAAAGAATTTAATCATATAATTTAAAAATTCAGAAATAAAAAACTTAGTTTTTTAAAATATTTTCTTTTTAAAAAAATATTTTTCTATCTTTTTATTTACCGGATAATACTACACCTGTACAATTGACTTTTTTTTGCTGTACTTGTTCACAAATTAAGAATAAATTAATTAAAAAAATTTAAAACTTCTCAAATTTTCTTATGTTTTGAATATTGTTAGAATTTTCTGTTTTTCTACTATTAGAAAAAAATTATTTTTTTTGTTTAAAAATTAAAAAAGATAATAAATTTAAAGATCTGTTCGTTACTAGATATTGTTGGACATTATTTTAATTTTATAATTATGATAAAAAACATTTAATAATATAATTTAAAAATTCAAAAATAAAAAACTTATTTTTTTAAAATTTTTCTTTTTTAAAAAATATTTTTCTATCTTTTTATTTACCGGATAATACTACACCCGGACAGTTGACTTTTTTTGCTGTAATTGTTCACAAATTAAGAATAAATTAATTTAAAAAATTTAAAATTTTTCAATTTTTTGGATATTGTTAGAATTTTTTATTTTACTAATGTTGAAAAAAAATATTTTTTTAGTTTAAAAAAAAAGAAATTTACAGATCTGTTGATTACTCGATATTGTTGGACTTTATTTTATTTCCCTAATTTAAATAAAAGAATTTAATCATATAATATAAAAATTAAAAAAAATGGTTTTTTAATATTTTTTTTTTCAAATTTTTTTTTTATTCACCGAAAAAAGTTAGACTTGTACAATTGACTTTTTTTTGCTGCACTTGTTCACAAATTAAGAATAAATTAATTTAAAAAATTTAAAACTTCTCAATTTTTTTTATTTTTTGAATATTGTTAGAATTTTTTATTTTTCTGCTATTAGAAAAAAATTATTTTTTTGGTTTAAAAATTAAAAAAGATAATAAATTTACAGATCTGTTGGTTACTAGATATTGCTGGATTTTATTTTAATTTTCTAATTATTATAAAAAAACATCTAATAATATAATTTAAAAATTCAAAAATAGAAAACTTAGTTTTTAAAAATTTTTTTAAAAAAAATATTTTTCTATCTTTTTATTCACCGGATAATGCTACACTCGGATAATTGACTTTTTTTGTTGCAAATGTTCCCAAGTTAAGAATAAATTAATTTAAAAATTCAAAAATTTTAATTTTTAATTTTTTGGATATTTTTGGAATTTTTTATTTTTCTACTATTAGAAAAAAAATTATTTTTTTAGTTTAAAAATTAAAAAAAATTACAGATTTGTTATTTACTAGATATTGCTGGACTTTATCTTATTTTTATAATTTAAATAAAAGAATTAATCATATAATTTAAAAATTCAAAAATAAAAAATTTAGTTTTTTTAGATTTTTAATTTTTTTCAAAAATATTTTTTTACCTTTTTATTCGCCGGATAATGCTACACCCGGATTGTTGACTTTTTTTGTTGCACTTATTCACAAATTAAGAAAAAATTAATTTAAAAAATTTAAAATTTTGAAATTTTTTATTTTTTGGATTTTGTTAGAATTTTTTATTTTTCTAATTTTGGAAAAAAATTATTTTTTAGTTTAAAAATTAAAAAAATAATAAATTTACAGATCTGTTATTTACTAGATATTGTTGGTCTTTATTTTATTTTCGTAATTTAAATAAAAGAATTTAATATTATAATTTAAAAATTCAAAAAAAATTTAGTTTTTTTAAATTTTTTATTTTTTTAAAAGTATTTTTTTATTTTTTTATTTACCAAATAATGCTACACCTGTACAGTTGAGTT
Organism: Arachis ipaensis; assembly: GCF_059453495.1. NCBI lineage: Eukaryota > Viridiplantae > Streptophyta > Magnoliopsida > Fabales > Fabaceae > Arachis > Arachis ipaensis. Next base: position 75,823,774 of record NC_142438.1, read on the forward strand.
TTTTTGCAGCACTTGTTCAAAAATTAAGAAAAAATTAATTTAAAAAATTTAAATTTTTAAATTTTTTATTTTTTTGGATATTGTTAGAATTTTTTTGTTTTTCTACTGTTGGAAAAAAATATTTTTAATTTTAAAAATTTAAAAAATAATAAATTTACATATCTGTTGTTTACTAGATATTGTTGGATTTTATCTTATTTTCGTAATTTAAATAAAAGAATTTAATCATATAATTTAAAAATTCAGAAATAAAAAACTTAGTTTTTTAAAATATTTTCTTTTTAAAAAAATATTTTTCTATCTTTTTATTTACCGGATAATACTACACCTGTACAATTGACTTTTTTTTGCTGTACTTGTTCACAAATTAAGAATAAATTAATTAAAAAAATTTAAAACTTCTCAAATTTTCTTATGTTTTGAATATTGTTAGAATTTTCTGTTTTTCTACTATTAGAAAAAAATTATTTTTTTTGTTTAAAAATTAAAAAAGATAATAAATTTAAAGATCTGTTCGTTACTAGATATTGTTGGACATTATTTTAATTTTATAATTATGGTAAAAAACATTTTATAATATAATTTAAAAATTCAAAAATAAAAAACTTAGTTTTTTAAAATTTTTTCTTTTTTAAAAATATTTTTCTATCTTTTTATTTACCGGATAATACTACACCCGGACAGTTGACTTTTTTTGCTGTAATTGTTCACAAATTAAGAATAAATTAATTTAAAAAATTTAAAATTTTTCAATTTTTTAATTTTTTGGATATTTTTAGAATTTTTTATTTTTCTAATGTTGAAAAAAAATATTTTTTTAGTTTAAAAAAAAAAGAAATTTACAGATCTATTGATTACTCGATATTGTTGGACTTTATTTTATTTCCCTAATTTAAATAAAAGAATTTAATCATATAATATAAAAATTAAAAAAAATTTGGTGTTTTAAGATTTTTTATTTTTTCAAATTTTTTTATTTTTTTATTCACCGAAAAAAGCTAGACCTGTACAATTGACTTTTTTTTGCTGCACTTGTTCACAAATTAAGAATAAATTAATTTAAAAATTTTAAAACTTCTCAATTTTTTTTATTTTTTGAATATTCTTAGAATTTTTTATTTTTCTACTATTAGAAAAAAATATTTTTTTGGTTTAAAAATTAAAAAAGATAATAAATTTACAGATCTGTTGGTTACTAGATATTGCTGGACTTTATTTTAATTTTCTAATTATTATAAAAAAAATTAATAATATAATTTAAAAATTCAAAAATAAAAAACTTAGTTTTTTAAAATTTTTTATTTTTTAAAAAATATTTTTCTATCTTTTTATTCACCGGATAATGCTACACCCGGACAATTGACTTTTTTTGCTACAATTGTTCCCAAATTAAGAATAAATTAATTTAAAAATTCAAAAATTTTAATTTTTTAATTTTTTGGATATTTTTGGAATTTTTTATTTTTCTACTATTAGAAAAAAAATTTTATTTTCTTAGTTTAAAAATTAAAAAAAATTTACAAATTTGTTATTTACTATATATTGTTTGACTTTATCTTATTTTTCTAATTTAAATAAAAGAATTAATCATATAATTTAAAAATTCAAAAATAAAAAATTTAGTTTTTTTAGATTTTTAATTTTTTTCCAAAATATTTTTTTACCTTTTTATTCACCGGATAATGCTACACCCGGATTGTTGACTTTTTTTGTTGCACTTGTTCACAAATTAAGAAAAAATTAATTTAAAAAATTTAAAATTTTTAAATTTTTTATTTTCTGGATTTTGTTAGAATTTTTTATTTTTCTACTTTTGGAAAAAAATTATTTTTTAGATTAAAAATTAAAAAAATAATAAATTTACAGATCTGTTATTTACTAGATATTGTTGATCTTTATTTTATTTTCCTAATTTAAATAAAATAATTTAATATTATAATTTAAAAATTAAAAAAAATTGGTTTTTTTAAATTTTTTATTTTTTTAAAAATATTTTTTTACTTTTTTATTTACCGAATAATGCTACACCTGTACAGTTGACTTTCTTTGTAGCACTTGTTCACAAATTAAGAATAATTTAATTTAAAAAATTTAAAATTTTTCAATTTTTTATTTTTTGGATATTTTTAGAATTTTTTATCTTTTTACCGTTGGAAAAAAAATTATTTTTTTAGTTTAAAAATAAAAAATAATAAATTTACAGATCTGTTGTTTACTAGATATTGTTGGATTTTATTTTATTTTCGTAATTTAAATAAAAGAATTTAATCATATAATTTAAAAATTCAGAAATAAAAAACTTAGTTTTTTAAAATTTTTTCTTTTTTAAAAAATATTTTTCTATCTTTTTATTTACCGGATAATACTACACCTGTACAGTTGACTTTTTTTTGCTGTACTTGTTCACAAATTAAGAATAAATTAATTAAAAAAATTGAAAACTTCTCAATTTTTTTTATGTTTTGAATATTGTTAGAATTTTTTATTTTTCTACTATTAGAAAAAAAATTATTTTTTTGTTTAAAAATTAAAAAAGATAATAAATTTAAAGATCTGTTCGTTACTGATGTGTATTTTCGGAAAACGAATTCCAAACACACAAAACTAACCGGCAAGTGCACCGGGTCGCATCAAGTAATAAAACTCACGGGAGTGAGGTTGATCCCACAGGGATTGAAGGATTGAGCAATTTCAGTTTAGTGGTTGATTTAGTCAAGCGAATCAAGATTTGGTTGAGTGATTTGTAATTAATAGAATTTAAATTGCATGAAATTAAAAGGGAGAGGGACAATTGCAGTAAATTAAAGAGCAGAGAAGATAAATGTGCTGAATCTTAAAGAACAAGAAATTAAATGGCAGAAACTTAGAACGTAAGAAATGTAAATTGCAGAATCTTAAAGTGCAAGAAATGTAAATGGCTTGAATTGTAAAGGGAATTGGGAATTGGATTTGCAGAAATTAAACAAGGAAAAGAAAAATTCAACAAGCAGGAATGTAAAAGATGGATTCAATTAAACCGGATCTTAAATGAAAATGAGAATAAGCTTGGTGTGACAACGAAACAAGAAAATTGAAATTGAAAGCTATAGATCTCAGGACTCAAGAGACTAGATAGCCAAGTCTAGATCTCACTGCCTTCCTAGATCCAACAAGAACAATTGCAAAGGAAATAAAGAAATGTAAATTGCAGAAGAGTAGAAGCCGAAGCAGTTAACAGAAATGGAAATTCAATTATGCAGAAAATTAAATGAGATCTCAAGGTGAGATTGAAACAGAAGTTCTTCAATTCTCCACCCAAGATCCGAAACAAGAAAAGTAAAAAGTCCTCAAACAAGAACAAGGAAGAAGAGAGATCAATTCTCCTCCCTAATTCTCTTGAATTCTAAAAACAACAATGCAAAAATGTCAAGGTGCTCTCCACTGTAAGTGTTCTGAAAATTCTCTCCGAAAATGCTCTCTTTAAAACTTAAATCCTAAGCTATTTATACACTTTCTTCAAATGGTCTTCAAGCCTTGAATTGGGCATTTGCTCTTGATGGAATTGGGTTGATAAAGGCCTTGGTTGATTGCTCTTGGAGTTGGAGAAAGATCCATTGTAAACCGGGTTGTAAATCATAAAAGCTTGAGTAAAAGTTTGAGGCAAACTTTTACTCAAGCTTTTTATACCAGATGGCTTCACTTGCTGCTACCAACGTTTGGGCTAAAGTTTGAGGTCAAACTTTTGCTCAAACGTTGGTCCCCTTGTGTATATGTGTGGCGCCAACGTTTGCCAAAAAGCTTGAGGCAAACGTTGGCGCAAGCTTTTCTCCTCCAGGGTGTGCAAGTGTGGCGCCAACGTTTGCCAAAAAGTTTGAGCCAAACGTTGGCGCAAGCTTTTCTCCTCCAGGGTGTTGGTTTTGTGATGCCAACGTTTGCCAAAAAGTTTGAGGCAAACGTTGGCTCCAGCTTTTCTCCCAAAAGTTTGAGCTAAAGTTTGAGGCAAACTTTGGCTCAAACTTTTTGTTCTCTCTTGCTCCTAGCCATTCCTTCTTCCTTCAACCTTCTTCAAAACTCTTTTCACCTATCATCAATCAATCAAAACAATCAAAGCTATGCCCCAGATCATAAGATTGTGTTTCTTTCATAATATATGACAATTATAGCATAAAATCTCATGAAAGTGCATGAATTCATCCATGGTTGATTGAATCAAAGGAAACATGGAAATCTACCCAATTGGCTTGCTTATGGCTTAAGAAAGTGCATAAAATCAATTGAAAACAAAAGAAAAAGGCTAGTGAAACTAGGCTAAGATGACTTGTCATCACAACACCAAACTTAGAGCTTGCTTGTCCCCAAGCTAGAAAAGAATTATTGAGAAGAAAGAATGAAATGGAAGAGGATGTTCATGCTAGCAGAGTATTATTGGTAGTTCATGGGATTTTATGTGGATAAGTAAACACTCACTTCTTATTGATTTTTAGGCCTAGAAAGTCTCCTTCAAGCATCAAGCAACACACTGTTATGACCTCTCATTATTCCTTTGTCCTTGACTATTGTTTTTCTCTATAAGCTTTAGTTCAGTGTCATGTGTAACAAGTTCTTTTCTTTCTTTATACTTGACACATTATTCACTATAGACACTTGGCTCACATTCCTTCTTAAAACATTGATGCCCAGCACCTCTTTGGGTTACTAAATGCCTTGTAGTTAGGTTGCTCTTGATAGTGGACTTTCAGCTGATGATCCCGGGTTAGTTAACCCAAGTCACCAAGTGTTGATGCACTCCAAAGAACTTAATAATCCAAGCAGATCCTAGTACAAAGACACCACAGGCATATATTCTAAGGTTCAAGCTATTGGTGTCTAGCTTTGTTTCTTTTTATTTTCTTTTGTTTTGTTGCCACTCTTTGGCTATTTCTTTTCTCTTTTTGTTTTTCTTTTTAACCAAGAACTTTTATTTGATTGAGATTCATAGATAGTAGGCCACTTTCTACTTAGAAGGAGACATCCTAGTTCTCTTATTCACTAAAAGTGAGCTATCATACAATCACACATACATACCACCACTTACTTTTATTGTACTTCTATCTAACAGAGAACTATCTCACTTCACATTCAGACATTTCTTTTATTGAATTAAAGATGCAGGGGACAAAGTATGCTTTTTGTTAAGTGAAAGTAAACATACAAGCATACACTTAGGCTAGCTTACTTATTTTAAATTGAAACAGAAATGATGCAAAGACTACTAAACTAACAGTTACTGTTAAGATGGGCATATTCACACTTCCAATTTAGAGCAATTCAATGCTGATGGAGTTAAGTGACAATACAACCTCTTGGTGGCTTCTTCTTCTTTCTCTCAGCTAATGGTGTGTAGTCCTCCCAAGAGAGTGATTGAATTCCTACAGTGTTAATGGAAGTTGCTTGTTTCTCAAGCCCTTAGGTGACTGGTTAGTGTGCAAGACTTTCTTGTAGGCTTTTGAACTTACTTTGGTGTGTGAACACCAAACTTAGTCCCTTGCCATGTTTCTTATGCATTAAAATAACCATATGTGAAAACCTAAGTCTTTGCTAAAGGTAATAAAGCTAAAAACTAGAAATAGACAATGATTAAATGATTTATCAGATTGCTTGGAGCTAGTAACCCTTTGTGCAGAAGGTGAGAATGTGCTTTTAAATGAGATTTTGGTGGAACACCAAACTTATAATCCTTTATTCTACCTTAAATTGTTTTGGTGTGAAACACCAAACTTAGCTCCTTGCAATACATACCAATCATTTAACCTTTTTATTGAAATAGCTATGAAAAGAAAATTACCTCAGGTTGGGTTGCCTCCCAACAAGCGCTTCTTTATTGTCATTAGCTTGACACTGGGTGATGAGTATTTTGGTGAAAAATAAATCTCTCACAAAACATCACAATCCAACCGGCAAGTGCACCGGGTCGCATCAAGTAATAATAACTCACGGGAGTGAGATCGATCCCACAGGGATTGATAGATCAAGCAATTTTAGTGGGTGATTAGTTTAGTCAAGCTGACATTTAGTGTGAATTGTGTGAAATGTAGCCAACAGAAAGTAAATTGCAATGAATCTTAAAGATGCAGAAAGTAAAATTGCAAGTAAGTTAAAGAACAAGAAAGTAAAATAGCTGAAACTTAAATGGCAAGAAAAGTAAATTGCATGAAATGTAAAGGGGAGTAGGTGCTGGAAATTAAAAGGAAGCAGTAGATCAAGTAACTGAAAAGTTAAATTGCAGGAAGAATAAAGGAAATTGGATGCTAGGAATTAAAACAGAATTTAAATTGTGAAGTGCAGTGAAGTAAGGAACGCTCAGATTCTCAGCTTAATTGCAAAATAAAATTGAAGATCTCAGGGAATCAAAGAGACTAGAAAACGAGTCTAGATCTCAAGCCCTTCCTTGATTCAACAGCAGACAGATTGAAGAAGAAATGAAGATGGAAGCAGTAAATGAAAACTTTGATTCAAATCCCAATTTCTGAAATTATGCAGACAAGCAAAACAAAGAGAAATCTCAAAGGGAGAATGAAACAGAATTTCTTCAATTCTCCACTCAAGATTCAAGACAAGAATATAAACTAAGAGAGAGCTCTCTAATCCTAATGCTCCCTAGTGGAGCCAGCCTCCCTTCACAAATATGAAAATGATGCCTTATATAGGCTTTACAAAATGAAAATGAAATTCAAAACAAATTACAATTAAAATGAAATTTCTATTCTAACTATCTCTTGTGCCTTTGAGTGGTGTCAATTGGGCCTTTGCTCTTGATGGAATTGGGTTGAAAGAGGCCTTGGTTGATTGCTCTTGAAGTTTGAAGAAGAACCAAAGTGAACCAATTGAACCGGGTTTGAGGTTAGCCAAAGTTGGACCTAAAGTTTGAGACAAAGTTAGGGGTCTAACTTTGGCTCCAACTTTTCATAGCAGCAAACACATTCTGCTGGTATGGACGTTGGTGCCAACGTTAGGGGTCTAACTTTGACCCTAACGTTGGCCTCCCTTATGCACATTTATGGCGCCAACTTTGTCCTCTTGTCATGTTGCCAATTTTATGCCCAATATAGACTATCATATATGGTTGGAAAGCTCTGAATGTCAGCTTTCTAACCCACTTGGAATTACTTCAATTGGACATCTACAACTCAAGTTATGATCATTTGAAGAGGGCATGGTCGCTGGCTTTGGTGTGCAGCGTTTGATGTAACGTTAGCCCTCAAACGTTGGCGAAAACGCCAGTTCTGGAGGCTCAAATGTATTGTCCACCCCATACTATTATACATTGTTGGAAAGCCCTGGATGTCGACTTTCCAATGCCGTTGAGAGCACATCAATTGGAGCTCTACAGCTCGAGTTATACTCCATCGAAGGTGCAGAGGTCAAGTGGCCTCACTGCATGTTGCCACCATGTTCATTTATGCACATTACAGGGCAGTTTTATCCCTCAATTTTAGTGTCCACCATGCAGTGCCATATATGCTTGGAAAGCTCTTGATTCCTACTTTCCAATGCTTCTTGAATCACCTCATTTGGAGCTCTGTAGCTCAAGTTATTCTTGTTGGAAGTATACCCCTTGTATGCCTTGTGGTGTGTGGCGCCAACGTTAGCCTCCAAGTTAGGGGGCTAACGTTGGCGCAAACGTTAGCTCCTTCCCCATTGTAATTCATGTGCCAACGTTAGCCTCCAAGTTAGGGGGCTAACGTTGGCGCAAACGTTGGCCCTTCTCCCTTATGTCTTCATGTGCCAACGTTAGCCTCCAAGTTAGGGGGCTAACGTTGGCGCAAACGTTGGATGGCCAGGGAGGAAAATTCTCTTGCCAACGTTAGCCTCCAAGTTAGGGGGCTAACGTTGGCTCAAACGTGGGGAGCCCAGGGAGAATTCTTCATGCCTAACGTTAGCCTTCAAGTTAGGGGTCTAACTTTGAGGCTAACTTTAGGTCCAACCTTTTGCTTCATGGTTCAATTTCATTTATTCCATTGTTCTCTCTTCACTCCTAGCCATTCCTTCTTTGCTTCAACCTTTCTCCAAGCTTTCTTCACCTATCATTAATCAACCAAACTCATCAAAGCTATGCTCAAAATCATGAGATATTCAATCTTTCATAATATGTAACAAATATAGCATAAAACCTCATGAAATGGCATGAATTCATATATGGTTGGTTCAATCAAGGGAAACATGAAAATCTACCCAATTGGCTTGCTTATGGCTCAAGAAAGTGCATAATTCAATTGAAAACAAAAGAAAAAGGCTAGTTAAAATAGGCTAAGATGACTTGTCATCACAACACCAAACTTAAAGCTTGCTTGTCCCCAAGCAAGAAAAGAATCATGCAATAAAGATTGACAATCCAAGGCAAGAAGAATAGCAACTCAATGTTCATGGTAAGCTAGTTTTCTAAGTATACTACAATCACAAAAGAAATGTAAATGATTGATGCTTCCATCTAGCTCAATTTATGAAATCTTTTTCTTATATTTCTTCCTTGAAACAAGCTTTTGATTTTCTTATTAGCTTCTCCTTTTTGGGTGCTTTGCCCCATGAGTTGATAACAAAGCTAGGACTTCTAAATGCTTTGTTTTCAAGTATTACCACTTGATACATAAGCACCACAAGCATTTGATTAGAGGACTTCATTAAGCTCATTTTTCTTTTCTTTTCTTGACTCTCTAATCATTGATGCTCAGAGCCTTGAGCTTTGAGGGAGTGCTTTTGCACTTTGAGCCTAACCTTGACTTCTAAGTGTTTTGTTTTCAAGCATTTGGCTTGATACATAAACACCACAAGTACTTAACAAATGAATTGCCATTGGTACTCAGAGCCTTCAGCTTTCTCATTCTTTCCCTTTTTCTTTTCTTGCTTTATTTTGCATTTGCTTCTTCAAGGTTTTCATGATTTTAAAAGATTTCACAAAATGTACTAGATGAAAACTTCAATTAAATAAAATCCAATGCAATTGAGCAACAATTAATCATACTAGCTTTCCAATACTTGTATGCACATGCTAAACTCTTCTTTAGTTCCTTGTTTGTTTATGATCATGATGCTTTACTGCTTTTGGATTCACAAAACTCAAGTTGGTACTCATAATGACACAGCACCATGTTGCAAATTAAAGATCAACTATGCCTTTTCATACACACATGCATACAGAGAAGGTAAAGACAATCATGCAGTTTATAGTGCTTGAAACAAATGAGAGGAAAAAGAACTTTACAACCTTGTAGTTCATCTTCTCTATTGTTGTCATTTTCCTCCCATTCTCTTCCTTCCCATACCAAACTCAGAATGCTTGCTCATCCTCAAGCAACTATTAGAACCGTGGCTATGGGGCTAAGATGGATCATGAATGTCTTACACAAGGAATGTTAGTAGTACATGTGTTTCAAGCAAGCAAAATTAAAGATAATAATCAAGGCACAAGAGACAGAGACATTGTGATTGCATACTTAAGAATGTGAGCATAATACTTTGCATAGAAAATAAGTGGCACACCAAACTTAGTGTGACACTTTCACTTGGAATTAATGCAAGTATCTTGTAAGAATTGGAACTAAATTTTGTTGCATAGCAACACCAAACTTAGAATGCAACCATATGTCAATTTATTTGAACTAAAACTAAACAAAAGAAACTGTTATATGTTAAATACAATCACCAAATGAAGAATCTGTTATGAATAAGGATGTCTTGGTGATGTATGAACAAAAACAGTTAATGAAGGAAAGCATTAAAAACAAGTAAATAAATGAAACAAAGAGAAAACAAAAATTATCCAACTAAGAAGAAAAATAACACTGTAAAAGGCAATATGATTATGCAGACAAGTGATGTTGCTGGATTGATTTGCATAAAAAAATAGGTGGCACACCAAACTTAGAATCATGGTGTGTCACTTTCATGTAAAATTGATGCAATCATCCATGAAGATGGAAAACAGTTTGTTGCAGGGCAACACCAAACTTAGAATGTGATCATATGCCAATTTATTGAAATTTAAACAAAGTAAGGAGAAGAAATGTACCTACTGTCTACCTGTTCTTTACTTTCTTCCTCTTCTTCCAATTTGTTAAGAGGAATGACTTCAAGAGAGGAGAAGATTCAGCTATTGCCCCCTGTCTTGATTTCCTCTCAGCAAGCTTTCTTTTGTACATGGCTTGATTGAGCTTGCTTGCTGGATCAGGGGGAGGATTGTTTGCAGTTGACCTTCTCATGAATGTTGTCCTTGGTATCTTGGTCACAATCCTCTTCTTGGTGCTTTTGTTAATTGCCTTCACTTCCTTGAATTTACGACTTGGTTGCTGTGTGATTGTTGGAGTTTTGTCTTTATCAAGAGTCTCTTGCAATAGTGGTTCTGTGGATTCTTCTTTCATGTACTTCTCTGCCTCACTTGAGTTTGGAATGACTTCTTCACTTTCTTGCTCCTCCACTTCCTCTTTTACACCCAACATTCGTTTCAATCGCTCTATCATGGGGGAGGTTTGTCGATCTTCCCAACATTTCTTCATCTCCTCGTCATACCTTTCAATCATGGATTCAGATGTTGAGGCATTTTGGTCCAGGGAGGTTTGTGAGAGTTGTGAGTCTTCATGTTCTCTTGTCATCTCAAGTGCAGTTTCAGGTTCAACCACCTCATTCTTCATTGAAAGTTCACTTGATGCTGTGGCCTCCTTATCTTGCTTTTCCACTTCCTCACCCACATATTTGTCTTCATCCTCACTGGTTGATGGTTCTAAGTTTCCCCTTGTTTGCTCTAAGGACCCATTTATCTGCTCGAGGATGGTTTCTTCCCAAGATGGGGATTTTGTGTAAAATTCCACTAGTTTTCTCTGTATTTCAATGCCTTCACGGTATTCCTCATCTGTTAATTCAATGCCTTCAAGGTATTCCTCATCTTTTAATTCAAGAGATGAAGGTCGAGAGTAATTTTGGTGAAGTGAATGTGTTGTGGTGAAGTTGTGTTGAGGGGTGTGGAATGAGTTGTGTGATCGATGGGATGACTGGTATGGATTTTGGAGGAAACTTTGTGTTGAGGCATAATCAAGTGATGAAGAACTTTCAAATGAGAAGCTGGGACGTGAGGGTGGATGCTTTTCCATTCTTTGGCGATGCTTCCATCTTCCATGAGGATAATGATATGAATCATTTTGTGGTGGTGGATGGTATCCCATATGATTTTCTTTCTCATCTTGTGGTTCTGACGCATAGCTCCATGAATTGGAGTGCCCAGAATTTGAAGTTTCTTGGTGATATCCCCAGCCATCATTAGAGATTGGTGATGGTGGGTGATATCCCATAAAATTTTGTTTGACCAAATGATGAGTTGAACTCCATTTGTATTTTGCAAACATCAATGAAAATTGAAATTACTCATATCAGATATGAGAATTTCTTAGTGAGGCAATAACTCAAACACCTTGGTTTCAACTTAGAACAGAGAACAAAAATAAAGAAAATGCTTGATCTAGACTTCTCACCCACTTAATCATTGTTGATCTAATCAATCCCCGGCAACGACGCCAAAAACTTGATGAGTATTTTGGTGAAAAATAAATCTCTCACAAAACATCACAATCCAACCGGCAAGTGCACCGGGTCGCATCAAGTAATAATAACTCACGGGAGTGAGATCGATCCCACAGGGATTGATGGATCAAGCAATTTTAGTGGGTGATTAGTTTAGTCAAGCTGACATTTAGTGTGAATTGTGTGAAATGTAGCCAACAGAAAGTAAATTGCAATGAATCTTAAAGATGCAGAAAGTAAAATTGCAAGTAAGTTAAAGAACAAGAAAGTAAAATAGCTGAAACTTAAATGGCAAGAAAAGTAAATTGCATGAAATGTAAAGGGGAGTAGGTGCTGGAAATTAAAAGGAAGCAGTAGATCAAGTAACTGAAAAGTTAAATTGCAGGAAGAATAAAGGAAATTGGATGCTAGGAATTAAAACAGAATTTAAATTGTGAAGTGCAGTGAAGTAAGGAACGCTCAGATTCTCAGCTTAATTGCAAAATAAAATTGAAGATCTCAGGGAATCAAAGAGACTAGAAAACGAGTCTAGATCTCAAGCCCTTCCTTGATTCAACAGCAGACAGATTGAAGAAGAAATGAAGATGGAAGCAGTAAATGAAAACTTTGATTCAAATCCCAATTTCTGAAATTATGCAGACAAGCAAAACAAAGAGAAATCTCAAAGGGAGAATGAAACAGAATTTCTTCAATTCTCCACTCAAGATTCAAGACAAGAATATAAACTAAGAGAGAGCTCTCTAATCCTAATGCTCCCTAGTGGAGCCAGCCTCCCTTCACAAATATGAAAATGATGCCTTATATAGGCTTTACAAAATGAAAATGAAATTCAAAACAAATTACAATTAAAATGAAATTTCTATTCTAACTATCTCTTGTGCCTTTGAGTGGTGTCAATTGGGCCTTTGCTCTTGATGGAATTGGGTTGAAAGAGGCCTTGGTTGATTGCTCTTGAAGTTTGAAGAAGAACCAAAGTGAACCAATTGAACCGGGTTTGAGGTTAGCCAAAGTTGGACCTAAAGTTTGAGACAAAGTTAGGGGTCTAACTTTGGCTCCAACTTTTCATAGCAGCAAACACATTCTGCTGGTATGGACGTTGGTGCCAACGTTAGGGGTCTAACTTTGACCCTAACGTTGGCCTCCCTTATGCACATTTATGGCGCCAACTTTGTCCTCTTGTCATGTTGCCAATTTTATGCCCAATATAGACTATCATATATGGTTGGAAAGCTCTGAATGTCAGCTTTCTAACCCACTTGGAATTACTTCAATTGGACATCTACAACTCAAGTTATGATCATTTGAAGAGGGCATGGTCGCTGGCTTTGGTGTGCAGCGTTTGATGTAACGTTAGCCCTCAAACGTTGGCGAAAACGCCAGTTCTGGAGGCTCAAATGTATTGTCCACCCCATACTATTATACATTGTTGGAAAGCCCTGGATGTCTACTTTCCAATGCCGTTGGAAGCACATCAATTGGAGCTCTACAACTCGAGTTATACTCCATCGAAGGTGCAGAGGTCAAGTGGCCTCACTGCATGTTGCCACCATGTTCATTTATGCACATTGCAGGGCAGTTTTCTCCCTCAATTTTAGTGTCCACCATGCAGTGCCATATATGCTTGGAAAGCTCTTGATTCCTACTTTCCAATGCTTCTTGAATCACCTCATTTGGAGCTCTGTAGCTCAAGTTATTCTTGTTGGAAGTATACCCCTTGTATGCCTTGTGGTGTGTGGCGCCAACGTTAGCCTCCAAGTTAGGGGGCTAACGTTGGCGCAAACGTTAGCTCCTTCCCCATTGTAATTCATGTGCCAACGTTAGCCTCCAAGTTAGGGGGCTAACGTTGGCGCAAACGTTGGCCCTTCTCCCTTATGTCTTCATGTGCCAACGTTAGCCTCCAAGTTAGGGGGCTAACGTTGGCGCAAACGTTGGATGGCCAGGGAGGAAAATTCTCTTGCCAACGTTAGCCTCCAAGTTAGGGGGCTAACGTTGGCTCAAACGTGGGGAGCCCAGGGAGAATTCTTCATGCCTAACGTTAGCCTTCAAGTTAGGGGTCTAACTTTGAGGCTAACTTTAGGTCCAACCTTTTGCTTCATGGTTCAATTTCATTTATTCCATTGTTCTCTCTTCACTCCTAGCCATTCCTTCTTTGCTTCAACCTTTCTCCAAGCTTTCTTCACCTATCATTAATCAACCAAACTCATCAAAGCTATGCTCAAAATCATGAGATATTCAATCTTTCATAATATGTAACAAATATAGCATAAAACCTCATGAAATGGCATGAATTCATATATGGTTGGTTCAATCAAGGGAAACATGAAAATCTACCCAATTGGCTTGCTTATGGCTCAAGAAAGTGCATAATTCAATTGAAAACAAAAGAAAAAGGCTAGTTAAAATAGGCTAAGATGACTTGTCATCACTGGGGCTTTCTTTTATGGTGGTTGATGATTGTAGTGCCTCAACTTGTCTCCCCTGACTGCGATCCTCCTCTTTGTTCCTTGGTGTTCAATTTCAGCATGCTCTAATGAGAGTATATTGCTGACAGTGTAGTAATCATCAGTCTGTTGGCTTGCTCCTAGTTGTTGATAAATCAATTGAACTTTATCACCTTTGGAAAGCCCTTCTGTTGGAATCTTTCTGTTCTTCCAACCTCTTTTTGTTTTGTTTCTGTGTTTCTTCCTTTCTTTTGTTGATCTTTCTTCTCTGGCCGTATGCTTACTTTGGAGATCTCTCTTCTCAGTGGTTAATACTCCAATATCCTCTTGAACTTCTTCATCCTTCTGCACAATCTTTTGCCTTGGGATGTTGCTGTGAATCACCTTGTTGCTTTCTTCCTTTAACTGTGATTCTTCCTTGTCGAGTTCCATATAGTCTTTCTTCTCATCACTGAACTGCGCTTCTGGTAATACTTTCAGAGTGACACTCTTATCATGCATTCTGTGAGTTAATTCTCCTTGCTCTACGTCTATGATAGCCCTGGCAGTGGCCAAGAACGGTCTCCCAAGTATGATGGAGTGACTTTCATCCTCATCTGAATCTAGAACCACAAAATCTGCAGGGTATATGAATTTATCCACCTTGACTAGAAGATTTTCAATTACACCCTGGGGTATACCATTGACTTATCTACCAGCTCTAGAGACATCTGTACCGATTTAACTTCCTGTATACGCAGCTTTTTCACCAAAGAGGAGGGAATTAAGTTAATACTTGCTCCTAGATCGCACATTGCCTTAGTGATGGTTAATTCCCCAACGGTGCAAGGCAGCAAAAAGCTCCCAAAGTCTTCAAGCTTAGGAGGAAGCCCTTTTTGAATCAAAGCCCTGCATTCCTCAGTAAGCAGTATGGTCTCTTTCTCGTCCCAACTTCTTTTCTTGTTGATAAGCTCCTTCAAAAACTTGGCATACAGAGGCATTTGCTCAAGTGCTTCAGCCAAGGGAATATTGATCTCCAGCTTTTTGAAAGTCTCAAGGAACTTATGAAAAAGTTGGTCCTTAGTCTCTTTGCTGAATCTCTAGGGATATGGCAGTGGAGGTTGATGACAAGTCATCTTAGTCTAGTTTCACTAGCCTTTTTCTTTTGTTTTCATTTAGTTTTATGCACTTTCTTGCATTATAAATTAGCCATTTGAATTGGAATTGCATGGTTTCCTTAAATCAATCAACCACCTTTTAATTGATACAAAATCATGAGGTTCAAGCTAATTTTAGTTGATAATTAATTGATTTATAAACCTTGTGAATTTTGTGATACTTTGATTGGTTGTTTTGATTACTTGTAGGTGAAGAAAGGAAACAAAAGGTGTGCCAACATTATGGAAGAAGGTTGCAAGAATGGGTTTGAGAAAATGGAATTCACGTTTGAGCTAACGTTTGCCTCAAACGTCAACTCAAACGTGAGTAGCAGTTGAAAAATACCCTGGGAAAAGCCAACGTTTGCGCCAACGTTTGCCTCAAACGTGAGGTCAAACGTTGGCACCAAACAGCATGAAGGGGCATACTTCAAACAAGAATAACTTGAGTTGTAGATGTCCAATTGAGGTGATTCCAAGTGGGTTAGAAAGATGACATTTAGAGCTTTCCAGCCATATATAATAGTGTCTATTGGGCACAAAATTAGCAACACGACAAGAGGACAAAGTAGCCCCCAAGAAGCATACAAGAAGGGAGGTCCACGTTTTGAGCTCACGTTTGACCTCAAACGTTGAGCCAAACGTGGAAGACAGCACATGGCCTAGCTGCATAATCCCTTACTCAAGTAACGTTTAAGTCAACGTTTGCCTCAAACGTTGGCTCAAACGTGAATGGTTCATGGCCTGGTTCACTAATGGATTTCCTCCCAACACCAAGAGCAATCAACAGAGGCCACTATCAACCCAATTCCATCAAGGCTAAAGGCCTAATTCAAGGCTTAATGATCATTTGAAGAAAGTGTATAAATAGCTTAGGATTTGAAGTTTTTGGAGAGCTTCCCTTTTCATTTTTCAGAATAGCTTTCTTTTCAGTTTTGCTCAGAGTTCACTTTATTTTTCTTAGCATTGTTGTTTAATTCAAGAGAATTTGGGAGGAGAATTGATCTCTCTTCTTCCTTGTTCTTGCCCAGCACTCTTTACTTTTCTTGTCTTGGATTTTGGGTGGAGAATTGAAGAAATTCTATTTCAATCTCACCTTGGGATCTTGTTTAATTTTCTGCTTAATTGAATTTCAGTTTCAGTTCATTGCTTTTCATCTACTTTCTTTGCAATTTACAATCTCCTTTGCAATTGTTCTTGTTGGATCTAGGAAGGCATTGAGATCTAGACTTGGTTTTCTAGTCTCTTAGGTACTGAGGTCCGAATTCCCCATTTTCCATTCCCTGTTTTGCTCATTTACAATTCTGTTTCTAGATCTGATTAAATCCAAGTGTTCTTCTATTCCTCTGCTTGTTGCAATTTTACATTTTCTTGTTTAATTTATGCAAATCCAACTCCCCATTCCCTTTACAATTCAAGTCATTTACATTTCTTGCACTTTAAGATTTTGCAATTTACATTTCTTGCATTCTAAGTTTCTGCCATTTAATTTCTTGTTCTTTAAGATTCAGCACTTTTATTTTCCGTTTTCTTTAATTTTCTGCAATTTACCCCTCTCCCTTTACTTTTCATGCAATTTAATTTCTGTTAATCACAAATCACTCAACCAACACTTGATTCGCTTGACTAAATCAACCACTAAACTAAAATTGCTCAATCCTTCAATCCCTGTGGGATCGACCTCACTCACGTGAGTTATTATTACTTGATGCGACCCGGTGCACTTGCTGGTGAATTTTGTGTTGGATCGTTTTCCGCACATCAAGTTTTTGGCGCCGTTGCCGGGGATTGAATAGATTGACAATGATTAAGTGAGGTGGTAGTTTAGATCAAGCACTTTTTCTTTTCTGTTTCTCTAAATTTTGACTGACACACTAACTGTTTGAATTTTTGCCTGAGCTAATTGAAACCTCACTTTAGCAATAGAGTGAAAGTCTCTTGGTTTAACTTGCTGAGTATGATTCTCATAGCTTGATAAATCAACGAGAAAAGTGATTTTCGATCATTAATCTCTCAAGTTTACCAACTGTTTGACACATTGCGTTAACTAACCCTTTAATCATATCCTGGCATAAATGTACTCCATCTTCATTTGAACTGTATATGATTGTGCAGACCATGGAAGGGAAATCGATGAATGCCAGCAATCATGGGAGCGATATTCCCACCTTAGATGACAAGCAACCACTCATCACCATGAACGACATTGCTCAGTGGTTTGAAGCTTTCCCACAAGGAAACATCATCGGATGGGAAGAACTAATGAGTGAACTCCTACTCAAGCTGAAGCCACCTCAAAGAACTGTTAAACCAGGGGCAGGAATGCAACCATCCGCACAAGAGAAAGAAATTGAAGGTATTCGTGCAATCATGGCCCAAAGCGAGCAGATATATCAACAGTTTAAGCAACAATTGGAGCTGATTAACCGAAAAGTAGATGAGTTGCAACATGCTGTGGGAAATGCATAGAACTCACCTCAATATCCCATTGTTGGAATCAACCTGAAAACGGTTCTGGAGTAATTAACTATGAGCAACAAAGTCATGAGCAATCACACTCTCCAAACAGCTCCTCAAGCATGTCCCAACGTAGGACTCAGAATGATGTGTACAACCCACCTTGGAGAACTCAATCCACTTGGAGGGGGGTTGAAAACCAAAATCAAAGACCAAGGGACTTCAACTGCAACAACCCCAATTTCAAAAACCAGCATAAAAATAAGCTCCACAACAACAACCATCACGCACCACCCCAATGCACACACTTCCAACCCCCAACACCCCACAACCTACAAATTTCACAAGACTCTCAGAGGATCACCAATCTGGAGATCTTAGTAGAGAGAATGATGACACATCAAGAGATGATAAGCAAACACCAGGAGGCCTCACTCGGGAGAATTGAGAGGCAAATGGAACAATTAGCTAAGAATCTCACAGGAATGAGTGAGAAGAGGGCTAAAGGAAAAGAATCACTCATCCAGGATGAGCATCACAAAGCAAAACCTCACTTAGGAGGACAAGGGGACAAGGAGAAGGAAGCTCAAAATCTGAACTGAGCAAGCACAGAGGATGTCAAGCTAATGACAATAAAAGAGCGCTTGTTGGGAGGCAACCCAACCTGAGGTAGTTTTCTGTTCATAACTATTTTAGTAAAAAGGTTAATTAGTTTTATCTATAATGCAAGAAGCTAAGTTTGGTGTTGCACACTAAAACAATCTAAAGGAGAATGCAGGATTCTAAGTTTGGTGTTTCACCAAAATCCCATTATAAAACACATTCTCACTTTCTGCATAATGCTGGCTTCAAGCATGTTGGATGAACTAGTTAACTATTCTGCTGTTTCCCAGTTTTCAGTTTTATTGCTTTTGAAACTGAAGAAGAAAAGAAAAAAATTATCACACATGGTTAATTTGATGCATGAAAACCATTGGCAAGGTACTAAGTTTGGTGTTCCCACACCAAAGTAAGTTCAAAAGCCCACAAATAAATCATGCAAGCTAACCATTTCTTCTTTCAAGTTCTTGGGGAACAAGCAACTTTCAATATCACTGCAGGGTACCATACAAACTTTTGGAAGGATTAAGCATCATCTATCAAAAGGAAGAGAGAGGAATGTAAAGATCAGTGATGATGATGATGAGGAGTAAAGCAAGCGAAATCCAAAAAGTTGTATTGTTCAGTGATTATTTTGTATTAGATGCTGCTAAATTGAAAGTTACATAATACCCCTGCCTGCCTGCATAGCATAGTTTTTCTGTAATTCAATAAGCAAGATGCTTGATCATTCACAACATTTTTCTCTTCAAAACTTGTTTGCACTCAATGTTCAAGAATTGCATCACATGAAAGTTCTTTGAAAAGAAGGATTGAGGAATCAAACAATTTTAAGGCAAGCAAAAGATTAGGAGAAGTGGTGGTTCTAGTTGTATGATTATGTATTGAGGTTGCATGCTTGTGAAAACTTGCATGGGAGCTCATAGGCAGGACATGAAGTTCAAAGAAGTATTGTGGAGATTCTCAAAAATCTATTGATCCAAGAAGCAGCAAACAAAACAAAAGAAAGAAAAGAAAATACAAAGACAAAAAGAACATGACCCAAGGCTCTGAGCATCAATTACTAGGCAGAAAAGAAAGAAGAAACAATGACTCAAAGAATTGTTAGCCTAGTAAAATGCTTGTGGTTGAGTTGTGTCAAAGACAGAGGCTTGAGTAAGTAAATCCCTAGGGGTGCTTCAACACCTAATACCTTAAAACCAACTGGTTTAGGAGTATTGATTGAAAGCTTATCTAAAGAGCCGCTTTGAGACATGACACTTAGAGTCAAGGCCAAAGTAAAGAAACTATAAGCTGCTTCAAGGTGACTACATATAAAGAGATCTCCATGATACCATTTGGATGAAAATCCTAAGACCTAAGACTCCCAATATGTGAGGACTAGTAAGCACTGAAACCCTTGTATGAGCATATAATTTAGAGTTCACCCCACTGTTACTTAATCACTGCACTCACAGGACTTTACAAGTTGTTCTTCAATCCGTCTTAATTAAAAGAACCTTGAGCATAATTCTTCTCTTGCTTGGGGACAAGCAAGCTTTAAGTTTGGTGTTGTGATGACAAGTCATCTTAGCCTAGTTTCACTAGCCTTTTTATTTTGTTTTCATTTAGTTTTATGCACTTTCTTGCATTATAAATTAGCCATTGGAATTGGAATTGCATGGTTTCCTTAAATCAATCAACCACCTTTTAATTGATACAAAATCATGAGGTTCAAGCTAATTTTAGTTGATAATTAATTGATTTATAAACCTTGTGAATTTTGTGATACTTTGATTGGTTGTTTTGATTACTTGTAGGTGAAGAAAGGAAACAAAAGGTGTGCCAACATTATGGAAGAAGGTTGCAAGAATGGGTTTGAGAAAATGGAATTCACGTTTGAGCTAACGTTTGCCTCAAACGTCAACTCAAACGTGAGTAGCAGTTGAAAAACACCCTGGGGAAAAGCCAACGTTTCCGCCAATGTTTGCCTCAAACGTGAGGTCAAACGTTGGCGCCAAAGAGAAGAGAAATGGCATCCCTGGAGGCAGCAACATTTGAGCCAACGTTTGACTCAAACGTGAGGTCAAACGTTGGCACCAAACAGCATGAAGGGGCATACTTCAAACAAGAATAACTTGAGTTGTAGATGTCCAATTGAGGTGATTCCAAGTGGGTTAGAAAGCTGATATTCAGAGCTTTCCAACCATATATAATAGTCTCTATTGGGCACAAAATTGGCAACACGACAAGAGGAAAAAGTAGCCCCCAAGAAGCATACAAGAAGGGAGGTCCACGTTTGAGCTCACATTTGACCTCAAACGTTGAGCCAAACGTGGAAGACAGCACATGGCCTAGCTGCATAATGCCTCAATCAAGTAACGTTTGAGTCAATGTTTGCCTCAAACGTTGGCTCAAACATGAATGGTTCATGGCCTGGTTCACTAATGGATTTCCTCCCAACACCAAGAGCAATCAACAGAGGCCACTATCAACCCAATTCCATCAAGGCTAAAGGCCCAATTCAAGGCTTAATGATCATTTGAAGAAAGTGTATAAATAGCTTAGGATTTGAAGTTTTTGGAGAGCTTCCCTTTTCATTTTTCAGAATAGCTTTCTTTTCAGTTTTGCTCAGAGTTCACTTTATTTTTCTTAGCATTGTTGTTTAATTCAAGAGAATTTGGGAGGAGAATTGATCTCTCTTCTTCCTTGTTATTGCCCAGCACTCTTTACTTTTCTTGTCTTGGATTTTGGGTGGAGAATTGAAGAAATTCTGTTTCAATCTCACCTTGGGATCTTGTTCAATTTTCTGCTTAATTGAATTTCAGTTTCGGTTCATTGCTTTTCATCTACTTTCTTTGCAATTTACAATCTCCTTTGCAATTGTTCTTGTTGGATCTAGGAAGGCATTGAGATCTAGACTTGGTTTTCTAGTCTCTTGGGTTCTGAGGTCTGAATTCCCCATTTCCCATTCCCTGTTTTGCTCATTTACAATTCTATTTCTAGATCTGATTAAATCCAAGTGTTCTTCTATTCCTCTGCTTGTTGCAATTTTACATTTCCTTGTTTAATTTCTGCAAATCCAACTCCCCATTCCCTTTACAATTCAAGTCATTTACATTTCTTGCACTTTAAGATTTTACAATTTACATTTCTTGCATTCTAAGTTTCTGCCATTTAATTTCTTGTTCTTTAAGATTCAGCACTTCTATTTTCCGTTCTCTTTAATTTTCTGCAATTTACCCCTTTCCCTTTACTTTTCATGCAATTTAATTTCTGTTAATCACAAATCACTCAACCAACACTTGATTCGCTTGACTAAATCAACCACTAAACTAAAATTGCTCAATCCTTCAATCCCTGTGGGATCGACCTCACTCATGTGAGTTATTATTACTTGATGCGACCCGGTGCACTTGCCGGTGAGTTTTGTGTTGGATCATTTTCCGCACATCAGAGGTGTGATGCTCTTTCCTTCTTGCTGCTGTCCCTGAATCACTTCTTTTGAATTGTGTGGTTGGTTGTTCTTTTCTTTGAGTTTCTCAGTGCTCTTGCTTGGTATCACAACTTGATCCTTGGCTTCATCTGCCTTTGTTTGTTTTTCATCTTCTATTGGTCTTTTGCTGCTCTCTGCTTGCTTCTTTGTAGTGTCATTGTTTCTCATCAATGTTCTCCCACTCCTTAATTGTATCGCCTTGCATTCTTCATTAGGATTTGGGATTGTGTCACTCGGCAGTGAGCTTGAAGGTCTCTCAACAGAAATCTGCTTGGAGATTTGCCCAATCTGCCTCTCTAGGCTCTTCATGGAGGCTTCATGGTTCTTGGTTGTCATTTCCTGGTGTTTCCACATTTTGTCTATCAAAGTTTCCAAGTTAGTGAGTCTTTGAGATTCAGGTGATGCTTGTGGTGGGTTGTGAGATGTGGATGGTGAATGGTAGGTATTTTGGTTGGTGGGTTGGTTATTGGATTGGTAATGGTTGGGGTTGGGGTAGTTGTTTTGAGGTTTTCTGTAAGGGTTTTGGTTAGTTTGCTGCTGGTTGTGGTTTTGGTTGTTTCTTGAAGTGTTTTGGTTTGAGTTTCTCTGCCATGGTTATTGGTTCTGGTTGTGATTATCTCTCCATCTGAAGTTTGGGTGGTTCTTCCAGGATGGATTGTATGTGTCACCATACACTTCATTCTGTCCAGAATTTTGGTTGTGCATGTACTGGACTTGTTCTTGCTATTGCTCCTCTTGAGTTTCTTCATTTTGCCCCCATGTGGATGATGGTTGGCTTGTGTTAACTGCTGCAACTTGGAGGCTATCAATCCTCTTGGCCATTTGGTCAAATTGTTGTTGAATTTGCTGCTGCATCATCTTGTTTTGAGCCAAGATTGAGTCTACTCCTTCTAGCTCTATTACTCCTCTCCTTTGTGATGGTTGCCGGTTTCTTTGATGAGCAAAGAAATATTGATTGTTGGCCACCATGTCCACGAGATTCTGGGCTTCCTCAGCAGTTTTCATCAGTTGTAGTGAACCTCCAGCAGAATGATCTAATGCCTCTTGAGATTTCAATGTCAGGCCTTCATAGAAATTTTGCAGCACGTCCCATTCATTGAACATCTCTGGAGGACACTTTCTGATTAAGGCTTTGTACCTCTCCCATGCTTCATACAAGGATTCGGCATCTAATTGTGTGAATGTCTGCACCTCGGTTTTCAACCTGATGACTCTTTGGGGTGGATAGAATTTGGCTAGAAATTTAGTCACCAAGTCATCCCAACTAGTGATACTTCCTTGGGGAAAAGTTTCAAGCCATTGTGCGGCCTTGTCCCTTAATGAGAACGGGAACTGCAGAAGCTTGTAGGTTTCAAGATTCACGCCATTGGATTTGACAGTGTCACAAATCCTTAAGAAGGTAGATAGATGTTGATTTGGATCCTCCAATGGTCCTCCTCCAAACGAGCAGTTGTTTTGGACCAATGTGATGAGTTGTGGCTTCAGTTCAAAGTTATTTGCATTGACATTAGGGGTGAGAATGCTGCTTCCACAATGTCTAGCATTTGCAAAGGTATAGGAGGCCAGTACTCTCCTCTGTTGTGGGTTATTGTTAACCCCTCCTCCTGGATTAGATGGATCTCCTTCCATCTCGTGATATTCTTCCTCAGATTCTTCCTCTCCAACAATATTTTTCCCTCTTTCAGCTCTTCTTAACCTTCTAAGAGTTCTCTGGTCAGTTTCAGATAAAACAGGAATGGATCTCCCTGTACCTGACATACAAACAAAACAAAAGAAACACCACCAATAACACTTCAATCTATTGCTAGAATAAAGTTTAGTTTAAGCAAAATTTCAAACAGTTAGTGTGTCAGTCAAAAATTAGAGAAACAGAAAAGAAAAAGTGCTTGATCTAGATCTCTACTTCACTTAATCATTGTTAATCTATTTCAATCCCCGGCAACGGCGCCAAAAACTTGATGTGTATTTTCGGAAAACGAATTCCAAACACACAAAACTAACCGGCAAGTGCACCGGGTCGCATCAAGTAATAAAACTCACGGGAGTGAGGTCGATCCCACAGGGATTGAAGGATTGAGCAATTTCAGTTTAGTGGTTGATTTAGTCAAGCGAATCAAGATTTGGTTGAGTGATTTGTAATTAACAGAATTTAAATTGCATGAAATTAAAAGGGAGAGGGACAATTGCAATAAATTAAAGAGCAGAGAAGGTAAATGTGCTGAATCTTAAAGAACAAGAAATTAAATGGCAGAAACTTAGAACGCAAGAAATGTAAATTGCAGAATCTTAAAGTGCAAGAAATGTAAATGGCTTGAATTGTAAAGGGAATTGGGAATTGGATTTGCAGAAATTAAACAAGGAAAAGAAAAATTCAACAAACAGGAATGTAAAAGATGGATTCAATTAAACCGGATCTTAAATGAAAATGAGAATAAGCTTGGTGTGACAACGAAACAAGGAAATTGAAATTGAAAGCTATAGATCTCAGGACTCAAGATACTAGATAGCCAAGTCTAGATCTCACTGCCTTCCTAGATCCAACAAGAACAATTGCAAAGGAAATAAAGAAATCTAAATTGCAGAAGAGTAGAAGCCAAAGCAGTTAACAGAAATGGAAATTCAATTATGCAGAAAATTAAACGAGATCTCAAGGTGAGATTGAAACAGAAGTTCTTCAATTCTCCACCCAAGATCCGAAACAAGAAAAGTAAAAAGTGCTCAAACAAGAACAAGGAAGAAGAGAGATCAATTCTCCTCCCTAATTCTCTTGAATTCTAAAAACAACAATGCAAAAATGTCAAGGTGCTCTCCACTGTAAGTGTTCTGAAAATTCTCTCCGAAAACGCTCTCTTTAAAACTTAAATCCTAAGCTATTTATACACTTTCTTCAAATGGTCTTCAAGTAATTGGGTTGATAAAGGCCTTGGTTGATTGCTCTTGGAGTTGGAGAAAGATCCATTGTAAACCGGGTTGTAAATCATAAAAGCTTGAGTAAAAGTTTGAGGCAAACTTTTACTCAAGCTTTTTATACCAGATGGCTTCACTTGCTGCTACCAACATTTGGGCTAAAGTTTGAGGTCAAACTTTTGCTCAAACGTTGGTCCCCTTGTGTATATGTGTGGCACCAACGTTTGCCAAAAAGCTTGAGGCAAACGTTGGCGCAAGCTTTTCTCCTCCAGGGTGTGCAAGTGTGGCGCCAACGTTTGCCAAAAAGTTTGAGGCAAACGTTGGCGCAAGCTTTTCTCGTCCAGGGTGTTGGTTTTGTGATGCCAACGTTTGCCAAAAAGTTTGAGGCAAACGTTGGCTCCAGCTTTTCTCCCAAAAGTTTGAGGCAAACTTTGGCTCAAGCTTTTTTCCTCTGGAATGTTTTCAACTCTTCTAAAAGTTTGAGCTAAAGTTTGAGGCAAACTTTGGCTCAAACTTTTTGTTATCTCTTGCTCCTAGCCATTCCTTCTTCCTTCAACCTTCTTCAAAACTCTTTTCACCTATCATCAATCAATCAAAACAATCAAAGCTATGCCCCAGATCATAAGATTGTGTTTCTTTCATAATATATGACAATTATAGCATAAAATCTCATGAAAGTGCATGAATTCATCCATGGTTGATTGAATCAAAGGAAACATGGAAATCTACCCAATTGGCTTGCTTATGGCTTAAGAAAGTGCATAAAATCAATTGAAAACAAAAGAAAAAGGCTAGTGAAACTAGGCTAAGATGACTTGTCATCACAACACCAAACTTAGAGCTTGCTTGTCCCCAAGCAAGAAAAGAATTATTGAGAAGAAAGAATGAAATGGAAGAGGATGTTCATGCTAGCAGAGTATTATTGGTAGTTCATGGGGTTTTTTGTGGATAAGTAAACACTCACTTCTTATTGATTTTTAGGCCTAGAAAGTCTCCTTCAAGCATCAAGCAACACACTGTTATGACCTCTCATTATTCCTTTGTCCTTGACTATTGTTTTTCTCTATAAGCTTTAGTTCAGTGTCATGTGTAACAAGTTCTTTTCTTTCTTTATACTTGACACATTATTCACTATAGACACTTGGCTCACATTCCTTCTTAAAACATTGATGCCCAGCACCTCTTTGGGTTACTAAATGCCTTGTAGTTAGGTTGCTCTTGATAGTGGACTTTCAGCTGATGATCCCGGGTTAGTTAACCCAAGTCACCAAGTATTGATGCACTCCAAAGAACTTAATAATCCAAGCAGATCCTAGTACAAAGACACCACAGGCATATATTCTAAGGTTCAAGCTATTGGTGTCTAGCTTTGTTTCTTTTTATTTTCTTTTGTTTTATTGCCACTCTTTGGCTATTTCTTTTCTCTTTTTGTTTTTCTTTTTAACCAAGAACTTTCATTTGATTGAGATTCATAGACAGTAGGCCACTTTCTACTTAGAAGGAGACATCCTAGTTCTCTTATTCACTAAAAGTGAGCTATCATACAATCACACATACATACCACCACTTACTTTTATTGTACTTCTATCTAACAGAGAACTATCTCACTTCACATTCAGACATTTCTTTTATTGAATTAAAGATGCAGGGGACAAAGTATGCTTTTTGTTAAGTGAAAGTAAAATACAAGCATACACTTAGGCTAGCTTACTTATTTTAAATTGAAACAGAAATGATGCAAAGACTACTAAACTAACAGTTACTGTTAAGATGGGCATATTCACACTTCCAATTTAGAGCAATTCAATGCTGATGGAGTTAAGTGACAATACAACCTCTTGGTGGCTTCTTCTTCTTTCTCTCAGCTAATGGTGTGTAGTCCTCCCAAGAGAGTGATTGAATTCCTGCAGTGTTAATGGAGTTGCTTGTTTCTCAAGCCCTTAGGTGACTGGTTAGTGTGCAAGACTTTCTTGTAGGCTTTTGAACTTACTTTGGTGTGTGAACACCAAACTTAGTCCCTTGCCATGTTTCTTATGCATTAAAATAACCATATGTGAAAACCTAAGTCTTTGCTAAAGGTAATAAAGCTAAAAACTAGAAATAGACAATGATTAAATGATTTATCAGATTGCTTGGAGCTAGTAACCCTTTGTGCAAAAGGTGAGAATGTGCTTTTAAATGAGATTTTGGTGGAACACCAAACTTAAAATCCTTTATTCTCCCTTAAATTGTTTTGGTGTGAAACACCAAACTTAGCTCCTTGCAATACATACCAATCATTTAACCTTTTTATTGAAATAGCTATGAAAAGAAAATTACCTCAGGTTGGGTTGCCTCCCAACAAGCGCTTCTTTATTGTCATTAGCTTGACACTGGGGCTTTCTTTTATGGTGGTTAATGATTGTAGTGCCTCAACTTGTCTCCCCTGACTGCGATCCTCCTCTTTGTTCTTTGGTGTTCAATTTCAGCATGCTCTAATGAGAGTATATTACTGACAGTGTAGTAATCATCAGTGTGTTGGCTTGCTCCTAGTTGTTGATAAATCAATTGCACTTTATCACCTTTGGAAAGCCCTTCTGTTGGAATCTTTCTGTTCTTCCAACCTCTTTTTGTTTTGTTTTTGTGTTTCTTCCTTTCTTTTGTTGATCTTTCTTCTCTGGCCGTATGCTTACTTTGGAGATCTCTCTTCTCAGTGGTTAATACTCCAATATCCTCTTGAACTTCTTCATCCTTCTGCACAATCTTTTGCCTTGGGATGTTGCTGTGAATCACCTTGTTGCTTTCTTCCTTTAACTGTGATTCTTCCTTGTCGAGTTCCATATAGTCTTTCTTCTCATCACTGAACTGCGCTTCTGGTAATACTTTCAGAGTGACACTCTTATCATGCATTCTGAGAGTTAATTCTCCTTGCTCTACGTCTATGATAGCCCTGGCAGTGGCCAAGAACGGTCTCCCAAGTATGATGGAGTGACTTTCATCCTCATCTGAATCTAGAACCACAAAATCTGCAGGGTATATGAATTTATCTACCTTGACTAGAAGATTTTCAATTACACCCTGGGGTATACCATTGACTTATCTACCAGCTCTAGAGACATCTGTACCGATTTAACTTCCTCTATACGCAGCTTTTTCACCAAAGAGGAGGGAATTAAGTTAATACTTGCTCCTAGATCGCACATTGCCTTAGTGATGGTTAATTCCCCAACGGTGCAAGGCAGCAAAAAGCTCCCAGAGTCTTCAAGCTTAGGAGGAAGCCCTTTTTGAATCAAAGCCTTGCATTCCTCAGTAAGCAGTATGGTCTCTTTCTCGTCCCAACTTCTTTTCTTGTTGATAAGCTCCTTCAAAAACTTGGCATACAGAGGCATTTGCTCAAGTGCTTCAGCCAAGGGAATATTGATCTCCAGCTTTTTGAAAGTCTCAAGGAACTTATGAAAATGTTGGTCCTTAGTCTCTTTGCTGAATCTCTAGGGATATGGCAGTGGAGGTGTGATGCTTTTTCCTTCTTGCTGCTGTCCCTGAATCACTTCTTTTGAATTGTGTGGTTGGTTGTTCTTTTCTTTGAGTTTCTCAGTGCTCTTGCTTGGTATCACAACTTGATCCTTGGCTTCATCTGCCTTTGTTTGTTTTTCATCTTCTATTAGTCTTTTGCTGCTCTCTGCTTGCTTCTTTGTAGTGTCATTGTTGCTCATCAATGTTCTCCCACTCCTTAATTGTATCACCTTGCATTCTTCCTTAGGATTTGGGATTGTGTCACTCGGCAGTGAGCTTGAAGGTCTCTCAACAGAAATCTGCTTGGAGATTTGCCCAATCTGCCTCTCTAGGCTCTTCATGGAGGCTTCATGGTTCTTGGTTGTCATTTCCTGGTGTTTCCACATTTTGTCTATCAAAGTTTCCAAGTTAGTGAGTCTTTGAGATTCAGGTGATGCTTGTGGTGGGTTGTGAGATGTGGATGGTGGATGGTAGGTATTTTGGTTGGTGGGTTGGTTATTGGATTGGTAATGGTTGGGGTTGGGGTAGTTGTTTTGAGGTTTTCTGTAAGGGTTTTGGTTAGTTTGCTGCTGGTTGTGGTTTTGGTTGTTTCTTGAAGTGTTTTGGTTTCAGTTCCTCTGCCATGGTTGTTGGTTCTGGTTGTGATTATCTCCCCATCTGAGGTTTGGGTGGTTGATGACAAGTCATCCTAGCCTATTTTAACTAGTCTTTTTCTTTTGTTTTCATTAGAATTATGCACTTTCTTGAGCTACAAGCAAGCTAATTGAGTAGATTTTCATGTTTCCCTTGATTGAACCAACCATATATGAATTCATGCCATTTCATGAGGTTTTATGCTATATTTGTTGCATATTATGAAAGATTGAATATCTCATGTTTTTGAGCATAGCTTTGATGAGTTTGGTTGATTAATGATAGGTGAAGAAAGCTTGGAGAAAGGTTGAAGCAAAGAGGAATGGCTAGGAGTGAAGAGAGGACAATGGAATAAGTGAAATTGAACCAGGAAGCAAGAAGTTAGCCCCAACGTTAGCCCCCTAACTTGGAGGCTAACGTTGGAACTTGAGAAGATCTCCCCTGGGCACCAACGTTTGCGCCAACGTTAGCCCCCTAACTTGGAGGCTAACGTTGGCACATGAATTACAAAGGGAGAAGGGCCAACGTTTGCGCCAACGTTAGCCCCCTAACTTGGAGGCTAACGTTGGCGCCACTAGCACTAAACAAGGCCAACGTGCATACCAGTAAATTATGTTTGCTGCTATGAAAAGTTGGAGCCAAAGTTAGACCCCTAACTTTGGCTCAAACTTTTGGTCCAACTTTGGCTAACCTCAAAACCGGTTCAATTGGTTCACTTTGGTTCTTCTTCAAACTTCAAGAGCAATCAACCAAGGCCTCTTTCAACCCAATTCCACCAAGAGCAAAGGCCCAACTCAAGGCTTGAAGATCATTTGAAGAAAGTGTATAAATAGGATAGAATTCAAGTTCTTCGGGGAGCTTTCCTTTTGGAATTTTCATAATAGTTTTCGGAGAAGCTTTTGAACTTTAATTTCTTTGTTTCCATTGCTTTCAATTTCATTTTACATTTGTCTTGGATCTTGGATTGGAGAATTGAAGAAATTCTGTTTCAATCTCAATCTTGGATCTCTCTGTTTCTTTACTGTTAATTGAATTTCATTTCCGGTTAATTGCTCTTCATCTCTCTTCTCTGTAATTTACATTTTCTCTGCAATTGTTCTTGTTGGATCTAGGAAGGCATTGAGATCTAGACTTGGTTTTCTAGTCTCTGGATCCTGAGATCCAAATCCCCAATTTACATTCTGTTTCTTTCCTTTCTATGATCATTTACTTTTCTGTTATAAGATCCGATCCAATCCCAATTCCCTTTCCTTCTTCTGTTTGATGCAATTTAATTTTTCCTTGTTTAATTTCTGCAAATCCACATCCCAATCCCCTTTACATTTCAAGCAATTTACATTCCTTGCACTTTAAGATTCCTCAATTTACATTTCTTGCAATTTAAGTTTCGGCCATTTAATTTCTTGTTCTTTAAGTTTTTCAGCAATTTATTTCTTGTTCTCTTTACTTCAATGCAATTTAATTCTGCAAGTCACAAAACCATCAACCAAATCTTGATTCGCTTGACTAAATCAACCACTAAGCTAAAATTGCTCAATCCTTCAATCCCTGTGGGATCGACCTCACTCCCGTGAGTTTTTATTACTTGATACGACCCGGTACACTTGCCGGTTAGATTTGTGTGTTTTGGGAGAGATATATTTTTCCTCCAAAATATCTCACCAAGTTTTTGGCGCCGTTGCCGGGGATTGATTAGATTGACAATGATTAAGTGAGGTGGTGATCTAGATCAAGCACTTTTTCTTTATTTTTCTCTAATTTTGACTAACCCACTAACTGTTTGAATTTTTGCTTAAGCTAACTGGAACTTCATTCTAGCAATAGACTGAAGTGCCACTGATTCTGTGCATTTCTCATGTTCTGCTTGTATGTCAGGTACAAGAAGAACCATACCCCATTTTCATGAACAAGACGAAAGAACTCTCAGGAGGTTAAGAAGAGCTGAAAGAGGGAAAAACATTATTGGAGAAGAGGAATCAGACGAAGAATTCCAAGAGATGGAGGAACATTTAACCAATCCACCAGGTGGAGAAGACAACAACAATGGCAACCCACCCCAGAGGAGAGTTTTGGCTTCCTACACCTTTGCAAATCCTAGACATTGTGGGAGCAGCATCTTGGCTCCAAATGTCAATGCTAACAATTTTGAACTCAAGCCACAACTCATCACTTTGGTTCAGAACAATTGCTCTTTTGGTGGAGGACCACTTGAGGACCCACATCAACATTTATCCACTTTCTTGAGGATATGCAACACTGTCAAAACTAATGGAGTGCCCCCTGACAGTTACAAACTGATGCTATTCCCATTTTCTCTCAGGGACAAGGCCACTCAATGGTTGGAATCGTTTCCAAGGGACAGCATTAACAACTGGGATGATTTGGTAACTAAGTTCCTTGCAAAATTCTATCCACCTCAGAGGATTATAAGGTTAAAGGCTGAGGTACAAACATTTACACAAATGGAGGCCGAACCCATCTATGAGGCATGGGAGAGGTACAAGGCTCTGATCAGGAAATGTCCCCCTGCTATGTTTAATGAGTGGGAGAAGCTTCAAAACTTCTATGAAGGCTTAACACTGAAATCTCAGGAAGCTTTGGATCATTCAGCTGGAGGTTCCTTGCAACTCATGAAAATTGCAGAAGAGGCTCAAGAACTCATTGATATGGTGTCCAACAACCAATATTTCTTTGCTCATCAAAGAGGCCGCCAACCATCACAAAGGAGAGGAGTAATGGAGCTAGAAGGAGTGGATTCAATCCTAGCTCAAAACAAGATGATGCAGCAGCAAATTCAGCAACAATTTGAGCAAATGGCCAAGAGAATTGATAGTCTCCAAGTTGCAGCAGTCAACACTAGCCAATCATCAACCACATGGGGACAGAGTGAAGAAACTCAAGAAGAACAACAACAAGAGCAAGTACAGTATATGCACAACCAAGGACCAAATGAAGTGTATGGTGATACATACAATCCATCCTGGAAGAACCACCCAAACCTCAGATGGGGAGATAACCATACCCAAAACCAACAACCATGGCAGAGGAACTCAAACCAACACAACCCAAGAAGCAACCAAAATCACAACCAGCAGTAGGCTAACCAAAACCCCTACAAGAAACCTCAAAACAACTACCCCAACCTCAACCAATACCAATCTAATAACCAACCCACCAACCAAAATGCCTACCATCCACCACCCACATCTCATAACCCACCTCAAATATCACCTGAAGCCCAAAGAATCACTCACTTGGAGGCCATGATAGACAAAATGCTGAAACACCAGGAAATGGTAGCCAAGAATCAGGAAGCCTCCCTGAAGAGCCTAGAGAGACAGATGGGGCAACTCTCCAAGCAAGTATCTATTGAGAGACCCTCAAACTCACTGCCCAGTGACACAATTCCAAATCCCAAGGAAGAATGCAAGGCAATACAATTAAGGAGTGGGAGAACATTGATAAGAAACAATGACACTACAAGGAAGCAAGCAGAGAACACCAAAGAACCAATGGAGGATGAGCACCAAACAAAGGTAGATGAGGCTAAAGAGCAAGTTGTGATGCCAAACAAAGACACTGAGAAACTCAAAGAGAAGGACAACCAGCCACATAGCTCAAAGGAAGTAGCTCAGGGGCAGCAGCAAATAGGAAAAAGCATCACACCTCTACTGCCATATCCCCAGAGGTTTAACAAAGAGGTTAAAGACCAGCATTTTCACAAATTCCTTGAGATTTTTAAGAAGTTGGAAATCAATATTCCCTTGGCTGAAGCACTTGAGCAAATGCCTCTATATTCCAAATTTCTGAAGGATCTTATCAACAAGAAAAGAAGTTGGCTTGAAAGGGAAACCATATTACTCACCGAGGAATGCAGTGCTGTGATTCAACGGGGTATTCCACCAAAACTTAAGGATCCGGGAAGCTTTGTAGTCTCATGCACTATTGGCAAGATAATTCTCAACAAGGCTCTCTGTGACCTGGGTGCCAGCATCAATTTAATGCCTCTCTCAATGATGAGAAAACTTGCCATAGAAGAACTTAAACCCACCAGGATGTCATTAGTCATGGCTGACAGATCAATCAAGACACCCAATGGAATTGTGGAGAATCTGTTGGTGAAGGTTGGGGAGTTTATTTTCCCAGCAGACTTTGTAATTTTGGACACTGAAGAAGAAGGAAACGACTAAATCATTCTGGGAAGGCCATTTCTACACACAGCAAGGGCCATCATTGATGTAGAAAAAGGAGAAATGACCTTCAGGGTCCATAATGAACAAATGATCATAAATGTGTTCAAATCAATGCAAAACGCTCCTGAGCAAGAGGATTACGTAAGAGTGGATATGATAGACAGTTTGGTGGAAGAAACAGTGAAAGAAAATTTTCAAGAGCAAGAAGGAAATCAAGGGGCAACAGAGGAACAAGTGGCTGAGACCTTCACTGAGCAAGATGAAACACAAGATAGCAATAAAGATGTGCGAAAACAAGAACTAAAACCTTTACCCACCCATCTCAAATATGCATTCCTTGGCACATCAGAGAGCTTCCCAGTAATCATTAATTCATCCCTGACAAAGAAGGAAGAAGGAGAACTTCTTGACGTACTCAAAGCTCATAAGGATGCTTTAGGATGGACCATTGATGACCTGAAGGGAATCAGCCCTGCAGTATGTATGCATAAGATCCTCTTGGAAGATAATTCCAAACCAGTGGTTCAACCGCAAAGAAGGCTAAATCCTACAATGAAGGAAGTTGTCCAGAAGGAAGTAATGAAGTTGTGGAATGCAGGGATAATCTTCCCAATATCTGACAGCCCATGGGTAAGTCCGGTTCAAGTTGTGCCAAAGAAGGGAGGGATGACGGTCATCACTAATGAGAAGAATGAGTTGATCCCTACTAGAACAGTGACTGGGTGGAGGATGTGCATAGACTATAGAAGATTGAATGATGCCACCAGGAAGGATCATTTTCCTCTCCCATTCATTGATCAGATGCTGGAAAGGTTAGCCGGTCATGCCTATTACTGCTTTTTGGACGGATATTCTGGGTATAATCAAATCGTGGTGGACCCCAAGGACCAAGAGAAAACTGCCTTTACATGTCCATTTGGAATTTTTGCATATAGGAGAATGCCTTTTGGGCTCTGCAATGCCCCTGCCACATTTCAAAGGTGTATGCTCTCCATTTTTTCTGATATGGTCGAAAAATTTTTAGAAGTCTTCATGGATGACTTCTCTGTTTTTGGTGATAATTTCAATGCTTGCCTAAACCATTTAACTCTTGTCTTGAAACGGTGCCAAGAAACTAATTTGGTTTTAAACTGGGAGAAATGCCATTTCATGGTACCCGAAGGGATTGTTCTTGGCCATAAAGTTTCAAGAAAAGGGATAGAGGTTGATAAGGCAAAGGTTGAGATTATAGAAAAACTCCCTCCACCAATTAATGTGAAATCCGTTAGAAGTTTCTTGGGGCATGCGGGATTTTACAGAAGGTTTATCAAGGACTTTTCAAAAATAGCCAAACCTTTAAGTAATCTGTTAATGCTTGATAACCCTTTTGTTTTTGATGAAGACTGTCAGCATGCATTTGAAACTTTAAAAAATAAACTCACAACAGCACCAATCATCACACCTCCAGATTGGGAATTACCTTTTGAACTCATGTGTGATGCAAGTGACATTGCAATTGGTGCTGTACTTGGGCAAAAGAAGGGGAATTTGCATCATGTCATATATTATGCAAGTAAAGTGTTGAATGAGGCCCAAAGAAATTACACTACAACAGAAAAAGAGTTGCTAGCTGTAGTCTATGCATTTGATAAGTTTAGATCATATCTGATAGGATCACAAGTTGTGGTTTACACTGATCATGCTGCACTTAAGTATTTGATGTCAAAGCAGGATGCTAAACCAAGACTCATCAGGTGGATACTGCTCCTACAAGAATTCGACATTGAGATAAGAGATAGGAAGGGCACTGAAAATCAGGTCGCTGATCGTCTGTCAAGGCTACCACATGAAACAAGTCAAAAAGCATCCCAGCCCATAAATGAAAGCTTCCCAGATGAGCACCTTCTGCAGATCCAGCAAGCACCTTGGTTTGCTGACATAGCAAATTACAAAGTGGGAAGGAAGATACCGCAAGAATTCTCTAAGCAACAAGTGAAGAAGTTGATCAACGAAGCAAGGAAATTTTCATGGGATGAACCCTTCTTATTCAAGAGATGCTCTGATGGAGTGATCAGGAGGTGTACTCCTGAAAGTGAAGTGAGGGACATTTTGTGGCATTGTCATGGTTCAGCTTATGGTGGACACTTTGGCCCAGAAAAAATAGCCGCAAAAATACTGCAGAGTGGCTTCTATTGGCCGACTATCTTCAAGGATGCCAAAGAATATGTACACCAATGTAATGAATGCCAGAAAGCAGGAGGATTAACAAGAAGGAATGAGATGCCTCAAAACTTTATCTTAGAATTAGAATTGTTCGATCTATGGGGAATTGATTTCATGGGGCCTTTTCCTCCTTCCTATTCTTTTAGATACATCCTGGTAGCAGTGGAATATGTCTCAAAGTGGGTGGAAGCCATAGCCACAACCACCTGTGATGCACAGATCGTCCTCCAATTCCTTAAAAAGCACATCTTCACTAGGTATGGAGTGCCCAAGGGTCTTATTAGTGATGGTGGTAGTCACTTTTGCAACAAACAAATGGAGAAACTCCTTCACAAATATGGAGTAATTCACAAAGTAGCCACACCTTACCATCCTCAGACTAACGGCCAAGCTGAACTTGCAAATAGAGAATTAAAGAAGATCCTAGAGAAAACAGTGGGAATCACAAGAAAAGATTGGGCTAGAAAGCTAGAGGATGCATTGTGGGCTTATAGGACAGCTTTTAAAACTCCTATTGGCAAGTCACCCTTTCAGCTATTGTATGGCAAATCCTGCCACCTCCCTGTAGAGCTTGAACACAGAGCTTTTTGGGCCACTAAACTCCTCAACCTTGATCCCCAAGCTGCAGGAGAAAAAAGGTTGTTACAACTAAATGAGTTGGATGAATTTAGACTAGAGGCTTATGAAAGTGCAAAGATATACAAGGAGAAAGCTAAGAAGTGGCATGACAAAAAGATCACAAAGAAGGAATTCAAGCCAGGACAGCAAGTGCTCCTGTATAATTCGAGGCTTAAAATTTTCCCTGGCAAACTGAAGTCTAAATGGACTGGCCTATACTTGGTGACAAAGGTTTTTCCCTATGGGAGTATTGAACTGCTAGATGAGGCAACAAAGAATCAATTCACAACAAATGGTCACAGAGCAAAGCTGTATTTGGGAGGACAATTGGATAAGGAAAAAGAGGTTCAACACCTCCAGCCCTCTTAAAAAGAATTGAAAGATGTCAAGCTAGTGACAATAAAAGAGCGCTTGTTGGGAGGCAACCCAACCGGAGGTAGTTTTCTTTTCATAAATTTTTCAATAAGAGTGTTGGATAACTGCTATGTATTGCAAGAAGCTAAGTTTGGTGTTGCACACCAAAAACAATTGAAGGGAGAATGCAAGATGCTAAGTTTGGTGTTCCACCAAAACTTCATTCTAACTTCCTGCACATTGCTAGTTCCAAGCAATCAAACAGATTATTCAACAACTTAACTATTTTTGTTTAGTCCCAATATCTTAACCTTTAGCAAGGACACAAAAGTTTGCCCAGAGTTAATCTGTTGAATCAGAAGAAGTAGCAAGGAATTAAGTGGGAACTAACCACCAATTGAAGGTCCCATGTATAAAGACTCAAAAAGGGGCACAACAGAAAGGAGAACAAAAGAAATGCAAACCAATAGGTTGTATCTATACTTAACCTTTACTGTTGGGAAATATTTTTGATTGATGTCTTGATAAAGTGTTCATTTAGTTCAAACAGATTCAAACTTCCCTTAGAACAAGTAAACTAGTCTATGTGTATGCTTGTGTATTCACTTTCACTTGACAAGAAGCATGTGTTGTCCCCTGCATCTTTAAAATTCAATAAAAGAACAGTTTGAATGTGAAGTAAAATGGTTTCTGTTAGATAGAAGTAGAATAAAAGTAAGTGGTGGTATGTGTGTGATTGTATAATAGCTCACTTTTAGTGAATAAAGAGCTAGGATATCTCCTTCTAAGTAAAGAGTGGCCTACTGTCTATGAATCTCAATTGAATTAAATTCCTTGGTTAGAAAGAAAAACAAAAAGAAGGAAAGAACAAAGATAGCCAAAAAGTGGCAAAACAAAAGAAAAACAAAAAGAAACAAAGCTGGACACCAATAGCTTGAACCTTAAAATATATGCCTGTGATGTCTTTGTACTAGGACCTGCTTGGATTAGTAAGCTCTTAGGAGTGCCTCAACACTTGGTGACTTGGGTTAACTAACCCGGGATCATCAGCTAAAAGTCCACTATCAAGAGCAACCTAACTACAAGGCATTTAGTAGCCCAAAGAGGTGCTGGGCATCAATGTTTTAAGAAGGAATGTGAGCCAAGTGTCTATGGTGAATAATGTGTCAAGTATAAAGAAAAGAAAATGAACTTGCTACACATGACACTCAAACAAAGCTTATGAACAAAGTAATAGCCAAGGATAAAGGAATAATGAGAGGTCATAGCAGTATGTCACTTGAAACTTGAAAGAGACTTTCTAGGCCTAAGAGTCAATAAGAAGTGAGTATTTGCATATCCAGACAAAACCCCATGAACTATCAATAATACTCTGCTAGCATGAACATCCTCTTCCATTTCATTCTTTCTTCTTAATAAATCTTTTCTTGCTTGGGGACAAGCAAGCTTTAAGTTTGGTGTTGTGATGACAAGTCATCCTAGCCTATTTTAACTAGTCTTTTTCTTTTGTTTTCATTAGAATTATGCACTTTCTTGAGCTACAAGCAAGCTAATTGAGTAGATTTTCATGTTTCCCTTGATTGAACCAACCATATATGAATTCATGCCATTTCATGAGGTTTTATGTTATATTTGTTGCATATTATGAAAGATTGAATATCTCATGATTTTGAGCATAGCTTTGATGAGTTTGGTTGATTAATGATAGGTGAAGAAAGCTTGGAGAAAGGTTGAAGCAAAGAGGAATGGCTAGGAGTGAAGAGAGGACAATGGAATAAGTGTAATTGAACCAGGAAGCAAGAAGTTAGCCCCAACGTTAGCCCCCTAACTTGGAGGCTAACGTTGGAACTTGAAATTTCCTCCCTGGCCATCCCACGTTTGCGCCAACGTTAGCCCCCTAACTTGGAGGCTAACGTTGGCACATGAATTACAAAGGGAGAAGGGCCAACGTTAGCCCCCTAACTTGGAGGCTAACGTTGGAACTTGAGAAGATCTCCCCTGGGCACCAACGTTTGCGCCAACGTTAGCCCCCTAACTTGGAGGCTAACGTTGGCGCCACTAGCACTAAACAAGGCCAACGTTAGGGTCAAAGTTAGACCCCTAACGTTGGCACCAACGTGCATACCAGTAAATTATGTTTGCTGCTATGAAAAGTTGGAGCCAAAGTTAGACCCCTAACTTTGGCTCAAACTTTTGGTCCAACTTTGGCTAACCTCAAAACCGGTTCAATTGGTTCACTTTGGTTCTTCTTCAAACTTCAAGAGCAATCAACCAAGGCCTCTTTCAACCCAATTCCACCAAGAGCAAAGGCCCAACTCAAGGCTTGAAGATCATTTGAAGAAAGTGTATAAATAGGATAGAATTCAAGTTCTTCGGGGAGCTTTCCTTTTGGAATTTTCATAATAGCTTTCGGAGAAGCTTTTGAACTTTAATTTCTTTGTTTCCATTGCTTTCAATTTCATTTTACATTTGTCTTGGATCTTGGATTGGAGAATTGAAGAAATTCTGTTTCAATCTCAATCTTGGATCTCTCTGTTTCTTTACTGTTAATTGAATTTCATTTCCGGTTAATTGCTCTTCATCTCTCTTCTCTGCAATTATTCTTGTTGGATCTAGGAAGGCATTGAGATCTAGACTTGGTTTTCTAGTCTCTGGATCCTGAGATCCAAATCCCCAATTTACATTCTGTTTCTTTCCTTTCTATGATCATTTACTTTTTTGTTATAAGATCCGATCCAATCCCAATTCCCTTTCCTTCTTCTGTTTGATGCAATTTAATTTTTCCTTGTTTAATTTCTGCAAATCCACATCCCAATCCCTTTTACATTTCAAGCAATTTACATTCCTTGCACTTTAAGATTCCTCAATTTACATTTCTTGCACTTTAAGTTTCGGCCATTTAATTTCTTGTTCTTTAAGTTTCAGCAATTTATTTCTTGTTCTCTTTACTTCAATGCAATTTAATTCTGCAAGTCACAAAACCATCAACCAAATCTTGATTCGCTTGACTAAATCAACCACTAAGCTAAAATTGCTCAATCCTTCAATCCCTGTGGGATCGACCTCACTCCCGTGAGTTTTTATTACTTGATACGACCCGGTACACTTGCCGGTTAGATTTGTGTGTTTTGGGAGAGATTTATTTTTCCTCCAAAATATCTCATCAGTGGTTCTTCCAGGATGGATTGTATGTGTCACCATACACTTCATTCTGTCCAGAATTTTGGTTGTGCATGTACTGGACTTGTTCTTGCTACTGCTCCTCTTGAGTTTCTTCATTTTGCCCCCATGTGGATGATGGTTGGCTTGTGTTAACTGCTGCAACTTGGAGGCTATCAATCCTCTTGGCCATTTGGTCAAATTGTTGTTGAATTTGCTGCTGCATCATCTTGTTTTGAGCCAAGATTGAGTCTACTCCTTCTAGCTCCATTACTCCTCTCCTTTGTGATGGTTGGAGGTTTCTTTGATGAGCAAAGAAATATTGATTGTTGGCCACCATGTCCACGAGATTCTGGGCTTCCTCAGTAGTTTTCATCAGTTGTAGTGAACCTCCAGCAGAATGATCTAATGCCTCTTGAGATTTCAATGTCAGGCCTTCATAGAAATTTTGCAGCACGTCCCATTCATTGAACATCTCTGGAGGACACTTTCTGATTAAGGCTTTGTACCTCTCCCATGCTTCATACAAGGATTCGGCATCTAATTGTGTGAATGTCTGCACCTCAGTTTTCAACCTGATGACTCTTTGGGGTGGATAGAATTTGGCTAGAAATTTA
The DNA here is from genome assembly GCF_059453495.1 of Arachis ipaensis. NCBI lineage: Eukaryota > Viridiplantae > Streptophyta > Magnoliopsida > Fabales > Fabaceae > Arachis > Arachis ipaensis. The sequence goes on from NC_142438.1 coordinate 75,863,584, forward strand.
GTCACCAAGTCATCCCAACTAGTGATACTTCCTTGGGGAAAAGTTTCAAGCCATTGTGCGGCCTTGTCCCTTAATGAGAACGGGAACAGCAGAAGCTTGTAGGTTTCAGGATTCACGCCATTGGATTTGACAGTGTCACAAATCCTTAAGAAGGTAGATAGATGTTAATTTGGATCCTCCAATGGTCCTCCCCCAATGAGCAGTTGTTTTGGACCAATGTGATGAGTTGTGGCTTTAGTTCAAAGTTATTTGCATTGACATTAGGGGTGAGAATGCTGCTTCCACAATGTCTAGCATTTGCAAAGGTATAGGAGGCCAGTACTCTCCTCTGTTGTGGGTTATTGTTAACCCCTCCTCCTGGATTAGATGGATCTCCTTCCATCTCGTGATATTCTTCCTCAGATTCTTCCTCTCCAACAATATTTTTCCCTCTTTCAGCTCTTCTTAACCTTCTAAGAGTTCTCTGGTCAGTTTCAGATAAAATTTTTTATTTTTCTAATTTTGGAAAAAAATTATTTTTTAGTTTAAAAATTAAAAAAATAATAAATTTACAGATCTGTTATTTACTAGATATTGTTGGTCTTTATTTTATTTTCCTAATTTAAATAAAAGAATTTAATATTATAATTTAAAAATTCAAAAAAAATTTAGTTTTTTAAAATTTTTTATTTTTTTAAAAATATTTTTTATTTTTCTATATTTACCGAGTAATGCTACACCTGTACAATTGACTTTTTTTTGCAGCACTTGTTCACAAATTAAGAAAAAATTAATTTAAAAAATTTAAAATTTTTCAATTTTTTATTTTTTAGATATTTTTAGAATTTTTTATTTTTCTACTATTCGAAAAAAATTTATTTTTTTAGTTTAAAAATAAAAAAATAATAAATTTACAGATCTGTTGTTTACTAGATATTGTTGGATTTTATTTTATTTTTGTAATTTAAATAAAAGAATTTAATCATATCATTTAAAAATTCAGAAATAAAAAACTTACTTTTTTAAAATTTTTTATTTTTTAAAAAATATTTTTCTTTCTTTTTATTTACCGGATAATACTACACCTGTTCAATTGACTTTTTTTTGCTGTACTTGTTCACAAATTAAGAATAAATTAATTAAAAAAATTTAAAACTTCTCAAATTTTTTTATGTTTTGAATATTGTTAGAATTTTTTATTTTTCTACTATTAGAAAAAAATTTTTTTTTGTTTAAAAATTAAAAAAGATAATAAATTTAAAGATCTCTTCGTTACTAGATATTGTTGGACATTATTTTAATTTTCTAATTATGGTAAAAAACATTTTATAATATAATTTAAAAATTAAAAAATAAAAAACTTAGTTTTTTAAAATTTTTTCTTTTTTAAAAATATTTTTCTATCTTTTTATTTACCGGATAATACTACACCCGGACAGTTGACTTTTTTTGCTGTAATTGTTCACAAATTAAGAATAAATTAATTTAAAAAATTTAAAATTTTTCAATTTTTTAATTTTTTGGATATTGTTAGAATTTTTTATTTTTCTAATGTTGAAAAAAAAATATTTTTTTAGTTTAAAAAAAAAAGAAATTTACAGATCTGTTGATTACTCGATATTGTTGGACTTTATTTTATTTCCCTAATTTAAATAAAAGAATTTAATCATATAATATAAAAATTAAAAAAAATTTGGTTTTTTAAGATTTTTTATTTTTTCAAATTTTTTTATTTTTTTATTCACCGAAGAAAGCTAGACCTGTACAATTGACTTTTTTTTGCTGCACTTGTTCACAAATTAAGAATAAATTAATTTAAAAATTTTAAAACTTCTCAATTTTTTTTATTTTTTGAATATTCTTAGAATTTTTTATTTTTCTACTATTAGAAAAACTTATTTTTTTGGTTTAAAAATTAAAAAAGATAATAAATTTACAGATCTGTTGGTTACTAGATATTGCTGGACTTTATTTTAATTTTCTAATTATTATAAAAAAATTAATAATATAATTTAAAAATTCAAAAATAAAAAACTTAGTTTTTTAAAATTTTTTATTTTTTAAAAAATATTTTTCTATCTTTTTATTCACCGGATAATGCTACACCCGGACAATTGACTTTTTTTGCTGCAATTGTTCCCAAATTAAGAATAAATTAATTTAAAAATTCAAAAATTTTAATTTTTTAATTTTTTGGATATTTTTGGAATTTTTTATTTTTCTACTATTAGAAAAAAAAATTTATTTTCTTAGTTTAAAAATTAAAAAAAATTTACAAATTTGTTATTTACTATATATTGTTGGACTTTATCTTATTTTTCTAATTTAAATAAAAGAATTAATCATATAATTTAAAAATTCAAAAATAAAAAATTTAGTTTTTTTAGATTTTTAATTTTTTTCCAAAATATTTTTTTACCTTTTTATTCACCGGATAATGCTACACCCGGATTGTTGACTTTTTTTGTTGCACTTGTTCACAAATTAAGAAAAAATTAATTTAAAAAATTTAAAATTTTTAAATTTTTTATTTTCTGGATTTTGTTAGAATTTTTTATTTTTCTACTTTTGGAAAAAAATTATTTTTTGGATTAAAAATTAAAAAAATAATAAATTTACAGATTTGTTATTTACTAGATATTGTTGGTCTTTATTTTATTTTCCTAATTTTAATAAAATAATTTAATATTATAATTTAAAAATTAAAAAAAATTGGTTTTTTTAAATTTTTTATTTTTTTAAAAATATTTTTTTACTTTTTTATTTACCGAATAATACTACACCTGTACAGTTGACTTTCTTTGCAGCACTTGTTCACAAATTAAGAATAATTTAATTTAAAAAATTTAAAATTTTTCAATTTTTTATTTTTTGGATATTTTTAGAATTTTTTATCTTTTTACCGTTGGAAAAAAAATTATTTTTTTAGTTTAAAAATAAAAAATAATAAATTTACAGATCTGTTGTTTACTAGATATTGTTGGATTTTATTTTATTTTCGTAATTTAAATAAAAGAATTTAATCATATAATTTAAAAATTCAGAAATAAAAAACTTAGTTTTTTAAAATTTTTTCTTTTTTAAAAAATATTTTTCTATCTTTTTATTTACCGGATAATACTACACCTGTACAGTTGACTTTTTTTTGCTGTACTTGTTCACAAATTAAGAATAAATTAATTAAAAAAATTGAAAACTTCTCAATGTTTTTTATGTTTTGAATATTGTTAGAATTTTTTATTTTTCTACTATTAGAAAAAAATTATTTTTTTGTTTAAAAATTAAAAAAGATAATAAATTTAAAGATCTGTTCGTTACTGATGTGTATTTTCGGAAAACGAATTCCAAACACACAAAACTAACCGGCAAGTGCACCGGGTCGCATCAAGTAATAAAACTCACGGGAGTGAGGTCGATCCCACAGGGATTGAAGGATTGAGCAATTTCAGTTTAGTGGTTGATTTAGTCAAGCGAATCAAGATTTGGTTGAGTGATTTGTAATTAACAGAATTTAAATTGCATGAAATTAAAAGGGAGAGGGACAATTGCAGTAAATTAAAGAGCAGAGAAGATAAATGTGCTGAATCTTAAAGAACAAGAAATTAAATGGCAGAAACTTAGAACGCAAGAAATGTAAATTGCAGAATCTTAAAGTGCAAGAAATGTAAATGGCTTGAATTGTAAAGGGAATTGGGAATTGGATTTGCAGAAATTAAACAAGGAAAAGAAAAATTCAACAAGCAGGAATGTAAAAGATGGATTCAATTAAACCGGATCTTAAATGAAAATGAGAATAAGCTTAGTGTGACAACGAAACAAGAAAATTGAAATTGAAAGCTATAGATCTCAGGACTCAAGAGACTAGATAGCCAAGTCTAGATCTCACTGCCTTCCTAGATCCAACAAGAACAATTGCAAATGAAATAAAGAAATGTAAATTGCAGAAGAGTAGAAGCCGAAGCAGTTAACAGAAATGGAAATTCAATTATGCAGAAAATTAAATGAGATCTCAAGGTGAGATTGAAACAGAAGTTCTTCAATTCTCCACCCAAGATCCGAAACAAGAAAAGTAAAAAGTGCTCAAACAAGAACAAGGAAGAAGAGAGATCAATTCTCCTCCCTAATTTTCTTGAATTCTAAAAACAACAATGCAAAAATGTCAAGGTGCTCTCCACTGTAAGTGTTCTGAAAATTCTCTCCGAAAATGCTCTCTTTAAAACTTAAATCCTAAGCTATTTATACACTTTCTTCAAATGGTCTTCAAGCCTTGAATTGGGCATTTGCTCTTGATGGAATTGGGTTGATAAAGGCCTTGGTTGATTGCTCTTGGAGTTGGAGAAAGATCCATTGTAAACCGGGTTGTAAATCATAAAAGCTTGAGTAAAAGTTTGAGGCAAACTTTTACTCAAGCTTTTTATACCAGATGGCTTCACTTGCTGCTACCAACGTTTGGGCTAAAGTTTGAGGTCAAACTTTTGCTCAAACGTTGGTCCCCTTGTGTATATGTGTGGCGCCAACGTTTGCCAAAAAGCTTGAGGCAAACGTTGGCGCAAGCTTTTCTCCTCCAGGGTGTGCAAGTGTGGCGCCAACGTTTGCCAAAAAGTTTGAGGCAAACGTTGGCGCAAGCTTTTCTCATCCAGGGTGTTGGTTTTGTGATGCCAACGTTTGCCAAAAAGTTTGAGGCAAACGTTGGCTCCAGCTTTTCTCCCAAAAGTTTGAGCTAAAGTTTGAGGCAAACTTTGGCTCAAACTTTTTGTTCTCTCTTGCTCCTAGCCATTCCTTCTTCCTTCAACCTTCTTCAAAACTCTTTTCACCTATCATCAATCAATCAAAACAATCAAAGCTATGCCCCAGATCATAAGATTGTGTTTCTTTCATAATATATGACAATTATAGCATAAAATCTCATGAAAGTGCATGAATTCATCCATGGTTGATTGAATCAAAGGAAACATGGAAATCTACCCAATTGGCTTGCTTATGGCTTAAGAAAGTGCATAAAATCAATTGAAAACAAAAGAAAAAGGCTAGTGAAACTAGGCTAAGATGACTTGTCATCACAACACCAAACTTAGAGCTTGCTTGTCCCCAAGCAAGAAAAGAATTATTGAGAAGAAAGAATGAAATGGAAGAGGATGTTCATGCTAGTAGAGTATTATTGGTAGTTCATGGGATTTTATGTGGATAAGTAAACACTCACTTCTTATTGATTTTTAGGCCTAGAAAGTCTCCTTCAAGCATCAAGCAACACACTGTTATGACCTCTCATTATTCCTTTGTCCTTGACTATTGTTTTTCTCTATAAGCTTTAGTTCAGTGTCATGTGTAACAAGTTCTTTTCTTTCTTTATACTTGACACATTATTCACTATAGACACTTGGCTCACATTCCTTCTTAAAACATTGATGCCCAGCACCTCTTTGGGTTACTCAATGCCTTGTAGTTAGGTTGCTCTTGATAGTGGACTTTCAGTTGATGATCCCGGGTTAGTTAACCCAAGTCACCAAGTGTTGATGCACTCCAAAGAACTTAATAACCCAAGCAGATCCTAGTACAAAGACACCACAGGCATATATTCTAAGGTTCAAGCTATTGGTGTCTAGCTTTGTTTCTTTTTATTTTCTTTTGTTTTGTTGCCACTCTTTGGCTATTTCTTTTCTCTTTTTGTTTTTCTTTTTAACCAAGAACTTTTATTTGATTGAGATTCATAGACAGTAGGACACTTTCTACTTAGAAGGAGACATTCTAGTTCTCTTTATTCTCCCTTAAATTGTTTTGGTGTGAAACACCAAACTTAGCTCCTTGCAATACATACCAATCATTTAACCTTTTTATTGAAATAGCTATGAAAAGAAAATTACCTCAGGTTGGGTTGCCTCCCAACAAGCGCTTCTTTATTGTCATTAGCTTGACACTGGGGCTTTCTTTTATGGTGGTTGATGATTGTAGTGCCTCAACTTGTCTCCCCTGACTGCGATCCTCCTCTTTGTTCCTTGGTGTTCAATTTCAGCATGCTCTAATGAGAGTATATTGCTGACAGTGTAGTAATCATCAGTCTGTTGGCTTGCTCCTAGTTGTTGATAAATCAATTGCACTTTATCACCTTTGGAAAGCCCTTCTGTTGGAATCTTTCTGTTCTTCCAACCTCTTTTTGTTTTGTTTCTGTGTTTCTTCCTTTCTTTTGTTGATCTTTCTTCTCTGGCCGTATGCTTACTTTGGAGATCTCTCTTCTCAGTGGTTAATACTCCAATATCCTCTTGAACTTCTTCATCCTTCTGCACAATCTTTTGCCTTGGGATGTTGCTGTGAATCACCTTGTTGCTTTCTTCCTTTAACTGTGATTCTTCCTTGTCGAGTTCCATATAGTCTTTCTTCTCATCACTGAACTGCGCTTCTGGTAATACTTTCAGAGTGACACTCTTATCATGCATTCTGAGAGTTAATTCTCCTTGCTCTACGTCTATGATAGCCCTGGCAGTGGCCAAGAACGGTCTCCCAAGTATGATGGAGTGACTTTCATCCTCATCTGAATCTAGAACCACAAAATCTGCAGGGTATATGAATTTATCCACCTTGACTAGAAGATTTTCAATTACACCCTGGGGTATACCATTGACTTATCTACCAGCTCTAGAGACATCTGTATCGATTTAACTTCTTCTATACGCAGCTTTTTCACCAAAGAGGAGGGAATTAAGTTAATACTTGCTCCTAGATCGCACATTGCCTTAGTGATGGTTAATTCCCCAACGGTGCAAGGCAGCAAAAAGCTCCCAAAGTCTTCAAGCTTAGGAGGAAGCCCTTTTTGAATCAAAGCCCTGCATTCCTCAGTAAGCAGTATGGTCTCTTTCTCGTCCCAACTTCTTTTCTTGTTGATAAGCTCCTTCAAAAACTTGGCATACAGAGGCATTTGCTCAAGTGCTTCAGCCAAGGGAATATTGATCTCCAGCTTTTTGAAAGTCTCAAGGAACTTATGAAAAAGTTGGTCCTTAGTCTCTTTGCTGAATCTCTAGGGATATGGCAGTGGAGGTTGATGACAAGTCATCTTAGCCTAGTTTCACTAGCCTTTTTCTTTTGTTTTCATTTAGTTTTATGCACTTTCTTGCATTATAAATTAGCCATTTGAATTGGAATTGCATGGTTTCCTTAAATCAATCAACCACCTTTTAATTGATACAAAATCATGAGGTTCAAGCTAATTTTAGTTGATAATTAATTGATTTATAAACCTTGTGAATTTTGTGATACTTTGATTGGTTGTTTTGATTACTTGTAGGTGAAGAAAGGAAACAAAAGGTGTGCCAACATTATGGAAGAAGGTTGCAAGAATGGGTTTGAGAAAATGGAATTCACGTTTGAGCTAACGTTTGCCTCAAACGTCAACTCAAACGTGAGTAGCAGTTGAAAAACACCCTGGGAAAAGCCAACATTTGCGCCAACCTTTGCCTCAAACGTGAGGTCAAACGTTGGCGCCAAAGAGAAGAGAAATGGCATCCCTGGAGGCAGCAACGTTTGAGCCAACGTTTGACTCAAACGTGAGGTCAAACGTTGGCACCAAACAGCATAAGAGGCATACTTCAAACAAGAATAACTTGAGTTGTAGATGTCCAATTGAGGTGATTCCAAGTGGGTTAGAAAGCTGACATTTAGAGCTTTCCAACCATATATAATAGTCTCTATTGGGCACAAAATTGGTAACACGACAAGAGGACAAAGTAGCCCCCAAGAAGCATACAAGAAGGAAGGTCCACGTTTGAGCTCACGTTTGACCTCAAACGTTGAGCCAAACGTGGAAGACAGCACATGGCCTAGCTGCATAATCCCTTACTCAAGTAACGTTTAAGTCAACGTTTGCCTCAAACGTTGGCTCAAACGTGAATGGTTCATGGCCTGGTTCACTAATGGATTTCCTTCCAACACCAAGAGCAATCAACAGAGGCCACTATCAACCCAATTCCATCAAGGCTAAAGGCCCAATTCAAGGCTTAATGATCATTTGAAGAAAGTGTATAAATAGCTTAGGATTTGAGGTTTTTGGAGAGCTTCCCTTTTCATTTTTCAGAATAGCTTTCTTTTTTGCTCAGAGTTCACTTTATTTTTCTTAGCATTGTTGTTTAATTCAAGAGAATTTGGGAGGAGAATTGATCTCTCTTCTTCCTTGTTCTTGCCCAGCACTCTTTACTTTTCTTGTCTTGGATTTTGGGTGGATAATTGAAGAAATTCTGTTTCAATCTCACCTTGGGATCTTGTTTAATTTTCTGCTTAATTGAATTTCAGTTTCGGTTCATTGCTTTTCATCTACTTTCTTTGCAATTTACAATCTCCTTTGCAATTGTTCTTGTTGGATCTAGGAAGGCATTGAGATCTAGACTTGGTTTTCTAGTCTCTTGGGTCCTGAGGTCCGAATTCCCCATTTCCCATTCCCTGTTTTGCTCATTTACAATTCTGTTTCTAGATCTGATTAAATCCAAGTGTTCTTCTATTCCTCTGCTTGTTGCAATTTTACATTTCCTTGTTTAATTTCTGCAAATCCAACTCCCCATTCCCTTTACAATTCAAGTCATTTACATTTCTTGCACTTTAAGATTTTGCAATTTACATTTCTTGCATTCTAAGTTTCTGCCATTTAATTTCTTGTTCTTTAAGATTCAGCACTTTTATTTTCCGTTCTCTTTAATTTTCTGCAATTTACCCCTCTCCCTTTACTTTTCATGCAATTTAATTTCTGTTAATCACAAATCACTCAACCAACACTTGATTCGCTTGACTAAATCAACCACTAAACTAAAATTGCTCAATCCTTCAATCCCTGTGGGATCGACTTCACTCACGTGAGTTATTATTACTTGATGCGACCCGGTGCACTTGCTAGTGAGTTTTGTGTTGGATCGTTTTCCGCACATCAAGTTTTTGGCGCCGTTGCCGGGGATTGAATAGATTGACAATGATTAAGTGAGGTGGTAGTTTAGATCAAGCACTTTTTCTTTTCTGTTTCTCTAAATTTTGACTGACACACTAACTGTTTGAATTTTTGCCTGAGCTAATTGAAACCTCACTTTAGCAATAGAGTGAAAGTCTCTTGGTTTAACTTGCTGAGTATGATTCTCATAGCTTGATAAATCAACGAGAAAAGTGATTTTCGATCATTAATCTCTCAAGTTTACCAACTGTTTGACACATTGCGTTAACTAACCCTTTAATCATATCCTGGCATAAATGTACTCCATCTTCATTTGAACTGTATATGATTGTGCAGACCATGGAAGGGAAATCGATGAATGCCAGCAATCATGGGAGCGATATTCCCACCTTAGATGACAAGCAACCACTCATCACCATGAACGACATTGCTCAGTGGTTTGAAGCTTTCCCACAAGGAAACATCATCGGATGGGAAGAACTAATGAGTGAACTCCTACTCAAGCTGAAGCCACCTCAAAGAACTGTTAAACCAGAGGCAGGAATGCAACCATCTGCACAAGAGAAAGAAATTGAAGGTATTCGTGCAATCATGGCCCAAAGCGAGCAGATATATCAACAGTTTAAGCAACAATTAGAGCTGATTAACCGAAAAGTAGATGAGTTGCAACATGCTGTGGGAAATGCACAGAACTCACCTCAATATCCCATTGTTGGAATCAACCTGAAAACGGTTCTGGAGTAATTAACTATGAGCAACAAAGTCATGAGCAATCACACTCTCCAAACAGCTCCTCAAGCATGTCCCAACGTAGGACTCAGAATGATGTGTACAACCCACCTTGGAAAACTCAATCCACTTGGAGGGGGGTTGAAAACCAAAATCAAAGACCAAGGGACTTCAACTGCAACAACCCCAATTTCAAAAACCAGCATAAAAACAAGCTCCACAACAACAACCATCACGCACCACCCCAATGCACACACTTCCAACCCCCAACACCCCACAACCTACAAATTTCACAAGACTCTCAGAGGATCACCAATCTGGAGATCTTAGTAGAGAGAATGATGACACATCAAGAGATGATAAGCAAACACCAGGAGGCCTCACTCGGGAGAATTGAGAGGCAAATGGAACAATTAGCTAAGAATCTCACAGGAATGAGTGAGAAGAGGGCTAAAGGAAAAGAATCACTCATCCAAGATGAGCATCACAAAGCAAAACCTCACTTAGGAGGACAAGGGGACAAGGAGAAGGAAGCTCAAAATCTGAACTGAGCAAGCACAGAGGATGTCAAGCTAATGACAATAAAAGAGCGCTTGTTGGGAGGCAACCCAACCTGAGGTAGTTTTCTGTTCATAACTATTTTAGTAAAAAGGTTAATTAGTTTTATCTATAATGCAAGAAGCTAAGTTTGGTGTTGCACACTAAAACAATCTAAAGGAGAATGCAGGATTCTAAGTTTGGTGTTTCACCAAAATCCCATTATAAAACACATTCTCACTTTCTGCATAATGCTGGCTTCAAGCATGTTGGATGAACTAGTTAACTATTCTGCTGTTTCCCAGTTTTTAGTTTTATTGCTTTTGAAACAGAAGAAGAAAAGAAAAAAATTATCACACATGGTTAATTTGATGCATGAAAACCATTGGCAAGGTACTAAGTTTGGTGTTCCCACACCAAAGTAAGTTCAAAAGCCCACAAATAAATCATGCAAGCTAACCATTTCTTCTTTCAAGTGCTTGGGGAACAAGCAACTTTCAATATCACTGCAGGGTACCATACAAACTTTTGGAAGGATTAAGCATCATCTATCAAAAGGAAGAGAGAGGAATGTAAAGATCAGTGATGATGATGATGAGGAGTAAAGCAAGCGAAATCCAAAAAGTTGTATTGTTCAGTGATTATTTTGTATTAGATGCTGCTAAATTGAAAGTTACATAATACCCCTGCCTGCCTGCATAGCATAGTTTTTCTATAATTCAATAAGCAAGATGCTTGATCATTCACAACATTTTTCTCTTCAAAACTTGTTTGCACTCAATGTTCAAGAATTGCATCACATGAAAGTTCTTTGAAAAGAAGGATTGAGGAATCAAACAATTTTGAGGCAAGCAAAAGATTAGGAGAAGTGGTGGTTCTAGTTGTATGATTATGTATTGAGGTTGCATGCTTGTGAAAACTTGCATGGGAGCTCATAGGCAGGACATGAAGTTCAAAGAAGTATTGTGGAGATTCTCAAAAATCTATTGATCCAAGAAGCAGCAAACAAAACAAAAGAAAGAAAAGAAAATACAAAGACAAAAAGAACATGACCCAAGGCTCTGAGCATCAATTACTAGGCAGAAAAGAAAGAAGAAACAATGACTCAAAGAATTGTTAGCCTAGTAAAATGCTTGTGGTTGAGTTGTGTCAAAGAAAGAGGCTTGAGTAAGTAAATCCCTAGGGGTGCTTCAACACCTAATACCTTAAAACCAACTGGTTTAGGAGTATTGATTGAAAGCTTATCTAAAGAGCCACTTTGAGACATGACACTTAGAGTCAAGGCCAAAGCAAAGAAACTATAAGCTGCTTTAAGGTGACTACATATAAAGAGATCTCCATGATACCATTTGGATGAAAATTCTAAGACCTAAGACTCCCAATATGTGAGGACTAGTAAGCACTGAAACCCTTGTATGAGCATATAATTTAGAGTTCACCCCACTGTTACTTAATCACTGCACTCACAGGACTTTACAAGTTGTTCTTCAATCCGTCTTAATTAAAAGAACCTTGAGCATAATTCTTTTCTTGCTTGGGGACAAGCAAGCTTTAAGTTTGGTGTTGTGATGACAAGTCATCTTAGCCTAGTTTCACTAGCCTTTTTCTTTTGTTTTCATTTAGTTTTATGCACTTTCTTGCATTATAAATTAGCCATTTGAATTGGAATTGCATGGTTTCCTTAAATCAATCAACCACCTTTTAATTGATACAAAATCATGAGGTTCAAGCTAATTTTAGTTGATAATTAATTGATTTATAAACCTTGTGAATTTTGTGATACTTTGATTGATTGTTTTGATTACTTGTAGGTGAAGAAAGGAAACAAAAGGTGTGCCAACATTATGGAAGAAGGTTGCAAGAATGGGTTTGTGAAAATGGAATTCACGTTTGAGCTAACGTTTGCCTCAAACGTCAACTCAAACGTGAGTAGCAGTTGAAAAACACCCTGGGGAAAAGCCAACGTTTGCGCCAATGTTTGCCTCAAACATGAGGTCAAACGTTGGCGCCAAAGAGAAGAGAAATGGCATCCCTGGAGGCAGCAACGTTTGAGCCAACGTTTGACTCAAACGTGAGGTCAAACGTTGGCACCAAACAGCATGAAGGGGCATACTTCAAACAAGAATAACTTGAGTTGTAGATGTCCAATTGAGGTGATTCCAAGTGGGTTAGAAAGCTGACATTCAGAGCTTTCCAACCATATATAATAGTCTCTATTGGGCACAAAATTGGCAACACGACAAGAGGACAAAGTAGCCCCCAAGAAGCATACAAGAAGGGAGGTCCACGTTTGAGCTCACGTTTGACCTCAAACGTTGAGCCAAACGTGGAAGACAGCACATGGCCTAGCTGCATAATCCCTTACTCAAGTAACGTTTAAGTCAACGTTTGCCTCAAATGTTGGCTCAAACGTGAATGGTTCATGGCCTGGTTCACTAATGGATTTCCTCCCAACACCAAGAGCAATCAACAGAGGCCACTATCAACCCAATTCCATCAAGGCTAAAGGCCCAATTCAAGGCTTAATGATCATTTGAAGAAAGTGTATAAATAGCTTAGGATTTGAAGTTTTTGGAGAGCTTCCCTTTTCATTTTTCAGAATAGCTTTCTTTTCAGTTTTGCTCAGAGTTCACTTTATTTTTCTTAGCATTGTTGTTTAATTCAAGAGAATTTGGGAGGAGAATTGATCTTTCTTTTTCCTTGTTCTTGCCCAGCACTCTTTACTTTTCTTGTCTTGGATTTTGGGTGGAGAATTGAAGAAATTCTGTTTCAATCTCACCTTGGGATCTTGTTCAATTTTCTGCTTAATTGAATTTCAGTTTCGGTTCATTGCTTTTCATCTACTTTCTTTGCAATTTACAATCTCCTTTGCAATTGTTCTTGTTGGATCTAGGAAGGCATTGAGATCTAGACTTGGTTTTCTAGTCTCTTGGGTCCTGAGGTCTGAATTCCCCATTTCCCATTCCCTGTTTTGCTCATTTACAATTCTGTTTCTAGATCTGATTAAATCCAAGTGTTCTTCTATTCCTCTGCTTGTTGCAATTTTACATTTCCTTGTTTAATTTCTGCAAATCCAACTCCCCATTCCCTTTACAATTCAAGTCATTTACATTTCTTGCACTTTAAGATTTTGCAATTTACATTTCTTGCATTCTAAGTTTCTGCCATTTAATTTCTTGTTCTTTAAGATTCAACACTTTTATTTTCCGTTCTCTTTAATTTTCTGCAATTTACCCCTCTCCCTTTACTTTTCATGCAATTTAATTTCTGTTAATCACAAATCACTCAACCAACACTTGATTCGCTTGACTAAATCAACCACTAAACTAAAATTGCTCAATCCTTCAATCCCTGTGGGATCGACCTCACTCATGTGAGTTATTATTACTTGATGCGACCCGGTGCACTTGCCGATGAGTTTTGTGTTGGATCGTTTTCCGCACATCAGAGGTGTGATGCTCTTTCCTTCTTGCTGCTGTCCCTGAATCACTTCTTTTGAATTGTGTGGTTGGTTGTTCTTTTCTTTGAGTTTCTCAGTGCTCTTGCTTGGTATCACAACTTGATCCTTGGCTTCATCTGCCTTTGTTTGTTTTTCATCTTCTATTGGTCTTTTGCTGCTCTCTGCTTGCTTCTTTGTAGTGTCATTGTTGCTCATCAATGTTCTCCCACTCCTTAATTGTATCGCCTTGCATTCTTCCTTAGGATTTGGGATTGTGTCACTCGGCAGTGAGCTTGAAGGTCTCTCAACAGAAATCTGCTTGGAGATTTGCCCAATCTGCCTCTCTAGGCTCTTCATGGAGGCTTCATGGTTCTTGGTTATCATTTCCTGGTGTTTCCATATTTTGTCTATCAAAGTTTCCAAGTTAGTGAGTCTTTGAGATTCAGGTGATGCTTGTGGTGGGTTGTGAGATGTGGATGGTGGATGGTAGGTATTTTGGTTGGTGGGTTGGTTATTGGATTGGTAATGGTTGGGGTTGGGGTAGTTGTTTTGAGGTTTTCTGTAAGGGTTTTGGTTAGTTTGCTGCTGGTTGTGGTTTTGGTTGTTTCTTGAATTGTTTTGGTTTGAGTTTCTCTGCCATGGTTGTTGGTTCTGGTTGTGATTATCTCCCCATCTGAGGTTTGGGTGGTTCTTCCAGGATGGATTGTATGTGTCACCATACACTTCATTCTGTCCAGAATTTTGGTTGTGCATGTACTGGACTTGTTCTTGCTACTGCTCCTCTTGAGTTTCTTCATTTTGCCCCCATGTGGATGATGGTTGGCTTGTGTTAACTGCTGCAACTTGGAGGCTATCAATCCTCTTGGCCATTTGGTCAAATTGTTGTTGAATTTGCTGCTGCATCATCTTGTTTTGAGCCAAGATTGAGTCTACTCCTTCTAGCTCTATTACTCCTCTCCTTTGTGATGGTTGGCGGTTTCTTTGATGAGCAAAGAAATATTGATTGTTGGCCACCATGTCCACGAGATTCTGGGCTTCCTTAGCAGTTTTCATCAGTTATAGTGAACCTCCAGCAGAATGATCTAATGCCTCTTGAGATTTCAATGTCAGGCCTTCATAGAAATTTTGCAGCACGTCCCATTCATTGAACATCTCTGGAGGACACTTTCTGATTAAGGCTTTGTACCTCTCCCATGCTTCATACAAGGATTCGGCATCTAATTGTGTGAATGTCTGCACCTCGGTTTTCAACCTGATGACTCTTTGGGGTGGATAGAATTTGGCTAGAAATTTAGTCACCAAGTCATCCCAACTAGTGATACTTCCTTGGGGAAAAGTTTCAAGCCATTGTGCGGCCTTGTCCCTTAATGAGAACGGGAACAGCAGAAGCTTGTAGGTTTCAGGATTCACGCCATTGGATTTGACAATGTCACAAATCCTTAAGAAGGTAGATAGATATTGATTTGGATCCTCCAATGGTCCTCCCCCAAACGAGCAGTTGTTTTGGACCAATGTGATGAGTTGTGGCTTCAGTTCAAAGTTATTTGCATTGACATTAGGGGTGAGAATGTTGCTTCCACAATGTCTAGCATTTGCAAAGGTATAGGAGGCCAGTACTCTCCTCTGTTGTGGGTTATTGTTAACCCCTCCTCCTGGATTAGATGGATCTCCTTCCATCTCGTGATATTCTTCCTCAGATTCTTCCTCTCCAACAATATTTTTCCCTCTTTCAGCTCTTCTTAACCTTCTAAGAGTTCTCTGGTCAGTTTCAGATAAAACAGGAATGGATCTCCCTGTACCTGACATACAAACAAAACAAAAGAAACACCACCAATAACACTTCAATCTATTGCTAGAATAAAGTTTAGTTTAAGCAAAATTTCAAACAGTTAGTGTGTCAGTCAAAAATTAGAGAAACAGAAAAGAAAAAGTGCTTGATCTAGATCTCTACTTCACTTAATCATTGTTAATCTATTTCAATCCCCGGCAACGGCGCCAAAAACTTGATGTGTATTTTCGGAAAACGAATTCCAAACACACAAAACTAACCGGCAAGTGCACCGGGTCGCATCAAGTAATAAAACTCACGGGAGTGAGGTCGATCCCACAGGGATTGAAGGATTGAGCAATTTCAGTTTAGTGGTTGATTTAGTCAAGTGAATCAAGATTTGGTTGAGTGATTTGTAATTAACAGAATTTAAATTGCATGAAATTAAAAGGGAGAGGGACAATTGCAATAAATTAAAGAGCAGAGAAGGTAAATGTGCTGAATCTTAAAGAACAAGAAATTAAATGGCAGAAACTTAGAACGCAAGAAATGTAAATTGCAGAATCTTAAAGTGCAAGAAATGTAAATGGCTTGAATTGTAAAGGGAATTGGGAATTGGATTTGCAGAAATTAAACAAGGAAAAGAAAAATTCAACAAACAGGAATGTAAAAGATGGATTCAATTAAACCGGATCTTAAATGAAAATGAGAATAAGCTTGGTGTGACAACGAAACAAGGAAATTGAAATTGAAAGCTATAGATCTCAGGACTCAAGATACTAGATAGCCAAGTCTAGATCTCACTGCCTTCCTAGATCCAACAAGAACAATTGCAAAGGAAATAAAGAAATCTAAATTGCAGAAGAGTAGAAGCCAAAGTAGTTAACAGAAATGGAAATTCAATTATGCAGAAAATTAAACGAGATCTCAAGGTGAGATTGAAACAGAAGTTCTTCAATTCTCCACCCAAGATCCGAAACAAGAAAAGTAAAAAGTGCTCAAACAAGAACAAGGAAGAAGAGAGATCAATTCTCCTCCCTAATTCTCTTGAATTCTAAAAACAACAATGCAAAAATGTCAAGGTGCTCTCCACTGTAAGTGTTCTGAAAATTCTCTCCGAAAACGCTCTCTTTAAAACTTAAATCCTAAGCTATTTATACACTTTCTTCAAATGGTCTTCAAGTAATTGGGTTGATAAAGGCCTTGGTTGATTGCTCTTGGAGTTGGAGAAAGATCCATTGTAAACCGGGTTGTAAATCATAAAAGCTTGAGTAAAAGTTTGAGGCAAACTTTTACTCAAGCTTTTTATACCAGATGGCTTCACTTGCTGCTACCAACATTTGGGCTAAAGTTTGAGGTCAAACTTTTGCTCAAACGTTGGTCCCCTTGTGTATATGTGTGGCGCCAACGTTTGCCAAAAAGCTTGAGGCAAACGTTGGCGCAAGCTTTTCTCCTCCAGGGTGTGCAAGTGTGGCGCCAACGTTTGCCAAAAAGTTTGAGGCAAACGTTGGCGCAAGCTTTTCTCATCCAGGGTGTTGGTTTTGTGATGCCAACGTTTGCCAAAAAGTTTGAGGCAAACGTTGGCTCCAGCTTTTCTCCCAAAAGTTTGAGCTAAAGTTTGAGGCAAACTTTGGCTCAAGCTTTTTTCCTCTGGAATGTTTTCAACTCTTCTAAAAGTTTGAGCTAAAGTTTGAGGCAAACTTTGGCTCAAACTTTTTGTTCTCTCTTGCTCCTAGCCATTCCTTCTTCCTTCAACCTTCTTCAAAACTCTTTTCACCTATCATCAATCAATCAAAACAATCAAAGCTATGCCCCAGATCATAAGATTATGTTTCTTTCATAATATATGACAATTATAGCATAAAATCTCATGAAAGTGCATGAATTCATCCATGGTTGATTGAATCAAAGGAAACATGGAAATCTACCCAATTGGCTTGCTTATGGCTTAAGAAAGTGCATAAAATCAATTGAAAACAAAAGAAAAAGGCTAGTGAAACTAGGCTAAGATGACTTGTCATCACAACACCAAACTTAGAGCTTGCTTGTCCCCAAGCAAGAAAAGAATTATTGAGAAGAAAGAATGAAATGGAAGAGGATGTTCATGCTAGCAGAGTATTATTGGTAGTTCATGGGGTTTTTTGTGGATAAGTAAACACTCACTTCTTATTGATTTTTAGGCCTAGAAAGTCTCCTTCAAGCATCAAGCAACACACTGTTATGACCTCTCATTATTCCTTTGTCCTTGACTATTGTTTTTCTCTATAAGCTTTAGTTCAGTGTCATGTGTAACAAGTTCTTTTCTTTCTTTATACTTGACACATTATTCACTATAGACACTTGGCTCACATTCCTTCTTAAAACATTGATGCCCAGCACCTCTTTGGGTTACTAAATGCCTTGTAGTTAGGTTGCTCTTGATAGTGGACTTTCAGCTGATGATCCCGGGTTAGTTAACCCAAGTCACCAAGTATTGATGCACTCCAAAGAACTTAATAATCCAAGCAGATCCTAGTACAAAGACACCACAGGCATATATTCTAAGGTTCAAGCTATTGGTGTCTAGCTTTGTTTCTTTTTATTTTCTTTTGTTTTATTGCCACTCTTTGGCTATTTCTTTTCTCTTTTTGTTTTTCTTTTTAACCAAGAACTTTTATTTGATTGAGATTCATAGACAGTAGGCCACTTTCTACTTAGAAGGAGACATCCTAGTTCTCTTATTCACTAAAAGTGAGCTATCATACAATCACACATACATACCACCACTTACTTTTATTGTACTTCTATCTAACAGAGAACTATCTCACTTCACATTCAGACATTTCTTTTATTGAATTAAAGATGCAGGGGACAAAGTATGCTTTTTGTTAAGTGAAAGTAAAATACAAGCATACACTTAGGCTAGCTTACTTATTTTAAATTGAAACAGAAATGATGCAAAGACTACTAAACTAACAGTTACTGTTAAGATGGGCATATTCACACTTCCAATTTAGAGCAATTCAATGCTGATGGAGTTAAGTGACAATACAACCTCTTGGTGGCTTCTTCTTCTTTCTCTCAGCTAATGGTGTGTAGTCCTCCCAAGAGAGTGATTGAATTCCTGCAGTGTTAATGGAAGTTGCTTGTTTCTCAAGCCCTTAGGTGACTGGTTAGTGTGCAAGACTTTCTTGTAGGCTTTTGAACTTACTTTGGTGTGTGAACACCAAACTTAGTCCCTTGCCATGTTTCTTATGCATTAAAATAACCATATGTGAAAACCTAAGTCTTTGCTAAAGGTAATAAAGCTAAAAACTAGAAATAGACAATGATTAAATGATTTATCAGATTGCTTGGAGCTAGTAACCCTTTGTGCAGAAGGTGAGAATGTGCTTTTAAATGAGATTTTGGTGGAACACCAAACTTAGAATCCTTTATTCTCCCTTAAATTGTTTTGGTATGAAACACCAAACTTAGCTCCTTGCAATACATACCAATCATTTAACCTTTTTATTGAAATAGCTATGAAAAGAAAATTACCTCAGGTTGGGTTGCCTCCCAACAAGCGCTTCTTTATTGTCATTAGCTTGACACTGGGGCTTTCTTTTATGGTGGTTAATGATTGTAGTGCCTCAACTTGTCTCCCCTGACTGCGATCCTCCTCTTTGTTCCTTGGTGTTCAATTTCAGCATGCTCTAATGAGAGTATATTGCTGACAGTGTAGTAATCATCAGTCTGTTGGCTTGCTCCTAGTTGTTGATAAATCAATTGCACTTTATCACCTTTGGAAAGCCTTTCTGTTGGAATCTTTCTGTTCTTCCAACCTCTTTTTGTTTTGTTTTTGTGTTTCTTCCTTTCTTTTGTTGATCTTTCTTCTCTGGCCGTATGCTAACTTTGGAGATCTCTCTTCTCAGTGGTTAATACTCCAATATCCTCTTGAACTTCTTCATCCTTCTGCACAATCTTTTGCCTTGGGATGTTGCTGTGAATCACCTTGTTGCTTTCTTCCTTTAACTGTGATTCTTCCTTGTCGAGTTCCATATAGTCTTTCTTCTCATCACTGAACTGCGCTTCTAGTAATACTTTCAGAGTGACACTCTTATCATGCATTCTGAGAGTTAATTCTCCTTGCTCTACGTCTATGATAGCCCTGGCAATGGCCAAGAACGGTCTCCCAAGTATGATGGAGTCACTTTCATCCTCATCTGAATCTAGAACCACAAAATCTGCAGGGTATATGAATTTATCCACCTTGACTAGAAGATTTTCAATTACACCCTGGGGTATACCATTGACTTATCTACCAGCTCTAGAGACATCTGTACCGATTTAACTTCCTCTATACGCAGCTTTTTCACCAAAGAGGAGGGAATTAAGTTAATACTTGCTCCTAGATCGCACATTGCCTTAGTGATGGTTAATTCCCCAACGGTGCAAGGCAGCAAAAAGCTCCCAGAGTCTTCAAGCTTAGGAGGAAGCCCTTTTTGAATCAAAGCCCTGCATTCCTCAGTAAGCAGTATGGTCTCTTTCTCGTCCCAACTTCTTTTCTTGTTGATAAGCTCCTTCAAAAACTTGGCATACAGAGGCATTTGCTCAAGTGCTTCAGCCAAGGGAATATTGATCTCCAGCTTTTTGAAAGTCTCAAGGAACTTATGAAAATGTTGGTCCTTAGTCTCTTTGCTGAATCTCTAGGGATATGGCAGTGGAGGTGTGATGCTTTTTCCTTCTTGCTGCTGTCCCTGAATCACTTCTTTTGAATTGTGTGGTTGGTTGTTCTTTTCTTTGAGTTTCTCAGTGCTCTTGCTTGGTATCACAATTTGATCCTTGGCTTCATCTGCCTTTGTTTGTTTTTCATCTTCTATTAGTCTTTTGCTGCTCTCTGCTTGCTTCTTTGTAGTGTCATTGTTGCTCATCAATGTTCTCCCACTCCTTAATTGTATCGCCTTGCATTCTTCCTTAGGATTTGGGATTGTGTCACTCGGCAGTGAGCTTGAAGGTCTCTCAACAGAAATTTGCTTGGAGATTTGCCCAATCTGCCTCTCTAGGCTCTTCATGGAGGCTTCATGGTTCTTGGTTGTCATTTCCTGGTGTTTCCACATTTTGTCTATCAAAGTTTCCAAGTTAGTGAGTCTTTGAGATTCAGGTGATGCTTGTGGTGGGTTGTGAGATGTGGATGGTGGATGGTAGGTATTTTGGTTGGTGGGTTGGTTATTGGATTGGTAATGGTTGGGGTTGGGGTAGTTGTTTTGAGATTTTCTGTAAGGGTTTTGGTTAGTTTGCTGCTGGTTGTGGTTTTGGTTGTTTCTTGAAGTGTTTTGGTTTCAGTTCCTCTGCCATGGTTGTTGGTTCTGGTTGTGATTATCTCCCCATCTGAGGTTTGGGTGGTTGATGACAAGTCATCCTAGCCTATTTTAACTAGTCTTTTTCTTTTGTTTTCATTAGAATTATGCACTTTCTTGAGCTACAAGCAAGCTAATTGAGTAGATTTTCATGTTTCCCTTGATTGAACCAACCATATATGAATTCATGCCATTTCATGAGGTTTTATGCTATATTTGTTGCATATTATGAAAGATTGAATATCTCATGATTTTGAGCATAGCTTTGATGAGTTTGGTTGATTAATGATAGGTGAAGAAAGCTTGGAGAAAGGTTGAAGCAAATAGGAATGGCTAGGAGTGAAGAGAGGACAATGGAATAAGTGAAATTGAACCAGGAAGCAAGAAGTTAGCCCCAACGTTAGCCCCCTAACTTGGAGGCTAACGTTGGAACTTGAAATTTCCTCCGTGGCCATCCCACGTTTGCGCCAACGTTAGCCCCCTAACTTGGAGGCTAACGTTGGCACATGAATTACAAAGGGAGAAGGGCCAACGTTAGCCCCAACGTTAGCCCCCTAACTTGGAGGCTAACGTTGGAACTTGAGAAGATCTCCCCTGGGCACCAACGTTTGCGCCAACGTTAGCCCCCTAACTTGGAGGCTAACGTTGGCACATGAATTACAAAGGGAGAAGGGCCAACGTTTGCGCCAACGTTAGCCCCCTAACTTGGAGGCTAACGTTGGCGCCACTAGCACTAAACAAGGCCAACGTTAGGGTCAAAGTTAGACCCCTAACGTTGGCACCAACGTGCATACCAGTAAATTATGTTTGCTGCTATGAAAAGTTGGAGCCAAAGTTAGACCCCTAACTTTGGCTCAAACTTTTGGTCCAACTTTGGCTAACCTCAAAACCGGTTCAATTGGTTCACTTTGGTTCTTCTTCAAACTTCAAGAGCAATCAACCAAGGCCTCTTTCAACCCAATTCCACCAAGAGCAAAGGCCCAACTCAAGGCTTGAAGATCATTTGAAGAAAGTATATAAATAGGATAGAATTCAAGTTCTTCGGGGAGCTTTCCTTTTGGAATTTTCATAATAGTTTTCGGAGAAGCTTTTGAACTTTAATTTCTTTGTTTCCATTGCTTTCAATTTCATTTTACATTTGTCTTGGATCTTGGATTGGAGAATTGAAGAAATTCTGTTTCAATCTCAATCTTGGATCTCTCTATTTCTTTACTGTTAATTGAATTTCATTTCCGGTTAATTGCTCTTCATCTCTCTTCTCTGCAATTTACATTTTCTCTGCAATTGTTCTTGTTGGATCTAGGAAGGCATTGAGATCTAGACTTGGTTTTCTAGTCTCTGGATCCTGAGATCCAAATCCCCAATTTACATTCTGTTTCTTTCCTTTCTATGATCATTTACTTTTCTGTTATAAGATCCGATCCAATCCCAATTCCGTTTCCTTCTTCTGTTTGATGCAATTTAATTTTTCCTTGTTTAATTTCTGCAAATCCACATCCCAATCCCCTTTACATTTCAAGCAATTTACATTCCTTGCACTTTAAGATTCCTCAATTTACATTTCTTGCACTTTAAGTTTCGGCCATTTAATTTCTTGTTCTTTAAGTTTCAGCAATTTATTTCTTGTTCTCTTTACTTCAATGCAATTTAATTCTGCAAGTCACAAAACCATCAACCAAATCTTGATTCGCTTGACTAAATCAACCACTAAGCTAAAATTGCTCAATCCTTCAATCCCTGTGGGATCGACCTCACTCCCGTGAGTTTTTATTACTTGATACAACTCGGTACACTTGCCGGTTAGATTTGTGTGTTTTGGGAGAGATTTATTTTTCCTCCAAAATATCTCACCAAGTTTTTGGCGCCGTTGCCGGGGATTGATTAGATTGACAATGATTAAGTGAGGTGGTGATCTAGATCAAGCACTTTTTCTTTATTTTTCTCTAATTTTGACTAACCCACTAACTGTTTGAATTTTTGCTTAAGCTAACTGGAACTTCATTCTAGCAATAGACTGAAGTGCCACTGATTCTGTGCATTTCTCATGTTCTACTTGTATGTCAGGTACAAGAAGAACCATACCCCATTTTCATGAACAAGACGAAAGAACTCTCAGGAGGTTAAGAAGAGCTGAAAGAGGGAAAAACATTGTTGGAGAAGAGGAATCAGACGAAGAATTCCAAGAGATGGAGGAACATTTAACCAATCCACCAGGTGGAGAAGACAACAACAATGGCAACCCACCCCAGAGGAGAGTTTTGGCTTCCTACACCTTTGCAAATCCTAGACATTGTGGGAGCAGCATCTTGGCTCCAAATGTCAATGCTAACAATTTTGAACTCAAGCCACAACTCATCACTTTGGTTCAGAACAATTGCTCTTTTGGTGGAGGACCACTTGAGGACCCACATCAACATTTATCCACTTTCTTGAGAATATGCAACACTGTCAAAACTAATGGAGTGCCCCCTGACAGTTACAAACTGATGCTATTCCCATTTTCTCTCAGGGACAAGGCCACTCAATGGTTGGAATCGTTTCCAAGGGACAGCATTAACAACTGGGATGATTTGGTAACTAAGTTCCTTGCAAAATTCTATCCACCTCAGAGGATTATAAGGTTAAAGGCTGAGGTACAAACATTTACACAAATGGAGGCCGAACCCATCTATGAGGCATGGGAGAGGTACAAGGCTCTGATCAGGAAATGTCCCCCTGCTATGTTTAATGAGTGGGAGAAGCTTCAAAACTTCTATGAAGGCTTAACACTGAAATCTCAGGAAGCTTTGGATCATTCAGCTGGAGGTTCCTTGCAACTCATGAAAAATGCAGAAGAGGCTCAAGAACTCATTGATATGGTGTCCAACAACCAATATTTCTTTGCTCATAAAAGAGGCCGCCAACCATCACAAAGGAGAGGAGTAATGGAGCTAGAAGGAGTGGATTCAATCCTAGCTCAAAACAAGATGATGCAGCAGCAAATTCAGCAACAATTTGAGCAAATGGCCAAGAGAATTGATAGTCTCCAAGTTGCAGCAGTCAACACTAGCCAATCATCAACCACATGGGGACAGAGTGAAGAAACTCAAGAAGAACAACAACAAGAGCAAGTACAGTATATGCACAACCAAGGACCAAATGAAGTGTATGGTGATACATACAATCCATCCTGGAAGAACCACCCAAACCTCAGATGGGGAGATAACCATACCCAAAACCAACAACCATGGCAGAGGAACTCAAACCAACACAACCCAAGAAGCAACCAAAATCACAACCAGCAGCAGGCTAACCAAAACCCCTACAAGAAACCTCAAAACAACTACCCCAACCTCAACCAATACCAATCTAATAACCAACCCACCAACCAAAATGCCTACCATCCACCACCCACATCTCATAACCCACCTCAAATATCACCTGAAGCCCAAAGAATCACTCACTTGGAGGCCATGATAGACAAAATGCTGAAACACCAGGAAATGGTAGCCAAGAATCAGGAAGCCTCCCTGAAGAGCCTAGAGAGACAGATGGGGCAACTCTCCAAGCAAGTATCTATTGAGAGACCCTCAAACTCACTGCCCAGTGACACAATTCCAAATCCCAAGGAAGAATGCAAGGCAATACAATTAAGGAGCGGGAGAACATTGATAAGAAACAATGACACTACAAGGAAGCAAGCAGAGAACACCAAAGAACCAATGGAGGATGAGCACCAAACAAAGGTAGATGAGGCCAAAGAGCAAGTTGTGATGCCAAACAAAGACACTGAGAAACTCAAAGAGAAGGACAACCAGCCACATAGCTCAAAGGAAGTAGCTCAGGGGCAGCAGCAAATAGGAAAAAGCATCACACCTCCACTGCCATATCCCCAGAGGTTTAACAAAGAGGTTAAAGACCAGCATTTTCACAAATTCCTCGAGATTTTTAAGAAGTTGGAAATCAATATTCCCTTGGCTGAAGCACTTGAGCAAATGCCTCTATATTCCAAATTTCTGAAGGATCTTATCAACAAGAAAAGAAGTTGGCTTGAAAGGGAAACCATATTACTCACCGAGGAATGCAGTGCTGTGATTCAACGGGGTATTCCACCAAAACTTAAGGATCCGGGAAGCTTTGTAGTCTCATGCACTATTGGCAAGATAATTCTCAACAAGTCTCTTTGTGACCTGGGTGCCAGCATCAATTTAATGCCTCTCTCAATGATGAGAAAACTTGCCATAGAAGAACTTAAACCCACTAGGATGTCACTAGTCATGGCTGACAGATCAATCAAGACACCCAATGGAATTGTGGAGAATCTGTTGGTGAAGGTTGGGGAGTTTATTTTCCCAGCAGACTTTGTAATTTTGGACACTGAAGAAGAAGGAAACGACTCAATCATTCTGGGAAGGCCATTTCTACACACAGCAAGGGCCATCATTGATGTAGAAAAAGGAGAAATGACCTTCAGGGTCCATAATGAACAAATGATCATAAATGTGTTCAAATCAATGCAAAACGCTCCTGAGCAAGAGGATTACGTAAGAGTGGATATGATAGACAGTTTGGTGGAAGAAACAGTGAAAGAAAATTTTCAAGAGCAAGAAGGAAATCAAGGGGCAACAGAGGAACAAGTGGCTGAGACCTTCACTGAGCATGAAAGACAAGATAGCAATAAAGATGTGCGAAAACAAGAACTAAAACCTTTACCCACCCATCTCAAATATGCATTCCTTGGCACATCAGAGAGCTTCCCAGTAATCATTAATTCATCCCTGACAAAGAAGGAAGAAGGAGAACTTCTTGACGTACTCAAAGCTCATAAGGATGCTTTAGGATGGACCATTGATGACCTGAAGGGAATCAGCCCTGCAGTATGTATGCATAAGATCCTCTTGGAAGATAATTCCAAACCAGTGGTTCAACCGCAAAGAAGGCTAAATCCTACAATGAAGGAAGTTGTCCAGAAGGAAGTAATGAAATTGTGGAATGCAGGGATAATCTTCCCAATATCTGACAGCCCATGGGTAAGTCCGGTTCAAGTTGTGCCAAAGAAGGGAGGGATGACGGTCATCACTAATGAGAAGAATGAGTTGATCCCTACTAGAACAGTAACTGGGTGGAGGATGTGCATAGACTATAGAAGATTGAATGATGCCACCAAGAAGGATCATTTTCCTCTCCCATTCATTGATCAAATGCTGGAAAGGTTAGCCGGTCATGCCTATTACTGCTTTTTGGACGGATATTCTGGGTATAATCAAATCGTGGTGGACCCCAAGGACCAAGAGAAAACTGCCTTTACATGTCCATTTGGAATTTTTGCATATAGGAGGATGCCTTTTGGGCTCTGCAACGCCCCTGCCACATTTCAAAGGTGTATGCTCTCCATTTTTTCTGATATGGTCGAAAAATTTTTAGAAGTCTTCATGGATGACTTCTCTGTTTTTGGTGATAATTTCAATGCTTGCCTAAACCATTTAACTCTTGTCTTGAAACGGTGCCAAGAAACTAATTTGGTTTTAAACTGGGAGAAATGCCATTTCATGGTACCCGAAGGGATTGTTCTTGGCCATAAAGTTTCAAGAAAAGGGATAGAGGTTGATAAGGCAAAGGTTGAGATTATAGAAAAACTCCCTCCACCAATTAATGTGAAATCTGTTAGAAGTTTCTTGGGGCATGCGGGATTTTACAGAAGGTTTATCAAAGACTTTTCAAAAATAGCCAAACCTTTAAGTAATCTGTTAATGCTTGATAACCCTTTTATTTTTGATGAAGACTGTCAGCATGCATTTGAAACTTTAAAAAATAAACTCACAACAGCACCAATCATCACACCTCCAGATTGGGAATTACCTTTTGAACTCATGTGTGATGCAAGTGACATTGCAATTGGTGCTGTACTTGGGCAAAAGAAGGGGAATTTGCATAATGTCATATATTATGCAAGTAAAGTGTTGAATGAGGCCCAAAGAAATTACACTACAACAGAAAAAGAGTTGCTAGCTGTAGTCTATGCATTTGATAAGTTTAGATCATATCTGATAGGATCAAAAGTTGTGGTTTACACTGATCATGCTGCACTTAAGTATTTGATGTCAAAGCAGGATGCTAAACCAAGACTCATCAGGTGGATACTGCTCCTACAAGAATTCGACATTGAGATAAGAGATAGGAAGGGCACTGAAAATCAGGTCGCTGATCATCTGTCAAGGCTACCACATGAAACAAGTCAAAAAGCATCCCAGCCCATAAATGAAAGCTTCCCAGATGAGCACCTTCTGCAGATCTAGCAAGCACCTTGGTTTGCTGACATAGCAAATTACAAAGTGGGAAGGAAGATACCGCAAGAATTCTCTAAGCAACAAGTGAAGAAGTTGATCAACGAAGCAAGGAAATTTTCATGGGATGAACCCTTCTTATTCAAGAGATGCTCTGATGGAGTGATCAGGAGGTGTACTCCTGAAAGTGAAGTGAGGGACATTTTGTGGCATTGTCATGGTTCAGCTTATGGTGGACACTTTGGCCCAGAAAAAACAGCCGCAAAAATACTGCAGAGTGGCTTCTATTGGCCGACTATCTTCAAGGATGCCAGAGAATATGTACACCAATGTAATGAATGCCAGAAAGCAGGAGGATTAACAAGAAGGAATGAGATGCCTCAAAACTTTATCTTAGAATTAGAATTGTTCGATCTATGGGGAATTGATTTCATGGGGCCTTTTCCTCCTTCCTATTCTTTTAGATACATCCTGGTAGCAGTGGAATATGTCTCAAAGTGGGTGGAAGCCATAGCCACAACCACCTGTGATGCACAGATCGTCCTCCAATTCCTTAAAAAGCACATCTTCACTAGGTATGGAGTGCCCAAGGGTCTTATTAGTGATGGTGGTAGTCACTTTTGCAACAAACAAATGGAGAAACTCCTTCACAAATATGGAGTAATTCACAAAGTAGCCACACCTTACCATCCTCAGACTAACGGCCAAGCTGAACTTGCAAATAGAGAATTAAAGAAGATCCTAGAGAAAACAGTGGGAATCACAAGAAAAGATTGGGCTAGAAAGCTAGAGGATGCATTGTGGGCTTATAGGACAGCTTTTAAAACTCCTATTGGCAAGTCACCCTTTCAGCTATTGTATGGCAAATCCTGCCACCTCCCTGTAGAGCTTGAACACAGAGCTTTTTGGGCCACTAAACTCCTCAACCTTGATCCCCAAGCTGCAGGAGAAAAAAGGTTGTTACAACTAAATGAGTTGGATGAATTTAGACTAGAGGCTTATGAAAGTGCAAAGATATACAAGGAGAAAGCTAAGAAGTGGCATGACAAAAAGATCACAAAGAAGGAATTCAAGCCAGGACAGCAAGTACTCCTGTATAATTCGAGGCTTAAAATTTTCCCTGGCAAACTGAAGTCTAAATGGACTGGCCCATACTTGGTGACAAAGGTTTTTCCCTATGGGAGTATTGAACTGCTAGATGAGGCAACAAAGAATCAATTCACAACAAATGGTCACAGAGCAAAGCTGTATTTGGGAGGACAATTGGATAAGGAAAAAGAGGTTCAACACCTCCAGCCCTCTTAAAAAGAATTGAAAGATGTCAAGCTAGTGACAATAAAAGAGCGCTTGTTGGGAGGCAACCCAACCGGAGGTAGTTTTCTTTTCATAACTTTTTCAATAAGAGTGTTGGATAACTGCTATGTATTGCAAGAAGCTAAGTTTGGTGTTGCACACCAAAAATAATTGAAGGGAGAATGCAAGATGCTAAGTTTGGTGTTCCACCAAAACTTCATTCTAACTTCCTGCACATTGCTAGTTCCAAGCAATCAAACAGATTATTCAACAACTTAACTATTTTTGTTTAGTCCCAATATCTTAACCTTTAGTAAGGACACAAAAGTTTGCCCAGAGTTAATCTGTTGAATCAGAAGAAGTAGCAAGGAATTAAGTGGGAACTAACCACCAATTGAAGGTCCCATGTATAAAGACTCAAAAAGGGGCACAACAGAAAGGAGAACAAAAGAAATGCAAACCAATAGGTTGTATCTATACTTAACCTTTACTGTTGGGAAATATTTTTTATTGATGTCTTGATAAAGTGTTCATTTTGTTCAAACAGATTCAAACTTCCCTTAGAACAAGTAAACTAGTCTATGTGTATGCTTGTGTATTCACTTTCACTTGACAAGAAGCATGTGTTGTCCCCTGCATCTTTAAAATTCAATAAAAGAACAGTTTGAATGTGAAGTAAAATGGTTTCTGTTAGATAGAAGTAGAATAAAAGTAAGTGGTGGTATGTGTGTGATTGTATAATAGCTCACTTTTAGTGAATAAAGAGCTAGGATATCTCCTTCTAAGTAAAGAGTGGCCTACTGTCTATGAATCTCAATTGAATTAAATTCCTTGGTTAGAAAGAAAAACAAAAAGAAGGAAAGAACAAAGATAGCCAAAAAGTGGCAAAACAAAAGAAAAACAAAAAGAAACAAAGCTGGACACCAATAGCTTGAACCTTAAAATATATACCTGTGATGTCTTTGTACTAGGATCTGCTTGGATTAGTAAGCTCTTAGGAGTGCCTCAACACTTGGTGACTTGGGTTAACTAACCCGGGATCATCAGCTGAAAGTCCACTATCAAGAGCAACCTAACTACAAGGCATTTAGTAGCCCAAAGAGGTGCTGGGCATCAATGTTTTAAGAAGGAATGTGAGCCAAGTGTCTATGGTGAATAATGTGTCAAGTATAAAGAAAAGAAAATGAACTTGCTACACATGACACTCAAATAAAGCTTATGAACAAAGTAATAGCCAAGGATAAAGGAATAATGAGAGGTCATAGCAGTATGTCACTTGAAACTTGAAAGAGACTTTCTAGGCCTAAGAGTCAATAAGAAGTGAGTATTTGCATATCCACACAAAACCCCATGAACTATCAATAATACTCTGCTAGCATGAACATCCTCTTCCATTTCATTCTTTCTTCTTAATAAATCTTTTCTTGCTTGGGGACAAGCAAGCTTTAAGTTTGGTGTTGTGATGACAAGTCATCCTAGCCTATTTTAACTAGTCTTTTTCTTTTGTTTTCATTAGAATTATGCACTTTCTTAAGCTACAAGCAAGCTAATTGAGTAGATTTTCATGTTTCCCTTGATTGAACCAACCATATATGAATTCATGCCATTTCATGAGGTTTTATGCTATATTTGTTGCATATTATGAAAGATTAAATATCTCATGATTTTGAGCATAGCTTTGATGAGTTTGGTTGATTAATGATAGGTGAAGAAAGCTTGGAGAAAGGTTGAAGCAAAGAGGAATGGCTAGGAGTGAAGAGAGGACAATGGAATAAGTGAAATTGAACCAGGAAGCAAGAAGTTAGCCCCAACGTTAGCCCCCTAACTTGGAGGCTAACGTTGGAACTTGAAATTTCCTCCGTGGCCATCCCACGTTTGCGCCAACGTTAGCCCCCTAACTTGGAGGCTAACGTTGGCACATGAATTACAAAGGGAGAAGGGCCAACGTTAGCCCCAACGTTAGCCCCCTAACTTGGAGGCTAACGTTGGAACTTGAGAAGATCTCCCCTGGGCACCAACGTTTGCGCCAACGTTAGCCCCCTAACTTGGAGGCTAACGTTGGCACATGAATTACAAAGGGAGAAGGGCCAACGTTAGCCCCCTAACTTGGAGGCTAATGTTGGCGCCACTAGCACTAAACAAGGCCAACGTTAGGGTCAAAGTTAGACCCCTAACGTTGGCACCAACGTGCATACCAGTAAATTATGTTTGCTGCTATGAAAAGTTGGTTTGGTCCAACTTTGGCTAACCTCAAAACCGGTTCAATTGGTTCACTTTGGTTCTTCTTCAAACTTCAAGAGCAATCAACCAAGGCCTCTTTCAACCCAATTCCACCAAGAGCAAAGGCCCAACTCAAGGCTTGAAGATCATTTGAAGAAAGTGTATAAATAGGATAGAATTCAAGTTCTTCGGGGAGCTTTCCTTTTGGAATTTTCATAATAGTTTTCGGAGAAGCTTTTGAACTTTAATTTCTTTGTTTCCATTGCTTTCAATTTCATTTTACATTTGTCTTGGATCTTGGATTGGAGAATTGAAGAAATTCTGTTTCAATCTCAATCTTGGATCTCTCTGTTTCTTTACTGTTAATTGAATTTCATTTCCGGTTAATTGCTCTTCATCTCTCTTCTCTGCAATTGTTCTTGTTGGATCTAGGAAGGCATTGAGATCTAGACTTGGTTTTCTAGTCTCTGGATCCTGAGATCCAAATCCCCAATTTACATTCTATTTCTTTCCTTTCTATGATCATTTACTTTTCTGTTATAAAATCCGATCCAATCCCAATTCCCTTTCCTTCTTCTGTTTGATGCAATTTAATTTTTCCTTGTTTAATTTCTGCAAATCCACATCCCAATCCCCTTTACATTTCAAGCAATTTACATTCCTTGCACTTTAAGATTCCTCAATTTACATTTCTTGCACTTTAAGTTTCGGCCATTTAATTTCTTGTTCTTTAAGTTTCAGCAATTTATTTCTTGTTCTCTTTACTTCAATGCAATTTAATTCTGCAAGTCACAAAACCATCAACCAAATCTTGATTCGCTTGACTAAATCAACCACTAAGCTAAAATTGCTCAATCCTTCAATCCCTGTGGGATCGACCTCACTCCCGTGAGTTTTTATTACTTGATACGACCCGGTACACTTGCCGGTTAGATTTGTGTGTTTTGGGAGAGATTTATTTTTCCTCTAAAATATCTCATCAGTGGTTCTTCCAGGATGGATTGTATGTGTCACCATACACTTCATTCTGTCCAGAATTTTGGTTGTGCATGTACTGGACTTGTTCTTGCTACTGCTCCTCTTGAGTTTCTTCATTTTGCCCCCATGTGGATGATGGTTGGCTTGTGTTAACTGCTGCAACTTGGAGGCTATCAATCCTCTTGGCCATTTGGTCAAATTGTTGTTGAATTTGCTGCTGCATCATCTTGTTTTGAGCCAAGATTGAGTCTACTCCTTCTAGCTCCATTACTCCTCTCCTTTGTGATGGTTGGAGGTTTCTTTGATGAGCAAAAAAATATTGATTGTTGGCCACCATGTCCACGAGATTCTGGGCTTCCTCAGTAGTTTTCATCAGTTGTAGTGAACCTCCAGCAGAATGATCTAATGCCTCTTGAGATTTCAATGTCAGGCCTTCATAGAAATTTTGCAGCACGTCCCATTCATTGAACATCTCTGGAGGACACTTTCTGATTAAGGCTTTGTACCTCTCCTATGCTTCATACAAGGATTCGGCATCTAATTGTGTGAATGTCTGCACCTCAGTTTTCAACCTGATGACTCTTTGGGGTGGATAGAATTTGGCTAGAAATTTAGTCACCAAGTCATCCCAACTAGTGATACTTCCTTGGGGAAAAGTTTC
Organism: Arachis ipaensis; assembly: GCF_059453495.1. NCBI lineage: Eukaryota > Viridiplantae > Streptophyta > Magnoliopsida > Fabales > Fabaceae > Arachis > Arachis ipaensis. Next base: position 75,895,689 of record NC_142438.1, read on the forward strand.
AAGCCATTGTGCGGCCTTGTCCCTTAATGAGAACGGGAACAGCAGAAGCTTGTAGGTTTCAGGATTCACGCCATTGGATTTGATAGTGTCACAAATCCTTAAGAAGGTAGATAGATGTTAATTTGGATCCTCCAATGGTCCTCCCCCAAATGAGCAGTTGTTTTGGACCAATGTGATGAGTTGTGGCTTCAGTTCAAAGTTATTTGCATTGACATTAGGGGTGAGAATGCTGCTTCCACAATGTCTAGCATTTGCAAAGGTATAGGAGGCCAGTACTCTCCTCTGTTGTGGGTTATTGTTAACCCCTCCTCCTGGATTAGATGGATCTCCTTCCATCTCGTGATATTCTTCCTCAGATTCTTCCTCTCCAACAATATTTTTCCCTCTTTCAGCTCTTCTTAACCTTCTAAGAGTTCTCTGGTCAGTTTCAGATAAAACAGGAATGGATCTCCCTGTACCTGACATACAAACAAAACAAAAGAAACACCACCAGTAACACTTCAATCTATTGCTAGAATGAAGTTTAGTTTAAGCAAAATTTCAAACAGTTAGTGTGTCAGTCAAAAATTAGAGAAACAGAAAAGAAAAAGTGCTTGATCTAGATCTCTAATTCACTTAATCATTGTCAATCTATTTCAATCCCCGGCAACGGCGCCAAAAACTTGATGTGTATTTTCGGAAAACGAATTCCAAACACACAAAACTAACCGGCAAGTGCACCGGGTCGCATCAAGTAATAAAACTCACGGGAGTGAGGTCGATCCCACAGGGATTGAAGGATTGAGCAATTTCAGTTTAGTGGTTGATTTAGTCAAGCGAATCAAGATTTGGTTGAGTGATTTGTAATTAACAGAATTTAAATTGCATGAAATTAAAAGGGAGAGGGACAATTGCAATAAATTAAAGAGCAGAGAAGGTAAATGTGCTGAATCTTAAAGAACAAGAAATTAAATGGCAGAAACTTAGAACGCAAGAAATGTAAATTGCAGAATCTTAAAGTGCAAGAAATGTAAATGGCTTGAATTGTAAAGGGAATTGGGAATTGGATTTGCAGAAATTAAACAAGGAAAAGAAAAATTCAACAAACAGGAATGTAAAAGATGGATTCAATTAAACCGGATCTTAAATGAAAATGAGAATAAGCTTGGTGTGACAACGAAACAAGGAAATTGAAATTGAAAGCTATAGATCTCAGGACTCAAGAGACTAGATAGCCAAGTCTAGATCTCACTGCCTTCCTATATCCAACAAGAACAATTGCAAAGGAAATAAAGAAATCTAAATTGCAGAAGAGTAGAAGCCGAAGCAGTTAACAGAAATGGAAATTCAATTATGCAAAAAATTAAACGAGATCTCAAGGTGAGATTGAAACAGAAGTTCTTCAATTCTCCACCCAAGATCCGAAACAAGAAAAGTAAAAAACAAGAACAAGGAAGAAGAGAGATCAATTCTCCTCCCTAATTCTCTTGAATTCTAAAAACAACAATGCAAAAATGTCAAGGTGCTCTCCACTGTAAGTGTTCTGAAAATTCTCTCCGAAAACGCTCTCTTTAAAACTTAAATCCTAAGCTATTTATACACTTTCTTCAAATGGTCTTCAAGTCCTGAATTGGGCCTTTGCTCTTGATGTAATTGGGTTGATAAAGGCCTTGGTTGATTGCTCTTGGAGTTGGAGAAAGATCCATTGTAAACCGGGTTGTAAATCGTAAAAGCTTGAGTAAAAGTTTGAGGCAAACTTTTACTCAAGCTTTTTATACCAGATGACTTCACTTGCTGCTACCAACATTTGGGCTAAAGTTTGAGGTCAAACTTTTGCTCAAACGTTGGTCCCCTTGTGTATATGTGTGGCGCCAACTTTTGCCAAAAAGCTTGAGGCAAACGTTGGCGCAAGCTTTTCTCCTCCAGGGTGTGCAAGTGTGGCGCCAACGTTTGCCAAAAAGTTTGAGGCAAACGTTGGCGCAAGCTTTTCTCGTCCAGGGTGTTGGTTTTGTGATGCCAACGTTTGCCAAAAAGTTTGAGGCAAACGTTGGCTCCAGCTTTTCTCCCAAAAGTTTGAGCTAAAGTTTGAAGCAAACTTTGGCTCAAGCTTTTTTCCTCTGGAATGTTTTCAACTCTTCTAAAAGTTTGAGCTAAAGTTTGAGGCAAACTTTAGCTCAAACTTTTTGTTCTCTCTTGCTCCTAGCCATTCCTTCTTCCTTCAACCTTCTTCAAAACTCTTTTCACCTATCATCAATCAATCAAAACAATCAAAGCTATGCCCCAGATCATAAGATTGTGTTTCTTTCATAATATATGACAATTATAGCATAAAATCTCATGAAAGTGCATGAATTCATCCATGGTTGATTGAATCAAAGGAAACATGGAAATCAAAGGGCTTGAGAAACAAGCAACTTCCATTAACACTGCAGGAATTCAATCACTCTCTTGGGAGGACTACACACCATTAGCTGAGAGAAAGAAGAAGAAGCCACCAAGAGGTTGTATTGTCACTTAACTCCATCAGCATTGAATTGCTCTAAATTGGAAGTGTGAATATGCCCATCTTAACAGTAACTGTTAGTTTAGTAGTCTTTGCATCATTTCTGTTTCAATTTAAAATAAGTAAGCTAGCCTAAGTGTATGCTTGTATGTTTACTTTCACTTAACAAAAAGCATACTTTGTCCCCTGCATCTTTAATTCAATAAAAGAAATGTCTGAATGTGAAGTGAGATAGTTCTCTGTTAGATAGAAGTACAATAAAAGTAAGTGGTGGTATGTATGTGTGATTGTATGATAGCTCACTTTTAGTGAATAAGAGAACTAGGATGTCTCCTTCTAAGTAGAAAGTGGCCTACTGTCTATGAATCTCAATCAAATAAAAGTTCTTGGTTAAAAAGAAAAACAAAAAGAGAAAAGAAATAGCCAAAGAGTGGCAATAAAACAAAAGAAAATAAAAAGAAACAAAGCTAGACACCAATAGCTTGAACCTTAGAATATATGCCTGTGGTGTCTTTGTACTAGGATCTGCTTGGATTATTAAGTTCTTTGGAGTGCATCAACACTTGGTGACTTGGGTTAACTAACCCGGGATCATCAGCTGAAAGTCCACTATCAAGAGCAACCTAACTACAAGGCATTTAGTAACCCAAAGAGGTGCTGGGCATCAATGTTTTAAGAAGGAATGTGAGCCAAGTGTCTATAGTGAATAATGTGTCAAGCATAAAGAAAGAAAAGAACTTGTTACACATGACACTGAACTAAAGCTTATAGAGAAAAACAATAGTCAAGGACAAAGGAATAATGAGAGGTCATAACAGTGTGTTGCTTGATGCTTGAAGGAGATTTTCTAGGCCTAAAAATCAATAAGAAGTGAGTGTTTACTTATCCACAAAAAACCCCATGAACTACCAATAATACTCTGCTAGCATGAACATCCTCTTCCATTTCATTCTTTCTTCTCAATAATTCTTTTCTTGCTTGGGGACAAGCAAGCTCTATGTTTGGTGTTGTGATGACAAGTCATCTTAGCCTAGTTTCACTAGCCTTTTTCTTTTGTTTTCATTTAGTTTTATGCACTTTCTTGCATTATAAATTAGCCATTTGAATTGGAATTGCATGGTTTCCTTAAATCAATCAACCACCTTTTAATTGATACAAAATCATGAGGTTCAAGCTAATTTTAGTTGATAATTAATTGATTTATAAACCTTGTGAATTTTGTGATACTTTGATTGGTTGTTTTGATTACTTGTAGGTGAATAAAGGAAACAAAAGGTGTGCCAACATTATGGAAGAAGGTTGCAAGAATGGGTTTGAGAAAATGGAATTCACGTTTGAGCTAACGTTTGCCTCAAACGTCAACTCAAACGTGAGTAGCAGTTGAAAAACACCCTGGGGAAAAGCCAACGTTTGCACCAACGTTTGCCTCAAACGTGAGGTCAAACGTTGGCGCCAAAGAAAAGAGAAATGGCATCCCTGGAGGCAGCAACGTTTGAGCCAACGTTTGACTCAAACGTGAGGTCAAACGTTGGCACCAAACAGCATGAAGGGGCATACTTCAAACAAGAATAACTTGAGTTGTAGATGTCCAATTGAGGTGATTCCAAGTGGGTTAGAAAGCTGACATTCAGAGCTTTCCAACCATATATAATAGTCTCTATTGGGCACAAAATTGGCAACACGACAAGAGGACAAAGTAGCCCCCAAGAAGCATACAAGAAGGGAGGTCCACGTTTGAGCTCACGTTTGACCTCAAACGTTGAGCCAAACGTGGAAGACAGCACATGGCCTAGCTGCATAATGCCTCACTCAAGTAACGTTTAAGTCAACGTTTGCCTCAAACGTTGGCTCAAACGTGAATGGTTCATGGCCTGGTTCACTAATGGATTTCCTCCCAACACCAAGAGCAATCAACAGAGGCCACTATCAACCCAATTCCATCAAGGCTAAAGGCCCAATTCAAGGCTTAATGATCATTTGAAGAAAGTGTATAAATAGCTTAGGATTTGAAGTTTTTGGAGAGCTTCCCTTTTCATTTTTCAGAATAGCTTTCTTTTCAGTTTTGCTCAGAGTTCACTTTATTTTTCTTAGCATTGTTGTTTAATTCAAGAGAATTTGGGAGGAGAATTGATCTCTCTTCTTCCTTGTTCTTACCCAGCACTCTTTACTTTTCTTGTCTTGGATTTTGGGTGGAGAATTAAAGAAATTCTGTTTCAATCTCACCTTGGGATCTTGTTTAATTTTCTGCTTAATTGAATTTCAGTTTCGGTTCATTGCTTTTCATCTACTTTCTTTGCAATTTACAATCTCCTTTGCAATTGTTCTTGTTGGATCTAGGAAGGCATTGAGATCTAGACTTGGTTTTCTAGTCTCTTGGGTCCTGAGGTCCGAATTCCCCATTTCCCATTCCCTGTTTTGCTCATTTACAATTCTGTTTCTAGATCTGATTAAATCCAAGTGTTCTTCTATTCCTCTGCTTGTTGCAATTTTACATTTCCTTGTTTAATTTCTGCAAATCCAACTCCCCATTCCCTTTACAATTCAAGTCATTTACATTTCTTGCACTTTAAGATTTTGCAATTTACATTTCTTGCATTCTAAGTTTCTGCCATTTAATTTCTTGTTCTTTAAGATTCAGCACTTTTATTTTCCGTTCTCTTTAATTTTCTGCAATTTACCCCTCTCCCTTTACTTTTCATGCAATTTAATTTCTGTTAATCACAAATCACTCAACCAACACTTGATTCGCTTGACTAAATCAACCACTAAACTAAAATTGCTCAATCCTTCAATCCCTGTGGGATCGACCTCACTCACGTGAGTTATTATTACTTGATGCAACCCGGTGCACTTGCCGGTGAGTTTTGTGTTGGATCGTTTTCCGCACATCAAGTTTTTGGCACCGTTGCCGGGGATTGAATAGATTGACAATGATTAAGTGAGGTGGTAGTTTAGATCAAGCACTTTTTCTTTTCTGTTTCTCTAAATTTTGACTGACACACTAATTGTTTGAATTTTTGCCTGAGCTAATTGAAACCTCACTTTAGCAATAGAGTGAAAGTCTCTTGGTTTAACTTGCTGAGTATGATTCTCATAGCTTGATAAATCAACGAGAAAAGTGATTTTCGATCATTAATCTCTCAAGTTTACCAACTGTTTGACACATTGCGTTAACTAACCCTTTAATCATATCCTGGCATAAATGTACTCCATCTTCATTTGAACTGTATATGATTGTGCAGACCATGGAAGGGAAATCGATGAATGCCAGCAATCATGGGAGCGATATTCCCACCTTAGATGACAAGCAACCACTCATCACCATGAACGACATTGCTCAGTGGTTTGAAGCTTTCCCACAAGGAAACATCATCGGATGGGAAGAACTAATGAGTGAACTCCTAGTCAAGCTGAAGCCACCTCAAAGAACTGTTAAACCAGAGGCAGGAATGCAACCATCCGCACAAGAGAAAGAAATTGAAGGTATTCGTGCAATCATGGCCCAAAGCGAGCAGATATATCTACAGTTTAAGCAACAATTGGAGCTGATTAACTGAAAAGTAGATGAGTTGCAACATGCTGTGGGAAATGCATAGAACTCACCTCAATATCCCATTGTTGGAATCAACCTGAAAACGGTTCTGGAGTAATTAACTATGAGCAACAAAGTCATGAGCAATCACACTCTCCAAACAGCTCCTCAAGCATGTCCCAACGTAGGACTCAGAATGATGTGTACAACCCACCTTGGAGAACTCAATCCACTTGGAGGGGGGTTGAAAACCAAAATCAAAGACCAAGGGACTTCAACTGCAACAACCTCAATTTCAAAAACCAGCATAAAAACAAGCTCCACAACAACAACCATCACGCACCACCCCAATGCACACACTTCCAACCCCCAACACCCCACAACCTACAAATTTCACAAGACTCTCAGAAGATCACCAATCTGGAGATCTTAGTAGAGAGAATGATGACACATCAAGAGATGATAAGCAAACACCAGGAGGCCTCACTCGGGAGAATTGAGAGGCAAATGGAACAATTAGCTAAGAATCTCACAGGAATGAGTGAGAAGAGGGCTAAAGGAAAAGAATCACTCATCCAGGATGAGCATCACAAAGCAAAACCTCACTTAGGAGGACAAGGGGACAAGGAGAAGGAAGCTCAAAATCTGAACTGAGCAAGCACAGAGGATGTCAAGCTAATGACAATAAAAGAGCGCTTGTTGGGAGGCAACCCAACCTGAGGTAGTTTTCTGTTCATAACTATTTTAGTAAAAAGGTTAATTAGTTTTATCTATAATGCAAGAAGCTAAGTTTGGTGTTGCACACCAAAACAATCTAAAGGAGAATGCAGGATTCTAAGTTTGGTGTTTCACCAAAATCCCATTATAAAACACATTCTCACTTTCTGCATAATGCTGGCTTCAAGCATGTTGGATGAACTAGTTAACTATTCTGCTGTTTCCCAGTTTTCAGTTTTATTGCTTTTGAAACAGAAGAAGAAAAGAAAAAAATTATCACACATGGTTAATTTGATGCATGAAAACCATTGGCAAGGTACTAAGTTTGGTGTTCCCACACCAAAGTAAGTTCAAAAGCCCACAAATAAATCATGCAAGCTAACCATTTCTTCTTTCAAGTGCTTGGGGAACAAGCAACTTTCAATATCACTGCAGGGTACCATACAAACTTTTGGAAGGATTAAGCATCATCTATCAAAAGGAAGAGAGAGGAATGTAAAGATCAATGATGATGATGATGAGGAGTAAAGCAAGCGAAATCCAAAAAGTTGTATTGTTCAGTGATTATTTTGTATTAGATGCTGCTAAATTGAAAGTTACATAATACCCCTGCCTGCCTGCATAGCATAGTTTTTCTGTAATTCAATAAGCAAGATGCTTGATCATTCACAACATTTTTCTCTTCAAAACTTGTTTGCACTCAATGTTCAAGAATTGCATCATATGAAAGTTCTTTGAAAAGAAGGATTGAGGAATCAAACAATTTTGAGGCAAGCAAAAGATTAGGAGAAGTGGTGGTTCTAGTTGTATGATTATGTATTGAGGTTGCATGCTTGTGAAAACTTGCATGGGAGCTCATAGGCAGGACATGAAGTTCAAAGAAGTATTGTGGAGATTCTCAAAAATCTATTGATCCAAGAAGCAGCAAACAAAACAAAAGAAAGAAAGGAAAATACAAAGACAAAAAGAACATGACCCAAGGCTCTGAGCATCAATTACTAGGCAGAAAAGAAAGAAGAAACAATGACTCAAAGAATTGTTAGCCTAGTAAAATGCTTGTGGTTGAGTTGTGTCAAAGAAAGAGGCTTGAGTAAGTAAATCCCTACGGGTGCTTCAACACCTAATACCTTAAAACCAACTGGTTTAGGAGTATTGATTGAAAGCTTATCTAAAGAGCCGCTTTGAGACATGACACTTAGAGTCAAGGCCAAAGCAAAGAAACTATAAGCTGCTTCAAGGTGACTACATATAAAGAGATCTCCATGATACCATTTGGATGAAAATCCTAAGACCTAAGACTCCCAATATGTGAGGACTAGTAAGCACTGAAACCCTTGTATGAGCATATAATTTAGAGTTCACCCCACTGTTACTTAATCACTGCATTCACAGGACTTTACAAGTTGTTCTTCAATCCGTCTTAATTAAAAGAACATTGAGCATAATTCTTTTCTTGCTTGGGGACAAGCAAGCTTTAAGTTTGGTGTTGTGATGACAAGTCATCTTAGCCTAGTTTCACTAGCCTTTTTCTTTTGTTTTCATTTAGTTTTATGCACTTTCTTGCATTATAAATTAGCCATTTGAATTGGAATTGCATGGTTTCCTTAAATCAATCAACCACCTTTTAATTGATACAAAATCATGAGGTTCAAGCTAATTTTAGTTGATAATTAATTGATTTATAAACCTTGTGAATTTTGTGATACTTTGATTGGTTGTTTTGATTACTTGTAGGTGAAGAAAGGAAACAAAAGGTGTGCCAACATTATGGAAGAAGGTTGCAAGAATGGGTTTGAGAAAATGGAATTCACGTTTGAGCTAACGTTTGCCTCAAACGTCAACTCAAATGTGAGTAGCAGTTGAAAAACACCCTGGGGAAAAGCCAACGTTTGCGCCAACGTTTGCCTCAAACGTGAGGTCAAACGTTGGCGCCAAAGAAAAGAGAAATGGCATCCCTGGAGGCAGCAACGTTTGAGCCAACGTTTGACTCAAACGTGAGGTCAAACGTTGGCACCAAACAGCATGAAGGGGCATACTTCAAACAAGAATAACTTGAGTTGTAGATGTCCAATTGAGGTGATTCCAAGTGGGTTAGAAAGCTGACATTCAGAGCTTTCCAACCATATATAATAGTCTCTATTGGGCACAAAATTGGCAACACGACAAGAGGACAAAGTAGCCCCCAAGAAGCATACAAGAAGGGAGGTCCACGTTTGAGCTCACGTTTGACCTCAAACGTTGAGCCAAACGTGGAAGACAGCACATGGCCTAGCTGCATAATGCCTCACTCAAGTAACGTTTGAGTCAGCGTTTGCCTCAAATGTTGGCTCAAACGTGAATGGTTCATGGCCTGGTTCACTAATGGATTTCCTCCCAACACCAAGAGCAATCAACAGAGGCCACTATCAACCCAATTCCATCAAGGCTAAAGGCCCAATTCAAGGCTTAATGATCATTTGAAGAAAGTGTATAAATAGCTTAGGATTTGAAGTTTTTGGAGAGCTTCCCTTTTCATTTTTCAGAATAGCTTTCTTTTCAGTTTTGCTCAGAGTTCACTTTATTTTTCTTAGCATTATTGTTTAATTCAAGAGAATTTGGGAGGAAAATTGATCTCTCTTCTTCCTTGTTCTTGCCCAGCACTCTTTACTTTTCTTGTCTTGGATTTTGGGTGGAGAATTGAAGAAATTCTGTTTCAATCTCACCTTGGGATCTTGTTTAATTTTCTGCTTAATTGAATTTCAGTTTCGGTTCATTGCTTTTCATCTACTTTCTTTGCAATTTACAATCTCCTTTGCAATTGTTCTTGTTGGATCTAGGAAGGCATTGAGATCTAGACTTGGTTTTCTAGTCTCTTGGGTCCTGAGGTCTGAATTCCCCATTTCCCATTCCCTGTTTTGCTCATTTACAATTCTGTTTCTAGATCTGATTAAATCCAAGTGTTCTTCTATTCCTCTGCTTGTTGCAATTTTACATTTCCTTGTTTAATTTCTGCAAATCCAACTCCCCATTCCCTTTACAATTCAAGTCATTTACATTTCTTGCACTTTAAGATTTTGCAATTTACATTTCTTGCATTCTAAGTTTCTGCCATTTAATTTCTTGTTCTTTAAGATTCAGCACTTTTATTTTCCGTTCTCTTTAATTTTCTGTAATTTACCCCTCTCCCTTTACTTTTCATGCAATTTAATTTCTGTTAATCACAAATCACTCAACCAACACTTGATTCGCTTGACTAAATCAACTACTAAACTAAAATTGCTCAATCCTTCAATCCCTGTGGGATCGACCTCACTCATGTGAGTTATTATTACTTGATGCGACCTGGTGCACTTGCCGGTGAGTTTTGTGTTGGATCGTTTTCCGCACATTAGAGGTGTGATGCTCTTTCCTTCTTGCTACTGTCCCTGAATCACTTCTTTTGAATTGTGTGGTTGGTTGTTCTTTTCTTTGAGTTTCTCAGTGCTCTTGCTTGGTATCACAACTTGATCCTTGGCTTCATTTGCCTTTGTTTGTTTTTCATCTTCTATTGGTCTTTTGCTGCTCTCTGCTTGCTTCTTTGTAGTGTCATTGTTGCTCATCAATGTTCTCCCACTCCTTAATTGTATCGCCTTGCATTCTTCCTTAGGATTTGGGATTGTGTCACTCGGCAGTGAGCTTGAAGGTCTCTCAACAAAAATCTGCTTGGAGATTTGCCCAATCTGCCTCTCTAGGCTCTTCATGGAGGCTTCATGGTTCTTGGTTGTCATTTCCTGGTGTTTCCACATTTTGTCTATCAAAGTTTCCATGTTAGTGAGTCTTTGAGATTCAGGTGATGCTTGTGGTGGGTTGTGAGATGTGGATGGTGGATGGTAGGTATTTTGGTTGGTGGGTTGGTTATTGGATTGGTAATGGTTGGGGTTGGGGTAGTTGTTTTGAGGTTTTCTATAAGGGTTTTGGTTAGTTTGCTGCTGGTTGTGGTTTTGGTTGTTTCTTGAAGTGTTTTGGTTTGAGTTTCTCTGCCATGGTTATTGGTTCTGGTTATGATTATCTCCCCATCTAATGCCTCTTGAGATTTCAATGTCAGGCCTTCATAGAAATTTTGCAGCACGTCCCATTCATTGAACATCTCTGGAGGACACTTTCTGATTAAGGCTTTGTACCTCTCACATGCTTCATACAAGGATTCGGCATCTAATTGTGTGAATGTCTGCTCCTCGGTTTTCAACCTGATGACTCTTTGGGGTGGATAGAATTTGGCTAGAAATTTAGTCACCAAGTCATCCCAACTAGTGATACTTCCTTGGGGAAAAGTTTCAAGCCATTGTGCGGCCTTGTCCCTTAATGAGAACGGGAACAGCAGAAGCTTGTAGGTTTCAGGATTCACGCCATTGGATTTGACAGTGTCACAAATCCTTAAGAAGGTAGATAGATGTTGATTTGGATCCTCCAATGGTCCTCCCCCAAACGAGCAGTTGTTTTGGACCAATGTGATGAGTTGTGGCTTCAGTTCAAAGTTATTTGCATTGACATTAGGGGTGAGAATGCTGCTTCCACAATGTCTAGCATTTGCAAAGGTATAGGAGGCCAGTACTCTCCTCTGTTGTGGGTTATTGTTAAACCCTCCTCCTGGATTAGATGGATCTCCTTCCATCTCGTGATATTCTTCCTCAGATTCTTCCTCTCCAACAATATTTTTCCCTCTTTCAGCTCTTCTTAACCTTCTAAGAGTTCTCTGGTCAGTTTCAGATAAAATAGGAATGGATCTCCCTGTACCTGACATACAAACAAAACAAAAGAAACACCACCAATAACACTTCAATCTATTGCTAGAATAAAGTTTAGTTTAAGCAAAATTTCAAACAGTTAGTGTGTCAGTCAAAAATTAGAGAAACAGAAAAGAAAAAGTGCTTGATCTAGATCTCTACTTCACTTAATCATTGTCAATCTATTTCAATCCCCGGCAACGGCGCCAAAAACTTGATGTGTATTTTCGGAAAACGAATTCCAAACACACAAAACTAACCGACAAGTGCACCGGGTCGCATCAAGTAATAAAACTCACGGGAGTGAGGTCGATCCCACAGGGATTGAAGGATTGAGCAATTTCAGTTTAGTGGTTGATTTAGTCAAGCAAATCAACATTTGGTTGAGTGATTTGTAATTAACAGAATTTAAATTGCATGAAATTAAAAGGGAGAGGGACAATTGCAATAAATTAAAGAGCAGAGAAGGTAAATGTGCTGAATCTTAAAGAATAAGAAATTAAATGGTAGAAACTTAGAACGCAAGAAATGTAAATTGCAGAATCTTAAAGTGCAAGAAATGTAAATGGCTTGAATTGTAAAGGGAATTGGGAATTGGATTTGCAGAAATTAAACAAGGAAAAGAAAAATTCAACAAACAGGAATGTAAAATATGGATTCAATTAAACCGGATCTTAAATGAAAATGAGAATAAGCTTGGTGTGACAACAAAACAAGGAAATTGAAATTGAAAGCTATAGATCTCAGGACTCAAGAGACTAGATAGCCAAGTCTAGATCTCACTACCTTCCTAGATCCAACAAGAACAATTGCAAAGGAAATAAAGAAATCTAAATTGCAGAAGAGTAGAAGCCGAAGCAGTTAACAGAAATGGAAATTCAATTATACAGAAAATTAAACGAGATCTCAAGGTGAGATTGAAACAGAAGTTCTTCAATTCTCCACCCAAGATCCGAAACAAGAAAAGTAAAAAGTGCTCAAACAAGAACAAGGAAGAAGAGAGATCAATTCTCCTCCCTAATTCTCTTGAATTCTAAAAACAACAATGCAAAAATGTCAAGGTGCTCTCCACTGTAAGTGTTCTGAAAATTCTCTCCGAAAACGCTCTCTTTAAAACTTAAATCCTAAGCTATTTATACACTTTCTTCAAATGGTCTTCAAGCCCTGAATTGGGCCTTTGCTCTTGATGTAATTGGGTTGATAAAGGCCTTGGTTGATTGCTCTTGGAGTTGGAGAAAGATCCATTGTAAACCGGGTTGTAAATCATAAAAGCTTGAGTAAAAGTTTGAGGCAAACTTTTACTCAAGCTTTTTATACCAGATGGCTTCACTTGCTGCTACCAACATTTGGGCTAAAGTTTGAGGTCAAACTTTTGCTCAAACGTTGGTCCTCTTGTGTATATGTGTGGCGCCAACGTTTGCCAAAAAGCTTGAGGCAAACGTTGGCGCAAGCTTTTCTCCTCCAGGGTGTGCAAGTGTGGCACCAACGTTTGCCAAAAAGTTTGAGGCAAACATTGGCGCAAGCTTTTCTCGTCCAGGGTGTTGGTTTTGTGATGCCAACGTTTGCCAAAAAGTTTGAGGCAAACGTTGGCTCCAGCTTTTCTCCCAAAAGTTTGAGCTAAAGTTTGAGGCAAACTTTGGCTCAAGCTTTTTTCCTCTGGAATGTTTTCAACTCTTCTAAAAGTTTGAGCTAAAGTTTGAGGCAAACTTTGGCTCAAACTTTTTGTTCTCTCTTGCTCCTAGCCATTCCTTCTTCCTTCAACCTTCTTCAAAACTCTTTTCACCTATCATCAATCAATCAAAACAATCAAAGCTATGCCCCAGATCATAAGATTGTGTTTCTTTCATAATATATGACAATTATAGCATAAAATCTCATGAAAGTGCATGAATTCATCCATGGTTGATTGAATCAAAGGAAACATGGAAATCTACCCAATTGGCTTGCTTATGGCTTAAGAAAGTGCATAAAATCAATTGAAAACAAAAGAAAAAGGCTAGTGAAACTAGGCTAAGATGACTTGTCATCACAACACCAAACTTAGAGCTTGCTTGTCCCCAAGCAAGAAAAGAATTATTGAGAAGAAAGAATGAAATGGAAGAGGATGTTCATGCTAGCAGAGTATTATTGGTAGTTCATGGGGTTTTTTGTGGATAAGTAAACACTCACTTCTTATTGATTTTTAGGCCTAGAAAGTCTCCTTCAAGCATCAAGCAACACACTGTTATGACCTCTCATTATTCCTTTGTCCTTGACTATTGTTTTTCTCTATAAGCTTTAGTTCAGTGTCATGTGTAACAAGTTCTTTTCTTTCTTTATACTTGACACATTATTCACTATAGACACTTGGCTCACATTCCTTCTTAAAACATTGATGCCCAGCACCTCTTTGGGTTACTAAATGCCTTGTAGTTAGGTTGCTCTTGATAGTGGACTTTCAGCTGATGATCCCGGGTTAGTTAACCCAAGTCACCAAGTGTTGATGCACTCCAAAGAACTTAATAATCCAAGCAGATCCTAGTACAAAGACACCACAGGCATATATTCTAAGGTTCAAGCTATTGGTGTCTAGCTTTGTTTCTTTTTATTTTCTTTTGTTTTATTGCCACTCTTTGGCTATTTCTTTTCTCTTTTTGTTTTTCTTTTTAACCAAGAACTTTTATTTGATTGAGATTCATAGACAGTAGGCCACTTTCTACTTAGAAGGAGACATCCTAGTTCTCTTATTCACTAAAAGTGAGCTATCATACAATCACACATACATACCACCACTTACTTTTATTGTACTTCTATCTAACAAAGAACTATCTCACTTCACATTCAGACATTTCTTTTATTGAATTAAAGATGCAGGGGACAAAGTATGCTTTTTGTTAAGTGAAAGTAAACATACAAGCATACACTTAGGCTAGCTTACTTATTTTAAATTGAAACAGAAATGATGCAAAGACTACTAAACTAACAGTTACTGTTAAGATGGGCATATTCACACTTCCAATTTAGAGCAATTCAATGCTGATGGAGTTAAGTGACAATACAACCTCTTGGTGGCTTCTTCTTCTTTCTCTCAGCTAATGGTGTGTAGTCCTCCCAAGAGAGTGATTGAATTCCTGCAGTGTTAATGGAAGTTGCTTGTTTCTCAAGCCCTTAGGTGACTGGTTAGTGTGCAAGACTTTCTTGTAGGCTTTTGAACTTACTTTGGTGTGTGAACACCAAACTTAGTCCCTTGCCATGTTTCTTATGCATTAAAATAACCATATGTGAAAACCTAAGTCTTTGTTAAAGGTAATAAAGCTAAAAACTAGAAATAGACAATGATTAAATGATTTATCAGATTGCTTGGAGCTAGTAACCCTTTGTGCAGAAGGTGAGAATGTGCTTTTAAATGAGATTTTGGTGGAACACCAAACTTAGAATCCTTTATTCTCCCTTAAATTGTTTTGGTGTGAAACACCAAACTTAGCTCCTTGCAATACATACCAATCATTTAACCTTTTTATTGAAATAGCTATGAAAAGAAAATTACCTCAGGTTGGGTTGCCTCCCAACAAGCGCTTCTTTATTGTCATTAGCTTGACACTGGGGCTTTCTTTTATGGTGGTTGATGATTGTAGTGCCTCAACTTGTCTCCCCTGACTGCGATCCTCCTCTTTGTTCCTTGGTGTTCAATTTCAGCATGCTCTAATGAGAGTATATTGCTGACAGTGTAGTAATCATCAGTCTGTTGGCTTGCTCCTAGTTGTTGATAAATCAATTGCACTTTATCACCTTTGGAAAGCCCTTCTGTTGGAATCTTTCTGTTCTTCCAACCTCTTTTTGTTTTGTTTCTGTGTTTCTTCCTTTCTTTTGTTGATCTTTCTTCTCCGGCCGTATGCTTACTTTGGAGATCTCTCTTCTCAGTGGTTAATACTCCAATATCCTCTTGAACTTCTTCATCCTTCTGTACAATCTTTTGCCTTGGGATGTTGCTGTGAATCACCTTGTTGCTTTCTTCCTTTAACTGTGATTCTTCCTTGTCGAGTTCCATATAGTCTTTCTTCTCATCACTGAACTGCGCTTCTGGTAATACTTTCAGAGTGACACTCTTATCATGCATTCTGAGAGTTAATTCTCCTTGCTCTACGTCTATGATAGCCCTGGCAGTGGCCAAGAACGGTCTCCCAAGTATGATGGAGTCACTTTCATCCTCATCTGAATCTAGAACCACAAAATATGCTGGGTATATGAATTTATCCACCTTGACTAGAAGATTTTCAATTACACCCTAGGGTATACCATTGACTTATCTACCAGCTCTAGAGACATCTGTACCGATTTAACTTCCTCTATACGCAGCTTTTTCACCAAAGAGGAGGGAATTAAGTTAATACTTGCTCCTAGATCGCACATTGCCTTAGTGATGGTTAATTCCCCAACGGTGCAAGGCAGCAAAAAGCTCCCAGAGTCTTCAAGCTTAGGAGGAAGCCCTTTTTGAATCAAAGCCCTGCATTCCTCAGTAAGCAGTATGGTCTCTTTCTCGTCCCAACTTCTTTTCTTGTTGATAAGCTCCTTCAAAAACTTGGCATACAGAGGAATTTGCTGAAGTGCTTCAGCCAAGGGAATATTGATCTCCAGCTTTTTGAAAGTCTCAAGGAACTTATGAAAATGTTGGTCCTTAGTCTCTTTGCTGAATCTCTAGGGATATGGCAGTGGAGGTGTGATGCTCTTTCCTTCTTGCTGCTGTCCCTGAATCACTTCTTTTGAATTGTGTGGTTGGTTGTTCTTTTCTTTGAGTTTCTCAGTGCTCTTGCTTGGTATCACAACTTGATCCTTGGCTTCATCTGCCTTTGTTTGTTTTTCATCTTCTATTGGTCTTTTGCTGCTCTCTGCTTGCTTCTTTGTAGTGTCATTGTTGCTCATCAATGTTCTCCCACTCCTTAATTGTATCGCCTTGCATTCTTCCTTAGGATTTGGGATTGTGTCACTCGGCAGTGAGCTTGAAGGTCTCTCAACAGAAATCTGCTTGGAGATTTGCCCAATCTGCCTCTCTAGGCTCTTCATGGAGGCTTCATGGTTCTTGGTTGTCATTTCCTGGTGTTTCCACATTTTGTCTATCAAAGTTTCCAAGTTAGTGAGTCTTTGAGATTCAGGTGATGCTTGTGGTGGGTTGTGAGATGTGGATGGTGGATGGTAGGTATTTTGGTTGGTGGGTTGGTTATTGGATTGGTAATGGTTGGGGTTGGGGTAGTTGTTTTGAGGTTTTCTGTAAGGGTTTTGGTTAGTTTGCTGCTGGTTGTGGTTTTGGTTGTTTCTTGAAGTGTTTTGGTTTGAGTTCCTATGCCATGGTTGTTGGTTCTGGTTGTGATTATCTCCCCATCTGAGGTTTGGGTGGTTCTTCCAGGATGGATTGTATGTGTCACCATACACTTCATTCTGTCCAGAATTTTGGTTGTGCATGTACTGGACTTGTTCTTGCTACTGCTCCTCTTGAGTTTCTTCATTTTGCCCCCATGTGGATGATGGTTGGCTTGTGTTAACTGCTGCAACTTGGAGGCTATCAATCCTCTTGGCCATTTGGTCAAATTGTTGTTGAATTTGCTGCTGCATCATCTTGTTTTGAGCCAAGATTGAGTCTACTCCTTCTAGCTCCATTACTCCTCTCCTTTGTGATGGTTGGAGGTTTCTTTGATGAGCAAAGAAATATTGATTGTTGGCCACCATGTCCACGAGATTCTGGGCTTCCTCAGTAGTTTTCATCAGTTGTAGTGAACCTCCAGCAGAATGATCTAATGCCTCTTGAGATTTCAATGTCAGGCCTTCATAGAAATTTTGCAGCACGTCCCATTCATTGAACATCTCTGGAGGACACTTTCTGATTAAGGCTTTGTACCTCTCCCATGCTTCATACAAGGATTCGGCATCTAATTGTGTGAATGTCTGCACCTCAGTTTTCAACCTGATGACTCTTTGGGGTGGATAGAATTTGGCTAGAAATTTAGTCACCAAATCATCCCAACTAGTGATACTTCCTTGGGAAAAAGTTTCAAGCCATTGTGCGGCCTTGTCCCTTAATGAGAACGGGAACAGCAGAAGCTTGTAGGTTTCAGGATTCACGCCATTGGATTTGACAGTGTCACAAATCCTTAAGATGGTAGATAGATGTTAATTTGGATCCTCCAATGGTCCTCCCCCAAACGAGCAGTTGTTTTGGACCAATGTGATGAGTTGTGGCTTCAGTTCAAAGTTATTTGTATTGACATTAGGGGTGAGAATGCTGCTTCCACAATGTCTAGCATTTGCAAAGGTATAGGAGGCCAGTACTCTCCTCTGTTGTGGGTTATTGTTAACCACTCCTCCTGGATTAGATGGATCTCCTTCCATCTCGTGATATTCTTCCTCAGATTCTTCCTCTCCAACAATATTTTTCCCTCTTTCAGCTCTTCTTAACCTTCTAAGAGTTCTTTGGTCAGTTTCAGATAAAACAGGAATGGATCTCCCTGTACCTGACATACAAACAAAACAAAAGAAACACCACCAGTAACACTTCAATCTATTGCTAGAATGAAGTTTAGTTTAAGCAAAATTTCAAACAGTTAGTGTGTCAGTCAAAAATTAGAGAAATAGAAAAGAAAAAGTGCTTGATCTAGATCTCTACTTCACTTAATCATTGTCAATCTATTTTAATCCCCGGCAACGGCGCCAAAAACTTGATGTGTATTTTCGGAAAACGAATTCCAAACACACAAAACTAACCGGCAAGTGCACCGGGTCGCATCAAGTAATAAAACTCACGGGAGTGAGGTCGATCCCACAGGGATTGAAGGATTGAGCAATTTCAGTTTAGTGGTTGATTTAGTCAAGCGAATCAAGATTTGGTTGAGTGATTTGTAATTAACAGAATTTAAATTGCATGAAATTAAAAGGGAGAGGGACAATTGCAATAAATTAAAGAGCAGAGAAGGTAAATGTGCTGAATCTTAAAGAACAAGAAATTAAATGGCAGAAACTTAGAACGCAAGAAATGTAAATTGCAGAATCTTAAAGTGCAAGAAATGTAAATGGCTTGAATTGTAAAGGGAATTGGGAATTGGATTTGCAGAAATTAAACAAGGAAAAGAAAAATTCAACAAACAGGAATGTAAAAGATGGATTCAATTAAACCGGATCTTAAATGAAAATGAGAATAAGCTTGGTGTGACAACGAAACAAGGAAATTGAAATTGAAAGCTATAGATCTCAGGACTCAAGAGACTAGTTAGCCAAGTCTAGATCTCACTGCCTTCCTAGATCCAACAAGAACAATTGCAAAGGAAATAAAGAAATGTAAATTGCAGAAGAATAGAAGCCGAAGCAGTTAACAGAAATGGAAATTCAATTATGCAGAAGATTAAACGAGATCTCAAGGTGAGATTGAAACAGAAGTTCTTCAATTCTCCACCCAAGATCCGAAACAAGAAAAGTAAAAAGTGCTCAAACAAGAACAAGGAAGAAGAGAGATCAATTCTCCTCCCTAATTCTCTTGAATTCTAAAAACAACAATGCAAAAATGTCAAGGTGCTCTCCACTGTAAGTGTTCTGAAAATTCTCTCCGAAAACGCTCTCTTTAAAACTTAAATCCTAAGCTATTTATACACTTTCTTCAAATGGTCTTCAAGCCTTGAATTGGGCCTTTGCTCTTGATGGAATTGGGTTGATAAAGGCCTTGGTTGATTGCTCTTGGAGTTGGAGAAAGATCCATTGTAAACCGGGTTGTAAATCATAAAAGCTTGAGTAAAAGTTTGAGGCAAACTTTTACTCAAGCTTTTTATACCAGATGGCTTCACTTGCTGCTACCAACTGATGTGCGGAAAACGATCCGACACAAAACTCACCGGCAAGTGCACCGGGTCGCATCAAGTAATAATAACTCACGTGAGTGAGGTCGATCCCACAGGGATTGAAGGATTGAGAAATTTTAGTTTAGTGGTTGATTTAGTCAAGCGAATCAAGTGTTGGTTGAGTGATTTGTGATTAACAGAAATTAAATTGCATGAAAAGTAAA
Organism: Arachis ipaensis; assembly: GCF_059453495.1. Lineage (NCBI taxonomy): Eukaryota > Viridiplantae > Streptophyta > Magnoliopsida > Fabales > Fabaceae > Arachis > Arachis ipaensis. The sequence continues at coordinate 75,915,182 of NC_142438.1, forward strand.
GGGAGAGGGGTAGATTGCAGAAAATTAAAGAGAACGGAACATAAAAGTGCTGAATCTTAAAGAACAAGAAATTAAATTGGCAGAAACTTAGAACGCAAGAAATGTAAATTGCAGAATCTTAAAGTGCAAGGAATGTAAATGGCTTGAATTATAAAGGGGAGTGGGAATTGGATTTGCAGAAATTAAACCAGGAAAAGTAAATTTGCGATGAACATAAAAGTAAAGGATGGATTCAATTAAACCGGATCTCAAATAACAATGAAAATAAGCTTGGTGTAGAAATGAAACAAGGAAATTGAAATTTAAAGATGTAGATCTCAGGACTCAAGAGACTAGATAACCAAGTCTAGATCTCAATGCCTTCCTAGATCCAAATTTAGAATTTAATTGCAAGAAAATTTAAGATGCAGCAGTAGAAGAAAAGAAATGGAATCGCAATTTCTCAATAATGCAGTAAATCAAACAGAAGAAAATCTCAAGGTGAGATTGAGACAGAATTTCCTCAATTCTCCAACCCAAGATTCAAAACAAGTGTAGATGAAATGTAAAACAAGAAAACTAAGAGGAAGAGAATTCAATTCTCCTTCCCCAAGACTCAGAATCTCCAAATAGCTCAAAACCCAAAAGCTCTCTCCCAAAATTACTCAGTAAAAACTCAAAAAGGAAAAAGCCCTCAAAACTTCAAATCCTAAGCTATTTATACACTTTCTTCAAATGATCATTAAGCCTTGAATTGGGACTTTAGCCTTGATGGAATTGGGTTGATAGTAGCCTCTGTTGATTGCTCTTGGTGTTGGGAGGAAATCCATTAGTGAACCAAGCCATAAACCATTCACGTTTGAGCCAACGTTTGAGGCAAACGTTGACTCAAACGTTACTTGAGTGAGGCATTATGCAGCTAGGCCGTGTGCTGTCTTCCACGTTTGGCTCAACGTTTGAGGTCAAACGTGAGCTCAAACGTGGACCTCCCTTTTTGTATGCTTCTTGGGGGCTACTTTGTCCTCTTGTTGCGTTGCCAATTTTGTTCTCAATAGAGACTATTATATATGGTTGGAAAGCTCTAAATGTCAGCTTTCTAACCCACTTGGAATCACCTCAATTGGACATCTACAACTCAAGTTATTCTTGTTTGAAGTATGCCCCTTCATGCTGTTTGGCGCCAACGTTTGACCTCACGTTTGAGGCAAATGTTGGCTCAAACGTTGCTGTGCCCAGGAGCTCCAACTCTCTTCTTTTTGGAGCCAACGTTTGACCTCACGTTTGAGGCAAACGTTGGCTCAAACGTTGCTGCCTCCAGGGATGCCATTTCTCTTCTCTTTGGCGCCAACGTTTGACCTCACGTTTGAGGCAAACGTTGGCGCAAACGTTGCCTTCCCAGAAGCTTCAATTCTCTTCTCTTTTGGAGCCAACGTTTGACCTCACGTTTGAGGCAAACGTTGGCTCAAACGTTGCTTTCCAGGAGCTTCATTCTTCAGCCAACGTTTGACCTCAACGTTTGAGGCAAACGTTGGCACAAACGTTGGCTTTTCCCCAGGGTGTTCTTCAACTGCTACTCACGTTTGAGTTGACGTTTGAGGCAAACGTTAGCTCAAACATGAATTCCATTTTCTCAAACCCATTCTTGCAACCTTCTTCCATAATGTTGGCACACCTTTTGTTTCCTTTCTTCACCTACAAGTAATCAAAACAACCAATCAAAGTATCACAAAATTCACAAGGTTTATAAATCAATTAATTATCAACTAAAGTTAGCTTGAACCTCATGATTTTGTATCAATTAAAAGGTGGTTGATTGATTTAAGGAAACCATGCAATTCCAATTCAAATGGCTAATTTACAATGTAAGAAAGTGCATAAAACTAAATGAAAACAAGAGAAAAAGACTAGTGAAACTAGGCTAAGATGACTTGTCATCACAACACCAAACTTAAAGCTTGCTTCTCCCCAAGCAAGAAAAGAATTATTAAGAAGAAAGAATGAAAACGAAAGAGAATGCTCATGTTAGCAGAATATTACTGGTAGTTCATGGGATTTTATGTAGATATGTAACTTATCCACTTTTTATTGACAATTAGGCCTAGAAAGTTTCCTTTAAGCATCAAGCAATACACTGCTATGACCTCTCATTATTCCTTTGTCCTTGGTTACTATTTTTCTATAAGCTTTAGTTCAGTGTCATGTGTAACAAGCTCTTTTCTTTACTTAAGCTTGACACATTATTCACTATAGACACTTGGCTCACATTCCTTCTTAGAACATTGATGCCCAGTACCTCTTTGGGTTACTAAATGCCTTGTAGTTAGGTTGCTCTTGATAGTGGACTTTCAGTTGATGATCCCGGGTTAGTTAACCCAAGTCACCAAGTGTTGATGCACTCCAAAGAACTTAATAATCCAAGCAGATCCCAATACAAAGACACCACAGGCATATATTCTAAGGTTCAAGCTATTGGTGTCTAGCTTTGTTTCTTTTTATTTTTCTTTTGTTCTGTTGCCATTTTTGGCTTTTTCTTTTCTCTTTTTGTTTTTCTTTTCACACAAGGACTTTTATTTGATTGAGATTCATAGACAGTGAGCTGCTTTCTTCTTAAAGAGAGAACAATCTATTCCTTTTATTCACTGATAGTGAGTTGCCACACAATCACACATATATGCCACCACTTACTATTATTTGACTTCTAGCTAACAATGAACCATCTTACTTCATGTTTCAAACATTTCTTTTATTGAATTGAAAAGATGCAGGGGACAAAGCATGCATTAGTTAAGTGAAAGTAACCACACAAGCACACACTTAGACTAGCTTACTTATTTTAAGAAAAATAAACATGATGCAAAAACTACTTTAAACAGAAAAGATGCATGGAGCAGGTCCACCTTTCATTTATCGTGCTTTTTCTTTCTTCTTTCATATGTTTGGTTGTTGGTGTTCCCTGTTTCCATGTTTGTTGTCTGTTGTCCACGCCAAAATCCAGCTCTATTCATCGTTTCTTCTACTCTATCTTCAAGCCTCATAGCATTACTTACTTCAATCTCACTTTTCCCTTTGAAGTACTCATCGAAAGTTGGAAACGCTGGATCCATGTTGTGCAGATGCTCTCCGATGTAGTTCAATTTAATTTGACTATTTATGTTGTAGTCGGCTTGGACTTCATATCTTGCCTCTTGGAGGGTTGTGAACTCTTTGAGAGCCCTCATATTTTCAGCTTGCATTTGTGCCAACTTTCCAAATGATTCGTGAGCTTGAAAAGCATTCTCCTCTTGCATCACGAAGAATTTTGACTCAAACTCACTTTGTTTGTTCATCATCCTCAGCTGCCATTCCTCTTGCTCTTGTTGGTTTTTCATGTACTGTGAATGGTATTCCTCTTGCCTTTCTTGAATTCTCAGATACTGTTGTGATAATCTTCCAATTGCTTCCTGCATCTGAGTCATATCCAGAGTGTTGTGTGGTGGAATGTGTTGCTGTTCCTCCTCCTCTTGTAGCCCTTCTTCCTCCATTGGTTCATTCCTTTGCCTTCTTCTTGGCAGTCTTCGGCTTTGCTGTGCTTCAGTAACAATCATCATTCTTTCAACGGTTATAGGCATGCCCGGGTGCAACCATGTTGGGTTTGCCTCCTCCATTGGCACTTTGGCTCTCATGCATAAACGCATAATGGTGCTCGGGTAGTGCAGCCACCCTTCGGCCGAATTTTTCTCTGCTAACCTTTGGATGTCATTTGCAATGATCTCATGGACTTTCACTTCACCTCCCATGATTATGCAATATAACATGATAGCTCTCTTCTTATTGACCTCCGAGTTGTTTACTGTGCCTAGGATTGATCTCTTCATTAGCTCATACCAACACTTCGCTTCAGGGGTGAGATCTCCCCTTCTCAAGTACTTGTACTTGTTTTTAGTAGTTCCTACCCATTCTGTGTTGACTACACTAATCTCACTGGCAATCTCATCATAGTCATGTTCTTCATTTAGCCTTTGATGGTATCCTGGCTTATCAAAATGAGCTGCCCTTAGATTCAATACTTTCATGATAGTATTTGGGCTAAAATCTACTTCAGTTCCCCGCACATAACTCCTGTAAGTTGGAGCTTGATCCATTTCGGTTCTTGGGGTGTTGGCATAAAATTCCCATATAATGTTCGCATTAATCTTAGTGATTGGTGAAATGAGCTCTTCCCACCTCCTTTTCCTAATCTTGGTTTTCATTTCTTGGCACTCATCGTCCAGCAATAGGAGTGGAACCTCTGGATATATTTTCTTCTGCCTCATCCATTCAAGTTGTAGTTGATGGTACCAAGATCTAAATTTCCATCGATCAAATTCATGGGTGCTTTCCTCAATCATAGGCTCTTTTCCTCTCCTTCGTTTGGTTCTTGAGGAAGAGGCCATGATTGCTTAATTGGTTGATCTTTTTGAGGGTAGAGGAAGTGTGAAGAAAGTTGGAGATTTTTATGTGTTTTTGACAAAGGAATATTTGAGGCCCAGCTTAGATGGTGAGGAATGATGGATGAATTGGAGTTTGAATAGTTGAAGTGCAGGGAGTGTGCAACTTTTTCGTTTATGTGCATGGCTTGAAGGTGGTGTTTTATGCTCATTTGATTGAACAATGGAGGGTTGGGATGCAATTAGATACTTTGCAAATCAACGGCGTGCATGCAAGTTGAATAAGGACAAAGCTTGCTTCCTTAATGGTTTTCAACGTTCTCTTTCCAAGAGTGTGCAGAATCACTCCTTGAAGCATGTGATGCATCTTTGTCTTCATTCTATGCCCCTCCTTGTCTTGTCCCTTTCATTGAATATTCCTTGACCACCTAACCATCACAACAAGACAACAAAGATAACATTATTAAATCTTGGCAAGACAGCTTATTAAATTACTATGTGAATTCTCATTCCTTATATCCATTTTGACCGTGACTCTTCTCTTTTTTTTTTCTTGGAGGACACCAAACTTAATGTTTGGCCATATAATCCAAAATATTTCTTCCTCCAACTAGTGTTTTTGAAATCTTAATGTCACTCTTGGTTATCTATTCATAAGGAATGCCTAAAAAAATTACCTATGATCATCGGTGCATGATTTTAGTTTCATTAATCAAGAACTGTTCTTTTGAAAGCTCTACATATGCAGACACCAAACTTAATGTTTGGTCATATGCTTTATCAGAATGACTAAGCATATGGTTTAAGATTGTTTGAAAAACTAATTTGGTGTGCTCGGAGGCACACCAAACTTAGAAGTCTTGGCATATGTTTTAAAACAATGTTTGCACTCATGAAAAAAATATCATGCTGGATGATCATAGCTTATTGAATTTAAAATAACAGAAATCTTAAATCATGGGTTGCCTCCCATGGAGCGCTCTTTTATTGTCACTAGCTTGACATTGGGGCTTTCTTTTATGGTGGTTGATGGTTGTAGTGCCTCAATTTGTCCCCTCTGACTTCGAGCTTTTTCTTTGTTGCTTGATGTTCTATCTCAGCATGTTCTAGTGAGATTATTTTGCTCACAGTATAGTAATCATCAGTCTGTTGGCTTGCTCCCAGTTGTTGATAGACTAACTGCACTTTGTCACCTTTGGAGAGCCCTTCTGTTGGGATTTTTTTATTCTTCCACTCTTTGTGAGCCTTCTTCTTATTCTTCTTCCTTTTTCTGGTTAACCTTTCCTCCTTGACAGTAGCTTTAGTTGTGGCACTTTCCTTCTTGGTTATCTTCCAAATTTCTTTTTGAGTGCCTTCTTTTCCTTGCATCTGTTCATTCTTCTGCTTTACTGAAGTGTTGATTACTTGCCTTGAGAAACAGTCATTGATGACTTGGCTTCTTCCTTCAGAATTTTGTCGTTCTGGGAACACTTTCAGAGTAATGCTTTCCTCATGCATCCTAAGAGTTAATTCTCCTTGCTCTACATCTATGATGGCTCTAGCGGTAGCTAAAAATGGCCTTCCCAAGATAATCGAATTGTTTCCTTCTTCTTCTATTTCCAAGATTACAAAATCCGCAGGATAAATGAACTTGTCAACCTTAACTAAAAGGTTTTCGATCACTCCTTTGGGATGTACTACTGACTGGTCCACCAATTCCAATGACATCTGTATTGGTTTCACCTTCTCTATGCCAAGCTTTTTCACTAAAGAGGATGGGATCAGATTTATGCTTGCTCCTAAATCGCACATCCCCTTGTTGATAAATAGACTTCCAATGGTACAAGGTAGGAAGAAACTTCCTGGATCTTCCAACTTGGGAGGGAGTCCTTTTCTGATGAGTACACTGCATTCTTCAGAGAGAAGTACAGTCTCCTTCTCCAGCCAGCTTCTTTTCTTGTTAATGAGTTCCTTCAAGAACTTGGCATATAAGGGCATCTGTTCCAATGCTTCAGCCAGGGGAATGTTGATTTCCAGCTTCTTGAAAGTTTCCAGGAATTTGTGGAAGTGTTGCTCTTTGGTTTCTTTGTTGAACCTCTGTGGGTATGGCAGCGGAGGAATGAAGACTTTCTCCTTTTTCTGTGCTTCTTCCTCTCTCTCATGTGTATTGATTGGCTGGTCTTCTTTTCTTTTGGGGTTCTCTGTATTTTTGTTTGACACCATATTTTGATCATTGGCTTCCTCTGTATCTGTTGGCTTTTTGCTGCTTTCCACTGGCTTCTTTGTGGTGTCATTGTTGCTCATCAATGTTCTCCCACTTCTTAATTGTATTGCCTTGCATTCTTCCTTAGGATTTGGGATTGTGTCACTCGGCAATGAGCCTGAAGGTCTTTCAACAGAAATCTGTTTGGAGATTTGCCCAATTTGCCTCTCTAGGCTCTTCATGGAGGCTTCATGATTCTTGGTTGTCATTTCCTGGTGTTTCCACAATTTGTCTATCAATGTTTCCAAGTTGGTGAGTCTTTGAGATTCAGGTGATGCTTGTGGTGGGTTGTGAGATGTGAATGGTGGATGGTGGGTATTTTGGTTTGTGAGTTGGTTATTGGATTGGTAATGGTTGGGGTGGTTGTTTTGAGGCTTTTTGTAAGGGTTTTGGTTAGTTTGCTGCTGGTTGTGGTTTTGGTTGTTTCTTGAAGTGTTTTGGTTTGAGTTCCTCTGCCATGGTTGTTGGTTCTGGTTGTGATTATCTCCCCATCTGAGGTTCGGGTGGTTCTTCCAGGATGGATTGTATGTGTCTCCATACACTTCATTCTGTCCAGAGTTTTGGTTGTGCATGTACTGGACTTGTTCTTGCTGCTGCTCCTCTTGAGTCTCTTCATTTTGCCCCCATGTGGATGATGGTTGGCTTGTGTTAACTGTTGCAACTTGGAGGCTATCAATCCTCTTGGCCATTTGCTCAAATTGTTGTTGAATTTGCTGCTGCATCATCTTGTTTTGAGCCAAGATTGAGTCCACTCCTTCTAACTCTATTACTCCTCTCCTTTGTGATGGTTGGCGTTGCCTTTGATGCGCAAAGAAATACTGATTATTAGCCACCATGTCAACAAGATTCTGGGCTTCCTCAGCAGTTTTCATCAGTTGTAGTGAACCTCCAGCAGAATGATCTAATGCCTCTTGAGATTTCAATGTCAGGCCTTCATAGAAATTTTGCAGCACGTCCCATTCATTGAACATCTCTGGGGGACACTTTCTGATTAAGGCTTTGTACCTCTCCCATGCTTCATACAAGGATTCGGCATCTAATTGTGTGAATGTCTGCACCTCGGTTTTCAGCCTGATGACTCTTTGGGGTGGGTAGAATTTGGCTAGAAATTTGGTCACCAAGTCATCCCAACTAGTGATGCTTCCTTGGGGAAAAGTTTCAAGCCATTGTGTGGCCTTGTCCCTTAATGAGAACGGGAACAGCAGGAGCTTGTAAGTTTCAGGATTCACACCATTGGATTTGACAGTGTCACAAATCCTTAAGAAGGTAGATAGATGTTGATTTGGGTCCTCCAATGGTCCTCCCCCAAACGAGCAGTTATTTTGGACCAATGTGATGAGTTGTGGCTTCAGCTCAAAGTTATTTGCATTGACATTAGGGGTGAGAATACTGCTTCCACAATGTCTAGCATTTGCAAAGGTGTAGGAGGCCAATACTCTCTTCTGTTGTGGGTGATTGGGAACTCCTTCTCCTGGATTAGATGTATCTCCTTCCATCTCGTGATATTCTTCCTCAGATTCTTCTTCTCCAACAATATTTTTCCCTCTCTCAGCTCTTCTTAACCTTCTAAGAGTTCTCTGGTCAGCTTCAGATAAAACAGGAATGGATCTCCCTGTACCTGACATACAAATAATCAAAAGAAACACCAACAATAACACTTCAATCTATTGCTAGATTGAAGTTTAGTTTAAGCAAAAATTCGAACAGTTAGTGGGTTAGTCCAAGATTAAAGAATCGGAAAAGAAAAAGTGCTTGATCTAGATCTCCACTTCATGTAATCATTGTCAATCTATTTCAATTCCCCGGCAACGGCGCCAAAAACTTGATGTGCGGAAAACGATGCGACACAAAACTCACCGGCAAGTGCACCGGGTCGCATCAAGTAATAATAACTCACGTGAGTGAGGTCGATCCCACAGGGATTGAAGGATTGAGCAATTTTAGTTTAGTGGTTGATTTAGTCAAGCGAATCAAGTGTTGGTTGAGTGATTTGTGATTAACAGAAATTAAATTGCATGAAAAGTAAAGGGAGAGGGGTAGATTGCAGAAAATTAAAGAGAACGGAACATAAAAGTGCTGAATCTTAAAGAACAAGAAATTAAATTGGCAGAAACTTAGAACGCAAAAAATGTAAATTGCAGAATCTTAAAGTGCAAGGAATGTAAATGGCTTGAATTATAAAGGGGAGTGGGAATTGGATTTGCAGAAATTAAACCAGGAAAAGTAAATTTGCGATGAACATAAAAGTAAAGGATGGATTCAATTAAATCGGATCTCAAATAACAATGAAAATAAGCTTGGTGTAGAAATGAAACAAGGAAATTGAAATTTAAAGATGTAGATCTCAGGACTCAAGAGACTAGATAACCAAGTCTAGATCTCAATGCCTTCCTAGATCCAAATTTAGAATTTAATTGCAAGAAAATTTAAGATGCAGTAGTAGAAGAAAAGAAATGGAATCGCAATTTCTCAATAATGCAGTAAATCAAACAGAAGAAAATCTCAAGGTGAGATTGAGATAGAATTTCCTCAATTCTCCAACCCAAGATTCAAAACAAGTGTAGATGAAATGTAAAACAAGAAAACTAAGAGGAAGAGAATTCAATTCTCCTTCCCCAAGACTCAGAATCTCCAAATAGCTCAAAACCCAAAAGCTCTCTCCCAAAATTACTCAGTAAAAACTCAAAAAGGAAAAAGCCCTCAAAACTTCAAATCCTAAGCTATTTATACACTTTCTTCAAATGATCATTAAGCCTTGAATTGGGCCTTTAGCCTTGATGGAATTGGGTTGATAGTAGCCTCTGTTGATTGCTCTTGGTGTTGGGAGGAAATCCATTAGTGAACCAGGCCATGAACCATTCACGTTTGAGCCAACGTTTGAGGCAAACGTTGACTCAAATGTTACTTGAGTGAGGCATTATGCAGCTAGGCCGTGTGCTGTCTTCCACGTTTGGCTCAACGTTTGAGGTCAAACGTGAGCTCAAACGTGGACCTCCCTTTTTGTATGCTTCTTGGGGGCTACTTTGTCCTCTTATTGCGTTGCCAATTTTGTGCCCAATAGAGACTATTATATATGGTTCGAAAGCTCTGAATGTCAGCTTTCTAACCCACTTGGAATCACCTCAATTGGACATCTACAACTCAAGTTATTCTTGTTTGAAGTATGCCCCCTTCATGTTGTTTGGCGCCAACGTTTGACCTCACGTTTGAGGCAAACGTTGGCTCAAACGTTGCTGTGCCCAGGAGCTCCAACTCTCTTCTTTTTGGATCCAACGTTTGACCTCATGTTTGAGGCAAACGTTGGCTCAAACGTTGCTGCCTCCAGGGATGCCATTTCTCTTCTCTTTGGCGCCAACGTTTGACCTCACGTTTGAGGCAAACGTTGGCGCAAACGTTGCCTTCCCAGGAGCTTCAATTCTCTTCTCTTTTGGAGCCAATGTTTGACCTCACGTTTGAGGCAAACGTTAGCTCAAACGTTGCTTTCCAAGAGCTTCATTCTTCAACCAACGTTTGACCTCAACGTTTGAGGCAAACGTTGGCTTTTCCCCAGGGTGTTCTTCAACTGCTACTCACGTTTGAGTTGACGTTTGAGGCAAACGTTAGCTCAAACGTGAATTCCATTTTCTCAAACCCATTCTTGCAACCTTCTTCCATAATGTTGGCACACCTTTTGTTTCCTTTCTTCACCTACAAGTAATCAAAACAACCAATCAAAGTATCACAAAATTCACAAGGTTTATAATTCAATTAATTATCAACTAAAGTTAGCTTGAACCTCATGATTTTGTATTAATTAAAAGGTGGTTGATTGATTCAAGGAAACCATGCAATTCCAATTCAAATGGCTAATTTACAATGTAAGAAAGTGCATAAAACTAAATGAAAACAAGAGAAAAAGACTAGTGATACTAGGCTAAGATGACTTGTCATCACCAACATTTGGGCTAAAGTTTGAGGTCAAACTTTTGCTCAAACGTTGGTCCCCTTGTGTATATGTGTGGCGCCAACGTTTGCCAAAAAGCTTGAGGCAAACGTTGGCGCAAGCTTTTCTCCTCCAGGGTGTGCAAGTGTGGCGCCAACGTTTGCCAAAAAGTTTGAGGCAAACGTTGGCTCCAGCTTTTCTCCCAAAAGTTTGAGCTAAAGTTTGAGGCAAACTTTGGCTCAAGCTTTTTTCCTCTGGAATGTTTTCAACTCTTCTAAAAGTTTGAGCTAAAGTTTGAGGCAAACTTTGGCTCAAACTTTTTGTTCTCTCTTGCTCCTAGCCATTCCTTCTTCCTTCAACCTTCTTCAAAACTCTTTTCACCTATCATCAATCAATCAAAATAATCAAAGCTATGCCCCAAATCATAAGATTGTGTTTCTTTCATAATATATGACAATTATAGCATAAAATCTCATGAAAGTGCATGAATTCATCCATGGTTGATTGAATCAAAGGAAACATGGAAATCTACCCAATTGGCTTGCTTATGGCTTAAGAAAGTGCATAAAATCAATTGAAAACAAAAGAAAAAGGCTAGTGAAACTAGGCTAAGATGACTTGTCATCAGCTACTAGATATTGTTGGACTTTATTTTAATTTTCTAATTATGATAAAAAAAACATTTAATAATATAATTTAAAATTCAAAAATAAAAAAATTAGTTTTTTAAAATTTTTTCTTTTTTAAAAAATATTTTTCTATCTTTTTATTTACCGGATAATACTACACCCGGACAGTTGACTTTTTTTACTGCAATTGTTCACAAATTAAGAATAAATTAATTTAAAAAATTTAAAATTTTTCAATTTTTAAATTTTTTGGATATTGTTAGAATTTTTTATTTTTCTAATGTTGAAAAAAAATATTTTTTAGTTTAAAAAAAAAGAAATTTACAGATCTGTTGATTACTCGATATTGTTGGACTTTATTTTATTTTCCTAATTTAAATAAAAGAATTTAGTCATATAATATAAAATTAAAAAATAAAAATTTGGTTTTTTAAGATTTTTTATTTTTTCAAATTTTTTTATTTTTTTATTCACCGAAAAAAGCTAGACCTGTACAATTGACTTTTTTTTGCTGCACTTGTTCACAAATTAAGAATAAATTAATTTAAAAAATTTAAAACTTCTCAATTTTTTTTATTTTTTGAATATTGTTAGAATTTTTTATTTTTCTACTATTAAAAAAAATTATTTTTTTGGTTTAAAAATTAAAAAAGATAATAAATTTACAGATCTATTGGTTACTAGATATTGCTGGACTTTATTTTAATTTTCTAATTATTATAAAAAAACATCTAATAATATAATTTAAAAGTTCAAAAATAAAAAACTTAGTTTTTTAAAATTTTTTTTTAAAAAATATTTTTCTATCTTTTTATTCACCGGATAATGCTACACTCGGACAATTGACTTTTTTTTGTTGCAAATGTTCCCAAGTTAAGAATAAATTAATTTAAAAATTCAAAAATTTTAATTTTTTTATTTTTTTATTTTTTGGATATTTTTGGAATTTTTTATTTTTCTACTATTAGAAAAAAAATTTATTTTTTCAGTTTAAAAATTAAAAAAATTTACAGAGTTCTTATTTACTAGATATTGTTGGACTTTATCTTATTTTTCTAATTTAAATAAAAGAATTAATCATATAATTTAAAAATTCAAAAATAAAAAATTTAGTTTTTTTAGATTTTTAATTTTTTCAAAAATATTTTTTTACCTTTTTATTCACCGGATAATGCTACACCCGGATTGTTGACTTTTTTTGTTGCACTTGTTCACAAATTAAGAAAAAATTAATTTAAAAAATTTAAAATTTTAAAATTTTTTATTTTTTGGATTTTTTTAGAATTTTTTATTTTTCTACTTTTGGAAAAAAATATTTTTTAGTTTAAAAATTAAAAAAATAATAAATTTACAGATCTGTTATTTACTAGATATTGTTGGTCTTTATTTTATTTTCCTAATTTAAATAAAAGAATTTAATATTATAATTTAAAAATTCAAAAAAAATTAGTTTTTTTAAATTTTTATTTTTTTAAAAATATTTTTTTATTTTTTTATTTACCGAATAATGCTACACCTTTACAATTGACTTTTTTTGCAGCACTTGTTCACAAATTAAGAAAAAATTAATTTAAAAAATTTAAAATTTTTCAATTTTTTATTTTTTAGATATTGTTAGAATTTTTTATTTTTCTACTATTCGAAAAAAATTTATATTTTTAGTTTAAAAATAAAAAAATAATAAATTTACAGATCTGTTGTTTACTAGATATTGTTGGATTTTATTTTATTTTTGTAATTTAAATAAAAGAATTTAATCATATCATTTAAAAATTCAGAAATAAAAAACTTACTTTTTTAAAATTTTTTATTTTTTAAAAAATATTTTTCTATCTTTTTATTTACCGGATAATACTACACCTGTACAATTGACTTTTTTTTGCTGCACTTGTTCACAAATTAAGAATAAATTAATTAAAAAAATTTAAAACTTCTCAATTTTTTTATGTTTTGAATATTGTTAGAATTTTTTATTTTTCTACTATTAGAAAAAAAATTATTTTTTGTGTTTAAAAATTAAAAAAGATAATAAATTTAAAGATCTGTTGGTTACTAGATATTGTTGGACTTTATTTTAATTTTCTAATTATTATAAAAAACATTTAATAATATAATTTAAAAATTCAAAAATAAAAAATTTAGTTTTTTAAAATTTTTTCTTTTTTAAAAAATATTTTTCTATCTTTTTATTTACCGGATAATACTACACCCGGACAGTTGACTTTTTTTGCTGTAATTGTTCACAAATTAAGAATAAATTAATTTAAAAAATTTAAAAATTTTCAATTTTTTATTTTTTGGATATTTTTAGAATTTTTTATTTTTCTAATGTTGAAAAAGAAATTATTTTTTTAGCTTAAAAAAAAAGAAATTTACAGATCTGTTTATTACTCGATATTGTTGGACTTTATTTCGTTTTCTTAATTTAAATAAAAGATTTTAATCATATAATAGAAAAATTAAAAAATAAAAAATTTGGTTTTTTAAGATTTTTTATTTTTACAAATTTTTTTATTTTTTTATTCACCGAAAAAAGCTAGACCTGTACAATTGACTTTTTTTTGCTGCACTTGTTCACAAATTAAGAATAAATTAATTTAAAAAAATTTAAAACTTCTCAATTTTTTTTATGTTTTGAATATTGTTAGAATTTTTTATTTTTCTACTATTAGAAAAAAAATTATTTTTTGTGTTTAAAAATTGAAAAAGACAATAAATTTAAAGATCTGTTGGTTACTAGATATTGTTGGACTTTATTTTAATTTTCTAATTATGATAAAAAAAACATTTAATAATATAATTTAAAAAATCAAAAATAAAAAAATTAGTTTTTAAAATTTATTTCTTTTTTTAAAAAATATTTTTCTATCATTTTATTTACCGGATAATACTACAGCCGGACAGTTGACTTTTTTTGCTGCAATTGTACACAAATTAAGAATAAATTAATTTAAAAAATTTAAAAATTTTCAATTTTTTAATTTTTTGGATATTGTTAGAATTTTTTATTTTTCTAATGTTGAAAAAAAAATATTTTTTTAGTTTAAAAAAAAAAGAAATTTACAGATCTGTTGATTACTCGATATTGTTGGACTTTATTTTATTTTCCTAATTTAAATAAAAGAATTTAATCATATAATATAAAATTAAAAAATAAAAATTTGGTTTTTTAATATTTTTTATTTTTACAAATTTTTTTAATTTTTTATTCACCTAAAGAAGCTAGACCTGTACAATTGACTTTTTTTTGCTGCACTTGTTCACAAATTAAGAATAAATTAATTTAAAAAATTTAAAACTTCTCAATTTTTTTTATTTTTTGAATATTCTTAGAATTTTTTATTTTTCTACTATTAGAAAAAAATTATTTTTTTGGTTTAAAAATTAAAAAGGATAATAAATTTACAGATCTGTTGGTTACTAGATATTGCTGGACTTTATTTAAATTTTCTAATTATTATAAAAAAACATCTAATAATATAATTTAAAAATTCAAAAATAAAAAACTTAGTTTTTTAAAAAAATTTTTTAAAAGATATTTTTCTATCTTTTTATTCACCGGATAATGCTACATTCGAACAATTGACTTTTTTTGTTGCAAATGTTCCCAAGTTAAGAATAAATTAATTTAAAAATTCAAAAATTTTAATTTTTTTATTTTTTTGATATTTTTGGAATTTTTTATTTTTCTACTATTAGAAAAAAAATTTATTTTTTTAGTTTAAAAATTAAAAAAAATTTACAGATTTGTTATTTACTAGATATTGCTGGACTTTATCTTATTTTTCTAATTTAAATAAAAGAATTAATCATATAATTTAAAAATTCAAAAATAAAAAATTTAGTTTTTTTAGATTTTTAATTTTTTTCAAAAATATTTTTTTACCTTTTTATTCACCGGATAATGCTACACCCGGATTGTTGACTTTTTTTGTTGCACTTGTTCACAAATTAAGAAAAAATTAATTTAAAAAATTTAAAATTTTTAAATTTTTTATTTTTCGGATTTTTTTAGAATTTTTTATTTTTCTACTTTCGAAAAAAAATATTTTTTAGTTTAAAATTAAAAAAATAATAAATTTACAAATCTGTTATTTACTAGATATTGTTGGTCTTTATTTTATTTTCCTAATTTAAATAAAAGAATTTAATATTATAATTTAAAAATTTTAAAAAAATTTAGTTTTTTTAAATTTTTTAGTTTTTTAAAAATATTTTTTTATTTTTTTATTTACCGAATAATGCTACACCTGTACAATTGACTTTTTTTGCAGCACTTGTTCACAAATTAAGAAAAAATTAATTTTAAAATTTTAAAATTTTTCAATTTTTATTTTTTTAGATATTGTTAGAATTTTTTATTTTTCTACTGTTCGAAAAAAAATTATTTTTTTAGTTTAAAATAAAAAAATAATAAATTTACAGATCTTTCGTTTACTAGATATTATTGGATTTTATTTTATTTTCTAATTTAAATAAAATAATTTAATCATATCATTTAAAAATTAAGAAATAAAAAACTTAGTTTTTTAAAATTTTTTATTTTTTAAAAAATATTTTTCTATCTTTTTATTTACCAGATAATACTACACCTGTACAATTGACTTTTTTTTGCTGCACTTGTTCACAAATTAAGAATAAATTAATTAAAAAAATTTAAAACTTCTCAAATTTCTTTATGTTTTGAATATTGTTAGAATTTTTTATTTTTCTACTATTAGAAAAAAATTATTTTTTTTGTTTAAAAATTAAAAAAGATAATAAATTTAAAGATGTGTTCGTTACTAGATATTGTTGGACTTTATTTTAATTTTCTAATTATGATAAAAAAACATTTAATAATATAATTTAAAAATTCAAAAATAAAAAAATTAGTTTTTAAAATTTTTTTCTTTCTTTAAAAAATATTTTTCTATCTTTTTATTTACCGGATAATACTACACCCGGACAGTTGACTTTTTTTGCTGCAATTGTTCACAAATTAAGAATAAATTAATTTAAAAAATTTAAAATTTTTCAATTTTTTAATTTTTTGGATATTGTTAGAATTTTTTATTTTTCTAATGTTGAAAAAAATATTTTTTTAGTTTAAAAAGGAAAGAAATTTACAGATCTGTTGATTACTCGATATTGTTGGACTTTATTTTATTTTCCTAATTTAAATAAAAGAATTTAATAATATAATATAAAATTAAAAAATAAATATTTGGGTTTTTAAGATTTTTTATTTTTACAAATTTTTTTATTTTTTTATTCACCGAAAAAAGCTAGACCTGTACAATTGACTTTTTTTTGCTGCACTTGTTCACAAATTAAGAATAAATTAATTTAAAAAATTTAAAACTTCTCAATTTTTTTTTATTTTTTGAATATTCTTAGAATTTTTTATTTTTCTACTATTAGAAAAAAATTATTTTTTTGGTTTAAAAATTAAAAAAGATAATAAATTTACAGATCTGTTGGTTACTAGATATTGCTGGACTTTATTTTAATTTTCTAATTATTATAAAAAAACATCTAATAATATAATTTAAAAATTCAAAAAAAACTTAGTTTTTTAAAATTTTTTTTTAAAAGATATTTTTCTATCTTTTTATTCACCGGATAATGCTACACTCGAACAATTGACTTTTTTTGTTGCAAATGTTCCCAAGTTAAGAATAAATTAATTTAAAAATTCAAAAATTTTAATTTTTTTATTTTTTGGATATTTTTGGAATTTTTTATTTTTCTACTATTAGAAAAAAAATTTATTTTTTTAGTTTAAAAATTAAAAAAAATTTACAGATTTGTTATTTACTAGATATTTCTAGACTTTATCTTATTTTTCTAATTTAAATAAAAGAATTAATCATATAATTTAAAAATTCAAAAATAAAAAATTTAGTTTTTTTAGATTTTTAATTTTTTTCAAAAATATTTTTTTACCTTTTTATTCACCGGATAATGCTACACCCGGATTGTTGACTTTTTTTGTTGCACTTGTTCACAAATTAAGAAAAAATTAATTTAAAAAATTTAAAATTTTTAAATTTTTTATTTTTTGGATTTTTTTTAGAATTTTTTATTTTTCTACTTTCGGAAAAAATATTTTTTAGTTTAAAATTAAAAAAATAATAAATTTACAGATCTGTTATTTACTAGATATTGTTGGTCTTTATTTTATTTTCCTAATTTAAATAAAAGAATTTAATATTATAATTTAAAAATTCAAAAAAAATTTAGTTTTTTTAAGTTTTTTATTTTTTTAAAAATATTTTTTTATTTTTTTATTTACCGACTAATGCTACACCTGTACAATTGACTTTTTTGCAGCACTTGTTCACAAATTAAGAAAAAATTAATTTAAAAAATTTAAAATTTTTCAATTTTTATTTTTTTAGATATTGTTAGAATTATTTATTTTTCTACTGTTCAAAAAATATTTATTTTTTTAGTTTAAAATAAAAAAAATAATAAATTTACAGATCTGTTGTTTACTAGATATTGTTGGATTTTATTTTATTTTTGTAATTTAAATAAAAGAATTTAATCATATCATTTAAAAATTCAAAAATAAAAAACTTAGTTTTTTAAAATTTTTTATTTTTTAAAAAATATTTTTCTATCTTTTTATTTACCGGATAATACTACACCTGTACAATTGACTTTTTTTTGCTGTACTTGTTCACAAATTAAGAATAAATTAATTAAAAAAATTTAAAACTTCTCAAATTTTTTTATGTTTTGAATATTGTTAGAATTTTTTATTTTTCTACTATTAGAAAAAAATTATTTTTTTTGTTTAAAAATTAAAAAAGATAATAAATTTAAAGATCTGTTCGTTACTAGATATTGTTGGACTTTATTTTAATTTTCTAATTATGATAAAAAAACATTTAATAATATAACTTAAAAATTCAAAAATAAAAAATTAGTTTTTTATAATTTTTTCTTTTTTAAAAAATATTTTTCTATCTTTTTATTTACCGGATAATACTACACCCGGACAGTTGACTTTTTTTGTTGCAATTGTTCACAAATTAAGAATAAATTAATTTAAAAAATTTAAAATTTTTCAATTTTTTAATTTTTTGGATATTGTTAGAATTTTTTATTTTTCTAATGTTGAAAAAAAATATTTTTTTAGTTTAAAAAAAAAAGAAATTTACAGATCTGTTGATTACTCGATATTGTTGGACTTTATTTTATTTTCCTAATTTAAATAAAAGAATTTAATCATATAATATAAAAATTAAAAAATAGAAATTTGGTTTTTTAAGATTTTTTATTTTTTCAAATTTTTTTATTTTTTTATTCACCGAAAAAAGCTAGACCTGTACAATTGACTTTTTTTTGCTGCATTTATTCACAAATTAAGAATAAATTAATTTAAAAAATTTAAAACTTCTCAATTTTTTTATTTTTTGAATATTGTTAGAATTTTTTATTTTTCTACTATTAGAAAAAAATTATTTTTTTGGTTTAAAAATTAAAAAAGATAATAAATTTACAGATTTGCTGGTTACTAGATATTGCTGGACTTTATTTTAATTTTCTAATTATTATAAAAAAACATCTAATAATATAATTTAAAAATTCAAAAATAAAAAACTTAGTTTTTTATAATTTTTTTTAAAAAAATATTTTTCTATCTTTTTATTCACCGGATAATGCTACACTTGGACAATTGCCTTTTTTTTTTTTGCAAATGTTCCCAAGTTAGGAATAAATTAATTTAAAAATTCAAAAATTTTAATTTTTTTATTTTTTAGATATTTTTGGAATTTTTTATTTTTCTACTATTAGAAAAAAATTTTTTTTTTAGTTTAAAAATTAAAAAAAATTTATAGATTTGCTATTTACTAGATATTGCTAGACTTTATCTTATTTTTTTAATTTAAATAAAAGAATTAATCATATAATTTAAAAATTCAAAAACAAAAAATTTAGTTTTTTTAGATTTTTAATTTTTTTCAAAAATATTTTTTTACCTTTTTATTCACCGGATAATGCTACACCCGGATTGTTGACTTTTTTTGTTGCACTTGTTCACAAATTAAGAAAAAATTAATTTAAAAAATTTAAAATTTTTAAATTTTTTATTTTTTGGATTTTTTTAGAATTTTTTATTTTTCTACTTTTGGAAAAAAAATATTTTTTAGTTTAAAAATTAAAAAAATAATAAATTTACAGATCTGTTATTTACTAGATATTGTTGGTCTTTATTTTATTTTCCTAATTTAAATAAAAGAATTTAATATTATAATTTAAAAATTCAAAAAAAATTTAGTTTTTTTAAATTTTTTATTTTTTTAAAAATATTTTTTTATTTTTTATTTACCGAATAATGCTACACCTGTACAATTGACTTTTTTT
This sequence comes from Arachis ipaensis, assembly GCF_059453495.1. Classification (NCBI taxonomy): domain Eukaryota; kingdom Viridiplantae; phylum Streptophyta; class Magnoliopsida; order Fabales; family Fabaceae; genus Arachis; species Arachis ipaensis. The sequence continues at coordinate 75,934,718 of NC_142438.1, forward strand.
GCAGCACTTGTTCACAAATTAAGAAAAAATTAATTTAAAAAATTTAAAATTTTTCAATTTTTTATTTTTTAGATATTGTTAGAATTTTTTATTTTTTTACCGTTGGAAAAAAATTTATTTTCTTAGTTTAAAAATAAAAAATAATAAATTTACAGATCTGTTGTTTACTAGATATTGTTGGATTTTATTTTATTTTCGTAATTTAAATAAAAGAATTTAATCATATAATTTAAAAATTCAGAAATAAAAAACTTAGTTTTTTAAAATTTTTTCTTTTTTAAAAAATATTTTTCTGTCTTTTTATTTATCGGATAATACTACACCTGTACAGTTGACTTTTTTTTTGCTTTACTTGTTCACAAATTAAGAATAAATTAATTAAAAAAATTTAAAACTTCTCAATTTTTTTTTATGTTTTGAATATTGTTAGAATTTTTTATTTTTCTACTATTAGAAAAAAAATATTTTTTTGTTTAAAAATTAAAAAAGATAATAAATTTAAAGATCTGTTCGTTACTGATGACAAGTCATCATATACCCTTTTTAATAGTCTTTTCCTTCATTTTCATTTGGTTTTATACACTTTCTTGTACTCTAAGTAAGTAATTTGGAATGGAATTGCATAACTTCTCTTAATCAAACAACCACCATATAATTGATACTAAATCATGAGGTTTAGGCCAAATTTAATTGCATTTTTATGATTTGTAAACCTTGTGAATTTGGTGATTCTTTGATTGGTTGTTTTGATTAATTGTAGGTGAAGAAAAGAAGAAAAGAAGAAAAGCATGACCTAAGAAGCGTGGTTCAAGGAATAGAAAGTGTGGCCAACAAAGAAGAAAGTGTGGTGCAACAAACCATGGAACTCATTCCAGGAGCACCAAGCACTAAGAGAGCGCTACACTCACCTCCAAGGGACAAAGGCACAAAGCTCAGCTCACTTTGTGAGCTGAGCACAACACAAGACCAAGAAATAAGGAAATGAGGAACCAAGCTCAGCTCACAAAGTGAGCATTATCGAGAGCGCTAGAGGAGAAATTCAAGAAAAATGATTTCCAAATGCATGCTCCAAGACTTGAACCCATGACCAAGGGGAAAGGGTGGAGGCGCTACTCACATGGAAAATAAGCCAAAATTGGCCAAATGCACTCCCCAGGGTTCGAACCCCACACCTTGAGGAAGCAAGGAAGCAAGGCAACCAAGAAAAGGGGTAGCGCATGCTTCCCACGGGTTTCGAACCAAGGACCCTTCCTTGGATACACCAAAGCTCAGCTCACAAAGTGAGCTGAGCGCTACCCCTTGGAGCAATGAGGCACGTATGACACGGACAAGGGATGGGGAGCGCGCAACAAGACACGGTCCCTGGGCAGCACACAACGCACACACATTAGCACTAGCGCTCAGCTCACAAAGTGAGCTGAGCTCTCCCGTGATGCACCCAGCAACAAGCACGCTACCATTCCTCACACTAAGTGTCAAAGCTCAGCTCACTTTATGAGCTGAGCACTCCCCTGGAAGCAATCTCTTCATGGGCTGAAAATTTAACCAAAAATCCAATTTAATTCAAATCTTCACCAAATCAAAAGCCCATCCAAATTCCAATATCCAAGAATAGAAAGTGTATAAATAGGAGTTAGTTTGATGTAATTAGGACCTTTAGACTTCATTTTGAATTTTCTTTTTTACTTGCATTTTGATTTTGAGCTTTTGCTTCTGCATTTTTTCTGTTCTTGGAGAATTGGGAAGGAGAATTGAATTCTCTTCTTCCCTGTTCTTGCTTGAACTCTCTTTTATTTTCTTGCTTTGGATTTGGAGTGGAAAATTGAAGAAATTCTGTTTCAATCTCACTTTGAGATCCTTGTTTATTTTCTTTCTGCATAATTGAATTTGGATTACTGTTTAGTGCTTCTTCATTTACTTTGTTTCTGCAATTTACTTTTCTTTACTTCTTTTGCAATTGCTCTTGTTGGATCAAGGAAGGATTTGAGATCTAGACTTGTTATCTAGTCTCTTCCACTCCTGAGATCTCAACCCCTTTTAATTTGCTGCAACTTAAGCACTGCTTTCTAGTTCTTTAAATTCTCAAGTCATTTTACTTTTTTGTTAAGATCTACTTCACTGCACTTCAATTTTCTCTCTTATGTTTAATGCCATTTACTTGTTTCTTGTTCAAATTCTGCAATCCCAATCCCCAATTCCTTTTATGATTCAAGCAATTTACATTTCTTGCACTTTAAGCTTCTGTTATTTACATTTCTTGCAATCTAAGTTTCTGCACTTTATTTTACTTGCTCTTTAAGATTCAGCTTCTTTATTTTCCTGCTCTTTAGTTTACTGCAATTCTCCCTTTCCCTTTTACATTCTAAGCAATTTAGTTTCTGTTAATCACAAAAACTCAACCAATACTTGATTCGCTTGTCTAAATCAACCACTAAACTAAAATTGCTCAATCCTTCAATCCCTGTGGGATCGACCTCACTCATGTGAGTTATTATTACTTGATGCGACCCGGTACACTTGCCGGTTAGATTGGATGTTGAAATTCGTTTTCACACCATCAAGTTTTTGGCGCCGTTGCCGGGGATTGAAATAGGTTGACAATGATTAAGTGAAGTGGAGGTCTAGATCAAGCACTTTTTCTTTTCTATTCTTTAATTCTTTGACTAACACACTAACTGTTTGAATTTTTGCTTAAGCTAACTAAAACTTCATTCTAGCAATAGATTGAAGTATCACTGGTTGTGTTCCCTGTTATGTTGTTTGTATGTCAGGTACAGGGAGAGTTGTTCATGTTTTATCTGAAGCTGACCAAAGAACTCTAAGGAGATTGAGAAGAGCTGAAAGAGGGAAAGGCATTGTTGGAGAGGAAGAATCTGAGGAAGAATATCACGAGATGGAAGGAGATCCATCTAATCAAGAAGGAGGGGTTAACAATAACCCACAGCAGAGGAGAGTACTAGCCTCCTATACATTTGAAAATGCTAGACATTGTGGGAGCAGCATTCTTACCCCTAATGTCAATGCAAACAACTTTGAACTGAAGCCACAACTCATCACATTGGTCCAAAACAACTGCTCTTTTGGAGGAGGACCATTGGAGGATCCGAACCAACATTTATCCACTTTCTTGAGGATCTGTGACACAGTTAAAAGCAATGGAGTGCACCCTGACATATACAAGCTGTTGTTATTCCCATTCTCTCTCAGGGACAAGGCCACTCAATGGCTAGAAACATTCCCGAAGGAAAGCATTAACACTTGGGATGACTTGGTGAGCAAGTTTCTTGCCAAGTTTTATCCCCCTCAAAGGATCATCCGGTTAAAGACTGAGGTGCAGACATTCACACAAATGGATGCTGAAAATCTGTATGAAGCATGGGAGAGATATAAGGCTCTGCTGAGGAAATGTCCACCAGAGATGTTCACTGAGTGGGACAAGCTGCAGAACTTCTATGAAGGGCTCACTTTAAAGGCTCAAGAGGCACTTGATCATTCAGCCGGAGGCTCGTTGCAACTCATGAAAACTGCAGAGGAAGCCCAAAATCTCATTGACATGGTGGCTAACAACCAATACTTCTTTGCTCATCAAAGACAACGCCAACCATCACAAAGGAGAGGAGTAATGGAGTTGGACGGAGTGGATTCAATCTTAGCTCAAAACAAAATGATGCAGCATCAAATTCAACAACAATTTGAGCAAATGGCCAAGAGGATTGATAATCTCCAAGTTGCAGCAGTCAACACAAGCCAACCATCAACCACTTGGGAGCAAAATGAAGAAACTCAAGAGGAGCAACAGCAAGAGCAAGTCCAGTACATGCACAACCAAAATTTTGGACCAAATGAAGTATATGGTGATACCTACAACCCCTCTTGGAAGAATCATCCCAACCTTAGGTGGGGAGATAACCACAGTCAACCTCAGCAGCCATGGCAAAGAAACTCCACCCAAAATAATTGGAGAAACACAAACTACAACAACCAGGCCTCTAACCAAAATACATACAGAAAACCACAAAATACCTACCCCAACTCTAACCAGTACCCATCCCACAACCAAGCCTCTAACCAAAACACTTACCCTCAACCATCAACACCCCACACTCAACTCATTTCACAAGATTCTCAGAGAATTACCAACCTGGAGCTCCTAATGGAAAAATTGATGAAGAACCAAGAGATGACCACAAGGAACCAGGAAGCCTCCCTGAAGAATATGGAAAGGCAAATTGGTCAACTCTCCAAAAAGATCACCATTGAAAGGCCATCAAGCTCACTACCTAGTGACACTATTCCTAATCCAAAAGAGGAGTGCAAGGCAATACAGCTAAGGAGTGGCAAGACCCTGGTGAGAAATGAAGAAGCAGTCAAGAAACCAAAGGAAAGTGACGAGAAACAAGACAAGGAAGATACGGCCACTGATGAAAAAGTGACAGCAAGCAAGCAAGCCTCAGAGGAGCTCAAAGAAAAAGAAGACCGGCCACAACAATCAAGAAAAGGGAAGGAAGCAATGGGGGAGCCAACCAAGGAACAAAGACAGGACATGAACTCCATACCTCCACTGCCATATCCTCAAAGATTCAGCAAAGAGACTAATGACCAACACTTCCCAAAATTTCTTGAAGTCTTCAAGAAGTTGGAGATCAATATCCCTTTGGCTGAAGCATTGGAACAAATGCCTCTGTATGCAAAGTTCTTGAAAGAGCTCATCAATAAGAAGAGGAGTTGGCAAGAAAAGGAGACTGTGCTTCTCACTGAAGAGTGCAGTGCACTCATCAGAAAAGGACTTCCTCCCAAGCTGGAAGACCCTGGAAGTTTCTTCCTACCTTGCACCATTGGAAGTCTAGTTATCAACAAGGGGATGTGTGACTTAGGAGCAAGCATAAATTTAATTCCATCATCCTTAGTGAAAAAGCTTGGCATAGAGAAAGTGAAACCAATACAGATATCCTTAGAATTGGTGGATCAGTCAGTAGTATATCTCAAGGGAGTGATTGAAAACCTTTTAGTTAAGGTTGATAAGTTCATTTTTCCTGCGGACTTTGTAATACTGGACACTGAAGGAGAAGAAAACAGTTCAATCATCTTGGGAAGACCATTTTTGGCCACTGCTAGAGCCATCATAGATATAGAGCAGGGAGAACTAACTCTCAGGATACATGAGGACAGCATAACCCTGAAAGTGTTTCCAGAACCACAAATCAGTGAAGAAAGGGACAAGATAGTCAGTGACTGGTTCCCAGGGGAAACAACCAATAACACTAGGGAACAGAAGAATGAGCATGTGCAAGGAGAAGAAGAAATTCAAAATGGAATCAGGATGATAAACAAGAAGGAAGGTACCACCACCAAAGCTGCTATTAAGGAAGAAAGGTCGACAAGAAAAAGGAAGAAAAACAAGAAGAAAGCTCACAAAGGGTGGAAGAATAAAAAGATCCCAACCGAAGGACTCTCCAAAGGTGACAAGGTGCAACTAATATATCAACAGCTGGGAACTGAGGATCACTACACTGTTAACCAAGTACTCTCTCTTGAGCATGTGGAAATTGAGCACCAAGGGACAAAGAAGAAGTTCACAGTCAGAGGAGACAGGCTAAGGCACTACAGTCATCAACCACCATAAAAGAAGGGGTTCAATGTCAAGCTAGTGACACTAAAAGAGCGCTTCATGGGAGGCAACCCATGATTTAAGATTCCTGCTTGCTTTTAAATTCAATAAATCTTGATTACCTCAGCATGATTTTGAACATACTTGACAGATGCATACATTGTTTTGAAACGTATGTCAGACTTCTAAGTTTGGTGTGCTTGACAGCACACAAAAGTTAACCTTTCAAGCACTTTGAGATCATATACTTAGTCACTGAGATGAAGTATATGACCAAACATTAAGTTTGGTGTCTGCATACGTGTCAATTATAAGAAATATCAACTCTTGTTCAGAAAAGAGAAAAGACAATAAAAAATCATGCAGAGGTGAAGCATGCATTGTTACTATTTCTAGGAATTTTTGAATTAGAATTTATGATGAGAGTATCAATTGTGACAAATGCTTGGTGCAACATTAATCTCTCAGCAAGAAACAAGTTTGGTGTTCACAAAAAAAAAATTTTTGGTTCACCAAGTCAGGAACGCAATGGATCTCTCATAAAAAGAATTTTTTCTTTTTAATACAATTACTCACTTCTCCACCGTGCTATAATGGTATACTAAAGCATCTCATTTTTGTTTAATTCGAAGAAAAAAAAAAGAGAAGAGAAGGCTGGAGCAAGGACAAGGCAATGGGACGGTTATGTCAAGTCAAGAAAAGAGTCACATGTGCTTAGGGAGATGTGCCAACTTTGGAAAGCAAGAAAAATCTGAATGCTAGCCACCATGAGGAACGGACCCCATGCAACCAATAGGAGGAGAATCCTTGTCAACCTTCAAGAGAACATGCAAGCCGTTCATCTCATAAAGTCACTAGGTTGTTCAACTCAATCTCCACCCTTCACAACCCATGACCGAACCAAGCTTCAAGTGTAATATTCGGTCAACACTTCTCCCTGTGCCTATAAATCAGTTGAGACATCTCTTGCATCACAACTCCCTACAAAATCTCTTTACAAACACACACCTCTGCCTCCACCTTTAGAAATCCTATACATATACACCACCTCACTCATAATAACAACATTTATTTCCTCACTCCCTAACACAACTAGACCGTACCTTAATCAATCCCCAAACTCACCTCTGCTTCATCCATTCACTCAACTTCATGGCCTCCTCAAGTTCAAAGAGAAGAAAGGGGAAGGGACCAATGGTGACCGAACCCCCTACCTATGATACAAAGAGATTTAGATCTCAGTTTCATGAAGGAAAATATCATAGGTTCATGAAAATGAAGCACATCATCCATGAAAGATACTTTGCACTGAAGGAAGAAGAATATCCCATCATGAAACAAATCAAAGAAGAAAGGAGGTGGGACATTCTATGTGATCCCATCCCCAAAATTAGTGCACTCATGATCAGGGAGTTCTATGCAAATGCTGTGAAGGGAAGTGAAGAGAGCCCCTCTTACAAAAGCTATGTTAGAGGAACTGAAGTGGATTTTAGTCCAGCAGCTATTACAAGGGCTTTGAAGCTGAGAACCATAACTTATGAAGAGCCCAGCTATGAGGCCAGATTGCAAGACGAAAATGACCCTGATGAGATTCTCCAGGGGATATGCCTGGAAGGCACAGATTGGGAAAGAGATTCACAAGGAGTCCCAAGCCGTCTGAAGAGGATAAATCTCATTCCGGAAGCCAAAGGATGGTATGAAATAATAAGGAGATCCATACTCCCTACGGGAAACACCTCAGCGGTCACAATCAAGCGAGCACTCTTGACATTCTGTATCCTACATGGAGGAGAAATCAATCTTGCACAGCTCATAGCCGATAGTATTCAAGAGATAGCCGAGAGCACAAACAAATCCACTAGGCTTGGCCACCCAAGTACAATTATAAGGTTATGTACTAGAGCTGGGGTGATCTTTGAAGATGAGGACACAGAGATAGTAAGAAGAGGCTCAGGAATAACAAAGAAAACCATGGAGGGAATGGCTGAGGATGATGATCAAGAAGAAGGGCCCCAAAGAAGAAGAAGAGCAGAGGAAGAAGGAGAAAAAGCCCACGATTCCATAGATATGAGTCAACTACAAAGAGTTCTTGAGGAAATATCACAGCAAAATGTGATAGCACAAGAGCAATATTCAAAAAGTCAAGAGCAATATCTAGCGCACCGGGAGCAGTACTTGAAAGACAGGGAGCAGAATGAAGCTTGGCAGCATAAAATGGAGGAGAAATTGGAAAGCTGGCAGCAACAGTCAATGATTCAACAACAAGAATTCCAAGCCAAGATGCTCGAGGGACAAAGGGAACTCACGACAGGACTTCAAGAATCATATGACAAAATGTTTCTGACCCAAGCCAAGTATGGTGAGTATACTCAAAATGTGTATCAGTGGAAGAACATCCACCACACTCTTGGAGAGATTAGACATCTGCAACAATCGGATTATAATGAAGATGTGCAAGCAAGGTTGGAGTACTTAAGCCGTTGCATGCCACAACTCAATCCCCAACTCAAATCATTTGATCAATGCCAAGAACTTAGGGACTGCCAGGCAGCAAAATCTCGGCTCAATGCTCAGAGGGCATTCCGAAGATTGGAAGAAGTTGGGCTCTCAGGTCTCGCAGATCCCGTTTGGGACAGAAGATGTCCTTGTGAGGAAGCTCAAGATTATGGACAAAAGAGGAAGAAGAAGAAGGGAGAATCCAGCAAATCAAAAAGAATGGAAATGCCTGACAAATAGAGGTGGTGAAGTCTCTTTTCTTAGTATTCTTTAAATAAGGAAGATGCATGTCTGAAACATGATATGCCTCCATTTGATTTATGTTTACTTTTCCTTTTACTTGCACTAGTAATTAGTTGAAAAAAAAAAAAAGGGAGCTATCTGCATAAATTTTGCTTGAAAGTTATCTGCATAATAATTGTCATCATTCATCAACTTGAATACTTTGTTTTGTTTTCCCTTGCTGTGTGAATAAAAGAGAGATGTTTGATTTAGAAAAGTAATGGTTCAATGTTGCAGAAGTGAGAATAAAAGTTAATGGTGGTATATGTGTTTGATTTAATTGATAGCTCATAGAATAAATGTTGTGAAATGACTTGTTACTGGAAGCCTAAGCTAGTTTGCTGTTATGATCTCTCAATTATTGAAAATCCCTTGGAAGTAAACCAAAACAGAAAGAAAAAGAAGAAGAAAAGCCAAAAGTTGGCAAAGAAATAAACAATAAGGCTAGACACCAATAGCTTGGACCCTAGGACACATGCCTGTGGTGTTTTTGTACTAGGATATGCTTGGACAAGTAGGTTCTAAGGAGTATTTTAAAACTTGGCAACTTAGAACAACTGATTTGGGATTGCCAACTGAAAGTCCACAATAAAGAGCAACCTAGCCACAAAACATTTAGTTATCCAAAGAGATGCTGGGCATCAATGATCCTAGGAGGAAAAAGGTGAGCCATGTGTCTGTGGTGAAGAAATGTTGAGTAAAATTAGGCCAAAGGCCACTGCAACATTTGACACCAAGCTTTTAATAAGAAATAAGCTCTGTAAAGCAAAAGAAAAAGAAAAGCTAACAAGGGAAATGAGCAAAAAGCGAGAAGTTATAGCAGCAACCTTGGTGAACCCTTAGAGGAACATTGTTTGTTTTGACAGCAAGTAATAAATGAGCTACTTTTGATCTGCATAAAGCCCCATAGACCAAGTTCAACTATCTGTCTAATAAGAACATATACACTTATCTATTTCATTCTATCTTCTCTTGTGTTTGATGCTTGCTTGGGGACAAGCAAGTTTTAAGTTTGGTGTTGTGATGACAAGTCATCATATACCCTTTTTAATAGTCTTTTCCTTCATTTTCATTTGGTTTTATACACTTTCTTGTACTCTAAGTAAGTAATTTGGAATGGAATTGCATAACTTCTCTTAATCAAACAACCACCATATAATTGATACTAAATCATGAGGTTTAGGCCAAATTTAATTGCATTTTTATGATTTGTAAACCTTGTGAATTTGGTGATTCTTTGATTGGTTGTTTTGATTAATTGTAGGTGAAGAAAAGAAGAAAAGAAGAAAAGCGTGACCTAAGAAGCGTGGTTCAAGGAATAGAAAGTGTGGCCAACAAAGAAGAAAGTGTGGTGCAACAAACCATGGAACTCATTCCAGGAGCACCAAGCACTAAGAGAGCGCTACACTCACCTCCAAGGGACAAAGGCACAAAGCTCAGCTCACTTTGTGAGCTGAGCACAACACAAGACCAAGAAATAAGGAAATGAGGAACCAAGCTCAGCTCACAAAGTGAGCATTATCGAGAGCGCTAGAGGAGAAATTCAAGAAAAATGATTTCCAAATGCATGCTCCAAGACTTGAACCCATGACCAAGGGGAAAGGGTGGAGGCGCTACTCACATGGAAAATAAGCCAAAATTGGCCAAATGCACTCCCCAGGGTTCGAACCCCACACCTTGAGGAAGCAAGGAAGCAAGGCAACCAAGAAAAGGGGTAGCGCATGCTTCCCACGGGTTTCGAACCAAGGACCCTTCCTTGGATACACCAAAGCTCAGCTCACAAAGTGAGCTGAGCGCTACCCCTTGGAGCAATGAGGCACGCATGACACGGACAAGGGATGGGGAGCGCGCAACAAGACACGGTCCCTGGGCAGCACACAACGCACACACATTAGCACTAGCGCTCAGCTCACAAAGTGAGCTGAGCTCTCCCCTGATGCACCCAGCAACAAGCACGCTACCATTCCTCACACTAAGTGTCAAAGCTCAGCTCACTTTATGAGCTGAGCACTCCCCTGGAAGCAATCTCTTCATGGGCTGAAAATTTAACCAAAAATCCAATTTAATTCAAATCTTCACCAAATCAAAAGCCCATCCAAATTCCAATATCCAAGAATAGAAAGTGTATATATAGCAGTTAGTTTGATGTAATTAGGACCTTTAGACTTCATTTTGAATTTTCTTTTTTACTTGCATTTTGATTTTGAGCTTTTGCTTCTGCATTTTTTCTGTTCTTGGAGAATTGGGAAGGAGAATTGAATTCTCTTCTTCCCTGTTCTTGCTTGAACTCTCTTTTATTTTCTTGCTTTGGATTTGGAGTGGAAAATTGAAGAAATTCTGTTTCAATCTCACTTTGAGATCCTTGTTTATTTTCTTTCTGCATAATTGAATTTGGATTACTGTTTAGTGCTTCTTCATTTACTTTGTTTCTGCAATTTACTTTTCTTTACTTCTTTTGCAATTGCTCTTGTTGGATCAAGGAAGGATTTGAGATCTAGACTTGTTATCTAGTCTCTTCCACTCCTGAGATCTCAACCCCTTTTAATTTGCTGCAACTTAAGCACTGCTTTCTAGTTCTTTAAATTCTCAAGTCATTTTACTTTTCTGTTAAGATCTACTTCACTGCACTTCAATTTTCTCTCTTATGTTTAATGCCATTTACTTGTTTCTTGTTCAAATTCTGCAATCCCAATCCCCAATTCCTTTTATGATTCAAGCAATTTACATTTCTTGCACTTTAAGCTTCTGTTATTTACATTTCTTGCAATCTAAGTTTCTGCACTTTATTTTACTTGCTCTTTAAGATTCAGCTTCTTTATTTTCCTGCTCTTTAGTTTACTGCAATTCTCCCTTTCCCTTTTACATTCTAAGCAATTTAGTTTCTGTTAATCACAAACACTCAACCAATACTTGATTCGCTTGTCTAAATCAACCACTAAACTAAAATTGCTCAATCCTTCAATCCCTATGGGATCGACCTCACTCATGTGAGTTATTATTACTTGATGCGACCCGGTACACTTGCCGGTTAGATTGGATGTTGAAATTCGTTTTCACACCATCAAATATGGAATTGCATAACTTCTCTTAATCAAACAACCACCATATAATTGATACTAAATCATGAGGTTTAGGCCAAATTTAATTGCATTTTTATGATTTGTAAACCTTGTGAATTTGGTGATTCTTTGATTGGTTGTTTTGATTAATTGTAGGTGAAGAAAAGAAGAAAAGAAGAAAAGCGTGACCTAAGAAGCGTGGTTCAAGGAATAGAAAGTGTGGCCAACAAAGAAGAAAGTGTGGTGCAACAAACCATGGAACTCATTCCAGGAGCACCAAGCACTAAGAGAGCGCTACACTCACCTCCAAGGGACAAAGGCACAAAGCTCAGCTCACTTTGTGAGCTGAGCACAACACAAGACCAAGAAATAAAGAAAATGCTTGATCTAGACTTCTCACCCACTTAATCATTGTTGATCTAAATCAATCCCCGGCAACGGCGCCAAAAACTTGATGGGATATTTTTGTGGAAAAACGAATTTCTCCAAAAAAAAAAAACACCCAAAACTAACCGGCAAGTATACCGGGTCGTATCAAGTAGTAAAACTCACTTAGAGTGAGGTCGATCCCACGAGGATTGATGGATCAAGCAACTTTAGTGGGTGATTAGTTTAGTCAAGCTAACATTTAGTGATTTGAGTGACAATTAAAGCAACATAAAGTAAATGACAAGAAAATTTAGAGTGCAGAAAGTAAATTAGACAGAAACTTAAAGAGCAAGAAATGTAAATTGCAAGAATCTTTAAATGACAAGAATTGTAAATTTTATGAAATGTAAAGGGGAGTGGATGCTGGAAATTAAAGAAAGCAATAGATCAAAGCTTAGAGCAACGACAGAGAATTAAACTTGCATGAAAAGTAAAATGGAAGCAATAATTCAAGCAACTGGAAATTTAAATTGCAGGAAGAATAAAAGTAATTGGGTGCTGGAATTTAAAAATCAAACAAGAAAGTGTAAAGAGCAATCAAACAGAGAAGTAAAAGATGCAATGACTTGCAGCAGATCTCAAACAAAAGAGTAAAAATGCTTGAAGAATTTTAAAGGCAGAAAATGACTGGTGCTTAATTTGCAGCAATTTAAAAGAGTGTTGAAGATCTCAGGAGTAGAAGAGACTAGAAGACAAGTCTAGATCTCAAATCCTTCCTTGATCCAACAAGAACAATTGCAAAAGAAATAAAGGAAACGTAAATTACAGAAGAATAGAAGATGAAACAGTAAAGAGAACTTGGATCCAAAACCAGAATTCTTTGAAATTATGCAGCAAAATAAACACAGAGAGATCTTGATCAAGATTGAAATAGAATTTCTTCAATTCTCAATCCAAGATTTAAAACAAAAATGAAAACTAAAGAGAGAAGTCTCAAAATGGAGTCAGCCCCTATACCCTCCAATGGAGCTCTCTCAACAAAGATGAAAATGATGCCTTATATAGGCTTTACAAAATGAAAATGAAATGAAAACTAAAATACAATTAAATGAAATTCCTAATCTATCTAATCCTTGTGCCATTGAGTGATGATGTGGGCTTTGCTTGCTTTGGATTTGAGGAGAAATGGGTTTGGTTGGCCTTGATGCAATTTGGAGAAGAATTGAATTTAAATAGAATTTTGGTTGAATTTTGGGCCCATGTGAAAATTGCTTGGGGAAGGCATCAGGGGAGAGCTCAGCTCACAAAGTGAGCTGAGCATTGGTGCCTTGGTGCCAAATTTGTGCGCGCCTTGTGTGCCCCTGGCCGTGTCAAATTGTGCTGCTTGATGCCCATGGGTAGCGCTCTGCTCACTTTGTGAGCTGAGCCCAATATGAGGCCAAGAAACAAGGAAAGGAAAGACCAAGCTCAGCTCACAAAGTGAGCATTATCGAGAGCACAGCACTCTTTAAGTGAGCGCTACTTTGGCTTGGAGTGAGGTTCCAGCTTCGAGCCTTGGTGGAAGCATTTGCTGATTTTTTTGCTTGTTTTTGGCCCTTAAAGATGCATTTCATTCGTGCCTTTATTTCATGCCAAATATAGGTTGCCATACATCGTTGGAAAGCTCTGAATGTCAGCTTTCCAACACAACTAGAAGCACATCAATCGGACATCTGTAGCTCAAGTTATAGCCCTTGGAAGGAGGCATGGTCATGCTGTGAGCGCCCAGATTTTAACTTAGCCAAAATTTTGCTTTCCAAGCTCATTTTGCACTCTTGTAGTGCTCAGCTCTCCAAGTGAGCTGAGCTTTGTGCTGATTGCCTATTTTCCTTTTATTTGGTCATGGGCCACGCTTTTAAAAGCGTGGCCTAAGGCTCCAAAGTGTACTCCAACTTCAAAGTGTTCCCCAAAGCTCTTTTTTTCTCCTTTTTAGCTTATTTTGTGCTTCTTTGCTTCTCTTTCTTCTTATTTCCTACAAGATTTATAAAATTAAAAGATCAAGAAAATATACCATTTAAGCACAAAATCATTCAATATTCAAGCACAAATCATCAATTTCTTGTATGAAAAAGCATAGAAAAACATGACATGGTGACATGTCATCACAACACCAAACTTAAACCTTGCTTGTCCCCAAGCAAGAAAAGAATCATGCATTAAAGATTGACAATCCAAGGTAAGAAGAATAGCAACTCAATGTTCATGGTTAGCTAGTTTTCTAAGCATGCTTCAATCACAAAAGATATGTAAATGATTGATGCTTCCATCTAGCTCAATTTATGAAATCTTTTTCTTATATTTCTTCCTTGAAACAAGCTTTTGATTTTCTTATTGGCTTCTCCTTTTGGGTGCTTTGCCCCATGAGTTGATAACAAAGCTATGACTTCTAAATGCTTTGTTTTCAAGTATTACCACTTGATACATAAGCACCACAAGCATTTGATTAGAGGACTTCATTAAGCTCATTTTTCTTTTCTTTTCTTGACTCTCTAATCATTGATGCTCAGAGCCTTGAGCTTTGAGGGAGTGCTTTTGCACTTTGAGCCTAACCTTGACTTCTAAGTGTTTTGTTTTCAAGCATTTGGCTTGATACATAAACACCACAAGTACTTAACAAATAAATTGCCATTGGTACTCAGAGCCTTCAGCTTTCTCATTCTTTCCCTTTTACTTTTCTTGCTTTAATTGTATTTGCTTCTTCAAGGTTTTCATGATTTTCAAAAGATTTCACAAAATGTACTAGATGAAAACTTCAATTAAATAAAATCCAATGCAATTGAGCAACAATTAATCATACTAGCTTTCCAATACTTGTATGCACATGCTAAACTCTTCTTTAGTTCCTTGTTTGTTTATGATCATGATGCTTTACTGCTTTTGAATTCACAAAACTTAAGTTGGTAATCACAATGGCACAGCACCATGTTGCAATTTAGAAATCAAACTATGCCTTTTCATACACACATGCATACAGAGAAGGTAAAGACAATCATGCAGTTTATAGTGCTTGAAACAAATGAGGAGAAAAGGAACTTTACAACCTTGTAGTTCATCTTCTCTATTGTTGTCATTTTCCTCCCATTCTCCTCCTTCCCATACCAAACTCAGAATGCTTGCTCATCCTCAAGCAACTATTAGAACCGTGGCTATGGGGCTAAGATGGATCATGAATGTCTTACACAAGGAATGTTAGTAGTACATGTGTTTCAAGCAAGCAAAATTAAAGATAATAATCAAGGCACAAGAGACAGAGACATTGTGATTGCAAACTTAAGAAGGTGAGCATAATACTTTGCATAAAAGATAAGTGGCACACCAAACTTAGTGTGACACTTTCACTTGGAATTAATGCAAGTATCTTGTAAGAATTGGAACTAAATTTTGTTGCATAGCAACACCAAACTTAGAATGCAACCATATGTCAATTTATTTGAACTAAAACTAAACAAAAGAAACTGTTATATGTTAAATACAATCACCAAATGAAGAGTCTGTTATGAATAAGGATGTCTTGGTGATGTATTAACAAAAACAGTTAATGAAGGAAAGCATTAAAAACAAGTAAATAAATGAAACAAAGAGAAAACAAAAATTATCCAACTAAGAAGAAAAATAACACTGTAAAAGGCAATATGATTATGCAGACAAGTGATGTTGCTGGATTGATTTGCATAAAAAAAATAGGTGGCACACCAAACTTAGAATCTTGGTGTGTCACTTTCATGTAAAATTGATGCAATCATCCATGAAGATGGAAAACAGTTTGTTGCAGGGCAACACCAAACTTAGAATGTAACCATATGCCAATTTATTGAAATTTAAACCAAGCAAGGAAAAGAAATGTACCTACTGTCTACCTGTTCTTTACTTTCTTCCTCTTCTTCCAATTTGTTAAGAGAAATGACTTCAAAGGAAGAGAAGTTTCAGCTACTGTCCCTTGCCTTGGCTTTTCCTCAGCAAGCTTCCTTTTGCAAATGGCTTGATTGATCTTGCTTGCTGGATTAGGGACAGGATTGGTGCTCTTGTTAGTTGCCTTCACTTCTTTGAATCCAAGTCTTGGTTGCTGTGTGATTATTGGAGTTTTGTATTCATCCAGAGCCTTTTGAATCGGTGGTTCCATGAACTCTTCCTCACTTGAGTGTAAATTTTCTGGAATGACTTCTTCACTTTCTTGCTCCTCCACTTCCTCTTTTACACTCAACATTTGTTTTAATAGCTCTATCATGGAGGAGGTTTGTTGATCTTCCCAACATTTCTTCATCTCCTCTTCATATTTTTCAATCACAGATTCAAGTGTTGAGGCGTTTTGGTCCAGGGAGGTTTGTGAGAGTTGTGAGTCTTCATGTTCTCTTGTCATCTCAAGTGGCCTTTGTGAATATGCAAGTTCAGGTTCAAATGTTTCCACCACCTCTTTTTTTTTTTACTAAAAATCCACTTGACTCAGTAGCCTCTTCATCTTGTTTTTCCTTCTTCTTCATTGCACTCACCAATTGGCCTAGCTGCACTTTCATGTTTTTGAGGGAGTTTTCTTGTTCTTTCCAGACTTTCATTGTCTCCTCCTCATATTTTTTGAACATGGACTCAAGCTTTGAGAGCCTTGAGTGGTTCATGGAAGTTTGTGTGGGTGGTGAGTTTTGAAAGGGGCTTTCTGTTGAAGTATGGTCAAGTGATGATATCTTTGGATGAATATCATATAGAGCACTAGAATTCCCTTCCCAGCCACCATTAGAATCATGACTTGCATCATTTTGTGGTGGAGGGAAATATCCCATATGATTTTCTTTCTCATCTTGTGGTTCTGAAGCATAGCTCCACGAATTGGAGTGCCCAGAATTTAAAGTTTCTTGGTGATATTCCCAACCACCATTAGAGATTGGTGATGGTGGGTGATATCCCATAAAATTTTGTTTGACCAAAAGATGAGTTGAACTCCATTTGTATTTTATAAACATCAATGAAATTTGAAATTCATGTCATAGAGAAAGAATTTCTTAGTGAGGCAATAACTCAAACACCTTGGTTTCAACTTAGAACAGAGAACAAAAATAAAGAAAATGCTTGATCTAGACTTCTCACCCACTTAATCATTGTTGATCTAAATCAATCCCCGGCAACGGCGCCAAAAACTTGATGGGATATTTTTGTGGAAAAACGAATTTCTCCAAAAAAAAAAACACCCAAAACTAACCGGCAAGTATACCGGGTCGTATCAAGTAGTAAAACTCACTTAGAGTGAGGTCGATCCCACGAGGATTGATGGATCAAGCAACTTTAGTGGGTGATTAGTTTAGTCAAGCTAACATTTAGTGATTTGGGTGACAATTAAAGCAACATAAAGTAAATGACAAGAAAATTTAGAGTGCAGAAAGTAAATTGGACAGAAACTTAAAGAGCAAGAAATGTAAATTGCAAGAATCTTTAAATGACAAGAATTGTAAATTGCATGAAATGTAAAGGGGAGTGGATGCTGGAAATTAAAGAAAGCAATAGATCAAAGCTTAGAGCAACGACAGAGAATTAAACTTGCATGAAAAGTAAAATGGAAGCAATAATTCAAGCGACTGGAAATTTAAATTGCAGGAAGAATAAAAGTAATTGGGTGCTGGAATTTAAAAATCAAACAAGAAAGTGTAAAGAGCAATCAAACAGAGAAGTAAAAGATGCAATGACTTGCAGCAGATCTCAAACAAAAGAGTAAAAATGCTTGAAGAATTTTAAAGGCAGAAAATGACTGGTGCTTAATTTGCAGCAATTTAAAAGAGTGTTGAAGATCTCAGGAGTAGAAGAGACTAGAAGACAAGTCTAGAAATATTTTTATACTTTTGGAAAAAAAATATTTTTTAGTTTAAAAATTAAAAAAATAATAAATTTACAGATCTGTTATTTACTAGATATTGTTGGTCTTTATTTTATTTTCCTAATTTAAATAAAAGAATTTAATATTATAATTTAAAAATTCAAAAAAAATTTAGTTTCTTTAAATTTTTTATTTTTTTATTTACCGAATAATGCTACACCTGTACAATTGACTTTTTTTGCAGCACTTGTTCACAAATTAAGAAAAAATTAATTTAAAAAATTTAAAATTTTTCAATTTTTTATTTTTTAGATATTGTTAGAATTTTTTATTTTTCTACTATTCGAAAAAAATTTATTTTTTTAGTTTAAAAATAAAAAAATAATAAATTTACAGATCTGTTGTTTACTAGATATTGTTGGATTTTATTTTATTCTGGTAATTTAAATAAAAGAATTTAATCATATCATTTAAAAATTCACAAATAAAAAACTTACTTTTTTGAAATTTTTTATTTTTTAAAAAATATTTTTCTATCTTTTTATTTACCGGATAATACTACACCTGTACAATTGACTTTTTTTTGCTGCACTTGTTCACAAATTAAGAATAAATTAATTAAAAAAATTTAAAACTTCTCAATTTTTTTTATGTTTTGAATATTGTTAGAATTTTTTATTTTTCTATTATTAGAAAAAAAATTATTTTTTTGGTTTAAAAATTAAAAAAAGATAATAAATTTAAAGATCTGTTGGTTACTAGATATTGTTGGACTTTATTTTAATTTTCTAATTATTATAAAAAACATTTAATAATATAATTTAAAAATTCAAAAATAAAAAACTTATATTTTTAAAATTTTTCTTTTTTAAAAAATATTTTTCTATCTTTTTATTTACCGGATAATACTATACCTGGACAGTTGACTTTTTTTTGCTATAATTGTTCACAAATTAAGAATAAATTAATTTAAAAAATTTAAAAATTTTCAATTTTTTATTTTTTGGATATTTTTAGAATTTTTTATTTTTCTAATGTTGAAAAAGAAATTATTTTTTTAGCTTAAAAAAAAGAAATTTACAGATCTGTTTATTACTCGATATTGTTGGACTTTATTTCGTTTTCCTAATTTAAATAAAAGAATTTAATATTATAATTTAAAAATTCAAAAAAAATTTAGTTTTCTTAAATTTTTTATTTTTTTATTTACCGAATAATGCTGCACCTGTACAATTGACTTTTTTTGCAGCAGTTGTTCACAAATTAAGAAAAAATTAATTTAAAAAATTTAAAATTTTTCAATTTTTTATTTTTTAGATATTGTTAGAATTTTTTATTTTTCTACTATTCGAAAAAAAATTTATTTTTTTAGTTTAAAAATAAAAAAATAATAAATTTACAGATCTGTTGTTTACTAGATATTGTTGGATTTTATTTTATTTTTGTAATTTAAATAAAAGAATTTAATCATATCATTTAGAAATTCACAAATAAAAAACTTACTTTTTTAAAAAATACCATCAACAGTGTCACAAATCCTTAAGAAGGTAGATAGATGTTGATTTGGATCCTCCAATGGTCCTCCCCCAAACGAGCAGTTGTTTTGGACCAATGTGATGAGTTGTGGCTTCAGTTCAAAGTTATTTGCATTGACATTAGGGGTGAGAATGCTGCTTCCACAATGTCTAGCATTTGCAAAGGTATAGGAGGCCAGTACTCTCCTCTGTTGTGGGTTATTGTTAACCCCTCCTCCTGGATTAGATGGATCTCCTTCCATCTCATGATATTCTTCCTCAGATTCTTCCTCTCCAATAATATTTTTCCCTCTTTCAGCTCTTCTTAACCTTCTAAGAGTTCTCTGGTCAGTTTCAGATAAAACAGGAATGGATCTCCCTGTACCTGACATACAAACAAAACAAAAGAAACACCACCAGTAACACCACAATCTATTGCTAGAATGAAGTTTAGTTTAAGCAAAATTTCAAACAGTTAGTGTGTCAGTCAAAAATTAGAGAAACAGAAAAGAAAAAGTGCTTGATCTAAACTACCACCTCACTTAATCATTGTCAATCTATTCAATCCCCGGCAACGGCGCCAAAAACTTGATGTGCGGAAAACGATCCGACACAAAACTCACCGGCAAGTGCACCGGGTCGCATCAAGTAATAATAACTCACGTGAGTGAGGTCGATCCCACAGGGATTGAAGGATTGAGCAATTTTAGTTTAGTGGTTGATTTAGTCAAGCAAATCAAGAGTTGATTGAGTGATTTGTGATTACCAGAATTTAAATTGCATGGAAAATAAAGGGAGAGGGGTAGATTGCAGAAAATTAAAGAGCAAAGAAAGTAAATAAGCTAAATCTTAAAGTGCAAGTAATATAAATTGCAGAAACTTAGATCGCAAGAAATGTAAATTGCAGAATCTTAAAGTGCAAGAAATGTAAATGGCTTGAATTGTAAAGGGAATTGGGAATTGGATTTGCAGAAATTAAACAGAGAAAAGTAAATCTCAACAAGTAGATAAGTAAAAGAGGAATTAAAATGAAACGGATCTCAACTGGAAACGTAAATTGCTTGAAGAAGCGTTCAACAGAGAAATTAAAATGAAAACTCCAGATCTCAGGACCCAAGAGACTAGATAACCAAGTCTAGATCTCAATACCTTCCTAGATCCAAATTGAGAATTCAATTGCAAGAAAAGTAAAGATCCAGCAGTAGAAGAAAAGAAGTGACATCGCAAATTCTCAATGATGCAATAAATCAAAACAGAGAGATCTCAAGGTGAGATTGAAACAGAATTCCTTCAATTCTCAACACTCAAGACTCAAACAAAGTGTGTAGAAAAGAAAACAAAAACAACCCAGAGGAAGAGAATTCAATTCTCCTTCCCAGGAACTCTCAAATTCTAAGAGCAACTACTAAGGTGAGCTCTCTACTGCAAGTATTGAAAATTCTAAAAAGGAAGCTCTCTTGAAACTTCAAATCCTAAGCTATTTATACACTTTCTTCAAATGATCATTAAGCCTTGAATTGGGCCTTTAGTCTTGATGTAATTGGGTTGATAGTAGCCTCCGTTGATTGCTCTTGGTGTTGGGAAGAAATCCATTAGTGAACCAGGCCATGAACCATTCATGTTTGAGCCAACGTTTGAGGCAAACGTTGACTCAAACGTCACTTGTGTCAAATTATGCAGCCAAGTCCATTTGCTGTCCTCCACGTTTGGCTCAATGTTTGAGGTCAAACGTGAGCTCAAACGTGGATCACCCTAGGCTCTCTTTTTGGCCAACGTTTGGCCCAACGTTTGAGGCAAACGTTGGCGCAAACGTGGCTCATCTAACTCATCAATCAGGGGTGCTCTTCCATGCTCTTTCTTGCCAAAATGTAGTCAACGTTTGACCTCACGTTTGAGGCAAACGTTGGCTTAAACGTCGCTGCCCAGAAGCTCCAACTCTCCTCTTTTAGGCGCCAACGTTTGACCTCACGTTTGAGGCAAACGTTGGCGCAAACGTTGCCCTTCCAGGAGTGCCATTTTTCTTCCTTTTAGGCGCCAACGTTTGACCTCACGTTTGAGGCAAACGTTGGCGCAAACGTTGCCTTCTAGGAGCTTCTTCTTCAGCCAACGTTTGCCTCAACGTTTGAGGTCAAACGTTGGCTCAAACGTTGGCTCTTCTCCAGGGTATTCTTCATCTGCTACTCACGTTTGAGTTGACGTTTGAGGCAAACGTCAGCTCAAACGTGAACTCCTCTTTTCAAGCCCATTCTTGCAACCTTCTTCCAAGCTTTATTCCTCCTGTCATCAATCAACAATTGTATCAAAGCTATGCCATAATCATGAGAGTTATCCTTCTTCTTGTCACACAAGCAATTATGGCACAAAAACTCATGAAAATGCATCAATTCATCCATGGTTGATTGAATCAAAGGAAAAATGAAATTCAATCCAATTAGCTTACTTGTGGCTTAAGAAAGTGCATAAAACCAAATAAAAACAAAGGAAAAAGACTAGTGAAACTAGGCTAAGATGACTTGTCATCACAACACCAAACTTAAAACTTGCTTGTCCCCAAGCAAGAAAAGAGTTATTAAGAAGACAGAATGAAAACAAAAGAGAATGCTCATGTTAGCAGAGTGTTATTGGTAGCTCATGGGGTTTTATGCAGATGTGTAACTACTCACTTCTTATTGACAAGTAGGCCTAGAAAGTTCTCTCTAAGCATCAAGCAAGACACTGCTATGACCTCTCATTATTCCTTTGTCCTTGTTTACTGAATTTTTTTCTTTATAAGCTTTAGTTCAGTGTCATGTGTAACAAGCTCTTTTCTTTATTTATGCTTGACACATTATTCACTTTAGACACTTGGCTCACATGCCTTCTTAGAACATTGATGCCCAGCACCTCTTTGGGTTACTAAATGTCTTGTATCTAGGTTGCTCTTGATAGTGGACTTTCAGTTGATAATCCCGGGTTAGTTAACCCAAGTTACCAAGTGTTGATGCACTCCAAAGAACTTAATAATCCAAGCAGATCCTAGTACAAAGATACCACAGGCATATATTCTAAGGTTGAAGCTATTGGTGTCTAGCTTTCTTTCTTTTTTTTTTCTTTTGTTCTGCTGCCACCTTTGGCTTTTTCTTTTCTCTTTTTGGTTTTTCTTTTCAACCAAGGACTTTTATTTGATTGAGATTCATAGACAGTGAGCTACTTTCTACTTAAAAGGAGACATTCTAGTTCTTTTATTCACTAAAAGTGAGCTATCATACAATCATACATTCATACCACCACTCACTATTATTGTACTTTCAGCTAACAAAGAACTATCTTACTTCACATTCCAAACATTTCTTTTATTGAATTGAGGATGCAGGGGACGAAGCATGCATTTAGTTAGGTGAAAGTAAACACACAAGCACACACTTAGACTAGCTTACTTATTGCAAAGAGTGATTCTGCCTATACTAGATGAACACTTTAGCAAGACATAAATCAAATAATTTCTCAACAGCAGAAGTTAAGTATAGATACAACCTATTGGTTTGCAGTTCTTTTGTCCTTCCTTCTGTTGTGCCCCTTTTGAGCTATGATGCATAATGTCTTCAAATGGTGGTTAGTTTCCTGCACAATTCTCAAAGGTTGCTTGCTTCTCAAGCCTTTGTGCAACTGGTTAGTTTAAAAATGATTATGGCTTCTCGAACTTACTTTGGTGTGTGAACACCAAACTTAGTTCCTTGCCACTATTTTGCATGCATCAACTCAACCAGTTATGGATTTTCTTGATCTTGCTAAAAGTAATGGAACTGAAAACTAGAAAATAACCAGATGGTTGAATGAATTGTCTAGTTGCTTGGAGTTAGCATTCTGCATAAGGTGAGAATGTGCTTTTAGTTAAATTATGGTGGAACACCAAACTTAAAATCATTCATTCTCCCTTAACTTATTTTGGTGTGAAACACCAAACTTAGCTCCTTGCATTACAGACCAATTATTCACCCTTCTTATTGAAATAAGCTAGAAAAAGGAAACTACCTCAGGTTGGGTTGCCTCCCAACAAGTGCTCTTTTAATGTCACTAGCTTGACATCCTTCATTCTTTGATCATGGGGGTTGAAAATCATAGTGCCTCAACTTTTCTCCTCTTATTGTGAACTTCCTTCCAGTCTCCTCTTTGGTGATCTCTAGGTGTTCAAGTAAAAGGACCCGGTTCACAGTGTAATATTCAGATGATTGTGGAGACACCTTCATTGGTTGGGTGTTTAACACTACTTTATCCCCTGGTGAAAAGCCTTCAGTAGGGATCTTCTTGTTTCTCCACCCTTTTGGCCTCTTCTTCTTTTCTTTCTCAAGAGATACTCCCTGCCTTGGTGGTTCTTTATCTGGGATGCTGAATTTCTCATTTGGGGGTTTTAGATCTAGTTCCTCCTTGACTTCTTTGGTTTGTTGCACCATTTCTACTGCTTTCAAGCATGGGTTTAGAAGTCTTGGAGTTAACTCATTGACTGCCTCCTTCAAACTTTGATCTCTGGCCTTATCCTTCATAAAATCGTCTTCTTGAATGGGTTCATGTAAGGTTTTAAAAACATAGAATGCTAGATGCTCATCATGCACTCTCAGCAACAATTCCCCTTTTTCCACATCTATCAATGCTCTACCCGTAGCTAGGAAAGGCCTCCCCAGGATGATGGGAGTGTCAGGGTCCTCTTCTATGTCTGAGATAACAAAGTCAGCAGGGAGAAAGAATTTTTCCAGTTTTACCAACACATTCTCCACAACTCCCAGTGCTTGCTTAGTGGATTTGTCAGCCATTTGGAGAACTATTCGTGTGGACTTCAGCTCAGAAATTTGAAGTTTCCTCATTAGAGACAAAGGCATCAAGTTTATGCTTGCACCGAGGTCACAGAATGACTTCTCTATTGTTATGTTTCCTATGGTGCAAGGTATGTAAAAACTCCCAGGATCATCTTTCTTCTCTGGCAACTTTCTTTGGAGGATAGCACTGCATTCCTTTGTCATCTCAACAATCTATCCTTCCTTCAGGGATCTTTTCTTTGTCAGTACTTCTTTCATAAATTTGGCATATAATGGCATCTGTTCAAGTGCTTCCAAGACAGGAATATTGATGCTGAGAGTCTTGAATATATCCAGGAATTTTGAGTATTGCTTATCCTCGTTCTCTTTCTTAAATCTTTGAGGATATGGAAGTTCGAGGACATATGGCTTCATCCCTTCCTTCTTCTCTTGTAGTTGTGATTCAAGGATGTTCTTGTCTCCCTTTGAAATTTGTGCATTTTTGGTTTCTTGATCCTCTTTACTCCTCTCCTCTGTCTCTTCTTGTGGAACTTCTCTGTTGTGTTTGTCCTGATTGATGGCTTCCTTCTTCATAGTCTTCTCACTTCCCACTGTGATTGCTTTGCACTCCTCCCATTTTGTGGCTTTTCCTTTGTTCCTTGGATAGTCTTCAGTGGTACTGGGGGATGCATTTTGTTGCTTCTCGCCCAACTCTGAAACTTGCTTAGCTATTTGCCCCATGTGTCTCTCAAAGTTTCTGATTGAAGTCTCTTGGTTTTTGAATGCCAGGGCCTGATCTTTCCTTGCAGCTTCCTGATCTTGTCTAGCTGTTTCTTGATCTTGTCTGGCCATTTCTTGATTTTTCATGAGTTTTTCCATCATTATCTCTTGGTGCTTCATCATCTTTTCCATCAATGTCTCCAAATTGGAGATTCTTTGAGTGTCTTGTGATGCTTGTGGCTGGTTGTGAGATGTTGAAGGTTGATGATAGGTATTTTGGTTAGTGGTTTGGTTATTGGGTGGATAGTAACTGGAATTTGGGTGGTTGTTTTGGGGTTTTCTATATGGATTGGGGTTAGTGTTTTGCTGATTGTGGTTTTGGTTGTTTCTTGAGTTGTTTTGGTTTGAATTTCTTTGCCATGGTTGCTGGTTTTGAGTGTGGTTATCTCCCTATCTTATGTTTGGATGGTTCTTCCAGGATGGATTGTAGGTGTCACTATAGACTTCATTTTGACTGGAGCTTTGGTTGTGCACATATTGAGGTTGTTCCTGCTGCTGATCTTCTTGGTTTTCTTCATTTTGCCCCCATTTGGTTGATGATTGGCTTGTGTTGACTGCTGCAAATTGGAGACTATCAATCCTCTTGGCCATTTGCTCAAATTGTTGTTGAATTTGCTGCTGCATCATTTTGTTTTGAGCCAGAATTGAGTCCACTCCTTCCAACTCCATCACTCCTTTCCTTTGTGATGGTTGGCGTTGCCTTTGGTAAGCAAAGAAATACTGATTATTGGCCACCATATCAATGAGATTTTGGGCTTCCTCTGCAGTTTTCATTAGTTGTAAAGAGCCTCCTGCTGAATAATCCAAAGCCTCTTGAGATTTCAATGTCAAGCCTTCATAGAAATTCTGCAATCTGTCCCACTCACTGAACATTCCAGGTGGGCACTTCCTGATAAGAGCTTTGTACCTCTCCCATGCTTCATACAAGGATTCGGCATCTAATTGTGTGAATGTCTGCACCTCAGTTTTCAGCCTGATGACTCTTTGGGGTGGATAGAATTTGGCTAGAAATTTAGTCACCAAGTCATCCCAACTAGTGATACTTCCTTGGGGAAAAGTTTCAAGCCATTGTGCGGCCTTGTCCCTTAATGAGAACGGGAATAGCAGAAGCTTGTAAGTTTCAGGATTCACGCCATTGGATTTGACAGTTGATGACATGTCACCATGTCATGTTTTTCTATGCTTTTTCATAGAAGAAATTAATGATTTGTGCTTAAATATTGAATGCTTTTGTGCTTAAATGGTATATTTTCTTGATCTTTTAATTTTATAAATCTTGTAGGAAATAAGAAGAAAAAGAAGCAAAGAAGCACAAAATAAGCTAAAAAGGAGAAAAAAAGAGCTTTGGGGAACACTTTGAAGTTGGAGCACACTTTGGAGCCTTAGGCCACGCTTTTAAAAGCGTGGCCCATGACCAAATAAAAGGAAAATAGGCAATCAGCTCACAAAGTGAGCAGAGCGCTACAAGAGTGCAAAATGAGCTTGGAAAGCAAAATTTTGGCTAAGTTAAAATCTGGGCGCTCATAGCATGACCATGCCTACTTCAAAGGGCTATAACTTGAGCTACAGATGTCCGATTGATGTGCTTCTAGTTGCGTTGGAAAGCTGACGTTCAGAGCTTTCCAACGATGTATGGCAATCTATATTTGGCATGAAATTGAGGCACGAACGAGATGCATCTTTAAGGGCTAAAAATAAGCAAAAATAGACCAAAGTGCAACCACCAAGATTCGAAGAGGGAGACACAAGGAAACCAAGGGAGCGCTTTCTCTCAAGGGACCAAGGCACAAAGCTCAGCTTACAAAGTGAGCATTATCGAGAGCTTACAAGGAAAAATTCAAAGAAAATAAGTTGCAAGTGCATGCTCCAAGGCTTGAACTTGGGACCTCCCCTTGGAAGCACCAATGCTCAGCTCACAAAGTGAGCTGAGCGCTACCCATGGGCATCACACAAGCAATTTTGACACGGCCAGGGAGTGGAGCGCGCAACAAAATGGCACCAAGACACCAATGCTCAGCTCACTTTGTGAGCTGAGCTTTCCCCTGATGCCTTCCTCAAGCAATTTTCACATGGGCCAAAATTCAATTAAAATTCCTTTTGAACTCATCTCTTCACCAATTGAACCAAGGCCATCTAGACCCACTCTTCCTCAAATCCAAAGCAAGCAAAGCCCACATCATCACTCAAAGGCACAAGAACAAGCTAGAATTAGGATTTTCATTTAATTTGTTTTTCATTTCAATTTCATTTTATTTTGTAAAAGCCTATATAAAGGCATCATTCCCATTTTCAAAAGGGAGCTGGATTTTAGAGAGTATAGGGGAGCTCCATTAGAGAGCTCTCTCTTAGTTTTCATTCTTGTTTTGAATCTTGGGTTGAGAATTGAAGAAATTCTGTTTCAATCTCACCTTGAGAATTTTCTTGTTTACTTTCTCTGCACAATTAAATTTCCATTCCTGTTTATTGCTTCATCTTCTCTTTGCTTCTGCAATTTACTTTTCTTTAATTTCTTTTGCAATTGTTCTTGTTGGATCAAGGAAGGATTTGAGATCTAGACTTGTTTTCTAGTCTCTTCCACTCCTGAGATCTTCAACATACTTTTAAATTGCTGCAACTTAAGCATCGCTCTTCTGTTTTCAAATTCTTCAAAGCATTTACTCAAGCATTTTTACTTTCTGTTGCATTGCTTCCAATTTACAATTCTTGTAATTGATCTAAGTTCTTATTCACTGAAATTTTGTTTCTCTGTTTACATTGCTCCCAGCACCCAGTCCCTTTTATTCTTCCTGCAATTTAAATTTCCAGTTGCTTGAATTATTGCTTCCATTTTACTTTTCATGCAAGTTTAATTCTCTGTCATTGTTCTAAGCTTTGATCTATTCCTTTCTTTAATTTCCAGCATCCACTCCCCTTTACATTTCATGCAATTTACAATTCTTGTCATTTAAAGATTCTTGCAATTTACATTTCTTGCTCTTTAAGTTTCTGTCCAATTTACTTTCTACACTCTAAATTTTCTTGTCGTTTACTTTCAGTTGCTTTAATTGTCACTCAAATCACTAAATGTTAGCTTGACTAAACTAATCACCCACTAAAGTTGCTTGATCCATCAATCCTCGTGGGATCGACCTCACTCTAAGTGAGTTTTACTACTTGATACGACCCGGTATACTTGCCGGTGAGTTTTAGGTGTTTTGGAAAATTCGTTTTTCCACAAAAATACCATCAACAGTGTCACAAATCCTTAAGAAGGTAGATAGATGTTGATTTGGATCCTCCAATGGTCCTCCCCCAAACGAGCAGTTGTTTTGGACCAATGTGATGAGTTGTGGCTTCAGTTCAAAGTTATTTGCATTGACATTAGGGGTGAGAATGCTGCTTCCACAATGTCTAGCATTTGCAAAGGTATAGGAGGCCAGTACTCTCCTCTGTTGTGGGTTATTGTTAACCCCTCCTCCTGGATTAGATGGATCTCCTTCCATCTCGTGATATTCTTCCTCAGATTCTTCTTCTCCAATAATATTTTTCCCTCTTTCAGCTCTTCTTAACCTTCTAAGAGTTCTCTGGTCAGTTTCAGATAAAACAGGAATGGATCTCCCTGTACCTGACATACAAACAAAACAAAAGAAACACCACCAGTAACACCACAATCTATTGCTAGAATGAAGTTTAGTTTAAGCAAAATTTCAAACAGTTAGTGTGTCAGTCAAAAATTAGAGAAACAGAAAAGAAAAAGTGCTTGATCTAAACTACCACCTCACTTAATCATTGTCAATCTATTCATTCCCCGGCAACGGCGCCAAAAACTTGATGTGCGGAAAACGATCCGACACAAAACTCACCGGCAAGTGCACCGGGTCGCATCAAGTAATAATAACTCACGTGAGTGAGGTCGATCCCACAGGGATTGAAGGATTGAGCAATTTTAGTTTAGTGGTTGATTTAGTCAAGCAAATCAAGAGTTGATTGAGTGATTTGTGATTACCAGAATTTAAATTGCATGGAAAATAAAGGGAGAGGGGTAGATTGCAGAAAATTAAAGAGCAAAGAAAGTAAATAAGCTAAATCTTAAAGTGCAAGTAATATAAATTGCAGAAACTTAGATCGCAAGAAATGTAAATTGCAGAATCTTAAAGTGCAAGAAATGTAAATGGCTTGAATTGTAAAGGGAATTGGGAATTGGATTTGCAGAAATTAAACAGAGAAAAGTAAATCTCAACAAGTAGATAAGTAAAAGAGGAATTAAAATGAAACGGATCTCAACTGGAAACGTAAATTGCTTGAAGAAGCGTTCAACAGAGAAATTAAAATGAAAACTCCAGATCTCAGGACCCAAGAGACTAGATAACCAAGTCTAGATCTCAATACCTTCCTAGATCCAAATTGAGAATTCAATTGCAAGAAAAGTAAAGATCCAGCAGTAGAAGAAAAGAAGTGACATCGCAAATTCTCAATGATGCAATAAATCAAAACAGAGAGATCTCAAGGTGAGATTGAAACAGAATTCCTTCAATTCTCAACACTCAAGACTCAAACAAAGTGTGTAGAAAAGAAAACAAAAACAACCCAGAGGAAGAGAATTCAATTCTCCTTCCCAGGAACTCTCAAATTCTAAGAGCAACTACTAAGGTGAGCTCTCTACTGCAAGTATTGAAAATTCTAAAAAGGAAGCTCTCTTGAAACTTCAAATCCTAAGCTATTTATACACTTTCTTCAAATGATCATTAAGCCTTGAATTGGGCCTTTAGTCTTGATGTAATTGGGTTGATAGTAGCCTCCGTTGATTGCTCTTGGTGTTGGGAAGAAATCCATTAGTGAACCAGGCCATGAACCATTCATGTTTGAGCCAACGTTTGAGGCAAACGTTGACTCAAACGTCACTTGTGTCAAATTATGCAGCCAAGTCCATTTGCTGTCCTCCACGTTTGGCTCAATGTTTGAGGTCAAACGTGAGCTCAAACGTGGATCACCCTAGGCTCTCTTTTTGGCCAACGTTTGGCCCAACGTTTGAGGCAAACGTTGGCGCAAACGTGGCTCATCTAACTCATCAATCAGGGGTGCTCTTCCATGCTCTTTCTTGCCAAAATGTAGTCAACGTTTGACCTCACGTTTGAGGCAAACGTTGGCTTAAACGTCGCTGCCCAGAAGCTCCAACTCTCCTCTTTTAGGCGCCAACGTTTGACCTCACGTTTGAGGCAAACGTTGGCGCAAACGTTGCCCTTCCAGGAGTGCCATTTTTCTTCCTTTTAGGCGCCAACGTTTGACCTCACGTTTGAGGCAAACGTTGGCGCAAACGTTGCCTTCTAGGAGCTTCTTCTTCAGCCAACGTTTGCCTCAACGTTTGAGGTCAAACGTTGGCTCAAACGTTGGCTCTTCTCCAGGGTATTCTTCATCTGCTACTCACGTTTGAGTTGACGTTTGAGGCAAACGTCAGCTCAAACGTGAACTCCTCTTTTCAAGCCCATTCTTGCAACCTTCTTCCAAGCTTTATTCCTCCTATCATCAATCAACAATTGTATCAAAGCTATGCCATAATCATGAGAGTTATCCTTCTTCTTGTCACACAAGCAATTATGGCACAAAAACTCATGAAAATGCATCAATTCATCCATGGTTGATTGAATCAAAGGAAAAATGAAATTCAATCCAATTAGCTTACTTGTGGCTTAAGAAAGTGCATAAAACCAAATAAAAACAAAGGAAAAAGACTAGTGAAACTAGGCTAAGATGACTTGTCATCACAACACCAAACTTAAAACTTGCTTGTCCCCAAGCAAGAAAAGAGTTATTAAGAAGACAGAATGAAAACAAAAGAGAATGCTCATGTTAGCAGAGTGTTATTGGTAGCTCATGGGGTTTTATGCAGATGTGTAACTACTCACTTCTTATTGACAAGTAGGCCTAGAAAGTTCTCTCTAAGCATCAAGCAAGACACTGCTATGACCTCTCATTATTCCTTTGTCCTTGTTTACTGAATTTTTTTCTTTATAAGCTTTAGTTCAGTGTCATGTGTAACAAGCTCTTTTCTTTATTTATGCTTGACACATTATTCACTTTAGACACTTGGCTCACATGCCTTCTTAGAACATTGATGCCCAGCACCTCTTTGGGTTACTAAATGTCTTGTATCTAGGTTGCTCTTGATAGTGGACTTTCAGTTGATAATCCCGGGTTAGTTAACCCAAGTTACCAAGTGTTGATGCACTCCAAAGAACTTAATAATCCAAGCAGATCCTAGTACAAAGATACCACAGGCATATATTCTAAGGTTGAAGCTATTGGTGTCTAGCTTTATTTCTTTTTTTTTTTCTTTTGTTCTGCTGCCACCTTTGGCTTTTTCTTTTCTCTTTTTGGTTTTTCTTTTCAACCAAGGACTTTTATTTGATTGAGATTCATAGACAGTGAGCTACTTTCTACTTAAAAGGAGACATTCTAGTTCTTTTATTCACTAAAAGTGAGCTATCATACAATCATACATTCATACCACCACTCACTATTATTGTACTTTCAGCTAACAAAGAACTATCTTACTTCACATTCCAAACATTTCTTTTATTGAATTGAGGATGCAGGGGACGAAGCATGCATTTAGTTAGGTGAAAGTAAACACACAAGCACACACTTAGACTAGCTTACTTATTGCAAAGAGTGATTCTGCCTATACTAGATGAACACTTTAGCAAGACATAAATCAAATCATTTCTCAACAGCAGAAGTTAAGTATAGATACAACCTATTGGTTTGCAGTTCTTTTGTCCTTCCTTCTGTTGTGCCCCTTTTGAGCTATGATGCATAATGTCTTCAAATGGTGGTTAGTTTCCTGCACAATTCTCAAAGGTTGCTTGCTTCTCAAGCCTTTGTGCAACTGGTTAGTTTAAAAATGATTATGGCTTCTCGAACTTACTTTGGTGTGTGAACACCAAACTTAGTTCCTTGCCACTATTTTGCATGCATCAACTCAACCAGTTATGGATTTTCTTGATCTTGCTAAAAGTAATGGAACTGAAAACTAGAAAATAACCAGATGGTTGAATGAATTGTCTAGTTGCTTGGAGTTAGCATTCTGCATAAGGTGAGAATGTGCTTTTAGTTAAATTATGGTGGAACACCAAACTTAAAATCATTCATTCTCCCTTAACTTATTTTGGTGTGAAACACCAAACTTAGCTCCTTGCATTACAGACCAATTATTCACCCTTCTTATTGAAATAAGCTAGAAAAAGGAAACTACCTCAGGTTGGGTTGCCTCCCAACAAGTGCTCTTTTAATGTCACTAGCTTGACATCCTTCATTCTTTGATCATGGGGGTTGAAAATCATAGTGCCTCAACTTTTCTCCTCTTACTGTGAACTTCCTTCCAGTCTCCTCTTTGGTGATCTCTAGGTGTTCAAGTAAAAGGACCCGGTTCACAGTGTAATATTCAGATGATTGTGGAGACACCTTCATTGGTTGGGTGTTTAACACTACTTTATCCCCTGGTGAAAAGCCTTCAGTAGGGATCTTCTTGTTTCTCCACCCTTTTGGCCTCTTCTTCTTTTCTTTCTCAAGAGATACTCCCTGCCTTGGTGGTTCTTTATCTGGGATGCTGAACTTCTCATTTGGGGGTTTTAGATCTAGTTCCTCCTTGACTTCTTTGGTTTGTTGCACCATTTCTACTGCTTTCAAGCATGGGTTTAGAAGTCTTGGAGTTAACTCATTGACTGCCTCCTTCAAACTTTGATCTCTGGCCTTATCCTTCATAAAATCGTCTTCTTGAATGGGTTCATGTAAGGTTTTAAAAACATGGAATGCTAGATGCTCATCATACACTCTCAGCAACAATTCCCCTTTTTCCACATCTATCAATGCTCTACCCGTAGCTAGGAAAGGCCTCCCCAGGATGATGGGAGTGTCAGGGTCCTCTTCTATGTCTGAGATAACAAAGTCAGCAGGGAGAAAGAATTTTTCCAGTTTTACCAACACATTCTCCACAACTCCCAGTGCTTGCTTAGTGGATTTGTCAGCCATTTGGAGAACTATTCGTGTGGACTTCAGCTCAGAAATTTGAAGTTTCCTCATTAGAGACAAAGGCATCAAGTTTATGCTTGCACCGAGGTCACAGAATGACTTCTCTATTGTTATGTTTCCTATGGTGCAAGGTATGTAAAAACTCCCAGGATCATCTTTCTTCTCTGGCAACTTTCTTTGGAGGATAGCACTGCATTCCTTTGTCATCTCAACAATCTATCCTTCCTTCAGGGATCTTTTCTTTGTCAGTACTTCTTTCATAAATTTGGCATATAATGGCATCTGTTCAAGTGCTTCCAAGACAGGAATATTGATGCTGAGAGTCTTGAATATATCCAGGAATTTTGAGTATTGCTTATCCTCGTTCTCTTTCTTAAATCTTTGAGGATATGGAAGTTCGAGGACATATGGCTTCATCCCTTCCTTCTTCTCTTGTAGTTGTGATTCAAGGATGTTCTTGTCTCCCTTTGAAATTTGTGCATTTTTGGTTTCTTGATCCT
Source organism: Arachis ipaensis (assembly GCF_059453495.1). Lineage (NCBI taxonomy): Eukaryota > Viridiplantae > Streptophyta > Magnoliopsida > Fabales > Fabaceae > Arachis > Arachis ipaensis. The sequence goes on from NC_142438.1 coordinate 75,967,938, forward strand.
CTTTACTCCTCTCCTCTGTCTCTTCTTGTGGAACTTCTCTGTTGTGTTTGTCCTGATTGATGGCTTCCTTCTTCATAGTCTTCTCACTTCCCACTGTGATTGCTTTGCACTCCTCCCATTTTGTGGCTTTTCCTTTGTTCCTTGGATAGTCTTCAGTGGTACTGGGGGATGCATTTTGTTGCTTCTCGCCCAACTCTGAAACTTGCTTAGCTATTTGCCCTATGTGTCTCTCAAAGTTTCTGATTGAAGTCTCTTGGTTTTTGAATGCCAGGGCCTGATCTTTCCTTGCAGCTTCCTGATCTTGTCTAGCTGTTTCTTGATCTTGTCTGGCCATTTCTTGATTTTTCATGAGTTTTTCCATCATTATCTCTTGGTGCTTCATCATCTTTTCCATCAATGTCTCCAAATTGGAGATTCTTTGAGTGTCTTGTGATGCTTGTGGCTGGTTGTGAGATGTTGAAGGTTGATGATAGGTATTTTGGTTAGTGGTTTGGTTATTGGGTGGATAGTAACTGGAATTTGGGTGGTTGTTTTGGGGTTTTCTATATGGATTGGGGTTAGTGTTTTGCTGATTGTGGTTTTGGTTGTTTCTTGAGTTGTTTTGGTTTGAATTTCTTTGCCATGGTTGCTGGTTTTGAGTGTGGTTATCTCCCTATCTTATGTTTGGATGGTTCTTCCAGGATGGATTGTAGGTGTCACTATAGACTTCATTTTGACTGGAGCTTTGGTTGTGCACATATTGAGGTTGTTCCTGCTGCTGATCTTCTTGGTTTTCTTCATTTTGCCCCCATTTGGTTGATGATTGGCTTGTGTTGACTGCTGCAAATTGGAGACTATCAATCCTCTTGGCCATTTGCTCAAATTGTTGTTGAATTTGCTGCTGCATCATTTTGTTTTGAGCCAGAACTGAGTCCACTCCTTCCAACTCCATCACTCCTTTCCTTTGTGATGGTTGGCGTTGCCTTTGGTAAGCAAAGAAATACTGATTATTGGCCACCATATCAATGAGATTTTGGGCTTCCTCTGCAGTTTTCATTAGTTGTAAAGAGCCTCCTGCTGAATAATCCAAAGCCTCTTGAGATTTCAATGTCAAGCCTTCATAGAAATTCTGCAATCTGTCCCACTCACTGAACATTCCAGGTGGGCACTTCCTGATAAGAGCTTTGTACCTCTCCCATGCTTCATACAAGGATTCGGCATCTAATTGTGTGAATGTCTGCACCTCAGTTTTCAGCCTGATGACTCTTTGGGGTGGATAGAATTTGGCTAGAAATTTAGTCACCAAGTCATCCCAACTAGTGATACTTCCTTGGGGAAAAGTTTCAAGCCATTGTGCGGCCTTGTCCCTTAATGAGAACGGGAATAGCAGAAGCTTGTAAGTTTCAGGATTCACGCCATTGGATTTGACAGTTGATGACATGTCACCATGTCATGTTTTTCTATGCTTTTTCATAGAAGAAATTAATGATTTGTGCTTAAATATTGAATGCTTTTGTGCTTAAATGGTATATTTTCTTGATCTTTTAATTTTATAAATCTTGTAGGAAATAAGAAGAAAAAGAAGCAAAGAAGCACAAAATAAGCTAAAAAGGAGAAAAAAAGAGCTTTGGGGAACACTTTGAAGTTGGAGCACACTTTGGAGCCTTAGGCCACGCTTTTAAAAGCGTGGCCCATGACCAAATAAAAGGAAAATAGGCAATCAGCTCACAAAGTGAGCAGAGCGCTACAAGAGTGCAAAATGAGCTTGGAAAGCAAAATTTTGGCTAAGTTAAAATCTGGGCGCTCATAGCATGACCATGCCTACTTCAAAGGGCTATAACTTGAGCTACAGAGGTCCGATTGATGTGCTTCCAGTTGCGTTGGAAAGCTGACGTTCAGAGCTTTCCAACGATGTATGGCAATCTATATTTGGCATGAAATTGAGGCACGAACGAGATGCATCTTTAAGGGCTAAAAATAAGCAAAAATAGACCAAAGTGCAACCACCAAGATTCGAAGAGGGAGACACAAGGAAACCAAGGGAGCGCTTTCTCTCAAGGGACCAAGGCACAAAGCTCAGCTTACAAAGTGAGCATTATCGAGAGCTTACAAGGAAAAATTCAAAGAAAATAAGTTGCAAGTGCATGCTCCAAGGCTTGAACTTGGGACCTCCCCTTGGAAGCACCAATGCTCAGCTCACAAAGTGAGCTGAGCGCTACCCATGGGCATCACACAAGCAATTTTGACACGGCCAGGGAGTGGAGCGCGCAACAAAATGGCACCAAGACACCAATGCTCAGCTCACTTTGTGAGCTGAGCTTTCCCCTGATGCCTTCCTCAAGCAATTTTCACATGGGCCAAAATTCAATTAAAATTCCTTTTGAACTCATCTCTTCACCAATTGAACCAAGGCCATCTAGACCCACTCTTCCTCAAATCCAAAGCAAGCAAAGCCCACATCATCACTCAAAGGCACAAGAACAAGCTAGAATTAGGATTTTCATTTAATTTGTTTTTCATTTCAATTTCATTTTATTTTGTAAAAGCCTATATAAAGGCATCATTCCCATTTTCAAAAGGGAGCTGGATTTTAGAGAGTATAGGGGAGCCCCATTAGAGAGCTCTCTCTTAGTTTTCATTCTTGTTTTGAATCTTGGGTTGAGAATTGAAGAAATTCTGTTTCAATCTCACCTTGAGAATTTTCTTGTTTACTTTCTCTGCACAATTAAATTTCCATTCCTGTTTATTGCTTCATCTTCTCTTTGCTTCTGCAATTTACTTTTCTTTAATTTCTTTTGCAATTGTTCTTGTTGGATCAAGGAAGGATTTGAGATCTAGACTTGTTTTCTAGTCTCTTCCACTCCTGAGATCTTCAACATACTTTTAAATTGCTGCAACTTAAGCATCGCTCTTCTGTTTTCAAATTCTTCAAAGCATTTACTCAAGCATTTTTACTTTCTGTTGCATTGCTTCCAATTTACAATTCTTGTAATTGATCTAAGTTCTTATTCACTGAAATTTTGTTTCTCTGTTTACATTGCTCCCAGCACCCAGTCCCTTTTATTCTTCCTGCAATTTAAATTTCCAGTTGCTTGAATTATTGCTTCCATTTTACTTTTCATGCAAGTTTAATTCTCTGTCATTGTTCTAAGCTTTGATCTATTCCTTTCTTTAATTTCCAGCATCCACTCCCCTTTACATTTCATGCAATTTACAATTCTTGTCATTTAAAGATTCTTGCAATTTACATTTCTTGCTCTTTAAGTTTCTGTCCAATTTACTTTCTACACTCTAAATTTTCTTGTCGTTTACTTTCAGTTGCTTTAATTGTCACTCAAATCACTAAATGTTAGCTTGAATAAACTAATCACCCACTAAAGTTGCTTGATCCATCAATCCTCGTGGGATCGACCTCACTCTAAGTGAGTTTTACTACTTGATATGACCCGGTATACTTGCCGGTGAGTTTTAGGTGTTTTGGAAAATTCGTTTTTCCACAAAAATACCATCAACAGTGTCACAAATCCTTAAGAAGGTAGATAGATGTTGATTTGGATCCTCCAATGGTCCTCCCCCAAACGAGCAGTTGTTTTGGACCAATGTGATGAGTTGTGGCTTCAGTTCAAAGTTATTTGCATTGACATTAGGGGTGAGAATGCTGCTTCCACAATGTCTAGCATTTGCAAAGGTATAGGAGGCCAGTACTCTCCTCTGTTGTGGGTTATTGTTAACCCCTCCTCCTGGATTAGATGGATCTCCTTCCATCTCGTGATATTCTTCCTCAGATTCTTCTTCTCCAATAATATTTTTCCCTCTTTCAGCTCTTCTTAACCTTCTAAGAGTTCTCTGGTCAGTTTCAGATAAAACAGGAATGGATCTCCCTGTACCTGACATACAAACAAAACAAAAGAAACACCACCAGTAACACCACAATCTATTGCTAGAATGAAGTTTAGTTTAAGCAAAATTTCAAACAGTTAGTGTGTCAGTCAAAAATTAGAGAAACAGAAAAGAAAAAGTGCTTGATCTAAACTACCACCTCACTTAATCATTGTCAATCTATTCAATCCCCGGCAACGGCGCCAAAAACTTGATGTGCGGAAAACGATCCGACACAAAACTCACCGGCAAGTGCACCGGGTCGCATCAAGTAATAATAACTCACGTGAGTGAGGTCGATCCCACAGGGATTGAAGGATTGAGCAATTTTAGTTTAGTGGTTGATTTAGTCAAGCAAATCAAGAGTTGATTGAGTGATTTGTGATTACCAGAATTTAAATTGCATGGAAAATAAAGGGAGAGGGGTAGATTGCAGAAAATTAAAGAGCAAAGAAAGTAAATAAGCTAAATCTTAAAGTGCAAGTAATATAAATTGCAGAAACTTAGATCGCAAGAAATGTAAATTGCAGAATCTTAAAGTGCAAGAAATGTAAATGGCTTGAATTGTAAAGGGAATTGGGAATTGGATTTGCAGAAATTAAACAGAGAAAAGTAAATCTCAACAAGTAGATAAGTAAAAGAGGAATTAAAATGAAACGGATCTCAACTGGAAACGTAAATTGCTTGAAGAAGCGTTCAACAGAGAAATTAAAATGAAAACTCCAGATCTCAGGACCCAAGAGACTAGATAACCAAGTCTAGATCTCAATACCTTCCTAGATCCAAATTGAGAATTCAATTGCAAGAAAAGTAAAGATCCAGCAGTAGAAGAAAAGAAGTGACATCGCAAATTCTCAATGATGCAATAAATCAAAACAGAGAGATCTCAAGGTGAGATTGAAACAGAATTCCTTCAATTCTCAACACTCAAGACTCAAACAAAGTGTGTAGAAAAGAAAACAAAAACAACCCAGAGGAAGAGAATTCAATTCTCCTTCCCAGGAACTCTCAAATTCTAAGAGCAACTACTAAGGTGAGCTCTCTACTGCAAGTATTGAAAATTCTAAAAAGGAAGCTCTCTTGAAACTTCAAATCCTAAGCTATTTATACACTTTCTTCAAATGATCATTAAGCCTTGAATTGGGCCTTTAGTCTTGATGTAATTGGGTTGATAGTAGCCTCCGTTGATTGCTCTTGGTGTTGGGAAGAAATCCATTAGTGAACCAGGCCATGAACCATTCACGTTTGAGCCAACTTTTGAGGCAAACGTTGACTCAAACGTCACTTGTGTCAAATTATGCAGCCAAGTCCATTTGCTGTCCTCCATGTTTGGCTCAACGTTTGAGGTCAAACGTGAGCTCAAACGTGGATCACCCCAGGCTCTCTTTTTGGCCAACGTTTGGCCCAACGTTTGAGGCAAACGTTGGCACAAACGTGGCTCATCTAACTCATCAATCAGGGGTGCTCTTCCATGCTCTTTCTAGCCAAAATGTAGCCAATGTTTGATCTCACGTTTGAGGCAAACATTGGCTTAAACATCGCTGCCCAGAAGCTCCAACTCTCCTCTTTTAGGTGCCAACGTTTGACCTCACGTTTGAGGCAACGTTGGCACAAACGTTGCCCTTCCAGGAGTGCCATTTTTCTTCCTTTTAGGCACCAATATTTAACCTCACATTTGAGGCAAACGTTGGCGCAAACGTTGCCTTCTAGGAGCTTCTTCTTCAGCCAACGTTTGCCTCAACGTTTGAGGTCAAACGTTGGCTCAAACGTTGGCTCTTCTCCAGGGTATTCTTCATCTGCTACTCACGTTTGAGTTGACGTTTGAGGCAAACGTCAGCTCAAACGTGAACTCCTCTTTTCAAGCCCATTCTTGCAACCTTCTTCCAAACTTTATTCCTCCTGTCATCAATCAACAATTGTATCAAAGCTATGCCATAATCATGAGAGTTATCCTTCTTCTTGTCACACAAGCAATTATGGCACAAAAACTCATGAAAATGCATCAATTCATCCATGGTTGATTGAATCAAAGGAAAAATGAAATTCAATCCAATTAGCTTACTTGTGGCTTAAGAAAGTGCATAAAACCAAATAAAAACAAAGGAAAAAGACTAGTGAAACTAGGCTAAGATGACTTGTCATCACAACACCAAACTTAAAACTTGCTTGTCCCCAAGCAAGAAAAGAGTTATTAAGAAGACAGAATGAAAACAAAAGAGAATGCTCATGTTAGCAGAGTGTTATTGGTAGCTCATGGGGTTTTATGCAGATGTGTAACTACTCACTTCTTATTGACAAGTAGGCCTAGAAAGTTCTCTCTAAGCATCAAGCAAGACACTGCTATGACCTCTCATTATTCCTTTGTCCTTGTTTACTGAATTTTTTTCTTTATAAGCTTTAGTTCAGTGTCATGTGTAACAAGCTCTTTTCTTTATTTATGCTTGACACATTATTCACTTTAGACACTTGGCTCACATGCCTTCTTAGAACATTGATGCCCAGCACCTCTTTGGGTTACTAAATGTCTTGTATCTAGGTTGCTCTTGATAGTGGACTTTCAGTTGATAATCCCGGGTTAGTTAACCCAAGTTACCAAGTGTTGATGCACTCCAAAGAACTTAATAATCCAAGCAGATCCTAGTACAAAGACACCACAGGCATATATTCTAAGGTTGAAGCTATTGGTGTCTAGCTTTATTTCTTTTTTTTTTCTTTTGTTTTGCTGCCACCTTTGGCTTTTTCTTTTCTCTTTTTGGTTTTTCTTTTCAACCAAGGACTTTTATTTGATTGAGATTCATAGACAGTGAGCTACTTTCTACTTAAAAGGAGACAGTCTAGTTCTTTTATTCACTAAAAGTGAGCTATCATACAATCATACATTCATACCACCACTCACTATTATTGTACTTTCAGCTAACAAAGAACTATCTTACTTCACATTCCAAACATTTCTTTTATTGAATTGAGGATGCAGGGGACGAAGCATGCATTTAGTTAGGTGAAAGTAAACACACAAGCACACACTTAGACTAGCTTACTTATTGCAAAGAGTGATTCTGCCTATACTAGATGAACACTTTAGCAAGACATAAATCAAATCATTTCTCAACAGCAGAAGTTAAGTATAGATAAAACCTATTGGTTTGCAGTTCTTTTGTCCTTCCTTCTGTTGTGCCCCTTTTGAGCTATGATGCATAATGTCTTCAAATGGTGGTTAGTTTCCTGCACAATTCTCAAAGGTTGCTTGCTTCTCAAGCCTTTGTGCAACTGGTTAGTTTAAAAATGATTATGGCTTCTCGAACTTACTTTGGTGTGTGAACACCAAACTTAGTTCCTTGCCACTATTTTGCATGCATCAACTCAACCAGTTATGGATTTTCTTGATCTTGCTAAAAGTAATGGAACTGAAAACTAGAAAATAACCAGATGGTTGAATGAATTGTCTAGTTGCTTGGAGTTAGCATTCTGCATAAGGTGAGAATGTGCTTTTAGTTAAATTATGGTGGAACACCAAACTTAAAATCATTCATTCTTCCTTAACTTATTTTGGTGTGAAACACCAAACTTAGCTCCTTGCATTACAGACCAATTATTCACCCTTCTTATTGAAATAAGCTAGAAAAAGGAAACTATCTCAGGTTGGGTTGCCTCCCAACAAGCGCTCTTTTAATGTCACTAGCTTGACATCCTTCATTCTTTGATCATGGGGGTTGAAAATCATAGTGCCTCAACTTTTCTCCTCTTACTGTGAACTTCCTTCCAGTCTCCTCTTTGGTGATCTCTAGGTGTTCAAGTGAAAGGACCCGGTTCACAGTGTAATATTCAGATGATTGTGGAGACACCTTCATTGGTTGGGTGTTTAACACTACTTTATCCCCTGGTGAAAAGCCTTCAGTAGGGATCTTCTTGTTTCTCCACCCTTTTGGCCTCTTCTTCTTTTCTTTCTCAAGAGATACTCCCTACCTTGGTGGTTCTTTATCTGGGATGCTGAATTTCTCATTTGGGGGTTTTAGATCTAGTTCCTCCTTGACTTCTTTGGTTTGTTGCACCATTTCTACTGCTTTCAAGCATGGATTTAGAAGTCTTGGAGTTAACTCATTGACTGCCTCCTTCAAACTTTGATCTCTGGCCTTATCCTTCATAAAATCGTCTTCTTGAATGGGTTCAGGTAAGGTTTTAAAAACATGGAATGCTAGATGCTCATCATGCACTCTCAGCAACAATTCCCCTTTTTCCACATCTATCAATGCTCTACCCGTAACTAGGAAAGGCCTCCCCAGGATGATGGGAGTGTCAGGGTCCTCTTCTATATCTGAGATAACAAAGTCAGCAGGGAGAAAGAATTTTCCCACTTTTACCAACACATTCTCCACAACTCCCAGTGCTTGCTTAGTGGATTTGTCAGCCATTTGGAGAACTATTCGTGTGGACTTCAGCTCAGAAATTTGAAGTTTCCTCATTAGAGACAAAGGCATCAAGTTTATGCTTGCACCGAGGTCACAGAATGACTTCTCTATTGTTATGTTTCCTATGGTGCAAGGTATGTAAAAACTCCCAGGATCATCTTTCTTCTCTGGCAACTTTCTTTGGAGGATAGCACTACATTCCTTTGTCATCTCAACAATCTGTCCTTCCTTCAGGGATCTTTTCTTTGTCAGTACTTCTTTCATAAATTTGGCATATAATGGCATCTGTTCAAGTGCTTCCAAGACAGGAATATTGATGCTGAGAGTCTTGAATATATCCAGGAATTTTGAGTATTGCTTATCCTCGTTCTCTTTCTTAAATCTTTGAGGATATGGAAGTTCGAGGACATATGGCTTCATCCCTTCCTTCTTCTCTTGTAGTTGTGATTCAAGGATGTTCTTGTCTCCCTTTGAAATTTGTGCATTTTTGGTTTCTTGATCCTCTTTACTCCTCTCCTCTGTCTCTTCTTGTGGAACTTCTCTGTTGTGTTTGTCCTGATTGATGGCTTCCTTCTTCATAGTCTTCTCACTTCCCACTGTGATTGCTTTGCACTCCTCCCATTTTGTGGCTTTTCCTTTGTTCCTTGGATAGTCTTCAGTGGTACTGGGGGATGCATTTTGTTGCTTCTCGCCCAACTCTGAAACTTGCTTAGCTATTTGCCCCATGTGTCTCTCAAAGTTTCTGATTGAAGTCTCTTGGTTTTTGAATGCCAGGGCCTGATCTTTCCTTGCAGCTTCCTGATCTTGTCTAGCTGTTTCTTGATCTTGTCTGGCCATTTCTTGATTTTTCATGAGTTTTTCCATCATTATCTCTTGGTGCTTCATCATCTTTTCCATCAATGTCTCCAAATTGGAGATTCTTTGAGTGTCTTGTGATGCTTGTGGCTGGTTGTGAGATGTTGAAGGTTGATGATAGGTATTTTGGTTAGTGGTTTGGTTATTGGGTGGATAGTAACTGGAATTTGGGTGGTTGTTTTGGGGTTTTCTATATGGATTGGGGTTAGTGTTTTGCTGATTGTGGTTTTGGTTGTTTCTTGAGTTGTTTTGGTTTGAATTTCTTTGCCATGGTTGCTGGTTTTGAGTGTGGTTATCTCCCTATCTTATGTTTGGATGGTTCTTCCAGGATGGATTGTAGGTGTCACTATAGACTTCATTTTGACTGGAGCTTTGGTTGTGCACATATTGAGGTTGTTCCTGCTGCTGATCTTCTTGGTTTTCTTCATTTTGCCCCCATTTGGTTGATGATTGGCTTGTGTTGACTGCTGCAAATTGGAGACTATCAATCCTCTTGGCCATTTGCTCAAATTGTTGTTGAATTTGCTGCTGCATCATTTTGTTTTGAGCCAGAATTGAGTCCACTCCTTCCAACTCCATTACTCCTTTCCTTTGTGATGGTTGGCGTTGCCTTTGGTAAGCAAAGAAATACTGATTGTTGGCCACCATATCAATGAGATTTTGGGCTTTCTCTGCAGTTTTTATTAGTTGTAAAGAGCCTCCTGCTGAATAATCCAAAGCCTCTTGAGATTTCAATGTCAAGCCTTCATAGAAATTCTGCAATCTGTCCCACTCACTGAACATTTCAGGTGGGCACTTCCTGATCAGAGCTTTGTACCTCTCCCATGCTTCATACAAGGATTCGGCATCTAATTGTCTGAATGTCTGCACCTCGGTTTTCAGCCTGATGACTCTTTGGGGTGGATAGAATTTGGCTAGAAATTTAGTCACCAAGTCATCCCAACTAGTGATACTTCCTTGGGGAAAAGTTTCAAGCCATTGTGCGGCCTTGTCCCTTAATGAGAACGGGAACAACAGAAGCTTGTAAGTTTCAGGATTCACGCCATTGGATTTGACAGTGTCACAAATCCTTAAGAAGGTAGATAGATGTTGATTTGGATCCTCTAATGGTCCTCCCCCAAACGAGCAGTTGTTTTGGACCAATGTGATGAGTTGTGGCTTCAGTTCAAAGTTATTTGCATTGACATTAGGGGTGAGAATGCTGCTTCCACAATGTCTAGCATTTGCAAAGGTATAGGAGGCCAGTACTCTCCTCTGTTGTGGGTTATTGTTAACCCCTCCTCCTGGATTAGATGGATCTCCTTCTATCTCGTGATATTCTTCCTCAGATTCTTCCTCTCCAACAATATTTTTCCCTCTTTCAGCTCTTCTTAACCTTCTAAGAGTTCTCTGGTCAGTTTCAGATAAAATAGGAATGGATCTCACTGTACCTGACATACAAACAAAACAAAAGAAACACCACCAGTAACACTTCAATCTATTGCTAGAATGAAGTTTAGTTTAAGCAAAATTTCAAACAGTTAGTGTGTCAGTCAAAAATTAGAGAAACAGAAAAGAAAAAGTGCTTGATCTAAACTACCACCTCACTTAATCATTGTCAATCTATTCAATCCCCGGCAACGGCGCCAAAAACTTGATGTGCGGAAAATGATCCGACACAAAACTCACCGGCAAGTGCACCGGGTTGCATCAAGTAATAATAACTCACGTGAGTGAGGTCGATCCCACAGGGATTGAAGGATTGAGCAATTTTAGTTTAGTGGTTGATTTAGTCAAGCAAATCAAGAGTTGATTGAGTGATTTGTGATTACCAGAATTTAAATTGCATGGAAAATAAAGGGAGAGGGGTAGATTGCAGAAAATTAAAGAGCAAAGAAAGTAAATAAGCTGAATCTTAAAGTGCAAGTAATGTAAATTGCAGAAACTTAGATCGCAAGAAATGTAAATTGCAGAATCTTAAAGTGCAAGAAATGTAAATGGCTTGAATTGTAAAGGGAATTGGGAATTAGATTTGCAAAAATTAAACAGAGAAAAGTAAATCTCAACAAGTAGATAAGTAAAAGAGGAATTAAAATGAAACGGATCTCAACTGGAAACGTAAATTGCTTGAAGAAGCGTTCAACAGAGAAATTAAAATGAAAACTCCAGATCTCAGGACCCAAGAGACTAGATAACCAAGTCTAGATCTCAATACCTTCCTAGATCCAAATTGAGAATTCAATTGCAAGAAAAGTAAAGATCCAGCAGTAGAAGAAAAGAAGTGACATCGCAAATTCTCAATGATGCAATAAATCAAAACAGAGAGATCTCAAGGTGAGATTGAAACAGAATTCCTTCAATTCTCAACACTCAAGACTCAAACAAAGTGTGTAGAAAAGAAAACAAAAACAACCCAGAGGAAGAGAATTCAATTCTCCTTCCCAGGAACTCTCAAATTCTAAGAGCAACTACTAAGGTGAGCTCTCTACTGCAAGTATTGAAAATTCTAAAAAGGAAGCTCTCTTGAAACTTCAAATCCTAAGCTATTTATACACTTTCTTCAAATGATCATTAAGCCTTGAATTGGGCCTTTAGTCTTGATGTAATTGGGTTGATAGTAGCCTCCGTTGATTGCTCTTGGTGTTGGGAAGAAATCCATTAGTGAACCAGGCCATGAACCATTCACGTTTGAGCCAACATTTGAGGCAAACGTTGACTCAAACGTCACTTGGGTCAAATTATGCAGCCAAGTCCATTTGCTGTCCTCCACGTTTGGCTCAACGTTTGAGGTCAAACGTGAGCTCAAACGTGGATCACCCCAGGCTCTCTTTTTGGCCAACGTTTGGCCCAACGTTTGAGGCAAACGTTGGCGCAAACGTGGCTCATCTAACTCATCAATCAGGGGTGCTCTTCCATGCTCTTTCTTGCCAAAATGTAGCCAACGTTTGACCTCACGTTTGAGGCAAACGTTGGCTTAAACGTCGCTGCCCAGAAGCTCCAACTCTCCTCTTTTAGGCGCCAACGTTTGACCTCACGTTTGAGGCAAACGTTGGCGCAAACGTTGCCCTTCCAGGAGTGCCATTTTTCTTCCTTTTAGGCGCCAACGTTTGACCTCACGTTTGAGGCAAACGTTGGCACAAACGTTGCCTTCTAGGAGCTTCTTCTTCAGCCAACGTTTGCCTCAATATCCGGGTGTAGCATTATCCGGTGAATAAAAAGGTAAAAAAATATTTTGGAAAAAAATTAAAAATCTAAAAAAACTAAATTTTTTATTTTTGAATTTTTAAATTATATGATTAATTCTTTTATTTAAATTAGAAAAATAAGATAAAGTCCAACAATCTAGTAAATAACAAATTTGTAAATTTTTTTTTTAATTTTTAAACTAAAAAAATAAAATTTTTTTCTGATAATAGAAAAATAAAAAATTCCAAAAATATCCAAAAAATAAAAAAAAATAAAATTTTTGAATTTTTAAATTAATTTATTCTTAATTTGGGAACAATTGCAGCAAAAAAAGTCAATTGTCCGGGTGTTGCATTATCTGGTGAATAAAAAGGTAGCAAAATATTTTTTAAAAAATAAAAAATTTTAAAAAACTAAGTTTTTTATTTTTGAATTTTTAAATTATATTATTAAATTTTTTTATAATAATTAGAAAATTAAAATAAAGTCCAGCAATATCTAGTAACCAACAGATCTATAAATTTATTATCTTTTTTAATTTTTAAACCAAAAAAATAATTTTTTTCTAATAGTAGAAAAATAAAAAATTCTAAGAATATTCAAAAAATAAAAAAAATTGAGAAGTTTTAAATTTTTTAAATTAATTTATTCTTAATTTGTGAACAAGTGCAGCAAAAAAAGTCAATTGTACAGGTCTAGCTTTCTTCGGTGAATAAAAAAATAAAAAACATTTTAAAAAAATAAAAAATCTTAAAAAACCAAATTTTTTATTTTTTAATTTTTATATTATATGATTAAAATCTTTTATTTAAATTAGGAAAACGAAATAAAGTCCAACAATATCGAGTAATAAACAGATCTGTAAATTTCTTTTTTTTTAAGCTAAAAAAATAATTTCTTTTTCAACATTAGAAAAATAAAAAATTCTAAAAATATCCAAAAAATAAAAAATTGAAAATTTTTAAATTTTTTAAATTAATTTATTCTTAATTTGTGAACAATTACAGCAAAAAAAAGTCAACTGTCCGGGTGTAGTATTATCCGGTAAATAAAAAGATAGAAAAATACTTTTTAAAAAAGAAAAATTTTTAAAAAACTAAGTTTTTTATTTTTGAATTTTTAAATTATATTATTAAATGTTTTTTATAATAATTAGAAAATTAAAATAAAGTCCAACAATATCTAGTAACCAACAGATCTTTAAATTTATTATCTTTTTTAATTTTTAAACCAAAAAAATAATTTTTTTTCTAATAGTAGAAAAATAAAAAATTCTAACAATATTCAAAACATTAAAAAATTGAGAAGTTTTAAATTTTTTTAATTAATTTATTCTTAATTTGTGAACAAGTACAGCAAAAAAAAGTCAATTGTACAGGTGTAGTATTATCCGGTAAATAAAAAGATAGAAAAAAATTTTTAAAAAAGAAAAAATTTTAAAAAACTAAGTTTTTTATTTCTGAATTTTTAAATTATATGATTAAATTCTTTTATTTAAATTACAAAAATAAAATAAAATCCAACAATATCTAGTAAACAACAGATCTGTAAATTTATTATTTTTTATTTTTAAACTAAAAAAATAAATTTTTTTCCAACGGTAAAAAAATAAAAAATTCTAAAAATATCCAACAGGGATTGATGGATCAAGCAACTTTAGTGGGTGATTAGTTTAGTCAAGATAACATTGATGTGAATTGTGTGAAATTGTAACCAACAGGAAGTAAAGGACAATGAATTTAAAGTTGCAGAATATAAATTGGCAAGTAACTTAAAGAGCAAGAAATGTAAATTGTAAGAATCTTAAATTGCAAGAAATGTAAATTGCATGAAATTAAAGGGGAGTGGGTGCTGAAAATTAAAGAAAGCAATAGATCAAGCAACTGGAAATTTAAATTACTGGAAGAATAAAGGAAATTGGATGCTGGGAATTAAAACAGAATTAAGATTTTGAAGTGCAGTGAATTAAGGAACGCTCAGATGCTCAGCTCAATTACAAAATAAAATTGAAGATCTCAGGGAATCAAAGAGATTAGAAAATAAGTCTAGATCTCAAGCCCTTCCTTGATTCAACAGCAGATAATTGCAGAAGAAAATAGAGAAGAAAGCAGTAAAGACAATTTAGATCCAAATCACAATTCCTTCAAATTATGCAGCAAGTAAATAGAGAGAAATCTCAGAGGGAGAATGAAACAGAATACCTTCAATTCTCCACCCAAGACTCAAAAATAAAGAAAAGAAAACTAAAGAGAGAGCTCTCAAATCCTAGTGCTCCCTAGTGGAGCCAGCCTCCCTAATGAGATGGAATTGAAGGAAAGAATTTATTGTTGGATATTGTACAGGTGTAGTGCTTGAAACAAATGAGAGGAAAAGGAACTTTACAACCTTGTAGTTCATCTTCTCTATTGTTGTCATTTTCCTCCCATTCTCCTCCTTCCCATACCAACTCAGAATGCTTGCTCATCCTCAAGCAACTATTAGCACCGTGGCTATGGGGCTAAGATGGATTATGAATGTCTTACACAATGAAATGTTAGTAACACATGTGTTTCAAGCAAGCAAAATTAAAGATATGAGGGCACAGAGAAACAGAGACATTATTTTTGCAAATATAAGTTGGTGTGCATGATGCATTGCATAAAAGTATAAGTGGCACACCAAACTTAGCGTGACACTTTCTCTTGGAATTGATGCAAGCATCCAGTAAAGATTGGAAGCAAATTTTTGTTGCATAGCAACACCAAACTTAGAATGCAACCATATGTCAATTTGTTGAAATTTAAACAAAGCAAAGAAAAAGAAAACAAAGCAGAGAAGAAATGTTACCTATGGTTGGGTTACCTCCCAACAAGTGCTCTTTTAGTGTCATTAGCTTGACATGTTGTTCTTCACTTTCTTCCTCTTCTTCCAGTTTGTTAAGAGGAATGACCTCAAAGGAGGGAAAGATTCAGCTAGTGTCCCTTGTCTTGGCCTTTCCTCAGCAAGCTTCCTTTTGCAAATGGATTAATTGATCTTGCTTGCTGGATTAGGGATAGAGTTGGTGTTCTTTCTAGTTGCCTTCACCTCTTTGGATTCAAGACTTGGTTGCTGTGTGATTATTGGAGTTTTGTATTCATCCAGAGCCTCTTGAATTAGTGGTTCCATGAGCCCTTCCTCTATGCACTTCTCTGCTTCAATTGAGTGTGACTTCTCTTGATTGTCCTCCTCCATTCCTTCTTCACAACTTTCCATCAAGTCCTTTGGGAGGGAATATTCGTGTTCTATTGTCACTTCAATTAGTTCTTGTGAATGTAAAATCCTTGGCTCATGTTCCTCATTCTTCAGTACAATTTCACTTGACACAGGGACCTTTGGTTCTTGTTTTTCCACTTCCTCACCCACAAATTGGTCTTCATCCTTACTGTTTGATGGTTCTAAGTTTTCCCTTGTTTGCTCTAAGGGCCCATTCATCTTCTTGAGGATGGTTTCTTTCCAGGATTAGGGTTGTGTGTATCTTTCCACGAGTTTTCTGTGTATTTCAATGGCTCGGCATTGGCTTTCTAAGGGTTCTTTGGACCATTGAAGGTAATTCTCAACTGCTAATTCAAGAGATGAAGGATGAGAGTAATTTTGGTGACATGGATGTGTTGTGGTGAAGTTGTGTTGAGGGGTAAGGAATGAGTTGTGTGATTGATGGGAAGACTTGTATGGATTTTGGAGGAAACTTTGTGTTGAGGCATAATCAAGTGATGAAGAACTTTCAAATGAGAAACTGGGACGTGAGGGTGGATGCTCTTCCATTCTTTGGTGATGCTTCCATCCACCATGAGGATAATGATATGAATCATTTTGTGGTGGTGTTTGGTATCCCATATGATTTTCTTGCTCATCTTGTGTCTCTGAAGCAAATCTCCATGAATTGGAGTGCTCAGAATGTGTATTCTCTTGGTGATATTCCCAGCCACCATTAGAGATTGGTGATGGTGGGTAATATCCCATAAAATTTGTTTGATCATAAGATGAGTTGAACTCCATTTGAATTTCGTAAAACACAACACCAAGGAAAATTGAAATTCATATCTCAGAGATGAATTTCTTAGTGAGGCAATAACTCAAACACCTTGGTTTCAACTTAGAACAGAGAATAAAAATAAAGAAAATGCTTGATCTAGACTTCTCACCCACTTAATCATTGTTGATCTAAATCAATCCCCGGCAACGGCGCCAAAAACTTGATGGGAAAATTTGTGGAAAACGAATTCCAACATCCAAATCTAACCGGCAAGTATACCGGGTCGCATCAAGTAGTAAAACTCACGTGAGTGAGGTCGATCCCACAGGGATTGATGGATCAAGCAACTTTAGTGGGTGATTAGTTTAGTTAAGATAACATTGATGTGAATTGTGTGAAATTGTAACCAACAGGAAGTAAAGGACAATGAATTTAAAGTTGCAGAATGTAAATTGGCAAGTAACTTAAAGAGCAAGAAATGTAAATTGCAAGAATCTTAAATTGCAAGAAATGTAAATTGCATGAAATTAAAGGGGAGTGGGTGCTGAAAATTAAAGAAAGCAATAGATCAAGCAACTGAAAATTTAAATTACTGGAAGAATAAAGGAAATTGGATGCTGGGAATTAAAACAAAATTGAGATTTTGAAGTGCAGTGAATTAAGGAACGCTCAGATGCTCAGCTCAATTACAAAATAAAATTGAAGATCTCAGGGAGTCAAAGAGACTAGAAAACAAGTCTAGATCTCAAGCCCTTCCTTGATTCAACAGCAGATAATTGCAGAAGAAAATAGAGAAGAAAGCAGTAAAGACAATTTAGATCCAAATCACAATTCCTTCAAATTATGCAGCAAGTAAACAGAGAGAAATCTTAGAGGGAGAATGAAATAGAACACCTTCAATTCTCCACCCAAGACTCAAAAACAAAGAAAAGAAAACTAAAGAGAGAGCTCTCAAATCCTAGTGCTCCCTAGTGGAGCCAGCCTCCCTAATGAGATGGAATTGATGCCTTTATATAGGCTTTTTACAAATGAAAATGAAAATGAAATTGAAATTAAAAACAAATTATAATTGAATAAAATTCCTAATCTAGCTTCTCTGTGTGCCTTTGAGTGATGGTAATGGGCTTAGCTTGCTTTGGATTTGAGGAAGAATGGATCTGGATGGCCTTGGTGGAATTGGGATCATTCACGTTTGAGTCAACGTTTGAGGCAAACGTTGACTCAAACGTCTTGTGATGCCATCATGCAGAATGGAAGTTTGCTGTCACTCACGTTTGAGTTCACGTTTGAGGTCAAACGTGAGCTCAAACGTTAAGTCCTCCTGGGTGTGTTTTTAAAGTTCAAGTCTTGGGATGCTTCTTTGTCCTCTTATCAACGTTGCCAATTTTATGCCCACTATAGACTATTATATATGGTTGAAAAGATCTGAATGTCAGATTTCCAATGCAACTAGAATCACCTCAATTGGACATCTACAACTCATGTTATGCTCCATTGAAGGGGACAGGGTCGCTGGCTTTGGTGTGCAACGTTTGAGGCGACGTTTGCCTCAAACGTGGACGAAAACGTCAGGTTTTGGAGGCTCAATTGCATTGTCCACCCCATACTATTATATATTGTTCGAAAGTCCTGAATGTCTACTTTCCAATGCCATTGAAAGCGCATCATTTGGAGCTCCACAGCTCGAGTTATACTCCGTCGAAGGTGTAGAGGTCAGTTGGCCTCACTGCAGGTTGCCACCATGTTCGTTTATGCACATTTTGGGGCAGTTTTCTCCCTCAATTTTAGTGTCCACCATGCAGTGCCATATATGCTTGGAAAGCTCTCGATTCCTACTTTCTATTGCTTTTTGAATCACCTCATTTGGAGCTCTGTAGCTCAAGTTATTCATGTTGGAAGTATACCCCTTCAGGCTGTGAGGAGCAACGTTTGACCTCAAGTTTGAGGCAAACGTTGGCGCAAACTTCTGGCCTCCCTGGGTGAAATTTTGCTTTTCCTCACGTTTGAGCTTAAGTTTGAGGCAAACTTTAGCTCAAACGTGAGTCCTCCTTCTTGCCCTTGCCATCTTCTTTTCTTCAACCTTCTTCAAAGCTTTTTCACCTATCATCAATCAATCAAAAGTATCAAAGCTATGCTCAAAATCATGAGATTGTTTTTCTTTCATAATATATGACAATTATAGCACAAAATCTCATGAAAATGCATCAATTCATCAATGGTTGATTGAATCAAAGGGAACATGAAATTCTACCCAAATGGCTTACTTATGGCTCAAGAAAGTGCATAAAACCTATTGAAAACAAAGGAAAAAAGCATAGAAAAATATGACATGATGACATGTTATCAACCTGTACAATTGACTTTTTTTTTTGCTGCACTTGTTCACAAATTAAGAATAAATTAATTAAAAAAATTTAAAACTTCTCAATTTTTTTATGTTTTGAATATTGTTAGAATTTTTTATTTTTCTACTATTAGAAAAAAAATTATTTTTTTGGTTTAAAAATTAAAAAAGATAATAAATTTAAAGATCTATTGGTTACTAGATATTGTTGGACTTTATTTTAATTTTCTAATTATGATAAAAAAACATTTAATAATATAATTTAAAAATTCAAAAATAAAAAACTTAGTTTTTTAAAATTTTTTCTTTTTTAAAAAATATTTTTCTATCTTTTTATTTACCGGATAATGCTACATGATGACAAGTCATCTTAGCCTAGTTTCACTAGCCTTTTTCTTTTGTTTTCAATTGATTTATGCACTTTCTTGAGCCATAAGCAAGCCAATTGGGTAGATTTCCATGTTTCCTTTGATTTAATCAACCATAGATGAATTAATGCAATTTCATGAGGATTTATGCTATAATTGCCACATATTATGAAAGAATGACAAACTCATGATTTTGAGCATAGCTTTGATGTGTTTGGTTGATTGATGATAGGTGAAGAAAGCTTGGAGAAAGGTTGAAGCAAGAAGGAATGGCTAGGAGCAAGAGAGAACAAAAAGTTTGAGCAAAAGTTTGCCTCAAACTTTAGCTCAAACTTTCGGATAAGTGAAAACACACCAGGGAACAAAAAGCTTGAGCAAAAGTTTGCCTCAAACTTTAGCTCAAACTTTTGGGAGAAAAGCTTGAGCCAACGTTTGCCTCAAACTTTTTGGCAAACGTTGGCATCACAAATCAACACCCTGGAGAGAAAAAGTTTGCGCCAACGTTTGCCTCAAACTTTTTGGCAAACGTTGGCGCCATCAGCAACACACCCTGGAGACAAAAAGTTTGCGCCAACGTTTGCCTCAAACTTTTTGGCAAACGTTGGCGCCATGAGTGTGCATAAGGGGGCCAACGTTTGAGCAAAAGTTTGACCCCAAACTTTAGCTCAAACGTTGGTAGCAGCAAGAATGGGGCAGCTGATGTAAAAAGTTTGAGTAAAAGTTTGCCTCAAACTTTTACTCAAACTTTTACTCAAGCTTTTATAATTCCCAACCCGGTTCACTTCGGTTCTCTCTCCAATTCCAAGAGAAATCAACCAAGACCTCTATCAACCCAATTCTATCAAGAGCAAAGGCCCAATTCAAGGCTTGAAGACCATTTGAAGAAAGTGTATAAATAGCTTAGGATTTAAGTTTTTGGGGGAGCTTTTCCTTTAGTTTTCATAGAGAGTTTTCGGAGAGCTTTTGGTGTTGAGTGATTTTGAGTTTCTAAGTTTTGGGGAAGGAGAATTGAATTCCCTTCCTCTTAGTTTTCTTGCTTTCAATTTCAATTACATTTGCTTGGATCTTGGGTTGGAGAATTGAAGAAATTCTGTTTTAATCTCATCCCGAGATCTCTCTGTTTACTTTCTGCACAATTAAATTTCAGTTTCTGTTAATTGCTTCTTCTTCTACTTTCTCTGAAATTTACATTTCCTTTGCAATTGCTCTTGTTGGATCTAGGAAGGCATTGAGATCTAGACTTGGTTATCTAGTCTCTTGAGTCCTGAGATCTGGATTTCCATTTTCAATTTCTCTGTTTACTGCTTTTCAAGCTCTTTTATATTCCTGTTTTAGATCCGATTCAACCCAAGGCATCTTCCACTCTTCTGTGTGTTGAATTTCACTTTTCCTTGTTTAATTTCTGCAAATCCAATTCCCAATTCCCTTTACAATTCAAGCCATTTACATTTCTTGCACTCTAAGATTCTGCAATTTACATTTCTTGCGTTCTAAGTTTCTGCTATTTAATTTCTTGCTCTTTAAGATTCAGCACTTTAAATTTCAGTTCTCTTTAATTTCATGCAAATTACCAATTCCCTTTACTTTCCATGTAATTTAAATTCTGCAAATCACAAATCTCTCAACCAAATCTTGATTCGCTTGACTAAATCAACCACTAAACCAAAATTGCTCAATCCTTCAATCCCTGTGGGATCGACCTCACTCCCGTGAGTTATTATTACTTGATGCGACCCGGTGCACTTGCCGGTGAGTTTTGTGTCGGATCGTTTTCCGCACATCAAGTTTTTGGCACCGTTGCCGGGGATTGATTAGATTGACAATGATTAAGTAAGGTGGTGATCTAGATCTAGCATTTTTATTTTCTGTTTCTCTAATCTTTGATTAACACGCTAACTGTTTGAAATTTTGCTTAAACTAAACTTCGTTCTAGCAATAGACTGAAGAGTTACTGGTGGTGTTTCTTGTGTTTTGTTTGTATGTCAGGTACAGGGAGATCCATTCCTGTTTTATCTGAAACTGACCAGAGAACTCTTCGAAGGTTGAGAAGAGCTGAAAGAGGGAAAAATATTGTTGGAGAGGAAGAATCTGAGGAAGAATATCACGAGATGGAAGGAGATCCATCTAATCCAGGAGGAGGGGTTAACAATAACCCACAGCAGAGGAGAGTATTGGCCTCCTATACCTTTGCAAATGCTAGACATTGTGGAAGCAGCATTCTCACCCCTAATGTCAATGCAAATAACTTTGAATTGAAGTCACAACTCATTACATTGGTCCAAAACAACTGCTCGTTTGGGGGAGGACCATTGGAGGATCCAAATCAGCATCTATCTACCTTCTTAAGGATTTGTGACACTGTCAAGTCCAATGGCGTGAATCCTGAAACTTACAAGCTTCTGATGTTCCCGTTCTCATTAAGGGACAAGGCCGCACAATGGCTTGAAACTTTTCCTCAAGGAAGCATCACTAGCTGGGATGATTTGGTGACCAAATTTCTAGCCAAATTCTATCCACCTCAAAGAGTCATCAAGCTGAAGACTGAGGTGCAAACATTCACGCAATTGGATGCTGAAAATCTGTATGAAGCATGGGAGAGATACAAGGCTCTGCTGAGGAAATGTCCACCAGAAATGTTCACTGAGTGGGACAAGCTATAGAACTTCTATGAAGGACTCACTCTAAAGGCTCAAGAATCACTTGACCACTCAGCTGAAGGATCATTGCAACTGATGAAAACAGCAGAAGAAGCTCAAAATCTTATTGACATGGTGGCCAACAATCAATATTTCTTTGCTCATCAAAGAAATCGCCAACCATCACAAAGGAGAGGAGTAATGGAGCTAGAAGGGGTGGATTCAATCTTGGCTCAAAACAAGATGATGCAGCAGCAAATTCAACAACAATTTGAGCAAATGACCAAGAGGATTGACAACCTCCAAGTTGCAGCAGTTAACACAAGCCAACCATCATCCACATGGGGGCAAAATGAAGAAACTCAAGAAGAACAACAACAAGAACAAGTACAGTATATGCACAACCAAGGACCAAATGAAGTGTATGGTGATACATACAATCCATCCTGGAAGAACTGATGTGCGGAAACCGATCCAACACAAAACTCACCGGCAAGTGTACCGGGTCGCATCAAGTAATAATAACTCACATGAGTGAGGTCGATCCCACAGGGATTGAAGGATTGAGCAATTTTAGTTTAGTGGTTGATTTAGTCAAGCGAATCAAGTATTGGTTGAGTGGTTTGTGCTTTGCAGAAACTAAATTGCATGAATTGTAAAAGGGGAAGGGTGAATTGCAGTAAATGAAAGAGCAGGAAAGTAAATGTGTTGAATCTTAAAGAGCAAGTAAAGTAAATTGCAGAAACTTAGATTGCAAGAAATGTAAATGACTGAATCTTAAAGTGCAAGAAATGTAAATTGCTTGAATTGTAAAAGGGATTGGGAGTTGGAATTGCAGAAATTCAACAAGCAGAATTAAATTGCATCAAACAGCAAAGTAAAAGATGAATTAAATTGGAATGGATCTCAAACAGAAGAGTAAAAGTGCTTTGAGAATTATAAAGACAGAAAGGCAGTGCTTAATTTGCAGCAAAGTAAAAGAGATTGAAGATCTCAGGGTGGAAGAGACTAGATAACAAGTCTAGATCTCAAATCCTTCCTTGATCCAACAAGAACAATTGCAAAAGAAGTGAAGAAGAGTAAATTGCAGAATTAAAGAGAAGATGAAGCAGTAAACAGAAAGTGAAATTCAATTATGCAGAGAAAGTAAACAAGAGATCTCAAGGTGAGATTGAAACAGAAGTTCTTCAATTCTTCACCCAAGATCCAAAACAAGAAAATAAAAGAGTGCTCAAGCAAGAACCAAGAAGAAGAGAGCTCAATTCCCCCTTCTCAATTCTCCCAGAAATTCAAAGTAAAAGCTCAAAAATGAAAATGACAATTAAAAGGAAAATTCAAAAGTAAAATCTCAAAGTGTCAAAAGGTCCTAATTACATCAAACTAACTCCTATTTATACACTTTCTATTCTTGGATTTTGGAATTTGGGTGGGCTTTTGATTTGGTGAAGAAATGAATTAAATTGGATTTTTAATCCAATTCCTAGCCCAAATTACACCTCCAGGGGAAAGCTCAGTTGGAAAATCCAACTTAGCTTTCAAGCATGCTCCATCCGTGTCAAGTGTGGTGTGCAAGTCTTCCTTGGTGCGCTTCATGGCATCTGGCCGTGTCAAGGTGCGCGTGCGTCCCAGCCTTGGTGCGCCAAAGTGTGGAAGTTCAATGCTCAGTTGGAAAAACCAACTGAGCTTTCCTTGTGTTGAGCTTTGTTGCGCCAATTTGGTGCTGCCCGTGTCATGATGCGCATGACAGCCCCCTTGGTGTGCAAACTTGTGCGCCAAAGTGTGGGGAAGAATGGGAGAAGCAATGCTCAGTTGGAATTTCCAACTTAGCTTCCCTTGTAGCGCCTTTGCTTTTGGCCTCAAGGTCCCAGGTTCAAATCCTGGTGGGAGCAAGTGGAGGACACCTTTGGAGCTAATTTCCTTGGATGAGTGGGCACTCCTCCTTATGTTTCCAAGAATACCCAAGTTCGAAACTTGGAGGAAGCAATAAAGCTATTTTCCTTGTATTTTCTTGCAAGCTTGGTGGCACTCCTTCCTTATGTTTCAAAGAATACCCAAGTTCAAGTCCTGGAGGAAGCATTCTAGCTATTTATTCTCAAATTCCCTTGCAAGGAGTAGCGTGTGGTTCCAAGTTCGAACCATGGAGGATGCATTTTGGCTATTTCTTCTTGAATTCTTTTGTGAGGAACGTTCCTTGCCTTCTCCTTGGTCCTTGGTTCGAATCTTGGTGGCTTCACTCATGGAATTTCATCTTGAATTAATTTGAAGAGGTCCCCGATAAAGTTAACTTAGTTAACTTAGCTTTGCACCCATTCCTTGCTTTCTTTAGTGCTAAGTTAACTATTTTAACTTAGCTTTGTAGCTTCCTTCTCCTTCCATTCCTTATGAAGCTCAGTTAGCTTTTTCAACTTAGCTTCCCATTCTTCCTCAATGTGATCATGCTTTTTCTTTCCTTTTGGCACGCTTCTTGCTTCCTTGGGCATGTTTTCTTTCCTTTGGGCACACTTCTTGTGCCACGCTTTTCTTCTTTTCTTCTTTCTTCACCTACAATTAACCAAATCAACCAATCAAAGTATCACTAAATTCACAAGGTTTATAAATCATTAAAATTCAATTAAATTTGGCTTCAACCTCATGATTTAGCATCAAATAATTAGTGGTTGTTTGATTCAAAGAAGTCATGCATTTTCACTCCAAATTACTTAGAATGCAAGAAAGTGCATAAAACCTACTAAAATTAAAGAAAAAGGCTAGTGAAACTAGGCTAAGATGACTTGTCATCACAACACCAAACTTAAAACTTGCTTGTCCCCAAGCAAGCACTTAAACATAAGAGAAGATAGAATGAAGTAGATAAGCATGTATGTCCTTATTAGGCAATTAGTTGAATTTTGTTTATGGGGTTTTATGCAGATCAAAAATAGCTCATTTATTACTTGCTGTCAAAACAACTATGCTTCTTTAAGGGTTCACCAAGGTTGCTGCTATGATTCCTCACCCTTTTGCTTAATCCCCTTGTTAGCTTTTTTTTTCTGCTTTCTTTTGCATTTCAGAGCTTATTATCTATTAGAGGCTTGGTGTCAAATGTTGCAGTGGCCTTTGGCTTATTTTCACTCAACATTTTTTTTCCACCACAGACACATGGCTTACCTTTTTCTTCCTAGGATCATTGATGCCCAGCATCTCTTTGGATCACTAAATGTTTTGTAGCTAGGTTGCTCTTTATTGTGGACTTTCAGTTGACAATCCCAAATCAGTTGATCTAAGTTGCCAAGTTTTAAAATACTCCTTAGAACCTACTTGTCCAAGCATATCCTAGTACACAAACACCACAGGCATATGTCCTAGGGTCCAAGCTATTGGTGTCTAGCCTTATTGTTTTGTTTCTTTGCCAACTTTTGGCTTTTCTTCCTTTCTTTTTTTTTTGGTTTATTTTTTTAGGGACTTTCATTAATTGAAGGATTATAGCAGCAAACTAGCTTACACTTCAAGAAACAAGTCATTCTGCAACATTTATTCCATGAGCTAATAGTTGAATCAAACACACACCACCACTAACTTCATTCTAACTTTTGCAACATTGAACAATTACTTTTCTAAATCAAACATCTTTCTTTTATTCAAACAGCAAGGGAGACAAGACAAACTTTTCAAGTTAATGAGTGATGACAATTATTATGCAGATGGTCTATTCTTAACTAACTTCTACTTGTAAACAAAAGAAATAGTAAACCATGAAGCAATTGGAGGCATATCATGTTTCAGACATGCATCTTCCTTATTCAAGTAAAAGTAAGAAAAGGAGTTTCACCACCTCTACTTGTCAGGCATTTCCATTCTTTTGGATTTGCTGGATTCTCCCTTCCTCTTCTTCCTTGTCTGTGTATAATCTTGAGCTTCTTCACGAGGACATCTTCTATCCCATTCAGGATCTGTGAGGCCAGAGAGCCCAACTTCTTCTAATCTTCGCATTGTTGTCTGGGTGAAGCGGCGAGACTTTTCCACCTGGTGGTCTCTAAGTTCATGGCATTGCTCAAATGATTTGATTTGTGGATTTAGTACTGGCATGTATCGGGTTAAGTACTCCAACCTTGCTTGCATATCCTCATTACTCCTTGTCTGCTGCACATTTCTAACTTCTCCAATGGTGTGATGAATATTCTTCCACTGGTATAGGTTGTGAGTATATTCCCCATACTTGGCTTGAGTTAGAAACATTTTGTCATATGATTCCTTAAGATTTGCTGTTTGTTCCTTCTGCCCTTCAAGAATATTTGCTTGGAATTCTTGTTGTTGGGCTATTGATTGTTGCTGCCAGCTCTCCAATCTTTCCTCCATTCTGTGTTGCCAAGCTTCATTTTGCTCTCTGTCCTTCGAATATTGTT
The DNA here is from genome assembly GCF_059453495.1 of Arachis ipaensis. NCBI lineage: Eukaryota > Viridiplantae > Streptophyta > Magnoliopsida > Fabales > Fabaceae > Arachis > Arachis ipaensis. The sequence continues at coordinate 75,993,943 of NC_142438.1, forward strand.
CCCGGTGCTCTAGATATTGCTCTTGTTGTTGCAGATAGAGTTCCTGTTGCCTTGAATACTGCTCTTGTGCCTTCACATTCTGTTGTGATATTTCATTAAGGACTTCCTGCAATTGACTCATATCTATGATACCCTGAGCTTGTTCGTCCCTCCTATGTGATCTTCTTCTTCTGTGAGTTCTTTCTTCTTCTTGATCTTCCTCCTCTTCTTCATTAAGGCCTTCCATTTTTCTCTTTGTAATTCCTCTGGTTCCTTTCACCTTTTCTGTATCTTCATCCTCGAAGAGCACTCGAGCCCTGTTACACAATCTCAGGATTGTGCTTGGGTGTCCAAGCCTACCTGATTTAGTTGTGTCTTCAGCCATCTCCTGGATGCTATCTGCTATGAGTTGGGCAAGGTCGATTTCCCCACCATGTAGGATGCAGTATGTCAGGAGAGCTCTCTTGATTATGACTGATGAGGTATTTACAGTGGGGAGTATTGATACCCTTACCACCTCATACCACCCCTTTGCCTCAGGTCTGAGATCAAGTCTCTTCAGACAACTCGGGGCTCCCTGTGAGTCTCTTTCCCAGTCTCTTCCTTCAATGCATAATCCCTCCAATATTCCATCAGGATCATTATCGCCACGCAGTCTATCTTCATAGCTAATCTCATCGTAAGTTATGGTTCTCAACTTTAGAGCTCTTGTGATTGATGGTGGGCTAAAGTCCACTTCAACACCTCTGACATAGCTTTTGTACGATGGGCTGTTTTCGTTTTCTTTAACTGCGTTGGCATAGAATTCTCTTATCATCACAGCACTAATATCAGTGAGAGGACGGCACAAAAGATCCCATCTTCTTTCCGTGGTGATTTGTCGCATAATGGGGTATTCTCCCTCCTTTAGTTCGAACCCCATTTCAGGGATGACAATCTTTGTTTTCATGAGTCTATTGTATCTTGCTTCATGAAATCGGGATTTGAACCTTTTTGTGTCATATGATGGAGGCTCTGTCACCATTTGTTCCTTCCCTGGTCTTCTCCTTGATCTTGAAGAGGCCATTGAATATGTGTGTGAATAAGAGATAGTTGGGGTTGTGTTTGGAGTGATGTTCGGTTTTGTTGTGAAGAAAAGAAGGAAATTGTGCGCCTTAAGTGAGAATGGTCTGTATGGAAGTGTTCTTTATAATGCATTTGGAGGCTATTTATGGAAAAGGTCTTCAAGTTTCTCAACAAGATCACAAGGGAGTATTTCATTCGGTTATGATGATGAATGGTGGGGATTTAGTTGAATGGTATAAGTATTCATGAAATGAATGGCCTGCATGTATTGTTGAAGCTTGACAAGGATTCTCTTCCTATTGGTTGCTTGCTTTTTCGGTGTCTAATGGTGCATGCATGCAGATTTTGCTTTCCAAGATTGGCACGCCTCTCTAAGCACATGTGATCCTTCTTTTGGCTTGTCATAACCGTTCTTCCCTCTTGTCTTTTCTTCAAGCCCCTCTTTTTTCTAATTAAATCAAAATGAAATGCTTCAGAACTTATTTGAAGCACGATGGTCAAATGATATATGCTTATATATATATAATGGTCCTTAGTTGTGAAATATCAATTGTGTCCCTGAACCAAAGTTTGGTGAACACCAAACTTGTCTCTTGCTCAGTGATTTTGAATAAATGCTTGTTACAATTGATACTTTCACCATAAGTGCCAACACAAATTTCCAAAACTAAACAATGTATGATCCATCTTTGCATGACTTTGATTTCTTAAACAAAAGTTAAATTTTTCTCAGAATTCGTACACATGCAGACACTAAACTTAATGTTTGGTCATATACTTCACCCAAAATGACTAAGTATATGATCTAAGAATGCTTGAAATGTTAACTTTTGTGTGCTATCAAGCACACCAAACTTAGAAGTCTGGCATGTATTTCAAAGCAGTATATGCATCTGTCAAGGATGTCTAGACAAATCTAAAGTCATGCTAAAGTGATCACACTTTTATTGAATTTAAAAGCAAGCAGGAATCATAAATCATGGGTTGCCTCCCATGAAGCGCTCGTTTATTGTCATTAGCTTGACATTGACTCCCTCTTTTATGGCGGTTGATGACTGTAGTGCCTCAACTTGTCCCCTCTGATCGTGAGCTTCTTCTTTGTTCCTTGGTGCTCTATCTCAGCATGTTCTAGTGATAATATTTTGCTTACAGTATAGTAATCGTTAGTCTGTTGGTCTGTTCCCAGTTGTTGATAGACTAACTGCACTTTATCACCTTTGGAGAGCCCTTCTGTTGGAATTTTTTTGTTCTTCTAACCTTTTTTTATTCTGTTTTTGTTTTTCTTCCTTCCTTTTGTTAATTCTTCTTCTTTGAAAACAGGCTCCCTTTTGAAATTCCTTTTCTTAGTTGCCAACACTACAATGTTCCCTTGAGCTTTTTCATTACTTTGCACAGTCTCTTTCTCTTTTTGGCCTGCTGTATCATTTATCTCTTGCTTGGGAGGGCAGTTGTTGTTTGTCTTGTTGATTTCCTTCCTCCACTGCAGATTCTCCTTGTCTGTTTCTGTACCATCCTTCTTTTCATTACTGCTCTGTATTTCTGGTAGTACACTCAGAGTGATACTTTCATTATGCATCCTGAGGGTTAATTCTCCTTGCTCTATGTCTATGATGGCCCTAGCAGTGGCTAAGAACGGTCTTCCCAGTATAATGGAGTCGCCCTCATCCTGTTTCGAATCCAGGATCACAAAATCTGCAGGGAAGATGAATCTGTCTACCTTGACTAGAAGGTTCTCAATTATACCCGTGGGGCATATCACTGATTTGTCCACCAATTCTAGAGACATCTGTACTGGTTTCATCTCTTTTATGCCTAGCTTTTTCACTAGGGAGGCAGGCATTAGATTGATACTAGCTCCCAAGTCACACATTGCCTTCTTGATGGTCATACTGCCAATGGCGCAGGGTAGAAAGAAACTCCCAGGGTCCTCGAGTTTGGGAGGAAGTCCCTTCTGGATTAGTGCTCTGTATTCCTCAGTGAGCAGTACAGTTTCATTGACTTGCCAATTCCTCTTCTTGTTGATAAGTTCCTTCAAGAACTTTGCGTACAGGGGCATTTGCTCAAGTGCTTCAGCTAAGGGAATATTGATCTCTAACTTCTTGAAGATTTCAAGAAATTTTGGGAAGTGTTGGTCTTTAGTCTCCTTGTTGAACCTTTGAGGATATGGCAAGGGTGGAGTGAAGCTCATTCCCTGCCTTTGGTTTTTAGTTGGCTCTTCAATCACTTCCTTTCCCCTTCTTGATTTTTGTGGCTGATCTTCTTTTTCTTTGAGCTCTTCTGAGGTCTGCTTGCTTGCTGTTACATCTTCAGCATTGGCCTTCTCTTCTTCAGCTTGTTTCTTGTCACTTTCCTTTGGCTTCTTGGTTGCTTCTTCATCTTTCACCAGGACTTTTCCACTCCTCAGTTGTATTGCCTTGCACTCCTCTTTAGGATTAGGAATGGTGTCACTCGACAGTGAGCTTGAAGGTCTCTCAACAGAAATCTGTTTGGAGATTTGCCCAATTTGCCTTTCTAGGCTCTTCATGGAGGCTTCATGGTTCTTGGTTGTCATTTCTTGGTGTTTCCACATTTTGTCTATCAAGGTTTCCAAGTTGGTGAGTCTTTGAGATTCAGGTGATGCTTGTGGTGGGTTGTTAGATGTGGATGGTGGATGGTAGGCATTTTGGTTAGTGGGTTGGTTATTAGATTGGTAATGGTTGGGGTTGGGGTAGTTGTTTTGAGGTTTTCTGTAGGAGTTTTGGTTAGTTTGCTGCTGGTTGTGGTTTTGGTTGTTTCTTGAAGTGTTTTGATTTGAGTTTCTCTGCCATGGTTGTTGATTTTGGTTGTGATTGTCTCCCCACCTAAGATTTGGGTGGTTCTTCCAAGAAGGGTTGTAGGTGTCACCATAGACTTCATTTGGCCCAGAATTTTGGTTGTGCATGTACTGGACTTGCTCTTGCTGTTGCTCCTCTTGAGTCTCTTCATTTTGTCACCATGTGGATGATGGTTGGCTTATATTAACTGCTGCAACTTGGAGGCTATCAATCCTCTTGGCCATTTGCTCAAATTGTTGTTGAATTTGCTGCTGCATCATTTTGTTTTGAGCCAAGATTGAGTCCACTCCTTCCAACTCCATCACTCCTTTCCTTTGTGATGGTTGGCGTTGCCTTTGGTGAGCAAAGAAATATTGGTTGTTGGCCACCATATCAATGAGATTTTGAGCTTCCTCTGCTGTTTTCATCAATTGTAAAGAACCTCCTACTGAATAATCCAAAGCCTCTTGAGATTTCAGTGTCAAGCCTTCATAGAAATTCTGCAATCTGTCCCACTCACTGAACATTCCTGGTGGACACTTCCTGATTAGAGCTTTGTATCGTTCCCATGCCTCATACAAGGGTTCAGCATCCATTTGTGTGAATGTTTGCACTTCAGTCTTCAATCTAATAACTCTTTGAGGTGGGTAAAACTTGGCAAGGAACTTGGTTACTAGATCATCCCAATTGTTGATGCTGCCTCTTGGGAAGGATTCCAACCATTAAGTGGCTTTGTCTCTGAGAGAAAATGGAAATAGCAGTAGCTTGTAACTGTCAGGGTGCACACCATTGGTTTTGACAGTATCACAAATCCTCAAGAAGGTGGACAAGTGTTGGTTAGGGTCTTCAAGTGGTCCTCCTCCATAAGAGCAATTGTTTTGAACCAAGGTGATGAGTTGTGGCTTTAGTTCAAAGTTATTTGCATTAACATTTGGGGTAAGAATGCTACTCCCACAATGTCTAGGATCTGCACTTGTGTAGGAAGCTAAGACTCTTCTCTGTGGTGGATTATTGTTGTTATTGGCTGCTCCTTCAGCCCCATTTGGTGGGTTTGTTAAGTGTTCCTCCATATCTTGGAATTCTTCTTCTGACTCCTCTTCTCCAATAATGTTTTTCCCTCTTTCAGCTCTTCTTAATCTTCTGAGGGTTCTTTCGTCTTGTTCACAAAAAGTGGGTGTAATTCTCCTTGTACCTGACATACAACCAAAGCATAAAAATCACAACACCAGAAAGCAACAACACTTCAATCCATGGCTGAAGTGGAATGTTAATTGGCTTAAGCAAAAATTCAAACAGTTAGTGTGTTAGTCAAAAACAGAAAAATAAAAAGTGTTAGATCTAGATCTCCACTTCACTTAATCATTGTCAATCTAAACAATCCCCGGCAACGGCGCCAAAAACTTGATGTGCGGAAACCGATCCAACACAAAACTCACCGGCAAGTGTACCGGGTCGCATCAAGTAATAATAACTCACATGAGTGAGGTCGATCCCACAGGGATTGAAGGATTGATCAATTTTAGTTTAGTGGTTGATTTAGTCAAGCGAATCAAGTATTGGTTGAGTGGTTTGTGCTTTGCAGAAACTAAATTGCATGAATTGTAAAAGGGGAAGGGTGAATTGCAGTAAATGAAAGAGCAGGAAAGTAAATGTGTTGAATCTTAAAGAGCAAGTAAAGTAAATTGCAGAAACTTAGATTGCAAGAAATGTAAATGACTGAATCTTAAAGTGCAAGAAATGTAAATTGCTTGAATTGTAAAAGGGATTGGGAGTTGGAATTGCAGAAATTAAACAAGCAGAATTAAATTACATCAAACAGCAAAGTAAAAGATGAATTAAATTGGAATGGATCTCAAACAGAAGAGTAAAAGTGCTTTGAGAATTATAAAGACAGAAAGGCAGTGCTTAATTTGCAGCAAAGTAAAAGAGATTGAAGATCTCAGGGTGGAAGAGACTAGATAACAAGTCTAGATCTCAAATCCTTCCTTGATCCAACAAGAACAATTGCAAAAGAAGTGAAGAAGAGTAAATTGCAGAATTAAAGAGAAGATGAAGCAGTAAACAGAAAGTGAAATTCAATTATGCAGAGAAAGTAAACAAGAGATCTCAAGGTGAGATTGAAACAGAAGTTCTTCAATTCTTCACCCAAGATCCAAATCAAGAAAATAAAAGAGTGCTCAAGCAAGAACCAAGAAGAAGAGAGCTCAATTCCCCTTCTCAATTCTCCCAGAAATTCAAAGTAAAAGCTCAAAAATGAAAATGACAATTAAAAGGAAAATTCAAAAGTAAAATCTCAAAGTGTCAAAAGGTCCTAATTACATCAAACTAACTCCTATTTATACACTTTCTATTCTTGGATTTTGGAATTTGGGTGGGCTTTTGATTTGGTGAAGAAATGAATTAAATTGGATTTTTAATCCAATTCCTAGCCCAAATTACACCTCCAGGGGAAAGCTCAGTTGGAAAATCCAACTTAGCTTTCAAGCATGCTCCATCCGTGTCAAGTGTGGTGTGCAAGCCTTCCTTGGTGCGCTTCATGGCATCTGGCCGTGTCAAGGTGCGCGTGCGTCCCAGCCTTGGTGCGCCAAAGTGTGGAAGTTCAATGCTCAGTTGAAAAAACCAACTGAGCTTTCCTTGTGTTGAGCTTTGTTGCGCCAATTTGGTGCTGCCCGTGTCATGATGCACATGACAGCCCCCTTGGTGTGCAAACTTGTGCGCCAAAGTGTGGGGAAGAATGGGAGAAGCAATGCTCAGTTGGAATTTCCAACTTAGCTTCCCTTGTAGCGCCTTTGCTTTTGGCCTCAAGGTCCCAGGTTCAAATCCTGGTGGGAGCAAGTGGAGGACACCTTTGGAGCTAATTTCCTTGGATAAGTGGGCACTCCTCCTTATGTTTCCAAGAATACCCAAGTTCAAAACTTGGAGGAAGCAATAAAGCTATTTTCCTTGTATTTTCTTGCAAGCTTGGTGGCACTCCTTCCTTATGTTTCAAAGAATACCCAAGTTCAAGTCCTGGAGGAAGCATTCTAGCTATTTATTCTCAAATTCCCTTGCAAGGAGTAGCATGTGGTTCCAAGTTCGAACCATGGAGGATGCATTTTGGCTATTTCTTCTTGAATTCTTTTGTGAGGAACGTTCCTTGCCTTCTCCTTGGTCCTTGGTTCGAATCTTGGTGGCTTCAGTCATGGAATTTCATCTTGAATTAATTTGAAGAGGTCCCCGATAAAGTTAACTTAGTTAACTTAGCTTTGCACCCATTCCTTGCTTTCTTTAGTGCTAAGTTAACTATTTTAACTTAGCTTTGTAGCTTCCTTCTCCTTCCATTCCTTATGAAGCTCAGTTAGCTTTTTCAACTTAGCTTCCCATTCTTCCTCAATGTGATCATGCTTTTTCTTTCCTTTTGGCACGCTTCTTGCTTCCTTGGGCACGTTTTCTTTCCTTTGGGCACACTTCTTGTGCCACGCTTTTCTTCTTTTCTTCTTTCTTCACCTACAATTAACCAAATCAACCAATCAAAGTATCACTAAATTCACAAGGTTTATAAATCATTAAAATTCAATTAAATTTGGCTTCAACCTCATGATTTAGCATCAAATAATTAGTGGTTGTTTGATTCAAAGAAGTCATGCATTTTCACTCCAAATTACTTACTTAGAATGCAAGAAAGTGCATAAAACCTACTAAAATTAAAGAAAAAGGCTAGTGAAACTAGGCTAAGATGACTTGTCATCAAGAACCACCCAAACCTCAGATGGGGAGATAATCACACCCAAAACCAACAACCATGGCAGAGGAACTCAAACCAAAACACTTCAAGAAACAACCAAAACCACAACCAGCAGCAAACTAACCAGAACCCCTACAGAAAACCTCAAAACAATTACCCCAACCCCATCCAGTACCAATCTAATAACCAACCCACCAACCAAAACGCCTACCATCCACCATCCACATCTCACAATCCACCACAAGCATCACCTGAATCTCAAAGACTCACTAACTTGGAGACCTTGATAGACAAAATGTTGAAACACCAGGAAATGATAACCAAGAACCATGAAGCCTCCATGAAGAGCCTAGAGAGGCAAATTGGGCAAATCTCCAAACAGATTTCTGTTGAGAGACCTTCAAGCTCACTGCCGAGTGACACAATCCCAAATCCTAAGGAAGAATGCAAGGTAATACAATTAAGGAGTGGGAGAACATTGATGAGCAACAATGACACTGCAAAGAAGCAAGCAGAGAGCAGCAAAAGGCCAATAGACGATGAGGAGCAAACAAAGGAAGATGAAGCCAAGGATCAAGTCGTGATGCTAAACAAGAGCACTGAGAAACTCAAAGAGAAGGATAACCAGTCACACAGTTCAAAAGAAGTGATTCAGGGACAGCAGCAAGTAGGAAAGAGCATCACACCCCCACTGCCATATCCCCAGAAGTTCAACAAAGAGGCTAAGGACCAACATTTTCATAAGTTCCTTGAGATTTTCAAGAAGCTGGAGATCAATATTCCCTTGGCTGAAGCACTTGAACAAATGCCTCTGTATGCCAAGTTTTTGAAGGAGCTTATCAATAAGAAAAGAAGTTGGGATGAGAAAGAAACCATACTGCTTACTAAGGAATGCAGGGCCTTGATTCAAAAAGGGCTTCCTTCGAAGCTTGAGGACCCAGGGAGCTTCTTGCTGCCTTGCACCATTGGGGAATTAACCATCACTAAAGCAATGTGCGATCTAGGAGCAAGTATGATGAGTATTTTGGTGAAAAATAAATTTCCACCAAAACACACAAATCTAACCGGCAAGAGTACCGGGTCGCATCAAGTAATAATAACTCACATGAGTGAGGTCGATCCCACAGGGATTGAAGGATTGAGCAATTTTAGTTTAGTGGTTGATTTAGTCAAGTGAATCAAGTATTGGTTGAGTGTTTGTGATTAACAGAAACTAAATTGCATGAAATGTAATTGGGAAAGGGGAAATTGCAGTAAACTAAAGAGCAGGAAAATAAAGAAACTGAATCTTAAAGAGCATGTAAAATAAAGTGCAGAAACTTAACTTGCAAGGAATATAAATGACTGAAGCTTAAAGTGCAAGAAATGTAAATTGCTTGAATTGTAAAGGGGATTGGGACGTGGACTTGCAGGAATTAAACAAGAAACAAGTAAATGGCATTAAACATAAAAGAGAAAATTGAAGCGCAGTGAAGTAGATCTTAACAGAAAAGTAAAATGACTTGAGAATTTAAAGAACTAGGAAGCAGTGCTTAAGTGCAGCAAATTAAAAGGGGTTGAGATCTCAGGAGTGGAAGAGACTAGATAACAAGTCTAGATCTCAAATCCTTCCTTGATCCAACAAGAGCAATTGCAAAAGAAGTAAAGAAAAGTAAATTGCAGAGACAAAGTAAATGAAGAAGCAGTAGACAGAAATTCAAATTCAATTATGCAGAAAGAAAATAAACAAGGGATCTCAAGGTGAGATTGAAACAGAATTTCTTCAATTCTCCACCAAAGATCCAAAGCAAGAAAATTAAAGAGTGTTTAAGCAAGAACCAAGAAGAAGAGAGATCAATTCTCCTCCCAAGTTCTCTGAAATCTAAATTCAAAACTAAAAGCTCAAAATGAAAATGAAAGGAAAATTCAAAAGTAAAATTCAGCTCCCCTAATTACATCAAACTAACTCCTATTTATACACTTTCTATTCTTGGATATTGGAATTTGGATGGGCTTTTGATTTGGTGAAGATTTGAATTAAATTGGACTTTTGGTTGAATTTTCAGCCCATGGGTAATATGCTTCCAGGGGAGTGCTCAGCTCACAAAGTGAGCTGAGCTTCGACACTTAGTGTGGGGAAGCATTGATAGCGTGCTGCTGTCTTGGGGTGCATCAGGGGAGAGCTCAGCTCACTTTGTGAGCTGAGCATTGGTGCCTTAGTGCCAATTTGTTGTGCTGCCCCTTGGACCGTGTCATGCGCTCCACTCCTTTCCTGGCCGTGTCAAGATGTGCCCCCATGCATCAAGAAGTAGCGCTCAGCTCACTTTGTGAGCTGAGCTTTGGTGTATCCAAGGAAGGGTCCTTGGTTCGAAACCCATGGGAAGCATGCGCTACCCCTTTTCTTGGTTGCCTTGCTTCCTTGCTTCCTCAAGGTGTGGGGTTCGAAGCTTGGGGAGTGCATTTGGCCAATTTTGGCTTATTTTCCATGAGAGTAGCGCCTCCACCCTTTCCCTTTGGTCATGGGTTCAAGTCTTGGAGCATGCATTTGAAAATCATTTTTCTTGAATTTCTCCTCTAGCGCTCTCGATAATGCTCACTTTGTGAGCTGAGCTTGGTTCCTCATTTCCTTATTTCTTGGCCTTGTGTTGTGCTCAGCTCACAAAGTGAGCTGAGCTTTGTGCTTTGGTCCCTTGGAAGTGAGTGTAGCGCTCTCTTAGTGCTTGGTGCTCTTGGAATGAGTTCCATGGTTTGTTGCACTACACTTTCTCCTTTGATGGCCACACTTTCTATTCCTTGAACCACGCTTCTTAGGTCACGCTTTTCTTCTTTTCTTCTTTTCTTCACCTACAATTAATCAAAACAACCAATCAAAGTATCACCAAATTCACAAGGTTTACAAATCATAAAACTGCAATTAAATTTGGCCTAAACCTCATGATTTAGCATCAATTATATGGTGGTTGTTTGATTCAAAGAAGTTATGCAATTTCATTCCAAATTACTTACTTAGGATGCAAGAAAGTGCATAAAACCAAATGAAAATAAAGAAAAAGACTATTAAAAAGGGTATATGATGACTTGTCATCACAACACCAAACTTAAAACTTGCTTGTCCCCAAGCAAGCATCAAACATAAGAGAAGATAGAATGAAATAGATAAGTGTATATGTTCTTATTAGGCAGATAGTTGAACTTGGTCTATGGGGCTTTATGCAGATCAAAAGTAGCTCATTTATTACTTGCTGTCAAAACAAACTTTGTTCCTTTAAGAGTTCACTAAGATTGCTGCCATGAATCCTCACTTTTTGTTTATTCCCTTGTTAGTTTTTCCTCTTTCTTTTGCATTACAGAGCTTATTTCTTATTGAAGACTTGGTGTCAAATGTTGCAGTGACCTTTGGCCTTATTTTACTCAACATTTCTTCACCACAGACACATGGCTCACTTTTTCCTCCTAGGATCATTGATGCCCAGCATCTCTTTGGATCACTAAATGTTTTGTAGCTAGGTTGCTCTTTATTGTGGACTTTCAGTTGGCAATCCCAAATCAGTTGATCTAAGTTGCCAAGTTTTAAAATACTCCTTAGAACTTACTTGTCCAAGCAGATCCTAGTACACAAACACCACAGGCATATGTCCTAGGGTCCAAGCTATTGGTGTCTAGCCTTATTGTTTGTTTCTTTGCCACTTTCTTTGGCTTTTTCTTCTTTCTCTTTTCTCTGTTTTGATTTATTTTCAAGGGACTTTCAATAATTGAGAGGTCACAGCAGCAAACTAGCTTAGGCTTTAAGTAACAAGTCATTTTGCAACATTTATTCTATGAGCTATCACTTAAATCAAACACATATACCACCACTAACTTTTATTCTCACTTCTGCAACATTGAACAATTACTTTTCTAAATCAAACATCTCTCTTTTATTCAAACAGCAAGGGAAACAAAACAAAGTATTCAAGTTGATGGATGATGACAATTATTATGCAGATAGCCCCCCCCTTTCTCTCTTTTTTTTTTTTTTTTTTTTTTTTTTTTTAACTAATTACTAGTGCAAGTAAAAGGAAAAGTAAACATAAATCAAATGGAGGCATATCATGTTTCAGACATGCATCTTCCTTATTTAAACAAAACTAAGAGAAGAGACTTCACCACCTCTATTTGTCAGGCATTTCCATTCTTTTTGATTTGCTGGATTCTCCCTTCTTCTTCTTCCTCTTTTGTCCATAATCTTGAGCTTCCTCACAAGGACATCTTCTGTCCCAAACGGGATCTGCGAGACCTGAGAGCCCAACTTCTTCCAATCTTCGGAATGCACTCTGAGCCTTGAGTCGAGATTTTGCTGCCTGGCAGTCCCTAAGTTCTTGGCATTGATCAAATGATTTGAGTTGGGGATTGAGTTGTGGCATGCAACGGCTTAAGTATTCCAACCTTGCTTGCACATCTTCATTACAATCCGATTGTTGCAGATGTCTAATCTCTCCAAGAGTGTGGTGAATGTTCTTCCATTGATACAAATTTTGAGTATACTCACCATACTTGGCTTGGGTCAGAAACATTTTTTCATATGATTCTTGAAGTCCTGTTGTAAGTTCCCTTTGTCCCTCGAGTATCTTGGCTTGGAATTCTTGTTGTTGAATCATTGACTGTTGCTGCCAGCTTTCCAATTTCTCCTCCATTTTATGCTGCCAAGCTTCGTTCTGCTCCCTGTCTTTTAAGTACTGCTCCCGGTGCGCTAGATATTGCTCTTGACTTTTTGAATATTGCTCTTGTGCCATCACATTTTGCTGTGATATTTCCTCAAGAACTCTTTGTAGTTGACTCATATCTATGGCATCGTGGGCTTTTTCTCCTTCTTCCTCTGCTCTTCTTCTTCTTTGGGGCCCTTCTTCTTGATCATCATCCTCAGCCATTCCCTCCATGGTTTTTTTTGTTATTCCTGAGCCTCTTCTTACTATCTCTGTGTCCTCATCTTCAAAGATCACCCCAGCTTTAGTACATAACCTTATAATTGTACTTGGGTGGCCAAGCCTAGTGGATTTGTTTGTGCTCTCGGCTATCTCTTGAATACTATCGGCTATGAGCTGTGCAAGATTGATTTCTCCTCCATGTAGGATACAGAATGTCAAGAGTGCTCGCTTGATTGTGACCGCTGAGGTGTTTCCCGTAGGGAGTATGGATCTCCTTATTATTTCATACCATCCTTTGGCTTCCGGAATGAGATTTATCCTCTTCAGACGGCTTGGGACTCCTTGTGAATCTCTTTCCCAATCTGTGCCTTCCAGGCATATCCCCTGGAGAATCTCATCAGGGTCATTTTCGTCTTGCAATCTGGCCTCATAGCTGGGCTCTTCATAAGTTATGGTTCTCAGCTTCAAAGCCCTTGTAATAGCTGCTGGACTAAAATCCACTTCAGTTCCTCTAACATAGCTTTTGTAAGAGGGGCTCTCTTCACTTCCCTTCACAGCATTTGCATAGAACTCCCTGATCATGAGTGCACTAATTTTGGGGATGGGATCACATAGAATGTCCCACCTCCTTTCTTCTTTGATTTGTTTCATGATGGGGTATTCTTCTTCCTTCAGTGCAAAGTATCTTTCATGGATGATGTGCTTCGTTTTCATGAACCTATGATATTTTCCTTCATGAAACTGAGATCTAAATCTCTTTGTATCATAGGTAGGGGGTTCGGTCACCATTGGTCCCTTCCCCTTTCTTCTCTTTGAACTTGAAGAGGCCATGAAGTTGAGTGAATGGAAGAAGCAGAGGTGAGTTTGGGGATTGATTAAGGTACGGTCTAGTTGTGTTAGGGAGTGAGGAAATAAATGTTGTTATTATGAGTGAGATGGTGTATATGTATAGGATTGCAAAAGGTGGAGGCAGAGGTGTGTGTTTGTAAAGAGATTGTGTAGGGAGATGTGATGCAAGAGATGTCTCAACTGATTTATAAGCACAGGGAGAAGTGTTGGCCGAATATTGCACTTGAAGTTTGGTTCGGTCATGGGTTGTGAAGGGTAGAGATTGAGTTGAACAACCTAGTGACTTTATGAGATGAACGGCTTGCATGTTCTCTTGAGGGTTGACAAGGATTCTACTCCTATTGGTTGCATGGGGTCCGTTCCTCATGGTGGCTAGCATTCAGATTTTTCTTGCTTTCCAAAGTTGGCACATCTCCCTAAGCACATGTGACTCTTTTCTTGACTTGTCATAACCGTCCCATTGCCTTGTCCTTGCTCCAGCCTTCTCTTCTCTTTTTTTTTTTTTTCTTCGAATTAAACAAAAATGAGATGCTTTAGTATATAATTATAGCACGGTGGAGAAGTGAGTAATTGTATTAGAAAGAAGAAAAATTCTTTTTATGAGAGATCCATTGCGTTCCTGACTTGGTGAACCAAAATATTTTTTTTTTTTTTTTTTTTTTTGTGAACGCCAAACTTGTTCCTTGTTGAGAGATTAATGTTGCACCAAGCATTTGTCACAATTGATACTCTCATCATAAATTCTAATTCAAAAATTCCTAGAAATAGTAACAATGCATGCTTCACCTCTGCATGATTTTTGATTGTCTTTTCTCTTTTCTGAACAAGAGTTGATATTTCTTATAATTGACACGTATGCAGACACCAAACTTAATGTTTGGTCATATACTTCATCTCAGTGACTAAGTATATGATCTCAAAGTGCTTGAAAGGTTAACTTTTGTGTGCTGTCAAGCACACCAAACTTAGAAGTCTGACATACGTTTCAAAACAATGCATGCATCTGTCAAGTATGTTCAAAATCATGCTGAGGTGATCAAGATTTATTGAATTTAAAAGCAAGCAGGAATCTTAAATCATGGGTTGCCTCCCATGAAGCGCTCTTTTAGTGTCACTAGCTTGACATTGAACCCCTTCTTTTATGGTGGTTGATGACTGTAGTGCCTTAGCCTGTCTCCTCTGACTGTGAACTTCTTCTTTGTCCCTTGGTGCTCAATTTCCACATGCTCAAGAGAGAGTACTTGGTTAACAGTGTAGTGATCCTCAGTTCCCAGCTGTTGATATGTTAGTTGCACCTTGTCACCTTTGGAGAGTCCTTCGGTTGGGATCTTTTTATTCTTCCACCCTTTGTGAGCTTTCTTCTTGTTTTTCTTCCTTTTTCTTGTCGACCTTTCTTCCTTAATAGCAGCTTTGGTGGCGGTACCTTCCTTCTTGTTTATTATCCTGGTTCCATTTTGAATTTCTTCTTCTCCCTGCACATGCTCATTCTTCTGTTCCCTAGTGTTGTTGGTTGTTTCCCCTGGGAACCAGTCACTGACTATCTTGTCCCTTTCTTCACTGATTTGTGGTTCTGGAAACACTTTCAGGGTTATGCTGTCCTCATGCATCCTGAGAGTTAGTTCTCCCTGCTCTATATCTATGATGGCTCTAGCAGTGGCCAAAAATGGTCTTCCCAAGATGATTGAACTGTTTTCTTCTCCTTCAGTGTCCAGTATTACAAAGTCCGCAGGAAAAATGAACTTATCAATCTTAACTAAAAGGTTTTCAATCACTCCCTTGGGATATACTATTGACTGATCCACCAATTCTAAGGATATCTGTATTGGTTTCACTTTCTCTATGCCAAGCTTTTTCACTAAGGATGATGGAATTAAATTTATGCTTGCTCCTAAGTCACACATCCCCTTGTTGATAAATAGACTTCCAATTGTGCAAGGTAGGAAGAAACTTCCAGGGTCTTCCAGCTTGGGAGGAAGTCCTTTTCTGATGAGTGCACTGCACTCTTCAGTGAGAAGCACAATCTCCTTTTCTTGCCAACTCCTCTTCTTATTGATGAGCTCTTTCAAGAACTTTGCATACAGAGGCATTTGTTCCAATGCTTCAGCCAAAGGGATATTGATCTCCAGCTTCTTGAAGACTTCAAGAAATTTTGGGAAGTGTTGGTCCTTAGTCTCTTTGCTGAATCTTTGAGGATATGGCAGTGGAGGTATGGAGTTCATGTCCTGTCTTTGTTCCTTGGTTGGCTCCCCCATTGCTTCCTTCCCTTTTCTTGATTGTTGTGGCCGGTCTTCTTTTTCTTTGAGCTCATCTGAGGCTTGCTTGCTTGCTGTCACTTTTTCATCATTGGCCTTCTCTTCCTTGTTTTGTTTCTCGTCACTTTCCTTTGGTTTCTTGACTGCTTCTTCATTTCTCACCAGGGTCTTGCTATTCCTTAGCTGTATTGCCTTGCACTCCTCTTTTGGATTAGGAATAGTGTCACTAGGTAGTGAGCTTGATGGCCTTTCAGTGGTGATCTTTTTGGAGAGTTGACCAATTTGCCTTTCCATATTCTTTAGGGAGGCTTCCTGGTTCCTTGTGGTCATCTCTTGGTTCTTCATCAATTTTTCCATTAGGAGCTCCAGGTTGGTAATTCTCTGAGAATCTTGTGAAATGAGTTGAGTGTGGGGTGTTGATGGTTGAGGGTAAGTGTTTTGGTTAGAGGTTTGGTTGTGGGATGGGTACTGGTTAGAGTTGGGGTAGGTATTTTGTGGTTTTCTGTATGTGTTTTGGTTAGAGGCCTGGTTGTTGTAGTTTGTGTTTTTCCAATTGTTTTGGGTGGAGTTTCTTTGCCATGGCTGCTGAGGTTGACTGTGGTTATCTCCCCACCTAAGGTTGGGATGATTCTTCCAAGAGGGGTTGTAGGTATCACCATATACTTCATTTGGTCCAAAATTTTGGTTGTGCATGTACTGGACTTGCTCTTGCTGTTGCTCCTCTTGAGTTTCTTCATTTTGCTCCCAAGTGGTTGATGGTTGGCTTGTGTTGACTGCTGCAACTTGGAGATTATCAATCCTCTTGGTCATTTGCTCAAATTGTTGTTGAATTTGATGCTGCATCATTTTGTTTTGAGCTAAGATTGAATCCACTCCGTCCAACTCCATTACTCCTCTTCTTTGTGATGGTTGGCGTTGTCTTTGATGAGCAAAGAAGTATTGGTTGTTAGCCACCATGTCAATGAGATTTTGGGCTTCCTCTGCAGTTTTCATTAGTTGCAACGATCCTCCAGCTGAATGGTCAAGTGATTCTTGAGCCTTTAGAGTGAGTCCTTCATAGAAGTTCTGTAGCTTGTCCCACTCAGTGAACATTTCTGGTGGACATTTCCTCAGCAGAGCCTTGTATCTCTCCCATGCTTCATACAGATTTTCAGCATCCAATTGTGTGAATGTTTGCACCTCAGTTTTCAGCCTGATGACTCTTTGGGGTGGATAGAATTTGGCTAGAAATTTAGTTATCAAGTCATCCCAACTAGTGATGCTTCCTTGGGGAAAAGTTTCAAGCCATTGTGCGGCCTTGTCCCTTAATGAGAACGGGAACAGCAGAAGCTTGTAAGTTTCAGGATTCACACCATTGGACTTGACAGTGTCACAAATCCTTAAGAAGGTAGATAGATGTTGGTTTGGATCCTCCAATGGTCCTCCTCCAAATGAGCAGTTGTTCTGGACCAATGTGATGAGTTGTGGCTTCAGTTCAAAGTTATTTGCATTGACATTAGGGGTGAGAATGCTGCTTCCACAATGTCTAGCATTTGCAAAAGTATAGGAAGCCAATACTCTCCTCTGTTGTGGTGGATTATTAAACTCCTTCTCCTGGATTAGATGTATCTCCTTCCATCTCGTGGAATTCTTCGTCTGATTCTTCTTCTCCAACAATACTTTTCCCTCTTTCAGCTCTTCTCAATCTCCTTAGAGTTCTTTGGTCAACTTCAGATAAAACATGAACAACTCTCCCTGTACCTGACATACAAACAACATAACAGGGAACACAACCAGTGATACTTCAATCTATTGCTAGAATGAAGTTTTAGTTAGCTTAAGCAAAAATTCAAACAGTTAGTGTGTTAGTCAAAGACTTAAAGAATAGAAGGGAAAAAGTGCTTGATCTAGATTACCACCTCACTTAATCATTGTCAATCTAATCAATCCCCGGCAACGGCGCCAAAAACTTGATGAGTATTTTGGTGAAAAATAAATTTCCACCAAAACACACAAATCTAACCGGCAAGAGTACCGGGTCGCATCAAGTAATAATAACTCACATGAGTGAGGTCGATCCCACAGGGATTGAAGGATTGAGCAATTTTAGTTTAGTGGTTGATTTAGTCAAGTGAATCAAGTATTGGTTGAGTGTTTGTGATTAACAGAAACTAAATTGCATGAAATGTAATTGGGAAAGGGGAAATTGCAGTAAACTAAAGAGCAGGAAAATAAAGAAACTGAATCTTAAAGAGCATGTAAAATAAAGTGCAGAAACTTAACTTGCAAGGAATATAAATGACTGAAGCTTAAAGTGCAAGAAATGTAAATTGCTTGAATTGTAAAGGGGATTGGGACGTGGACTTGCAGGAATTAAACAAGAAACAAGTAAATGGCATTAAACATAAAAGAGAAAATTGAAGCGCAGTGAAGTAGATCTTAACAGAAAAGTAAAATGACTTGAGAATTTAAAGAACTAGGAAGCAGTGCTTAAGTGCAGCAAATTAAAAGGGGTTGAGATCTCAGGAGTGGAAGAGACTAGATAACAAGTCTAGATCTCAAATCCTTCCTTGATCCAACAAGAGCAATTGCAAAAGAAGTAAAGAAAAGTAAATTGCAGAGACAAAGTAAATGAAGAAGCAGTAGACAGAAATTCAAATTCAATTATGCAGAAAGAAAATAAACAAGGGATCTCAAGGTGAGATTGAAACAGAATTTCTTCAATTCTCCACCAAAGATCCAAAGCAAGAAAATTAAAGAGTGTTTAAGCAAGAACCAAGAAGAAGAGAGATCAATTCTCCTCCCAAGTTCTCTGAAATCTAAATTCAAAACTAAAAGCTCAAAATGAAAATGAAAGGAAAATTCAAAAGTAAAATTCAGCTCCCCTAATTACATCAAACTAACTCCTATTTATACACTTTCTATTCTTGGATATTGGAATTTGGATGGGCTTTTGATTTGGTGAAGATTTGAATTAAATTGGACTTTTGGTTGAATTTTCAGCCCATGGGTAATATGCTTCCAGGGGAGTGCTCAGCTCACAAAGTGAGCTGAGCTTCGACACTTAGTGTGGGGAAGCATTGATAGCGTGCTGCTGTCTTGGGGTGCATCAGGGGAGAGCTCAGCTCACTTTGTGAGCTGAGCATTGGTGCCTTAGTGCCAATTTGTTGTGCTGCCCCTTGGACCGTGTCATGCGCTCCACTCCTTTCCTGGCCGTGTCAAGATGTGCCCCCATGCATCAAGAAGTAGCGCTCAGCTCACTTTGTGAGCTGAGCTTTGGTGTATCCAAGGAAGGGTCCTTGGTTCGAAACCCATGGGAAGCATGCGCTACCCCTTTTCTTGGTTGCCTTGCTTCCTTGCTTCCTCAAGGTGTGGGGTTCGAAGCTTGGGGAGTGCATTTGGCCAATTTTGGCTTATTTTCCATGAGAGTAGCGCCTCCACCCTTTCCCTTTGGTCATGGGTTCAAGTCTTGGAGCATGCATTTGAAAATCATTTTTCTTGAATTTCTCCTCTAGCGCTCTCGATAATGCTCACTTTGTGAGCTGAGCTTGGTTCCTCATTTCCTTATTTCTTGGCCTTGTGTTGTGCTCAGCTCACAAAGTGAGCTGAGCTTTGTGCTTTGGTCCCTTGGAAGTGAGTGTAGCGCTCTCTTAGTGCTTGGTGCTCTTGGAATGAGTTCCATGGTTTGTTGCACTACACTTTCTCCTTTGATGGCCACACTTTCTATTCCTTGAACCACGCTTCTTAGGTCACGCTTTTCTTCTTTTCTTCTTTTCTTCACCTACAATTAATCAAAACAACCAATCAAAGTATCACCAAATTCACAAGGTTTACAAATCATAAAACTGCAATTAAATTTGGCCTAAACCTCATGATTTAGCATCAATTATATGGTGGTTGTTTGATTCAAAGAAGTTATGCAATTTCATTCCAAATTACTTACTTAGGATGCAAGAAAGTGCATAAAACCAAATGAAAATAAAGAAAAAGACTATTAAAAAGGGTATATGATGACTTGTCATCAAAGTATTAACTTAATACCATCCTCCTTGGTGAAAAAGCTGCGTATAGAGGAAGTTAAATCGGTACAGATATCTCTAGAGCTAGTAGATAAGTCAACGGTATACCTCAGGGGTATGATTGAAAACCTTCTGGTCAAGGTGGACAATTTTATATATCCTGCAGATTTTGTGGTTCTAGACTCAGATGGGGATGATGGTGACTCTATTATACTGGGAAGGCCATTCTTGGCCACTGCTAGAGCTATCATAGACATAGAGCAAGGAGAACTAACTCTCAGGATGCATGATAAGAGTGTCACTCTGAAGGTATTACCAGAAGCCCAGTTTAGTAATGAGAGGAGGGACTATATGGAAATTGACAAGGTGATTCACAACAACATCCCAAGGCAGAAGATTGTGCAGAAGAATGAAAAAGTCCAAGAGGATATTGGAGTATTAGCCACTGAAGAGGGAGATCCTCAAGGTAAGCCTACAGCCAGAAAAGAAAGATCAACAAAAAAGGGGATGAAACGCAGAAACAAAATAAAAAGGGGTTGGAAGAACAGGAAGATTCCAACAGAGGGGCTTTCCAAAGGTGACAAAGTGCAATTGATATATCAACAACTGGGAGCAAGCCAACAGACTGATGACTATTACACTGTCAGCAACATACTCTCGTTGGAACATGCTGAAATTGAACACCAGAGAACAAAGAGGAGGATCACAGTCAGGGGAGACAAGTTGAGGCACTACAATCCTCAACCACCATAAAAGAAAAGCTCCAATGTCAAGCTAGTGATAATAAAAGAGCACTCCATGGGAGGCAACCCATGATTTAAGATTTATGTCATTTTAAATTCAATAAGCTATGATCATCTGAGCATGAAATTTTTTTTTGGACGTACTTAATGAATGCATGCAAATTTTTTTACATATGCTAAGACTTCTAAAGTTTGGTGTGCCTTCAAGCACACCAAACCAATGTTACAAACATTTTCATACTATATGCCTAGCATATGACCAAACACTAAGTTTGGTGTTTCTCTTCTCATGAAAATTAAAAATCCTGCATCAATGATCATACATTATCTCTTACTGAGACTTTTCAATTAAAAAGAAATCATATTCTGTGATGAAGGCATCAATTGTGATTTACTACTAGCAAGAGACAAGTTTGGTGTTCATCAAACCTTGATGCACTGATTTAGGGACACAATTGATCCTTCATAAAAAAAAAAGAGAAAAAGGAAAATTATGATGAAAACATTTCTTATAAACATTTAATCAAGAGTGACATTGGGATTTCAAGAACACTAGTGGGAGTAAGAAACATTTTTTTTACTATATGACCAAACATTAAGTTTGGTGTCCTCCAAGAAAAGTCACGATTCAAATGGATATAAGGAATGATTATTCATATAGTGTTAATGAAAGAAGCACTCTTGCCACAGTTTGATAAAACTAATGTTTGTTGTCTTGTTGTGATGACTAGGTGGTCAACGAACACTCAATGAAAAAGACAAGACAAAGGAAAGTATAGCATGAAGACAAAATCTCATCACATGCCTCAAAAGGAGAATCTGCCACTCCTTGAGATGATCACGGCAAAGACAATTGAAGAAGCAAGCTTTGTCTTCATTCATCCTTACATGCACACCTTTGATTCACATAGTATCTAATTGCATCCTAGCCCTTCATTGTTCATTTAAATAACACACCACCTTCAAGCCATGCATATGACCGAATCCTTGCACTCCAACCATTTAAACTCCATTCCCTTCATCACTTCTCATCATAATAAGCTCAGCCTCAAACTTCTTCTCGCTCCAAACACACATCAAAATCTCCAACATTCTTCACACTCCCTTTAACCCCAGAGAGATCAAACAACTAAGTGATCATGGCCTCTTCCTCAAGAACCAAACGAAGAAAAGGGAAAGATCCCATGGTGGAGGAGAGCACCCCTGAATATGACCAATGGAGATTCAAATCTTGGTACCATCAATTACAAATTGAATGGATGAATGAGAAGAAGATATATCCAGAAGTTCCACTCTTACTGCTGGATGATGGATGCCAAGAAATGAAGGACAAGATTAGAAAGAGAAGGTGGGAAGAACTCATATCACCAATCACCCGGATCAATGTTAACATCATAAGAGAGTTCTACGCCAATGTCTCAAGGCTTGACATGAGTGAAACTCCAACATACAAGAGCTATGTACGGGGAGTGGAAGTAGACTTTAGCTCGGAGGCCATCAAGAAAGTCTTGGGACTAAAATCAGTCCGCTTTAGTGAACCGGGATACCACCAAAGGATAAATGGAGATCCGGATTATGATAGAATTTCTAGAGATATTTGTATGGAGAACTCAGAATGGGAAGGAGATGCCAAGAACAAATACAAGTATCTTAAGAGAGGTAACCTTACCCCGGAAGCAAAGGGATGGTATGAGATTTTGAAAAGATCAATCCTGGGCACAGTAAACACCTCAGAAGTCAACAGGAAGAGAGTTGTTATGTTGCATTGCATCATTGTGGGAGGAGAGGTAAAGGTTCATGAAATCCTTGCAAAAGACATTCAAAAACTTGCAGAGAAGAACTCGGCCGGGTCTTGATTATACTACCCAAGTACCATTTGGAGGTTGTGTGCAAAAGCTAAAGTACCAATGGAGGAGGAGAACCCAACGTGGTTGAGCCAGGGCATGCCTATAACCATTGAAAGAATGATGATGGTTCCTGAAGCACATCAAGGCCGAAGACCATACGGAGGAAGGCAAAGAGAAGAACCAATGGAGGAAGAAGAATTACAAGAGGAAGAAGAGCCACAAGAGGAGGAGGAACAGCAGCACATTCCCCTACATAACAATCTGGGCATGACTCAGATGCAGGAAGCAATTGGAAGATTATCACAACAGTACATGAGAATTCAAGAAAGGCAAGAGGAATACCATTCACTATACATGAAAAACCAACAAGAGCAAGAAGAACGGGAGCTAAGAATGATGAACAAACAAAGTGAATTTGAGTCAAAATTCTTCGTGATGCAAGAGGAGCATGCCTTTCAATCTCACGAATCATTTAGAAAGTTGGTACAAATGCAAGCTGAAAATTTGAGGGCTCTCAAAGAGTTCACAACCCTCCAAGATGCAAGATATGAAGTCCAATCCGACTACAACATAAATAGTCAAATCAAGCTGAACTATATTGGAGAGCATCTGCACAACATGGATCCAGCATTTCCAACTTTCGATGAATTCTTCAAAAGGAGAAGTGAGATAGAAGTAAGCAATGCTATGAAGCTTGAAGATAGAGTAGAGGAAGCGATAAATAGAGCTGGTTTCTGGCGGGATCAACAGACAACAGACACGGACACAGGGAACACCAGCAACCAAGTGTATGAAAGAAGAAAGAAAAAGCATGACAAATGAAAGGTGGACTTGCTCCTTGTTCATCACTACAAAGAAAAAAAAAGCATGCATCTTATTTGTTCAAAATAGTCTTTGCATTATGTTTGTTTCCCTTAAAATAAGTAAGCTAGTCTATGTGTGTGCTTGTGTGTTTACTTTCACTTAACAAAAAGCATGCTTTGTCCCCTGCATTTTCAATTCAATAAAAGAAATGTTTGAATGTGAAGTGAGATAGTTCTCTGTTAGACAGAAGTACAATAAAAGTAAGTGGTGGTATGAATGTGTGATTGCATAATAGCTCACTTTTAATGAATAAGAGAACTAGGATGTCTCCTCTTAAGTAGAGAGTGGCCTACTGTCTATGAATCTCAATCAAATAAAAAATCCTTGGTTAAAAAGAAAAACAAAAAAAAGAGAGAAAAGAAAAAGCCAAAACTGGCAACAGAACAAAAGAAAAACAAAAAGAAACAAAGCTAGACACCAATAGCTTGAACCTTAGAATATATGCCTGTGGTGTCTTTGTACTAGGATTTGCTTGGATTATTAAGCTCTGGAGTGCATCAACACTTGGTGACTTGGGTTAACTAACCCGAGATCATCAGCTGAAAGTCCACTATCAAGAGCAACCTAACTACAAGGCATTTAGTAACCCAAAGAGGTGATGGGCATCAATGTTTTAAGAAGGAATGTGAGCCAAGTGTCTATAGTGAATAATGTGTCAAGTATAAAGAAATCAATGAACTTGTTACACATGACACTCAAATAAAGCTTATGAACAAAATAATAGCCAAGGATAAAGGAATAATGAGAGGTCATAGCAGTGTGTTGCTTGATGCTTGAAGAAGACTTTCTAGGCCTAAGAGTCAATAAGAAGTGAGTGTTTACATATCCACATAAAACCCCATGAACTACCAATAATACTCTGCTAGCATGAACATCATCTTCCATTTCATTCTTTCTTCTCAATAATTCATTTCTTGCTTGGGGACAAGCAAGCTTTAAGTTTGGTGTTGTGATGACAAGTCATCTTAGCCTAGTTTCACTAGCCTTTTTCTTTTGTTTTCAATTGATTTATGCACTTTCTTGAGCCATAAGCAAGCCAATTGGGTAGATTTCCATGTTTCCTTTGATTTAATCAACCATAGATGAATTAATGCAATTTCATGGGATTTATGCTATAATTGCCACATATTATGAAAGAATGACAAACTCATGATTTTGAGCATAGCTTTGATGTGTTTGGTTGATTGATGATAGGTGAAGAAAGCTTGGAGAAAGGTTGACGCAAGAAGGAATGGCTAGGAGCAAGAGAGAACAAAAAGTTTGAGCAAAAGTTTGCCTCAAACTTTAGCTCAAACTTTCGGATAAGTGAAAACACACCAGGGAACAAAAAGCTTGAGCAAAAGTTTGCCTCAAACTTTAGCTCAAACTTTTGGGAGAAAAGCTTGAGCCAACGTTTGCCTCAAACTTTTTGGCAAACGTTGGCATCACAAATCAACACCCTGGAGAGAAAAAGTTTGCGCCAACGTTTGCCTCAAACTTTTTGGCAAACTTTGGCGCCATCAGCAACACACCCTGGAGACAAAAAGTTTGCGCCAACGTTTGCCTCAAACTTTTTGGCAAACATTGGCGCCATGAGTGTGCATAAGGGGGCCAACGTTTGAGCAAAAGTTTGACCCCAAACTTTAGCTCAAACGTTGGTAGCAGCAAGAATGGGGCAGCTGATGTAAAAAGTTTGAGTAAAAGTTTGCCTCAAACTTTTACTCAAAATTTTACTCAAGCTTTTATAATTCCCAACCCGGTTCACTTCGGTTCTCTCTCCAATTCCAAGAGCAATCAACCAAGGCCTCTATCAACCCAATTCCATCAAGAGCAAAGGCCAAATTCAAGGCTTGAAGACCATTTGAAGAAATTGTATAAATAGCTTAGGATTTAAGTTTTTGGGGGAGCTTTTCCTTTAGTTTTCATAGAGAGTTTTCGGAGAGCTTTTGGTGTTGAGTGATTTTGAGTTTCTAAGTTTCGGGGAAGGAGAATTGAATTCCCTTCCTCTTAGTTTTCTTGCTTTCAATTTCAATTACATTTGCTTGGATCTTGGGTTGGAGAATTGAAGAAATTCTGTTTCAATCTCATCCTGAGATCTCTCTGTTTACTTACTGCACAATTAAATTTCAGTTTCTGTTAATTGCTTCTTCTTCTACTTTCTCTGAAATTTACATTTCCTTTGCAATTACTCTTGTTGGATCTAGGAAGGCATTGAGATCTAGACTTGGTTATCTAGTCTCTTGAGTCCTGAGATCTGGATTTCCATTTTCAATTTCTCTGTTTACTGCTTTTCAAGCTCTTTTATATTCCTGTTTTAGATCCGATTCAACCCAAGGCATCTTCCACTCTTCTGTGTGTTGAATTTCACTTTTCCTTGTTTAATTTCTGCAAATCCAATTCCCAATTCCCTTTACAATTCAAGCCATTTACATTTCTTGCACTCTAAGATTCTGCAATTTACATTTCTTGCGTTCTAAGTTTCTGCTATTTAATTTCTTGCTCTTTAAGATTCAGCACTTTAAATTTCAGTTCTCTTTAATTTCATGCAAATTACCAATTCCCTTTACTTTCCATGTAATTTAAATTCTGCAAATCACAAATCTCTCAACCAAATCTTGATTCGCTTGACTAAATCAACCACTAAACCAAAATTGCTCAATCCTTCAATCCATGTGGGATCGACCTCACTCCCGTGAGTTATTATTACTTGATGCGACCCGGTGCACTTGCCGGTGAGTTTTGTGTCGGATCGTTTTCCGCACATCACTACACTCGGACAGTTGACCTTTTTTTGCTGCAATTGTTCACAAATTAAGAATAAATTAATTTAAAAAATTTAAAAATTTTCAATTTTTTATTTTTTGGATATTGTTAGAATTTTTTATTTTTCTAATGTTGAAAAAAATTTTATTTTTTAGCTTAAAAAAAACAAATTTACAGATCTATTGATTACTCGATATTGTTGGACTTTATTTTGTTTTCCTAAATTAAATAAAAGATTTTAATCATATAATAGAAAAATTAAAAAATAAAAAATTTGGTTTTTTAAGATTTTTTATTTTTTTAAAATATTTTTTATTTTTTTATTCACCGAAAAAAGCTAGACCTGTACAACTGACTTTTTTTTGCTGCACTTGTTCACAAATTAAGAATAAATTAATTTAAAAAATTTAAAACTTCTCAATTTTTTTTATTTTTTGAATATTCTTAGAATTTTTTTATTTTTCTACTATTAGAAAAAAATTATTTTTTTGGTTTAAAAATTAAAAAAGATAATAAATTTACAGATCTGTTGGTTACTAGATATTGCTGGACTTTATTTCGTTTTTCTAATTATTATAAAAAAAATTTAATAATATAATTTAAAAATTCAAAAATAAAAAACTTAGTTTTTTAAATTTTTTTATTTTTAAATAATATTTTTCTATCTTTTTATTCACTCGATAATGTTACACCCGGACAATTGACTTTTTTTGCTGCAATTGTTCCCAAATTAAGAATAAATTAATTTAAAAATTAAAAAATTTTAATTTTTTTATTTTTTGGATATTTTTAGAATTTTTTATTTTTCTACTATTAGAAAAAAAATTATTTTTTTAGTTTAAAAATTAAAAAAAATTTACAGATTTGTTATTTACTAGATATTGCTGGACTTTATCTTATTTTTCTAATTTAAATAAAAGAATTAATCATATAATTTAAAAATTCAAAAATAAAAAATTTAGTTTTTTTAGATTTTTAATTTTTTTCCAAAATATCTTTTTACCTTTTTATTCACCGGATAATGCTACACCCGGATTGTTGACTTTTTTTGTTGCACTTGTTCACAAATTAAGAAAAAATTAATTTAAAAAATTTAAAATTTTTAAATTTTTTATTTTTTGGATTTTGTTAGAATTTTTTTTTCTACTTTTGGAAAAAAATTATTTTTTAGATTAAAAATTAAAAAAATAATAAATTTACAGATCTGTTATTTACTAGATATTGTTGGTCTTTATTTTATTTTCCTAATTTAAATAAAAGAATTTAATATTATAATTTAAAAATTCTAAAAAATTTTGGTTTTTTTAAATTTGTTATTTTTTTAAAAATATTTTTTTATTTTTTTATTTACCGAATAATGCTACACCTGTACAGTTGACTTTCTTTGCAACACTTGTTCACAAATTAAGAATAAATTGTCACAAAAAAAATTAAGAATAAATTAATTTAAAAAATTTAAAATTTTTCAATTTTTTATTTTTTGGATATTGTTAGAATTCTTTATTTTTCTACCGTTGGAAAAAATTTTATTTTTTTAGTTTAAAAATAAAAAAATAATAAATCTACAGATCTGTTGTTTACTAGATATTGTTGGATTTTATTTTATTTTCGTAATTTAAATAAAATAATTTAATCATATAATTTAAAAATTCAGAAATAAAAAACTTAGTTTTTAAAATTTTTTCTTTTTTAAAAAATATTTTTCTATCTTTTTATTTACTGGATAATACTACACCTGTACAATTGAATTTTTTTTGCTGCACTTGTTCACAAATTAAGAATAAATTAATTAAAAAAATTTAAAACTTCTCAATTTTTTTATGTTTTGAATATTGTTAGAATTTTTTATTTTTTTACTATTAGAAAAAAATTATTTTTTTGGTTTAAAAATTAAAAAAGATAATAAATTTATAGATCTGTTGGTTACTAGTTATTGTTGGACTTTATTTTAATTTTCTAATTATTATAAAAAACATTTAATAATATAATTTAAAAATTTAAAAATAAAAAACTTAGTTTTTTAAAATTTTTTCTTTTTTAAAAAATATTTTTCTATCTTTTTATTTACCGGATAATGCTACACTCGGACAGTTGACTTTTTTTTGCTGCAATTGTTCACAAATTAAGAATAAATTAATTTAAAAAATTTAAAAATTTTCAATTTTTTACTTTTTGGATATTGTTAGAATTTTTTATTTTTCTAATGTTGAAAAAAAATTTATTTTTTTAGCTTAAAAAAAATTTACAGATCTGTTGATTACTCGATATTGTTGGACTTTATTTTGTTTTCCTAATTTAAATAAAAGATTTTAATCATATAATAGAAAAATTAAAAAATAAAAAATTTGCTTTTTTAAGATTTTTTATATTTTTAAAATATTTTTTATTTTTTTATTCACCGAAAAAAGCTAGACATGTACAATTGACTTTTTTTCGCTGCACTTGTTCACAAATTAAGAATAAATTAATTTAAAAAATTTAAAACTTCTCAATTTTTTTTATTTTTGAATATTCTTAGAATTTTTTTATTTTTCTACTGTTAGAAAAAAATTATTTTTTTGGTTTAAAAATTAAAAAAGATAATAAATTTACAGATCTCTTAGTTACTAGATATTGCTGGACTTTATTTTAATTTTTTAATTATTATAAAAAAATTTAATAATATAATTTAAAAATTCAAAAATAAAAAACTTAGTTTTTTAAATTTTTTTATTTTTTAAATAATATTTTTCTATCTTTTTATTCACTCGATAATGTTACACCCGGACAATTGACTTTTTTTGCTGCAATTGTTCCCAAATTAAGAATAAATTAATTTAAAAATTCAAAAATTTTAATTTTTTTATTTTTTGGATATTTTTAAAATTTTTTATTTTTCTACTATTAGAAAAAAAATTTATTTTTTTAGTTTAAAAATTAAAAAAAATTTACAGATTTGTTATTTACTAGATATTGCTGGACTTTATCTTATTTTTCTAATTTAAATAAAAGAATTAATCATATAATTTAAAAATTCAAAAAAAAAATTTAGTTTTTTTAATTTTTTTCCAAAATATTTTTTTATCTTTTTATTCACCAGATAATACCCGGATTGTTGACTTTTTTGTTGCACTTGTTCACAAATTAAGAAAAAATTAATTTAAAAAAATTAAATTTTTAAAATTTTTTTTTTGGATTTTGTTAGAATTTTTTATTTTCTACTTTTGGAAAAAAATTATTTTTTAGATTAAAAATTAAAAAAATAATAAATTTACAGATCTGTTATTTCCTAGATATTGTTGGTCTTTATTTTATTTTCCTAATTTAAATAAAAGAATTTAATATTATAATTTAAAAATTCAAAAAAAATTTGGTTATTTTAAATTTTTTATTTTTTTAAAAATATTTTTTTATTTTTTTATTTACCGAATAATGCTACACCTGTACAGTTGACTTTCTTTGCAGCACTTGTTCACAAATCAAGAATAAATTAATTTTAAAAATTTAAAATTTTTCAATTTTTTATTTTTTGGATATTGTTAGAATTCTTTATTTTTCTAATGTTTAAAAAAATTTATTTTTTTGTTTAAAAAAAAGAAATTTACAGATCTGTTGATTGATGAGTATTTTGGTGAAAAATAAATTTCCAACAGAACACACAAATCTAACCGGCAAGTGTACCGGGTCGCATCAAGTAATAATAACTCACATGAGTGAGGTCGATCCCACAGGGATTGAATGATTGAGCAATTTTAGTTTAGTGGTTGATTTAGTCAAGCGAATCAAGAATTGGTTGAGTGTTTGTGATTAACAGAAACTAAATTGCATGAAATGTAATTGGGAAAGGGAAAATTGCAGTAAACTAAAGAGCAGGAAAATAAAGAAACTAAATCTTAAAGAGCATGTAAAATAAAGTGCAGAATCTTAACTTGCAAGGAATATAAATGACTGAAGCTTAAAGTGCAAGAAATGTAAATTGCTTGAATTGTAAAAGGGATTGGGGCGTGGACTTGCAGGAATTAAACAAGAAACAAGTAAATGGCATTAAACATAAAAGAGAAAATTGAAGCGCAGTGAAGTAGATCTTAACAGAAAAGTAAAATGACTTGAGAATTTAAAGAACTAGAAAGCAGTGCTTAAGTTGCAGCAATTTAAAAGGGGTTGAGATCTCAGGAGTGGAAGAGACTAGATAACAAGTCTAGATCTCAAATCCTTCCTTGATCCAACAAGAGCAATTGCAAAAGAAGTAAAGAAAAGTAAATTGCAGAGACAAAGTAAATGAAGAAGCAGTAGACAGAAATTCAAATTCAATTATGCAGAAAGAAAATAAACAAGGGATCTCAAGCTTTTTTTGTCCTCTTTTGCTCTTTGTTTTGAGCCACGCTTTTCTTCCTTTGGGCCACGCTTCTCTTCCTTGATTTGGTCATGGGTCACGCTTTTAGAAGCGTGGCCTAAGCCTCCAAAGTGTGCTCCAACTTCAAAGTGTGCCCAAAATTTCTCTTTTCTTCTTTTTAGCTTATTTTGTGCTCTTTTTGCTTCTTTTTCTTCTTATTTCCTACAAAGTTTATCAAATCAAAAGATCAAAGAAATATACCATTTAAGCACCAAAGAATGCAATATTTAAGCACTAATCATAAATTTCTTGTATGAAAAAGCATAGAAAAACATGACATGATGACATGTCATCACAACACCAAACTTAAACCTTGCTTGTCCCCAAGCAAGAAAAGAATCATGCAATAGAGATTGACAATCTAAGGTAAGAAGAATAGCAACTCAATGTTCATGGTAAGCTAGTTTTCTAAGCATGCTACAATCACAAAAGAAATGTAAATGATTGATGCTTCCATCTAGCTCAATTTATGAAGTCTTTTTCTTATATTTCTTCCTTGAAACAAGCTTTTGATTTTTTTTTTTATTAGCTTCTCCTTATGGGTGCTTTGCCCCATGAGTTGATAACAAAGCTATGACTTCTAAATGCTTTGTTTTCAAGTATTACCACTTGATACATAAGCACCACAAGCATTTGATTAGAGGACTTCATTAAGCTCATTTGTTTCTTTTCTTTTCTTGACTCTCTAATCATTGATGCTCAGAGCCTTGAGATTTGAGGGAGTGCTTTTGCACTTTGAGCCTAACCTTGACTTCTAAGTATTTTGTTTTCAAGCATCTGGCTTGATACATAAACACCACAAGCACTTAACAATATAATTGTCATTGGTACTCAGAGCCTTCAGCTTTCTCATTCTTTCCCTTTTTCTTTTCTTGCTTTATTTTGCATTTGCTTTCAAGGTTTTCATGATTTTAAAAGATTTCACAAAACGTGCTAGATGAAAACTTCAATTAAATAAAATCTAATGCAATTAAGCAACAATCAAACATACTAGCTTCCCAATACTTTTATGCACATGCTAAAATCTTCTTTAATGCCTTGTTTGTTTATGATCATGATACTTTATTGCTTTTGAATTCACAAAACTCAAGTTGGTAATCATAATGACACAGCACCATGTTGCAAATCAAGATTCAAGTTATGCTTTATTCATACACACATGTAAACAGAAAGGATGAAGACAATCATGCAATTTAAGTGCTGGAAACAAATGAGGAGAAAAGGAACTCTACAACCTTGTAGTTTATCTTCATTATTGTTGTCCTTTTTCCTCTATTCTTCCTCCTTCCCTTGCCAAACTCAGAATGCTTGTTCATCCTCAAGCAACAATTAGAACCATGGTTATGGGGCTAAGATGGATCATGAATGTCTTACACAATGAAAAGTTAGTAGTACATGTGTTTCAAGCAAGCAAAAGATAACAATCAAGGCATAAGAGATAGAGACATTATGATTGCAAACTTAAGAAGGTGAGCACAATACATTGCATAAAAGATAAGTGGCACACCAAACTTAGTGTGACACTTTCACTTGGAATCAATGCAAGTATCAAGTAAAGATTTGAAGCAAATTGTGTTGCATAGCAACACCAAACTTAGAATGCAATCCTATGTCCATTTATTTGAATTAATACTAAATAAAAAAAGAAAGACTGTTTATATGTTAAATACAATCACCAAGTCAAAAATCTGTCATTAATAAAGCTCTCTTGGTGATGTATTATTAAACACAGTAAATAAGCAAACTAAAATGAAAGCATTAAAAACAAAGAATTAACTAAAGTAAACAGAATAACAAAATATCAAACCAAAAGAAAATTAACACTGCAAAGACATTATGGTTATGTAGACAAGTGGTGTTGCTGAATGATTTGCATAGAAAAATAGGTGGCACACCAAACTTAGAATCTTGGTGCGTCACTTTCATTTTTGATTTGATGCAATCATCCAAAAAAATTGAAAACAATTTGTTGCAAGGCAACACCAAACTTAGAATGTAACCATATGCCAATTTATTGAATTTAAACAAAACAAAGAACGAAAACAAAGCAGAGAAGAGAAATTATACCTACGGTTGACATGTTGTTCACTTTCTTCCTCTTCTTCCAGTTTGTTAAGAGGAATGACTTCAAGAGAGGAGAAGATTCAGCTATTGCCCCCTGTCTTGGTTTCCTCTCAGCAAGCTTTCTTTTGTACATGGCTTGATTGAGCTTGCTTGCTATTGGTCCAGGGGTTGGATTGCTTGTGGTTGACCTCCTCTTGAATGTTGTCCTTGGTAGCTTGGTCACAATCCTCTTCTTGGTGCTTTTGTTAATTGCCTTCACTTCTTTGAATCCAAGTCTTGGTGGTTGTGTGATTGTTGGAGTCTTCTTTTCATCAAGAGTCTCTTGTATTGGTGGTTCCATGAACTCCTCCTTTATGTACTTCTCTGCCTCACTTGAGTTTGGAATGACTTCCTCACTTTCTTGCTCCTCCACTTCCTCTTTTACACTCAACATTTGTTTTAATAGCTCTTTCATGGAGGAGGTTTGTTGATCTTCCCAATATTTCTTCATCTCCTCTTCATATTTCTCGATCACAGATTCAAGTGTTGAGGCGTTTTGGTCCAGGGAGGTTTGTGAGAGTTGTGAGTTGCCATGTGCTCTTGTCATCTCAAGTGCAATTTCAGGTTCAACCACCTCATTCTTCATTGAAAGTTCACTTGGTGCAGTGGCCTCCTTATCTTGCTCTTCCACTTTCTCCTTCATATCCATCAATTGGCCTTCATTTTTCTTGCTCAGTGGTTCTAAGCTCCTCCTTATTTTCTCTAAATCTTCATTCATATTTTTGTAGAGAGCTTCTTGCCTTTTCCAGGATATTTGTGCTTCTCTCTCATATTTTTCAAACATGATCTCAAGCTTTGAGAGGCCTTGGTTCATTGAAATTTGTGTGGGTTGTGAGCTTTGGCAAGAATTTTGTGTGGAGCCAAAGTCCAGTGATGAAAAATTTTCAGATGAAAAACTGGAAGGTGAGGTTGGACAATTTTGCATAAGTGAATTGGAGGTACGTTCAAGTGAAGATGGCTCTTGATAAGTGAAATATGGGTTCTCAAATGTTTTCTGGTTTTGCTCCCTCCAGCCACCATTAGAATCATGACTTGCATCATTTTGTGATGGAGGGAAATATCCCATATAATTTTCTTTCTCATCTTGTGGTTCTGAAGCATAGCTCCATGAATTGGAATGCCCATAATTTGAAGTTTCTTGGTGATATTCCCAACCACCATTAGAGATTGGTGATGGTGGGTGATATCCCATAAAATTTTGTTTGACCATAAGATGAGTTGAACTCCATTTGTATTTTGTAAACATCAATGAAATTTGAAATTCATGTCATAGAGGAAGAATTTCTTAGTGGGGCAATAACTCAAACACCTTGGTTTCAACTTAGAACAGAGAACAAAAAAAAAGAAAATGCTTGATCTAGACTTCTCACCCACTTAATCATTGTTGATCTAAATCAATCCCCGGCAACGGCGCCAAAAACTTGATGGTGTTTTTGCGGAAAAACTAATTTCCAAAACACACAAAACTAACCAGCAAGTATACCGGGTCACATCAAGTAGTAAAACTCACGTGAGTGAGGTCGATCCCACAGGGATTGATGGATCAAGCAACTTTAGTGGGTGATTAGTTTAGTCAAGCTAACATTGAATGATTTGAGTGACAATTGAAGCCAACAGAATGTAAACTTGCAGGAATTATAAAGTGCAGAAAGTAAAATTGCAAGTAACTTAAAGAGTAAGAAAGTAAAATAGCTGAAACTTAAAATTGCAAGAAATATAAATTGCATGAAAGTAAAGGGGACTGGGTGCAGGGAAATTAAATGAAAGCAGTAAATCAAAGCTTAGAACAATTGCAAGGAAATTAAAATTGCATGAAAATTAAATTCAGATCACAGTGGCTCAAATGTAAAATGCAGAGGAACACACGTGCAGGAAAGTAAATGAGATTTGCAGCAGGCTTAATGTAAATTGAATTGAGGAACCGAACAGAAAATGAAATGCAGCTCAATTGCAAAATCTAAATGAGAGGTTGAAGATCTCAGGAAATCAATGAGACTATAAAACAAGTCTAGATCTCAATTCTTTCCTTGATCCGCTAGCAAACAAGATGCAGGAAAATTAAAGATGAAGGCGATGAAACGAACTTTGATTCAAATCACAATTCACTTGAAAGTTTGCAGAAGAGAAAAACAGAGAGAATTCTCAAGGTGAGATTGAAACAGAATTTCTTCAATTCTCAACCCAAGATTTAAAACAAAAAGAAAAACTAAAGAGAGAGAGTTCTATATTCCTAATGCTCCCTAGTGGAGCTCGCTCCCCTAATAAAATGAAACAGATACCTATTTGTAGGCATTTTTACAAAATGAAAATGAAATTCAAAACAAATTACAATTAAAATGAAATTTCTATTCTAACTATCTCTTGTGCCTTTAAGTGGTGTCAATTGGGCCCTTGCTCTTGATGGAATTGGGTTGATAGAGGCCTTGGTTGATTGCTCTTGGAGTTGGAGAGAGAACCAATGTGAACCGGGTTGTGAATCTTAAAAGTTTGAGTAAAAGTTTGAGTAAAAGTTTGAGGCAAACTTTTACTCAAACTTTTTATACCAGCTGCCCTTATTTGCTGCTGATGAGATATTTTGTAGAAAAAATGAATCTCCCCCAAAACACACAAATCTAACCGGCAAGTGTACCGGGTCGTATCAAGTAATAAAAACTCACGGGAGTGAGGTCGATCCCACAGGGATTGAAGGATTGAGCAATTTTAGTTTAGTGGTTGATTTAGTCAAGCGAATCAAGATTTGGTTGATGGTTTTGTGACTTGCAGAATTAAATTGCATTGAAGTAAAGAGAGCAAGAAATAAATTGCTGAAACGTAGAGAACAAGAAATTAAATGGCCGAAACTTAGAGTGCAAGAAATGTAAATTGCGGAATCTTAAAGTGCAAGAAATGTAAATGGCTTGAAATGTAAAAGGGATTGGGAGTTGGATTTACAGAAATTAAACAAGGAAAAGTAAATTTGCATCAGACAGAAGAGTAAAAGGTGTTTGGGAGTGAACCGGATATGAAGCAGAAAAGTAAATGAACATAGAAAGCAGTAAAGAGAGAAATGAAATGGGAAATTCAGATCTCAGGACCCAGAGACTAGAAAACCAAGTCTAGATCTCAATGCCTTCCTAGATCCAACAAGAACACTTGCAAGGGAATTGTAAATTGCAAAGAAAGTAAATGAAGAGCAATTAACCGGAAATGAAATTCAATTAACAGTAAAGAAACAGAGAGATCCAAGGATGAGATTGAAACAGAATTTCTTCAATTCTTCAATCCAAGATCCAAGACAATTGTAATTGAAATTGAAAGCAATAAAACTGAGAGAAAGAGAAGTGAATTCTCCTTCCCCAAGACAAAGAAATTAAAGTTCACTCAATAACAAAAGCTCTCCGAAAACTATTATGAAAATTCCAAAAGGAAAGCTCCCCGAAGAACTTGAATTCTATCCTATTTATACACTTTCTTCCAATGATCTTCAAGCCTTGAGTTGGGCCTTTGCTCTTGGTGGAATTGGGTTGAAAGAGGCCTTGGTTGATTGCTCTTGAAGTTTGAAGAAGAACCAAAGTGAACCAATTGAACCGGGTTTGAGTTTTGCAAAAGTTGGACCAAAAGTTGGAGCTAAAGTTAGGGGTCTAACTTTGGCTCCAACTTTTCATAGCAGCCCACAAAACTTGCTGGTATGAACGTTGGTGCCAACGTTAGGGGTCTAACTTTGACCCTAACGTTGGCCTTGCCTTGTGTGCTAGTGGCGCCAACGTTAGCCACCAAGTTAGGGGGCTAACGTTGGCGCAAACTTTTGCTCCTCTTCCTTGAATTTTCATGTGCCAACGTTAGCCTCCAAGTTAGGGGTCTAACGTTGGCGCAAACGTTGGTGCCCAGGGGAGAAATTCATGTGCCAACGTTAGCCTCAAAGTTAGGGGGCTAACGTTGGCGCAAACTTTTGGTACCCAGGGGAGAAATTCATGTGCCAACGTTAGCCTCAAAGTTAGGGGGCTAACGTTGGCGCAAACTTTTGGAGCCCAGGGGAGAATTTTCAAGTTCCAACGTTAGCCTCCAAGTTAGGGGGCTAACGTTTGGGCTAACTTTTCAACCAAAAGTTTGTGCAAAAGTTTGATGCTAACTTTAGGTCCAGCTTCTTGCTTCCTGGTTCAATTTCACTTATTCCATTGTCCTCTCTTCACTCCTAGCCATTCCTTCTTGCTTCAACCTTTCTCCAAGCTTTCTTCACCTATCATTAATCAACCAAACTCATCAAAGCTATGCTCAAAATCATGAGATATTCATTCTTTCATAATATGCAACAAATATAGCATAAAACCTCATGAAATGGCATGAATTCATATATGGTTGGTTCAATCAAGGGAAACATGAAAATCTACTCAATTAGCTTGCTTGTAGCTCAAGAAAGTGCATAATTCTAATGAAAACAAAAGAAAAAGACTAGTTAAAATAGGCTAGGATGACTTGTCATCAGCTGCTACCAACGTTTGGCCTAAAGTTTGAGGTCAAACTTTTAGCCAAACGTTGGGCCTTCTTGCATGCATGTTGGGGTACTACTTTGTCTGCTTGTCAGCGTTACAAATTTCATGCCCACTATAGACTATTATATATGGTTAGAAAGCTCTGAATGTCAGCTTTCTAACCCAATTGGAATCACCTCAATTGGACATCTACAACTCAAGTTATGCTCATTTGAAGAGGACAAGGTCGCTGGCCTTGGTGTGCAGCGTTTGAGGTAAAGTTTGCCTCAAACGTGGTCGAAAACGCCAGTTCTGGAGGCTCAAACATATTGTCCACTCCATACTATTATACATTGTTGGAAATCCCTGAATGTCTACTTTCCAATTCCTTTGGAAGCGCATCAATTGGAGCTCCACAGCTCGAGTTATACTCCGTCGAAGGTGCAGAGGTCAGTTGGCCTCACTGCAGGTTGCCACCATGTTCGTTTATGCACATTGCGGGGCAGTTTTCTCCCTCAATTTTAGTGTCCACCATGTAGTGCCATATATGCTTGGAAAGCGCTTGATTCCTACTTTCCATTGCTTTTGGAATCACCTCATTTGGAGCTCTGTAGCTCAAGTTATTCTTGTTGGAAGTATACCCCTTCAGGCTGTGAGGTGTGTGGCGCCAACGTTTGCCAAAAAGCTTGAGGCAAACGTTGGCGCAAGCTTTTGCTCCCTCCAGGGTGTAGTCAAGCTCCTCCAAAAGTTTGAGCTAAAGTTTGAGGCAAACTTTAGCTCAAGCTTTTTTGTCCTCTTTTGCTCTTTGTTTTGAGCCACGCTTTTCTTCCTTTGGGCCACGCTTCTCTTCCTTGATTTGGTCATGTCAAACTTTAGCTCAAGCTTTTTTGTCCTCTTTTGCTCTTTGTTTTGAGCCACGCTTTTCTTCCTTTGGGCCACGCTTCTCTTCCTTGATTTGGTCATGGGTCACGCTTTTAGAAGCGTGGCCTAAGCCTCTAAAGTGTGCTCCAACTTCAAAGTGTGCCCAAAATTCCACTTTTCTTCTTTTTAGCTTATTTTGTGCTCTTTTTGCTTCTTTTTCTTCTTATTTCCTACAAAGTTTATCAAATCAAAAGATCAAAGAAATATACCATTTAAGCACCAAAGAATGCAATATTTAAGCACTAATCATAAATTTCTTGTATGAAAAAGCATAGAAAAACATGACATGATGACATGTCATCAGCAGCAAGTGAAGCCATCTGGTATAAAAAGTTTGAGTAAAAGTTTGCCTCAAACTTTTACTCAAACTTTTATGATTCTTGACCCGGTTCACAATGGGTTTCTCTCCAACTCCAAGAGCAATCAACAGAGACTCTTATCAACCCAATTCCATCAAGAGCAAAGGCCCAATTCAAGGCTTGAAGACCATTTGAAGAAAGTGTATAAATAGCTTAGGATTTAAGTTTTAAAAGGGGAGCTTTCTTTTAGAATTCTTAGAGACTTACAGTGGAGAACTCACCTTTACATTTCTTTGCATTGTTGTTTTAATTCAAGGGAATTTGGGAGGAGAATTGATCTCTCTTTTTCCTTGTTCTTGCTTAAGCACTCTTTACTTTTCTTGCTTCGGATCTTGGGTGAAGAATTGAAGAACTTCTGTTTCAATCTCACCTTGAGATCTTGTTTAATTTTCTGCATAATTGAATTTCCATTTTTGTTAACTGCTTCGGCTTCTACTCTTCTGCAATTTACATTTCTTTATTTCCTTTGCAATTGTTCTTGCTGGATCTAGGAAGGTAGTGAGATCTAGACTTGGCTATCTAGTCTCTTGAGCCCTGAGATCTATAGCTTTCAATTTCAACTTCCTTGTTTCGTTGTCACACCAAGCTTATTCTCATTTTCATTTAAGATCCGGTTTAATTGAATCCATCTTTTACATTCCTGTTTGTTGAATTTTTCTTTTCCTTGTTTAATTTCTGCAAATCCAATTCCCAATTCCCTTTACAATTCAATCCATTTACATTTCTTACACTTTAAGATTCTGCAATTTACATTTCTTGCGTTCTAAGTTTCTGCCATTTAATTTCTTGTTCTTTAACATTCAGCACTTTATTTTCTGTTCTCTTTAATTTCATGCAATTTACCCATTTCCTTTACTTTCCATGCAATTTAAATTCTATTAATCACAAATCACTCAACCAAATCTTGATTCGCTTGACTAAATCAACCACTAAACTGAAATTGCTCAATCCTTCAATCCCTGTGGGATCGACCTCACTCACGTGAGTTATTATTACTTGATACGACCCGGTGCACTTGCCGGTGAGTTTTGTGTGTTTGGAATTCGTTTTCCGAAAATACACATCAGTTGGTCTTTATTTTATTTTCCTAATTTAAATAAAATAATTTAATATTATAATTTAAAAATTCAAAAAAATTTAGTTTTTTTAAATTTTTTATTTTTTTAAAAATATTTTTTTATTTTTTTATTTACCGAATAATGCTACACCTGTACAGTTGACTTTTTTTGCAGCACTTGTTCACAAATTAAGAATAAATTAATTTAAAAAATTTAAAATTTTTCAATTTTTTATTTTTTAGATATTGTTAGAATTTTTTATTTTTCTACTGTTCGAAAAAAATTTATTTTTTTAGTTTAAAAATAAAAAAATAATAAATTTACAGATCTGTTGTTTAATAGACATTGTTGGATTTTATTTTATTTTTGTAATTTAAATAAAAGAATTTAATCATATCATTTAAAAATTCAGAAATAAAAAACTTAGTTTTTTATAATCTTTTATTTTTTAAAAAATATTTTTCTATCTTTTTATTTACAATTGACTTTTTTTTTTGCTGCACTTGTTCACAAATTAAGAATAAATTAATTAAAAAAATTAAAACTTCTCAATTTTTTTATGTTTTGAATATTGTTAGAATTTTTTATTTTTCTACTATTAGAAAAAAATTATTTTTTTGGTTTAAAAATTAAAAAAGATAATAAATTTATAGATCTGTTGGTTACTAGATATTGTTGGACTTTATTTTAATTTTCTAATTATTATAAGAAACATTTAATAATATAATTTAAAAATTCAAAAATAAAAAACCGGACAGTTGACTTTTTTTTGCTGCAGTTGTTCACAAATTAAGAATAAATTAATTTAAAAAATTTAAAATTTTTCAATTTTTCATTTTTTGGATATTGTTAGAATTTTTTATTTTTCTAATGTTGAAAAAAAATTATTTTTTGTTTAAAAAAAAAGAAATTTACGGATCTGTTGATTACTCGATATTGTTGGACTTTATTTTGTTTTCCTAATTTAAATAAAAGATTTTAATCATATAATATAAAAATTAAAAAATAAAAAATTTGGTTTTTTAAGATTTGTTATTTTTTTAAAATATTTTTTATTTTTTTAATCACCGAAAAAAGCTAGACATGTACAATTGACTTTTTTTGCTGCACTTGTTCACAAATTAAGAATGAATTAATTTAAAAAATTTAAAACTTCTTAATTTTTTTATTTTTGAATATTGTTAGAATTTTTTATTTTTCTACTATTAGAAAAAAATTATTTTTTTGGTTTAAAACTTAAAAAAGATAATAAATTTACAGATCTGTTGGTTACTAGATATTGCTGGACTTTATTTTAATTTTCTGATTATTATAAAAAAATTAATAATATAATTTAAAAATTTAAAAACAAAAAACTTAGTTTTTTAAAATTTTTTATTTTTTAAAAAATATTTTTCTATCTTTTTATTCACTGGATAATGCTACACTCGGACAATTGAGTTTTTTTGCTGCAATTGTTCCCAAATTAAGAATAAATTAATTTAAAAATTCAAAAATTTTAATTTTTTTATTTTTTGGATTTTTTTGGAATTTTTTATTTTTCTACTATTAAAAAAATTTATTTTTTTACCTTAAAAATTAAAAAAAAAATTGACAGCTTTGTTATTTACTAGATATTGTTGGACTTTATCTTATTTTTCTAATTTAAATAAAAGAATTAATCATATAATTTAAAAATTTAAAAATAAAAAATTTAGTTTTTTTAGATTTTTAATTTTTTTTCAAAATATTTTTTTACCTTTTTATTCACCGGATAATGCTACACCCGGATTGTTGACTTTTTTGTTGCACTTGTTCACAAATTAAGAAAAAATTAATTTAAAAAATTTAAAATTTTTAAATTTTTTATTTTTTGGATTTTGTTAGAATTTTTTATTTTTCTACTTTTTGAAAAAATTTATTTTCTAGTTTAAAAATTAAAAAAATAATAAATTTATAGATCTGTTATTTACTAGATATTGTTGGTCTTTATTTTATTTTCCTAATTTAAATAAAATAATTAAATATTATAATTTAAAAATTCAAAAAAATTTAGTTTTTTTAAATTTTTTATTTTTTTAAAAATATTTTTTTATTTTTTATTTACCGAATAATGCTACACCTGTACAGTTGACTTTTTTTGCAGCACTTGTTCACAAATTAAGAATAAATTAATTTAAAAAATTTAAAATTTTTCAATTTTTTATTTTTTAGATATTGTTAGAATTTTTTATTTTTCTACTGTTCGAAAAAAATTTATTTTTTTAGTTTAAAAATAAAAAAATAATAAATTTACAGATCTGTTGTTTAATAGATATTGTTGGATTTTATTTTATTTTTGTAATTTAAATAAAAGAATTTAATCATATCATTTAAAAATTCAGAAATAAAAAACTTAGTTTTTTATAATTTTTTATTTTTTAAAAAATATTTTTCTATCTTTTTATTTACCGGATAATACTACACCTGTACAATTGACTTTTTTTTTGCTGCACTTGTTCACAAATTAAGAATAAATTAATTAAAAAAAATTAAAACTTCTCAATTTTTTTTATGTTTTGAATATTGTTAGAATTTTTTATTTTTCTACTATTAGAAAAAAAATTATTTTTTTGGTTTAAAAATTAAAAAAGATAATAAATTTATAGATCTGTTGGTTACTAGATATTGTTGGACTTTATTTTAATTTTCTAATTATTATAAGAAACATTTAATAATATAATTTAAAAATTCAAAAATAAAAAACCGGACAGTTGACTTTTTTTGCTGCAGTTGTTCACAAATTAAGAATAAATTAATTTAAAAAATTTAAAATTTTTCAATTTTTCATTTTTTGGATATTGTTAGAATTTTTTATTTTTCTAATGTTGAAAAAAATTAATTTTTGTTTAAAAAAAAAGAAATTTACAAATCTGTTGATTACTCGATATTGTTGGACTTTATTTTGTTTTCCTAATTTAAATAAAAGATTTTAATCATATAATATAAAAATTAAAAAATAAAAAATTTGGTTTTTTAATATTTGTTATTTTTTTAAAATATTTTTTATTTTTTTAATCACCGAAAAAAGCTAGACATGTACAATTGACTTTTTTTTGCTGCACTTGTTCACAAATTAAGAATGAATTAATTTAAAAAATTTAAAACCTCTTAATTTTTTTTTTGAATATTGTTAGAATTTTTTATTTTTCTACTATTAGAAAAAAATTATTTTTTTGGTTTAAAACTTAAAAAAGATAATAAATTTACAGATCTATTGGTTACTAGATATTGCTGGACTTTATTTTAATTTTCTGATTATTATAAAAAAAATTAATAATATAATTTAAAAATTCAAAAATAAAAAACTTAGTTTTTTAAAATTTTTTATTTTTTAAAAAATATTTTTCTATCTTTTTATTCACTGGATAATGCTACACCCGGACAATTGAGTTTTTTTGCTGTAATTGTTCCCAAATTAAGAATAAATTAATTTAAAAATTTAAAAATTTTAATTTTTTTATTTTTTGGATTTTTTGGAATTTTTTATTTTTCTACTATTAAAAAAATTTATTTTTTAACATTAAAAATTAAAAAAAAATTGACAGCTTTGTTATTTACTAGATATTGCTGGACTTTATCTTATTTTTCTAATTTAAATAAAAGAATTAATCTTATAATTTAAAAATTTAAAAATAAAAAATTTAGCTTTTTTTTATTTTTAATTTTTTTCCAAAATATTTTTTTACCTTTTTATTCACCGGATAATGCTACACCCGGATTGTTGACTTTTTTGTTGCACTTGTTCACAAATTAAGAAAAAATTAATTTAAAAAATTTAAAATTTTTAAACTTTTTATTTTTTGGATTTTGTTAGAAATTTTTATTTTTCTACTTTTGGAAAAAAATTATTTTCTAGTTTAAAAATTAAAAAAATAATAAATTTATAGATCTGTTATTTACTAGATATTGTTGGTCTTTATTTTATTTTCCTAATTTAAATAAAAGAATTTAATATTATAATTTAAAAATTGAAAAAAAATTTAGTTTTTTTAAATTTTTTATTTTTTTAAAAATATTTTTTTATTTTTTTATTTACCGAATAATGCTACACCTGTACAGTTGACTTTTTTTGCAGCACTTGTTCACAAAGTAAGAATAAATTAATTTAAAAAATTTAAAATTTTTCAATTTTTTATTTTTTAGATATTATTAGAATTTTTTATTTTTCTACTGTTCGAAAAAAATTTATTTTTTTAGTTTAAAAATAAAAAAATAATAAATTTACAGATCTGTTGTTTAATAGATATTGTTGGATTTTATTTTATTTTTGTAATTTAAATAAAATAATTTAATCATATCATTTAAAAATTCAGAAATAAAAAACTTAGTTTTTTATAATTTGTTATTTTTTAAAAAATATTTTTCTATCTTTTTATTTACCGGATAATACTACACCTGTACAATTGACTTTTTTTTTTGCTGCACTTGTTCACAAATTAAGAATAAATTAATTAAAAATAATTAAAACTTCTCAATTTTTTTTATGTTTTGAATATTGTTAGAATTTTTTATTTTTCTACTATTAGAAAAAAATTATTTTTTTGGTTTAAAAATTAAAAAACATAATAAATTTATAGATCTGTTGGTTACTAGATATTGCAGGACTTTATTTTAATTTTTTGATTATTATAAAAAAATTAATAATATAATTTAAAAATTCAAAAATAAAAAATATAGTTTTTTAAAATTTTTTAGTTTTTAAAAAATATTTTTCTATCTTTTTATTCTCT
The DNA here is from genome assembly GCF_059453495.1 of Arachis ipaensis. Lineage (NCBI taxonomy): Eukaryota > Viridiplantae > Streptophyta > Magnoliopsida > Fabales > Fabaceae > Arachis > Arachis ipaensis. Next base: position 76,037,693 of record NC_142438.1, read on the forward strand.
GGATAATGCTACACCCGGACAATTGACTTTTTTTGCTGCAATTATTCCCAAATTAAGAATAAATTAATTTAAAAATTCAAAAATTTTAATTGTTTTATTTTTTGGATTTTTTTGGAATTTTTTATTTTTCTACTATTAAAAAAAATTATTTTTTTACCTTAAAAATTAAAAAAAAATTGATAGCTTTGTTATTTACTAGATATTGCTGGACTTTATCTTATTTTTCTAATTTAAATAAAAGAATTAATCATATAATTTAAAAATTTAAAAATAAAAGATTTAGTTCTTTTAGATTTTTAATTTTTTTCCAAAATATTTTTTTACCTTTTTATTCACCGGATAATGCTACACCCGGATTGTTGACTTTTTTTGTTGCACTTGTTCACAAATTAAGAAAAAATTAATTTAAAAAATTTAAAATTTTTAAATTTTTTATTTTTTGGATATTGTTAGAATTTTTTATTTTTCTACTGTTCGAAAAAAATTTATTTTTTTAGTTTAAATATAAAAAAATAATAAATTTACAGATCTGTTGTTTAATAGATATTGTTGGATTTTATTTTATTTTTGTAATTTAAATAAAAGAATTTAATCATATCATTTAAAAATTCAGGAATAAAAAACTTAGTTTTTTATAATTTTTTATTTTTTAAAAAAAATTTTTCTATCTTTTTATTTACCGGATAATACTACACCTGTACAATTGACTTTTTTTTTGCTGCACTTGTTCACAAATTAAGAATAAATTAATTAAAAATAATTATAACTTCTCAAGTTTTTTTTATGTTTTGAATATTGTTAGAATTTTTTATTTTTCTACTATTAGAAAAAAATTATTTTTTTGGTTTAAAAATTAAAAAAGATAATAAATTTAAAGATTTTTTGGTTACTAGATATTGTTGGACTTTATTTTAATTTTCTAATTATTATAAAAAACATTTAATAATAAAATTTAAAAATTCAAAAATAAAAAACTTAGTTTTTTAAATTTTTTTCTTTTCTAAAAAATATTTTTCTATCTTTTTATTTACTGGATAATACTACACTCGGACAGTTGACTTTTTTTTGCTGCAATTGTTCACAAATTAAGAATAAATTAATTTAAAAAATTTAAAAATTTTCAATTTTTTATTTTTTGGATATTGTTATAATTTTTTATTTTTCAAATGTTGAAAAAAAAATTTTTAGCTTAAAAAAAAAAGAAATTTACAGATCTGTTGATTACTTGATATTGTTGGACTTTATTTTGTTTTCCTAATTTAAATAAAAGACTTTAATCATATAATATAAAAATTAAAAAATAAAAAATTTGGTTTTTTAAGATTTTTTATTTTTTTAAAATATTTTTTATATTTTTATTCACCGAAAAAAGCTAGACCTGTACAATTGACTTTTTTTTGCTGCACTTGTTCACAAATTAAGAATAAATTAATTTAAAAAATTTAAAACTTCTCAATTAATTTTATTTTTTTGAATATTCTTAAAATTTTTTATTTTTCTACTATTAGAAAAAAATTGTTTTTTTGGTTTAAAAATTAAAAAAGATAATAAATTTACAGATCTGTTGGTTACTAGATATTGCTGGACTTTATTTTAATTTTCTAATTATTATAAAAAAAATTTAATAATATAATTTAAAAATTTAAAAATAAAAAACTTAGTTTTTTAAAATTTGTTATTTTTTAAAAAATATTTTTCTATCTTTTTATTCACCGGATAATGCTACACCCGGACAATTGACTTTTTTTTGCTGTAATTGTTCCGAAATTAAGAATAAATTATTTTAAAAATTCAAAAATTTTAATTTTTTTATTTTTTGGATATTTTTGAAATTTTTTATTTTTCTACTATTAGAAAAAAAATTTATTTTTTTAGTTTAAAAATTAAAAAAAAATTTACAGATTTGTTATTTATTAGATATTGTTGGACTTTATCTTATTTTTCTAATTTAAATAAAAGAATTAATCATATAATTTAAAAATTCAAAAATAAAAAATTTATTTTTTCTAGATTTTTAATTTTTTTCCAAAATATTTTTTTACCTTTTTATTCACCGAATAATGCTACACCCGGATTGTTGACTTTTTTTTGTTGCACTTGTTCACAAATTAAGAAAAATTAATTTAAAAAATTTAAAATTTTTAAATTTTTTATTTTTTGGATTTTGTTAGAATTTTTTATTTTTCTACTTTTGAAAAAAATTTATTTTTTAAATTAAAAATTAAAAAAATATTAAATTTACAGATCTGTTATTTACTAGATATTGTTGGTCTTTATTTTATTTTCCTAATTTAAATAAAAGAATTTAATATTAAAATTTAAAAATTCAAAAAAATTTGGATTTTTTAAATTTTTTATTTTTTTAAAAATATTTTTTTATTTTTTTATTTACCGAATAATGCTACACCTGTACAGTTGACTTTCTTTGCAGCACTTGTTCACAAATTAAGAATAAATTAATTTAAAAATTTAAAATTTAAAATTTTTTATTTTTTGGATATTTTTATAATTTTTTATTTTTTTACCATCGGAAAAAAATTTATTTTTTTAGTTTAAAAATAAAAAAAATAATGAATTTACAGATCTTTTGTTTACTAGATATTGTTGGATTTTATTTTATTTTCGTAATTTAAATAAAAGAATTTAATCATATAATTTAAAAATTAAGAAATAAAAAACTTAGTTTTTTTAAAATTTTTTCTTTTTTAAAAAATATTTTTCTATCTTTTTATTTACCGGATAATACTACACCTGTACAATTGACTTTTTTTTGCTGTACTTGTTCACAATATAATAATAAATTAATTAAAAAAATTTAAAACTTCTCAATTTTTTTATGTTTTGAATATTGTTAGAATTTTCTATTTTTCTACTATTAGAAAAAAAATTATTTTTTTGGTTTAAAAATTAAAAAAGATAATAAATTTAAAGATCTGTTGGTTACTAGATATTGTTGGACTTTATTTTAATTTTCTAATTATTATAAAAAACATTTAATAATAAAATTTAAAAATTCAAAAATAAAAAACTTAGTTTTTTAAATTTTTTTCTTTTCTAAAAAATATTTTTCTATCTTTTTATTTACTGGATAATACTACACTCGGACAGTTGACTTTTTTTTGCTGCAATTGTTCACAAATTAAGAATAAATTAATTTAAAAAATTTAAAAATTTTCAATTTTTTATTTTTTGGATATTGTTAGAATTTTTTATTTTTCAAATGTTGAAAAAAAAATTTTTTAGCTTAAAAAAAAAAAGAAATTTACAGATCTGTTGATTACTTGATATTGTTGGACTTTATTTTGTTTTCCTAATTTAAATAAAAGAATTTAATCATATAATATAAAAATTAAAAAATAAAAAATTTGGTTTTTTAAGATTTTTTATTTTTTTAAAATATTTTTTATATTTTTATTCACCGAAAAAAGCTAGACCTGTACAATTGACTTTTTTTTGCTGCACTTGTTCACAAATTAAGAATAAATTAATTTAAAAAATTTAAAACTTCTCAATTAATTTTATTTTTTTGAATATTCTTAAAATTTTTTATTTTTCTACTATTAGAAAAAAATTTTTTTTTTGGTTTAAAAATTAAAAAAGATAATAAATTTACAGATCTGTTGGTTACTAGATATTGCTGGACTTTATTTTAATTTTCTAATTATTATAAAAAAATTTAATAATATAACTTAAAAATTTAAAAATAAAAAACTTAGTTTTTTAAAATTTTTTATTTTTTAAAAAATATTTTTCTATCTTTTTATTCACCGGATAATGCTACACCCGGACAATTGACTTTTTTTTGCTGTAATTGTTCCCAAATTAAGAATAAATTATTTTAAAAATTCAAAAATTTTAATTTTTTTATTTTTTGGATATTTTTGAAATTTTTTATTTTTCTACTATTAGAAAAAAATTTATTTTTTTAGTTTAAAAATTAAAAAAAAATTTACAGATTTGTTATTTACTAGATATTGTTGGACTTTATCTTATTTTTCTAATTTAAATAAAAGAATTAATCATATAATTTAAAAATTCAAAAATAAAAAATTTATTTTTTCTAGATTTTTAATTTTTTTCCAAAATATTTTTTTACCTTTTTATTCACCGAATAATGCTACACCCGGATTGTTGACTTTTTTTTGTTGCACTTGTTCACTAATTAAGAAAAATTAATTTAAAAAATTTAAAATTTTTAAATTTTTTATTTTTTGGATTTTTTTAGAATTTTTTATTTTTCTACTTTTGAAAAAAAATTATTTTTTAAATTAAAAATTAAAAAAATATTAAATTTACAGATTTGTTATTTGCTAGATATTGTTGGTCTTTATTTTATTTTCCTAATTTAAATAAAAGAATTTAATATTATAATTTAAAAATTCAAAAAAATTTGGATTTTTTAAATTTTTTATTTTTTTAAAAATATTTTTTTATTTTTTTATTTACCGAATAATGCTACACCTGTACAGTTGACTTTCTTTGCAGCACTTGTTCACAAATTAAGAATAAATTAATTTAAAAATTTAAAATTTTTAAATTTTTTATTTTTTGGATATTTTTATAATTTTTTATTTTTTTACCATTGGAAAAAAATTTATTTTTTTAGTTTAAAAATAAAAAAATAATGAATTTACAGATCTTTTGTTTATTAGATATTGTTGGATTTTATTTTATTTTCATAATTTAAATAAAAGAAATAAAAAACTTAGTTTTTTTAAAATTTTTTCTTTTTTAAAAAATATTTTTCTATCTTTTTATTTACCGGATAATACTACACCTGTACAATTGACTTTTTTTTGCTGTACTTGTTCACAATATAATAATAAATTAATTAAAAAAATTTAAAACTTCTCAATTTTTTTTATGTTTTGAATATTGTTAGAATTTTCTATTTTTCTACTATTAGAAAAAAAATTATTTTTTTGGTTTAAAAATTAAAAAAGATAATAAATTTAAAGATCTGTTGGTTACTAGATATTGTTGGACTTTATTTTAATTTTCTAATTATTATAAAAAACATTTAATAATAAAATTTAAAAATTCAAAAATAAAAAGATTAGTTTTTTAAATTTTTTTCTTTTCTAAAAAATATTTTTCTATCTTTTTATTTACTGGATAATACTACATTCGGACAGTTGACTTTTTTTTGCTGCAATTGTTCACAAATTAAGAATAAATTAATTTAAAAAATTTAAAAATTTTCAATTTTTTATTTTTTGGATATTGTTAGAATTTTTTATTTTTCAAATGTTGAAAAAAAAAATTTTTAGCTTAAAAAAAAAAGAAATTTACAGATCTGTTGATTACTTGATATTGTTGGACTTTATTTTGTTTTCCTAATTTAAATAAAAGAATTTAATCATATAATATAAAAATTAAAAAATAAAAAATTTGGTTTTTTAAGATTTTTTATTTTTTTAAAATATTTTTTATATTTTTATTCACCGAAAAAAGCTAGACCTGTACAATTGACTTTTTTTTGCTGCACTTGTTCACAAATTAAGAATAAATTAATTTAAAAAATTTAAAACTTCTCAATTTTTTTTTATTTTTTGAATATTCTTAAAATTTTTTATTTTTCTACTATTAGAAAAAAATTATTTTTTTGGTTTAAAAATTAAAAAAGATAATAAATTTACAGATCTGTTGGTTACTAGATATTGCTGGACTTTATTTTAATTTTCTAATTATTATAAAAAAAATTTAATAATATAATTTAAAAATTTAAAAATAAAAAACTTAGTTTTTTAAAATTTTTTATTTTTTAAAAAATATTTTTCTATCTTTTTATTCACCGGATAATGCTACACCCGGACAATTGACTTTTTTTGCTGTAATTGTTCCCAAATTAAGAATAAATTATTTTAAAAATTCAAAAATTTTAATTTTTTTATTTTTTGGATATTTTTGAAATTTTTTATTTTTCTACTATTAGAAAAAAATTTATTTTTTTAGTTTAAAAATTAAAAAAAATTTACAGATTTGTTATTTACTAGATATTGTTGGACTTTATCTTATTTTTCTAATTTAAATAAAAGAATTAATCATATAATTTAAAAATTCAAAAATAAAAAATTTAGTTTTTCTAGATTTTTAATTTTTTTCCAAAATATTTTTTTACCTTTTTATTCACCGAATAATGCTACACCCGGATTGTTGACTTTTTTTGTTGCACTTGTTCACAAATTAAGAAAAATTAATTTAAAAAATTTAAAATTTTTAAATTTTTTATTTTTTGGATTTTGTTAGAATTTTTTATTTTTCTACTTTTGAAAAAAAATTATTTTTTAAATTAAAAATTAAAAAAATATTAAATTTACAGATCTGTTATTTACTAGATATTGTTGGTCTTTATTTTATTTTCCTAATTTAAATAAAAGAATTTAATATTATAATTTAAAAATTCAAAAAAATTTGGATTTTTTAAATTTTTTATTTTTTTAAAAATATTTTTTATTTTTTTATTTACCGAATAATGCTACACCTGTACAGTTGACTTTCTTTGCAGCACTTGTTCACAAATTAAGAATAAATTAATTTAAAAATTTAAAATTTTTAAATTTTTTATTTTTTGGATATTTTTATAATTTTTTATTTTTTTACCATTGGAAAAAAAATTTATTTTTTTAGTTTAAAAATAAAAAAAATAATGAATTTACAGATCTTTTGTTTATTAGATATTGTTGGATTTTATTTTATTTTCATAATTTAAATAAAAGAATTTAATCATATAATTTAAAAATTAAGAAATAAAAAACTTAGTTTTTTTAAAATTTTTTCTTTTTTAAAAAATATTTTTCTATCTTTTTATTTACCGGATAATACTACACCTGTACAATTGACTTTTTTTTGCTGTACTTGTTCACAATATAATAATAAATTAATTAAAAAAATTTAAAACTTCTCAATTTTTTTTATGTTTTGAATATTGTTAGAATTTTCTATTTTTCTACTATTAGAAAAAAAATTATTTTTTTGGTTTAAAAATTAAAAAAGATAATAAATTTAAAGATCTGTTGGTTACTAGATATTGTTGGACTTTATTTTAATTTTCTAATTATTATAAAAAACATTTAATAATAAAATTTAAAAATTCAAAAATAAAAAGATTAGTTTTTTAAATTTTTTTCTTTTCTAAAAAATATTTTTCTATCTTTTTATTTACTGGATAATACTACACTCGGACAGTTGACTTTTTTTTGCTGCAATTGTTCACAAATTAAGAATAAATTAATTTAAAAAATTTAAAAATTTTCAATTTTTTATTTTTTGGATATTGTTAGAATTTTTTATTTTTCAAATGTTGAAAAAAAAAATTTTTAGCTTAAAAAAAAAAGAAATTTACAGATCTGTTGATTACTTGATATTGTTGGACTTTATTTTGTTTTCCTAATTTAAATAAAAGAATTTAATCATATAATATAAAAATTAAAAAATAAAAAATTTGGTTTTTTAAGATTTTTTATTTTTTTAAAATATTTTTTATATTTTTATTCACCGAAAAAAGCTAGACCTGTACAATTGACTTTTTTTTGCTGCACTTGTTCACAAATTAAGAATAAATTAATTTAAAAAATTTAAAACTTCTCAATTTTTTTTTATTTTTTGAATATTCTTAAAATTTTTTATTTTTCTACTATTAGAAAAAAATTATTTTTTTGGTTTAAAAATTAAAAAAGATAATAAATTTACAGATCTGTTGGTTACTAGATATTGCTGGACTTTATTTTAATTTTCTAATTATTATAAAAAAAATTTAATAATATAATTTAAAAATTTAAAAATAAAAAACTTAGTTTTTTAAAATTTTTTATTTTTTAAAAAATATTTTTCTATCTTTTTATTCACCGGATAATGCTACACCCGGACAATTGACTTTTTTTGCTGTAATTGTTCCCAAATTAAGAATAAATTATTTTAAAAATTCAAAAATTTTAATTTTTTATTTTTTGGATATTTTTGAAATTTTTTATTTTTCTACTATTAGAAAAAAATTTATTTTTTTAGTTTAAAAATTAAAAAAAATTTACAGATTTGTTATTTACTAGATATTGTTGGACTTTATCTTATTTTTCTAATTTAAATAAAAGAATTAATCATATAATTTAAAAATTCAAAAATAAAAAATTTAGTTTTTCTAGATTTTTAATTTTTTTCCAAAATATTTTTTTACCTTTTTATTCACCGAATAATGCTACACCCGGATTGTTGACTTTTTTTGTTGCACTTGTTCACAAATTAAGAAAAATTAATTTAAAAAATTTAAAATTTTTAAATTTTTTATTTTTTGGATTTTGTTAGAATTTTTTATTTTTCTACTTTTGAAAAAAAATTATTTTTTAAATTAAAAATTAAAAAAATATTAAATTTACAGATCTGTTATTTACTAGATATTGTTGGTCTTTATTTTATTTTCCTAATTTAAATAAAAGAATTTAATATTATAATTTAAAAATTCAAAAAAATTTGGATTTTTTAAATTTTTTATTTTTTTAAAAATATTTTTTATTTTTTTATTTACCGAATAATGCTACACCTGTACAGTTGACTTTCTTTGCAGCACTTGTTCACAAATTAAGAATAAATTAATTTAAAAATTTAAAATTTTTAAATTTTTTATTTTTTGGATATTTTTATAATTTTTTATTTTTTTACCATTGGAAAAAAAATTTATTTTTTTAGTTTAAAAATAAAAAAAATAATGAATTTACAGATCTATTGTTTACTAGATATTGTTGGATTTTATTTTATTTTCGTAATTTAAATAAAAGAATTTAATCATATAATTTAAAAATTAAGAAATAAAAAACTTAGTTTTTTTAAAATTTTTTCTTTTTTAAAAAATATTTTTCTATCTTTTTATTTACCGGATAATACTACACCTGTACAATTGACTTTTTTTTGCTGTACTTGTTCACAATATAATAATAAATTAATTAAAAAAATTTAAAACTTCTCAATTTTTTTTATGTTTTGAATATTGTTAGAATTTTCTATTTTTCTACTATTAGAAAAAAAATTATTTTTTTGGTTTAAAAATTAAAAAAGATAATAAATTTAAAGATCTGTTGGTTACTAGATATTGTTGGACTTTATTTTAATTTTCTAATTATTATAAAAAACATTTAATAATATAATTTAAAAATTCAAAAATCAAAAACTTAGTTTTTTAAAATTTTTCTTTTTTAAAAAATATTTTTCTATCTTTTTATTTACCGGATAATACTACACTCGGACAGTTGACTTTTTTTTGCTGCAATTGTTCACAAATTAAGAATAAATTAATTTAAAAAATTTAAAATTTTTCAATTTTTTATTTTTTGGATATTGTTAGAATTTTTTATTTTTCTAATGTTGAAAAAAAATTATTTTTTTGCTAAAAAAAAATAAATTTACAGATCTGTTGATTACTCGATATTGTTGGACTTTATTTTGTTTTCCTAATTTAAATAAAAGAATTTAATCATATAATATAAAAATTAAAAAATAAAAAATTTGGTTTTTTAAGATTTTTTATTTTTTTAAAATATTTTTTATTTTTTATTCACCGAAAAAAGCTAGACCTATACAATTGACTTTTTTTTGCTGAACTTGTTCACAAATTAAGAATAAATTAATTAAAAAAATTTAAAACTTCTCAATTTTTTTTATTTTTTTGAATATTCTTCAAATTTTTATTTTTCTACTATTAGAAAAAAATTATTTTTTTGGTTTAAAAATTAAAAAAGATAATAAATCTACAGATCTGTTGGTTACTAGATATTGCTGGACTTTATTTTAATTTTCTAATTATTATAAAAAAATTTAATAATATAATTTAAAAATTTAAAAATAAAAAACTTAGTATTTTAAAATTCTTTATTTTTTAAAAAATATTTTTCTATCTTTTTATTCACCGGATAATGCTACACCCGGACAATTGACTTTTTTTGCTGTAATTGTTCCCAAATTAAGAATAAATTAATTTAAAAATTCAAAAATTTTAATTTTTTTATTTTTTGGATATTTTTGAAATTTTTTATTTTTCTACTATTAGAAAAAAAATTTATTTTTTTAGTTTAAAAATTAAAAAAAAAATTTACGGATTTGTTATTTACTAGATATTGTTGGACTTTATCTTATTTTTCTAATTGAAATAAAAAAATTGATCATATAATTTAAGAATTCAAAAATAAAAAATTTAGTTTTTTTAGATTTTTAATTTTTTTCCAAAATATTTTTTTACCTTTTTATTCACCGGATAATGCTACACCCGGATTGTTGACTTTTTTTGTTGCACTTGTTCACAAATTAAGAAAAATTAATTTAAAAAATTTAAAATTTTTAAATTTTTTATTTTTTGGATTTTGTTAGAATTTTTTATTTTTCTACTTTTGGAAAAAAATTATTTTTTAGATTAAAAATTAAAAAAATATTAAATTTACAGATCTGTTATTTACTAGATATTGTTGGTCTTTATTTTATTTTCCTAATTTAAATAAAAGAATTTAATATTATAATTTAAAAATTCAAAAAAAATTTGGTTTTTTAAGATTTTTTATTTTTTTAAAATATTTTTTATTTTTTATTCACCGAAAAAAGCTAGACCTATACAATTGACTTTTTTTTGCTGCACTTGTTCACAAATTAAGAATAAATTAATTTAAAAAATTTAAAACTTCTCAATTTTTTTATTTTTTTGAATATTCTTAAAATTTTTATTTTTCTACTATTAGAAAAAAATTATTTTTTTGGTTTAAAAATTAAAAAAATAATAAATTTACAGATCTGTTAGTTACTAGATATTGCTGGACTTTATTTTAATTTTCTAATTATTATAAAAAAATTTAATAATATAATTTAAAAATTTAAAAATAAAAAACTTAGTATTTTAAAATTCTTAATTTTTTAAAAAATATTTTTCTATCTTTTTATTCACCGGATAATGCTACACCCGGACAATTGACTTTTTTTGCTGTAATTGTTCCCAAATTAAGAATAAATTAATTTAAAAATTCAAAAATTTTAATTTTTTTATTTTTTGGATATTTTTGAAATTTTTTATTTTTCTACTATTAGAAAAAAATTTATTTTTTAGTTTAAAAATTAAAAAAAAAATTTACGGATTTGTTATTTACTAGATATTGTTGGACTTTATCTTATTTTTCTAATTTAAATAAAAAAATTGATCATATAATTTAAGAATTCAAAAATAAAAAATTTAGTTTTTTTAGATTTTTAATTTTTTTCCAAAATATTTTTTTACCTTTTTATTCACCGGATAATGCTACACCCGGATTGTTGACTTTTTTTGTTGCACTTGTTCACAAATTAAGAAAAATTAATTTAAAAAATTTAAAATTTTTAAATTTTTTATTTTTTGGATTTTGTTAGAATTTTTTATTTTTCTACTTTTGGAAAAAAATTATTTTTTAGATTAAAAATTAAAAAAATATTAAATTTACAGATCTGTTATTTACTAGATATTGTTGGTCTTTATTTTATTTTCCTAATTTAAATAAAAGAATTTAATATTATAATTTAAAAATTCAAAAAAAATTTGGTTTTTTAAGATTTTTTATTTTTTTAAAATATTTTTTATTTTTTATTCACCGAAAAAAGCTAGACCTATACAATTGACTTTTTTTTGCTGCACTTGTTCACAAATTAAGAATAAATTAATTTAAAAAATTTAAAACTTCTCAATTTTTTTATTTTTTTGAATATTCTTAAAATTTTTATTTTTCTACTATTAGAAAAAAATTATTTTTTTGGTTTAAAAATTAAAAAAATAATAAATCTACAGATCTGTTGGTTACTAGATATTGCTGGACTTTATTTTAATTTTCTAATTATTATAAAAAAATTTAATAATATAATTTAAAAATTTAAAAATAAAAAACTTAGTATTTTAAAATTCTTTATTTTTTAAAAAATATTTTTCTATCTTTTTATTCACCGGATAATGCTACACCCGGACAATTGACTTTTTTTGCTGTAATTGTTCCCAAATTAAGAATAAATTAATTTAAAAATTCAAAAATTTTAATTTTTTTATTTTTTGGATATTTTTGAAATTTTTTATTTTTCTACTATTAGAAAAAAAATTTATTTTTTTAGTTTAAAAATTAAAAAAAAAATTTACGGATTTGTTATTTACTAGATATTGTTGGACTTTATCTTATTTTTCTAATTTAAATAAAAAATTGATCATATAATTTAAGAATTCAAAAATAAAAAATTTAGTTTTTTTAGATTTTTAATTTTTTTCCAAAATATTTTTTTACCTTTTTATTCACCGGATAATGCTACACCCGGATTGTTGACTTTTTTTGTTGCACTTGTTCACAAATTAAGAAAAATTAATTTAAAAAATTTAAAATTTTTCAATTTTTTATTTTTTGGATTTTGTTAGAATTTTTTATTTTTCTACTTTTGGAAAAAAATTATTTTTTAGATTAAAAATTAAAAAAATATTAAATTTACAGATCTGTTATTTACTAGATATTGTTGGTCTTTATTTTATTTTCCTAATTTAAATAAAAGAATTTAATATTATAATTTAAAAATTCAAAAAAAATTTGGTTTTTTAAGATTTTTTATTTTTTTAAAATATTTTTTATTTTTTATTCACCGAAAAAAGCTAGACCTATACATTTGACTTTTTTTTGCTGCACTTGTTCACAAATTAAGAATAAATTAATTTAAAAAATTTAAAACTTCTCAATTTTTTTTATTTTTTTGAATATTCTTAAAATTTTTATTTTTCTACTATTAGAAAAAAATTATTTTTTTGGTTTAAAAATTAAAAAAATAATAAATCTACAGATCTGTTGGTTACTAGATATTGCTGGACTTTATTTTAATTTTCTAATTATTATAAAAAAATTTAATAATATAATTTAAAAATTTAAAAATAAAAAACTTAGTATTTTAAAATTCTTTATTTTTTAAAAAATATTTTTCTATCTTTTTATTCACCGGATAATGCTACACCCGGACAATTGACTTTTTTTGCTGTAATTGTTCCCAAATTAAGAATAAATTAATTTAAAAATTCAAAAATTTTAATTTTTTTATTTTTTGGATATTTTTGAAATTTTTTATTTTTCTACTATTAGAGAAAAATTTATTTTTTTAGTTTAAAAATTAAAAAAAAATTTACAGATTTGTTATTTATTAGATATTGTTGGACTTTATCTTATTTTTCTAATTTAAATAAAAGAATTGATCATATAATTTAAGAATTCAAAAATAAAAAATTTATTTTTTTTAGATTTTTAATTTTTTTCCAAAATATTTTTTTACCTTTTTATTCACCGGATAATGCTACACCCGGATTGTTGACTTTTTTTGTTGCACTTGTTCACAAATTAAGAAAAATTAATTTAAAAAATTTAAAATTTTTAAATTTTTTATTTTTTGGATTTTGTTAGAATTTTTTATTTTTCTACTTTTGGAAAAAAATTATTTTTTAGATTAAAAATTAAAAAAATATTAAATTTACAGATCTGTTATTTACTAGATATTGTTGGTCTTTATTTTATTTTTCTAATTTAAATAAAATAATTTAATATTATAATTTAAAAATTCAAAAAAAATTTGGATTTTTTAAATTTTTTATTTTTTTAAAAATATTTTTTTATTATTTTAATTACCGAATAAAGCTACACCTGTACAGTTGACTTTCTTTGCAGCACTTGTTCACAAATTAAGAATAAATTAATTTAAAAAATTTAAAATTTTTCAATTTTTTATTTTTTGGATATTTTTATAATTTTTTATTTTTTTACCGTTGGAGAAAAATTTATTTTTTTAGTTTAAAAATAAAAAAATAATAAATTTACAGATCTGTTGTTTACTAGATATTGTTGGATTTTATTTTATTTTTGTAATTTAAATAAAAGAATTTAATCATATAATTTAAAAATTCAGAAATAAAAAACTTAGTTTTTTAAAATTTTGTGTTTTTTAAAAAATATTTTTCTATCTTTTTATTTACCGGATAATACTACACCTGTACAATTGACTTTTTTTTGCTGTACTTGTTCACAAATTAAGAATAAATTAATTAAAAAAATTTAAAACTTCTCAATTTTTTTTATGTTTTGAATATTTTTAGAATTTTTTATTTTTTTACTATTAGAAAAAAATTATTTTTTTAGTTTAAAAATTAAAAAAGATAATAAATTTAAAGATCTGTTGGTTACTAGATATTGTTGGACTTTATTTTAATTTTCTAATTATTATAAAAAACATTTAATAATATAATTTAAAAATTCAAAAATCAAAAACTTAGTTTTTTAAATTTTTTTCTTTTTTAAAAAATATTTTTCTATCTTTTTATTTACCGGATAATACTACACTCGGAGAGTTGACTTTTTTTTGCTGCAATTGTTCACAAATTAAGAATAAATTAATTTAAAAAATTTAAAATTTTTCAATTTTTTATTTTTTGGATATTGTTAGAATTTTTTATTTTTCTAATGTTGAAAAAAAATGATTTTTTCGCAAAAAAAAAAAATAAATTTACAGATCTGTTGATTACTCGATATTGTTGGACTTTATTTTGTTTTCCTAATTTAAATAAAAGAATTTAATCATATAATATAAAAATTAAAAAATAAAAAATTTGGTTTTTTAAGATTTTTTATTTTTTTAAAATATTTTTTATTTTTTATTCACCGAAAAAAGCTAGACCTATACAATTGGCTTTTTTTTGCTGCACTTGTTCACAAATTAAGAATAAATTAATTTAAAAAATTTAAAACTTCTCAATTTTTTTTATTTTTTTGAATATTCTTAAAATTTTTATTTTTCTACTATTAGAAAAAAATTATTTTTTTGGTTTAAAAATTAAAAAAATAATAAATCTACAGATCTGTTGGTTACTAGATATTGCTGGACTTTATTTTAATTTTCTAATTATTATAAAAAAATTTAATAATATAATTTAAAAATTTAAAAATAAAAAACTTAGTATTTTAAAATTCTTTATTTTTTAAAAAATATTTTTCTATCTTTTTATTCACCGGATAATGCTACACCCGGACAATTGACTTTTTTTGCTGTAATTGTTCCCAAATTAAGAATAAATTAATTTAAAAATTCAAAAATTTTAATTTTTTTATTTTTTGGATATTTTTGAAATTTTTTATTTTTCTACTATTAGAAAAAAATTTATTTTTTTAGTTTAAAAATTAAAAAAAAAATTTACAGATTTGTTATTTACTAGATATTGTTGGACTTTATCTTATTTTTCTAATTTAAATAAAAGAATTGATCATATAATTTAAAAATTCAAAAATAAAAAATTTAGTTTTTTTAGATTTTTAATTTTTTTCCAAAATATTTTTTTACCTTTTTATTCACCGGATAATGCTACACCCGGATTGTTGACTTTTTTTGTTGCACTTGTTCACAAATTAAGAAAAATTAATTTAAAAAATTTAAAATTTTTAAATTTTTTATTTTTTGGATTTTGTTAGAATTTTTTATTTTTCTACTTTTGGAAAAAAATTATTTTTTAGATTAAAAATTAAAAAAATATTAAATTTACAGATCTGTTATTTACTAGATATTGTTGGTCTTTATTTTATTTTCCTAATTTAAATAAAATAATTTAATATTATAATTTAAAAATTCAAAAAAAAATTGGATTTTTTAAATTTTTTATTTTTTTAAAAATATTTTTTTATTATTTTAATTACCGAATAAAGCTACACCTGTACAGTTGACTTTCTTTGCAGCACTTGTTCACAAATTAAGAATAAATTAATTTAAAAAATTTAAAATTTTTCAATTTTTTATTTTTTGGATATTTTTATAATTTTTTATTTTTTTACCGTTGGAGAAAAATTTATTTTTTTAGTTTAAAAATAAAAAAAAATAAATTTATAGATCTGTTGTTTACTAGATATTGTTGGATTTTATTTTATTTTTGTAATTTAAATAAAAGAATTTAATCATATAATTTAAAAATTCAGAAATAAAAAACTTAGTTTTTTAAAATTTTGTGTTTTTTAAAAAATATTTTTCTATCTTTTTATTTACCGGATAATACTACACCTGTACAATTGACTTTTTTTTGCTGTATTGTTGGATTTTATTTTATTTTTGTAATTTAAATAAAATAATTTAATCATATAATTTAAAAATTCAGAAATAAAAAACTTAGTTTTTTAAAATTTTTTCTTTTTTAAAAAATATTTTTCTAACTTTTTATTTACCGGATAATACTACACCTGTACAATTGACTTTTTTTGCTGTACTTGTTCACAAATTAAGAATAAATTAATTAAAAAAATTTAAAACTTCTCAATTTTTTTATGTTTTGAATATTGTTAGAATTTTTTATTTTTCTACTATTAGAAAAAAATTATTTTTTTGGTTTAAAAATTAAAAAAGATAATAAATTTAAAGATCTATTGTTTAAAATAGATATAAGAAATGAGAGTTCACATAGTTGTTTAATAAGCCTTCTTGCCACGGTTGGATAATATTTATCTTTGTTATCTTGTTGTGATGGTTAGGTGGTCAAAGAATACTCAATGAAAGAGACAAGACAAGGGGGAGCTTAGCATGAGGACAAAATCCCATCACATGTGAATCTGCACACTCTTTAGAATAAGCACGTTGAAGACCATTGAAGAAGCAAGTTTTGTCCTCATCCAACCTTACATGCACACCTTTGATTTGCAAAGTATCCAATTGCATCCCAACCCTCCATTGTTCAATTAAATGATTATAAAACACCACCTTCAAGCCATGCACATAAACGAAAAAGTTGCACACTCCCTGCACTCCAACCATTCAAACTCTAATTCCTCCATCATTCTTCATCATATAAGCTCAGCCTCAAATATTTTCTCTGCCAAAAACACATCAAAATCTCCAACTTTCTTCACACTCCCTCTAACCTCAAAAAGATCAGCCAATCAAGCAATCATGGCATCCTCCTCAAGAATCAAATGAAGAAAAGGAAAAGAGCCCGAGGTGGAAGAGAGTACACCGGAATATGACCGATGGAGATTTAGATCTTGGTACCATCAACTACAACTTGAATGAATGAGTCAGAAGAAGATATATCCAGAGGTTCCACTTCTATTGCTGGACGATGGTGCCAAGAAATGAAAGCCAAGATCAGGAAGAGGAGGTGGGAAGAGCTCATTTCACCAATTACCAGGATCAATGCGAACATTATATGGGAATTCTATGCTAATACCCCAAGGACCGAAATGAATCAAGCTCCAACTTACAAGAGTTATGTGCGGGGAACTGAAGTAGATTTTAGCCCAAATACTATCATGAAAGTATTGAAACTGAGGGCATCCCATTTTGATAAGCTAGGATACCATCAAAGGCTAAATGAAGAGCAAGACTATGATGAGATTACTAGTGAAATTAGTGTAGTCAACACGGAGTGGGTAGGAACTACTAAAAACAAGTACAAGTACTTGAGAAGAGGAGATCTCACCCCTGAAGCAAAATGTTGGTATGAGCTAATGAAGAGATCAATCTTAGGCACAGTAAACAACTCGGAGGTCAATAAGAAGAGAGCTATCATGTTATATTGCATAATAATGGGAGGAGAAGTGAAGGTCCATGAGATCATTGCAAATGACATTCAAAGGATAGCAGAGAAAAATTTGGCCGAAGGGTGGCTACACTACCCGAGCACCATTATGCGTTTATGCATGAAAGCCAAGGTGCCAATGGAGGAGGCAAATCCAACATGGTTGAACCCGGGCATGCCTATAACCATTGAAAGAATGATGATTGTTACTGAAGCACAGCAGAGCCGAAGACTACCAAGAAGAAGGCAAAGAAATGAACCAATGGAGGAAGAAGAGGCACAAGAGGAAGAGGAACAGCAACACATTCCACCACACAACAATCTGGATATGACTCAGATGCAGGAAGAAATTGGAAGATTATCACAACAGTACATGAGAATTCAAGAAAGGCAAGAGGAATACCACTCGCAATACATGAAACACCAACAAGAGCAAGAAGAATGGCAGCTGAAAATGATGAACCAACAAAGCGGGTTTGAGTCAAAATTCTTTGTGATGCAAGAGGAGCATGCTTTTCAATCTCACGAATCATTTGGAAAGTTGGCACAAATGCAAGCTGAGAACATGAGGGCTCTCAAGGAGTTCACGGCCCTTCAAGATGCAAGATATGAAGTCCAAGCTGATTACAACATAAACAGTCAAATCAAATTGAACTATATTGGAGAGTATCTGCACAACATGGATCCAGCGTTTCCAACTTTCGATGAGTTCTTCAAAGGGAAAAGTGAGATAGAAGTGAGCAAGGCCATGAGACTTGAAGATAGAGTAGAGGAGACGATGAATAAAGCTGGGTTCTGGCGGGGTCAACAGACAACAGACATGGACACAGGGAACACCAACACCCAAGCAAATGAAAGAAGCAAGAAAAAGCATGATACATGAAAGGTGGACCTGCTCCTTGTTCATTACTACAAAGAAAAAGCATGCATCCTTTCTATTTAAAGTAGTTTTTGCATCTTTAGTAGTCATTTTAGTTAATAGTCTTTGCATTATGTTTGTTTTCTTAAAAATAAGTAAGCTAGTCTAAGTGTGTGCTTGTGTGTTTACTTTCACTTAACTAATGCATGCTTTGTCCCCTGCATCTTTTCAATTCAATAAAAGAAATGTTTGAAACATGGAGTAAGATAGTTCATTGCTAGCTAGAAGTCAAATAATAGTAAGTGGTGGCATGTATGTGTGATTGTGTGGCAACTCACTATTAGTGAATAAAAGGAATAGACTGTTCTCTTTTTAAGAAGAAAGTAGTTCACTGTCTATGGATCTCAACAAAATAAAAGTCCTTGAATGAAAAGAAAAACAAAAAGAGAAAAGAAAAAGCCAAAAGTGGCAACAGAACAAAAGAAAAAAAAAACAAAAGAAACAAAGCTAGACACCAATAGCTTGAACCTTAGAATATATGCCTGTGGTGTCTTTGTACTAGGATCTGCTTGGATTATTAAGTTCTTTGGAGTGCATCAACACTTGGTAACTTGGGTTAACTAACCCGGGATTATCAACTAAAAGTCTACTATCAAGAGCAACCTGGCTACAAGACATTTAGTAACCCAAAGAGGTGCTGGGCATCAATATTCTAAGAAGGCATGTGAGCCAAGTGTCTAAAGTGAATAATGTGTCAAGCATAAATAAAGAAAAGAGCTTGTTACACATGACACTGAATTAAAGTTTATAAAGAAAAGAATTCAGTAAACAAGGACAAAGGAATAATGAGAGGTCATAGCAGTGTGTTGCTTGATGCTTAGAGAGAACTTTCTAGGCCTACTTGTCAATAAGAAATGAGTAGTTACATATCTGCATAAAACCCCATGAGCTACTAATAATACTCTGCTAACATGAGCATTCTCTTTTGTTTTCATTCTTTCTTCTTAATAATTCTGTTCTTGCTTGGGGACAAGCAAGTTTTAAGTTTGGTGTTGTGATGACAAGTCATCTTAGCCTAGTTTCACTAGTCTTTTTTCTTTGTTTTCATTTAGTTTCATGCACTTTCTTAAGCCATAAGTAAGTCAATTGGGTTGAATTTCATGTTTCCTTTGATTCAATTAACCATGGATAAATTGATGCATTTTCATGAGTTTTTGTGCCATAATTGCTCATATGACAAGAAGAAGAACAACTCTCATGATTATGGCATAGCTTTGATACAATTGTTGATTGATGATAGGTGAAATAAAGCTTGGAAGAAGGTTGCAAGAATGGGCTTGAAAAGAGGGATTCACGTTTGAGCTAACGTTTGCCTCAAACGTTTGCCTCAAACGTGAGAAGCAGATGAAGAACACCCTGGAGAAGAGCCAACGTTTGCGCCAACGTTTGCCTCAAACGTTGAGGCAAACGTTGGCTGAAGAAGAAGCAAGGGAAGGCAACGTTTGCGCCAATGTTTGCCTCAAACGTGAGGTCAAACGTTGGCGCCAAAAAGAATGAAAAAGAGCACCCCTGGAGCAAACCAACGTTTGCGCCAACGTTTGCCTCAAACGTGAGGTCAAACGTTGGCGCCAATTTAGCATGAAGAAGAGTCCCTGATTGATGATTTAATTGAGCCACGTTTGCGCCAACGTTTGTCTCAAACGTTGGGCCAAACGTTGGCCAAAGGAGTAGCATGGGAGAACCACGTTTGAGCTCACGTTTGACCTCAAACGTTGAGCCAAACATGGATGACAGCAAGTGGCCGAGCTGCATAATGCCACACACGAAGACGTTTGAGTCAACGTTTGCCTCAAACGTTGACTCAAACGTGAATGGTTCATGGCCCGGTTCACAAGTGGATTTCTTCCCAACACCAAGAGCAATCAACGGAGGCTACTGTCAACCCAATTCCATCAAGACTAAAGGCCCAATTCAAGGCTTAATGATCATTTGAAGAAAGTGTATAAATAGCTTAGGATTTGAAGTTTTAAAGGAGCTTTTCCTTTTTAGTTTTTACTAAGTGATTTTGGGGAGAGCTTTCCTTTTAGTTTTGCTGAGTAGTTTTTGGAGAGCTTTTGGGTTTTGAGCTATTTGGAGATTTTGAGTCTTGGGTGTTAAAGAATTGAGGAAATTCTGTCTAAATCTCACCTTGAGATCTCTCTGTTTTCTTTACTACACTTTTTGAGAAATCAATATTTGAATTCCTTTCTTCTACTGCTTGATCTTACTTTTCTTGCAATTGAATTCTAAATTTGGATCTAGGAAGGCATTGAGATCTAGACTTGGTTATCTAGTCTCTTGGGTCCTGAGATCTACATCTTTCAATTTCAATTTCCTTGTTTCGTTACTACACCAAGCTTATTGTTATTGTCATTTGAGATCTGGTTTGATTGAATCCACATTTTATATTCCTGCTTGTTGCAATTTACTTTTCCTTGTTTAATTTCTGCAATCCCAATTCCCAACTCCTTTTATAATTCAAGAAATTTACATTTATTGCACTTTAAAATTCTGCAATTTACATTTCTTGCGTTCTAAGTTTCTGCCATTTAATTTCTTGTTCTTTAAGATTCAGCTCTTTTTCTGTTTTTGTTCCCTTTAATTTCCTGCAAATCACCCACTCCCCTTTACATTATATGCAATTTAATTCCTGTCAACACAATTTCACACAATCAACACTTGTTTGCTTGACTAATTCAACCACTAAACTAAAGTTGCTCAATCCTTCAATCCTTGTGGGATCGACCTCACTCCTGTGAGTTTTATTACTTGATGCGACCCGGTACACTTGCCGGTGAGTTTTGTGTCGGATCGTTTTCCGCACATCAGTTATATGATATAATTTGATTATATATCTTTTTTATCTCCAATCTAAATTATTTGAATTGACATACTATTTATTTTTAAATTTAATTAAATATCTAAATATCTTAGAATTTAATATAATTTAATTTATATAAATACATGACTTTTAATATTTGTGTAATAAATTCTAAAAATATTTTTGCAAGTTATAATTTTTTATCTGTATATTTAACGTTTAATAATATTTTTTATTTATTAATATATTATTTCTATTATTTGAGTTTCAATCATGCGTTAGGAATTTTTCATTGTATAAGTTATTTCGAGAAAAAATGATAAAATTTGATTTATAAAAATTTAAAATTGAGTGATGACAAGTCATCTTAGCCTAGTTTCACTAGCCTTTTTCTTTGTTTTTATTAGGTTTTATGCACTTTCTTGTATTCTAAGTAAGTAATTTGGAATGAAAATGCATGACTTCTTTGAATCAAACAACCACCATGTAATTGATGCAAAATCATGATTTAATTGAATTTTAATGATTTATAAACCTTGTGAATTTAGTGATACTTTGATTGGTTGTTTTGATTACTTGTAGGTGAAGAAAGAAGAAAAGAAGAAAAGCGTGGCACAAGAAACATTCCAAAGGAAGCCACAAGCGTGCCCAAGAGAGAAAAAGCGTGGCAAAAATCAAGGAAGAATGGAAGCTAAGTTGGAAAAGTAAACTGAGCTTCACAAGGAGTGAAAGGAGAAAGCAAGGTACAAAGCTAAGTTCAAATAGTTAACTGAGCACTAAAGAAAGCAAGGAAATGGCATAAAGCTCAGTTAACTAAGTGAGATTTATCGGGGACCTCTCCAAATTAATTCAAGATGAAATCCCATGAGTGAAGCCACCAAGATTCGAACCAAGGACCAAGGGAAGGCAAGGAACGTTCCTCACAAAAGAAATCATGAAGAATTAGCCAAAATGCCTCCTCCATGGTTCGAACTTGGAACCACACGCTACTCCTTGCAAGAAAAAATCAAGAGAAATAGTGATGACAAGTCATCTTAGCCTAGTTTCACTAGTCTTTTTCTTTTGTTTTCAATTGATTTTATGCACTTTCTTGAGCCATAAGTAAGCCAATTTGGTAGAATTTAATGCTTCCTTTGATTCAATTAACCATGGATAAATTAATGCAATTTCATGAGATTTTGTGCTATAATTGTCATATATTATGAAAGAATAACAATCTCATGATTTTGAGCATAGCTTTGATGTGCTTGGTTGATTGATGATAGGTGAAAAGAGCTTTGAAGAAGGTTGAAGAAAGAAGAAATGACAAGGAGCAAGAGAGAACAAAAAGCTTGAGCAAAAGTTTGACCTCAAACTTTAGCTCAAACTTTTGGAAGAAGTTGAACACACCCTAGAGGAGCAAAAGCTTGCGCCAACGTTTGCCCTCAAGCTTTTAGGCAAACGTTGGCGCCACATCAAGTTTTTGGGGCATACTTCCAACAAGAATAACTTGAGTTGTAGATGTCCAATTGAGGTGATTCTAAGTGGGTTAGAAAGCTGACATTCAGAGCTTTCCAACCATATATAATAGTCTATATTGGGCATAAAATTGGCAACGTGACAAGAGGACAAAGTAGCCCCCAAGAAGCATACAAAAGGGATCCACGTTTGGCTCAAAGTTTGACCTCAAACTTTAGCTCAAACGTGGATGGCAGCAAGGAAGCTTAGCTGATGCGAAAAGTTTGAGTAAAAGTTTGACCTCAAACTTTTACTCAAGCTTTTACTCAAGCTTTTCCGGTTCTGGCCCGATTCACAAATGGGTTTCTCTCCAACTCTAAGAGCAATCAACAAAGGCTTTTGTCAACCCAATTCCATCAAGAGCAAAGGCCCAATTCAAGGCTTGAAGATCAATTGAAGAAAGTGTATAAATAGCTTAGAATTTATGTTTTTAGGGAGCTTTTTCCTTGTAGAGCTTTTCCGTTTTAGTTTTGCAAGAGTGATTTCGGGAGAGTTTTTCGGTTGAGAGTATTGGGAGGTTCTGAGTCTTGGGAAGGAGAATTGAATTCTCTTTCTCTTAGTTTCTTGTTTTAAATTTCATTTACATTTTGTTTGAATCTTGGGTGTTAGAGAATTGAAGGAATTCTGTTTCAATCTCACCCTGAGATCTCTCTATTTTCTTTACTGCACTTTTGAGAAATCAATATTTGAATTCCTTTCTTCTACTGCTTGATCTTTACTTTTCTTGCAATTGAATTCTAAATTTGGATCTAGGAAGGCATTGAGATCTGGACTTGGTTATCTAGTCTCTTGGGTCCTGAGATCTACATCTTTCAATTTCAATTTCCTTGTTTCGTTGCTATACCAAGCTTATTGTTATTGCCATTTGAGATCAGGTTTAATTGAATCCATCTTTTATTTTCCTGTTTGTTGAATTTTACTTTTCCTTGTTTAAAATTTGCAAATCCACTTCCCAATTCCCTTTAAAATTCAAGCAATTTACATTTCTTGCATTTTAAGATTCTGCAATTTACATTTCTTGCGTTCTAAGTTTCTGTCATTTAATTTCTTGTTCTTTAAGATTCAGTACTTAAATTTTCTGTTCTCTTTAATTTCATGCAAATTACCCATTCCCTTTATTTTCCATGCAATTTAATTTCTATTAATCACAAATCACTCAACCAAATCTTGATTCGCTTGACTAAATCAACCACTAAACTAAAATTGCTCAATCCTTCAATCCCTGTGGGATCGACCTCACTCCCATGAGTTTTATTACTTGATGCGACCCGGTACACTTGCCGGTTAGATTTGTGTGTTTGGAATTCGTTTTCCGAAAATACACATCAAGTTTTTGGCGCCGTTGCCGGGGATTGAAATAGATTGACAATGATTAAGTGAAGTGGAAATCTAGATCAAGCATTTTTTTTCTTTTCTGTTTCTTTATTTTCGTTGCTAACCCGCTAACTGTTTGAATTTTTGCTTAAGCTAACTAATATTTCACTTCAGCCATGGATTGAAGTATTATTGCTTTTCTGGTATTGTGTGATCCTTATGCTTTGGTTGTATGTCAGGTACAAGGAGAGTTACACCCACTTTTTGTAAACAAGACGAAAGAACCCTCGGAAGATTAAGAAGAGCTGAAAGAGGGAAAAATATTGTTGGAGAAGAGGAATCGGAAGAAGAGTTCCAGGATATGGAGGAACATCTAACAAATCCACCAAATGGAGCTGAAGGAGCAGCCAATAACAACAATAATCCACCACAAAGGAGAGTTTTGGCTTCCTACACATGTGCAAATCCTAGACATTGTGGGAGTAGCATTCTGACCCCAAATGTTAATGCAAATAACTTTGAACTAAAGCCACAACTCATCACCTTGGTTCAAAACAATTGTTCCTATGGAGGAGGGCCACTTGAAGACCCTAACCAGCACTTGTCCACCTTCTTGAGGATTTGTGACACTGTCAAAACTAATGGTGTGCACCCTGACAGTTACAAGCTACTGCTATTTCCATTCTCTCTTAGAGACAAAGCCACTCAATAGTTGGAATCCTTCCCAAGAGACAGCATCAACAATTGGGACGATCTAGTCACCAAGTTCCTTGCCAAGTTCTACCCACCTCAAAGAGTTATTAGATTGAAGACTGAAGTGCAAACATTCACTCAAATGGATGCGGAACCCTTGTATGAGGCATGGGAACGATACAAAGCTCTAATCAGGAAGTGTCCACCGGGAATGTTTAGTGAGTGGGACAGATTGCAGAATTTCTATGAAGGCTTGACACTGAAATCTCAAGAGGCTTTGGATTATTCAGCAGGAGGCTCTTTACAACTAATGAAAACTGCAGAGGAAGCTCAAAATCTCATTGATATGGTGGCCAACAACCAGTATTTCTTTGCTCACCAAAGGCAACGCCAACCATCACAGAGGAAAGGAGTGATGGAGTTGGAAGGAGTGGACTCAATCTTAGCTCAAAACAAAATGATGCAGCAGCAAATTCAACAACAATTTGAGCAAATGGCCAAAAGAATTGATGGCCTACAAGTAGCATCAGTGAGTGCCACAAGCCAACTGGTGCGCAGAAATTGTGATTACACTTTAATTATGTAAAATTCATCGCTCTTTCTTTCCCTGGTAATGGCGCCAAAAACTTGGTGCCAATACCATGGTTCACAATTTCACACAACTAACCAGCAAGTGCACTGGGTCGTCCAAGTAATACCTTACGTGAGTAAGGGTCGAATCCCACGGAGATTGTTGGTATGAAGCAAGCTATGGTCACCTTGTAAATCTCAGTCAGGCGGATATAAAATAGTAATGGGGTTTTTGAAAATAATTAATAAAATAGGGATAGAAATACTTATGTAAATTATTGGTGAGAATTTCAGATAAGCAAATAGAGATGCTTTCGTTCCTCTGAACCTCTGCTTTCCTGCTATCTTCATCCAATCAGTCTTACTCCTTTCCATGGCTGGCTTTATGTGATACATCACCACTGTCAATGGCTACTTTCGGTCTTCTCTCGGGAAAATTATCCAAATGCCCTGTCACGACACGGCTAATCGTCTGGAGGCATCACCCTTGTCAATGGTTTCATCCTATCCTCTCAGTGAAAATGGTCAACGCACCCTGTCACGGCACGGCTATTCATCTGTCGGTTCTCGATCATGCTGGAATAGGATTTACTATCCTTTTGCGTCTGTCACTACGCCCGGCAATCGCGAGTTTAAAGCTCGTCACAGTCATTCAATCATTGAATCCTACTCGGAATACCACAGACAAGGTTTAGACTTTCCGGATTCTCTTGAATGCCGCCATCATTCTAGCTTACACCACGAAGATTCCGATTAAGAGATCTGAGAGATACTCATTCAATCTAATGTAGAACGGAGGTGGTTGTCAGGCACGCGTTCATAGGGAATGATGATGATTGTCACGTTCATCACATTCAGGTTAAAGTGCGAATGAATATCTTAGAAGCAAAATAAGATGAATTGAATAGAAAACAGTAGTACTTTGCATTAATCTTTGAGGAACAGCAGAGCTCCACACCTTAATCTATGGAGTGTAGAAACTCTACCGTTAAAATTACATAAGTGAAAGGTCCAGGAATGGCCGAGATGGCCAGCCCCCAAAACATGATCACAGGATCAAAATACGATCCAGGATGTCCAATACAATAGTGAAATGTCCTATTTATAATAAACTAGCTACTAGGGTTTACAGAAGTAAGTAATTGATGCATAAATCCACTTTCGGGGCCCACTTGGTGTGTGCTTGGGCTGAGCTTTGAGTGTTTCACGTGTAGAGGTCCTTCTTGGAGTTGAACGCCAGCTTTTGTGCTAGTTTGGGCGTTCAACTCTGGTTTTGGATCCTTTTCTGGCGCTGGACGCCAGAATTGGGCAGAGAGCTGGCGTTGAACGCCAGTTTGTGTCGTCTAAACTTGGGCAAAGTATGGACTATTATACATTTCTGGAAAGCCCTGGATGTCTACTTTTCAACGCAATTGGAAGCGCGCCATTTCAAGTTCTATAGCTCCAGAAAATCTACTTTGAGTGCAGGGAGGTCAGAATCCAACAGCATCAGCAGTCCTTCTTCAACCTCTGAATCTGATTTTTGCTCAAGTCCCTCAATTTCAGCCAGAAAATACCTGAAATCACAGAAAAACACACAAACTCATAGTAAAGTCTAGAAATGTGAATTTAACATAAAAACTGATGAAAACATCCCTAAAAGTAACTAGATCCTACTAAAAACAATGTCAAAAAGCGTATAAATTATCCGCTCATCACCAACCAACAACCCCTTGGGGGCAGAATGAGGAGAACCAAGAAGAACAACAACAAGAGCAAGTGCAGTATATGCACAACCAAGGATCAAATGAGATGTATGGTGACACATACAATCCATCCTGGAAGAACCACCCAAACCTCAAATGGGGAGACAACCACAATCAGAACCAACAACCATGGCAGAGAAACTCAAATCAAAACACTTCAAGAAACAACCAAAACCACAACCAGCAGCAAACTAACCAAAACCCTTACAGAAAACCTCAAAACAACTACCCCAACTCCAACCATTATCAATCTAATACCAACCCATCAACCAAAATGCCTACCTTCCACCATCTACATCTCACAACCCACCACAAGCATCACCAGAATCTCAAAGAATTACTAACTTGGAAACCTTGATAGACAAAATGTAGAAACACCAAGAAATGACAACCAAGAACCATGAAGCCTCCATGAAGAGCCTAGAAAGGCAGATTGGGCAAATCTCCAAGCAGATTTCTGTCGAGAGACCTTCAAGCTCACTACCAAGTGACACTATTCCTAATCCAAAAGAAGAGTGCAAAGCTGTACAACTACGGAGTGGAAAGACATTGGTAGACAACAACAAGGAGGTAACCAAGAAGCCTTTGGATAGCAACAAAGAATCATCAGAGAAAGGGGAAGCTAGCAATGAAGACATGACAACAAGAAGAAGTGCCCCAGAGAAGCTCAAAGAGAAAGACAACCAGCCACATAGTTCAAAGGAAGTGATTCAGGGATAGCAGCAAGTGGGAAAGAGAATTACACCTCCACTACCATACCCTCAGAGGTTCAACAAAGAGACTAAGGACCAACACTTTCATAAGTTCCTTGAGACTTTCAAGAAGGTAGAAATCAACATTCCCTTGGCTGAAGCATTGGAACAGATGCCCTTATATGCCAAGTTCTTGAAGGAAATCATTAACAAGAAAAGAAGTTGGCTGGAGAAGGAAACTGTGCTTCTCACTGAAGAATGTAGTGCACTCATCAGAAAAGGACTTCCCCCCAAAGTGGAAGACCCCGGAGGTTTCTTCTTACCTTGCACACTTGGAAATCTACTTATCAACAAGGGGATATGTGACTTAGGAGCAAGCATAAATTTAATTCCATCATCCTTAGTGAAAAAGCTTGGCATAGGAGAGGTGAAACCAATATAGATGTCTCTAGAATTGGTGGACCAGTCAGTAGTATACCCCGAAGGAGTGATTGAAAACCTTTTAGTTAAGGTTGACAAATTCATTTTTCCTGCAGACTTTGTAATACTGAACACTGAAGAAGAAGAAAACAATTCAATAATCTTAGGAAGGCCATTTTTAGCCACTGCAAGAGCCATCATAGATGTAGAGCAAGGAGAATTAACCCTCAGGATTCATGATGAGAGTATCACTCTGAGTGTACTACCAGAAGCACAATTCAATCATAAAAAGAATGATGATACAGAAAATAAAGAAAATCTACAATGGAAGGAGGGAATCAACAAGACAGACAACAACTGCTCTCCTAAGCAAGAGATAAATGATACAACAAATCAAAAAGGGAAAGAATCTATGCAAAATAATGAAGAAGTTCAAGAGGACATTGTAGTGTTAGCCACTAAGAAGAGGAATCTCCAAGGTAAACCTACGGCCAAAGAAGAAAGGTCAACAAAAGGAAGGAAGAAACACAAGAACAAAACAAAAAGGGGTTGGAAGAACAGAAAGATTCCAACAGAAGGGCTTTCCAAAGGTGATAAAGTGCAATTGATCTATCAACAACTGGGAGCAAGCCAACAGACTGATGATTACTACACTATCAGCAATATACTCTCATTAGAGCATGCTGAAATTGAACATCAAGGAACAAAGAGGAGGATCACAGTCAGGGGGGACAAGTTGAGGCACTACAATCATCAACCACCATAAAAGGAAGCCCCAATGTCAAGCTAGTGACAATAAAAGAGCGCTCCATGGGAGGCAACCCATGATTTAAGATTTCTGCCATTTTAAATTTAATAAGCTATGATCACCCTAGCATGATTTCTTTTTTCATGAACGTGCTTAATGAATGCATGCACTGTTTTGAAACATATGCCAAGACTTCTAAGTTTGGTGTACCTTCAAGTACACCAAATCAGTTTTTCAAACACTCTTAGACCATATACTTAGTCATCCTGATGAAGTATATGACCAAACATTAAGTTTGGTGTCTGCATATGTAGATGTTTTCGGAAGATCATTTCTTATTCATGAAATTAAAATCATGCACCGATGATCATACGTTGTTACCTTCTAGGACCTTATAATTAAAAAGGGATTATATTCTGTGATGAAGGCATCAATTGTGATCAACTGCTGGTATTCTGCATTCACCCCTTAACAAGAGACAAGTTTGGTGTTCATCAAACTTTGATGCACCAATTAAGGGACACAATTGATTCTTCATGAAAAAAAAAATAGTTTTTTAAAAAAAGAATTTCTTATAAATATTTAACCAAGAGTGACATTGAGATTTCAAGAACACTAGTTGGAGGAAGAAACATTTTAGACTATATGACCAAACATTAAGTTTGGTGTCCTCCAAGGAAAAAAAGAGAAAAGTCATGGTTAAAATAGATATAAGGAATGAGAGTTCACATAGTTGTTTAATAAGCCTTCTTGCCATGATTTGATAATGTTTAACTTTATTGTCTTGTTGTGATGGTTAGGTGGTCAAAGAATACTCAATGAAAGGGACAAGACAAGGGGGAGCTTGGCATGAGGACAAAATCCCATCACATGCTTCAAAAAGTGAATCTGCACACTCTTTGGAATAAGCACGTTGAAGACCATTGAAGAAGCAAGTTTTGTCCTCATCCAACCTTACATGCACACCTTTGATTTGCAAAGTATCCAATTGCATCCCAACCCTCCATTGTTCAATTAAATGATTATAAAACACCACCTTCAAACCATGCACATAAACGAAAAAGTTGCACACTCCCTGCACTCCAACTATTCAAACTCAAATTTCTCCATCATTCTTCATCATATAAGCTCAGCCTCAAATATTTCTCTGTCAAAAACACATTAAAATCTCCAACTTTCCTCACACTCCCTCTAACCTCAAAAAGATCAGCCAATCAAGCAATCATGGCATCCTCCTCAAGAATCAAACGAAGAAAAGGAAAAGAGCCCGAGGTGGAAGAGAGCACACCGGAATATGACCGATGGAGATTTAGATCTTGGTACCATCAACTATAACTTGAATGGATGAATCAGAAGAAGATATATCCAGAGGTTCCATTCATGCTGCCAGATGAAGGGTGCCAAGAAATGAAGGACAAGATCAGAAAGAGGAAATGGGAAGAACTCACCTCACCAATCACTCGAATCAATGCAAATATCATAAGAGAGTTCTATGCCAACATCTCAAGGCTTAACATGAATTAAGCCCCAACGTACAAGAGTTATGTACGGGGAAGGGAAGTAGATTTTAGTTCAAATGCCATCAAGAAAGTCTTGGGACTAAAGACAACCCACTTTGATAAGCCGGGATACCACCAAAGGGTAAATGGAAATCCGGATTATGATGAAATTGCTAGCGATATTTGTTTCATAAACTCAGAGTGGGAAGGAGATGCCAAAAACAAATACAAATACTTGAGGAGAGGAGACCTTATCCCTGAAGCAAAGGGATGGTATGAGCTATTAAAAAGATCAATTCTGGGCACAGTAAACACCTCAGAAGTCAACAGGAAAAGAGCTATTATGTTGCATTGCATCATAGTGGGGGGAGAGGTGAAGGTTCACGAAATCCTTGCAAAGGATATTAAAAAACTTGCAGAAAAGAACTCGGCTGGGTCTTGGTTATACTACCCAAGCACCATTATGAGGTTGTGCGCAAGAGCTAAAGTACCAATGGAGGACGATAACCCAACATGGCTGAACCCGGGCATGCCTATTGATGTGCGGAAAACGATCCGACACAAAACTCACCGGCAAGTGCACCGGGTCGCATCAAGTAATAATAACTCACGTGAGTGAGGTCGATCCCACAGGGATTGAAGGATTGAGCAATTTTAGTTTAGTGGTTGATTTAGTCAAGCGAATCAAGTGTTGGTTGAGTGATTTGTGATTAACAGAAATTAAATTGCATGAAAAGTAAAGGGAGAGGGGTAGATTGCAGAAAATCAAAGAGAACGGAAAATAAAAGTGCTGAATCTTAAAGAACAATGAATTAAATTGGCAGAAACTTAGAACGCAAGAAATGTAAATTGCAGAATCTTAAAGTACAAAAAATGTAAATGACTTGAATTGTAAAGGGAATGGGGAGTTGGATCTGCAGAAATTAAACAAGGAAATGTGAAATTGCGACAAGCAAAGGAATAGAAGAACACTTGGATTGAATTAGATCTAGAAACAGAATTGTAAATGAGCAAAACATGGAATGGGGAATGGGAAATTTGGATCTCAGGACCCAAGAGACTAGAAAACCAAGTCTAGATCTCAATGCCTTCCTAGATCCAACAAGAACAATTGCAAAGGAAATTGTAAATTGCAAAGAAAGTAGATGAAAAGCAATGAACCGAAACTGAAATTCAATTAAGCAGAAAATTAAACAAGATCCCAAGGTGAGATTGAAACAGAATTTCTTCAATTCTCCACCCAAAATCCAAGACAAGAAAAGTAAAAAGTGCTGGGCAAGAACAAGGAGGAAGAGAGATCAATTCTCCTCCCAAATTCTCTTGAATTAAACAACAATGCTGAGAAAAATAAAAGTGAGCTCTGAGCAAAACTGAAAAGAAAGCTATTATGAAAAACTAAAAGGGAAGCTCCCCAAAAACTTCAAATCCTAAGCTATTTATACACTTTCTTCAAATGATCATTAAGCCTTGAATTGGGCCTTTAGCCTTGATGGAATTGGGTTGATAGTGGCCTCTGTTGATTGCTCTTGGTGTTGGGAGGAAATCCATTAGTGAACCAAGCCATGAACCATTCATGTTTGAGCCAACGTTTGAGGCAAACGTTGACTCAAACGTTACTTGAGTAAAATTATGCAACTAGGCCAATGATGCTGTCATCCACGTTTGGCTCAACGTTTGAGGTCAAACGTGAGCTCAAACGTGGACCTCCCTTCTTGTATGCTTCTTGGGGTCTACTTTGTCCTCTTGTTGTGTTGCCAATTTTGTGCCCAATAGAGACTATTATATATGGTTGTAAAGCTCTGAATGTCAGCTTTCTAACCCACTTGGAATCACCTCAATTGGACATCTACAACTCAAGTTATTCTTGTTTGAAGTATGCCCCTTCATGCTGTTTGGTGCCAACGTTTGACCTCACGTTTGAGTCAAACGTTGGCTCAAACGTTGCTGCCTCCAGGGATGCCATTTCTCTTCTCTTTGGCGCCAACGTTTGACCTCACGTTTGAGGAAAACGTTGGCGCAAACATTGCCTTCCCAGGAGCTTCAATTCTCTTCTCTTTTGGAGCCAACGTTTGACCTCACGTTTGAGGCAAACGTTGGCTCAAACGTTGCTTTCCAGGAGCTTCATTCTTCAGCCAACGTTTGACCTCAACGTTTGAGGCAAACGTTGGCGCAAACGTTGGTTTTTCCCCAGGGTGTTCTTCAACTGCTACTCACGTTGGCGCAAACGTTGGTTTTTCCCCAGGGTGTTCTCAAACCCTTTCTTGCAACCTTCTTCCATAATGTTGGCACACCTTTTGTTTCCTTTCTTCACCTACAAGTAATCAAAACAACCAATCAAAGTATCACAAAATTCACAAGGTTTATAATTCAATTAATTATCAACTAAAGTTGGCTTGAACCTCATGATTTTGTATCAATTAAAAGGTGGTTGATTGATTTAAGGAAACCATGCAATTCCAATTCAAATGGCTAATTTATATTGCAAGAAAGTGCAGAAAACTAAATGAAAACAAGAGAAAAAGGCTAGTGAAACTAGGCTAAGATGACTTGTCATCACAACACCAAACTTAAAGCTTGCTTGTCCCCAAGCAAGAAAATAATTATTAACAAGAAAGAATGAAAACAAAAGAAAATGCTCATGTTAGCAGAATATTATTGGTAGTTCATGGGGTTTTATGCAGATATGTAACTTATCCACTTGTTATTGACAATTAGGCCTAGAAGGTTTCCTTTAAGCATCAAGCAATACACTGCTATGACCTCTCATTATTCCTTTGTCCTTGGTTACTATTTTTCTATAAGCTTTAGTTCAGTGTCATGTATACAAGCTCTTTTCTTTACTTATGCTTGACACATTATTCACTATAGACACTTGGCTCACATTCCTTCTTAGAACATTGATGCCCAGTACCTCTTTGGGTTACTAAATGTCTTGTAGTTAGGTTGCTCTTGATAGTGGACTTTCAGTTGATAATCCCGGATTAGTTAACCCAAGTCACCAAGTGTTGATGCACTCCAAAGAACTTAATAATCCAAGCAGATCCCAATACAAAGACACCACAGGCATCTATTCTAAGGTTCAAGCTATTGGTGTCTAGCTTTGTTTCTTTTTATTTTTTTCTTTTGTTCTGTTGCCATTTTTGGCTTTTTCTTTTCTCTTTTTGCTTTTCTTTTCACACAAGGACTTTTATTTGATTGAGATTCATAGACAGTGAGCTGCTTTCTTCTTAAAGAGAGAACAATCTATTCCTTTTATTCACTGATAGTGAGTTGCCACACAATCACACATATATGCCACCACTTACTATTATTTGACTTCTAGCTAACAATGAACCATCTTACTTCATGTTTCAAATATTTCTTTTATTGAATTGAAAAGATGCAGGGGACAAGGCATGCATTAGTTAAGTGAAAGTAACCACACAAGCACACACTTAGACTAGCTTACTTATTTTAAGCATAATAACCATGATGCAAAAACTACTTCAAACAGAAAAGATGCATGGATCAGGTCCACCTTTCATTTATCGTGCTTTTTCTTTCTTCTTTCATATGTTTGGTTGTTGGTATTCCCTGTCTCCATGTTTGTTGTCTGTTGTCCATGCCAAAATCCAGCTCTATTCATCGTTTCTTCTACTCTATCTTCAAGCCTCATAGCATTATTTACTTCAATCTCACTTTTCCCTTTGAAGTACTCATCGAAAGTTGGAAATGCTGGATCCATGTTGTGTAGATGCTCTCCGATGTAGTTCAATTTAATTTGACTATTTATGTTGTAGTCGGCTTGGACTTCATATCTTGCCTCTTCGAGGGTTGTGAACTCTTTGAGAGCCCTCATATTTTCAGCTTGCATCTGTGCCAACTTTCCAAATGATTCGTGAGCTTGAAAAGCATGCTCCTCTTGCATCACGAAAAATTTTGACTCAAACTCATTTTGTTTGTTCATCATCCTCAGCTGCCATTCCTCCTGCTCTTGTTGGTTTTTCATGTACTGTGAATGGTATTCCTCTTGCCTTTCTTGAATTCTCATATACTGTTGTGATAATCTTCCAATTGCTTCCTGCATCTGAGTCATATCCAGAGTGTTGTGTGGTAGAATGTGTTGCTGTTCCTCCTCCTCTTGTGATCCGTCTTCCTCCATTGGTTCATTCCTTTGCCTTCTTCTTGGTATTCTTTGGCTTTGCTGTGCTTCAGTAACAACCATCATTCTTTCAACGGTTATAGGCATGCCCGGGTGCAACCATGTTGGGTTTACCTCCTCCATTCAAGTTGTAGTTGATGGTACCAAGATCTAAATTTCCATCGATCAAATTCATGGGTGCTTTCCTCAATCATAGGCTCTTTTCCTCTCCTTCGTTTGGTTCTTGAGGAAGAGGCCATGATTGCTTAATTGGTTGATCTTTTTGAGGGTGGAGGAAGTGTGAAGAAAGTTGGAGATTTTTATGTGTTTTTGACAGAGGAATATTTGAGGCCGAGCTTAGATGGTGAGGAATGATGGATGAATTGGAGTTTGAATAGTTGTAGTGCAGGGAGTGTGCAACTTTTTTGTTTATGTGCATGGCTTGAAGGTGGTGTTTTATACTCATTTGATTGAACAATGGAGGGTTGGGATGCAATTAGATACTTTGCAAATCAACGGCATGCATGCAAGTTGAATAAGGACAAAGCTTGCTTCCTTAATGGTTTTCAACGTTCTCTTTCCAAGAGTGTGCAGAATTACTCCTTGAAGCATGTGATGCATCTTTGTCTTCATTCTATGCCCCTCCTTGTCTTGTCCCTTTCATTGAATATTCTTTGACCACCTAACCATCACAACAAGACAACAAAGATAACATTATCAAATCTTGGCAAGAAAGCTTATTAAATTACTATGTGAACTCTCATTCCTTATATCCATTTTGACCGTGACTCTTCTCTCTTTTTTTTTTCTTGGAGGACACCAAACTTAATGTTTGGCCATATAATCCAAAATATTTCTTCCTCCAACTAGTATTTTTGGAATCTTAATGTCACTCTTGGTTATCTATTCATAAGGAATGCCAAAAAAATTACTTATGATCATCGGTGCATGATTTTAATTTCATTAATCAAGAACTGTTCTTTTGAAAGCTCTACATATGCAGACACCAAACTTAATGTTTGGTCATATGCTTTATCAGAATGACTAAGCATATGGTCTAAGATTGTTTGAAAAACTAATTTGGTGTGCTCGAAGGCACACCAAACTTAGAAGTCTTGGCATATGTTTTAAAACAATGTTTGCACTCGTGAAAAAAAATATCATGCTGGATGATCATAGCTTATTGAATTTAAAATAACAGAAATCTTAAATCATGGGTTGCCTCCCATGGAGCGCTCTTTTATTGTCACTAGCTTGACATTGGGGCTTTCTTTTATGGTGGTTGATGGTTGTAGTGCCTCAATTTGTCCCCTCTGACTGTGAACTTCTTCTTTGTTGCTTGATGTTCTATCTCAGCATGTTCTAATGAGATTATTTTGCTCACAGTATAGTAATCATCAGTCTGTTGGCTTGCGCCCAGTTGTTGATAGACTAACTGCACTTTGTCACCTTTGGAGAGCCCTTCTGTTGGGATTTTTTTATTCTTCCACCCTTTGTGAGCCTTCTTCTTATTTTTCTTCCTTTTTCTGGTTAACCTTTCCTCCTTGACAGTAGCTTTAGTTGTGGCACTTTTCTTCTTGGTTATTTTCCAAATTTCTTTTTGAGTGCCTTCTTTTCCTTGCATCTGTTCATTTTTCTTCTTTACTGAAATGTTGATTACTTGCCTTGAGAAACAGTCATTGATGACTTAGCTTCTTTCTTCAGAATTTTGTCGTTCTGGGAACACTTTCAGAGTAATGCTTTCCTCATGCATCCTAAGAATTAGTTCTCCTTGCTCTACATCTATGATGGCTCTGGAGGTAGCTAAGAATGGACTTCCCAAGATAATCGAATTGTTTCCTTCTTCTTCTATTTCCAAGATTACAAAATCTGCAGGATAAATGAACTTGTCAATCTTAACTAAAAGGTTTTCGATCACTCCTTTGGGATGTACTACTGACTGGTCCACCAATTCCAATGACATCTGTATTGGTTTCACCTTCTCTATGCCAAGCTTTTTCACTAAAGAGGATGGGATCAGATTTATGCTTGCTCCTAAATCGCACATCCCCTTGTTGATAAATAGACTTCCAATGGTACAAGGTAAGAAGAAACTTCCCGGATCTTCCAACTTGGGAGGAAGTCCTTTTCTGATGAGTGCACTGCATTCTTCAGAGAGAAGTACAGTCTCCTTCTCCAGCCAGCTTCTTTTCTTGTTAATGAGTTCCTTCAAGAACTTGTAAGGGCATCTGTTCCAATGCTTCGGCCAAGGGAATATTGATTTCTAGCTTCTTGAAAGTTTCCAGGAATTTGTGGAAGTGTTGATCTTTGGTTTCTTTGTTGAACCTCTGAGGGTATGGTAGTGGAGGTGTAATGCTCTTCTCCACTTGCTGCTGTCCTTGAATCACTTCCTTTGAACTATGTGGCTGGTTGTCTTTCTCTTTGAGCTTCTCTGGGGCACTTCTTCTTGTTGTGATGTCTTCATTGCTAGTTTCCCCTTTCTCTTATGATTCTTTGTTGCTATCCAAAGGCTTCTTGGTTACCTCCTTGTTGTTGTCTATCAATGTTTTTCCACTCCGTAATTGTATAGCTTTGCACTCTTCTTTTGGATTAGGAATGGTGTCACTCAGAAGTGAGCTTGAAGGTTTCTCAACAGAAATCTGTTTGGAGATTTGCCCAATCTCCCTCTCTAAGCTCTTTATGGAAGCCTCATAGTTCTTGGTTGTCATTTCTTGGTGCTTCCACATCTTATCCATCAAGGTTTCCAAGTTAGTGATTCTTTGAGATTCTGGTGACACTTGTGGTGGGTTGTGAGGTGTGGTTGGTGGATGGTAGGCATTTTGGTTGGTGGGTTGGTTATTGGATTGATAATGGTTAGGGTTGGAGTAGTTGTTTTGAGGTTTTCTGTAAGGGTTTTGGTTAGTTTGCTGCTGGTTGTGGTTTTGGTTGTTTCTTGAAGTGTTTTGGTTTGAGTTCCTCTGCCATGGTTGTTGGTTCTGGTTGTGATTGTCTCCCCATCTGAGGTTCGGGTGGTTCTTCCAGGATGGATTGTATATGTCTCCATACACTTCATTCTGTCCAGAGTTTTGGTTGTGCATGTACTGGACTTGTTCTTGCTGCTGCTCCTCTTGAGTCTCTTCATTTTGCACCCATGTGGATGATGGTTGGCTTGTGTTAGCTGCTGCAACTTGGAGGCTATCAATCCTCTTGGCCATTTGCTCAAATTGTTGTTGAATTTGCTGCTGCATCATCTTGTTTTGAGCCAAGATTGAGTCTACTCCTTCTAGCTCCATTACTCCTCTCCTTTGTGATGGTTGGCGGTTTCTTTGATGAGCAAAGAAATATTGATTGTTGGCCACCATGTCAACAAGATTCTGGGCTTCCTCAGCAGTTTTCATCAGTTGTAGTGAACCTCCAGCAGAATGATCTAATGCCTCTTGAGATTTCAATGTCAGGCCTTCATAGAAATTTTGTAGCACGTCCCATTCATTGAACATCTCTGAGGGACATTTTCTGATTAAGGCTTTGTACCTCTCCCATGCTTCATACAAGGATTCGGCATCTAATTGTGTGAATGTCTGCACCTCGGTTTTCAGCCTGATGACTCTTTGGGGTGGATAGAATTTGGCTAGAAATTTAGTCACCAAGTCATCCCAACTAGTGATACTTCCTTGGGGAAAAGTTTCAAGCCATTGTGTGGCCTTGTCCCTTAATAAGAACGGGAACAGCAGAAGCTTGTAGGTTTCAGGATTCACGCCATTGGATTTGACAGTGTCACAAATCCTTAAGAAGGTAGATAGATGTTGATTTGGATCCTCCAATGGTCCTCCCTCAAATGAGCAGTTATTCTGGACCAATGTGATGAGTTGTGGCTTCAGTTCAAAGTTATTTGCATTGACATTAGGGGTGAGAATGCTGCTTCCACAATGTCTAGCATTTGCAAAGGTGTACGAGGCCAATACTCTCCTCTGTTGTGAGTGATTGTTAACTCCTCCTCCTGGATTAGATGTATCTCCTTCCATCTCGTGGTATTCTTCCTCAGATTCTTCTTCTCCAACAATATTTTTCCCTCTTTCGGCTCTTCTTAACCTTCTAAGAGTTCTCTGGTCAGCTTCAGATAAAACAGGAACGGATCTTCCTGTACCTGACATACAAACAAAACAAAAGAAACACTAACAAAATCACTTCAATCTATTGCTAGAATGAAGTTTAGTTTAAGCAAAAATTCGAACAGTTAGTGGGTTAGTCCACGATTTAGAAAAGAAAAAGTGCTTGATCTAGATCTCCACTTCACGTAATCATTGTCAATCTAATCAATCCCCGGCAACGGTGCCAAAAACTTGATGTGCGGAAAACAATCCGACACAAAACTCACCGGCAAGTGCACCGGGTCGCATCAAGTAATAATAACTCACGTGAGTGAGGTCGATCCCACAGGGATTGAAGGATTGAGCAATTTTAGTTTAGTGGTTGATTTAGTCAAGCGAATCAAGTGTTGGTTGAGTGATTTGTGATTAACAGAAATTAAATTGCATGAAAAGTAAAGGGAGAGGGGTAGATTGCAGAAAATCAAAGAGAACGGAAAATAAAAGTGCTGAATCTTAAAGAACAATGAATTAAATTGGCAGAAACTTAGAACGCAAGAAATGTAAATTGCAGAATCTTAAAGTGCAAAAAATGTAAATGACTTGAATTGTAAAGGGAATGGGGAGTTGGATCTGCAGAAATTAAACAAGGAAATGTGAAATTGCGACAAGCAAAGGAATAGAAGAACACTTGGATTGAATCAGATCTAGAAACAGAATTGTAAATGAGCAAAACATGGAATGGGGAATGGGAAATTCGGATCTCAGGACCCAAGAGACTAGAAAACCAAGTCTAGATCTCAATGCCTTCCTAGATCCAACAAGAACAATTGCAAAGGAAATTGTAAATTGCAAAGAAAGTAGATGAAAAGCAATGAACCGAAACTGAAATTCAATTAAGCAGAAAATTAAACAAGATCCCAGGGTGAGATTGAAACAGAATTTCTTCAATTCTCCACCCAAAATCCAAGACAAGAAAAGTAAAAAGTGCTGGGCAAGAACAAGGAGGAAGAGAGATCAATTCTCCTCCCAAATTCTCTTGAATTAAACAACAATGCTGAGAAAAATAAAAGTGAGCTCTGAGCAAAACTGAAAAGAAAGCTATTATGAAAAACTAAAAGGGAAGCTCCCCAAAAACTTCAAATCCTAAGCTATTTATACACTTTCTTCAAATGATCATTAAGCCTTGAATTGGGCCTTTAGCCTTGATGGAATTGGGTTGATAGTGGCCTTTGTTGATTGCTCTTGGTGTTGGGAGGAAATCCATTAGTGAACCAAGCCATGAACCATTCACGTTTGAGCCAACGTTTGAGGCAAACGTTGACTCAAACGTTACTTGAGTAAAATTATGCAGCTAGGCCAATGATGCTGTCATCCACGTTTGGCTCAACGTTTGAGGTCAAACATGGACCTCCCTTCTTGTATGCTTCTTGGGGTCTACTTTGTCCTCTTGTTGTGTTGCCAATTTTGTGCCCAATAGAGACTATTATATATGGTTGGAAAGCTCTGAATGTCAGCTTTCTAACCCACTTGGAATCACCTCAATTGGACATCTACAACTCAAGTTATTCTTGTTTGAAGTATGCCCCTTCATGCTGTTTGGTGCCAACGTTTGACCTCACGTTTGAGTCAAACGTTGGCTCAAACGTTGCTGCCTCCAGGGATGCCATTTCTCTTCTCTTTGGCGCCAACGTTTGACCTCACGTTTGAGGCAAACGTTGGCGCAAACGTTGCCTTCCCAGGAGCTTCAATTCTCTTCTCGTTGACCTCACGTTTGAGGCAAACGTTGGCTCAAAAGTTGCTTTCCAAGAGCTTCATTCTTCAGCCAACGTTTGACCTCAACGTTTGAGGCAAACGTTGGCGCAAACGTTGGTTTTTCCCCAGGGTGTTCTTCAACTGCTACTCACGTTTGAGTTGACGTTTGAGGCAAACGTTAGCTCAAACGTGAATTCCATTTTCTCAAACCCTTTTTTGCAACCTTCTTCCATAATGTTGGCACACCTTTTGTTTCCTTTCTTCACCTACAAGTAATCAAAACAACCAATCAAAGTATCACAAAATTCACAAGGTTTATAATTCAATTAATTATCAACTAAAGTTGGCTTGAACCTCATGATTTTGTATCAATTAAAAGGTGGTTGATTGATTTAAGGAAACCATGCAATTCCAATTCAAATGGCTAATTTATAATGCAAGAAAGTGCAGAAAACTAAATGAAAACAAGAGAAAAAGGCTAGTGAAACTAGGCTAAGATGACTTGTCATCACCTATAACCATTGAAAGAATGACGAGTGTTACTGAAGCACAGCAGAGCCGAAGACTACCAAGAAGAAGGCAAAGAGATGAACCAATGGAGGAACAAGAGTCACAAGAGGAAGAGGAACGGCAACACACCCAATCACATAACAATCTGGACATGACTCAGATGCAGGAAGCAATTGGAAGACTATCACAATAGTACATGAGAATTCAAGAAAGGCAGGAAGAGTACCACTCACAATATGTGAAACACCAACAAGAGCAAGAGGAACGGCAGCTGAAAATGATGAACCAACAAAGTGAGTTTGAGTCAAAATTCCTCGTGATGCAAGAGGAGCATGCTTTTCAATCCCACGAATCATTTGGAAAGTTGGCACAAATGCAAGCTGAAAATATGAGGGCTCTCAAGGAGTTCACAGCCCTTCAAGATGCAAGATATGAAGTCCAAGCTGACTACAACATAAATAGTCAAATCAAATTGAACTATATTGGAGAGCATCTGCACAACATGGATCCAGCATTTCCAACTTTCGATGAGTTCTTCAAAGGGAAAAGTGAGATAGAAGTAAGCAAGGCCATGAGACTTGAAGATAGAGTGGAAGAGACGATGAATATAGCTGGGTTCTGGCGGGGTCAACAGACAACAGACAAGGACACAGGGAACACCAACACCCAAGCAAATGAAAGAAGCAAGAAAAAGCATGATAAATGAAAGGTGGACCTGTTCCTTGTTCATCACCACATAAAAAAAAAGAGCATGCATCCTATCTGTTTAAAGTAGTCTTTGCATCTTTAGTAGCCATTTTAGTTAATAGTCTTTGCATCATGTTTGTCTTTCTTAAAATAAGTAAGCTAGTCTAAGTGTGTGCTTGTGTGTTTACTTTCACTTAACTAACAGCATGCTTTGTCCCATGCATCTTTAATTCAATAAAAGAAATGTTTGGAGTGTGAAATGAGATAGTTCTTTGTTAGCTAGAAGTACAATAAAAGTAAGTGGTGGTATGCATGTGTGATTGTATGATAGCTCACTTTTAGTGAATAAAAGAACTAGACTGTCTCCTTTTAAATAGAAGGTATCTCACTGTCTATGAATCTCAATCAAATAAAAGTCCTTGGTTGAAAAGAAAAACAAAAAGAGAAAAGAAATAGCCAAAGAGTGGCAACAGAACAAAAAAAAATAAAAAGAAACAAAGCTAGACACCAATAGCTTGAACCTTAGAATATATGCCTGTGGTGTCTTTGTACTAGGATCTGCTTGGATTATTAAGTTCTTTGGAGTGCATCAACACTTGGTGACTTGGGTTAACTAACCCGGGATCATCAACTAAAAGTCCACTATCAAGAGCCACCTAACTACAAGGCATTTAGTAACCCAAAGAGGTACTGGGCATCAATGTTCTAAGAAGGAATGTGAGCCAAGTGTCTATAGTGAATAATGTGTCAAGCATAAATAAAGAAAAGAGCTTGTTACACATGACACTGAAATAAAGCTTATAGAAAAATAGTAACCAAGGACAAAGGAATAATGAGAGGTCATAGCAGTGTGTTGCTTGATGCTTGGATGAGACTTTCTAGGCCTAAATATCAATAAGAAGTGAGTGTTTACAAATATACATGAAACCCCATGAGCTACCAAAAATACTCTGCTAGCATGAACATCTTCTTCCATTTCATTCTTTCTTCTCAAAAATTCTTTTCTTGCTTGGGGACAAGCAAGCTTTAAGTTTGGTGTTGTGATGACAAGTCATCTTAGCCTAGTTTCACTAGTCTTTTTCTTTTGTTTTCAATTGATTTTATGCACTTTCTTGAGCCATAAGTAAGCCAATTTGGTAGAATTTCATGCTTCTTTTGATTCAATTAACCATGGATAAATTAATGCAATTTCATGAGATTTTGTGCTATAATTGTCATATATTATGAAAGAATAACAATCTCATGATTTTGAGCATAGCTTTGATGTGCTTGGTTGATTGATGATAGGTGAAAAGAGCTTTGAAGAAGGTTGAAGAAAGAAGAAATGACAAGGAGCAAGAGAGAACAAAAAGCTTGAGCAAAAGTTTGACCTCAAACTTTAGCTCAAACTTTTGGAAGAAGTTGAATACACCCTAGAGGAGCAAAAGCTTGCGCCAACGTTTGCTCTCAAGCTTTTAGGCAAACGTTGGCGCCACAACAAACACACCCTGGAGGAGCAAAAAGCTTGCGCCAACGTTTGCCCTCAAGCTTTTAGGCAAACGTTGGTGCCACATCAAGTTTTTGGGGCATACTTCCAACAAGAATAACTTGAGTTGTAGATGTCCAATTGAGGTGATTCCAAGTGGGTTAGAAAGATGACATTCAGAGCTTTTCAACCATATATAATAGTCTATATTGGGCATAAAATTGGCAACGTGACAAGAGGACAAAGTAGCCCCCAAGAAGCATACAAAAGGGATCCACGTTTGGCTCAAAGTTTGACCTCAAACTTTGGCTCAAACGTGGATGGCAGCAAGGAAGCTTAGCTGATGCGAAAAGTTTGAGTAAAAGTTTGACCTCAAACTTTTACTCAAGCTTTTACTCAAGCTTTTCCGGTTCTGGCCCGATTCACAAATGGGTTTCTCTCCAACTCTAAGAGTAATCAACAAAGGCTTTTGTCAACCCAATTCCATCAAGAGCAAAGGCCCAATTCAAGGCTTGAAGATCAATTGAAGAAAGTGTATAAATAGCTTAGAATTTAAGTTTTTAGGGAGATTTTTCCTTGTAGAGCTTTTCTGTTTTAGTTTTGCAAGAGTGATTTCGGGAGAGTTTTCCGGTTGAGAGTATTGGGAGGTTCTGAGTCTTGGGAAGGAGAATTGAATTCTCTTTCTCTTAGTTTCTTGTTTTAAATTTCATTTATATTTTGTTTGAATCTTGGGTGTTAGAGAATTGAAGGAATTATGTTTCAATCTCACCCTGAGATCTCTCTGTTTTCTTTACTGCACTTTTGAGAAATCAATATTTGAATTCCTTTCTTCTACTGCTTGATCTTTACTTTTCTTGCAATTGAATTCTAAATTTGGATCTAGGAAGGCATTGAGATCTGGACTTGGTTATCT
Source organism: Arachis ipaensis (assembly GCF_059453495.1). Taxonomy (NCBI): domain Eukaryota; kingdom Viridiplantae; phylum Streptophyta; class Magnoliopsida; order Fabales; family Fabaceae; genus Arachis; species Arachis ipaensis. The sequence continues at coordinate 76,081,658 of NC_142438.1, forward strand.
AGTCTCTTGGGTCCTGAGATCTACATCTTTCAATTTCAATTTCCTTGTTTCGTTGCTATACCAAGCTTATTGTTATTGCCATTTGAGATCCGGTTTAATTGAATCCATCTTTTATTTTCCTGTTTGTTGAATTTTACTTTTCCTTGTTTAAATTCTGCAAATCCACTTTCCAATTCCCTTTAAAATTAAAGCAATTTACATTTCTTTCATTTTAAGATTCTGCAATTTACATTTCTTGCGTTCTAAATTTCTGTCATTTAATTTCTTGTTCTTTAAGATTCAGTACTTAAATTTTCTGTTCTCTTTAATTTCATGCAAATTACCCATTCCCTTTATTTTCCATGCAATTTAATTTCTGTTAATCACAAATCACTCAACCAAATCTTGATTCGCTTGACTAAATCAACCACTAAACTAAAATTGCTCAATCTTTCAATCCCTGTGGGATCGACCTCACTCCCGTGAGTTTTATTACTTTATGCGACCCGGTACACTTGTCGGTTAGATTTGTGTGTTTGGAATTCGTTTTCCGAAAATACACATCAAATAGCTAAAGTGATTCCTCTAGGATTCGAACTTGGGAATTCCTTGAAACATAAGGAAGGAGTGCCACCAAGCTTGCAAGGAAAATCAAGAGAAAATAGCTTAAATGCTTGAGCCAAGTTTCGAACTTGGGAATTCCTTGAAACATAAGGAAGGAGTGCCACCAAGCTTGCAAGAAAAATCAAGAGGAAATAGCTTAAATGCTTCCCCCAGGATTCGAACTTGGAAATTCTTTAAAACATAAGGAGGAGTGCCCACTCATCCAAGGAAATTAGCTTCAAAGATTTCCTCCACTTGCTCCCACCAGGATTTGAACCTGGGACCTTGAGGCTGAAAGCAAGGTGCTACATGGAAAGCTCAGTTGGCTTTTCCAACTGAGCATCACTACATCCCATCCTCCCCACATCATGACATGGCCCAGCAACAAATGAAGCGCACCAAGGATGCCATGCGCACAACAATGGGACACGGCCAACACTTAGAGCTCAGTTCAAAATTCCAACTGAGCTCTAGTGTCACGCACTCCACCAAGGCTGGGACGCGCACCACACTTGACACGGGCAGCACACTTGAGTGCTCAGTTGGTTTTTCCAACTGAGCTTGCCCCTGGGAGGTGAAATATTGGGCTGAAAATTGAATTAAAACTCCAACTTAATTCATTTCTTCACCAAACCAAAAGCCCATCCAAATTCCAAAATCCAAGAATAGAAAGTGTATAAATAGGAGTTAGTTTGATGTAATTAGGACGGACTTTTTTTTGACCTTTTGACACCTCTAGATTTTACTTTGAATTTTCCTTTCATTTTCATTTTGAGCTTTTGAATTTAGATCTTAGAGAATTTGGAAGGAGAATTGATCTCTCTTCTTCCTTGTTCTTGCTTGAGCACTCTTTTATTTTCTTGCTTTTGGATCTTGGGTGGAGAATTGAAGAACTTCTGTTTTAATCTCACCTTGAGATCTTGTTTAATTTTTCTGCATAATTAAATTCCAATTTCCATTTACTGCTTCATCTTCTACTCTTTCTGCAATTTACTTTTCAGTTTCTTTTGCAATTACTCTTGTTGGATCAAGGAAGGATTTGAGATCTAGACTTGTTATCTAGTCTCTTCCACCCTAAGATCTTCAACCTCTTTTACTTTGCTACAAATTAAGCATTGCTTTCTCTGTTTTTAAATTCTCAAAGCATTTTACTCTTCTGTTTAAGATCTACTTCACTGCAATTCAATTTTCTCTTTTATTGTTTAATGCAATTTACTTGTTCTTGTTTAATTTCTGCAATCCCAACTCCCAATCCCTTTTACAATTCAAGCAATTTACGTTTCTTGCACTTTAAGCTTCAGCCATTTACATTACTTGCAATCTAAGTTTCTGCAATTTAATTTACTTGCACTTTAAGATTCAGCTCCTTTATTTTCCTGCTCTTTAGTTTACTGCAAATTTCCCCTTCCCCTTTACTTTCCATGCAATTTAGCTTCTGCAAATCACAAATCACTCAACCAAATCTTGATTCGCTTGACTAAATCAACCACTAAACTAAAATTGCTCAATCCTTCAATCCCTGTGGGATCGACCTCACTCATGTGAGTTATTATTACTTGATGCGATCTGGTACACTTGCCGGTGAGTTTTGTGTTGGATCGTTTTCCACACATCATTGAGCGTTTACTATGATTAAGCTCAAATTTTAATTTATTTTTTATATTATATAAATATTAAATTCTTTGATTAAACACTTATTTGTTTATGATAGGATATTATATATAACTTTTATATTGGCAATTAAATTTCAATTACTACACAAAAATAATATATTTTAGGTAATTGTACTTTTTTTGTTATTTTAAAAATCATGATATATTTTTAAAATTATTTAATTATGTTTATTCTTTTAAAAGGATTGCTATTATTAGAGAACAACTAATATTTATAATAGTCTAAATTTAAAAAAAAATATAAAATATAAAATATTAATATTCTGAATTTTTGAAGTATAAATCTTAAAATAAATATATATGATTATGATTAATGGTTATAATTGGAGTTTTTATTTTATTCTAATTTTTTTCAGAACATATTTGCCTTATTTAAGTTTTATTTTTTTATTGATTATTTTTTTTTGGTATACTTAACTATCATTAGTTTATATCAATTAAAATTTATACCTTGAATAAAATAATTATCTGTCTAAAAAAATAAACAAAAAAATATTTTTATTTTTAGTAAAAATTTATGTCGCTTTAGCTTTTTTTCTACATCACATCTTATATTTTTACTATATTTATAAGAGAGTTTTATTCAAATTAAGAAAATTTTTTAGTTATTTTTCTTTCTTTTAGTTTTAAATATTATTTACTAATATAATAAAAAAAATAAAAATAACAATAATTACTTACATAATTAAAATAGATATCCTAATATATACATGATCCTATATATGCCATGAATTATTATATATAATAAATAATTATTTATTTTTTATAATTACTATTTATAAAATTTATTACATAATTTTCTCTTCTTAATATCAATATTTAATGAATATAAGATACAAAATATTATTTATATTATTTAACATACAAAACAAATATCTTAAGTCATTATGTAGAACAAGAAGTATAATAGTGCAAATACTTACTTATTTATTCTATTTATCTATTCTATTATATAAAAATTGGGTTTCTGCACTTAATGATGGAGCTGACGTAGCATGCTCCAGAGAGAGTGTTTTCCGATTTAATTATTTTAACTCATTCAATACAATTTATTACAATGACTTAATTATATCAATTAATTGATTTGATTGGATATTTAAATATTAATATAATTTATTATAAATTATATTACTTAATTAATTAGACTACGTTAATTGTAATTCATTGTATCAGTGAATTGGTTTTTTTCATTTATAAAATCTAAAATAAAATAAATAATTTATTGTTTATTCTAATTAAATTCATTAAATTGGATGACGCATAGCAAAGCACACGGCGGCGGAGTAACAACGGTAATGACTGGGCAGGTGGAATAATGGCGACGAGATGAAAATTGCATGTTCTTCTTTATTGCATTCGAAAGTAAGTCAAGCAATATTCTATTCTTCTGGAATTTTGGGAGCGAGGTCATAAAATTGAGGGCAAGGAAAGTTAGGTGGCTATTTGGTTGTTCAAGGCCTTTTTTTCTAGATTTCTAAATACCTAAAAAAGCACCGTGTTAAAGATTGTATATCCTTCATTTCTTTTTTTTTTTAATGTAGATGAATATAAAATAGATTAGGAATTGTCTACGAAAAAATTAAATTAAGTTAGACAAATATATTATTATTATTATTGTAATTGAATAAATTAGAAAAAATTAATTAAAAAACATCATTATCCTTAAATTTAACTCTATCTATTATACAAAATCTTTATTTATATGATTTATTTCTATTTCATTATATCTAGATTACATCTCATTAATAATTATAGATAAAATTTTTTTATTAATTGCATTTTAAGTTTTCAATTATATGTGAGAACTAATTTTTTTTATCTAAAGTTAATGTAAAAAATAAAAAGAAACACACATCAACTTATTTAGACTCTAGAGTTATTAATAAATTTTTTGACCAATAAGATGTCATTAATAATCTTCTCCAAAAGTTTAAGTTGCATAAATATAATTAGATAATTTTAATAAGAATAATATTATACATTTAAATTTATCTACTCTATTATATAAAAATCGGATTTTTGTACTTAATGATGAAGTTGACGTAGCATGCTTCTGAGAATGTTTTCCGATTTATTTCTTTTAACTCATTAACTATAAGTTATTACGATAAATTAACTATATCAACTAATTAATTTGATTAAATATTTAAATATTATATAATTTATTATAATTTATTGTAATTTATATCAATTTAATTTGGTAGTATTTTTTTAATTTATTTATTTTAATATTCTGTTAGTATTTTTAATTTATTTCTTTTAATTTATTAATCCAAATTTATTGTGTGTACTAATTAATTAATTTGATTAATTTATTAGTCATTAAAATAATAAATCTATGAATAAAATATGCAACTGAGATATTTTCAACTAATAATTAAATCAAATAAAATCAAATCATATATATTGAGCTAAATTCAAATTATGTGAATTATGGACCAAATTAAAATAAAATAATTTCTTACTTATTAAATACACTTTTTGTATTTATAAATAAATTGTTGTCTACTTCAATATTAGAAATTTTTATGAATTTTTTATTGCACAATTCACTTTAACACAAATAAATTAATTTATAAAAATTTAAACTTGAACGCTTGCTATGATTAAACTCAAACTTTAATTTATTTTGTCATATTATTATATAAATATTAAATTTTTTGATTGAACACTTATTTGATTACGAAATGATATTATATATTACTTTATATTGACAATTAAATTTCAGTTACTACACAAATATTATATTTTAGGTAATTGTATATTTTTATTTTTTTTGTTATGTTAAAAATTATTATATAATTTTAAGATCATTTAGTTATGTTTATTTTTTTAAAAGTATTGTCATTATTGGAGAGTAACTAATGTTTGTGATAGTATAAAATTAAAAAATAAAAATACAAAATATTAATATACTGTATTTTTGAAGTATAAATCTTGAAGTAAATATATGTAATTATAATTAATGATCATAATTAAAAGTCTTTATTTTATTTCAATTTGTTCAGGACATGTTTATCTTAAATTTTATTTCTTTATTAATTAGTATTTTTTTGTACATTTAATTATCATTAATTTATATAAATTAAAATGTATAACTTAAAAAGATAGATACATGTCTAAAAAATAAAAAAAAATATTTTTTTATTAGTAAAAAATTTATGTCGCTTTAGTCTTTTTTTTTTGGCATTATATCTTACATTTTTACCATAAGTTAGAGGTAAATTATTAAATATAAATTAGATTTACTACTTATTACCCTAATTCGAATTTATTAAATTCGATTTATATGGAAATATAAATGGAGAAAACTAGGTAACGTTATTGGGTTTAGGGGATTCAGGTAATTTTAGGGTGACTTTGGTTTATCAACGTAAATTAGCTTAATATGTGATATTAGTTATTGTTATATATAATAGAATAGATGACATATTTATACATTGTTTAGATTAGAAGAATTTGTAGAGAAATAACATGCTGGAGAAGAAAATGGATGGAAAAATCAAATTTTCATTATTTGGTTCAACAAAGAAATTGAATGAAAAACATAAAAGTGTATATGGAGCTCACGTAAATTTTTTCTCTTCAAAGTTGCGAAGAAAACTGATTCAAAAGTGCAAACATGGATAAAAATACAGAGTTACCATTTGAATTATAATTTATATATAATATATAAAAACATTAATATAATTTTTCTCTATTATGATTTTTTCTCTTCTTACTTTTCCTTCCATTCAAGCAAAAGAAATTTTTTCCTCTATTTTCTTTTCATTCATTTTTTTTCATCTAAACAGCACACAAAAAAATATACTTTTCTTTTCATTTTCTTTCCTCTTATTTTTTTATCTTATATCCAAACAATAGTTTAGTGTTTATCCATTTATCTTTTATTAATATTGTTATAATAAGGATGCATGTAACTTTATAAAAATGATATAACCTAAACTTTGATTATCTGAGAATTTATTGAGTGGCTAGAATAGCTCCACATCACGAACCAATGAATGCTAGCAATAAGGATGATCACAAAAACAGCCGAAACGGATATTTTTAGGGATTACTCGCATTTTGGAGCTAGATGGGGACTCCTGAAATTCTCACGACCTGCCATGCGAAAATAGATGGGGACTAGGGGTAGCAAACGGGTCGAAACCTGTTGAGCCGGTCGCATAACCCGCCAAAAAATGCGGGTTGGGCGGGAAATTTATGACCATCAAACTTAAAAATCCCGCCTACCCTGCACCGCCTAATCGACGGGATTTGGCGGGTTTCGGCGGGGCGGGGCAGGCTTTCCCGCTGGGCCAAGCTTTTATTTTGGTAAAGCCATTTTTTTATAAATTTCTATGATGTTATTGATCTACAAGAGGATGAAGATGATAATTGAAGAAGTTTTAAGTTATATTTTGGATTGTGTTTTATGTTTGATTGATTATAAACTTGAAGATGTTTAATTATATATTTTGGATAATATTTTCTTTGTTTTGGACAATGCTGGTTTTATTATTTTGTTTCAAAAAATTGATTTATAATTATATTTATTACATATTTATAATTATAAAGACGTTAATGTGCGTGAATTTAAAAATTATAATTTTTTTATATTTTTAGAAATTATAAAATTATTGAAATTATTGTGAAATTATATATATTGTTTAATATTTAATGGTTTATAAAAAAAAGGAGATCCCACCAGCCTACCATTAGGCGGGCGGGGGAAAAATTCAGGACCGCCTTACTAAGTGGGGTGGGCTTTTGGCAAGACAGGGCGGACTTTCCCGTTTGCCACTCCTAATAGGGGCACGGACAGTCGGACATAAGTACCCACCCTATGAAACTTATTAAATATACGCGAATATAAAATTATTAATTTATCCTAATTTATATATACGTAAATCCATTTCTTGAATTTAGTAACCCTAATTTCGGCCTCTGTAACACCCTAACTACCAAAGCTCACGCTTCCGGCTGCGCGACTCTGATAGCTCGGACATTACGACGACACTTATACTATTTAATACTAAAATATGAGCCCGTTTAAAACTTTTAAACCACAACACCGCTCCCAAAAATACTTTCGTTCGATAACGTACATCCATAAATACCATACTACTTACAACAACTCATAAAGAGTACATCCATATATATATACATAAATATATATATACAAATAATATTACAAGCAATAATCAATACAATTCCTAACCCTCTTACAGATTATATCAAGATGAAGGCGAGGGTACAATAAACCATAACTAAAACAATACAGAGCACCTCAACAACTAAATAAACTTCTCGTGACTTCTGCGCCCTTATCCTGAAAGGGGAAAAATGTAGGGGGGTGAGAACATCATCCTCGAAAGGGTTCTCAGTAGAGGGTTTTTGGGAATTACTGTAATAGGATACATGAAGATAAACCGTACCAGTGATTAATAACCGTCTTATGCCTCTTTTCAAAAACAAAGGTTTACAAATAAAAAGAAATCTGAAATCCTTTTCTGAAAGAGGAACAGTTCAATTCTCAAAAAACTCAAGAGCCTTTCAAAACGGTTTATCTGTGCTGAACCAAAATAGCTTTTCATATTTTTCCAAACCAGAACACAACCAAAACCAACCATCGGTCTATCTCATTTCAACCACGGCCCTAGGCCCAAACAATCCAACCATCAACCAATCACCACAGTCCAACAGAGTCCCAGTAGCAAACACAAATAGGAAGATGCAAGCACAAACAAACAGTTATTGCAAGTAGAACAGTTAGCAATTAATCACATAGGCAAACCAAGTATAATATGCACCCCCAAACAATGTCACATAAATGCATATGATGCATGCCTGTCCCTAGTGGCTGATGATATCATCTGTCGGTTATATAGCCAACCCGACACGTCCTGGTAGCTAACCATGGACAGAAACACCCATTGCGGAGCAAGTAGGTTTGAGCTACAACCCCATTGCTACTACCCGCTCAACCCAGAGCCAGTAGAATAACCACTACTGCGGCTACTACCCAGGCGGGTGCTTAAAAGCTCAACCTGGTGCGAGTGGAATCACCACTACTACTGCTACTACCCAGGCGTCACAATCTCTGACCTGGAGCAAGTGGGACGAACCACAACCCTTGCTACTACCCAGGTATATCAAGCATATATTCATTCAGTTCCAGCCATGGATCAACATCTATCTCAGCCATCCGGCTTAAATTCATAATTCATAATCAGCCATACGGCCCATAACTCATTCGGCAATCCGCCATAAATCAATATTATACACAGCCATTCCGGCTCATAACAAAATGGCACCTCCACCATTCAACATCATCAATTTCATAAAACCGGCATTTAAGCCACAAATCACTTTTTCTCAAATCGTTTCACTTTGAAATCAAGTTTCAACTCTTTTCAGCCTTGGCTTTAGAAATCTCGTTTCTCAAATCATCTCAGGCTCATAAGCCAAATCTACTCAAAGTGAGTTCCCTTTTAAAACAAAGCCACCCTCGGCATTCTCTTTCCAAAACTTCCAAAACCATGGCAAGTTAAGAATTTATTTCAAAGTATTCAAAATCACCTATACAACAATGGGATTTTATAGCAAAAGTTTCTCGGTAGAGTCCCAAGCCTTTAGGGAAGGTCAACCTATATCAATTCCTTAAAATTCATTGAAACTCTTAAAATCATGGATTCTCGGTTCAAGTAAATAAACTGAATTTATTATGAAACCGACCATACAAAATCACAAGTTTCAACCCGGTCCAAAAATCAACTCATTTGAAAAGGAACCGGTTCATTTGAATCAAACCACTTTCAGGTTTCTTTTTGGAACCCATTTTTCTAACTCTTCCAAAATGCCTCAAACTTAATTACTCAATCAAAAGTCTAGATTCCTTTGAAATCACGAAAATCTCCTTTTTATATTGAAATCAATATTAGAGCATCATTCTTTCCTTCAGTGATTCAAACGGTAAAAACAGTTCATTTCTAAATAAGTCAAACTCAAGGCATAAAGTTCGCTAAATAAATTAAGTTTGAAAATATAAATATTCTCTTAATAAATCAAATAATACAACTTCTCAAATCCAATCCTTTTTAAATAACTTTTTAAACAAGACTAGGATTTTGTAGAAATTTCGGCAGCACCTCCCCTAAAACTTGGACTTTTGCCACCCGGTTCGGGTCCCAACTAAATCGTTTCTCATTCCTTTTCAACAGCTCAAAACCAGAAATCAATTCAAAAGAAAGCTAAATCCAACAGTCACCTCAGTGGCATATCTCAAGGAAACCATTTCAAAAATCAACTCAATATCAACCGATTTAACTCATTTCTAAAGCTTTAAAGAATCGGTTCAGCAGTAAATCATTTATCAAAACCAAATCAATTTAAGCAACCCAAGCTGAATTTTAAGAGTATTCTATCTTTCACATCATCAAAATAATTGACTCACTTCAAACCAATCCTCAACGGATTAAACTCATATTTCAAATCTTTAAAGAATCGATTTCCAAACATTACATTTCACAAGCCACACAACAATTCAGCCAAACCAACATCCATAGTCATTTGAGTCAATCAAATAATACATAAGGCAGATACAATCACCAAATACACAATATCTCACACTAGTATCCATATGTAATAATTCCAATACACAAAACATAGTTCTTGGAAAGCGCCCCTACCTCAAAACGCAATTCCATAACCCAAACGCGTCATGGAGTCCTTCCCGCCTCAACCCGAAATCGACAATCAAAGTCCCGGCTACCAACACCTCAGCTCCAAACCGTTTTCTCAGCAACCACAACGACTCTAATCACAATATATAATAACCGAGATTAACTCTCATAACAACAAATGCTATAACTCCTCAACATATAATAGAGCAGTAACTAGAGGGCTTTCAGATCAAAATGCTTACCAAACCGAAGGAACGGCTGAACCGAAACAGCGGCGGTCTCCGAACCGGTTCGGCGGTAGCCCCAGAAGCCATCCTAGGCGGCAACGGTGATCAGAATCCGACGACTGAAATTAATATACAGTGATTGTAACGTTTCCGAAAACTCAGGAGAAACGAAACCCAATACTTAAAACCTTACCGGCAGGATTCTCCGGTGACGGCAGAAACAGCCAGAGGCTTCGGCGGTGGTCCCAGAAGTCACGGAACCACTCCCGGCTGCCAGGAACACAGAGGCGCAGCTCCCTTCTCCAGCGGCGACACCTGCGGTGGCCTGAACCCCTTTTTGCCAGCGGCGGTTTGGGCTTACCATCATCAGCAGCAGCGAGCTCAGATGCTGGCAGCGGCGTCCTGATCAGATTCCAAAACCCAGGAGCAGAGGCAGAAAGGCATCTCCTTTCTTTGATTTGCACGGCGCTACTCTTCTCTGTACCCAGCGGCGGAGGACCTCAGCGGCAGAGAGAGAGGCAGTCACAGTGGCTCCTCGACAGCACCAGGGAGCACGATGCTGACAGCGGCGCTCGCGATGGGCTTCACGGCGAGGAGCGACCGCAGCAACTCAAGCCCCACGAAGACGGCAGCAGCGGTGGCAGTTCTCGGCGACCCATCATCTGCGGCGGCGCTGGGCAGAGATGGCGACGACGCAACTGGCGGTGACGAGCTTGGACGACGACGGTAGCACGGACAGCAGAGGCGGCGCGACGAGGCTGGACCCTTCCTCCCCCTGCGCGCGCGTTCTCTCCTCCATCCCGTGGCAATAGGCCGTGGCTTCCTTTCCTACAACGGCAACACTACAGCGCGGCAGCAGTGATGCCCGCCGACGACGTCATTCCTTTTCTCCTCTCCTCTTCCCTGCTTTTCCCCTTCCCCTTCGTTTATTTTCTTTCTTTCTTTGATTCATTCTTTCAGGAACACAGAGAAAACTCAGCGTGTGTTGCCGCTGCTGAGAGCAAGGAAAGGTTGGGGGTGTGGCTAAAGGGAACCGGGTCATGGGTTAGGGTTTCAGGGTTAGGGTTTTATTTTCAAAAATTAGGGTTAGGGGCATGTCTGTAATTTCACCCAAAAATAGGTATAATGTAGTAATTAGAAATAAATTCTAATCTAACAATAATAGTGTATAAAAATACTATTTGCTCATCAGTTTCACAATTTATTTTCAATAAAATGCCCAAATCCAACAATTTGAAATAATATAATTAACTTCTCTATTTTTTTTTCCAAAACAGTAGCATTAATATTTAAAATATTACTTATCTAATCCAAATCATATAAAAATCCTTATTATTTCACAACTACCAACTTTATAATTTGAATATAGAAAATAATCCAATAATTATAAAATTGGATAATAAATCATAACTTGTCTCAAATTCAATAAATCACAACTTGCCTTAATTATCTTTAATAAAATGATTTCTGAAATTAAGGCTATAAATAACTATATGATTTGAGACTTGATCATAATAAGACTTTTCAAAAGTTCTGGGTCTTACATCATTGTAAGGCCCACATCGGTTGGGGAGGGAAACGAAGCATGCCTTATAAGGGTGTGGATACCTCTCCCTAGCATGACGCGTTTTGACGAGTGAGTGTGGGGGGCTTTGGCCATCATCCCTATCGTCAAAGGCAAAACCGTGAGGCCTTGTGTGCCAAAGCGGACAATATCGTGCTAGCGGGTGGTCTGGGCTGTTACAGATGGTATCAGAGCCAGAACCCAGATCGATGTGCCAGCGAGGGCGCTGGACTCCCTTAGGGGGGTGGATTGTAAGGCCCACATCGGTTGGGGAGGGGAACGAAGCATGCCTTATAAGGGTGTGGATACCTCTCCCTAGCATGACGCATTTTGACGAGTGAGTGTGGGGGGCTTTGGCCATCATCCCTATCGTCAAAGGCAAAACCGTGAGGCCTTGTGTGCCAAAGCGGATAATATCGTGCTAGCGGGTGGTCTGGGCTGTTACAGCCTCCAATTCGAATTTTTGCTTTTTCTTCCAGACTCATTCTTAGCCTTGATCCTCTCTCTCTAACTTACTTTCTCTACCTCTCATCAAGTCCATCACTACGTCACTCAGTATCGTCCTAAAAAATTATGTTATGTTATTATGTTGGATTATTTTTTTATGTTTTCTCTTTTTAAAATGTTATTTTTCATAACAAATGTGTTATAAATTGTGTTGAATTATATTGAATTGATTATTTTATGATTTGTCATATTATGTCTTTTTGTGTTAATTTTTTAAAAAATTTTCAAAGAATATTCGTAAATACCCGAAGAGATCTACGTTCTCTAAGGGGTAATTAAATAGGAACTTGCAATGACGGAAAAAGAACGGGGACATTTTTTTTAAATAGGAATGAGGGATGGAAAGTGGGTTTCTCACGCTCCCCTGAGTCCTCATTATTAGGGGTGGCAAAACGGGTCGAGCCCGTCGGGCCGATCCGCTAAACCCGCTAAAAAGGCGGGTCGGGCTAGGATTTGGAGCCCACCAAATTAAAAAAAATCCGCCAAACCCACACCGCCAAATTGGCAGGTTTTGGCGGGGTGGGGCGGGCCGAACCGCCAGGCCGAAGATTTTTATTTTTCTTTTTTTTATTAAACAAAAGAGTGATTACTATTATAAAATTAATAATTATAGAATTTTTAAACACTTTTTTTATTTTTTGTTTTTATTCTTCTTTTAGTTATTAACTTTATTTATTTTATTTTATAATTTCGTATATATGCTCAACTTATGTGACTTATTTTTTAAAATAAAGATGATTCTATTGACAAATATTATTTTGAACAATTTTATTGAAGTTAAAAATTAAAAAAAATAATAAAAAAATTTATATTATAATTTGACTATTTTTTATTTGTATTTGATTTTTTAATTATTATTTTTGGGTTAATTTTAATAAATTTTATTTTTCAAAAAAAAAAAAAAAGAAGCGGGCTAGCCCGCCAACCCGCCAATCCACCATAAAGCGGGGCGGGCTAGCATTTTGAACCCATTTTAGTTGGCGGGGCGGGCTGGTCCGCCCCGTTTATAGGGCGGGGTGGGGCGGCCCACTTTGCCACCCCTACTCATTATCATATCTAACTAGCAACGGAGATCAAATCTGAGCCAATTTAAGAGGGAACGCGTGGACTTCATCTGCATTGGGCCTTTAAGGTAATGAACCTAAGTCAGATTTGGGACCCTAATAATAGATTTTAGTTGAGAGTCTTACTAGGCCCAAATATATCTTAAATTAATATTTTGAGTCGTTGTTATAGCAAATACTATACTATTTAATATTATAACACTTAGTATATGTAAAAGTTAGATATATTTGCAAGACATTTTTTAATTCAAATTAAAAAAATTAATTATTTATTTTTTAGTTTTAAATATTATTTTCTAATGTAACGAAAAAGTAAAAATAATAATAATCACTCACATAATTAAAATAGAGAATCTTAATATATACATGACATTATATATATATATATTAAGGATTATTATATATGATATATAATTTTTTTTTCTTTTCTGTAATGACTATTTATATAATATATTGAACAATTTAAATTTTTCATCTTAACATACATTTAATAAATTTAACATACAAAATAAATAACTTAAATTATCATCTAGGACAATAAGTATAATAGTACAAATATTTATTTATTTATTAGTAGTGAAAAATATGTAAATAGTATACATCGACATTTTTTAGTATAAAAGTAATAATAAAGATTATTAATTAAGTTAATTACATAATTAAAAAATTATGAGGAATTTCTTAAATAATAATAAAAAATAATATTACTATTTTCACATATTACAAAGTTTATAAAAAAAATTTGGATAATAAATCAATCCTCAATAGATTATACATTAATTCTGTAAAAAAATAAATAATTAATATATTGGATATTATATATATATATATATATATATATTATCGATTATTAAATTTATAATTAATTTTTAATCCAATTTTTGGTAATTAAAATTTAAATGATTGAAATTATTAAATGATGAATATTTTATATCTAACCAATTTATTTTTTATTGAAATTAAAAAAATGATGAGTTGTTAATCAATTCTAAATTTAAATTTAAATTTGAGTAAGAAAATAAGAATAATATTTTAAATTTTATCTTATTAACCAAAATTAATTTTAAGATAAGAAATTACTTTGTACATCATATATATTGTAAGATAGTATCATTATTTGCTATTTTTTAATGGTAAATATTGTCAAATAAAATGGTGTAAAAAATTAGAAGAAAATGTATTTACAAGTTTAAAAAATATTAATTTATTTTTCAATAGAATAAATTATATATTGAATAACAAAAGTTGTTATCGGTTTCTTTTCACACTAACTAATACTTAACGATGGTGTTTCGATACACCATATTACCAAAATATATTAATCGATCTAATAACTTTTGTAATGACATAAGTTTATGAATTTGAAAATTTAAAAATTATTTCATAAAATGTGAAATTTTAATAAGTAACAATAATGTTGATCATATTGTTTTGATTTCAAGAATGAATAGGATAGTAATAAATAAAATTGTCCCAAGTAAATTTCAACAAAGACAAAAATTCATAAGTATTTCTATTAATGAAAAATTAATCTATTTTAAAGACAAATACAATTTTTTTATGGATTTCCTAACTTGGCAAGTCGAGAATTAATCCACCACATATTGATGCTCTATTTATTAAGGGTCTGTCGCTAACTAATGGATTGTGATACACACAAGACGAGATTCGAACTCCAAATACTTGCTTAAGCGGACAAATGAGATGACCATTCAATAAATTTAAATTGATTAAAATAATATTAATTATTTTCAATATTTTTAAGTTATAAAATATTTTTAATAATAATTACTATGTATATTTTTTATTCACTAGATAATGCTACACCCGGACAATTAACTTTTTTTGCTGCAATTGTTCCCAAATTAAGAATAAATTAATTTAAAAATTCAAAAATTTTAATTTTTTTATTTTTTGGATATTTTTGGAATTTTTTATTTTTCTACTATTAGAAAAAAAATGTATTTTTTATTTTAAAAATTAAAAAAAATTTACAGATTTGTTATTTACTAGATATTGCTGGACTTTATCTTATTTTTCTAATTTAAATAAAAGAATTAATCATATAATTTAAAATTTCAAAAATAAAAAATTTAGTTATTTTAGATTTTTAATTTTTTTCCAAAATATTTTTTTACCTTTTTATTCATCGGATAATGCTACACCCGGATTGTTGACTTTTTTTGTTGCACTTGTTCACAAATTAAGAAAAAATTAATTTAATAAATTTAAAATTTTTAAATTTTTTATTTTTTGGATTTTGTTATAATTTTTTATTTTCCACTTTTGGAAAAAAATTATTTTTTAGATTAAAATTTAAAAAAATAATAAATTTATAGATATGTTATTTACTAGATATTGTTGGTCTTTATTTTATTTTCCTAATTTAAATAAAAGAATTTAATATTATAATTTAAAAATTCAAAAAAAATTTAGTTTTTTTAAATTTTTTATTTTTTTAAAATATTTTTTTATTTTTTTATTTACCGAATAATGCTACACATGTACAGTTGACTTTCTTTGCAGCACTTGTTCATAAATTAAGAATAAATTAATTTAAAAAATTTAAAATTTTTCAATTTTTTATTTTTTGGATATTGTTAGAATTTTTTATTTTTCTACTGTTGGAAAAAAATTTAATTTTTTAGTTTAAAAATAAAAAAAATAATAAATTTACAGATCTTTTGTTTACAAGATATTGTTGGATTTTATTTTATTTTCGTAATTTAAATAAAATAATTTAATCATATAATTTAAAAATTCAGAAATAAAAAACTTAGTTTTTTAAAATTTTTTCTTTTTTAAAAAATATTTTTCTATCCTTTTATTTACCGGATAATACTACACCTGTACAATTGACTTTTTTTTTTCTGCACTTATTCACAAATTAAGAATAAATTAATTAAAAAAATTAAAACTTCTCAATTTTTTTATGTTTTGAATATTGTTAGAATTTTTTATTTTTCTACTATTAGAAAAAAATTATTTTTTTGGTTTAAAAATTAAAAAAGATAATAAATTTATAGATATGTTGGTTACTAGATATTGTTGGACTTTATTTTAATTTTTTAATTATTATAAAAAACATTTAATAATATAATTTAAAAATTCAAATATAAAAAACTTAGTTTTTTAAAATTTTTCTTTTTTAAAAAATATTTTTCTATCTTTTTATTTACCAGATAATACTACTCCCGGACAGTTGACTTTTTTTGCTGCAATTGTTCACAAATTAAGAATAAATAAATTTCAAAAATTTAAAATTTTTCAATTTTTTATTTTTTGGATATTGTTAGAATTTTTTATTTTTCTAATGTTGAAAAAAATTTATATTTTTGTTTAAAAAAAAGAAATTTATAGATCTGTTGATTACTCGATATTGTTGGACTTTATTTTGTTTTCCTAATTTAAATAAAAGATTTTAATCATATAATATAAAAATTAAAAAATAAAAAATTTGGTTTTTTAAGATTTTTTATTTTTTAAAATATTTTTTATTTTTTTAATCACCGAAAAAAGCTAGACCTGTACAATTGACTTTTTTTGCTGCACTTGTTCACAAATTAAGAATAAATTAATTTAAAAAATTTAAAACTTCTTAATTTTTTTATTTTTGAATATTGTTAGAATTTTTTATTTTTCTACTTATAGAAAAAAATTATTTTTTTGGTTTAAAAATTAAAAAAGATAATAAATTTACAAATCTGTTGGTTACTAGATATTGTTGGACTTTATTTTAATTTTTTGATTATTATAAAAAAATTTAATAATATAGTTTAAAAATTCAAAAATAAAAAACTTAGTTTTTTAAAATTTTTTATTTTTTAAAAAATATTTTTCTATCTTTTTATTTACCGGATAATACTACCCAGACAGTTGACTTTTTTTGTTGCAATTGTTCCCAAATTAAGAATAAATTAATTTAAAAATTCAAAAATTTTAATTGTTTTAATTTTTGGATATTTTTGGAATTTTTTATTTTTCTACTATTAGAAAAAAATTTATTTTTTTAGTTTAAAAATTAAAAAAAATTTACAGATTTGTTATTTACTAGATATTGCTGGACTTTATCTTATTTTTCTAATTTAAATAAAAGAATTAATCATATAATATAAAAATTCAAAAATAAAAAATTTAGTTTTTTTAGATTTTTAATTTTTTTCCAAAATATTTTTTTACCTTTTTATTCACCGGATAATGCTACACCCGGATTGTTGACTTTTTTTGTTGCACTTGTTCACAAATTAAGAAAAAATTAATTTAATAAATTTAAAATTTTTAAATTTTTTACTTTTTGGATTTTGTTAGAATTTTTTATTTTTCTACTTTTGGAAAAAAATTGTTTTTTAGGTTAAAAATTAAAAAAATAATAAATTTACAGATCTGTTATTTACTAGATATTGTTGGTCTTTATTTTATTTTCCTAATTTAAATAAAAGAATTTAATATTATAATTTAAAAATTCAAAAAAAATTTGGTTTTTTTAAATTTTTTATTTTTTTAAAAATATTTTTTTATTTTTTTATTTACCGAATAATGCTACACTTGTACAGTTGACTTTCTTTGCAGCACTTGTTCACAAATTAAGAATAAATTAATTTAAAAAATTTAAAATTTTTCAATTTTTTATTTTTTGGATATTTTTAGAATTTTTTATTTTTTTACCGTTGGAAAAAAATTTATTTTTTTAGTTTAAAAATAAAAAAATAATAAATTTACAGATCTGTTGTTTACTAGATATTGTTGGATTTTATTATATTTTCGTAATTTAAATAAAATAATTTAATCATATAATTTAAAAATTCAGAAATAAAAAATTTAGTTTTTTAAAATTTTTTCTTTTATAAAAAATATTTTTCTATCTTTTTATTTATTGCATAATACTACACCTGTACAATTGACCTTTTTTTGCTGCACTTATTCACAAATTAAGAATAAATTAATTAAAAAAATTAAAACTTCTCAATTTTTTTATGTTTTGAATATTGTTAGAATTTTTTATTTTTCTAATATTAGAAAAAAATTATTTTTTTGGTTTAAAAATTAAAAAAGATAATAAATTTAAAGATCTGTGGGTTACTAGATATTGTTGGACTTTATTTTAGTTTTCTAATTATTATAAAAAACATTTAATAATATAATTTAAAAATTCAAAAATAAAAAACTTAGTTTTTTAAAATTTTTTCTTTTTTAAAAAATATTTTTCTATCTTTTTATTTACCGGATAATACTACACACGAACAGTTAACTTTTTTTGCTGCAATTGTTCACAAATTAAGAATAAATTAATTTAAAAAATTTAAAATTTTCAATTTTTTATTTTTTGGATATTGTTAGAATTTTTTATTTTTCTAATGTTGAAAAAAAATTATTTTTTAGCTTAAAAAAAAAAGAATTTACAGATCTGTTGATTACTCGATATTGTTGGACTTTATTTTATTTTCCTAATTTAAATAAAAGAATTTAATCATATAATATAAAAATTAAAAAATAAAAAATTTGGTTTTTTAAGATTTTTTATTTTTTTAAAATATTTTTTATTTTTTTATTCACCGAAAAAAGCTACACCTGTACAATTGACTTTTTTTTGCTGCACTTGTTCACAAATTAAGAATAAATTAATTAAAAAAATTAAAACTTCTCAATTTTTTTTATGTTTTGAATATTGTTAGAATTTTTTATTTTTCTACTGTTAGAAAAAAATTATTTTTTTGGTTTAAAAATTAAAAAAGATAATAACTTTAAAGATCTGTTGGTTACTAGATATTGTTGGACTTTATTTTAGTTTTCTAATTATTATAAAAAACATTTAATAATATAATTTAAAAATTAAAAAATAAAAAACTTAGTTTTTTAAAATTTTTTCTTTTTTAAAAAATATTTTTCTATCTTTTTATTTACCGGATAATACTACACACGGACAGTTAACTTTTTTTGCTGCAATTGTTCACAAATTAAGAATAAATTAATTTAAAAAATTTAAAATTTTCAATTTTTTATTTTTTGGATATTGTTAGAATTTTTTATTTTTCTAATGTTGAAAAAAAATTATTTTTTAGCTTAAAAAAAAAGAATTTACAGATCTGTTAATTACTCGATATTGTTGGACTTTATTTTATTTTCCTAATTTAAATAAAAGAATTTAATCATATAATATAAAAATTAAAAAATAAAAAATTTGGTTTTTTAAGATTTTTTATTTTTTTAAAATATTTTTTATTTTTTTATTCACCGAAAAAAGCTAGACCTGTACAATTGACTTTTTTTTGCTGCACTTGTTCACAAATTAAGAATAAATTAATTTAAAAAATTTAAAACTTCTCAATTTTTTTTATTTTTTGAATATTCTTAGAATTTTTTATTTTTCTACTGTTAGAAAAAAATTATTTTTTTGGTTTAAAAATTAAAAAAGATAATAAATTTACAGATCCGTTGGTTACTAGATATTGCTGGACTTTATTTTAATTTTCTAATTATTATAAAAAAATTTAATAATATAATTTAAAAATTCAAAAATAAAAAACTTAGTTTTTTAAAATTTTTTATTTTTTAAAAAATATTTTTCTATCTTTTTATTTACCGGATAATACTACACACGGATAGTTGACTTTTTCTTGCTGCAATTGTTCACAAATTAAGAATAAATTAATTTAAAAATTTAAAATTTTCAATTTTTTATTTTTTGGATATTGTTAGAATTTTTTATTTTTCTAATGTTGAAAAAAAATTATTGTTTGAGCTTAAAAAAAAGAAATTTATAGATCTGTTGATTACTCGATATTGTTGGACTTTATTTTATTTTTCTAATTTAAATAAAAGAATTTAATCATATAATATAAAAATTAAAAAATAAAAAATTTGGTTTTTTAAGATTTTTTATTTTTTTAAAATATTTTTTATTTTTTTATTCACCGAAAAAAGCTAGACCTGTACAATTGACTTTTTTTTGCTGCACTTGTTCACAAATTAAGAATAAATTAATTTAAAAAATTTAAAACTTCTCAATTTTTTTTATTTTTTGAATATTCTTAGAATTTTTTATTTTTCTACTGTTAGAAAAAAATTATTTTTTTGGTTTAAAAATTAAAAAAGATAATAAATTTACAGATCCGTTGGTTACTAGATATTGCTGGACTTTATTTTAATTTTCTAATTATTATAAAAAAATTTAATAATATAATTTAAAAATTCAAAAATAAAAAACTTAGTTTTTTAAAATTTTTTATTTTTTAAAAAATATTTTTCTATCTTTTTATTTACCGGATAATACTACACACGGATAGTTGACTTTTTCTTGCTGCAATTGTTCACAAATTAAGAATAAATTAATTTAAAAATTTAAAATTTTCAATTTTTTATTTTTTGGATATTGTTAGAATTTTTTATTTTTCTAATGTTGAAAAAAAATTATTGTTTGAGCTTAAAAAAAAGAAATTTATAGATCTGTTGATTACTCGATATTGTTGGACTTTATTTTATTTTTCTAATTTAAATAAAAGAATTTAATCATATAATATAAAAATTAAAAAATAAAAAATTTGGTTTTTTAAGATTTTTTATTTTTTTTAAATATTTTTTATTTTTTTATTCACCGAAAAAAGCTAGACCTGTACAATTGACTTTTTTTTGCTGCACTTGTTCACAAATTAAGAATAAATTCATTTAAAAAATTTAAAACTTCTCAATTTTTTTTATTTTTTGAATATTCTTAGAATTTTTTATTTTTCTACTATTAGAAAAAAATTACTTTTTTGGTTTAAAAAATAAAAAAGATAGTAAATTTACAGATCCGTTGGTTACTAGATATTGTTGGACTTTATTTTAATTTTCTAATTATTATAAAAAAATTTAATAATATAATTTAAAAATTCAAAAATAAAAAACTTAGTTTTTTAAAATTTTTTATTTTTTAAAAAATATTTTTCTATCTTTTTATTTACCGGATAATACTACACACGGATAGTTGACTTTTTCTTGCTGCAATTGTTCACAAATTAAGAATAAATTAATTTAAAAAATTTAAAATTTAAAATTTTTTATTTTTTGGATATTGTTAGAATTTTTTATTTTTCTAATGTTGAAAAAAAAAATATTTTTTGAGCTTAAAAAAAAAAGAATTTACAGATCTGTTGATTACTCGATATTGTTGGACTTTATTTTATTTTCCTAATTTAAATAAAAGAATTTAATCATATAATATAAAAATTAAAAAATAAAAAATTTGGTTTTTTAAGATTTTTTATTTTTTTAAAATATTTTTTATTTTTTTATTCACCGAAAAAAGCTACACCTGTACAATTGACTTTTTTTTGCTGCACTTGTTCACAAATTAAGAATAAATTAATTAAAAAAATTAAAACTTCTCAATTTTTTTTATGTTTTGAATATTGTTAGAATTTTTTATTTTTCTACTGTTAGAAAAAAATTATTTTTTTGGTTTAAAAATTAAAAAAGATAATAAATTTAAAGATCTGTTGGTTACTAGATATTGTTGGACTTTATTTTAGTTTTCTAATTATTATAAAAAACATTTAATAATATAATTTAAAAATTAAAAAATAAAAAACTTAGTTTTTTAAAATTTTTTCTTTTTTAAAAAATATTTTTCTATCTTTTTATTTACCGGATAATACTACACACGGACAGTTAACTTTTTTTGCTCCAATTGTTCACAAATTAAGAATAAATTAATTTAAAAAATTTAAAATTTTCAATTTTTTATTTTTTGGATATTGTTAGAATTTTTTATTTTTCTAATGTTGAAAAAAAATTATTTTTTAGCTTAAAAAAAAAAAGAATTTACAGATCTGTTGATTACTCGATATTGTTGGACTTTATTTTATTTTCCTAATTTAAATAAAAGAATTTAATCATATAATATAAAAAATAAAAAATAAAAAATTTGGTTTTTTAAGATTTTTTATTTTTTTTAAATATTTTTTATTTTTTTATTCACCG
Source organism: Arachis ipaensis (assembly GCF_059453495.1). Taxonomy (NCBI): domain Eukaryota; kingdom Viridiplantae; phylum Streptophyta; class Magnoliopsida; order Fabales; family Fabaceae; genus Arachis; species Arachis ipaensis. The sequence goes on from NC_142438.1 coordinate 76,103,900, forward strand.
AAAAAAGCTAGACCTGTACAATTGACTTTTTTTTGCTGCACTTGTTCACAAATTAAGAATAAATTAATTTAAAAAATTTAAAACTTCTCAATTTTTTTTATTTTTTGAATATTCTTAGAATTTTTTATTTTTCTACTGTTAGAAAAAAATTATTTTTTTGGTTTAAAAATTAAAAAAGATAATAAATTTACAGATCCGTTGGTTACTAGATATTGCTGGACTTTATTTTAATTTTCTAATTATTATAAAAAAATTTAATAATATAATTTAAAAATTCAAAAATAAAAAACTTAGTTTTTTAAAATTTTTTATTTTTTAAAAAATATTTTTCTATCTTTTTATTTACCGGATAATACTACACACGGATAGTTGACTTTTTCTTGCTGCAATTGTTCACAAATTAAGAATAAATTAATTTAAAAATTTAAAATTTTCAATTTTTTATTTTTTGGATATTGTTAGAATTTTTTATTTTTCTAATGTTGAAAAAAAATTATTATTTGAGCTTAAAAAAAAGAAATTTATAGATCTGTTGATTACTCGATATTGTTGGACTTTATTTTATTTTTCTAATTTAAATAAAAGAATTTAATCATATAATATAAAAATTAAAAAATAAAAAATTTGGTTTTTTAAGATTTTTTATTTTTTTTAAATATTTTTTATTTTTTTATTCACCGAAAAAAGCTAGACCTGTACAATTGACTTTTTTTTGCTGCACTTGTTCACAAATTAAGAATAAATTCATTTAAAAAATTTAAAACTTCTCAATTTTTTTTATTTTTTGAATATTCTTAGAATTTTTTATTTTTCTACTATTAGAAAAAATTTATTTTTTTGGTTTAAAAATTAAAAAAGATAATAAATTTAAAGATCTGTTGGTTACTAGATATTGTTGGACTTTATTTTAGTTTTCTAATTATTATAAAAAACATTTAATAATATAATTTAAAAATTCAAAAATAAAAAACTTAGTTTTTTAAAATTTTTTATTTTTTAAAAAATATTTTTCTATCTTTTTATTTACCGGATAATACTACACACGGATAGTTGACTTTTTCTTGCTGCAATTGTTCACAAATTAAGAATAAATTAATTTAAAAAATTTAAAATTTTCAATTTTTTATTTTTTGGATATTGTTAGAATTTTTTATTTTTCTAATGTTGAAAAAAAATTATTTTTTAGCTTAAAAAAAAAAGAATTTACAGATCTGTTGATTACTCGATATTGTTGGACTTTATTTTATTTTCCTAATTTAAATAAAAGAATTTAATCATATAATATAAAAATTAAAAAATAAAAAATTTGGTTTTTTAAGATTTTTTATTTTTTTAAAATATTTTTTATTTTTTTATTCACCGAAAAAAGCTACACCTGTACAATTGACTTTTTTTTGCTGCACTTGTTCACAAATTAAGAATAAATTAATTAAAAAAATTAAAACTTCTCAATTTTTTTTATGTTTTGAATATTGTTAGAATTTTTTATTTTTCTACTGTTAGAAAAAAATTATTTTTTTTGTTTAAAAATTAAAAAAGATAATAAATTTAAAGATCTGTTGGTTACTAGATATTGTTGGACTTTATTTTAGTTTTCTAATTATTATAAAAAACATTTAATAATATAATTTAAAAATTAAAAAATAAAAAACTTAGTTTTTTAAAATTTTTTCTTTTTTAAAAAATATTTTTCTATCTTTTTATTTACCGGATAATACTACACACGGACAGTTAACTTTTTTTGCTGCAATTGTTCACAAATTAAGAATAAATTAATTTAAAAAATTTAAAATTTTCAATTTTTTATTTTTTGGATATTGTTAGAATTTTTTATTTTTCTAATGTTGAAAAAAAATTATTTTTTAGCTTAAAAAAAAAAGAATTTACAGATCTGTTGATTACTCGATATTGTTGGACTTTATTTTATTTTCCTAATTTAAATAAAAGAATTTAATCATATAATATAAAAATTAAAAAATAAAAAATTTGGTTTTTTAAGATTTTTTATTTTTTTAAAATATTTTTTATTTTTTTATTCACCGAAAAAAGCTAGACCTGTACAATTGACTTTTTTTTGCTGCACTTGTTCACAAATTAAGAATAAATTAATTTAAAAAATTTAAAACTTCTCAATTTTTTTTATTTTTTGAATATTCTTAGAATTTTTTATTTTTCTACTGTTAGAAAAAAATTATTTTTTTGGTTTAAAAATTAAAAAAGATAATAAATTTACAGATCCGTTGGTTACTAGATATTGCTGGACTTTATTTTAATTTTCTAATTATTATAAAAAAATTTAATAATATAATTTAAAAATTCAAAAATAAAAAACTTAGTTTTTTAAAATTTTTTATTTTTTAAAAAATATTTTTCTATCTTTTTATTTACCGGATAATACTACACACGGATAGTTGACTTTTTCTTGCTGCAATTGTTCACAAATTAAGAATAAATTAATTTAAAAATTTAAAATTTTCAATTTTTTATTTTTTGGATATTGTTAGAATTTTTTATTTTTCTAATGTTGAAAAAAAATTATTGTTTGAGCTTAAAAAAAAGAAATTTATAGATCTGTTGATTACTCGATATTGTTGGACTTTATTTTATTTTTCTAATTTAAATAAAAGAATTTAATCATATAATATAAAAATAAAAAAATAAAAAATTTGGTTTTTTAAGATTTTTTATTTTTTTAAATATTTTTTATTTTTTTATTCACCGAAAAAAGCTAGACCTGTACAATTGACTTTTTTTTGCTGCACTTGTTCACAAATTAAGAATAAATTCATTTAAAAAATTTAAAACTTCTCAATTTTTTTTATTTTTTGAATATTCTTAGAATTTTTTATTTTTCTACTATTAGAAAAAAATTACTTTTTTGGTTTAAAAAATAAAAAAGATAGTAAATTTACAGATCCGTTGGTTACTAGATATTGTTGGACTTTATTTTAATTTTCTAATTATTATAAAAAAATTTAATAATATAATTTAAAAATTCAAAAATAAAAAACTTAGTTTTTTAAAATTTTTTATTTTTTAAAAAATATTTTTCTATCTTTTTATTTACCGGATAATACTACACACGGATAGTTGACTTTTTCTTGCTGCAATTGTTCACAAATTAAGAATAAATTAATTTAAAAAATTTAAAATTTAAAATTTTTTATTTTTTGGATATTGTTAGAATTTTTTATTTTTCTAATGTTGAAAAAAAAATTATTTTTTGAGCTTAAAAAAAAAGAATTTACAGATCTGTTGATTACTCGATATTGTTGGACTTTATTTTATTTTCCTAATTTAAATAAAAGAATTTAATCATATAATATAAAAATTAAAAAATAAAAAATTTGGTTTTTTAAGATTTTTTATTTTTTTAAAATATTTTTTATTTTTTTATTCACCGAAAAAAGCTACACCTGTACAATTGACTTTTTTTTGCTGCACTTGTTCACAAATTAAGAATAAATTAATTAAAAAAATTAAAACTTCTCAATTTTTTTTATGTTTTGAATATTGTTAGAATTTTTTATTTTTCTACTGTTAGAAAAAAATTATTTTTTTGGTTTAAAAATTAAAAAAGATAATAAATTTAAAGATCTGTTGGTTACTAGATATTGTTGGACTTTATTTTAGTTTTCTAATTATTATAAAAAACATTTAATAATATAATTTAAAAATTAAAAAATAAAAAACTTAGTTTTTTAAAATTTTTTCTTTTTTAAAAAATATTTTTCTATCTTTTTATTTACCGGATAATACTACACACGGACAGTTAACTTTTTTTGCTCCAATTGTTCACAAATTAAGAATAAATTAATTTAAAAATTTAAAATTTTCAATTTTTTATTTTTTGGATATTGTTAGAATTTTTTATTTTTCTAATGTTGAAAAAAAATTATTTTTTAGCTTAAAAAAAAAAAGAATTTACAGATCTGTTGATTACTCGATATTGTTGGACTTTATTTTATTTTCCTAATTTAAATAAAAGAATTTAATCATATAATATAAAAAATAAAAAATAAAAAATTTGGTTTTTTAAGATTTTTTATTTTTTTTAAATATTTTTTATTTTTTTATTCACCGAAAAAAGCTAGACCTGTACAATTGACTTTTTTTTGCTGCACTTGTTCACAAATTAAGAATAAATTAATTTAAAAAATTTAAAACTTCTCAATTTTTTTTATTTTTTGAATATTCTTAGAATTTTTTATTTTTCTACTGTTAGAAAAAAATTATTTTTTTGGTTTAAAAATTAAAAAAGATAATAAATTTACAGATCCGTTGGTTACTAGATATTGCTGGACTTTATTTTAATTTTCTAATTATTATAAAAAAATTTAATAATATAATTTAAAAATTCAAAAATAAAAAACTTAGTTTTTTAAAATTTTTTATTTTTTAAAAAATATTTTTCTATCTTTTTATTTACCGGATAATACTACACACGGATAGTTGACTTTTTCTTGCTGCAATTGTTCACAAATTAAGAATAAATTAATTTAAAAATTTAAAATTTTCAATTTTTTATTTTTTGGATATTGTTAGAATTTTTTATTTTTCTAATGTTGAAAAAAAATTATTATTTGAGCTTAAAAAAAAGAAATTTATAGATCTGTTGATTACTCGATATTGTTGGACTTTATTTTATTTTTCTAATTTAAATAAAAGAATTTAATCATATAATATAAAAATTAAAAAATAAAAAATTTGGTTTTTTAAGATTTTTTATTTTTTTTAAATATTTTTTATTTTTTTATTCACCGAAAAAAGCTAGACCTGTACAATTGACTTTTTTTTGCTGCACTTGTTCACAAATTAAGAATAAATTCATTTAAAAAATTTAAAACTTCTCAATTTTTTTTATTTTTTGAATATTCTTAGAATTTTTTATTTTTCTACTATTAGAAAAAATTTATTTTTTTGGTTTAAAAATTAAAAAAGATAATAAATTTAAAGATCTGTTGGTTACTAGATATTGTTGGACTTTATTTTAGTTTTCTAATTATTATAAAAAACATTTAATAATATAATTTAAAAATTCAAAAATAAAAAACTTAGTTTTTTAAAATTTTTTATTTTTTAAAAAATATTTTTCTATCTTTTTATTTACCGGATAATACTACACACGGATAGTTGACTTTTTCTTGCTGCAATTGTTCACAAATTAAGAATAAATTAATTTAAAAAATTTAAAATTTTCAATTTTTTATTTTTTGGATATTGTTAGAATTTTTTATTTTTCTAATGTTGAAAAAAAATTATTTTTTAGCTTAAAAAAAAAAGAATTTACAGATCTGTTGATTACTCGATATTGTTGGACTTTATTTTATTTTCCTAATTTAAATAAAAGAATTTAATCATATAATATAAAAATTAAAAAATAAAAAATTTGGTTTTTTAAGATTTTTTATTTTTTTAAAATATTTTTTATTTTTTTATTCACCGAAAAAAGCTACACCTGTACAATTGACTTTTTTTTGCTGCACTTGTTCACAAATTAAGAATAAATTAATTAAAAAAATTAAAACTTCTCAATTTTTTTTATGTTTTGAATATTGTTAGAATTTTTTATTTTTCTACTGTTAGAAAAAAATTATTTTTTTGGTTTAAAAATTAAAAAAGATAATAAATTTAAAGATCTGTTGGTTACTAGATATTGTTGGACTTTATTTTAGTTTTCTAATTATTATAAAAAACATTTAATAATATAATTTAAAAATTAAAAAATAAAAAACTTAGTTTTTTAAAATTTTTTCTTTTTTAAAAAATATTTTTCTATCTTTTTATTTACCGGATAATACTACACACGGACAGTTAACTTTTTTTGCTGCAATTGTTCACAAATTAAGAATAAATTAATTTAAAAAATTTAAAATTTTCAATTTTTTATTTTTTGGATATTGTTAGAATTTTTTATTTTTCTAATGTTGAAAAAAAATTATTTTTTAGCTTAAAAAAAAAAGAATTTACAGATCTGTTGATTACTCGATATTGTTGGACTTTATTTTATTTTCCTAATTTAAATAAAAGAATTTAATCATATAATATAAAAATTAAAAAATAAAAAATTTGGTTTTTTAAGATTTTTTATTTTTTTAAAATATTTTTTATTTTTTTATTCACCGAAAAAAGCTAGACCTGTACAATTGACTTTTTTTTGCTGCACTTGTTCACAAATTAAGAATAAATTAATTTAAAAAATTTAAAACTTCTCAATTTTTTTTATTTTTTGAATATTCTTAGAATTTTTTATTTTTCTACTGTTAGAAAAAAATTATTTTTTTGGTTTAAAAATTAAAAAAGATAATAAATTTACAGATCCGTTGGTTACTAGATATTGCTGGACTTTATTTTAATTTTCTAATTATTATAAAAAAATTTAATAATATAATTTAAAAATTCAAAAATAAAAAACTTAGTTTTTTAAAATTTTTTATTTTTTAAAAAATATTTTTCTATCTTTTTATTTACCGGATAATACTACACACGGATAGTTGACTTTTTCTTGCTGCAATTGTTCACAAATTAAGAATAAATTAATTTAAAAATTTAAAATTTTCAATTTTTTATTTTTTGGATATTGTTAGAATTTTTTATTTTTCTAATGTTGAAAAAAAATTATTGTTTGAGCTTAAAAAAAAGAAATTTATAGATCTGTTGATTACTCGATATTGTTGGACTTTATTTTATTTTTCTAATTTAAATAAAAGAATTTAATCATATAATATAAAAATAAAAAAATAAAAAATTTGGTTTTTTAAGATTTTTTATTTTTTTAAATATTTTTTATTTTTTTATTCACCGAAAAAAGCTAGACCTGTACAATTGACTTTTTTTTGCTGCACTTGTTCACAAATTAAGAATAAATTCATTTAAAAAATTTAAAACTTCTCAATTTTTTTTATTTTTTGAATATTCTTAGAATTTTTTATTTTTCTACTATTAGAAAAAAATTACTTTTTTGGTTTAAAAAATAAAAAAGATAGTAAATTTACAGATCCGTTGGTTACTAGATATTGTTGGACTTTATTTTAATTTTCTAATTATTATAAAAAAATTTAATAATATAATTTAAAAATTCAAAAATAAAAAACTTAGTTTTTTAAAATTTTTTATTTTTTAAAAAATATTTTTCTATCTTTTTATTTACCGGATAATACTACACACGGATAGTTGACTTTTTCTTGCTGCAATTGTTCACAAATTAAGAATAAATTAATTTAAAAAATTTAAAATTTAAAATTTTTTATTTTTTGGATATTGTTAGAATTTTTTATTTTTCTAATGTTGAAAAAAAAATTATTTTTTGAGCTTAAAAAAAAAGAATTTACAGATCTGTTGATTACTCGATATTGTTGGACTTTATTTTATTTTCCTAATTTAAATAAAAGAATTTAATCATATAATATAAAAATTAAAAAATAAAAAATTTGGTTTTTTAAGATTTTTTATTTTTTTAAAATATTTTTTATTTTTTTATTCACCGAAAAAAGCTACACCTGTACAATTGACTTTTTTTTGCTGCACTTGTTCACAAATTAAGAATAAATTAATTAAAAAAATTAAAACTTCTCAATTTTTTTTATGTTTTGAATATTGTTAGAATTTTTTATTTTTCTACTGTTAGAAAAAAATTATTTTTTTGGTTTAAAAATTAAAAAAGATAATAAATTTAAAGATCTGTTGGTTACTAGATATTGTTGGACTTTATTTTAGTTTTCTAATTATTATAAAAAACATTTAATAATATAATTTAAAAATTAAAAAATAAAAAACTTAGTTTTTTAAAATTTTTTCTTTTTTAAAAAATATTTTTCTATCTTTTTATTTACCGGATAATACTACACACGGACAGTTAACTTTTTTTGCTCCAATTGTTCACAAATTAAGAATAAATTAATTTAAAAAATTTAAAATTTTCAATTTTTTATTTTTTGGATATTGTTAGAATTTTTTATTTTTCTAATGTTGAAAAAAAATTATTTTTTAGCTTAAAAAAAAAAAGAATTTACAGATCTGTTGATTACTCGATATTGTTGGACTTTATTTTATTTTCCTAATTTAAATAAAAGAATTTAATCATATAATATAAAAATTAAAAAATAAAAAATTTGGTTTTTTAAGATTTTTTATTTTTTTTAAATATTTTTTATTTTTTTATTCACCGAAAAAAGCTAGACCTGTACAATTGACTTTTTTTTGCTGCACTTGTTCACAAATTAAGAATAAATTCATTTAAAAAATTTAAAACTTCTCAATTTTTTTTATTTTTTGAATATTCTTAGAATTTTTTATTTTTCTACTATTAGAAAAAAATTACTTTTTTGGTTTAAAAAATAAAAAAGATAGTAAATTTACAGATCCGTTGGTTACTAGATATTGTTGGACTTTATTTTAATTTTCTAATTATTATAAAAAAATTTAATAATATAATTTAAAAATTCAAAAATAAAAAACTTAGTTTTTTAAAATTTTTTATTTTTTAAAAAATATTTTTCTATCTTTTTATTTACCGGATAATACTACACACGGATAGTTGACTTTTTCTTGCTGCAATTGTTCACAAATTAAGAATAAATTAATTTAAAAATTTAAAATTTTCAATTTTTTATTTTTTGGATATTGTTAGAATTTTTTATTTTTCTAATGTTGAAAAAAAATTATTATTTGAGCTTAAAAAAAAGAAATTTATAGATCTGTTGATTACTCGATATTGTTGGACTTTATTTTATTTTTCTAATTTAAATAAAAGAATTTAATCATATAATATAAAAATTAAAAAATAAAAAATTTGGTTTTTTAAGATTTTTTATTTTTTTTAAATATTTTTTATTTTTTTATTCACCGAAAAAAGCTAGACCTGTACAATTGACTTTTTTTTGCTGCACTTGTTCACAAATTAAGAATAAATTCATTTAAAAAATTTAAAACTTCTCAATTTTTTTTTATTTTTTGAATATTCTTAGAATTTTTTATTTTTCTACTATTAGAAAAAATTTATTTTTTTGGTTTAAAAATTAAAAAAGATAATAAATTTAAAGATCTGTTGGTTACTAGATATTGTTGGACTTTATTTTAGTTTTCTAATTATTATAAAAAACATTTAATAATATAATTTAAAAATTCAAAAATAAAAAACTTAGTTTTTTAAAATTTTTTATTTTTTAAAAAATATTTTTCTATCTTTTTATTTACCGGATAATACTACACACGGATAGTTGACTTTTTCTTGCTGCAATTGTTCACAAATTAAGAATAAATTAATTTAAAAATTTAAAATTTTCAATTTTTTATTTTTTGGATATTGTTAGAATTTTTTATTTTTCTAATGTTGAAAAAAAATTATTGTTTGAGCTTAAAAAAAAGAAATTTATAGATCTGTTGATTACTCGATATTGTTGGACTTTATTTTATTTTTCTAATTTAAATAAAAGAATTTAATCATATAATATAAAAATTAAAAAATAAAAAATTTGGTTTTTTAAGATTTTTTATTTTTTTTAAATATTTTTTATTTTTTTATTCACCGAAAAAAGCTAGACCTGTACAATTGACTTTTTTTTGCTGCACTTGTTCACAAATTAAGAATAAATTCATTTAAAAAATTTAAAACTTCTCAATTTTTTTTATTTTTTGAATATTCTTAGAATTTTTTATTTTTCTACTATTAGAAAAAATTTATTTTTTTGGTTTAAAAATTAAAAAAGATAATAAATTTAAAGATCTGTTGGTTACTAGATATTGTTGGACTTTATTTTAGTTTTCTAATTATTATAAAAAACATTTAATAATATAATTTAAAAATTCAAAAATAAAAAACTTAGTTTTTTAAAATTTTTCTTTTTTAAAAAATATTTTTCTATCTTTTTATTTACCGGATAATACTACACCCGGACAGTTGACTTTTTTTTGCTGCAATTGTTCACAAATTAAGAATAAATTAATTTAAAAAATTTAAAATTTAAAATTTTTTATTTTTTGGATATTGTTAGAATTTTTTATTTTTCTAATGTTGAAAAAAAATTATTTTTTTAGCTTAAAAAAAAGAGAAATTTACAGATCTGTTGATTACTCGATATTGTTGGACTTTATTTTGTTTTCCTAATTTAAATAAAATAATTTAATCATATAATATAAAAATTAAAAAATAAAAAATTTGGTTTTTTAAGATTTTTTATTTTTTTAAAATATTTTTTATTTTTTTATTCACCGAAAAAAGCTAGACCTGTACAATTGACTTTTTTTTGCTGCACTTGTTCACAAATTAAGAATAAATTAATTTAAAAAATTTAAAACTTCTCAATTTTTTTTATTTTTTGAATATTCTTAGAATTTTTTATTTTTCTACTGTTAGAAAAAAATTATTTTTTTGCTTTAAAAATTAAAAAAGATAATAAATTTACAGATCTATTGGTTACTAGATATTGATGGACTTTATTTTAATTTTCTAATTATTATAAAAAAATTTAATAATATAATTTAAAAATTCAAAAATAAAAAACTTAGTTTTTTAAAGTTTTTTATTTTTTAAAAAATATTTTTCTATCTTTTTATTCACCGGATAATGCTACACCCGGACAATTGACTTTTTTTGCTGCAATTGTTCCCAAATTAAGAATAAATTAATTTAAAAATTCAAAAATTTTAATTTTTTATTTTTTGGATATTTTTGAAATTTTTTGTTTTTGTACTATTAGAAAAAAATTTATTTTTTTAGTTTAAAAATTCAAAAAAATTTACAGATTTGTTATTTACTAGATATTGTTGGACTTTATCTTATTTTTCTAATTTAAATAAAAGAATTAATCATATAATTTAAAAATTCAAAAATAAAAAAATTAGTTTTTTTTATATTTTTAATTTTTTTACAAAATATTTTTTTTACCTTTTTATTCACCGGATAATGCTACACCCGGATTGTTGACTTTTCTTATTGCACTTGTTCACAAATTAAGAAAAAAATTAATTTAAAAAATTTAAAATGTTTAAATTTTTTATTTTTTGGATTTTTTTAGAATTTTTTATTTTTCTACTTTTGGAAAAAAATTGTTTTTTCGATTAAAAATTAAAAAAATAATAAATTTACAGATCTGTTATTTACTAGATATTGTTAGTCTTTATATTATTTTCCTAATTTAAATAAAAGAATTTAATATTATAATTTAAAAATTCAAAAAAAAATTTGGTATTTTAAATTTTTTATTTTTTAAAAATATTTTTTTATTTTTTTATTTACCGAATAATGCTACACCTGTACAGTTAACTTTCTTTGCAGCACTTGTTCACAAATTAAGAATAAATTAATTTAAAAAATTTAAAATTTTTCAATTTTTTATTTTTTGGATATTTTTAGAATTTTTTATTTTTTTACCGTTGGAAAAAAAATTATTTTTTTAGTTTAAAAATAAAAAAATAATAAATTTACAGATCTGTTGTTTACTAGATATTGTTGGATTTTATTTTATTTTCGTAATTTAAATAAAAGAATTTAATCATATAATTTAAAAATTCAGAAATAAAAAACTTAGTTTTTTAAAATTTTTTCTTTTTTAAAAAATATTTTTCTATCTTTTTATTTACCGGATAATACTACACCTGTACAATTAACTTTTTTTTGCTGCACTTGTTCACAAATTAAGAATAAATTAATTAAAAAAATTTAAAACTTCTCAATTTTTTTATGTTTTGAATATTGTTAGAATTTTTTATTTTTCTACTATTAGAAAAATTTTTTTTTTGTTTTAAAAATTAAAAAAGATAATAAATTTAAAGATCTGTTGGTTACTAGATATTGTTGGACTTTATTTTAATTTTCTAATTATTATAAAAAACATTTAATAATATAATTTAAAAATTCAAAAATAAAAAACTTAGTTTTTAAAAATTTTTTCTTTTTTAAAAAATATTTTTCTATCTTTTTATTTACCGGATAATACTACACCCGGACAGTTGACTTTTTTTTGCTGCAATTGTTCACAAATTAAGAATAAATTAATTTAAAAAATTTAAAATTTAAAATTTTTTATTTTTTGGATATTGTTAGAATTTTTTATTTTTCTAATGTTGAAAAAAAATTATTTTTTTAGCTTAAAAAAAAGAGAAATTTACAGATCTGTTGATTACTCGATATTGTTGGACTTTATTTTGTTTTCCTAATTTAAATAAAAGAATTTAATCATATAATATAAAAATAAAAAATTTGGTTTTTTAAGATTTTTTATTTTTTTAAAATATTTTTTATTTTTTTATTCACCGAAAAAAGCTAGACCTGTACAATTGACTTTTTTTGCTGCACTTGTTCACAAATTAAGAATAAATTAATTTAAAAAATTTAAAACTTCTCAATTTTTTTTTATTTTTTGAATATTCCTAGAATTTTTTATTTTTCTACTATTAGAAAAAAATAATTTTTTTGGTTTAAAAATTAAAAAAGATAATAAATTTACAGATCTGTTGGTTACTAGATATTGCTGGACTTTATTTTAATTTTCTAATTATTATAAAAAAAATTTAATAATATAATTTAAAAATTCAAAAATAAAAAGTGATGCATTTGCATCTTTGCTATATTAGCTAGTTAGTTTAAGTAATTTTAGCTTAATTTCATTCACTTTCTTTGAAATAAACAAGCATTTGTGTGAGTTTTCTCTCCATGCATTCATGAACCAAGAACTAGTGTAATTTGGCCATATTTGGGCAAAGAATTCAAGGAGTTGACAAATGAATTAGCATGAATGAATCTCTTGAAAATTGTTGCATAGAATGGCAAAACTTTGAAGCAAATTCTTTGGTTAATGATAGGTAATGAAGCAAGAAGGTCAAGCTAGTAAGAATTAGAGCAAGAAAGATTGGGGACATAGCAAGCTTGGCAAGGAGGAAGAGACTTGGGAGTTGCCAACGTGCATTATCACTTGAGTGTTTGGCAATAACGCCAAGTAGTCCTGGAAGGTGAATTTGAAGCCCCAAGCAAGTTACCAACTTGAATTTACAATGGCGTGTTTGAGGACAACTCCAACAATCCAAAGCAAGCCAAGAAGAGCGGGTTGGCACGTTGCCAACTCCCCAAACTAATAGCGTGTTCCATAGCAACGCCAGAGAGCAAAAACCTGGAAGGAAGTAGCTCCCTAGCACGTTGCCAATGCCACCAACAAGGGCGTGTTTGGTGACAACGCCAGCAGCAAGAAGGCTTGGGTAGGAAGGGTGTGAAGCACGTTGCCAACGCCAAATTCTGAAGGCGTATTCCTTGGCAACGCAGCAAGCAACCTTGGGAAGCTAGTCCAAAGCCTCGAGCACGTTGCCAGCCTAGAGATGAGGGGCGTGTTTGAGGACAACGCAGGCAAACAACGCTGAATATAAAGACTTGGCCCAGGAAAGGGAGATGCACGTTGCCAACGCCAAATTCTGAAGGCGTGTTCCTTGGCAACGTAGCAAGCAAAGCTTGGTGCCATAGGGAAGGCTCGAGCACGTTGTTGGGCTGGGAGAGCATAGGCGTGTTCCAAGGCAACTCCAAGCAAGGAAGCAGCCCTGGAGAAGTCATCGAGCGTTGCCAACTTGGAAGAAAGGGTGCGTGTTCAGCAATAACTCCAGCAAACCTGGCAGCATGACCTTGCCTCCTTCAAGGATGCATAACTCGAGCTACAAATCTCTAAAGGAGGTGATTTCAGTGGAATTGGAAAGTAGACATCAAGAGCTTTCCAACCATATATCATAGTATGGAGTTAGCATTCATTCGAAGCTTCAAAAGCTGGCTTCATTTGGAGCCTCAGAAAGGAGCACGTTGCCAACGTGGTTTCTATAGGCATGTTTAATGGCAACGTGGGAAGCAATGTTTGGAGCCAGGAAAGAGCATCGAGCACGTTGCCAACTCAAGAAAGCATTGGTGTGTTTGGAAACAACGCTGAGAAGCTTTGGATGGTGAAGAATGAAGGTAGCACGTTGGCAACTTAGAAATACAAGGGAGTGTTTGCCAAAAACGCTGGTGAGCTTGGTAGCCTGACCTTACCTCCTTCAATGGAGTATATCTTGAGCTACAAAGCTCCAAATGAGGTGATTCCAATGGCATTTGAAAGTAGACATCCAGAGCTTTCCAATGATATATCATGGTATGGGTTTGACATTTGTTTGAAGCTTTAAAATCGGGCTTCATTTGGAGCCTCAAAAACTGAACACATTGGCAACTTGGAAGAGCAAAGGCGTGTTTGCTAACAACGCCCGCGATTTTGGCAGCCTGACCCTGTCTTCTTCAAACAAGAATAACTTGAACTACAGAGATCCAATTTGAGTGCTTCTAAGTGCATTGGAAAGAAGACATTATGAGCTTTCCAATGATTTATAATAGTCGATATTGAAGCAAAGGATTGAAGCTCAAAGTTTAGGCAACATTAAGCATGAAAAGTGAAACCAAGAAGAAGAAGAGCCAAGTGTTTGACAACAACTTGGGCTAGCAACGCCCATCACCAAACCTCAGCCCAGGGGGGACTAACACACACGTTGCCAACTTGCTACAACACTAGCGTGTTTGCCAGTAACGCCACTCAATGGGCCAGAATTGATGACAACTTGCTCTGCTTCCTCTGTTCCTCACAAAGGCCAGCAACACTTCTTCCGTGGAGCCAGGAATTCACAAGGATAAAGCCCACATTGCTAGCCCAATTAAAGATCTCTGAAGGAGTTTTAAGAGTAGTATAAATAGAGAAGAGTTTGATACTTTGAAGATTTTTTTGGGAACTTATTTTTGGGACTTTTGGACACTTAGACATTTTTCTATTACACTAGCATTTTTACTCTTTACTTTTTCTCACCGGTCTTCTATTTTGTTTTTCTTGCAACTTTGAATTTCAGTTTTAAGAACTTCTTCTTCTTCTTCATTCTTCTCTACACTTAGTTTAATTTTCATCTTTGCAATTGTTGTTGAAATTGGAGCTATGATTCACTAAACCCCATTTTCATTAGGGGGAGGAGCTCTGCTCATTTGAATGGATTGATAACTTTTCTTTTCCTTCTCAATTCAAGTGGTTCATCTAAGAGGAAACTCTTGTTCTTCACAGATTCAATCACCATTGAGAGAGGGATTAATCTATATGAATTATGTGGTAAGTTTGAGAAATGAGTCACATAATTCAATTTAGAGTTCATTCTTTCATGATTTCCTTAATCAATACACTTTGGTTGGTATGTGAGATGTGATGTGTATTTTCGGAAAACAAATTCCAAACACACAAAACTCACTGGCAAGTGCACCGGGTCGTATCAAGTAATAATAACTCATGTGAGTGAGGTCGATCCCACAGGGATTGAAGGATTGAGCAATTTCAGTTTAGTGGTTGATTTAGTCAAGCGAATCAAGATTTGGTTGAGTGATTTGTGATTAACAGAATTTAAATTGCATGGAAAGTAAAGGGAATGGGTAAATTGCATGAAATTAAAGAGAACAGAAAATAAAGTGCTGAATCTTAAAGAACAAGAAATTAAATGGCAGAAACTTAGAACGCAAGAAATGTAAATTGAAGAATCTTAAAGTGCAAGAAATGTAAATGGCTTGAATTGTAAAGAGAATTGGGAATTGGATTTGCAGAAATTAAACAAGGAAAAGAAAAATTTAACAAACAGGAATGTAAAAGCTGGATTCAATTAAACCGGATCTTAAATGAAAATGAGAACAAGCTTGGTGTGACAACGAAACAAGGAAATTGAAATTGAAAGCTATAGATCTCAGGACTCAAGAGACTAGATAGCCAAGTCTAGATCTCACTGCCTTCCTAGATCCAGCAAGAACAATTGCAAAGGAAATGAAGAAATGTAAATTGCAGAAGAGTAGAAGCCGAAGCAGTTAACTGAAATGGAAATTCAATTATGCAGAAAATTAATCGAGATCTCAAGGTGAGATTGAAACAGAAGTTCTTCAATTCTCCACCCAAGATCCGAAACAAGAAAAGTAAAAAGTGCTCAAACAAGAACAAGGAAGAAGAGAGATCAATTCTCCTCCCTAATTCTCTTGAATTCTAAAAACAACAATGCAAAAATATCCAGGTGCTCTCCACTGTAAGTGTTCTCAAAATTTTCTAAGGAAAAAGCTCCCTTTAAAACTTAAATCCTAAGCTATTTATACACTTTCTTCAAATGGTCTTCAAGCCTTGAATTGGGCCTTTGCTCTTGATGGAATTGGGTTGATAAGAGTCTCTGTTGATTGCTCTTGGAGTTGGAGAGAAACCCATTGTGAACCGGGTCAAGAATTGTAAAAGTTTGAGGCAAACTTTTACTCAAACTTTTTATACCAAATGGCTTCACTTGCTGCTACCAACGTTTGGGCTAAAGTTTGAGGTCAAACTTTTGCTCAAACGTTGGTTCCCTTGTGTATATGTGTGGCGCCAACGTTTGCCAAAAAGTTTGAGGCAAACGTTGGCGCAAGCTTTTCTCCTCCAGGGTGTAGGTTTTGTGATGCCAACGTTTGCCAAAAAGTTTGAGGCAAACGTTGGCTCAAGCTTTTTTTCCAAAAGTTTGAGCTAAAGTTTGAGGCAAACTTTGGCTCAAGCTTTTTTCCTCTGGGGTATTTTCAATTCTTCCAAAAGTTTGAGCTAAAGTTTGAGGCAAACTTTGGCTCAAACTTTTTTCCTCTGGGATGTTTTCAACTCTTCCAAAAGTTTGAGCTAAAGTTTGAGGCAAACTTTGGCTCAAACTTTTTGTTCTCTCTTGCTCCTAGCCATTCCTTCTTCCTTCAACCTTCTTCAAAACTCTTTTCACCTATCATCAATCAATCAAAACAATCAAAGCTATGCCCCAAATCATAAGATTGTGTTTCTTTCATAATATATGACAATTATAGCATAAAATCTCATGAAAGTGCATGAATTCATCCATGGTTGATTGAATCAAAGGAAACATGGAAATCTACCCAATTGGCTTGCTTATGGCTTAAGAAAGTGCATAAAATCAATTGAAAACAAAAGAAAAAGGCTAGTGAAACTAGGCTAAGATGACTTGTCATCACAACACCAAACTTAAAGCTTGCTTGTCCCCAAGCAAGAAAAGAATTATTGAGAAGAAAGAATGAAATGGAAGAGGATGTTCATGCTAGCAGAGTATTATTGGTAGTTCATGGGGTTTTATGTGGATAAGTAAACACTCACTTCTTATTGACTTTTAGGCCTAGAAAGTCTCCTTCAAGCATCAAGCAACACACTGCTATGACCTCTCATTATTCCTTTGTCCTTGACTATTGTTTTTCTCTATAAGCTTTAGTTCAGTGTCATGTGTAACAAGTTCTTTTCTTTCCTTATACTTGACACATTATTCACTATAGACACTTGGCTCACATTCCTTCTTAAAACATTGATGCCCAACACCTCTTTGGGTTACTAAATGCCTTGTAGTTAGGTTGCTCTTGATAGTGGACTTTCAGCTGATGATCCCGGGTTAGTTAACCTAAGTCACCGAGTGTTGATGCACTCCAAAGAACTTAATAATCCAAGCAGATCCTAGTACAAAGACACCACAGGCATATATTCTAAGGTTCAAGCTATTGGTGTCTAGCTTTACTTTTTTTTTTCTTTTATTCTATTGCCAATTTTTGGCCTTTTCTGTTCTCTGTTTGTTTTTCTTTTTAACCAAGGACTTTTATTTGATTGAGATTCATAGACAGTAGGCCACTTTCTACTTAGAAGGAGACATCCTAGTTCTCTTATTCACTAAAAGTGAGCTATCATACAATCACACATACATACCACGACTTACTTTTATTGTACTTCTATCTAACAGAGAACTGTCTCACTTCATATTCAAACATTTCTTTTATTGAATTAAAGATGCAGGGGACAAAGCATGCTTTTTGTTAAGTGAAAGTAAACACACAAGCATACACTTAGACTAGCTTACTTATTTTAAGGGAAATAAACATAATGCAAAGACTATTTTAAACAGATAAGATGCATGCTTCTTTTTTTTTTGTTTTGATGAACAAGGAGCAAGTCCACCTTTCATTTGTCATGCTTTTTCTTTCTTCTTTCATACACTTGGTTGTTGGTGTTCTCTGTGTCCATGTCTGTTGTTTGTTGACCCTGCCAGAACCCAGCTCTATTCATCGCCTCCTCTACTCTATCTTCAAGTTTCATAGCATTGCTCACTTCTATCTCACTTCTCCCTTTGAAGAATTCATCGAAAGTTGGAAATGCTTGATCCATGTTGTGCAGATGCTCTCCAATATAGTTCAGTTTGATTTGACTATTTATGTTGTAGTCAGCTTGGACTTCATATCTTGCATCTTGGAGGGTTGTGAACTCTTTGAGAGCCCTCAAATTTTCGGCTTGCATTTGTGCCATCTTTCCAAATGATTCGTGAGATTGAAAGGCATGCTCCTCTTGCATCACGAAGAATTTTGACTCAAACTCACTTTGTCTGTTCATCATTCTTAGTTGCCGTTCCTCTTGCTCTTGTTGGTTTTTCATGTACAGTGAATGGTATTCCTCTTGCCTTTCTTGAATTCTCATGTACTGTTGTGATAATCTTCCAATTGCTTCCTGCATCTGAGTCATATCCAGAGTGTTATGTGGTGGAATGTGTTGCTGTTCCTCTTCCTCTTGTGGCTCTTCTTCCTCTTGTAACTCTTCTTCCTCCATTGGTTCTTCTCTTTGCCTTCTTCCATGTGGTCTTCGGCCTTGATGTGCTTCAGTAACCATCATCATTCCTTCAATGGTTATAGGCATGCCCTGGTTCAACCATGTTGGGTTCTCGTTCTCCATTGGCACTTTAGCTTTTGCGCACAACCTCATAATGGTGCTTGGGTAGTACAACCAAGACCCGGCCGAGTTCTTCTCTGCAAGTTTTTGAATGTCTTTTGCAAGGATTTCATGAACCTTCACTTCTCCTCCCTCCATGATGCAATGCAACATAACAGCTCTCTTCCTGTTGACTTCTGAGGTGTTTACTGTGCCCAGAATTGACCTTTTTAATAGCTCATACCATCCCTTTGCTTCAGGGATAAGATCTCCTCTCCTCAGGTATTTATATTTGTTTTTGGCATCTCCTTCCCACGATGAGTTCTCCATACAAATATCTCTAGAAATTCTATCATAATCCGGATCTCCATTTACCCTTTGGTGGTATCCCAGTTCACCAAAGCGGACTGATTTTAGTCCCAAGACTTTCTTGATGGCATCTGAACTAAAGTCTACTTCCATCCTCCGTACATAACTCTTGTACGTTGGGGCTTCATCTGTGTTGAGTCTTGGGATGTTGGCATAGAACTCTCTTATGATATTTGCATTGACCCGAGTGATAGGTGAGATGAGTTCTTCCCATTTCCTCTTTCTAATCTTGTCCTTCATTTCTTGGCACCCTTCATCTGGTAGCAAGAGTGGAACCTCTGGATATATCTTCTTCTCATTCATCCATTGAAGTTGTAATTGATGGTACCAAGATCTAAATCTCCATCGGTCATATTCAGGTGTACTTGATGCGTATTTTCGGAAAATGAAAAATGAATTCCAAACACACAAAACTAACCGGCAAGTGCACCGGGTCGTATCAAGTAATAAAACTCACGGGAGTGAGGTCGATCCCACAGGGATTGAAGGATTGAGCAATTTTAGTTTAGTGGTTGATTTAGTCAAGCGAATCAAGAGTTGATTTGAGTGGTTTGTATTCGACAGAAGCTAAATTGCATGAAATAAAAAGGGAGAAGGGTAGATTGCAGAAAATTAAAGAGCAAAGAAAGTAAATAAGCTGAATCTTAAAGAACAAGTAATGTAAATTTCAGAAACTTAGATTGCAAGAAATGTAAATTGCAGAATCTTAAAGTGCAAGAAATGTAAATGGCTTGAATGGTAAAGGGAATTGGGAAGTGGATTTGCAGAAATTAAACAAGGAACAATAAATTGCAACAAACAGGAATGTAGAAGATGGATTCAATTGAACCGGATCTTGACAAAAATGGAAATCAGCTTGGTGTAGCAACGAAACAGGGAAATTGAAATTTAAAGCTGTAGATCTCAGGACCCAAGAGACTAGATAACCAAGTCTAGATCTCACTGCCTTCCTAGATCCAGCAAGAACAATTGCAAGGGAAATGTAAATTGCAGAGAGAATAGAAGAAGAAGCAATGAACAGAAATTGAAATTTGATTATGCAGAAAATTAAACAAGATCCAAAGGTGAGATTGAAACAGAAGTTCTTCAATTCTCCACTTGAGATCCCAAGCAAGAAAAGTAAAGAGTGCTCAATAAGAACCAGGAAGAAGAGAGGTCAATTCTCCTCCCTAATTCTCTAGAATTCTAAAACAACAATTCAAAAATGTAAAGTGAATTCTCTACTGTAAGTGTTATGAAAATTCTAAAAGGAAGCTCTCTAAAAACTTAAATCCTAAGCTATTTATACACTTTCTTCAAATGGTCTTCAAGCCTTCAATTGAGTCTTTGTTCTTGATGGAATTGGGTTGATAAAGGCCTTGGTTGATTGCTCTTGGAGTTGGAGAAAGATCCATTGTGAACCGGGTTGAAAAACATAAAAGCTTGAGTAAAAGTTTGAGTAAAAGTTTGAGGTCAAACTTTTACTCAAGCTTTTTATACCAGCTGCCCCATTCTTGCTGCTACCAACGTTTGAGCCAAAGTTTGGGGTCAAACTTTTGCTCAAACGTTGGCCCTCTTGTAAAAGTGTGTTGCGCCAACGTTTGAGCAAAAGTTTGACCTCAAACGTTGGCGCAAGCTTTTTCCTCCAGGGTGTGCAAGAGTGGCGCCAACGTTTGAGCAAAAGTTTGACCTCAAACGTTGGCGCAAGCTTTTTCCTCCAGGGTATTGATTTTGTGATGCCAACGTTTGCCAAAAAGTTTGAGGCAAACGTTGGCTCAAGCTTTTCTCCCAAAAGTTTGAGCTAAAGTTTGAGGTCAAACTTTTGCTCAAGCTTTTTTCCTCTGGAATGTTTTTCAATTCTTCCAAAAGTTTGAGCTAAAGTTTAAGGTCAAACTTTTGCTCAAGCTTTTTGTTCTCTCTTGCTCCTAGCCATTCCTTCCTTCTTCAACCTTCTTCAAAACTCTTTTCACCTATCATCAATCAACCAAACACATCAAAGCTTTGCTTAAAATCATGAGTTTGTTATTCTTTTATAATATATGACAATTATAGCATAAAATCTCATGAAATTGCATTAATTCATACATGGTTGATTGAATCAAAGGAAACATGGAAATCTACCCAATTGGCTTGCTTATGGCTCAAGAAAGTGCATAAATCAATCGAAAACAAAAGAAAAAGGCTAGTGAAACTAGGCTAAGATGACTTGTCATCACAACACCAAACTTAAAGCTTGCTTGTCCCCAAGCAAGAAAAGAATTATTGAGAAGAAAGAATGAAATGGAAGAGGATGTTCATGCTAGCAGAGTATTATTGGTAGTTCATGGGATTTTCTGTGGATATGTAAACACTCACTTCTTATTGACTTTTAGGCCTAGAAAGTCTCCTTCAAGCATCAAGCAACACACTGCTATGACCTCTCATTATTCCTTTGTCCTTGACTATTATTTTTTTTTCTCTAAAAGCTTTAGTTCAGTGTCATGTGTAACAAGTTCTTTTCTTTCTTTATACTTGACACATTATTCACTATAGACACTTGGCTCACATTCCTTCTTAAAACATTGATGCCCAGTGATGACAAGTCATCCTAGCCTATTTTAGCTAGTCTTTTTCTTTTGTTTTCATTAGAATTATGCACTTTCTTGAGCTACAAGCAAGCTAATTGAGTAGATTTTCATGTTTCCCTTGATTGAACCAACCATATATGAATTTATGCCATTTCATGAGGTTTTATGCTATATTTGTTGCATATTATGAAAGATTGAATATCTCATGATTTTGAGCATAGCTTTGATGAGTTTGGTTGATTAATGATAGGTGAAGAAAGCTTGGAGAAAGGTTGAAGCAAAGAGGAATGGCTAGGAGTGAAGAGAGGACAATGGAATAAGTGAAATTGAACCAGGAAGTAAGAAGTTAGCCCCAACGTTAGCCCCCTAACTTGGAGGCTAACTTTGGAACTTGAAATTTCCTCCCTGGCCATCCCACGTTTGCGCCAATGTTAGCCCCCTAACTTGGAGGCTAACGTTGGCACATGAATTACAAAGGGAGAAGGGCCAACGTTAGCCCCAACGTTAGCCCCCTAACTTGGAGGCTAACGTTGGAACTTGAGAAGATCTCCCCTGGGCACCACGTTTGCGCCAACGTTAGCCCCCTAACTTGGAGGCTAACGTTGGCACATGAATTACAAAGGGAGAAGGGCCAACGTTAGCCCCAACGTTAGCCCCCTAACTTGGAGGCTAACGTTGGAACTTGAGAAGATCTCCCCTGGGCACCAACGTTTGCGCCAACGTTAGCCCCCTAACTTGGAGGCTAACGTTGGCACATGAATTACAAAGGGAGAAGGGCCAACGTTTGCGCCAACGTTAGCCCCCTAACTTGGAGGCTAACGTTGGCGCCACTAGCACACAAAGCATTGCCAACGTTAGGGTCAAAGTTAGACTCCTAACGTTGGCACCAACGTCCATACCAGTAAATTATGGTTGCTGCTATGAAAAGTTGGAGCCAAAGTTAGACCCCTAACTTTGGCTCAAACTTTTGGTCCAACTTTGGCTAACTTCAAAACCGGTTCAATTGGTTCACTTTGGTTCTTCTTCAAACTTCAAGAGCAATCAACCAAGGCCTCTTTCAACCCAATTCCACCAAGAGCAAAGGCCCAACTCAAGGCTTTAAGATCATTTGAAGAAAGTGTATAAATAGTATAGAATTCAAGTTATTCGGGGAGCTTTCCTTTTGGAATTTTCATAATAGTTTTCGGAGAAGCTTTTGAACTTTAATTTCTTTGTTTCCATTGCTTTCAATTTCATTTTTACTTTTGTCTTGGATCTTGGATTAGAGAATTGAAGAAATTCTGTTTCAATCTCAATCTTGGATCTCTCTGTTTATTTACTGCTTAATTGAATTTCCGTTTCTGTTACTTACTTCTCATCTAATTCCTTTGCAATTTACAATTCCCTTGCAATTGTTCTTGTTGGATCTAGGAAGGCATTGAGATCTAGACTTGGTTTTCTAGTCTCTGGGTCATGAGATCTAAATTTCCATTTCAATTCCCTGTTTACTGCTTCTTATGTTCATTTACTTTTCTGCTTCATTTCCGGTTCAATCCCAATTCCCTTTTACTCTTCTGTTTGATGCAATTTAATTTTTCCTTGTTTAATTTCTGCAAATCCACATCCCAATCCCCTTTACATTTCAAGCAATTTACATTCCTTGCACTTTAAGATTCCGCAATTTACATTTCTTGCACTTTAAGTTTCTGTCATTTAATTTCGTGTTCTTTAAGTTTCAGCAATTTATTTCTTGTTCTTTTTACTTCAATGCAATTTAATTCTGCAAGTCACAAAACCATCAACCAAATCATGATTCGCTTGACTAAATCAACCACTAAACTAAAATTGCTCAATCCTTCAATCCTTGTGGGATCGACCTCACTCCCGTGAGTTTTTATTACTTGATGCGACCCGGTGCACTTGCCGGTTAGATTTGTGGTGTTTTGGAAGAGATTTATTTTTCCTCCAAAATATCTCATCAAGTTTTTGGCGCCGTTGCCGGGGATTGATTAGATTGACAATGACTAAGTGAGGTGGTAATCTAGATCAAGCACTTTTTCTTTATTTTTCTCTAATTTTGACTAACCCACTAATTGTTTGAATTTTTGCTTAAGCTAACTAAAACTTCATTCTAGCAGTAGATTGAAGTGTCACTGGTTTGTGTGCTCTTATGTTCTGCTTGTATGTCAGGTACAAGAAGAGCCATACCCAATTTTCATGAACAAGACGAAAGAACTCTCAGGAGGTTAAGGAGAGCTGAAAGAGTGAAAAGTATTGTTGGAGAAGAAGAATCAGACGAAGAATTCCAAGAGATGGATGAACATTTAACCAATCCACCAGGTGGAGAAGACAACAACAATGGCAACCCACCCCAGAGGAGAGTTTTGGCTTCCTATACCTTTGCAAATCCTAGACATTGTGGGAGCAGCATCTTGGCTCCAAATGTCAATGCTAACAATTTTGAACTCAAGCCACAACTCATCACTTTGGTTCAGAACAACTGCTCTTTTGGTGGAGGACCACTTGAGGACCCACACCAACATTTGTCCACTTTCTTAAGGATATGCAACACTGTCAAAACTAATGGAGTGCCCCCTGACAGTTACAAGCTGATGCTATTCCCATTTTCTCTCAGGGACAAGGCCACTCAATGGTTGGAATCCTTTCCAAGGGACAGCATCAACAACTGGGATGATTTGGTAACTAAGTTTCTTGCCAAATTTTATCCACCTCAGAGGATTATAAGGTTAAAGGCTGAGGTACAAATATTTACACAAATGGAGACCGAACCCATCTATGAGGCATGGGAAAGGTACAAGGCTCTGATCAGGAAATGTCCCCCTGCCATGTTCAATGAGTGGGAAAAGCTTCAAAACTTCTATGAAGGCTTAACACTGAAATCCCAGGAAGCTTTGGATCATTCAGCTGGAGGTTCCTTGCAACTCATGAAAACTGCAGAAGAGGCTCAAGAACTCATTGATATGGTGTCCAACAACCAATATTTCTTTGCTCATCAAAGAAGCCGCCAACCATCACAAAGAAGAGGAGTAATGGAACTAGAAGGAGTGGATTCAATCCTAGCTCAAAACAAGATGATGCAGCAGCAAATTCAACAACAATTTGAGCAAATGGCCAAGAGGATTGATAGTCTCCAAGTTGCAGCAGTTAACACTAGCCAACCATCAACCACATGGGGACAGAGTGAAGAAACTCAAGAAGAACAACAACAAGAGCAAGTACAGTATATGCACAACCAAGGACCAAATGAAGTGTATGGTGATACATACAATCCATCCTGGAAAAACCACCCAAACCTCAGATGGGGAGATAACCATACCCAAAACCAACAACCATGGCAGAGGAACTCAAACCAACACAACCCAAGAAGCAACCAAAATCATAACCAGCAGCAGACTAACCAAAACCCCTACAGAAACCCTCAAAACAACTACCCCAACCTCAACCAATACCAATCTAATAACCAATCCACCAACCAAAATGCCTACCATCCACCACCCACATCTCATAACCCACCTCAAATATCACCTGAAGCCCAAAGAATCACTCACTTGGAGGCCATGATAGACAAAATGTTGAAATACCAAGAAATGGTGGCCAAGAATCAGGAAGCCTCTATGAAGAGCCTAGAGAGACAGATGGGGCAACTCTCCAAGCAAGTATCTGTTGAGAGACCTTCAAACTCACTGCCCAGTGACACAATTCCAAATCCCAAGGAGGAATGCAAGGCAATACAATTGAGGAGTGGGAGAACATTGATAAGCAACAATGACACTACAAAGAAGCAAGCAGAGAACATCAAAGAACCAACGGAGGATGAGAAGCAAACAAAGGCAGATGAGGATGAGAAGCAAGTTGTGATGCCAAACAAAGGCACTGAGAAACTTAAAGAGAAGGACAACCAGCCACATAGCTCAAAGGAAGTAGCTCAGGGGCAGCAGCAAATAGGAAAAAGCATCACACCTCCACTGCCTTACCCTCAGAGGTTCAACAAAGAGGTTAAAGACCAGCATTTTCACAAATTCCTTGAGATTTTTAAGAAGCTGGAAATCAATATTCCCTTGGCTGAAGCACTTGAGCAAATGCCTCTATATTCCAAGTTTCTGAAGGATCTTATCAACAAGAAAAGAAGTTGGCTTGAAAGGGAAACCATATTACTCACCGAGGAATGCAGTGCTGTGATTCAACGGGGTATTCCACCAAAACTTAAGGATCCGGGAAGCTTTGTAGTCTCATGCACTATTGGCAAGATAATTCTCAACAAGGCTCTCTGTGACCTGGGTGCCAGCATCAATTTAATGCCTCTCTCAATGATGAGAAAACTTGCCATAGAAGAACTCAAACCCACCAGGATGTCACTAGTCATGGCTGACAGATCAATCAAGACACCTAATGGAATTGTGGAGAATCTGTTGGTGAAGATTGGGGAGTTTATTTTCCCAGCAGATTTTGTAATTTTGGACACTGAAGAAGAAGGAAACGACTCAATCATTCTGGGAAGGCCATTTCTACACACAGCAAGGGCCATCATTGATGTAGAAAAAGGAGAAATGACCTTCAGGGTCCATAATGAACAAATGATCATAAATGTGTTCAAATCAATGCAAAATGCTCCTGAGCAAGAGGATTACGTGAGAGTGGATATGATAGACAGTTTGGTGGAAGAAACATTGGAAGAAAATTTTCAAGAGCAAGAAGGAAATCAAGGGGCAACAGAGGAACAAGTGGCTGAGACCTCTACTGAGCAAAATGAAAGGCAAGATAAGAAAGAAGATATACCAAGACAAGAACTGAAACATTTACCCACCCATCTCAAATATGCATTCCTTGGCACATCGGAGAGTTTCCCAGTAATCATTAATTCATCCCTAACAAAGAAGGAAGAAGGAGAACTTCTTGACGTACTCAAAGCTCACAAAGATGCTTTAGGATGGACCATTGATGACCAGAAGGGAATCAGCCCTACAGTATGTATGCATAAGATCCTCTTGGAAGATAATTCCAAACCAGTGGTTCAACCGCAAAGAAGATTAAATCCCACAATGAAGGAAGTTGTCCAGAAGGAAGTCATGAAGTTGTGGAATGCAGGGATAATCTTCCCAATATCTGACAGCCCATGGGTAAGCCCGGTTCAAGTTGTACCAAAGAAGGGAGGGATGACGGTCATCACTAATGAGAAGAATGAGTTGATTCCTACTAGAACAGTGACTGGGTGGATAATGTGCATAGACTATAGAAGATTAAATGATGCCACCAGGAAGGATCATTTCCCTCTCCCATTCATTGATCAGATGCTGGAAAGGCTAGCCGGCCATGCCTATTACTGCTTTTTGGACGGATATTCTGGGTATAATCAAATCGTGGTGGACCCCAAGGACCAAGAGAAAACTGCCTTTACATGTACATTTGGAGTTTTTGCATATCGGAGGATGCCCTTTGGGCTCTGCAACGCCCCTGCCACATTTCAAAGGTGTATGCTCTCCATTTTCTTTGATATGGTCGAAAAATTTTTAGAAGTTTTCATGGATGACTTCTCTGTTTTTGGTGATAATTTCAATGCTTGCCTAAACCATTTAACCCTTGTCTTGAAACGGTGCCAAGAAACCAATTTGGTTTTAAACTGGGAGAAATGCCATTTCATGGTACCTGAAGGGATTGTTCTTGGCCATAATGTTTCAAAAAAGGGGATAGAGGTTGATAAGGCAAAGGTTGAGATCATAGAAAAACTCCCTCCACCAATTAATGTGAAATCTGTTAGAAGTTTCTTGGGGCATGCCGGATTTTACAGAAGGTTTATCAAGGACTTTTCAAAAATAGCCAAACCTTTGAGTAATCTGTTAATGCTTGATAACCCTTTTGTTTTTGATGAAAACTGCCAGCATGCCTTTGAAACTTTAAAAAATAGACTCACAACAGCACCAATCATCACACCTCCAGATTGGGAATTACCTTTTGAACTCATGTGTGATGCAAGTGATCTTGCAATTGGTGCTGTACTTGGGCAAAAAAAGGGAAATTTGCATCATGTCATATATTATGCAAGTAAAGTGTTGAATGAGGCCCAAAGAAATTACACCACAACAGAAAAGGAATTGCTAGCTGTAGTCTATGCATTTGATAAGTTTAGATCATATCTAGTAGGATCCAAGGTTGTGGTTTACACTGATCATGCTGCACTTAAGTATTTGATGTCAAAGCAGGATGCTAAACCAAGACTCATCAGATGGATACTGCTCCTACAAGAATTTGACATAGAGATAAGAGATAGGAAGGGCACTGAAAATCAGGTCGCTGATCATCTATCGAGGTTACCACATGAAACAAATAAAAAAGCATCCCAGCCCATAAATGAAAGCTTCCCAGATGAGTACCTTCTGCAAATCCAGCAAGCACCTTGGTTTGCTGACATAGCAAATTACAAAGTGGGAAGGAAGATACCGCAAGAGTTCTCTAAGCAACAGGTGAAGAAGTTGATCAACGAAGCAAGGAAATTTTCATGGGATGAACCCTTCTTGTTCAAAAGATGCTCTGATGGAGTAATCAGAAGGTGTGTTCCCGAAAGTGAAATTAGGGACATCTTGTGGCATTGTCATGGTTCAGCTTATGGTGGACACTTTGGCCCAGAAAAAACAGCCGCAAAAATACTGCAGAGTGGCTTCTATTGGCCAACTATCTTCAAGGATGCCAGAGAATATGTACACCAATGTAATGAATGCCAGAAAGCAGGAGGATTAACAAAAAGGAATGAGATGCTTCAAAATTTTATCTTAGAATTAGAATTGTTCGATCTATGGGGAATTGATTTTATGGGGCCTTTTCCTCCTTCTTATTCTTTTAGATATATCTTGGTAGCAGTGGAGTATGTTTCAAAGTGGGTGGAAGCCATAGCCACAACCACCTGTGATGCACAGATTGTCCTCCAATTCCTAAAAAAACACATTTTCACTAGGTATGGAGTGCCAAAGGGTCTTATTAGTGATGGCGGTAGTCACTTTTGCAACAAACAAATGGAGAAACTTCTCCACAAGTATGGAGTAATTCACAAAGTAGCCACACCTTACCATCCTCAGACTAATGGCCAAGCTGAACTTGCAAATAGAGAATTAAAGAAGATTCTAGAGAAAACAGTGGGAATCACAAGGAAAGATTGGGCTAGAAAGCTAGAGGATGCATTGTGGGCATATAGGACAGCTTTTAAAACTCCTATTGGCAAGTCACCCTTTCAGCTATTGTATGGCAAATCCTGCCACCTCCCTGTAGAGCTTGAACACAGAGCTTTTTGGGCCACTAAACTCCTCAACCTTGATCCCCAAGCTGCAGGAGAAAAAAGGCTGTTACAACTAAATGAGTTGGATGAATTCAGACTGGAAGCTTATGAAAATGCAAAGATATACAAGGAGAGAGCTAAGAAGTGGCATGACAAGAAGATCACAAAGAAGGAATTCAAGCCAGGATAGCAAGTGCTCCTGTATAATTCAAGGCTTAAAATCTTCCCTGGCAAACTGAAGTCTAAGTGGACTGGCCCATACTTGGTGACAAAGATTTTTCCCTATGGGAATATTGAACTACTAGATGAGGCAACGAAGAATCAATTCACTGTAAATGGTCACAGAGCAAAGTTGTATTTGGGAGGACAATGGGTTAAGGAAAAAGAGGTTCAACACCTACAGCCCTCTTAAAAAGAATTGAAAGGTGTCAAGCTAGTGACAATAAAAGAGCGCTTGTTAGGAGGCAACCCAACCTGAGGTAGTTTTCTTTTCATAGTTATTTCAATAAAAAGGTTAAATGATTGGTATGTATTGCAAGGAGCTAAGTTTGGTGTTTCACACCAAAACAAATTAAGGGAGAATAAAGGATTCTAAGTTTGGTGTTCCACCAAAATCTCACTTAAAAGCACATTCTCACCTTCTACACAAAGGGTTACTAGCTCTAAGCAATCTGATAAATCATTTAATCATTGTCTGTTTCTAGTTTTTAGTGAAGACTTAGGCTTTCTCATATGGTTATGCATAAGAAACATGGCAAGGGACTAAGTTTGGTGTTCACACACCAAAGTAAGTTCAAACGCCTACAAGAAAGTCTTGCACACTAACCAGTCATCTAAGGGCTTGAGAAACAAGCAACTTCCATTAACACTGCAGGAATTCAATCACTCTCTTGGGAGGACTACACACCATTAGCCAAGAGAAAGAAAAAGAAGCCACCAAGAGGTTGTATTGTCACTTAACTCCATCAGCATTGAATTGCTCTAAATTTGAAGTGTGAATATGCCCATCTTAACAGTGACTGTTAGTATAGTAGTCTGTACAGCATGTTTGTTTCTTTTAAAATAAGTAGGCTAGTTTATGTGTGTGCTTGTGTGTTTATTTTCACTTGACAAGAAGCATGTGTTGTCCCCTGCATCTTTAAATTCAATAAAAAGAACAGTTTGAATGTGAAGTAAAATAGTCTCTGTTAGTTAGAAGTGGAATAAAAGTAAGTGGTGGTATATGTGTGATTGTATAATAGCTCACTTTTAGTGAATAAAGAGCTAGGATATCTCCTTCTAAGTAAAGAAGTGGCCTACTGTCTAGGAATCTCAATTGAATTAAATTCCTTGGTTAGAAAGAAAAATAAAAAGAAGGAAAGAAGAAAAAGATAGCAAAAAAAAAAAAAAGTGGCAAAACAAAAGAAAAACAAAAAGGAACAAAGCGGGACACCAATAGCTTGAACCTTAAAATATATGCCTGTGATGTCTTTGTACTAGGATCTGCTTGGATTAGTAAGCTCTTAGGAGTGCCTCAACACTTGGTGACTTGGGTTAACTAACCCGGGATCATCAGCTGAAAGTCCACCATCAAGAGCAACCTAACTACAAGGCATTTAGTAGCCCAAAGAGGTGCTGGGCATCAATGTTTTAAGAAGGAATGTGAGCCAAGTGTCTATGGTGAATAATGTGTCAAGTATAAAGAAAAGAAAATGAACTTACTACACATGACACTCAAATAAAGCTTATGAACAAAGTAATAGCCAAGGATAAAGGAATAATGAGAAGTCATAGCAGTATGTCACTTGAAGCTTGAAGGAGACTTTCTAGGCCTAGGAGTCAATAAGAAGTGAGTTTTTGCATATCCACACAAAACCCCATGAACTATTAATAATACTCTGCTAGCATGAACATCCTCTTCCATTTCATTCTTTCTTTAAATCTTTTCTTGCTTGGGGACAAGCAAGCTTTAAGTTTGGTGTTGTGATGACAAGTCATCCTAGCCTATTTTAGCTAGTCTTTTTCTTTTGTTTTCATTAGAATTATGCACTTTCTTGAGCTACAAGCAAGCTAATTGAGTAGATTTTCATGTTTCCCTTGATTGAACCAACCATATATGAATTCATGCCATTTCATGAGGTTTTATGCTATATTTGTTGCATATTATGAAAGATTGAATATCTCATGATTTTGAGCATAGCTTTGATGAGTTTGGTTGATTAATGATAGGTGAAGAAAGCTTGGAGAAAGGTTGAAGCAAAGAGGAATGGCTAGGAGTGAAGAGAGGACAATGGAATAAGTGAAATTGAACCAGGAAGCAAGAAGTTAGCCCCAACGTTAGCCCCTAACTTGGAGGCTAACGTTGGAACTTGAAATTTCCTCCCTGGCCATCCCACGTTTGCGCCAACGTTAGCCCCCTAACTTGGAGGCTAACGTTGGCACATGAATTACAAAGGGAGAAGGGCCAACGTTAGCCCCAACGTTAGCCCCCTAACTTGGAGGCTAACGTTGGAACTTGAGAAGATCTCCCCTGGGCACCACGTTTGCGCCAACGTTAGCCCCCTAACTTGGAGGCTAACGTTGGCACATGAATTACAAAGGGAGAAGGGCCAACGTTAGCCCCAACGTTAGCCCCCTAACTTGGAGGCTAACGTTGGAACTTGAGAAGATCTCCCCTGGGCACCAACGTTTGCGCCAACGTTAGCCCCCTAACTTGGAGGCTAACGTTGGCACATGAATTACAAAGGGAGAAGGGCCAACGTTTGCGCCAACGTTAGCCCCCTAACTTGGAGGCTAACGTTGGCGCCACTAGCACACAAAGCATTGCCAACGTTAGGGTCAAAGTTAGACCCCTAACGTTGGCACCAACGTCCATACCAGTAAATTATGTTTGCTGCTATGAAAAGTTGGAGACTTTGGCTCAAACTTTTGGTCCAACTTTGGCTAACTTCAAAACCAGTTCAATTGGTTCACTTTGGTTCTTCTTCAAACTTCAAGAGCAATCAACCAAGGCCTCTTTCAACCCAATTCCACCAAGAGCAAAGGCCCAACTCAAGGCTTTAAGATCATTTGAAGAAAGTGTATAAATAGTATAGAATTCAAGTTATTCGGGGAGCTTTCCTTTTGGAATTTTCATAATAGTTTTCGGAGAAGCTTTTGAACTTTAATTTCTTTGTTTCCATTGCTTTCAATTTCATTTTTACTTTTGTCTTGGATCTTGGATTGGAGAATTGAAGAAATTCTGTTTCAATCTCAATCTTGGATCTCTCTGTTTATTTACTGCTTAATTGAATTTCCGTTTCTGTTACTTACTTCTCATCTAATTCCTTTGCAATTTACAATTCCCTTGCAATTGTTCTTGTTGGATCTAGGAAGGCATTGAGATCTAGACTTGGTTTTCTAGTCTCTAGGTCATGAGATCTAAATTTCCATTTCAATTCCCTGTTTACTGCTTCTTATGTTCATTTACTTTTCTGCTTCATTTCCGGTTCAATCCCAATTCCCTTTTACTCTTCTGTTTGATGCAATTTAATTTTTCCTTGTTTAATTTCTGCAAATCCACATCCCAATCCCCTTTACATTTCAAGCAATTTACATTCCTTGCACTTTAAGATTCCGCAATTTACATTTCTTGCACTTTAAGTTTCTGTCATTTAATTTCGTGTTCTTTAAGTTTCAGCAATTTATTTCTTGTTCTTTTTACTTCAATGCAATTTAATTCTGCAAGTCACAAAACCATCAACCAAATCGTGATTCGCTTGACTAAATCAACCACTAAACTAAAATTGCTCAATCCTTCAATCCTTGTGGGATCGACCTCACTCCCGTGAGTTTTTATTACTTGATGCGACCCGGTGCACTTGCCGGTTAGATTTGTGGTGTTTTGGAAGAGATTTATTTTTCCTCCAAAATATCTCATCACCCAGCACCTCTTTGGGTTACTAAATGCCTTGTAGTTAGGTTGCTCTTGATAGTGGACTTTCAGTTGATGATCCCGGGTTAGTTAACCCAAGTCACCAAGTGTTGATGCACTCCAAAAGAACTTAATAATCCAAGCAGATCCTAGTACAAAGACACCACAGGCATATATTCTAAGGTTCAAGCTATTGGTGTCTAGCCTTGTTTCTTTTTTTTTTCTTTTATTCTATTGCCCATTTTTGGCTTTTTCTTTTCTCTGTTTGTTTTTCTTTTTAACCAAGGACTTTTATTTGATTGAGATTCATAGACAGTAGGCCACTTTCTACTTAGAAGGAGACATCCTAGTTCTCTTATTCACTAAAAGTGAGCTATCATATAATCACACACACATACCACCACTTACTTTTATTGTACTTCTATCTAACAGAGAACTATCTTACTTCACATTCAAACATTTTTTTTATTGAATTAAAGATGCAGGGGACAAAGCATGCAGTTAGTTAAGTGAAAGTAAACATACAAGCACACACTTGGACTAGATTACTTATTGCAAAAGAAAATTGAATCTACTTGAACTAGATGAACACTTTAGCAAGACATAAATCAAAGCATTTCTCAACAGCAGAAGTTAAGTATAAATACAACCTATTGGTTTGCAGTTCTTTTGTTCTTCCTTCTGTTGTGCCCCTTTTGAGTCATGATGCATAATGTCTTCAAATGGTGGTTCATTCCCTACACAATTCTCAAAAGTTGCTTGCTTCTCAAGCCCTTAGGTGACTGGTTAGTATGCATGAATTGAGTGTGGCTTTTTGGATTCAATTTGGTGTGAGAACACCAAACTTAATTCCTTGCCACTGTCTCTAATGCAACAGGTTGTACATTTATAAATTCTTTTGGCCTTGCTAAAGGTTACGGAACCAAACTAAGAAGCAGTTAACTGGTTGAATAATTTGTCTGATTGCTTGGAGCTATCATTATGCAAGAGGTGAGAGTATGCTTTTAAATGAGATTTTGGTGGAACACCAAACTTAGAATCCTTCATTCTCCCTTAAATTATTTTGGTGTGCAACACCAAACTTAGATCCTTGCAATACAGACAAAACTACTCAACCTTTTTATTGAAACAGCTATGAAAAGAAAACTACCTCAGGTTAGGTTGCCTCCCAACAAGCGCTTCTTTATTGTCACTAGCTTGACATCTCGTTCTTTGATCATGGAGGCTGAAAAGCATAGTGCCTCAGCTTTTCTCCTCTTACTGTGAACTTCCTTCCGGTCTCCTTTTTGATGATCTCTAGGTGTTCAAGTGAAAGGACCCGGTTCACAGTGTAGTATTCAGATGATTGTGGGGACACCTTCATTGGTTGGGTGTTTAACACTACTTTATCCCCTGGTGAAAAGCCTTCAGTAGGGATCTTCTTGTTTCTCTACCCTCTTGGCCTCTTCTTCTTTTCTTTCTCAAAAGATACTCCCTGCCTTGGTGGTTCCTTATCTGAGATGTTGAATTTCTCATCTGGAGGTTTTGGATCTAGTTCCTCCTTGATTTCTTTGGTCTGTTGCACCATCTCTACTTCTTTCAAGCATGGATTTGGAAGTCTTGGAGCTAACTCATTGACTACCTCCTTCAAACTTTGATCTCTGGCCTTATCCTCCGTACACTCTTCTTCTTGAGTGGGCTCATGTGGGGTTTTAAAAACATGGAATGCTAGGTGCTCATCATGCACTCTCAGCAACAATTCCCCTTTTTCAACATCTATCAGTGCTCTGCCCGTAGCAAGAAAAGGCCTCCCTAGGATGATGGGGGTGTTAGGGTCCTCCTCCATATCCAGAATGACAAAATCAGCTGGGAGAAGGAATTTTTCCACTTTTACCAGTACATTCTCTACAACTCCAACTGCTTGCTGGATGGATTTGTCAGCCATTTGAAGGAGTATTCGTGTGGATTTCAGCTCACAAATTCGAAGTTTCCTCATTAGAGACAAAGGCATCAAGTTTATGCTTGCACCAAGGTCACAGAATGACTTTTCAATTGTTATGTCTCCTATGGTGCAAGGTATATAAAAACTCCCAGGATCATCTTTTTTCTCTGGTAACTCTCTTTGGAGAATAGCACTACATTCTATTGTCATCTCAACAATCTGTCCTTCCTTCAGGGATCTTTTCTTTGTGAGTACTTCTTTCATAAATTTGGCATATAATGGCATCTGTTCAAGTGCTTCTAAGAAAGGAATATTGATACTGAGAGTCTTGAATATATCCAGGAATTTTGAGTATTGCTTATCCTCGTTTTCTTTTTTGAACCTCTGAGGGTACGGAAGTTTGGGGACATCTGGCTTCACTCCTTCCTTCTTCTCTTGTAGCTGTGTTTCAAGGATGTCCTCATCCTTCCTTGAGCTTTTTGCATTCTTGGTCTTTTTCTCCTCTTCACTTCTCTCTTCTGTCTCTTCTTGTGGAACTTTTCTGTTGTGTTCTTCTTGATTGATGGCTTTCTTTTCCCTAGTCTTTTCACTTCCCACTATGATTGCTTTGCACTCCTCCCACTTTGTAGCTTTTCCTTTGTCTCTTTCAGTGACATTGGGGGAGGTAATTGCTCTCTTCTCATCCCTTTCTGAAATTTGCTTAGCCATTTGCTCCATATGCCTCTCAAGGTTTCTGATTGATGCTTCTTAGTTTTTCATGAGTTTCTCCATCATCATCTCCAGATTAGAGATTCTTTGAGAGTCTGGATTTGGTTGTGGTTGTGTAATGTGAGATGGTTGTGGCTGGAAGTTGTTTGAACTATTTGTGGAGTTATTTTGTGGGTGGAATATGGATGTGGAAGGTGGATGATGGTTGTTTTGGTTAGTGACTGAATTATTGGGTGGATAATAGCTAGAATTTGGGTGATCATTTTGGGGTTTTCTATATGGATTGTGGGTTATGTTTTGCTGGTTGTTGTTCTGGTTGCTTCTTGAGTTGTTTTGGTTTGAATTCCTTTGCCATGGTTGTTAGTTTTGAGTGTGGTTATCTCCCCATCTGAGATTTGGATGGTTCTTCCAGGATGGATTGTAGGTGTCACCATAAACCTCATTTTGGCCTGAACCTTGGTTGTGCACATATTGAGGTTGTTCCTGCTGCTGGACTTCTTGGTTTTCTTTATTTTGCCCCATGTGGTTGATGGTTGGCTTGTATTCACTGCTGCAACTTGCAAGCTATCAATCTTTTTAGCCATCTGCTCAAATTGTTGTTGAATCTGCTCCTGCATTATCTTGTTTTGAGCTAGGAGGGTGTCAACCCCTTCCATTTCTAACACTCCTTTCCTTAGTGATGGTTGGCGTTGTCTCTGATGAGCAAAGAAATATTGATTGTTTGCCACCATATCAATGAGGTTTTGGGCCTCTTCAGCTGTCTTCATGAGTTGCATTGAGCCTCCTGCTGAATAGTCAAGTGCCTCTTGAGCTTTCATTGTCAGTCCTTCATAGAAATTTTGGAGTTTATCCCATTCATTAAACATCTCAGGAGGGCACTTCCTGATTAGAGCTTTGTATCGTTCCCATGCCTCATACAAGGATTCAGCATCCATTTGTGTGAATGTTTGTACTTCAGTCTTCAATCTAATAACTCTTTGAGGTGGGTAAAACTTGGCAAGAAACTTGGTTACTAGATCATCCCAGTTGTTGATGCTATCTCTTGGAAATGACTCCAACCATTGAGTGGCTTTGTCTTTGAGGGAAAATGGAAATAGCAACAATTTGTAACTGTCAAGATGCATACCATTTGGTCTTCACTATGTTACATATCCTCAGGAAGGTGGATAGGTGCTGGTTTGGATCTTCCAAGGGGCCTCCTCCATAGGAACAATTGTTCTGCACCAAGGTGATGAGTTGGGGCTTCAATTCAAAGTTATTTGCATCGATATTTGGGGTAAGAATGCTACTCCCACAATGCCTTAGATTAGCAAGTGTATATGAAGCCAAGACTCTCCTCTGGGGTTGACCATTGTTGTTGGCCATTCTCACTGGTGGATTTGTTGGATTTGTTGAGTGTTCCTCCAATTCATGATATTCTTCATCTGATTCTTCCTCTCCAGCAACATTTTTTCTCTTGCTTCTCTTCTTAGCCTTCGGAGGATTCTTTCGTCAGTTTCATGAAAGGTAGGGATCTCTCTTCTTGTAACTGACATACAAGCAAAACATAAGAATCACACAACACCAGAAAGGCAATAACACTTCAATCCAGGGCTGAAGTGAAATATTAGTTAGCTTAAGCAAAAATTC
Organism: Arachis ipaensis; assembly: GCF_059453495.1. Taxonomy (NCBI): domain Eukaryota; kingdom Viridiplantae; phylum Streptophyta; class Magnoliopsida; order Fabales; family Fabaceae; genus Arachis; species Arachis ipaensis. Next base: position 76,140,939 of record NC_142438.1, read on the forward strand.
AAACAGTTAGCGGGTTAGCAACAAAAATAAAGAAACAGAAAAGAAAAAGTGCTTGATCTAGATCTCCACTTCACTTAATCATTGTCAATCTATTTCAATCCCCGGCAACGGCGCCAAAAACTTGATGGTGTTTTTGCGGAAAATGAAAAACGAATTCCAAACACACAAAACTAACCGGCAAGTGCACCGGGTCGTATCAAGTAATAAAACTCACGGGAGTGAGGTCGATCCCACAGGGATTGAAGGATTGAGAAATTTTAGTTTAGTGGTTGATTTAGTCAAGCGAATCAAGAGTTGATTTGAGTGGTTTGTATTCGAAAGAAGCTAAATTGCATGAAATAAAAAGGGAGAAGGGTAGATTGCAGAAAATTAAAGAGCAAAGAAAGTAAATAAGCTGAATCTTAAAGAACAAGTAATGTAAATTTCAGAAACTTAGATTGCAAGAAATGTAAATTGCAGAATCTTAAAGTGCAAGAAATGTAAATGGCTTGAATGGTAAAGGGAATTGGGAAGTGGATTTGCAGAAATTAAACAAGGAACAATAGATTACAACAAACAGGAATGTAGAAGATGGATTCAATTGAACCGGATCTTGACAAAAATGGAAATCAGCTTGGTGTAACAACGAAACAGGGAAATTGAAATTTAAAGCTGTAGATCTCAGGACCCAAGAGACTAGATAACCAAGTCTAGATCTCACTGCCTTCCTAGATCCAGCAAGAACAATTGCAAGGGAAATGTAAATTGCAGAGAGAATAGAAGAAGAAGCAATGAACAGAAATTGAAATTTGATTATGCAGAAAATTAAACAAGATCCAAAGGTGAGATTGAAACAGAAGTTCTTCAATTCTCCACTTGAGATCCCAAGCAAGAAAAGTAAAGAGTGCTCAATAAGAACCAGGAAGAAGAGAGGTCAATTCTCCTCCCCAATTCTCTAGAATTCTAAAACAACAATTCAAAAATGTAAAGTGAATTCTCTACTGTAAGTGTTATGAAAATTCTAAAAGGAAGCTCTCTAAAAACTTAAATCCTAAGCTATTTATACACTTTCTTCAAATGGTCTTCAAGCCTTCAATTGGGCCTTTGTTCTTGATGGAATTGGGTTGATAAAGGCCTTGGTTGATTGCTCTTGGAGTTGGAGAAAGATCCATTGTGAACCGGGTTGAAAAACATAAAAGCTTGAGTAAAAGTTTGAGTAAAAATTTGAGGTCAAACTTTTACTCAAGCTTTTTATACCAGCTGCCCCATTCTTGCTGCTACCAACGTTTGAGCCAAAGTTTGGGGTCAAACTTTTGCTCAAACGTTGGCCCCCTTGTAAATGTGTGTTGCGCCAACGTTTGAGCAAAAGTTTGACCTCAAACGTTGGCGCAAGCTTTTTCCTCCAGGGTGTGCAAGAGTGGCGCCAACGTTTGAGCAAAAGTTTGACCTCAAACGTTGGCGCAAGCTTTTTCCTCCAGGGTATTGATTTTGTGATGCCAACGTTTGCCAAAAAGTTTGAGGCAAACGTTGGCTCAAGCTTTTCTCCCAAAAGTTTGAGCTAAAGTTTGAGGTCAAACTTTTGCTCAAGCTTTTTTCCTCTGGAGTGTTTTTCAATTCTTCCAAAAGTTTGAGCTAAAGTTTAAGGTCAAACTTTTGCTCAAGCTTTTTGTTCTCTCTTGCTCCTAGCCATTCCTTCCTTCTTCAACCTTCTTCAAAACTCTTTTCACCTATCATCAATCAACCAAACACATCAAAGCTTTGCTTAAAATCATGAGTTTGTTATTCTTTCATAATATATGACAATTATAGCATAAAATCTCATGAAATTGTATTAATTCATACATGGTTGATTGAATCAAAGGAAACATGGAAATCTACCCAATTGGCTTGCTTATGGCTCAAGAAAGTGCATAAATCAATCGAAAACAAAAGAAAAAGGCTAGTGAAACTAGGCTAAGATGACTTGTCATCAGTACTTTCTTCCACCATGGGATCTTTTCCTTTTCTTCGTTTGGTTCTTGAGGAAGAGGCCATGATTACTTGGTTGGTTGATCTCTTTGGGGTTAAAGGGAGTGTGAGGAAAGTTGGAGATTTTGACAAGAAAAGTAATTGAGGCTGAGCTTATATGATGAAGAATGATGATGGGAATGGAGTTTGAATGGTTAGAGTGTAGGGAGTGTGCAACTCTTCGGTTATGTGCATGGCTTGAAGGTGGTGTGTTATTTAAATGAACAATGGAAGGCTAGGATGCAATTGGATACTATATGAATCAAAGGTGTGCATGTGAGGGTGAATGAAGACAAAACTTGCTTCTTCAATGGTCTTTAACGTGATCATTCCAAGGAGTGGCAGATTCACTTTTTTTGAGACATGTGATGGGATTTTGTCCTCATGCTATGCTCTCCCTTTGTCTTGTGTCTTTCATTGAGTGTTCTTTGACCACCTAGTCATCACAACAAGACATCAAAGATCAACATTATCAAACCGTGGCAAGAATGCTTCCTTTATTCACAACTATATGAACTCTTATTTCTTATATCCATTCTAACCGTGACTTTTCTTGGAGGACACCAAACTTAATGTTTGGTCATATAGTTTAAAAATGTTTCTTCCTCCAACTAGTGTTCTTGAAATCCCAATGTCACTCTTGGTTAAATGTTTATAAGAAATGCTTTTCATTATAATTTTTCTTTTTCTCTTTTTTTTTTCATGAAGGATCAATTGTGTCCCTTAATCAGTGCATCAAGGTTTGATGAACACTAAACTTGTCTCTTGTTAAGGGGTAAATGTGAGATGCCAGTAATTACTCACAATTGATGCCTTCATCACAGAATATGATTTCTTTTCAATTGAAAAGTCTCAGAAAGTGACAACGTATGATCATTGGTGCATGATTTTTAATTTTCATGAAAAGAGAAACACCAAACTTAGTGTTTGGTCATATGCTTCATCAGGATAACTAAGCATATGGTATGAAAATATTTGTAACACTGGTTTGGTGTGCTTGAAGGCACACCAAACTTTAGAAGTCTTAGCATATGTTTCAAAACAATGCATGCATTCATTAAGTACGTTCATGAAAAGAACAAATCATGCTCAGGTGATCATAGCTTATTAAATTTAAAATGACATAAATCTTAAATCATGGGTTGCCTCCCTGATGGGATATTTTCATGGAAAAACGAATTTCTCCAAAACACCCAAACTTAACCGGCAAGTGCACCGGGTCGCATCAAGTAATAATAACTCACGGGAGTGAGGTCGATCCCACAGGGATTGAAGGATTGAGCAATTTTAGTTTAGTGGTTGATTTAGTCAAGCGAATCAAGATTTGGTTGAGAGATTTGTGATTTGCAGAATTTAAATTGCATAGAAAGTAAAGGGAATGGGTAATTGGCATGAAATTAAAGAGAACAGGAATTAAAGTGCTGAATCTTAAAGAACAAGAAATTAAATGGCAGAAACTTAGAACGCAAGAAATGTAAATTGCAAAATCTTAAAGTGCAAGAAATGTAAATGGCTTGAATTGTAAAGGGAATGGGGAGTTGGATTTGCAGAAATTAAACAAGGAAATGTAAAATTGCAACAAACAGAGAAGTAAAGGATGTCTTGAATCAAACTGGATCTTAAAACAGAAATGTAAATAAGCATGAAAACAGTAAACAGGGAATGGGAAATGGGAAATCCGGATCTCAGGACCCAAGAGACTAGAAAACCAAGTCTAGATCTTAATGCCTTCCTAGATCCAACAAGCACAATTGCAAAGGAAATTGTAAATTTCAAAGAAATTAGATGAAGAAGCAAGTAACCGAAACTGAAATTCAATTAAATAGAAAATTAAACAAGCTCCCAAGGTGAGATTGAAACAGAATTTCTTCAATTCTCCACCCAAAATCCAAGACAAGAAAAGTAAAGAGTGCTGAGCAAGAACAAGGAAGAAGAGAGATCAATTCTCCTCCCAAATTCTCTTGAATTAAACAACAATGCTAAGAAATGTAAAAGTGAGCTCCAAGCAAAACCGAAAAAGAAAGCTATTCTGAAAAACTAAAAGGGAAGCTCCCTTTAAAACTTAAATCCTATGCTATTTATACACTTTCTTCAAATGGTCTTCAAGCCTTCAATTGGGCCTTTGCTCTTGATGGAATTGGGTTGATAGAGGCCTTGGTTGATTGCTCTTGGAGTTTGGAGAAGAACCGAATTGAACCGGGTTGGAATCATGAAAGCTTGAGTAAAAGTTGGAGTAAAAGTTAGGGGCTAACTTTTGCTCCAACTTTTCACATCAGCACCCTTGTTTTGTGATGCATTTGCATCTTTGCTATATTAGCTAGTTAGTTGAAGTAGTTTTAGCTTAATTTCATTTATTTTCTTTGAAATAAACAAGCATTTTAATGAGTTTCATCTCCATGCACTCAAGTACCAAGAACTAGGTGGAATTTGGCCATACTTGTGCAAATGATTCAAGGAATGCATAAATGAATGATTATGAATGAATCCCATGTAATTGATTGCATGAATTGGTAAGACTTTGAAGCAATTTCCTTTGTCAATGATAGGTGATGAAACAATAAAGTATGGAAGCAAGAATGAAGCAAGCAAGTGGCCAACAATCCATTCAAGAATAGCAACTAGCACGTTGGCAACTTGGAATTCAAGTTGCCAACGCCAATGAAGCATCACTTGAGGAAGAGCACAAGCAACCTTGCAAGAAAGTGGTTTCCTATGAAGACTATGCACGTTGCTAACTTGGAGTTACATTGGAGTGTTTGGTAATAACTCAAGAAGCAAGTTGGGCAAGAAGAAGAGCAAATGTTGGCGTTGCCAACTTGGAGAAAGGGTGAGTTGTTGAAGGCAACGCCAAGCACCCTGGAGAGTAGATGTTGACGTTGCCAACTTGAGAGAAAGGGTGAGTTATTCAAGACAACGCTGAGCTAGAAGAATTTGGCCAAGGAGAAAGTGTCGAGGGCGTTGCCAACGCCAGAAACAAGGGGCGTGTTCCTTGGCAACGCACACAAGCAAGGCTTGGCCCTGGAGGAAGGGGAGCTGGCGTTGCCAACGCCAGGAACCATAGGCGTTATCCAAGGCAACGCCAAGCAACAAGAATGAAGCCTGGAGGAGTAGTCAAGCACATTGCCAACTCCAGGAAGAGCTGGAGTGTTTGGTGACAACGCCCAAGCATGGAGAATGCCCAGAAAAAGGAGCCAACGTTGCCAACTTGGAGATATAGGGGCGTTATCCACAACAACTCCAGAAAGCTGGCAGCCTGACCTTACCTCCTTCAATAGAGTATATCTTGAGCTACAAAACTTCAAATGAGGTGATTCCAACGGCATTTGAAAGTAGACATCCAGAACTTTCCAACCATATATCATAGTATGGAGTTGGCATTCATTTTGAAGCTTCAAGAGCTGGCGTTACCAACGCTGGAAACAAGGGCGTTTTCACCAAAAACGTGTGCGATTTTGGCAGCCTGACCATGTCTACTTCAAACGAGCATAACTTGAGTTATAGAGATCCAAATTGAGTGATTCCAGTTGCATTGGAAAGCTGACATTCAGAGCTTTCCAACCATATATAATAGTCTATAGTGGAGCACGAAATGGAAGCTCGAATCAGAGTCATCTTTAGGCCCCAAAAACAAGAAAATGAGGTTGGAATTGAAGGAAGCTACAAGGCAACCCTGGAGAAGAGTCGAGCACGTTGGTAACGTGCTGTAAAGGGAGCGTTGTTAGCAATAACGCCAGCCCATTGTTGCAGCCTTGGGAGGCTTGGCACGTTGCAAACTTGGGAGAAAGGGGGCGTTATCCACAACAACTTGGCAGCTTGACCTTACCTTCTTTGAGGAAACATAACTTGAGCTAGAAAAATCCAATTGAGATGATTCCAAGTGCATTAGAAAGAAGACACTCTGAGCTTTCCAATGATGTATGATAGTCCATATTGAAGCAGAGGATTGACACTCAAATTCTGGGCAACATTAGGCATGAGAGAAGAGTCAAGAAGAAGAAGAGCAAGTTGTTAGCAACAACTTGGGCCAACAACGCCCAAGTCTCAAAGCTCACTCCCAGGAAAACCACATGCACGTTGCCAACGTGCATTAAGCCTGGAGTTATTGCCAACAACGCCCCTCAATGGGCCAGAATTGATGACAACTTGCTCTGCTTCCTCTGTTCCTCACAAAGGCCAGCAACTTCTTCCATTGAACCAGGAATTCAACAAAGAGAAAGCCCACATTGCTAGCCCAAATTAAAGATCTCTAAAGGAGTTCTAGGAGTAGTATAAATAGAGAAAAGTTTGAGACTTTTGGGGACTTTTATTTTTTTAGCAAATTTTACTCTTAGACACTTTTACTTTTACACTTAGAGTTTTTTTTGTTTTTCACTTTTTCTCACCGGTTTGCTATTTTGTTTTTCTTGCAACTTTGAATTTCAGTTTTCTTCTTCATCTTCTTCATTCTTCTCTACTCAATTCTCATGTTTACTTTTGCATTTTGTTGTTGAATTTAGAGCTATGATTCACTAAACCCCACTTTCATTAGGGGGAGGAGCTCTGTTTATTGGATTGAATTGATGAACTCCTCTTTTCCTTCTCAATTCAAGTGGTTAATCCAAAGAGGAAACTCTTGTTCTTCAAAGATTCAATCACCATCGAGAGAGGGGTTAATCTATATGAATTGTGTGGTGAATTTGAGGAATGAGCCACATTATTCAGTTTAGAGTTCATCCTTTCATGATTTCCTTAATCAATACACCTTGGTTGGTATGTGAGATGTAACCTTCCTTGGTTGAGATTATGGGAGTTGTGTGGCTTGGATTAGAAATTGAGCTTCATCTCTTCTCATGAACAATTAGATCACGAGAGTGGCAATTGGTTATGTTGAGAGAAATTAGATCACCAAGAGATTGGGATCCAATTACCCACAACTTGCCATGGATCTATACCCATGATTGAGAAGGAATTGATCAACATCAATTCATGAAAATTTGCATCTCCAATCCCTAATGATCTCCCCATCATTAAGTCTCATCTCTTTTGTTCTTTAGTTATTTCGAATACCCATTACCCAATTCCCTTTTACATTCTTGCAATTTACTTCCCTGCTCTCTATAATTCAGCACTCTACTTTCTTGCAATTTACTTTTGATGTCATTTAAGTTTCTTGCACTTTAAGTTTTAGTCATTTACTTTTATTTTCTTTCTTCATTGCAATTCTTTAGATTCCTTGTTATTTAATTTTTGCAATTAAGTTCAAAAATCACAAATCTCATGAAATCAAAACCATGTTTGCTTGACTAAATCTACCATTTAACTAAAGTTGCTTAATCTACCAATCTCCGTGGGATCGACCTCACTCTTAGTGAGTTTTATTACTTGATACGACCCGGTATACTTGCCGGTAATTACGTGAAATTAGATTTTTACGTATCAAGTTTTTGGCGCCGTTGCCGGGGATTGAAAAAGATTGACAATGATTAAGTGAAATGAAGATCTAGATCTAGCATTTTTTTTTGTGTTCTCTAGCTTTTTACTAACACACTAACTGTTTGAATTTTTGCTTAAACCAACTAACATTTCACTCCAGCCATGGATTGAAGTGTTGTTGCCTTTCTGGAGTTGTGTGATTCTTATACTTTGGTTGTATGTCAGGTACAAGGAGAACTATACCCACTTTCTGTGAACAAGACGAAAGAACCCTCAGGAGATTAAGAAGAGCTGAAAGAGGGAAATACATTGTTGGAGAAGAGGATTCAGAAGAAGAAGAACAAGTCATGGAGGGCACTTCACATAATCATGCTGAGGGAGTTGCCAACAAGAACAACCCAGAAGGAGTTGCCAACAATAACAACCCACCTCAAAGGAGAGTTCTAGCTTCTTACACCCTCCCAAATCCAAGACACTGTGGGAGTAGCATACTTGCCCCCAATGTTCATGCAAACAATTTTGAATTGAAGCCTCAACTCATCACTCTTGTGCAAAACAATTGTTCCTATGGAGGAGGCCCACTTGAGGACCCAAATCAGCACTTATCTGTCTTCCTAAGAATTTGTGAAACTGTCAAGACAAATGGTGTGCCTCCAGATGTTTACAAGCTACTATTGTTCCCATTCTCTTTGAGAGACAAGGCATTTCAATGGCTAGAAACATTTCCCAAGGAGAGTATCAACACTTGGGATGACCTGGTGAATAAATTCCTATCCAAATTTTATCCACCTCAGAGGATCATAAGGTTAAAAACAGAGGTGCAAACGTTCACTCAAATGGATGGGGAAACATTGTATGAGGCATGGGAAAGATACAAAGCTCTGCTTAGAAAATGTCCACCTGAGATGTTCAGTGAATGTGATAAGCTTCAAAATTTCTATGAAGGGTTGACTGAAAAATCTCAAGAGTCTTTGGATTACTCTGCAGGAGGCTCACTACAATTGATGAATACAGCCGAAGAAGCTCAGAATCTCATAGACATGGTGACAAATAACCAATACTTCTTTGCTCATCAAAGGCAACGCCAACCTATGCAAAAGAAGGGTGTATTGGAACTAGAAGGAGTGGACACTATCTTGGCACAGAACAAGTTGATGCACCAACAGATCCAGCAACAAATGGAAATGATGGCTAAGAGAATAGATAGCCTCCAACTAGCTTCAGTGAGCACAACAAATCAAGCTTCAATTGAATGGGGTCAAAATGAAGCAGGCAATATTGAGCAGCAACAAGAACAAGTTCAATACATGCAAAATACCTCAAATCCTTCTCAAAATGACTTCCATGGTGACACATACAACTCATCTTGGAGGAATCACCCCAACCTGAGATGGGGTGACAATCAAAATTCATGGCAGAGAAACCACAATTTCAACAACTCCCGTAACACAAACAACCAAAATCATTCACCCAGTAACACTAACCAATACAAAAACTCACAAAACACATATCATCCACCTCATAACAACTCACAAACTCACCAAAATAACTTTTCCACACTTCCATTCAACTCACAAAATAACCACCTCAATGCTCCAAACAACCTCCACCAGCAACCATCACCTACCATACAACCGCATCCAGATTCCCAGAGGATCTCTAACTTAGAGATGTTAATGGAGAAACTCATCAAGACTCAAGAGATGGCAAGACAAGATCAAGCTCTGACACTCAAAAACCAAGATGCATCTATGAAAAATCTTGAAAGACAAATGGGACAAATGGCCAAACATATCACAGAGATAGGTGAGAAGCGAGCACTCCCTAGTACCACTGAAGACAACCCAAGGGACACAGGAAAAGCCATAAAATGGGAGGAGTGCAAAGCAATCACTCTGAGAAGTGGGAAGAAGGTGGAGACAGAAGCCATCACTAAAGAAGAGCACAACAAAGAAGGCTTAAAAGAGGAGGTGAGGGAACAAAAGCAGGAGCAAGAAACCTCTACACAAAGTGATAAATTAGCTAAGAAGGAGGAAATGAAATCATATCAACCAATGATTCCATACCCTCAAAGGTTCAAGGGAGAGAACAAAGAGAAGCAATACTCCAAATTCTTGGAGATATTCAAGACACTACACATCAACATCCCTTTCATAGAAGCACTTGAACAAATGCCATTGTATGCAAAGTTCATGAAGGAATTGTTAACAAAGAAAAGATCCTTGAAGGAGGGACAAATGGTTGTAATGACCACGGAGTGTAGTGCCATCATCCAGAAAGGATTACCAAGGAAGAGGAAGGACCCAGGGAGCTTTCATATCCCCTGCACCATAGGCAACATAACAATTGAGAGAGCATTTTGTGACCTTAGTGCAAGCATAAATCTGATGCCTCTATCTTTGATGAGGAAGCTTCAGATTCATGAATTGAAACCCACAAAAATAGCCCTTCAAATGGCGGACAAATCCATTCAGCAAGCACTTGGGGTTGTGGAGAATGTATTGGTGAAGGTGGACAAATTTTTCCTCCCAGTTGACTTCGTCATTCTAGACATAGAGGAAGATGACAACACTCCCATCATCCTAGGGAGACCTTTCTTAGCTACTGCCAGGGCATTGATAGATGTTGAAAAAGGAGAATTGATGCTAAGGGTGCATGAAGAGCATATAGTATTCCATGTCTTCAAGAATTTGCAAGATTCCACCCAAGAGGAGGAGTGTATGAAGATTGATTCCATAGACCCAAACATAAAAGAGGCACCTGATGAAACGCTTCCAATGCACCTAAGCTCATGCTGGAAAAGAAAGGAAGAGGTAGAAGTGCTGCAACAAGCTCAAAGAATAGAGGAGAAGCTACAATCAAAGTGTGCATTTGAGACTCTCAGCAAGGACATTCTAAAAATTGAGGCCCCAAAACCTGAACAGCCTCCTGAAAAAGAAAAGAGCCCCAAGAAGAAAGTGCCAAGAGGATGGAGAAACAAGAAAATCCCCACTGAAGATTTCTCACCAGGGGATAAAGTGATGCTAACTTACCAACCAATGGAAACATCTCCACACTTTTCTGGATATTACACAGTGAACAAAATCCTCTCACTTGAACATGTGGAAATCATCAAGAGAGACACTGGAAGGAAGCTCACGGTGAGAGGGGAAGGATTAAGGCACTATGATCATCATCCTCCCTAAAGAGGGACAACCGTCAAGCTAATGACGATAAAGAAGCGCTTGTTGGGAGGCAACCCAACCTGAGGTAGTTTTCTTTTCATAGCTAGTTTAATAAAAAGGTTAATTAGTTTTATCCATGTTGTAAGAAGCTAAGTTTGGTGTTGCACACCAAAACAATATAAGGGAGAATGAAGGATTCTAAGTTTGGTGTTCCACCAAAATCTCATCATAAAACATATTCTCACCTTCTGCATAATGCTAGCTTCAAGCATTTAGATAAACTAGTTAACTATTTTACTGTTTCCTAGTTTTTAGTTCTATTACCTTTGGCAAAGAAAAAGAAGTTCCATATATGGTTGATTTGATGCATGAGAACCATCGGCAAGGTACTAAGTTTGGTGTTCCCACACCAAAGTAAGTTCAAAAGCCCACAAATAATTCATGCATGCTAACCATTCTTCAAGTGCTTGGGGACAAGCAACTTTCAAAGTTCATTGTAGGCAGTCACTTCAATCTTGGGAAGGATTAAGCATCATCAATCAAAGAGACAAAGAAGGATGTAAAGACTAACAATGATGATGATAAGGAGTAAAGCAAGTGAACTCCAAAAGGTTGTATTGTTAAGTGATTGTCTTTTACTTAAAACTGTTATGATTGAAAGTGATATTGTACCCCTGTTTATCTGCTTAGTATGACTTTTTTTGTAGTTCAATAACTAAGATGTTTGATATTTCATAACACCATACTCTTGAAATTGCTTGCACTCAATATCTATAAGAATGCAAACAGAAAACATTTCTTTGAAAAAGAATGATTGAGGAATCAAAAATTTTGTTTTGAGGCAAGCAAAAGATTAAGAGAAGTGGTGGTTCTAGTTGTATGAATGTGTATTGAGGTTGCATGTTTGTGAAAACCTGCATGGGAGCTCATAGGCAGGAAATAGAGTTCAAAGAAGTATTGTGGAGATTCTCAAACATCTTTTGATCCAAGAAGCAGCAAAAAAAAAAAAAGGACATGGCAAAAGGCTCTGAGCATCAATTACTAGGAAGAAAAAGAAAGAAATAAGAACTCAAAGAGTTATTATCCTAGTTAAATGCTTGTGGTAGAATTGTGTCAAAGAGAGAGGCTTGAGCAAGTAAATCCTAAGGGGTGCTTCAACACCTAATACCTTAAAACCAACTGGTTTGGGAGTATTGATTGAAAGCTTATCTAAAGAGCCGCTTTGAGACATGACACTTAGAGTCAAGGCCAAGACACAAAAACTATAAGCTGCTTCAAGGTGATTACCTATAGAGAGATTTCCATGATATCATTTGAATGAAAGTCCTAAGATCTAAGACTTCCGAAATGTAGGGACTAATAAGCACTGAAATCCTTGCATGAGCATATAATTCAGAGTTCACCCCACTATCACTTAATCACTTCACTCACCAAGGCATTACAAGCTATCCCTCAACTTGTTCCAATTAAAAGAAACCTTTGTGCATAGTTCTTTTCTTGCTTGAGGACAAGCAAGGTTTAAGTTTGGTGTTGTGATGCATTTGCATCTTTGCTATATTAGCTAGTTAGTTGAAGTAGTTTTAGCTTAATTTCATTTATTTTCTTTGAAATAAACAAGCATTTTAATGAGTTTCATCTCCATGCACTCAAGTACCAAGAACTAGGTGGAATTTGGCCATACTTGTGCAAAGATTCAAGGAATGCATAAATGAATGATTATGAATGAATCCCATGTAATTGATTGCATGAATTGGTAAGACTTTGAAGCAATTTCCTTTGTCAATGATAGGTGATGAAACAATAAAGTATGGAAGCAAGAATGAAGCAAGCAAGTGGCCAACAATCCATTCAAGAATAGCAACTAGCACGTTGGCAACTTGGAATTCAAGTTGCCAACGCCAATGAAGCATCACTTGAGGAAGAGCACAAGCAACCTTGCAAGAAAGTGGTTTCCTATGAAGACTATGCACGTTGCTAACTTGGAGTTACATTGGAGTGTTTGGTAATAACTCAAGAAGCAAGTTGGGCAAGAAGAAGAGCAAATGTTGGCGTTGCCAACTTGGAGAAAGGGTGAGTTGTTGAAGGCAACGCCAAGCACCCTGGAGAGTAGATGTTGACGTTGCCAACTTGAGAGAAAGGGTGAGTTATTCAAGACAACGCTGAGCTAGAAGAATTTGGCCAAGGAGAAAGTGTCGAGGGCGTTGCCAACGCCAGAAACAAGGGGCGTGTTCCTTGGCAACGCACACAAGCAAGGCTTGGCCCTGGAGGAAGGGGAGCTGGCGTTGCCAACGCCAGGAACCATAGGCGTTATCCAAGGCAACGCCAAGCAACAAGAATGAAGCCTGGAGGAGTAGTCAAGCACATTGCCAACTCCAGGAAGAGCTGGAGTGTTTGGTGACAACGCCCAAGCATGGAGAATGCCCAGAAAAAGGAGCCAACGTTGCCAACTTGGAGATATAGGGGCGTTATCCACAACAACTCCAGAAAGCTGGCAGCCTGACCTTACCTCCTTCAATAGAGTATATCTTGAGCTACAAAACTTCAAATGAGGTGATTCCAACGGCATTTGAAAGTAGACATCCAGAACTTTCCAACCATATATCATAGTATGGAGTTGGCATTCATTTTGAAGCTTCAAGAGCTGGCGTTACCAACGCTGGAAACAAGGGCGTTTTCACCAAAAACGTGTGCGATTTTGGCAGCCTGACCATGTCTACTTCAAACGAGCATAACTTGAGTTATAGAGATCCAAATTGAGTGATTCCAGTTGCATTGGAAAGCTGACATTCAGAGCTTTCCAACCATATATAATAGTCTATAGTGGAGCACGAAATGAAAGCTCGAATCAGAGTCATCTTTAGGCCCCAAAAACAAGAAAATGAGGTTGGAATTGAAGGAAGCTACAAGGCAACCCTGGAGAAGAGTCGAGCACGTTGGTAACGTGCTGTAAAGGGAGCGTTGTTAGCAATAACGCCAGCCCATTGTTGCAGCCTTGGGAGGCTTGGCACGTTGCAAACTTGGGAGAAAGGGGGCGTTATCCACAACAACTTGGCAGCTTGACCTTACCTTCTTTGAGGAAGCATAACTTGAGCTAGAAAAATCCAATTGAGATGATTCCAAGTGCATTAGAAAGAAGACACTCTGAGCTTTCCAATGATGTATGATAGTCCATATTGAAGCAGAGGATTGACACTCAAATTCTGGGCAACATTAGGCATGAGAGAAGAGTCAAGAAGAAGAAGAGCAAGTTGTTAGCAACAACTTGGGCCAACAACGCCCAAGTCTCAAAGCTCACTCCCAGGAAAACCACATGCACGTTGCCAACATGCATTAAGCCTGGAGTTATTGCCAACAACGCCCCTCAATGGGCCAGAATTGATGACAACTTGCTCTGCTTCCTCTGTTCCTCACAAAGGCCAGCAACTTCTTCCATTGAACCAGGAATTCAACAAAGAGAAAGCCCACATTGCTAGCCCAAATTAAAGATCTCTAAAGGAGTTCTAGGAGTAGTATAAATAGAGAAAAGTTTGAGACTTTTGGGGACTTTTATTTTTTTAGCAAATTTTACTCTTAGACACTTTTACTTTTACACTTAGAGTTTTTTTTGTTTTTCACTTTTTCTCACCGGTTTGCTATTTTGTTTTTCTTGCAACTTTGAATTTCAGTTTTCTTCTTCATCTTCTTCATTCTTCTCTACTCAATTCTCATGTTTACTTTTGCATTTTGTTGTTGAATTTAGAGCTATGATTCACTAAACCCCACTTTCATTAGGGGGAGGAGCTCTGTTTATTGGATTGAATTGATGAACTCCTCTTTTCCTTCTCAATTCAAGTGGTTAATCCAAAGAGGAAACTCTTGTTCTTCAAAGATTCAATCACCATCGAGAGAGGGGTTAATCTATATGAATTGTGTGGTGAATTTGAGGAATGAGCCACATTATTCAGTTTAGAGTTCATCCTTTCATGATTTCCTTAATCAATACACCTTGGTTGGTATGTGAGATGTAACCTTCCTTGGTTGAGATTATGGGAGTTGTGTGGCTTGGATTAGAAATTGAGCTTCATCTCTTCTCATGAACAATTAGATCACGAGAGTGGCAATTGGTTATGTTGAGAGAAATTAGATCACCAAGAGATTGGGATCCAATTACCCACAACTTGCCATGGATCTATACCCATGATTGAGAAGGAATTGATCAACATCAATTCATGAAAATTTGCATCTCCAATCCCTAATGATCTCCCCATCATTAAGTCTCATCTCTTTTGTTCTTTAGTTATTTCGAATACCCATTACCCAATTCCCTTTTACATTCTTGCAATTTACTTCCCTGCTCTCTATAATTCAGCACTCTACTTTCTTGCAATTTACTTTTGATGTCATTTAAGTTTCTTGCACTTTAAGTTTTAGTCATTTACTTTTATTTTCTTTCTTCATTGCAATTCTTTAGATTCCTTGTTATTTAATTTTTGCAATTAAGTTCAAAAATCACAAATCTCATGAAATCAAAACCATGTTTGCTTGACTAAATCTACCATTTAACTAAAGTTGCTTAATCTACCAATCTCCGTGGGATCGACCTCACTCTTAGTGAGTTTTATTACTTGATACGACCCGGTATACTTGCCGATAATTGCGTGAAATTAGATTTTTACGTATCATTTTGCTGATACCAATGTTGGGGCAAAAGTTAGGGGTCTAACTTTTGCTCCAACGTTGGCCTCCCCTTGCATATTCATGGCGCCAACGTTAGCCAAAAAGTTAGGGGCTAACGTTGGCGTAAACGTTTGCTAGTCCAGGGAGAGTTTTTCATGCGCCAACGTTAGCCAAAAAGTTAGGGGCTAACGTTGGCGCAAACTTTTTGTGCATCCAGGGAGTGTTTTTCATGCCAAAAGTTAGCCAAAAAGTTAGGGGCTAACTTTTGGTCCAGCTTTTGCCCAAAAGTTAGCCAAAAAGTTAGGGGCTAACTTTTGCTCTAGCTTTTGCTTCCTGGTTCATAATTAATCCAAAAGTTTGAGGCAAACTTTTGCTCAAGCTTTTTGTTCTCTCTTCCTCCTAACCCTTCCTTCTTGCATCAACCTTTCTCCAAGCTTTCTTCACCTATCATTAATCAACCAAACACATCAAAGCTATGCTCAAAATCATGAGATATTCATTCTTTTATAATATGTGACAATTATAGCATAAAACCTCATGAAATAGCATGAATTCATACATGGTTGATTAAATCAAAGGAAACATGAAAATCTACCCAATTGGCTTGCTTTTGGCTCAAGAAAGTGCATAATTCAATTGAAAACAAAAGAAAAAGGCTAGTGAAACTAGGCTAAGATGACTTGTCATCACAACACCAAACTTAAAGCTTGCTTGTCCCCAAGCAAGAAATGATTTATTGAGAAGAAAGAATGAAATGGAAGAGGATGTTCATGCTAGTAGAGTGTTATTGGTAGTTCATGGGGTTTTATGTGGATATGCACACACTCACCTCTTATTGATTCTTAAGCCTAGAAAGCCTCCTTCAAGCTTCAAGTTCATACTGCTATTATTTTGTTCATAAGCTTTATTTGAGTGTCATGTGTAGCAAGTTCATTTCCTTTTCTTTATACTTGACACATTATTCACTATAGACACTTGGCTCACATTCCTTCTTAGAACATTGATGCCCAGCACCTCTTTGGGCTACTAAATGCCTCGTAGTTAGGTTGCTCTTGATAGTGGACTTTCAGCTGATGATCCCAGGTTAGTTAACCCAAGTCACCGAGTGTTGATGCACTCCAAAGAACTTAGTAGTCCAAGCAGATCCTAATACAAAGACACCACAGGCATATATTCTAAGGTTCAAGCTATTGGTGTCCTGCTTTGTTTCTTTTTGTTTTTCTTTTGTTCTGCCACTCTTTGGCTATTTCTTTTTCTCCCCTTTTTTTTTTCTTTCTTTTTGTTTTTCCGTCTAACCAAGGACTTTTATTTGATTGAGATTCATAGACAGTAGGCCACTTTATACTTAGAAGGAGACATCCTAGTTCTTTTATTCACTAAAAGTGAGCTATTATACAATCACACACACACACACACCACTTACTTTTATTATACTTCTATCTAACAGAGAACTATCTCACTTCACATTCAAACATTTCTTTTATTGAATTGAAATTGCAGGGGACAAAGCATGCATTTTTGTTAAGTGAAAGTAAACACACAAGCACACACTTAGACTAGCTTACTTATTTTAAGAAAATTGATTCTACTTGTACTAGATGAACACTTTAGCAAGATATAAATCATAGCATCTCTCAACAACTGAAGTTAAGTATAGATACAACCTATTGGTTTGCAGTTCTTTTGTCCTTCTTTTTGTTGATCCCCTTTTGAGTCATGGTGCATTATGTCTTCAATTGGTGGTTAGTTCCATGCACAATTCTCAAAAGTTGCTTGCTTCTCAAGCCCTTAGGTGACTGGTTAGTATGCATGAATTGAGTGTGGCTTTTGGATTTAATTTCGTGTGGGAACACCAAACTTAATTCCTTGCCACTGTCTCTAATGCAACAGGTTGTCTTAACAACAATTCTCAGGATTTTAAAAACATGGAATGCTAGGTGCTCATCATGCACTCTTAACAACAATTCTCCTTTTTCAACATCTATCAATGCTCTGCCCGTAGCCAGGAAAGGCCTCCCCAGGATGATGGGAGTGTTAGGGTCTTCATCCATATCCAGGATGACAAAATCAGCTGGGAGAAAGAATTTTCCCACTTTTACCAACACATTCTCCACAACTCCCAGTGCTTGCTTAATGGATTTGTCAGCCATTTGGAGAACTATTCGTGTGGACTTCAGCTCAGAAATTTGAAGTTTCCTCATTAGAGACAAAGGCATCAAGTTTATACCTGCACCGAGGTCACAAAATGACTTCTCAATTGTTATGTTTCCTATGGTGCAAGGTATGTAAAAACTCCCAGGATCATCTTTCTTCTCTGGCAACTCTCTTTGGAGGATAGCACTACATTCCTTTGTCATCTCAACAATCTGTCCTTCCTTCAGGGATCTTTTCTTTGTGAGTACTTCTTTCATAAATTTGGCATATAATGGCATCTGTTCAAGTGCTTCTAAGAAAGGAATATTGATGCTGAGAGTCTTGAATATATCCAAGAATTTTGAGTATTGCCTATCCTCGTTTTCTTTTTTTAACCTCTGAGGGTACGGAAGTTTGGGGACATCTGGCTTCACCCCTTCCTTCTTCTCTTGTAGCTGTGTTTCAAGGATGTCCACATCTTTCTTTGAGCTTTTTGCATTCTTGGTCTTTCTCTCCTCTTCACTTCTCTCTTCTGTCTCTTCTCTGTTGTGTTCTTCTTGATTGATGGCTTCCTTCTCCCTAGTCTTTTCACTTCCCACTATGATTGCTTTGCACTCCTCCCACTTTGTAGCTTTTCCTTTGTCCTTTGGATTGGAGATTGTATCACTTGGGATAACATTGGTTAGCCGTTCAGCTTGTTTGGCCAATTGTCCCACTTGTCGTTCAAGGCTCTTCATGGTAGCTTCATTTCTCTCTTGCATTTTGACCAAGCTTTGAGTGGACTGAGCAATTGCTTGTATGGCTGCCTCAAGACTTGAAATTCTACTTTCATGTAGGGGTAGTGTGGTAGTTTTGGGGGTTAGATGTTGGTGCGGAAATGCTATTTTGATGAGTTTGTGGATTATGGTGGGGTGGTTGATATGTATTTTGTGGTTTCTTGTATTGATTATTATTAGCGTTTTGCTGGTCGTGGTTTGAGTAAGTTGTGTTTCTTGAGTTGTTTTGGTTTGAGTTTTTCTGCCACGGTTGCTGGCTGTGGGTGTGGTTATCTCCCCATTTGAGATTTGGATGGTTCTTCCAGGATGGATTGTAGGTGTCACCATAAACCTCATTTTGGCATGAGCCTTGGTTGTGCACATATTGAGGTTGTTCCTGCTGCTGATTTTCTTGGTTTTCTTCATTTTGTCCCCATGTGGTTGATGGTTGGCTTGTATTCACTGCTGCAACTTGTAAACTATCAATCTTTTTAGCCATCTGCTCAAATTGTTCTTGAATCTGCTGCTGCATTATCTTGTTTTGAGCTAGGAGGGTGTCAACCCCTTCCATTTCTAACACTCCTTTCCTTAGTGATGGTTGGTGTTGTCTCTGATGGCCAAAGAAATATTGGTTGTTAGCCACCATGTCAATGAGGTTCTGAGCTTCTTCAGCTGTCTTCATGAGTTGCATTGAGCCTCCTGCTGAATAGTCAAGTGCCTCTTGAGCTTTCATTGTCAGTCCTTCATAGAAATTTTGGAGTTTATCCCATTCATTAAACATCTCAGGAGGGCACTTCCTGATTAGAGCTTTGTATCATTCCCATGCCTCATACAAGGGTTCAGCATCCATTTGTGTGAATGTTTGTACTTCAGTCTTCAATCTAATAACTCTTTGAGGTGGGTAAAACTTGGCAAGAAACTTGGTTACTAGATCATCCCAGTTGTTGATGCTATCTCTTGGAAATGACACCAACCATTGAGTGGCTTTGTCTTTGAGGGAAAATGGAAATAGCAGCAATTTGTAACTGTCAGGATGCACACCATT
Source organism: Arachis ipaensis (assembly GCF_059453495.1). Lineage (NCBI taxonomy): Eukaryota > Viridiplantae > Streptophyta > Magnoliopsida > Fabales > Fabaceae > Arachis > Arachis ipaensis. The sequence continues at coordinate 76,160,090 of NC_142438.1, forward strand.
GGTCTTCACTGTGTTACATATCCTCAGGAAGGTGGATAGGTGCTGGTTTGGATCTTCCAAGGGGCCTCCTCCATAGGAACAATTGTTCTGCACCAAGGTGATGAGTTGGGGCTTCAATTCAAAGTTGTTTGCATCGACATTTGGGGTAAGAATGCTACTCCCACAATGCCTTGGATTAGCAAGTGTATATGAAGCCAAGACTCTCCTCTGGGGTTGACCATTGTTGTTGGCCATTCTCACTGGTGGATTTGTTGGATTTGTTGAGTGTTCCTCCAATTCATGATATTCTTCATCTGATTCTTCCTCTCCAGCAACATTTTTTTCTCTTGCTTCTCTTCTTAGCCTTCGGAGGATTCTTTCGTCTTGTTCATGAAAGGTGGGTGTGGGTCTTCTTGTACCTGACATACAAGCAGAACATAAGAAACACACAAACCAGTGACACTTCAATCTACTGCTAGAATGAAGTTTTAGTTAGCTTAAGCAAAAATTCAAACAGTTAGTGGGTTAGTTGAAAATTAGAGAAACAGAAAATAAAAATACTAGATCTAGATCTCCACTTCACTTAATCATTGTCAATCTAATCAATCCCCGGCAACGGCGCCAAAAACTTGATGGGATATTTTCGTGGAAAAACGAATTTCTCCAAAACATCCAAACTTAACCGGCAAGTGCACCGGGTCGCATCAAGTAATAATAACTCACGGGAGTGAGGTCGATCCCACAGGGATTGAAGGATTGAGCAATTTTAGTTTAGTGGTTGATTTAGTCAAGCGAATCAAGATTTGGTTGAGAGATTTGTGATTTGCAGAATTTAAATTGCATAGAAAGTAAAGGGAATGGGTAATTGGCATGAAATTAAAGAGAACAGGAATTAAAGTGCTGAATCTTAAAGAACAAGAAATTAAATGGCAGAAACTTAGAACGCAAGAAATGTAAATTGCAAAATCTTAAAGTGCAAGAAATGTAAATGGCTTGAATTGTAAAGGGAATGGGGAGTTGGATTTGCAGAAATTAAACAAGGAAATGTAAAATTGCAACAAACAGAGAAGTAAAGGATGTCTTGAATCAAACTGGATCTTAAAACAGAAATGTAAATAAGCATGAAAACAGTAAACAGGGAATGGGAAATGGGAAATCCGGATCTCAGGACCCAAGAGACAAGAAAACCAAGTCTAGATCTCAATGCCTTCCTAGATCCAACAAGCACAATTGCAAAGGAAATTGTAAATTGCAAAGAAATTAGATGAAGAAGCAAGTAACCGAAACTGAAATTCAATTAAACAGAAAATTAAACAAGCTCCCAAGGTGAGATTGAAACAGAATTTCTTCAATTCTCCACCCAAAATCCAAGACAAGAAAAGTAAAGAGTGCTGGGCAAGAACAAGGAAGAAGAGAGATCAATTCTCCTCCCAGATTCTCTTGAATTAAACAACAATGCTAAGAAATGTAAAAGTGAGCTCCAAGCAAAACCGAAAAGAAAGCTATTCTGAAAAACTAAAAGGGAAGCTCCCTTTAAAACTTAAATCCTATGCTATTTATACACTTTCTTCAAATGGTCTTCAAGCCTTCAATTGGGCCTTTGCTCTTGATGGAATTGGGTTGATAGAGGCCTTGGTTGATTGCTCTTGGAGTTTGGAGAAGAACCGAATTGAACCGGGTTGGAATCATGAAAGCTTGAGTAAAAGTTGGAGTAAAAGTTAGGGGCTAACTTTTGCTCCAACTTTTCACATCAGCACCCTTGTTTTGCTGATACCAACGTTGGGGCAAAAGTTAGGGGTCTAACTTTTGCTCCAACGTTGGCCTCCCCTTGCATATTCATGGCGCCAACGTTAGCCAAAAAGTTAGGGGCTAACGTTGGCGCAAACTTTTGCTAGTCCAGGGAGAGTTTTTCATGCGCCAACGTTAGCCAAAAAGTTAGGGGCTAACGTTGGCGCAAACTTTTTGTGCATCCAGGGAGTGTTTTTCATGCCAAAAGTTAGCCAAAAAGTTAGGGGCTAACTTTTGGTCCAGCTTTTGCCCAAAAGTTAGCCAAAAAGTTAGGGGCTAACTTTTGCTCCAGCTTTTGCTTCCTGGTTCATAATTAATCCAAAAGTTTGAGCTAAAGTTTGAGGCAAACTTTTGCTCAAGCTTTTTGTTCTCTCTTCCTCCTAACCCTTCCTTCTTGCATCAACCTTTCTCCAAGCTTTCTTCACCTATCATTATTCAACCAAACACATCAAAGCTATGCTCAAAATCATGAGATATTCATTCTTTTATAATATGTGACAATTATAGCATAAAACCTCATGAAATAGCATGAATTCATACATGGTTGATTAAATCAAAGTAAACATGAAAATCTACCCAATTGGCTTGCTTTTGGCTCAAGAAAGTGCATAATTCAATTGAAAACAAAAGAAAAAGGCTAGTGAAACTAGGCTAAGATGACTTGTCATCACTCCCATGGAGCGCTCTTTTATTGTCATTAGCTTGACACTGGGGCTTTCTTTTATGGTGGTTGATGATTGTAGTGCCTCAACTTATCTCCCCTGACTGCGATCCTCCTCTTTGTTCCTTGGTGTTCAATTTCAGCATGCTCTAATGAGAGTATATTGCTGACAGTGTAGTAATCATCAGTCTGTTGGCTTGCTCCTAGTTGTTGATAAATCAATTGCACTTTATCACCTTTAGAAAGCCCTTCTATTGGAATCTTTCTGTTCTTCCAACCTCTTTTTATTTTGTTTCTGTGTTTCTTCCTTTCTTTTGTTGATCTTTCTTCTCTGGCCGTAGGTTTACTTTGGAAATCTCTCTTCTTAGTGGCTAATATTCCAATATCCTCTTGAACTTCTTCATCCTTCTGCACAATCTTTTGCCTTGGGATGTTGCTGTGAATTGCCTTGTTGCTTTCTTCCTTTAACTGTGATTCTTCCTTGTCGAGTTCCATATAGTCTTTCTTCTCATTACTGAACTGCGCTTCTGGTAATACTTTCAGAGTGACACTCTTATCATGCATTCTGAGAGTTAATTCTCCTTGCTCTACGTCTATGATAGCCCTGGCAGTGGCCAAGAACGGTCTCCCAAGTATGATGGAGTCACTTTCATCCTCATCTGAATCTAGAACCACAAAATCTGCAGGGTATATGAATTTGTCCACCTTGACTAGAAGATTTTCAATTACACCCCTGGGGTATACCATTGACTTATCTACCAGCTCTAGAGACATCTGTACCAGTTTAACTTCCTCTATACGCAGCTTTTTCACCAAAGAGGAGGGAATTAAGTTAATACTTGCTCCTAGATCGCACATTGCCTTAGTGATGGTTAATTCCCCAACGGTGCAAGGCAGCAAAAAGCTCTTAGGGTCTTCAAGCTTAGGAGGAAGCCCTTTTTGAATCAAAGCCATGCATTCCTCAGTAAGCAGTATGGTCTCTTTCTCGTCCCAACTTCTTTTCTTGTTGATAAGCTCCTTCAAAAACTTGGCATACAGAGGCATTTGCTCAAGTGCGTCAGCCAAGGGAATATTGATCTCCAGCTTTTTGAAAGTCTCAAGGAACTTATGAAAATGTTGGTCCTTAGTCTCTTTGCTGAATCTCTGGGGATATGGCAGTGGAGGTGTGATGCTCTTTCCTACTTGCTGCTGTCCCTGAATCACTTCTTTTGAACCGTGTGATTGGTTGTTCTTCTCTTTGAGTTTCTCAGTGCTCTTGTTTGGCATCACAACTTGATCCTTGGCTTCATCTGCCTTTGTTTGTTTTTCATCTTCTATTGGTCTTTTGCTGCTCTCTGCTTGCTTCTTTGTAGTGTCATTGTTGCTCATCAATGTTCTCCCACTCCTTAATTATATCGCCTTGCATTCTTCCTTAGAATTTGGGATTGTGTCACTCAGCAGTGAGCTTGAAGGTCTCTCAACAGAAATCTGCTTGGAGATTTGCCCAATCTGCCTCTCTAGGCTCTTCATGGAGGCTTCATGGTTCTTGGTTGTCATTTCCTGGTGTTTCCACATTTTGTCTATCAAAGTTTCCAAGTTGGTGAGTCTTTGAGATTCAGGTGATGCTTGTGGTGGGTTGTGAGATGTGGATGGTGGATGGTGGGCATTTTGGTTGGTGGGTTGGTTATTGGATTGGTAATGGTTGGGGTTGGGGTAGTTGTTTTGAGGTTTTTTGTAAGGGTTTTGGTTAGTTTGCTGCTGGTTGTGGTTTTGGTTGTTCCTTGAAGTGTTTTGGTTTGAGTTCCTCTGCCATGGTTGTTGGTTCTGGTTGTGATTATCTCCCCATCTGAGGTTTAGGTGGTTTTTCCAGGATGGATTGTATGTGTCACCATACACTTCATTCTGTCCAGAATTTTGGTTGTGCATGTACTGGACTTGTTCTTGCTGCTGCTCCTCTTGAGTTTCTTCATTTTGCCCCCATGTGGATGATGGTTGGCTTGTGTTAACTACTGCAACTTGGAGGCTATCAATCCTCTTGGCCATTTGCTCAAATTGTTATTGAATTTGCTACTGCATCATCTTGTTTTGAGTCAAGATTGAGTCCACTCCTTCTAACTCCATTACTCCTCTCCTTTGTGATGGTTGGCGTTGCCTTTGATGCGCAAAGAAATACTGATTATTAGCCACCATGTCAACAAGTTTCTGGGCTTCCTCAGCAGTTTTCATCAGTTGTAGTGAACCTCCAGCAGAATGATCTAGTGCCTCTTGAGATTTCAATGTCAGGCCTTCATAGAAATTTTACAGCACGTCCCATTCATTGAACATCTCTGGAGGACACTTTCTGATTAAGGCTTTGTACCTCTCCCATGCTTCATACAAGGATTCGGCATCTAATTGTGTGAATGTCTGTACCTCGGTTTTCAGCCTGATGACTCTTTGGGGTGGATAGAATTTGGCTAGAAATTTAGTCACCAAGTCATCCCAACTAGTGATGCTTCATTGGGGAAAAGTTTCAAGCCATTGTGCGGCCTTGTCCCTTAATGAGAACGGGAACAGCAGAAGCTTATAAGTTTCAGGATTCACGCCATTGGATTTGACAGTGTCACAAATCCTTAAGAAGGTAGATAGATGTTGATTTGGATCCTCCAATGGTCCTCCCCCAAACGAGCAGTTGTTTTGGACCAATGTGATGAGTTGTGGCTTCAGTTCAAAGTTATTTGCATTGACATTAGGGGTGAGAATGCTGCTTCCACAATGTCTAGCATTTGCAAAGGTATAGGAGGCCAGTACTCTCCTCTGTTGTGGGTTATTGTTAACCCCTCCTCCTGGATTAGATGGATCTCCTTCCATCTCGTGATATTCTTCCTCAGATTCTTCCTCTCCAACAATATTTTTCCTCTTTCAGCTCTTCTTAACCTTCTAAGAGTTCTCTGGTCAGTTTCTGATAAAATAGGAATGGATCTCCCTGTGCCTGACATACAAACAACAAAAGAAACACCACCAGTAACACTTCAATCTATTGCTAGAATGAAGTTTAGTTTAAGCAAAATTTCAAACAGTTAGTGTGTCAGTCAAAAATTAGAGAAACAGAAAAGAAAAAGTGCTTGATCTAGATCTCCACTTCACTTAATCATTGTCAATCTATTTCAATCCCCGGCAACGGCGCCAAAAACTTGATGTGTATTTTCGGAAAACGAATTCCAAACACACAAAACTCACCGGCAAGTGCACCGGGTCGTATCAAGTAATAATAACTCACGTGAGTGAGGTCGATCCCACAGGGATTAAAGGATTGAGCAATTTCAGTTTAGTGGTTGATTTAGTCAAGCGAATCAAGATTTGGTTGAGTAATTTGTGATTAACAGAATTTAAATTGCATGGAAAGTAAAGGGAATGGGTAAATTGCATGAAATTAAAGAGAACAGAAAATAAAGTGCTGAATCTTAAAGAACAAGAAATTAAATGGCAGAAACTTAGAACGCAAGAAATGTAAATTGCATAATCTTAAAGTGCAAGAAATGTAAATGGCTTGAATTGTAAAGGGAATTGGGAATTGGATTTGCAGAAATTAAACAAGGAAAAGAAAAATTTAACAAACAGGAATGTAAAAGCTGGATTCAATTAAACCGGATCTTAAATGAAAATGAGAACAAGCTTGGTGTGACAACGAAACAAGGAAATTGAAATTGAAAGCTATAGATCTCAGGACTCAAGAGACTAGATAGCCAAGTCTAGATCTCACTGCCTTCCTAGATCCAGCAAGAACAATTGCAAAGGAAATGAAGAAATGTAAATTGCAGAAGAGTAGAAGCCGAAGCAGTTAACTGAAATGGAAATTCAATTATGCAGAAAATTAATCAATATCTCAAGGTGAGATTGAAACAGAAGTTCTTCAATTCTCCACCCAAGATCCGAAACAAGAAAAGTAAAAAGTGCTCAAACAAGAACAAGGAAGAAGAGAGATCAATTCTCCTCCCTAATTCTCTTGAATTCTAAAAACAACAATGCAAAAATGTCCAGGTGCTCTCCACTGTAAGTGTTCTCAAAATTTTCTAAGGAAAAAGCTCCCTTTAAAACTTAAATCCTAAGCTATTTATACACTTTCTTCAAATGGTCTTCAATCCTTGAATTAGGCCTTTTCTCTTGATGGAATTGGGTTGATAAGAGTCTCTGTTGATTGCTCTTGGAGTTGGAGAGAAACCCATTGTGAACCGGGTCAAGAATCGTAAAAGTTTGAGTAAAAGTTTGAGGCAAACTTTTACTCAAACTTTTTATACCAGATGGCTTCACTTGCTGCTACCAACGTTTGGGCTAAAGTTTGAGGTCAAACTTTTGCTCAAACGTTGGTCTCCTTGTGTATATGTGTGGCGCCAACGTTTGCCAAAAAGTTTGAGGCAAACGTTGGCGCAAGCTTTTCTCCTCCAGGGTGTAGGTTTTGTGATGCCAACGTTTGCCAAAAAGTTTGAGGCAAACGTTGGCTCAAGCTTTTTTTCCAAAAGTTTGAGCTAAAGTTTGAGGCAAACTTTGGCTCAAGCTTTTTTCCTCTGGGGTGTTTTCAATTCTTCCAAAAGTTTGAGCTAAAGTTTGAGGCAAACTTTGGCTCAAACTTTTTTCCTCTGGGATGCTTTCAACTCTTCCAAAAGTTTGAGCTAAAGTTTGAGGCAAACTTTGGCTCAAACTTTTTGTTCTCTCTTGCTCCTAGCCATTCCTTCTTCCTTCAACCTTCTTCAAAACTCTTTTTACCTATCATCAATCAATCAAAACAATCAAAGCTATGCCCCAAATCATAAGATTGTGTTTCTTTCATAATATATGACAATTATAGCATAAAATCTCATGAAAGTGCATGAATTCATCCATGGTTGATTGAATCAAAGGAAACATGGAAATCTACCCAATTGGCTTACTTATGGCTTAAGAAAGTGCATAAAATCAATTGAAAACAAAAGAAAAAGGCTAGTGAAACTAGGCTAAGATGACTTGTCATCAAGATGTAACCTCCCTTAGTTGAAATTCTGGAAGTTGTGTGGCTTGGATTAGAAATTGAACTTCATCTCTTCTCATGAACAATTAGATCACGAGAGTGGCAATTGGTTGTGTTGAGAGAAATTGAGTTACCAAGAGATTGGGACTCAATTACCCACAATTTTCCATGGATCTATACCCATGATTGAGAAGAAATTGATCAACATCAATTCATGAGAATTTGCATCTCCGATCCTTAATGATCCTTTCCATCATTAATTCTCATTTCTTTTGCTCTTTAGTTGTTTGAATACCCATTACCCAATTCCCTTCTACATTCTTGCAATTTATTATTCTTGTCATTTACATTCTGTTTCTCTATTTCTTGCTATTTACTCTTTTGTTCTTTAAGATTCTGCAATCTTTACTTTCTTGCAATTTATCTTAAATGTCATTTAAGTTTCTTGCATTTTAAGTTTCAGTTATTTACTTTCATTTTCTTTCTATATTCTAGTTCTTTAAATTCCTTGCCATTTAAATTTTTGCAATTATGTTCAAAAATCACAAATCTCTTGAAATCAAAACCATGTTTGCTTGACTAAATCTACCATTTAACTAAAGTTGCTTAATCTACCAATCTCCGTGGGATCGACCTCACTCTTAGTGAGTTTTATTACTTGATACGACCCGGTATACTTGCCGGTAATTACGTGAAATTAATTTTTTACGTATCAAAAAACTTAGTTTTTTAAAATTTTTTATTTTTTAAAAAATATTTTTCTATCTTTTTATTCACCGGATAATGCTACACCCGGACAATTGACTTTTTTTGCTGCAATTGTTCCCAAATTAAGAATAAATTAATTTAAAAATTCAAAAATTTTAATTTTTTTATTTTTTGGATATTTTTGGAATTTTTTATTTTTCTACTATTAGAAAAAATTTTATTTTTTTAGTTTAAAAATTAAAAAAAATTTACAGATTTGTTATTTACTAGATATTGTTGGACTTTATCTTATTTTTCTAATTTAAATAAAAAAATTAATCATATAATTTAAAATTCAAAAAAAAATTTAATTTTTTTAGATTTTTAATTTTTTTCCAAAATATATTTTTACCTTTTTATTCACCGGATAATGCTACACCCGGATTGTTGACTTTTCTTATTGCACTTTGATGACAAGTCATCTTATCCTAGTTTTACTAGCCTTTTTCTTTGTTTTTATTTGGTTTTATGCACTTTCTTGCATTCTAAGTAAGTAATTTGGAATGGAAATTCATAACTTCTTTGAATCAAACAACCACCATTTAATTGATGCTAAATCATGAGGTTTGAGCTAAATTTAATTGATTTTTTATTGATTTATAAACCTTGTGAATTTGGCGATACTTTGATTGGTTGTTTTGATTACTTGTAGGTGAAGAAAAGAAAAAAATAAGAAAAGTGTAGCCTAAGGAGCATGATCTAAGCAAAGAAAGAAAAGTGTGGCACAAGAAAAGGAAGCGTGGCTTAAGGAAGGAAAAGCATAAGTGCATTCAAGAATCAAGAGCCAAGCTCTTGTGGAGAGCTTTCCTTCAAAGAATCAAGAGCCAAGCTCTTGGCAAAGAGCTTTGAAGCTCTTGCCAAAGAGCTTTTTCGTGCATGCCATGAGAAAAATCAAGGAAGAAAAGCTCACTAATGCACTCACCAAGACTTGAACCCATGACCAAGAGGAGGGGGCCAGCGCTACTTCACAAGGAAAACAAGCCAAAATTGGCTTGTTTTCACTCACCAAGGTTCGAACCAAGTACCTCAAGGAAGCAAGGCCTTGTGCGCCACTTATTTGCCAAGGAAAATTAACTTGTTTTCCTTCACCAAGGCTTGAACCAGGGACCTCAAGGAAGCAAGACTTTGGGGGCTTCTCTTGTGCCAAGGAAATTAGCTCCACAAGTGCTCCACCCAAGATTTGAACCAAGGTCCTCAAGGACAAGTAAAGCTCTTGCCAAGAGCTTTGTTCTCTTGTCACAAGGGACCGTGCGCAACACATTGGAAGGGAAGGGAACCAAAGCTCTTGGCCAAAGCTCTTGCCAAGAGCCGAACTCTTCCCTGGGAGGTGCACCATGGGCCAAAAATTCACTAAAAATCCAAATTAATTCATTTCTTCACCAAATTTTAGAGCCCATCCAAATTCTTAGATCCAAATTAGAAAGTGTATAAATAGGAGCTAGTTTGATGTAATTGAGACTTTTGAATCTTTTACCTTTTGACACTTTTAGAATTTACTTTGGAATTTTTCTTTTGAATTTTCATTTTCATTTCTGAAGTTAGATCTTAGAGAATTGGGAAGGAGAATTGATCTCTCTTCTTCCTTGTTCTTGCTTGAGCACTCTTTACTTTTCTTGCTTTTGATCTTGGGTGAAGAATTGAAGAAATTCTGTTTCAATCTCACTTTGAGATCTCTTGTTTCCTTCTACTGCATAATTGAATTTAAATTTCTGTTTTCTGCATCTTCTCTTATTCTTCTTCTACACTTTCTGCATTTTACTTTTCTTCATTTCGTTGGCAATTAATCTTGTTGGATCAAGGAAGGAGTTGAGATCTAGACTTGTTATCTAGTCTCTTCCACCCCTGAGATCTTCAACCATCTTTTACTTTGCTGCAAATTAAGCATTGCTTTCTCTGTTTTTAATTTCTCAAGCATTTCTACTTTTCTGTTTAAATCTAATTTACTGCAATTCACTTTCTATTTTTCTGTTTTGCTGCAATTTACTTCCTCTTGCTTAAATTCTGCAAATCCCAACTCCCAATCCCTTTTACAATTCAAGTCATTTACATTTCTTGCACTTTAAGATTCAGCCATTTACATTTCTTGTAATCTAAGTTTCTGCAATTTACATTACTTGTTCTTTAAGATTCAGCTTATTTACTTTCTTTGCTCTTTAATTTCCTGCAATTTACCCCTTACCCTTTATATTTCAAGCAATTTAGCTTCTGCAAATCACAAATCACTCAACCAAATCTTGATTCGCTTGACTAAATCAACCACTAAACTAAAATTGCTCAATCCTTCAATCCCTGTGGGATCGACCTCACTCATGTGAGTTATTATTACTTGATGCGACCCGGTACACTTGCCAGTGAGTTTTGTGTTGGATCGTTTTCCACATCATCAAGTTTTTGGCGCCGTTGCCGGGGATTGATTAGATTGACAATGATTAAGTGAGGTGGAGATCTAGATCTAGCATTTTTATTTTCTATTTCTCTAATTTTGGATTAACCCACTAACTGTTTGAATTTTTGCTTGAACTAACTGAAACCTCACTTTAGCAACACAGTGAAGTTTTCTTGGTTTCTCTGGCTTCGTATGATTCTCACACTCCAGCTTATTGAATATACGAGAGAAGCAATTCTCTCTTACTAATTTTTCAAGCCTATCAACTGTTTGATACATTGTGTCAGCTGAACCTTTCAACCACATTTTGGACATGAATGTATTCAATCTTCATTTGGACTATTTGTGATTGTGCAGATCATGGAGAAGAACCCAACGAATCCCAGTCAGCATGGTAGTAATATCCCCACCTTAAATGACAAGCAACCACTCATCACCATGAACGACATTGCTCAGTGGTTTGAAGCTTTCCCACAAGGAAACATCATCGGATGGGAAGAACTAATGAGTGAACTCCTAGCCAAGTTGAAACCACCTCAGGGAATTGTTAAACCAGAAGCAGAAGTGCAACCATTCGCACAAGAGAAGGAAATTGAAGGTATTCGCGCAATCATGGCCCAAAGCGAGCAGATACATCAACAGCTTAAGCAACAATTGGAGCTGATTAACAGAAAAATAGAGGAACTGTAACATGCTGTGGCAAATGCACAGAACTCACCTCAAAATCCCCATTGTTGGAATCAACTTGAAAAAAATTCTGAAGTAATTAACTATGAGCAAAAAAGTTATGAGCGATCACACTCTCCAGACAGCTCCTCAAGCATGTTCCAACGTAGGACTCAGAATGATGTATACAACCCACCCTGGAGAACTCAATCCAACTGGAGGGGGGTTGAAAACCAAAATCAAAAACCAAGGGACTTCAACTGCAACAACCCCAACTTCAAAAACCAATATAAAAACCACCCCCACAACAACAATCATCACACACCATCCCAATACACACACTTCCAACCCCGTCCTATCTCACCAATCGCCCAAAATGACTCTCATCAACCATCACAGTTGACACAACCACAACCAATTCCAAACTCTCAAAGACTCTATGTTCTAGAAATGATGATGGAAAGATTCATAAAAATTCAAGAAATGATGGCAATAGAGCAGGAAGAAGTAAAGAAACATCAAGAGATGATAAGCAAGAACCAAGAGGCCTCACTCAGAAGACTTGAAAGGCAGATGGAACAACTGGTTCAAAACCTTGCTGAATTGGGTGAGAAGAAGGGGACTCTGAACCCAAAGAGCCATGAAAAGGATGCTGGGTTGAAAGAGAAGGGAGTCATGGAGGAAAGTAAGAAGGCTATGTAAAGAGAAACAGAGGGACGGAAGCCCATAGCAAGAGGAGGAAACCTAAGGCAACAGAAGCCTCAACTTCCATGAGCACAGAATGAAGGATGTCAAGCTAGTGACAATAAAAGAGCGCTTGTTGGGAGGCAACCCAACCTGAGGTAACTTTCTTTTCATAGCTATTTCAATAAAAAGGTTAATTAGTTTTATCTATATTGCAAGAAGCCAAGTTTGGTGTTGCACACCAAAACAATCTAAGGGAGAATGAAGGATTCTAAGTTTGGTGTTCCACCAAAATTCCATCACAAAATATGTTCTCGCCTTCTGCATGATGCTAGCCTCAAGCACTTAGATGGACTAGTTAACTATTCTGTTGTTTCCTAGTTTTCAGTTTTATTGCTTTTGAAAAAGAAAAAAAAAAAGGTTTCACACATGGTTAATCTGATGCATGAGAACCATTGGCAAGGTACTAAGTTTGGTGTTCCCACACCAAAGTAAGTTCAAAAGCCCACAAATAACTCATGCATGCCAACCATTTTTCAAGTGCTTGGGAACAAGCAACTTTCAATATCATTGCAGAGGATCATACAAGCTTTTGGAGGAATTAAGCATCGTCAACCAAAAAGAGGAAAAAGGAATGTAAAGACCAGCAATGATGATGACAAGGAGTAAAGCAAGCAAATTCCAAAAGGTTGTATTGTTCAGTGATTATTTTATATCAGATACTGCTATGATTGAAAGTGATATAATACCCCTGCCTGTCTGCATAATATAGTTTTTCTGTAATTCAATAATTAAGATGCTTGATTATTCACAACACTACACTTTTCAAACTTGCGAGCACTCAAGATTTCAAAAAAAAAAAAAAAAGGGCACCACATGATAGTTCTTTGAAAAGAAGGATTGAGGAATTAAACAATTTTGAGGCAAGCAAAAGATTAGGAGAAGTGGTGGTTCTGGTTGTGTAATTATGCATTGAGGTTGCATGCTTATGAAAACTTGCATGGGAGCTCATAGGCAGAACATAGAGTTCAAAGAAGTATTGTGGAGATTTTCGAACATTTATAGATCCAAGAAGCAGCAAACAAAAGAAAATAAAGAAAATACAAAAACAAAAGAACGTGGCCCAAGGCTCTGAGCATCAATTATTAGGCAGAAAAGAAGAAAGAAACAAGAACTCAAAGAGTTGCTATCCTAGTAAATGGTTGTGGTCGAATGTGTCAAAGAGAGAGGCTTGAGCAAGTAAATCCTTAGGGGTGCTTCAACACCTAATACCTTAAAACCAACTGGTTTAGGAGTATTGATTGAAAGCTTATCTAAAGAGCCGCTTTGAGACATGACACTTAGAGTCAAGGCCAAAGCACAGAAACCACAAGCTGCTTCAAGGTGATTACCTATAGAGAGATCTCCATGATATTATTTGGATGAAAGTTCTAAGACCTAAGACTCCCAAGATGTAGGGACTAGTAAGCACTGAAGCCCTTGCATGAGCATATAATTTAGAGTTCACCCCACTGATACTTAATCACTTCACTCACAGGATAGTACATGTAATTCTTCAAATCCATTCTAATTGAAAGAACATTTGAGCATAATTCTTTTCTAGCTTGGGGACAAGCAAGTTTTAAGTTTGGTATTGTGATGACAAGTCATCTTATCCTAGTTTTACTAGCGTTTTTCTTTGTTTTTATTTGGTTTTATGCACTTTCTTGCATTCTAAGTAAGTAATTTGGAATGGAAATTCATAACTTCTTTGAATCAAACAACCACCATTTAATTGATGCTAAATCATGAGGTTTGAGCTAAATTTAATTGATTTTTTATTGATTTATAAACCTTGTGAATTTGGCGATACTTTGATTGGTTGTTTTGATTACTTGTAGGTGAAGAAAAGAAAAAAATAAGAAAAGCATAGCCTAAGGAGCATGATCTAAGCAAAGAAAGAAAAGTGTGGCACAAGAAAAGGAAGCGTGGCTTAAGGAAGGAAAAGCATAAGTGCATTCAAGAATCAAGAGCCAAGCTCTTGGCAAAGAGCTTTGAAGCTCTTGTGGAGAGCTTTCCTTCAAAGAATCAAGAGCCAAGCTCTTGGCAAAGAGCTTTGAAGCTCTTGCCAAAGAGCTTTTTCGTGCATGCCATGAGGAAAATCAAGGAAGAAAAGCTCACTAATGCACTCACCAAGACTTGAACCCATGACCAAGAGGAGGGGGGCCAGCGCTACTTCACAAGGAAAATAAGCCAAAATTGGCTTGTTTTCACTCACCAAGGTTCGAACCAAGTACCTCAAGGAAGCAAGGCCTTGTGCGCCACTTATTTGCCAAGGAAAATTAACTTGTTTTCCTTCACCAAGGCTTGAACCAGGGACCTCAAGGAAGCAAGACTTTGGGGGCTTCTCTTGTGCCAAGGAAATTAGCTCCACAAGTGCTCCACCCAAGATTTGAACCAAGGACCTCAAGGACAAGTAAAGCTCTTGCCAAGAGCTTTCAAGCTCTTGCAAAGAGCTTTGTTCTCCTGTCACAAGGGACCGTGCGCAACACATTGGAAGGGAAGGGAACCAAAACCCTTGGCCAAAGCTCTTGCCAAGAGCCGAACTCTTCCCTGGGAGGTGCACCATGGGCCAAAAATTCACTAAAAATCCAAATTAATTCATTTCTTCACCAAATTTTAGAGCCCATCCAAATTCTTAGATCCAAATTAGAAAGTGTATAAATAGGAGCTAGTTTGATGTAATTGAAACTTTTGAATCTTTTACCTTTTGACACTTTTAGAATTTACTTTGGAATTTTTCTTTTGAATTTTCATTTTCATTTCTGAAGTTAGATCTTAGAGAATTGGGAAGGAGAATTGATCTCTCTTCTTCCTTGTTCTTGCTTGAGCACTCTTTACTTTTCTTGCTTTTGATCTTGGGTGAAGAATTGAAGAAATTCTGTTTCAATCTCACTTTGAGATCTCTTGTTTCCTTCTACTGCATAATTGAATTTAAATTTCTGTTTACTGCATCTTCTCTTATTCTTCTTCTACACTTTCTGCATTTTACTTTTCTTCATTTCGTTGGCAATTAATCTTGTTGGATCAAGGAAGGAGTTGAGATCTAGACTTGTTATCTAGTCTCTTCCACCCCTGAGATCTTCAACCATCTTTTACTTTGCTGCAAATTAAGCATTGCTTTCTCTGTTTTTAATTTCTCAAGCATTTCTACTTTTCTGTTTAAATCTAATTTACTGCAATTCACTTTCTATTTTTCTGTTTTGCTGCAATTTACTTCCTCTTGCTTAAATTCTGCAAATCCCAACTCCCAATCCCTTTTATAATTCAAGTCATTTACATTTCTTGCACTTTAAGATTCAGCCATTTACATTTCTTGTAATCTAAGTTTCTGCAATTTACATTACTTGTTCTTTAAGATTCAGCTTATTTACTTTCTTTGCTCTTTAATTTCCTGCAATTTACCCCTTACCCTTTATATTTCAAGCAATTTAGCTTCTGCAAATCACAAATCACTCAACCAAATCTTGATTCGCTTGACTAAATCAACCACTAAACTAAAATTGCTCAATCCTTCAATCCCTGTGGGATCGACCTCACTCATGTGAGTTATTATTACTTGATGCGACCCGGTACACTTGCCGGTGAGTTTTATGTTGGATCGTTTTCCACATCATCACACTTGTTCACATATTAAGAAAAAATTAATTTAAAAAATTTAAAATTTTTAAATTTTTTATTTTTTGGATTTTGTTAGAAATTTTTATTTTTCTACTTTTGGAAAAAAATTGTTTTTTAGATTAAAAATTAAAAAATAATAAATTTACAGATCTGTTATTTACTAGATATTGTTGGTCTTTATTTTATTTTCCTAATTTAAATAAAAGAATTTAATATTATAATTTAAAAATTCAAAAAAATTTGGTTTTTTTAAATTTTTTATTTTTTTAAAATATTTTTTTATTTTTTTATTTACCGAATAATGCTACACCTGTACAGTTGACTTTCTTTGCAGCACTTGTTCACAAATTAAGAATAAATTAATTTAAAAAATTTAAAATTTTTCAATTTTTTATTTTTTGGATATTTTTAGAATTTTTTATTTTTTTTACCGTTGGAAAAAATTTATTTTTTTAGTTTAAAAATAAAAAAATAATAAATTTACAGATCTGTTATTTACTAGATATTGTTGGATTTTATTTTATTTTCGTAATTTAAATAAAAGAATTTAATCATATAATTTAAAATTCAGAAATAAAAAACTTAGTTTTTTAAAATTTTTTCTTTTTTAAAAAATATTTTTCTATTTTTTATTTACCGGTTAATACTACATCTGTACAATTGACTTTTTTTTGATGCACTTGTTCACAAATTAAGAATAAATTACTTTAAAAAATTTAAAACTTCTCAATTTTTTTATGTTTTGAATATTGTTAGAATTTTTTATTTTTCTACTATTAGAAAAAAATTATTTTTTTGGTTTAAAAATTAAAAAAGATAATAAATTTATAGATCTGTAGGTTACTAGATATTGTTGGACTTTATTTTAATTTTCTAATTATTATAAAAAAATTAATAATTTAATTTAAAAATTCAAAAATAAAAAACTTAGTTTTTTAAAATTTTTTATTTTTTAAAAAACATTTTTCTATCTTTTTAGTTACCGGATAATACTACACCCAGACAGTTGACTTTTTTTGCTGCAATTGTTCACAAATTAAGAATAAATTAATTTAAAAATTCAAAAATTTTAATTTTTTACATTTTTTATATTTTTGGAATTTTTTATTTTTCTACTATTAGAAAAAAATTTATTTTTTTAGTTTAAAAATTTAAAAAAATTTACAGATTTGTTATTTACTAGATATTGCTGGACTTTATCTTATTTTTCTAATTTAAATAAAAGAATTAATCATATAATTTAAAAATTCAAAAATAAAAAATTTATTTTTTTTAGATTTTTAATTTTTTTCAAAAATATTTTTTTACCTTTTTATTCGCCGGATAATGCTACACCCGAATTGTTGACTTTTTTTGTTGCACTTGTTCACAAATTAAGAAAAAATTAATTAAAAAAATTTAAAATTTTTAAATTTTTAAATTTTTGGATTTTGTTAGAATTTTTTATTTTTCTACTTTTGGAAAAAATTATTTTTTAGTTTAAAAATTAAAAAATAATAAATTTACAGGTCTATTATTTACTAGATATTGTTGGTCTTTATTTTATTTTCCTAATTTAAATAAAAGAATTTAATATTATAATTTAAAAATTCAAAAAAAATTTAGTTTTTTTAAATTTTTTATTTTTTTAAAAATATTTTTTTATTTTTTTATTTACCGAATAATGCTACACCTGTACAGTTGACTTTTTTTGCAGCACTTGTTCACAAATTAAGAATAAATTAATTTAAAAATTTAAAATTTTTCAATTTTTTTTAGATATTTTTAAAATTTTTTATTTTTCTACTGTTCAAAAAAAATTATTTTTTTAGTTTAAAAATAAAAAAATAATAAATTTACAGATCTTTTGTTTACTAGATATTGTTGGATTTTATTTTATTTTTGTAATTTAAATAAAAGAATTTAATCATATCATTTAAAAATTCAGAAATAAAAAACCTAGTTTTTTAAAATTTTTTATTTTTTAAAAAATATTTTTCTATCTTTTTATTTACCGGATAATACTACACCTGTACAATTGACTTTTTTTTTGCTGCACTTGTTCACAAATTAAGAATAAATTAATTAAAAAAATTTAAAACTTCTCAATTTTTTTATGTTTTGAATATTGTTATAATTTTTTATTTTTCTACTATTAGAAAAAAAAATTATTTTTTTGGTTTAAAATTAAAAAAGATAATAAATTTAAAGATCTGTTGGTTAATAGATATTGTTGGACTTTATTTTAATTTTCTAATTATTATAAAAAACATTTAATAATATAATTTAAAAATTAAAAAATAAAAAACTTAGTTTTTTAAATTTTTTTCTTTTTTAAAAAATATTTTTCTATCTTTTTATTTACCGGATAATACTACACTCGGACAGTTGACTTTTTTTTTTGCTGCGATTGTTCAAAAATTAAGAATAAATTAATTTAAAAAATTTAAAAATTTTAAATTTTTTATTTTTTGGATATTGTTAGAATTTTTTATTTTTCTAATGTTGAAAAAATTTTATTTTTTTAGCTTAAAAAAAAAAGAAATTTACAGATCTGTTGATTACTCGATATTGTTGGACTTTATTTTGTTTTCCTAATTTAAATAAAAGATTTTAATCATATAATAGAAAAATGAAAAAATAAAAAATATGGTTTTTTAAGATTTTTTATTTTTTTAAAATATTTTTATTTTTTTATTCACCGAAAAAAGCTAGAACTGTACAATTGATTTTTTTACTCTTAGTGAGTTTTATTACTTGATACGACCCGGTATACTTGCCGGTAATTACGTGAAATTAATTTTTTACGTATCAAAAAACTTAGTTTTTTAAAATTTTTTATTTTTTAAAAAATATTTTTCTATCTTTTTATTCACTGGATAATGCTACACCCGGACAATTGACTTTTTTTGCTGCAATTGTTCCCAAATTAAGAATAAATTAAATTAAAAATTCAAAAATTTTAATTCTTTTATTTTTTGGATATTTTTGGAATTTTTTATTTTTCTACTATTACAAAAAATTTTATTTTTTTAGTTTAAAAATTAAAAAAAAATTACAGATTTGTTATTTACTAGATATTGCTGGACTTTATCTTATTTTTCTAATTTAAATAAAAGAATTAATCATATAATTTAAAAATTCAAAAAAAAAATTTAGTTTTTTTAGATTTTTAATTTTTTTCCAAAATATTTTTTTACCTTTTTATTCACCGGATAATGCTACACCTGGATTGTTGACTTTTTTTGTTGCACTTGTTCACAAATTAAGAAAAAATTAACTTAAAAAATTTAAAATTTTTAAATTTTTTATTTTTTGGATTTTGGTAGAATTTTTTATTTTTTTACTTTTGGAAAAAAATTATTTTTTAGTTTAAAAATTAGAAAAATAATAAATTTACAGATTTGTTATTTACTAGATATTGTTTGTCTTTATTTTATTTTCCTAATTTAAATAAAAGAATTTAATATTATAATTTAAAAATTCAAAAAAAATTGGTTTTTTTAAATTTTTTATTTTTTTAAAAATATTTTTTTTATTTACCGAATAATGCTACACCTATACAGTTGACTTTTTTTGCAGCACTCGTTCACAAATTAAGAATAAATTAATTTAAAAAATTTAAAATTTTTCAATTTTTTATTTTTTAGATATTGTTAGAATTTTTTATTTTTCTACTGTTCGAAAAAAATTTATTTTTTTAGTTTAAAAATAAAAAAAAATTTACAGATCTATTGTTTACTAGATATTGTTGGATTTTATTTTATTTTTGTAATTTAAATAAAATAATTTAATCATATCATTTAAAAATTCAGAAATAAAAGACTTAGTTTTTTAAAATTTTTTATTTTTTAAAAAATATTTTTCTATCTTTTTATTTACCGGATAATACTACACCTGTACAATTGACTTTTTTTTGCTGCACTTGTTCACAAATTAAGAATAAATTAATTAAAAACATTTAAAACTTCTCAATTTTTTTTATGTTTTGAATATTGTTAGAATTTTTTATTTTTCTACTATTAGAAAAAAATTATTTTTTTGGTTTAAAAATTAAAAAAGATAATAAATTTAAAGATCTGTTGGTTAATAGATATTGTTGGACTTTATTTTAATTTTCTAATTATTATAAAAAACATTTAATAATATAATTTAAAAATTCAAAAATAAAAAACTTAGTTTTTTAAAATTTTTTCTTTTTTAAAAATATTTTTCTATCTTTTTATTTACCGGATAATACTACACTCGGACAGTTGACTTTTTTTTGCTGCACTTATTCACAAATTAAGAATAAATTAATTTAAAAAATTTAAAACTTCTCAATTTTTTTTATTTTTTGAATATTCTTAGAATTTTTTATTTTTCTAATATTATAAAAAAATTATTTTTTTGGTTCAAAAATTAAAAAAGATAATAAATTTACAGATCTGTTGGTTACTAGATTTTGCTGGACTTTATTTTAATTTTCTAATTATTATAAAAAAATTTAATAATATAATTTAAAAATTCAAAAATAAAAAACTTAATTTTTTAAATTTTTTATTTTTTAAAAAATATTTTTCTATATTTTTATTCACTGGATAATGCTAAACCTGGACAATTGACTTTTTTGCTGCAATTGTTCCCAAATTAAGAATAAATTAATTTAAAAATTTTAAGTTTTTTATTTTTTGGATATTTTTGGAATTTTTTATTTTTCTTCTATTAGATAAAAATTTATTTTTTTAGTTTAAAAATTAAAAAAAAATTTACAGATTTGTTATTTACTAGATATTGCTGGACTTTATCTTATTTTTCTAATTTAAATAAAAGTATTAATCATATAATTTAAAAATTCAAAAATAAAAAATTTAGTTTTTTTATATTTTTAATTTTTTTCCAAAATGTTTTTTTACCTTTTTATTCACCGGATAATGCTACACCCGGATTGTTGACTTTTTTTGTTGCACTTGTTCACAAATTAAGAAAAAATTAATTTAAAAAATTTAAAATTTTTAAATTTTTTATTTTTTGGATTTTGTTAGAATTTTTTATTTTTATGCTTTTGGAAAAAAAATTATTTTTTAAATTAAAATTAAAAAAAATAATAAAATTACAGATCTGTTATTTACTAGATATTGTTGGTCTTTATTTTATTTTCCTAATTTAAATAAAATAATTTAATATTATAATTTAAAAATTCATAAAAAAATTGTTTTTTTTTAATTTTTTATTTTTTAAAAATATTTTTTTATTTTTTTATTTACCGAATAATGCTACACTTGTACAGTTGACTTTCTTTGCAGCACTTGTTCACAAATTAAGAATAAATTAATTTAAAAAATTTAAAATTTTTCAATTTTTTATTTTTTGGATATTGTTAGAATTTTTTATTTTTCTACTGTTGGAAAAAAATTTAATTTTTAGTTTAAAAATAAAAAATAATAAATTTACATATCTGTTGTTTACTAGATATTGTTGGATTTTATTTTATTTTCGTAATTTAAATAAAATAATTTAATCATATAATTTAAAAATTCAGAAATAAAAAACTTAGTTTTTTAAAATTTTTCATTTTTTAAAAAATATTTTTCCATCTTTTTATTTACCGGATAATACTACACCTGTACAATTGACTTTTTTTTGCTGCACTTGTTCACAAATTAAGAATAAATTAATTAAAAAAATTTAAAACTTCTTAATTTTTTTATGTTTTGAATATTGTTAGAATTTTTTATTTTTCTACTATTAGAAAAAAAAATTATTTTTTTGGTTTAAAATTAAAAAAGATAATAAATTTAAAGATCTGTTGGTTAATAGATATTGTTGGACTTTATTTTAATTTTCTAATTATTATAAAAAACATTTAATAATATAATTTAAAAATTAAAAAATAAAAAACTTAGTTTTTTAAATTTTTTTCTTTTTTAAAAAATATTTTTCTATCTTTTTATTTACCGGATAATACTACACTCGGACAGTTGACTTTTTTTTTTGCTGCAATTGTTCAAAAATTAAGAATAAATTAATTTAAAAAATTTAAAAATTTTAAATTTTTTATTTTTTGGATATTGTTAGAATTTTTTATTTTTCTAATGTTGAAAAAATTTTATTTTTTTAGCTTAAAAAAAAAAGAAATTTACAGATCTGTTGATTACTCGATATTGTTGGACTTTATTTTGTTTTCCTAATTTAAATAAAAGATTTTAATCATATAATAGAAAAATGAAAAAATAAAAAATATGGTTTTTTAAGATTTTTTATTTTTTTAAAATATTTTTATATTTTTTTATTCACCGAAAAAAGCTAGAACTGTACAATTGATTTTTTTACTCTTAGTGAGTTTTATTACTTGATACGACCCGGTATACTTGCCGGTAATTACGTGAAATTAATTTTTTACGTATCAAAAAACTTAGCTTTTTAAAATTTTTTATTTTTTAAAAAATATTTTTCTATCTTTTTATTCACTGGATAATGCTACACCCGGACAATTGACTTTTTTTGCTGCAATTGTTCCCAAATTAAGAATAAATTAATTTATTCAAAAATTGTAATTTTTTATTTTTTTATATTTTTCGAATTTTTTATTTTTCTACTATTAGAAAAAATTTTTTTTTTAGTTTAAAAATTAAAAAAAAATTTATAGATTTGTTATTTACTAGATATTGCTGGACTTTATCTTATTTTTCTAATTTAAATAAAAGAATTAATCATATAATTTAAAAATTCAAAAATGAAAATTTTAGTTTTTTTAGATTTTTAATTTTTTTCTAAAATATTTTTTTACCTTTTTATTTACCGGATAATGCTACACCCGGATTGTTGACTTTTTTTGTTGCACTTGTTCACAAATTAAGAAAAAATTAATTTAAAAAATTTAAAATTTTTAAATTTTTTATTTTTTGGATTTTGTTAGAATTTTTTATTTTCTACTTTTGGAAAAAAAATTATTTTTTAAATTAAAAATTAAAAAAATAATAAATTTACAGATCTATTATTTACTAGATATTGTTGGTCTTTATTTTATTTTCTTAATTTAAATAAAAGAATTTAATATTATAATTTAAAAATTCAAAATAAATTTGGTTTTTTTTAATTTTTAATTTTTTTTTAAATATTTTTTTATTTTTTTATTTACCGAATAATGCTACACCTGTACAGTTGACTTTCTTTGCCGCACTTGTTCACAAATTAAGAATAAATTAATTTAAAAAATTTAAAATTTTTCAATTTTTTATTTTTTGGATATTGTTAGAATTTTTTATTTTTATACTGTTGGAAAAAATTTAATTTTTTAGTTTAAAAATAAAAAAATAATAAATTTACAAATCTGTTGTTTAATAGATATTGTTGGATTTTATTTTATTTTTGTAATTTAAATAAAATAATTTAATCATATAATTTAAAAATTCAGAAATAAAAAACTTAGTCTTTTAAAATTTTTTATTTTTTAAAAAATATTTTTCTATCTTTTTATTTACCGGATAATACTACACCTGTACAATTGACTTTTTTTTGTTGTACTTGTTTACAAATTAAGAATAAATTAATTAAAAAAGTTAAAAATTCTCAATTTTTTTATGTTTTGAATATTGTTAGAATTTTTTATTTTTCTACTATTAGAAAAAAAATTATTTTTTTGGTTTAAAAATTAAAAAAGATAATAAATTTATAGATAAGTTGGTTGCTAGATATTGTTGGACTTTCTTTTAATTTTCTAATTATTATAAAAAACATTAAATAATATAATTTAAAAATTCAAAAATAAAAAACTTAGTTTTTTAAAATTTTTTCTTTTTTAAAAAATATTTTTCTAACTTTTTATTTACCGGATAATACTACACCCGGGTAGTTGACTTTTTTTGCTGCAATTGTTCTCAAATTAAGAATAAATTAATTAAAAAATTTAAAATTTTTCAATTTTTATTTTTTGGATATTGTTAGAATTTTTTATTTTTCTAATGTTGAAAAAAATTTATTTTTTTGTTTAAAAAAAAAAGAAATTTACAGATCTGTTGATTACTTGATATTGTTTGACTTTATTTTGTTTTCCTAGTTTAAATAAAAGATTTTAATCATATAATATAAAAATTATAAAATAAAAAATTTGGTTTTTTAAGATTTTTTATTTTTTTAAAATATTTTTTATTTTTTAATCACAGAAAAAAGCTAGACCTGTACAATTGACTTTTTTTTTGCTGCACTTGTTCACAAATTAAGAATAAATTAATTTAAAAAATTTAAAACTTCTTAATTTTTTTATTTTTAAATATTGTTAAAATTTTTTATTTTTCTACTATTAGAGAAAAAATTATTTTTTTGGTTTAAAAATTAAAAAAGATAATAAATTTACAGATATGTTGGTTACTAGATATTGCTGGAATTTATTTTAATTTTCTGATTATTATAAAAAAATTTAATAATATAATTTAAAAATTAAAAAATAAAAAACTTAGTTTTTTAAAATTTTTTATTTTTTAAAAAATATTTTTCTATCTTTTTATTCACTGGATAATGCTACACCCGGACAATTGACTTTTTTGCTGCAATTGTTCCCAAATTAAAAATAAATTAATTTATTCAAAAATTGTAATTTTTTTATTTTTTGGATATTTTTAGAATTTTTTATTTTTCTACTTTTAGAAAAAATTTTATTTTTTTAGTTTAAAAATTAAAAAAAAAATTACAGATTTGTTATTTACTAGATATTGCTGGACTTTATCTTATTTTTCTAATTTAAATAAAAGAATTAATCATATAATTTAAAAATTCAAAACTAAAAAATTTAGTTTTTTTAGATTTTTAATTTTTTTCTAAAATATTTTTTTACCTTTTTATTCACCGGATAATGCTACACCCGGATTGTTGACTTTTTTTGTTGAACTTGTTCACAAATTAAGAAAAAATTAATTTAAAAAATTTTAAATTTTTAAATTTTTTATATTTCGGATTTTGTTAGAATTTTTTATTTTTCTACTTTTCGAAAAAATTTATTTTTTAAATTAAAAATTAAAAAAATAATAAAATTACAGATTTATTATTTACTAGATATTGTTGGTCTTTATTTTATTTTCCTAATTTAAATAAAATAATTTAATATTAAAATTTAAAAAATAAAAAAATTTTAGTTTTTTTAAATTTTTTATTTTTTTATTTACCGAATAATGCTACACCTGTACAGTTTACTTTTTTTGCAGCATTTGTTCACAAATTAAGAATAAATTAATTAAAAAAATTTAAACTTTTTCAATTTTTTATTTTTTGGATATTTTTAGAATTTTTTATTTTTCTACTATTGGAAAAAAATTTAATTTTTTAGTTTAAAAATAAAAAAATAATAAATTTACAGATCTGTTGTTTACTAGATATTGTTGGATTTTATTTTATTTTCGTAATTTAAATAAAATAATTTAATCATATAATTTAAAAATTCAGAAATAAAAAACTTAGTTTTTTAAAATTTTTTATTTTTTAAAAAATATTTTTCTATCTTTTTATTTACCGGATAATACTACACCTGTACAATTGACTTTTTTTTGCTGCTCTTGTTCACAAATTAAGAATAAATTAATTAAAAAAAATTAAAACTTCTCAATTTTTTTTATGTTTTGAATATTGTTAGAATTTTTTATTTTTCTACTTTTAGAAAAAAATTATTTTTTTGGTTTAAAAATTAAAAAAGATAATAAATTTATAGATTTGTCTGTTGCTAGATATTGTTGGACTTTATTTTAATTTTTTAATTATTATAAAAAACATTTAATAATATAATTTAAAAATTCAAAAATAAAAAATTTAGTTTTTTAAAATTTTTCTTTTATAAATAATTTTTTCTATCTTTTTATTTACCGGATAACACTACACCCGGACAGTTGACTTTTTTTGCTGCAATTGTTCACAAATTAAGAATAAATTAATTTAAAAAATTTAAAATTTTTCAATTTTTTATTTTTTGGATATTGTTAGAATTTTTTATTTTTCTAATGTTTAAAAAAATTTATTTTTTTGTTTAAAAAAAAGAAATTTACAGATCTGTTGTTTACTCGATATTGTTTGACTTTATTTTGTTTTCCTAATTTAAAAAAAGATTTTAATCATATAATATAAAAATTATAAAATAAAAAATTTGGTTTTTTAAGATTTTTTATTTTTTTAAAATATTTTTTATTTTTTTAATCACCGAAAAAAGCTAGACCTGTACAATTGACTTTTTTTTGCTGCACTGGTTCACAAATTAGGAATAAATTAATTTAAAAAATTTAAAACTTCTTAATTTTTTTATTTTTGAATATTGTTAGAATTTTTTATTTTTCTACTATTAGAGAAAAAAATATTTTTTTGGTTTAAAAATTAAAAAAGATAATAAATTTACAGATCTGTTGGTTACTAGATATTGCTGGACTTTATTTTAATTTTATGATTATTATAAAAAAAATTTAATAATATAATTTAAAAATTCAAAAATAAAAAAATTAGTTTTTTAAAATTTTTTATTTTTTAAAAAATATTTTTCTATCTTTTTATTCACTGGATAATGCTACACCCGGACAATTGACTTTTTTGCTGCAATTGTTCCCAAATTAAAAATAAATTAATTTATTCAAAAATTGTAATTTTTTTATTTTTTGGATATTTTTAGAATTTTTTATTTTTCTACTTTTAGAAAAAATTTTATTTTTTTAGTTTAAAAATTAAAAAAAATTACAGATTTGTTATTTACTAGATATTGCTGGACTTTATCTTATTTTTCTAATTTAAATAAAAGAATTAATCATATAATTTAAAAATTCAAAACTAAAAAATTTAGTTTTTTTAGATTTTTAATTTTTTTCTAAAATATTTTTTTACCTTTTTATTCACCGGATAATGCTACACCCGGATTGTTGACTTTTTTTGTTGCACTTGTTCACAAATTAAGAAAAAATTAATTTAAAAAATTTTAAATTTTTAAATTTTTTATATTTCGGATTTTGTTAGAATTTTTTATTTTTCTACTTTTCGAAAAAATTTATTTTTTAAATTAAAAATTAAAAAAATAATAAAATTACAGATTTATTATTTACTAGATATTGTTGGTCTTTATTTTATTTTCCTAATTTAAATAAAATAATTTAATATTAAAATTTAAAAAATAAAAAAATTTTAGTTTTTTTAAATTTTTTATTTTTTTATTTACCGAATAATGCTACACCTGTACAGTTTACTTTTTTTGCAGCATTTGTTCACAAATTAAGAATAAATTAATTTAAAAAATTTAAACTTTTTCAATTTTTTATTTTTTGGATATTTTTAGAATTTTTTATTTTTCTACTATTGGAAAAAAATTTAATTTTTTAGTTTAAAAATAAAAAAATAATAAATTTACAGATCTGTTGTTTACTAGATATTGTTGGATTTTATTTTATTTTCGTAATTTAAATAAAATAATTTAATCATATAATTTAAAAATTCAGAAATAAAAAACTTAGTTTTTTAAAATTTTTTATTTTTTAAAAAATATTTTTCTATCTTTTTATTTACCAGATAATACTACACCTGTACAATTGACTTTTTTTTGCTGCTCTTGTTCACAAATTAAGAATAAATTAATTAAAAAAAATTAAAACTTCTCAATTTTTTTTATGTTTTGAATATTGTTAGAATTTTTTATTTTTCTACTTTTAGAAAAAAATTATTTTTTTGGTTTAAAAATTAAAAAAGATAATAAATTTATAGATTTGTCTGTTGCTAGATATTGTTGGACTTTATTTTAATTTTTTAATTATTATAAAAAACATTTAATAATATAAATTAAAAATTCAAAAATAAAAAATTTAGTTTTTTAAAATTTTTCTTTTATAAATAATTTTTTCTATCTTTTTATTTACCGGATAATACTACACCCGGACAGTTGACGTTTTTTGCTGCAATTGTTCACAAATTAAGAATAAATTAATTTAAAAAATTTAAAATTTTTCAATTTTTTATTTTTTGGATATTGTTAGAATTTTTTATTTTTCTAATGTTTAAAAAAATTTATTTTTTTGTTTAAAAAAAAGAAATTTACAGATCTGTTGTTTACTCGATATTGTTTGACTTTATTTTGTTTTCCTAATTTAAAAAAAGATTTTAATCATATAATATAAAAATTATAAAATAAAAAATTTGGTTTTTTAAGATTTTTTATTTTTTTAAAATATTTTTTATTTTTTTAATCACCGAAAAAAGCTAGACCTGTACAATTGACTTTTTTTTGCTGCACTGGTTCACAAATTAGGAATAAATTAATTTAAAAAATTTAAAACTTCTTAATTTTTTTATTTTTGAATATTGTTAGAATTTTTTATTTTTCTACTATTAGAGAAAAAAATATTTTTTTGGTTTAAAAATTAAAAAAGATAATAAATTTACAGATCTGTTGGTTACTAGATATTGCTGGACTTTATTTTAATTTTATGATTATTATAAAAAAATTTAATAATATAATTTAAAAATTCAAAAATAAAAAAATTAGTTTTTTAAAATTTTTTATTTTTTAAAAAATATTTTTCTATCTTTTTATTCACTGGATAATGCTACACCCGGACAATTGACTTTTTTGCTGCAATTGTTCCCAAATTAAAAATAAATTAATTTATTCAAAAATTGTAATTTTTTTATTTTTTGGATATTTTTAGAATTTTTTATTTTTCTACTTTTAGAAAAAATTTTATTTTTTTAGTTTAAAAATTAAAAAAAAATTACAGATTTGTTATTTACTAGATATTGCTGGACTTTATCTTATTTTTCTAATTTAAATAAAAGAATTAATCATATAATTTAAAAATTCAAAACTAAAAAATTTAGTTTTTTTAGATTTTTAATTTTTTTCTAAAATATTTTTTTACCTTTTTATTCACCGGATAATGCTACACCCGGATTGTTGACTTTTTTTGTTGCACTTGTTCACAAATTAACAAAAAATTAATTTAAAAAATTTTAAATTTTTAAATTTTTTATATTTCGGATTTTGTTAGAATTTTTTATTTTTCTACTTTTCGAAAAAATTTATTTTTTAAATTAAAAATTAAAAAAATAATAAAATTACAGATTTATTATTTACTAGATATTGTTGGTCTTTATTTTATTTTCCTAATTTAAATAAAATAATTTAATATTAAAATTTAAAAAATAAAAAAAATTTAGTTTTTTTAAATTTTTTATTTTTTTATTTACCGAATAATGCTACACCTGTACAGTTTACTTTTTTTGCAGCACTTGTTCACAAATTAAGAATAAATTAATTTAAAAAATTTAAACTTTTTCAATTTTTTATTTTTTGGATATTTTTAGAATTTTTTATTTTTCTACTATTGGAAAAAAATTTAATTTTTTAGTTTAAAAATAAAAAAATAATAAATTTACAGATCTGTTGTTTACTAGATATTGTTGGATTTTATTTTATTTTCGTAATTTAAATAAAATAATTTAATCATATAATTTAAAAATTCAGAAATAAAAAACTTAGTTTTTTAAAATTTTTTATTTTTTAAAAAATATTTTTCTATCTTTTTATTTACCGGATAATACTACACCTGTACAATTGACTTTTTTTTGCTGCTCTTGTTCACAAATTAAGAATAAATTAATTAAAAAAAATTAAAACTTCTCAATTTTTTTTATGTTTTGAATATTGTTAGAATTTTTTATTTTTCTACTTTTAGAAAAAAATTATTTTTTTGGTTTAAAAATTAAAAAAGATAATAAATTTATAGATTTGTCTGTTGCTAGATATTGTTGGACTTTATTTTAATTTTTTAATTATTATAAAAAACATTTAATAATATAATTTAAAAATTCAAAAATAAAAAATTTAGTTTTTTAAAATTTTTCTTTTATAAATAATTTTTTCTATCTTTTTATTTACCGGATAATACTACACCCGGACAGTTGACTTTTTTTTGCTGCAATTGTTCACAAATTAAGAATAAATTAATTTAAAAAATTTAAAATTTTTCAATTTTTTATTTTTTGGATATTGTTAGAATTTTTTATTTTTCTAATGTTTAAAAAAATTTATTTTTTTGTTTAAAAAAAAGAAATTTACAGATCTGTTGTTTACTCGATATTGTTTGACTTTATTTTGTTTTCCTAATTTAAAAAAAGATTTTAATCATATAATATAAAAATTATAAAATAAAAAATTTGGTTTTTTAAGATTTTTTATTTTTTTAAAATATTTTTTATTTTTTTAAAATATTTTTTATTTTTTTAATCACCGAAAAAAGCTAGACCTGTACAATTGACTTTTTTTTGCTGCACTGGTTCACAAATTAGGAATAAATTAATTTAAAAAATTTAAAACTTCTTAATTTTTTTATTTTTGAATATTGTTAGAATTTTTTATTTTTCTACTATTAGAGAAAAAATTATTTTTTTGGTTTAAAAATTAAAAAAGATAATAAATTTACAGATCTGTTGGTTACTAGATATTGCTGGACTTTATTTTAATTTTATGATTATTATAAAAAAAATTTAATAATATAATTTAAAAATTCAAAAATAAAAAAATTAGTTTTTTAAAATTTTTTATTTTTTAAAAAATATTTTTTTATCTTTTTATTCACTGGATAATGCTACACCCGGACAATTGAATTTTTTTGCTGCAATTGTTCCCAAATTAAAAATAAATTAATTTATTCAAAAATTTTAATTTTTTAATTTTTTTTATATTTTTAGAATTTTTTATTTTTCTACTATTAGAAAAAAAAATTTTTTTTAGTTTAAAAATTAAAAAAAAATTTACAGATTTGTTATTTACTAGATATTGCTGGACTCTATCTTATTTTTCTAATTTAAATAAAAGAATTAATCATATAATTTAAAAATTCAAAAATAAAAAATTTAGTTTTTTTAGATTTTTAATTTTTTTCTAAAATATTTTTTTACCTTTTTATTTACCGGATAATGCTACACCCGGATTGTTGACTTTTTTTGTTGCACTTGTTCACAAATTAAGAAAAAATTAATTTAAAAAATTTAAAATTTTTAAATTTTTTATTTTTTGGATTTTGTTAGAATTTTTTATTTTTCTACTTTTGGAAAAAAAATATTTTTTAAATTAAAAATAAAAAAAATAATAAATTTACAGATCTATTATTTACTAGATATTGTTGGTCTTTATTTTATTTTCTTAATTTAAATAAAAAAATTTAATATTATAATTTAAAAATTCAAAATAAATTTGGTTTTTTTAATTTTTTATTTTTTTAAAATATTTTTTTATTTTTTTATTTACCGAATAATGGTACACCTGTACAGTTGACTTTCTTTGCAGCACTTGTTCACAAATTAAGAATAAAATAATTTAAAAAATTTAAAATTTTTCAATTTTTTATTTTTTGGATATTGTTAGAATTTTTTATTTTTCTACTGTTGGAAAAAATTTAATTTTTTAGTTTAAAAATAAAAAAAATAATAAATTTACAGATCTGTTGTTTAATAGATATTGTTGGATTTTATTTTATTTTTGTAATTTAAATAAAATAATTTAATCATATAATTTAAAAATTCAGAAATAAAAAACTTAGCTTTTTAAAATTTTTTATTTTTTAAAAAATATTTTTCTATCTTTTTATTTACCGGATAATACTACACTTGTACAATTGACTTTTTTTTGTTGTACTTGTTTACAAATTAAGAATAAATTAATTAAAAAAGTTAAAAATTCTCAATTTTTTTATGTTTTGAATATTGTTAGAATTTTTTATTTTTCTACTATTAGAAAAGAAAATTATTTTTTTGGTTTAAAAATTAAAAAAGATAATAAATTTATAGATATGTTGTTTGCTAGATATTGTTGGACTTTCTTTTAATTTTCTAATTATTATAAAAAACATTAAATAATATAATTTAAAAATTCAAAAATAAAAAACTTAGTTTTTTAAATTTTTTTCTTTTTTAAAAAATATTTTTCTATCTTTTTATTTACCGGATAATACTACACCCGGGTAGTTGACTTTTTTTGCTGCAAATGTTCACAAATTAAGAATAAATTAATTAAAAAATTTAAAATTTTTCAATTTTTTTTTTGGATATTGTTAGAATTTTTTATTTATCTAATGTTGAAAAAAATTAATTTTTTTGTTTAAAAAAAAAAGAAATTTACAGATCTGTTGATTACTTGATATTGTTTGACTTTATTTTGTTTTCCTAATTTAAATAAAAGATTTTAATCATATAATATAAAAATTATAAAATAAAAAATTTGGTTTTTTAAGATTTTTTATTTTTTTAATCACAGAAAAAAGCTAGACCTGTACAATTGACTTTTTTTTTGCTGCACTTGTTCACAAATTAAGAATAAATTAATTTAAAAAATTTAAAACTTCTTAATTTTTTTATTTTTAAATATTGTTAGAATTTTTTATTTTTCTACTATTAGAGAAAAAATTATTTTTTTGGTTTAAAAATTAAAAAAGATAATAAATTTACAGATATGTTGGTTACTAGATATTGCTGGAATTTATTTTAATTTTCTGATTATTATAAAAAAATTTAATAATATAATTTAAAAATTAAAAAATAAAAAACTTAGTTTTATAAATTTTTTTAGTTTTTAAAAAATATTTTTCTATCTTTTTATTCACTGGATAATGCTACACCCGGACAATTGACTTTTTTGCTGCAATTGTTCCCAAATTAAAAATAAATTAATTTATTCAAAAATTGTAATTTTTTATTTTTTGGATATTTTTAGAATTTTTTATTTTTCTACTTTTAGAAAAAATTTTATTTTTTTAGTTTAAAAATTAAAAAAAAATTTATAGATTTGTTATTTACTAGATATTGCTGGACTTTATCTTATTTTTCTAATTTAAATAAAAGAATTAATAATATAATTTAAAAATTCAAAAATAAAAAAATTAGTTTTTTAAAATTTTTTATTTTTTAAAAAATATTTTTCTATCTTTTTATTCACTGGATAATGCTACACCCGGACAATTGACTTTTTTTGCTGCAATTGTTCCCAAATTAAGAATAAATTAATTTAAAAATTCAAAAATTTTAATTCATTTATTTGTTGGATATTTTTGGAATTTTTTATTTTTCTACTATTTGAAAAAATTTTATTTTTTTAGTTTAAAAATTAAAAAAAAATTTACAGATTTGTTATTTACTAGATATTGCTGGACTTTATCTTATTTTCCTAATTTAAATAAAAGAATTAATCATATAATTTAAAAATTCAAAAATAAAAAATTTAGTTTTTTTAGATTTTTAATTTTTTTTTAAAATATTTTTTTACCTTTTTATTTACCGGATAATGCTACACCCGGATTGTTGACTTTTTTTGTTGCACTTGTTCACAAATTAAGAAAAAATTAACTTAAAAAATTTAAAATATTTAAATTTTTTATTTTTTGGATTTTGATAGAATTTTTTATTTTTCTACTTTTGGAAAAAAATTATTTTTTAAATTAAAAATTAAAAAAAATAATAAATTTATAGATCTGTTATTTACTAGATATTGTTGGTCTTTATTTTATTTTCCTAATTTAAATAAAATAATTTAATATTATAATTTAAAAATTCAAAAAAAAATTGGTTTTTTTTAATTTTAATTTTTTAAAAATATTTTTTTATTTTTTTTATCGAATAATGCTACACCTATACAGTTGACTTTCTTTGCAGCACTTGTTCACAAATTAAGAATAAATTAATTTAAAAAATTTAAAACTTCTCAATCTTTTATATTTTTTGAATATTGTTAGAATTTTTTATTTTTCTACTATTAGAAAAAAAATATTTTTTTGGTTTAAAAATTAAAAAAGATAATAAATTTACAGATCTGTTGGTTACTAGATATTGCTGGACTTTATTTTAATTTTCTGATTATTATAAAAAAATTTAATAATATAATTTAAAAATTCAAAAATAAAAAACTTAGTTTTTTAAAATTTTTTATTTTTTAAAAAATATTTTTCTATCTTTTTATTCACTGGATAATGCTATACCCGGACAATTGACTTTTTTTTGCTGCAATTGTTCCCAAATTAAGAATAAATTAATTTAAAAATTCAAAAATTTTAATTTTTTACTTTTTGGATATTTTTGTAATTTTTAATTTTTCTACTATTAGAAAAAAAATTTATTTTTTTAGTTTAAAAATTAAAAAAAAATTTACAGGTTTGTTATTTACTAGATATTGCTGGACTTTATCTTATTTTTCTAATTTAAATAAAAGAACTAATCATATAATTTAAAAATTCAAAAATAAAAAATTTAGTTTTTTTAGATTTTTAATTTTTTTCCAAAATATTTTTTGACCTTTTTATTCACCGGATAATGCTACACCCGGATTGTTGACTTTTTTTGTTGCACTTGTTCACAAATTAAGAAAAAATTAATTTAAAAAATTTAAATTTTTAAATTTTTTATTATTTGGATTTTGTTAGAATTTTTAATTTTTCTACTTTTGGAAAAAAATTATTTTTTAGATTAAAAATTAAAAAAATAATAAATTTAAAGATCTGTTATTTACTAGATATTGTTGGTTTTTATTTTATTTTCCTAATTTAAATAAAATAATTTAATATTATAATTTAAAAATTCAAAAAAAATTTAGTTTTTTTAAATTTTTTATTTTTTTAAAATTATTTTTTTATTTTTTTATTTACCGAATAATGCTACACCTGTGCAGTTGACTTTTTTTGCAGCACTTGTTCACAAATTAAGAATAAATTAATTTAAAAAATTTAAAATTTTTCAATTTTTTATTTTTTAGATATTGTTAGAATTTTTTATTTTTCTACTGTTCGAAAAAAAATTATTTTTTTAGTTTAAAAATAAAAAAATTATAAATTTACAGATCTGTTGTTTACTAGATATTGTTAGATTTTATTTTATTTTTGTAATTTAAATAAAAGAATTTAATCATATCATTTAAAAATTCAGAAATAAAAAACTTAGTTTTTTAAAATTTTTTATTTTTTAAAAAATATTTTTCTATCTTTTTATTTACCGGATAATACTACACCTGTACAATTGACTTTTTTTGCTGCACTTGTTCACAAATTAAGAATAAATTACTTAAAAAAATTTAAAACTTCTCAATCTTTTTTATGTTTTGAATATTGTTAGAATTTTTTATTTTTCTACTATTAGAAAAAATTAGTTATTTGGTTTAAAAATTAAAAAAGATAATAAATTTATAGATCTGTTGGTTGCTAGATATTGTTGAACTTTATTTTAATTTTCCAATTATTAAAAAAAACATTTAATAATATAATTTAAAAGTTCAAAAATAAAAAACTTAGTTTTATAAAAATTTTTCTTTTTTAAAAAATATTTTTCTTTCTTTTTTATTTACCGGATAATACTACGCCCGGACAGTTGACTTTTTTTTGGTGCAATTGTTCGCAAATTAAGAATAAATTAATTAAAAAATTTAAAATTTTTCAATTTTTTATTTTTTGGATATTGTTAGAATTTTTTATTTTTCTAATGTTGAAAAAAATTTATTTTTTTTGTTTAAAAAAAAAGAAATTTACAGATCTGTTGATTACTCGATATTGTTGGACTTTATTTTATTTTCCTAATTTAAATAAAAGAATTTAATCATATAATATAAAAATTAAAAAAAAATATTTGGTTTTTTAAGATTTTTTATTTTTTTAAAATATTTTTTATTTTTTTATTCCCCGAAAAAAGCTAAACCTGTACAATTGACTTTTTTTTGCTGCACTTGTTCACAAATTAAGAATAAATTAATTTAAAAAATTTAAAACTTCTCAATTTTTTATATTTTTTGAATATTGTTAGAATTTTTTATTTTTCTACTATTAGAAAAAAAAAATTTTTGGTTTAAAAATTAAAAAAGATAATAAATTTACAGATCTGTTGGTTACTAGATATTGCTGGACTTTATTTTAATTTTCTGATTATTATAAAAAAATTTAATAATATAATTTAAAAATTCAAAAATAAAAAACTTAGTTTTTTAAAATTTTTTATTTTTTAAAAAATATTTTTCTATCTTTTTATTCACTGGATAATGCTATACCCGGACAATTGACTTTTTTTTGCTGCAATTGTTCCCAAATTAAGAATAAATTAATTTAAAAATTCAAACATTATAATTTTTTACTTTTTGGATATTTTTGTAATTTTTAATTTTTCTACTATTAGGAAAAAAATTTATTTTTTTAGTTTAAAAATTAAAAAAAAATTTGCAGGTTTGTTATTTACTAGATATTGCTGGACTTTATCTTATTTTTCTAATTTAAATAAAAGAACTAATCATATAATTTAAAAATTCAAAAATAAAAAATTTAGTTTTTTTAGATTTTTAATTTTTTTCCAAAATATTTTTTGACCTTTTTATTCACCGGATAATGCTACACCCGGATTGTTGACTTTTTTTGTTGCACTTGTTCACAAATTAAGAAAAAATTAATTTAAAAAATTTAAATTTTTAAATTTTTTATTATTTGGATTTTGTTAGAATTTTTAATTTTTCTACTTTTGGAAAAAAATTATTTTTTAGATTAAAAATTAAAAAAATAATAAATTTAAAGATCTGTTATTTACTAGATATTGTTGGTTTTTATTTTATTTTCCTAATTTAAATAAAATAATTTAATATTATAATTTAAAAATTCAAAAAAAAATTAGTTTTTTTAAATTTTTTATTTTTTTAAAATTATTTTTTTATTTTTTTATTTACCGAATAATGCTACACCTGTGCAGTTGACTTTTTTTGCAGCACTTGTTCACAAATTAAGAATAAATTAATTTAAAAAATTTAAAATTTTTCAATTTTTTATTTTTTAGATATTGTTAGAATTTTTTATTTTTCTACTCTTCGAAAAAAAATTATTTTTTTAGTTTAAAAATAAAAAAATTATAAATTTACAGATCTGTTGTTTACTAGATATTGTTAGATTTTATTTTATTTTTGTAATTTAAATAAAAGAATTTAATCATATCATTTAAAAATTCAGAAATAAAAAACTTAGTTTTTTAAAATTTTTTATTTTTTAAAAAATATTTTTCTATCTTTTTATTTACCGGATAATACTACACCTGTACAATTGACTTTTTTTGCTGCACTTGTTCACAAATTAAGAATAAATTACTTAAAAAAATTTAAAACTTCTCAATCTTTTTTATGTTTTGAATATTGTTAGAATTTTTTATTTTTCTACTATTAGAAAAAATTAGTTATTTGGTTTAAAAATTAAAAAAGATAATAAATTTATAGATCTGTTGGTTGCTAGATATTGTTGAACTTTATTTTAATTTTCCAATTATTAAAAAAAACATTTAATAATATAATTTAAAAGTTCAAAAATAAAAAACTTAGTTTTATAAAAATTTTTCTTTTTTAAAAAATATTTTTCTTTCTTTTTTATTTACCGGATAATACTACGCCCGGACAGTTGACTTTTTTTTGGTGCAATTGTTCGCAAATTAAGAATAAATTAATTAAAAAATTTAAAATTTTTCAATTTTTTATTTTTTGGATATTGTTAGAATTTTTTATTTTTCTAATGTTGAAAAAAATTTATTTTTTTTGTTTAAAAAAAAAGAAATTTACAGATCTGTTGATTACTCGATATTGTTGGACTTTATTTTATTTTCCTAATTTAAATAAAAGAATTTAATCATATAATATAAAAATTAAAAAAAAATATTTGGTTTTTTAAGATTTTTTATTTTTTTAAAATATTTTTTATTTTTTTATTCCCCGAAAAAAGCTAAACCTGTACAATTGACTTTTTTTTGCTGCACTTGTTCACAAATTAAGAATAAATTAATTTAAAAAATTTAAAACTTCTCAATTTTTTATATTTTTTGAATATTGTTAGAATTTTTTATTTTTCTACTATTAGAAAAAAAAAATTTTGGTTTAAAAATTAAAAAAGATAATAAATTTACAGATCTGTTGGTTACTAGATATTGCTGGACTTTATTTTAATTTTCTGATTATTATAAAAAAATTTAATAATATAATTTAAAAATTCAAAAATAAAAAACTTAGTTTTTTAAAATTTTTTATTTTTTAAAAAATATTTTTCTATCTTTTTATTCACTGGATAATGCTATACCCGGACAATTGACTTTTTTTTGCTGCAATTGTTCCCAAATTAAGAATAAATTAATTTAAAAATTCAAACATTATAATTTTTTACTTTTTGGATATTTTTGTAATTTTTAATTTTTCTACTATTAGAAAAAAATTTATTTTTTTAGTTTAAAAATTAAAAAAAAATTTACAGGTTTGTTATTTACTAGATATTGCTGGACTTTATCTTATTTTTCTAATTTAAATAAAAGAACTAATCATATAATTTAAAAATTCAAAAATAAAAAATTTAGTTTTTTTAGATTTTTAATTTTTTTCCAAAATATTTTTTGACCTTTTTATTCACCGGATAATGCTACACCCGGATTGTTGACTTTTTTTGTTGCACTTGTTCACAAATTAAGAAAAAATTAATTTAAAAAATTTAAATTTTTAAATTTTTTATTATTTGGATTTTGTTAGAATTTTTAATTTTTCTACTTTTGGAAAAAAATTATTTTTTAGATTAAAAATTAAAAAAATAATAAATTTAAAGATCTGTTATTTACTAGATATTGTTGGTTTTTATTTTATTTTCCTAATTTAAATAAAATAATTTAATATTATAATTTAAAAATTCAAAAAAAAATTAGTTTTTTTAAATTTTTTATTTTTTTAAAATTATTTTTTTATTTTTTTATTTACCGAATAATGCTACACCTGTGCAGTTGACTTTTTTTGCAGCACTTGTTCACAAATTAAGAATAAATTAATTTAAAAAATTTAAAATTTTTCAATTTTTTATTTTTTAGATATTGTTAGAATTTTTTATTTTTCTACTCTTCGAAAAAAAATTATTTTTTTAGTTTAAAAATAAAAAAATTATAAATTTACAGATCTGTTGTTTACTAGATATTGTTAGATTTTATTTTATTTTTGTAATTTAAATAAAAGAATTTAATCATATCATTTAAAAATTCAGAAATAAAAAACTTAGTTTTTTAAAATTTTTTATTTTTTAAAAAATATTTTTCTATCTTTTTATTTACCGGATAATACTACACCTGTACAATTGACTTTTTTTGCTGCACTTGTTCACAAATTAAGAATAAATTACTTAAAAAAATTTAAAACTTCTCAATCTTTTTTATGTTTTGAATATTGTTAGAATTTTTTATTTTTCTACTATTAGAAAAAATTAGTTATTTGGTTTAAAAATTAAAAAAGATAATAAATTTATAGATCTATTGGTTGCTAGATATTGTTGAACTTTATTTTAATTTTCCAATTATTAAAAAAAACATTTAATAATATAATTTAAAAGTTCAAAAATAAAAAACTTAGTTTTTTAAAATTTTTTCTTTTTTAAAAAATATTTTTCTTTCTTTTTTATTTACCGGATAATACTACGCCCGGACAGTTGACTTTTTTTTGGTGCAATTGTTCGCAAATTAAGAATAAATTAATTTAAAAAATTTAAAATTTTTCAATTTTTTATTTTTTGGATATTGTTAGAATTTTTTATTTTTCTAATGTTGAAAAAAATTTATTTTTTTTGTTAAAAAAAAAGAAATTTACAGATCTGTTGATTACTCGATATTGTTGGACTTTATTTTATTTTCCTAATTTAAATAAAAGAATTTAATCATATAATATAAAAATTAAAAAAAATATTTGGTTTTTTAAGATTTTTTATTTTTTTAAAATATTTTTTATTTTTTTATTCCCCGAAAAAAGCTAAACCTGTACAATTGACTTCTTTTTGCTGCACTTGTTCACAAATTAAGAATAAATTAATTTAAAAAATTTAAAACTTCTCAATTTTTTATATTTTTTTAATATTGTTAGAATTTTTTATTTTTATACTATTAGAAAAAAATTATTTTTTTGGTTTAAAAATTAAAAAAGATAATAAATTTACAGATTTGTTGGTTACTAGATATTGCTGGACTTTATTTTAATTTTTTGATTATTATAAAAAAATTTAATAATATAATTTAAAAATTCAAAAATAAAAAACTTAGTTTTTTAAAATTTTTTATTTTTTAAAAAACATTTTTCTATCTTTTTATTCACTGGATAATGCTATACCCGGACAATTGACTTTTTTTTGCTGCAATTGTTCCCAAATTAAGAATAAATTAATTTAAAAATTCAAACATTATAATTTTTTACTTTTTGGATATTTTTGTAATTTTTAATTTTTCTACTATTAGGAAAAAAATTTATTTTTTTAGTTTAAAAATTAAAAAAAAATTTGCAGGTTTGTTATTTACTAGATATTGCTGGACTTTATCTTATTTTTCTAATTTAAATAAAAGAACTAATCATATAATTTAAAAATTCAAAAATAAAAAATTTAGTTTTTTTAGATTTTTAATTTTTTTCCAAAATATTTTTTGACCTTTTTATTCACCGGATAATGCTACACCCGGATTGTTGACTTTTTTTGTTGCACTTGTTCACAAATTAAGAAAAAATTAATTTAAAAAATTTAAATTTTTAAATTTTTTATTATTTGGATTTTGTTAGAATTTTTAATTTTTCTACTTTTGGAAAAAAATTATTTTTTAGATTAAAAATTAAAAAAATAATAAATTTAAAGATCTGTTATTTACTAGATATTGTTGGTTTTTATTTTATTTTCCTAATTTAAATAAAATAATTCAATATTATAATTTAAAAATTCAAAAAAAAATTAGTTTTTTTAAATTTTTTATTTTTTTAAAATTATTTTTTTATTTTTTTATTTACCGAATAATGCTACACCTGTGCAGTTGACTTTTTTTGCAGCACTTGTTCACAAATTAAGAATAAATTAATTTAAAAAATTTAAAATTTTTCAATTTTTTATTTTTTAGATATTGTTAGAATTTTTTATTTTTCTACTCTTCGAAAAAAAATTATTTTTTTAGTTTAAAAATAAAAAAATTATAAATTTACAGATCTGTTATTTACTAGATATTGTTAGATTTTATTTTATTTTTGTAATTTAAATAAAAGAATTTAATCATATCATTTAAAAATTCAGAAATAAAAAACTTAGTTTTTTAAAATTTTTTATTTTTTAAAAAATATTTTTCTATCTTTTTATTTACCGGATAATACTACACCTGTACAATTGACTTTTTTTGCTGCACTTGTTCACAAATTAAGAATAAATTACTTAAAAAAATTTAAAACTTCTCAATCTTTTTTATGTTTTGAATATTGTTAGAATTTTTTATTTTTCTACTATTAGAAAAAATTAGTTATTTGGTTTAAAAATTAAAAAAGATAATAAATTTATAGATCTATTGGTTGCTAGATATTGTTGAACTTTATTTTAATTTTCCAATTATTAAAAAAAACATTTAATAATATAATTTAAAAGTTCAAAAATAAAAAACTTAGTTTTTTAAAATTTTTTCTTTTTTAAAAAATATTTTTCTTTCTTTTTTATTTACCGGATAATACTACGCCCGGACAGTTGACTTTTTTTTGGTGCAATTGTTCGCAAATTAAGAATAAATTAATTTAAAAAATTTAAAATTTTTCAATTTTTTATTTTTTGGATATTGTTAGAATTTTTTATTTTTCTAATGTTGAAAAAAATTTATTTTTTTTGTTAAAAAAAAAGAAATTTACAGATCTGTTGATTACTCGATATTGTTGGACTTTATTTTATTTTCCTAATTTAAATAAAAGAATTTAATCATATAATATAAAAATTAAAAAAAATATTTGGTTTTTTAAGATTTTTTATTTTTTTAAAATATTTTTTATTTTTTTATTCCCCGAAAAAAGCTAAACCTGTACAATTGACTTCTTTTTGCTGCACTTGTTCACAAATTAAGAATAAATTAATTTAAAAAATTTAAAACTTCTCAATTTTTTATATTTTTTTAATATTGTTAGAATTTTTTATTTTTATACTATTAGAAAAAAATTATTTTTTTGGTTTAAAAATTAAAAAAGATAATAAATTTACAGATTTGTTGGTTACTAGATATTGCTGGACTTTATTTTAATTTTTTGATTATTATAAAAAAATTTAATAATATAATTTAAAAATTCAAAAATAAAAAACTTAGTTTTTTAAAATTTTTTATTTTTTAAAAAACATTTTTCTATCTTTTTATTCACTGGATAATGCTATACCCGGACAATTGACTTTTTTTTGCTGCAATTGTTCCCAAATTAAGAATAAATTAATTTAAAAATTCAAACATTATAATTTTTTACTTTTTGGATATATTTGTAATTTTTAATTTTTCTACTATTAGGAAAAAAATTTATTTTTTTAGTTTAAAAATTAAAAAAAAATTTGCAGGTTTGTTATTTACTAGATATTGCTGGACTTTATCTTATTTTTCTAATTTAAATAAAAGAACTAATCATATAATTTAAAAATTCAAAAATAAAAAATTTAGTTTTTTTAGATTTTTAATTTTTTTCCAAAATATTTTTTGACCTTTTTATTCACCGGATAATGCTACACCCGGATTGTTGACTTTTTTTGTTGCACTTGTTCACAAATTAAGAAAAAATTAATTTAAAAAATTTAAATTTTTAAATTTTTTATTATTTGGATTTTGTTATAATTTTTAATTTTTCTACTTTTGGAAAAAAATTATTTTTTAGATTAAAAATTAAAAAAATAATAAATTTAAAGATCTGTTATTTACTAGATATTGTTGGTTTTTATTTTATTTTCCTAATTTAAATAAAATAATTTAATATTATAATTTAAAAATTCAAAAAAAAATTAGTTTTTTTAAATTTTTTATTTTTTTAAAATTATTTTTTTATTTTTTTATTTACCGAATAATGCTACACCTGTGCAGTTGACTTTTTTTGCAGCACTTGTTCACAAATTAAGAATAAATTAATTTAAAAAATTTAAAATTTTTCAATTTTTTATTTTTTAGATATTGTTAGAATTTTTTATTTTTCTACTCTTCGAAAAAAAATTATTTTTTTAGTTTAAAAATAAAAAAATTATAAATTTACAGATCTGTTGTTTACTAGATATTGTTAGATTTTATTTTATTTTTGTAATTTAAATAAAAGAATTTAATCATATCATTTAAAAATTCAGAAATAAAAAACTTAGTTTTTTAAAATTTTTTATTTTTTAAAAAATATTTTTCTATCTTTTTATTTACCGGATAATACTACACCTGTACAATTGACTTTTTTTGCTGCACTTGTTCACAAATTAAGAATAAATTACTTAAAAAAATTTAAAACTTCTCAATCTTTTTTATGTTTTGAATATTGTTAGAATTTTTTATTTTTCTACTATTAGAAAAAATTAGTTATTTGGTTTAAAAATTAAAAAAGATAATAAATTTATAGATCTATTGGTTGCTAGATATTGTTGAACTTTATTTTAATTTTCCAATTATTAAAAAAAACATTTAATAATATAATTTAAAAGTTCAAAAATAAAAAACTTAGTTTTTTAAAATTTTTTCTTTTTTAAAAAATATTTTTCTTTCTTTTTTATTTACCGGATAATACTACGCCCGGACAGTTGACTTTTTTTTGGTGCAATTGTTCGCAAATTAAGAATAAATTAATTTAAAAAATTTAAAATTTTTCAATTTTTTATTTTTTGGATATTGTTAGAATTTTTTATTTTTCTAATGTTGAAAAAAATTTATTTTTTTTGTTAAAAAAAAAGAAATTTACAGATCTGTTGATTACTCGATATTGTTGGACTTTATTTTATTTTCCTAATTTAAATAAAAGAATTTAATCATATAATATAAAAATTAAAAAAAATATTTGGTTTTTTAAGATTTTTTATTTTTTTAAAATATTTTTTATTTTTTTATTCCCCGAAAAAAGCTAAACCTGTACAATTGACTTCTTTTTGCTGCACTTGTTCACAAATTAAGAATAAATTAATTTAAAAAATTTAAAACTTCTCAATTTTTTATATTTTTTGAATATTGTTAGAATTTTTTATTTTTATACTATTAGAAAAAAATTATTTTTTTGGTTTAAAAATTAAAAAAGATAATAAATTTACAGATTTGTTGGTTACTAGATATTGCTGGACTTTATTTTAATTTTTTGATTATTATAAAAAAATTTAATAATATAATTTAAAAATTCAAAAATAAAAAACTTAGTTTTTTAAAATTTTTTATTTTTTAAAAAACATTTTTCTATCTTTTTATTCACTGGATAATGCTATACCCGGACAATTGACTTTTTTTTGC
This sequence comes from Arachis ipaensis, assembly GCF_059453495.1. Lineage (NCBI taxonomy): Eukaryota > Viridiplantae > Streptophyta > Magnoliopsida > Fabales > Fabaceae > Arachis > Arachis ipaensis. The sequence continues at coordinate 76,203,824 of NC_142438.1, forward strand.
TGCAATTGTTCCCAAATTAAGAATAAATTAATTTAAAAATTCAAACATTATAATTTTTTACTTTTTGGATATTTTTGTAATTTTTAATTTTTCTACTATTAGGAAAAAAATTTATTTTTTTAGTTTAAAAATTAAAAAAAAATTTGCAGGTTTGTTATTTACTAGATATTGCTGGACTTTATCTTATTTTTCTAATTTAAATAAAAGAACTAATCATATAATTTAAAAATTCAAAAATAAAAAATTTACTTTTTTTAGATTTTTAATTTTTTTCCAAAATATTTTTTGACCTTTTTATTCACCGGATAATGCTACACCCGGATTGTTGACTTTTTTTGTTGCACTTGTTCACAAATTAAGAAAAAATTAATTTAAAAAATTTAAATTTTTAAATTTTTTATTATTTGGATTTTGTTAGAATTTTTAATTTTTCTACTTTTGGAAAAAAATTATTTTTTAGATTAAAAATTAAAAAAATAATAAATTTAAAGATCTGTTATATACTAGATATTGTTGGTTTTTATTTTATTTTCCTAATTTAAATAAAATAATTTAATATTATAATTTAAAAATTAAAAAAAAATTTAGTTTTTTTAAATTTTTTATTTTTTTAAAATTATTTTTTTATTTTTTTATTTACCGAATAATGCTACACCTGTGCAGTTGACTTTTTTTGCAGCACTTGTTCACAAATTAAGAATAAATTAATTTAAAAAATTTAAAATTTTTCAATTTTTTATTTTTTAGATATTGTTAGAATTTTTTATTTTTCTACTGTTCGAAAAAAATTTATTTTTTTAGTTTAAAAATAAAAAAATTATAAATTTACAGATCTGTTGTTTACTAGATATTGTTAGATTTTATTTTATTTTTGTAATTTAAATAAAAGAATTTAATCATATCATTTAAAAATTCAGAAATAAAAAACTTAGTTTTTTAAAATTTTTTATTTTTTAAAAAATATTTTTCTATCTTTTTATTTACCGGATAATACTACACCTGTACAATTGACTTTTTTTGCTGCACTTGTTCACAAATTAAGAATAAATTACTTAAAAAAATTTTAAACTTCTCAATCTTTTTTATGTTTTGAATATTGTTAGAATTTTTTATTTTTCTACTATTAGAAAAAATTAGTTATTTGGTTTAAAAATTAAAAAAGATAATAAATTTATAGATCTGTTAGTTGCTAGATATTGTTGAACTTTATTTTAATTTTCCAATTATTAAAAAAAACATTTAATAATATAATTTAAAAGTTCAAAAATAAAAAACTTAGTTTTTTAAAATTTTTTCTTTTTTAAAAAATATTTTTCTTTCTTTTTTATTTACCGGATAATACTACGCCCGGACAGTTGACTTTTTTTTGGTGCAATTGTTCGCAAATTAAGAATAAATTAATTTAAAAAATTTAAAATTTTTCAATTTTTTATTTTTTGGATATTGTTAGAATTTTTTATTTTTCTAATGTTGAAAAAAATTTATTTTTTTTGTTAAAATAAAAGAAATTTACAGATCTGTTGATTACTCGATATTGTTGGACTTTATTTTATTTTCCTAATTTAAATAAAAGAATTTAATCATATAATATAAAAATTAAAAAAAAATATTTGGTTTTTTAAGATTTTTTATTTTTTTAAAATATTTTTTATTTTTTTATTCCGCGAAAAAAGCTAAACATGTACAATTGACTTCTTTTTGCTGCACTTGTTCACAAATTAAGAATAAATTAATTTAAAAAATTTAAAACTTCTCAATTTTTTATATTTTTTGAATATTGTTAGAATTTTTTATTTTTCTACTATTAGAAAAAAATTATTTTTTTGGTTTAAAAATTAAAAAAGATAATAAATTTACAGATCTGTTGGTTACTAGATATTGCTGGACTTTATTTTAATTTTCTGATTATTATAAAAAAATTTAATAATATAATTTAAAAATTCAAAAATAAAAAACTTAGTTTTTTAAAATTTTTTATTTTTTAAAAAACATTTTTCTATCTTTTTATTCACTGGATAATGCTATACCCGGACAATTGACTTTTTTTTGCTGCAATTGTTCCCAAATTAAGAATAAATTAATTTAAAAATTCAAACATTATAATTTTTTACTTTTTGGATATTTTTGTAATTTTTAATTTTTCTACAACTAGAAAAAAAATTTATTTTTTTAGTTTAAAAATTAAAAAAAAATTTGCAGGTTTGTTATTTACTAGATATTGCTGGACTTTATCTTATTTTTCTAATTTAAATAAAAGAACTAATCATATAATTTAAAAATTCAAAAATAAAAAATTTAGTTTTTTTAGATTTTTAATTTTTTTCCAAAATATTTTTTGACCTTTTTATTCACCGGATAATGCTACACCCGGATTGTTGACTTTTTTTGTTGCACTTGTTCACAAATTAAGAAAAAATTAATTTAAAAAATTTAAATTTTTAAATTTTTTATTATTTGGATTTTGTTAGAATTTTTAATTTTTCTACTTTTGGAAAAAAATTATTTTTTAGATTAAAAATTAAAAAAATAATAAATTTAAAGATCTGTTATATACTAGATATTGTTGGTTTTTATTTTATTTTCCTAATTTAAATAAAATAATTTAATATTATAATTTAAAAATTCAAAAAAAATTTAGTTTTTTTAAATTTTTTATTTTTTTAAAATTATTTTTTTATTTTTTTATTTACCGAATAATGCTACACCTGTGCAGTTGACTTTTTTTGCAGCACTTGTTTACAAATTAAGAATAAATTAATTTAAAAAATTTAAAATTTTTCAATTTTTTATTTTTTAGATATTGTTAGAATTTTTTATTTTTCTACTGTTCAAAAAAAAATTATTTTTTAGTTTAAAAATAAAAAAATTATAAATTTACAGATCTGTTGTTTACTAGATATTGTTAGATTTTATTTTATTTTTGTAATTTAAATAAAAGAATTTAATCATATCATTTAAAAATTCAGAAATAAAAAACTTAGTTTTTTAAAATTTTTTATTTTTTAAAAAATATTTTTCTATCTTTTTATTTACCGGATAATACTACACCTGTACAATTGACTTTTTTTGCTGCACTTGTTCACAAATTAAGAATAAATTACTTAAAAAAATTTTAAACTTCTCAATCTTTTTTATGTTTTGAATATTGTTAGAATTTTTTATTTTTCTACTATTAGAAAAAATTAGTTATTTGGTTTAAAAATTAAAAAAGATAATAAATTTATAGATCTGTTGGTTGCTAGATATTGTTGAACTTTATTTTAATTTTCCAATTATTAAAAAAAACATTTAATAATATAATTTAAAAGTTCAAAAATAAAAAACTTAGTTTTTTAAAATTTTTTCTTTTTTAAAAAATATTTTTCTTTCTTTTTTATTTACCGGATAATACTACGCCCGGACAGTTGACTTTTTTTTGGTGCAATTGTTCGCAAATTAAGAATAAATTAATTTAAAAAATTTAAAATTTTTCAATTTTTTATTTTTTGGATATTGTTAGAATTTTTTATTTTTCTAATGTTGAAAAAAATTTATTTTTTTTGTTAAAAAAAAAGAAATTTACAGATCTGTTGATTACTCGATATTGTTGGACTTTATTTTATTTTCCTAATTTAAATAAAAGAATTTAATCATATAATATAAAAATTAAAAAAAAAATTTGGTTTTTTAAGATTTTTTATTTTTTTAAAATATTTTTTATTTTTTTATTCCGCGAAAAAAGCTAAACATGTACAATTGACTTCTTTTTGCTGCACTTGTTCACAAATTAAGAATAAATTAATTTAAAAAATTTAAAACTTCTCAATTTTTTATATTTTTTGAATATTGTTAGAATTTTTTATTTTTCTACTATTAGAAAAAAATTATTTTTTTGGTTTAAAAATTAAAAAAGATAATAAATTTACAGATTTGTTGGTTACTAGATATTGCTGGACTTTATTTTAATTTTCTGATTATTATAAAAAAATTTAATAATATAATTTAAAAATTCAAAAATAAAAAACTTAGTTTTTTAAAATTTTTTATTTTTTAAAAAACATTTTTCTATCTTTTTATTCACTGGATAATGCTATACCCGGACAATTGACTTTTTTTTGCTGCAATTGTTCCCAAATTAAGAATAAATAAATTTAAAAATTCAAACATTATAATTTTTTACTTTTTGGATATTTTTGTAATTTTTAATTTTTCTACTATTAGAAAAAAAATTTATTTTTTTAGTTTAAAAATTAAAAAAAAATTTGCAGGTTTATTATTTACTAGATATTGCTGGACTTTATCTTATTTTTCTAATTTAAATAAAAGAACTAATCATATAATTTAAAAATTCAAAAATAAAAAATTTAGTTTTTTTAGATTTTTAATTTTTTTCCAAAATATTTTTTGACCTTTTTATTCACCGGATAATGCTACACCCGGATTGTTGACTTTTTTTGTTGCACTTGTTCACAAATTAAGAAAAAATTAATTTAAAAAATTTAAATTTTTAAATTTTTTATTATTTGGATTTTGTTAGAATTTTTAATTTTTCTACTTTTGGAAAAAAATTATTTTTTAGATTAAAAATTAAAAAAATAATAAATTTAAAGATCTGTTATATACTAGATATTGTTGGTTTTTATTTTATTTTCCTAATTTAAATAAAATAATTTAATATTATAATTTAAAAATTCAAAAAAAATTTAGTTTTTTTAAATTTTTTATTTTTTTAAAATTATTTTTTTATTTTTTTATTTACCGAATAATGCTACACCTGTGCAGTTGACTTTTTTTGCAGCACTTGTTCACAAATTAAGAATAAATTAATTTAAAAAATTTAAAATTTTTCAATTTTTTATTTTTTAGATATTGTTAGAATTTTTTATTTTTCTACTGTTCAAAAAAAAATTATTTTTTAGTTTAAAAATAAAAAAATTATAAATTTACAGATCTGTTGTTTACTAGATATTGTTAGATTTTATTTTATTTTTGTAATTTAAATAAAAGAATTTAATCATATCATTTAAAAATTCAGAAATAAAAAACTTAGTTTTTTAAAATTTTTTATTTTTTAAAAAATATTTTTCTATCTTTTTATTTACCGGATAATACTACACCTGTACAATTGACTTTTTTTGCTGCACTTGTTCACAAATTAAGAATAAATTACTTAAAAAAATTTTAAACTTCTCAATCTTTTTTATGTTTTGAATATTGTTAGAATTTTTTATTTTTCTACTATTAGAAAAAATTAGTTATTTGGTTTAAAAATTAAAAAAGATAATAAATTTATAGATCTGTTGGTTGCTAGATATTGTTGAACTTTATTTTAATTTTCCAATTATTAAAAAAAACATTTAATAATATAATTTAAAAGTTCAAAAATAAAAAACTTAGTTTTTTAAAATTTTTTCTTTTTTAAAAAATATTTTTCTTTCTTTTTTATTTACCGGATAATACTACGCCCGGACAGTTGACTTTTTTTTGGTGCAATTGTTCGCAAATTAAGAATAAATTAATTTAAAAAATTTAAAATTTTTCAATTTTTTATTTTTTGGATATTGTTAGAATTTTTTATTTTTCTAATGTTGAAAAAAATTTATTTTTTTTGTTAAAAAAAAAGAAATTTACAGATCTGTTGATTACTCGATATTGTTGGACTTTATTTTATTTTCCTAATTTAAATAAAAGAATTTAATCATATAATATAAAAATTAAAAAAAAATATTTGGTTTTTTAAGATTTTTTATTTTTTTAAAATATTTTTTATTTTTTTATTCCGCGAAAAAAGCTAAACATGTACAATTGACTTCTTTTTGCTGCACTTGTTCACAAATTAAGAATAAATTAATTTAAAAAATTTAAAACTTCTCAATTTTTTATATTTTTTGAATATTGTTAGAATTTTTTATTTTTCTACTATTAGAAAAAAATTATTTTTTTGGTTTAAAAATTAAAAAAGATAATAAATTTACAGATTTGTTGGTTACTAGATATTGCTGGACTTTATTTTAATTTTCTGATTATTATAAAAAAATTTCATAATATAATTTAAAAATTCAAAAATAAAAAACTTAGTTTTTTAAAATTTTTTATTTTTTAAAAAACATTTTTCTATCTTTTTATTCACTGGATAATGCTATACCCGGACAATTGACTTTTTTTTGCTGCAATTGTTCCCAAATTAAGAATAAATAAATTTAAAAATTCAAACATTATAATTTTTTACTTTTTGGATATTTTTGTAATTTTTAATTTTTCTACTATTAGAAAAAAAATTTATTTTTTTAGTTTAAAAATTAAAAAAAAATTTGCAGGTTTATTATTTACTAGATATTGCTGGACTTTATCTTATTTTTCTAATTTAAATAAAAGAACTAATCATATAATTTAAAAATTCAAAAATAAAAAATTTAGTTTTTTTAGATTTTTAATTTTTTTCCAAAATATTTTTTGACCTTTTTATTCACCGGATAATGCTACACCCGGATTGTTGACTTTTTTTGTTGCACTTGTTCACAAATTAAGAAAAAATTAATTTAAAAAATTTAAATTTTTAAATTTTTTATTATTTGGATTTTTTTAGAATTTTTAATTTTTCTACTTTTGGAAAAAATTATTTTTTAGATTAAAAATTAAAAAAATAATAAATTTAAAGATCTGTTATTTACTAGATATTGTTGGTTTTTATTTTATTTTCCTAATTTAAATAAAATAATTTAATATTATAATTTAAAAATTCAAAAAAAATTTAGTTTTTTTAAATTTTTTATTTTTTTAAAATTATTTTTTTATTTTTTTATTTACCGAATAATGCTACACCTGTGCAGTTGACTTTTTTTGCAGCACTTGTTCACAAATTAAGAATAAATTAATTTAAAAAATTTAAAATTTTTCAATTTTTTATTTTTTAGATATTGTTAGAATTTTTTATTTTTCTACTGTTCAAAAAAAAATTATTTTTTAGTTTAAAAATAAAAAAATTATAAATTTACAGATCTGTTGTTTACTAGATATTGTTAGATTTTATTTTATTTTTGTAATTTAAATAAAAGAATTTAATCATATCATTTAAAAATTCAGAAATAAAAAACTTAGTTTTTTAAAATTTTTTATTTTTTAAAAAATATTTTTCTATCTTTTTATTTACCGGATAATACTACACCTGTACAATTGACTTTTTTTGCTGCACTTGTTCACAAATTAAGAATAAATTACTTAAAAAAATTTTAAACTTCTCAATCTTTTTTATGTTTTGAATATTGTTAGAATTTTTTATTTTTCTACTATTAGAAAAAATTAGTTATTTGGTTTAAAAATTAAAAAAGATAATAAATTTATAGATCTGTTGGTTGCTAGATATTGTTGAACTTTATTTTAATTTTCCAATTATTAAAAAAAACATTTAATAATATAATTTAAAAGTTCAAAAATAAAAAACTTAGTTTTATAAAAATTTTTCTTTTTTAAAAAATATTTTTCTTTCTTTTTTATTTACCGGATAATACTACGCCCGGACAGTTGACTTTTTTTTGGTGCAATTGTTCGCAAATTAAGAATAAATTAATTTAAAAAATTTAAAATTTTTCAATTTTTTATTTTTTGGATATTGTTAGAATTTTTTATTTTTCTAATGTTGAAAAAAATTTATTTTTTTTGTTTAAAAAAAAAGAAATTTACAGATCTGTTGATTACTCGATATTGTTGGACTTTATTTTATTTTCCTAATTTAAATAAAAGAATTTAATCATATAATATAAAAATTAAAAAAAAATATTTGGTTTTTTAAGATTTTTTATTTTTTTAAAATATTTTTTATTTTTTTATTCCGCGAAAAAAGCTAAACCTGTACAATTGACTTCTTTTTGCTGCACTTGTTCACAAATTAAGAATAAATTAATTTAAAAAATTTAAAACTTCTCAATTTTTTATATTTTTTGAATATTGTTAGAATTTTTTATTTTTCTACTATTAGAAAAAAATTATTTTTTTGGTTTAAAAATTAAAAAAGATAATAAATTTACAGATCTGTTGGTTACTAGATATTGCTGGACTTTATTTTAATTTTCTGATTATTATAAAAAAATTTAATAATATAATTTAAAAATTCAAAAATAAAAAACTTAGTTTTTTAAAATTTTTTATTTTTTAAAAAACATTTTTCTATCTTTTTATTCACTGGATAATGCTATACCCGGACAATTGACTTTTTTTTGCTGCAATTGTTCCCAAATTAAGAATAAATAAATTTAAAAATTCAAACATTATAATTTTTTACTTTTTGGATATTTTTGTAATTTTTAATTTTTCTACTATTAGAAAAAAAATTTATTTTTTTAGTTTAAAAATTAAAAAAAAATTTGCAGGTTTGTTATTTACTAGATATTGCTGGACTTTATCTTATTTTTCTAATTTAAATAAAAGAACTAATCATATAATTTAAAAATTCAAAAATAAAAAATTTAGTTTTTTTAGATTTTTAATTTTTTTCCAAAATATTTTTTGACCTTTTTATGCACCGGATAATGCTACACCCGGATTGTTGACTTTTTTTGTTGCACTTGTTCACAAATTAAGAAAAAATTAATTTAAAAAATTTAAATTTTTAAATTTTTTATTATTTGGATTTTGTTAGAATTTTTAATTTTTCTACTTTTGGAAAAAAATTATTTTTTAGATTAAAAATTAAAAAAATAATAAATTTAAAGATCTGTTATTTACTAGATATTGTTGGTTTTTATTTTATTTTCCTAATTTAAATAAAATAATTTAATATTATAATTTAAAAATTCAAAAAAAATTTAGTTTTTTTAAATTTTTTATTTTTTTAAAATTATTTTTTTATTTTTTTATTTACCGAATAATGCTACACCTGTGCAGTTGACTTTTTTTGCAGCACTTGTTCACAAATTAAGAATAAATTAATTTAAAAAATTTAAAATTTTTCAATTTTTTATTTTTTAGATATTGTTAGAATTTTTTATTTTTCTACTGTTCGAAAAAAAATTATTTTTTTAGTTTAAAAATAAAAAAATTATAAATTTACAGATCTGTTGTTTACTAGATATTGTTAGATTTTATTTTATTTTTGTAATTTAAATAAAAGAATTTAATCATATCATTTAAAAATTCAGAAATAAAAAACTTAGTTTTTTAAAATTTTTTATTTTTTAAAAAATATTTTTCTATCTTTTTATTTACCGGATAATACTACACCTGTACAATTGACTTTTTTTGCTACACTTGTTCACAAATTAAGAATAAATTACTTAAAAAAATTTAAAACTTCTCAATCTTTTTTATGTTTTGAATATTGTTAGAATTTTTTATTTTTCTACTATTAGAAAAAATTAGTTATTTGGTTTAAAAATTAAAAAAGATAATAAATTTATAGATCTGTTGGTTGCTAGATATTGTTGAACTTTATTTTAATTTTCCAATTATTAAAAAAAACATTTAATAATATAATTTAAAAGTTCAAAAATAAAAAACTTAGTTTTATAAAATTTTTTCTTTTTTAAAAAATATTTTTCTTTCTTTTTTATTTACCGGATAATACTACGCCCGGACAGTTGACTTTTTTTTGGTGCAATTGTTCGCAAATTAAGAATAAATTAATTTAAAAAATTTAAAATTTTTCAATTTTTTATTTTTTGGATATTGTTAGAATTTTTTATTTTTCTAATGTTGAAAAAAATTTATTTTTTTTGTTTAAAAAAAAAGAAATTTACAGATCTGTTGATTACTCGATATTGTTGGACTTTATTTTATTTTCCTAATTTAAATAAAAGAATTTAATCATATAATATAAAAATTAAAAAAAAATATTTGGTTTTTTAAGATTTTTTATTTTTTTAAAATATTTTTTATTTTTTTATTCCCCGAAAAAAGCTAAACCTGTACAATTGACTTTTTTTTGCTGCACTTGTTCACAAATTAAGAATAAATTAATTTAAAAAATTTAAAACTTCTCAATTTTTTATATTTTTTGAATATTGTTAGAATTTTTTATTTTTCTACTATTAGAAAAAAATTATTTTTTTGATTTAAAAATTAAAAAAGATAAGAAATTTACAGATTTGTTGGTTACTAGATATTGCTGGACTTTATTTTAATTTTCTGATTATTATAAAAAAATTTAATAATATAATTTAAAAATTCAAAAATAAAAAACTTTGTTTTTTAAAATTTTTTATTTTTTAAAAAATATTTTTCTATCTTTTTATTCACTGGATAATGCTATACCCGGACAATTGACTTTTTTTTGTTGCAATTGTTCCCAAATTAAGAATAAATTAATTTAAAAATTCAAAAATTTTAATTTTTTACTTTTTGGATATTTTTGTAATTTTTAATTTTTCTACTATTAGAAAAAAAATTTATTTTTTTAGTTTAAAAATTAAAAAAAAATTTACAGGTTTGTTATTTACTAGATATTGCTGGACTTTATCTTATTTTTCTAATTTAAATAAAAGAACTAATCATATAATTTAAAAATTCAAAAATAAAAAATTTAGTTTTTTTAGATTTTTAATTTTTTTCCAAAATATTTTTTGACCTTTTTATTCACCGGATAATGCTACACCCAGATTGTTGACTTTTTTTGTTGCACTTGTTCACAAATTAAGAAAAAATTAATTTAAAAAATTTAAATTTTTAAATTTTTTATTATTTGGATTTTGTTAGAATTTTTAATTTTTCTACTTTTGGAAAAAAATTATTTTTTAGATTAAAAATTAAAAAAATAATAAATTTAAAGATATGTTATTTACTAGATATTGTTGGTTTTTATTTTATTTTCCTAATTTAAATAAAATAATTTAATATTATAATTTAAAAATTCAAAAAAAATTTAGTTTTTTTAAATTTTTTATTTTTTTAAAATTATTTTTTTATTTTTTTATTTACCGAATAATGCTACACCTGTGCAGTTGACTTTTTTTGCAGCACTTGTTCACAAATTAAGAATAAATTAATTTAAAAAATTTAAAATTTTTCAATTTTTTATTTTTTAGATATTGTTAGAATTTTTTATTTTTCTACTGTTCGAAAAAAAATTATTTTTTTAGTTTAAAAATAAAAAAATAATAAATCTACAGATCTGTTGTTTACTAGATATTGTTAGATTTTATTTTATTTTTGTAATTTAAATAAAAGAATTTAATCATATCATTTAAAAATTCAGAAATAAAAAACTTAGTTTTTTAAAATTTTTTATTTTTTAAAAAATATTTTTCTATCTTTTTATTTACCGGATAATACTACACCTGTACAATTGACTTTTTTAGCTACACTTGTTCACAAATTAAGAATAAATTACTTAAAAAAATTTAAAACTTCTCAATCTTTTTTATGTTTTGAATATTGTTAGAATTTTTTATTTTTCTACTATTAGAAAAAATTAGTTATTTGGTTTAAAAATTAAAAAAGATAATAAATTTATAGATCTGTTGGTTGCTAGATATTGTTGAACTTTATTTTAATTTTCCAATTATTAAAAAAAACATTTAATAATATAATTTAAAAGTTCAAAAATAAAAAACTTAGTTTTATAAAATTTTTTCTTTTTTAAAAAATATTTTTCTTTCTTTTTTATTTACCGGATAATACTACGCCCGGACAGTTGACTTTTTTTTGGTGCAATTGTTCGCAAATTAAGAATAAATTAATTTAAAAAATTTAAAATTTATCAATTTTTTATTTTTTGGATATTGTTAGAATTTTTTATTTTTCTAATGTTGAAAAAAATTTATTTTTTTTGTTTAAAAAAAAGAAATTTACAGATCTGTTGATTACTCGATATTGTTGGACTTTATTTTATTTTCCTAATTTAAATAAAATAATTTAATCATATAATATAAAAATTAAAAAAAAATATTTGGTTTTTTAAGATTTTTATTTTTTTAAAATATTTTTTATTTTTTTATTCCCCGAAAAAAGCTAAACCTGTACAATTGACTTTTTTTTGCTGCACTTGTTCACAAATTAAGAATAAATTAATTTAAAAAATTTAAAACTTCTCAATTTTTTATATTTTTTGAATATTGTTAGAATTTTTTATTTTTCTACTATTAGAAAAAAATTATTTTTTTGGTTTAAAAATTAAAAAAGATAAGAAATTTACAGATCTGTTGGTTACTAGATATTGCTGGACTTTATTTTAATTTTCTGATTATTATAAAAAAATTTAATAATATAATTTAAAAATTCAAAAATAAAAAACTTAGTTTTTTAAAATTTTTTATTTTTTAAAAAATATTTTTCTATCTTTTTATTCACTGGATAATGCTATACCTCCGACAATTGACTTTTTTTGCTGCAATTGTTCCCAAATTAAGAATAAATTAATTTAAAAATTCAAAAATTTTAATTTTTTACTTTTTGGATATTTTTGTAATGTTTAATTTTTCTACTAATAGAAAAAAAATTTATTTTTTTAGTTTAAAAATTAAAAAAAATTTACAGATTTGTTATTTACCAGATATTGCTGGACTTTATCTTATTTTTCTAATTTAAATAAAAGAACTAATCATATAATTTAAAAATTCAAAAATAAAAAATTTAGTTTTTTTAGATTTTTAATTTTTTTCCAAAATATTTTTTGACCTTTTTATTCACCGGATAATGCTACACCCGGATTGTTGAGTTTTTTTGTTGCACTTGTTCACAAATTAAGAAAAAATTAATTTAAAAAATTTAAATTTTTAAATTTTTTATTATTTGGATTTTGTTAGAATTTTTAATTTTTCTACTTTTGGAAAAAAATCATTTTTTAGATTAAAAATTAAAAAAATAATAAATTTAAAGATCTGTTATTTACTAGATATTGTTGGTTTTTATTTTATTTTCCTAATTTAAATAAAATAATTTAATATTATAATTTAAAAATTCAAAAAAAATTTAGTTTTTTTAAATTTTTTATTTTTTTAAAAATATTTTTTTATTTTTTTATTTACCGAATAATGCTACACCTGTGCAGTTGACTTTTTTTCAGCACTTGTTCACAAATTAAGAATAAATTAATTTAAAAAATTTAAAAATTTTCAATTTTTTATTTTTTAGATATTGTTAGAATTTTTTATTTTTCTACTGTTCGAAAAAAAATTATTTTTTTAGTTTAAAAATAAAAAAATAATAAATTTACAGATCTGTTGTTTACTAGATATTGTTAGATTTTATTTTATTTTTGTAATTTAAATAAAAGAATTTAATCATATCATTTAAAAATTCAGAAATAAAAAACTTAGTTTTTTAAAATTTTTTATTTTTTAAAAAATATTTTTCTATCTTTTTATTTACCGGATAATACTACACCTGTACAATTGATTTTTTTTGCTGCACTTGTTCACAAATTAAGAATAAATTAATTAAAAAAATTTAAAACTTCTCAATTTTTTTTATGTTTTGAATATTGTTAGAATTTTTTATTTTTCTACTATTAGAAAAAATTAGTTATTTGGTTTAAAAATTAAAAAAGATAATAAATTTATAGATCTGTTGGTTGCTAGATATTGTTGAACTTTATTTTAATTTTCCAATTATTAAAAAAACATTTAATAATATAATTTAAAATTTCAAAAATAAAAAACTTAGTTTTTTAAAATTTTTTCTTTTTTAAAAAATATTTTTCTTTCTTTTTTATTTACCGGATAATACTACGCCCGGACAGTTGACTTTTTTTTGGTGCAATTGTTCGCAAATTAAGAATAAATTAATTTAAAAAATTTAAAATTTTTCAATTTTTTATTTTTTGGATATTGTTAGAATTTTTTATTTTTCTAACGTTGAAAAAAATTTATTTTTTTGTTTAAAAAAAAAGAAATTTACAGATCTGTGGATTACTCGATATTGTTGGACTTTATTTTATTTTCCTAATTTAAATAAAAGAATTTAATCATATAATATAAAAATTAAAAAAAAATATTTGGTTTTTTAAGATTTTTTATTTTTTTAAAATATTTTTTATTTTTTTGTAACCCGAAAAAAGCTAAACCTGTACAATTGACTTTTTTTTGCTGCACTTGTTCACAAATTAAGAATAAATTAATTTAAAAAATTTAAAACTTCTCAATTTTTTATATTTTTTAATATTGTTAGAATTTTTTATTTTTCTACTATTATAAAAAAATTATTTTTTTGGTTTAAAAATTAAAAAAGATAATAAATTTACAGATCTGTTGGTTACTAGATATTGCTGGACTTTATTTTAATTTTCTGATTATTATAAAAAAATTTAATAATATAATTTAAAAATTCAAAAATAAAAAACTTAGTTTTTTAAAATTTTTTATTTTTTAAAAAATATTTTTCTATCTTTTTATTCACTGGATAATGCTATACCCGGACAATTGACTTTTTTTGCTGCAATTGTTCCCAAATTAAGAATAAATTAATTTAAAAATTCAAAAATTTTAATTTTTTATTTTTTGGATATTTTTGTAATTTTCAATTTTTCTACTATTAGAAAAAAATTTATTTTTTTAGTTTAAAAATTAAAAAAATTTACAGATTTGTTATTTACTAGATATTGCTGGACTTTATCTTATTTTTCTAATTTAAATAAAAGAACTAATCATATAATTTAAAAATTCAAAAATAAAAAATTTAGTTTTTTTAGATTTTTAATTTTTTTCCAAAATATTTTTTGACCTTTTTATTCACTAGATAATGCTACACCCGGATTGTTGACTTTTTTTGTTGCTCTTGTTCACAAATTAAGAAAAAATTAATTTAAAAAATTTAAATTTTTAAATTTTTTATAATTTGGATTTTGTTATAATTTTTAATTTTTCTACTTTTGGAAAAAAATTATTTTTTAGATTAAAAATTAAAAAAATAATAAATTTAAAGATATGTTATTTACTAGATATTGTTGGTTTTTATTTTATTTTCCTAATTTAAATAAAATAATTTAATATTATAATTTAAAAATTCAAAAAAAATTTAGTTTTTTTAAATTTTTTTTTTAAAAAATATATTTTTATTTTTTTATTTATCGAATAATGCTACACCTGTGCAGTTGACTTTTTTTGCAGCACTTGTTCACAAATTAAGAATAAATTAATTTAAAAAATTTAAAATTTTTCAATTTTTTATTTTTTAGATATTGTTAGAATTTTTTATTTTTCTACTGTTCTAAAAAAATTATTTTTTTAGTTTAAAAATAAAAAAATAATAAATTTACAGATCTGTTGTTTACTAGATATTGTTAGATTTTATTTTATTTTTGTAATTTAAATAAAAGAATTTAATCATATCATTTAAAAATTCAGAAATAAAAAACTTAGTTTTTTAAAATTTTTTATTTTTTAAAAAATATTTTTCTATCTTTTTATTTACCGGATAATACTACACCTGTACAATTGATTTTTTTTGCTGCACTTGTTCACAAATTAAGAATAAATTAATTAAAAAAATTTAAAACTTCTCAATTTTTTTTATGTTTTGAATATTGTTAGAATTTTTTATTTTTCTACTATTAGAAAAAATTAGTTATTTGGTTTAAAAATTAAAAAAGATAATAAATTTATAGATCTGTTGGTTGCTAGATATTGTTGAACTTTATTTTAATTTTCCAATTATTAAAAAAACATTTAATAATATAATTTAAAATTTCAAAAATAAAAAACTTAGTTTTTTAAAATTTTTTCTTTTTTAAAAAATATTTTTCTTTCTTTTTTATTTACCGGATAATACTACGCCCGGACAGTTGACTTTTTTTTGGTGCAATTGTTCGCAAATTAAGAATAAATTAATTTAAAAAATTTAAAATTTTTCAATTTTTTATTTTTTGGATATTGTTAGAATTTTTTATTTTTCTAACGTTGAAAAAAATTTATTTTTTTGTTTAAAAAAAAAGAAATTTACAGATCTGTGGATTACTCGATATTGTTGGACTTTATTTTATTTTCCTAATTTAAATAAAAGAATTTAATCATATAATATAAAAATTAAAAAAAAATATTTGGTTTTTTAAGGTTTTTTATTTTTTTAAAATATTTTTTATTTTTTTATTCCCCGAAAAAAGCTAAACCTGTACAATTGACTTTTTTTTGCTGCACTTGTTCACAAATTAAGAATAAATTAATTTAAAAAATTTAAAACTTCTCAATTTTTTATATTTTTTAATATTGTTAGAATTTTTTATTTTTCTACTATTAGAAAAAAATTATTTTTTTGGTTTAAAAATTAAAAAAGATAATAAATTTACAGATCTGTTGGTTACTAGATATTGCTGGACTTTATTTTAATTTTCTGATTATTATAAAAAAATTTAATAATATAATTTAAAAATTCAAAAATAAAAAACTTAGTTTTTTAAAATTTTTTATTTTTTAAAAAATATTTTTCTTTCTTTTTTATTTACCGGATAATACTACGCCCGGACAGTTGACTTTTTTTTGGTGCAATTGTTCGCAAATTAAGAATAAATTAATTTAAAAAATTTAAAATTTTTCAATTTTTTATTTTTTGGATATTGTTAGAATTTTTTATTTTTCTAACGTTGAAAAAAATTTATTTTTTTGTTTAAAAAAAAAGAAATTTACAGATCTGTGGATTACTCGATATTGTTGGACTTTATTTTATTTTCCTAATTTAAATAAAAGAATTTAATCATATAATATAAAAATTAAAAAAAAATATTTGGTTTTTTAAGATTTTTTATTTTTTTAAAATATTTTTTATTTTTTTGTAACCCGAAAAAAGCTAAACCTGTACAATTGACTTTTTTTTGCTGCACTTGTTCACAAATTAAGAATAAATTAATTTAAAAAATTTAAAACTTCTCAATTTTTTATATTTTTTAATATTGTTAGAATTTTTTATTTTTCTACTATTATAAAAAAATTATTTTTTTGGTTTAAAAATTAAAAAAGATAATAAATTTACAGATCTGTTGGTTACTAGATATTGCTGGACTTTATTTTAATTTTCTGATTATTATAAAAAAATTTAATAATATAATTTAAAAATTCAAAAATAAAAAACTTAGTTTTTTAAAATTTTTTATTTTTTAAAAAATATTTTTCTATCTTTTTATTCACTGGATAATGCTATACCCGGACAATTGACTTTTTTTGCTGCAATTGTTCCCAAATTAAGAATAAATTAATTTAAAAATTCAAAAATTTTAATTTTTTATTTTTTGGATATTTTTGTAATTTTCAATTTTTCTACTATTAGAAAAAAATTTATTTTTTTAGTTTAAAAATTAAAAAAATTTACAGATTTGTTATTTACTAGATATTGCTGGACTTTATCTTATTTTTCTAATTTAAATAAAAGAACTAATCATATAATTTAAAAATTCAAAAATAAAAAATTTAGTTTTTTTAGATTTTTAATTTTTTTCCAAAATATTTTTTGACCTTTTTATTCACTAGATAATGCTACACCCGGATTGTTGACTTTTTTTGTTGCTCTTGTTCACAAATTAAGAAAAAATTAATTTAAAAAATTTAAATTTTTAAATTTTTTATAATTTGGATTTTGTTATAATTTTTAATTTTTCTACTTTTGGAAAAAAATTATTTTTTAGATTAAAAATTAAAAAAATAATAAATTTAAAGATATGTTATTTACTAGATATTGTTGGTTTTTATTTTATTTTCCTAATTTAAATAAAATAATTTAATATTATAATTTAAAAATTCAAAAAAAATTTAGTTTTTTTAAATTTTTTTTTTAAAAAATATATTTTTATTTTTTTATTTATCGAATAATGCTACACCTGTGCAGTTGACTTTTTTTGCAGCACTTGTTCACAAATTAAGAATAAATTAATTTAAAAAATTTAAAATTTTTCAATTTTTTATTTTTTAGATATTGTTAGAATTTTTTATTTTTCTACTGTTCTAAAAAAATTATTTTTTTAGTTTAAAAATAAAAAAATAATAAATTTACAGATCTGTTGTTTACTAGATATTGTTAGATTTTATTTTATTTTTGTAATTTAAATAAAAGAATTTAATCATATCATTTAAAAATTCAGAAATAAAAAACTTAGTTTTTTAAAATTTTTTATTTTTTAAAAAATATTTTTCTATCTTTTTATTTACCGGATAATACTACACCTGTACAATTGATTTTTTTTGCTGCACTTGTTCACAAATTAAGAATAAATTAATTAAAAAAATTTAAAACTTCTCAATTTTTTTTATGTTTTGAATATTGTTAGAATTTTTTATTTTTCTACTATTAGAAAAAAATTAGTTATTTGGTTTAAAAATTAAAAAAGATAATAAATTTATAGATCTGTTGGTTGCTAGATATTGTTGAACTTTATTTTAATTTTCCAATTATTAAAAAAACATTTAATAATATAATTTAAAATTTCAAAAATAAAAAACTTAGTTTTTTAAAATTTTTTCTTTTTTAAAAAATATTTTTCTTTCTTTTTTATTTACCGGATAATACTACGCCCGGACAGTTGACTTTTTTTTGGTGCAATTGTTCGCAAATTAAGAATAAATTAATTTAAAAAATTTAAAATTTTTCAATTTTTTATTTTTTGGATATTGTTAGAATTTTTTATTTTTCTAACGTTGAAAAAAATTTATTTTTTTGTTTAAAAAAAAAGAAATTTACAGATCTGTGGATTACTCGATATTGTTGGACTTTATTTTATTTTCCTAATTTAAATAAAAGAATTTAATCATATAATATAAAAATTAAAAAAAAATATTTGGTTTTTTAAGATTTTTTATTTTTTTAAAATATTTTTTATTTTTTTATTCCCCGAAAAAAGCTAAACCTGTACAATTGACTTTTTTTTGCTGCACTTGTTCACAAATTAAGAATAAATTAATTTAAAAAATTTAAAACTTCTCAATTTTTTATATTTTTTAATATTGTTAGAATTTTTTATTTTTCTCCTATTAGAAAAAAATTATTTTTTTGGTTTAAAAATTAAAAAAGATAATAAATTTACAGATCTGTTGGTTACTAGATATTGCTGGACTTTATTTTAATTTTCTGATTATTATAAAAAAATTTAATAATATAATTTAAAAATTCAAAAATAAAAAACTTAGTTTTTTAAAATTTTTTATTTTTTAAAAAATATTTTTCTATCTTTTTATTCACTGGATAATGCTATACCCGGACAATTGACTTTTTTTGCTGCAATTGTTCCCAAATTAAGAATAAAATAAATTAATTTAAAAATTCAAAAATTTTAATTTTTTATTTTTTGGATATTTTTGTAATTTTCAATTTTTCTACTATTAGAAAAAAATTTATTTTTTTAGTTTAAAAATTAAAAAAATTTACAGATTTGTTATTTACTAGATATTGCTGGACTTTATCTTATTTTTCTAATTTAAATAAAAGAACTAATCATATAATTTAAAAATTCAAAAATAAAAAATTTAGTTTTTTTAGATTTTTAATTTTTTTCCAAAATATTTTTTGACCTTTTTATTCACTAGATAATGCTACACCCGGATTGTTGACTTTTTTTGTTGCTCTTGTTCACAAATTAAGAAAAAATTAATTTAAAAAATTTAAATTTTTAAATTTTTTATAATTTGGATTTTGTTATAATTTTTAATTTTTCTACTTTTGGAAAAAAATTATTTTTTAGATTAAAAATTAAAAAAATAATAAATTTAAAGATATGTTATTTACTAGATATTGTTGGTTTTTATTTTATTTTCCTAATTTAAATAAAATAATTTAATATTATAATTTAAAAATTCAAAAAAAATTTAGTTTTTTTAAATTTTTTTTTTAAAAAATATATTTTTATTTTTTTATTTATCGAATAATGCTACACCTGTGCAGTTGACTTTTTTTGCAGCACTTGTTCACAAATTAAGAATAAATTAATTTAAAAAATTTAAAATTTTTCAATTTTTTATTTTTTAGATATTGTTAGAATTTTTTATTTTTCTACTGTTCTAAAAAAATTATTTTTTTAGTTTAAAAATAAAAAAATAATAAATTTACAGATCTGTTGTTTACTAGATATTGTTAGATTTTATTTTATTTTTGTAATTTAAATAAAAGAATTTAATCATATCATTTAAAAATTCAGAAATAAAAAACTTAGTTTTTTAAAATTTTTTATTTTTTAAAAAATATTTTTCTATCTTTTTATTTACCGGATAATACTACACCTGTACAATTGATTTTTTTTGCTGCACTTGTTCACAAATTAAGAATAAATTAATTAAAAAAATTTAAAACTTCTCAATTTTTTTTATGTTTTGAATATTGTTAGAATTTTTTATTTTTCTACTATTAGAAAAAATTAGTTATTTGGTTTAAAAATTAAAAAAGATAATAAATTTATAGATCTGTTGGTTGCTAGATATTGTTGAACTTTATTTTAATTTTCCAATTATTAAAAAAACATTTAATAATATAATTTAAAATTTCAAAAATAAAAAACTTAGTTTTTTAAAATTTTTTCTTTTTTAAAAAATATTTTTCTTTCTTTTTTATTTACCGGATAATACTACGCCCGGACAGTTGACTTTTTTTTGGTGCAATTGTTCGCAAATTAAGAATAAATTAATTTAAAAAATTTAAAATTTTTCAATTTTTTATTTTTTGGATATTGTTAGAATTTTTTATTTTTCTAACGTTGAAAAAAATTTATTTTTTTGTTTAAAAAAAAAGAAATTTACAGATCTGTGGATTACTCGATATTGTTGGACTTTATTTTATTTTCCTAATTTAAATAAAAGAATTTAATCATATAATATAAAAATTAAAAAAAAATATTTGGTTTTTTAAGATTTTTTATTTTTTTAAAATATTTTTTATTTTTTTATTCCCCGAAAAAAGCTAAACCTGTACAATTGACTTTTTTTTGCTGCACTTGTTCACAAATTAAGAATAAATTAATTTAAAAAATTTAAAACTTCTCAATTTTTTATATTTTTTAATATTGTTAGAATTTTTTATTTTTCTACTATTAGAAAAAAATTATTTTTTTGGTTTAAAAATTAAAAAAGATAATAAATTTACAGATCTGTTGGTTACTAGATATTGCTGGACTTTATTTTAATTTTCTGATTATTATAAAAAAATTTAATAATATAATTTAAAAATTCAAAAATAAAAAACTTAGTTTTTTAAAATTTTTTATTTTTTAAAAAATATTTTTCTATCTTTTTATTCACTGGATAATGCTATACCCGGACAATTGACTTTTTTTGCTGCAATTGTTCCCAAATTAAGAATAAATTAATTTAAAAATTCAAAAATTTTAATTTTTTATTTTTTGGATATTTTTGTAATTTTCAATTTTTCTACTATTAGAAAAAAATTTATTTTTTTAGTTTAAAAATTAAAAAAATTTACAGATTTGTTATTTACTAGATATTGCTGGACTTTATCTTATTTTTCTAATTTAAATAAAAGAACTAATCATATAATTTAAAAATTCAAAAATAAAAAATTTAGTTTTTTTAGATTTTTAATTTTTTTCCAAAATATTTTTTGACCTTTTTATTCACTAGATAATGCTACACCCGGATTGTTGACTTTTTTTGTTGCTCTTGTTCACAAATTAAGAAAAAATTAATTTAAAAAATTTAAATTTTTAAATTTTTTATAATTTGGATTTTGTTATAATTTTTAATTTTTCTACTTTTGGAAAAAAATTATTTTTTAGATTAAAAATTAAAAAAATAATAAATTTAAAGATATGTTATTTACTAGATATTGTTGGTTTTTATTTTATTTTCCTAATTTAAATAAAATAATTTAATATTATAATTTAAAAATTCAAAAAAAATTTAGTTTTTTTAAATTTTTTTTTTAAAAAATATATTTTTATTTTTTTATTTATCGAATAATGCTACACCTGTGCAGTTGACTTTTTTTGCAGCACTTGTTCACAAATTAAGAATAAATTAATTTAAAAAATTTAAAATTTTTCAATTTTTTATTTTTTAGATATTGTTAGAATTTTTTATTTTTCTATTGTTCGAAAAAAATTATTTTTTTAGTTTAAAAATAAAAAAATAATAAATTTACAGATCTGTTGTTTACTAGATATTGTTAGATTTTATTTTATTTTTGTAATTTAAATAAAAGAATTTAATCATATCATTTAAAAATTCAGAAATAAAAAACTTAGTTTTTTAAAATTTTTTATTTTTTAAAAAATATTTTTCTATCTTTTTATTTACCGGATAATACTACACCTGTACAATTGATTTTTTTTGTTGCACTTGTTCACAAATTAAGAATAAATTAATTAAAAAAATTTAAAACTTCTCAATTTTTTTTATGTTTTGAATATTGTTAGAATTTTTTATTTTTCTACTATTAGAAAAAATTAGTTATTTGGTTTAAAAATTAAAAAAGATAATAAATTTATAGATCTGTTGGTTGCTAGATATTGTTGAATTTTATTTTAATTTTCCAATTATTAAAAAAAACATTTAATAATATAATTTAAAATTTCAAAAATAAAAAACTTAGTTTTTTAAAATTTTTTCTTTTTTAAAAAATATTTTTCTTTCTTTTTTATTTACCGGATAATACTACGCCAGGACAGTTGACTTTTTTTGGTGCAATTGTTCGCAAATTAAGAATAAATTAATTTAAAAAATTTAAAATTTTTCAATTTTTTATTTTTTGGATATTGTTAGAATTTTTTATTTTTCTAATGTTGAAAAAAATTTATGTTTTTGTTTAAAAAAAAAGAAATTTACAGATCTATTGATTACTCGATATTGTTGGACTTTATTTTATTTTCCTAATTTAAATTAAAGAATTTAATCATATAATATAAAAATTTAAAAATAAAAATTTGGTTTTTTAAGATTTTTTATTTTTTTAAAATATTTTTTATTTTTTTATTCCCCGAAAAAAGCTAAACCTGTACAATTGACTTTTTTTTGCTGCACTTGTTCACAAATTAAGAATAAATTAATTTAAAAAATTTAAAACTTCTCAATTTTTTATATTTTTGAATATTGTTAGAATTTTTTATTTTTCTACTATTAGAAAAAAATTATTTTTTTGGTTTAAAAATTAAAAAAGATAATAAATTTACAGATCTGTTGGTTACTAGATATTGCTGGACTTTATTTTAATTTTCTGATTATTATAAAAAAATTTAATAATATAATTTAAAAATTCAAAAATAAAAAACTTAGTTTTTTAAAATTTTTTATTTTTTAAAAAATATTTTTCTATCTTTTTATTCACTGGATAATGCTATACCCGGACAATTGACTTTTTTTGCTGCAATTGTTCCCAAATTAAGAATAAATTAATTTAAAAATTCAAAAATTTTAATTTTTTATTTTTTGGATATTTTTGTAATTTTCAATTTTTCTACTATTAGAAAAAAATTTATTTTTTTAGTTTAAAAATTAAAAAAATTTACAGATTTGTTATTTACTAGATATTGCTGGACTTTATCTTATTTTTCTAATTTAAATAAAAGAACTAATCATATAATTTAAAAATTCAAAAATAAAAAATTTAGTTTTTTTAGATTTTTAATTTTTTTCCAAAATAATTTTTGACCTTTTTATTCACTAGATAATGCTACACCCGGATTGTTGACTTTTTTTGTTGCTCTTGTTCACAAATTAAGAAAAAATTAATTTAAAAAATTTAAATTTTTAAATTTTTTATAATTTGGATTTTGTTATAATTTTTAATTTTTCTACTTTTGGAAAAAAATTATTTTTTAGATTAAAAATTAAAAAAATAATAAATTTAAAGATATGTTATTTACTAGATATTGTTGGTTTTTATTTTATTTTCCTAATTTAAATAAAATAATTTAATATTATAATTTAAAAATTCAAAAAAAATTTAGTTTTTTTAAATTTTTTTTTTAAAAAATATATTTTTATTTTTTTATTTATCGAATAATGCTACACCTGTGCAGTTGACTTTTTTTGCAGCACTTGTTCACAAATTAAGAATAAATTAATTTAAAAAATTTAAAATTTTTCAATTTTTTATTTTTTAGATATTGTTAGAATTTTTTATTTTTCTACTGTTCTAAAAAAATTATTTTTTTAGTTTAAAAATAAAAAAATAATAAATTTACAGATCTGTTGTTTACTAGATATTGTTAGATTTTATTTTATTTTTGTAATTTAAATAAAAGAATTTAATCATATCATTTAAAAATTCAGAAATAAAAAACTTAGTTTTTTAAAATTTTTTATTTTTTAAAAAATATTTTTCTATCTTTTTATTTACCGGATAATACTACACCTGTACAATTGATTTTTTTTGCTGCACTTGTTCACAAATTAAGAATAAATTAATTAAAAAAATTTAAAACTTCTCAATTTTTTTTATGTTTTGAATATTGTTAGAATTTTTTATTTTTCTACTATTAGAAAAAATTAGTTATTTGGTTTAAAAATTAAAAAAGATAATAAATTTATAGATCTGTTGGTTGCTAGATATTGTTGAATTTTATTTTAATTTTCCAATTATTAAAAAAAACATTTAATAATATAATTTAAAATTTCAAAAATAAAAAACTTAGTTTTTTAAAATTTTTTCTTTTTTAAAAAATATTTTTCTTTCTTTTTTATTTACCGGATAATACTACGCCAGGACAGTTGACTTTTTTTGGTGCAATTGTTCGCAAATTAAGAATAAATTAATTTAAAAAATTTAAAATTTTTCAATTTTTTATTTTTTGGATATTGTTAGAATTTTTTATTTTTCTAATGTTGAAAAAAATTTATGTTTTTGTTTAAAAAAAAGAAATTTACAGATCTATTGATTACTCGATATTGTTGGACTTTATTTTATTTTCCTAATTTAAATTAAAGAATTTAATCATATAATATAAAAATTTAAAAATAAAAATTTGGTTTTTTAAGATTTTTTATTTTTTTAAAATATTTTTTATTTTTTTATTCCCCGAAAAAAGCTAAACCTGTACAATTGACTTTTTTTTGCTGCACTTGTTCACAAATTAAGAATAAATTAATTTAAAAAATTTAAAACTTCTCAATTTTTTATATTTTTGAATATTGTTAGAATTTTTTATTTTTCTACTATTAGAAAAAAATTATTTTTTTGGTTTAAAAATTAAAAAAGATAATAAATTTACAGATCTGTTGGTTACTAGATATTGCTGGACTTTATTTTAATTTTCTGATTATTATAAAAAAATTTAATAATATAATTTAAAAATTCAAAAATAAAAAACTTAGTTTTTTAAAATTTTTTATATTTTAAAAAATATTTTTCTATCTTTTTATTCACTGGATAATGCTATACCTCCGACAATTGACTTTTTTTGCTGCAATTGTTCCCAAATTAAGAATAAATTAATTTAAAAATTCAAAAATTTTAATTTTTTACTTTTTGGATATTTTTGTAATCTTTAATTTTTCTACTAATAGAAAAAAAATTTATTTTTTTAGTTTAAAAATTAAAAAAAATTTACAGATTTGTTATTTACCAGATATT
This sequence comes from Arachis ipaensis, assembly GCF_059453495.1. Lineage (NCBI taxonomy): Eukaryota > Viridiplantae > Streptophyta > Magnoliopsida > Fabales > Fabaceae > Arachis > Arachis ipaensis. The sequence continues at coordinate 76,229,222 of NC_142438.1, forward strand.
GCTGGACTTTATCTTATTTTTCTAATTTAAATAAAAGAACTAATCATATAATTTAAAAATTCAAAAATAAAAAATTTAGTTTTTTTAGATTTTTAATTTTTTTCCAAAATATTTTTTGACCTTTTTATTCACCGGATAATGCTACACCCGGATTGTTGAGTTTTTTTGTTGCACTTGTTCACAAATTAAGAAAAAATTAATTTAAAAAATTTAAATTTTTAAATTTTTTATTATTTGGATTTTGTTAGAATTTTTAATTTTTCTACTTTTGGAAAAAAATCATTTTTTAGATTAAAAATTAAAAAAATAATAAATTTAAAGATCTGTTATTTACTAGATATTGTTGGTTTTTATTTTATTTTCCTAATTTAAATAAAATAATTTAATATTATAATTTAAAAATTCAAAAAAAATTTAGTTTTTTTAAATTTTTTATTTTTTTAAAAATATTTTTTTATTTTTTTATTTACCGAATAATGCTACACCTGTGCAGTTGACTTTTTTTTCAGCACTTGTTCACAAATTAAGAATAAATTAATTTAAAAAATTTAAAAATTTTCAATTTTTTATTTTTTAGATATTGTTAGAATTTTTTATTTTTCTACTGTTCAAAAAAAAATTATTTTTTTAGTTTAAAAATAAAAAAATAATAAATTTACAAATCTGTTGTTTACTAGATATTGTTAGATTTTATTTTATTTTTGTAATTTAAATAAAAGAATTTAATCATATCATTTAAAAATTCAGAAATAAAAAACTTAGTTTTTTAAAATTTTTTATTTTTTAAAAAATATTTTTCTATCTTTTTATTTACCGGATAATACTACACCTGTACAATTGATTTTTTTTGCTGCACTTGTTCACAAATTAAGAATAAATTAATTAAAAAAATTTAAAACTTCTCAATTTTTTTTATGTTTTGAATATTGTTAGAATTTTTTATTTTTCTACTATTAGAAAAAATTAGTTATTTGGTTTAAAAATTAAAAAAGATAATAAATTTATAGATCTGTTGGTTGCTAGATATTGTTGAACTTTATTTTAATTTTCCAATTATTAAAAAAACATTTAATAATATAATTTAAAATTTCAAAAATAAAAAACTTAGTTTTTTAAAATTTTTTCTTTTTTAAAAAATATTTTTCTTTCTTTTTTATTTACCGGATAATACTACGCCCGGACAGTTGACTTTTTTTTGGTGCAATTGTTCGCAAATTAAGAATAAATTAATTTAAAAAATTTAAAATTTTTCAATTTTTTATTTTTTGGATATTGTTAGAATTTTTTATTTTTCTAACGTTGAAAAAAATTTATTTTTTTGTTTAAAAAAAAAGAAATTTACAGATCTGTTGATTACTCGATATTGTTGGACTTTATTTTATTTTCCTAATTTAAATAAAAGAATTTAATCATATAATATAAAAATTAAAAAAAATATTTGGTTTTTTAAGATTTTTTATTTTTTTAAAATATTTTTTATTTTTTTATTCCCCGAAAAAAGCTAAACCTGTACAATTGACTTTTTTTTGCTGCACTTGTTCACAAATTAAGAATAAATTAATTTAAAAAATTTAAAACTTTTCAATTTTTTATATTTTTGAATATTGTTAGAATTTTTTATTTTTCTACTATTAGAAAAAAATTATTTTTTTGGTTTAAAAATTAAAAAAGATAATAAATTTACAGATCTGTTGGTTACTAGATATTGCTGGACTTTATTTTAATTTTCTGATTATTATAAAAAAATTTAATAATATAATTTAAAAATTCAAAAATAAAAAACTTAGTTTTTTAAAATTTTTTATTTTTTAAAAAATATTTTTCTATCTTTTTATTCACTGGATAATGCTATACCCGGACAATTGACTTTTTTTGCTGCAATTGTTCCCAAATTAAGAATAAATTAATTTAAAAATTCAAAAATTTTAATTTTTTATTTTTTGGATATTTTTGTAATTTTCAATTTTTCTACTATTAGAAAAAAATTTATTTTTTTAGTTTAAAAATTAAAAAAATTTACAGATTTGTTATTTACTAGATATTGCTGGACTTTATCTTATTTTTCTAATTTAAATAAAAGAACTAATCATATAATTTAAAAATTCAAAAATAAAAAATTTAGTTTTTTTAGATTTTTAATTTTTTTCCAAAATATTTTTTGACCTTTTTATTCACTAGATAATGCTACACCCGGATTGTTGACTTTTTTTGTTGCTCTTGTTCACAAATTAAGAAAAAATTAATTTAAAAAATTTAAATTTTTAAATTTTTTATAATTTGGATTTTGTTATAATTTTTAATTTTTCTACTTTTGGAAAAAAATTATTTTTTAGATTAAAAATTAAAAAAATAATAAATTTAAAGATATGTTATTTACTAGATATTGTTGGTTTTTATTTTATTTTCCTAATTTAAATAAAATAATTTAATATTATAATTTAAAAATTCAAAAAAAATTTAGTTTTTTTAAATTTTTTTTTTAAAAAATATATTTTTATTTTTTTATTTATCGAATAATGCTACACCTGTGCAGTTGACTTTTTTTGCAGCACTTGTTCACAAATTAAGAATAAATTAATTTAAAAAATTTAAAATTTTTCAATTTTTTATTTTTTAGATATTGTTAGAATTTTTTATTTTTCTACTGTTCGAAAAAAATTATTTTTTTAGTTTAAAAATAAAAAAATAATAAATTTACAGATCTGTTGTTTACTAGATATTGTTAGATTTTATTTTATTTTTGTAATTTAAATAAAAGAATTTAATCATATCATTTAAAAATTCAGAAATAAAAAACTTAGTTTTTTAAAATTTTTTATTTTTTAAAAAATATTTTTCTATCTTTTTATTTACCGGATAATACTACACCTGTACAATTGATTTTTTTTGCTGCACTTGTTCACAAATTAAGAATAAATTAATTAAAAAAATTTAAAACTTCTCAATTTTTTTTATGTTTTGAATATTGTTAGAATTTTTTATTTTTCTACTATTAGAAAAAATTAGTTATTTGGTTTAAAAATTAAAAAAGATAATAAATTTATAGATCTGTTGGTTGCTAGATATTGTTGAATTTTATTTTAATTTTCCAATTATTAAAAAAAACATTTAATAATATAATTTAAAATTTCAAAAATAAAAAACTTAGTTTTTTAAAATTTTTTCTTTTTTAAAAAATATTTTTCTTTCTTTTTTATTTACCGGATAATACTACGCCAGGACAGTTGACTTTTTTTGGTGCAATTGTTCGCAAATTAAGAATAAATTAATTTAAAAAATTTAAAATTTTTCAATTTTTTATTTTTTGGATATTGTTAGAATTTTTTATTTTTCTAATGTTGAAAAAAATTTATGTTTTTGTTTAAAAAAAAAGAAATTTACAGATCTATTGATTACTCGATATTGTTGGACTTTATTTTATTTTCCTAATTTAAATTAAAGAATTTAATCATATAATATAAAAATTTAAAAATAAAAATTTGGTTTTTTAAGATTTTTTATTTTTTTAAAATATTTTTTATTTTTTTATTCCCCGAAAAAAGCTAAACCTGTACAATTGACTTTTTTTTGCTGCACTTGTTCACAAATTAAGAATAAATTAATTTAAAAAATTTAAAACTTCTCAATTTTTTATATTTTTGAATATTGTTAGAATTTTTTATTTTTCTACTATTAGAAAAAAATTATTTTTTTGGTTTAAAAATTAAAAAAGATAATAAATTTACAGATCTGTTGGTTACTAGATATTGCTGGACTTTATTTTAATTTTCTGATTATTATAAAAAAATTTAATAATATAATTTAAAAATTCAAAAATAAAAAACTTAGTTTTTTAAAATTTTTTATTTTTTAAAAAATATTTTTCTATCTTTTTATTCACTGGATAATGCTATACCCGGACAATTGACTTTTTTTGCTGCAATTGTTCCCAAATTAAGAATAAATTAATTTAAAAATTCAAAAATTTTAATTTTTTATTTTTTGGATATTTTTGTAATTTTCAATTTTTCTACTATTAGAAAAAAATTTATTTTTTTAGTTTAAAAATTAAAAAAATTTACAGATTTGTTATTTACTAGATATTGCTGGACTTTATCTTATTTTTCTAATTTAAATAAAAGAACTAATCATATAATTTAAAAATTCAAAAATAAAAAATTTAGTTTTTTTAGATTTTTAATTTTTTTCCAAAATATTTTTTGACCTTTTTATTCACTAGATAATGCTACACCCGGATTGTTGACTTTTTTTGTTGCTCTTGTTCACAAATTAAGAAAAAATTAATTTAAAAAATTTAAATTTTTAAATTTTTTATAATTTGGATTTTGTTATAATTTTTAATTTTTCTACTTTTGGAAAAAAATTATTTTTTAGATTAAAAATTAAAAAAATAATAAATTTAAAGATATGTTATTTACTAGATATTGTTGGTTTTTATTTTATTTTCCTAATTTAAATAAAATAATTTAATATTATAATTTAAAAATTCAAAAAAAATTTAGTTTTTTTAAATTTTTTTTTTAAAAAATATATTTTTATTTTTTTATTTATCGAATAATGCTACACCTGTGCAGTTGACTTTTTTTGCAGCACTTGTTCACAAATTAAGAATAAATTAATTTAAAAAATTTAAAATTTTTCAATTTTTTATTTTTTAGATATTGTTAGAATTTTTTATTTTTCTACTGTTCGAAAAAAATTATTTTTTTAGTTTAAAAATAAAAAAATAATAAATTTACAGATCTGTTGTTTACTAGATATTGTTAGATTTTATTTTATTTTTGTAATTTAAATAAAAGAATTTAATCATATCATTTAAAAATTCAGAAATAAAAAACTTAGTTTTTTAAAATTTTTTATTTTTTAAAAAATATTTTTCTATCTTTTTATTTACCGGATAATACTACACCTGTACAATTGATTTTTTTTGCTGCACTTGTTCACAAATTAAGAATAAATTAATTAAAAAAATTTAAAACTTCTCAATTTTTTTTATGTTTTGAATATTGTTAGAATTTTTTATTTTTCTACTATTAGAAAAAATTAGTTATTTGGTTTAAAAATTAAAAAAGATAATAAATTTATAGATCTGTTGGTTGCTAGATATTGTTGAATTTTATTTTAATTTTCCAATTATTAAAAAAAACATTTAATAATATAATTTAAAATTTCAAAAATAAAAAACTTAGTTTTTTAAAATTTTTTCTTTTTTAAAAAATATTTTTCTTTCTTTTTTATTTACCGGATAATACTACGCCAGGACAGTTGACTTTTTTTGGTGCAATTGTTCGCAAATTAAGAATAAATTAATTTAAAAAATTTAAAATTTTTCAATTTTTTATTTTTTGGATATTGTTAGAATTTTTTATTTTTCTAATGTTGAAAAAAATTTATGTTTTTGTTTAAAAAAAAAGAAATTTACAGATCTATTGATTACTCGATATTGTTGGACTTTATTTTATTTTCCTAATTTAAATTAAAGAATTTAATCATATAATATAAAAATTTAAAAATAAAAATTTGGTTTTTTAAGATTTTTTATTTTTCTAAAATATTTTTTATTTTTTTATTCCCCGAAAAAAGCTAAACCTGTACAATTGACTTTTTTTTGCTGCACTTGTTCACAAATTAAGAATAAATTAATTTAAAAAATTTAAAACTTCTCAATTTTTTATATTTTTGAATATTGTTAGAATTTTTTATTTTTCTACTATTAGAAAAAAATTTTTTTTTGGTTTAAAAATTAAAAAAGATAATAAATTTACAGATCTGTTGGTTACTAGATATTGCTGGACTTTATTTTAATTTTCTGATTATTATAAAAAAATTTAATAATATAATTTAAAAATTCAAAAATAAAAAACTTAGTTTTTTAAAATTTTTTATTTTTTAAAAAATATTTTTCTATCTTTTTATTCACTGGATAATGCTATACCTCCGACAATTGACTTTTTTTGCTGCAATTGTTCCCAAATTAAGAATAAATTAATTTAAAAATTCAAAAATTTTAATTTTTTACTTTTTGGATATTTTTGTAATCTTTAATTTTTCTACTAATAGAAAAAAAATTTATTTTTTTAGTTTAAAAATTAAAAAAAATTTACAGATTTGTTATTTACCAGATATTGCTGGACTTTATCTTATTTTTCTAATTTAAATAAAAGAACTAATCATATAATTTAAAAATTCAAAAATAAAAAATTTAGTTTTTTTAGATTTTTAATTTTTTTCCAAAATATTTTTTGACCTTTTTATTCACCGGATAATGCTACACCCGGATTGTTGAGTTTTTTTGTTGCACTTGTTCACAAATTAAGAAAAAATTAATTTAAAAAATTTAAATTTTTAAATTTTTTATTATTTGGATTTTGTTAGAATTTTTAATTTTTCTACTTTTGGAAAAAAATCATTTTTTAGATTAAAAATTAAAAAAATAATAAATTTAAAGATCTGTTATTTACTAGATATTGTTGGTTTTTATTTTATTTTCCTAATTTAAATAAAATAATTTAATATTATAATTTAAAAATTCAAAAAAAATTTAGTTTTTTTAAATTTTTTATTTTTTTAAAAATATTTTTTTATTTTTTTATTTACCGAATAATGCTACACCTGTGCAGTTGACTTTTTTTTCAGCACTTGTTCACAAATTAAGAATAAATTAATTTAAAAAATTTAAAAATTTTCAATTTTTTATTTTTTAGATATTGTTAGAATTTTTTATTTTTCTACTGTTCGAAAAAAAATTATTTTTTTAGTTTAAAAATAAAAAAATAATAAATTTACAGATCTGTTGTTTACTAGATATTGTTAGATTTTATTTTATTTTTGTAATTTAAATAAAAGAATTTAATCATATCATTTAAAAATTCAGAAATAAAAAACTTAGTTTTTTAAAATTTTTTATTTTTTAAAAAATATTTTTCTATCTTTTTATTTACCGGATAATACTACACCTGTACAATTGATTTTTTTTGCTGCACTTGTTCACAAATTAAGATTAAATTAATTAAAAAAATTTAAAACTTCTCAATTTTTTTTATGTTTTGAATATTGTTAGAATTTTTTATTTTTCTACTATTAGAAAAAATTAGTTATTTGGTTTAAAAATTAAAAAAGATAATAAATTTATAGATCTGTTGGTTGCTAGATATTGTTGAACTTTATTTTAATTTTCCAATTATTAAAAAAACATTTAATAATATAATTTAAAATTTCAAAAATAAAAAACTTAGTTTTTTAAAATTTTTTCTTTTTTAAAAAATATTTTTCTTTCTTTTTTATTTACCGGATAATACTACGCCCGAACAGTTGACTTTTTTTTGGTGCAATTGTTCGCAAATTAAGAATAAATTAATTTAAAAAATTTAAAATTTTTCAATTTTTTATTTTTTGGATATTGTTAGAATTTTTTATTTTTCTAATGTTGAAAAAAATTTATTTTTTTGTTCAAAAAAAAAGAAATTTACAGATCTATTGATTACTCGATATTGTTGGACTTTATTTTATTTTTCTAATTTAAATAAAACAATTTAATCATATAATATAAAAATTAAAAAATAAAAATTTGGTTTTTTAATATTTTTTATTTTTTTAAAATATTTTTTATTTTTTTATTCCCCGAAAAAAGCTAAACCTGCACAATTGACTTTTTTTTGCTGCACTTGTTCACAAATTAAGAATAAATTAATTTAAAAAATTTAAAACTTCTCAATTTTTTATATTTTTTTAATATTTTTAGAATTTTTTATTTTTCTACTATTAGAAAAAAATTATTTTTTTGGTTTAAAAATTAAAAAAGATAATAAATTTACAGATCTGTTGGTTACTAGATATTGCTGGACTTTATTTTAATTTTTTGATTATTATAAAAAAAATTTATAATATAATTTAAAAATTCAAAAATAAAAAACTTAGTTTTTTAAAATTTTTTATTTTTTAAAAAATATTTTTCTATCTTTTTATTCACTAGATAATGCTATACCTCCGACAATTGACTTTTTTTGCTGCAATTGTTCCCAAATTAAGAATAAATTAATTTAAAAATTCAAAAATTTTAATTTTTTACTTTTTGGATATTTTTGTAATTTTTAATTTTTCTACTAATAGAAAAAAATTTATTTTTTTAGTTTAAAAATTAAAAAAAATTTACAGATTTGTTATTTACTAGATATTGCTGGACTTTATCTTATTTTTCTAATTTAAATAAAAGAACTAATCATATAATTTAAAAATTCAAAAATAAAAAATTTAGTTTTTTTAGATTTTTAATTTTTTTCCAAAATATTTTTTGACCTTTTTATTCACCGGATAATGCTACACCCGGATTGTTGAGTTTTTTTGTTGCACTTGTTCACAAATTAAGAAAAAATTAATTTAAAAAATTTAAATTTTTAAATTTTTTATTATTTGGATTTTGTTAGAATTTTTAATTTTTCTACTTTTGGAAAAAAATTACTTTTTAGATTAAAAATTAAAAAAATAATAAATTTAAAGATCTGTTATTTACTAGATATGGTTGGTTTTTATTTTATTTTCCTAATTTAAATAAAATAATTTAATATTATAATTTAAAAATTCAAAAAAAATTTAGTTTTTTTAAATTTTTTATTTTTTTAAAAATATATTTTTATTTTTTTATTTATCGAATAATGCTACACCTGTGCAGTTGACTTTTTTTGCAGCACTTGTTAACAAATTAAGAATAAATTAATTTAAAAAATTTAAAATTTTTCAATTTTTTATTTTTTAGATATTGTTAGAATTTTTTATTTTTCTACTGTTCGAAAAAAATTATTTTTTAGTTTAAAAATAAAAAAATAATAAATTTACAGATCTGTTGTTTACTAGATATTGTTAGATTTTATTTTATTTTTGTAATTTAAATAAAAGAATTTAATCATATCATTTAAAAATTCAGAAATAAAAAACTTAGTTTTTTAAAATTTTTTATTTTTTAAAAAATATTTTTCTATCTTTTTATTTACCGGATAATACTACACCTGTACAATTGATTTTTTTTGCTGCATTTGTTCACAAATTAAGAATAAATTAATTAAAAAAATTTAAAACTTCTCAATTTTTTTTATGTTTTGAATATTGTTAGAATTTTTTATTTTTCTACTATTAGAAAAAATTAGTTATTTGGTTTAAAAATTAAAAAAGATAATAAATTTATAGATCTGTTGGTTGCTAGATATTGTTGAACTTTATTTTAATTTTCCAATTATTAAAAAAAACATTTAATAATATAATTTAAAAGTTCAAAAATAAAAAACTTAGTTTTTTAAAATTTTTTCTTTTTTAAAAATATTTTTCTTTCTTTTTTATTTATCGGATAATACTACGCCCGGACAGTTGACTTTTTTTTGGTGCAATTGTTCGCAAATTAAGAATAAATTAATTTAAAAAATTTAAAATTTTTCAATTTTTTATTTTTTGGATATTGTTAGAATTTTTTATTTTTCTAATGTTGAAAAAAATTTATTTTTTTGTTTAAAAAAAAAGAAATTTACAGATTTGTTGATTACTCGATATTGTTGGACTTTATTTTCTTTTTCTAATTTAAATAAAAGAATTTAATCATATAATATAAAAATTAAAAAATAAAAATTTGGTTTTTTAAGATTTTTTATTTTTTTAAAATATTTTTTATTTTTTTATTCCCCAAAAAAAGCTAAACCTGTACAATTGACTTTTTTTTGCTGCACTTGTTCACAAATTAAGAATAAATTAATTTAAAAAATTTAAAACTTCTCAATTTTTTATATTTTTTTAATATTGTTAGAATTTTTTATTTTTCTACTATTAGAAAAAAATTATTTTTTTGGTTTAAAAATTAAAAAAGATAATAAATTTACAGATTTGTTGGTTACTAGATATTGCTGGACTTTATTTTAATTTTCTGATTATTATAAAAAAAATTTAATAATATAATTTAAAAATTAAAAAATAAAAAACTTAGTTTTTTAAAATTTTTTATTTTTAAAAAATATTTTTCTATTTTTTTATTCACTGGATAATGCTATACCCGGACAATTGACTTTTTTTGCTACGAATGTTCCCAAATTAAGAATAAATTAATTTAAAAATTCAAAAAATTTAATTTTTTATTTTTTGGATATTTTTGTAATTTTTAATTTTTCTACTATTAGAAAAAAAATTTATTTTTTTAGTTTAAAAATTAAAAAAAATTTACAGATTTGTTATTTACTAGATATTGCTGGACTTTATCTTATTTTTCTAATTTAAATAAAAGAACTAATCAAATAATTTAAAAATTCAAAAATAAAAATTTAGTTTTTTTAGATTTTTAATTTTTTTCCAAAATATTTTTTTACCTTTTTATTCACCGGATAATGCTACACTCGGATTGTTGACTTTTTTTGTTGCACTTGTTCACAAATTAATAAAAAATTAATTTAAAAAATTTAAAATTTTTAAATTTTTTATTTTTTAGATTTTGTTAGAATTTTTTATTTTTCTACTTTTGGAAAAAAATTATTTTTAAATTAAAAATTAAAAAATAATAAATTTACAGATCTGTTATTTACTAGATATTGTTGGTCTTTATTTTATTTTCCTAATTTAAATAAAAGAATTTAATATTATAATTTAAAAATTCAAAAAAAAATTGGTTTTTTTAAATTTTTTATCTTTTTAAAATTTTTTTTATTTTTTTATTTAACGAATAATGCTACACCTATACAATTGACTTTCTTTGCAGTACTTGTTCACAAATTAAGAATAAATTAATTTAAAAAATTTAAAATTTTTCAATTTTTTATTTTTTGGATATTGTTAGAATTTTTTATTTATCTACTGTTGGAAAAAAATTTAATTTTTTAGTTTAAAAATAAAAAAAATAATAAATTTACAGATTTGTTGTTTACTAGATGTTGTTGGATTTTATTTTATTTTCATAATTTAAATAAAATAATTTAATCATAATTTAAAAATTCAGAAATAAAAAACTTAGTTTTTTAAAATTTTTTCTTTTTTAAAAAATATTTTTCTATCTTTTTATTTATCGGATAATACTACACCAGTACAATTTACTTTTTTTTGCTGCACTTGTTCACAAATTAAGAATAAATTAATTAAAAAAATTAAAACTTCTCAATTTTTTTTATGTTTTGAATATTTTTAGAATTTTTTATTTTTCTACTATTAGAAAAAAATTATTTTTTTGGTTTAAAAATTAAAAAAGATAATAAATTTATAGATTTGTTGGTTGCTAGATATTGTTGGACTTTATTTTAATTTTCTAATTATTATAAAAAACATTTAATAATATAATTTAAAAATTCAAAAATAAAAAACTTAGTTTTTTAAAATTTTTTCTTTTTTAAAAAATATTTTTCTATCTTTTTATTTACCGGATAATACTACACCCGGATAGTTGAGTTTTTTTTACTGCAATTGTCCACGAATTAAGAATTAATTAATTTAAAAAATTTAAAATTTTTCAATTTTTTATTTTTTGGATATTGTTAGAATTTTTTATTTTTCTAATGTTGAAAAAAATTTATGTTTTTGTTTAAAAAAAAGAAATTTACAGGTCTGTTGATTACTCGATATTGTTGGACTTTATTTTGTTTTCCTAATTTAAATAAAAGATTTTAATCATATAATATAAAAATTAAAAAATAAAAAATTTGGTTTTTTAAGATTTTTATTTTTTTAAAATATTTTTTATTTTTTAATCACCGAAAAAAGCTAGACCTGTACAATTGACTTTTTTTTGCTGCACTTGTTCACAAATTAAGAATAAATTAATTTAAAAAATTTAAAACATCTTAATTTTTTTATTTTTGAATATTATTAGAATTTTTTATTTTGCTATTATTAGAAAAAAATTATTTTTTTGGTTTAAAAATTAAAAAAGATAATAAATTTACAGATCTGTTGGTTACTAGATATTGCTGGACTTTATTTTAATTTTCTGATTATTATAAAAAAACTTAATAATATAATTTAAAAATTCAAAAATAAAAAACTTAGTTTTTTAAAATTTTTTATTTTTTAAAAAGTATTTTTCTATCTTTTTATTCACTGGATAATGCTACTCTCGGACAATTGACTTTTTTTGCTGCAATTGTTCTCAAATTAAGAAAAAATTAATTTAAAAATTCAAAAATTTTAATTTTTTTATTTTTTGGATATTTTTAGAATTTTTTATTTTTTTACTATTAAAAAATTAATTTTTTAGTTTAAAAATTAAAAAGAATTTACAGATTTGTTATTTACTAGATATTGCTGGACTTTATCTTATTTTTCTAATTTAAATAAAAGAATTAATCATATAATTTAAAAATTCAAAAATAAAAAATTTAGTTTTTTTAGATTTTTAATTTTTTTTCAAAATATTTTTTTACCTTTTTATTCACCGGATAATGCTACACCCAGATTGTTGACTTTTTTTGTTGCACTTGTTCACAAATTAAGAAAAAATTAATTTAAAAATTTAAAATTTTTAAATTTTTTATTTTTTGGATTTTGTTAGAATTTTTTATTTTTCTACTTTTGGAAAAGAATTATTTTTTATTTTAAAAATTAAAAAAATAATAAATTTACAGATCTGTTATTTACTAGATATTGTTGGTCTTTATTTTATTTTCCTAATTTAAATAAAAGAATTTAATATTATAATTTAAAAAATAAAAAAAATTTAGTTTTTTTAAATTTTTTATTTTATTATTTACCGAATAATGCTACACCTGTACAGTTTACTTTTTTTGCAGCACTTGTTCACAAATTAAGAATAAATTATTTTAAAAAATTTAAAATTTTTCAATTTTTTATTTTTTAGATATTGTTAGAATTTTTTATTTTTCTACTGTTCAAAAAAAATTTATTTTTTTAGTTTAAAAATAAAGAAAATAATAAATTTATAGATCTGTTGTTTACTAGATATTGTTAGATTTTATTTTATTTTTGTAATTTAAATAAAAGAATTTAATCATATCATTTAAAAATTCAGAAATAAAAAACTTAGTTTTTTAAAATTTTTTATTTTTTAAAAAATATTTTTCTATCTTTTTATTTACTGGATAATACTGCACCTGTACAATTGACTTTTTTTTGCTGCACTTGTTCACAAATTAAGAATAAATTAATTAAAAAATTTAAAAATTCTCAATTTTTTTTATGTTTTGAATATTGTTAGAATTTTTTATTTTTCTACTATTAGAAAAAAATTATTTTTTTGGTTTAAACATTAAAAAAGATAATAAATTTAAAGATCTGTTAGTTACTAGATATTGTTGGACTTTATTTTAATTTTCTAATTATTATAAAAAACATTTAATAATATAATTCAAAAATTCAAAAATAAAAAACTTAGTTTTTAAAAATTTTTCTTTTTTAAAAAATATTTTTCTATCTTTTTATTTACCGGATAATACTACACTCGGACAGTTGACTTTTTTTTGCTGCAATTGTTCACGAATTAAGAATAAATGAATTTAAAAAATTTAAAAAGTTTCGATTTTTTATTTTTTGGATATTGTTAGAATTTTTTATTTTTCTAATGTTGAAAAAAAATTTATTTTTTTAGCTTAAAAAAAAAGAAATTTACATATCTGTTGATTACTCGATATTGTTGGACTTTGTTTTGTTTTCCTAATTTAAATAAAAGATTTTAATCATATAATATAAAAATTAAAAAATAAAAAATTAGGTTTTTTAAGATTTTTTATTTTTTTAAAATATTTTTTATTTTTTTATTCACCGAAAAAAGCTAGACCTGTACAATTGACTTTTTTTTTGCTGCACTTATTCACAAATTAAGAATAAATTAATTTAAAAAATTTAAAACTTCTTAATTTTTTTATTTTTGAATATTTTAGGAATTTTTTATTTTTCTACTATTAGAAAAAAATTATTTTTTTGGTTTAAAAATAAAAAAAGATAATAAATTTACAGATATGTTGGTTATTAGATATTGTTGGACTTTATTTTAATTTTCTAATTATTATAAAAAAATTTAATAATATAATTTAAAAATTCAAAAATAAAAAACTTAGTTTTTTAAAATTTTTTATTTTTTAAAAAATATTTTTCTATCTTTTTATTCACTGGATAATGCTACTCCCGGACAATTGACTTTTTTTGCTGCAATTGTTCCCAAATTAAGAATAAATTAATTTTAAAAATTCAAAAATTTTAATTTTTTTATTTTTTGGATATTTTTGGAATTTTTAATTTTTCTACTATTAGAAAAAAAATTTATTTTTTTAGTTTAAAAATTAAAAAAATTTTTACAGATTTGTTATTTACTAGATATTGCTGGACTTTATCTTATTTTTCTAATTTAAATAAAATAATTAATCATATAATTTAAAAATTCAAAAATAAAAAATTTAGTTTTTTTGGATTTTTAATTTGTTTCCAAAATATTTTTTTACCTTTTTATTTACCGGATAATGCTACACCCGGATTGTTGACTTTTTTTGTTGCACTTGTTCACAAATTAAGAAAAAATTAATTTAAAAAATTTAAAATTTTTAAATTTTTTATTTTTTGGATTTTGTTAGAATTTTTGATTTTTCTACTTTTGGAAAAGAATTATTTTTTAGTTTAAAAATAAAAAATAATAAATTTACAGATCTGTTATTTACGAGATATTGTTGGTCTTTATTTTATTTTCCTAATTTAAATAAAATAATTTAATATTATAATTTAAAAATTCAAAAAAAATTTAGTTTGTTTAAATTTTTAATTTTTTTAAAAATATATTTTTATTTTTTTATTTAACGAATAATTCTACACCTGTACAGTTTACTTTTTTTTGCAGCACTTGTTCACAAATTAAGAATAAATTAATTTAAAAAATTTAAAATTTTTCAATTTTTTATTTTTTAGATATTGTTAGAATTTTTTATTTTTCCACGGTTGGAAAAAAATTTAATTTTTTAGTTTAAAAATAAAAAAAAATAATAAATTTACAGATCTGTTGTTTACTAGATATTGTTGGATTTTATTTTATTTTCGTAATTTAAATAAAATAATTTAATCATATAATTTAAAAATTCAGAAATAAAAAACTTAGTTTTTTAAAATTTTTCTTTTTTAAAAAATATTTTTCTATCTTTTTATTTATCGGATAATACTACACCTGTACAATTGACTTTTTTTTGCTGCACTTGTTCACAAATTAAGAATAAATTAATTAAAAAAATTAAAACTTCTCAATTTTTTTTATGTTTTGAATATTGTTAGAATTTTTTATTTTTCTACTATTAGAAAAAAAAATTATTTTTTGGGTTTAAAAATTAAAAAAGATAATAAATTTATAGATCTGTTGGTTGCTAGATATTGTTGGACTTTATTTTAATTTTCTAATTATTATAAAAAACATTTAATAATATAATTTAAAAATTCAAAAATAAAAAATTTAGTTTTTTAAAATTTTTTCTTTTTTAAAAAATATTTTTCTATCTTTTTATTTACCGGATAATACTACACTCGGACAGTTGACTTTTTTTTGCTGCAATTATTCACAAATTAAGAATAAATTAATTTAAAAAATTTAAAAAGTTTCGATTTTTTATTTTTTGGATATTGTTAGAATTTTTTATTTTTCTAATGTTGAAAAAAAATTTATTTTTTTAGCTTAAAAAAAAAAGAAATTTACATATCTGCTGATTACTCGATATTGTTGGACTTTATTTTGTTTTCCTAATTTAAATAAAAGATTTTAATCATATAATAGAAAAATTAAAAAATAAAAAATTTGGTTTTTTAAGATTTTTTATTTTTTTAAAATATCTTTTATTTTTTTATTCACCGAAAAAAGCTAGACCTGTACAATTGACTTTTTTTTAGCTGCACTTGTTCACAACTTAAGAATAAATTAATTTAAAAAATTTAAAACTTCTTAATTTTTTTATTTTTGAATATTTTTAGAATTTTTTATTTTTCTACTATTATAAAAAAATTATTTTTTTGGTTTAAAAATTAAAAAAGATAATAAATTTACAGATCTGTTGGTTACTAGATATTGCTGGACTTTATTTTAATTTTCTAATTATTATAAAAAAATTTAATAATATAATTTAAAAATTCAAAAATAAAAAACTTAGTTTTTTAAAATTTTATATTTTTTAAAAAATATTTTTCTATCTTTTTATTCACTGGATAATGCTACACCCGGACAATTGACTTTTTTTGCTGCAATTGTTCCCAAATTAAGAATAAATTAATTTAAAAATTCAAAAATTTTAATTTTTTATTTTTTGGATATTTTTGGAATTTTTAATTTTTCTACTATTAGAAAAAAAATTTATTTTTTTAGTTTAAAAATTAAAAAATTTTTTACAGATTTGTTATTTACTAGATATTGCTGGACTTTATCTTATTTTTCTAATTTAAATAAAAGAATTAATCATATAATTTAAAAATTCAAAAATAAAAAATTTAGTTTTTTTGGATTTTTAATTTTTTTCCAAAATATTTTTTTACCTTTTTATTTACCAGATAATGCTACACCCGGATTGTTGACTTTTTTTGTTGCACTTGTTCAGAAATTAAGAATAAATTAATTTAAAAAATTTAAAAAGTTTCGATTTTTTATTTTTTGGATATTGTTAGAATTTTTTATTTTTCTAATGTTGAAAAAAAAATTATTTTTTTAGCTTAAAAAAAATAGAAATTTACATATCTGTTGATTACTCGATATTGTTGGACTTTATTTTGTTTTCCTAATTTAAATAAAAGATTTTAACCATATAATAGAAAAATTAAAAAATAAAAAATTTGGTTTTTTAAGATTTTTTTTATGTTTTGAATATTTTTAGAATTTTTTATTTTTCTACTATTAGAAAAAAAATTATTTTTTTGGTTTAAAAATTAAAAAAGATAATAAATTTATAGATTTGTTGGTTGCTAGATATTGTTGGACTTTATTTTAATTTTCTAATTATTATAAAAAACATTTAATAATATAATTTAAAAATTCAAAAATAAAAAACTTAGTTTTTTAAAATTTTTTCTTTTTTAAAAAATATTTTTCTATCTTTTTATTTACCGGATAATACTACACCCGGACAGTTGAGTTTTTTTTACTGCAATTGTCCACGAATTAAGAATTAATTAATTTAAAAAATTTAAAATTTTTCAATTTTTTATTTTTTGGATATTGTTAGAATTTTTTATTTTTCTAATGTTGAAAAAAATTTATGTTTTTGTTTAAAAAAAAGAAATTTACAGGTCTGTTGATTACTCGATATTGTTGGACTTTATTTTGTTTTCCTAATTTAAATAAAAGATTTTAATCATATAATATAAAAATTAAAAAATAAAAAATTTGGTTTTTTAAGATTTTTATTTTTTTAAAATATTTTTTATTTTTTAATCACCGAAAAAAGCTAGACCTGTACAATTGACTTTTTTTTGCTGCACTTGTTCACAAATTAAGAATAAATTAATTTAAAAAATTTAAAACATCTTAATTTTTTTATTTTTGAATATTATTAGAATTTTTTATTTTGCTATTATTAGAAAAAAATTATTTTTTTGGTTTAAAAATTAAAAAAGATAATAAATTTACAGATCTGTTGGTTACTAGATATTGCTGGACTTTATTTTAATTTTCTGATTATTATAAAAAAACTTAATAATATAATTTAAAAATTCAAAAATAAAAAACTTAGTTTTTTAAAATTTTTTATTTTTTAAAAAATATTTTTCTATCTTTTTATTCACTGGATAATGCTACTCTCGGACAATTGACTTTTTTTGCTGCAATTGTTCTCAAATTAAGAAAAAATTAATTTAAAAATTCAAAAATTTTAATTTTTTTATTTTTTGGATATTTTTAGAATTTTTTATTTTTTTACTATTAAAAAATTAATTTTTTAGTTTAAAAATTAAAAAGAATTTACAGATTTGTTATTTACTAGATATTGCTGGACTTTATCTTATTTTTCTAATTTAAATAAAAGAATTAATCATATAATTTAAAAATTCAAAAATAAAAAATTTAGTTTTTTTAGATTTTTAATTTTTTTTCAAAATATTTTTTTACCTTTTTATTCACCGGATAATGCTACACCCAGATTGTTGACTTTTTTTGTTGCACTTGTTCACAAATTAAGAAAAAATTAATTTAAAAATTTAAAATTTTTAAATTTTTTATTTTTTGGATTTTGTTAGAATTTTTTATTTTTCTACTTTTGGAAAAGAATTATTTTTTATTTTAAAAATTAAAAAAATAATAAATTTACAGATCTGTTATTTACTAGATATTGTTGGTCTTTATTTTATTTTCCTAATTTAAATAAAAGAATTTAATATTATAATTTAAAAAATAAAAAAAATTTAGTTTTTTTAAATTTTTTATTTTATTATTTACCGAATAATGCTACACCTGTACAGTTTACTTTTTTTGCAGCACTTGTTCACAAATTAAGAATAAATTATTTTAAAAAATTTAAAATTTTTCAATTTTTTATTTTTTAGATATTGTTAGAATTTTTTATTTTTCTACTGTTCAAAAAAAATTTATTTTTTTAGTTTAAAAATAAAGAAAATAATAAATTTATAGATCTGTTGTTTACTAGATATTGTTAGATTTTATTTTATTTTTGTAATTTAAATAAAAGAATTTAATCATATCATTTAAAAATTCAGAAATAAAAAACTTAGTTTTTTAAAATTTTTTATTTTTTAAAAAATATTTTTCTATCTTTTTATTTACTGGATAATACTGCACCTGTACAATTGACTTTTTTTTGCTGCACTTGTTCACAAATTAAGAATAAATTAATTAAAAAATTTAAAAATTCTCAATTTTTTTTATGTTTTGAATATTGTTAGAATTTTTTATTTTTCTACTATTAGAAAAAAATTATTTTTTTGGTTTAAACATTAAAAAAGATAATAAATTTAAAGATCTGTTAGTTACTAGATATTGTTGGACTTTATTTTAATTTTCTAATTATTATAAAAAACATTTAATAATATAATTCAAAAATTCAAAAATAAAAAACTTAGTTTTTAAAAATTTTTCTTTTTTAAAAAATATTTTTCTATCTTTTTATTTACCGGATAATACTACACTCGGACAGTTGACTTTTTTTTGCTGCAATTGTTCACGAATTAAGAATAAATGAATTTAAAAAATTTAAAAAGTTTCGATTTTTTATTTTTTGGATATTGTTAGAATTTTTTATTTTTCTAATGTTGAAAAAAAATTTATTTTTTTAGCTTAAAAAAAAAGAAATTTACATATCTGTTGATTACTCGATATTGTTGGACTTTGTTTTGTTTTCCTAATTTAAATAAAAGATTTTAATCATATAATATAAAAATTAAAAAATAAAAAATTAGGTTTTTTAAGATTTTTTATTTTTTTAAAATATTTTTTATTTTTTTATTCACCGAAAAAAGCTAGACCTGTACAATTGACTTTTTTTTTGCTGCACTTATTCACAAATTAAGAATAAATTAATTTAAAAAATTTAAAACTTCTTAATTTTTTTATTTTTGAATATTTTAGGAATTTTTTATTTTTCTACTATTAGAAAAAAATTATTTTTTTGGTTTAAAAATAAAAAAAGATAATAAATTTACAGATATGTTGGTTATTAGATATTGTTGGACTTTATTTTAATTTTCTAATTATTATAAAAAAATTTAATAATATAATTTAAAAATTCAAAAATAAAAAACTTAGTTTTTTAAAATTTTTTATTTTTTAAAAAATATTTTTCTATCTTTTTATTCACTGGATAATGCTACTCCCGGACAATTGACTTTTTTTGCTGCAATTGTTCCCAAATTAAGAATAAATTAATTTTAAAAATTCAAAAATTTTAATTTTTTTATTTTTTGGATATTTTTGGAATTTTTAATTTTTCTACTATTAGAAAAAAAATTTATTTTTTTAGTTTAAAAATTAAAAAAATTTTTACAGATTTGTTATTTACTAGATATTGCTGGACTTTATCTTATTTTTCTAATTTAAATAAAATAATTAATCATATAATTTAAAAATTCAAAAATAAAAAATTTAGTTTTTTTGGATTTTTAATTTGTTTCCAAAATATTTTTTTACCTTTTTATTTACCGGATAATGCTACACCCGGATTGTTGACTTTTTTTGTTGCACTTGTTCACAAATTAAGAAAAAATTAATTTAAAAAATTTAAAATTTTTAAATTTTTTATTTTTTGGATTTTGTTAGAATTTTTGATTTTTCTACTTTTGGAAAAGAATTATTTTTTAGTTTAAAAATAAAAAATAATAAATTTACAGATCTGTTATTTACGAGATATTGTTGGTCTTTATTTTATTTTCCTAATTTAAATAAAATAATTTAATATTATAATTTAAAAATTCAAAAAAAATTTAGTTTGTTTAAATTTTTAATTTTTTTAAAAATATATTTTTATTTTTTTATTTAACGAATAATTCTACACCTGTACAGTTTACTTTTTTTTGCAGCACTTGTTCACAAATTAAGAATAAATTAATTTAAAAAATTTAAAATTTTTCAATTTTTTATTTTTTAGATATTGTTAGAATTTTTTATTTTTCCACGGTTGGAAAAAAATTTAATTTTTTAGTTTAAAAATAAAAAAAAATAATAAATTTACAGATCTGTTGTTTACTAGATATTGTTGGATTTTATTTTATTTTCGTAATTTAAATAAAATAATTTAATCATATAATTTAAAAATTCAGAAATAAAAAACTTAGTTTTTTAAAATTTTTCTTTTTTAAAAAATATTTTTCTATCTTTTTATTTACCGGATAATACTACACCTGTACAATTGACTTTTTTTTGCTGCACTTGTTCACAAATTAAGAATAAATTAATTAAAAAAATTAAAACTTCTCAATTTTTTTTATGTTTTGAATATTGTTAGAATTTTTTATTTTTCTACTATTAGAAAAAAAAATTATTTTTTGGGTTTAAAAATTAAAAAAGATAATAAATTTATAGATCTGTTGGTTGCTAGATATTGTTGGACTTTATTTTAATTTTCTAATTATTATAAAAAACATTTAATAATATAATTTAAAAATTCAAAAATAAAAAATTTAGTTTTTTAAAATTTTTTCTTTTTTAAAAAATATTTTTCTATCTTTTTATTTACCGGATAATACTACACTCGGACAGTTGACTTTTTTTTGCTGCAATTATTCACAAATTAAGAATAAATTAATTTAAAAAATTTAAAAAGTTTCGATTTTTTATTTTTTGGATATTGTTAGAATTTTTTATTTTTCTAATGTTGAAAAAAAATTTATTTTTTTAGCTTAAAAAAAAAAGAAATTTACATATCTGCTGATTACTCGATATTGTTGGACTTTATTTTGTTTTCCTAATTTAAATAAAAGATTTTAATCATATAATAGAAAAATTAAAAAATAAAAAATTTGGTTTTTTAAGATTTTTTATTTTTTTAAAATATCTTTTATTTTTTTATTCACCGAAAAAAGCTAGACCTGTACAATTGACTTTTTTTTAGCTGCACTTGTTCACAACTTAAGAATAAATTAATTTAAAAAATTTAAAACTTCTTAATTTTTTTATTTTTGAATATTTTTAGAATTTTTTATTTTTCTACTATTATAAAAAAATTATTTTTTTGGTTTAAAAATTAAAAAAGATAATAAATTTACAGATCTGTTGGTTACTAGATATTGCTGGACTTTATTTTAATTTTCTAATTATTATAAAAAAAATTTAATAATATAATTTAAAAATTCAAAAATAAAAAACTTAGTTTTTTAAAATTTTATATTTTTTAAAAAATATTTTTCTATCTTTTTATTCACTGGATAATGCTACACCCGGACAATTGACTTTTTTTGCTGCAATTGTTCCCAAATTAAGAATAAATTAATTTAAAAATTCAAAAATTTTAATTTTTTATTTTTTGGATATTTTTGGAATTTTTAATTTTTCTACTATTAGAAAAAAAATTTATTTTTTTAGTTTAAAAATTAAAAAATTTTTTACAGATTTGTTATTTACTAGATATTGCTGGACTTTATCTTATTTTTCTAATTTAAATAAAAGAATTAATCATATAATTTAAAAATTCAAAAATAAAAAATTTAGTTTTTTTGGATTTTTAATTTTTTTCCAAAATATTTTTTTACCTTTTTATTTACCAGATAATGCTACACCCGGATTGTTGACTTTTTTTGTTGCACTTGTTCAGAAATTAAGAATAAATTAATTTAAAAAATTTAAAAAGTTTCGATTTTTTATTTTTTGGATATTGTTAGAATTTTTTATTTTTCTAATGTTGAAAAAAAAATTATTTTTTTAGCTTAAAAAAAATAGAAATTTACATATCTGTTGATTACTCGATATTGTTGGACTTTATTTTGTTTTCCTAATTTAAATAAAAGATTTTAACCATATAATAGAAAAATTAAAAAATAAAAAATTTGGTTTTTTAAGATTTTTTATTTTTTAAAATATCTTTTAATTTTTTATTCACCGAAAAAAGCTAGACCTGTACAATTGACTTTTTTTAGCTGCACTTGTTCACAACTTAAGAATAAATTAATTTAAAAAATTTAAAACTTCTTAATTTTTTTATTTTTGAATGTTTTTAGAATTTTTTATTTTTCTACTATTAGAAAAAAATTATTTTTTTGGTTTAAAAATTAAAAAAGATAATAAATTTACAGATCTGTTGGTTACTAGATATTGCTGGACTTTATTTTAATTTTCTAATTATTATAAAAAAATTTAATAATATAATTTAAAATTCAAAAATAAAAAACTTAGTTCTTTAAAATTTTATATTTTTTAAAAAATATTTTTCTATCTTTTTATTCACTGGATAATGCTACACCCGGACAATTGACTTTTTTTGCTGCAATTGTTCCCAAATTAAGAATAAATTAATTTAAAAATTCAAAAATTTTAATTTTTTATTTTTTGGATATTTTTGGAATTTTTAATTTTTCTACTATTAGAAAAAAAATTTATTTTTTTGGTTTAAAAATTAAAAAAAAATTTACAGATTTGTTATTTACTAGATATTGCTGGACTTTATCTTATTTTTCTAATTTAAATAAAAGAATTAATCATATAATTTAAAAATTCAAAAATAAAAAATTTAGTTTTTTTAGATTTTTAATTTTTTTCCAAAATATTTTTTTACCTTTTTATTCACCGGATAATGCTACACCCGGATTGTTGACTTTTTTTGTTGCACTTGTTCACAAATTAAGAAAAAATTAATTTAAAAAATTTAAAATTTTTAAATTTTTTATTTTTTGGATTTTGTTAGAATTTTTTATTTTTCTACTTTTGGAAAAGAATTATTTTTAGTTTAAAAATAAAAAAATAATAAATTTACAGATCTGTTATTTACTAGATATTGTTGGTCTTTATTTTATTTTCCTAATTTAAATAAAAGAATTTAATATTATAATTTAAAAATTCAAAAAAAAATTAGTTTTTTTAAATTTTTATTTTTTTAAAATATATTTTTATTTTTTTATTTACCGAATAATGCTACACCTGTACAGTTTACTTTTTTTTGCAGCACTTGTTCACAAATTAAGAATAAATTAATTTAAAAATTCAAAATTTTTCAATTTTTTATTTTTTAGATATTGTTAGAATTTTTTATTTTTCTACTGTTGGAAAAAAATTTAATTTTTTAGTTTAAAAATAAAAAAAATAATAAATTTAAAGATCTGTTGTTTACTAGATATTGTTGGATTTTATTTTATTTTCATAATTTAAATAAAATAATTTAATCATATAATTTAAAAATTCAGAAATAAAAAACTTAGTTTTTTAAAATTTTTTCTTTTTTAAAAAATATTTTTCTATCTTTTTATTTACCGGATAATACTACACCTGTACAATTGACTTTTTTTTGCTGCACTTGTTCACAAATTAAGAATAAATTAATTAAAAAAAATTAAAACTTCTCAATTTTTTTTTATGTTTTGAATATTGTTAGAATTTTTTATTTTTCTAATATTAGAAAAAAAATTATTTTTTGGGTTTAAAAATTAAAAAAGATAATAAATTTATAGACCTGTTGGTTGCTAGATATTGTTGGACTTTATTTTAATTTTCTAATTATTATAAAAAACATTTAATAATATAATTTAAAATTCAAAAATAAAAACATTTATTTTTTCTTTTTTAAAAAATATTTTTCTATCTTTTTATTTACCGGATAATACTACACCCGGACAGTTGACTTTTTTATGCTGCAATTGTTCACAAATTAAGAATAAATTAATTTAAAAAATTTAAAATTTTTCAATTTTTTATTTTTTGGATATTGTTAGAATTTTTCATTTTTCTAATGTTGAAAATAATTTATTTTTTTGTTTAAAAAAAAAGAAATTTACAGATCTGTTGATTACTCGATATTGTTGGACTTTATTTTATTTTCCTAATTTAAATAAAAGAATTTAATCATATAATATAAAAATTAAAAAATAAAAAATTTGGTTTTTTAAGATTTTTTTAGTTTTTTAAAATATTTTTTATTTTTTATTCCCCGAAGAAAGCTAAACCTGTACAATTGACTTTTTTTTGTTGCACTTGTTCACAAATTAAGAATAAATTAATTTAAAAAATTTAAAACTTCTCAATTTTTTATATTTTTTTAATATTGTTAGAATTTTTTATTTTTCTACTATTATAAAAATTATTTTTTTGGTTTAAAAATTAAAAAAGATAATAAATTTACAGATCTGTTGGTTACTAGATATTGCTGGATTTTATTTTAATTTTTAATTATTATAAAAAACATTTAATAATATAATTTAAAAATTCAAAAATAAAAAACTTAGTTTTTTAAAATTTTTTATTTTTTAAAAATATTTTACTATCTTTTTATTCACCGGATAATGCTACATGATGTGTGAAAAACGATCCAACACAAAACTCACCGGCAAGTGTACCGGGTCACATCAAGTAATAATAACTCACATGAGTGAGGTCGATCCCACAGGGATTGAAGGATTGAGCAATTTTAGTTTAGTGGTTGATTTAGTCAAGCGAATCAAGTATTGGTTGAGTGGTTTGTAATTGACAGAAACTAAATTGCATGAATTGTAAGGGGAAGGGAAGAATTGCAGTAAATTAAAGAGAACAAGAAGTAAAAATGCTGAATCTTAAAGTGCAAGAAATGTAAATTGCTTGAATTATAAAAGGGATTGGGAGCTGGGATTATAGAATTTAAACAAGAAGAAGTAAATTGCAACAAACAGAAGAGTAAAAGGTGAGTTGAATTGCAATAGATTTCAAACAGAAAAGTAAAAAATGCTTGAAGAACGAAAACAGAAAAACTGATGCTTAATTTGCAGCAATTAAAAGGATGTTGAAGATCTCAGGAGTGGAAGAGACTAGAAAACAAGTCTAGATCTCAAATCCTTCCTTGATCCAACAAGAACAATTGCAAAATGAAAATATAAAAGGAAATTGCAGAAGAAAAGAAAGTGAAGGCAGTAAACAGAATTTGAATTATGCAGAAAGATTAACAAGAGATCTCAAGGTGAGATTGAAACAGAATTCCTTCAATTCTCCACCCAAGATCCAAGATGAAAAGTAAAGAGTGCTCAAGCAAGAATGAGGAAGAAGAGAGATCAATTCTCCTTCCCAATTCTCTAAGATCCAAATTCAAAATAAAATCTCAAAATTACAAAAAATGGAAATCAAAAGAAAGCCAAAAGTGAAAGTAAAAAATGCTAGATGTAAAAGTCTTTTCCTAAATCAAACTAACACCTATTTATACACTTCCTAATTTGGATCTAAGAATTTGGGTGGGCTTTAAAATTTGGTGAAGAAATGAATTAAATTGAATTTTTAGTGAATTTTTGCCCAAATGCACCTTCCAGGGGAAAGCTCAGTTCAAATACCAAACTGAGCCCCCAAATGTTGCTGTCCGTGTCTAATTTGGTGCGCCCAGCCCCTTGGTCATGTTTCATGACACTAGAGCTCAGTTAGAATTTTGAACTGAGCTCTAGTCTTGGCTGTGTCCCATTGTGCGCATCATGGCATCCTTGGCGTGCTTCTTGTTGCGTGTCACAGCCCCTTGGTGTGCCAAATTGTTGCGCATCATGCTTGCTCCTTGGTGCTTTTGGGCGTGCCAAAATGTGGGGAGATGGAGGGAGTAGCGCTCAGTTAGAAAAACCAACTGAGCTCCCATTGTGGCGCCTTGCTTGGGACCTCAATCTGATGACAAGTCATCTTAGCCTAGTTTCACTAGTCTTTTTCCTTTGTTTTCATTTCGTTTTATGCACTTTCTTAAGCCATAAGTAAGCCAATTGGGTTGAATTTCATGTTTCCTTTGATTCAATCATTCGGTAGGCTCCTCCGGTTTTTTTTCTCCGATTTTTTTTCGTTTTTATTTTTTTTATTTTTTATTTTTACGTTGTGCTGACCCTCGTTCTTTAAATCACGTTATCTCGAGGAGGACAACTAAAGGCGAGCCGTAATGGCCTCATCTTCGGCAGGGTCCTCCGGTTTTTTTTCTGATTTTTTTTCTTTTTTTTATTTACGTTGTGCTGACCATCGTTCTTTAAATGACGCTATCACGAGGAGGACACCTAAAGGTGAGCCGTAATCGCCTCATCTTCCTCAGGTTTCTCCGGTTTTTTTTTCTGGTTTCTTTTTTTTACCTTCATTTTTTAAATGACGCTATCCCGAGGAGGACACCTAAACGTGAGCCGTAATGGCCTCATCTTCGGCAGGCTCCTCCAGTTTTTTTTCCGGTTTTTTTTATTTTTTTTACGTTGTGCTGACCCTCGTTCTTTAAATGACGCTATCC
The DNA here is from genome assembly GCF_059453495.1 of Arachis ipaensis. Lineage (NCBI taxonomy): Eukaryota > Viridiplantae > Streptophyta > Magnoliopsida > Fabales > Fabaceae > Arachis > Arachis ipaensis. The sequence continues at coordinate 76,255,996 of NC_142438.1, forward strand.
CGAGGAGGACACCTAAACAAGGGCCGTAATGGCCTCATCTTCGGCAGGCTCCTCGGTTATTTTTTTCCTGTTTTTTTTTTACCCTCGTTCTCTAAATGACGCTATCCCGAGGAGGACACCTAAACGCGAGCCGTAACGGCCTCATCTTCGGCAGGCTCCTCCATTTTTTTTTTAACGTTGTGCTGACCCTCGTTCTTTAAATGAGGCTATCCCGACGAGGACACCTAAACACGAGCCGTAACGGCCTCATCTTCGGCAGGCTCCTCCAGTTTTTTTTTTATTTTTTATTTTTTTATTTTACGTTGTGCTGACCCTCGTTCTTTAAATGACGCTAACCCGAGGAGGACACCTAAAGGTGAGCTGTAACGGCCTCATCTTCGGCAGGTTTCTTCGTTTTTTTTTCCGATTTTTTTCCGATTTTTTTACGTTGTGCTGACCCTCGTTCTTTAAATGACGCTATCCTGAGGAGGACACCTAAATGCGAGCCGTTATGGCCTCATCTTCGGCAGTCTCCTCCGGTTTTTTTTTCATTTTTTTTACGTTGTGCTAACCCTCGTTCTTTAAATGATGCTATCCCGAGGAGGACACCTAAACACGAGCCGTAATCACATCATCTTCGGCAGGCTCCTCCTTTTTTTTTACGTTGTTCTGACCCTCGTTCTTTAAATGACGCTATCCCTAGGAGGACAACTAAAGGCGAGCCGTAATGGCCTCATCTTTGGCAGGCTCCTCCGATTTTTTTTTCTGATTTTTTTTCCGTTTTTTTATTTACGTCGTGTTGACCATCGTTCTTTAAATGACGCTATCCCGAGAAGGACACCTAAAGGTGAGCCGTAATCTCCTCATCTTCGGCAGGTTTCTCCGATTTTTATTTTCCGATTTCTTTTTTTTTACCCTCGTTCTTTAAATGACGCTATCCCGAGGAGGACACCTAAACGAGAGCCGTAATGGCCTCATCTTTGGCAGGCTCCTCCGATTTTTTTCCGGGTTTTTTTTTTATTTTTTTTACGTTGTGCTGCCCTCGTTCTTTGAATGATGCTATCCCGAGGAGGACACCTAAACGCGAGCCGTAATGGCCTCATCTTCGGCAGGCTGCTCCGGTTTTTTTTCGTTTTTTTTACGTTGTGCTGACCCTCGTTCTTTATATGACGCTATCCCGAGGACGACACCTAAAGGAGAGCTGCAATGGCCTCATCTTCGGCAAGCTCCTCCGTTTTTTTTCCAGCTTTTTTTTTTTTACGTTGTGCTGACCCTCGTTCTTTAAATGACGCTATCCCGAGGAAGACACTTAAAGGCGAGCCATAATGGCCTCATCTTCGGCAGGCTCCTCCGGGTTTTTTTTTTCCGATTTTTTATTTCGTTTTTTTTTATGTTGTGCTGACCCTCGTTCTTTAAATGACGCTATCGCGAGGAGGACAGCTAAAGGCGAGCCGTAATGGGCTCATCTACGGCAGGTTCCTCCGGTTCTTTTTTTCCTGTTTTTTTTCAATTTTTTTTTACGTTGTGCTGACGCTCATTCTTTAAATGACGCTATCCTGAGGAGGACACCTAAACGCAAGCCGTAATGGCCCCATCGTCGGCAGGCTCCTCATGTTTTTTTTCTGATTTTTTTTCTTTTTTTTTTAAACGTTGTGCTAACCTCATCTTCGGCAAGTTCCTCCGGTTTTTTTTTGTTTTTTAGTTTATTTTTTTATTTTTTTTTACGTTGTGCTAACCCTCGGTCTTTAAATGACGCTATCCTGGGGAGGACACATAAAGGCGAGACGTAATGGCCTCATCTTCGGCAGGCTCCTCCGGTTTTTTTTTTTTTACGTTGTGCTGATCCTCGTTCTTTAAATAACGTTATCCCGAGGAGGACACCTAAAGGCGAGCGGTAATGGCCTCATCTTCGGCAGGCTCTTCCGTTTTATTTTTATTTATTTATTATTTTTTTTACGTTGTGTTGACTCTCGTTCTTTAAATGACGCTATCCCTAGGAGGACACTTAAAGGCGAGCCGTAATGGCCGCATCTTCGGCAGGTTCCTCCGTTTTTTTTCGGTTTTTTTTTACGTTGTGCTGACACTCGTTCTTTAAATGACGCTATCCCGAGGAGGACACCTAAACGCGAGCCGTAATGGCCTAATCTTCGGCAGGCTCCTCTGGTTTTTTTTTTACGTTGTGCTGACTCTCGTTCTTTAAATGACGCTATCCCGAGGAGGACACCTAAACGCGAGCCGTAATCGCCTCGTCTTTGGCAGGCTCCTCTGGTTTTTTTTTTCCGTTTTTTTTACGTTGTGCTGACCCTCGTTCTTTAAATGATGCTATCCCGAGGAGGACACCTAAAGGCGAGCCGTAAGGGCCTCATCTTCGGCAGGCTCCTCCGTTTTTTTTCCCCTTTTTTTCCTTTTTTTTTACGTTGTGCTGACCCTCGTTTTTTAAATGACGCTACCCCGAGGAGGACACCTAAAGGCGAGCCGTAATGGCCTCATCTTTGGCAGGCTACTCCGTTTTTCTTCCCGTTTTTTTTCATTTTTTTTACGTTGTGCTGACCCTCGTTCTTCAAATGACGCTACCCCGAGGAGGACACCTAAAGGCGAGCCGTAAGGGCGATCTTCGGCAGGCTCCTCCGTTTTTTTTTCCGGTTTTTTTTCGTTTTTTTACGTTGTGCTTACCCTCGTTCTTTAAATGACGCCATCCCGAGGAGGACACCTAAAGGTGAGCCGTAATGGCCTCATGTTCGGCAGGCTCTTCCGGTTTTTTTTTGTTTTTTACGTTGTTCTGACCCTCGTTCTTTAAATGAAGCTATCTCGAGGAAGACACCTAAACACGAGCCGTAATGGCCTCAACATCGGCAGGCTCCTCCGGTTTTTTTAATTTATTTTATTTATTTTTTTTATTTCTACGTTGTGCTGACCCTCGTTCTTTAAATGACGCTATCCCGAGGAGGACACCTAAACACGAGCTTTAATGGCTTCATCTTCGGAAGGCTCCTCCGGTTTTTTTTAGGTTTTTTTTTACTATTTTTTTTACGTTGTGCTGATCCTCGTTCTTTAAATGACGCTATCCAGAGGAGGACACCTAAAGGCGAGCCGTAATGGCCTCATCTTCGGCAGGCTCTTCCGTTTTATTTTTATTTATTTATTATTTTTTTTACGTTGTGCTGACTCTCGTTCTTTAAATGACGTTATCCCTAGGAGGACACTCAAAGGCGAGCCATAATGGCCGCATCTTCGGCAGGTTCCTCCGATTTTTTTTTTTGGTTTTTTTTACGTTGTGCTGACACTCATTTTTTAAACGACGCTATCCCGAGGAGGACACCTAAACGCGAGTTGTAATGGCCTCATCTTTGGCAGGCTCCTCTGGTTTTTTTTTCTGTTTTTTTTTTACGTTGTGCTGACCCTCGTTCTTTAAATGATGCTATCTCGAGGAGGACATGTAAAGGCGAGCCGTAAGGGCCTCATCTTCGGCAGGCTCCTTCGTTTTTTTTCCCGATTTTTTTTCCTTTTTTTTACGTGGTGCTGACCCTCATTCTTTAAATGACGCTACCCTGAGGAGGACACCTAAAGGCGAGCCGTAATGGCCTCATCTACGGCAGGCTCCTCCATTTTTTTCTCATTTTTTTTTTATTTTTTTTTACGTTGTGCTGACCCTCGTTCTTCAAATGACGCTACCCCGAGGAGGACACCTAAAGGCTAGACGTAAGGGCCTCATCTTCGGCAGGCTCCTCCGTTTTTTTTTCGGTTTTTTTCTGTTTTTTTTACGTTGTGCTTACCCTCGTTCTTTAAATGACTCTATCCCGAGGAGGACACTTAAAGGCGAGCCGTAATGGCCTCACCTTTGGCAGGCTCTTCCATTTTTTTTTTACGTTGTGCTGACCCTCGTTCTTTAAATGAAGCTATGTCGAGGAGACACCTTAACGCGAGCCGTAATGGCCTCAACTTCGGCAGGCTCCTCCGATTTTTTTTACTTATTTTATTTTTTTTACGTTGTGCTGACCCTCGTTCTTTAAATGACGCTACCCCGAGGAAGACACTTAAAGGCGAGTCGTAATGGCCTCATCTTCGGCAGGCTCCTCCGGTTTTGTTTTCCAATTTTTTTCCGTTTTTTTATTTTTTTATTTTTTTTATGTTGTGCTGACCCTCATTCTTTAAATGACGCTATCCCGAGGAGGACACCTAAAGGCGAGCCGTAATGGCCTCATCTTCGGCAGGCTCCTCCAGTTTTTTTATTTTTCTAGGTTTTTTTTACGTTGTGCTGACCCTCGTTCTTTAAATGACGCTATCCCAAGGACACCTAAACACGAGCCGTAATGGCCTCATTTTCAACAGGCTCCACCAGTTTTATTTTTACGATTTTTTTATATTTTTATTTTTTTTTACGTTGTGCTGACCCTCGTTCTTTAAATGATGCTATCCCGAGGAGGACAACTAAAGGCAAGCCGTAATGACCCAATCGTTGGCAGGCTCCTCCGGTTGTTTTTTCTTATTTTTTTTTTACTTTTTTTTAACGTTGTGCTAACCCTCGTTCTTTAAATGACGCTATCTCGAGGTGGACAACTAAAGGCGAGCCGTAAAGACCTCATCTTCGGCAGGTTCCTCCGGTTTTTTTTTCCGGTTTTTTTCATTTTTTATTTTATTTTTTTATTTTTTTTTACGTTGTGCTGACCCTTGGTCTTTAAATGACGCTATCCTGAGGAGGACACATAAAGGCGAGACATAATGGCCTCATCTTCGGCAGGCTCCTCAGGTTTTTTTTTTTTTTTTTTTTTACGTTTTGCTGACCCTCGTTCTTTAAATGACGCTATCCCGAGGAAGACACCTAAACGCGAGCCGTCATGGCCTCATCTTCGGCAGGCTCCTCCGGTTTTACTTATTTATTTATTTATTTATTTATTTTTATTTTTACGTTGTGCTGTCCCTCGTTCTTTAAATGACGCTATCCCGAGGAGGACACCTAAACATGAGCCGTAATGGCCTCATTTTCGGCAGGCTCCTCCGTTTTCTTTTCCGGTTTTTTTCCTTTTTTTTGTTTTTTTTTGTTTTTTTTTTTTACATTGTGCTGACCCTCGTCCTTTAAATGACGTTATGCCGAGCAGGACACCTAAAGGCGAGCCGTAATGGCCTTATCTTCGGCAGGCTCCTCCCATTTTTTTTTTGGTTTTTTTTTTTACTTTTTTTTACGTTGTGCTGATCCTCGTTCTTTAAATGACGCTATCCCGAGGAGGACACCTAAAGGCGAGCCGTAATGGCCTCATCTTCGGCAGGCTCTTCCGTTTTATTTTTATTTATTTATTATTTTTTTTACGTTGTGCTGACTCTCGTTCTTTAAACGACGCTATCCCTAGGAGGACACTTAAAGGCGAGTCGTAATGGTCGCATCTTCGGCAGGTTCCTCCATTTTTTTTCGGCTTTTTTTTACGTTGTGCTGACACTCGTTCTTTAAATGACGCTATCCCGAGGAGGACACCTAAACGCGAGCCGTAATGGCCTCATCTTCGGCAGGCTCCTCTGGTTTTTTTTTTTTACGTTGTGCTGACTCTCGTTCTTTAAATGACGCTATCCCGAGGAGGACACCTAAACGCGAGCCGTAATGGCCTCATCTTTGGCAGGCTCCTCTGGTTTTTTTTTTCCGTTTTTTTTTACGTTGTGCTGACCCTCGTTCTTTAGATGATGCTATCCCGAGGAGGACACCTAAACGCGAGCCGTAAGGGCCTCATCTTTGGCAGGCTCCTACGTTTTTTTTCCCCGTTTTTTTTTTCCTTTTTTTTACGTTGTGCTGACCCTCGTTCTTTAAATGATGCTACCCCGAGGAGGACACCTAATGGCAAGCTGTAATGGCCTCATCTTCGACATGCTCCTCTGTTTTTTTTCCCATTTTTTTCGTTTTTTTTTACGTTGTGCTGACCCTCGTTCTTCAAATGACGCTACCCCGAGGAGGACACCTAAAGGTGAGCCGTAATGGCCTAATCTTCGGAAGGCTCTTCCGGTTTTTTTTTTACGTTGTGCTGACCCTCGTTCTTTAAATGAAGCTATCTCGAGGAAGACACCTAAACACGAGCCGTAATGGCCTCAACTTCGGCAGGCTCCTCCGGTTTTTTTTATTTATTTTAATTATTTTTTTTATTTTTACGTTGTGCTGACCCTCGTTCTTTAAATGACGCTATCCCGAGGAGGACACCTAAACACGAAACGTAATGGCTTCATCTTTGGAAGGCTCCTCCGATTTTTTTTTCGGTTTTTTTTACTGTTTTTTTTACGTTGTGCTGATCCTCGTTCTTTAAATGACGCTATCCAGAGGAGGACACCTAAAGGCGAGCCGTAATGGCCTCATCTTCGGCAGGCTCTTCCATTTTATTTTTATTTATTTATTTTTTTTTTACGTTGTGCTGACCCTCGTTCTTAAAATGACGCTATCCCGAGGACACCTAAACACCAGCCGTAATGGCCTCATCTTCGGCAGGCTCCTCCGGTTTTATTTTTCCGATTTTTTTATATTTTTATTTTTTTACGTTGTGCTGACCCTCGTTCTTTAAATGACACTATCCCGAGGAGGACAACTAAAGGCAAGCCGTAATGGCCCCATCGTCGGCAGGCTCCTCTGGTTTTTTTTTTTGATTTTTTTCCTTTTTTTAACGTTGTGCTAACCCTCGTTCTTTAAATGACGCTATCTCGAGGTGCACACCTAAAGGCGAGCCGTAAAGACCTCATCTTCGGCAGGTTCCTCTGGGTTTTTTTTCCGGTTTTTTTTTCCTTTTTTATTTTATTTTTTTATTTTTTTTTACGTTGTGCTGACCCTCGGTCTTTAAATGACGCTAATATTGAGGAGGACACCTAAAGGCGAGCCGTAATGGCCGCATCTTCGGCAGGTTCCTCCGTTTTTTTTTTCGTTTTTTTTTTACGTTGTGCTGACACTCGTTCTTTAAATGACGCTATCCCGAGGAGGACACCTAAACGCGAGCCGTAATGGCCTCATCTTCGGCAGGCTCTGATGACAAGTCATCATATACCCTTTTTAATAGTCTTTTCCTTCATTTTCATTTGGTTTTATACACTTTCTTGTACTCTAAGTAAGTAATTTGGATTGGAATTGCATAACTTCTCTTAATCAAACAACCACCATATAATTGATACTAAATCATGAGGTTTAGGCCAAATTTAATTGCATTTTTATGATTTGTAAACCTTGTGAATTTGGTGATTCTTTGATTGGTTGTTTTGATTAATTGTAGGTGAAGAAAAGAAGAAAAGAAGAAGAGCGTGACCTAAGAAGCGTGGTTCAAGGAATAGAAAGTGTGGCCAACAAAGGAGAAAGTGTGGTGCAACAAACCATGGAACTCATTCCAGGAGCACCAAGCACTAAGAGAGCGCTACACTCACCTCCAAGGGACAAAGGCACAAAGCTCAGCTCACTTTGTGAGCTGAGCACAACACAAGGCCAAGAAATAAGGAAATGAGGAACCAAGCTCAGCTCACAAAGTGAGCATTATCGAGAGCGCTAGAGGAGAAATTCAAGAAAAATGATTTCCAAATGCATGCTCCAAGACTTGAACCCATGACCAAGGGAAAAGGGTGGAGGCGCTACTCACATGGAAAATAAGCCAAAATTGGCCAAATGCACTCCCCAGGGTTCGAACCCCACACCTTGAGGAAGCAAGGAAGCAAGGCAACCAAGAAAAGGGGTAGCGCATGCTTCCCATGGGTTTCGAACCAAGGACCCTTCCTTGGATACACCAAAGCTCAGCTCACAAAGTGAGCTGAGCGCTACTCCTTTGTGCAGCAAAACACGCATGACACGGACCAAGCACATAGCAAGACACGGCCAGGGAAGGAGTGACGCGCGCAAGGTCTTGGGAGCACGAGGCACACAGCACGCACCAAGACACTAGCGCTCAGCTCACAAAGTGAGCTGAGCTCTCCCCTGATGCTTCCCAACCAGCAAGGCACGCTATGCAAGGCACAAAGCTCAGCTCACTTTGTGAGCTGAGCACTCCCCTGGGAGATGCATTTGGGCTGAAATTGAGATTTAAAATTCCAATTTAATTCAATTCTTCACCAAATTAAAAGCCCATCCAAATTCCAATATCCAAGAATAGAAAGTGTATAAATAGGAGTTAGTTTGATGTAATTAGGACCTTTAGACTTCATTTTGAATTTTCTTTTTTACTTGCATTTTGATTTTGAGCTTTTGCTTCTACATTTTTTCTGTTCTTGGAGAATTGGGAAGGAGAATTGAATTCTCTTCTTCCCTATTCTTGCTTGAACTCTCTTTTATTTTCTTGCTTTGGATTTTGAGTGGAGAATTGAAGAAATTCTGTTTCAATCTCACTTTGAGATCCTTGTTTATTTTCTTTCTGCATAATTGAATTTGGATTACTGTTTAGTGCTTCTTCATTTACTTTGTTTCTGCAATTTACTTTTCTTTACTTCTTTTGCAATTGCTCTTGTTGGATCAAGGAAGGATTTGAGATCTAGACTTGTTATCTAGTCTCTTACACTCCTGAGATCTCAACCCCTTTTAATTTGCTGCAACTTAAGCACTGCTTTCTAGTTCTTTAAATTCTCAAGTCATTTTACTTTTCTGTTAAGATCTACTTCACTGCACTTCAATTTTCTCTCTTATGTTTAGTGCCATTTACTTGTTCCTTGTTCAAATTCTGCAATCCCAATCCCCAATTCCTTTTATGATTCAAGCAATTTACATTTCTTGCACTTTAAGCTTCTGTTATTTACATTTCTTGCAATCTAAGTTTCTGCATTTTATTTTACTTGCTCTTTAAGATTCAGCTTCTTTATTTTCCTGCTCTTTAGTTTACTGCAATTCTCCCTTTCCCTTTTACATTCTAAGCAATTTAGTTTCTGTTAATCACAAACACTCAACCAATACTTGATTCGCTTGACTAAATCAACCACTAAACTAAAATTGCTCAATCCTTCAATCCCTGTGGGATCGACCTCACTCATGTGAGTTATTATTACTTGATGCGACCCGGTACACTTGCCGGTTAGATTGGATGTTGAAATTCGTTTTCACACCATCAAGTTTTTGGCGCCGTTGCCGGGGATTGAAATAGGTTGACAATGATTAAGTGAAGTGGAGGTCTAGATGAAGCACTTTTTCTTTTCTATTCTTTAATTCTTTGACTAACACACTAACTGTTTGAATTTTTGCTTAAGCTAACTAAAACTTCATTCTAGCAATAGATTGAAGTATCACTGGTTGTGTTCCCTGTTATGTTGTTTGTATGTCAGGTACAGGGAGAGTTGTTCATGTTTTATCTGAAGCTGACCAAAGAACTCTAAGGAGATTGAGAAGAGCTGAAAGAGGGAAAGGCATTGTTGGAGAGGAAGAATCTAAGGAAGAATATCACGAGATGGAAGGAGATCCATCTAATCAAGAAGGAGGGGTTAACAATAACCCACAGCAGAGGAGAGTACTGGCCTCCTATACATTTGCAAATGCTAGACATTGTGGGAGCAGCATTCTTACCCCTAATGTCAATGCAAACAACTTTGAACTGAAGCCACAACTCATCACATTGGTCCAAAACAACTGCTCTTTTGGAGGAGGACCATTGGAGGATCCGAACCAACATTTATCCACTTTCTTGAGGATCTGTGACACAGTTAAAAGCAATGGAGTGCACCCTGACATATACAAGCTGTTGTTATTCCCATTCTCTCTCAGGGACAAGGCCACTCAATGGCTAGAAACATTCCCGAAGGAAAGCATTAACACTTGGGATGACTTGGTGAGCAAGTTTCTTGCCAAGTTTTATCCCCCTCAAAGGATCATCCGGTTAAAGACTGAGGTGCAGACATTCACACAAATGGATGCTGAAAATCTGTATGAAGCATAGGAGAGATATAAGGCTCTGTTGAGGAAATATCCACCAGAGATGTTCACTGAGTGGGACAAGCTGCAGAACTTCTATGAAGGGCTCACTTTAAAGGCTCAAGAGGCACTTGATCATTCAGCCGGAGGCTCGTTGCAACTCATGAAAACTGCAGAGGAAGCCCAAAATCTCATTGACATGGTGGCTAACAACCAATACTTCTTTGCTCATCAAAGACAACGCCAACCATCACAAAGGAGAGGAGTAATGGAGTTGGACGGAGTGGATTCAATCTTAGCTCAAAACAAAATGATGCAGCATCAAATTCAACAACAATTTGAGCAAATGGCCAAGAGGATTGATAATCTCCAAGTTGCAGCAGTCAACACAAGCCAACCATCAACCACTTGGGAGCAAAATGAAGAAACTCAAGAGGAGCAACAGCAAGAGCAAGTCCAGTACACGCACAACCAAAATTTTGGACCAAATGAAGTATATGGTGATACCTACAACCCCTCTTGGAAGAATCATCCCAACCTTAGGTGGGGAGATAACCATAGTCAACCTCAGCAGCCATGGCAAAGAAACTCCACCCAAAACAATTGGAGAAACACAAACTACAACAACCAGGCCTCTAACCAAAACACATACAGAAAACCACAAAATACCTACCCCAACTCTAACCAGTACCCATCCCACAACCAAGCCTCTAACCAAAACACTTACCCTCAACCATCAACACCCCACACTCAACTCATTTCACAAGATTCTCAGAGAATTACCAACCTGGAGCTCCTAATGGAAAAATTGATGAAGAACCAAGAGATGACCACAAGGAACCAGGAAGCCTCCCTGAAGAATATGGAAAGGCAAATTGGTCAACTCTCCAAAAAGATCACCATTGAAAGGCCATCAAGCTCACTACCTAGTGACACTATTCCTAATCCAAAAGAGGAGTGCAAGGCAATACAGCTAAGGAGTGGCAAGACCCTGGTGAGAAATGAAGAAGCAGTCAAGAAACCAAAGGAAAGTGACGAGAAACAAGACAAGGAAGATAGGGCCAATGATGAAAAAGCGACAGCAAGCAAGCAAGCCTCAGAGGAGCTCAAAGAAAAAGAAGACCGGCCACAACAATCAAGAAAAGGGAAGGAAGTAATGGGGGAGCCAACCAAGGAACAAAGACAGGACATGAACTCCATACCTCCACTGCCATATCCTCAAAGATTCAGCAAAGAGACTAAGGACCAACACTTCCCAAAATTTCTTGAAGTCTTCAAGAAGTTGGAGATCAATATCCCTTTGGCTGAAGCATTGGAACAAATGCCTCTGTATGCAAAGTTCTTGAAAGAGCTCATCAATAAGAAGAGGAGTTGGCAAGAAAAGGAGACTGTGCTTCTCACTGAAGAGTGCAGTGCACTCATCAGAAAAGGACTTCCTCCCAAGCTGGAAGACCCTGGAAGTTTCTTCCTACCTTGCACCATTGGAAGTCTAGTTATCAACAAGGGGATGTGTGACTTAGGAGCAAGCATAAATTTAATTCCATCATCCTTAGTGAAAAAGCTTGGCATAGAGAAAGTGAAACCAATACAGATATCCTTAGAATTGGTGGATCAGTCAGTAGTATATCCCAAGGGAGTGATTGAAAACCTTTTAGTTAAGGTTGATAAGTTCATTTTTCCTGCGGACTTTGTAATACTGGACACTGAAGGAGAAGAAAACAGTTCAATCATCTTGGGAAGACCATTTTTGGCCACTGCTAGAGCCATCATAGATATAGAGCAGGGAGAACTAACTCTCAGGATGCATGAGGACAGCATAACCCTGAAAGTGTTTCTAGAACCACAAATCAGTGAAGAAAGGGACAAGATAGTCAGTGACTGGTTCCCAGGGGAAACAACCAATAACACTAGGGAACAGAAGAATGAGCATGTGCAAGGAGAAGAAGAAATTCAAAATGGAATCAGGATGATAAACAAGAAGGAAGGTACCACCACCAAAGCTGCTATTAAGGAAGAAAGGTCGACAAGAAAAAGGAAGAAAAACAAGAAGAAAGCTCACAAAGGGTGGAAGAATAAAAAGATCCCAACCGAAGGACTCTCCAAAGGTGACAAGGTGCAACTAATATATCAACAGCTGGGAACTGAGGATCACTACACTGTTAACCAAGTACTCTCTCTTGAGCATGTGGAAATTGAGCACCAAGGGACAAAGAAGAAGTTCACAGTCAGAGGAGACAGGCTAAGGCACTACAATCATCAACCACCATAAAAGAAGGGGTTCAATATCAAGCTAGTGACACTAAAAGAGCGCTTCATGGGAGGCAACCCATGATTTAAGATTCCTGCTTGCTTTTAAATTCAATAAATCTTGATTACCTCAGCATGATTTTGAACATACTTGACAGATGCATACATTATTTTGAAATGTATGTCAGACTTCTAAGTTTGGTGTGCTTGACAGCACACAAAAGTTAACCTTTCAAGCACTTTGAGATCATATACTTAGTCACTGAGATGAAGTATATGACCAAACACTAAGTTTGGTGTCTGCATACGTGTCAATTATAAGAAATATCAACTCTTGTTTAGAAAAGAGAAAAGACAATCAAAAATCATGCAGAGGTGAAGCATGCATTGTTACTATTTCTAGGAATTTTTGAATTAGAATTTATGATGAGAGTATCAATTGTGACAAATGCTTGGTGCAACATTAATCTCTCAGCAAGAAACAAGTTTGGTGTTCACAAAAAAAAAATTTTGGTCCACCAAGTCAGGAACGCAATGGATCTCTCATAAAAAGAATTTTTTCTTTTTAATACAATTACTCACTTCTCCACCGTGCTATAATGGTATACTAAAGCATCTCATTTTTGTTTAATTCGAAGAAAAAAAAAAGAGAAGAGAAGGCTGGAGCAAGGACAAGGCAATGGGACGGTTATGTCAAGTCAAGAAAAGAGTCACATGTGCTTAGGGAGATGTGCCAACTTTGGAAAGCAAAAAAAATCTGAATGCTAGCCACCATGAGGAACGGACCCCATGCAACCAATAGGAGGAGAATCCTTGTCAACCTTCAAGAGAACATGCAAGTCGTTCATCTCATAAAGTCACTAGGTTGTTCAACTCAATCTCTACCCTTCACAACCCATGACCAAACCAAGCTTCAAGTGTAATATTCGGTCAACACTTCTCCCTGTGCCTATAAATCAGTTGAGACATCTCTTGCATCACATCTCCCTACAAAATCTCTTTACAAACACACACCTCTGCCTCCACCTTTAGAAATCCTATACATATACACCACCTCACTCATAATAACAACATTTATTTCCTCACTCCCTAACACAACTAGACCGTACCTTAATCAATCCCCAAACTCACCTCTGCTTCATCCATTCACTCAACTTCATGGCCTCCTCAAGTTCAAAGAGAAGAAAGGGGAAGGGACCAATGGTGACCGAACCCCCTACCTATGATACAAAGAGATTTAGATCTCAGTTTCATGAAGGAAAATATCATAGGTTCATGAAAACGAAGCACATCATCCATGAAAGATACTTTGCACTGAAGGAAGAAGAATACCCCATCATGAAACAAATCAAAGAAGAAAGGAGGTGGGACATTCTATGTGATCCCATCCCCAAAATTAGTGCACTCATGATCAGGGAGTTCTATGCAAATGCTGTGAAGGGAAGTGAAGAGAGCCCCTCTTACAAAAGCTATGTTAGAGGAACTGAAGTGGATTTTAGTCCAGCAGCTATTACAAGGGCTTTGAAGCTGAGAACCATAACTTATGAAGAGCCCAGCTATGAGGCCAGATTGCAAGACGAAAATGACCCTGATGAGATTCTCCAGGGGATATGCCTGGAAGGCACAGATTGGGAAAAAGATTCACAAGGAGTCCCAAGCCGTCTGAAGAGGATAAATCTCATTCCGGAAGCCAAAGGATGGTATGAAATAATAAGGAGATCCATACTCCCTACGGGAAACACCTCAGCGGTCACAATCAAGCGAGCACTCTTGACATTCTGTATCCTACATGGAGGAGAAATCAATCTTGCACAGCTCATAGCCGATAGTATTCAAGAGATAGCCGAGAGCACAAACAAATCCACTAGGCTTGGCCACCCAAGTACAATTATAAGGTTATGTACTAGAGCTGGGGTGATCTTTGAAGATGAGGACACAGAGATAGTAAGAAGAGGCTCAAGAATAACAAAGAAAACCATGGAGGGAATGACTGAGGATGATGATCAAGAAGAAGGGCCCCAAAGAAGAAGAAGAGCAGAGGAAGAAGGAGAAAAAGCCCACGATGCCATAGATATGAGTCAACTACAAAGAGTTCTTGAGGAAATATCACAGCAAAATGTGATAGCACAAGAGCAATATTCAAAAAGTCAAGAGCAATATCTAGCGCACCGGGAGCAGTACTTGAAAGACAGGGAGCAGAATGAAGCTTGGCAGCATAAAATGGAGGAGAAATTGGAAAGCTGGCAGCAACAGTCAATGATTCAACAACAAGAATTCCAAGCCAAGATGCTCGAGGGACAAAGGGAACTCACGACAGGACTTCAAGAATCATATGACAAAATGTTTCTGACCCAAGCCAAGTATGGTGAGTATACTCAAAATGTGTATCAGTGGAAGAACATTCACCACACTCTTGGAGAGATTAGACATCTGCAACAATCGGATTGTAATGAAGATGTGCAAGCAAGGTTGGAGTACTTAAGCCGTTGCATGCCACAACTCAATCCCCAACTCAAATCATTTGATCAATGCCAAGAACTTAGGGACTGCCAGGCAGCAAAATCTCGGCTCAATGCTCAGAGGGCATTCCGAAGATTGGAAGAAGTTGGGCTCTCAGGTCTCGCAGATCCCGTTTGGGACAGAAGATGTCCTTGTGAGGAAGCTCAAGATTATGGACAAAAGAGGAAGAAGAAGAAGGGAGAATCCAGCAAATCAAAAAGAATGGAAATGCCTGACAAATAGAGGTGGTGAAGTCTCTTTTCTTAGTATTGTTTAAATAAGGAAGATGCATGTCTGAAACATGATATGCCTCCATTTGATTTATGTTTACTTTTCCTTTTACTTGCACTAGTAATTAGTTGGAAAAAAAAAAAGGGGCTATCTGCATAAATTTTGCTTGAAAGTTATCTGCATAATAATTGTCATCATTCATCAACTTGAATACTTTGTTTTGTTTTCCCTTGCTGTGTGAATAAAAGAGAGATGTTTGATTTAGAAAAGTAATGGTTCAATGTTGCAGAAGTGAGAATAAAAGTTAGTGGTGGTATATGTGTTTGATTTAATTGATAGCTCATAGAATAAATGTTGTGAAATGACTTGTTACCGGAAGCCTAAGCTAGTTTGCTGTTATGATCTCTCAATTATTGAAAATCCCTTGGAAGTAAACCAAAACAGAAAGAAAAAGAAGAAGAAAAGCCAAAAGTTGGCAAAGAAATAAACAATAAGGCTAGACACCAATAGCTTGGACCCTAGGACACATGCCTGTGGTGTTTTTGTACTAGGATATGCTTGGACAAGTAGGTTCTAAGGAGTATTTTAAAACTTGGCAACTTAGAACAACTGATTTGGGATTGCCAACTGAAAGTCCACAATAAAGAGCAACCTAGCCACAAAACATTTAGTTATCCAAAGAGATGCTGGGCATCAATGATCCTAGGAGGAAAAAGGTGAGCCATGTGTCTGTGGTGAAGAAATGTTGAGTAAAATTAGGCCAAAGGCCACTGCAACATTTGACACCAAGCTTGTAATAAGAAATAAGCTCTGTAAAGCAAAAGAAAAAGAAAAGCTAACAAGGGAAATGAGCAAAAAGCGAGAAGTTATAGCAGCAACCTTGGTGAACCCTTAGAGGAACATTGTTTGTTTTGACAGCAAGTAATAAATGAGCTACTTTTGATCTGCATAAAGCCCCATAGACCAAGTTCAACTATCTGTCTAATAAGAACATATACACTTATCTATTTCATTCTATCTTCTCTTGTGTTTGATGCTTGCTTGGGGACAAGCAAGTTTTAAGTTTGGTGTTGTGATTTCCAAATGCATGCTCCAAGACTTGAACCCATGACCAAGGGGAAAGGGTGGAGGCGCTACTCACATGGAAAATAAGCCAAAATTGGCCAAATGCACTCCCCAGGGTTCGAACCCCACACCTTGAGGAAGCAAGGAAGCAAGGCAACCAAGAAAAGGGGTAGCGCATGCTTCCCATGGGTTTCGAACCAAGGACCCTTCCTTGGATACACCAAAGCTCAGCTCACAAAGTGAGCTGAGCGCTACTCCTTTGTGCAGCAAAACACGGATGACACGGACCAAGCACATAGCAAGACACGGCCAGGGAAGGAGTGACGCGCGCAAGGTCTTGGGAGCACAAGGCACACAACACGCACCAAGACACTAGCGCTCAGCTCACAAAGTGAGCTGAGCTCTCCCCTGATGCTTCCCAACCAGCAAGGCACGCTATGCAAGGCACAAAGCTCAGCTCACTTTGTGAGCTGAGCACTCCCCTAGGAGATGCATTTGGGCTGAAATTGAGATTTAAAATTCCAATTTAATTCAATTCTTCACCAAATTAAAAGCCCATCCAAATTCCAATATCCAAGAATAGAAAGTGTATAAATAGGAGTTAGTTTGATGTAATTAGGACCTTTAGACTTCATTTTGAATTTTCTTTTTTACTTGCATTTTGATTTTGAGCTTTTGCTTCTACATTTTTTCTGTTCTTGGAGAATTGGGAAGGAGAATTGAATTCTCTTCTTCCCTATTCTTTCTTGAACTCTCTTTTATTTTCTTGCTTTGGATTTTGAGTGGAGAATTGAAGAAATTCTGTTTCAATCTCACTTTGAGATCCTTGTTTATTTTCTTTCTGCATAATTGAATTTGGATTACTGTTTAGTGCTTCTTCATTTACTTTGTTTCTGCAATTTACTTTTCTTTACTTCTTTTGCAATTGCTCTTATTGGATCAAGGAAGGATTTGAGATCTAGACTTGTTATCTAGTCTCTTCCACTCCTGAGATCTCAACCCCTTTTAATTTGCTGCAACTTAAGCACTGCTTTCTAGTTCTTTAAATTCTCAAGTCATTTTACTTTTCTGTTAAGATCTACTTCACTGCACTTCAATTTTCTCTCTTATGTTTAGTGCCATTTACTTGTTCCTTGTTCAAATTCTGCAATCCCAATCCCCAATTCCTTTTATGATTCAAGCAATTTACATTTCTTGCACTTTAAGCTTCTGTTATTTACATTTCTTGCAATCTAAGTTTCTGCATTTTATTTTACTTGCTCTTTAAGATTCAGCTTCTTTATTTTCCTGCTCTTTAGTTTACTGCAATTCTCCCTTTCCCTTTTACATTCTAAGCAATTTAGTTTCTGTTAATCACAAACACTCAACCAATACTTGATTCGCTTGACTAAATCAACCACTAAACTAAAATTGCTCAATCCTTCAATCCCTGTGGGATCGACCTCACTCATGTGAGTTATTATTACTTGATGCGACCCGGTACACTTGCCGGTTAGATTGGATGTTGAAATTCGTTTTCACACCATCAGGCTCCTCTGTTTTTTTTTTACGTTGTACTGACTCTCGTTTTTTAAATGACGCTATCCCGAGGAGGACACCTAAACGCGAGCCGTAATGGCCTCATCTTTGGCAGGCTCCGCTGGTTTTTTTTTTCCATTTTTTTTTACGTTGTGCTGACCCTCGTTCTTTAAATGATGCTATCCCGAGGAGGACACCTAAAGGCGAGCCGTAAGGGCCTCATCTTCGGCAGGCTCCTCCGTTTTTTTTCCCGGTTTTTTTTCCTTTTTTTACGTTGTGCTGACCCTTGTTCTTTAAATGACGCTACCCCAAGGAGGACACCTAAAGGCGAGCCGTAATGGCCTCATTTTCGCCAGGCTCCTCCGTTTTTTTTCCCATTTTTTTTCGTTTTTTTTTACGTTGTGCTGACGCTCGTTCTTCAAATGACACTACCCCGAGGAGGACACCTAAAGGCGAGCCGTAAGGGCCTCATCTTCGGCAGGCTCCTCCGTTTTTTTTTTCCGGTTTTTTTTTAGTTTTTTTTACGTTGTGCTTACCCTCGTTCTTTAAATGACGCTATCCCGAGGAGGGCACCTAAAGGTGAGCCGTAATGGCCTCATCTTCGGCAGGCTCTTCCGGTTTTTTTTTTTTTACGTTGTGCTGACCCTCGTTCTTTAAATGAAGCTATCTCGAGGATGACACCTAAACACGAGCCGTAATGGCCTCAACTTCGGCAGGCTCCTCTGGTTTTTTCTAATTTATTTTATTTATTTTTTTATTTTTACGTTGTGCTGACCCTCGTTCTTTAAATGACGCTATCCAGAGGAGGATACCTAAAGGCGAGCCGTAATGGCCTCATCTTCGGCAGGCTCTTCCGTTTTATTTTTATTTATTTATTATTTTTTTTACGTTGTGCTGACTCTCGTTCTTTAAATGACGCTATACCTAGGAGGACACTTAAAGGCGAGCCGTAATGGCCGCATCTTCGGCAGGTTTCTCCGATTTTTTTTTTTGGTTTTTTTTTACGTTGTGCTGACATTCGTTTTTAAATGACGCTATCCCGAGGAGGACACCTAAACGCGAGTCGTAATGGCCTCATCTTTGGCAGGCTCCTCTGGTTTTCTTTTTTACGTTGTGCTGACCCTCGTTCTTTAAATGACGCTATCCCGAGGAGGACACCTAAATGCGAGCCGTAATAGCCTCATCTTCGGCAGGCTCCTCTGGGTTTTTTTTTTCTGTTTTTTTTTACGTTGTGCTGAACTTTGTTCTTTAAATGACGCTAACCAGAGGAGGACACCTAAAGGCGAGCCGTAATGGCCTCATCTTCAGCAAGCTCCTCCGTTTTTTCCCCGTTTTTTTTCGTTTTTTTTACGTGGTGCTGACCGTCGTTCTTCAAATGATGCTACTCTGAGGAGGACACCTAAAGGCGAGCCGTAAGGGCCTCATCTTCGGCAGGCTCCTCTGTTTTTTTTTCCGGTTTTTTTTCCTTTTTTTTACGTTGTGCTTACCCTCGTTCTTTAAATGACTCTATCCCAAGGAGGACACCTAAAGGCGAGCCGTAATGGGATTATCTTTGGCAGGCTCTTCCGGTTTTTTTTTTTTTTACGTTGTGCTGACCCTCGTTCTTTAAATGACGCTATCCGGAGGAAGACACTTAATGGCGAGCCGTAATGGCCTCATCTTCGGCAGGCTCCTCCGGGTTTTTTTTTCCGATTTTTTATTTCGTTTTTTTTTATGTTGTGCTGACCCTCGTTCTTTAAATGACGCTATCGCGAGGAGGACAGCTAAAGGCGAGCCGTAATGGTCTCATCTACGGCAGGTTCCTCCGGTTCTTTTTTTCCTATTTTTTTTCAATTTTTTTTTACGTTGTGCTGACCCTCGTTCTTTAAATGACGCTATCCTGAGGAGGACACCTAAACGCAAGCCGTAATGGCCTCATCGTCAGTAGGCTCCTCATGTTTTTTTTCTGATTTTTTTTCTTTTTTTTTTAAACGTTGTGCTAACCTCATCTTTGGCAAGTTCCTCCGGTTTTTTTTTTGTTTTTTAGTTTATTTTTTTATTTTTTTTACGTTCTGCTAACCCTCGGTCTTTAAATGACGCTATCCTGAGGAGGACACATAAAGGCGAGACGTAATGGCCTCATCTTCGGCAGGCTCCTCCGGTTTTTTTTTTTTACGTTGTGCTGATCCTCGTTCTTTAAATAACGTTATCCCGAGGAGAACACCTAAAGGCGAGCCGTAAGGGCGATCTTCGGCAGGCTCCTCTGTTTTTTTTCCGGATTTTTTTGGTTTTTTTACGTTGTGCTTACCCTCGTTTTTTAAATGACGCCATCCCGAGGAGGACACCTAAAGGTGAGCCGTAATGGCCTCATCTTCGGCAGGCTCTTCCGTTTTATTTTTATTCATTTATTATTTTTTTTACGTTGTGCTGACTCTCGTTCTTTAAATGACGTTATCCCTAGGAGGACACTTAAAGGCGAGCCATAATGGCCGCATCTTCGGCAGGTTCCTCCGATTTTTTTTTCGTTTTTTTTTACGTTGTGCTGACACTCGTTCTTTAAATGACGCTATCCCGAGGAGGACACCTAAAACGCGAGTTGTAATGGCCTCATCTTCGGCAGGCTCCTCTGGTTTTTTTTTTCTGTTTTTTTTTTTTACGTTGTGCTGACCCTCGTTCTTTAAATGATGCTATCTCGAGGAGGACACCTAAAGGCGAGCCGTAAGGGCCTCATCTTCGGCAGGCTCCTCCATTTTTTTTCCCGGTTTTTTTTCCTTTTTTTTACGTGGTGTTGACCCTCATTCTTTAAATGACGCTACCCTGAGGAGGACACCTAAAGGCGAGCCGTAATGGCCTCATCTACGGCAGGCTCCTCCATTTTTTTCTCGTTTTTTTTTCGTTTTTTTTTACGTTGTGCTGACCCTCGTTCTTCAAATGACGCTACCCCGAGGAGGACACCTAAAGGCTAGACGTAAGGGCCTCATCTTCGGCAGGCTCCTCCGTTTTTTTTCGGTTTTTTTCTATTTTTTTACGTTGTGCTTACCCTCGTTCTTTAAATGACTCTATCCCGAGGAGGACACTTAAAGGCGAGCCGTAATGGCCTCACCTTTGGCAGGCTCTTCCATTTTTTTTTTTACGTTGTGCTGACCCTCGTTCTTTAAATGAAGCTATGTCGAGGAGACACCTTAACGCGAGCCGTAATGGCCTCAACTTCGGCATGCTACTCCGATTTTTTTTACTTATTTTATTTTTTTTTTACGTTGTGCTGACCCTCGTTCTTTAAATGACGCAATCCCGAGGAAGACACTTAAAGGCGAGTCGTAATGGCCTCATCTTCGGCAGGCTCCTCCGGTTTTGTTTTCCAATTTTTTTTCCGTTTTTTTATTTTTTTATTTTTTTTATGTTGTGCTGGCCCTCATTCTTTAAATGACGCTATCCCGAGGAGGACACCTAAAGGCGAGCTGTAATGGCCTCATCTTCGGCAGGCTCCTCCAGTTTTTTTATTTTTCTGGGTTTTATTTTACGTTGTGCTGACCCTCGTTCTTTAAATGACGCTATCCCAAGGACACCTAAACACGAGCCGTAATGGCCTCATCTTCAACAGGCTCCACCGGTTTTATTTTTACGATTTTTTTATATTTTTATTTTTTTTTACGTTGTGCTGACCCTCGTTCTTTAAATGATGCTATCCCGAGGAGGACAACTAAAGGCAAGCCGTAATGGCCCCATCGTTGGCAGGCTCCTCCGGTTGTTTTTTCTTATTTTTTTTTTTACTTTTTTTTAACGTTGTGCTAACCCTCGTTCTTTAAATGACGCTATCTCGAGGTGGACAACTAAAGGCGAGCCGTAAAGACCTCTTCTTCGGCAGGTTCCTTCGGTTTTTTTTTCCGGTTTTTTTTTCATTTTTTATTTTATTTTTTTATTTTCTTTGACGTTGTGCTGACCCTCGGTCTTTAAATGACGCTATCCTGAGGAGGACACATAAAGGCGAGACGTAATGGCCTCATCTTCGGCAGGCTCCTCAGGTTTTTTTTTTTTTTTTTTTACGTTTTGCTGACCCTCGTTTTATAAATGACGCTATCCCGAGGAAGACACCTAAACGCGAGCCGTCATGGCCTCATCTTCGGCAGGCTCCTCCGGTTTTATTTATTTATTTATTAATTTTTATTTTTACGTTGTGCTGTCCCTCGTTCTTTAAATGACGCAATCCCGAGGAGGACACCTAAACATGAGCCGTAATGGCCTCATTTTCGGCAGGCTCCTCCGTTTTCTTTTCCGGTTTTTTTCCTTTTTTTGTTTTTTTTGTTTTTTTTTTACATTGTGCTGACCCTCGACCTTTAAATGACGTTATGCCGAGCAGGACACCTAAAGGCGAGCCGTAATGGCCTTATCTTCGGCAGGCTCCTCCCATTTTTTTTTTGGTTTTTTTTTTACTTTTTTTTACATCGTGCTGATCCTCGTTCTTTAAATGACCCTATCCCGAGGAGGACACCTAAAGGCGAGCCGTAATGGCCTCATCTTCGGCAGGCTCTTCCGTTTTATTTTTATTTATTTATTATTTTTTTTACGTTGTGCTGACTCTCGTTCTTTAAACGACGCTATCCCTAGGAGGACACTTAAAGGCGAGTCGTAATGGTCGCATCTTCGGCAGGTTCCTCCGTTTTTTTTTGGCTTTTTTTTACGTTGTGCTGACACTCGTTCTTTAAATGACGCTATCCCGAGGAGGACACCTAAACGCGAGCCGTAATGGCCTCATCTTCGGCAGGCTCCTCTGGTTTTTTTTTTTACGTTGTGCTGACTCTCGTTCTTTAAATGACGCTATCCCGAGGAGGACACCTAAACGCGAGCCGTAATGGCCTCATCTTTGGCAGGCTCCTCTGGTTTTTTTTTTCCGTTTTTTTTACGTTGTGCTGACCCTCGTTCTTTAGATGATGCTATCCCGAGGAGGACACCTAAAGGCAAGCCGTAAGGGCCTCATCTTTGGCAGGCTCCTACATTTTTTTTCCCCGTTTTTTTTCCTTTTTTTTACGTTGTGCTGACCCTCGTTCTTTAAATGACGCTACCCCGAGGAGGACACCTAATGGCAAGCTGTAATGGCCTCATCTTCGACAGGCTCCTCTGTTTTTTTTCCCATTTTTTTCGTTTTTTTTTACGTTGTGCTGACCCTCGTTCTTCAAATGACGCTACCCCGAGGAGGACACCTAAAGGTGAGCCGTAATGGCCTCATCTTCGGAAGGCTCTTCCGGTTTTTTTTTTTACGTTGTGCTGACCCTCGTTCTTTAAATGAAGCTATCTCAAGGAAGACACCTAAACACGAGCCGTAATGGCCTCAACTTCGGCAGGCTCCTCCGGTTTTTTTTTTATTTATTTTATTTATTTTTTTTATTTTTACGTTGTGCTGACCCTCGTTCTTTAAATGACGCTATCCCGAGGAGGACACCTAAACACGAAACGTAATGGCTTCATCTTTGGAAGGCTCCTCCGGTTTTTTTTTCGGTTTTTTTTACTGTTTTTTTTACGTTGTGCTGATCCTCGTTCTTTAAATGACGCTATCCAGAGGAGGACACCTAAAGGCGAGCCGTAATGGCCTCATCTTCGGCAGGCTCTTCCGTTTTATTTTAATTTATTTATTATTATTTTTACGTTGTGCTGACCCTCGTTCTTAAAATGACGCTATCCCGAGGACACCTAAACACGAGCCATAATGGCCTCATCTTCGGCAGGCTCCTCCGGTTTTATTTTTCCGATTTTTTTATATTTTTATTTTTTTACGTTGTGCTGACCCTCGTTCGTTAAATGACACTATCCCGAGGAGGACAACTAAAGGCAAGCCGTAATGGCCCCAACGTCGGCAGGCTCCTCCGGTTTTTTTTTTCTGATTTTTTTCCTTTTTTTTAACGTTGTGCTAACCCTCGTTCTTTAAATGACGCTATCTCGAGGTGCACACCCAAAGGCGAGCCGTAAAGACCTCATCTTTGGCAGGTTCCTCCGGGTTTTTTTTCCGGTTTTTTTTCCTTTTTTATTTTATTTTTTTATTTTTTTTTACGTTGTGCTGACCCTCGGTCTTTAAATGACGCTATCTTGAGGAGGACACCTAAAGGCGAGCCGTAATGGCCGCATCTTCGGCAGGTTCCTCCGTTTTTTTTTTTCGGTTTTTTTTTACGTTGTGCTGACACTCGTTCTTTAAATGACGCTATCCCGAGGAGGACACCTAAACGCGAGCCGTAATGGCCTCATCTTCGGCAGGCTCCTCTGGTTTTTTTTTTTTTTTACGTTGTACTGACTCTCATTTTTTAAATGACGCTATCCCGAGGAGGACACCTAAACGCGAGCCGTAATGGCCTCATCTTTGGCAGGCTCCTCTGGCTTTTTTTTTTCCATTTTATTTTACGTTGTGCTGACCCTCGTTCTTTAAATGATGCTATCCCGAGGAGGACACCTAAAGGCGAGCCGTAAGGGCCTCATCTTCGGCAGGCTCCTCAGTTTTTTTTCCTGGTTTTTTTTCCTTTTTTTTACGTTGTGCTGACCCTTGTTCTTTAAATGACGCTACCCCAAGGAGGACACCTAAAGG
The DNA here is from genome assembly GCF_059453495.1 of Arachis ipaensis. Lineage (NCBI taxonomy): Eukaryota > Viridiplantae > Streptophyta > Magnoliopsida > Fabales > Fabaceae > Arachis > Arachis ipaensis. The sequence continues at coordinate 76,279,914 of NC_142438.1, forward strand.
CGAGCCGTAATGGCCTCATTTTCGCCAGGCTCCTCCGTTTTTTTTCCCATTTTTTTTGTTTTTTTTACGTTGTGCTGACGCTCGTTCTTCAAATGACATTATCCCGAGGAGGACACCTAAAGGCGAGCCGTAAGGGCCTCATCTTCGGCAGGCTCCTCCGTTTTTTTTCCGATTTTTTTTTGGTTTTTTTTACGTTGTGCTTACCCTCGTTCTTTAAATGACGCTATCTCGAGGAGGGCACCTAAAGGTGAGCCGTAATGGCCTCATCTTCGGCAGGCTCTTCCGGTTTTTTTTTTTAACGTTGTGCTGACCCTCGTTCTTTAAATGAAGCTATCTCGAGGAAGACACCTAAACACGAGCCGTAATGGCCTCAACTTCGGCAGGCTCCTCCGGTTTTTTTAATTTATTTTATTTATTTTTTTATTTTTACGTTGTGCTGACCCTCGTTCTTTAAATGACGCTATCCAGAGGAGGATACCTAAAGGCGAGCCGTAATGGCCTCATCTTCGGCAGGCTCTTCCGTTTTATTTTTATTTATTTATTATTTTTTTTACGTTGTGCTAACTCTCGTTCTTTAAATGACGCTATACCTAGGAGGACACTTAAAGGCGAGCCGTAATGGCCGCATCTTCGGCAGGTTTCTCCGATTTTTTTTTTCGTTTTTTTTTTACGTTGTGCTGACATTCGTTTTTAAATGACGCTATCCCGAGGAGGACACCTAAACGCGAGTCGTAATGGCCTCATCTTTGGCAGGCTCCTCTGGTTTTTTTTTTTACGTTGTGCTGACCCTCGTTCTTTAAATGACGCTATCCCGAGGAGGACACCTAAATGCGAGCCGTAATGGCCTCATCTTCGGCAGGCTCCTCTGGGTTTTTTTTTCTATTTTTTTTTACGTTGTGCTGACCTTTGTTCTTTAAATGACGCTAACCCGAGGAGGACACCTAAAGGCGAGCCGTAATGGCCTCATCTTCGGCAAGCTCCTCCATTTTTTCCCCGTTTTTTTTCGTTTTTTTTACGTGGTGCTGACCGTCGTTCTTCAAATGACGCTACCCTGAGGAGGACACCTAAAGGCGAGCCGTAAGGGCCTCATCTTCGGCAGGCTCCTCTGTTTTTTTTTTCCGGTTTTTTCCCTTTTTTTTACGTTGTGCTTACCCATGTTCTTTAAATCACTCTATCCTAAGGAGGACACTTAAAGGCGAGCCGTAATGGCCTTATCTTTGGCAGGCTCTTCCGGTTTTTTTTTTTTACGTTGTGCTGACCCTCGTTCTTTAAATGAAGCTATTTCGAGGAGACACCTAAACGCGAGCCGTAATGGCCTCAACTTCGGCAGGCTCCTCTGGTTTTTTTTTATTTATTTTATGTTTTTTTACGTTGTGCTGACCCTCGTTCTTTAAATGGCGCTATCCGGAGGAAGACACTTAATGGCGAGCCGTAATGGCCTCATCTTCGGCAGGCTCCTCCGATTTTATTTATTTATTTATTTATTTATTTATTTTTATTTTTACGTTGTGCTGTCCCTCGTTCTTTAAATGACGCTATCCCGAGGAGGACACCTAAACATGAGCCGTAATGGCCTCATTTTCGGCAGGCTCCTCCGTTTTCTTTTCCGGTTTTTTTCCTTTTTTTGTTTTTTTTTTGTTTTTTTTTTTACATTGTGCTGACCCTCGTCCTTTAAATGACGTTATGCCGAGCAGGACACCTAAAGGCGAGCCGTAATAGCCTTATCTTCGGCAGGCTCCTCCCATTTTTTTTTGGTTTTTTTTTTTACTTTTTTTTACGTTGTGCTGATCCTCGTTCTTTAAATGACGCTATCCCGAGGAGGACACCTAAAGGCGAGCCGTAATGGCCTCATCTTCGGCAGGCTCTTCCGTTTTATTTTTATTTATTTATTATTTTTTTTACGTTGTGCTGACTCTCGTTCTTTAAACGACGCTATCCCTAGGAGGACACTTAAAGTCGAGTCGTAATGGTCGCATCTTCGGCAGGTTCCTCCATTTTTTTTTCGGCTTTTTTTTACGTTGTGCTGACACTCGTTCTTTAAATGACGCTATCCCGAGGAGGACACCTAAACGCGAGCCGTAATGGCCTCATCTTCGGCAGGCTCTGATGACAAGTCATCTTAGCCTAGTTTCACTAGCCTTTTTCTTTGATTTTATTTGGTTTTATGCACTTTCTTGCATTCTAAGTAAGTAATTTGGAATGAAAATGCATGGTTTCTTTGAATCAAACAACCACCATTTAATTGATGCTAAATCATAAGGTTTGAGCTAAATTTAATTGATTTTTATTGATTTATAAACCTTGTGAATTTGGCGATACTTTGATTGGTTGTTTTGATTACTTGTAGGTGAAGAAAAGAAAAAAATAAGAAAAGCGTAGCCTAAGGAGCATGATCTAAGCAAAGAAAGAAAGCGTGGCACAAGAAAAGGAAGCGTGGCTTAAGGAAGGAAAAGCATAAGTGCATTCAAGAATCAAGAGCCAAGCTCTTGGCAAAGAGCTTTGAAGCTCTTGTGGAGAGCTTTCCTTCAAAGAATCAAGAGCCAAGCTCTTGGCAAAGAGCTTTGAAGCTCTTGCCAAAGAGCTTTATCAAGAACATATGAAGAAGGAATCAAGAGCCAAGCTCTTGGCAAAGAGCTTCAAAGCTCTTGGCAAAGAGCTTTGAAGCTCTTACCAAAGAGCTTTTTCGTGCATGCCATGAAGAAGGAATCAAGAGCCAAGCTCTTGGCAAAGAGCTTTGAAGCTCTTGCCAAAGAGCTTTTTCGTGCATGCCATGAAGAAAATCAAGGAAGAAAAGCTCACTAATGCACTCACCAAGACTTGAACCCATGACCAAGGGGAGGGGGGCAGCGCTACTCACAAGGAAAATAAGCCAAAAATTGGCCAAAATGCTCCCAGCAAGTCTCGAACACGGAAGCTTCAGCAAGGAAAGTGCGCTCCTAGTACCACTTGGGCGCTACTCTGATGTTGTCCAAGACTTGGCACGCAAAATATTTTAAGGCGTTTCTCTTGTGCCAAGGAAATTAGCTCCACAAGTGCTCCACCCAAGATTTGAACCAAGGACCTCAAGGACAAGTAAAGCTCTTGCCAAGAGCTTTCAAGCTCTTGCAAAGAGCTTTGTTCTCTTGTCACAAGGGACCGTGCGCAACACATTGGAAGGGAAGGGAACCAAAGCTCTTGGCCAAAGCTCTTGCCAAGAGCCGAACTCTTCCCTGGGAGGTGCACCATGGGCCAAAAATTCACTAAAAATCCAAATTAATTCATTTCTTCACCAAATTTTAGAGCCCATCCAAATTCTTAGATCCAAATTAGAAAGTGTATAAATAGGAGCTAGTTTGATGTAATTGAGACTTTTGAATCTTTTACCTTTTGACACTTTTAGAATTTACTTTGGAATTTTTCTTTTGAATTTTCATTTTCATTTCTGAAGTTAGATCTTAGAGAATTGGGAAGGAGAATTGATCTCTCTTCTTCCTTGTTCTTGCTTGAGCACTCTTTACTTTTCTTGCTTTTGATCTTGGGTGAAGAATTGAAGAAATTCTGTTTCAATCTCACTTTGAGATCTCTTGTTTCCTTTTACTGCATAATTGAATTTAAATTTCTGTTTACTGCATCTTCTCTTATTCTTCTTCTACACTTTCTGCATTTTACTTTTCTTCATTTCGTTGGCAATTAATCTTGTTGGATCAAGGAAGGAGTTGAGATCTAGACTTGTTATCTAGTCTCTTCCACCCCTGAGATCTTCAACCATCTTTTACTTTGCTGCAAATTAAGCATTGCTTTCTCTGTTTTTAATTTCTCAAGCATTTCTACTTTTCTGTTTAAATCTAATTTACTGCAATTCACTTTCTATTTTGTTGTTTTGCTGCAATTTACTTCCTCTTGCTTAAATTCTGCAAATCCCAACTCCCAATCCCTTTTACAATTCAAGTCATTTACATTTCTTGCACTTTAAGATTCAGCCATTTACATTTCTTGTAATCTAAGTTTCTGCAATTTACATTACTTGTTCTTTAAGATTCAGCTTATTTACTTTCTTTGCTCTTTAATTTCCTGCAATTTACCCCTTACCCTTTATATTTCAAGCAATTTAGCTTCTGCAAATCACAAATCACTCAACCAAATCTTGATTCGCTTGACTAAATCAACCACTAAACTAAAATTGCTCAATCCTTCAATCCCTGTGGGATCGACCTCACTCATGTGAGTTATTATTACTTGATGCGACTCGGTACACTTGCCGGTGAGTTTTGTGTTGGATCGTTTTCCACATCATCAAGTTTTTGGCGCCGTTGCCGGGGATTGATTAGATTGACAATGATTAAGTGAAGTGAAGATCTAGATCAAGCACTTTTTCTTTTCTTTTTCTTTAATTTTAGACTAACACACTAACTGTTTGAATTTTTGCTTAAGCCAATTAACATTTCACTTCAGCCATGGATTGAAGTGTTAGTGCTTTCTGGTGTTGTGATTATTATGCTTTGGTTGTATGTCAGGTACAAGGAGAGTTATACCCACATTTTGTGAACAAGACAAAAGAACCCTCAGAAGATTAAGAAGAGCTGAAAGAGGGAAAAACATTATTGGAGAAGAAGAGGATTTAGAAGAAGAATTCCAAGATATGGAGGAACACATAACAAACCCACCAAATGGAGCTGAAGGAGCAGCCAATAACAACAATAATCCACCACAGAGAAGAGTGTTGGCTTCCTACACATGTGCAAATCCTAGACATTGTGGGAGTAGCATTCTTACCCCAAATGTTAATGCAAATAACTTTGAACTAAAGCCACAACTCATCACCTTGGTTCAAAACAATTGTTTTTATGGAGGAGGACCACTTGAAGACCCTAACCAACACTTGTCCACCTTCTTGAGGATTTGTGATACTGTCAAAACCAATGGTGTGCATCCTGACAGTTACAAGCTACTGCTATTTCCATTTTCTCTCAGAGACAAAGCCACTCAATGGTTGGAATCCTTCCCAAGAGACAGCATCAACAATTGGGATGATCTAGTAACCAAGTTCCTTGCCAAGTTTTACCCACCTCAAAGAGTTATTAGATTAAAGACTGAAGTGCAAACATTCACACAAATGGATGCTGAACCCTTGTATGAGGCATGGGAACGATACAAAGCTCTAATCAGGAAGTGTCCACCAGGAATGTTCAGTGAGTGGGACAGATTACAAAATTTCTATGAAGGCTTGACACTGAAATCTCAAGAGGCTTTGGATTATTCAGCAGGAGGCTCTTTGCAATTGATGAAAATGGTAGAGGAAGCTCAAAATCTCATTGATATGGTGGCCAACAATCAATATTTCTTTGCTCACCAAAGGCAATGCCAACCATCACAAAGGAAAGGAGTGATGGAGTTGGAAGGAGTGGACTCAATCTTGGCTCAAAATAAAATGATGCAGCAGCAAATTCAACAACAATTTGAGCAAATGGCCAAGAGGATTGATAGCCTCCAAGTTGCAGCAGTTAACACAAGCCAACCATCATCCACATGGGGGCAAAATGAAGAAACTCAAGAGGAGCAGCAACAAGAACAAGTCCAGTACATGCACAACCATAATTCTGGGCCAAATGAAGTCTATGGTGATACTTACAACCCTTCTTGGAAGAACCACCCAAACCTTAGGTGGGGAGACAATCACAACCAGAATCAACAACCATGGTAGAGAAACTCAAATCAAAACATTTCAAGAAACAACCAAAACCACAACCAGCAGCAAACTAACCAAAATCCTTACAGAAAACCTCAAAATAACTACCCCAATTCCAACCATTACCCATCCAATAACCAAACCTCAAATCAAAACACTTACCCTCAACCCTCAACCCTCAACACCCCACAATCAACCAATCTCACAAGACTCTCAGAGGATTAACAACTTGGAGCTCCTAATGGAAAAGATGATGAAAAATCAAGAGATGACATTGAGGAACCAGGAAGCCTCCATGAAAAATATGGAAAGGCGAATTGGACAACTATCCAAGCAAATCGCCATCGAAAGGCCATCAAGCTCACTACCAAGTGACACCATTCCTAATCCAAAAGAGGAATGCAAGGCGATACAATTGAGGAGTGGAAAGATCCTGGTGAAAAATGAAGAAGCAACCAAGAAGCCAAAGGAAAGTGACAAGAAACAAGCTGAAGAAGAGAAAGTCAATGATAAGGAGGAGACAGCAAGCAAGCAAACTCAGAATCAAGCTCAAGAAAGGGAAGATCAGCCACCGAAATCAAAGAAGGGGAAAGAAGCAATTGAAGAGCCAACCAAGGAACAAAGGCAGGGAGTGAACTTCACACCACCTTTGCCATATCCTCAAAGGTTCAACAAAGAGACTAAGGACCAACACTTCCCAAAATTCCTTGAAATCTTCAAGAAGTTGGAAATCAATATTCCCTTAGCCGAAGCACTTGAGCGAATGCCCCTGTACGCAAAATTCATGAAGGAACTTATCAACAAGAAGAGGAGTTGGCAAGTTAATGAAACTGTACTGCTTACTGAGGAATGCAGAGCACTAATCCAGAAGGGACTTCCTCCCAAACTCGATGACCCTGGGAGCTTCTTTCTACCCTGCACCATTGGCAGTATGACCATCAAAAAGGCGATGTGTGACTTAGGAGCCAGTATCAATCTAATGCCTGCCTCTCTAGTGAACAAGCTAAGCATAAAAGAGGTGAAACCAGTACAGATGTCTCTAGAATTGGTGGACAAATCAGTAATATGCCCCAGGGGTATAATTGAGAACCTGCTAGTCAAAGTAGACAGATTCATCTTTCCTACAGATTTTGTGATCTTAGATTCAGACCAGGATGAGGGCGACTCCATTATACTGGGAAGACCGTTCTTGGCCACTGCTAGGGCCATCATAGACATAGAGCAAGGAGAATTAACCCTCAGGATGCATGATGAAAGTATCACTCTGAATGTACTGCCAGAAACACAGAGCAGTAATGAAAAAAAGGATGGTACAGAAACGGACAAAGAGAATCTGCAGTGGAAGGAGGGAATCAACAAGACAAACAACAACTGCTCTCCCCAGTGATGAGATATTTTTGGAAAAACGAATTTCTCCAAAACACCCAAATCTAACCGGCAAGTGCACCGGGTCGCATCAAGTAATAATAACTCACGGGAGTGAGGTCGATCCCATAGGGATTGATGGATCAAGCAATTTTAGTGGGTGATTAGTTTAGTCAAGCTAACATTGAGTGATTTGAGTGACCATTGAAGCCAACAGAATGTAAATGACAAGGAAAATTAAAGTGCAGAAAGTAAATTGCATTGAAACTTAAAGAGCAAGAAATGTAAATTACATGAAAGTAAAGGGAATTGGGTGCAGGGAAATTAAATGAAAGCAGTAAATCAAAGCTTAGAACAATTGCAAGAGAAATTAAAGAAAAGTAAATTGCAGAAGCCAAGAGAAGGTGAAGTAGTAAACAGGAATGGAAATTCAATTGTGCAGAGAAAGTAAACAAGAAAATTTTCAAGGTGAGATTGAAGCAGAATTTCTTCAATTCTCAACCCAAGATTCAAAACGAAATTGAAAACTAAGAGAGAGCTCTCTAATCCTAATGCTCCCTCGTGGAGCCAGCCTCCTTACAAATATGAAAATGATGCCTTATATAGGCTTTACAAAATGGAAATGAAAATGAAATTAAAAACAAATTACAATTAAATGAAATTCCTCTTTTATCTATTTCTTGTGCCTTTGAGTGATGATCATTTGGGCCCTTGCTCTTGATGGAATTGGGTTGATAAAGGCCTTGGTTGATTGCTCTTGGAGTTTGAAGAGGAATTGAACCGGGTTGAGTTTGCAAAAGTTGGACCAAAAGTTGGAGCTAAAGTTAGGGGTCTAACTTTGGCTCCAACTTTTCATAGCAGCCCACAAAACTTGCTGGTATGAACGTTGGTGCCAACGTTAGGGGTCTAACTTTGACCCTAACGTTGGCCTCCCTTATGCACATTTATGGCGCCAACTTTGTCCTCTTGTCATGTTGCCAATTTTATGCCCAATATAGACTATCATATATGGTTGGAAAGCTCTGAATGTCAGCTTTCTAACCCATTTGGAATCACTTCAATTGGACATCTACAACTCAAGTTATGATCATTTGAAGAGGGCATGGTCGCTGGCTTTGGTGTGCAGCGTTTGAGGTAACGTTTGCCTCAAACGTTGGCGAAAACGCCAGTTCTGGAGGCTCAAACGTATTGTCCACCCCATACTATTGTACATTTTTGGGAAGTCCTGGATGTCTACTTTCCAATGCCGTTGGGAGCACATTATTTGGAGCTCTACAGCTCGAGTTATACTTCGTTGAAGGTGCAGAGGTCAGTTGGCCTCACTGCAGGTTGCCACCATGTTCGTTTATGCACATTGCGGGGCAGTTTTCTCCCTCAATTTTAGTGTCCACCATGCAGTGCCATATATGCTTGGAAAGCTCTTGATTCCAACTTTCCAATGCTTCTTGAATCACCTCATTTGGAGCTCTGTAGCTCAAGTTATTCTTGTTGGAAGTATACCCCTTCAAGCTGTTGTGGTGTGTGGCGCCAACGTTAGCCTCAAAGTTAGGGGGCTAACGTTGGCGCAAACTTTTGCTCCTCCCCTTGTGAATTTCATGTGCCAACGTTAGCCACCAAGTTAGGGGGCTAACGTTGGCGCAAACTTTTGGTGCCCAGGGAGGTTCTCTTCATGCCAACGTTAGCCTCAAAGTTAGGGGGCTAACGTTGGCGCAAACTTTTGGTGCCCAGGGGTGAATTTCATGTGCCAACGTTAGCCTCCAAGTTAGGGGTCTAACTTTGAGGCTAACTTTTCACCCAAAAGATTTTGCTTCCTGGTTCAACTTATTCCATTGTCCTCTCTTTACTCCTAGCCATTCCTTCTTGCTTCACCCTTTCTCCAAGCCTTCTTCACCTATCATTAATCAACCAAACACATCAAAGCTATGCTCAAAATTATGAGATATTCATTCTTTCATAATATGTGACAATTTTAGCATAAAACCTCATGAAATAGCATGAATTCATACATGGTTGATTAAATCAAAGGAAGCATGAAAATCTACCCACTTGGCTTGCTTATGGCTAAAGAAAGTGCATAAAACCTATTGAAAACAAAGGAAAAAGGCATAGAAGAACATGACATGATGACATGTCATCACAACACCAAACTTAAACCTTGCTTGTCCCCAAGCAAGAAAAGAATCATGCAATAAAGATTGACAATCCAAGGTATGAAGAATATCAACTCAATGTTCATGGTAAGCTAGTTTTCTAAGCATGCTACAATCACAAAAGAAATGTAAATGATTGATGCTTCCATCTAGCTCAATTTATGAAATCTTTCTTTTATATTTCTTCCTTGAAACAAGCTTTTGATTTTTTTATTTAGCTTCTCCTTTTGGGTGCTTTGCCCCATGAGTTGATAACAAAGCTACGACTTCTAAATGCTTTGTTTTCAAGTATTACCACTTGATACATACGCACCACAAGCATTTGATTAGAGGACTTCATTAAGCTCATTTTTCTTTTCTTTTCTTAACTATCTAATCATTGATGCTCAGAGCCTTGAGCTTTGAGGGAGTGCTTTTGCACTTTGAGCCTAGCCTTGACTTCTAAGTGTTTTGTTTTCAAGCATTTGGCTTGATACATAAACACCACAAGCACTTAACAAATAAATTGCCATTGGTACTCAGAGCCTTCAGCTTTCTCATTCTTTCCCTTTTTCTTTTCTTGCTTTATTTTGCATTTGCTTTCAAGGTTTTCATGCTTTTAAAAGATTTCACAAAACGTGCTAGATGAAAACTTCAATTAAATAAAATCTAATGCAATTAAGCAACAATCAAACATACTAGCTTCCCAATACTTTTATGCACATGCTAAAATCTTCTTTAATGCCTTGTTTGTTTATGATCACGATACTTTGTTGCTTTTGAATTCACAAAACTCAAGTTGGTAATCATAATGACATAGCACCATGTTGCAATTTAGAAATCAAACTATGCCTTTTCATACACACATGCATACAGAGAAGGTACAGACAATCATGCAGTTTATGGTGCTTGAAACAAATGAGAGGAAAAGGAACTTTACAACCTTGTAGTTCATCTTCTCTATTGTTGTCATTTTCCTCCCATACCAAACTCAAAATGCTTGCTCATCCTCAAGCAACTATTAGAACCGTGGCTATGGGGCTAAGATGGATCATGAATGTCTTACACAAGGAATGTTAGTAGTACATGTGTTTCAAGCAAGCAAAATTAAAGATAATAATCAAGGCACAAGAGACAGAGACATTGTGATTGCATACTTAAGAAGGTGAGCATAATACTTTGCATAAAGAATAAGTGGCACACCAAACTTAATGTGACACTTTCGCTTGGAATCAATGCAAGTATCCAGTAAAGATTTGAAGCAAATTGTGTTGCATAGCAACACCAAACTTAGAATGCAATCCTATGTCCATTTATTTGAATTAAAACCAAGCAAATGAAACTGTTCTTTATTAAATACAATCATTGAGCCAAGAATCTGTCATTAATAAAGCTCTCTTGGTGATGTATTAATAAACACAGCAAATAAGCAAACTAAAATGGAAGCATTAAAAACAAAGAATTAACTAAAGTAAACAGAATAACAAAATATCAAACCAAAAGAAAATTAACACTGCAAAGACATTATGGTTATGCAGACAAGTAGTGTTGCTGAACGATTTGCATAGAAAAATAGGTGGCACACCAAACTTAGAATCTTGGTGTGTCGCTTTTCATTTTTGATTTGATGCAATCATCCAAAAAGATTGAAAACAATTTGTTGCAAGGCAACACCAAACTTAGAATGTAACCATATGCCAATTTATTGAATTTTAAACAAAGCAAGGAGAAAAAAAAATATACCTACTGTCTACCTGTTCCTTACTTTCTTCCTCTTCTTCCAATTTGTTAAGAGGAATGACTTCAAGAGAGGAGAAGATTCAGCTATTGCCCCCTGTCTTGGTTTCCTCTCAGCAAGCTTTTTGTTGTACATGGCTTGATTGAGCTTGCCTGCTATTGGTCCAGGGGTTGGATTGCTTGTGGTTGACCTCCTCTTGAATGTTGTCCTTGGTAGTTTGGTCGCAATCCTCTTTTCGGTGCTTTTGTCAATTGCCTTCACTTCTTTGAATCCAAGTCTTGGTGGTTGTGTGATTTTTGGAGTTTTGTATTCATCCAGAGCCTTTTGTATTGGTGGTTCCATGAACTCCTCCTTTATGTACTTCTCTGCCTCACTTGAGTTTGGAATGACTTCTTCACTTTCTTGCTCCTCCACTTCCTCTTTTACACCCAACATTTGTTTCAATCGCTCTATCATGGGGGAGGTTTGTCGATCTTCCCAACATTTCTTCATCTCCTCGTCATACCTTTCAATCATGGATTCAAATGTTGAGGCGTTTTGGTCCAGGGAGGTTTGTGAGAGTTGTGAGTCTTCATGTTCTCTTGTCATCTCAAGTGCAGTTTCAGGTTCAACCACCTCATTCTTCATTGAAAGTTCACTTGATGCAGTGGCCTCCTTATCTTGCTTTTCCACTTCCTCACCCACACATTTGTCTTCATCCTCACTGGTTGATGGTTCTAAGTTTTCCCTTGTTTGCTCTAAGGACCCATTTATCTGCTCGAGGATGGTTTCTTCCCAAGATGGGGATTTTGTGTAAAATTCCACTAGTTTTCTCTGTATTTCAATGCCTTCACGGTATTCCTCATCTGTTAATTCAATGCCTTCAAGGTATTCCTCATCTTTTAATTCAAGAGATGAAGGTCGAGAGTAATTTTGGTGAAGTGAATGTGTTGTGGTGAAGTTGTGTTGAGGGGTGTGGAATGAGTTGTGTGATCGATGGGATGACTGGTATAGATTTTGGAGGAAACTTTGTGTTGAGGCATAATCAAGTGATGAAGAACTTTCAAATGAGAAACTGGGACGTGAGGGTGGATGCTTTTCCATTCTTTGGCGATGCTTCCATCTTCCATGAGGATAATGATATGAATCATTTTGTGGTGGTGGTTGGTATCCCATATGATTCTCTTGCTCATCTTGTGTCTCTGAAGCCAATCTCCATGAATTGGAGTGCTCAGGATTTGTAATTTGTTGGTGATATTCCCAACCACCATTAGAGATTGGTGATGGTGGGTGATATCCCATAAAATTTGTTTGACCATAAGATGAGTTGAACTCCATTTGAATTTTGTAAAACACAACACCAAGGAGAATTGAAATTCATATCTCAGAGATGAATTTCTTAGTGAGGCAATAACTCAAACACCTTGGTTTCAACTTAGAGCAGAGAACAAAAACAAAGAAAATGCTTAATCTAGACTTCTCACCCACTTAATCATTGTTGATCTAATCAATCCCCGGCAACGGCGCCAAAAACTTGATGAGATATTTTTGGAAAAACGAATTTCTCCAAAACACCCAAATCTAACCGGCAAGTGCACCGGGTCGCATCAAGTAATAATAACTCACGGGAGTGAGGTCGACCCCACAGGGATTGATGGATCAAGCAATTTTAGTGGGTGATTAGTTTAGTCAAGCTAACATTGAGTGATTTGAGTGACCATTGAAGCCAACAGAATGTAAATGACAAGGAAAATTAAAGTGCAGAAAGTAAATTGCATTGAAACTTAAAGAGCAAGAAATGTAAATTGCATGAAAGTAAAGGGAATTGGGTGCAGGGAAATTAAATGAAAGCAGTAAATCAAAGCTTAGAACAATTGCAAGAGAAATTAAAGAAAAGTAAAATGCAGAAGCCAAGAGAAGGTGAAGTAGTAAACAGGAATGGAAATTCAATTGTGCAGAGAAAGTAAACAAGAAAATTTTCAAGGTGAGATTGAAACAGAATTTCTTCAATTCTCAACCCAAGATTCAAAACGAAATTGAAAACTAAGAGAGAGCTCTCAAATCCTAATGCTCCCTCGTGGAGCCAGCCTCCTTACAAATATGAAAATGATGCCTTATATAGGCTTTACAAAATGGAAATGAAAATGAAATTAAAAACAAATTACAATTAAATGAAATTCCTATTTTATCTATTTCTTGTGCCTTTGAGTGATGATCATTTGGGCCCTTGCTCTTGATGGAATTGGGTTGATAAAGGCCTTGGTTGATTGCTCTTGGAGTTTGAAGAGGAATTGAACTGGGTTGAGTTTGCAAAAGTTGGACCAAAAGTTGGAGCTAAAGTTAGGGGTCTAACTTTGGCTCCAACTTTTCATAGCAGCCCACAAAACTTGCTGGTATGAACGTTGGTGCCAACGTTAGGGGTCTAACTTTGACCCTAACGTTGGCCTCCCTTATGCACATTTATGGCGCCAACTTTGTCCTCTTGTCATGTTGCCAATTTTATGCCCAATATAGACTATCATATATGGTTGGAAAGCTCTGAATGTCAGCTTTCTAACCCACTTAGAATCACTTCAATTGGACATCTACAACTCAAGTTATGATCATTTGAAGAGGGCATGGTCGCTGGCTTTGGTGTGCAGCGTTTGAGGTAACGTTTGCCTCAAACGTTGGCGAAAACGCCAGTTCTGGAGGCTCAAACGTATTGTCCACCCCATACTATTGTACATTGTTGGAAAGCCCTGGATGTCTACTTTCCAATGCCGTTGGGAGCACATTATTTGGAGCTCTACAGCTCTAGTTATACTCCGTTGAAGGTGCAGAGGTCAGTTGGCCTCACTGCAGGTTGCCACCATGTTCGTTTATGCACATTGCGGGGCAGTTTTCTCCCTCAATTTTAGTGTCCACCATGCAGTGCCATATATGCTTGGAAAGATCTTGATTCCTACTTTCCAATGCTTCTTGAATCACCTCATTTGGAGCTCTGTAGCTCAAGTTATTCTTGTTGGAAGTATACCCCTTCAAGCTGTTGTGGTGTGTGGCGCCAACGTTAGCCTCAAAGTTAGGGGGCTAACGTTGGCGCAAACTTTTGCCCCTCCCCTTGTGAATTTCATGTGCCAACGTTAGCCACCAAGTTAGGAGGCTAACGTTGGCACAAACTTTTGGTGCCCAGGGAGGTTCTCTTCATGCCAACGTTAGCCTCAAAGTTAGGGGGCTAACGTTGGCGCAAACTTTTGGTGCCCAGGGGTGAATTTCATGTGCCAACGTTAGCCTCCAAGTTAGGGGTCTAACTTTGAGGCTAACTTTTCACCCAAAAGATTTTGCTTCCTGGTTCAACTTATTCCATTGTCCTCTCTTTACTCCTAGCCATTCCTTCTTGCTTCACCCTTTCTCCAAGCCTTCTTCACCTATCATTAATCAACCAAACACATCAAAGCTATGCTCAAAATCATGAGATATTCATTCTTTCATAATATGTGACAATTTTAGCATAAAACCTCATGAAATAGCATGAATTCATACATGGTTGATTAAATCAAAGGAAGCATGAAAATCTACCCACTTGGCTTGCTTATGGCTCAAGAAAGTGCATAAAACCTATTGAAAACAAAGGAAAAAGGCATAGAAGAACATGACATGATGACATGTCATCACCCAGCAAGAGATAGATGATGCAGCTGGTCAAATAGAGAAAGAGACTGTGCAAAATAATGAAGAAGTTCAAGAAGACATTGGAGTAGTGGCAACTGAAAAAAGAAATCTCAAGGGGAAACCTATTGTCAAAAAAGAAAGATCAACAAAAGGAGGGAAGAAAAACAAGAATAGAAGCAAAAAGGGTTGGAAGAACAAAAAGATTCCAACAGAAGGGTTCTCCAAAGGTGATAAGGTGCAACTAGTTTATCAACAGTTGGGGACTGAGGATCACTACACTGTTAATCAAATACTCTCCCTCGAGCATGTGAAAATTAAGCACCAAAGAACAAAGAAGAAGCTCACAGTCAGAGGGGACAAGCTGAGGCACTACAGTCATCAACCACCATAAAAGAAGGGTTTAATGTCAAGCTAATGACATTAAAAGAGTGCTCCATGGGAGGCAACCCATGATTTAAGATTCCTGCTTGCTTTTAAATTCAATAAATTATGATCACCTTAGCATGATTTTGAATGTACTTGACAGATGCATAAACTGTTTTGAAACATATGCCAGATTTCTAAGTTTGGTGTGCTTGACAGCACATAGAAGCTAACTTTTCAAACATATGCTTGGTCACTTCGATGAAGCATATGACCAAACATTAAGTTTGGTGTCGGCATGTGTATCAATTATAAGAAAGATCAACTTTTGTTCAGAAAAGAAAAGACACAACCAAAATCATGCAGAGATGAATCATGCATCATTTTATTTTTGAATTACAATTCATGATGAAAGTATCAATTGTGACAAATGCTTGTTTTTTTTTCTAACATTAATCTCTTAGCAAGAGATAAGTTTGGTGTTCACCAAATCTTGGTTCACTGAGTAAGGGACACAATTGATCTTTCATGGAAAAAAAAATAAAAATAATAATGCAAAATTTTTTTTCTTTTTTTCACCATGCTTCAAGTATATCCTAAAGCACATCAATTTTGTTTAATTAGAAAGAAAGAAGGCTGAAGCAAAGACAAAGCAAGGGAACGGCTATGACAAGCCAAGAGAAGAGTCACATGTGCTTAGGGAGGTGTGCCAAGTTTGGAAAGCAAAAATCTGCATGCTAGTCACCTTGAGGAACGAACTCCATGCAACCAATGGGGGGAGAATCCTTGTCAACTTTCAGGAGAACATGCAAGCCGTTCATCTCATAGAATCACTAGGTTGTTCAACTCAATCTCCACCCTTCAGAATCTATGACCGAACCATTCCTCAAGTATAGCTCTCGGCCAACACCTTTTTTCTTTGCCTATAAATGAGTTAAGACACCTCTAGCAGCACATGTCCCTACAAGCCTTCTTTACAAACACAAACCTCTGCCTTCCCCTTTTGAAATTTTACACATATATACCACCTCTCTCATAATAGTAACATTCTTCTCTGCATATCCTGTACATTGCTAAGCTGTGTCTCAAACCAATCTCCAAGTCCATCCCTACTTCTTTGTTTTCTCTAAACCATGGCCTCATCAAGTTCAAGGAGAAGACCAGGAAAAGAACCAATGGTAACAGAACCTCCAGCTTACGATGCAAGGAAATTCAGATCTCAATTTCATGAAGGAAGATACCACAGGCTCATGAAGTCAAAGCGCATTATTTATGAGATGGGCTTCGAGCTAAGGGAAGGGGAATACCCCATAATGAAGCAAATCACTAATGAAAGAAGATGGGAGCTTCTGTGCGACCCTCTCACTGATATTAGTGCGGTGATGATCAGAGAATTTTATGCAAACGCAGTGAAAGAAAGCGAAGACAGTGTCTCTTACAAGAGCTATGTTAGAGGAGTTGAAGTGGATTTCAGTCTAGCATCCATTACAAGGGCCCTGAAATTGAGAACCATAAATTATTAAGAGCCCAGCTATGAGGCCAGATTGCGAAGGGAGAATGATCCTGATGAGATCCTACGGGGGATATGCTTGGAAGGCACAGACTGGGAAAGAGACTCAAAAGGAGCCCCAAGCCACTTGAAGAGAATGAATCTTACCCCTGAAGCCAAGGGGTGGTACGAGGTAGTAAAAAGATCCATACTTCCCACTGGGAACACCTCATCTGTTATAATTAAGCGTGCACTCTTAGTATACTGTATCCTACATGGAGGGAAAATCAATTTGGCACAACTCATTGCCAACAGTATACAAGAAATGGCTGAAAACACAAGCACTTCAAGTAGGCTTGGCCACCCAAGCACCATCCTAAGGCTCTGCAACAAAGCTGGAGTGATCTTTGAAGATGAGGACATGGAGAAAGTGAAGAAGGGGAAGGGAATTACAAAGAGAAGCATGGAAGGCATTAATGAAGAAGATGAACAAGAAGAAGAACTGATGAGCGGATAATTTATACGCTTTTTGACATTGTTTTTAGTATGTTTTTAGTAGGATCTAGTTACTTTTAGGGATGTTTTTAATATATTTTGTGTTAAATTCACATTTCTGGACTTTACTATGAGTTTGTGTGTTTTTCTGTGATTTCAGGTATTTTCTGGCTGAAATTGAGGGACTTGAGCAGAAATCAGATTCAGAGGTTGAAAAGGGACTGCTGATGCTGTTGGATTCTGACCTCCCTGCACTCAAAGTAGATTTTCTGGAGCTACAGAACTCGAAATGGCGCGCTTCCAAATGCGTTGGAAAGTAGACATCCAGGGCTTTCCAGCAATATATAATAGTCCATACTTTGGCCAAGAATAGATGACGTAAACTGGCGTTCAACGCCAGCCTTCTGCCCAAATCTGGCGTCCAGCGCCAGAAAAGGATCCAAAACCAGAGTTGAACGCCCAAACTGGCACAGATACTGGCGTTCAACTCCACAAATGGCCTCTGCACGTGCAACACTTAGGCTCAGCCCAAACACACACCAAGTGGGCCCCGGAAGTGGATTTATTCATCAATTACTTACTCATGTAAACCCTAGTAACTAGTTTATTATAAATAGGACCTCTTACTATTGTATTTGACATCTTTGAACGCATTGTTCTTAGACCATAGGGGCTGGCCACACGGCCATGCCTGGACCTTCACTTATGTATTTTCATACGGTAGAGTTTCTACACTCCATAGATTAAGGTGTGGAGCTCTGCTGTTCCTCAAAGATTAATGCAAAGTACTACTGTTTTCTATTCAATTCTTCTTATTTCTCTTCTAAGATATCCATTCGCACCCAAGAACGTGATGAAGGTGATGATTATGTGTGACGCTCATCATCCTTCTCCTTTATGAACGCGTGTCTGACAAACACTTCTGTTCTACATGAATTAAGCTAGAATGAGTATCTCTTAGATCTCCTAACCAGAATCTTCGTGGCGTAAGCTAGAATGATGGCGGCATTCAAGAGAATCCGGAAGGTCTAAACCTTGTCTGTGGTATTCTGAGTAGGATTCAATGATTGAATGACTGTGACGAGCTTCAAACTCGCGAGTGCTGGGCGTTAGTGACAGACACAAAAGGAGGGTGAATCCTATTCCAGCATGATCGGGAACCGACAGATGAATAGCCGTGCCGTGACAGGGTGCGTGAGCATATTATTCACTGAGAGGAGGGGATGTAGCCACTGACAACGGTGATGCCCTTGCATAAAGCCAGCCATGGAAAGGAGTAAGACTGATTGGATGAAGATAGCAGGAAAGCAGAGGTTCAGAGGAACGAAAAGCATCTCCATTCGCTTATCTGAAATTCCTACCAATGATTTACATAAGTACCTCTATCCCTATCTTATTATATAATATTCGAAAACACCATTATCACTTTATATCTGCCTGACTGAGATTTACAAGGTGACCATAGCTTGCTTCATACCAACAATCTCCGTGGGATTCGACCCTTACTCACGTAAGGTATTACTTGGACGACCCAGTGCACTTGCTCGTTAGTTGTATCGAAGTTGTGGCAATTATGAATTAAGATCAAAGCACCAAGCTTTGGAGCCATTACCAGGGATTGTTTGAGCCTGGAGATCACAATTTCGTGCACCAAGTTTTTGGCGCCGTTGCCGGGGATTGTTTGAGTTTTCGGCAAGCTTTTGGTCCGGTAACATCAGTGCCAGATTCCCTTTTGATCCGGCAACAGCATCAAGTTTTTGGCGCCGTTGCCGGGGATTGTTCGAGTTTAGACAACTGACGGTTCATCTTGTTGCTCAGATTAGGTAATTTTCTTTTTGTTTTCTTTTCAAAAATTTTTCAAAAATATTTCAAAATTTTCTCACTTGTTTTCGAAAAAAAAAATGTTTTCAAAAATATTATTTTTCTTCAGAATTTTTAAGAATGAATTCTAGTGTTTCATGAAGCATGTTGAAGCCTATCTGGCTGTAAAGCCATACCCAAACTACTTTGGGATTGGCATTCAACTAATCACTCCAGTCCATGTAATTATATGCTAAAGCTTGGCTGGCTATTAAGCCATGCCTGACCCTTTGATTGGAGCTTTAAGACTAACATGGCAAGATTCCTGGAATTCATATTAAAAATTTTGAAATCCTTATTTTTATTTTTCACAAAAATTTTCGAAAAAAAAAATAATAAATAAAAATACAAAAAAAAATTAGAAAAACATAAAATTCAAAAATATTTTTGTGTTTCTTGTTTGAGTCTTGAGTCATGTTATAAGTTTGGTGTCAATTGCATATACATCTTGCATTTTTTCGAAAATATCATGCATTAATAGTGTTCTTCATGATCTTCAAGTTGTTCTTGGTAAGTCTTCTTGTTTGATCTTGATGATTTTTTGTTTTGTGTCTTTTCATGTTTATCATATGCATTCTTGAATCCTTAGTGCGTAAGCATTAAAGAATTCTAAGTTTGGTGTCTTGCATGTTTTCTTTGCATTAAAAATTTTTTCAAAATTGTGTCTATGATGTTCATCTTGACATTCAAAGTGTTCTTGGTGTTCATCTTGACATTCATGGCATTCTTGCATACATTCATGTTTTGATCTAAAAATTTCATGCATTGCATAATTTTCATGTTTTCATAAAAATTCAAAAAAATCAAAAAAATATCTTTCCCTTTTTCTCTCATCAAATTCGAAAATGAGTTGACTTTTTCAAAAAATTTTTAAAATCAAGTTGTTTCTTATGAGTCAAATCAAATTTTCAATTTGAAAATCTTATCTTTTTCAAAATCTTTTTCAAAAATCAAATCTTTTTCAAATTTCTTAGTTATTTTCGAAAATTCTAAAAATATTTTTCAAAAATCTTTTTCTTATTTTTATATCAAATTTTCGAAAATAACATAATCAATTAATGTTTTGATTCAAAAATTTGAAGTTTGTTACTTGCTTGTTAAGAAAGATTCAAACTTTAAGTTCTAGAATCATATCTTGTGATTTCTTATGAATCAAGTCATTAATTGTGATTTTAAAAATCAAATCTTTTTCAAAAACTAATTTCTATCATATCTTTTCAAAAAAATATCTTCTTATCTTATCTTTTTCAAAATTTGATTTCAAAATATCTTCTCTAACTTCCCAACTTCTAATCTTTTCAAATTTGTTTCAACTAACTAACTAACTTTTTGTTTGTTTCTTAACTTTTTCAAAACTACCTAACTAACTCTCTCTCTCTAATTTTCGAAAATATCTCCCCTCTTTTTCAAAAATTTCTTTTTTATTAACTAATTATTTTTATTTTTTATAAAAAAAAAAATTTCGAAAAAAATACTAACCTTTTTCAAAAACTATTTTCAAAAATCACTAACTCTTTTTCAAAAATTATTTTCGAAAATTCTCTTCTCTCTCATCTCCTTCTATTTTTTTTTATTTATTCATCTACTAACATCTCTCCCTCATTCAAAAAAAAAGGATCTCTATTATTATTATTTTTCTGTGCCTTCTTCTTTGTCATATGAGCAGGAGCAAGGACAAGAATATTCTTGTTGAAGCAGATCCAGAACCTGAAAGAACTCTGAATTACAACTAACCAGTAAGCACCTGTTAGGAATTTTCAAACAAGAAGAGGAGATGGCAGCCGAAAATAATAATAATGCAAGGAGGATCCTTGGTGACTTTACTGCACCTAATTCCAATTTACATGGAAGAAGCATCTCCATTCCTGCCATTGGAGCAAACAAATTTGAGCTGAAACCTCAATTAGTTTCTCTGATGCAGCAGAACTGCAAGTTTCATGGACTTCCATCTGAAGATCCTTTTCAGTTCTTAACTGAATTCTTGCAGATATGTGATACTGTTAAGACTAATGGAGTAGATCCTGAAGTCTACAGGCTCATGCTTTTCCCTTTTGCTGTAAGAGACAGAGCTAGATTATGGTTGGATTCTCAACCTAAAGACAGCCTGAACTCTTGGGATAAGCTGGTCACAGCTTTCTTAGCCAAGTACTTTCCTCCTCAAAAGCTGAGCAAGCTTAGAGCTGATGTTCAAACCTTCAGACAGAAAGAAGGTGAATCCCTCTATGAAGCTTGGGAAAGATACAAACAGTTGACCAAAAAGTGTCCTTCTGACATGCTCTCAGAATGGACCATCCTGGATATATTCTATGATGGTCTGTTTGAGTTATCTAAGATGTCATTGGATACCTCTGTAGGTGGATCCATTCACCTAAAGAAAACGCCTGCAGAAGCTCAAGAACTCATTGACATGGTTGCTAATAACCAGTTCATGTACACTTCTGAAAGGAATCCTGTAAGCAATGGGACGCCTATGAAGAAGGGAGTTCTTGAAGTTGATACTCTGAATGCCATATTGGCTCAGAATAAAATATTGACTCAGCAAGTCAATATGATCTCTCAGAGTCTGCATGGAATGCAAGCTGCATCCAACAGTACCCAAGAGGCATCTTCTGAAGAAGAAGCCTATGATCCTGAGAACCCTGCAATAGCAGAGGTGAATTACTTAGGTGAACCTTATGGAAACACCTATAACTCAACATGGAGAAATCATCCAAATTTCTCATGGAAGGATCAAAAGCCCCAACAAGGCTTTAATAATGGTGGAAGAAACAGGTTTAGCAATAGCAAGCCTTTTCCATCATCAACTCAGCAACAGACAGAGAACTCTGAACAAAATGCTTCTAATTTAGCAAATCTAGTCTCTGATCTATCTAAGGCCACTGTAAGTTTCATGAATGAAACAAGATCTTCCATTAGAAATCTGGAAGCACAAGTGGGCCAGCTGAGTAAAAGGATCACTGAAATCCCTCCTAGTACTCTCCCAAGCAATACAGAAGAGAATCCAAAAGGAGAGTGCAAGGCCATTGACATAAGCGCCATGGCCGAACCTGTGAGGAGAGGAGAGGACGTGAATCCCAAGGAGGAATACCTCCAGGGACGTCCAGTGATCAATAAGGAGCTTCCCTCTGGGGAACCAAAGGACTCTGAGGCTCATCTAGAGACCATAGAGATTCCATTGAACCTCCTTATCCTTCATGAGCTCTGATGAGTATTCCTCTTTAGAAGAGAATGAGGATGTTACTGAAGAGCAAACTGCCAAGTTTCTTGGTGCAATCATGAAGCTGAATCCCAAATTATTTGGCATTGATACTTGGGAAGTTGAACCTCCCTTGTTCATCAATGAACTAAGTGATCTGGATCAACTGACATTGCCTCAGAAGAGACAGGATCCTGGAAAGTTCATAATACCCTGTACCATAGGCACTATGATCTTCAAGGCCCTATGTGACCTTGGTTCAGGAATAAACCTCATGCCCCTCTCTGTAATAGAGAAACTGGGAATCTATGGGGTGCAAGCTGCTAAAATCTCACTGGAGATGGCAGACAGCTCAAGAAAACAGGCTTATGGACAAGTAGAAGATGTATTAATAAAGGTTGAGGGCCTTTACATACCTACTGATTTCATAGTCCTGGATACTGGAAAGGAAGAGGATGAATCCATCATCCTAGGAAGACCTTTCCTAGCCACAGCAAGAGCTGTGATTGATGTTGACAGAGGTGAAATAGTCCTTCAATGGAATGAGGACTCCCTTGTGTTTACAACTCAAGGATCTCTCTCTGCAACCATGGAGAGGAAGCAGAAAAAGCTTCTCTCAAAGCAGAGTCAACCAGAGCCCCCACAGTCAAACTCTAAGTTTGGTGTTGGGAGGCCACAACCAAACTCTAAGTTTGGTGTTGAACTCCCATATCCAAACTCTAAGTTTGGTGTTGGAGAGTCTCAACAAAGCTCTGCACATCTGTAAGGCTCCATGAGAGCCCACTGTCAAGCTATTAACATTAAAGAAGCGCTTGTTGGGAGGCAACCCAATGTTTATCTAATTCTTATTTTTATTGTTTTTCATGTTTTCTTAGGTTCATGATCATGTGGAGTCACAAAATAAACAAAAAAAAATCAAAAACGGAATCAAAAACAGCAGAAGAAAAATCACACCCTGGAGGAGCATCTGTCTGGCGTTCAAACGCCAGAATAGAGCATAGTTCTGGCGCTGAACGCCCAGAATGGGAGCATCCTGGCGCTGAACGCCCAAAACAAGCATGGTTCTGGCGTTCAACGCCAGAAATGGCAGCAAAGGGGCGTTGAACGCCCAAAATGGGCACCAACCTGGCGCTGAACGCTCAGAGTTGTGTGCAAGGGCATTTTGCATGCCTAAATTGGTGCAGGGATGTAAATGCCTTGACACCCCAAGATCTGTGGACCCCACAGGATCCCCACCTACCTTCACTCACCCTCTTCTCTCTTTTCAATCATCCTCTATTCCCAATAAACACTCATCCCTTCTGTCTTCCATTTACCACTCACACCCATACACCCACTTACCTTCAAAAATTCAACATCTCTTCCCCACCCAATCCCACCCATATGGCCGAATACACACAGCCATCCATCTCCTCCATATCTTCTTCTTATTCTTCTATTCTTTCTTCTTTTGCTCGAGGGCGAGCAACATTCTAAGTTTGGTGTGGTAAAAGCATAGCTTTTTTTGTTTTTTCCATAACCATTGATGGCACCTAAGGCCAGAGAAACCTCTAGAAAGAGGAAAGGGAAGACAAAAGCTTCCATCAAGGGTCTATAGCTCAGTGGTAGAACATTTGACTGCAAATCAAGAGATCCCTGAGATACCTCAGGGGATACATTTTCTTCCACACAATTATTGGAAGCAACTAAGGGTGGAACATCAAGAGCACTCCATCATCCTTCATGAAATCAGAGAAGATCTAAAAGCAATGAAGGAGGAGCAGCCAAGACAAGGAAGAGACATATAAGAGCTCAAGGACATCACTAAGGTGGACTCATTCCTTGTTCTTACTTTCTCTGTTTTTTCGTTTTATATGTTATGTGCTTATCCATGTTTGTGTCTTCATTACATGATCATTAGTAGTTAGTAACTTTGTCTTAAAGTCATGAATGTCCTATGAATCCATCACCTCTCTTAAATAAAAACTGTTTTAATTCAAAAGAACAAGAAGTACATGAGTTTTGAATTTATCCTTGAACTTAGTTTAATTATATTGATGTGGTGATAATGCTTCTTGTTTTCTGAATGTATGCTTGAACAGTGCATATGTATTTTGAAGTTGTTGTTTAAGAATGTTAAATATGTTGGCTCTTGAAAGAATGATGACTAGGAGACATGTTATTCGATAATCTGAAAAATCATAAAAATGATTCTTGAAGCAAGAAAAAGCAGCAAAGAACAAAGCTTGCAGAAAAAAAAAGGGCAAAAAAAAAAAAAGAATAGAAAGAAAAAAATAGAAAGAAAAAGAAAAAGCAAGCAGAAAAAGCCAATAACCCTTAAAACCAAAAGGCAAGGGCAAATAAAAAGGATCCCAAGGCTTTGAGCATCAGTGGATAGGAGGGCCTAAAGGAATAAAATCCTGGTCTAAGCGGCTAAACCAAGCTGTCCCTAACCATGTGCTTGTGGCGTGTAGGTGTCAAGTGAAAACATGAGACTAAGCGGTTAAAGTCAAGATCCAAAGCAAAAAAAAAAAGAGTGTGCTTAAGAACCCTAGACACCTCTAATTGGGGACTTTAGCAAAGCTGAGTCACAATCTGAAAAGGTTCACCCAGTTATGTGTCTGTGGCATTTATGTATCCGGTGGTAATACTGGAAAACAAAATGCTTAGGGCCACGACCAAGACTCACAAAGAAGCTGTGTTCAAGAATCATCATACTGAACTAAGAGAGTCAATAACACTATTCGAAATCTGAAGTTCCTATAGAAGCCAATCATTCTGAACCTCAATGGATAAAGTGAGATGCCAAAACTATTCAAGAGGCAAAAAGCTATAAGTCCCGCTCATATGATTGAAGCTCTGTTTCATTGATAGTTTGGAATTTATAGTATATTCTATTCTTTTTATCCTATTTTGATTTTCAGTTGCTTGGGGACAAGCAACAATTTAAGTTTGGTGTTGTGATGAGCGGATAATTTATACGCTTTTTGACATTGTTTTTAGTATGTTTTTAGTAGGATCTAGTTACTTTTAGGGATGTTTTTAATAGATTTTGTGTTAAATTCACATTTCTGGACTTTACTATGAGTTTGTGTGTTTTTCTGTGATTTCAGGTATTTTCTGGCTGAAATTGAGGGACTTGAGCAGAAATCAGATTCAGAGGTTGAAAAGGGACTGCTGATGCTGTTGGATTCTGACCTCCCTGCACTCAAAGTGGATTTTCTGGAGCTACAGAACTCGAAATGGCGCGCTTCCAATTGCTTTGGAAAGTAGACATCCAGGGCTTTCCAGAAATATATAATAGTCCATACTTTGGCTAAGAATAGATGACGTAAACGGGCGTTCAACGCCAGCCTTCTGCCCAAATCTGGCGTCCAACGCCAGAAAAGGATCCAAAACCAGAGTTGAACGCCCAAACTGGCACAGATACTGGCGTTCAACTCCACAAATGGCCTCTGCACGTGCAACACTTAGGCTCAGCCCAAACACACACCAAGTGGGCCCCGGAAGTGGATTTATTCATCAATTACTTACTCATGTAAACCCTAGTAACTAGTTTATTATAAATAGGACCTCTTACTATTGTATTTGACATCTTTGAACGCATTGTTCTTAGACCATAGGGGCTGGCCACACGGCCATGCCTGGACCTTCACTTATGTATTTTCATACGGTAGAGTTTCTACACTCCATAGATTAAGGTGTGGAGCTCTGCTGTTCCTCAAAGATTAATGCAAAGTACTACTGTTTTCTATTCAATTCTTCTTATTTCTCTTCTAAGATATCCATTCGCACCCAAGAACGTGATGAAGGTGATGATTATGTGTGACGCTCATCATCCTTCTCCTTTATGAACGCGTGTCTGACAAACACTTCTGTTCTACATGAATTAAGCTAGAATGAGTATCTCTTAGATCTCCCAACCAGAATCTTCGTGGCGTAAGCTAGAATGATGGCGGCATTCAAGAGAATCCGGAAGGTCTAAACCTTGTCTGTGGTATTCTGAGTAGGATTCAATGATTGAATGACTGTGACGAGCTTCAAACTCGCGAGTGCTGGGCGTTAGTGACAGACGCAAAAGGAGGGTGAATCCTATTCCAGCATGATCGGGAACCGACAGATGAATAGCCGTGCCGTGACAGGGTGCGTGAGCATATTATCACTGAGAGGAGGGGATGTAGCCACTGACAACGGTGATGCCCTTGCATAAAGCCAGCCATGGAAAGGAGTAAGACTGATTGGATGAAGATAGCAGGAAAGCAGAGGTTCAGAGGAACGAAAAGCATCTCCATTCGCTTATCTGAAATTCCTACCAATGATTTACATAAGTACCTCTATCCCTATCTTATTATATAATATTCGAAAACACCATTATCACTTTATATCTGCCTGACTGAGATTTACAAGGTGACCATAGCTTGCTTCATACCAACAATCTCCGTGGGATTCGACCCTTACTCACGTAAGGTATTACTTGGACGACCCAGTGCACTTGCTGGTTATTTGTATCGAAGTTGTGGCAATTATGAATTAAGATCAAAGCACCAAGCTTTGGAGCCATTACCAGGGATTGTTTGAGCCTGGAGATCACAATTTCGTGCACCAAGAACCCCGAAGGAGAAGAAGATCTCAAAGGGAAGAAGAACAAACTCTTGGTGCCATAGATTTAAGTCAATTGCAGAGAGCTCTTGAAGAAATATCACAACAAAATGAAAGAGCACAAGAACAGTACTCAAGGCAACAAGAGCAATATCTAGAGCACCAAGAGCAATATTTGAGAGATAGGGAGCAAAACGAAGCTTGGCAGCATAAAATGGAAGAAAGATTGGAGAGCTGGAAGCAACAATCAATGGCCCAACAACAAGAGTTCCAAGCCAGTATTCTTGAAGGGCAGAAGGAACAAACAGCAAGTCTTAAGGAATCATATGACAAAATGTTCTTAACTCAAGCCAAGTGTGGGGAATATACTCACAACCTGTACCAGTGGAAGAATATTCATCACACTATTGGAGAGGTTAGACATCTGCAACAATCAGATTGTAATGAAGATGTGCAAGCAAGGTTAGAGTACTTGAGCCGTTGCATGCCAGCAATCAATCCACAACTCAAATCATTTGATCAATGCCAAGAACTTAGAGACCGCCAGACAGCAAAGTCTCGGCTTAATGCCCAGGTAGCATTCCGAATATTAGAAGAAGTTGGGCTTTCAGGTCTCGCAGATCCTGAATGGGATAGAAGATGCCCTCGTGAAGAAGCTCAAGATTATACCCAGACGAGTAAGAAGAGGAAGGGAGGATCCAGCAAATCCAAAAGAATGGAAATGCCTGACAAATAGAGGTGGTGAAGCTCCTTTTCTTACTTTTACTAAAATAAGGAAGATGCATGTCTGAAACATGACATGCCTCCAATCGTTTCATGTTTTACTATTTCTTTTGTTTGCATCAGTAGTTAGTTAAGAATAAAATATCTGCATAATAAATATCATCTTTCATCAACTTGAATACTTTGTTTTGTTCCCCATGCTGTCTGAATAAAAGAGAGATGCTTGATTTAGAAAAGTAGTTGTTCAATGTTGCAAAAGTTAGAATGAAAGTTAGTGGTGGTGTGTGTTTGATTCAATTGATAGCTCATAGAAATAATGCTGCATAATGACATGTTCCTTTGAGCCTAAACCAATTTGCTTCTGTGATCCTTTAATTAATGAAAGCCCCTTGTAAACAAAGCAAAACAGAAAGAAAAAGAAAGAAGAAAAGCCACAAGTTGGCAAAGAAACAAACAATAAGGCTAGACACCAATAGCTTGGACCCTAGGATATGCTTGGACAAGTAGGTTCTAAGGAGTATTTTAAAACTTGGCAACTTAGATCAACTGATTTGGGATTGCCAACTGAAAGTCCACAATAAAGAGCAACCTAGCTACAAAATATTTAGTGATCCAAAGAGATGCTGGGCATCAATGATCCTAGGAAGAAAAAAATGAGCCATGTGTCTGTGGTGAAAAAAAATGTTGAGTGAAAATAAGCCAAAGGCCACTGCAACATTTGCCACCAAGCCTTTAATAAGTAATAAACTCTCTATGCAAAAGAAAGAAGAAAAGCTAACAAGGGAAATGATTAAAAAGTAAGGCATTGTAGCAGCAACCTTGGTGAACCCTTGAGGGAGCATTGTTTATTTTGACAGCAAGTAATAAATGAGCTATTCTTGATCTGCATAAAATCCCATAAACCAAATTCAACTCTTTGCCTAATAAGGACATGCATACTTATCTATTTCATTCTATCTTATCTTATGTTTAAGTGCTTGCTTGGGGACAAGCAAGTTTTAAGTTTGGTGTTGTGATGACAAGTCATCTTAGCCTAGTTTCACTAGCCTTTTTCTTTGATTTTATTTGGTTTTATGCACTTTCTTGCATTCTAAGTAAGTAATTTGGAATAAAAATGCATGGTTTCTTTGAATCAAACAACCACCATTTAATTGATGCTAAATCATGAGGTTTGAGCTAAATTTAATTGATTTTTATTGATTTATAAACCTTGTGAATTTGGCGATACTTTGATTGGTTGTTTTGATTACTTGTAGGTGAAGAAAAGAAAAAATAAGAAAAGCGTAGCCTAAGGAGCATGATCTAAGCAAAGAAAGAAAGCGTGGCACAAGAAAAGGAAGCGTGGCTTAAGGAAGGAAAAGCATAAGTGCATTCAAGAATCAAGAGCCAAGCTCTTGGCAAAGAGCTTTGAAGCTCTTGTGGAGAGCTTTCCTTCAAAGAATCAAGAGCCAAGCTCTTGGCAAAGAGCTTTGAAGCTCTTGCCAAAGAGCTTTATCAAGAACATATGAAGAAGGAATCAAGAGCCAAGCTCTTGGCAAAGAGCTTTGAAGCTCTTACCAAAGAGCTTTTTCGTGCATGCCATGAAGAAGGAATCAAGAGCCAAGCTCTTGGCAAAAGCTTTGAAGCTCTTGCCAAAGAGCTTTTTCGTGCATGCCATGAAGAAAATCAAGGAAGAAAAGCTCACTAATGCACTCACCAAGACTTGAACCCATGACCAAGGGGAGGGGGGCAGCGCTACTCACAAGGAAAATAAGCCAAAAATTGGCCAAAATGCTACCAGCAAGTCTCAAACACGAAAGCTTCAGCAAGGAAAGTGAGCTCCTAGTACCACTTGGGCGCTACTCTGATGTTGTCCAAGACTTGGCACGCAAAATATTTTAAGGCGTTTCTCTTGTGCCAAGGAAATTAGCTCCACAAGTGCTCCACCCAAGATTTAAACCAAGGACCTCAAGGACAAGTAAAGCTCTTGCCAAGAGCTTTCAAGCTCTTGCAAAGAGCTTTGTTCTCTTGTCACAAGGGACCGTGCGCAACACATTGGAAGGGAAGGGAACCAAAGCTCTTGGCCAAAGCTCTTGCCAAGAGCCGAACTCTTCCCTGGGAGGTGCACCATGAGCCAAAAATTCACTAAAAATCCAAATTAATTCATTTCTTCACTAAATTTTAGAGCCCATCCAAATTCTTAGATCCAAATTAGAAAGTGTATAAATAGGAGCTAGTTTGATGTAATTGAGACTTTTGAATCTTTTACCTTTTGACACTTTTAGAATTTACTTTGGAATTTTTCTTTTGAATTTTCATTTTCATTTCTGAAGTTAGATCTTAGAGAATTGGGAAGGAGAATTGATCTCTCTTCTTCCTTGTTCTTGCTTGAGCACTCTTTACTTTTCTTGCTTTTGATCTTGGGTGAAGAATTGAAGAAATTCTGTTTCAATCTCACTTTGAGATCTCTTGTTTCCTTTTACTGCATAATTGAATTTAAATTTCTGTTTACTGCATCTTCTCTTATTCTTCTTCTACACTTTCTGCATTTTACTTTTCTTCATTTCGTTGGCAATTAATCTTGTTGGATCAAGGAAGGAGTTGAGATCTAGACTTGTTATCTAGTCTCTTCCACCCCTGAGATCTTCAACCATCTTTTACTTTGCTGCAAATTAAGCATTGCTTTCTCTGTTTTTAATTTCTCAAGCATTTCTACTTTTCTGTTTAAATCTAATTTACTGCAATTCACTGTCTATTTTTCTGTTTTGCTGCAATTTACTTCCTCTTGCTTAAATTCTGCAAATCCCAACTCCCAATCCCTTTTACAATTCAAGTCATTTACATTTCTTGCACTTTAAGATTCAGCCATTTACATTTCTTGTAATCTAAGTTTCTGCAATTTACATTACTTGTTCTTTAAGATTCAGCTTATTTACTTTCTTTGCTCTTTAATTTCCTGCAATTTACCCCGTACCCTTTATATTTCAAGCAATTTAGCTTCTGCAAATCACAAATCACTCAACCAAATCTTGATTCGCTTGACTAAATCAACCACTAAACTAAAATTGCTCAATCCTTCAATCCCTGTGGGATCGACCTCACTCATGTGAGTTATTATTACTTGATGCGACCCGGTACACTTGCCGGTGAGTTTTGTGTTGGATCGTTTTCCACATCATCAGGCTCCTCTGGTTTTTTTTTTACGTTGTGCTGACTCTTGTTCTTTAAATGACGCTATCCCGAGGAGGACACCTAAACGCGAGCCGTAATGGCCTCATCTGTGGCAGGCTCCTCTGGTTTTTTTTTTCCATTTTTTTTACGTTGTGCTGACCCTCGTTCTTTAGATGATGCTATCCCGAGGAGGACACCTAAAGGCAAGCCGTAAGGGCCTCATCTTTGGCAGGCTCCTACGTTTTTTTTCCCCTTTTTTTTTTCCTTTTTTTTACGTTGTGCTGACCCTCGTTCTTTAAATGACGCTACCCCGAGGAGGACACCTAATGGCAAGCTGTAATGGCCTCATCTTCGACAGGCTCCTCTGTTTTTTTCCCATTTTTTTCGTTTTTTTTTACGTTGTGCTGACCCTCGTTCTTCAAATGATGCTACCCCGAGGAGGACACCTAAAGGTGAGCCGTAATGGCCTCATCTTCGGAAGGCTCTTCCGGTTTTTTTTTTTTACGTTGTGCTGACCCTCGTTCTTTAAATGAAGCTATCTCGAGGAAGACACCTAAACACGAGCCGTAATGGCCTCAACTTCGGCAGGCTCCTCCGGTTTTTTTTTATTTTTTTTATTTTTACGGTGTGCTGACCCTCGTTCTTTAAATGACGTTATCCCGAGGAGGACACCTAAACACGAAACGTAATGGCTTCATCTTCGGAAGGCTCCTCCGGTTTTTTTTTTCGGTTTTTTTTACTGTTTTTTTTACGTTGTGCTGATCCTCGTTCTTTAAATGACGCTATCCAGAGGAGGACACCTAAAGGCGAGCCGTAATGGCCTCATCTTCGGCAGGCTCTTCCGTTTTATTTTTATTTATTTATTATTTTTTTTACGTTGTGCTGACCCTCGTTCTTAAAATGACGCTATCCCGAAGACACCTAAACACGAGCCGTAATGGCCTCATCTTCGGCAGGCTCCTCCGGTTTTATTTTTCCGATTTTTTTATATTTTTATTTTTTTACGTTGTGCTGACCCTCGTTCTTTAAATGACACTATCCCGAGGAGGACAACTAAAGGCAAGCCGTAATGGCCCCATCGTCGGCAGGCTCCTCCGGTTTTTTTTTTCTGATTTTTTTCCTTTTTTTTAACGTTGTGCTAACCCTCGTTCTTTAAATGACGCTATCTCGAGGTGCACACCTAAAGGCGAGCCGTAAAGACCTCATCTTCGGCAGGTTCCTCCGGGTTTTTTTTCCTTTTTTATTTTATTTTTTTATTTTTTTTACGTTGTGCTGACCCTCGGTCTTTAAATGACGCTATCTTGAGGAGGACACCTAAAGGCGAGCCGTAATGGCCGCATCTTCGGCAGGTTCCTCCGTTTTTTTTTTTCGGTTTTTTTTTACGTTGTACTGACACTCGTTCTTTAAATGACGCTATCCCGAGGAGGACACCTAAACGCGAGCCGTAATGGCCTCATCTTCGGCAGGCTCCTCTGGTTTTTTTTTTACGTTGTACTGACTCTCGTTTTTTAAATGACGCTATCCCGAGGAGGACACCTAAACGCGAGCCGTAATGGCCTCATCTTTGGCAGGCTCCTCTGGTTTTTTTTTCCGTTTTTTTTTACGTTGTGCTGACCCTCGTTCTTTAAATGATGCTATCCCGAGGAGGACACCTAAAGGCGAGCCGTAAGGGCCTCATCTTCGGCAGGCTCCTCCGTTTTTTTTCCCGGTTTTTTTTCCTTTTTTTTACGTTGTGCTGACCCTTGTTCTTTAAATGACGCTACTTCAAGGAGGACACCTAAAGGCGAGCGGTAATGGCCTCATCTTCGCCAGGCTCCTCCGTTTTTTTCCCATTTTTTTTCGTTTTTTTTTACGTTGTGCTGACGCTCGTTCTTCAAATGACACTACCCCGAGGAGGACACGTAAAGGCGAGCCGTAAGGGCCTCATCTTCGGCAGTCTCCTCCGTTTTTTTTCCAGTTTTTTTTTGGTTTTTTTCACGTTGTCCTTTCCCTCGTTCTTTAAATGACGCTATCCCGAGGAGGGCACCTAAAGGTGAGCCGTAATGGCCTCATCTTCGGCAGGCTCTTCCGGTTTTTTTTTTTTTTTTTACGTTGTGCTAACCCTCGTTCTTTAAATGAAGCTATCTCGAGGAAGACACCTAAACACGAGCCGTAATGGCCTCAACTTCGGCAGGCTCCTCCGGTTTTTTTTAATTTATTTTATTTATTTTTTTATTTTTACGTTGTGTTGACCCTCGTTCTTTAAATGACGCAATCCAGAGGAGGATACCTAACGGTGAGCCGTAATGGCCTCATCTTCGGCAGGCTCTTCCGTTTTATTTTTATTTATTTATTATTTTTTTTACGTTGTGCTGACTCTCGTTCTTTAAATGACGCTATACCTAGGAGGACACTTAAAGGCGAGCCGTAACGGCCGCATCTTCGGCAGGTTTCTCCGATTTTTTTTTTTGGTTTTTTTTTACGTTGTGCTGACATTCGTTTTTAAATGACGCTATCCCGAGGAGGACACCTAAACGCGAGTCGTAATGGCCTCATCTTTGGCAGGCTCCTCTGGTTTTTTTTTTACGTTGTGCTGACCCTCGTTCTTTAAATGACGCTATCCCGAGGAGGACACCTAAATGCGAGCCGTAATGGCCTCATCTTCGGCAGGCTCCTCTGGGTTTTTTTTTCTGTTTTTTTTTTTACGTTGTGCTGACCTTTGTTCTTTAAATGACGCTAACCCGAGGAGGACACCTAAAGGCGAGCCGTAATGGCCTCATCTTCGGCAAGCTCCTCCGTTTTTTCCCCGTTTTTTTTCGTTTTTTACGTGGTGCTGACCGTCGTTCTTCAAATGACGCTACCCTGAGGAGGACACCTAAAGGCGAGCCGTAAGGGCCTCATCTTCGGCAGGCTCCTCTGTTTTTTTTTTCGGTTTTTTTCCCTTTTTTTTACGTTGTGCTTACCCTCGTTCTTTAAATGACTCTATCCCAAGGAGGACACCTAAAGGCTAGCCGTAATGCCCTTATCTTTGGCAGGCTTTTCCGTTTTTTTTTTTTTACGTTGTGCTGACCCTCGTTCTTTAAATGAAGCTATCTTGAGGAGACACCTAAACGCGAGCCGTAATGGCCTCAACTTCGGCAGGCTCCTCTGGTTTTTTTTATTTATTTTATTTTTTTTTACGTTGTGCTGACCCTCGTTCTTTAAATGACGCTATCCGGAGGAAGACACTTAATGGCGAGCCGTAATGGCCTCATCTTCGGCAGGCTCCTCCGGTTTTTTTCTTTCCAATTTTTTTCCTTTTTTTTATTTTTTTATTTTTTTTACGTTGTGCTTACCCTCGTTCTTTAAATGACGCTATCCTGAGGAAGACACCTAAAGGCGAGCCGTAATGGCGTCATCTTCGGCAGGCTCTTCCGTTTTATTTTTATTTATTTATTATTTTTTTTACGTTGTGCTGACTCTCGTTCTTTAAATGACGCTATCCCTAGGAAGACACTTAAAGGCGAGTTGTAATGGCCGCATCTTCGGTAGGTTCCGCCGTTTTTTTTCCGGTTTTTTTTTACGTTGTGCTGACACTTGTTCTTAAAATGACGCTATCCCGAGGAGGACACCCAAACGCGAGCCGTAATGGCCTCATCTTCGGTAGGCTCCTCTGTTTTTTTTTTATGTTGTGCTGACTCTCGTTCTTTAAATAACGCTATCCCGAGGAGGACACCTAAACACGAGCCGTAATGGCCTCATCTTTGGCAGGCTCCTCTGGTTTTTTTTTCCGTTTTTTTTTACGTTGTGCTGACCCTCGTTCTTTAGATGATGCTTTCCCGAGGAGGACACCTAAAGGCGAGCCGTAAGGGCCTCATCTTCGGCAGGCTCCTATTTTTTTTTTCCCCGGTTTTTTTCCTTTTTTTTACGTTGTGCTGACCCTTGTTCTTTAAATGACGCTACCCCGAGGAG
The DNA here is from genome assembly GCF_059453495.1 of Arachis ipaensis. Classification (NCBI taxonomy): domain Eukaryota; kingdom Viridiplantae; phylum Streptophyta; class Magnoliopsida; order Fabales; family Fabaceae; genus Arachis; species Arachis ipaensis. The sequence continues at coordinate 76,314,225 of NC_142438.1, forward strand.
GACACCTAATGGCGAGCCGTAATGGCCTCATCTTCGGCAGGCTCCTCCATTTTTTTTCCCATTTTTTTTTTGTTTTTTTTACGTTGTGCTGACCCTCGTTCTTCAAATGACGCTACCCCGAGGATGACACCTAAAGGCGAGTCGTAAGGGCCTCCTCTTCGGCTGGCTCCTCCACTTTTTTCCGGTTTTTTTCGTTTTTTTTACGTTGTGCTTACCCTCGTTCTTTAAATGACGCTATCACGAGGAGGACACCTAAAGGTGAGCCGTAATGGCCTCATCTTCGGAAGGCTCTTCCGTTTTTTTTTTTTTTACGTTGTGCTGACCCTCGTTCTTTAAATGAAGCTATCTCGAGGAAGACACCTAAACACGAGCTGTAATGGCCTCAACTTCGGCAGGCGCCTCCGTTTTTTTTTTAATTTATTTTATTTATTTTTTTTATTTTTACGTTGTGCTGACCCTCGTTCTTTAAATGACGCTATCCCGAGGAGGACACCTAAACACGAGCCGTAATGGCTTCATCTTTGGAAGTCTCCTCCAGTTTTTTTTTCGTTTTTTTTTTACTGTTTTTTTTTTACGTTGTGCTGGCTCTCGTTCTTTAAAAGACGCTATTCCTAGGAGGACACTTAAAGGTGAGCCCTAATGGCCGCATCTTCGGCAGGTTCCTCTGATTTTTTTTCTTTTTTTTTTACGTTGTGCTGACACTCGTTCTTTAAATGACGCTATCCCGAGGGAGACACCTAAACGCGAGTCGTAATGGCCTCATCTTCGGCAGGCTCCTCTGGTTTTTTTTTTCTGTGTTTTTTTTACGTTGTGCTGACCCTCGTTCTTTAAATGATGCTATCCCGAGGAGGACACGTAAAGGCGAGCCATAAGGGCCTCATCTTCGGCAGGCTCCTCCGTTTTTTTTCCCGTTTTTTTCCTTTTTTTTACGTTGTGCTGACTCTCATTCTTCAAATGACGCTACCCCGAGGAGGATACCTAAAGGTGAGCCGTAAGGGCCTCATCTTCGGCAGGCTCTTCCGTTTTTTTTCCGGTTTTTTTTGTTTTTTTTTACGTTGTGCTTACCCTCGTTCTTTAAATGACGCTATCCCGAGGAGGACACCTAAACGCGAGTCGTAATGGCCTCATCTTTGGCAGGCTCCTCTGGTTTTTTTTTTTTACGTTGTGCTGACCCTCGTTCTTTAAATGACGCTATCCCGAGGAGGACACCTAAATGCGAGCCGTAATGGCCTCATCTTCGGCAGGCTCCTCTGGGTTTTTTTTTCTGTTTTTTTTTTACGTTTTCTGACCTTTGTTCTTTAAATGACGCTAACCCGAGGAGGACACCTAAAGGCGAGCCGTAATGGCCTCATCTTCGGCAAGCTCCTCCGTTTTTTCCCCGTTTTTTTTCGTTTTTTACGTGGTGCTGACCGTCGTTCTTCAAATGACGCTACCCTGAGGAGGACACCTAAAGGCGAGCCGTAAGGGCCTCATCTTCGGCAGGCTCCTCTGTTTTTTTTTTCGGTTTTTTTCCCTTTTTTTTACGTTGTGCTTACCCTCGTTCTTTAAATGACTCTATCCCAAGGAGGACACCTAAAGGCGAGCCGTAATGCCCTTATCTTTGGCTGGCTTTTCCGTTTTTTTTTTTTACGTTGTGCTGACCCTCGTTCTTTAAATGAAGCTATCTCGAGGAGACACCTAAACGCGAGTCGTAATGGCCTCAACTTCGGCAGGCTCCTCTGGTTTTTTTTTATTTATTTTATTTTTTTTTACGTTGTGCTGAACCTCGTTCTTTAAATGACGCTATCCGGAGGAAGACACTTAATGGCGAGCCGTAATGGCCTCATCTTCGGCAGGCTCCTCCGGTTTTTTTCTTTCCAATTTTTTTCCTTTTTTTTTATTTTTTTATTTTTTTTACGTTGTGCTTACCCTCGTTCTTTAAATGACGCTATCCTGAGGAAGACACCTAAAGGCGAGCCGTAATGGCGTCATCTTCGGCAGGCTCTTCCGTTTTATTTTTATTTATTTATTATTTTTTTTTACGTTGTGCTGACTCTCGTTCTTTAAATGACGCTATCCCTAGGAAGACACTTAAAGGCGAGTTGTAATGGCCGCATCTTCGGTAGGTTCCGCCGTTTTTTTTCCGGTTTTTTTTTACGTTGTGCTGTCACTTGTTCTTAAAATGACGCTATCCCGAGGAGGACACCTAAACGCGAGCCGTAATGGCCTCATCTTCGGCAGGCTCCTCTATTTTTTTTTTTTTATGTTGTGCTGACTCTCGTTCTTTAAATAACGCTATCCCGAGGAGGACACCTAAACACGAGCCGTAATGGCCTCATCTTTGGCAGGCTCCTCTGGTTTTTTTTTCCGTTTTTTTTACGTTGTGCTGACCCTCGTTCTTTAGATGATGCTTTCCCGAGGAGGACACCTAAAGGCGAGCCGTAAGGGCCTCATCTTCGGCAGGCTCCTATTTTTTTTTCCCCGGTTTTTTTCCTTTTTTTACGTTGTGCTGACCCTTGTTCTTTAAATGACGCTACCCCGAGGAGGACACCTAATGGCGAGCCGTAATGGCCTCATCTTCGGCAGGCTCCTCCGTTTTTTTCCCATTTTTTTTTTGTTTTTTTTACGTTGTGCTGACCCTCGTTCTTCAAATGACGCTACCCCGAGGATGACACCTAAAGGCGAGTCGTAAGGGCCTCCTCTTCGGCTGGCTCCTCCACTTTTTTCCGGTTTTTTTTCGTTTTTTTTACGTTGTGCTTACCCTCGTTCTTTAAATGACGCTATCCCGAGGAGGACACCTAAAGGTGAGCCGTAATGGCCTCATCTTCGGAAGGCTCTTCCATTTTTTTTTTTTTTACGTTGTGCTGACCCTCGTTCTTTAAATGAAGCTATCTCGAGGAAGACACCTAAACACGAGCTGTAATGGCCTCAACTTCGGCAGGCTCCTCCGTTTTTTTTTAATTTATTTTATTTATTTTTTTTATTTTTACGTTGTGCTGACCCTCGTTCTTTAAATGACGCTATCCCGAGGAGGACACCTAAACACGAGCCGTAATGGCTTCATCTTTGGAAGGCTCCTCCAGTTTTTTTTTCGTTTTTTTTTTACTGTTTTTTTTTACGTTGTGCTGGCTCTCGTTCTTTAAAAGACGCTATTCCTAGGAGGACACTTAAAGGTGAGCCCTAATGGCCGCATCTTCGGCAGGTTCCTCTGATTTTTTTTCTTTTTTTTTACGTTGTGCTGACACTCGTTCTTTAAATGACGCTATCCCGAGGGAGACACCTAAACGCGAGTCGTAATGGCCTCATCTTCGGCAGGCTCCTCTGGTTTTTTTTTTTCTGTGTTTTTTTTACGTTGTGCTGACCCTCGTTCTTTAAATGATGCTATCCCGAGGAGGACACGTAAAAGCAAGCCATAAGGGCCTCATCTTCGGCAGGCTCCTCCGTTTTTTTTTCCCGTTTTTTTCCTTTTTTTGACGTTGTGCTGACTCTCATTCTTCAAATGACGCTACCCCGAGGAGGATACCTAAAGGTGAGCCGTAAGGGCCTCATCTTCGGCAGGCTCTTCCGTTTTTTTTCCGGTTTTTTTTGTTTTTTTTACGTTGTGCATACCCTCGTTCTTTAAATGACGCTATCCCGAGGAGGACACCTAAAGGCGAGCCGTAATGGCCTCATCTTCGGCAGGCTCTTCCGGTTTTTTTTTTTTTTTTACGTTGTGCTGACCCTCGTTCTTTAAATGAAGCTATCTCGAGGAAGACACCTAAACGTGAGCCTTAATGGCCTCAACTTCGGCAGGCTCCTCCGGTTTTTTTTTATTTATTTTATTTATTTTTTTATTTTTATGTTGTGTTGACCCTCGTTCTTTAAATGAAGCTATCCGGAGGAGGACACCTAAACACGAGCCGTGATGGCTTCATCTTCGGAAGGCTCCTCCGGTTTTTTTTTTGGTTTTTTTACTGTTTTTTTTATGTTGAGCTGATCTTCGTTTTTTAAATGACGCTATCCAGAGAAGGACACTTAAAGGCGAGCCGTAATGGCCTCATCTTCAGCAGGCTCTTCCATTTTATTTTTATTTATTTGTTATTTTTTTATGTTGTGAGGACTCTCGTTCTTTAAATGACGTTATCCCTAGGAGGACACTTAAAAGCGAGCCGTAATGGCCGCATCTTCGGCAAGTTCCTCCGGTTTTTTTTTCGGTTTTTTTTTACGTTTTGCTGACACTCGTTCTTTAAATGACGCTATCCCGAGGAGGACACCTAAACGCAAGCCGTAATGGCCTCATCTTCGGCAGGCTCCTCTGGTTTTTTATTTACGTTGTGCTAACCCTCGTTCTTTAAATGACGCTATCCCGAGGAGGACACCTGAAGGCGAGCCGTAATGGCCTCATCTTCGTCAGGCTCCTCTGGTTTTTTTTTTTCCGTTTTTTAATTACGTTGTGCTGACCCTCGTTCTTTTAATGATGCTATCCCGAGGAGGACACCTAATGGCGAGCCGTAAGGGCCTCATCTTCGGCAGGCTCCACCGTTTTTTTCCCCTTTTTTTTTCCTTTTTTTTTACGTTGTGCTGACCCTCATTCTTTAAATGACGCTACCCCGAGGAGGACACCTAAAGGTGAGCCGTAATGGTCTCGTGTTCGGCAGGCTCCACCGATTTTTTTTCCGTTTTTTTTTCATTTTTTTACGTTGTGCTGATCCTCATTCTTTAAATGACGCTATCCTGAGGAGGACAATTAAAGGCGAGCCGTATTGGCCGCATCTTCGGCAGGTTCCTCTAGTTTTTTTGTCCGGTTTTTTTTTCGGTTTTTCTTTTCCGTTGTGCTGACCCTCACTCTTTAAATGACGCTATCCCGAGGAGGACAGCTAAACGCAAGCCATAATGGCCTCATCTTTGGCAAGCTCATCCGATTCTTTTTTTTACGTTGTGCTGACCCTCGTTCTTTATATGACGCTATCCCGAGGAGGACACCTAAACAAGAGCCGTAATGGCCTCATCTTCGGCAGGCTCCTCCGGTTTTTTTTCCTTTTTTTTTACGTTGTGCTGACCCTCGTTCTTTAAATGACGCTATCCGAAGGAGGATGCCTAAAGGCGAGCCGTAAGTGCCTCATCTTCGGCAGGCTCCTCCATTTTTTTTCCCTTTTTTTTTCGTTTTTTTACGTTGTGCTGACCTTCGTTCTTCAAATGACGCTACCCCGAGGAGGACACCTAAAGGCGAGCCGTAATGGCCACATCTTCGGCAGGCTCCTCTATTTTTTTCCAGTTTTTTTACATTTTTTTTACGTTGTGCTTACCCTCGTTCTTTAAATGACGCTATCACAAGGAGGACACCAAAAGGCGAGCCGTAATGGCCTTATCTTCGGCAGGCTCCTCAGGTTTTTTTCTTTCTTTCTTTTTTTTTTTTACGTTGTGCTGACCCTCGTTCTTTAAATGATGCTATCCCGAGAAAGACACCAAAACGCGAGCCGTAATGGGCTCAACTTCGGCAGGCTCCTCCGGTTTTTTATTTATTTTATTTTTTTATTTTTACGTTGTGCTGACCCTCGTTCTTTAAATGATGCTATCCCGAGGAGGACACCTAAACACGAGCCGTAATGGCTTCATCTTCGGAAGGCTCCTCCGCTTTTTTTTTTTTCGATTTTTTTTACTATTTTTTTTACGTTGTGCTGATCCTCGTTCTTTAAATGACGCTATCCAGAGGAGGACACCTAAAGGCGAGCCGTAATGGCCGCATCTTCGGCGGGCTCTTCCGTTTTATTTTTATTTATTTATTATTTTTTTTACATTGTGCTGACTCTCGTTCTTTAAATGACGCTATCCCTAGGAGGACACTTAAAGGTGAGCCGTAATGGCCGCATCTTCGGTAGGTTCCTCCAGTTTTTTTTTCGGTTTTTTTTTACATTCTGCTGACCCTCGTTCTTTAAATGACGCTATCCCAAGGAGGACACTTAAACGCGAGCCGAAATGGCCTCATCTTAGGCAGGCTCCTCTGGTTTTTTTTTTCCATTTTTATTACATTGTGCTGACCCTCATTCTTTAAATGATGCTATCCCGAGGAGGACACCTAAAGGCGAGCCGTAAGGGCCTCATCTTCGGCACGCTCCTCCATTTTTTTCCCGTTTTTTTTTTCCTTTTTTTTACGTTGTGCTGACCCTCGTTCTTTAAATGATGCTACCCCGAGGAGGACACCTAAAGGCGAGCCGTAATGGCCTCATCTTTGGCAGAATCCTCCGTTTTTTTCCGGTTTTTTTTTCATTTTTTTACGTTGTGCTGACCCTCGTTCTTTAAATGACGCAATCCCGAGGAAGACACCTAAACACGAGACGTAATGGCCTCATCTTCGGCAGGCTCCTCGTTTATTTTTTTTCGGTTTTTTTATTTTATTATGTTGTGCTGACCCTCGTTCTTTAAATGACGCTATCCTGAGGACGAAACCTAAAGGCGAGCCGTAATGGCCTCATCTTCGGCAGGCTCCTACGTTTTTTTCTGGTTTTTTTTCCTTTTTTTTTTACGTTGTGCTGACCCTTGTTCTTTAAATGACGCTATCCCGAGGAGGACACTTAAAGGCAAGCCATAATGGCCGCATCTTCTGCAGGTTCCTCCGGTTTTTTTTCCAATTTTTTTTCAGATTTTTTTTACATTGTGACTGACCCTCGTTCTTTAAATGATGCTATCCCGAGGAGGACACCTAAACGCGAGCCGTAATGGCCCCATCTTCGGTAGGCTCGTCCGGGTTTTTTTTTTTTACCATGTGCTGACCCTCGTTCTTTAAATAACGCTATCCCGAGGAGGACACCTAAAAGCGAGCCGTAATGGCCTCATCTTCGGCAGGCTCCTCCGTTTTTTTTTTCTGATTTCTTTTCGTTTCTTTTTTTTTAACGTTGTGCTTACCCAAGTTTTTTAACTGACGCTATATCGAGGAGGACACCTAAAGACGAGCCTTAATGGCCTCATCTTCGGCAGGCTCCTCCATTTTTTTTTTCAGTTTTTTTCTTTTTTTTTTTACGCTGTGCTGACCCTCGTTCTTTAAATGACGCTATCCCGAGGAGGACACCTAAAGGCGAGCCGTAATGGCCTCATCTTTGGCAGGCTCCTCCATTTTTTTCCCGATTTTTGTCTTTATTTTTTACGTTGTGCTGACCCTCGTTTTTTAAATGATGCTACCCCAAGTAGGACACCTAAAGGCGAGCCATAATGGCCTCATCTTCGGCAGGCTCCTCCCATTTTTTTTTATGTTGTGCTGACCCTCGTTGTTTAAATGACGCTATCCCGAGGAAGACACCAAAACGCGAGCCGTAATGACCTCATCTTCGGCAGGCTCCTCTGTTTTTTTTATTTATTTTATTTATTTTTAAGTTCTGCTGACCCTCGTTCCTTAAATGACGCTATCCCGAGGAGGACACCTAAACACAAGCCGTAATGGCCTCATCTTCAGCAGGCTCCTCCATTTTTTTCCGGTTTTTTTCCTTTTTTTGTTTTTTTTTTGTTTTTTTTTTGTTTTTTTTACATTGTGCTGATCCTCGTTCTTTAAATGACGCTATGCCGAGGAGGACACCTAAAGGCGAGCCATAATGGCCTCATCTTCGGCAGGCTCCTCCGGTTTTTTTTTTTTTACTATTTTTTTACGCTGTGCTGATCCTCATTCTTTAAATGACGATATCCTGAGGAGGACACTTAAAGGCGAGCCGTAATGGCCTCATCTTCGGCAGGCTTGATGACATGTCACCATGTCATGTTGTTCTATGCTTTTTCATACAAGAAATTGATGATTTGTGCTTAAATATTTAATGCTTTTGTACTTTATTGGTATATTTTTTTGATCTTTTAATTTTATAAATCTTGTAGGAAATAAGAAGAAAATGAAGCAAAGAAGCACAAAATAAGCTAAAAAGGAGAAAAAAAGAGCTTTGGGGCACACTTTGAAGTTGGAGCACACTTCGGAGCCTTAGGCCACGCTTTTAATAGCGTAGCCCATGACCAAATTAAAGGAGATTGGCAATCAGCACACAAAGCTCAGCTCTTGCCAAGAGCAGAGCTTTATCGTGATGCAAAATGAGTTTGGAAGCAAAATTTTCGCTAAGTTAAAACTTGGGCGCTCACAGCATGACCATGCCTCCTTCAAAAGGCTATAACTTGAGCTACATATGTTTGATTGATGTGCTTTCAGTTGCGTTGGAAAGCTGACATTCAAAGCTTTCCAACGATATATGGCAATCCATATTTAGCATGAAATTAAGGCACGAGTGAAATGCATCTTTAAGGGCAAAAAACAAGCAAAAAAAAATCAGCCAATGCTTCCACCAAGGTTCGAAGCTGGAGCCTCACTCCAAAGCAAAGTAGTGCTCACTTGGAGAGCACAGCGCTCTCTTGGAGAGCATTATCGTGCTTCACCAAGAGAAACTGAGGAATACAGCATGGGAAAAGTGGGGGTGCTAGGATTCGAACTTGGAAGCACACTAAAGACAAAGGGGATGCTGCGCTCTTGTGGGCAACTGAGGGCTACTTTTTCCCCCACACTCCTCACCTTGTCACGCACCAAAAGGGCCAAGGAAACAAGCACTAATGCTGCGCTCTCCCCATGAGCCGAGCATTGCCCTGGGAGCAACACCCATGGGCCAAAAATTCAATAAAAATTCCATTTTAATTCAATTCTTCACCAATTGAACTAAGGCCATCCAGATCCACTCTTCCTCAAATCCAAAGCAAGCTAAGCCCATTATCATCACTTAAAGGCATAAGAGATAGTTAAAATAGGAATTTCATTTAATTGTAATTTGTTTTTAATTTTACTTTCATTTTCATTTTCACTCTGTAAAGCCTATATAAAGGCATCAATTCCATTTCATTGGGAGGCTGGCTCCAAGAGGGAGCAAGTAGAATATATAGCTCTCTCTTAATTTTCTTTGGAGTCTTGGATTGAGAATTGAAGGAATTCTGTTTCATTCTTCATATAAGACTTCTCTTTGTTTACTTTCTGCATAATTCAAGGAATTGTAATTTGGATCTAAGTTTCTCTACTGATTTTCATCTTTACTTCTTCTGCAATTGTTCTTGGTAGGATCAAGGAAGGAATTGAGATCAAGACTTGTTTTCTAGTCTCTTGACCCCTGAGATCTTTACTCTCTTAGTGATAGTCTGCAATTTAAGTTTGGTTCATTTGCTATTTTCTTCATCTGCAATATTTACTTTTCTGTTTCGGAATTGGAGAGTTGAATTTAAGTTTCATTTACTGTCTTCCTTTTTATTTCTTTTGCGATTACTTTTCTGCACTTTTACATTTTGCCTGAACTGAGTCTGCTTTCTATGCAATTTAAATTCTTTGCCTCCTTCCTTGCTAATTTCCTTTCTGAAATTTTACATGAGTTTGCTGTGAGCTTGATTTACATTTCTAAGCAATTTAAATTTTCCTGCACCCAATTCCCTTTACATTTCATGCAATTTACCTTTCTTGTCATTTAAGATTTTGCCAATTTATATTTCTTGCTCTTTCAGTTCTCTGCCTATTTACATTCTGTCATTTACAATTCTTGTCAATTTACTTTCTGTTGGCTACATTTCATCCAATTTCACTTCAATGTTAGCTTGACTAAACTAATCACCCACTAAAGTTGCTTGATCCATCAATCCCTGTGGGATCGACCTCACTCTAAGTGAGTTTTACAACTTGATGCGACCCAGTACACTTGCTGGCGAGTTTAGGTGTTGGAATTTTGGTTCCAACCCATCAAGGCTCTTCCGTTTTATTTTTATTTATTTATTATTTTTTTTACGTTGTGCTGACTCTCGTTCTTTAAATAACGATATCCCGAGGAGGACACCTAAAGGCGAGCCGTAATGGCCGCATCTTTGGCAGGTTCCTCCGTTTTTTTTTTGCGTTTTTTTTTTGTTTTTTTTAACGTTGTGCTGACCCTCGTTCTATAAATGACGCTATCCCAAGGAGAACACCTAAACGCGAGCCGTAATGGCCTCATCTTCGGCAGGCTCCTCCGGTTTTTTTTTTTTTTACGTTGTGCTGTCACTCGTTCTTTAAAAGACGCTATCCTGAGGAGGACACCTAAGCGCGAGCCGTAATGGCCTCATCTTCGGCAGGCTCCTCCGGTTTTTTTTTTTTTACGTTGTGCTGATCCTCGTTCTTTGAATGACGCTATCCCGAGGAGGACACCTAAAGGCGAGCCGTAAGGGCCTCATCTTCGGCAGGCTTCTCCGTTTTTTTTCCCGGTTTTTTTCCTCTTTTTTTTACGTGTGCTGACACTCGTTCTTTAAAAGACGCTATCCCGAGGAGAACACCTATAGGCGAGGCGTAATGGCCTCATCTTCGGCAGGCTCCTCCGTTTTTTTCCTTTTTTTTTTACGTTGTGCTGACCCTCGTTCTTTAAATGATGCTATCCCGAGGAGGACACTTAAAGGCAAGCCGTAATGGCTGCATCTTCGGCAGGTTCCTCCATTTTTTTTTTTCGGTTTTTTTCGGTTTTTTTTCACGTTGTGCGTGACCCTCGTTCTTTAAATGACGCTATCCCAAGGAGGACACCGAAACGCGAGCCGTAATGGCCCTATCATAGGTAGGCTCGTCCGTTTTTTTTTTTCTTTTTTTTTTTTACGTTATGCTTACCCTCGTCTTATAAATGACGCTATCCCGAGGAGGACACCTAAAGGCGAGCCGTAATGGCCTCATTTTCGCCAAGCTCCTCCGTTTTTTTTTTCCGATTTTTTTTCTTTTTTTCTTTTTTTTACGTTGTGCTGACCCTCGTTCTTTAAATGCCGCTATCCCGAGGAGGACACCTAAAGGCGAGCTGTAAGGGCCTCATCTTCGGCAGACTCCTCCGTTTTTTTTCCCGGTTTTTTTTTTCAGTTTTTTTTTATTACGTTGTGCTGACCCTCGTTCTTTAAATGACGCTACCCCGAGGAGGACACCTAAAGGCGAGCCGTAATGGCCTCATCTTCGGTAGGCTCCTCCGTTTTTTTTTTTTCGGTTTTTTCCTTTTTTTTTACGTTATGCTGACCCTCGTTCTTTAAATGACGCTATCCCGAGCAGGACACCTAAAGGCGAGGCGTAATGGCCTCATCTTCGGCAGGCTCCTCCGATTTTTTTTTTTCGGTTTTTTTGGGGTTTTGTTATTATTATTTTTTTTTACGTTGTGCTGACCCTCGTTCTTTAAATGACGCTATCCTGAGGAGGACACTTAAAGGCGAGCCGTAATGGCCGCATCTTCTGCAGGTTCCTCCGGTTTTTTTTTCCGATTTTTTCGGTTTTTTTTTACGTTGTGTCTGATCCTCGTTCTTTAAATGACGCTATCCCGAGGAGGACACCTAAATGCGAGCCGTAATGGCCTCATCTTCGGCAGGCTCCTCCGTTTTTTTTCCAGTTTTTTTCCTTTTTTTTTTATGTTGTGATGACCCTCGTTCTTTAAATGATGATATCCCGAGGAGGACACCTAAAGGCGAGCTGTAATAGCCTCATCTTCGGCAGGCTCCTCCATTTTTTTTTCCGATTTTTTTTCCTTTTTTGTTTTTTTTTACGTTGTGCTGACCCTAGTTCTTTAAATGACGCTATCCCGAGAAGGACAGCTAAAGGCGAGCCGTAACGGCCTCATTTTCGGCAGGGTCCTCCGTTTTTTTTTCCACTTTTTTTTTTCGTTTTTTTTCCATTTTTTTTACGTTGTGCTGACCCTCGTTCTTTAAATGACACTATCCCGAGGAGGACACTTAAATGCGAGCCGTAATGGCCGCATCTTCGGCAGGTTCCTCCATTTTTTTTTTCGGTTTTTTTCTGGTTTTTTTTCTTTTTTTTTTTACGTTGTGCTGACCCTCGTTCTTTAAATGACGCTATCCTGCGGAGGAAACCTAAAGGCGAGCAGTAAAGGTGATGAGCGGATAATTTATACGCTTTTTGACATTGTTTTTAGTATGTTTTTAGTAGGATCTAGCTACTTTTAGGGATGTTTTCATTAGTTTTTATGTTAAATTCACATTTCTGGACTTTACTATGAGTTTGTGTGTTTTTCTGTGATTTCAGGTATTTTCTGGCTGAAATTGAGGGACTTGAGCAAAAATCAGATTCAGAGGTTGAAAAAGGACTGCTGATGCTGTTGGATTCTGACCTCCCTGCACTCAAAGTGGATTTTCTGGAGCTACAGAACTTGAAATGGCGCGCTTCCAATTGCGTTGGAAAGTAGACATCTAGGGCTTTCCAGCAATATATAATAGTCCATACTTTGGCTAAGAATAGACGACGTAAACTGGCGTTCAACGCCAGCTTCCTATCCAAATCTGGCGTCCAGCGCCAGAAAAGGATCCAAAACCAGAGTTGAACGCCCAAACTGGCACAGAAACTGGCGTTCAACTCCACAAATGGCCTCTGCACGTGTAACACTCAAGCCCAAGCCCAAGCACACACCAAGTGGGCCCCGGAAGTGGATTTATGCATCAATTACTTACTCATGTAAACCCTAGTAGCTAGTTTATTATAAATAGGACCTTTTACTATTGTATTAGGCATCTTTTGATCACCTTAGGATCTTAGGATCATCTTTGGTCTCAGTTTTATTCTATTATTCATCTTAGGAGACTATTGATCTCGTTTAGGGGGCTGGCCATCTCGGCCATGCCTGGACCTTCACTTATGTATTTTCAACGGTAGAGTTTCTACACTCCATAGATTAAGATATCCATTCGCACCCAAGAACGTGATGAAGGTGATGATTATGTGTGACGCTCATCATCCTTCTCCCCTATGAACGCGTGCCTGACAAACACTTCTGTTCTACATGAATTAAGCTAGAATGAATATCTCTTAGATCTCCTAACCGGAATCTTCGTGGCGTAAGCTAGAATGATGGCGGCATTCAAGAGAATCCGGAAGGTCTAAACCTTGTCTGTGGTATTCTGAGTAGGATTCAATGATTGAATGACTGTGACGAGCTTCAAACTCGCGATTGTTGGGCGTTAGTGACAGACGCAAAAGGAGGGTGAATCCTATTCCAGCATGATCGAGAACCGACAGATGAATAGCCGTGCCGTGACAGGGTGCGTGAGCATATTATTCACTGAGAGGAGGGGATGTAGCCACTGTGGTGATGCCCTTGCATAAAGCCAGCCATGGAAAGGAGTAAGACTGATTGGATGAAGATAGCAGGAAAGCAGAGGTTCAGAGGAACGAAAAGCATCTCCATTCGCTTATCTGAAATTCCTACCAATGAATTACATAAGTATCTCTATCCCTATTTTATTATATTAAATTCGAAAACACCATTATCACTTTATATCTGCTTGACTGAGATTTACAAGGTGACCATAGCTTGCTTCATACCAACAATCTCCGTGGGATTCGACCCTTACTCACGTAAGGTATTACTTGGACGACCCAGTGCACTTGCTGGTTAGTTGAACGGAGTTGTGTCCACACATAGAGCCACAATGAGGATTCAATACAATTATATATTGTTAATCACACACAAGTACAAAGAACGTGGAACACAATTTCGTCCACCAAAAGGCCTCATCTTTGGCAGGTTCCTCCATTTTTTTTTCGGTTTTTTTACTTTTTTTTTACGTTGTGCTGACCCTCGTTCTTTAAATGACGCTATCCCGAGGAGGACAATTAAAGGCGAGCCATAATGGCCGCATCTTCGGCAGCTTCCTCCGGTTTTTTTTTCAGACTTTTTTCGGGTTTCTTTTTTATTTTTTTTTTACGTAGTGCCTGACACTCATTCTTTAAATGACACTATCCTGAGGAGGAAACCTAAAGGCGAGCCGTAATGGCCTCATCTTCGGCAGGCGCCTCCATTTTTTTTCCTTTTTTTTTATGTTGTGCTGACTTTCGTTCTTTAAATGACGCTATCCCGAGAACACTTAAAGGCGAGCCGTAATGGCCGCATCTTCGACAGGTTCCTCCAATTTTTTTTCCGGTTTTTTTTCGATTTTTTTTTTGGTTGTGCTGACCCTCGTTCTTTAAATGACGCTATCCCGAGGAGGACATCTAAAGGCGAGCCGTAAGGGCCTCATCTTCGGCAGGCTCCTCCGTTTTTTTTCCCGATTTTTTTTCCATTTTTTTTATTACGTTGTGCTGACCCACGTTCTTTAAATGACGCTACCCCGAGGAGGACAACTAAAGGCGAGCCGTAATGGCCTCATCTTCGGTAGGCTCCTCCGTTTTATTTTTTTCCATTTTTTTTTATGTTGTGCTGACCTTCGTTCTTTAAATGACGCTATCCCGAGGAGGACACCTAAAGGCGAGGCGTAATGGCGTCATCTTCCGCAGGCTCCTCCAATTTTCGTTTGATTTTTTCTGTTTTTTTTTTTTTTTACGTTGTGCTGACACTCGTTCTTTAAATGACGCTATCCTGAGGAGGAAACCTAAAGGCGAGCCGTAATGTCCTCATCTTCGGCAGGCTCCTCCATTTTTTTTCCTTTTTTTTGACGTTGTGCTGACCCTCATTCTTTAAGGGACGCTATCCCGAGGAGGACACTTAAAGGCGAGCCTTGATGGCCGCATCTTTGGCAGGTTCCTCCGGTTTTTTTTCCGATTTTTTTCGTTTTTTTTACATTGTGTCTGACCCTCGTTCTTTAAATGACGCTATCCCGAGGAGGACACCTAAAGGCGAGCCGTAATGGCCTCATCTTCGGTAGGCTCCTCCGTTTTTTTTTCCGGTTTCTTTCCGAATCTTTTTTTTAACGTTGTGCTGACCCACGTTTTTTAAATGACGCTATCCCGAGGAGGACACCTAAAGGCGAGCCCTAATGGCCACATCTTCGGCAATCTCCTCCATTTTTTTTCCAGTTTTTTTCCTTTTTTTTTACGTTGTGCTGACCCTCGTTCTTTAAATGACGCTATGCCGAGGATGACACCAAAAGGCGAGCCGTAATGGCCTCATCTTCGGCAGGCTCCTCCATTTTTTTTCCAGTTTTTTTCCTTTTTTTTTACGTTGTGCTGACCCTCGTTCTTTAAATGACGCTATCCCGAGGAGGACACCTAAAGGCGAGCCGTAATGGCCTCATCTTCGGCAGGCTCCTCCGTTTTTTTTTTTCCAGATTTTTTTCCTTTTTTTGTTTTTTTGTTACGTTGTGCTGACCCTCGTTCTTTAAATGACGCTATCCCGAGGAGGACAGCTAAAGGCGAGCCGTAACGGCCTCATCTTCGGCAGGCTCCTCCGTTTTTTTTATACGTTGTGTTGACCCTCGTTCTTTAAATGACGCTATCTCGAGGAGGACACCAAAAGGCTGAGCCGTAATGCCCTCATCTTCGGCAAACTCCTCCGGTTTTTTTTCCGATTTTTCTTTTCATTTTTTTTTACGTGGTGCTAACCCTCGTTCTTTAAATGACGCTATCCTGAGGAGGACACCTAAAGGCGAGCCGTAATGGCCTCATCTTCGGTAGGCTCCTCCGTTTTTTTTCCGATTTCTTTCCGAATCTTTTTTTTAACGTTGTGCTGACCCACGTTTTTTAAATGACGCTATCCCGAGGAGGACACCTAAAGGCGAGCCCTAATGGCCTCATCTTCGGCAGGCTCCTCCATTTTTTTTTCCAGTTTTTTTCCTTTTTTTTTACGTTGTGCTGACCCTCGTTCTTTAAATGATGCTATCCCGAGGATGACACCAAAAGGCGAGCCGTAATGGCCTCATCTTCGGCAGGCTCCTCCATTTTTTTTCCATTTTTTTTCCTTTTTTTTACGTTGTGCTGACCCTCGTTCTTTAAATGACGCTATCCCGAGGAGGACACCTAAAGGCGAGCCGTAATGGCCTCATCTTCGACAGGCTCCTCCGTTTTTTTTTTTTTAGATTTTTTTCCTTTTTTTGTTTTTTTTGTTACGTTGTGCTGACCCTCGTTCTTTAAATGACGCTATCCCGAGGAGGACACCTAAAGGCGAGCCGTAACGGCCTCATCTTCGGCAGGCTCCTCCGTTTTTTTTATACGTTGTGTTGACCCTCGTTCTTTAAATGACGCTATCTCGAGGAGGACACCTAAAGGCTGAGCCGTAATGCCCTCATCTTCGGCAAATTCCTCCGGTTTTTTTTCCGATTTTTCTTTTCGTTTTTTTTTTACGTGGTGCTAACCCTCGTTCTTTAAATGACGCTATCCTGAGAAGGACACCTAAAGGCGAGCCGTAATGGCCTCATCGGTAGGCTCCTCCTACGTTGTGCTGACCCTCGTTCTTTAAATGACGCTATCCCGAGGAGGACACCTAAATGCGAGCCGTAATGGCCTCATCTTCGGCAGGCTCCTCTGGGTTTTTTTTTCTGTTTTTTTTTACGTTGTGCTGACCTTTGTTCTTTAAATGACGCTAACCCGAGGAGGACACCTAAAGGCGAGCCGTAATGGCCTCATCTTCGGCAAGCTCCTCCGTTTTTTCCCCGTTTTTTTTCGTTTTTTACGTGGTGCTGACTGTCGTTCTTCAAATGACGCTACCCTGAGGAGGACACCTAAAGGCGAGCCGTAAGGGCCTCATCTTCGGCAGGCTCCTCTGTTTTTTTTTTCGGTTTTTTTCCCCTTTTTTTACGTTGTGCTTACCCTCGTTCTTTAAATGACTATATCCCAAGGAGGACACCTAAAGGCTAGCCGTAATGCCCTTATCTTTGGCAGGCTTTTCCGTTTTTTTTTTTACGTTGTGCTGACCCTCGTTCTTTAAATGAAGCTATCTCGAGGAGACACCTAAACGCGAGCCGTAATGGCCTCAACTTCGGCAGGCTCCTCTGGTTTTTTTTATTTATTTTATTTTTTTTTACGTTGTGCTGACCCTCGTTCTTTAAATGACGCTATCCGGAGGAAGACACTTAATGGCGAGCCGTAATGGCCTCATCTTCGGCAGGCTCCTCCGGTTTTTTTCTTTCCAATTTTTTTCCTTTTTTTTTATTTTTTTATTTTTTTTACGTTGTGCTTACCCTCGTTCTTTAAATGACGCTATCCTGAGGAAGACACCTAAAGGCGAGCCGTAATGGCGTCATCTTCGGCAGGCTCTTCCGTTTTATTTTTATTTATTTATTATTTTTTTTTTACGTTGTGCTGACTCTCGTTCTTTAAATGACGCTATCCCTAGGAAGACACTTAAAGGCGAGTTGTAATGGCCGCATCTTCGGTAGGTTCCGCCGTTTTTTTTCCGGTTTTTTTTTACGTTGTGCTGACACTTGTTCTTAAAATGACGCTATCCCGAGGAGGACACCCAAACGCGAGCCGTAATGGCCTCATCTTCGGTAGGCTCCTCTGTTTTTTTTTTATGTTGTGCTGACTCTCGTTCTTTAAATAACGCTATCCCGAGGAGGACACCTAAACACGAGCCGTAATGGCCTCATCTTTGGCAGGCTCCTCTGGTTTTTTTTTCCGTTTTTTTTACGTTGTGCTGACCCTCGTTCTTTAGATGATGCTTTCCCGAGGAGGACACCTAAAGGCGAGCCGTAAGGGCCTCATCTTCGGCAGGCTCCTATTTTTTTTTCCCCGGTTTTTTTCCTTTTTTTTACGTTGTGCTGACCCTTGTTCTTTAAATGACGCTACCCCGAGGAGGACACCTAATGGCGAGCCGTAATGGCCTCATCTTCGGCAGGCTCCTCCATTTTTTTTCCCATTTTTTTTTTGTTTTTTTTACGTTGTGCTGACCCTCGTTCTTCAAATGACGCTACCCCGAGGATGACACCTAAAGGCGAGTCGTAAGGGCCTCCTCTTCGGCTGGCTCCTCCACTTTTTTCCGGTTTTTTTTCGTTTTTTTTACGTTGTGCTTACCCTCGTTCTTTAAATGACGCTATTCCGAGGAGGACACCTAAAGGTGAGCCGTAATGGCCTCATCTTCGGAAGGCTCTTCCGTTTTTTTTTTTTTTTACGTTGTGCTGACCCTCGTTCTTTAAATGAAGCTATCTCGAGGAAGACACCTAAACACGAGCTGTAATGGCCTCAACTTCGGCAGGCGCCTCCGTTTTTTTTTTAATTTATTTTATTTATTTTTTTTATTTTTACGTTGTGCTGACCCTCGTTCTTTAAATGACGCTATCCCGAGGAGGACACCTAAACACGAGCCGTAATGGCTTCATCTTTGGAAGGCTCCTCCAGTTTTTTTTCGTTTTTTTTTTACTGTTTTTTTTTTACGTTGTGCTGGCTCTCGTTCTTTAAAAGACGCTATTCCTAGGAGGACACTTAAAGGTGAGCCCTAATGGCCGCATCTTCGGCAGGTTCCTCTGATTTTTTTTCTTTTTTTTTTACGTTGTGCTGACACTCGTTCTTTAAATGACGCTATCCCGAGGGAGACACCTAAACGCGAGTCGTAATGGCCTCATCTTTGGCAGGCTCCTCTGGTTTTTTTTTTCTGTGTTTTTTTTACGTTGTGCTGACCCTCGTTCTTTAAATGATGCTATCCCGAGGAGGACACGTAAAGGCGAGCCATAAGGGCCTCATCTTCGGCAGGCTCCTCCGTTTTTTTTTCCCGTTTTTTTCCTTTTTTTTACGTTGTGCTGACTCTCATTCTTCAAATGACGCTACCCCGAGGAGGATACCTAAAGGTGAGCCGTAAGGGCCTCATCTTCGGCAGGCTCTTCCGTTTTTTTTCCGGTTTTTTTTGTTTTTTTTACGTTGTGCTTACCCTCGTTCTTTAAATGACGCTATCCCGAGGAGGACACCTAAACGCGAGTCGTAATGGCCTCATCTTTGGCAGGCTCCTCTGGTTTTTTTTTTACGTTGTGCTGACCCTCGTTCTTTAAATGACGCTATCCCGAGGAGGACACCTAAATGCGAGCCGTAATGGCCTCATCTTCGGCAGGCTCCTCTGGGTTTTTTTTTTCTGTTTTTTTTTTTACGTTTTCTGACCTTTGTTCTTTAAATGACGCTAACCCGAGGAGGACACCTAAAGGCGAGCCGTAATGGCCTCATCTTCGGCAAGCTCCTCCGTTTTTTCCCCGTTTTTTTCGTTTTTTACGTGGTGCTGACCGTCGTTCTTCAAATGACGCTACCCTGAGGAGGACACCTAAAGGCGAGCCGTAACGGCCTCATCTTCGGCAGGCTCCTCTGTTTTTTTTTTCGGTTTTTTTCCCTTTTTTTTACGTTGTGCTTACCCTCGTTCTTTAAATGACTCTATCCCAAGGAGGACACCTAAAGGCGAGCCGTAATGCCCTTATCTTTGGCTGGCTTTTCCGTTTTTTTTTTTTACGTTGTGCTGACCCTCGTTCTTTAAATGAAGCTATCTCGAGGAGACACCTAAACGCGAGTCGTAATGGCCTCAACTTCGGCAGGCTCCTCTGGTTTTTTTTATTTATTTTATTTTTTTTTACGTTGTGCTGAACCTCGTTCTTTAAATGACGCTATCCGGAGGAAGACACTTAATGGCGAGCCGTAATGGCCTCATCTTCGGCAGGCTCCTCCGGTTTTTTTCTTTCCAATTTTTTTCCTTTTTTTTATTTTTTTATTTTTTTTACGTTGTGCTTACCCTCGTTCTTTAAATGACGCTATCCTGAGGAAGACACCTAAAGGCGAGCCGTAATGGCGTCATCTTCGGCAGGCTCTTCCGTTTTATTTTTATTTATTTATTATTTTTTTTACGTTGTGCTGACTCTCGTTCTTTAAATGACGCTATCCCTAGGAAGACACTTAAAGGCGAGTTGTAATGGCCGCATCTTCGGTAGGTTCCGCCGTTTTTTTTCCGGTTTTTTTTTACGTTGTGCTGTCACTTGTTCTTAAAATGACGCTATCCCGAGGAGGACACCTAAACGCGAGCCGTAATGGCCTCATCTTCGGCAGGCTCCTCTGTTTTTTTTTTTATGTTGTGCTGACTCTCGTTCTTTAAATAACGCTATCCCGAGGAGGACACCTAAACACGAGCCGTAATGGCCTCATCTTTGGCAGGCTCCTCTGGTTTTTTTTTCCGTTTTTTTTACGTTGTGCTGACCCTCGTTCTTTAGATGATGCTTTCCCGAGGAGGACACCTAAAGGCGAGCCGTAAGGGCCTCATCTTCGGCAGGCTCCTATTTTTTTTTCCCCGGTTTTTTTCCTTTTTTTTACGTTGTGCTGACCCTTGTTCTTTAAATGACGCTACCCCGAGGAGGACACCTAATGGCGAGCCGTAATGGCCTCATCTTCGGCAGGCTCCTCCGTTTTTTTCCCATTTTTTTTTGTTTTTTTTACGTTGTGCTGACCCTCGTTCTTCAAATGACGCTACCCCGAGGATGACACCTAAAGGCGAGTCGTAAGGGCCTCCTCTTCGGCTGGCTCCTCCACTTTTTTCCAGTTTTTTTTCGTTTTTTTTACGTTGTGCTTACCCTCGTTCTTTAAATGACGCTATCCCGAGGAGGACACCTAAAGGTGAGCCGTAATGGCCTCATCTTCGGAAGGCTCTTCCGTTTTTTTTTTTTTTTTACGTTGTGCTGACCCTCGTTCTTTAAATGAAGCTATCTCGAGGAAGACACCTAAACACGAGCTGTAATGGCCTCAACTTCGGCAGGCTCCTCCGTTTTTTTTTTAATTTATTTTATTTATTTTTTTATTTTTACGTTGTGCTGACCCTCATTCTTTAAATGACGCTATCCCGAGGAGGACACCTAAACACGAGCCGTAATGGCTTCATCTTTGGAAGGCTCCTCCAGTTTTTTTTTCGTTTTTTTTTTACTGTTTTTTTTTACGTTGTGCTGGCTCTCGTTCTTTAAAAGACGCTATTCCTAGGAGGACACTTAAAGGTGAGCCCTAATGGCCGCATCTTCGGCAGGTTCCTCTGATTTTTTTTCTTTTTTTTTACGTTGTGCTGACACTCGTTCTTTAAATGACGCTATCCCGAGGGAGACACCTAAACGCGAGTCGTAATGGCCTCATCTTCGGCAGGCTCCTCTGGTTTTTTTTTTTCTGTGTTTTTTTTACGTTGTGCTGACCCTCGTTCTTTAAATGATGCTATCCCGAGGAGGACACGTAAAGGCGAGCCATAAGGGCCTCATCTTCGGCAGGCTCCTCCGTTTTTTTTTCCCGTTTTTTTCCTTTTTTTTACGTTGTGCTGACTCTCATTCTTCAAATGACGCTACCCCGAGGAGGATACCTAAAGGTGAGCCGTAAGGGCCTCATCTTCGGCAGGCTCTTCCATTTTTTTTCCGGTTTTTTTTGTTTTTTTTACGTTCTGCTTACCCTCGTTCTTTAAATGACGCTATCCCGAGGAGGACACCTAAAGGCGAGCCGTAATGGCCTCATCTTCGGCAGGCTCTTCCGGTTTTTTTTTTTTTTTACGTTGTGCTGACCCTCGTTCTTTAAATGAAGCTATCTCGAGGAAGACACCTAAACGTGAGCCTTAATGGCCTCAACTTCGGCAGGCTCCTCCGGTTTTTTTTATTTATTTTATTTATTTTTTTATTTTTACGTTGTGTTGACCCTCGTTCTTTAAATGAAGCTATCCGGAGGAGGACACCTAAACACGAGCCGTGATGGCTTCATCTTCGGAAGGCTCCTCCGGTTTTTTTTTTGGTTTTTTTACTGTTTTTTTTATGTTGAGCTGATCTTCGTTTTTTAAATGACGCTATCCAGAGAAGGACACTTAAAGGCGAGCCGTAATGGCCTCATCTTCAGCAGGCTCTTCCATTTTATTTTTATTTATTTGTTATTTTTTTATGTTGTGAGTACTCTCGTTCTTTAAATGACGTTATCCCTAGGAGGACACTTAAAAGCGAGCCGTAATGGCCGCATCTTCGGCAAGTTCCTCCGGTTTTTTTTTCGGTTTTTTTTTACGTTTTGCTGACACTCGTTCTTTAAATGACGCTATCCCGAGGAGGACACCTAAACGCAAGCCGTAATGGCCTCATCTTCGGCAGGCTCCTCTGGTTTTTTATTTACGTTGTGCTAACCCTCGTTCTTTAAATGACGCTATCCCGAGGAGGACACCTGAAGGCGAGCCGTAATGGCCTCATCTTCGTCAGGCTCCTCTGGTTTTTTTTTTTTCCGTTTTTTAATTACGTTGTGCTGACCCTCGTTCTTTTAATGATGCTATCCCGAGGAGGACACCTAATGGCGAGCCGTAAGGGCCTCATCTTCGGCAGGCTCCACCGTTATTTTCCCCTTTTTTTTTCCTTTTTTTTTACGTTGTGCTGACCCTCATTCTTTAAATGACGCTACCCCGAGGAGGACACCTAAAGGTGAGCCGTAATGGTCTCGTGTTCGGCAGGCTCCACCGATTTTTTTTCCGTTTTTTTTTCATTTTTTTACGTTGTGCTGATCCTCATTCTTTAAATGACGCTATCCTGAGGAGGACAATTAAAGGCGAGCCGTATTGGCCGCATCTTCGGCAGGTTCCTCTAGTTTTTTTGTCCGGTTTTTTTTTCGGTTTTTCTTTTCCGTTGTGCTGACCCTCATTCTTTAAATGACGCTATCCCAAGGAGGACAGCTAAACGCAAGCCATAATGGCCTCATCTTTGGCAAGCTCATCCGATTCTTTTTTTGACGTTGTGCTGACCCTCGTTCTTTATATGACGCTATCCCGAGGAGGACACCTAAACGCGAGCCGTAATGGCCTCATCTTCGGCAGGCTCCTCCGGTTTTTTTTCCTTTTTTTTTACGTTGTGCTGACCCTCGTTCTTTAAATGACGCTATCCGAAGGAGGATGCCTAAAGGCGAGCCGTAAGTGCCTCATCTTCGGCAGGCTCCTCCATTTTTTTTCCCTTTTTTTTCATTTTTTTACGTTGTGCTGACCTTCGTTCTTCAAATGACGCTACCCCGAGGAGGACACCTAAAGGCGAGCCGTAATGGCCACATCTTCGGCAGGCTCCTCTATTTTTTTCCAGTTTTTTTACATTTTTTTTACGTTGTGCTTACCCTCGTTCTTTAAATGACGCAATCACGAGGAGGACACCAAAAGGCGAGCCGTAATGGCCTTATCTTCGGCAGGCTCCTCAGGTTTTTTTCTTTCTTTCTTTTTTTTTTTTTACGTTGTGCTGACCCTCGTTCTTTAAATGATGCTATCCCGAGAAAGACACCAAAACGCGAGCCGTAATGGCCTCAACTTCGGCAGGCTCCTCCGGTTTTTTTATTTATTTTATTTTTTTATTTTTACGTTGTGCTGACCCTCGTCCTTTAAATGATGCTATCCCGAGGAGGACACCTAAACACGAGCCGTAATGGCTTCATCTTCGGAAGGCTCCTCCGCTTTTTTTTTTTTTCGATTTTTTTTACTATTTTTTTTACGTTGTGCTGATCCTCGTTCTTTAAATGACGCTATCCAGAGGAGGACACCTAAAGGCGAGCCGTAATGGCCGCATCTTCGGCGGGCTCTTCCGTTTTATTTTTATTTATTTATTATTTTTTTTACATTGTGCTGACTCTCGTTCTTTAAATGACGCTATCCCTAGGAGGACACTTAAAGGTGAGCCGTAATGGCCGCATCTTCGGTAGGTTCCTCCAGTTTTTTTTTCGGTTTTTTTTTACATTCTGCTGACCCTCGTTCTTTAAATGACGCTATCCCAAGGAGGACACTTAAACGCGAGCCGAAATGGCCTCATCTTAGGCAGGCTCCTCTAGTTTTTTTTTTTTCCATTTTTATTACATTGTGCTGACCCTCATTCTTTAAATGATGCTATCCCGAGGAGGACACCTAAAGGCGAGCCGTAAGGGCCTCATCTTCGGCACGCTCCTCCATTTTTTTCCCGTTTTTTTTTTTCCTTTTTTTTACGTTGTGCTGACCCTCGTTCTTTAAATGATGCTACCCCGAGGAGGACACCTAAAGGCGAGCCGTAATGGCCTCATCTTTGGCAGAATCCTCCATTTTTTTCCGGTTTTTTTTTCATTTTTTTACGTTGTGCTGACCCTCGTTCTTTAAATGACGCAATCCCGAGGAAGACACCTAAACACGAGACGTAATGGCCTCATCTTCGGCAGGCTCCTCGTTTATTTTTTTTCGGTTTTTTTATTTTATTATGTTGTGCTGACCCTCGTTCTTTAAATGACGCTATCCTGAGGACGAAACCTAAAGGCGAGCCGTAATGGCCTCATCTTCGGCAGGCTCCTACGTTTTTTTCTGGTTTTTTTTCCTTTTTTTTTTACGTTGTGCTGACCCTTGTTCTTTAAATGACGCTATCCCGAGGAGGACACTTAAAGGCAAGCCATAATGGCCGCATCTTCTGCAGGTTCCTCCGGTTTTTTTTCCAATTTTTTTTCAGATTTTTTTTACATTGTGACTGACCCTCGTTCTTTAAATGATGCTATCCCGAGGAGGACACCTAAACGCGAGCCGTAATGGCCCCATCTTCGGTAGGCTCGTCCGGGTTTTTTTTTTTTACCATGTGCTGACCCTCGTTCTTTAAATGACGCTATCCCGAGGAGGACACCTAAAAGCGAGCCGTAATGGCCTCATCTTCGGCAGGCTCCTCCGTTTTTTTTTTTCTGATTTCTTTTCGTTTCTTTTTTTTTAACGTTGTGCTTACCCAAGTTTTTTAACTGACGCTATATCGAGGAGGACACCTAAAGACGAGCCTTAATGGCCTCATCTTCGGCAGGCTCCTCCATTTTTTTTTTCAGTTTTTTTCTTTTTTTTTTACGCTGTGCTGACCCTCGTTCTTTAAATGACGCTATCCCGAGGAGGACACCTAAAGGCGAGCCGTAATGGCCTCATCTTTGGCAGGCTCCTCCATTTTTTTCCCGATTTTTGTCTTTATTTTTTACGTTGTGCTGACCCTCGTTTTTTAAATGATGCTACCCCAAGTAGGACACCTAAAGGCGAGCCATAATGGCCTCATCTTCGGCAGGCTCCTCCCATTTTTTTTTATGTTGTGCTGACCCTCGTTGTTTAAATGACGCTATCCCGAGGAAGACACCAAAACGCGAGCCGTAATGACCTCATCTTCGGCAGGCTCCTCTGTTTTTTTTATTTATTTTATTTATTTTTAAGTTCTGCTGACCCTCGTTCCTTAAATGACGCTATCCCGAGGAGGACACCTAAACACAAGCCGTAATGGCCTCATCTTCAGCAGGCTCCTCCATTTTTTTTCCGGTTTTTTTCCTTTTTTTGTTTTTTTTTTGTTTTTTTTTGTTTTTTTTACATTGTGCTGATCCTCGTTCTTTAAATGACGCTATGCCGAGGAGGACACCTAAAGGCGAGCCATAATGGCCTCATCTTCGGCAGGCTCCTCCGGTTTTTTTTTTTTTTTACTATTTTTTTACGCTGTGCTGATCCTCATTCTTTAAATGACGATATCCTGAGGAGGACACTTAAAGGCGAGCCGTAATGGCCTCATCTTCGGCAGGCTTGATGACATGTCACCATGTCATGTTGTTCTATGCTTTTTCATACAAGAAATTGATGATTTGTGCTTAAATATTTAATGCTTTTGTACTTTATTGGTATATTTTTTTGATCTTTTAATTTTATAAATCTTGTAGGAAATAAGAAGAAAATGAAGCAAAGAAGCACAAAATAAGCTAAAAAGGAGAAAAAAGAGCTTTGGGGCACACTTTGAAGTTGGAGCACACTTCGGAGCCTTAGGCCACGCTTTTAATAGCGTAGCCCATGACCAAATTAAAGGAGATTGGCAATCAGCACACAAAGCTCAGCTCTTGCCAAGAGCAGAGCTTTATCGTGATGCAAAATGAGTTTGGAAGCAAAATTTTCGCTAAGTTAAAACTTGGGCGCTCACAGCATGACCATGCCTCCTTCAAAAGGCTATAACTTGAGCTACATATGTTTGATTGATGTGCTTTCAGTTGCATTAGAAAGCTGACATTCAAAGCTTTCCAACGATATATGGCAATCCATATTTAGCATGAAATTAAGGCACGAGTGAAATGCATCTTTAAGGGCAAAAAACAAGCAAAAAAAAATCAGCCAATGCTTCCACCAAGGTTCGAAGCTGGAGCCTCACTCCAAAGCAAAGTAGTGCTCACTTGGAGAGCACAGCGCTCTCTTGGAGAGCATTATCGTGCTTCACCAAGAGAAACTGAGGAATACAGCATGGGAAAAGTGGGGGTGCTAGGATTCGAACTTGGAAGCACACTAAAGACAAAGGGGATGCTGCGCTCTTGTGGGCAACTGAGGGCTACTTTTTCCCCCACACTCCTCACCTTGTCACGCACCAAAAGGGCCAAGGAAACAAGCACTAATGCTGCGCTCTCCCCATGAGCCGAGCATTGCCCTGGGAGCAACACCCATGGGCCAAAAATTCAATAAAAATTCCATTTTAATTCAATTCTTCACCAATTGAACTAAGGCCATCCAGATCCACTCTTCCTCAAATCCAAAGCAAGCTAAGCCCATTATCATCACTTAAAGGCATAAGAGATAGTTAAAATAGGAATTTCATTTAATTGTAATTTGTTTTTAATTTTACTTTCATTTTCATTTTCACTCTGTAAAGCCTATATAAAGGCATCAATTCCATTTCATTGGGAGGCTGGCTCCAAGAGGGAGCAAGTAGAATATATAGCTCTCTCTTAATTTTCTTTGGAGTCTTGGATTGAGAATTGAAGGAATTCTGTTTCATTCTTCATATAAGACTTCTCTTTGTTTACTTTCTGCATAATTCAAGGAATTGTAATTTGGATCTAAGTTTCTCTACTGATTTTCATCTTTACTTCTTCTGCAATTGTTCTTGGTAGGATCAAGGAAGGAATTGAGATCAAGACTTGTTTTCTAGTCTCTTGACCCCTGAGATCTTTACTCTCTTAGTGATAGTCTGCAATTTAAGTTTGGTTCATTTGCTATTTTCTTCATCTGCAATATTTACTTTTCTGTTTCGGAATTGGAGAGTTGAATTTAAGTTTCATTTACTGTCTTCCTTTTTATTTCTTTTGCGATTACTTTTCTGCACTTTTACATTTTGCCTGAACTGAGTCTGCTTTCTATGCAATTTAAATTCTTTGCCTCCTTCCTTGCTAATTTCCTTTCTGAAATTTTACATGAGTTTGCTGTGAGCTTGATTTACATTTCTAAGCAATTTAAATTTTCCTGCACCCAATTCCCTTTACATTTCATGCAATTTACCTTTCTTGTCATTTAAGATTTTGCCAATTTATATTTCTTGCTCTTTCAGTTCTCTGCCTATTTACATTCTGTCATTTACAATTCTTGTCAATTTACTTTCTGTTGGCTACATTTCATCCAATTTCACTTCAATGTTAGCTTGACTAAACTAATCACCCACTAAAGTTGCTTGATCCATCAATCCCTGTGGGATCGACCTCACTCTAAGTGAGTTTTACTACTTGATGCGACCCGGTACACTTGCTGGCGAGTTTAGGTGTTGGAATTTTGGTTCCAACCCATCAAGGCTCTTCCGTTTTATTTTTATTTATTTATTATTTTTTTTACGTTGTGCTGACTCTCGTTCTTTAAATAACGATATCCCGAGGAGGACACCTAAAGGCGAGCCGTAATGGCCGCATCTTCGGCAGGTTCCTCCGTTTTTTTTTTTGCGTTTTTTTTTTTGTTTTTTTAACGTTGTGCTGACCCTCGTTCTATAAATGACGCTATCCCAAGGAGAACACCTAAACGCGAGCCGTAATGGCCTCATCTTCGGCAGGCTCCTCCGGTTTTTTTTTTTTTTACGTTGTGCTGTCACTCGTTCTTTAAAAGACGCTATCCTGAGGAGGACACCTAAGCGCGAGCCGTAATGGCCTCATCTTCGGCAGGCTCCTCCGGTTTTTTTTTTTTACGTTGTGCTGATCCTCGTTCTTTGAATGACGCTATCCCGAGGAGGACACCTAAAGGCGAGCCGTAAGGGCCTCATCTTCGGCAGGCTTCTCCGTTTTTTTTCCCGGTTTTTTTCCTCTTTTTTTTACATGTGCTGACAATCGTTCTTTAAAAGACGCTATCCCGAGGAGAACACCTATAGGCGAGGCGTAATGGCCTCATCTTCGGCAGGCTCCTCCGTTTTTTTTCCTTTTTTTTTTACGTTGTGCTGACCCTCGTTCTTTAAATGATGCTATCCCGAGGAGGACACTTAAAGGCAAGCCGTAATGGCCGCATCTTCGGCAGGTTCCTCCAGTTTTTTTTTCCGGTTTTTTTCGGTTTTTTTTCACGTTGTGCGTGACCCTCGTTCTTTAAATGACGCTATCCCAAGGAGGACACCGAAACGCGAGCCGTAATGGCCCTATCATAGGTAGGCTCGTCCGTTTTTTTTTTTTCTTTTTTTTTTACCTTATGCTTACCCTCGTCTTATAAATGACGCTATCCCGAGGAGGACACCTAAAGGCGAGCCGTAATGGCCTCATTTTCGCCAAGCTCCTCCGTTTTTTTTTTCCGATTTTTTTTCTTTTTTTCTTTTTTTTACGTTGTGCTGACCCTCGTTCTTTAAATGCCGCTATCCCGAGGAGGACACCTAAAGGCGAGCTGTAAGGGCCTCATCTTCGGCAGACTCCTCCGTTTTTTTTCCCGGTTTTTTTTTTTCAGTTTTTTTTTATTACGTTGTGTTGACCCTCATTCTTTAAATGACGCTACCCCGAGGAGGACACCTAAAGGCGAGCCGTAATGGCCTCATCTTCGGTAGGCTCCTCCGTTTTTTTTTTCGGTTTTTTCCTTTTTTTTTACGTTATGCTGACCCTCGTTCTTTAAATGACGCTATCCCGAGCAGGACACCTAAAGGCGAGGCGTAATGGCCTCATCTTCGGCAGGCTCCTCCGATTTTTTTTTTTCGGTTTTTTTGGGGTTTTGTTATTATTATTTTTTTTTACGTTGTGCTGACCCTCGTTCTTTAAATGACGCTATCCTGAGGAGGACACTTAAAGGCGAGCCGTAATGGCCGCATCTTCTGCAGGTTCCTCCGGTTTTTTTTCCGATTTTTTCGGTTTTTTTTTACGTTGTGTCTGACCCTCGTTCTTTAAATGACGCTATCCCGAGGAGGACACCTAAAGGCGAGCCGTAATGGCCTCATCTTCGGCAGGCTCCTCCGTTTTTTTTCCAGTTTTTTTCCTTTTTTTTTATGTTGTGATGACCCTCGTTCTTTAAATGATGATATCCCGAGGAGGACACCTAAAGGCGAGCTGTAATAGCCTCATCTTCGGCAGGCTCCTCCATTTTTTTTTCCGATTTTTTTTCCTTTTTTGTTTTTTTTTACGTTGTGCTGACCCTAGTTCTTTAAATGACGCTATCCCGAGAAGGACAGCTAAAGGCGAGCCGTAACGGCCTCATTTTCGGCAGGGTCCTCCGTTTTTTTTTCCAGTTTTTTTTCGTTTTTTTTCCATTTTTTTTACGTTGTGCTGACCCTCGTTCTTTAAATGACACTATCCCGAGGAGGACACTTAAATGCGAGCCGTAATGGCCGCATCTTCGGCAGGTTCCTCCATTTTTTTTTTCGGTTTTTTTCTGGTTTTTTTTCTTTTTTTTTTTACGTTGTGCTGACCCTCGTTCTTTAAATGACGCTATCCTGCGGAGGAAACCTAAAGGCGAGCAGTAAAGGTGATGAGCGGATAATTTATACGCTTTTTGACATTGTTTTTAGTATGTTTTTAGTAGGATCTAGCTACTTTTAGGGATGTTTTCATTAGTTTTTATGTTAAATTCACATTTCTGGACTTTACTATGAGTTTGTGTGTTTTTCTGTGATTTCAGGTATTTTCTGGCTGAAATTGAGGGACTTGAGCAAAAATCAGATTCAGAGGTTGAAAAAGGACTGCTGATGCTGTTGGATTCTGACCTCCCTGCACTCAAAGTGGATTTTCTGGAGCTACAGAACTCGAAATGGCGCGCTTCCAATTGCGTTGGAAAGTAGACATCTAGGGCTTTCCAGCAATATATAATAGTCCATACTTTGGCTAAGAATAGACGACGTAAACTGGCGTTCAACGCCAGCTTCCTATCCAAATCTGGCGTCCAGCGCCAGAAAAGGATCCAAAACCAGAGTTGAACGCCCAAACTGGCACAGAAACTGGCGTTCAACTCCACAAATGGCCTCTGCACGTGTAACACTCAAGCCCAAGCCCAAGCACACACCAAGTGGGCCCCAGAAGTGGATTTATGCATCAATTACTTACTCATGTAAACCCTAGTAGCTAGTTTATTATAAATAGGACCTTTTACTATTGTATTAGGCATCTTTTGATCACCTTAGGATCTTAGGATCATCTTTGGTCTCAGTTTTATTCTATTATTCATCTTAGGAGACTATTGATCTCGTTTAGGGGGCTGGCCATCTCGGCCATGCCTGGACCTTCACTTATGTATTTTCAACGGTAGAGTTTCTACACTCCATAGATTAAGATATCCATTCGCACCCAAGAACGTGATGAAGGTGATGATTATGTGTGACGCTCATCATCCTTCTCCCCTATGAACGCGTGCCTGACAAACACTTCTGTTCTACATGAATTAAGCTAGAATGAATATCTCTTAGATCTCCTAACCGGAATCTTCGTGGCGTAAGCTAGAATGATGGCGGCATTCAAGAGAATCCGGAAGGTCTAAACCTTGTCTGTGGTATTCTGAGTAGGATTCAATGATTGAATGACTGTGACGAGCTTCAAACTCGCGATTGTTGGGCGTTAGTGACAGACGCAAAAGGAGGGTGAATCCTATTCCAGCATGATCGAGAACCGACAGATGAATAGCCGTGCCGTGACAGGGTGCGTGAGCATATTATTCACTGAGAGGAGGGGATGTAGCCACTGTGGTGATGCCCTTGCATAAAGCCAGCCATGGAAAGGAGTAAGACTGATTGGATGAAGATAGCAGGAAAGCAGAGGTTCAGAGGAACGAAAAGCATCTCCATTCGCTTATCTGAAATTCCTACCAATGAATTACATAAGTATCTCTATCCCTATTTTATTATATTAAATTCGAAAACACCATTATCACTTTATATCTGCTTGACTGAGATTTACAAGGTGACCATAGCTTGCTTCATACCAACAATCTCCGTGGGATTCGACCCTTACTCACGTAAGGTATTACTTGGACGACCCAGTGCACTTGCTGGTTAGTTGAACGGAGTTGTGTCCACACATAGAGCCACAATGAGGATTCAATACAATTATATATTGTTAATCACACACAAGTACAAAGAACGTGGAACACAATTTCGTCCACCAAAAGGCCTCATCTTTGGCAGGTTCCTCCATTTTTTTTCGGTTTTTTTACTTTTTTTTTACGTTGTGCTGACCCTCGTTCTTTAAATGACGCTATCCCGAGGAGGACAATTAAAGGCGAGCCATAATGGCCGCATCTTCGGCAGCTTCCTCCGGTTTTTTTTTCAGACTTTTTTCGGGTTTCTTTTTTATTTTTTTTTACGTAGTGCCTGACACTCATTCTTTAAATGACACTATCCTGAGGAGGAAACCTAAAGGCGAGCCGTAATGGCCTCATCTTCGGCAGGCGCCTCCATTTTTTTTCCTTTTTTTTTATGTTGTGCTGACTTTCGTTCTTTAAATGACGCTATCCCGAGAACACTTAAAGGCGAGCCGTAATGGCCGCATCTTCGACAGGTTCCTCCAATTTTTTTTCCGGTTTTTTTTCGATTTTTTTTTAGGTTGTGCTGACCCTCGTTCTTTAAATGACGCTATCCCGAGGAGGACATCTAAAGGCGAGCCGTAAGGGCCTCATCTTCGGCAGGCTCCTCCGTTTTTTTTCCCGATTTTTTTTCCATTTTTTTTATTACGTTGTGCTGACCCACGTTCTTTAAATGACGCTACCCCGAGGAGGACAACTAAAGGCGAGCCGTAATGGCCTCATCTTCGGTAGGCTCCTCCGTTTTATTTTTTTCCATTTTTTTTTATGTTGTGCTGACCTTCGTTCTTTAAATGACGCTATCCCGAGGAGGACACCTAAAGGCGAGGCGTAATGGCGTCATCTTCCGCAGGCTCCTCCAATTTTCGTTTGATTTTTTCTGTTTTTTTTTTTTTTTTTACGTTGTGCTGACACTCGTTCTTTAAATGACGCTATCCTGAGGAGGAAACCTAAAGGCGAGCCGTAATGTCTTCATCTTCGGCAGGCTCCTCCATTTTTTTTCCTTTTTTTTGACGTTGTGCTGACCCTCATTCTTTAAGGGACGCTATCCCGAGGAGGACACTTAAAGGCGAGCCTTGATGGCCGCATCTTTGGCAGGTTCCTCCGGTTTTTTTTCCGATTTTTTTCGTTTTTTTTACATTGTGTCTGACCCTCGTTCTTTAAATGACGCTATCCTGAGGAGGACACCTAAAGGCGAGCCGTAATGGCCTCATCTTCGGTAGGCTCCTCCGTTTTTTTTTCCGGTTTCTTTCCGAATCTTTTTTTTAACGTTGTGCTGACCCACGTTTTTTAAATGACGCTATCCCGAGGAGGACACCTAAAGGCGAGCCCTAATGGCCACATCTTCGGCAAGCTCCTCCATTTTTTTTCCAGTTTTTTTCCTTTTTTTTTACGTTGTGCTGACCCTCGTTCTTTAAATGACGCTATGCCGAGGATGACACCAAAAGGCGAGCCGTAATGGCCTCATCTTCGGCAGGCTCCTCCATTTTTTTTCCAGTTTTTTTCCTTTTTTTTTACGTTGTGCTGACCCTCGTTCTTTAAATGACGCTATCCCGAGGAGGACACCTAAAGGCGAGCCGTAATGGCCTCATCTTCGGCAGGCTCCTCCGTTTTTTTTTTCCAGATTTTTTTCCTTTTTTTGTTTTTTTGTTACGTTGTGCTGACCCTCGTTCTTTAAATGACGCTATCCCGAGGAGGATAGCTAAAGGCGAGCCGTAACGGCCTCATCTTCGGCAGGCTCCTCCGTTTTTTTTATACGTTGTGTTGACCCTCGTTCTTTAAATGACGCTATCTCGAGGAGGACACCAAAAGGCTGAGCCGTAATGCCCTCATCTTCGGCAAACTCCTCCGGTTTTTTTTCCGATTTTTCTTTTCATTTTTTTTTACGTGGTGCTAACCCTCGTTCTTTAAATGACGCTATCCTGAGGAGGACACCTAAAGGCGAGCCGTAATGGCCTCATCTTCGGTAGGCTCCTCCGTTTTTTTTTCCGATTTCTTTCCGAATCTTTTTTTTAACGTTGTGCTGACCCACGTTTTTTAAATGACGCTATCCCGAGGAGGACACCTAAAGGCGAGCCCTAATGGCCTCATCTTCGGCAGGCTCCTCCATTTTTTTTTCCAGTTTTTTTCCTTTTTTTTTACGTTGTGCTGACCCTCGTTCTTTAAATGATGCTATCCCGAGGATGACACCAAATGGCGAGCCGTAATGGCCTCATCTTCGGCAGGCTCCTCCATTTTTTTTCTAGTTTTTTTCCTTTTTTTTACGTTGTGCTGACCCTCGTTCTTTAAATGACGCTATCCCGAGGAGGACACCTAAAGGCGAGCCGTAATGGCCTCATCTTCGGCAGGCTCCTCCGTTTTTTTTTTTTAGATTTTTTTCCTTTTTTTGTTTTTTTGTTACGTTGTGCTGACCCTCGTTCTTTAAATGACGCTATCCCGAGGAGGACAGCTAAAGGCGAGCCGTAACGGCCTCATCTTCGGCAGGCTCCTCCGTTTTTTTTATACATTGTGTTGACCCTCGTTCTTTAAATGACGCTATCTCGAGGAGGACACCTAAAGGCTGAGCCGTAATGCCCTCATCTTCGGCAAATTCCTCCGGTTTTTTTTCCGATTTTTCTTTTCGTTTTTTTTTACGTGGTGCTAACCCTCGTTCTTTAAATGACGCTATCCTGAGAAGGACACCTAAAGGCGAGCCGTAATGGCCTCATCGGTAGGCTCCTCCGTTATTTTTTCCGATTTCTTTCCGAATCTTTTTTTTAACGTTGTGCTGACCCACGTTTTTTAAATGACGCTATCCCGAGGAGGACACCTAAAGGCGAGCCCTAATGGCCTCATCTTCGGCAGGCTCCTCCATTTTTTTTTCCATTTTTTTCCTTTTTTTTTTACGTTGTGCTGACCCTCGTTCTTTAAATGACGCTATCCCGAGGATGACACCAAAAGGCGAGCCGTAATGGCCTCATCTTCGGCAGGCTCCTCCATTTTTTTTCCAGTTTTTTTCCTTTTTTTTACGTTATGCTGAACCTCGTTCTTTAAATGACGCTATCCCGAGGAGGACACCTAAAGGCGAGCCGTAATGGCCTCATCTTCGGCAGGCTCCTCCGTTTTTTTTTTCAGATTTTTTTCCTTTTTTTGTTTTTTTGTTACGTTGTGCTGACCCTCGTTCTTTAAATGACGCTATCCCGAGGAGGACAGCTAAAGGCGAGCCGTAACGGCCTCATCTTTGGCAGGCTCCTCTGTTTTTTTTATACGTTGTGTTGACCCTCGTTCTTTAAATGACGCTATCTCGAGGAGGACACCTAAAGGCTGAGCCGTAATGCCCTCATCTTCGGCAAACTCCTCCGGTTTTTTTTCCGATTTTTCTTTTCGTTTTTTTTTTACGTGGTGCTAACCCTCGTTCTTTAAATGACGCTATCCTGAGGAGGACACCTAAAGGCGAGCCGTAATGGCCTCATCTTCGGTAGGCTCCTCCGTTTTTTTTTCCGATTTCTTTCCGAATCTTTTTTTTAACGTTGTGCTGACCCACGTTTTTTAAATGACGCTATCCCGAGGAGGACACCTAAACGCGAGCCCTAATGGCCTCATCTTCGGCAGGCTCCTCCATTTTTTTTTCCAGTTTTTTTCCTTTTTTTTTACGTTGTGCTGACCCTCGTTCTTTAAATGACGCTATCCCGAGGATGACACCAAAAGGCGAGCCGTAATGGCCTCATCTTTGGCAGGCTCCTCCATTTTTTTTCCAGTTTTTTTCCTTTTTTTTACGTTGTGCTGACCCTCGTTCTTTAAATGACGCTATCCCGAGGAGGACACCTAAAGGCGAGCCGTAATGGCCTCATCTTCGGCAGGCTCCTCCGTTTTTTTTTTCAGATTTTTTTCCTTTTTTTGTTTTTTTGTTACGTTGTGCTGACCCTCGTTCTTTAAATGACGCTATCCCAAGGAGGACAGCTAAAGGCGAGCCGTAACGGCCTCATCTTCGGCAGGATCCTCCGTTTTTTTTTATACGTTGAGTTGACCCTCGTTCTTTAAATGACGCTATCTCGAGGAGGACACCTAAAGGCTGAGCCGTAATGCCCTCATCTTCGGCAAACTCCTCCGGTTTTTTTTCCGATTTTTCTTTTCGTTTTTTTTACGTGGTGCTAACCCTCGTTCTTTAAATGACGCTATCCTGAGGAGGACACCTAAAGGCGAGCCGTAATGGCCTCATCTTCGGTAGGCTCCTCCGTTTTTTTTTCCGATTTCTTTCCGAATCTTTTTTTTAACGTTGTGCTGACCCACGTTTTTTAAATGACGCTATCCCGAGGAGGACACCTAAACGCGAGCCCTAATGGCCTCATCTTCGGCAGGCTCCTCCATTTTTTTTTCCAGTTTTTTTCCTTTTTTTTTACGTTGTGCTGACCCTCGTTCTTTAAATGATGCTATCCCGAGGATGACACCAAAAGGCGAGCCGTAATGGCCTCATCTTCGGCAGGCTCCTCCATTTTTTTTCCAGTTTTTTTCCTTTTTTTTACGTTGTGCTGACCCTCGTTCTTTAAATGACGCTATCCCGAGGAGGACACCTAAAGGCGAGCCGTAATGGCCTCATCTTCGGCAGGCTCCTCCGTTTTTTTTTTTCAGATTTTTTTCCTTTTTTTGTTTTTTTGTTACGTTGTGCTGACCCTCGTTCTTTAAATGACGCTATCCCAAGGAGGACAGCTAAAGGCGAGCCGTAACGGCCTCATCTTCGGCAGGATCCTCCGTTTTTTTTTATACGTTGAGTTGACCCTCGTTCTTTAAATGACGCTATCTCGAGGAGGACACCTAAAGGCTGAGCCGTAATGCCCTCATCTTCGGCAAACTCCTCCGGTTTTTTTTCCGATTTTTCTTTTCATTTTTTTTACGTGGTGCTAACCCTCGTTCTTTAAATGACGCTATCCTGAGGAGGACACCTAAAGGCGAGCCGTAATGGCCTCATCTTCGGCAGGCTCCTCCGTTTTTTTTTTTTGGTTTTTTTCCCTTTTTTTTTACGTTGTGCTGACCCTCGTTCTTTAAATGACGCTATCCCGAGGAGGACACCTAAAGGCGAGCCGTAATGGCCTCATCTTCGGCAGGCTCCTCCATTTTTTTTTTTTCAGATTTTTTTCCTTTTTTTGTTTTTTTGTTACGTTGTGCTGACCTTCGTTCTTTAAATGACGCTATTCCGAGGAGGACAGCTAAAGGCGAGCCGTAACGGCCTCATCTTTGGCAGGCTCCTCTGTTTTTTTATACGTTGTGTTGACCCTCGTTCTTTAAATGACGCTATCTCGAGGAGGACACCTAAAGGCTGAGCCGTAATGCCCTCATCTTCGGCAAACTCCTCCGGTTTTTTTTCCGATTTTTCTTTTCATTTTTTTTACGTGGTGCTAACCCTCGTTCTTTAAATGACGCTATCCTGAGGAGGACACCTAAAGGCGAGCCGTAATGGCCTCATCTTCGGTAGGCTCCTCCGTTTTTTTTTCCGATTTCTTTCCGAATCTTTTTTTTAACGTTGTGCTGACCCACGTTTTTTAAATGACGCTATCCCGAGGAGGACACCTAAACGCGAGCCCTAATGGCCTCATCTTCGGCAGGCTCCTCCATTTTTTTTTCCAGTTTTTTTCCTTTTTTTTTACGTTGTGCTGACCCTCGTTCTTTAAATGACGCTATCCCGAGGATGACACCAAAAGGCGAGCCGTAATGGCCTCATCTTCGGCAGGCTCCTCCATTTTTTTTCCAGTTTTTTTCCTTTTTTTTACGTTGTGCTGACCCTCGTTCTTTAAATGACGCTATCCCGAGGAGGACACCTAAAGGCGAGCCGTAATGGCCTCATCTTCGGCAGGCTCCTCCGTTTTTTTTTTCAGATTTTTTTCCTTTTTTTGTTTTTTTGTTACGTTGTGCTGACCCTCGTTCTTTAAATGACGCT
The DNA here is from genome assembly GCF_059453495.1 of Arachis ipaensis. Lineage (NCBI taxonomy): Eukaryota > Viridiplantae > Streptophyta > Magnoliopsida > Fabales > Fabaceae > Arachis > Arachis ipaensis. The sequence goes on from NC_142438.1 coordinate 76,350,966, forward strand.
ATCCCAAGGAGGACAGCTAAAGGCGAGCCGTAACGGCCTCATCTTCGGCAGGATCCTCCGTTTTTTTTTATACGTTGAGTTGACCCTCGTTCTTTAAATGACGCTATCTCGAGGAGGACACCTAAAGGCTGAGCCGTAATGCCCTCATCTTCGGCAAACTCCTCCGGTTTTTTTTCCGATTTTTCTTTTCATTTTTTTTACGTGGTGCTAACCCTCGTTCTTTAAATGACGCTATCCTGAGGAGGACACCTAAAGGCGAGCCGTAATGGCCTCATCTTCGGCAGGCTCCTCCGTTTTTTTTTTTTGGTTTTTTTCCCTTTTTTTTTACGTTGTGCTGACCCTCGTTCTTTAAATGACGCTATCCCGAGGAGGACACCTAAAGGCGAGCCGTAATGGCCTCATCTTCGGCAGGCTCCTCCATTTTTTTTTTTTCAGTTTTTTTTCCTTTTTTTGTTTTTTTGTTACGTTGTGCTGACCCTCGTTCTTTAAATGACGCTCTCCCGAGGAGGACAGCTAAAGGCGAGCTGTAACGGCCTCATCTTCGGCAGGCTCCTCTGTTTTTTTTATACGTTGTGTTGACCCTCGTTCTTTAAATGACGCTATCTCGAGGAGGACACCTAAAGGCTGAGCCGTAATGCCCTCATCTTCGGCAAACTTCTCGGGTTTTTTTTCCGATTTTTCTTTTCGTTTTTTTTTTACGTGGTGCTAACCCTCGTTCTTTAAATGACGCTATCCTGAGGAGGACACCTAAAGGCGAGCCGTAATGGCCTCATCTTCGGTAGGCTCCTCCGTTTTTTTTTCCGATTTCTTTCCGAATCTTTTTTTTAACGTTGTGCTGACCCACGTTTTTTAAATGACGCTATCCCGAGGAGGACACCTAAAGGCGAGCCCTAATGGCCTCATCTTCGGCAGGCTCCTCCATTTTTTTTCCAGTTTTTTTCCTTTTTTTTTACGTTGTGCTGACCCTCGTTCTTTAAATGACGCTATCCCGAGGATGACACCAAAAGGCGAGCCGTAATGGCCTCATATTCGGCGGGCTCCACCATTTTTTTTCCAGTTTTTTTCCTTTTTTTTACGTTGTGCTGACCCTCGATCTTTAAATGACGCTATCCCGAGGAGGACACCTAAAGGCGAGCCGTAATGGCCTCATCTTCGGCAGGCTCCTCCGTTTTTTTTTTCAGAATTTTTTCCTTTTTTTGTTTTTTTGTTACGTTGTGCTGACCCTCGTTCTTTAAATGACGCTATCCCGAGGAGGACAGCTAAAGGCGAGCCGTAACGGCCTCATCTTCGGTAGGATCCTCCGTTTTTTTTTATACGTTGTGTTGACCCTCGTTCTTTAAATGACGCTATCTCGAGGAGAACACCTAAAGGCTGAGCCGTAATGCCCTCATCTTCGGCAAACTCCTCCGGTTTTTTTTCCGATTTTTCTTTTCGTTTTTTTTTTACGTGGTGCTAACCCTCGTTCTTTAAATGACGCTATCCTGAGGAGGACACCTAAAGGCGAGCCGTAATGGCCTCATCTTCGGCAGGCTCCTCCGTTTTTTTTTTTGGTTTTTTTCCCTTTTTTTTTACGTTGTGCTGACCCTCGTTCTTTAAATGACGCTACCCCGAGGAGGACACCTAAATGCGAGACGTAATGGCCTCATCTTCGGTAGGCTCCTCCGTTTTTTTTTCGGTTTTTTTCCGTTTTTTTTTACGTTGTGCTAACCCTCGTTGTTTAAATGACGCTATTCCGAGGAGGACAACTAAAGGAGAGTCGTAATGGCCTCATCTTCAGCAGGCTCCTCTGTTTTTTTTTCCGATTTCTTTCCGTATCTTTTTTTTTTAACGTTGTGCTGACCCACGTTTTTTAAATGACGCTATCCCGAGGATGACACCTAAAGGCGAGCCGTAATGGCCTCATCTTCCGCAGGCTCCTCCATTTTTTTTTCTAGTTTTTTTCCTTTTTTTTTACGTTGTGCTGACCCTCGTTCTTTAAATGATGTTATCCCGAGGAGGACACCTAAAGGCGAGCCGTAATGGCCTCATCTTCGGCAGGCTCCTCCTTTTTTGTTTTCCGATTTTTTTCCTTTTTTTGTTTTTTTGTTACGTTGTGCTAACCCTGGTTCTTTAAATGACGCTATCCCGAGGAGGACACCTAAAGGGGAGCCGTAACGGCCTCATCTTCGGCAGGCTCCTCTGTTTTTTTATACGTTGTGTTGACCCTCGTTCTTTAAATGACTCTATCTCGAGGACGATACCTAAAGGCTGAGCCGTAATGCCCTAATCTTCGGCAAACTCCTCCGGTTTTTTTCCAATTTTTCTTTTCGTTTTTTTTACGTGGTACTGACCCTCGTTTTTTAAATGACGCTATCCTGAGGAGGACACCTAAAGGCGAGCCGTAATGGCCTCATCTTCGGCAGGCTCCTCCGTTTTTTTTTTCGGTTTTTTCCCTTTTTTTTTTACGTTGTGCTGACCCTCGTTCTTTAAATGACGCTACCCCGAGGAGGACACCTAAATGCGAGCCGTAATGGCCTCATCTTCGGTAGGCTCCTCCGTTTTTTTTTCTGGTTTTTTTCCATTTTTTTTACGTTGTGCTGACCCTCGTTCTTTAAATGACGCTACCCCGAGGAGGACACCTAAATGCGAGCCGTAATGGCCTCATCTTCGGTAGGCTCCTCCGTTTTTTTTTTCTGGTTTTTTTCCGTTTTTTTTACGTTGTGCTGACCCTCGTTCTTTATATGATGCTATCCCGAGGAGGACACCTAAAGGCGAGGCGTAATGGCCTCATCTTCGGCAGGCTCCTCCAATTTTTTTTCGGTTTTTCAAGTTTTTTTTGTTTTTTTTTTACGTTGTGTTAACCCTCGTTCTTTAAATGACGCTATCCTGAGGAGGAAACCTAAAGGCGAGCCGTAATGGCCTCATCTTCGGCAGGCTCCTCTATTTTTTTTCCTTTTTTTTAACGTTGTGCTGACCCTCGTTCTTTAAATGACGCTATCCCGAGGAGGACACTTAAAGGCGAGCCGTAATGGCCGCATCTTCGGCAGGTTCCTCCGTTTTTTTTTTCGATTTTTTTTTGTTTTTTTTTTACGTTATGTCTGACCCTCATTCTTTAAATGACGCTATCCCGAGGAGGACACCTAAAGGCGAGCCGTATTGGCCTCATCTTCGGCAAGCTCCTCCATTTTTTTTTCCGGTTTCTTTCCGTTCCTTTTTTTTTAACGTTGTGTCTGACTCTCGTTCTTTAAATGACGCTATCCCGAGGAGGACACCTAAAGGCGAGCCGTAATGGCCTCATCTTCGGCAGGCCCCTCCGATTTTTTTCCTTTTTTGTTTTTTTGTTACGTTGTGCTGACCCTCGTTCTTTAAATGACGCTATCCCGAGGAGGACAGCTAAAGGTGAGCCGTAACGGCCTCATCTTCGGCAGGCTCCTCCGTTTTTTTTTTATACGTTGTGTTGATCCTCGTTCTTTATATGACGCTATCTCGAGGAGGACACCTAAAGGCTGAGTCGTAATGCCCTCATCTTCGGCAAACTACTCCGGTTTTTTTTCCGATTTTTTTTTTCGTTTTTTTTTACGTGGTGCTGACCCTCGTTCTTTAAATGACGCTATCCTGAGGAGGACACCTAAAGGCGAGCCGTAATGGCCTCATCTTTGGCAGGCTCCTCCGTTTTTTTTTCGGTTTTTTTCCCTTTTTTTTTTACGTTGTGCTGACCCTCGTTCTTTAAATGACGCTACCCCGAGGAGGACACCTAAAGGCGAGCCGTAATGGCCTCATCTTCGGTAGGCTCCTCCGTTTTTTTTTCCAGTTTTTTTCCGTTTTTTTAACGTTGTGCTGACCCTCGTTGTTTAAATTACGCTATCCCGACGAGGACACCTAAAGGCGAGCCGTAATGGCCTCATCTTCGGCAGGCTCCTCCGCTTTTTTTCCGGTTTCTTTCCGTATCTTTTTTTTAACGTTGTGCTGACCCACGTTTTTTAAATGACGATATCCCGAGGATGACACCTAAAGGCGAGCCGTAATGGCCTCATCTTCGGCAGGCTCCTCCATTTTTTTTTCCAGTTTTTTTCCTTTTTTTTTATGTTGTGCTGACCCTCGTTCTTTAAATGACACTATCCCGAGGAGGACACCTAAAGGCGAGCCGTAATGGCCTCATCTTCGGCAGGCTCCTCCAATTTTTTTTTCGGTTTTTCAAGTTTTTTTTTTTATTTTTACGTTGTGCTAACCCTCGTTCTTTAAATGACGCTATCCTTAGGAGGAAACCTAAAGGCGAGCCGTAATGGCCTCATCTTGGGCAGGCTCCTCCATTTTTTTCCTTTTTTTTAACGTTGTGCTGACCGTCGTTCTTTAAATGACGCTATCCCGAGGAGGACACTTAAAGGCGAGCCGTAATGGCCGCATCTTCGGCAGGTTCCTCCGGTTTTTTTTCCGATTTTTTTGTTTTTTTTTTACGTTGTGTCTGACCCTCGTTCTTTAAATGACGCTATCCCGAGGATGACACCTAAAGGCGAGCCGTATTGGCCTCATCTTCGGCAAGCTCCTCCATTTTTTTTTCCGGTTTCTTTCCGTTCCTTTTTTTTAACGTTGTGTCTGACTCTCGTTCTTTAAATGATGCTATCCCGAGGAGGACAGCTAAAGGCGAGCCGTAATGGCCTCATCTTCGGCAGGCTCCTCCGTTTTTTTCCGTTTCTTTTTTTTTAACGTTGTGCTGACCCACGTTCTTTAAAGGACGCTATCCCAAGGAGGACACCTAAAGACAAGCCGTAATGGCCTCATCTTCGGCAGGCTCCTCCATTTTTTTTTCCGATTTTTTTCCTTTTTTTGTTTTTTTTATGTTGTGCTGACCCTCGTTCTTTAAATGACGCTATCCCGAGGAGGACACCTAAAACGAGCCGTAACGGCCACATCTTCGACATGCTCCTCCATTTTTTTTAACGTTGTGCTGACCCTCGTTCTTTAAATGACGCTATCTTGAGGAGGACACCTAAAGGCGAGCCGTAATGGCCTCATCTTTGGCATGCTCCTCCATTTTTTTCCGTTTTTTTTCGTTTTTTTCCCTTTTTTTATGTTGTGCTGTCCCTCGTTCTTTAAATGACGCTATCCCGAAGAGGACACTTAAATGTGAGCCGTAATGGCCGCATCTTCGGCAGGTTCCTCCAGAGAACATGCAAGCCGTTCATCTCATAGAATCACTAGGTTGTTCAACTCAATCTCCACCCTTCAGAATCTATGACCGAACCATTCCTCAAGTATAGCTCTCGGCCAACACCTTTTTTCCTTGCCTATAAATGAGTTAAGACACCTCTAGCAGCACATGTCCCTACAAGCCTTCTTTACAAACAAAAACCTCTGCCTTCCCCTTTTGAAATTTTACACATATACACCACCTCTCTCATAATAGTAACATTCTTCTCTGCATATCCTTTACATTGCTAAGCCGTGTCTCAAACCAATCTCCAAGTCCATCCCTACTTCTTTGTTTTCTCTAAACCATGGCCTCATCAAGTTCAAGGAGAAGACCAGGAAAAGAACCAATGGTAACAGAACCTCCAGCTTACGATGCAAGGAAATTCAGATCTCAATTTCATGAAGGAAGATACCACAGGCTCATGAAGTCAAAGCGCATTATTTATGAGATGGGCTTCGAGCTAAGGGAAGGGGAATACCCCATAATGAAGCAAATCACTAATGAAAGAAGATGGGAGCTTCTGTGCGACCCTCTCACTGATATTAGTGCGGTGATGATCAGAGAATTTTATACAAACGCAGTGAAAGAAAGCGAAGACAGTGTCTCTTACAAGAGCTATGTTAGAGGAGTTGAAGTGGATTTCAGTCCAGCATCCATTACAAGGGCCTTGAAATTGAGAACCATAAATTATGAAGAGCCCAGCTATGAGGCCAGATTGCGAAGGGAGAATGATCCTGATGAGATCCTACGGGGGATATGCTTGGAAGGCACAGACTGGGAAAGAGACTCAAAAGGAGCCCCAAGCCACTTGAAGAGAATGAATCTTACCCCTGAAGCCAAGGGGTGGTACGAGGTAGTAAAAAGATCCATACTTCCCACTGGGAACACCTCATCTGTTATAATTAAGCGTGCACTCTTAGTATACTGTATCCTACATGGAGGGAAAATCAATTTGGCACAACTCATTGCCAACAGTATACAAGAAATGGCTGAAAACACAAGCACTTCAAGTAGGCTTGGCCACCCAAGCACCATCCTAAGGCTCTGCAACAAAGCTGGAGTGATCTTTGAAGATGAGGACATGGAGAAAGTGAAGAAGGGGAAGGGAATTACAAAGAGAAGCATGGAAGGCATTAATGAAGAAGATGAACAAGAAGAAGAACCCCGAAGGAGAAGAAGATCTCAAAGGGAAGAAGAACAAACTCTTGGTGCCATAGATTTAAGTCAATTGCAGAGAGCTCTTGAAGAAATATCACAACAAAATGAAAGAGCACAAGAACAGTACTCAAGGCAACAAGAGCAATATCTAGAGCACCAAGAGCAATATTTGAGAGATAGGGAGCAAAACAAAGCTTGGCAGCATAAAATGGAAGAAAGATTGGAGAGCTGGAAGCAACAATCAATGGCCCAACAACAAGAGTTCCAAGCCAGTATTCTTGAAGGGCAGAAGGAACAAACAGCAAGTCTTAAGGAATCGTATGACAAAATGTTCTTAACTCAAGCCAAGTGTGGGGAATATACTCACAACCTGTACCAGTGGAAGAATATTCATCACACCATTGGAGAGGTTAGACATCTGCAACAATCAGATTGTAATGAAGATGTGCAAGCAAGGTTAGAGTACTTGAGCCGTTGCATGCCAGCAATCAATCCACAACTCAAATCATTTGATCAATGCCAAGAACTTAGAGACCGCCAGACAGCAAAGTCTCGGCTTAATGCCCAGGTAGCATTCCGAAGATTAGAAGAAGTTGGGCTTTCAGGTCTCGCAGATCCTGAATGGGATAGAAGATGCCCTCGTGAAGAAGCTCAAGATTATACCCAGACGAGTAAGAAGAGGAAGGGAGGATCCAGCAAATCCAAAAGAATGGAAATGCCTGACAAATAGAGGTGGTGAAGCTCCTTTTCTTACTTTTACTAAAATAAGGAAGATGCATGTCTGAAACATGACATGCCTCCAATCGTTTCATGTTTTACTATTTCTTATGTTTGCATCAGTAGTTAGTTAAGAATAAAATATCTGCATAATAAATATCATCTTTCATCAACTTGAATACTTTGTTTTGTTCCCCATGCTGTCTGAATAAAAGAGAGATGCTTGATTTAGAAAAGTAGTTGTTCAATGTTGCAAAAGTTAGAATGAAAGTTAGTGGTGGTGTGTGTTTCATTCAATTGATAGCTCATAGAAATAATGCTGCATAATGACATGTTCCTTTGAGCCTAAACCAATTTGCTGCTATGATCCTTTAATTAATGAAAGCCCCTTGTAAACAAAGCAAAACAGAAAGAAAAAGAAAGAAGAAAAGCCACAAGTTGGCAAAGAAACAAACAATAAGGCTAGACACCAATAGCTTGGACCCTAGGACATATGCCTGTGGTGTTTGTGTACTAGGATATGCTTGGACAAGTAGGTTCTAAGGAGTATTTTAAAACTTGGCAACTTAGATCAACTGGTTTGGGATTGCCAACTGAAAGTCCACAATAAAGAGCAACCTAGCTACAAAACATTTAGTGATCCAAAGAGATGCTGGGCATCAATGATCCTAGGAAGAAAAAAATGAGCCATGTGTCTGTGGTGAAAAAAAATGTTGAGTGAAAATAAGCCAAAGGCCACTGCAACATTTGCCACCAAGCCTTTAATAAGTAATAAACCCTCTATGCAAAAGAAAGAAGAAAAGCTAACAAGGGAAATGATTAAAAAGTAAGGCATTGTAGCAGCAACCTTGGTGAACCCTTGAGGGAGCATTGTTTATTTTGACAGCAAGTAATAAATGAGCTATTCTTGATCTGCATAAAACCCCATAAACCAAATTCAACTCTTTGCCTAATAAGGACATGCATACTTATCTATTTCATTCTATCTTATCTTATGTTTAAGTGCTTGCTTGGGGACAAGCAAGTTTTAAGTTTGGTGTTGTGATGACAAGTCATCTTAGCCTAGTTTCACTAGCCTTTTTCTTTGATTTTATTTGGTTTTATGCACTTTCTTGCATTCTAAGTAAGTAATTTGGAATGAAAATGCATGGTTTCTTTGAATCAAACAACCACCATTTAATTGATGCTAAATCATGAGGTTTGAGCTAAATTTAATTGATTTTTATTGATTTATAAACCTTGTGAATTTGGCGATACTTTGATTGGTTGTTTTGATTACTTGTAGGTGAAGAAAAGAAAAAAATAAGAAAAGCGTAGCCTAAGGAGCATGATCTAAGCAAAGAAAGAAAGCGTGGCACAAGAAAAGGAAGCGTGGCTTAAGGAAGGAAAAGCATAAGTGCATTCAAGAATCAAGAGCCAAGCTCTTGGCAAAGAGCTTTGAAGCTCTTGTGGAGAGCTTTCCTTCAAAGAATCAAGAGCCAAGCTCTTGGCAAAGAGCTTTGAAGCTCTTGGCAAAGAGCTTTGAAGCTCTTGCCAAAGAGCTTTATCAAGAACATATGAAGAAGGAATCAAGAGCCAAGCTCTTGGCAAAGAGCTTTGAAGCTCTTACCAAAGAGCTTTTTCGTGCATGCCATGAAGAAGGAATCAAGAGCCAAGCTCTTGGCAAAGAGCTTTGAAGCTCTTGCCAAAGAGCTTTTTCGTGCATGCCATGAAGAAAATCAAGGAAGAAAAGCTCACTAATGCACTCACCAAGACTTGAACCCATGACCAAGGGGAGGGGGAAGGAAAGTGCGCTCCTAGTACCACTTGGGCGCTACTTTGATGTTGTCCAAGACTTGGCACGCAAAATATTTTAAGGCGTTTCTCTTGTGCCAAGGAAATTAGCTCCACAAGTGCTCCACCCAAGATTTGAACCAAGGACCTCAAGGACAAGTAAAGCTCTTGCCAAGAGCTTTCAAGCTCTTGCAAAGAGCTTTGTTCTCTTGTCACAAGGGACCGTGCGCAACACATTGGAAGGGAAGGGAACCAAAGCTCTTGGCCAAAGCTCTTGCCAAGAGCCGAACTCTTCCCTGGGAGGTGCACCATGGGCCAAAAATTCACTAAAAATCCAAATTAATTCATTTCTTCACCAAATTTTAGAGCCCATCCAAATTCTTAGATCCAAATTAGAAAGTGTATAAATAGGAGCTAGTTTGATGTAATTGAGACTTTTGAATCTTTTACCTTTTGACACTTTTAGAATTTACTTTGGAATTTTTCTTTTGAATTTTCATTTTCATTTCTGAAGTTAGATCTTAGAGAATTGGGAAGGAGAATTGATCTCTCTTCTTCCTTGTTCTTGCTTGAGCACTCTTTACTTTTCTTGCTTTTGATCTTGGGTGAAGAATTGAAGAAATTCTGTTTCAATCTCACTTTGAGATCTCTTGTTTCCTTTTACTGCATAATTGAATTCAAATTTCTGTTTACTGCATCTTTTCTTATTCTTCTTCTACACTTTCTGCATTTTACTTTTCTTCATTTCGTTGGCAATTAATCTTGTTGGATCAAGGAAGGAGTTGAGATCTAGACTTGTTATCTAGTCTCTTCCACCCCTGAGATCTTCAACCATCTTTTACTTTGCTGCAAATTAAGCATTGCTTTCTCTGTTTTTAATTTCTCAAGCATTTCTACTTTTCTGTTTAAATCTAATTTACTGCAATTCACTGTCTATTTTTCTGTTTTGCTGCAATTTACTTCCTCTTGCTTAAATTCTGCAAATCCCAACTCCCAATCCCTTTTACAATTCAAGTCATTTACATTTCTTGCACTTTAAGATTCAGCCATTTACATTTCTTGTAATCTAAGTTTCTGCAATTTACATTACTTGTTCTTTAAGATTCAGCTTATTTACTTTCTTTGCTCTTTAATTTCCTGCAATTTACCCCGTACCCTTTATATTTCAAGTAATTTAGCTTCTGCAAATCACAAATCACTCAACCAAATCTTGATTCGCTTGACTAAATCAACCACTAAACTAAAATTGCTCAATCCTTCAATCCCTGTGGGATCGACCTCACTCATGTGAGTTATTATTACTTGATGCGACCCGGTACACTTGCCGGTGAGTATTGTGTTGGATCGTTTTCCACATCATCAGGCTCCTCTGGTTTTTTTTTACGTTGTGCTGACTCTCGTTCTTTAAATGACGCTATCCCGAGGAGGACACCTAAACGCGAGCCGTAATGGCCTCATCTTTGGCAGGCTCCTCTGGTTTTTTTTTTCCGTTTTTTTTACGTTGTGCTGACCCTCGTTCTTTAGATGATGCTATCCCAAGGAGAACACCTAAAGGCAAGCCGTAAGGGCCTCATCTTTGGCAGGCTCCTACGTTTTTTTTCCCCGTTTTTTTTTCCTTTTTTTTACGTTGTGCTGACCCTCGTTCTTTAAATGACGCTACCCCGAGGAGGACACCTAATGGCAAGCTGTAATGGCCTCATCTTCGACAGGCTCCTCTGTTTTTTTCCCATTTTTTTCGTTTTCTTTTACGTTGTGCTGACCCTCGTTCTTCAAATGACGCTACCCCGAGGAGGACACCTAAAGGTGAGCCGTAATGGCCTCATCTTCGGAAGGCTCTTCCGGTTTTTTTTTTACGTTGTGCTGACCCTCGTTCTTTAAATGAAGCTATCTCGAGGAAGACACCTAAACATGAGCCGTAATGGCCTCAACTTCGGCAGGCTCCTCCGGTTTTTTTTATTTATTTTATTTATTTTTTTTATTTTTACGTTGTGCTGACCCTCGTTCTTTAAATGACGCTATCCCGAGGAGGACACCTAAACACGAAACATAATGGCTTCATCTTTGGAAGGCTCCTCCGGTTTTTTTTTTCGGTTTTTTTTACTGTTTTTTTTACGTTGTGCTGATCCTCGTTCTTTAAATGACGCTATCGAGAGTAGGACACCTAAAGGCGAGCCGTAATGGCCTCATCTTCGGCAGGCTCTTCCGTTTTATTTTTATTTATTTATTTTTTTTTACGTTGTGCTGACCCTCGTTCTTAAAATGACGCTATTCCGAGGACACCTAAACACGAGCCGTAATGGCCTCATCTTCGGGAGGCTCCTCCGGTTTTATTTTTCCGATTTTTTTATATTTTTATTTTTTTACGTTGTGCTGACCCTCGTTCTTTAAATGACACTATCCCGAGGAGGACAACTAAAGGCAAGCCGTAATGGCCCCATCGTCGGCAGGCTCCTCCGGTTTTTTTTTTCTGTTTTTTTTCCTTTTTTTAACGTTGTGCTAACCCTCGTTCTTTAAATGACGCTATCTCGAGGTGCACACCTAAAGGCGAGCCGTAAAGACCTCATCTTCGGCAGGTTCCTCCGGGTTTTTTTTCCGGTTTTTTTTTTCTTTTTTATTTTATTTTTTTATTTTTTTTTACGTTGTGCTGACCCTCGGTCTTTAAATGACGCTATCTTGAGGAGGACACCTAAAGGCGAGCCGTAATGGCCGCATCTTCGGCAGGTTCCTCCATTTTTTTTCTTCGGTTTTTTTTTTACGTTGTGCTGACACTCGTTCTTTAAATGACGCTATCCCGAGGAGGACACCTAAACGCGAGCCGTAATGGCCTCATCTTCGGCAGGCTCCTCTGGTTTTTTTTTACGTTGTACTGACTCTCGTTTTTTAAATGACGCTACCCCGAGGAGGACACCTAATGGCAAGCTGTAATGGCCTCATCTTCGACAGGCTCCTCTGGTTTTTTTCCCATTTTTTTCGTTTTCTTTTACATTGTGCTGACCCTCGTTCTTCAAATGACGCTACCCCGAGGAGGACACCTAAAGGTGAGCCGTAATGGCCTCATCTTCGGAAGGCTCTTCCGGTTTTTTTTTTACGTTGTGCTGACCCTCGTTCTTTAAATGAAGCTATCTCGAGGAAGACACCTAAACACGAGCCGTAATGGCCTCAACTTCGGCAGGCTCCTCCGGTTTTTTTTATTTATTTTATTTATTTTTTTTATTTTTACGTTGTGCTGACCCTCGTTCTTTAAATGACGCTATCCCGAGGAGGACACCTAAACACGAAACGTAATGGCTTCGTCTTTGGAAGGCTCCTCCGGTTTTTTTTTTCGGTTTTTTTTACTGTTTTTTTTTACGTTGTGCTGATCCTCGTTCTTTAAATGACGCTATCCAGAGGAGGACACCTAAAGGCGAGCCGTAATGGCCTCATCTTCGGCAGGCTCTTCCGTTTTATTTTTATTTATTTATGTTTTTTTACGTTGTGCTGACCCTCGTTCTTAAAATGACGCTATCCCGAGGACACCTAAATACGAGCCGTAATGGCCTCATCTTCGGGAGGCTCCTCCGGTTTTATTTTTCCGATTTTTTTATATTTTTATTTTTTTACGTTGTGCTGACCCTCGTTCTTTAAATGACACTATCCCGAGGAGGACAACTAAAGGCAAGCCGTAATGGCCCCATCGTCGGCAGGCTCCTCCGGTTTTTTTTTTCTGATTTTTTTCCTTTTTTTTAACGTTGTGCTAACCCTCGTTCTTTAAATGACGCTATCTCGAGGTGCACACCTAAAGGCGAGCCGTAAAGACCTCATCTTCGGCAGGTTCCTCCGGGTTTTTTTTCCGGTTTTTTTTTCTTTTTTATTTTATTTTTTTATTTTTTTTTTTACGTTGTGCTGACCCTCGGTCTTTAAATGACGCTATCTTGAGGAGGACACCTAAAGGCGAGCCGTAATGGCCGCATCTTCGGCAGGTTCCTCCATTTTTTTTCTTCGGATTTTTTTTTACGTTGTGCTGACACTCGTTCTTTAAATGACGCTATCCCGAGGAGGACACCTAAACGCGAGCCGTAATGGCCTCATCTTCGGCAGGCTCCTCTGGTTTTTTTTTACGTTGTACTGACTCTCGTTTTTTAAATGATGCTATCCCGAGGAGGACACCTAAACGCGAGCCGTAATGGCCTCATCTTTGGCAGGCTCCTCTGGTTTTTTTTTTCCGTTTTTTTTTACGTTATGCTGACCCTCGTTCTTTAAATGATGCTATCCCGAGGAGGACACCTAAAGGCGAGCCGTAAGGGCCTCATCTTCGGCAGGCTCCTCCGTTTTTTTTCCCGGTTTTTTTCCCTTTTTTTTACGTTGTGCTGACCCTTGTTCTTTAAATGACGCTACCCCAAGGTGGACACCTAAAGGCGAGCCGTAATGGCCTCATCTTCGCCAGGCTCCTCCGTTTTTTTTCCCATTTTTTTTCGTTTTTTTTTACGTTGTGCTGACGCTCGTTCTTCAAATGACACTACCCCGAGGAGGACACCTAAAGGCGAGCCGTAAGGGCCTCATCTTCGGCAGTCTCCTCCGTTTTTTTTTCCAGTTTTTTTTTGGTTTTTTTTACGTTGTGCTTACCCTCGTTCTTTAAATGACGCTATCCCGAGGAGGGCACCTAAAGGTGAGCCGTAATGGCCTCATCTTCGGCAGGCTCTTCCGGTTTTTTTTTTTTTTTTACGTTGTGCTAACCCTCGTTCTTTAAATGAAGCTATCTCGAGGAAGACACCTAAACACGAGCCGTAATGGCCTCAACTTCGGCAGGCTCCTCCGTTTTTTTTAATTTATTTTATTTATTTTTTATTTTTACGTTGTGCTGACCCTCGTTCTTTAAATGACGCTATCCAGAGGAGGATACCTAAAGGCGAGCCGTAATGGCCTCATCTTCGGCATGCTCTTCCGTTTTATTTTTATTTATTTATTATTTTTTTACGTTGTGCTGACTCTCGTTCTTTAAATGACGCTATACCTAGGAGGACACTTAAAGGCGAGCCGTAATGGCCGCATCTTCGGCAGGTTTCTCCGATTTTTTTTTTTTTTTGGTTTTTTTTTACGTTGTGCTAACATTCGTTTTTTAAATGACGCTATCCCGAGGAGGACACCTAAACGCGAGTCGTAATGGCCTCATCTTTGGCAGGCTCCTCTGGTTTTTTTTTTTACGTTGTGCTGACCCTCGTTCTTTAAATGACGCTATCCCGAGGAGGACACCTAAATGCGAGCCGTAATGGCCTCATCTTCGGCAGGCTCCTCTGGGTTTTTTTTTTTCTGTTTTTTTTTACGTTGTGCTGACCTTTGTTCTTTAAATGACGCTAACCCGAGGAGGACAGCTAAAGGCGAGCCGTAATGGCCTCATCTTCGGCAAGCTCCTCCGTTTTTTCCCCGTTTTTTTTCGTTTTTTTTACGTGGTGCAGACCGTCGTTCTTCAAATGACGCTACCCTGAGGAGGACACCTAAAGGCGAGCCGTAAGGGCCTCATCTTCGGCAGGCTCCTCTGTTTTTTTATCCGGTTTTTTTCCCTTTTTTTTACGTTGTGCTTACCCTCGTTCTTTAAATGACTCTATCCCAAGGGGGACACCTAAAGGTGAGCCGTAATGCCCTTATCTTTGGCAGGCTCTTCCGGTTTTTTTTTTTTACGTTGTGCTGACCCTCGTTCTTTAAATGAAGCTATCTCGAGGAGACACCTAAACGCGAGCCGTAATGGCCTCAACTTCGGCAGGCTCCTCTGGTTTTTTTTATTTATTTTATTTTTTTTTACGTTGTGCTGACCCTCGTTCTTTAAATGACGCTATCCGGAGGAAGACACTTAATGGCGAGCCGTAATGGCATCATCTTCGGCAGGCTCCTCCGGTTTTTTTCTTTCCAATTTTTTTCCTTTTTTTTTTATTTTTTTATTTTTTTTACGTTGTGCTTACCCTCGTTCTTTAAATGACGTTATCCCGAGGAAGACACCTAAAGGCGAGCCGTAATGGCCTCATCTTCGGCAGGCTCTTCCATTTTATTTTTATTTATTTATTATTTTTTTTTACGATGTGCTGACTCTCGTTCTTTAAATGACGCTATCCCTAGGAAGACACTTAAAGGCGAGTTGTAATGGCCGCATCTTCGGCAGGTTCCTCCGTTTTTTTTTCCGTTTTTTTTTTACGTTGTGCTGACACTTGTTCTTTAAATGACGCTATCCCGAGGAGGACACCTAAACGCGAGCCGTAATGGCCTCATCTTCGGCAGGCTCCTCTGTTTTTTTTTTATGTTGTGTTGACTCTCGTTCTTTAAATGACGCTATCCCGAGGAGGACACCAAAACGCGAGCCGTAATGGCCTCATCTTTGGCAGGCTCCTCTGGTTTTTTTTTCCGTTTTTTTTACGTTGTGCTGACCCTCGTTCTTTAGATGATGCTTTCCCGAGGAGGACACCTAAAGGCGAGCCGTAAGGGCCTCATCTTCGGCAGGCTCCTATTTTTTTTTCCCCGGTTTTTTTTCCTTTTTTTTACGTTGTGCTGACCCTTGTTCCTTAAATGACGCTACCCCGAGGAGGACACCTAAAGGCGAGCCGTAATGGCCTCATCTTCGGCAAGCTCTTCCGTTTTATTTTTATTTATTTATTATTTTTTTTACGTTGTGCTGGCTCTCGTTCTTTAAAAGACGCTATTCCTAGGAGGACACTTAAAGGTGAGCCGTAATGGCCGCATCTTCGGCAGGTTCCTCTGATTTTTTTTCGTTTTTTTTTACGTTGTGCTGACACTCGTTCTTTAAATGACGCTATCCCGAGGGAGACACCTAAACGCGAGTCGTAATGGCCTCATCTTCGGCAGGCTCCTCTGGTTTTTTTTTTTTACGTTGTGCTGACCCTCGTTCTTTAAATGACGCTATCCCGAGGAGGACAACTAAACGCGAGCCGTAATGGCCTCATCTTCGGCAGGCTCCTTTGGTTTTTTTTCTGTGTTTTTTTTACGTTGTGCTGACCCTCGTTCTTTAAATGATGCTATCCCGAGGAGGACACGTAAAGGCGAGTCGTGAGGGCCTCATCTTCGGCAGGCTCCTCCGTTTTTTTTTCCCGGTTTTTTTCCTTTTTTTTACGTTGTGTTGACTCTCATTCTTCAAATGACGCTACCCCGAGGAGGATACCTAAAGGTGAGCCGTAAGGGCCTCATCTTCGGCAGGCTCTTCCGTTTTTTTTCCGGTTTTTTTTGTTTTTTTTTACGTTGTGCTTACCCTCGTTTTTTAAATGACGCTATCCCGAGGAGGACACCTAAAGGCGAGCCGTAATGGCCTCATCTTCGGCAGGCTCTTCCGGTTTTTTTTTTTTTTACGTTGTGCTGACCCTCGTTCTTTAAATGAAGCTATCTCGAGGAAGACACCTAAACGTGAGCCGTAATGGCCTCAACTTCGGCAGGCTCCTCCGGTTTTTTTATTTATTTTATTTATTTTTTTATTTTTACGTTGTGTTGACCCTCGTTCTTTAAATGAAGCTATCCGGAGGAGGACACCTATACACGAGCCGTGATGGCTTCATCTTCGGAAGGCTCCTCCGGTTTTTTTTTTTTTGGTTTTTTACTGTTTTTTTTATGTTGAGCTGATCTTCGTTCTTTAAATGACGCTATCCAGAGGAGGACACTTAAAGGCGAGCCGTAATAGCCTCATCTTCAGCAGGCTCTTCCATTTTATTTTTATTTATTTGTTATTTTTTTATGTTGTGAGGACTCTCGTTCTTTAAATGACGTTATCCCTAGGAGGACACTTAAAAGCGAGCCGTAATGGCCGCATCTTCGGCAAGTTCCTCCGTTTTTTTTTCGGTTTTTTTTACGTTGTGCTGACACTCGTTCTTTAAATGACGCTATCCCGAGGAGGACACCTAAACGCAAGCCGTAATGGCCTCATCTTCGGCAGGCTCCTCTGGTTTTTTATTTACGTTGTGCTAAGCCTCGTTCTTTAAATGACGCTATCCAGAGGAGGACACCTGAAGGCGAGCCGTAATGGCCTCATCTTCGTCAGGCTCCTCTGGTTTTTTTTTTTTTTCGTTTTTTTTACGTTGTGCTGACCCTCGTTCTTTAAATGATGCTATCCCGAGGAGGACACTTAATGGCGAGCCGTAAGGGCCTCATCTTCGGCAGGCTCCTCCGTTTTTTTCCCCTTTTTTTTTTCCTTTTTTTTACGTTGTGCTGACCCTCGTTCTTTAAATGACGCTACCCCGAGGAGGACACCTAAAGGTGAGCCGTAATGGTCTCGTGTTCGGCAGGCTCCACCGATTTTTTTTCCGTTTTTTTTCATTTTTTTACGTTGTGCTGATCCTCGTTCTTTAAATGACGCTATCCTGAGGAGGACGCTTAAAGGCGAGCCGTATTGGCCGCATCTTCGGCAGGTTCCTCTAGTTTTTTTTTCCGGTTTTTTTTCGGTTTTTCTTTTCCGTTGTGCTGACCCTCGTTCTTTAAATGAAGCTATCCCGAGGAGGACAGCTAAACGCAAGCCATAATGGCTTCATCTTTGGCAAGCTCATCCGATTCGTTTTTTTACGTTGTGCTGACCCTCGTTGTTTATATGACGCTATCCCGAGGAGGACACCTAAACGCGAGCCGTAATGGCCACATCTTCGGCAGGCTCCTCTATTTTTTTCCAGTTTTTTTACTTTTTTTTTACGTTGTGCTTACCCTCGTTCTTTAAATGACGCTATCACGAGGAGGACACCAAAAGGCGAGCTGTAATGGCCTCATCGTCGGCAGGCTCCTCAGGTTTTTTTTTTCTTTTTTTTTTTTACGTTGTGCTGACCCTCGTTCTTTAAATGATGCTATCCCGAGGAGGACACCTAAACACGAGCCGTAATGGCTTCATCTTCGGAAGGCTCCTCCGGTTTTTTTTTTTTTCGATTTTTTTTACTATTTTTTTTATGTTGTGCTGATCCTCGTTCTTTAAATGACGCTATCCAGAGGAGGACACCTAAAGGCGAGCCGTAATGGCCGCATCTTCGGCGGGCTCTTCCGTTTTATTTTTATTTATTTATTATTTTTTTTACATTGTGCTGACTCTCGTTCTTTAAATGACGCTATCCCTAGGAGGACACTTAAAGGTGAGCCGTAATGGCCGCATCTTCGGTTGGTTCCTCCAGTTTTTTTTCGGTTTTTTTTTACGTTCTGCTGACCCTCGTTCTTTAAATGACGCTATCCCGAGGAGGACACTTAAACGCGAGCCGAAATGGCCTCATCTTAGGCAGGCTCCTCTGGTTTTTTTTTTCCATTTTTTTTACATTGTGCTGACCTTCATTCTTTAAATGATGCTATCCCGAGGAGGACACCTAAAGGCGAGCCGTAAGGGCCTCATCTTCGGCACGCTCCTCCATTTTTTTCCCGGTTTTTTTTCCTTTTTTTTACGTTGTGCTGACCCTCGTTCTTTAAATGACGCTACCCCGAGGAGGACACCTAAAGGCGAGCCGTAATGGCCTCATCTTTGGCAGGCTCCTCCGTTTTTTTCCGGTTTTTTTTTTTTCATTTTTTTACGTTGTGCTGACCCTCGTTCTTTAAATGACGCAATCCCGAGGAAGACACCTAAACACGAGACGTAATGGCCTCATCTTCAGCAGGCTCCTCGTTTATTTTTTTTCGGTTTTTTTATTTTATTACGTTGTGCTGACCCTCGTTCTTTAAATGACGCTATCCTGAGGACGAAACCTAAAGGCGAGCCGTAATGGCCTCATCTTCGGCAGGCTCCTACGTTTTTTTCTGGTTTTTTTTTCCTTTTTTCTTACGTTGTGCTGACCCTTGTTCTTTAAATGACGCTATTCCGAGGAGGACACTTAAAGGCGAGCCATAATGGCCGCATCTTCTGCAGGTTCCTCCGGTTTTTTTTTCCAATTTTTTTTCAGATTTTTTTTACATTGTGACTGACCCTCGTTCTTTAAATGATGCTATCCCGAGGAGGACACCTAAACGCGAGCCGTAATGGCCCCATCTTCGGTAGGCTCGTCCGGGTTTTTTTTTTTTACCATGTGCTGACCCTCGTTCTTTAAATGACGCTATCCCGACGAGGACACCTAAAAGCGAGCCGTAATGGCCTCATTTTCGGCAGGCTCCTCCGTTTTGTTTTTTCTGATTTCTTTTCGTTTCTTTTTTTTAACGTTGTGCTTACCCACGTTTTTTAACTGACGCTATATCGAGGAGGACACCTAAAGACGAGCCTTAATGGCCTCATCTTCGGCAGGCTCCTCCATTTTTTTTTTCAGTTTTTTTCTTTTTTTTTTACGCTGTGCTGACCCTCGTTCTTTAAATGACGCTATCCCGAGGAGGACACCTAAAGGCGAGCCGTAATGGCCTCATCTTCGGCAGGCTCCTCTGGGTTTTTTTTTTTCTATTTTTTTTTACGTTGTGCTGACCTTTGTTCTTTAAATGACGCTAACCCGAGGAGGACACCTAAAGGCGAGCCGTAATGGCCTCATCTTCGGCAAGCTCCTCCGTTTTTTCCCCGTTTTTTTTCTTTTTTTTACGTGGTGCAGACCGTCGTTCTTCAAATGACGCTACCCTGAGGAGGACACCTAAAGGCGAGCCGTAAGGGCCTCATCTTCGGCAGGCTATTCTGTTTTTTTATCCGGTTTTTTTCCCTTTTTTTTACGTTGTGCTGACCCTCGTTCTTTAAATGAAGCTATCTCGAGGAGACACCTAAACGCGAGCCGTAATGGCCTGAACTTCGGCAGGCTCCTCTGGTTTTTTTTATTTATTTTTTTTTTTTTACGTTGTGCTGACCCTCGTTCTTTAAATGACGCTATCCGGAGGAAGACACTTAATGGCGAGCCGAAATGGCCTAATCTTCGGCAGGCTCCTCCGGTTTTTTTCTTTCCAATTTTTTTCCTTTTTTTTTATTTTTTTATTTTTTTTACGTTGTGCTTACCCTCGTTCTTTAAATGACGCTATCCCGAGGAAGACACCTAAAGGCGAGCCGTAATGGCCTCATCTTCGGCAGGCTCTTCCGTTTTATTTTTATTTATTTATTATTTTTTTTTACGATGTGCTGACTCTCGTTCTTTAAATGACGCTATCCCTAGGAAGACACTTAAAGGCGAGTTGTAATGGCCGCATCTTCGGCAGGTTCCTCCGTTTTTTTTCCGGTTTTTTTTTACGTTGTGCTGACACTTGTTCTTTAAATGACGCTATCCCGAGGAGGACACCTAAACGCGAGCCGTAATGGCCTCATCTTCGGCAGGCTCCTCTGTTTTTTTTTATGTTGTGCTGACTCTCGTTCTTTAAATGACGCTATCCTGAGGAGGACACCAAAACGCGAGCCGTAATGGCCTCATCTTTGGCAGGCTCCTCTGGTTTTTTTTTCCGTTTTTTTTACGTTGTGCTGACCCTTGTTCTTTAGATGATGCTTTCCCGAGGAGGACACCTAAAGGCGAGCCGTAAGGGCCTCATCTTCGGCAGGCTCCTATTTTTTTTTCCCCGGTTTTTTTTCCTTTTTTTTACGTTGTGCTGACCCTTGTTCTTTAAATGACGCTACCCCGAGGAGGACACCTAATGGCGAGCCGTAATGGCCTCATCTTCGGCAGGCTCCTCCGTTTTTTTTCCCATTTTTTTTTGTTTTTTTTACGTTGTGCTGACCCTCGTACTTCAAATGACGCTACCCCGAGGATGACACCTAAAGGCGAGTCCTAAGGGCCTCCTCTTCGGCTGGCTCCTCCACTTTTTTCCAGTTTTTTTTCGTTTTTTTTACGTTGTGCTGACACTCGTTCTTTAAATGACGCTATCCCGAGGAGGACACCTAAAGGTGAGCCGTAATGGCCTCATCTTCGGAAGGCTCTTCCGTTTTTTTTTTTTTACGTTGTGCTGACCCTCGTTCTTTAAATGAAGCTATCTCGAGGAAGACACCTAAACACGAGCTGTAATGGCCTCAACTTCAGCAGGCTCCTTCGTTTTTTTTTAATTTATTTTATTTATTTTTTTTATTTTTACGTTGTGCTGACCCTCGTTCTTTAAATGACGCTATCCCGAGGAGGACACCTAAACACGAGCCGTAATGGCTTCATCTTTGGATGGCTCCTCCAGTTTTTTTTTCGGTTTTTTTTTTTTATTGTTTTTTTTTACGTTGTGCTGATCCTCGTTCTTTAAATGACGCTATCCAGAGGAGGACACCTAAAGGCGAGCCGTAATGGCCTCATCTTCGGCAGGCTCTTCCGTTTTAATTTTATTTATTTATTATTTTTTTTACGTTGTGCTGGCTCTCGTTCTTTAAAAGACGCTATTCCTAGGAGGACACTTAAAGGTGAGCCGTAATGGCCGCATCTTCGGCAGGTTCCTCTGATTTTTTCTCGTTTTTTTTTACGTTGTGCTGACACTCGTTCTTTAAATGACGCTATCCCGAGGGAGACACCTAAACGCGAGTCGTAATGGCCTCATCTTCGGCAGGCTCCTCTGGTTTTTTTTTTACGTTGTGCTGACCCTCGTTCTTTAAATGACGCTATCCCGAGGAGGACACCTAAACGCGAGCCGTAATGGCCTCATCTTCGGCAGGCTCCTTTGGTTTTTTTTCTATGTTTTTTTTACGTTGTGCTGACCCACGTTCTTTAAATGATGCTATCCCGAGGAGGACACGTAAAGGCGAGCCGTAAGGGCCTCATCTTCGGCAGGCTCCTCCGTTTTTTTTTCCCGGTTTTTTTCCTTTTTTTTACGTTGTGCTGACTCTCATTCTTCAAATGACGCTACCCCGAGGAGGATACCTAAAGGTGAGCCGTAAGGGCCTCATCTTCGGCAGGCTCTTCCGTTTTTTTTCCGGTTTTTTTTGTTTTTTTTTACGTTGTGCTTACCCTCGTTTTTTAAATGACGCTATCCCGAGGAGGACACCTAAAGGCGAGCCGTAATGGCCTCATCTTCGGCAGGCTCTTCCGGTTTTTTTTTTTTTACGTTGTGCTGACCCTCGTTCTTTAAATGAAGCTATCTCGAGGAAGACACCTAAACGTGAGCCGTAATGGCCTCAACTTCGGCAGGCTCCTCCAGTTTTTTTTATTTATTTTATTTATTTTTTTATTTTTACGTTGTGTTGACCCTCGTTCTTTAAATGAAGCTATCCGGAGGAGGACACCTATACACGAGCCGTGATGGCTTCATCTTCGGAAGGCTCCTCCGGTTTTTTTTTTTGGTATTTTACTGTTTTTTTTATGTTGAGCTGATCTTCGTTCTTTAAATGACGCTATCCAGAGGAGGACACTTAAAGGCGAGCCGTAATAGCCTCATCTTCAGCAGGCTCTTCCATTTTATTTTTATTTATTTGTTATTTTTTTATGTTGTGAGGACTCTCGTTCTTTAAATGACGTTATCCCTAGGAGGACACTTAAAAGCGAGCCGTAATGGCCGTATCTTCGGCAAGTTCCTCCGGTTTTTTTTCGGTTTTTTTTTTACGTTGTGCTGACACTCGTTCTTTAAATGACGCTATCCCGAGGAGGACACCTAAACGCAAGCCGTAATGGCCTCATCTTCGGCAGGCTCCTCTGGTTTTTTATTTACGTTGTGCTAACCCTCGTTCTTTAAATGACGCTATCCAGAGGAGGACACTTGAAGGCGAGCCGTAATGGCCTCATCTTCGTCAGGCTCCTCTGGTTTTTTTTTTTTCATTTTTTTTACGTTGTGCTGACCCTCGTTCTTTAAATGATGCTATCCCGAGGAGGACACCTAATGGCGAGCCGTAAGGGCCTCATCTTCGGCAGGCTCCTCCGTTTTTTTCCCCTTTTTTTTTTCCTTTTTTTTTACGTTGTGCTGACCCTCGTTCTTTAAATGACGCTACCCCGAGGAGGACACCTAAAGGTGAGCCGTAATGGTCTCGTGTTCGGCAGGCTCCACCGATTTTTTTCCGTTTTTTTTCATTTTTTTACGTTGTGCTGATCCTCGTTCTTTAAATGACGCTATCCTGAGGAGGACGCTTAAAGGCGAGCCGTATTGGCCGCATCTTCGGCAGGTTCCTCTAGTTTTTTTTTCCGATTTCTTTTCGGTTTTTCTTTTCCGTTGTGCTGACCCTCGTTCTTTAAATGACGCTATCCCGAGGAGGACAGCTAAACGCAAGCCATAATGGCTTCATCTTTGGCAAGCTCATCCGATTCTTTTTTTTACGTTGTGCTGACCCTCGTTGTTTATATGACGCTATCCCGAGGAGGACACCTAAACGCGAGCCGTAATGGCCACATCTTCGGCAGGCTCCTCTATTTTTTTCCAGTTTTTTTACATTTTTTTACGTTGTGCTTACCCTCGTTCTTTAAATGACGCTATC
Organism: Arachis ipaensis; assembly: GCF_059453495.1. Lineage (NCBI taxonomy): Eukaryota > Viridiplantae > Streptophyta > Magnoliopsida > Fabales > Fabaceae > Arachis > Arachis ipaensis. Next base: position 76,374,035 of record NC_142438.1, read on the forward strand.
ACGAGGAGGACACCAAAAGGCGAGCCGTAATGGCCTCATCGTCGGCAGGCTCCTTAGGTTTTTTTTTTCTTTTTTTTTTTTTACGTTGTGCTGACCCTCGTTCTTTAAATGATGCTATCCCGAGAAAGATACCTAAACGCGAGCCGTAATGGCCTCAACTTCGGCAGGCTCCTCCGGTTTTTTTATTTATTTTATTTTTTTATTTTTACGTTGTGCTGACCCTCGTTCTTTAAATGATGCTATCCCGAGGAGGACACCTAAACACGAGCCGAAATGGCTTCATCTTCGGAAGGCTCCTCCGGTTTTTTTTTTCGATTTTTTTTACTATTTTTTTTACGTTGTGCTGATCCTCGTTCTTTAAATGACGCTATCCAGAGGAGGACACCTAAAGGCGAGCCGTAATGGCCGCATCTTCGGCGGGCTCTTCCGTTTTATTTTTATTTATTTATTATTTTTTTTACATTGTGCTGACTCTCGTTCTTTAAATGACGCTATCCCTAGGAGGACACTTAAAGGTGAGCCGTAATGGCCACATCTTCGGTTGGTTCCTCCAGTTTTTTTTCGGTTTTTTTTTACGTTCTGCTGACCCTCGTTCTTTAAATGACGCTATCTCGAGGAGGACACTTAAACGCGAGCCGAAATGGCCTCATCTTAGGCAGGCTCCTCTGGTTTTTTTTTCCTTTTTTTTACATTGTGCTGACCCTCATTCCTTAAATGATGCTATCCCAAGGAGGACACCTAAAGGTGAGCCGTAATGGTCTCGTGTTCGGCAGGCTCCACCGATTTTTTTCCGTTTTTTTTTCATTTTTTTACGTTGTGCTGATCCTCGTTCTTTAAATGACGCTATCCTGAGGAGGACGCTTAAAGGCGAGCCGTATTGGCCGCATCTTCGGCAGGTTCCTCTAGTTTTTTTTTCCGATTTTTTTTCGGTTTTTCTTTTCCGTTGTGCTGACCCTCGTTCTTTAAATGACGCTATCCCGAGGAGGACAGCTAAACGCAAGCCATAATGGCTTCATCTTTGGCAAGCTCATCCGATTCTTTTTTTTACGTTGTGCTGACCCTCGTTGTTTATATGACGCTATCCCGAGGAGGACACCTAAACGCGAGCCGTAATGGCCACATCTTCGGCAGGCTCCTCTATTTTTTTCCAGTTTTTTTACATTTTTTTACGTTGTGCTTACCCTCGTTCTTTAAATGACGCTATCACGAGGAGGACACCAAAAGGCGAGCCGTAATGGCCTCATCGTCGGCAGGCTCCTCAGGTTTTTTTTTTCTTTTTTTTTTACGTTGTGCTGACCCTCGTTCTTTAAATGATGCTATCCCGAGAAAGATACCTAAACGCGAAACGTAATGGCCTCAACTTCGGCAGGCTCCTCCGGTTTTTTTATTTATTTTATTTTTTTATTTTTACGTTGTGCTGACCCTCGTTCTTTAAATGATGCTATCCCGAGGAGGACACCTAAACACGAGCCGTAATGGCTTCATCTTCGGAAGGCTCCTCCGGTTTTTTTTTTCGATTTTTTTTACTATTTTTTTTACGTTGTGCTGATCCTCGTTCTTTAAATGACGCTATCCAGAGGAGGACACCTAAAGGCGAGCCGTAATGGCCGCATCTTCGGCGGGCTCTTCCGTTTTATTTTTATTTATTTATTATTTTTTTTTACATTGTGCTGACTCTCGTTCTTTAAATGACGCTATCCCTAGGAGGACACTTAAAGGTGAGCCGTAATGGCCGCATCTTCGGTTGGTTCCTCCAGTTTTTTTTCGGTTTTTTTTTACGTTCTGCTGACCCTCGTTCTTTAAATGACGCTATCTCGAGGAGGACACTTAAACGCGAGCCGAAATGGCCTCATCTTAGGCAGGCTCCTCTGGTTTTTTTTTTCCATTTTTTTTACATTGTGCTGACCCTCATTCCTTAAATGATGCTATCCCAAGGAGGACACCTAAAGGCGAGCCGTAAGGGCCTCATCTTCGGCACGCTCCTCCATTTTTTTCCCCGTTTTTTTTCCTTTTTTTTACGTTGTGCTGACCCTCGTTCTTTAAATGACGCTACCCCGAGGAGGACACCTAAAGGCGAGCCGTAATGGCCTCATCTTTGGCAGGCTCCTCCGTTTTTTTCTGGTTTTTTTTTTAATTTTTTTACGTTGTGCTGACCCTCGTTCTTTAAATGACGCAATCCCGAGGAAGACACCTAAACACGAGACGTAATGGCCTCATCTTCGGCAGGCTCCTCGTTTATTTTTTTTCGGTTTTTTTATTTTATTACGTTGTGCTGACCCTCGTTCTTTAAATGACGCTATCCTGAGGACGAAACCTAAAGGCGAGCCGTAATGGCCTCATCTTCGGCAGGCTCCTACGTTTTTTTCTGGTTTTTTTTTCCTTTTTTCTTACGTTGTGACTGACCCTCGTTCTTTAAATGATGCTATCCCGAGGAGGACACCTAAACGCGAGCCGTAATGGCCCCATCTTCGGAAGGCTCGTCCGGGTTTTTTTTTTTTTACCATGTGCTGACCCTCGTTCTTTAAATGACGCTATCCCGATGAGGACACCTAAAAGCGAGCCGTAATGGCCTCATCTTCGGCAGGCTCCTCCGTTTTTTTTTTTCTGATTTCTTTTCGTTTCTTTTTTTTAACGTTGTGCTTACCCACGTTTTTTAACTGACGCTATATCGAGGAGGACACCTAAAGACGAGCCTTAATGGCCTCATCTTCGGCAGGCTCCTCCATTTTTTTTTTCAGTTTTTTTCTTTTTTTTTTACGCTGTGCTGACCCTCGTTCTTTAAATGACGCTATCCCGAAGAGGACACCTAAAGGCGAGCCATAATGGCCTCATTTTTGGCAGGCTCCTCCATTTTTTTTCCCGATTTTTGTCTTTATTTTTTACGTTGTGCTGACCCTCGTTTTTTAAATGATGCAACCCCAAGGAGGACACCTAAAGGCGAGCCAGAATGGCCTCATCTTCGGCAGGCTCCTCCCATTTTTTTTTATGTTGTGCTGACCCTCGTTGTTTAAATGACGCTATCCCGAGGAAGACACCAAAATGCAAGCCGTAATGGCCTCATCTTCGGCAGGCTCCTCTGTTTTTTTTTATTTATTTTATTTATTTTTAAGTTCTGCTGACCCTCGTTCCTTAAATGACGCTATCCCGAGGAGGACACCTAAACACAAGCCGTAATGGCCTCATCTTCAGCAGGCTCCTCCATTTTTTTCTGGTTTTTTTCCTTTTTTGTTTTTTTTTTTGTTTTTTTTTTGTTTTTTTTACATTGTGCTGATCCTCGTTCTTTAAATGACGCTATGCCGTGGAGGACACCTAAAGGCGAGCCATAATGGCCTCATCTTCGGCAGGCTCCTCCGGTTTTTTTTTTTAACTATTTTTTTACGCTGTGCTGATCCTCGTTCTTTAAATGACGATATCCTAAGGAGGACACCTAAAGGCGAGCCGTAATGGCCTCATCTTCGGCAGGCTTGATGACATGTGACCATGTCATGTTGTTCTATGCTTTTTCATACAAGAAATTGATGATTTGTGCTTAAATATTTAATGCTTTTGTACTTTATTGGTATATTTTTTTTATCTTTTAATTTTATAAATCTTGTAGGAAATAAGAAGAAAAAGAAGCAAAGAAGCACAAAATAAGCTAAAAAGGAGAAAAAAAGAGCTTTGGGGCACACTTTGAAGTTGGAGCACACTTCGGAGCCTTAGGCCACGCTTTTAATAGCGTAGCCCATGACCAAATTAAAGGAGATTGGCAATCAGCACACAAAGCTCAGCTCTTGCCAAGAGCAGAGCTTTATCGTGATGCAAAATGAGTTTGGAAGCAAAATTTTCGCTAAGTTAAAACTTGGGCGCTCACAGCATGACCATGCCTCCTTCAAAAGGCTATAACTTGAGCTACATATGTCTGATTGATGTGCTTTCAGTTGCGTTGGAAAGCTGACATTCAAAGCTTTCCAACGATATATGGCAATCCATATTTAGCATGAAATTAAGGCACGAGTGAAATGCATCTTTAAGGGCAAAAAACAAGCAAAAAAAAATCAGCCAATGCTTCCACCAAGGTTCGAAGCTGGAGCCTCACTCCAAAGCAAAGTAGTGCTCACTTGGAGAGCACAGCGCTCTCTTGGAGAGCATTATCGTGCTTCACCAAGAGAAACTGAGGAATACAGCATGGGAAAAGTGGGGGTGCTAGGATTCGAACTTGGAAGCACACTAAAGACAAAGGGGATGCTGCGCTCTTGTGGGCAACTGAGGGCTACTTTTTCCCCCACACTCCTCACCTTGTCACGCACCAAAAGGGCCAAGGAAACAAGCACTAATGCTGCGCTCTCCCCATGAGCCGAGCATTGCCCTGGGAGCAACACCCATGGGCCAAAAATTCAATAAAAATTCCATTTTAATTCAATTCTTCACCAATTGAACTAAGGCCATCCAGATCCACTCTTCCTTAAATCCAAAGCAAGCTAAGCCCATTATCATCACTTAAAGGCATAAGAGATAGTTGAAATAGGAATTTCATTTAATTGTAATTTGTTTTTAATTTTACTTTCATTTTCATTTTCACTCTGTAAAGCCTATATAAAGGCATCAATTCCATTTCATTGGGAGGCTGGCTCCAAGAGGGAGCAAGTAGAATATATAGCTCTCTCTTAATTTTCTTTGGAGTCTTGGATTGAGAATTGAAGGAATTCTGTTTCATTCTTCATATAAGACTTCTCTTTGTTTACTTTCTGCATAATTCAAGGAATTGTAATTTGGATCTAAGTTTCTCTACTGATTTTCATCTTTACTTCTTCTGCAATTGTTCTTGGTAGGATCAAGGAAGGAATTGAGATCTAGACTTATTTTCTAGTCTCTTGACCCCTGAGATCTTTACTCTCTTAGTGATAGTCTGCAATTTAAGTTTGTTCATTTGCTATTTTCTTCATCTGCAATATTTACTTTTCTGTTTCGGAATTGGAGAGTTGAATTTAAGTTTCATTTACTGTCTTCCTTTTTATTTCTTTTGCGATTACTTTTCTGCACTTTTACATTTTGCCTGAACTGAGTCTGCTTTCTATGCAATTTAAATTCTTTGCCTCCTTCCTTGCTAATTTCCTTTCTGAAATTTTACATGAGTTTGCTGTGAGCTTGATTTACATTTCTAAGCAATTTAAATTTTCCTGCACCCAATTCCCTTTACATTTCATGCAATTTACCTTTCTTGTCATTTAAGATTTTGCCAATTTATATTTCTTGCTCTTTCAGTTCTCTGCCTATTTACATTCTGTCATTTACAATTCTTGTCAATTTACTTTCTGTTGGCTACATTTCATCCAATTTCACTTCAATGTTAGCTTGACTAAACTAATCACCCACTAAAGTTGCTTGATCCATCAATCCCTGTGGGATCGACCTCACTCTAAGTGAGTTTTACTACTTGATGCGACCCGGTACACTTGCTGGCGAGTTTAGGTGTTGGAATTTTGGTTCCAACCCATCAAGGCTCTTCCGTTTTATTTTTATTTATTTATTATTTTTTTTACGTTGTGCTGACTCTCGTTCTTTAAATGACGCTATCCCGAGGAGGACACCTAAAGGCGAGCCGTAATGGCCGCATCTTTGGCAGGTTCCTCCGTTTTTTTTTTTGCGTTTTTTTTTTGTTTTTTTTAACATTGTGCTGACCCTCGTTCTATAAATGACGCTATCCCAAGGAGGACACCTAAACGCGAGCCGTAATGGCCTCATCTTCGGCAGGCTCCTCCGGTTTTTTTTTTTTTTTTTACGTTGTGCTGTCACTCGTTCTTTAAAAGACGCTATCCTGAGGAGGACACCTAAGCGCGAGCCGTAATGGCCTCATCTTCGGCAGGCTCCTCCGGTTTTTTTTTTTACGTTGTGCTGATCCTCGTTCTTTAAATGACGCTATCCCGAGGAAGACACCGAAAGGCGAGCCGTAAGGGCCTCATCTTCGGCAGGCTTCTCCGTTTTTTTTCCCGGTTTTTTTCCTCTTTTTTTTACGTGTGCTGACACTCGTTCTTTAAAAGACGCTATCCCGAGGAGAACACCTATAGGCGAGGCGTAATGGCCTCATCTTCGGCAGGCTCCTCCGTTTTTTTTCCTTTTTTTTTTTTACGTTGTGCTGACCCTCGCTCTTTAAATGATGCTATCCCGAGGAGGACACTTAAAGGCAAGCCGTAATGGCCGCATCTTCGGCAGGTTCCTCCAGTTTTTTTTTCCGGTTTTTTTCGGTTTTTTTTTCACGTTGTGCGTGACCCTCGTTCTTTAAATGACGCTATCCCAAGGAGGACACCGAAATGCGAGCCGTAATGGCCCTATCATAGGTAGGCTCGTCCGGTTTTTTATTTTTTTTTTTTTTACGTTATGCTTACCCTCGTCTTATAAATGACGCTATCCCGAGGAGGACACCTAAAGGCGAGCCGTAATGGCCTCATTTTCGGCAGGCTCCTCCGTAATTTCCTTTTTTTCTTTTTTTTACGTTGTGCTGACCCTCGTTCTTTAAATGCCGCTATCCCGAGGAGGACACCTAAAGGCGAGCTGTAAGGGCCTCATCTTCGGCAGGCTCCTCCGTTTTTTTTCCCGGTTTTTTTTTCCATTTTTTTTATTACGTTGTGTTGACCCTCGTTCTTTAAATGACGCTACCCCGAGGAGGACACCTAAAGGCGAGCCGTAATGGCCTCATCTTCGGTAGGCTTCTCCGTTTTTTTTTCGGTTTTTTCCTTTTTTTTTTACGTTATGCTGACCCTCGTTCTTTAAATGACGCTATCCCGAGCAGGACACCTAAAGGCGAGGCGTAATGGCCTCATCTTCGGCAGGCTCCTCCGATTTTTTTTTTCGGTTTTTTCGGGGTTTTATTATTATTATTCTTTTTTACGTTGTGCTGACCCTCGTTCTTTAAATGACGCTATCCTGAGGAGGAAACCTAAAGGCGAGCCGTAATGGCCACATCTTCGGCAGGCCCCTCCGTTTTTTTTTTCCTTTTTTTTTTTACGTTGTGCTGACCCTCGTTCTTTAAATGACGCTATCCTGAGGAGGACACTTAAAGGCGAGCCGTAATGGCCGCATATTCTGCAGGTTCCTCCGGTTTTTTTTCCGATTTTTTCGGTTTTTTTTTACGTTGTGTCTGACCCTCGTTCTTTAAATGACGCTATCCCGAGGAGGACACCTAAAGCCGAGCCGTAATGGCCTCATCTTCGGCAGGCTCCTCTGTTTTTTTTTCCAGTTTTTTTCCTTTTTTTTTATGTTGTGATGACCCTCGTTCTTTAAATGATGATATCCCGAGGAGGACACCTAAAGGCGAGCTGTAATAGCCTCATCTTCGGCAGGCTCCTCCGTTTTTTTTTTCCGATTTTTTTCCTTTTTTTGTTTTTTTTTACGTTGTGCTGACCCTAGTTCTTTAAATGACGCTATCCCGAGAAGGACAGCTAAAGGCGAGCCGTAACGGCCTCATCTTCGGTACGCTACTCCGTTTTTCTTATACGTTGTGTTGACCCTCGTTCTTTAAATGACGCTATCCTGAGGAGGACACCTAAAGGCGAGCCGTAATGGCCTCATTTTCGGCAGGGTCCTCCGTTTTTTTTCCGGTTTTTTTTCGTTTTTTTTCCATTTTTTTACTTTGTGCTGACCCTCGTTCTTTAAATGACACTATCCCGAGGAGGACACTTAAATGCGAGCCGTAATGGCCGCATCTTCGGCAGGTTCCTCCAGTTTTTTTTTCGGTTTTTTCTGGTTTTTTTTCTTTTTTTTTTTTACGTTGTGCTGACTCTCGTTCTTTAAAAGACGCTATCCTGCGGAGGAAACCTAAAGGCGAGCAGTAAAGGCCTCATCTTTGGCAGGTTCCTCCATTTTTTTTCGGTTTTTTTACCTTTTTTTTACGTTGTGCTGACCCTCGTTCTTTAAATAACACTATCCCGAGGAGGACAATTAAAGGCGAGCCATAATGGCCGCATCTTCGGCAGCTTCCTCCGGTTTTTTTTCAGACTTTTTTCGGGTTTCTTTTTTATTTTTTTTTACGTAGTGCCTGACACTCATTCTTTAAATGACACTATCCTGAGGAGGAAACCTAAAGGCGAGCCGTAATGGCCTCATCTTCGGCAGGCTCCTCCATTTTTTTTTCCTTTTTTTTATGTTGTCCTGACTTTCGTTCTTTAAATGACGCTATCCCGAGAACACTTAAAGGCGAGCCGTAATGGCCGCATCTTCGACAGGTTCCTCCAATTTTTTTTTCTGGTTTTTTTTCGATTTTTTTTAGGTTGTGCTGACCCTCGTTCTTTAAATGACGTTATCCCGAGGAGGACATCTAAAGGCGAGCCGTAAGGGCCTCATCTTCGGCAGGCTCCTCCGTTTTTTTTTCCCGATTTTTTTTCCATTTTTTTTATTACGTTGTGCTGACCCACGTTCTTTAAATGACGCTACCCCGAGGAGGACAACTAAAGGCGAGCCGTAATGGCCTCATCTTCGGTAGGCTCCTCTGTTTTATTTTTTTCCATTTTTTTTTATGTTGTGCTGACCCTCGTTCTTTAAATGACGCTATCCCGAGGAGGACACCTAAAGGCGAGGCGTAATGGCGTCATCTTCGGCAGGCTCCTCCAATTTTCGTTCGATTTTTTCTGTTTTTTTTTTTTACGTTGTGCTGACCCTCGTTCTTTAAATGACGCTATCTTGAGGAGGAAACCTAAAGACGAGCCGTAATGTCCTCATCTTCGGCAGGCTCCTCCATTTTTTTTCCTTTTTTTTGACGTTGTGCTGACCCTCGTTCTTTAAAGGACACTATCCCGAGGAGGACACTTAAAGGCGAGCCTTGATGGCCGCATCTTTGGCAGGTTCCTCCGGTTTTTTTCCAATTTTTTTCATTTTTTTTACATTGTGTCTGACCCTCGTTCTTTAAATGACGCTATCCCGAGGAGGACACCTAAAGGCGAGCCGTAATGGCCTCATCTTCGGTAGGCTCCTCCATTTTTTTTTTCCGGTTTCTTTCCGAATCTTTTTTTTAACGTTGTGCTGACACACGTTTTTTAAATGACGCTATCCCGAGGAGGACACCTAAAGGCGAGCCCTAATGGCCTCATCTTCGGCAGGCTCCTCCATTTTTTTTCCAGTTTTTTTCCTTTTTTTTTACGTTATGCTGACCCTCGTTCTTTAAATGACGCTACGCCGAGGATGACACCAAAAGGCGAGCCGTAATGGCCTCATCTTCGGCAGGCTCCTCCATTTTTTTTCCAGTTTTTTTCCTTTTTTGTTACGTTGTGCTGACCTTCGTTCTTTAAAGGACGCTATCCCGAGGAGGACACCTAAAGGCGAGCCGTAATGGCCTCATCTTCGGCAGGCTCCTCCGTTTTTTTTTTCAGATTTTTTTCCTTTTTTTGTTTTTTTTTTTACGTTGTGCTGACCCTCGTTCTTTAAATGACGCTATCCCGAGGAGGACAGCTAAAGGCGAGCCGTAACGGCCTCATCTTCGGCAGGCTCCTCCGTTTTTTTTTATACATTATGTTGACCCTCGTTCTTTAAATGACGCTATCTCGAGGAGGACACCTAAAGGCTGAGCCGTAATGCCCTCATCTTCGGCAAACTCCTCCGGTTTTTTTTCCGATTTTTCTTTTCGTTATTTTTTACGTGGTGCTAACCCTCGTTCTTTAAATGACGCTATCCTGAGGAGGACACCTAAAGGCGAGCCGTAATGGCCTCATCTTCGGCAGGCTCTTCCGTTTTTTTTTTTTTGGTTTTTTTCCCTTTTTTTCTACGTTGTGCTGACCCTCGTTGTTTAAATGACGCTATCCCGACGAGGACACCTAAAGGCGAGCCGTAATGGCCTCATCTTCAGCAGGCTCCTCTGTTTTTTTTTTCCGATTTCTTTTCGTATCTTTTTTTTTTAACGTTGTGCTGACCCACGTTTTTTAAATGACGCTATCCCGAGGATGACACCTAAAGGCGAGCCGTAATGGCCTCATCTTCCGCAGGCTCCTCCATTTTTTTTCTAGTTTTTTTCCTTTTTTTTTACGTTGTGCTGACCCTCGTTCTTTAAATGACGCTATCCCGAGGAGGACACCTAAAGGCGAGCCGTAATGGCCTCATCTTCGGCAGGCTCCTCCGTTTTTGTTTTCCGATTTTTTTCCTTTTTTTGTTTTTTTGTTACGTTTTGCTAACCCTGGTTCTTTAAATGACGCTATCCCGAGGAGGACACCTAAAGGGGAGCCGTAACGGCCTCATCTTCGGCAGGCTCCTCTTTTTTTTTATACGTTGTGTTGACCCTCGTTCTTTAAATGACTCTATCTCGAGGACGATACCTAAAGGCTGAGCCGTAATGCCCTCATCTTCGGCAAACTCCTCCGGTTTTTTTCCGATTTTTCTTTTCGTTTTTTTTACGTGGTGCTGACCCTCGTTCTTTAAATGACGTTATCCTGAGGAGGACACCTCAAGGCGAGCCGTAATGGCCTCATCTTCGGCAGGCTCCTCCGTTTTTTTTTTCGGTTTTTTCCCTTTTTTTTTTACGTTGTGCTGACCCTCGTTCTTTAAATGACGCTACCCCGAGGAGGACACCTAAATGCGAGCCGTAATGGCCTCATCTTCGTTAGGCTCCTCCGTTTTTTTTTCTGGTTTTTTTCCGTTTTTTTTATGTTGTGCTGACCCTCGTTCTTTAAATGACGCTACCCCGAGGAGGACACCTAAATGCGAGCCGTAATGGCCTCATCTTCAGTAGGCTCCTCCGTTTTTTTTTCTGGTTTTTTTCCGTTTTTTTTACGTTGTGCTGACCCTCGTTCTTTATATGATGCTATCCCGAGGAGGACACCTAAAGGCGAGGCGTAATGGCCTCATCTTCGGCAGGCTCCTCCAATTTTTTTTCGGTTTTTCTTGTTTTTTTTTTGTTTTTTTTTTTACGTTGTGCTAACCCTCGTTCTTTAAATGACGCTATCCTGAGGAGGAAACCTAAAGGCGAGCCGTAATGGCCTCATCTTCGGCAGGCTCCTCTATTTTTTTTCCTTTTTTTTTAACGTTGTGCTGACCCTCATTCTTTAAATGACGCTATCCCGAGGAGGACACCTAAAGGCGAGCCGTCTTGGCCTCATCTTCGGCAAGCTCCTCCATTTTTTTTCCGGTTTCTTTCCGTTCCTTTTTTTTTAACGTTGTGTCTGACTCTCGTTCTTTAAATGACGCTATCCCGAGGAGGACACCTAAAGGCGAGCCGTAATGGCCTCATCTTCGGCAGGCCCCTCTGATTTTTTTCCTTTTTTTGTTTTTTTGTTACGTTGTGCTGACCCTCGTGCTTTAAATGACGCTATCCCGAGGAGGACAGCTAAAGGTGAGCCGTAACGGCCTCATCTTCGGCAGGCTCCTCCGTTTTTTTTATACGTTGTGTTGACCCTCGTTCTTTAAATGACGCTATCTTGAGGAGGACACCTAAAGGCTGAGCCGTAATGCCCTCATCTTCGGTAAACTCCTCCGGTTTTTTTTCCGATTTTTCTTTTCGTTATTTTTTACGTGGTGCTAACCCTCGTTCTTTAAATGACGCTATCCTGAGGAGGACACCTAAAGGCGAGCCGTAATGGCCTCATCTTCGGCAGGCTCCTCCGTTTTTTTTTTTTGGTTTTTTTCCCTTTTTTTTTACGTTGTGCTGACCCTCGTTGTTTAAATGACGCTATCCCGACGAGGACACCTAAAGGCGAGCCGTAATGGCCTCATCTTCAGCAGGCTCCTCTGTTTTTTTTTTCCGATTTCTTTCCGTATCTTTTTTTTTTTAACGTTGTGCTGACCCACGTTTTTTAAATGACGCTATCCCGAGGATGACACCTAAAGGCGAGCCGTAATGGCCTCATCTTCCGCAGGCTCCTCCATTTTTTTTCTAGTTTTTTTCCTTTTTTTTTTTACGTTGTGCTGACCCTCGTTCTTTAAATGACGCTATCCCGAGGAGGACACCTAAAGACGAGCCGTAATGGCCTCATCTTTGGCAGGCTCCTCCGTTTTTGTTTTCCGATTTTTTTCCTTTTTTTGTTTTTTTGTTACGTTGTGCTAACCCTGGTTCTTTAAATGACGCTATCCCGAGGAGGACACCTAAAGGGGAGCCGTAACGGCCTCATCTTCGGCAGGCTCCTCTGTTTTTTTTATACGTTGTGTTGACCCTCGTTCTTTAAATGACTCTATCTCGAGGACGATACCTAAAGGCTGAGCCGTAATGCCCTCATCTTCGGCAAACTCCTCCGGTTTTTTTCCGATTTTTCTTTTCGTTTTTTTTACGTGGTGCTGACCCTCGTTCTTTAAATGACGTTATCCTGAGGAGGACACCTCAAGGCGAGCCGTAATGGCCTCATCTTCGGCAGGCTCCTCCGTTTTTTTTTTGGTTTTTTCCCTTTTTTTTTTACGTTGTGCTGACCCTCGTTCTTTAAATGACGCTACCCCGAGGAGGACACCTAAATGCGAGCCGTAATGGCCTCATCTTCGGTAGGCTCCACCGTTTTTTTTTCTGGTTTTTTTCCGTTTTTTTTACGTTGCGCTGACCCTCGTTCTTTATATGATGCTATCCCGAGGAGGACACCTAAAGGCGAGGCGTAATGGCCTCATCTTCGGCAGGTTCCTCCAATTTTTTTTCGGTTTTTCTAGTTTTTTTTTTGTTTTTTTTTTTACGTTGTGCTAACCCTCGTTCTTTAAATGACGCTATCCTGAGGAGGAAACCTAAAGTCGAGCCGTAATGGCCTCATCTTCGGCAAGCTCCTCTATTTTTTTTCCTTTTTTTTAACGTTGTGCTGACCCTCGTTCTTTAAATGACGCTATCCCGAGGAGGACACTTAAAGGCGAGCCGTAATGGCCGCATCTTCGGCAGGTTCCTCCGTTTTTTTTTCGATTTTTTTTGTTTTTTTTTTTACGTTGTGTCTGACCCTCATTCTTTAAATGACGCTATCCCGAGGAGGACACCTAAAGGCAAGCCGTATTGGCCTCATCTTCGGCAAGCTCCTCCATTTTTTTTTCCGGTTTCTTTCCGTTCCTTTTTTTTTAACGTTGTCTCTGACTCTCGTTCTTTAAATGACGCTATCCCGAGGAGGACACCTAAAGGCGAGCCGTAATGGCCTCATCTTCGGCAGGCCCCTCCGATTTTTTTCCTTTTTTTGTTTTTTTGTTATGTTGTGCTGACCCTCGTGCTTTAAATGACGCTATCTCGAGGAGGACAGCTAAAGGTGAGCCGTAACGGCCTCATCTTCGGCAGGCTCCTCCGTTTTTTTTATACGTTGTGTTGACCCTCGTTCTTTAAATGACGCTATCTCGAGGAGGACACCTAAAGGCTGAGTCGTAATGCCCTCATCATCGGCAAACCACTCCGGTTTTTTTTCCGATTTTTCTTTTCGTTTTTTTTTACGTGGTGCTGACCCTCGTTCTTTAAATGACGCTATCCTGAGGAGGACACCTAAAGGCGAGCCGTAATGGCCTCATCTTCGGCAGGCTCCTCCGTTTTTTTTTTCGGTTTTTTTCCCTTTTTTTTTACGTTGTGCTGACCCTCGTTCTTTAAATGACGCTACCCCGAGGAGGACACCTAAAGGCGAGCCGTAATGGCCTCATCTTCGGTAGGCTCCTCCATTTTTTTTTCCAGTTTTTTTCCGTTTTTTTTATGTTGTGCTGACCCTCGTTGTTTAAATGACGCTATCCCGACGAGGACACCTAAAGGCGAGCCGTAATGGCCTCATCTTCGGCAGGCTCCTCCGTTTTTTTTCCGGTTTCTTTCCGTATCTTTTTTTTAACGTTGTGCTGACCCACATTTTTTAAATGATGCTATCCCGAGGATGACACCTAAAGGCGAGCCGTAATGGCCTCATCTTCGGCAGGCTCCTCCATTTTTTTTTCCAGTTTTTTTCCTTTTTTTTATGTTGTGCTGACCCTCGTTCTTTAAATGACGCTATCCCGAGGAGGACACCTAAAGGCGAGCCGTAACGGCCTCATCTTCGGCAGGCTCCTCCGTTTTTTTATACGTTGTGTTGACCCTCGTTCTTTAAATGACGCTATCTCGAGGAGGACACCTAAAGGCTGAGTCGTAATGCCCTCGTCTTCGGCAAACTCCTCCGGTTTTTTTTCCGATTTTTCTTTTCGTTATTTTTTACGTGGTGCTAACCCTCGTTCTTTAAATGACGCTATCCTGAGGAGGACACCTAAAGGCGAGCCGTAATGGCCTCATCTTCGGCAGGCTCTTCCGTTTTTTTTTTTTTGGTTTTTTTCCCTTTTTTTCTACGTTGTGCTGACCCTCGTTGTTTAAATGACGCTATCCCGACGAGGACACCTAAAGGCGAGCCGTAATGGCCTCATCTTCAGCAGGCTCCTCTGTTTTTTTTTTCCGATTTCTTTTCGTATCTTTTTTTTTTAACGTTGTGCTGACCCACGTTTTTTAAATGACGCTATCCCGAGGATGACACCTAAAGGCGAGCCGTAATGGCCTCATCTTCCGCAGGCTCCTCCATTTTTTTTCTAGTTTTTTTCCTTTTTTTTTACGTTGTGCTGACCCTCGTTCTTTAAATGACGCTATCCCGAGGAGGACACCTAAAGGCGAGCCGTAATGGCCTCATCTTCGGCAGGCTCCTCCGTTTTTGTTTTCCGATTTTTTTCCTTTTTTTGTTTTTTTGTTACGTTTTGCTAACCCTGGTTCTTTAAATGACGCTATCCCGAGGAGGACACCTAAAGGGGAGCCGTAACGGCCTCATCTTCGGCAGGCTCCTCTTTTTTTTTATACGTTGTGTTGACCCTCGTTCTTTAAATGACTCTATCTCGAGGACGATACCTAAAGGCTGAGCCGTAATGCCCTCATCTTCGGCAAACTCCTCCGGTTTTTTTCCGATTTTTCTTTTCGTTTTTTTTACGTGGTGCTGACCCTCGTTCTTTAAATGACGTTATCCTGAGGAGGACACCTCAAGGCGAGCCGTAATGGCCTCATCTTCGGCAGGCTCCTCCGTTTTTTTTTTCGGTTTTTTCCCTTTTTTTTTTACGTTGTGCTGACCCTCGTTCTTTAAATGACGCTACCCCGAGGAGGACACCTAAATGCGAGCCGTAATGGCCTCATCTTCGTTAGGCTCCTCCGTTTTTTTTTCTGGTTTTTTTCCGTTTTTTTTATGTTGTGCTGACCCTCGTTCTTTAAATGACGCTACCCCGAGGAGGACACCTAAATGCGAGCCGTAATGGCCTCATCTTCGGTAGGCTCCTCCGTTTTTTTTTCTGGTTTTTTTCCGTTTTTTTTACGTTGTGCTGACCCTCGTTCTTTATATGATGCTATCCCGAGGAGGACACCTAAAGGCGAGGCGTAATGGCCTCATCTTCGGCAGGCTCCTCCAATTTTTTTTCGGTTTTTCTTGTTTTTTTTTTGTTTTTTTTTTTACGTTGTGCTAACCCTCGTTCTTTAAATGACGCTATCCTGAGGAGGAAACCTAAAGGCGAGCCGTAATGGCCTCATCTTCGGCAGGCTCCTCTATTTTTTTTCCTTTTTTTTTAACGTTGTGCTGACCCTCATTCTTTAAATGACGCTATCCCGAGGAGGACACCTAAAGGCGAGCCGTCTTGGCCTCATCCTCGGCAAGCTCCTCCATTTTTTTTCCGGTTTCTTTCCGTTCCTTTTTTTTTAACGTTGTGTCTGACTCTCGTTCTTTAAATGACGCTATCCCGAGGAGGACACCTAAAGGCGAGCCGTAATGGCCTCATCTTCGGCAGGCCCCTCTGATTTTTTTCCTTTTTTTGTTTTTTTGTTACGTTGTGCTGACCCTCGTGCTTTAAATGACGCTATCCCGAGGAGGACAGCTAAAGGTGAGCCGTAACGGCCTCATCTTCGGCAGGCTCCTCCGTTTTTTTTATACGTTGTGTTGACCCTCGTTCTTTAAATGACGCTATCTTGAGGAGGACACCTAAAGGCTGAGCCGTAATGCCCTCATCTTCGGTAAACTCCTCCGGTTTTTTTTCCGATTTTTCTTTTCGTTATTTTTTACGTGGTGCTAACCCTCGTTCTTTAAATGACGCTATCCTGAGGAGGACACCTAAAGGCGAGCCGTAATGGCCTCATCTTCGGCAGGCTCCTCCGTTTTTTTTTTTTGGTTTTTTTCCCTTTTTTTTTACGTTGTGCTGACCCTCGTTGTTTAAATGACGCTATCCCGACGAGGACACCTAAAGGCGAGCCGTAATGGCCTCATCTTCAGCAGGCTCCTCTGTTTTTTTTTTCCGATTTCTTTCCGTATCTTTTTTTTTTTAACGTTGTGCTGACCCACGTTTTTTAAATGACGCTATCCCGAGGATGACACCTAAAGGCGAGCCGTAATGGCCTCATCTTCCGCAGGCTCCTCCATTTTTTTTCTAGTTTTTTTCCTTTTTTTTTTACGTTGTGCTGACCCTCGTTCTTTAAATGACGCTATCCCGAGGAGGACACCTAAAGACGAGCCGTAATGGCCTCATCTTTGGCAGGCTCCTCCGTTTTTGTTTTCCGATTTTTTTCCTTTTTTTGTTTTTTTGTTACGTTGTGCTAACCCTGGTTCTTTAAATGACGCTATCCCGAGGAGGACACCTAAAGGGGAGCCGTAACGGCCTCATCTTCGGCAGGCTCCTCTGTTTTTTTTATACGTTGTGTTGACCCTCGTTCTTTAAATGACTCTATCTCGAGGACGATACCTAAAGGCTGAGCCGTAATGCCCTCATCTTCGGCAAACTCCTCCGGTTTTTTTCCGATTTTTCTTTTCGTTTTTTTTACGTGGTGCTGACCCTCGTTCTTTAAATGACGTTATCCTGAGGAGGACACCTCAAGGCGAGCCGTAATGGCCTCATCTTCGGCAGGCTCCTCCGTTTTTTTTTTTGGTTTTTTCCCTTTTTTTTTTACGTTGTGCTGACCCTCGTTCTTTAAATGACGCTACCCCGAGGAGGACACCTAAATGCGAGCCGTAATGGCCTCATCTTCGGTAGGCTCCACCGTTTTTTTTTCTGGTTTTTTTCCGTTTTTTTTACGTTGCGCTGACCCTCGTTCTTTATATGATGCTATCCCGAGGAGGACACCTAAAGGCGAGGCGTAATGGCCTCATCTTCGGCAGGTTCCTCCAATTTTTTTTCGGTTTTTCTAGTTTTTTTTTTGTTTTTTTTTTTACGTTGTGCTAACCCTCGTTCTTTAAATGACGCTATCCTGAGGAGGAAACCTAAAGTCGAGCCGTAATGGCCTCATCTTCGGCAAGCTCCTCTATTTTTTTTCCTTTTTTTTAACGTTGTGCTGACCCTCGTTCTTTAAATGACGCTATCCCGAGGAGGACACTTAAAGGCGAGCCGTAATGGCCGCATCTTCGGCAGGTTCCTCTGTTTTTTTTTCGATTTTTTTTGTTTTTTTTTTACGTTGTGTCTGACCCTCATTCTTTAAATGACGCTATCCCGAGGAGGACACCTAAAGGCAAGCCGTATTGGCCTCATCTTCGGCAAGCTCCTCCATTTTTTTTTCCGGTTTCTTTCCGTTCCTTTTTTTTTAACGTTGTCTCTGACTCTCGTTCTTTAAATGACGCTATCCCGAGGAGGACACCTAAAGGCGAGCCGTAATGGCCTCATCTTCGGCAGGCCCCTCCGATTTTTTTCCTTTTTTTGTTTTTTTGTTATGTTGTGCTGACCCTCGTGCTTTAAATGACGCTATCTCGAGGAGGACAGCTAAAGGTGAGCCGTAACGGCCTCATCTTCGGCAGGCTCCTCCGTTTTTTTTATACGTTGTGTTGACCCTCGTTCTTTAAATGACGCTATCTCGAGGAGGACACCTAAAGGCTGAGTCGTAATGCCCTCATCATCGGCAAACCACTCCGGTTTTTTTTCCGATTTTTCTTTTCGTTTTTTTTTACGTGGTGCTGACCCTCGTTCTTTAAATGACGCTATCCTGAGGAGGACACCTAAAGGCGAGCCGTAATGGCCTCATCTTCGGCAGGCTCCTCCGTTTTTTTTTTCGGTTTTTTTCCCTTTTTTTTTACGTTGTGCTGACCCTCGTTCTTTAAATGACGCTACCCCGAGGAGGACACCTAAAGGCGAGCCGTAATGGCCTCATCTTCGGTAGGCTCCTCCATTTTTTTTTCCAGTTTTTTTCCGTTTTTTTTACGTTGTGCTGACCCTCGTTGTTTAAATGACGCTATCCCGACGAGGACACCTAAAGGCGAGCCGTAATGGCCTCATCTTCGGCAGGCTCCTCCGTTTTTTTTCCGGTTTCTTTCCGTATCTTTTTTTTAACGTTGTGCTGACCCACATTTTTTAAATGATGCTATCCCGAGGATGACACCTAAAGGCGAGCCGTAATGGCCTCATCTTCGGCAGGCTCCTCCATTTTTTTTTTCCAGTTTTTTTCCTTTTTTTTATGTTGGGCTGACCCACATTTTTTAAATGACGCTATCCCGAGGATGACACCTAAAGGCGAGCCGTAATGGCCTCATCTTCGGCAGGCTCCTCCATTTTTTTTTCCAGTTTTTTTCCTTTTTTTTATGTTGTGCTGACCCTCGTTCTTTAAATGACGCTATCCCGAGGAGGACACCTAAAGGCGAGCCGTAACGGCCTCATCTTCGGCAGGCTCCTCCGTTTTTTTATACGTTGTGTTGACCCTCGTTCTTTAAATGACGCTATCTCGAGGAGGACACCTAAAGGCTGAGTCGTAATGCCCTCGTCTTCGGCAAACTCCTCCGGTTTTTTTTCCGATTTTTCTTTTCGTTTTTTTTACGTGGTGCTGACCCTCGTTCTTTAAATGACGCTATCCTGAGGAGGACACCTAAAGGCGAGCCGTAATGGCCTCATCTTCGGCAAGCTCCTCCATTTTTTTTTGGTTTTTTTCCCTTTTTTTTTATGTTGTGCTGACCCTCGTTCTTTAAATGACGCTACCCCGAGGAGGACACCTAAATGCGAGCCGTAATGGCCTCATCTTCGGTAGGCTCCTCCGTTTTTTTCCGGTTTTTTTCCGTTTTCTTTACGTTGTGCTGACCCTCGTTCTTTAAATGACGCTATCCCGAGGAGGTCACCTAAAGGCGAGGCGTAATGGCCTCATCTTCGGCAGGCTCCTCCATTTTTTTTCCTTTTTTTTTAACGTTGTGCTGACCCTCGTTCTTTAAATGACGCTATCCCGAGGAGGACACTTAAAGGCGAGCCGTAATGGCCGCATCTTCGGCAGGTTCCTCCGGTTTTTTTTCCGATTTTTTTCGTTTTTTTTTACGTTGTGACTGACTCTCGTTCTTTAAATGACGCTATCCCGAGGAGGACACCTAAAGGCGAGCCGTATTGGCCTCATCTTCGGCAAGCTCCTCCATTTTTTTTTCCGGTTTCTTTCCGTTCCTTTTTTTTAACGTTGTGTCTGACTCTCGTTCTTTAATTGACGCTATCCGAGGAGGACACCTAAAGGCGAGCCGTAATGGTCTCATCTTCGGCAGGCTCCTCCGTTATTTCCGATTTCTTTCCGTTTCTTTTTTTTTTAACGTTGTGCTGACCCACGTTCTTTAAAGGACGCTATCCCGAGGAGGACACCTAAAGGCGAGCCGTAATGGCCTCATCTTCGGCAGGCTCCTCCGTTTTTTTTTCAGATTTTTTTCCTTTTTTTGTTTTTTTTTACGTTGTGCTGACCCTCGTTCTTTAAATGACGCTATCCCGAGGAGGACACCTAAAGCGAGCCATAACGGCCACATCTTCGACATGCTCCTCCGTTTTTTTTTAACGCTGTGCTGACCCTCGTTCTTTAAATGACGCTATCCTGAGGAGGACACCTAAAGGCGAGCCGTAATGGCCTCATCTTCGGCAGGCTCCTCCATTTTTTTTTCCATTTTTTTTTTGTTATTTTCCCTTTTTTTATGTTGTGCTATCCCTCGTTCTTTAAATGACGCTATCTCGAAGAGGACACTTAAATGTGAGTCGTAATGGCTGCATCTTCGGCAGGTTCTTCCGGTTTTTTTTTCTGGTTTTTTTTTTCCGTTTTTTTTTACGTTTTTTTTTCCGATTTTTTTCCTTTTTTTGTTTTTTTGTTAGGTTGTGCTATCCCTGGTTCTTTAAATGACGCTATCCCGAGGAGGACACCTAAAGGCGAGCCGTAACGGCCTCATCTTCGGCAGGCTCCTCCGTTTTTTTTTATACGTTGTGTTGACCCTCGTTCTTTAAATGACGCTATCTCGAGGAGGACACCTAAAGGCTGAGTCGTAATGCCCTCGTCTTCGGCAAACTCCACCGGTTTTTTTTCCGATTTTTCCTTTCGTTTTTTTTACGTGGTGCTGACCCTCGTTCTTTAAATGACGCTATCCTGAGGAGGACACCTAAAGGCGAGCCGTAATGGCCTCATCTTCGGTAGGCTCCTCCGTTTTTTTTTTTTTCGGTTTTTTTCCCTTTTTTTTACGTTGTGCTGACCCTCGTTCTTTAAATGACGCTACCCCGAGGAGGACACCTAAATGCGAGCCGTAATGGCCTCATCTGCGGTAGGCTCCTCCGTTCTTTTTTCCGGTTTTTTTCCGTTTTCTTTACGTTGTGCTGACCCTCGTTTTTTAAATGACACTATCCCGAGGAGGACACCTAAAGGCGAGGCGTAATGGCCTCATCTTCGGCAGGCTCCTCCAATTTTTTTTTCGGTTTTTCAAGTTTTTTTTTTTTTTTTTTTTTTTTTTTTTTTTTTTTTTTTTTTACGTTGTGCTAACCCTCGTTCTTTAAATGACGCTATCCTTAGGAGGAAACCTAAAGGCGAGCCGCAATGGCCTCATCTTGGGCAGGCTCCTCCATTTTTTTCGTTTTTTTTACGTTGTGTCTGACCCTCGTTCTTTAAATGACGCTATCCCGAGGAGGACACCTAAAGGCGAGCCGTATTGGCCTCATCTTCGGCAAGCTCCTCCATTTTTTTTTCCGGTTTCTTTCCGTTCCTTTTTTTTAACGTTGTGTCTGACTCTCGTTCTTTAAATGACGCTATCCCGAGGAGGACACCTAAAGGCGAGCCGTAATGGCCTCATCTTCGGCAGGCTCCTCCGTTTTTTTCCGGTTTCTTTCCGTTTCTTTTTTTTTAACGTTGTGCTGACCCACGTTCTTTAAAGGACGCTATCCCAAGGAGGACACCTAAAGGCAAGCCGTAATGGCCTCATCTTCGGTAGGCTCCTCCGTTTTTTTTTTCCGATTTTTTTCCTTTTTTTGTGTTTTTTACGTTGTGCTGACCCTCGTTCTTTAAATGACGCTATCCCGAGGAGGACACCTAAAACGAGCCGTAACGGCCACATCTTCGACATGCTCCTCCATTTTTTTTAACGTTGTGCTGACCCTCGTTCTTTAAATGACGCTATCCCGAGGAGGACTTAAAGGCGAGCCGTAATGGCCGCATCTTCGGCAGGTTCCTCCGGTTTTTTTTCCGATTTTTTTCATTTTTTTTACGTTGTGTCTGACCCTCGTTCTTTATATGATGCTATCCCGAGGAGGACACCTAAAGGCGAGCCGTAATGGCCTCATCTTCGGCAAGCTCCTCCGTTTTTTTTTTCGGTTTTTTTCCCTTTTTTTTACGTTGTGCTGACCCTCGTTCTTTAAATGACGCTACCCCGAGGAGGACACCTAAATACGAGCCGTAATGGCCTCATCTTCGGTAGGCTCCTCCGTTTTTTTTTTCTGGTTTTTTTCCGTTTTTTTTTTACGTTGTGCTGACACTCGTTCTTTATATGATGCTATCCCGAGGAGGACATCTAAAGGCGAGGCGTAATGGCCTCATCTTCGGCAGGCTCCTCTATTTTTTTGCCTTTTTTTTAACGTTGTGCTGACCCTCGTTCTTTAAATGACGCTATCCCGAGGAGGACAATTAAAGGCGAGCCGTAATGGCCGCATCTTCGGCAGGTTCCTCCGTTTTTTTTTCGATTTTTTTTGTGTTTTTTTTTACGTTGTGTCTGACCCTCATTCTTTAAATGACGCTATCCCGAGGAGGACACCTAAATGCAAGCCGTATTGGCCTCATCTTCGGCAAGCTCCTCTATTTTTTTTCCGGTTTCTTTCCGTTCCTTTTTTTTTAACATTGTGTCTGACTCTCGTTCTTTAAATGACGCTATCCCGAGGAGGACACCTAAAGGCGAGCCGTAATGGCCTCATCTTCGGCAGGACCCTCCGATTTTTTTCCTTTTTATGTTTTTTTGTTACGTTGTGCTGACCCTCGTGCTTTAAATGACGCTATCCCGAGGAGGACAGCTAAAGGTGAGCCGTAACGGCCTCATCTTCGGCAGGCTCCTCCATTTTTTTTTATACGTTGTGTTGACCCTCGTTCTTTAAATGACGCTATCTCGAGGAGGACACCTAAAGGCTGAGTCGTAATGCCCTCATCTTCGGCAAACTACTCCGGTTTTTTTCCGATTTTTCTTTTCGTTTTTTTTACGTGGTGCTGACCCTCGTTCTTTAAATGACGCTATCCTGAGGAGGACACCTAAAGGCGAGCCGTAATGGCCTCATCTTCGGCAGGCTCCTCCGTTTTTTTTTTCGGTTTTTTTCCCTTTTTTTTACGTTGTGCTGACCCTCGTTCTTTAAATGACGCTACCCCGAGGAGGACACCTAAAGGCGAGCCGTAATGGCCTCATCTTCGGCAGGCTCCTCCGTTTTTTTTCCGGTTTCTTTCCGTATCTTTTTTTTTAACGTTGTGCTGACCCACGTTTTTTAAATGACGCTATCCCGAGGATGACACCTAAAGGCGAGCCGTAATGGCCTCATCTTCGGCAGGCTCCTCCATTTTTTTTTCCAGTTTTTTTCCTTTTTTTTATGTTGTGCTGACCCACGTTTTTTAAATGACGCTATCCCGAGGATGACACCTAAAGGCGAGCCGTAATGGCCTCATCTTCGGCAGGCTCCTCCAATTTTTTTTCCAGTTTTTTTCCTTTTTTTTATGTTGTGCTGACCCTCATTCTTGAAATGACGCTATCCCGAGGAGGACACCTAAAGGCGAGCCGTAACGGCCTCATCTTCGGCAGGCTCCTCCGTTTTTTTTTATACGTTGTGTTGACCCTCGTTCTTTAAATGACGCTATCTCGAGGAGGACACCTAAAGGCTGAGTCGTAATGCCCTCGTCTTCGGCAAACTCCTCCGGTTTTTTTTCCGATTTTTCTTTTCGTTTTTTTTTACGTGGTGCTGACCCTCGTTATTTAAATGACGCTATCCTGAGGAGGACACCTAAAGGCGAGCCGTAATGGCCTAATCTTCGGCAAGCTCCTCCATTTTTTTTCGGTTTTTTTCCCTTTTTTTTTATGTTGTGCTGACCCTCGTTCTTTAAATGACGCTAACCCGAGGAGGACACCTAAATGCGAGCCGTAATGGCCTCATCTTCGGTAGGCTCCTCCGTTTTTTTTCCGGTTTTTTTCCGTTTTCTTTACGTTGTGCTGACCCTCGTTCTTTAAATGACGCTATCCCGAGGAGGACACCTAAAGGCGAGGCGTAATGGCCTCATCTTCGGCAGGCTCCTCCATTTTTTTTCCTTTTTTTTAACGTTGTGCTGACCCTCGTTCTTTAAATGACGCTATCCCGAGGAGGACACTTAAAGGCGAGCCGTAATGGCCGCATCTTCGGCAGGTTCCTCCGGTTTTTTTTCCGATTTTTTTCGTTTTTTTTTTTACGTTGTGACTGACTCTCGTTCTTTAAATGACGCTATCCCGAGGAGGACACCTAAAGGCGAGCCGTATTGGCCTCATCTTCGGCAAGCTCCTCCATTTTTTTTTCCGGTTTCTTTCCGTTCCTTTTTTTTAACGTTGTGTCTGACTCTCGTTCTTTAATTGACGCTATCCCGAGGAGGACACCTAAAGGCGAGCCGTAATGGTCTCATCTTCGGCAGGCTCCTCCGTTTTTTCCGATTTCTTTCCGTTTCTTTTTTTTTTAACGTTGTGCTGACCCACGTTCTTTAAAGGACGCTATCCCGAGGAGGACACCTAAAGGTGAGCCGTAATGGCCTCATCTTCGGCAGGCTCCTCCGTTTTTTTTTTCCGATTTTTTTCCTTTTTTTGTTTTTTTTACGTTGTGCTGACCCTCGTTCTTTAAATGACGCTATCCCGAGGAGGACACCTAAAGCGAGCCATAACGGCCACATCTTCGACATGCTCCTCCATTTTTTTTTAACGTTGTGCTGTCCCTCGTTCTTTAAATGACGCTATCCTGAGGAGGACACCTAAAGGCGAGCCGTAATGGCCTCATCTTCGGCAGGCTCCTCCATTTTTTTTTCCGTTTTTTTTTCGTTATTTTCCCTTTTTTTATGTTGTACTGTCCCTCGTTCTTTAAATGACGCTATCCCGAAGAGGACACTTAAATGTGAGCCGTAATGGCCGCATCTTCGGCAGGTTCCTCCGGTTTTTTTTTCCGTTTTTTTTACGTTGTGCTGACCCTCGTTCTTTAAATGACGCTATCCCGAGGAGGACACCTAAACGCGAGCCTTAATGGCCCCATCTTCGGTAGGCTCCTCCAGTTTTGGTTTTTCGTTTTTTTTACGTTGTGCTGACCCTCGTTCTTTAAATGACGCTATCCCGAGGAGGACAACTAAACGCGAGCTGTATTGGCCTCATCT
Source organism: Arachis ipaensis (assembly GCF_059453495.1). NCBI lineage: Eukaryota > Viridiplantae > Streptophyta > Magnoliopsida > Fabales > Fabaceae > Arachis > Arachis ipaensis. The sequence continues at coordinate 76,398,501 of NC_142438.1, forward strand.
TCGGCAGGCTCCTTTTTTTTTTGGTCCGGTTTTTTTCCTTTTCATTTACGTTGTGCTGCCCCTCGTTCATTAGATGACGCCATCCCGAGGAGGACACTTAATGGCGAGCCGTAATGGCCGCATCTTCGGCAGGTTCCTCCGGTTTTTTTCCGGTTTTTTTTACGTTGTGCTGACACTCGTTCTTTAAATGACGCTATCCTGCGGATTAAACCTAAAGGCGAGCCGTAAAGGCCTCATCTTCGGCAGGTTCCTCCGTTTTTTTTCCGATTTTTTTCTTTTTTTTTAGGTTGTGCTGACCCTCGTTCTTTAAACGATGCTATCCCGAGGAGGACACTTAAAGGTGAGCCATAATGGCCAAATCTTTGGCAGCTTGCTTCGGTTTTTTTTTCTAACTTTTTTTGTGTTTCTTTTTTTTTTTTTACGTTGTGCTTGACCCTCGTTCTTTAAATGACGCTATCCCGAGTAGGACACCTAAACGCGAGCCGTAATGGCCTCATCTTCGGCAGGCTCCTCCGTTTTTTTTTTTCGGTTTTTTTCCCTTTTTTTTACGTTGTGCTGACCCTCGTTCTTTAAATGACGCTACCCCGAGGAGGACACCTAAATGCGAGCCCTAATGGCCTCATCTTCGGTAGGCTCCTCCGTTTTTTTTTCCGGTTTTTTTCCGTTTTCTTTACGTTGTGCTGACCCTCGTTCTTTAAATGACGCTATCCCGAGGAGGACACCTAAAGGCGAGGCGTAATGGCCTCATCTTCGGCAGGCTCCTCCAATTTTTTCCCTTTTTTTTAACGTTGTGCTGACCCTCGTTCTTTAAATGACGCTATCCCGAGGAGGACACTTAAAGGCGAGCCGTAATGGCCGCATCTTCGGCAGGTTCCTCCGGTTTTTTTTTTCCGATTTTTTTCGTTTTTTTTTACGTTGTGTCTGACCCTCGTTCTTTAAATGACGCTATCCCGAGGAGGACACCTAAAGGCGAGCCGTATTGGCCTCATCTTCGGCAAGCTCCTCCATTTTTTTTTCCGGTTTCTTTCCGTTCCTTTTTTTTAACGTTGTGTCTGACTCTCGTTCTTTAAATGACGCTATCCCGAGGAGGACACCTAAAGGCGAGCCGTAATGTCCTCATCTTCGGCAGGCTCCTCCATTTTTTTCCGGTTTCTTTCCGTTTCTTTTTTTTTAACGTTGTGCTGACCCACGTTCTTTAAAGGACGCTATCCCAAGGAGGACACCTAAAGGCAAGCCGTAATGGCCTCATCTTCGGTAGGCTCCTCCGTTTTTTTTTTCTGATTTTTTTCCTTTTTTTGTTTTTTTTACGTTGTGCTGACCCTCGTTCTTCAAATGACGCTATCCCGAGGAGGACACCTAAAGGCGAGCCGTATTGGCCTCATCTTCGGCAAGCTCCTCCATTTTTTTTTCCGGTTTCTTTCCGTTCCTTTTTTTTAACGTTGTGTCTGACTCTCGTTCTTTAAATGACGCTATCCCGAGGAGGACACCTAAAGGCGAGCCGTAATGTCCTCATCTTCGGCAGGCTCCTCCATTTTTTTCCGGTTTCTTTCCGTTTCTTTTTTTTTAACGTTGTGCTGACCCACGTTCTTTAAAGGACGCTATCCCAAGGAGGACACCTAAAGGCAAGCCGTAATGGTCTCATCTTCGGTAGGCTCCTCCGTTTTTTTTTTCCGATTTTTTTCCTTTTTTTGTTTTTTTTACGTTGTGCTGACCCTCGTTCTATAAATGACGCTATCCCGAGGAGGACACCTAAAGGCGAGCCGTAACGGCCTCATCTTCGGCAGGCTCCTCCGTTTTTTTTTATACGTTGTGTTGACCCTCGTTCTTTAAATGACGCTATCTCGAGGAGGACACCTAAAGGCTGAGTCGTAATGCCCTCGTCTTCGGCAAACTCCTCCGGTTTTTTTTCCGATTTTTCTTTTCGTTTTTTTTACGTGGTGCTGACCCTCGTTCTTTAAATGACGCTATCCTGAGGAGGACACCTAAAGGCGAGCCGTAATGGCCTCATCTTCGGCAGGCTCCTCCGTTTTTTTTTTTCGGTTTTTTTCCCTTTTTTTTACGTTGTGCTGACCCTCGTTCTTTAAATGACGCTACCCCGAGGAGGACACCTAAATGCGAGCCCTAATGGCCTCATCTTCGGTAGGCTCCTCCGTTTTTTTTTCCGGTTTTTTTCCGTTTTCTTTACGTTGTGCTGACCCTCGTTCTTTAAATGATGCTATCCCGAGGAGGACACCTAAAGGCGAGGCGTAATGGCCTCATCTTCGGCAGGCTCCTCCAATTTTTTTTCGGTTTTTCAAGTTTTTTTTTTTTTTTTTTTTTTTTTTTTTTTACGTTGTGCTAACCCTCGTTCTTTAAATGACGCTATCCTTAGGAGGAAACCTAAAGGCGAGCCGTAATGGCCTCATCTTGGGCAGGCTCCTCCATTTTTTTCCTTTTTTTTAACGTTGTGCTGACCCTCGTTCTTTAAATGACGCTATCCCGAGGAGGACACTTAAAGGCGAGCCGTAATGGCCGCATCTTCGGCAGGTTCCTCCGGTTTTTTTTCCGATTTTTTTTGTTTGTTTTTTACGTTGTGTCTGACCCTCGTTCTTTAAATGACGCTATCCCGAGGAGGACACCTAAAGGCGAGCCGTATTGGCCTCATCTTCGGCAAGCTCCTCCATTTTTTTTCCGGTTTCTTTCCGTTCCTTTTTTTTAACGTTGTGTCTGTCTCTCGTTCTTTAAATGACGCTATCCCGAGGAGGACACCTAAAGGCGAGCCGTAATGGCCTCATCTTCGGCAGGCTCCTCTGTTTTTTTCCGGTTTCTTTCCGTTTCTTTTTTTTTAACGTTGTGCTGACCCACGTTCTTTAAAGGACGCTATCCCAAGGAGGACACCTAAAGGCAAGCCGTAATGGCCTCATCTTCGGTAGGCCCCTCCGTTTTTTTTTTCCGATTTTTTTCCTTTTTTTGTTTTTTTTACGTTGTGCTGACCCTCGTTCTTTAAATGACGCTATCCCGAGGAGGACACCTAAAACGAGCCGTAACGGCCACATCTTCGACATGCTCCTCCGTTTTTTTTTAACGTTGTGCTGACCCTCGTTCTTTAAATGACGCTATCTTGAGGAGGACACCTAAAGGCGAGCCGTAATGGCCTCATCTTCGGCATGCTCCTCCATTTTTTTCCGGTTTTTTTTTTCGTTTTTTTCCCTTTTTTACGTTGTGCTGACCCTCGTTCTTTAAATGACGCTATCCCGAGGAGGACAGCTAAACGCGAGCCTTAATGGCCCCATCTTCGGCAGGCTTTTCCAGTTTTGGTTTTTCGTTTTCTTTACGTTGTGCTGACCCTCGTTCTTTAATTGACGCTATCCCGAGGAGGACAACTAAACGCGAGCCGTATTGGCCTCATCTTCGGCAGGCTCCTTTTTTTTTGGTCTGGTTTTTTTCCTTTTCTTTTACGTTGTGCTGCCCCTCGTTCATTAAATGACGCCATCCCGAGGAGGACACTTAATGCCGAGCCGTAATGGCCGCATCTTCGGCAGGTTCCTCCGGTTTTTTTTACGTTGTGTTGACACTCGTTCTTTAAATGACGCTATCCTACGGATTAAACTTAAAGGCGAGCCGTAAAGGCCTCATCTTCGGCAGGTTCCTCCATTTTTTTTTCGGATTTTTTTCTTTTTTTTTACGTTGTGCTGACCCTCGTTCTTTAAATGACGCTATCCCGAGGAGGACACCTAAAGCGAGCCGTAACGGCCACATCTTGGACATGCTCCTCCGTTTTTTTTTAACGTTGTGCTGACCCTCGTTCTTTAAATGACGCTATCCTGAGGAGGACACCTAAAGGCGAGCCGTAATGGCCTCATCTTCGGCAGGCTCCTCCATTTTTTTTTCCGTTTTTTTTTTGTCGTTTTTTTCCCTTTTTTTATGTTGTGCTGTCCCTCGTTCTTTAAATGACGCTATCCCGAAGAGGACACCTAAATGTGAGTCGTAATGGCCGCATCTTCGGCAGGTTCCTCCGGTTTTTTTTTTTCCATTTTTTTTTACGTTGTGCTGACCCTCGTTCTTTAAATGACGCTATCCTGAGGAGGACACCTAAACGCGAGCCTTAATGGCCCCATCTTCGGCAGGCTCTTCCACTTTTGGTTTTTTGTTTTTTTTACGTTGTGCTGACCCTCGTTCTTTAAATGACGCTATCCCGAGGAGGACAACTAAACGCGAGCCGTATTGGCCTCATCTTCGGCAGGCTCTTTTTTTTTTTGGTCTGGTTTTTTTGCTTTTCTTTTACGTTGTGCTGCCCCTCGTTCATTAAATGACGCCATCCCGAGGAGGACACTTAATGGCGAGCCGTAATGGCCGCATCTTCGGCAGGTTCCTCCGGTTTTTTTTCGGTTTTTTTTACGTTGTGCTGACACTCGTTCTTTAAATGACGCTATCCTAAGGAGGACACCTAATGGCAAGCCGTAATGGCCTCATCTTCGGCAGGCTCCTCCGTTTTTTTTCCGATTTTTTTCCTTTTTTTGTTTCTTTTACGTTGTGCTGACCCTCGTTCTTTAAATGACTCTATCCCGAGGAGGACACCTAAAACGAGCTGTAACGGCCACATCTTCGACATGCTCCTCCGTTTTTTTTTAACGTTGTGCTGACCCTCGTTCTTTAAATGACGCTATCTTGAGGAGGACACCTAAAGGCGAGCCGTAATGGCCTCATCTTCGGCATGCTCCTCCATTTTTTTCCGGTTTTTTTTTTCGTTTTTTTCCCTTTTTTACGTTGTGCTGACCCTCGTTCTTTAAATGACGCTATCCCGAGGAGGACAGCTAAACGCGAGTCTTAATGGCCCCATCTTCGGCAGGCTTTTCCAGTTTTGGTTTTTCGTTTTCTTTACGTTGTGCTGACCCTCGTTCTTTAATTGACGCTATCCCGAGGAGGACAACTAAACGCGAGCCGTATTGGCCTCATCTTCGGCAGGCTCCTTTTTTTTTGGTCTGGTTTTTTTCCTTTTCTTTTACGTTGTGCTGCCCCTCGTTCATTAAATGACGCCATCCCGAGGAGGACACTTAATGGCGAGCCGTAATGGCCGCATCTTCGGCAGGTTCCTCCGGTTTTTTTTACGTTGTGTTGACACTCGTTCTTTAAATGACGCTATCCTACGGATTAAACCTAAAGGCGAGCCGTAAAGGCCTCATCTTCGGCAGGTTCCTCCATTTTTTTTTTTCGGATTTTTTTCTTTTTTTTTTACGTTGTGCTGACCCTCGTTCTTTAAATGACGCTATCCCGAGGAGGACACCTAAAGCGAGCCGTAACGGCCACATCTTCGACATGCTCCTCCGTTTTTTTTTAACGTTGTGCTGACCCTCGTTCTTTAAATGACGCTATCCTGAGGAGGACACCTAAAGGCGAGCCGTAATGGCCTCATCTTCGGCAGGCTCCTCCATTTTTTTTTCCGTTTTTTTTTGTCGTTTTTTTCCCTTTTTTTATGTTGTGCTGTTTCTCGTTCTTTAAATGACGCTATCCCGAAGAGGACACCTAAATGTGAGTCGTAATGGCCGCATCTTCGGCAGGTTCCTCCGGTTTTTTTTTTTTCCATTTTTTTTTACGTTGTGCTGACCCTCGTTCTTTAAATGACGCTATCCTGAGGAGGACACCTAAACGCGAGCCTTAATGGCCCCATCTTCGGCAGGCTCTTCCACTTTTGGTTTTTTGTTTTTTTTACGTTGTGCTGACCCTCGTTCTTTAAATGACGCTATCCCGAGGAGGACAACTAAACGCGAGCCGTATTGGCCTCATCTTCGGCAGGCTCTTTTTTTTTTTGGTCTGGTTTTTTTGCTTTTCTTTTACGTTGTGCTGCCCCTCGTTCATTAAATGACGCCATCCCGAGGAGGACACTTAATGGCGAGCCGTAATGGCCGCATCTTCGGCAGGTTCCTCCGGTTTTTTTTCGGTTTTTTTTACGTTGTGCTGACACTCGTTCTTTAAATGACGCTATCCTAAGGAGGACACCTAATGGCAAGCCGTAATGGCCTCATCTTCGGCAGGCTCCTCCGTTTTTTTTTCCGATTTTTTTCCTTTTTTTGTTTCTTTTACGTTGTGCTGACCCTCGTTCTTTAAATGACTCTATCCCGAGGAGGACACCTAAAACGAGCCGTAACGGCCACATCTTCGACATGCTCCTCCGTTTTTTTTTTAACGCTGTGCTGACCCTCATTCTTTAAATGACGCTATCTTGAGGAGGACACCTAAAGGCGAGCCGTAATGGCCTCATCTTCGGCATGCTCCTCCATTTTTTTCCGTTGTTTTTTTCGTTTTTTTCCCTTTTTTTATGTTGTGCTGTCCCTCGTTCTTTAAATGACGCTATCCCGAAGAGGACACTTAAATGTGAGCCGTAATGGCCGCATCTTCGGCAGGTTCCTCCGTTTTTTTTTTTCGGTTTTTTTTACGTTGTGCTGACCCTCGTTCTTTAAATGACGCTATCCCGAGGAGGACAGCTGAACGCGAGCCTTAATGGCCCCATCTTCGGCAGGCTTTTCCAGTTTTGGTTTTTCATTTTTTTTTACGTTGTGCTGACCCTCGTTCTTTAAATGACGCTATCCCGAGGAGGACAACTAAACGCGAGCCGTATTGGCCTCATCTTCGGCAGGCTCCTTTTTTTTGGTCCGGTTTTTTTCCTTTTCTTTTATGTTGTGCTGTCCCTCGTTTATTAAATGACGCCATCCCGAGGAGGACACTTAATGGCTAGCCGTAATGGCCGCATCTTCGGCAGGTTCCTCCGGTTTTTTTTCGGTTTTTTTTACGTTGTGTTGACACTCGTTCTTTAAATGACGCTATCCTGCAGATTAAACCTAAAGGCGAGCCGTAAAGGCCTCATCTTCGGCAGGTTCCTCAATTTTTTTTTCGGATTTTTTTCTTTTTTTTTAGGTTATGCTGACCCTCGTTCTTTAAATGACGCTATCCCGAGAAGGACACTTAAAGGTGAGCCATAATGGCCGAATCTTTCGCAGCTTGCTTCGTTTTTTTTTTTTCCGACTTTTTCTGGGTTTCGTTTTTTTTTTTTTACGTTGTGCTTGACCCTCGTTCTTTAAATGACGCTATCACGAGGAGGACACCTAAACGCGAGCCGTAATGGGCCCATCTTCGGTAGGCTCCTCAGGTTTTTTTTTTTTTTTTTTTTTTTTTTTTTTTTTACGTTTTGCTGTCCCTCGTTCTTTAAATGACGCTATCTCGAGGAGGACCCCTACAGGCGACCCGTAATGGCCTCTTCTTCGGCAGGTTCCTCCGTTTTTTTCTGGTATGTTATTCTGGTTTTTTATTTTTTTATTTTTTTATTTTTTTTACGTTGTGTTGACCCTCGTTCTTTAAATGACGCTATCCCGAGGAGGACACTTAAAGGCGACCCATAATGGCCGCATCTTTGGCAGCTTCCTTCGGTTTTTTTTTCCGACTATTTTCGGGTTTCTTTTTTTTTTTTTTTTACGTTGTGCTTGACCCTCGTTCTTTAAATGACGCTATCCCGAGGAGGACACCTAAACGCGAGCCGTAATGGGCCCATCTTCGGTAGGCTCCTTTGGTTTTTTTTTTTTTACGTTGTGCTGACCCTCGTTCTTTAAATGACGCTATCTCGGGGAGGACACCTAAAGGCGACCCGTAATGGCCTCTTCTTCGGCAGCTTCCTCTGTTTTTTTTCTGGTTTGTTATTCTGGTTTTTTATTTTTTTATTTTTTTATTTTTTTTACGTTGTGCTGACCCTCGTTCTTTAAATGACGCTATCCTAAGGAGGGCACCTAAAGGCGAGCCGTAATGGCCTCAGCTTCGGCAGGCTCCTCCATTTTTTTTTCTGGTTTTTTTCTTTCCTGTTTTTTTTTACGCTGTGCTAACCCTCGTTCTTTAAATAACGCTATTCCGAGGAGGACACTTATAGGCGAGCCGTAATGGCCGCATCTTCGGCAGGTTCCTCCGTTTTTTTTCCTAGTTTTTTTTGGTTTTTTTTACATTGTTCTGACCCTCGTTCTTTAAATGACGCTATCACGAGGAGGACACCTAAATGCGAGCCGGAATGGCCCCATCTTCGGCAGGCTCCTCCGGTTTTTTTTTCTTTTTTTTTACGTTGTGCTGACCCTCGTTCTTTAAGTGACGCTATCCCGAGGAGGACACTTAAAGGTGAGCCGTAATGGCCGCATCTTCGGCAGGTTCCTCCGGTTTTTTTTTTTATTTTTTTTACGTTGTGCTGACCTTCGTTCTTTAAATGACGCTATCCCGAGGAGGACACCTAAACGCGAGCCGTAATGGCCCTATCTTCGGCAAGCTCCTCCAGTTTTTGTTTTTCGTTTTTTTTTTACGTTGTGCTGAGCCTCATTCTTTAAATGACGCTATCCCGAGGAGGACAACTAAACGCGAGCCGTATTGGCCTCATCTTCGGCAGGCACCTTTTTTTTTGGTCCGGTTTTTTTCCTTTTCTTTTACGTTGTGCTGACCCTCGTTCATTAAATGACGCCATCCCGAGGAGGACACTTAATGGCGAGTCGTAATGGCCGCATCTTCGGCAGGTTCCTCCGTTTTTTTTTTCGGTTTTTTTTAAGTTGTACTGACCCTCGTTCTTTAAATGACGCTATCCTGCGGAGGAAACCTAAAGGCGAGCCGTAAAGGCCTCATCTTCGGCAGGTTCCTCCGTTTTTTTTCCAGTTTTTTTCCCCTTTTTTTACGTTGTGCTGACCCTCGTTCTTTAAATGATGCTATCCCGAGGAGGACACTTAAAGGCGAGCCATAATGGCCGCATCTTTGGCAGCTTCCTTCGGTTTTTTTTTTCCGACTTTTTTCGGGTTTCTATTTTTTTTTTTTTACGTTGTGTTGACCCTCGTTCTTTAAATGACGCTATCCCGAGGAGGACACTTAAAGGCTGAGCCGTAATGCCCTCATCTTCGGCAAGCTCCTCCGGTTTTTTTTTCGGTTTTTCTTTTCGTTTTTTTTTTTTACGTTGTGCTGACCCTCGTTCTTTAAATGACGCTATCCCGAGGAGGACAGCTGAACGCGAGCCTTAATGGCCCCATCTTCGGCAGGCTTTTCCAGTTTTGGTTTTTCATTTTTTTTTACGTTGTGCTGACCCTCGTTCTTTAAATGACGCTATCCCGAGGAGGACAACTAAACGCGAGCCGTATTGGCCTCATCTTCGGCAGGCTCCTTTTTTTTGGTCCGGTTTTTTTCCTTTTCTTTTATGTTGTGCTGTCCCTCGTTCATTAAATGACGCCATCCCGAGGAGGACACTTAATGGCTAGCCGTAATGGCCGCATCTTCGGCAGGTTCCTCCGGTTTTTTTCTGGTTTTTTTCCGGTTTTTTTTACGTTGTGTTGACACTCGTTCTTTAAATGACGCTATCCTGCGGATTAAACCTAAAGGCGAGCCGTAAAGGCCTCATCTTCGGCAGGTTCCTCAATTTTTTTTTTCGGATTTTTTTCTTTTTTTTTAGGTTATGCTGACCCTCGTTCTTTAAATGACGCTATCCCGAGAAGGACACTTAAAGGCGAGCCATAATGGCCGAATCTTTCGCAGCTTGCTTCGTTTTTTTTTTTTCCGACTTTTTCTGGGTTTCGTTTTTTTTTTTTTTACGTTGTGCTTGACCCTCGTTCTTTAAATGACGCTATCACGAGGAGGACACCTAAGCGCGAGCCGTAATGGGCCCATCTTCGGTAGGCTCCTCAGGTTTTTTTTTTTTTTTTTTTTTTTTTTTTTTTTTTTTACGTTTTGCTGTCCCTCGTTCTTTAAATGACGCTATCTCGAGGAGGACCCCTACAGGCGACCCGTAATGGCCTCTTCTTCGGCAGGTTCCTCCGTTTTTTTCTGGTATGTTATTCTGGTTTTTTATTTTTTTATTTTTTTATTTTTTTTACGTTGTGTTGACCCTCGTTCTTTAAATGACGCTATCCCGAGGAGGACACTTAAAGGCGACCCATAATGGCCGCATCTTTGGCAGCTTCCTTCGGTTTTTTTTTCCGACTATTTTCGGGTTTCTTTTTTTTTTTTTTTTTACGTTGTGCTTGACCCTCGTTCTTTAAATGACGCTATCCCGAGGAGGACACCTAAACGCGAGCCGTAATGGGCCCATCTTCGGTAGGCTCCTTTGGGTTTTTTTTTTTTTACGTTGTGCTGACCCTCGTTCTTTAAATGACGCTATCTCGAGGAGGACACCTAAAGGCGACCCGTAATGGCCTCTTCTTCGGCAGCTTCCTCTGTTTTTTTTCTGGTTTGTTATTCTGGTTTTTTATTTTTTTATTTTTTTTACGTTGTGCTGACCCTCGTTCTTTAAATGACGCTATCCTAAGGAGGGCACCTAAAGGCGAGCCGTAATGGCCTCAGCTTCGGCAGGCTCCTCCATTTTTTTTCCCAGTTTTTTTCGGTTTTTTTTACATTGTTCTGACCCTCGTTCTTTAAATGACGCTATCACGAGGAGGACACCTAAATGCGAGCCGGAATGGCCCCATCTTCGGCAGGCTCCTCCGGTTTTTTTTTCTTTTTTTTTACGTTGTGCTGACCCTCGTTCTTTAAGTGACGTTATCCCGAGGAGGACACTTAAAGGTGAGCCGTAATGGCCGCATCTTCGGCAGGTTCCTCCGGTTTTTTTTTTATTTTTTTTATGTTGTGCTGACCTTCATTCTTTAAATGACGCTATCCCGAGGAGGACACCTAAACGCGAGCCGTAATGGCCCTATCTTCGGCAAGCTCCTCCAGTTTTTGTTTTTCGTTTTTTTTTTTTACGTTGTGCTGAGCCTCATTCTTTAAATGACGCTATCCCGAGGAGGACAACTAAACGCGAGCCGTATTGGCCTCATCTTCGGCAGGCACCTTTTTTTTTGGTCCGGTTTTTTTCCTTTTCTTTTACGTTGTGCTGACCCTCGTTCATTAAATGACGCCATCCCGAGGAGGACACTTAATGGCGAGCCGTAATGGCCGCATCTTCGGCAGGTTCCTCCGGTTTTTTTTTCGGTTTTTTTTTAAGTTGTACTGACCCTCGTTCTTTAAATGACGCTATCCTGCGGAGGAAACCTAAAGGCGAGCCGTAAAGGCCTCATCTTCGGCAGGTTCCTCCGTTTTTTTTCCAGTTTTTTTCCCCTTTTTTTACGTTGTGCTGACCCTCGTTCTTTAAATGACGCTATCCCGAGGAGGACACTTAAAGGCGAGCCATAATGGCCGCATCTTTGGCAGCTTCCTTCGGTTTTTTTTTTTCCGACTTTTTTCGGGTTTCTGTTTTTTTTTTTACGTTGTGTTGACCCTCGTTCTTTAAATGACGCTATCCCGAGGAGGACACTTAAAGGCTGAGCCGTAATGCCCTCATCTTCGGCAAGCTCCTCCGGTTTTTTTTCGGTTTTTCTTTTCGTTTTTTTTTTACGTTGTGCTGACCCTCGTTCTTTAAATGACGCTATCTTGAGGAAGACACCTAAAGGCGAGCTGTAATGGGCTCATCTTCGGCAGGCTCCACTGTTTTTTTTCCAGTTTTTTTCCGTTTTTTTTACGTTGTGCTGACCCTCGATCTTTAAATGACGCTTTCCCGAGGAGGACACTTAAATGCGAGCCGTAATGGCCGCATCTTCGGCAGGTTCCTCCGGTTTTTTTTGGTTTTTTTTGTACGTTATGCTGACCCTCGTTCTTTAATTGACGCTATCCCGAGGAGGACACCTAAAGGCGAGCCGTAATGGGCTCATCTTCGGCAGGCTCCTCCCGATTTTTTTTGGGTTTTTTTCTGGTTTTTTTTCTGTTTTTTTTTACGTTGTGCTGACCTTCGTTCTTTAAATGACGCTATCCCGAGGAGGACACCTAAAGGCGAGCCGTAACGGCCTCATCTTTGGCAGGCTCCTCCATTTTTTTTATACGTTGTGTTGACCCTCGTTCTTTAAATGACGCTATCCCGAGGAGGACACCTAAAGGCTTAGCCGTAACGCCCTCATCTTCGGCAAGCTCCTCCGTTTTTTTTTCCGGTTTTTCTTTTCATTTTTTTTTCTTTACGTTGTGCTAACCCTCGTTCTTTAAATGACGCTATCCTGAGGAGGATACCTAAAGGCGAGCCGTAATGGCCTCATCTTCGGCAGGCTCCTCCATTTTTTTTTCCGGTTTTTTTCCATTTTTTTTCCTTTTTTTTACGTTGTGCTGAACCTCGTTCTTTAAATGACGCTATCCCGAGGAGGACACTTAAATGCGAGCCGTAATGGCCGCATCTTCGTCAGGTTCCACCGGTTTTTTTCGGTTTTTTTTTTACGTTGTGCTGAACCTCGTTCTTTAAATGACGCTATCCCGAGGAGGACACCTAAAGGCGAGCCGTAATGGCCTCATCTTCGGCAGGCTCCTCCGATTTTTTTTTTCGGTTTTTTTCCGTTACTTTTTTTTTTAACATTGTGCTGACCCTCGTTCTTTAAATGACGCTATCCCGAGGAGGACACCTAAAGGCTAGCTGTAAGGGCCTCATCTTCGGCAGGCTCCTCCGTTTTTTTGCGGTTTTTTTTTTCGTTTTTTTTACCTTGTGCTGAACCTCGTTCTTTAAATGACGCTATCCCGAGGAGGACACCTAAAGGCGAGCCGTAATGGCCTCATCTTCGGCAGGCTCCTCCGATTTTTTTTTTCGGTTTTTTTCCGTTACTTTTTTTTTTACATTGTGCTGACCCTCGTTCTTTAAATGACGCTATCCCGAGGAGGACACCTAAAGGCTAGCTGTAAGGGCCTCATCTTCGGCAGGCTCCTCCGATTTTTTGCGGTTTTTTTTTTCGTTTTTTTTACGTTGTGCTGACCCTCGTTCATTAAATGACGCCATCCCGAGGAGGACACTTAATGGCGAGCCGTAATGGCCGCATCTTCGGCAGGTTCCTCCGGTTTTTTTTTCGGTTTTTTTTAAGTTGTACTGACCCTCGTTCTTTAAATGACGCTATCCTGCGGAGGAAACCTAAAGGTGAGCCGTAAAGGCCTCATCTTCGGCAGGTTCATCCGTTTTTTTTCCAATTTTTTTCCCCTTTTTTTACGTTGTGCTGACCCTCGTTCTTTAAATGACGCTATCCCGAGGAGGACACTTAAAGGCGAGCCATAATGGCCGCATCTTTGGCAGCTTCCTTCGGTTTTTTTTTTCCGACTTTTTTCGGGTTTCTGTTTTTTTTTTTTACGTTGTGTTGACCCTCGTTCTTTAAATGACGCTATCCCGAGGAGGACACTTAAAGGCTGAGCCGTAATGCCCTCATCTTCGGCAAGCTCCTCCGGTTTTTTTTTCGGTTTTTCTTTTCATTTTTTTTTTACGTTCTGCTGACCCTCGTTCTTTAAATGACGCTATCTTGAGGAAGACACCTAAAGGCGTGCCGTAATGGGCTCATCTTCGGCAGGCTCCTCTGTTTTTTTTTCCAGTTTTTTTCCGTTTTTTTTACGTTGTGCTGACCCTCGATCTTTAAATGACGCTATCCCGAGGAGGACACTTAAATGCGAGCCGTAATGGCCGCATCTTCGGCAGGTTCCTCCGGTTTTTTTTGGTTTCTTTGTACGTTATGCTGACCCTCGTTCTTTAATTGACGCTATCCCGAGGAGGACACCTAAAGGCGAGCCGTAATGGGCTCATCTTCGGCAGGCTCCTCCAGATTTTTTTTTGGGTTTTTTTCTGGTTTTTTTTTCTGTTTTTTTTTTACGTTGTGCTGACCCTCGTTCTTTAAATGACGCTATCCCGAGGAGGACACTTAAAGGCGAGCCGTAACGGCCTCATCTTTGGCAGGCTCCTCCATTTTTTTTATACGTTGTGTTGACCCTCGTTCTTTAAATGACGCTATCCCGAGGAGGACACCTAAAGGCTTAGCCGTAATGCCCTCATCTTCGGCAAGCTCCTCCGGTTTTTTTTCCGGTTTTTCTTTTCATTTTTTTTTCTTTACGTTGTGCTGACCCTCGTTCTTTAAATGACACTATCCTGAGGAGGACACCTAAAGGAGAGCCATAATGGCCTCATCTTCGGCAGGCTCCTCCATTTTTTTTTCGGTTTTTTTCCGTTTTTTTTTCCTTTTTTTTACGTTGTGCTGAACCTCGTTCTTTAAATGACGCTATCCCGAGGAGGACACTTAAATGCGAGCCGTAATGGCCGCATCTTCGGCAGGTTCCTCCGGTTTTTTCGGTTTTTTTTTACGTTGTGCTGAACCTCGTTCTTTAAATGACGCTATCCCGAGGAGGACACCTAAAGGCGAGCCGTAATGGCCTCATCTTCGGCAGGCTCCTCCGATTTTTTTTTCGGTTTTTTTCCGTTACTTTTTTTTTTACATTGTGCTGACCCTCGTTCTTTAAATGACGCTATCCCGAGGAGGACACCTAAAGGCTAGCTGTAAGGGCCTCATCTTCGGCAGGCTCCTCCGTTTTTTTGCGGTTTTTTTTTTCGTTTTTTTTACGTTGTGCTGACCCTCGTTCTTTAAATGACGCTATCCCGAGGAGGACACCTAAAGGCGAGCCGTAATGGGCTCATCTTCGGCAGGCTCCTCCGGTTTTTTTTCGGTTTTTTTCTGGTTTTTTTTTACGTTGTGTTGACACTCGTTCTTTAAATGACGCTATCCTGAGGAGGACACCTAAAGGCGAGCCATAAAAGCCTCATCTTCGGCATGCTCCTCCGTTTTTTTTTTCTGGTTTTTTTTCTTTACTTTTTTTTACGTTGTGCTGACCCTCGTTCTTTAAATGACGCTATCCCGAGGAGGACACCTAAAAGGCGAGCCATAAGGGCCTCATCTTCGGCGGGCTCCTGCATTTTTTTCCTGTTTTTTTTCGTTTTTTTTTTACGTTGTGCTGACTCTCGTTCTTTAAAAGACGCTATCTCAAGGAGGAGACCTAAAGGCGAGCAGTAATGGCCTTATCTTCGGCAGGCTCCTCCGGTTTTTTTTTAGGTGTTTTTTCTGTTTTTTTTTTTACGTTGTGCTGACCCTCGTTCTTTAAAGGACGCTATTCCGAGGAGGACACCTAAAGACGTGCCGTAATGGCCTCATCATCGGCAGGCTCCTCCGATTTTTTTCTGGTTTTTTTTTTTGGTTTTTTCTGGTTTTTTATTTTTTTATTTTTTTTACGTTGTGCTAACCCTCGTTCTTTAAATGACGCAATCCTGAGGAGGACACCTAAACGCTAGCCGTAATACCCCCATCTTCGGCAGGCTCCTCCGGTTTATTTTTCCTTTTTTTTACGTTGTGCTGACCCTCGTTCTTTAAATGACGCTATCCCGAGGTGGACACCTTAACGCGAGCCGTAATGGGCCCATCTTCGGCAGGCTACTCCGTTTTTTTTTTGTTTTTATTTATGTTGTGTTGACCCTCCGTTTTTTTTACCGGTTTTTTTCCGTTTCTTTTTTTTTTAACATTGTGCTGACCCACGTTCTTTAAATGACGCTATCCCGAGGAAGACACCTAAAGGCGAGCCGTAATGGCCTCATCTTCGGCAGGCTCCTCCATTTTTTTTTCTAGTTTTTTTCCTTTTTTTTACGTTGTGATGACCAGCGTTCTTTAAATGACGCTATCCCGAGGAGGACAACTAAACGCGAGCCGTATTGGCCTCATCTTCGGCAGGCTTTTCCATTTTTTTTTCGTTTTTTGTCTTTTTTTTTTTTACGTTATGCTGACCCTCGTTCTTTAAATGACGCTATCCCGAGGAGGACACTTAAAGGCGAGCCGTAATGGCTGCATCTTCAGCAGGTTCCTCTGTTTTTTTTTCCAATTTTTTTTTACGTTGTGCTGACCCTCGTTCTTTAAATGGCGCTACCTCGAGGATGACACCTAAAGGCGAGCCGTAATGGCCTCATCTTCGGCAGGATCCTCCATTTTTTTTTCCAAATTTTTTTCCCTTTTTTTTACGTTGTGCTGACCCTCGTTCTTTAAATGACGCTATCCCGAGGAGGATACCTAAAGGCGAGCCGTAATTGCCTCATCTTCAGCAGGCTACATCGTTTTTTTCTGGTTTTTTTCCTTTTTTTATTACGTTGTGCTGACCCTCGTTCTTTAAATGACGCTATCCCGAGGAGGACACCTAAAGGCGAGCCGTAATAGCCTCATCTTCGGTAGGCTCCTCCATTTTTTTTTTCGGTTTTTTCCGTTACTTTTTTTTTACTTGTGCTGACCTTTGCTCTTTAAATGACGCTATCCCGAGGAGGACACCTAAAGGTGAGCCGTAATGGCCTCATCTTCGGTAGGCTCCTCCGGTTTTGTTTTCGGTTTTTTTCTGTTTTCTTTTAACGTTGTGCTGACACTCGTTCTTTAAATGATGGTATCCTGAGAAGGACACCTAAAGGCTAGCCGTAATAGCCTCATCTCCGGCAGGCTCCTCCATTTTTTTTTCTTGTTTTTTTCCATTACTTTTTTTTTTACGTAATGCTGACCCTCGTTCTTTAAATGACGCTATCCCGAGGAGGACACCTAAAGGCGAGCCATAAGTGCCTCATCTTCGGCAGGCACCTCCTGTTTTTTTTCAGTTTTTTTCTGGATTTTTTTCAGTTTTTTCTGGTTTTTTTTTTTGACGTTGTGCTGACCCTTGTTCTTTAAATGACGCTATCCTGAGGAGGACACCTAAAGGCGAGCCGTAATGGCCTCATCTTTGGCAGGCTCCTCCGTTTTTTTTCCGGTTTTTTTCCTTTTTTTTTCTTTTCTTTTTTTTTTTACGTTGTGCTGACCCTCGTTCTTTAAATGACGCTATCCGGAGGAGGATACTTAAAGGCCAGCCGTAATGGCCGCATCTTCGGCAGGTTCCTCCATTTTTTTTCCAGGTTTATTTTCGGTTTTTTTTTAACGTTGTTCTAACCCTCGTTCTTTAAATGACGCTATCCCGGGGTGGACACCTAAATGCGAGCCGTAATGGCCCATCTTCAGCAGGCTCCTCCGGTTTTTTTTTCCTTTTTTTTTACGTTGTGCTAACCCTCGTTCTTTGAGTGACGCTATCCCGAGGATGACACTTAAAGGCGAGCCGTTATGGCCGCATCTTCGGTAGGTTCCTCCAGTTTTTTTTCATTTTTTTTACGTTGTGCTGACCCTCTTTTTTAAATGACACTATCTCGAGGAACACACCTAAATGAGAGCCATAATGGCCCCATCTTCGGCAGGAACCTCCGGTTTTTTTCGTTTTTTTATGTTGTGCTAACCCTCGTTCTTTAAATGACGCTATCCCGAGGAGGACACCTAAAGGCGAGCCGTAATGACCTCATCTTTGGCAAGCTCCTCCGTTTTTTTTTACCGGTTTTTCTCCGTTTCTTTTTTTTTAACGTTGTGCTGAGCCACGTTCTTTAAATGACGCTATCCCAAGGAGGACACCAAAAGGCGAGCCGTAATGGACTCATCTTTGGCAGGCTCCTCCGTTTTTTTTTGCGGTTTTTTTCCCTTTTTTTTACGTTGTGCTGACCCTCGTTCTTTAAATGACGCTATCCCGAGGAGGACACTTAAAGGCGAGCCGTAATGGCCGCATCTTCGGCAGATTGCTCCGGTTTTTTTTCCAGTTTTTATTTTTTTAATTTTTTTTACGTTGTGCTGACCCTCGTTCTTTAAATGACGCTATCTCGAGGAGGACACCTAAAGGCGAGCCGTAATGGCCTCATCTTCTGCAGGCTCCTCCATTTTTTTTCGGTTTTTTTTATGTTTTTTTTATGTTGTGCTGACACTCGTTCTTTAAATGACGCTATCCTGAGGAGGACACCTAAAGGCGAGCCGTATCAGCCTCATCTTCGGCAGGTTCTTCGGTGTTTTTTTCTGGTTTTTTTTCGTTACTTTTTTTTGTACGTTGTGCTGATCCTCGTTCTTTAAATGACACTATCTCGAGGAGGACACCTAAAGGCGTGCCGTAAGGGCCTCATCTTCGGCAGGCTCTTCCGTTTTTTCCGATTTTTTTCTGTTTTTTTTACGTTGTGCTGACCCTCGTTCTTTAAATGATGCTATCCCGAGGAAGACACCTAAAGGCGAGCCATAATAGCTTCATCTTCAGCATGCTCCTCCGGTTTTTTTTCTGTTTTTTTCCTTTTTTTTTTTTAAGTTGTGTTAACCCTCGTTCTTTAAATGACGCTATCCCGAGGAGGACACCTAAAGGCGAGCCATAAGGGTCTCATCTTCGGTAGGCTCCTCCATTTTATTTTTGGTTTTTTTCCCTTTTTTTTACATTGTGCTGACCCTCATTCTTTAAATGACGCTATCTCGAGGAGCACACCTAAAGGCGAGCCGTAATGGCCTCATCTTCTGCAGGCTCCTCCGTTTTTTTTTTCGGTTTTTTTATGTTTTTTTTTAAGTTGTGCTGACACTCGTTCTTTAAATGACGCTATCCTGAGGAGGACACCTAAAGGCGAGCCGTAATAGCCTCATCTTTGGGAGGTTCTTCCGTGTTTTTTTTTTCTGGTTTTTTTTCTGTTACTTTTTTTTTGTACGTTGTGCTGACCCTCGTTCTTTAAATGACACTATCTCGAGGAGGACACCTAAAGGCGTGCCGTAAGGGCCTCATCTTCGGCAGGCTCCTCCATTTTTTTCCGGTTTTTTCTGTTTTTTTTACGTTGTGCTGACCCTCGTTCTTTAAATGATGCTATCCCGAGGAAGACACCTAAAGGCGAGCCGTAATGGCTTCATCTTCAGCATGCTCCTCCGGTTTTTTTCTGTTTTTTTCCTTTTTTTTTTTACATTGTGTTGACCCTCATTCTTTAAATGACGCTATCTCGAGGAGGACACCTAAAAGCGAGCCATAATGGCCTCATCTTCTGCAGGCTCCTCCGTTTTTTTTTTTATTTTTTTTATGTTTTTTTTTTAAGTTGTGCTGACACTCGTTCTTTAAATGACGCTATCCTGAGGAGGACACCTAAAGGCGAGCCGTAATAGCCTCATCTTCGGGAGGTTCTTCCGTGTTTTTTTTTTCTGGTTTTTTTCTGTTACTTTTTTTGTACGTTGTGCTGACCCTCGTTCTTTAAATGACGTTATCCCTGGGAGGACACCTAAAGGTGAGCTGTAATGGCCTCATCTTCGGCAGGCTCCTCCATTTTTTTCCCGATTTTTTTCTTTTTTTTTTTTTACGATGTGCTTACCCTCGTTCTTTAAATGACGCTATCCCGAGGAGGATACCTAAAGGCGAGCCGTAATTGCCTCATCTTCAGCAGGCTCCCCCGGTTTTTTTCTGGTTTTTTTATTTCTGATTTTTTATTTTACGTTGTGCTAGCCCTCGTTATTTAAATGACGCTATCCCGAGGAGGACAACTAAACGCGAGCCGTATTGGCCTCATCTTCGGCAGGATCTTTTGGATTTTTTTTCCTTTTTTTTACGTTGTGCTAACCCTCGTTCTTTAAATGACGCTATCCCGAGGAGGACACTTAAAGGCGAGCCGTAATGGCCGTATCTTCGGCATAATGCTCCGGTTTTTTTTCCGGTTTTTATTTTTTTAATTTTTTTTACGTTGTGCTGACCCTCGTTTTTTAAATGACGCTATCATGAGGAGGACACCTAAAGTTGAGCCGTAATGGCCTCATCTTCGGCAGGCTACTCCATTTTTTTTTTCCTTTTTTTTTTACGTTGTGCTGACCCTCGTTCTTTTAATGACGCTATCCCGAGGAGGACAGCTAAAGGCGAGCCGTAGTAGCCTCATCTTGGACAGGGTCCTCGGTTTTTTTTTGGTTTTTTTCCGTTACTTTTTTTTTTACATTGTGCTGACCCTCGTTCTTTAAATGACGCTATCTCGAGGACGACACCTAAAGGCGAGCCGTAATGGCCTCATCTTCTGCAGGCTCCTCCGTTTTTTTTTCGGTTTTTTTTATGTTTTTTCTTACGTTGTGCTGCCACTCGTTCTTTAAATGACGCTATCCTGAGGAGGACACCTAAAGGCGAGCCGTGATAGCCTCATCTTCGGCAGGTTCTTCCGTGTTTTTTTTCTGGTTTTTTTCCGTTACTTTTTTTTGTACGTTGTGCTGACCCTCGTTCTTTAAATGACGCTATCTCGAGGAGGACACCTAAAGGCGAGCCGTAATGGCCTCATCTTCGGTAAGCTACTCTGTTTTTTTACGGTTTTTTCCTTTTTTTTAACGTTGTGCTGACCCTCGTTCTTTTAATGACGCTATCCCGAGGAGGACACCGAAAGGCGAGCCGTAATAGCCTCATCTTCGGTAGGGTTCTCGATTTTTTTTTCTGTTTTTTTCCGTTACTTTTTTTTTACATTGTGCTGACCCTCGTTCTTTAAATGACGCTATCTCGAGGAGGACACCTAAAGGCGAGCCGTAATGGCCTCATCTTCTGTAGGCTCCTCCGTTTTTTTTTCGGTTTTTTTTATTTTTTTTTACGTTGTGCTGACACTCGTTCTTTAAATGACGCTATCCTGAGGAGGACACCTAAAGGCGAGCCGTAATAGCGTCATCTTCGGCAGGTTCTTCCGTGTTTTTTTTTCTGGTTTTTTTCTGTTACTTTTTTTTGTACGTTGTGCTGACCCTCGTTCTTTAAATGACGCTACCCCAAGGAGGACACCTAAAGGCGAGCCGTAATGGCCTCATCTTCTGCAGGCTCCTCCGTTTTTTTTCGGTTTTTTTTATTTTTTTTTTACGTTGTGCTGACACTCGTTCTTTAAATGACGCTATCCTGAGGAGGACACCTAAAGGCGAGCCGTAATAGCGTCATCTTCGGCAGGTTCTTCCGTGTTTTTTATTCTGGTTTTTTTCTGTTACTATTTTTTGTACGTTGTACTGACCCTCGTTCTTTAAATGACGCTATCCCTGGGAGGACACTTAAAGGCGAGCCGTAATTGCCTCATCTTCGGCAGGCTCCTCCATTTTTTTCAAGATTTTTTTCTTTTTTTTTTTTTTTACGTTGTGCTTACCCTCGTTCTTTAAATGACGCTATCCCGAGGAGGATACCTAAAGGCGAGCCGTAATTGCCTCATCTTCGGCAGGCTCCTCCGGTTTTTTTCTGGTTTTTTTATTTTTTATTTTTTATTTTACGTTGTGCTGACCCTCGTTCTTTAAATGACGCTATTTTGAGGAGGACACCTAAAGGCGAGCCGTAATGGCCTCATCTTCGGCAGGCTACCCCGTTTTTTTTTTCCAAACTTTTTTCCTTTTTTCTTTTACGTTGTGCTGACCCTCGTTCTTTAAATGACGCTATCCCGAGGAGGATACCTAAATGCGAGCCGTAATTGCCTCATCTTCGGCAGGCTCCTCCTGTTTTTTTTATTTTTTATTTTTTTTTACGTTGTGCTGACCCTCGTTCTTTAAATGACACTATTCTGAGGTGGACACCTAAAGGCGAGCCGTAATGGTCACATCTTCAGCAGGCTACACCGTTTTTTTTTTGGTTTTTTTCCTTTTTTTTTATGTTGTGCTGACCCTCGTTCTTTAAATGACGCTATCCCGAGGAGGACACCTAAAGGCGAGCCGTAATAGCCTCATCTTCGGTAGGCTCCTCCATTTTTTTTAGGTTTTTTTTCCGTTACTTTTTTTTTTACATTGTGCTGACCCTTCCTCTTTAAATGACGCTATCCCGAGGAGGACACCTAAAGGTGAGCCGTAATGGCGTTATCTTCGGCAGGCTCCCCCGGTTTTTTTTTCGGTTTTTTTCTATTTTTTTTAACGTTGTGCTGACACTCGTTCTTTAAATGACGGTATCCTGAGAAGGACACCTAAAGGCTAGCCGTAATAGCCTCATCTTCGGCAGGCTCCTCCGTTTTTTTTTCTTGTTTTTTTCCGTTACTTTTTTTTTACATAGTGCTGACCCTCGTTCTCTAAATGACGCTATCCCGAGGAGGACACCTAAAGGCGAGCCATAAGGGCCTTATCTTCGGCAGGCACCTCCTATTTTTTTTTCATTTTTTTTTCTGGTTGTTTTTTTTTCTTTTTTTTTCTGTTTTTTTTTTTTACGTTGTGCTGACCTTCGTTCTTTAAAGGACGCTATCCCGAGCAGGACACCTAAAGGCGAGCCGTAATGGCCTTATCTTTGGCAGGCTCCTCTGGTTTTTTTCCGATTTTTTTCTGGTTTTTTTCTGATTTTTTATTTTTTAATTTTTATTAAGTTGTGCTGACCCTCGTTCTTTAAATGATGCTATCCTGAGGAGGACACCTAAAGGCGAGCCGTAATGGCCTCATCTTCGACAGGCTCCTCCGTTTTTTTTTTCCGATTTTTTCCTTTTTTTTTCTTTTCTTTTTTTTTTTACGTTGTGCTGACCATCGTTCTTTAAATGTCGCTATCCCGAGGAGGATACTTAAAGGCTAGCCGTAATGTCCGCATCTTCGGCAGGTTCCTCCATTTTTTTCCCGGTTTATTTTCGGTTTTTTTTTACGTTGTTCTAACCCTCGTTCTTTAAATGACGCTATCCCGAGGTGGACACCTAAATGCGAGCCGTAATGGCCCATCTTCGGCAGGCTCCTCCATTTTTTTTTCCTTTTTTTTTACGTTGTGCTAACCCGCGTTCTTTGAGTGACGCTATCCCGAGGATGACACTTAAAGGCAAGCCGTAATGGCCGCATCTTCGGTAGGAACCTCCGGTTTTTTTTCCCGATTTTTTTCTATTTTTTTACGTTGTGCTCACCCTCGTCCTTTAAATGACGCTATCCCGAGGAGGATACTTAAAGGCGAGCCGTAATTGCCGCATCTTCGGCAGGCTCCTCTGTTTTTTTTCCCGGTTTTTTCTATTTTTTTTTACGTTGTGCTCACCCTCGTCCTTTAAATGACGCTATCCCGAGGATGATACCTAAAGGCGAGCCGTAAATTGCCTCATCTTCAGCAGGCTCCTCCGTTTTTTATTTTTTATTTTACGTTGTGCTAACCCTCGTTTTTTAAATGACGCTATCCTGAGGAGGACACCTAAAGTCGAGCCGTAATGGCCTTATCTTCGGCAGGCTACTCCGTTTTTTTTTCGGTTTTTTTCCTTTTTTTTTTACGTTGTGCTGACCCTCATTCTTTTAATGACGCTATCTCGAGGAGGACACCTAAAGGCGAGCCGTAATGGCCTTATCTTCTGCAGTCTCCTATGTTTTTTTTCGGTTTTTTTTATGTTTTTTTTTTACGTTGTGCTGACACTCGTTCTTTAAATGGCGCTATCCGGAGGAGGACACCTAAAGGTGAGCCGCAATAGCCTCAACTTCGGCAGGTTCTTCCGTGTTTTTTTTCTGGTTTTTTTTCGTTACTTTTTTTTTGTACGTTGTGCTGACCCTCGTTCTTTAAATGACATTATCTCGAGGAGGACACCTAAAGGCGTGCCGTAAGGGCCTCATCTTCGGCAGGCTCCTCCATTTTTTTCCGGTTTTTTTCCGTTTTTTTACGTTGTGCTGACCGTCGTTCTTTAAATGACGCTATCCCGAGGAAGACACCTAAAGGCGAGCCGTAATGGCTTCATCTTCGGCATGCTCCTCCATTTTTTTCTGTTTTTTTCCCTTTTTTTTTTACGTTGTGTTGACCCTCGTTCTTTAAATGACGCTATCCCGAGGAGGACACCTAAAGGCGAGCCATAAGGGTCTCATCTTCGGCAGGCTCCTCCATTTTTTTTTTTGGTTTTTTTCCCTTTTTTTTTACATTGTGCTGACCCTCGTTCGTTAAATGACGTAATCCCTGGGAGGACACCTATAGGCGAGCCGTAAGGGCCTCATCTTCGGCAGGCTCCTCCATTTTTTCCCGGTTTTTTTCTTTTTTTTTACGTTGTGCTTACCCTCGTTCTTTAAATGACGCTATCCCGAGGAGGATGATGGGAAAATTTGTGGAAAAATGAATTTCTAAAACACACAAATATAACCGGCAAGTGTACCGGGTCGCATCAAGTAATAATAACTCACGGGAGTGAGGTCGATCCCACAGGGATTGAAGGATTGAGCAATTTTAGTTTTTGTGGTTGATTTAGTCAAGCTAATCAAGTATTGGTTGAGTGATTTATCATTGACTGAAACTAAATTGCATGGAAATAAAAGGGAGAGGGATAATTGCAGTAAATTAAAGAGAGCAGAAAATAAAAGTGGTGAATCTTAAAGAACAAGAAATTAAATGGCGGAAACTTAGAACGCAAGAAATGTAAATTGCAGAATCTTAGAATGCAAGAAATGTAAATGGCTTGAATTGTAAATGGGTCAGGGATGTGGGATTGCAAGAATCAAACAAGGGAAAAGTAAATTACAACAAGCAGGGAAGTAAAAGATGAATTCAATTGCAGTAGATCTCAAACAGAAAATGTAAATTGCTTGAAGAAGCATTCAACAGAGAGATGAAAAGGAAATTCCAGATCTCAGGACTCAAGAGACTAGATAACCCAGTCTAGATTTCAATGCCTTCCTAGATCCAATTCAGAAATCAAATGCAAGAGAATTTAAAGATCAAGCAGTAGAAGAAAGGAATTCAAATATTGATTTCTCAAAAAGTGCAGTAAATAAAACAGAGAGATCTCAGGATGGGATTGAAACAGAATTCCTTCAATTCTCCAACACCCAAGATTCAAACAAAGTGTAAATGAAATTGAAATTAAGAAAACTAAGAGAAAGAGAATTCAATTCTCCTTCCCCAAGACTTAGAATCTCCAAATAACTCCTAACCAAAAGCTCTCCCAAAACCACTCAGCAAAACTAAAACGGAAAAAGCTCCCTAAGAACTTAAATTCTAAGCTATTTATACACTCTCTTCAAATGATCTTCAAGCCTTGAATTGGGCCTTTGCTCTTGATGGAATTGGGTTGACAAAAGCCTCTGTTGATTGCTCTTGGAGTTGGAGAGAAACCCACTTGTGAACCGGGCCATGAACCATTAAAGCTTGAGTCAAAGTTTGAGGCAAACTTTGACTCAAGCTTTTCATATCAGCTAGCCTCCCTTTGCTGTCATCCATGTTTGAGCCAAAGTTTGAGGTCAAACTTTGAGCCAAACATGGATTCTCCCTTCCATGCTTCTTGGCCAATGTTTGGCCCAACGTTTGAGGCAAACGTTGGCGCAAACGTGGCTCCATTTAACCTTCAATCAGAGACTCCTCTTCATACTCAAATGGCGCCAACGTTTGACTCAAAGCTTGAGGTAAACGTTGGCGCAAGCTTTTTCTCCCTGGGTGTGTTTGTTGTGGCGCCAACGTTTGACTCAAAGCTTGAGGCAAACGTTGGCGCAAGCTTTTGATGCCTCCAGGGTGAAGTTAAGCTCTTCCTCAAGTTTGAGCTAAAGTTTGAGGCAAGCTTTGGCTCAAGCTTTTTTTTCTCTCTTGCTCCTTGCCATTCCTTCTTTCTTCAACCTTCTTCAAAGCTCTTTTCACCTATCATCAATTAATCAAAAACATCAAAGCTATACTCAAAATAATGAGATTGTTATTCTTTCATAATATATGATAATTATAGCACAAAATCTCATGAAATTGCATTAATTTATCCATGGTTGATTAAATCAAAGGAAACATGAAATTCTACCCAATTGGCTTAGTTATGGCTCAAGAAAGTGCATAAAATCAATTGAAAACAAAAGAAAAAGGCTAGTAAAACTAGGCTAAGATGACTTGTCATCACAACACCAAACTTAAAGCTTGCTTGTCCCCAAGCAAGAAAAGAATTATGCTCAAAGGTTCTTTAAATCAGAATGGAGTTGAAGAAAAACATGTAGTGTCCTGTGAGTGAAGTGGGGTGAACTCTAAATTATATGCTCATGCAAGGGCTTCAGTGCTTACTAGTCCCCACATATTGGAAGTCTTAGGTCTTAGGATTTTCATCCAAATGCCATCATGGATATCTCTTTATATGTAATCACCTTGAAGCATCATATAGTTTCTGTGCTTTGGCCTTAACTCTAAGTGTCATGTCTCAAAGTGGCTCTTTAGATAAGCTTTCAATCAATACTCCTAAACCAGTTGGTTTTAAGGTATTAGGTGTTAAAGCACCCCTAAGGATTTACTTGCTCAAGCCTCTTTCTTTGACACAATTCGACCACAAGCATTTACTAGGATAACAACTCTTTGAGTTTTTGTTTCTTCTTTCTTTTCTGCCTAGTAATTGATGCTCAGAGCCTTGGGCCATATTCTTTCAAATTTTTTTTGGCTGCTTCTTGGATCAATAAATGTTTGAGAATCTCCACAATACTTCTTTGAACTCTATGTCCTGCCTATGAGCTCCCATGCAAGTTTTCATAAGCATGCAACCTCAATGCATAATCATACAACTAGAACCACCACTTCTCCTAATCTTTTGCTTGCCTCAAAATTGTTTAATTCCTCAATCCTTCTTTTCAAAGAACTTTCATGTGATGCATTTTTGAAATATTGAGTGCAAACAAGTTTTGGAGAGTATAGTGTTGTAAATGATCAAGCATCTTGATTATTGAATTGCAGAAAAACTATACTAGACATAAGGACAGATAGGGGTATAATATCACTTTCGATCACAACAATATCTGATAATGAACAATACAACCTTTTGGAGTTTACTTGCTGTCCTCTTCCTCATCATCATTGCTGGTCTTCACATTCCTCTTTCACCTCTTTGATTGATGATGCTAAATCTTCCCAAAAGTTTGTATGGTACTCTGCAGTGATATTGAAAGTTGCTTGTTCCCCAAGCACTTGAAAAATGGTTAGCATGCATGATTTATTTTGTGGGCCTTTGAACTTACTTTGGTGTGGGGACACCAAACTTAGTACCTTGCCAATGGTTCTCGTGCATCAGATTAACCATGTGTGAAACTCTTTTTCTTTTTCAAAAGCAATAAAACTGAAAACTAGGGAAACAGCAGAATAGTTAACTAGTTTATCTAAATGCTTGAAGCTAGCATTATGCAAAAGGTGAGAATACGTTTTATGATAGGACTTTGGTGGAACACCAAACTTAGAATCCTTCATTCTCCCTTATATTGTTTTGGTGTGCAACACCAAACTTAGCTTCTTGCAATATAGATAAATCTAATTAACCTTTTTATTAAAATAGCTATGAAAAGAAAACTACCTCAGGTTGGGTTGCCTCCCAACAAGCGCTTCTTTATTGTCATTAGCTTGACATCTTTCATCCTCAGATCATGGAAGTTGAGGCTTCTGTTGCCTTTAGTTTCCTCCTCTCACTATGGGCTTCCTTTCCTCTGTTTCTTTTTGTGTAATTCCTCTGTTGTGTCTTTCTTTGATGATTATTTCCTTTTCCATAGCCTTCTCACTTTCCTCCATAACTGCTTTCCCTTTCAACCCAGCAGCTTTTTCGCTGTTCTTTGGGTAATCTTCAGTGGCCCTTAGGGACATATTTGCCCTCTTCTCACCCATTTCTGCAAGGTGCTTAGCCAATTGTTCCATTTGCCTCTCAATTCTTCTGAGTGAGGCTTCTTGGTTCCTGCTTATCATCTCTTGATTTTTCCTTATTTCTTTCTGCTCTATTGTTGTCATTTCTTGAACTTTCATGAACCTCTCCATCATCATTTCTAGAACATAGAGTCTTTGGAAGTTTAGAATTAGTCGTGGCTGTGTCAACTGTGATGGTTGATGAGAGTCATTTTGGGCGAGTTGTGAGGTAGGATGGGGTTAGAAATGTGTGCATTGGGGTGGTGCGTGATGGTTGTTATTGTGGGGGTGGTTTTTATGCTGGTTTTTGAGGTTGGGGTTGTTGCAGTTAAAGTCCCTTGGTCTTTGATTTTGGTTTTCAACCCCCCTCCAGTTGGAATGAGTTCTCCAGGGTGGGTTGTACACATCATTCTGAGACCTGTGTTGGAGCATGCTAGCGGTACTGCTTGGAGAGTGTGACTGCTCAAAATTTTGTTGCTCATGGTTAATTGCTCCAAAACCTTGTTCAGGTTGATTCCAACCGTATGAGTTTTGAGTTAGGTTGTATGCATGTACTACAGTATTTCGCAGCTCATTGATTTTTCTGATCATCATATCTAGGTGTTGTAGAGTCTGCTGATGCATCTGCTTGTTTTGGTTCATGACTGCACGGACACCTTCAATTTCCTTCTCTTGTGTGAATGGTTGCACTTCTGCCTCTGGTTTAACAATTCCCTGAGGTGGTTTCAACTTGGCTAGGAGTTCACTCATTAGTTCTTCCCATCCGATGATGTTTCCTTGTGGGAAAGCTTCAAACCATTGAGCAACATCGTTCATGGTGACTAGTGGGTGCTTCAAAGTATGGGTTGCATTATCATCTAAGGTGGGGATATTACTCCCCTGCTTATTGGAATTCGTTGAGTTCCCCTCCATGATCTGCACAATTACAAACAGTCTAAATGAAGATTGAATATACTCATACCAAAATATGGTCAGAGGGTTAGTTGACACAATATGTCAAACAGTTAATAGACTTGAAAGACCAATAGGAGAAAATTGTTTCTCTCGTATATTCAATCAAGCAACGGCATAGGATTCACACAAAGTCAGAAAAACCAGAAGAACTCCACTCTATTGCTAAAGTGGGGTTTTAGTTAGCTTAAGCAAAAATTCAAACAGTTAGTGGGTTAGTCGAAAAGTAAGGAAACAGAAAAGAAAAAAATGCTTGATCTATATCTCCACTTCACTTAATCATTGTCAATCTATTTCAATCCCCGGCAACGGCGCCAAAAACTTGATGAGAAAATTTGTGGAAAAACGAATTTCCAAAACACCCAAGTCTAACCGGCAAGTGTACCGGGTCGCATCAAGTAATAATAACTCACGGGAGTGAGGTCGATCCCATAGGGATTGAAGGACTGAGCAATTTTAGTTTTTGTGGTTGATTTAGTCAAGCGAATCAAGTATTGGTTGAGTGATTTATAATTGACTGAAACTAAATTGCATGGAAATAAAAGGGAGAGGGATAATTGTAGTAAATTAAAGAGAGCAGAAAATAAAAGTGCTGAATCTTAAAGAACAAGAAATTAAATGGCGGAAACTTAGAACGCAAGAAAGGTAAATTGCAGAATCTTAGAATGCAAGAAATGTAAATGGCTTGAATTGTAAATGGGTCAGGGATGTGAGATTGCAAGAATCAAACAAGGGAAAAGTAAATTGCAACAAGCAGGGAAGTAAAAGATGAATTCAATTGCAGTAGATCTCAAACAGAAAATGTAAATTGCTTGAAGAAGCGTTCAACAGAGAGATGAAAAGGAAATTTCAGATCGCAGGACTCAAGAGACTAGATAACCCAGTCTAGATCTCAATGCCTTCCTAGATCCAATTCAGAAATCAAATGCAAGAGAATTTAAAGATCAAGCAGTAGAAGAAAGGAATTCAAATATTGATTTCTCAAAAAGTGCAGTAAATAAAACAGAGAGATCTCAGGATGGGATTGAAACAGAATTCCTTCAATTCTCCAACACCCAAGATTCAAACAAAGTGTAAATGAAATTGAAATTAAGAAAACTAAGAGAAAGAGAATTCAATTCTCCTTCCCCAAGACTTAGAATCTCCAAATAACTCCTAACCAAAAGCTCTCCCAAAACCACTCAGCAAAACTAAAATGGAAAAAGCTCCCTAAGAACTTAAATTCTAAGCTATTTATACACTCTCTTCAAATGATCTTCAAGCCTTGAATTGGGCCTTTGCTCTTGATGGAATTGGGTTGACAAAAGCCTCTGTTGATTGCTCTTGGAGTTGGAGAGAAACCCACTTGTGAACCGGGCCATGAACCATTAAAGCTTGAGTCAAAGTTTGAGGCAAACTTTGACTCAAGCTTTTCATATCAGCTAGCCTCCCTTTGTTGTCATCCACGTTTGAGCCAAAGTTTGAGGTCAAACTTTGAGCCAAACGTGGATTCTCCTGATGTGTATTTTTGTGGAAACGAATTCCAAACACACAACTCACCGGCAAGTGTACCGAGTCGCATCAAGTAATAATAACTCACGGGAGTGAGGTCGATCCCACAGGGATTGAAGGATTGAGCAATTTTAGTTTAGTTGTTGATTTAGTCAAGCGAATCAAGATTTGGTTGAGTGATTTGTGATTAACAGAATTTAAATTTCATGGAAAATAAAGGGAATGGGTAATTTGCATTAGATTAAAGAGAATAGAAAATTAAAGTGCTGAATCTTAAAGAACAAGAAATTAAATGGCAGAAACTTAGAACGCAAGAAATGTAAATTGCAGAATCTTAAAGTGCAAGAAATGTAAATTGCTTGAATGATAAAAGGAGTTGGGAATTGGGATTACAGAAATTAAACAAGGAAAAGTAAATTGCAACAAGCAGGGAAGTAAAAGATGAATTTAATTGCAGTAAATCTCAAACAGAAAATATAAATTGCTTGAAGAAGCGTTCAACAGAGAAATGAAAAGGAAATTTCAGATCTCAGGACTCAAGAGACTAGATAACCAAGTCTAGATCTCAATGCCTTCCTAGATCCAATTCAGAAATTAATTGCAAGAGAATTTAAAGATCAAACAGTAGAAGAAAGGAATTCAAATATTGATTTCTCAAAAAGTGCAGTAAATAAAACAGAGAGATCTCAGGGTGAGATTGATACAGAGTTCCTTCAATTCTCCAACACCCAAGATTCAAACAAAGAGTAAATGAAATTGAAAATAAGAAAACTAAGAGGAAGAGAATTCAATTCTCCTTCCCCAAGACTCAAAATCTCAAATTAACTCCTAACCAAAAGCTCTCCCAAAATCACTTAGTAAAAACTAAAATGGAAAAGCTCCCTTAAAACTTAAATTCTAAGCTATTTATACACTCTCTTCAAATGATCTTCAAGCCTTGATTTGGGCCTTTGCTCTTGATGGAATTGGGTTGACAAAAGCCTCTGTTGATTGCTCTTGGAGTTGGAGAGAAACCCACTTGTGAACCAGGCCATGAACCATTAAAGCTTGAGTAAAAGTTTGAGGCAAACTTTTACTCAAGCTTTTCATATCAGCTAGCCTTCCTTGCTGTCATCCACATTTGAGCCAAAGTTTGAGGTCAAACTTTGAGCCAAACGTGGATCCCTCTTGCACGCCTCTTGGGGTTCTACTTTGTCCTCCTGTCAACGTTGCCAATTTTATGCCCACTATAGACTATTATATATGGTTGGAAAGCTCTGAATGTTAGCTTTCTAACCCAATTGGAATCACCTCAATTGGACATCTACAACTCAAGTTATTCTTGTTGGAAGTATACCCCTTCAGGCTGTTGTGGCGCCAATGTTTGCCTAAAAGCTTGAGGTCAAACATTGGCGCAAGCTTTTGCTCCCTCCAGGGTGTGTTTGTTGTGGCGCCAACGTTTGCCTAAAAGCTTGAGGTCAAACGTTGGCGCAAGCTTTTGCTCCCTCTAGGGTGTGGTTAAGCTCCTCCAAAAGTTTGAGCTAAAGTTTGAGGCAAGCTTTGGCTCAAGCTTTTTGTTCTCTCTTGCTCTTTGCCATTCCTTCTTTCTTCAACCTTCTTCAAAGCTCTTTTCACCTATCATCAATCAATCAAAGACATCAAAGCTATGCTTAAAATCATGAGATTGTTATTCTTTCATAATATATGATAGTTATAGCACAAAATCTCATGAAATTGCATTAATTTATCCATGGTTGATTGAATCAAAGGAAACATGAAATTCTACTCAATTGGCTTACTTATGGCTCAGGAAAGTGCATAAAATCAATTGAAAACAAAAGAAAAAGGCTAGTGAAACTAGGCTAAGATGACATGTCATTATCTCCCTTGCATGCTTCTTGGCCAACGTTTGGCCCAACGTTTGAGGCAAATGTTGGCGCAAACGTGGCTCCATTTAACCTTCAATCAAGGACTCCTCTTCATACTCAAATGACGCCAACGTTTGACTCAAAGCTTGAGGCAAACGTTGGCGCAAGCTTTTGATGCCTCCAGGGTGAAGTTAAGCTCTTCCTCAAGTTTGAGCTAAAGTTTGAGGTAAGCTTTGGCTCAAGCTTTTTTTTCTCTCTTGCTCCTTGCCATTCCTTATTTCTTCAACTTTCTTCAAAGCCCTTTTCACCTATCATCAATCAATCAAAAACATCAAAGCTATACTCAAAATCATGAGATTGTTATTCTTTTAGAATATATGATAGTTATAGCACAAAATCTCATGAAATTGCATTAATTTATCCATGGTTGATTGAATCAAAGGAAACATGAAATTCTACCCAATTGGCTTACTTATGGCTCAAGAAAGTGCATAAAATCAATTGAAAACAAAAGAAAAAGGCTAGTGAAAATAGGCTAAGATGACTTGTCATCATCTCCCTTCCATGCTTCTTGGCCAACGTTTGGCCCAACGTTTGAGGCAAACGTTGGTGCAAACGTGGCTCCATTTAACCTTCAATCAGGGACTCCTCTTCATACTCAAATGGCGCCAACGTTTGACTCAAAGCTTGAGGCAAACGTTGGCGCAAGCTTTTTCTCCCTGGGTGTGTTTGTTGTGGCGCCAACGTTTGACTTAAAGCTTGAGGCAAATGTTGGCGCAAGCTTTTGATGCCTCCAGGGTGAAGTTAAGCTCTTCCTCAAGTTTGAGCTAAAGTTTGAGGTAAGCTTTGGCTCAAGCTTTTTTCTCTCTCTTGCTCCTTGCCATTCCTTCTTTCTTCAACTTTCTTCAAAGCCCTTTTCACCTATCATCAATCAATCAAAAACATCAAAGCTATACTCAAAATCATGAGATTGTTATTCTTTCAGAATATATGATAGTTATAGCACAAAATCTCATGAAATTTGCATTAATTTATCCATGGTTGATTGAATCAAAGGAAACATGAAATTCTACCCAATTGGCTTACTTATGGCTCAAGAAAGTGCATAAAATCAATTGAAAACAAAAGAAAAAGGCTAGTGAAACTAGGCTAACATGACTTGTCATGATCTCCCTTCCATGCTTCTTGGCCAACGTTTGGCCCAACGTTTGAGGCAAACGTTGGCGCAAATGTGGCTCCATTTAACCTTCAATCAGGGACTCCTCTTCATACTCAAATGGCGCCAACGTTTGACTCAAAGCTTGAGGCAAACGTTGGCGCAAGCTTTTTCTCCCTGTGTGTGTTTGTTGTGGCGCCTACGTTTGACTCAAAGCTTGAGGCAAACGTTGGCGCAAGCTTTTGATGCCTCCAGGGTGAAGTTAAGCTCTTCCTCAAGTTTGAGCTAAAGTTTGAGGTAAGCTTTGGCTCAAGCTTTTTTTTCTCTCTTGCTCCTTGCCATTCCTTCTTTCTTCAACTTTCTTCAAAGCCCTTTTCACCTATCATCAATCAATCAAAAACATCAAAGCTATACTCAAAATCATGAGATTGTTATTCTTTCAGAATATATGATAGTTATAGCACAAAATCTCATGAAATTGCATTAATTTATCCATGGTTGATTGAATCAAAGGAAACATGAAATTCTACCCAATTGGCTTAGTTATGGCTCAAGAAAGTGCATAAAATCAATTCAAAACAAAAGAAAAAGGCTAGTGAAACTAGGCTAAGATGACTTGTCATCAGAGGACACCTAAAGGTGAGCCGTAATAGCCTCATCTTCGGCAGGCTCGTCCGTTTTTTTTCGGTTTTTTCTGTTACTTTTTATTTTTACATTGTGCTGACCCTCGTTCTTTAAATGACGCTATCCCGAGGATTACACCTAAAGGTGAGCCGTAATGGCCTCATCTTCGGAAGGCTCCTCCGTTATTTTTTTTTTTTATGTTGTGCTCACCCTCGTCCTTTAAATGATGCTATCCCGAGGAGGATACCTAAAGGCGAGCCGTAATTGTCTCATCTTCGGCAGGCTCTTCCGGTTTTTTTCTGGTTTTTTTTTATTTTTTATTATTTATTTTACGTTGTGCTGACCCTCGTTCTTTAAATGACG
Source organism: Arachis ipaensis (assembly GCF_059453495.1). NCBI lineage: Eukaryota > Viridiplantae > Streptophyta > Magnoliopsida > Fabales > Fabaceae > Arachis > Arachis ipaensis. Next base: position 76,432,071 of record NC_142438.1, read on the forward strand.
CTATCCTGAGGAGGACACCTAAAGGAGAGCCGTAATGGCTTCATCTTCGGCAGCCTCTTCCGTTTTTTACGGTTTTTTTCCGTTTTTTTACGTTGTGCTGACCCTCGTTCTTTAAATGACGCTATCCCGAGGATGTCACCTAAAGGCGAGCCGTAATGGCCTCATCTTCGGCAAGCTCCTCCGGTTTTTTTTTCGGTTTTTTTCTGGTTCCTTTTTTTTTACGTTGTGATGACCCGCGTTCTTTAAATGACGCTATCCCGAGGAGGACAACTAAACGCGAGCCATATTGGCCTCATCTTCGGCAGGCTCTTTTGTTTTTTTTTTTTCCGGTTTTTTCTTTATTTTTTTACGTTGTGCTGACCCTCGTTCTTTAAATGACGCTATCCCGAGGAGGACACTTAAAGGCGAGACGTAATGGCCGCATCTTCGGGAGGTTCCTCCGTTTTTTTTCCAGTTTTTTTTTTTTTTTTTACGTTGTGCTGACCCTCGTTCTCTAAATAACGCTACCTCGAGGAGGACACCTAAAGGCGAGCCGTAATGGCCTCATCTTCGGCAGGCTCCTTCATTTTTTTTCCCGATTTTTTTTCCATTTTTTTTTACGTTGTGCTGATCCTCGTTCTTTAAATGACGCTATCCCAAGGAGGACACCAAAAGGCGAGCCGTAATGGCCTCATCTTTGGCAGGCTCCTCCGTTTTTTTTTTCCGATTTTTTTCCTTTTTTTTTACGTTGTGCTGACCATCGTTATTTAAATGACGCTATCCCGAGGACGACAACTAAACGCAAGCCGTATTGGCCTCATCTTCGGCAGGCTCCTCCGGATTTTTTTTTCCTTTTTTTTACGTTGTGCTGACCCTCGTTCTTTAAATGACGCTATCCCGAGGAGGACACTTAAAGGCAAGCCGTAATCGCCTCATCTTCGGCAGGCGCCTCCGTTTTTTTTTCCCGGTTTTTTTCTGTTTTTTTTTTACGTTGTGCTCACCCTCGTCCTTTAAATGACGCTATCCCGAGGAGGATACCTAAAGGCGAGCCATAATTGCCTCATCTTCGGCATGCTCCTCCAGTTTTTTTCTGGTATTTTTTTTATTTTTTATTTTTATTTTACGTTGTGCTGACCCTCGTTTTTTAAATGACGCTATCCTGAGGAGGACACCTAAAGTCGAGCCGTAATGGCCTCATTTTCGGCAGGCTACTCCATTTTTTTTCCGGTTTTTTTCCTTTTTTTTTTATGTTGTGCTGACCCTCGTTCATTTAATGACGCTATCCCGAGGAGGACACCTAAAGGCGAGCCGTAATAGCCTCATCTTCGGCAGGCTCCTCCGTTTTTTTTTTCGGTTTTTTTCCGTTACATTTTTTTTACGTTGTGCTGACCCTCATTCTTTAAATGACGCTATCCCGAGGAGGACACCTAAAGGCGAGCCGTAATAGCCTCATCTTCGGCAGGCTCTTCCGTGTTTTTTTTCTGGTTTTTTTTCCGTTACTTTTTTTTGTACGTTGTGCTGATGCTCGTTCTTTAAATGACGCTATCTCGAGGAGGACACCTAAAGGCGTGCCGTAAGAGCCTCATCTTCGGCATGCTCCTCCGTTTTTTTCTGGTTTTTTTCCGTTTTTTTTTTACGTTTTGCTGACCCTCGTTCTTTAAATGACGCTATCCCAAGGAAGACACCTAAAGGCGAGCCGTAATGGCTTCATCTTCGGCATGCTCCTCCGGTTTTCTTTTCTATTTTTTTCCTTTTTTTTTACGTTGTGCTGACCCTCGTTCTTTAAATGACGCTATCTCGAGGAGGACACCTAAAGGCGAGCCATAAGGGCCTCATCTTCGGCAGGCTCCTCCGTTTTTTTTTTGGTTTATTTCCCTTTTTTTTTACGTTGTGCTGACCCTCGTTCTTTAAATGACGCTATCCCTGGGAGAACTCTTAAAGGCGAGCCGTAATGGCCGCATCTTCGGCAGGTTGCTCCGATTATTTTCCAGTGTCTTTTTTTTTTCGTTGGGTTGACCCTCGTTCTTTAAATGACTCTACCCCGAGGAGGACACCTAAAGGCGAGCCGTAATGGCCTCATCTTCGGCAGGCTCCTCCATTACTTTTTTCCGGTTTTTTTCTTTTTTTTTTTTTACGTTGTGCTTACCCTCGTTCTTTAAATGATGCTATCCCGCGGAGGATACCTAAAGGTGATCCGTAATTGCCTCATCTTCGGCAGGCTCCTCCGGTTTTTTTCTGGTTTTTTATTTTTTATTTTTTATTTTAGGTTGTGCTGACCCTCGTTCTTTAAATGACGCTATTTTGAGGAAGACACCTTGATGACAAGTCATCTTAGCCTAGTTTCACTAGTCTTTTTTCTTTGTTTTCATTTAGTTTCATGCACTTTCTTAAGCCATATGTAAGTTAATTGGGTTGAATTTCATGTTTCCTTTGATTCAATCAACCATGGATAAATTGATGCATTTTCATGAGTTTTTGTGCCATAATTGCTCATATGACAAGAAGAAGAACAACTCTCATGATTATGGCATAGCTTTGATACAATTGTTGATTGATGATAGGTGAAATAAAGCTTGGAAGAAGGTTGCAAGAATGGGCTTGAAAAGAGGGATTCACGTTTGAGCTAACGTTTGCCTCAAACGTTAACTCAAATGTGAGAAGCAGATGAAGAACACCCTGGGGAAGAGCCAACGTTTGCGCCAACGTTTGCCTCAAACGTTGAGGCAAACGTTGGCTGAAGAAGGAGCAAGGGAAGGCAACATTTGCATCAACGTTTGCCTCAAACGTGAGGTAAAACATTGGCGCCAAAAAGAAGAGAAATAGCACTCCTGGGCACAGCAACGTTTGAGCCAACGTTTGCCTCAAACGTGAGGTCAAACGTTGGCGCCAAACAGCATGAAGGGGCATACTTCCAACAAGAATAACTTGAGTTGTAGATGTCCAATTGAGGTGATTCCATATGGGTTAGAAAGCTGACATTCAGAGCTTTCCAACCATATATAATAGTCTATATTGGGCATAAAATTGGTAACACGACAAGAGGACAAAGTAGCCCCCAAGAAGCATATAAAAAGGGAGCCTGGGAAGAACCACATTTGAGCTCACGTTTGACCTCAAACGTTGGCTCAAACGTGGATGACAGCAACTTGGCCGAGTTGCATAATGCCACACACGAAGACGTTTGAGTCAACGTTTGCCTCAAACGTTGACTCAAACGTGAATGGTTCATGGCCCGGTTCACTAATGGATTTCTTCCCAACACCAAGAACAATCAACAGAGGCTACTATCTACCCAATTCCATCAAGACTAAAGGCCCAATTCAAGGCTTAATGATCATTTGAAGAAAGTGTATAAATAGCTTAGGATTTGAAGTTTCAAGAGAGCTTCCTTTTTAGAATTTTCAATACTTGCAGTAGAGAGTGATGGGATATTTTTGTGGAAAAACGAATTTCTCCAAAACACCCAAAACTAACCGGCAAGTGCACCGGGTCGCATCAAGTAATAATAACTCACGGGAGTGAGGTCGATCCCACAGGGATTGAAGGATTGAGCAATTTTAGCTTAGTGGTTGATTTAGTCAAGCAAATCAAGATTTGGTTGAGAGATTTGTGATTTGCAGAATTTAAATTGCATAGAAAGTAAAGGGAATGGGTAATTGGCATGAAATTAAAGAGAACTGAAATTTAAAGTGCTGAATCTTAAAGAACAAGAAATTAAATGGCAGAAACTTAGAACGCAAGAAATGTAAATTGCAGAATCTTAAAGTGCAAGAAATGTAAATGGCTTGAATTATAAAGGGAATTGGGAATTGGATTTGCAGAAATTAAACAAGGAAAAGTAAAATTGCAACAAGCAGAGAAGTAAAGGATGACTGGACTTGAACCGGATCTTAAAACAGAAATGTAAATGAGCTTGAAAGCTGTAAACAGAGGATGTAAAATTGGAATTCAGATCTCAGGACCCAAGTCTAGATCTCAATGCCTTCCTAGATCCAAGAAGAACAATTGCAAAGAAATTGTAAATTGCAAAGAAAGTAGATGAAGAAGCAGTTAACCGAAACTGAAATTCAATTAAGCAGAGAATTAAACAAGATCCCAAGGTGAGATTGAAACAGAAGTTCTTCAATTCTCCACCCAAGATCCGAAGCAAGAAAACTAAAGAGTGCTGGGCAAGAACAAGGAAGAAGAGAGATCAATTCTCCTCCCCAATTCTCTTGAATTAAAATAACAATGCTAGAATGTAAAAGTGAATTCCCAATCAAAACCAGAAAAGAAAGCTCTATATGAAAACTAAAAAGGGAAGCTCTCTAAAAACTTAAATTCTATGCTATTTATACACTTTCTTCAAATGGTCTTCAAGCCTTCAATTGGGCCTTTGCTCTTGATGGAATTGGGTTGATAGAGGCCTTGGTTGATTGCTCTTGGAGTTTAGAGAAGAACCGAATTGAACCGGGTTTGGAATCATGAAAGCTTGAGTAAAAGTTTGAGTAAAAGTTTGAGGCTAACTTTTACTCCAACTTTTCACATCAGCCACCCTTCTTTGCTGATACCAACGTTGGGGCAAAAGTTAGGGGTCAAACTTTTGCTCCAACGTTGGCCTCCCCTTGCATACTCATGGCGCCAACGTTAGCCAAAAAGTTAGGGGCTAACGTTGGCGCAAACTTTTGCTCTCCAGGGTGTGTTTTTCATGCGCCAACGTTAGCCAAAAAGTTAGGGGCTAACGTTGGCGCAAACTTTTGCTCTCCAGGGTGTTGATTTGTGATGCCAAAAGTTAGCCAAAAAGTTTGAGGCTAACTTTTGCTCCAGCTTTTTGCCCAAAAGTTTGCACAAAAGTTTGAGGCTAACTTTTGGTCCAGCTTTTTGCTCCCTGGTTCATTTTCAATTAATCCAAAAGTTTGAGCTAAAGTTTGAGGCAAACTTTTGCTCAAACTTTTTGTCCTCTCTTCCTCCTAGCCATTCCTTCTTGCTTCAACCTTTCTCCAAGCTTTCTTCACCTATCATTAATCAACCAAACACATCAAAGCTATGCTCAAAATCATGAGGTATTCATTCTTTCATAATATGTGACAATTATAGCATAAAACCTCATGAAATAGCATGAATTCATACATGGTTGATTAAATCAAAGGAAGCATGAAAATCTACCCAATTGGCTTGCTTATGGCTCAAGAAAGTGCATAATTCTATTGAAATCAAAAGAAAAAGGCTAGTGAAACTAGGCTAAGATGACTTGTCATCACAACACCAAACTTAAAACTTGCTTGTCCCCAAGCAAGAAATGATTTATTGAGAAGAAAGAATGAAATGGAAGAGGATGTTTATGCTAGTAGAGTGTTATTGGTAGTTCATGGGGTTTTATGTGGATATGTAAACACTCACCTCTTATTGATTCTTAAGCCTAGAAAGTCTCCTTCAAGCTTCAAATAACATACTGCTATGACCTCTCATTATTTCTCTATCCTTGGCTAACGTTTTGTTCATAAGCTTTATTTGAGTGTCATGTGTAGCAAGTTCATTTCCTTTTCTTTATACTTGACACATTATTCACTATAGACACTTGGCTCACATTCCTTCTTAGAACATTGATGCCCAGCACCTCTTTGGGTTACTAAATGCCTTGTAGTTAGGTTGCTCTTGATAGTGGACTTTCAGCTGATGATCCTGGGTTAGTTAACCCAAGTCATCAAGTGTTGATGCACTCCAAAGAGCTTAATAATCCAAGCAGATCCTAATACAAAGACACCACAGGCATATATTCTAAGGTTCAAGCTATTGGTGTCCAGCTTTGTTTCTTTTTTTTTTCTTTTGTTCTGCCACTCTTTGGCTTTTTTTTTTCCCCTTTTTTTTTCTTTTTGTTTTTCTTTCTAACCAAGGATTTTTATTTGATTGAGATTCATAGACAGTAGGCCACTCTATACTTAGAAGGAGACATCCTAGTTCTTTTATTCACTAAAGTGAGCTATTATACAATCACACACACACTACCACTTACTTTTATTGTACTTCTATCTAACAGAGAACTATCTCACTTCACATTCAAACATTTCTTTTATTGAATTGAAAATGCAGGGGACAAAGCATGCGTTTTGTTCAGTGAAAGTAAACACACAAGCACACACATAGACTAGCTTACTTATTCTAAGAGAAACAAACATGATGCAAAGACTATTAATTATGATAACTACTTAAAGATGCAAGGACCACTTAAAACAGACACAATGCATGCTTTCTTAGTGATGAACAAGGAGCAAGTCCACCTTTTATTTGTCATGCTTTTTCTTTCTTCTTTCATACACCTGGTTGCTGGTGTTCCCTGTGTCCATGTCTGTTGTCTGTTGATCCCGCCAGAAACCAGCTCTATTCATTGCTTCCTCTACTCTATCTTCAAGCTTCATTGCATTGCTTACTTCTATCTCACTTCTCCTTTTGAAGAATTCATCAAAAGTTGGAAAAGCTGGATCCATGTTGTGCAGATGCTCTCCAATATAGTTCAGCTTGATTTGACTATTTATGTTGTAGTCGGCTTGGACTTCATATCTTGCATCTTGGAGTGTTGTGAACTCTTTGAGAGCCCTCAAATTTTCAGCTTGCATTTGTTCCAACTTTCCAAGTGATTCATGAGATTGAAAAGCATGTTCTTCTTGCATCACAAGGAATCTTGACTCGAATTCACTTTGTTTGTTCATCATTCTTAGCTCCCGTTCTTCTTGTGCTTGTTGGTTTTTCATGTATAGTGAATGGTATTCCTCTTGCCTTTCTTGAATTCTCATGTACTGTTGTGATAATCTTCCAATTGCTTCCTGCATTTGAGTCATGTCCAGATTGTTATGTAGAGGAATGTGCTGCTGTTCCTCCTCCTCTTGTGGCTCTTCTTCCTCTTGTAATTCTTCTCCCTCCATTGGTTCTTCTCTCTACCTTCTTCCATGTGGTTTCGGCCTTGATGTGCTTCAGGAGCCATCATCATTCTTTCAATGGTTATAGGCATGCCTTGGCTTAACCACATTGGATTCTCCTCTTCCATTGGCACTTTAGCTTTTGCACACAACCTCCAAATGGTACTTGGATAGTATAACCAATACCCGGCCGAGTTCTTCTCAGCAAGCTTTTGAATGTCCTTTGCCAGAATTTCATGAACTTTTACCTCTCCTCCCACAATTATGCAATGCAACATAATAGCTCTATTCTTGTTAACTTCTGAGGTGTTTACTGTGCCCAGGATTGATCTTTTCAACAACTCATACCATCCCTTTGCTTCCGGGGTAAGGTTAACTCTCTTCAAATACTTGTATTTGTTCTTGTCATCTCCTTCCCATTCTGAGTTCTCCATACAAATATCTCTAGCAATCCCATCATAATCCGGATCACCATTTACCCTTTGGTGGTATCCCGGTTCACTAAAGCGAACTGATTTTAGTCCCAAGACTTTCTTGATTGCATCCGAGCTAAAATCTACTTCCACTCCCCGCACATAGCTCTTGTATGTTGGAGCCTCACTCATGTCAAGTCTTGAGACATTGGCATAGAACTCTCTTATGATATTAGCATTGATTCGGGTGATTGGTAATATGAGTTCCTCCCACCTCCTCTTTCGAATTTTGTCCTTCATTTCTTGGCATCCATCATCCGGCAGCAAGAGTGGAATTTCTGGATAAATCTTCTTCTCATTCATCCATTCAATTTGCATCTGATGGTACCGAGATTTGAATCTCCATCGGTCATATTCAGGGGTACTCTCCTCCACCATGGGATCTTTCCCTCTTCTTCGTTTAGTTCTTGAGGAAGAGGCCATGATCACTTGGTTGTTTGAGACTCTTGAGGTTAAAGGGAGTGTGAAGAATGTTAGAGATTTTGGTGTGTGTTTGGAGAAAGATGAAATTTGAGGCCGAGCTTGTTATGATGAGAAATGATGAAGGGAAGTTTAAATGGTTGGAGTGCAAGGGTTCGGTCACATGCATGGCTTGGAGGTGGTATGTTATTTAAATGAATAATGAAGGGCTAGGATGCTATTGGATACTATGTGAATCAAAGGTGTGCATGTAAGGATGAATGAAGACAAAGCTTGCTTCTTCAATTGTCTTTGCCGTGATCATTTCAAGGAGTGACAGATTCTCTTTTTGAGGCATGTGATGAGATTTTGTCCTCATGCTATGCTTTCCTCTGTTTTGTCTCTTTCATAAAGTGTTCTTTGACCACCTAGTCATCACAACAGGACAACACACATTAGCTATATCAAACCGTGGCAATGGTGCTTTTCTTTTTTTTTTTCATTAACACTATATGAATCACCATTCCTTATATCCATTTGAACCGTGACTTTTCTTGGAGGACACCAAACTTAATGTTTGGTCATATAGTTGAAAATATGTGTTTCTTCCTCCAACTAGTGAAATTGAAATCCCAATGTCATTCTTGGTCAAATGTTTATAAGAAATGTTTTCATCATAATTTTCCTTTTTCTCTCTCTCTCTCTCTTTTTTTTTTCATGAAGGATCAATTGTGTCCCTAAATCCGTGCATCAAAGTTTGGTGAACACCAAACTTGTATCTTGCTTAAGGGGTAAATGTGAGATGCTAGTAGTAAATCACAATTGATGCCTTCATCACAGAATATGATTTCTTTTTAATTGAAAAGTCTCAGTAAGAGATAATGTATGATCATTGATGCATGATTTTTTTATTTTCATGAGAAGAGAAACACCAAACTTAGTGTTTGGTCATATGCTAGGCATATAATGTGAAAATGTTTGTAACACTGGTTTGGTGTGCTTGAAGGCACACAAGACTTTAGAAGTCTTAGCATATGAAAAAAAATTTGCATGCATTCATTGAGTTCGTCCATGAAAACAAATTTCATGCTCAGATGATCATAGCTTATTGAATTTAAAATGACATAAATCTTAAATCATGGGTTGCCTCCCATGGAGCGCTCTTTTATTGTCACTAGCTTGACATTGGAGCTTTCTTTTATGGTGGTTGAGGATTGTAGTGCCTCAACTTGTCTCCCCTGACTGTGATCCTCCTCTTTGTTCTCTGGTGTTCAATTTCAGCATGTTCCAACGAGAGTATGTTGCTGACATTGTAATAGTCATCAGTCTGTCGGCTTGCTCCCAGTTGTTGATATATCAATTGCACTTTGTCACCTTTGGAAAGCCCCTCTGTTGGAATCTTCCTGTTCTTCCAACCCCTTTTTGTTTTGTTTCTGCGTTTCATCCCTTTTTTGTTGATCTTTCTTTTATGGCTGTAGACTTACCTTGGGGATTTCTCTCTTCAGTGGCTAATACTCCAATATCCTCTTGGATTTTTTTATCCTTCTGCACAATCTTCTGCCTTGGGATATTGTTGTGAATCACCTTGTCAATTTCCATAGAGTCCCTCCTCCTATTACTAAACTGGTCTTCTGGTAATACTTTCATAATGACACTCTTATCATGCATCCTGAGAGTTAGTTCTCCTTGCTCTATGTCTATGATAGCTCTAGCAGTGGCCAAGAATGGCCTTCCCAGAATAATAGAATCACCATCATCCCCATCTGAATCCAGAACCACAAAGTCTGCAGGGTATATGAAACTGTCCACCTTGACCAGAAGGTTTTCAATCATACCCCTGGGGTATACTGTTGACTTATCTACTAGCTCTAGAGATATCTGTACTGGTTTAACTTCTTCTATATGCAACTTTTTTACCAAGGAGGATGGTATTAAGTTGATACTTGCTCCTAGATCGCACATTACTTTAGTGATGGTTAATTCCCCAATGGTGCAAGGTAGCAAAAAGCTCCCTGGGTCCTCAAGCTTAGGAGGAAGTCCTTTTTGAATCAAGGCTCTGCATTCCTCAGTAAGCAGTATAGTTTCTTTCTCATCCCAACTTCTTTTCTTGTTGATAAGCTCCTTCAAAAACTTGGCACACAGAGGCATTTGCTCAAGTGCTTCGGCCAAGGGAATATTGATTTCCAGCTTTTTGAAAGTCTCAAGGAACTTATGAAAATGTTGGTCCTTAGTTTCTTTGTTGAACCTCTGGGGATATGGCAGTGGAGATGTGATGCTCTTTCCTATTTGCTGTTGTCCCTGAGTTACTTCTTTTGAACCGTGTGACTGGTTATCCTTCTCTTTGAGTTTCTCAGTGCTCTTGTTTGGCATCACAACTTGATTCTTGGCTTCATCTTCCTTTGTTTGCTCCTCATCTTCTATTGGTCTTTTGCTGCTCTCTGCTTGCTTCTTTGTAGTGTCATTGTTGCTCACCAATGTTCTCCCACTCCTTAATTGTATTGCCTTGCATTCTTCCTTAGGATTTGGAATTGTGTCACTCGGTAGAGAGCTTGAAGGTCTCTCACTAGAGATCTGCTTGGAGATTTGCCCCATCTGCCTCTCTAGGCTCTTTATGGAGGCTTTATGGTTCTTGGTTGTCATTTCCTGGTGTTTCAACAATTTATCCATCAAGGTCTCCAAGTTAGTGAGTCTTTGAGATTCAGGTGATACTTAAGGTGGGTTATGAGATGTGGGTGGTGGATGGTAGGCATTTTGGTTGGTGGGTTGGTTATTGGATTGGTACTGGTTGGGGTTGGGATAGTTGTTTTGAGTTTTTCTGTAGGGGTTCTGGTTAGTTTGCTGCTGGTTGTGGTTTTGGTTGCTTCTTGGGTTGTTTTGGTTCGAGTTCCTCTGCCATGGTTGTTGGTTTTGGGTGTGATTATCTCCCCATCTGAGGTTTGGGTGGTTCTTCCAGGATGGATTGTATGTATCACCATACACTTCATTTGGTCCTTGGTTGTGCATATACTGTACTTGCTCTTGTTGTTGTTCTTCTTGAATTTCTTCATTTTGCCCCCATGTGGATGATGGTTGGCTTGTGTTAACTGCTGCAACTTGGAGGCTATCAATCCTCTTGGCCATTTGCTCAAATTGTTGTTGAATTTGCTGCTGCATCATCTTGTTTTGAGCCAAGATTGAGTCCACTCCTTCTAGCTCCATTACTCCTCTCCTTTGTGATGGTTGGCGATTTTTTTGGTGAGCAAAGAAATATTGATTGTTGGCCACCATGTCAATAATATTTTGAGCTTCTTCTGCTGTTTTCATCAGTTGCAATGATCCTCCAGCTGAGTGGTCAAGTAATTCTTGAGCCTTTAGAGTGAGTCCTTCATAGAAGTTCTGTAGCTTGTCCCATTCAGTGAACATTTCTAGTGGACATTTCCTCAGCAGAGCCTTGTATCTCTCCCATGCTTCATACAAATTTTCAGCATCCAATTGTGTGAATGTTTGTACCTCAGTTTTCAGCCTGATAACTCTTTGAGGTGGATAGAATTTGGCTAGAAATTTAGTCACCAAATCATCCCAGCTAGTGATGCTTCCTTGAGGAAAAGTTTCAAGCCATTGTGCAGCCTTGTCTCTTAATGAGAACGGGAACAGCAGAAGCTTGTAGGTCTCAGGATTCACGCCATTGGACTTGACAGTGTCACAAATCCTTAAGAAGGTAGATAGATGTTGATTTGGGTCCTCCAATGGTCCTCCCCCAAACGAGCAGTTGTTTTGGACTAATGTAATGAGTTGTGGCTTCAATTCAAAGTTATTTGCATTGACATTAGGGGTGAGAATGCCGCTTCCACAATGTCTAGCATTTGCAAAGGTATAGGAGGCCAAAACTCTCCTCTGGGGTGGGTTGTTGTTGTTATTGTCAGCTCCACCAGGTGGATTGGTTGAATGTTCCTCCATATCCTGGAATTCTTCTTCTGATTCCTCTTCTCCAACAATATTTTTCCCTCTTTCAGCTCTTCTTAACCTCCTGAGAGTTCTTTCGTCTTGTTCATGAAAATTGGGTGTGGTTCTTCTTGTACCTGACATACACGCAGAACATAAGAAACACACAAACCAGTGACACTTCAATCTACTGCTAGAATGAAGTTTTAGTTAGTTTAAGCAAAAATTCAAACAGTTAGTGGGTTAGTTGCAAATTAGAGAAACAGAAAATAAAAATGCTAGATCTAGATCACCACCTCACTTAATCATTGTCAATCTAATCAATCCCCGGCAACGGCGCCAAAAACTAGATGGGATATTTTTGTGGAAAAACGAATTTCTCCAAAACACCCAAAACTAACTGGCAAGGGCACCGGGTCGCATCAAGTAATAATAACTCACGGGAGTGAGGTCGATCCCACAGGGATTGAAGGATTGAGCAATTTTAGCTTAGTGGTTGATTTAGTCAAGCGAATCAAGATTTGGTTGAGAGATTTGTGATTTGCAGAATTTAAATTGCATAGAAAGTAAAGGGAATGGGTAATTGGCATGAAATTAAAGAGAACTGAAATTTAAAGTGCTGAATCTTAAAGAACAAGAAATTAAATGGCAGAAACTTAGAATGCAAGAAATGTAAATTGCATAATCTTAAAGTGCAAGAAATGTAAATGGCTTGAATTATAAAGGGAATTGGGAATTGGATTTGCAGAAATTAAACAAGGAAAAGTAAAATTGCAACAAGCAGAGAAGTAAAGGATGACTGGACTTGAACCGGATCTTAAAACAGAAATGTAAATGAGCTTGAAAGCAGTAAACAGAGGATGTAAAATTGGAATTCAGATCTCAGGACCCAAGAGACTAGATAACCAAGTCTAGATCTCAATGCCTTTCTAGATCCAACAAGAACAATTGCAAAGAAATTGTAAATTGCAAAGAAAGTAGATGAAGAAGTAGTTAACCGAAACTGAAATTCAATTAAGCAGAGAATTAAACAAGATCCCAAGGTGAGATTGAAACAGAAGTTCTTCAATTCTCCACCCAAGATCCAAAGCAAGAAAACTAAAGAGTGCTGGGCAAGAACAAGGAAGAAGAGAGATCAATTCTCCTCCCCAATTCTCTTGAATTAAAACAACAATGCTAGAATGTAAAAGTGAATTCCCAATCAAAACCAGAAAAGAAAGCTCTATATGAAAACTAAAAAGGGAAGCTCTCTAAAAACTTAAATTCTATGCTATTTATACACTTTCTTCAAATGGTCTTCAAGCCTTCAATTGGGCCTTTGCTCTTGATGGAATTGGGTTGATAGAGGCCTTGGTTGATTGCTCTTGGAGTTTGGAGAAGAACCGAATTGAACCGGGTTTGGAATCATGAAAGCTTGAGTAAAAGTTTGAGTAAAAGTTTGAGGCTAACTTTTACTCCAACTTTTCACATCAGCCACCCTTCTTTGCTGATACCAACGTTGGGGCAAAAGTTAGGGGTCAAACTTTTGCTCCAACGTTGGCCTCCCCTTGCATACTCATGGCGCCAACGTTAGCCAAAAAGTTAGGGGCTAACGTTGGCGAAAACTTTTGCTCTCCAGGGTGTGTTTTTCATGCGCCAACGTTAGCCAAAGAGTTAGGGGCTAACGTTGGCGCAAACTTTTGCTCTCCAGGGTGTTGATTTGTGATGCCAAAAGTTAGCCAAAAAGTTTGAGGCTAACTTTTGCCCCAGCTTTTTGCCCAAAAGTTTGCACAAAAGTTTGAGGCTAACTTTTGGTCCAGCTTTTTGCTCCCTTGTTCATTTTCAATTAATCCAAAAGTTTGAGCTAAAGTTTGAGGCAAACTTTTGCTCAAACTTTTTGTCCTCTCTTCCTCCTAGCCATTCCTTCTTGCTTCAACCTTTCTCCAAGCTTTCTTCACCTATCATTAATCAACCAAACACATCAAAGCTATGCTCAAAATCATGAGGTGTTCATTCTTTCATAATATGTGACAATTATAGCATAAAACCTCATGAAATAGCATGAATTCATACATGGTTGATTAAATCAAAGGAAGCATGAAAATCTACCCAATTGGCTTGCTTATGGCTCAAGAAAGTGCATAATTCTATTGAAATCAAAAGAAAAAGGCTAGTGAAACTAGGCTAAGATGACTTGTCATCACAGAGCTCACCTTAGTAGTTGCTTTTAGAATTTGAGAGTTTTTGGGAAGGAGAATTGAATTCTCTTCCTCTGGGTTATTTTTGTTTTCTTTTCTACACACTTTGTCTGAGTCTTGAGTGTTGAGAATTGAAGGAATTCTATTTCAATCTCACCTTGAGATCTCTCTGTTTTGATTTACTGCATCATTGAGAATTTGCGATTTTACTTCTTTTCTTCTACTGCTGGATCTTTACTTTTCTTGCAATTAAATTCTCAATTTGGATCTAGGAAGGTATTGAGATCTAGACTTGGTTATCTAGTCTCTTGGGTCCTGAGATCTGGAGTTTTCATTTTAATTTCTCTGTTGAACGCTTCTTCAAGCAATTTACGTTTCCAGTTGAGATCCGTTTCATTTTAATTCCTCTTTTACTTCTCTACTTGTTGAGATTTACTCTTCTCTATTTAATTTTTGCAAATCCAATTCCCAATTCCCTTTACAATTCAAGCCATTTACATTTCTTGCACTTTAAGATTTTGCAATTTACATTTCTTGCGATCTAAGTTTCTGCAATTTATATTGCTTGCACTTTAAAATTCAGCTTATTTACTTTCTTTGCTCTTTAATTTTCTGCAATCTACCCCTCTCCCTTTATTTTCCATGCAATTTAAATTCTGGTAATCACAAATCACTCAACCAAATTTTGATTCGCTTGACTAAATCAACCACTAAACTAAAATTGCTCAATCCTTCAATCCCTGTGGGATCGACCTCACTCACGTGAGTTATTATTACTTGATGCGACCCGGTGCACTTGCCGGTGAGTTTTGTGTCGGATCGTTTTTCGCACATCAAGTTTTTGGCGCCGTTGCCGGGGATTGAATAGATTGACAATGATTAAGTGAGGTGGTAATTTAGATCAAGCACTTTTTCTTTAATTTTGACTAACCTACTAACTGTTCGAGACTTTGTCTCTACTAACTCTAACTGCACTCAAGTTACAGAGTGCTTTGTTTTAGTTTCTGGTTCTATTTGTGTTTCTAATTTTGTGATTGGAGGAAAGAGCGATGAATCCATACCTTTTGATCCTGAAAAATTTTGGAGGTTGAGGAAAGAGGCAAGAGATAGAGGGGAAAAATTCTGGGATTCAGAAAATCCTCACTGAGAGTTTCTCACCAGGGGATAAAGTGATATTAAACACCCAACCAATGAAGGTGCCTCCACAATTATCTGAGTACTATACTGTGAACCGGATCCTTCCACATGAACACCTAGAGATCATCAAAGAGAAGACTGGAAAGAAGTTCACAGTAAGAAGAGAAAAGCTGAGGCACTATGATTTTCAGCCTCCATGATCAAAGAATGAAGGATGTCAAGCTAGTGACAATAAAGAAGCGCTTTGTTGGGAGGCAACCCAACCTGAGGTAGTTTTCTTTTCATAGCTATTTTAATAAAAAAGTTAATTAGTTTTATCTATATTGCAAGAAGCTAAGTTTGGTGTTGCACACCAAAATAATATAAGGGAGAATGAAGGATTCTAAGTTTGGTGTTCCACCAAAATCCCATCATAAAACACATTCTCACCTTCTGCATAATGCTAGCTTCAAGCATTTAGATGAACTAGTTAACTATTCTGCTGTTTCCTAGTTTCCAGTTTTATTGCTTTTGAAAGAGAAAAAGAGTTTCACATATGGTTAACTTAACGCATCAGAAACTTTGGCAAGGGACTAAGTTTGGTGTTCACACACCAAAGTAAGTTCAAAGGCCCACAAATAAATCATGCATACTAACCATTTTTCAAGTGCTTGGGGAACAAGCAACTTTCAATATCACTGCAGAGCACCATACAAACTTTTGGAAAGATTAAGTATCATCAATCAAAGAGATGAGAAATGAATGTGAAGACCAGCAATGATGATGATGAGAAGGAGGACAGCAAGTAAATTCCAAAAAGGTTGTATTGTTTAGTGATTATTTTATATCAGATACTGCTATGATTGAAAGTGATATAATACCCTTGCCTGTCTGCATAGTATAGTTTTTTTGTAATTCAATAATTAAGATTCTTGATCATTTACAACACTATACTCTCCAAAACTTGTTTGCACTCAATGTTTCAAAAATGCATCACATGAAAGTTCTTTGAAAAGAAGGATTGAGGAATTAAACAATTTTGAGGGAAGCAAAAGATTAGGAGAAGTGGTGGTTCTAGTTGTATGATTATGCATTGAGGTTGCATGCTTATGAAAACTTGCATGGGAGCTCATAGGCAGAACATAGAGTTCAAAGAAATATTGTGGAGATTTTCAAACATCTATTGATCCAAGAAGCAGCAAACAAAACAAAAGAAAACAAAGGAAATACAAAAACAAAAAGAACATGGCCCAAGGCTCTGAGCATCAATTACTAGGCAGAAAAAAAGGAAAGAAAAAAAAAAGAACTCAAAGAGTTATTATCCTAGTAAATGCTTGTGGTCGAACTGTGTCAAAGAGAGAGGCTTGAGCAAGTAAATCATAAGGGGTGCTTCAACACCTAATACCTTAAAACCAACTGGTTTAGGAGTATTGATTGAAAGCTTATCTAAAGAGCCGCTTTGAGACATGACACTTAGAGTCAAGGCCAAAGCACAGAAACGATAAGCTGCTTCAAGGTGATTACATATAAAGAGATCTCCATGATATTATTTGGATGAAAGTTCTAAGACCTAAGACTCCCAAGATGTAGGGACTAGTGAGCACTGAAACCCTTGCATGAGCATATAATTTAGAGTTCACCCCACTGTCACTTAATCACTTCACTCACAGGACAGTACATGTAATTCTTCAAATCCATTCTAATTGAAAGAACTTTTGAGCATAATTCTTTTCTTGCTTGGGGACAAGCAAGTTTTAAGTTTGGTGTTGTGATGACAAGTCATCTTAGCCTAGTTTCACTAGTCTTTTTTCTTTGTTTTCATTTAGTTTCATGCATTTTCTTAAGCCATAAGTAAGTTAATTGGGTTGAATTTCATGTTTCCTTTGATTCAATCAACCATGGATAAATTGATGCATTTTCATGAGTTTTTGTGCCATAATTGCTCATATGACAAGAAGAAGAACAACTCTCATGATTATGGCATAGCTTTGATACAATTGTTGATTGATGATAGGTGAAATAAAGCTTGGAAGAAGGTTGCAAGAATGGGCTTGAAAAGAGGGATTCACGTTTGAGCTAACGTTTGCCTCAAACGTTAACTCAAACGTGAGAAGCAGATGAAGAACACCCTGGAGAAGAGCCAACATTTGCGCCAACGTTTGCCTCAAACGTTGAGGCAAACGTTGGCTGAAGAAGGAGCAAGGGAAGGCAACGTTTGCGCCAATGTTTGCCTCAAACGTGAGGTCAAACGTTGGTGCCAAAAAGAAGAGAAATAGCACTCCTGGACACAGCAACGTTTGAGCCAACGTTTGCCTCAAACGTGAGGTCAAATGTTGGCACCAAACAGCATGAAGGGGCATACTTCCAACAAGAATAACTTGAGTTGTAGATGTCCAATTGAGGTGATTCCAAGTGGGTTAGAAAGCTGACATTCAGAGCTTTCCAACCATATATAATAGTCTATATTGGGCATAAAATTGGCAACACGACAAGAGGACAAAGTAGCCCCCAAGAAGCATACAAAAAGGGAGCCTGGGAAGAACCACGTTTGAGCTCACGTTTGACCTCAAACGTTGGCTCAAACGTGGATGACAGCAATTTGGCCGAGCTGCATAATTCCACACACGAAGACGTTTGAGTCAACGTTTGCCTCAAACGTTGACTCAAACGTGAATGGTTTATGGCCCGGTTCACTAATGGATTTCTTCCCAACATCAAGAACAATCAACGGAGGCTACTATCAACCCAATTCCATCAAGACTAAAGGCCCAATTCAAGGCTTAATGATCATTTGAAGAAAGTGTATAAATAGCTTAGGATTTGAAGTTTCAAGAGAGCTTCCTTTTTAGAATTTTCAATACTTGCAGTAGAGAGCTCACCTTAGTAGTTGCTTTTAGAATTTGAGAGTTCCTGGGAAGGAGAATTGAATTCTCTTCCTCTGGGTTGTTTTTGTTTTCTTTTCTACACACTTTGTCTGAGTCTTGAGTGTTGAGAATTAAAGGAATTCTGTTTCAATCTCACCTTGAGATCTCTCTGTTTTCATTTACTGCATCATTGAGAATTTGCGATTTCACTTCTTTTCTTCTACTGCTGGATCTTTACTTTTCTTGCAATTAAATTCTCAATTTGGATCTAGGAAGGTATTGAGATCTAGACTTGGTTATCTAGTCTCTTGGGTCCTGAGATCTGGAGTTTTCATTTTAATTTCTCTGTTGAACGCTTCTTCAAGCAATTTACGTTTCCAGTTGAGATCCGTTTCATTTTAATTCCTCTTTTACTTCTCTACTTGTTGATATTTACTCTTCTCTATTTAATTTCTGCAAATCCAATTCCCAATTCCCTTTACAATTCAAGCCATTTACATTTCTTGCACTTTAAGATTCTACAATTTACATTTCTTGCGATCTAAGTTTCTGCAATTTATATTACTTGCACTTTAAGATTCAGCTTATTTACTTTCTTTGCTCTTTAATTTTCTGCAATCTACCCCTCTCCCTTTATTTTTCATGCAATTTAAATTCTGGTAATCACAAATCACTCAACCAAATTTTGATTCGCTTGACTAAATCAACCACTAAACTAAAATTGCTCAATCCTTCAATCCCTGTGGGATCGACCTCACTCACGTGAGTTATTATTACTTGATGCGACCCGGTGCACTTGCCGGTGAGTTTTATGTCGGATCGTTTTCCGCACATCATACCTAAAGGCGAGCCGTAATGGCCTCATCTTCGGCAGGCTACCCCATTTTTTTTCCTTTTTTCTTTTACGTTGTGCTGACCCTCGTTCTTTAAATGACGCTATCCCGAGGAGGACAACTAAAGGCGAGCCGTGATAGCCTCATCTTCGGCAGGCTCGTCCGTTTTTTTTTTCGGTTTTTTCCGTTACTTTTTTTTTTTACATTGTGCTGACCCTCGTTCTTTAAATGACGCTATCCCGAGGATTACACCTAAAGGTGAGCCGTAATGGCCTCATCTTCGGCAGGCTCCTCCAATTTTTTTTTTTCCGTTGTGCTCACCCTCGTCCTTTAAATGACGCCATCCCGAGGAGGATACCTAAAGGCGAGCCGTAATTGCCTCATCTTCGGCAGGCTCTTCCAGTTTTTTTCTGGTTTTTTTTTTATTTTTTATTTTTTATTTTACGTTATGCTGACCCTCATTCTTTAAATGTCGCTATCCTGAGGAGGACACCTAAAGGAGAGCCGTAATGGCCTCATCTTCGGCAGGCTCCTCCGTTTTTTTGCGGTTTTTTTCCGTTTTTTTTTTACGTTGTGCTGACCCTCGTTCTTTAAATGACGCTATCCCGAGGAGGACACCTAAAGGCGAGCCGTAATGGCCTCATCTTCGGCAAGCTCCTCTAGTTTTTTTTCGGGTTTTCTTTTACGTTGTGCTGACACTCGTTCTTTAAATGACGCTATCCTGAGGAGGACACCTAAAGGCAGGCTCCTCCGTTTTTTTTTTCTGGTTTTTTTCCGTTACCTTTTTTTACGTTCTGCTGACCCTCGTTCTTTAAGTGACGCTATCCCGGGGAGGACACCTAAAAGGCGAGCCATAAGGGCCTCATCTTCGGCAGGCTCCTCCATTTTTTTTCGTGTTTTTTTTTCATTTTTTTTACGTTGTGCTGACCCTCGTTCTTTAAAAGACGCTATCTCGAGGAGGACACCTAAAGGCGAGCAGTAATGGCCTTATTTTTGGCAGGCTCCTCCGGTTTTTTTTTAGTTGTTTTTTCTATTTTTTTTTAACGTTGTACTGACCCTCGTTCTTTAAAGGACGCTATTCCGAGGAGGACACCAAAAGACTAGCCGTAATTGCCTCATCTTCGGCAGGCTCCTCTAGTTTTTTTTCTGGTTTTTTATTTTTTTATTTTTTTATTTTTTTACGTTGTGCTGACCCTCGTCCTTTAAATGACGCTATCCTGAGGAGGACACCTAAACGCGAGCCGTAATACCCCCATCTTCGGCAGGCTCCTCCGGTTTATTTTTCCTTTTTTTTACGTTGTGCTGACCCTCGTTCTTTAAGTGACGCTATCCCGAGGAGGACACTTAAAGGCGAGCCGTAACGGCCGCATTTTCGGCAGGTTCCTCCAGTTTTTTTTCTTTTTTTTTTTTACGTTGTGCTGACTCTCGTTCTTTAAATGACGCTATCTCGAAGAGGAAACCTTAACGCGAGCCGTAATGGGCCCATCTTCAGCAGGCTACTCTATTTTTTTTCGTTTTTTTTTATGTTGTGCTGACCCTCGTTCTCTAAATGACGCTATCCCGAGAAGGACACCTAAAGGCGAGCCGTAATGGGCTCATCTTTGGCAGGCTCCTCCGTTTTTTTTTACCAATTTTTTTCCGTTTCTTTTTTTTTTTTTAACATTGTGCTGACCCACGCTCTTTAAATGACGCTATCTCGAGAAGGACACCTAAAGGCGAGCCGTAATGGCCTCATCTTCGGCAGGCTCCTCCGTTTTTTTTTTCTGGTTTTTTTTCCTTTTTTTTACGTTGTGATGACCCGCGTTCTTTAAATGATGCTCTCCCGAGGAGGACAACTAAACGCGAGCTGTATTGGCCTCATCTTCGGCAGGCTCTTCCGTTATTTTTCCGTTTTTTTTTTTTTTTTTTACGTTGTGCTGACCCTCGTTCTTTAAATGACGCTATCCCGAGGAGGACACTTAAAGGCGAGCCGTAATGGCCGCATCTTCGGCAGGTTCCTCCATTTTTTTTCCAGTTTTTTTTTATGTTGTGATGACCCTCGTTCTTTAAATGACGCTACCTCGAGGAGGACACCTAAAGGCGAGCCGTAATGACCTCATCTTCGGCAGGCTCCTCCAATTTTTTTCCCGATTTTTTTTCCGTTTTTTTTTACGTTGTGCTGAACCTCGTTCTTTAAATGACGCTATCCCGATGAGGATACCTAAAGGCGAGCCGTAATTGCCTCATCTTCGGCAGGCTCTGATGACAAGTCATATTGACCCAGTTTTACTAGCCTTTTTCTTTATTTTTATTTAATTTTATACACTTTCTTGCATCCTAAGAAATCAATTTGGAATGAAAATGCACAACTTCTTTGAATCAAACAACCACCATGAAATTGATGCTAAATTATGAGGTTTAAGCTAAATTTAATTGATTTTTAATGATTTATAAGCCTTGTAAATTTGGTGATACTTTGATTGGTTGTTTTGGTTATTTGTTGGTGAAGAAAAGAAGAAAAGAAGAAAAGCGTGGCCTAAGAAGCGTGGTTTAAGGAAGAGGAAGTGTGGTGCAACAAACCATGAAGCTCACTCCAAGAGCACCAAGCTCACTAAATGAGCGCTACACTCACTCCCAAGGGACCAAGGCACAAAGCTCAGCTCACTTTGTGAGCTGAGCACAACATGAGGCCAAGAAACAAGGAAAGAAGAACCAAGCTCAGCTCACAAAGTGAGCATTATCGAGAGCACTAAGGAAATAATTCAAGGAAAATGATTTGCAAATGCATGCTCCAAAACTTGAACCCATGACCAAAGGGGAGGGGGGAGGCACCACTCACAAGGAAAAATAAGCCAAAATTGGCCAAATGCACTCCCCAAGGTTCGAACCCCACACCTTGAGGAAGCAAGGAAGCAAGGCAACCAAAGAAATGGGCAGCGCATGCTTCCCGTAGGTTTCGAACCAAGGAGCTCTCATTGTGAGCACCAAAGCTCAGCTCACTTGGAGAGCTGAGCGCTACCTCTTGGTGCATGAAGCACACCTTGACACGGTCAAGGAAGTAAGGTCCATGGGCATCACGCAACAAAATTTGACACGGCCAGGAGCACAAGGAGCGCGCATGACACGGTCCCTGGGCAGCACACAGCGCACAACATTTGGCACCAAGGCACCAATGCTCAGCTCACAAAGTGAGCTGAGCTCTCCCCTGATGCACCCCAAGACAGCAGCACGCTACCAATGCTTCCCCACACTAAGTGTCAAAGCTCAACTCACTTTGTGAGCTGAGCACTCCCTGGAAGCATATTACCCATGGGCTGAAAATTCAACCAAAAGTCCAATTTAATTCAAATCTTCACCAAATCAAAAGCCCATCCAAATTCCAATATCCAAGAATAGAAAGTGTATAAATAGGAGTTAGTTTGATGTAATTAGGGAGCTGAATTTTATTTTGAATTTTTCTTTGAACTTTTATTTTCATTTTTGAGCTTTTGTTTTTGAGTTTAGATTTTAGAGAACTTGGAAGGAGAATTGATCTCTCATCTTCTTGGTTCTTGCTTGAGCACTCTTTTATTTTCTTGCTTTGGATCTTGGGTGGAGAATTGAAGAACTTCTGTTTCAATCTCACCTTGAGATCTTGTTTTAATTATCTGCATAATTGAATTCCAATTTCCATTTACTGCTTCTTCTTCTACAATTTCTGCAATTTACTTTTCTTCAATTCTCTTGCAATTGTTCTTGTTGGATCAAGGAAGGATTTGAGATCTAGAATTGTTATCTAGTCTCTTCCACTCCTGAGATCTTCAACCTCTTTTACTTTGCTGCAAATTAAGCACTGCTTTCCTGCTTTTAAATTCTTCAAGTCATTTTACTTTTCTGTTAAGATCCACTTCACTGCACTTAGATTTTCTCTTTTATGTTTAATGTAATTTAGTTGTTCTTGTTCAGATTCTGCAATCCCAATTCCCAATTCCTTTTATGATTCAAGCAATTTAAATTTCTTGCACTTTAAGCTTCAGCCATTTACATTTCTTGCAATCTAAGTTTCTTCAATTTATATTACTTGCACTTTAAGAATCTGCTACTTTACTGCTCTTTAATTTACTGCAATTTCCCTTCCCCCTTTACATTCCAAGTAATTTAGTTTCTGCAAATTACAAATCACTCAACCAAATCATGATTCGCTTGACTAAATCAACCACTAAACTAAAATTGCTCAATCCTTCAATCCCTGTGGGATCGACCTCACTCTTGCGAGTTATTATTACTTGATGCGACCCGGTACACTTGCCGGTGAGTTTGGGTGTTGGAATTCATTTCCACAAAAAATCCCATCAAGTTTTTGGCACCGTTGTCGGGGATTGATTAGATTGACAATGATTAAGTGAAGTGGAGATCTAGATTAAGCATTTTTTATCTTTGTCTTTATTTTCTGTTTCTTTGATTTTTGACTAACCCACTAACTGTTTGAATTTTTGCTTAGGCCAATTAACATTTCACTTCAGCCATGGATTGAAGTGTTATTGCTTTCTGGTGTGTGATTTCTATGCTTTGGTTGTATGTCAGGTACAAGGAGAATTACACCCACTTTTTGTGAACAAGACGAAAGAACCGTCAGAAGAAGAATTCCAAGATATGGAGGAACACTTAACAAATCCACCTAATGGAACAGAAGGAGCAGCCAATAACAACAATAATCCACCACAAAGAAGAGTTTTGGCTTCCTACACATATGCAGGTCCTAGACATTGTGGGAGTAGCATTCTTTCCCCAAATGTTAATGCAAATAACTTTGAACTAAAGCCACAACTCATCACCTTGGTTCAAAACAATTGTTCTTATGGAGGAGGACCACTTGAAGACCCTAACCAACACTTGTCCACCTTCTTGAGGATTTGTGACACTGTCAAAACCAATGGTGTGCACCCTGACAGTTACAAGCTACTGCTATTTCCATTTTCTCTCAGAGACAAAGCCACTCAATGGTTGGAATCCTTTCCAAGGGACAGCATCAACAATTGGGATGATCTAGTAACCAAGTTCCTTGCCAAGTTTTACCCACCTCAAAGAGTTATTAGATTGAAGACTGAAGTGCAAACATTCACACAAATGGATGCTGAACCCTTGTATGAGGCATGGGAACGATATAAAGCTCTAATCAAAAAGTGTCCACCGGGAATGTTCAGTGAGTGGGACAGATTGCAGAATTTCTATGAAGGCTTGACACTGAAATCTCAAGAGGCTTTGGATTATTCAGCAGGAGGCTCTTTACAACTAATGAAAATGGCAGAGGAAGCCCAAAATCTCATTGATATGGTGGCCAACAATCAATATTTCTTTGCTCACCAAAGGCAACGCCAACCATCACAAAGGAAAGGAGTGATGGAGTTGGAAGGAGTGGACTCAATCCTAGCTCAAACAAAATGATGCAGCAGCAAATTCAACAACAATTTGAGCAAATGGCCAAGAGGATTGATAGTCTTCAAGTTGCAGCAGTCAACACAAGCCAACCATTATCCACATGGGGGCAAAATGAAGAAACTCAAGAGGAGCAGCAGCAAGAACAAGTCCAGTACATGCACAACCAAAATTCTGGGCCAAATGAAGTCTATGGTGATACTTACAACCCTTCATGGAAGAACCATCCCAACCTCAGATGGGGAGACAACCATAACCAAATTCAGCAGCCATGGTAGAGAAACTCAAACCAGAACAATTGGAAAAACACAAACCAAAATAACCAACAGAATAATAGCCAAACTACTTACAGAAAACCACAAAACACTTACCCCAATTCTAACCATCATCCATCCAATAACCAAGCCTCAAACCAAAACACTTATCCTCAAACCTCCACACCTCACAATCAACCAATTTCACAAGACTCTCAAAGGCTTAACAACTTGGAGCTCTTGATGGAAAAGATGATGAAGAATCAATAGATGACATTGAGGAATCAGGAAGCCTCCATGAAAAATATGGAAAGGCAAATCAGACAACTCTCCAAGCAAATTACCATTGAGAGGCCATCAAGCTCACTACCTAGTGACACTATCCCCAATCCAAAAGAGGAGTGCAAGTCAATACAACTAAGGAGTGGCAAAACCCTGGTGAAAAATGAAGAAGCAACCAAGAAACCAAAGAAAAGTGACAAGAAACAAGCTGAGGAAGAAAAGGCCAATGATGAGAATACAACAACAAGCAAGCATACCTCTGAGGAGCTCAAAGATAAGGAAGACCGGCCACAAAAATCAAGAGAAGGGAAGGAAGTAATAAGAGAGCCAATCAAGGAACAAAGGCAGGGAGTGAACTTCACACCACCTTTGCCATATCCTCAAAGGTTCAACAAGGAGACTAAGGACCAACACTTTCCAAAATTTCTTGAAGTCTTCAAGAAGTTGGAGATCAATATTCCCTTAGCCGAAGCACTTGAGCAAATGCCCCTGTATGCTAAATTCTTGAAAGAACTTATCAACAAGAAGAGGAGTTGGTAAGAAAAGGAAACCATACTCCTCACGGAAGAATGCAGTGCGGTGATTCAAGGAGGTATCCCACCAAAGCTCAAAGATCCAAGGAGTTTTGTAGTTTCATGCACCATAGGCAAACTGATCCTAGACAAAGCTCTCTGTGATCTTGGTGCTAGCATCAATTTGATGTCGTTATCCATGATGCGAAAGCTTGCCATAGAAGAACTCAAGCCTACCAGGATGTCGTTGGTAATGGCTGACAGATCAATCAAGACACCCAATGGCATTGTGGAAAACTTGTTAGTAAAGGTTGGGGAGTTTATCTTCCCTGTAGATTTTGTAATTCTGGACACAGAGGAAGAAGGAAATAATTCAATCATCCTGGGAAGACCATTTTTAGCCACAGCCCGAGCCATTATTGATGTAGAAAGGGAGAAATGATTTTCAGGGTACATAATGAGCAAATGGTCATCAATGTCTTCAAATCAATGCAACAACCCCCTGAACCAGAGAACTACATGAAGGTGGATGTGATAGAGAGTCTGGTGGAGGAAATGCTGGAAGCCACTTGTCATGAGCAACTGGAAGAAAAAGTGATAGAAATCTCCAGCGAAGACAAGGAAAAAGAAAAGCCAAAACAGGAGTTGAAACCTCTTCCCCTTCACCTCAAGTATGTGTTCCTAGGAGAAGAAGAGACCCTACCAGTTATCATTAATTCTTCCTTAAATAGGGAAGAAGAAATAAGGCTGATTGAAGTATTGAAAGCTCACAAAGCAGCCTTGGGGTGGACAATTGACGATATCAAAGGTATTAGCCCAGCCATTTGTATGCATAAAATTTTGCTGGAAGAAGAATCAAAGCATGTGGTCCAACCCCAAAGAAGGCT
This sequence comes from Arachis ipaensis, assembly GCF_059453495.1. Classification (NCBI taxonomy): domain Eukaryota; kingdom Viridiplantae; phylum Streptophyta; class Magnoliopsida; order Fabales; family Fabaceae; genus Arachis; species Arachis ipaensis. The sequence continues at coordinate 76,458,055 of NC_142438.1, forward strand.
CAACCCAGCCATGAAGGAGGTAGTTCAAAAGGAAGTCATGAAGTTGTGGAATGCTGGAATAATTTTTCCAATCTCTGATAGCTCATGGGTGAGCCCGGTTCAAGTTGTACCAAAAAAAGGAGGAATGACGGTCATCACCAATGAGAAGAATGAGTTGATCCCTACTAGGACAGTGACCGGGTGGAGGATGTGCATAGACTATAGAAGATTGAATGATGCCACAAGGAAAGACCATTTCCCTCTCCCATTCATTGATCAGATGCTGGAAAGATTAGCTGGCCATGCCTATTATTGTTTCTTAGATGGGTATTCTGGTTACAATTAAATCGTGGTGGACCCTAAAGATCAAGAGAAAACTGCCTTCACATGTCCATTTGGAGTTTTTGCATACAGGAGGATGCCCTTTGGGCTGTGCAACGCCCCAGCCATATTTCAAAGGTGTATGCTTTCCATTTTCTCAGATATGGTTGAAAAATTTTTAGAAGTCTTCATGGATGATTTTTCTGTCTTTGGAAATTCATTTAACACTTGTTTGCATCATTTAACTCTTGTTTTGAAAAGATGCCAAGAAACTAACTTTATCTTAAACTGGGAGAAATGCCATTTCATGGTTCCTGAAGGGATAGTTCTTGGGCATAAAGTGTCATGCAAGGGTATAGAAGTTGATAAAGCTAAAATAGAAATTATTGAAAGACTTCCTATACCCGTTAATGTGAAAGCAGTAAGGAGTTTTCTTGGGCATGCTGGTTTCTACAGAAGGTTCATCAAAGATTTTTCAAAAATAGCAAAGCCATTGAGCAATTTGCTAGTCATTTATAACCCTTTCATTTTTGATGGCAACTGTAAGCATGCCTTTGAAACCTTAAAGAGAAAGCTCATCACAGCACCAATCATCACACCACCTGATTGGAACTTACCTTTTGAACTTATGTGTGATGCAAGTGACCTTGCTATTGGTGCTGTGCTGGGACAAAAGAAAGACAAGTTGCACCATGTCATATATTATGCCAGCAAAGTGTTAAATGAAACACAGAAAAATTATACTACCACTGAGAAGGAGCTCTTAGCAATTGTATATGCATTTGATAAGTTTAGACAATACTTGATTGGTTCAAAAGTTATAGTATATACTGACCATGCTGCTCTCAAGTATCTAATGTCCAAACAGGATTCAAAACCAAGGCTTATTAGGTGGGTACTGCTGCTACAAGAATTTGATATTGAAATCAGAGACAGGAAAGGAAGTGAGAATCAAGTAGCAGATCACTTATCAAGAGTACCACAAGAAGCCAGCCAAGACAAACCACAGCAAGTAAATGAGAATTTTCTTGATGAACACCTTTTCCAAGTTCAACAAGCACCCTGGTTTGCTGACATAGCAAATTACAAAGTTGGAAGGAAGATTCCCAAGGAATTCACAAAGCAACAAACCAAGAAGTTACTCAATGAAGCAAAGAAATTTCTATGGGATGAGCCATTTTTATTCAGGAGGTGTTCAGATGGAGTGATAAGGAAATGTGTCCCTGAAGATGAAATAAGCAACATTCTGTGGCACTGTCACGGTTCAGCTTATAGAGAGCATTTTGGGCCCGAAAGAACAGCAGCCAAGGTACTTCAAAGTGGATTCTATTGGCCAACCATCTTTAAAGATGCCAGAGAATTTACCCATCAATGCAGTGAATGCCAAAAGGCTGGAGGTTTGACAAGAAGGAATGAGATGCCTCAAAATTATATCCTGGAAGTAGAATTATTTGACCTCTGGGGCATCGATTTCATGGGACCGTTGCCCCCTTCTTACTCTTTCAAGTATATCTTGGTAGCAGTGGAATACATCTCAAAATGGGTGGAAGCCATAGCTACTACCACGTGTGATGCATCAATCGTTTTACAGTTCTTAAAGAAACACATATTCACCAGGTATGGAGTACCTAAAGGATTGGTGAGTGATGGTGGAAGCCACTTTTGCAACAAACAAATGGAGAAACTCCTCCACAAATATGGAGTAATCCATAAAGTAGCCACACCATACCATCCTCAAACTAATGGCCAGGCTGAATTAGCAAATAGAGAGTTGAAGAAGATTTTAGAAAAAACAGTGGGAAGTACAAGGAAAGATTGGGCCAGGAAGTTAGAAGATGCACTCTGGGCATACAGGACAGCTTTCAAAACTCCCATTGGAAAATTCCCATTTCAGCTACTATATGGAAAATCTTGTCACCTCCCTGTGGAGCTTGAACATAAAACTTTTTGGGCCACTAAACTCCTCAACCTTGACTCTCAAGCAGCAGGAGAAAAGATGCTGCTACAACTAAATGAGTTGGATGAGTTTAAACTAGAAGCTTATGAGAATGCTAAGATATACAAGGAGAAAGCTAAGAAGTGGCATGACAAGAAAATCTCAAAGAAAGAGTTCAACCCAGGACAGCAAGTGCTCCTATATAACTCAAGGCTCAAGATCTTCCCTGGCAAGCTCAAGTCCAAATGGATAGGTCCGTATCTAGTAACAAAAGTTTTTCCTTATGGAAGCCTTGAGCTGTTAGATGAAGCTACACAAAATCACTTCACAGCAAATGGGCATAGAGCAAAACCTTATTTAGGAGGACAATGGGACAAAGGAAAAGAAGTTCAGTATCTGAACTGAACAAACACAGAGGATGTCAAGCTAGTGACAATAAAAGAGCGCTTGTTGGGAGGCAACCCAACCAGAGGTAACTATCCTTTCACATCTCTTCCAATAAAAAGGTTAATTAGTTTCGTCTATATTGCAAGAAGCTAAGTTTGGTGTTACACACCAAAACAATCTAAGAGAGAATGAAGAATTCTAAGTTTGGTGTTCCACCAAAATTTAATTATAAAATACATTCTCACCTTCTGCTTAGTGCCAGCTTCAAGCAGTTAGATAAACTAATTAACTATGTTGTTATTTTCTTAGTTTTTATTTTTGTCATTTTTGAAAAAGAAAAAGAGTCTCACACATGGTCAATATGATGCATGAGAACTATCGGCAAGGCACTAAGTTTGGTGTTCACACACTAAAGTAAGTTCAAAGCCCACAAATAAAGCTTGGCATACTAACCAGATACTTTAATGGTTTAAGAAGCAAGCCACTTCTGAAAGATTATGCAGGAAAATAGTCAACAAATTAAAGAACACTTGCACTATGACTCAGAAGGAGCAAAATAGAAGGAAGAAAGAAAAGCAGCAATCCAACAGGTCGTATTTATACTTGACCATTGATTGTGCAATGAATTAATTCAGGGACTCCTTTATGTCTGGCTGAAATGATTATTTAGTTGCAAATGGAAGTACATGTTGAAAAAGAAAGCTATCTGCATAATTTTTGCTTGAAAACTATCTGCATAATAAGTGTCATCATTCAACAACTTGAAAACCTTGTTTTGTTTTCCCTGGCTATTTGAATAAAAGAGAGATGTTTGGTTTAGAAAAGTAATTGTTCAATGTCACAGAAGTTAGAATGAAAGTTAGTGGTGGTGTGTGTTTGAATTAATTGTTAGCTCATAGAATAAAAGCTGCAAAATGACATGTTTCTTAAAGCCTAAGCTAGTTTGCTGCTATGATGTCTCAATCAATGAAAGTACCTTGAAAGTAAACCAAAATAGAAGAAGAAAAAGAAAGAAGAAAAGCCAAAAGTTGGCAAAGAAAAAAAAAACAATAAGGCTAGACACCAATAGCTTGGACCCTAGGACATATGCCTGTGGTGTTTGTGTACTAGGATATGCTTGGACAAGTAAGTTCTAAGGAGTATTTTGAAACTTGGCAACTTAGATCAACTGATTTGGGATTGCCAACTGAAAGTCCACAATAAAGAGCAACCTAGCTACAAAACATTTAGTGATCCAAAGAGATGCTGGGCATCAATGATCCTAGGAAGAACAAAGTGAGCCATATGTCTGTGGTGAAGAAATGTTGAATAAAACAAGGCCAAAGGCCACTGCAACATTTGACACCAAGCCTTCAATAAGAAATAAGTTCTGTAATGCAAAAGAAAGAAGAAAAGCTGACAAGGGAGATGAGCAAAAAGTGAGGATTCATAGCAGCAACCTTAGTGAACCCTTAAAGGAACATTGTTTGTTTTGACAGCAAGTAATAAATGAACTACTTTTGATCTGCATAAAGCCCCATAGACCAAGTTCAACTATCTGCCTAATAAGTACATATATACTTATCTATTTCATTCTATCTTCTCTTATGTTTGATGCTTGCTTGGGGACAAGCAAGTTTTAAGTTTGGTGTTGTGATGACAAGTCATATTGACCCAGTTTTACTAGCCTTTTTCTTTATTTTTATTTAGTTTTATACACTTTCTTGCATCCTAAGAAATCAATTTGGAATGAAAATGCACAACTTCTTTGAATCAAACAACCACCATGAAATTGATGCTAAATCATGAGGTTTAAGCTAAATTTAATTGATTTTTAATGATTTATAAGCCTTGTGAATTTGGTGATACTTTGATTGGTTGTTTTGGTTATTTGTAGGTGAAGAAAAGAAGAAAAGAAGAAAAGTGTGGCCTAAGAAGCGTGGTTCAAGGAAGAGGAAGTGTGGCCAAGAAAGGAGGAAGTCTGGTGCAACAAACCATGAAGCTCACTCCAAGAGCACCAAGCTCACTAAATGAGTGCTACACTCACTCCCAAGGGACCAAGGCACAAAGCTCAGCTCACTTTGTGAGCTGAGCACAACATGAGGCCAAGAAACAAGGAAAGAAGAACCAAGCTCAGCTCACAAAGTGAGCATTATCGAGAGCACTAAGGAAATAATTCAAGGAAAATGATTTGCAAATGCATGCTCCAAGACTTGAACCCATGACCAAAGAGGAGGGGGGAGGCACCACTCACAAGGAAAAATAAGCCAAAATTGGCCAAATGCAATCCCCAAGGTTCGAACCCCACACCTTGAGGAAGCAAGGAAGCAAGGCAACCAAAGAAATGGGCAGCGCATGCTTCCCGTAGGTTTCGAACCAAGGAGCTCTCATTGTGAGCACCAAAGCTCAGCTCACTTGGAGAGCTGAGCGCTACCTCTTGGTGCATGAAGCACACCTTGACACGGTCAAGGAAGCAAGGTCCATGGGCATCACGCAACAAAATTTGACACGGCCAGGAGCACAAGGAGCGCGCATGACATGGTCCCTGGGCAGCACACAGCGCACAACATTTGGTACCAAGGCACCAATGCTCAGCTCACAAAGTGAGCTGAGCTCTCCCCTGATGCACCCCAAGACAGCAGCATGCTACCAATGCTTCCCCACACTAAGTGTCAAAGCTCAGCTCACTTTGTGAGCTGAGCACTCCCCTGGAAGCATATTACCCATGGGCTGAAAATTCAACCAAAAGTCCAATTTAATTCAAATCTTCACCAAATCAAAAGCCCATCCAAATTCCAATATCCAAGAATAGAAAGTGTATAAATAGGAGTTAGTTTGATGTAATTAGGGAGCTGAATTTTATTTTGAATTTTTCTTTGAACTTTCATTTTCATTTTTGAGCTTTTGTTTTTGAGTTTAGATTTCAGAGAACTTGGAAGGAAAATTGATCTCTCTTCTTCTTGGTTCTTGCTTGAGCACTCTTTTATTTTCTTGCTTTGGATCTTGGGTGGAGAATTGAAGAACTTCTGTTTCAATCTCACCTTGAGATCTTGTTTTAATTATCTGCATAATTGAATTCCAATTTCCATTTACTGCTTCTTCTTCTACAATTTCTGCAATTTACTTTTCTTCAATTCTCTTGCAATTGTTCTTGTTGGATCAAGGAAGGATTTGAGATCTAGAATTGTTATCTAGTCTCTTCCACTCCTGAGATCTTCAACCTCTTTTACTTTGCTGCAAATTAAGCACTGCTTTCCTGCTTTTAAATTCTTCAAGTCATTTTACTTTTCTGTTAAGATCCACTTCACTGCACTTAGATTTTCTCTTTTATGTTTAATGCAATTTAGTTGTTCTTGTTCAGATTCTGCAATCCCAATTCCCAATTCCTTTTATGATTCAAGCAATTTAAATTTCTTGCACTTTAAGCTTCAGCCATTTACATTTCTTGCAATCTAAGTTTCTTCAATTTATATTACTTGCACTTTAAGAATCTGCTACTTTACTGCTCTTTAATTTACTGCAATTTCCCTTCCCCCTTTACATTCCAAGTAATTTAGTTTCTGCAAATTACAAATCACTCAACCAAATCATGATTCGCTTGACTAAATCAACCACTAAACTAAAATTGCTCAATCCTTCAATCCCTGTGGGATCGACCTCACTCTTGCGAGTTATTATTACTTGATGCGACCCGGTACACTTGCCGGTGAGTTTGGGTGTTGGAATTCGTTTCCACAAAAAATCCCATCTGGCTCCTCCTTTTTTTTTTTCTGGTTTTTTTATTTTTTATTTTTTTTACCTTGTGCTGACCATCATTCTTTAAATGACGCTATTCTGAGGTGGACACCTAAAGGCGAGCCGTAATGGCCTCATCTTCGGCAGGCTACACCGTTTTTTTCTGGTTTTTTTCTTTTTTTTTTACGTTGTGCTGACCCTCGTTCTTTAAATGACGCTATCCCGAGGAGGACACCTAAAGGCGAGCCGTAATAGCCTCATCTTCGGTAGGCTCCTCCGTTTTGTTTTCGGTTTTTTTCCGTTACATTTTTTTTACATTGTGCTGACCCTTGTTCTTTAAATGACGCTATCCCGAGGAGGACACCTAAAGGTGAGCCGTAATGGCCTCATCTTCGGCAGGCTCCTCCGATTTTTTTTTCGGTTTTTTTCAGTTTTTTTTAACGTTGTGCTGACTCTCGTTCTTTAAATGACGGTATCCTGAGAAGGACACCTAAAGGCTAGCCGTAATAGCCTCATCTTCGGCAGGCTCCTCCGTTTTTTTTTCTTGTTTTTTTCCGTTACTTTTTTTTACGTAGTGCTGACCCTCGTTCTTTAAATGAAGCTATCCCGAGGAGGACACCTAAAGGCAAGCCATAAGGGCCTCATCTTCGGCAGGCACCTCCTGTTTTTTTTTCAGTTTTTTTCTGGTTTTTTTTTTTTTTGACGTTGTGCTGACCCTCGTTCTTTAATGGACGCTATCCCGAGGAGGACACCTAAAGGCGAGCCGTAATGGCCTCATCTTTGGCAGGCTCCTCCGTTTTTTTTTTTCCGATTTTTTTCCTTTTTTTTTACGTTGTGCTGACCCTCGTTATTTAAATGACGCTATCCCTTGGAGGACAACTAAACGCGAGCTGTATTGGCCTCATCTTCAGCAGGCTCTTCCGAATTTTTTTCCTTTTTTTACGTTGTGCTGACCCTCGTTCTTTAAATGATGCTATCTCGAGGAGGACACTTAAAGGCGAGCCGTAATGGCTTCATCTTCAGCATGCTGCTATGGTTTTTTTTTTCTATTTTTTTTTCCTTTTTTTTTTACGTTGTGCTGACCCTCGTTCTTTTAATGATGCTATCCCGAGGAGGACACCTAAAGGCGAGCCGTAATAGCCTCATCTTCGGCAGGCTCCTCCGTTTTTTTTTCGGTTTTTTTTCGTTACTTTTTTTTTACATTGTGCTGACCCTCGTTCTTTAAATGACGCTATCCCGAGGAGGACACCTAAAGCCGAGCCGTAATGGCCTCATCTTCTGCAGGCTCCTCTGTTTTTTTTCGATTTTTTTTTTTTTACGTTGTGCTGACACTCGTTCTTTAAATGACGCTATCCTGAGGAGGACACCTAAAGGCGAGCCGTAATAGCCTCATCTTCGGCAGGCTCTTCCGTGTTTTTTTTTCTAGTTTTTTTCCGTTACTTTTTTTGTACGTTGTGCTGACCCTCGTTCTTTAAATGACGCTATCCTGAGGAAGACACCTAAAGGCCTCATCTTCGGCAGGCTCCTCCGTTTTTTCGGTTTTTTTCCGTTTTTTTTTTTACGTTGTGCTGACCCGCGTTCTTTAAATCATGCTATCCCGAGGAAGACACCTAAAGGCGAGTCGTAATGGCTTCATCTTCGGCATGCTCCTCCGGTTTTTTTCTTTTTTTTTCTTTTTTTTTTTACGTTGTGCTGACACTCGTTCTTTAAATGACGCTATCCCGAGGAGGACACCTAAAGGCGAGCCATAAGGGCCTCATCTTCGGCAGGCTCCTCCGTTTTTTTTTTGTTTTTTTTCACTTTTTTTTTACGTTGTGCTGACCCTCGTTTTTTAAATGACGCTATCCTAAGGACACATAAAGTCGAGCCGTAATGGCCTCATCTTCGGCAGGCTACTCCGTTTTTTTTTTCAGCTTTTTTCCTTTTTTTTTTACGTTGTGCTGACCCTCGTTCTTTTAATGATGCTATCCCGAGGAGGACACCTAAAGGCGAGCCGTAATAGCCTCATATTCAGCAGGCTCCTCCGTTTTTTTTTGGTTTTTTTTCGTTACTTTTTTTTTTACATTGTGCTGACCCTCGTTCTTTAAATGACGCTATCCCGAGGAGGACACCTAAAGGCGAGCCGTAATGGCCTCATCTTCTGCAGACTCCTCCGTATTTTTTTTGGTTTTTTTCTGTTTTTTTTTACGTTGTGCTGACACTCGTTCTTTAAATGACGCTATCCTGAGGAAGACACCTAAAGGCCTCATCTTCGGCAGGCACCTCCGTTTTTTCCGGTTTTCTTCCCTTTTTTTTTACGTTGTGCTCACCCTCGTCCTTTAAATGACGCTATCCCGAGGAGGATACCTAAAGGCGAGCCGTAATTGCCTCATCTTCGGCAGGATCCTCCGGTTTTTTTTTTGTTTTTTGTTTTTATTTTACGTTGTGCTGACCCTCGTTTTTTAAATGACGCTATCCTGAGGAGGACACCTAAAGTCGAGCCGTAATGGCCTCATCTTGAGCAGGCTACTCCATTTTTTTTTTCGGTTTTTTTCCTTTTTTTTTACGTTGTGCTGATCCTCGTTCTTTTAATGATGCTATCCCGAGGAGGACACCTAAAGGCGAGCCGTAATAGCCTCATCTTCGGCAGGCTCCTCCGTTTTTTTTTCGGTTTTTTTTGTTACTTTTTTTTTACATTGTGCTGACCCTCGTTCGTTAAATGACGCTATCCCGAGGAGGACACCTAAAGGCGAGCCGTAATGGCCTCATCTTCTGCAGGCTCCTCCGTTTTTTTTTTCGGTTTTTTTCTATTTTTTTTTTACGTTGTGCTAACACTCGTTCTTTAAATGACACTATCCTGAGGAGGACACCTAAAGGCGAGCCGTAATAGCCTCATCATCGGCATGCTCTTCCGTGTTTTTTTTTCGGGTTTTTTTCCGTTACTTTTTTTTGTACGTTGTGCTGACCCTCGTTCTTTAAATGACGCTATCCTGAGGAAGACACCTAAAGGCCTCATCTTCGGCAGGCTCCTCCGTTTTTTCCAGTTTTTTTCGTTTTTTTTTAAGTTGTGCTGACCCTCGTTCTTTAAATCACGCTATCCCGAGGAAGACACCTAAAGGCGAGCCGTAATGGCTTCTTCTTCGGCATGCTCCTCCAGTTTTTTCTGTTCTTTTCTTTTTTTTTTTACGTTGTGCTGACCCTCGTTCTTTAAATGACGCTATCCCGAGGAGGACACCTAAAGGCGAGCCATAAGGGCCTCATCTTCGGCAGGCTCCTCCGTTTTTTTTTTTTGGTTTTTTTCACTTTTTTTTTTACGTTGTGCTGACCCTCGTTTTTTAAATGACGCTATTCTGAGGAGGACACCTAAAGTCGAGCCGTAATGGCCTCATCTTCGGCAGGCTACTCCGTTTTCTTTTTCGGTTTTTTTCCTTTTTTTTTTACGTTGTGCTGACCCTCGTTCTTTTAATGATGATATCCCGAGGAGGACACCTAAAGGCGAGCCGTAATAGCCTCATCTTCGGCAGGCTCCTCCATTTTTTTTCGGTTTTTTTTCGTTACTTTTTTTTTTTACATTGTGCTGACCCTCGTTCTTTAAATGACGCTATCCCGAGGAGGACACCTAAAGCCGAGCCGTAATGGCCTCATCTTCTGCAGGCTCCTCCGTTTTTTTTCGGTTTTTTTTTTTTTACGTTCTGCTGACCCTCGTTCTTTTAATGATGCTATCCCGAGGAGGACACCTAAAGGCGAGCCGTAATAGCCTCATCTTCAGCAGGCTCCTCCGTTTTTTTTTCGGTTTTTTTTCGTTACTTTTTTTTTTACATTGTGCTGACCCTCGTTCTTTAAATGACGCTATCCCGAGGAGGACACCTAAAGCCGACCCGTAATGGCCTCATCTTCTGCAGGCTCCTCCGTTTTTCTTTCGGTTTTTTTTTTTTTTTTTTTACATTGTGCTGACACTCGTTCTTTAAATGACGCTATCCTGAGGAGGACACCTAAAGGCGAGCCGTAATAGCCTCATCTTCGGCAGGCTCTTCCGTGTTTTTTTTTTTCTAGTTTTTTTCCATTACTTTTTTTTGTACGTTGTGCTGACCCTCGTTGTTTAAATGACGCTATTCTGAGGAAGACACCTAAAGGCCTCATCTTCGGCAGGCTCCTCCGTTTTTTCCGGTTTTTTTCCGTTTTTTTTACGTTGTGCTGACCCGCTTTCTTTAAATCACGCTATCCCGAGGAAGACACCTAAAGGCGAGCCGTAATGGCTTCATCTTCGGCATGCTCCTCCGGTTTTTTTTCTGTTTTTTTCTTTTTTTTTTTTTACGTTGTGCTGACCCTCGTTCTTTAAATGACGCTATCCCGAGGAGGACACCTAAAGGCGAGCCATAAAGGCCTCATCTTCGGCAGGCTCCTCCGTTTTTTTTTGTTTTTTTAACTTTTTTTATTACGTTGTGCTGACCCTCATTTTTTAAATGACGCTATCCTGAGGAGGACACCTAAAGTCGAGCCGTAATGGCCTCATCTTTGGCAGGCTACTCCGTTTTTTTTTTGGTTTTTTTCCTTTTTTTTTTTTACGTTGTGCTGACCCTCGTTCTTTTAATGATGCTATCCCGAGGAGGGCACCTAAAGGCGAGCCGTAATAGCCTCATATTCGGCAGGCTCCTCCGTTTTTTTTTCGGTTTTTTTTCGTTACTTTTTTTTTTACATTATGCTGACCCTTGTTCTTTAAATGACGCTATCCCGAGGAGGACACCTAAAGGCGAGCCGTAATGGCCTCATCTTCTGCATGCTTTTCCGTTTTTTTTTCGGTTTTTTTCAGTTTTTTTTTTACGTTGTGCTGACACTCGTTCTTTAAATGACGCTATCCTGAGGAGGACACCTAAAGGCGAGCCGTAATAGCCTCATCTTCGGCAGGCTCTTCCGTGTTTTTTTCTCTGGTTTTTTTCCGTTACTTTTTTTGTACGTTGTGCTGACCCTCGTTCTTTAAATGATGCTATCCTGAGGAAGACACCTAAAGGCCTCATCTTCGGCAGGCACCTCCGTTTTTTCCGGTTTTCTTCCCTTCTTTTTTTACGTTGTGCTCACCCTCGTCCTTTAAATGACGCTATCCCGAGGAGGATACCTAAAGGCGAGCCGTAATTGCCTCATCTTCGGCAGGATCCTCCGATTTTTTTTATGTTTTTTTTTTTATTTTACGTTGTGCTGACCTTCGTTTTTTAAATGACGCTATCCTGAGGAGGACACCTAAAGTCGAACCGTAATGGCCTCATCTTCAGCAGGCTACTCCATTTTTTTTTCGTTTTTTTTCCTTTTTTTTTTTACGTTGTGCTGACCCTCGTTCTTTTAATGATGCTATCCCGAGGAGGACACCTAAAGGCGAGCCGTAATAGCCTCATCTTCGGCAGGCTCCTCCGTTTTTTTTTTCGGTTTTTTTTTGTTACTTTTTTTTTTACATTGTGCTGACCCTCGTTCTTTAAATGACGCTATCCCGAGGAGGACACCTAGAGGCGAGCCGTAATGGCCTCATCTTCTGCAGGCTCCTCCGTTTTTTTCGGTTTTTTTCTGTTTTTTTTACGTTGTGCTGACACTCGTTCTTTAAATGACACTATCCTGAGGAGGACACCTAAAGGCGAGCCGTAATAGCCTCATCATCGGCATGCTCTTCCGTGTTTTTTTTTCTAGTTTTTTTCCGTTACTTTTTTTTGTAAGTTGTGCTGACCCTCGTTCTTTAAATGACGCTATCCTGAGGAAGACACCTAAAGGCCTCATCTTCGGCAGGCTCCTCCATTTTTTCCAGTTTTTTTCGTTTTTTTTTACGTTGTGCTGACCCTCGTTCTTTAAATCACGCTATCCCGAGGAAGACACCTAAAGGCGAGCCGTAATGGCTTCATCTTCGGCATGCTCCTCCGGTTTTTTTTTGTTCTTTTCTTTTTTTTTTTACGTTGTGCTGACCCTCATTCTTTAAATGACGCTATCCCGAGGAGGACACCTAAAGGCGAGCCATAAGGGCCTCATCTTCGGCAGGCTCCTCCGTTTTTTTTTTTGGTTTTTTTCACTTTTTTTTTACGTTGTGCTGACCCTCATTCTTCAACTGACGCTATCCTGAGGAGGACACCTAGGCGAGCCGTAATGGCCTCATCTTCGGCAGGCTACTCCGTTTTTTTTTTCCTGTTTTTTTCCTTTTTCTTTTACGTTGTGATGACCCTCATTCTTTAAATGACGCTATCCCGAGGAGGACACCTAAAGGCGAGCCGTAATAGCCTCATCTTCGGCAAACTCGTCCGTTTTTTTTTATTTGGTTTTTTCCGTTACTTTTTTTTTTACATTGTGCTGACCCTCGTTCTTTAAATGACGCTATCCCGAGGAGTACACCTAAAGGTGAGCCGTAATGGCCTCATCTTCGGCAGGCTCCTCTGTTTTTTTTTCTTTTTTTTTTTTTACGTTGTCCTCACCCTCGTCATTTTAATGACGCTATCACGAGGAGGATACCTAAAGGCGAGCCGGAATTGCCTCATCTTCGGCACGCTCCTCCGATTTTTTTTTGGTTTTTTTTTTTATTTTTTATTTTACGCTGTGCTGACCCTCGTTCTTTAAATGACACTATCCTGAGGAGGACACCTAAAGGCGAGCCGTATGGCCTCATCTTCGGCAGGCTACTCCATTTTTTTTCTGGTTTTTTTCCTTTTTTTTTTTACGTTGTGCTGACCCTCGTTCTTTAAATGATGCTATCCCAAGGAGGACACCTAAAGGCGAGCCGTAATATCCTCATCTTCGGCAGGATCTTCCATTTTTTTTTTCCGATTTTTTTCCTTTTTTTTCTTTCCTTTTTTTTTACGTTGTGCTATCCGTCGTTCTTTAAGTGACACTATCCCGAGGATGACACTTAAAGGCGAGCCGTAATGGCCGCATCTTCGACAGCTTCCTCCAGTTTTTTTTCGTTTTTTTTACGTCATGCTGACCTTCGTTGTTTAAATGACGCTATCCCGAGGAGGACACCTAAACGCGAGCCGTAATGGCCCCACCTTCGGCAGGGACCTTCAATTTTTTTTTCATTTTTTTTATGTTGTGCTGACCCTCGTTCTTTAAATGACCCTATCCCGAGGAGGACACCAAAAGGCGAGCCGTAATGGCCTCAACTTCGGCAGGCTCCTCCATTTTTTTTTTCTGATTTTTTTCTTTTTTTTTATGTTGTGCTGACCCTCGTTCTTTAAATGACGCTATTCCGCGGAGGACAACTAAACGCGAGCCGTATTGGCCTCTTCTTCGGCAAGCTCCTCCGGTTTTTTTTTTTTCCTTTTTTTTTTTACATTGTGCTCACCCTCGTTCTTTAAATGACGCTATCCCGAGGATGATACCTAAAGGCGAGCCGTAATTGCCTCATCTTTGGTAGGCTCCTCCGGTTTTTTTCTGTTTTTTTTTATTTTTTATTTTTTTTTTACGTTGTGCTGACCCTCGTTCTTTAAATGACACTATCCTTAGGAGGACACCTAAAGGCGAGCTGTATGTCCTCATCTTCGGCAGGCTACACCATTTTTTTCCGGTTTTTTTCCTTTTTTTTTTTACGTTGTGCTGACCCTCGTTCTTTAAATGACGCTATCCCAAGGAGGACACCTAAAGGCGAGCCGTAATAGCCTCATCTTCGGCAGGATCCTCTTTTTTTTTTGTTTTTTTTCCATCACTTTTTTTTTTACGTTGTGATGACCCTCGTTCTTTAAATGACACTATCCCGAGGAGGACACCTAAAGGCGGGCCGTAACGGCCTCATCTTCGGCAGGCTCCTCCGTTTTTTCGGTTTTTTTTCTATTTTTTTTTTAGGTTGTGCTGACACTCGTTCTTTAAATGACGCAATCTTGAGGAGGACACCTAAAGGCGAGCCGTAATAGCCTCATCTTCGGCAGGCTCTTCCGTGCTTTTTTCTGGTTTTTTTCCGTTACTTTTTTTTTTACGGTGTGCTGACCCTCCTTCTTTAAATGACGCTATCTTGAGGAGGACATCTAAAGGCGTGCCGTAAGGGCCTCATCTTCGGCACGCTCCTCCGTTTTTTTCCGATTTTTTTCCAATTTTTTTTACGTTGTATTGACCATCGTTCTTTCAATGACGCTATTACGAGGAAGACACCTAAAGGCGAGCCGTAATGGCTTCATCTTCGGCAGGCTCCTCCGGTTTTTTTTCTATTTTTTTCTTTTTTTTACGTTGTGCTGACCCTCGTTCTTTAAATGACGCTATCCTGAGGAGGACACCTAAAGGCGAGCCATAAGGGCCTCATCTTCGGCAGGCTCCTCCGTATTTTTTTCCGGTTTTTTTCCTTTTTTTTTTACGTTTTGCTGACCCTCGTTCTTTAAAAGATGCTATCCAGAGCAGGACACCTAAAGGCGAGCTGTAATGGCCTCATCTTCGGCAGGCTCCTCCTGTTTTTTTTCGGTTTTTTCTGGTTTTTTTTTTAACGTTGTGCTGACCCTCCTTCTTTAAAGGACGCTATCCCAAGGAGGACACCTAAAGGTGAGCCGTAATGGCCTCATCATCGGCTGGCTCCTCCGATTTTTTTTCCGGTTCTTTTTCTGGTTTTTTATTTTTATTTTTTTATTTTTTTCTACGTTGTGCTGACCCTCGTTCTTTAAATGACGTTGTCCTGAGGAGGACACCTAAAGGCGAGCCGTAATGGCCTCATCTTCGGCAGGCTCCTCCGTTTTTTTTTTCCGATTTTTTTTCCTTTTTTTTCTTTCCTTTTTTTTTACGTTGTGCTGTCCCTCGTTCTTTAAGTGACGCTATCCCGAGGATGACACTTAAAGGCGAGCCGTAATGGCCGCATCTTCGGCGGGTTCCTCCAGTTTTTTTTCATTTTTTTTTACGTCGTGCTGACCCTCGTTGTTTGAATGACGCTATTCCGAGGAGGACACCTAAACGCGAGCCGTAATTGCCCCACCTTCGGCAGGCACCTTCGATTTTTTTTTTCGTTTTTTTTATGTTGTGCTGACCCTCGTTCTTTAAATGACCCTATCCTGAGGAGGACACCAAAAGGCGAGCCGTAATGGCCTCATCTTCGGCAGGCTCCTCCGTTTTTTTTTCCGATTTTTTCCTTTTTCTTTTACGTTGTGCTGACCCTCGTTCTTTAAATGACGCTATCCCGAGGAGGACACTTAAAGGCGAGCCGTAATGGCCGCATCTTCGGCAGGTTGCTCCGGTTTCTTTTCAAGTTTCTTTTTTTTTTCGTTGGGCTGACCCTCGTTCTTTAAATGACGCTACCTCGAGGAGGACACCTAAAGGCGAGCAGCAATAGCCTCATCTTCGGCAGGCTCCTCCATTTTTTTTCCCAGTTTTTTTCCTTTTTTTTTTACGTTGTGCTCACCCTCGTTCTTTAAATGACGCTATCCCGAGGAGGATACCTAAAGGCGAGCCGTAATTGCCTCATCTTCGGCAGGCTCCTCCATTTTTTTTCCCAGTTTTTTTCCTTTTTTTTTATGTTGTGCTGACCCTCGTTCTTTAAATGACGCTATCCCGAGGAGGACACCTAAAGGCGAGCCGTAATAGCCTCATCTTCGGTAGACTCGTCCGTTTTTTTTTTCGGTTTTTTCCGTTACTTTTTTTTACATTGTGCTAACCCTCGTTCTTTAAATGACACTATCCTGAGGAGTACACCTAAAGGTGAGCCGTAATGGCCTCATCTTCGGCAGGCTCCTTCGTTTTTTTTTCGGTTTTTTTCTGTTTTTTTTTTATGTTGTGCTGACACTCGTTCTTTAAATGACGCTATCCTGAGGAGGACACCTAAAGGCGAGCCGTAATAGCCTCATCTTCGGTAGGCTCTTCCGTGTTTTTTTTTTCTGGTTTTTTTCCGTTACTTTTATTTTTACGTTGTGCTGACCTTCGTTCTTTAAATGACGCTATCCCGAGGAGGACAGCTAAATGCGTGCCGTAAGGGCCTCATCTTCGGCAGGCAACTCCATTTTTTTCTGGTTTTTTTCCGTTTTTTTTACGTTGTGTTGACCCTCGTTCTTTAAATGACGCTATCCCGAGCTAGACACCTAAAGGCGAGCCGTAATGGCTTCATCTTCGGCAGGCTCCTCCGGTTTTTTTTCTATTTTTTTTCCTTTTTTTTTTATGTTGTGCTGACCCTCGTTCTTTAAAAGACGCTATCCCGAGGAGGACACCTAAAGGCGAGCAGTAATGGCCGCATCTTCGGCAGGCTACTCCGGTTTTTTTCCGGTTCTTTTTCTGGTTTTTAATTTTTTTAATTTTTTATTTTTTTTTACGTTGTGCTGACCCTCGTTCTTTAAATGACGCTATCCTGAGGAGGACACCTAAAGGCGAACCGTAATGGCCTCATCTTCGGCAGGCTCCTCCGTTTTTTTTTCGATTTTTTTTACTTTTTTTTTCCTTTTTTTTTTACGTTGTGCTGTCCCTCGTTCTTTAAATGACGCTATCGTGAGGAGGATATTTAAAGGCGACCCGTAATGGCCCCATCTTTGGCAGGCTCCTCCGGTTTTTTTTCCTTTTTTTACGTTGTGCTGACCCTCGTTCTTTAAGTGACGCTATCCCGAGGATGACACATAAAGGCGAGCCGTAATGCAGCATCTTCGGCAAGTTCCTCCAGTTTTTTTTTTTCCTTTTTTTTTACGTTGTGTTGACCCTCGTTTTTTAAATGACGCTATCCCGAGGAGGACACCTAAACGCGAGCCGTAATGGCCCCATCTTCGGCAGGCACCTCCGATTTTTTTTCATTTTTTTATGTTGTGCTAACCCTCGTTCTTTAAATGACGCTATCCCGAGGAGGACACCTAAAGGCGAGCCGTAATGGCCTCATCTTCGGCAGGTTCCACCATTTTTTATTTTACCGGTTTTTTTCGTTTCTTTTTTTTTTAACGTTGTGCTGACCTACGTTCTTTAAATCACGCTATCTCGAGGAGGACACCTAAAGGCGAGCCGTAATGGCCTCATCTTCGGCAGGATCCTCCGTTTTTTTTCAAATTTTTTTACTTTTTTTTACGTTGTGCTGACCCTCGTTCTTTAAATGACGCTATCCCGTGGAGGACAGCTTAAGACGAGCCATAAGGGCCTCATCTTCGGCAGGCTCCTCCGTTTTTTTTTTCCGGTTTTTTTCCTTTTATTTACGTTGTGCTGACCCTCGTTCTTTAAAAGACGCTATCCCGAGGAGGACACCTAAAGGCGAGCAGTAATGGCTGCATCTTCGGCAGGCTCCTCCGGTTTTTTTTCCGGTTCTTTTTCTGGTTTTTTATTTTTTTATTTTTTATTTTTTTTACATTGTGCTGACCCTCGTTCTTTTAATGACGCTATCCTGAGGAGGACACATAAAGGCGAGCGGTAATGGCCTCATCTTCGGCAGGCTCCTCCGTTTTTTTTTATGATTTTTTTTCCTTTTTTTTTTCCTTTTTTTTACGTTGTGCTGACCCTCGTTCTTTAAGTGACGCTATCCCGAGGATGACACACAAAGGCGAGCCGTAATGGCCGCATCTTCGGCAGGTTCCTCCAGTTTTTTTCCTTTTTTTTATGTTGTGTTGACGCTCGTTTTTTAAATGACGCTATCCCGAGGAGGACACCTAAACGCGAGCCGTAATGGCCCCATCTTCGGCAGGCACCTCCAATTTTTTTTTTCATTTTTTTTATGTTGTGCTAACCCTCATTCTTTAAATGACGCTATCCCGAGTAGGACACCTAAAGGCGAGCCGTAATGGCCTCATCTTCGGCAGGCTCCTCCATTTTTTATTTTACCAGTTTTTTTCGTTTCTTTTTTTTTTTTAACGTTGTGCTGACCTATGTTCTTTAAATGACGCTATCCCGAGGAGGACACCTAAAGGCGAGCCGTAATGGCCTCATCTTCGGCAGGCTCCTCCGTTTTTTTTCCAATTTTTTTTCTTTTTTTTACGTTGTGCTGACCCTCGTTCTTTAAATGACGCTATCCCGAGGAGGACAGCTAAAGACGAGCCATAAGGGCCTCATCTTCGGCAGGTGATGTGTATTTTCGGAAAACGAATTCCAAACACACAAATCTAACCGGCAAGTGTACCGGGTCGCATCAAGTAATAAAACTCACAGGAGTGAGGTCGATCCCACAGGGATTGAAGGATTGAGCTATTTTAGTTTAGTGGTTGATTTAGTCAAGCAAATTAAGATTTGGTTGAGTGATTTGTGATTAACAGAAATTAAATTGCATGGAAAATAAAGGGATTGGGTAATTTGCATGAAATTAAAGAGAATAGAAAATTTAAGTACTGAATCTTAAAGAACAAGAAATTAAATGACAGAAACTTAGAACGCAAGAAATGTAAATTGCAGAATCTTAAAATGCAAGAAATGTAAATTGCTTGAATTATAAAGGGAATTGGGAAGTGGATTTGCAGAATTTAAACAAGGAAAAGTAAAATTCAACAAACAGGAAAATAAAAGATGGATTCAATTAAACCGGATCTCAAATGGCAATAACAATAAGCTTGGTATAGCAACGAAACAAGGAAATTGAAATTGAAAGATGTAGATCTCAGGACCCAAGAGACTAGATAACCAAATCCAGATCTCAATGCCTTCCTAGATCCAAATTTAGAATTCAATTACAAGAAAAGTAAAGATCAAGCAGTAAAAGAAAGGAATTCAAATATTGATTTCTCAAAAGTGCAGTAAAGAAAACAGAGAGATCTCAGGGTGAGATTGAAACAGAATTCCTTCAATTCTCTAACACCCAAGATTTAAACAAAATGTAAATGAAATTTAAAACAAGAAACTAAGAGAAAGAGAATTCAATTCTCCTTCCCAAGACTCAGAACCTCCCAATACTCTCAACCGGAAAACTCTCCCGAAATCACTCTTGCAAAACTAAAACAGAAAAGCTCTACAAAAAAAAGCTCCCTAAAAACTTAAATTCTAAGCTATTTATACACTTTCTTCAATTGATCTTCAAGCCTTGAATTGGGCCTTTGCTCTTGATGGAATTGGGTTGACAAAAGCCTTTGTTGATTGCTCTTGGAGTTGGAGAGAAACCCATTTGTGAATCGGGCCAGAACCGGAAAAGCTTGAGTAAAAGCTTGAGTAAAAGTTTGAGGTCAAACTTTTACTCAAACTTTTCGCATCAGCTAAGCTTCCTTGCTGCCATCCACGTTTGAGCCAAAGTTTGAGGTCAAACTTTGAGCCAAACGTGGATCCCTTTTGTATGCTTCTTGGGGGCTACTTTGTCCTCTTGTCACGTTGCCAATTTTATGCCCAATATAGACTATTATATATGGTTGGAAAGCTCTGAATGTCAGATTTCTAACCCACTTGGAATCACCTCAATTGGACATCTACAACTCAAGTTATTCTTGTTGGAAGTATGCCCCAAAAACTTGATGTGGCGCCAACGTTTGCCTAAAAGCTTGAGGGCAAACGTTGGCGCAAGCTTTTTGCTCCTCCAGGGTGTGTTTGTTGTGGCGCCAACGTTTGCCTAAAAGCTTGAGGGCAAACGTTGGCGCAAGCTTTTGCTCCTCTAAGGTGTATTCAACTTCTTCCAAAAGTTTGAGCTAAAGTTTGAGGTCAAACTTTTGCTCAAGCTTTTTGTTCTCTCTTGCTCCTTGTCATTTCTTCTTTCTTCAACCTTCTTCAAAGCTCTTTTCACCTATCATCAATCAACCAAGCACATCAAAGCTATGCTCAAAATCATGAGATTGTTATTCTTTCATAATATATGACAATTATAGCACAAAATCTCATGAAATTGCATTAATTTATCCATGGTTAATTGAATCAAAGGAAGCATAAAATTCTAGCAAATTGGCTTACTTATGGCTCAAGAAAGTGCATAAAATCAATTGAAAACAAAAGAAAAAGGCTAGTGAAACTAGGCTAAGATGACTTGTCATCAGCAGGCTCCTCCGGTTTTTTTTCTTTTTTTTTTCCTTTTTTTTTTATGTTGTGCTGACCCTCGTTCTTTAAAAGACGCTATCCCGAGGAGGACACCTAAAGGCGAGCAGTAATGGCCGCATCTTCGGCAGGCTACTCCGGTTTTTTTTTCAGTTCTTTTTCTGGTTTTTAATTTTTTTATTTTTTATTTTTTTTTACGTTGTGCTGACCCTCATTCTTTAAATGACGCTATCCTGAGGAGGACACCTAAAGGCGAGCCGTAATAGCCTCATCTTCGGCAGGCTCCTCCGTTTTTTTTTTCCGATTTTTTTTACTTTTTTTTCCTTTTTTTTTACGTTGTGCTGTCCCTCGTTCTTTAAATGACGCTATCGCGAGGAGGATATTTAAAGGCGAGCCGTAATGGCCCCATCTTCGGCAGGCTCCTCCGGTTTTTTTTCCTTTTTTTTACGTTGTGCTGACCCTCGTTCTTTAAGTGACGCTATCCCGAGGATGACACATAAAGGCGAGCCGTAATGGCCGCATCTTCGGCAGGTTCCTCCAGTTTTTTTTTCCTTTTTTTTTACGTTGTGTTGACCCTCATTTTTTAAATGACGCTATCCCGAGGAGGACACCTAAACGCGAGCCGTAATGGCCCCATCTTCGGCAGGCACCTCCGATTTTTTTTCATTTTTTTATGTTGTGCTAACCCTCGTTCTTTAAATGACGCTATCCCGAGGAGGACACCTAAAGGCGAGCCGTAATGGCCTCATCTTCGGCAGGTTCCTCCATTTTTTATTTTACCGGTTTTTTTTCGTTTTTTTTTTTTTAACGTTGTGCTGACCTACGTTCTTTAAATGACGCTATCTCGAGGAGGACACCTAAGGGCGAGCCGTAATGGCCTCATCTTTGGCAGGCTCCTTCATTTTTTTCCAATTTTTTTACTTTTTTTTACGTTGTGCTGACCCTCGTTCTTTAAATGACGCTACCCCGTGGAGGACAGCTAAAGACGAGCCATAAGGGCCTCATCTTCGGCAGGCTACTCCGTTTTTTTTTCCGGCTTTTTTCCTTTTTTTAATGCTGTGCTGACCCTCGTTCTTTAAAAGACGCTATCCCGACGAGGACACGTAAAGGCGAGCAGTAATGGCTGCATCTTCGGCAGGCTCCTCTGGTTTTTTTTCCGGTTCTTTTTCTGGTTTTTTATTTTTTTATTTTTTATTTTTTTTTTACATTGTGCTGACCCTCGTTCTTTAAATGACGCTATCCTGAGGAGCACACATAAAGGCGAGCCGTAATGGCCTCATCTTCGGCAGGCTCCTCCGTTTTTTTTTTCTGATTTTTTTTCCTTTTTTTCTTTCCTTTTATTTTACGTTGTGCTGTCCCTCGTTCTTTAAATGACGCTATCGCGAGGAGGATACTTAAAGGCGAGCCGTAATGGCCCCATCTTCGGCAGGCTCGTCCGGTTTTTTTTCCTTTTTTTTTACGTTGTGCTGACCCTCGTTCTTTAAGTGACGCTATCCCGAGGATGACACACAAAGGCGAGCCGTAATGGCCGCATCTTCGGCAGGTTCCTCCAGTTTTTTTCTCCTTTTTTTTATGTTGTGTTGACCCTCGTTTTTTAAATGACGCTATCCCGAGGAGGACACCTAAACGCGAGCCGTAATGGCCCCATCTTCGGCAGGCACCTCCGATTTTTTTTTTCATTTTTTTATGTTGTGCTAACCCTAATTCTTTAAATGACGCTATCCCGAGTAGGACACCTAAAGGCGAGCCGTAATGGCCTCATCTTCGGCAGGCTCCTCCATTTTTTATTTTACCGGTTTTTTTTCATTTCTTTTTTTTTTTTAACGTTGTGCTGACCTACGTTCTTTAAATGACGCTATCCCGAGGAGGACACCTAAAGGCGAGCCGTAATGGCCTCATCTTCGGCAGGCTCCTCCGTTTTTTTTCCAATTTTTTTACTTTTTTTTTACGTTGTGCTGACCCTCGTTCTTTAAATGACGCTATTCCGAGGAGGACAGCTAAAGACGAGCCATAAGGGCCTCATCTTCGGCAGGTGATGTGTATTTTCGGAAAACGAATTCCAAACACACAAATCTAACCGGCAAGTGTACCGGGTCGCATCAAGTAATAAAACTCACGGGAGTGAGGTCGATCCCACAGGGATTGAAGGATTGAGCAATTTTAGTTTAGTGGTTGATTTAGTCAAGCGAATTAAGATTTGGTTGAGTGATTTGTGATTAACAGAAATTAAATTGCATGGAAAATAAAGGGAATGGGTAATTTGCATGAAATTAAAGAGAATAGAAAATTTAAGTACTGAATCTTAAAGAACAAGAAATTAAATGACAGAAACTTAGAACGCAAGAAATGTAAATTACAGAATCTTAAAATGCAAGAAATGTAAATTGCTTGAATTATAAAGGGAATTGGGTAGTGGATTTGCAGAATTTAAACAAGGAAAAGTAAAATTCAACAAACAGGAAAATAAAAGATGGATTCAATTAAACCGGATCTCAAATGGCAATAACAATAAGCTTGGTATAGCAACGAAACAAGGAAATTGAAATTGAAAGATGTAGATCTCAGGACCCAAGAGACTAGATAACCAAATCAAGATCTCAATGCCTTCCTAGATCCAAATTTAGAATTCAATTACAAGAAAAGTAAAGATCAAGCAGTAAAAGAAAGGAATTCAAATATTGATTTCTCAAAAGTGCAGTAAAGAAAACAGAGAGATCTCAGGGTGAGATTGAAACAGAATTCCTTCAATTCTCTAACACCCAAGATTTAAACAAAATGTAAATGAAATTTAAAACAAGAAACTAAGAGAAAGAGAATTCAATTCTCCTTCCCAAGACTCAGAACCTCCCAATACTCTCAACTGGAAAACTCTCCCGAAATCACTCTTGCAAAACTAAAACAGAAAAGCTCTACAAAAAAAAGCTCCCTAAAAACTTAAATTCTAAGCTATTTATACACTTTCTTCAATTGATCTTCAAGCCTTGAATTGGGCCTTTGCTCTTGATGGAATTAGGTTGACAAAAGCCTTTGTTGATTGCTCTTGGAGTTGGAGAGAAACCCATTTGTGAATCGGGCCAGAACCGGAAAAGCTTGAGTAAAAGCTTGAGTAAAAGTTTGAGCTCAAACTTTTACTCAAACTTTTCGCATCAGCTAAGCTTCCTTGCTGCCATCCACGTTTGAGCCAAAGTTTGAGGTCAAACTTTGAGCCAAACGTGGATCCCTTTTGTATGCTTCTTGGGGGCTACTTTGTCCTCTTGTCACGTTGCCAATTTTATGCCCAATATAGACTATTATATATGGTTGGAAAGTTCTGAATGTCAGATTTCTAACCCACTTGGAATCACCTCAATTGGACATCTACAACTCAAGTTATTCTTGTTGGAAGTATGCCCCAAAAACTTGATGTGGCGCCAACGTTTGCCTAAAAGCTTGAGGGCAAACGTTGGCGCAAGCTTTTTGCTCCTCCAGGGTGTGTTTGTTGTGGCGCCAACGTTTGCCTAAAAGCTTGAGGGCAAACGTTGGCGCAAGCTTTTCCTCCTCTAAGGTGTATTCAACTTCTTCCAAAAGTTTGAGCTAAAGTTTGAGGTCAAACTTTTGCTCAAGCTTTTTGTTCTCTCTTGCTCCTTGTCATTTCTTCTTTCTTCAACCTTCTTCAAAGCTCTTTTCACCTATCATCAATCAACCAAGCACATCAAAGCTATGCTCAAAATCATGAGATTGTTATTCTTTCATAATATATGACAATTATAGCACAAAATCTCATGAAATTGCATTAATTTATCCATGGTTAATTGAATCAAAGGAAGCATGAAATTCTAGCAAATTGGCTTACTTATGGCTCAAGAAAGTGCATAAAATCAATTGAAAACAAAAGAAAAAGGCTAGTGAAACTAGGCTAAGATGACTTGTCATCAGCAGGCTCCTCCGTTTTTTTTTTCGGTTTTTTCCTTTTTTTTTACATTGTGCTGACCCTCGTTCTTTAAAAGACGCTATACCGAGGAGGACACCTAAAGGCGAGCAGTAATGGCCGCATCTTCGGCAGGCTCCTCCGGTTTTTTTTCCAGTTCTTTTTCTGGTTTTTTATTTTTTTATTTTTTATTTTTTTTTACATTGTACTGACCCTCGTTCTTTAAATGACGCTATCCTGAGGAGGACACATAAAGGCAAGCCGTAATGGCCTCATCTTCGGCAGGCTTCTCCGTTTTTTTTTCGATTTTTTTTCCTTTTTTTTCTTTCCTTTTTTTTACGTTGTGCTGTCCCTCGTTCTTTAAATGACGCTATCGCAAGGAGGATACTTAAAGGCGAGCCGTAATGGCCCCATCTTCGGCAGGCTCCTCCGGTTTTTTTTCCTTTTTTTTTACGTTGTGCTGACCCTCGTTCTTTAAGTGACGCTATCCCGAGGATGACACATAAAGGCGAGCCGTAATGGCCGCATCTTCGGCAGGTTCCTCTAGTTTTTTTTTCCTTTTTTTTACGTTGTGTTGACCCTCGTTTTTTAAATGACGCTATCCCGAGGAGGACACCTAAACGTGAGCCGTAATGGCCCCATCTTCGGCAGGCACCTTGATGACATGTCACCATGTCATGTTTTTCTATGCTTTTTCATACAAGAAATTTATGATTAGTGCTTAAATATTGCATTCTTTGGTGCTTAAATGGTATATTTCTTTGATCTTTTGATTTGGTAAACTTTGTAGGAAATAAGAAGAAAAAGAAGCAAAAAGAATACAAAATAAGCTAAAAAGAAGAAAAGAGAAATTTTGGGCACACTTTGAAGTTGGAGCACACTTTGGAGGCTTAGGCCACGCTTCTAAAAGCGTGACCCATGACCAAATCAAGGAAGAGAAGCCTGGCCCAAAGGAAGAAAAGCGTGGCTCAAAACAAAGAGCAAGAGAGTACAAAAAGCTTGAGCTAAAGTTTGCCTCAAACTTTAGCTCAAACTTTTGGAGGAGCTTGCACACCCTGGAGGAGAAAAGCTTGCACCAACGTTTGCCTCAAGCTTTTTGGCAAACGTTGGCGCCACACTTACACATCCTAGAGGAAAAAGTTTGAGCCAACGTTTGCCTCAAACTTTTTGGCAAAAGTTGGCACCACACATGCATACAAGGGGTATACTTCCAACAAGAATAACTTGAGCTACAGAGCTCCAAATGAGGTGATTAAAAAAGCAATGGAAAGTAGGAATCAAGAGCTTTCCAGGCATATATGGCACTGCATGGTGGACACTAAAATTGAGGGAGAAAACTGCCCCGAAATGTGCATAAATGAATATGGTGGCAACCTGCAGTGAGGCCAACTGACCTCTGCACCTTCGACGGAGTATAACTCGAGCTGTAGAGCTCCAAATGATGTGCTTCTAAAGGCATTAGAAAGTAGACATTCAGGGCTTTCCAACAATGTATAATAGTATGGGGTGAATGATGGGATATTTTTGTGGAAAAACGAATTTCTCCAAAACACCCAAATCTAACCGGCAAGTGCATCGGGTCGCATCAAGTAATAATAACTCACGGGAGTGAGGTCGATCCCACAGGGATTGAAGGATTGAGCAATTTTAGTTTAGTGGTTGATTTAGTCAAGCGAATCAAGATTTGGTTGAGAGATTTATGATTTGCAGAATTTAAATTGCATAGAAAGTAAAGGGAATGGGTAATTTGCATGAAATTAAAGAGAACTGAAATTTAAAGTGCTGAATCTTAAAGAACAAGAAATTAAATGGCAGAAACTTAGAACGCAAGAAATGTAAATTGCAGAATCTTAAAGTGCAAGTAATGTAAATGGCTTGAATTGTAAAGGGAATTGGGAATTGGATTTGCAGAAATTTAACAAGGAAAAGTAAAATTGCAACAAGCAGAGGAATAAAGGATGACTTGAATTGAACCGGATCTTAAAACAGAAATGTAAATGAGATAAAAAAAACATTAAACAGAGGATGTAGAATTGAAATTCAGATCTCAGGACCCAAGAGACTAGATAACCAAGTCTAGATCTCAATGCCTTCCTAGATCCAACAAGAACAATTGCAAAGAAATTGTAAATTGCAAAGAAAGTAGATGAAGAAGCAATTAACCGAAACTGAAATTCAATTAAGCAGAGAATTAAACAAGATCCCAAGGTGAGATTGAAACAGAAGTTCTTCAATTCTCCACCCAAGATCCGAAGCAAGAAAATTAAAGAGTGCTGGGTAAGAACAAGGAAGAAGAGAGATCAATTCTCCTCCCCAATTCTCCTGAATTAAAACAACAATGCTAGAATGTAAAAGTGAACTCCCAATCAAACCAGAAAAGAAAGCTCTATATGAAAACTAAAAAGGGAAGCTCCCTTAAAAACTTAAATCCTATGCTACTTATACACTTTCTTCAAATGGTCTTCAAGCCTTCAATTGGGCCTTTGCTCTTGATGGAATTGGGTTGATAGAGGCCTTGGTTGATTGCTCTTGGAGTTTGGAGAAGAACCGAATTGAACCGGGTTGGAATCATGAAAGCTTGAGTAAAAGTTTGAGTAAAAGTTTGAGGCTAACTTTTACTCCAACTTTTCACATCAGCCACCCTTCTTTGCTGATACCAACGTTGGGGCAAAAGTTAGGGGTCAAACTTTTGCTCCAACGTTGGCCTCCCCTTGCACACTCATGGCGCCAACGTTAGCCAAAAAGTTAGAGGCTAACGTTGGCGCAAACTTTTGCTCTCCAGGGTGTGTTTTTCATGCGCCAACGTTAGCCAAAAAGTTAGGGGCTAACGTTGGCGCAAACTTTTGCTCTCCAGGGTGTTGATTTGTGATGCCAAAAGTTTGCCAAAAAGTTTGAGGCTAACTTTTGCTCCAGCTTTTTGCCCAAAAGTTTGCACAAAAGTTTGAGGCTAACTTTTGCTCCAGCTTTTCGCCCAAAAGTTTGCACAAAAGTTTGAGGCAAACTTTTGGTCCAGCTTTTTGCTCCCTGGTTCATTTTCACTTATTCCAAAAGTTTGAGCTAAAGTTTGAGGCAAACTTTTGCTCAAACTTTTTGTCCTCTCTTCCTCCTAGCCATTCCTCCTTGCTTCAACCTTTCTCCAAGCTTTCTTCACCTATCATTAATCAACCAAACACATCAAAGCTATGCTCAAAACCATGAGATATTCATTCTTTCATAATATGTGACAATTATAGCATAAAACCTCATGAAATAGCATGAATTCATACATGGTTGATTAAATTAAAGGAAGCATGAAAATCTACCCAATTGGCTTGCTTATGGCTCAAGAAAGTGCATAATTCTATTGAAAACAAAAGAAAAAGGCTAGTGAAACTAGGCTAAGATGACTTGTCATCACAACACCAAACTTAAAGCTTGCTTGTCCCCAAGCAAGAAATGATTTATTGAGAAGAAAGAATGAAATGGAAGAGGATGTTCATGCTAGTAGAGTGTTATTGGTAGTTCATGGGGTTTTATGTGGATATGTACACACTCACCTCTTATTGATTCTTAAGCCTAGAAAGCCTCCTTCAAGCTTCAAGTAACATACTGCTATGACCTCTCATTATTCCTTTATCCTTGTCTATTATCTTGTTCATAAGCTTTATTTGAGTGTCATGTGTAGCAAGTTCATTTCCTTTTCTTTATACTTGACACATTATTCACTATAGACACTTGGCTCACATTCCTTCTTAGAACATTGATGCCCAGCACCTCTTTGGGCTACTAAATGCCTTGTAGTTAGGTTGCTCTTGATAGTGGATTTTCAGCTGATGATCCCGGGTTAGTTAACCCAAGTCACCGAGTGTTGATGCACTCCAAAGAACTTAGTAGTCCAAGCAGATCCTAATACAAAGACACCACAGGCATATATTCTAAGGTTCAAGCTATTGGTGTCCAGCTTTGTTTCTTTTTGTTTTCTTTTGTTCTGCCACTCTTTAGCTATTTCTTTTTCTCCCCTTTTTTCTTTCTTTTTGTTTTTCTTTCTAACCAAGGATTTTTATTTGATTGAGATTCATAGACAGTAGGCCACTTTCTACTTAGAAGGAGACATCCTAGTTCTTTTATTCACTAAAAGTGAGCTATCATACAATCACACATACATACCACCACTTACTTTTATTGTACTTCTATCTAACAGAGAACTATCTCACTTCACATTCAAACATTTCTTTTATTGAATTGAAAATGCAGGGGATAAAGCATGCGTTTTGTTCAGTGAAAGTAAACATACAAGCACACACATAGACTAGCTTACTTATTCTAAGAGAAATTCTACTTGTATTAGATGAACACTTTATCAAAACACAAGTCAAAACATTTTTCAACAGTAAGAGTTAAGTATAAATACAACCTATTGGTTTGCAATTCCTTTGTCCTTCCTTCTGTTGTGCCCTTTTGAGTTATGATGCATAGTGTCTTCAAATGGTGGTGAATTTCCTGCATAATTCTCAAAAGTTGCTTGCTTCTCAAGCCCTTAGATGACCAGTTAGTATGCATGAATTGAGTGTGGCTTGTGGATTTAATTTGGTGTGGGAACACCAAACTTGAGTTCTTGCCACTTCTCTGGATACAGCAGGTTAACTCTAGGCAAAATCTTGTGTCCTTGCTAAAGGTTATAAAGTTAAGACTAAAAAGCAGTTAAGTGGTTGAATAATCTGTTCGATTGCTTGGAACTAACAATGTGCAGGAAGTTAGAATGTGCTTTTGAATGAAGTTTTGGTGGAACACCAAACTTAGAATCCTCCATTCTCCCTTAAGTTGTTTTTGGTGTGCAACACCAAACTTAGCTCCTTGCAATACATGTCAATTATTCAACATTTTTATTGAGAAAGCTATGAAAAGAAAACTACCTCAGGTTGGGTTGCCTCCCAACAAGCGCTCTTTTATTGTCACTAGCTTGACATCCTTCAATTCCTTTCAGGAAGGCTGTAGGTTCTGGACCTCTTTTTCCTTATCCCATTGTCCTCCCAAGTACAGCTTTGCTCTGTGACCATTTACTATGAATTGATTCTTTGTTGCTTCATCTAGCAGTTCAATGCTCCCATAAGGAAAAACCTTTATCACCAAGTATGGGCCAGTCCATTTAGACTTAAGTTTGCCAGGGAAGATCTTAAGCCTTGAGTTATATAGGAGCACTTGCTGCCCTGGCTTGAATTCCTTCTTTGTGATCTTCTTGTCATGCCACCTCTTAGCTCTTTCCTTGTATATCTTAGCACTCTCATAAGCTTCTATCCTGAATTCATCTAACTCATTCAGTTGCAACAACCTTTTTTCTCCTGCAGCTTGGGAATCAAGGTTGAGGAGTTTAGTGGCCCAAAAAGCTCTGTGTTCAAGCTCTACAGGGAGGTGGCAGGATTTGCCATACAATAGCTGAAAGGGTGACTTGCCAATAGGAGTTTTGAAAGCTATCCTATATGCCCATAATGCATCTTCTAGCTTCCTAGCCCAATCTTTTCTTGTGCTTCCCACTGTTTTCTCTAGGATCTTCTTTAATTCCCTATTTGCTAGTTCAGCCTGGCCATTAGTCTGAGGGTGGTAAGGTGTAGCCACTTTATGGATTACTCTATATTTGTGGAGGAGCTTCTCCATCTGTTTGTTGCAAAAGTGACTACCACCATCACTGACAAGACTCTTGGGCACTCCATATCTTGTGAAAATGTGCTTTTTAAGGAATTGGAGGACAATCTGTGCATCACAGGTGGTCGTAGCTATGGCTTCCACCCACTTTGAGACATACTCCACTGCGACTAAGATATATCTGAAAGAATAGGAAGGGGGAAAGGGCCCCATGAAATCAATTCCCCATAGATCAAATAATTCCAGTTCCAAGATGAAGTTTTGAGGCATCTCATTCCTTCTTGTTAATCCTCCTGCTTTCTGGCATTCATTACATTAGTGAACATATTCTCTGGCATCCTTGAAGATAGTTGGCCAATAGAAGCCGCTTTGCAATATCTTTGCAGCTGTTTTCTCTGGGCCAAAGTGTCCACCATAAGCTGAACCATGGCAGTGCCACAGGATATCCCTCATTTCACTCTCAGGGACACACCTTCTAATTACTCCATCAGAACATCTCTTGAACAAGAAGGGTTCATCCCATAAGAATTTCTTTCCCTCATTGATTAACTTCTTCACTTGTTGCTTAGAAAAGTCTTGAGGTATCTTTCTTCCCACTTTGTAGTTTGCTATGTCAGCAAATCAAGGTGCTTGCTGGATCTGCAAAAGGTGCTCATCTGGGAAGCTTTCGTTCATGGGCTGAGATGCTTGTTGAATTGTTTCATGTGGTAGCCTCGACAAATGGTCAGCAACCCGGTTTTCAGTGCCCTTCCTGTTTCTTACCTCAATGTCAAACTCTTGTAAGAGCAATATCCACCTGATAAGTCTTGGTTTAGCATCCTGTTTTGACATCAAATACTTAAGTGCAGCATGGTCAGTATAAACCACAACTTTGGATCCTATCAAGTATGATCTAAACTTATCAAAAGCATAAACTACAGCTAGCAACTCCTTCTCCGTTGTGGTGTAATTTCTTTGGGCCTCATTCAACACTTTACTTGCATAATATATGACATGATGTAAGTTTCCCTTCTTTTGCCCAAGTACAGCACCAATTGCAAGGTCACTTGCATCACACATAAGTTCAAAGGGTAACTCCCAATCTGGAGGTGTGATGATTGGTGCTGTTGTGAGTCTGTTTTTTAAAGTTTCAAAGGCTTGCTGGCAGTTTTCATCAAAAATAAAAGGGTTATCAAGCATTAATAGATTACTCAAAGGTTTAGCTATTTTTGAAAAATCCTTGATAAACCTTCTGTAGAATCCGGCATGCCCCAAGAAACTTCTAACAGATTTCACATTAATTGGTGGAGGGAGTTTTTCTATGATTTCAACCTTTGCCTTATCAACCTCTATCCCTTTTCTTGAAACTTTATGGCCAAGAACAATCCCTTCGGGTACCATGAAATGGCATTTCTCCCAGTTCAAAACTAAATTAGTTTCTTGGCACCGTTTCAGAACAAGGGTTAAATGGTTTAGGCAAGCATTGAAATTATCACCAAAAACAGAGAAGTCATCCATGAAGACTTCTAAAAACTTTTCGACCATATCAGAGAAAATGGAGAGCATACACCTTTGAAATGTGGCAGGGGCGTTGCAAAGCCCAAAGGGCATCCTCCGGTATGCAAAGACTCCAAATAGACATGTAAAGGCAGTCTTCTCTTGGTCCTTGGGGTCCACCACGATTTGATTATACCCAGAATATCCGTCCAAAAAGCAATAATAGGCATGGCCGGCCAACCTCTCCAGCATCTGATCAATGAATGGGAGAGGGAAATGGTCCTTCCTGGTGTCATCATTCAATCTTCTATAGTCTATGCACATCCTCCACCCAATCACTGTTCTAGTAGGGATCAACTCATTCTTCTCATTAGTGATGACCGTCATTCCTCCTTTCTTTGGTACAACTTGAACCGGGCTTACCCATGGGCTGTCAGATATTGGGAAGATTATCCCTGCATTCCACAACTTCATTACTTCCTTCTGGACAACTTCCTTCATTGTGGGATTTAGCCTTCTTTGTGGTTGAACCACTGGTTTGGAATTATCTTCCAAGAGGATCTTATGCATACACACTGCAGGGCTGATTCCCTTCAGGTCATCAATGGTCCATCCTAAAGCATCTTTATGAGCTTTGAGTACATCAAGAAGTTCTCCTTCTTCCTTCTTTGTCAGGGATGAATTAATGATTACTGGGAAGCTCTCCGATGTGCCAAGGAATGCATACTTGAGATGGGTGGGTAATGGTTTCAGTTCTTGTTTTCGTACTTCTTCTTTCTTGTCTTGTTTTTCATCTTGCTCAATAGAAGTCTCAGCTACTTGTTCCTCTGTTGCCCCTTGATTTCCTTCTTGCTCTTGAGGACTTTCTTCCAACATTTCTTCCACCAAACTCTCTATCATGTCCACTCTCACATAATCCTCTTGCTCAGGAATGTGTTGCATTGACTTGAAGACGTTTATGACCATTTGTTCATTGTGGATCCTGAAGATCATTTCTCCTTTTTCTACATTAATAGTGGCTCTTGCTGTGGCTAGAAATGGCCTTCCCAAAATGATTGAATTGTTTCCTTCCTCTTCAGTATCCAAAATCACAAAATCTGCTGGGAAAATAAACTCCCTAACCTTCACCAACAAATTTTCCACAATTCCAGTGGGTGTTTTGATTGATCTGTCAGCCATGACCAATGACATCCTGGTGGGTTTAAGTTCTTCTATAGCAAGTTTTCTCATCATTGAGAGAGGCATTAAGTTGATGCTGGCACCAAGGTCACAGAGAGCTTTGTTGAGAATTATTCTGCCAATGGTGCATGAGACTACAAAGCTTCCTGGATCCTTGAGTTTTGGTGGAATGCCCCTTTGAATCAAAGCACTGCATTCCTCGGTGAGTAACACGGTTTCCTTCTCAAGCCAACTTCTTTTCTTGTTGATAAGCTCCTTCAAAAACTTGGCATACAGAGGCATTTGCTCAAGTGCTTCAGCCAAGGGAATATTGATTTCCAGCTTTTTGAAAGTCTCAAGGAACTTATGAAAATGTTGGTCCTTAGTTTCTTTGTTGAACCTCTGGGGATATGGCAGTGGAGGTGTGATGCTCTTTCCTATTTGCTGCTATCCCTGAGTTACTTCTTTTGAACCGTGTGACTGGTTATCCTTCTCTTTGAGTTTCTCAGTGCTCTTGTTTGGCATCACAACTTGATTCTTGGCTTCATCTTCCTTTGTTTGCTCCTCATCTTCTATTGGTCTTTTGCTGCTCTTTGCTTGCTTCTTTGTAGTGTCATTATTGCTCACCAATGTTCTCCCACTCCTTAATTGTATTGCCTTGCATTCTTCCTTAGGATTTGGAATTGTGTCACTCGGCAGAGAGCTTGAAGGTCTCTCAATAGAGATCTACTTGGAGATTTGCCCCATCTGCCTCTCTAGGCTCTTTATGGAGGCTTCATGATTCTTGGTTGTCATTTCCTAGTGTTTCAACAATTTATCCATCAAGGTTTCCAAGTTAGTGAGTCTTTGAGATTCAGGTGATACTTGAGGTGGGTTATGAGATGTGGGTGGTGGATGGTAGGCATTTTGGTTGGTGGGTTGGTTATTGGATTGGTACTGGTTGGGGTTGGGGTAGTTGTTTTGAGGTTTTCTGTAGGGGTTCTGGTTAGTTTGCTGCTGGTTGTGGTTTTGGTTGCTTCTTGGGTTGTTTTGGTTCGAGTTCCTCTACCATGGTTGTTGGTTTTGGGTGTGATTATCTCCCCATCTGAGGTTTGGGTGGTTCTTCCAGGATGGATTGTATGTATCACCATACACTTCATTTGGTCATTGGTTGTGCATATACTGCACTTGCTCTTGTTGTTGTTCTTCTTGAGTTTCTTCATTTTGCCCCCATGTGGATGATGGTTGGCTTGTGTTAACTACTACAATTTGGAGGCTATCAATCCTCTTGGCCATTTGCTCAAATTGTTGTTGAATTTGCTGTTGCATCATCTTGTTTTGAGCCAAGATTGAGTCCACTCCTTCTAGCTCCATTACTCCTCTCCTTTGTGATGGTTGGCGATTTCTTTGGTGAGCAAAGAAATATTGATTGTTGGCCACCATGTCAATAAGATTTTGAGCTTCTTCTGCTGTTTTCATCAGTTGCAATGATCCTCCAGCTGAGTGGTCAAGTGATTCTTGAGCCTTTAGAGTGAGTCCTTCATAGAAGTTCTGTAGCTTGTCCCACTCAGTGAACATTTCTGGTGGACATTTCCTCAGCAGAGCCTTGTATCTCTCCCATGCTTCATACAGATTTTCGGCATCCAATTGTGTGAATGTTTGTACCTCAATTTTCAGCCTGGTAACTCTTTGAGGTGGATAGAATTTGGCTAGAAATTTAGTCACCAAATCATCCCAGCTAGTGATGCTTCCTTGAGGAAAAGTTTCAAGCCATTGTGCAGCCTTGTCCCTTAATGAGAACGGGAACAGCAGAAGCTTGTAGGTCTCAGGATTCACACCATTGGACTTGACAGTGTCACAAATCCTTAAGAAGGTAGATAGATGTTGATTTGGGTCCTCCAATGGTCCTCCCCCAAACGAGCAGTTGTTTTGGACCAAAGTAATGAGTTGTGGCTTCAATTCAAAGTTATTTGCATTGACATTAGGGGTGAGAATGCTGCTTCCACAATGTCTAGCATTTGCAAAGGTATAGGAGGCCAAAACTCTCCTCTGGGGTGGGTTGTTATTGTTGTTGTCAGCTCCACCAGGTGGATTGGTTGAATGTTCCTCCATATCTTGGAATTCTTCTTCTGATTCCTCTTTTCCAACAATATTTTTCCCTCTTTCAGCTCTTCTTAACCTCCTGAGAGTTCTTTCATCTTGTTCATGAAAGGTGGGTGTGGTTCTTCTTGTACATGACATACAAGCAGAACATAAGAAACACACAAACCAGTGACACTTCAATCTACTGCTAGAATGAAGTTTTAGTTAGCTTAAGCAAAAATTCAAACAGTTAGTGGGTTAATTGAAAATTAAAGAACAGAAAATAAAAATGCTAGATCTAGATCACCACCTCACTTAATCATTGTCAATCTAATCAAACCCCAACAACGGCGCCAAAAACTTGATGGGATATTTTTGTGGAAAAACGAATTTCTCCAAAACACCCAAATCTACCCGGCAAGTGCACCGGGTCGCATCAAGTAATAATAACTCACGGGAGTGAGGTCGATCCCACAGGGATTGAAGGATTGAGCAATTTTAGTTTAGTGGTTGATTTAGTCAAGCGAATCAAGATTTGGTTGAGAGATTTATGATTTGCAGAATTTAAATTGCATAGAAAGTAAAGGGAATGGGTAATTTGCATGAAATTAAAGAGAACTGAAATTTAAAGTGCTGAATCTTAAAGAACAAGAAATTAAATGGCAGAAACTTAGAACGCAAGAAATGTAAATTGCAGAATCTTAAAGTGCAAGTAATGTAAATGGCTTGAATTGTAAAGGGAATTGGAAATTGGATTTGCAGAAATTTAACAAGGAAAAGTAAAATTGCAACAAGCAGAGGAATAAAGGATGACTTGAATTGAACTGGATCTTAAAACAGAAATGTAAATGAGATAAAAAAAACATTAAACAGAGGATGTAGAATTGAAATTCAGATCTCAGGACCCAAGAGACTAGATAACCAAGTCTAGATCTCAATGCCTTCCTAGATCCAACAAGAACAATTGCAAAGAAATTGTAAATTGCAAAGAAAGTAGATGAAGAAGCAATTAACCGAAACTGAAATTCAATTAAGCAGATAATTAAACAAGATCCCAAGGTGAGATTGAAACAGAAGTTCTTCAATTCTCCACCCAAGATCCGAAGCAAGAAAATTAAAGAGTGCTGGGTAAGAACAAGGAAGAAGAGAGATCAATTCACCTCCCCAATTCTCCTGAATTAAAACAACAATGCTAGAATGTAAAAGTGAACTCCCAATCAAACCAGAAAAGAAAGCTCTATATGAAAACTAAAAAGGGAAGCTCCCTTAAAAACTTAAATCCTATGCTACTTATACACTTTCTTCAAATGGTCTTCAAGCCTTCAATTGGGCCTTTGCTCTTGATGGAATTGGGTTGATAGAGGCCTTGGTTGATTGCTCTTGGAGTTTGGAGAAGAACCGAATTGAACCGGGTTGGAATCATGAAAGCTTGAGTAAAAGTTTGAGTAAAAGTTTGAGGCTAACTTTTACTCCAACTTTTCACATCAGCCACCCTTCTTTGCTGATACCAACGTTGGGGCAAAAGTTAGGGGTCAAACTTTTGCTCCAACGTTGGCCTCCCCTTGCACACTCATGGCGCCAACGTTAGCCAAAAAGTTAGAGGCTAACGTTGGCGCAAACTTTTGCTCTCCAGGGTGTGTTTTTCATGCGCCAACGTTAGCCAAAAAGTTAGGGGCTAACGTTGGCGCAAACTTTTGCTCTCCAGGGTGTTGATTTGTGATGCCAAAAGTTTGCCAAAAAGTTTGAGGCTAACTTTTGCTCCAGCTTTTTGCCCAAAAGTTTGCACAAAAGTTTGAGGCTAACTTTTGCTCCAGATTTTCGCCCAAAAGTTTGCACAAAAGTTTGAGGCAAACTTTTGGTCCAGCTTTTTGCTCCCTGGTTCATTTTCACTTATTCCAAAAGTTTGAGCTAAAGTTTGAGGCAAACTTTTGCTCAAACTTTTTGTCCTCTCTTCCTCCTAGCCATTCCTCCTTGCTTCAACCTTTCTCCAAGCTTTCTTTACCTATCATTAATCAACCAAACACATCAAAGCTATGCTCAAAACCATGAGATATTCATTCTTTCATAATATGTGACAATTATAGCATAAAACCTCATGAAATAGCATGAATTCATACATGGTTGATTAAATTAAAGGAAGCATGAAAATCTACCCAATTGGCTTGCTTATGGCTCAAGAAAGTGCATAATTCTATTGAAAACAAAAGAAAAAGGCTAGTGAAACTAGGCTAAGATGACTTGTCATCAGTGAACAATGCGTTTGAGCCTCCAGAACTGGCATTTTCGACCACGTTTGAGGCAAACTTTACCTCAAATGCTGCACACCAAAGCCAGCGACCTTGTCCTCTTCAAAGGGGCATAACTTGAGTTGTAGATGTCCAATTGAGGTGATTCCAATTGGGTTAGAAAGCTGACATTTAGAGCTTTCTAACCATATATAATAGTCTATAGTGGGCATGAAATTTGCAACGTTTACAAGCAGACAAAAATAGTACCCCAACATGCATGCAAGAAGGCCCAACGTTTGGCTAAAAGTTTGACCTCAAACTTTAGCCCAAACGTTGGTAGCAGCAAATAAGGGCAGCTGATATAAAAAGTTTGAGTAAAAGTTTGCCTCAAACTTTTACTCAAACTTTTACTCAAACTTTTATGATTCATGGCCCGGTTCACAATGGGTTTCTCTCCAACTCCAAGAGCAATCAACAGAGGCTTTTGTCAACCCAATTCCATCAAGAGCAAGGGCCCAATTGACACCCACTCAAAGGCACAAGAGATAGTTAGAATAGAAATTTCATTTTAATTGTAATTTGTTTTGAATTTCATTTTCATTTTGTAAAAATGCCTATAAATAGGCATCTGTTTCATTTTATTGGAAAGGGGGGCGAGCTCCACTAGGGAGCATTAGGAATACAGAACTCTCTCTCTTTAGTTTTTCTTTTATTTTGAATCTTGGGTTGAGAATTGAAGAAATTCTGTTTCAATCTCACCTTGAGGATTCTCTCTGTTTTCTTCTTCTGCAAACTTTCAAGTGAATTGTGATTTGAATCAAAGTTCGTTTCATCGCTTTCATCTTTAATTTTCCTGCATCTTGTTTGCTAGCGGATCAAGGAAGGAATTGAGATCTAGACTTGTTTTCTAGTCTCATTGATTTCCTGAGATCTTCAACCTCTCATTTAGATTTTGCAATTAAGCTGCATTTCATTTTCTGTTCGGTTCCTCAATTCAATTTACATTAAACCTGCTGCATCTTTTACTTCTCTGTTTGATTGTTATTTACACTTTCGTGTTTGATTTCATGAATCCCAGTACCCAATTTCCTTTATTCTTCTTGTAATTTAACTTTTCAGTTACTTGATCTACTGCTTTCTTTTAATTTCTAGCACCTACTCCCCTGTAATTTAATGCAATTTACATTTCTTGCAATTTAAGTTTCAGCTATTTTACTTTCTTGTTCTTTAAGTTAATGTCCAATTTACTTTCTGCACTTTAATTTTCCTTGTCATTTACTTTCTGTTGCATCAATTATCACACAAATGTTAGCTTGACTAAACTAATAACCCACTAAAGTTGCTTGATCCATCAATCCCTGTGGGATCGACCTCACTCCCGTGAGTTTTATTACTTGATGCGACCCGGTGCACTTGCCGGTTAGATTTGGGTGTTTTGGGAAATTCGTTTTTTCCACAAAAATATCCATCAAGTTTTTGGCGCTGTTGCCGGGGATTGATTTAGATCAACAATGATTAAGTGGGTGAGAAGTCTAGATTAAGCATTTTCTTTGTTTTTGTTCTTGAAACCAAGGTGTTTGTGTTTTTGCCTCACTAAGCAAATATCATCTGAAACATGAATTTCAATTTTATTTGGTGTTGTGTTTTACAAAATTCAAATGGAGTTCAACTCATCTTATGATCAAACAAATTTTATGGGATATTACCCACCATCACCAATCTCTAATGGTGGCTGGGAATGTCACCAAGAGAATACACATTCTGAGCACTCCAATTCATGGAGACTTGCTTCAGAGACACAAGATGAGCAAAAAAATCATATGGGATACCAACCACCACCACAAAATGATTCATATCATTATCCTCATGGTGGATGGAAGCATCACCAAAGAATGGAAGAGCATCCACCCTCACGTCCCAGTTTCTCATTTGAAAGTTCTTCATCACTTGATTATGTCTCAACACAAAGTTTCCTACAAAATCCATACAAGTTACCCCATCAATCACACAATTCATTCCACACCCCTCAACACAACTTCACCACAACACATCCATGTCACCAAAATTACTCTCAACCTTTATCTCTTGAACCAACAGATGAGGATTACCTCCAAGCCATTGAAATACACAGAAAACTCGTGGAAAGATACACAAAATCCCCATCCTGGAAAGAAACCATCCTCAAGAAGATGAATGGGCCCTTAGAGCAAACAAGGGGGAACTTAGAACCATCAAACAGTGAGGATGAAGACCAATTTGTGGGTGAGGAAGTGGAAAAACAAGAACCAAAGGTCCCTGTGTCAAGTGAAATTGTACTGAAGAATGAGGAACATGAGCCAAGGATTTTACATTCACAAGAACTAATTGAAGTGACAATAGAACACGAAGATTCCCTCCCAAAGGACTTGATGGAAAGTTGTGAAGAAGGAATGGAGGAGAACAATCAAGAGAAGTCACACTCAACTGAAGCAAGGAAAGTGCTAAAGAAGGAAGGTGAAGAGGCCCCTATATCAAGCAAACCTTCAATGAAGAATGAGGTGGTGGAGGTATTTGAAAATGAAACTGCACTTGAGGTGACAAAAGAACCTAAACACTCACAACCTCCTCAAACCCCCTGGACCAAAAAATCTCAACAATTGAATCGATGATTGAAAGGTATGAAGAGGAGATGAAGAAAGCTTGGGAAGATCAACAAACTTCCTCCATGAAAGAGCTATTAAAGCAAATGTTGAGTGCAAAAAAAGGAGTGGAGGAGCAAGAAAGTGAGGAAGTCATTCCAGAAAATTTACACTCAAGTGAGGAAGAGTTCATGGAACCACCGATTCAAAAGGCTCTGGATGAATACAAAACTCCAATAATCACACAGCAACCAAGACTTGGATTCAAAGAAGTGAAGGCAATTGACAAAAGCACCAAGAAGAGGATTGTGACCAAGATACCAAGGACAACATTCATGAGAAGGTCAACTGCAAACAATCCTCCCCCTGATCCAGCAAGCAAGATCAATCAAGCCAATTTCACAAGGAAGCTTGTTGAAAGAAGACCAAGACAGGGGACAATAACTGAAACTTCTCCCCTCTTGGAGTCATTTCTCTTAACAAATTGGAAGAAGAGGAAGAAAGTAAAGAACAGGTAGACAGTAGGTACATTTCTTCTCCTTGCTTTGTTTAAATTTCAATAAATTGGCATATGATCACATTCTAAGTTTGGTGTTGCCTTGCAAAAAATTGTTTTCAATCCCATTTGGATGATTGCATCAATTCTACATGAAGTGTCACGCTAAGATTCTAAGTTTGGTGTGCCACTTAATTTTCTATGCAGTGAATCCAGCAACATCACTTGTCTGCATAATCATATTGCCTTTTACAGTGTTATTTTTCTTCTTAGTTGGATAATTTTTGTTTTCTCTTTGTTTCATTTATTTACTTGTTTTTAATGCTTTCCTTCATTAACTGTTTTTGTTAATACATCACCAAGACATCCTTATTCATAACAGACTCTTCATTTGGTGATTGTATTTAACATATAACAGTTTCTTTTGTTTAGTTTTAGTTCAAATAAATTGACATATGGTTGCATTCTAAGTTTGGTGTTGCTATGCAACAAAATTTGGTTCCAATTCTTACAAGATACTTGCATTAATTCCAAGTGAAAGTGTCACACTAAGTTTGGTGTGCCACTTATCTTTTATGCAATGTATTGTGCACACCTTCTTATCTATGCAATCATAATGTCTCTGTCTCTTATGCCTTGATTGTTATCTTTAATTTTGCTTGCTTGAAACACATGCACCACTAACATTCCATTGTGTAAGACATTCATGATCCATCTTAGCCCTATAGCCACGGTTCTAATAGTTGCTTGAGGATGAGCAAGCATTCCAAGTTTGGTATGGGAAGGAGGAGAATGGGAGGAAAATGACAACAATAGAGAAGATGAACAACAAGGTTGTAAAGTTCCATTTCCTCTCATTTATTTCAAGCACCATAAACTGCAAGATTGTCTTTGTCTTCTCTGGATGCATGTGTGGTATGAAAAGGGCATAGTTTGATTTCTAAATTACAACATGGTGATGTGCCACTATGATTACCAACTTGAGTTTTGTGAATTCAAAAGCAATAAAGTATCATGATCATAAACAAACAAGGAATTAAAGAAGAGTTTAGCATGTGCATACAAGTATTGGAAAGCTAGTATGATTAATTGTTGCTCAATTGCATTGGATTTTATTTAATTGAAGTTTTCATCTAGCACATTTTGTGAAATCTTTTGAAATCATGAAAACCTTGAAGAAGCAAATACAATTAAAGCAAGAAAAGAAAAAGGGAAAGAATGAGAAAGCTGAAGGCTCTGAGTACCAATGGCAATTCATTTGTTAAGTACTTGTGGTGTTTATGTATCAAGCCAAATGCTTGAAAACAAAACACTTAGAAGTCAAGGTTAGGCTCAAAGTACAAAAGCACTCCCTCAAAGCTCAAGGCTCTGAGCATCAATGATTAGAGAGTCAAGAAAAGAAAAGAAAAATGAGCTTAATGAAGTCCTCTAATCAAATGCTTGTGGTGCTTATGTATCAAGTGGTAATACTTGAAAACAAAGCATTTAGAAGTCGTAGCTTTGTTATCAACTCATGGGGCAAAGCACCCAAAAGGAGAAGCTAATAAGAAAATCAAAAGCTTGTTTCAAGGAAGAAATATAAAGAAAAGATTTCATAAAATGAGCTAAATAGAAGCATCAATCATTTACAATTCTTTTGTGATTGTAGCACGCATAGAAAACTAGCTTACCATGAACATTGAGTTGCTATTCTTCTTACCTTGGATTGTCAATCTTTAAATGCATGATTCTTTTCTTGCTTGGGGACAAGCAAGGTTTAAGTTTGGTGTTGTGATGACATGTCACCATGTCATGTTTTTCTATGCTTTTTCATACAAGAAATTTATGATTAGTGCTTAAATATTGCATTCTTTGGTGCTTAAATGGTATATTTCTTTGATCTTTTGATTTGATAAACTTTGTAGGAAATAAGAAGAAAAAGAAGCAAAAAGAGTACAAAATAAGCTAAAAAGAGGAAAAGAGGAATTTTGGGCACACTTTGAAGTTGGAGCACACTTTGGAGGCTTAGGCCACACTTCTAAAAGCGTGACCCATGACCAAATCAAGGAAGAGAAGCCTGGCCCAAAGGA
Source organism: Arachis ipaensis (assembly GCF_059453495.1). Taxonomy (NCBI): domain Eukaryota; kingdom Viridiplantae; phylum Streptophyta; class Magnoliopsida; order Fabales; family Fabaceae; genus Arachis; species Arachis ipaensis. Next base: position 76,499,836 of record NC_142438.1, read on the forward strand.
AGAAAAGCGTGGCTCAAAACAAAGAGCAAGAGAGGACAAAAAGCTTGAGCTAAAGTTTGCCTCAAACTTTAGCTCAAACTTTTGGAGGAGCTTGCACACCCTGGAGGAGAAAAGCTTGCGCCAACGTTTGCCTCAAGATTTTTGGCAAACGTTGGCGCCACACTTACACATCCTGGAGGAAAAAGTTTGAGCCAACGTTTGCCTCAAACTTTTTGGCAAACGTTGGCACCACACATGCATACAAGGGGTATACTTCCAACAAGAATAACTTGAGCTACAGAGCTCCAAATGAGGTGATTAAAAAAGCAATGGAAAGTAGGAATCAAGAGCTTTCCAGGCATATATAGCACTGCATGGTGGACACTAAAATTGAGGGAGAAAACTGCCCCGAAATGTGCATAAACGAATATGGTGGCAACCTGCAGTGAGGCCAACTGACCTCTGCACCTTCGACGGAGTATAACTCGAGCTGTAGAGATCCAAATGATGTGCTTCCAAAGGCATTGGAAAGTAGACATTCAGGACTTTCCAACAATGTATAATAGTATGGGGTGAACAATGCGTTTGAGCCTCCAGAACTGGCGTTTTCGACCACGTTTGAGGCAAACTTTACCTCAAACGCTACACACCAAAGCCAGCGACCTTGTCCTCTTCAAAGGGGCATAACTTGAGTTGTAGATGTCCAATTTAGGTGATTCCAATTGGGTTAGAAAGCTGACATTCAGAGCTTTCTAACCATATATAATAGTTTATAGTGGGCATGCAATTTGCAACGTTGACAAGCAGACAAAAATAGTACCCCAACATGCATGCAAGAAGTCCCAACGTTTGGCTAAAAGTTTGACCTCAAACTTTAGCCCAAACGTTGGTAGCAGCAAATAAGGGCAGCTGGTATAAAAAGTTTGAGTAAAAGTTTGCCTCAAACTTTTACTCAAAATTTTACTCAAACTTTTATGATTCATGGCCCGGTTCACAATGGGTTTCTCTCCAACTCCAAGAGCAATCAACAGAGGCTTTTGTCAACCCAATTCCATCAAGAGCAAGGGCCCAATTGACACCCACTCAAAGGCACAAGAGATAGTTAGAATAGAAATTTCATTTTAATTGTAATTTGTTTTGAATTTCATTTTCATTTTGTAAAAATGCCTATAAATAGGCATCTGTTTCATTTTATTGGAAAGGGGGGCGAGCTCCACTAGGGAGCATTAGGAATACAGAACTCTCTCTCTTTAGTTTTTCTTTTTGTTTTGAATCTTGGGTTGAGAATTGAAGAAATTCTGTTTCAATCTCACCTTGAGGATTGTCTCTGTTTTCTTCTTCTGCAAACTTTCAAGTGAATTGTGATTTGAATCAAAGTTCGTTTCATCGCTTTCATCTTTAATTTTCCTGCATCTTGTTTGCTAGCGGATCAAGGAAGGAATTGAGATCTAGACTTGTTTTCTAGTCTCATTGATTTCCTGAGATCTTCAACCTCTCATTTAGATTTTGCAATTAAGCTGCATTTCATTTTCTGTTCGGTTCCTCAATTCAATTTACATTAAACCTGCTGCATCTTTTACTTCTCTGTTTGATTGTTATTTACACTTCCGTGTTTGATTTCATGAATCCCAGTACCCAATTTCCTTTATTCTTCTTGCAATTTAACTTTCCAGTTACTTGATCTATTGCTTTCTTTTAATTTCCAGCACCTACTCCCCTTTAATTTAATGCAATTTACATTTCTTGCAATTTAAGTTTCAGCTATTTTACTTTCTTGTTCTTTAAGTTACTGTCCAATTTACTTTCTGCACTTTAATTTTCCTTGTCATTTACTTTCTGCTGCATCAATTATCACACAAATGTTAGCTTGACTAAACTAATCACCCACTAAAGTTCCTTGATCCATCAATCCCTGTGGGATCGACCTCACTCCCGTGAGTTTTATTACTTGATGCGACCCGGTGCACTTGCCGGTGAGATTTGGGTGTTTTGGGAAATTCGTTTTTTCCACAAAAATATCCATCACACCTCCGATTTTTTTTTTCATTTTTTTTATGTTGTGCTAACCCTCGTTCTTTAAATGACGCTATCCCGTGGAGGACACCTAAAGGCGAGTCGTAATGGCCTCATCTTCGGCAGACTCCTCCATTTTGTATTTTACCAGTTTTTTTCGTTTCTTTTTTTTAACGTTGTGCTGACCTACGTTCTTTAAATGACGCTATCCCGAGGAGGACACCTAAAGGCGAGCCGTAATGGCCTCATCTTCGGCAGGCTCCTCCGTTTTTTTTTTCCAATTTTTTTCCTTTTTTTGACGTTGTCCTGACCCTCATTCTTTAAATGACGCTATCCCAAGGAGGACACCTAAAGGTGAGCCATAAGGGCCTCATCTTCGGCAGGCTACTCCGTTTTTTTTTTCGGTTTTTTTCCTTTTTTTTACGTTGTGCTGACCCTCGTTCTTTAAATGACGCTATCCTGAGGAGGACACCTAAAGGCGAGCCGTAATGGCCTCATCTTCGGCAGGCTCCTCCGTTTTTTTTTCCGATTTTTTTCCTTTTTTTTCTTTCCTTTTTCTTACGTTGTGCTGTCCCTCGTTCTTTAAATGACGCTATCGCGAGGAGGATACTTAAAGGCGAGCCGTAATGGCCCCATCTTCGGCAGGCTCCTCCGTTTTTTTTTCTTTTTTTTTACATTGTGCTAACCATCGTTCTTTAAGTGACGCTATCCCGAGGATGACACATAAAGGTGAGCCATAATGGCCGCATCTTCGGCAGGTTCCTCCAGTTTTTTTTTTCGTTTTTTTTTTACGTTGTACTGACCCTCGTTTTTTAAATGACGCTATCACGAGGAGGACACCTAAACGCGAGCCGTAATGGCCCCATCTTCGGCAGGCACCTCCGATTTTTTTTCATTTTTTTTATGTTGTGCTAACCCTCGTTCTTTAAAAGATGCTATCCCGAGGAGGACACCTAAAGGCGAGCAGTAATGGCCGCATCTTCGGCAGGCTCCTCCGGTTTTTTTCCGGTTCTTTTTCTGGTTTTTTATTTTTTTATTTTTTATTTTTTTTTACGTTGTGCTAGCCCTCGTTCTTTAAATGACGCTATCCTGAGGAGGACACATAAAGGCGAGCCGGAAATGGCCTAATCTTTGACTCAAACGTTTGCGTGTTAGCATTATGCAGAACGGTGCTTTTCTGTCACTCACGTTTGAGGTCAAACGTGAGCTCAAACGTGCTCCCTCCAAGGCAATTTTTGTAGCCAACATTTGACCTCACGTTTGAGGCAAATGTTGGCGCAAACGTTGCTTCCTCCAGGGTTAATTTTTGAGCCAATGTTTGACCTCAAGTTTGAGGCAAACGTTGGCGCAAACGTTGGCTTCTCCTTGGTGAATTTTTGAGCCAACGTTTGACCTCAAGTTTGACGCAAACGTTGGCGCAAACGTTGGCTTCTCCTGGGTTCTTCTTAAGCCAACGTTTAACCTCACGTTTGAGGCAAACGTTGGCACAAACGTGAGCTCTTCCCAGGGAGGCTTTGCTGCCTTCATTTCCATTGCTGCCATCCCCTTTCTTCAACCTTCCTCCAAGCCTTTTGGTCACCTGTCATCAATCAACAAATGCATCAAAGCTATGCTAAAATCATGAGACTTCTTCTCGTACTTGACATATAAACAATTATAGCACAAAACCTCATGAAAATGCATCAATTTATTCATGGTTGATTGAATCCAAATACACATGAATTTCTACCCAAATGGCTTACTTGTAACTCAAGAAAGTGTATAAGACTTATTAAAAAAGTGAAAAATTGCTTGAAAAACTAGCATAAGATGACTTGTCATCACTCCTCCGGTTTTTTTTTTTTTCATTTTTTTACGTTATGCTGACCCTCGTTCTTTAAATGACGCTATCCCGAGGAGGACACCTAAACGCGAGCTGTAATGGCCTCATCTTTGGCAGGCTCCTCCGTTTTTTTTTTTTTTTTTTACGTTGTGCTGACCGTCGTTTTTTAAATGACGCTATCCTAAGGAGGACACCTAAAGGCGAGCCGTAATGGCCTCATCTTCGGTAGGCTCCTCCGTTTTTATTTTTTATTTTTTATTTTTTTTTTACGTTTTGCTAACCCTCGTTCTTTAAATGACGCTATCCCGAGGAGGATACCTAAAGGCGAGCCGTAATGGCCTCATCTTCGGAAGGCTCCTCCGTTTTTTCTTTCCAGTTTTTTTCCCTTTTTTTTCTTTTGTTTTTTTTTACGTTGTGCTAACCCTCGTTCTTTAAATGACGCTATCCCGAGGAGGACACTTAAAGGCGAGCCGTAACGGCCGCATCTTCGGCAGGTTCTTTCATTTTTTTTTTACGTTGTGCTGACCCTCGTTTTTTAAATGACGCTATCCCAAGGAGGACACCTAAACGCGAGCCGTAATGGCCTCATCTTCGGCAGGCTACTTCGTTTTTATTTTCTGGTTTTTTTTCCTTTTTTCTTTTACGTTGTGCTGACCCTCGTTCTTTAAATGACGCTATCCCGAGGAGGACACCTAAAGGCGAGCCGTAATAGCCTCATCTTCGGCAGGCTTGTGCGTTTTTTTTTTCCGTTACTTTTTTTTTACATTCTGATGACCCTAGTTCTTTAAATGACGCTATCCCGAGAAGTACACCTAAAGGTGAGCCGTAATGGCCTCATCTTCGGTAGGCTCCTTCGTTTTTTTTTTTTTTTTTAACGTTGTGCTCACCCTCGTCCTTTAAATGACGCTATCCCGAGGAGGATACCTAAAGGCGAGCCTTAATTGCCTCATCTTCGGTAGGCTCCTCCGATTTTTTTCTGGTTTTTTTATTTTTTAATTTTTATTTGACGTTGTGCTGACCTTCGTTCTTTAAATGACGCTATCCTGAGGAGGACACCTAAAGGCGAGCCGTAATGGCCTCATCTTCGGTAGGCTACTCTGTTTTTTTTTTTCCAGTTTTTTTCCTTTTTTCTTTTACGTTGTGCTGACCCTCGTTCTTTAAATGACGTTATCCCGAGGAGGACACCTAAAGACGAGCCGTAATGGCCTTATCTTCGGCAGGCTCGTCCGTTTTTTTTTTCGGTTTTTTCCGTTACTTTTTTTTTTTTACATTGTGCTGACCCTCGTTCTTTAAATGACGTTATCCCGAGAAGTACAGCTAAAGGTGAGCCGTAATGGTTTTTTTATTTTTTATTTTTTATTTGACGTTGTGCTGACCTTCGTTCTTTAAATGACACTATCCTGAGGAGGACACCTAAAGGCGAGCCGTAATGGCCTAATCTTCGGCAGGCTCATCTGGTTTTTTTTTTTCCGTTTTTTTTACGTTGTGCTGACCCTCATTCTTTAAATGACGCTACCCCGAGGAGGACACCTAGAGGTGAGCCGTAATGGCCTCATCTTCGGCAGGCTCCTCAGCTTTTTTTTTTTTCGGTTTTTTTCGATTTTTTTCTTTTGTTTTTTTTTACGTTGTGCTGACCCTCGTTCTTTAAATGACGCTATCCCGAGGAGGACACTTAAAGGCGAGCCGTAACGGCCGCATCTTCGCAGGATCTTTTGTTTTTTTTTTTTACGTTGTGCTGACCCTCGTTTCTTAAATGACGCTATCCCAAGGAGGAGACCTAAAGGCGAGCCGTAATGGCCTTATCTTCGGCAGGCTACTCCATTTTTTTTTTCCGGTTTTTTTCCTTTTTTTTTTACGTTGTGCTGACCCTCATTCTTTAAATGACGCTATCCCGAGGAGGACACCTAAATGGGAGCCGTAATAGCCTCATCTTTGGCAGGCTCGTCCGTTTTTTTTTTTCGGTTTTTTTCCGTTACTTTTTTTTTTACATTGTGCTGACCCTCATTCTTTAAATGACGCTATCCCGAGGAGTACACCTAAAGGTGAGCCGTAATGGCCTCATCTTTGGCAGGCTCCTCTGTTTTTTTTTTTTTACGTTGTGCTCGCCCTCGTCCTTTAAATGAAGTTATCCCGAGGAGGATACCTAAAGGCGAGCCGTAAATGCCTCATCTTCGGCAAGCTCCTCCGATTTTTTTCTGGTTTTTTTTTATTTTTTATTTTTTATTTTACGTTGTGCTGACCCTCGTTCTTTAAAAGATGCTATCCTGAGGAGGACACCTAAAGGCGAGCCGTAATGGCCTCATCTTCGGCAGGCTACTCCATTTTTTTCCGGTTTTTTTCCCTTTTTTTTACGTTGTGCTGACCCTCGTTCTTTAAATGACGCTATCCCGAGGAGGACACTTAAAGGCGAGCCGTAATGGCCGCATCTTCGGTAGGTTGCTCCGGTTTTTTTTCCAGTTTCTTTTTTTTTCGTTGGGCTGACCCTCGTTCTTTAAATGACGCTACCCCGAGGAGGACAACTAAAGGCGAGCCATAATGGCCTCATCTTCGGCAGGCTCCTCCATTTTTTTCCCCGTTTTTTCTTTCCTTTTTTTTTTACGTTGTGCTCACCCTCGTTCTTTAAATGATGCTATCCCGTGGAGGATACCTAAAGGCGAGCCGTAATTGCCTCATCTTCGGCAGGCTCCTCCGTTTTTTTTTCCAGTTTTTTTCCTTTTTTTTCTTTTACGTTGTGCTGACCCTCGTTCTTTAAATGACGCTATCCCGAGGAGGACACCTAAAGGCGAGCCGTAATAGCCTCATCTTCGGCAGGCTCGTCCGTTTTTTTTTTTTCGGTTTTTTCCGTTACTTTTTTTTACATTGTGCTGATCCTCGTTCTTTAAATGACGCTATCTCGAGGAGGACACCTAAAGGCGAGCCGTAATGGCCTCATCTTCGGCAGGATCCTCCGTTTTGTTTTCGGTTTTTTTCTGTTTTTTTTACGTTGTGCTGACACTCGTTCTTTAAATGATGTTATCCTGAGGAGGACACCTAAAGGCGAGCCGTAATAGCCTCACATTCGGCAGGCTCTTCCGTATTTTTTTCTGGTTTTTTTTCCGTTACTTTTTTTTTACGTTGTGCTGACCCTCGTTCATTAAATGACGCTATCTCGAGGAGGACACCTAAAGGCGTGAGGTAACGGCCTCATCTTCGGCAGGCTCCTCCATTTTTTCCCGTTTTTTCCGTATTATGTTTTTACGTTGTGTTGACCCTCGTTCTTTAAATGACGCTATCCCGAGGAAGACACCTAAAGGCGAGCCGTAATGGCTTCATCTTCGGCAGGCTCCTCCGGTTTTTTTTCTGTTTTTTTTCCTTTTTTTTTTACGTTGTGCTGACATTCGTTCTTTAAATGACGCTATCCCGAGGAGGATACCTAAAGGCGAGCCATAAGGGCCTCATCTTCGGCAGGTTCCTCCATTTTTTTTTCCGATTTTTTTCCTATTTTTTTCTTTCCGTTTATTTTTTACGTTGTGTTGTCCCTCATTCTTTAAATGACGCTATCCCGAGGAGGATACTTAAAGGCGAGCTGTAATGGTCCCATCTTCGGCAGGCTCCTCCGGTTTTTTTTCCTTTTTTTTTACCTTGTGCTGACCCTCGTTTTTTAAGTGACGCTATCCCGAGGATGATGCTTAAAGGCGAGCCGTAATGGCCGCATCTTCAGCAGGTTCCTCCAGTTTTTTTTTTCATTTTTTTTACGTCGTCCTGACCCTCGTTTTTTAAATGACGATATCCCGAGGAGGACACCTAACCGCGAGCCGTAATGGCCCCACCTTCGGTAGGCACCTCCGATTTTTTTTCATTTTTTTTATGTTGTCCTGACCCTCATTCTTTAAATGACGCTATCCCAAGGAGGACACCTAAAGGTGTGCCGTAATGGCCTCATCTTCGGCAGGCTACTCCGTTTTTTATTTTACCGGTTTTTTTTGTTTCTTTTTTTTTTTTAACGTTGTGCTGACCCACGTTCTTTAAATGACGATATCCCGAGGAGGACACCTAAACGCGAGACGTAATGGCACCATCTTCGGCAGGCTCCTCCGGTATTTTTTCCTTTTTTTTACGTTGTGCTGACCCTCGTTCTTTAAATGACGCTATCCCGAGGAGGACACCTAAAGGCGAGCCGTAATAGCCTCATCTTCGGCAGGCACCTCTGATTTTTTTTTTTTGTTTTTTTTATGTTGTGCTGACCCTCGTTCTTTAAATGACGCTATCCCGAGGAGGACATCTAAAGGCGAGCCGTAATGGCCTCATCTTTGGCACTCTACTCTGTTTTTTTCTGGTTTTTTCCTTTTTTTTTACGTTGTGGTGGCCCTCGTTCTTTATATGACGCTATCCCGAGGAAGTCACCTAAAGGCGAGCCGTAATAGCCTCATCTTTGGCAGCCTCCTCCATTTTTTTTTCGGTTTTTTTCCGTTACTTTTTTTTACGTTGTGCTGACCCTCGTTCTTTAAATGACGTTATCCCGAGGAGGACACTTAAAGGCGAGCCGTAACGGCCGCATCTTCGGCAGGATCTTTCGGTCATTTTTTTTACGTTGTGCTGACACTCGTTTTTTAAATGACACTATCCCAAGGAGGACACCTAAACGCGAGCCGTAATGGCCTCATCCTCGGCAGGCTACTCCGTTTTTTTCCAGTTTTTTTCCCTTTTTTTTTATGTTGTGCTGACCCTCGTTCTTTAAATGACGCTATCCCGAGGAGGACACTTAAAGGCGAGCCGTAATGGCCGCATCTTCAGCAGGTTGCTCCGGTTTTTTTTCCAGTTTCTTTTTTTTTCGTTGGGCTGACCCTCGTTCTTTAAATGACGCTACCCCGAGGAGGACACCTAAAGGCGAGCCATAATGGCCTCATCTTCGGCAGGCTCCTTCATTTTTTTCCCCGTTTTTTCTTCCCTTTTTTTTTTACGTTGTGCTCACCCTCGTTCTTTAAATGACGCTATCCCGTGGAGGATACCTAAAGACGAGCCGTCATTGCCTCATCTTCGGCAGGCTCCTCCGTTTTTTTTTCCAGTTTTTTTCCTTTTTTTCTTTTACGTTGTGCTGACCCTCGTTCTTCAAATGATGCTATCCCGAGGAGGACACCTAAAGGCGAGCCGTAATAGCCTCATCTTCGGCAGGCTCGTCTGTTTTGTTTTTTTCGGTTTTTTCCGTTACTTTTTTTTACATTGTGCTGATCCTCGTTCTTTAAATGACGCTATCCCGAGGAGTACACCTAAAGGTGAGCCGTAATGGCCTCATCTTCGGCAGGCTCCTCTGTTTTTTTTTTTTTTTTACGTTGTGCTCGCCCTCGTCCTTTAAATGACGCTATCCCGAGGAGGATACCTAAAGGCGAGCCGTAATTGCCTCATCTTCGGCAGGCTCCTCCGATTTTTTTCTGGTTTTTTTTATTTTTTATTTTTTATTTTACGTTGTGCTGACCCTCGTTCTTTAAAAGATGCTATCCTGAGGAGGACACCTAAAGGCGAGCCGTAATGGCCTCATCTTCGGCAGGATACTCCATTTTTTTCCGGTTTTTTTCCCTTTTTTTTACGTTGTGCTGACCCTCGTTCTTTAAATGACGCTATCCCGAGGAGGACACTTAAAGGCGAGCCGTAATGGCCGCATCTTCGGTAGGTTGCTCCGGTTTTTTTTCCAGTTTCTTTTTTTTTTCGTTGGGCTGACCCTCGTTCTTTAAATGACGCTACCCCGAGGAGGACACCTAAAGGCGAGCCATAATGGCCTCATCTTCGGCAGGCTCCTCCATTTTTTCCCCGTTTTTTCTTTCCTTTTTTTTTACGTTGTGCTCACCCTCGTTCTTTAAATGACGCTATCCCGTGGAGGATACCTAAAGGCAAGCCGTAATTGCCTCATCTTCGGCAGGCTCCTCCGTTTTTTTTTCCATTTTTTTTCCTTTTTTTCTTTTACGTTGTGCTTACCCTCGTTCTTTAAATGACGCTATCCCGAGGAGGACACCTAAAGGCGAGCCGTAATAGCCTCATCTTCGTCAGGCTCGTCCGTTTTTTTTTTCGGTTTTTTCCGTTACTTTTTTTTTACATTGTGCTGATCCTCGTTCTTTAAATGACGCTATCCCGAGGAGTACACCTAAAGATGAGCCGTAATGGCCTCATCTTCGGCAGGCTCCTCTGTTTTTTTTTTTTTTACGTTGTGCTCACCCTCGTCCTTTAAATGACGCTATCCCGAGGAGGATACCTAAAGGCGAGCCGTAATTGCCTCATCTTCGGCAGACTCCTCCGGTTTTTTCTGGTTTTTTTATTTTTATTTTTTATTTTACGTTGTGCTGACCCTCGTTCTTTAAAAGATGCTATCCTGAGGAGGACACCTAAAGGCGAGCCGTAATGGCCTCATCTTCGGCAGGCTACTCCGTTTTTTTTTTCCAGTTTTTTTCCTTTTTTCTTTTACTTTGTGCTGACCCTCATTCTTTAAATGACGTTATCCCGAGGAGGACACCTAAAGGCGAGCCGTAATAGCCTCATCTTCGGCAGGATCGTCCGTTTTTTTTTCATTTTTTTCGTTTCTTTTTTTTACATTGTGCTGACCCTCGCTCTTTAAATGACGTTATCCCAAGGAGTACACCTAAAGGTGAGCCGTAATGGCCTTATCTTCGGCAGGCTCCTCCGTTTTATTTTTTTTTTAACGTTGTGCTCACCCTCGTCCTTTAAATGACGCTATCACGAGGAGGATACCTAAAGGCGAGCCGTAATTGCCTCATCTTCGGCAGGCTCCTCCGGTTTTTTTCTGGTTTTTTTTATTTTTTATTTTTTATTTTACGTTGTGCTGATCCGCGTTCTTTAAATGACGCTATCCTGAGTAGGACACCGAAAGGCGAGCCGTAATGGCCTCATCTTCGGCAGGCTACTCCGTTTTTTTTTCCGGTTTTTTTCCTTTTTTTTTACGTTGTGGTGACCCTCGTTCTTTAAATGACGCTATCCCGAGGAAGACACCTAAAGGCGAGCCGTAATAGCCTTATCTTCGGCAGGCTCCTCCATTTTTTTTCGGTTTTTTTCGTTACTTTTTTTTTTACATTGTGCTGACCCTCGTTCTTTAAATGACGCTATCTCGAGGAGGACACCTAAAGGCGAGCCGTAATGGCCTCATCTTCGGCAGGATCCTCCATTTTTTTCGGTTTTTTTCTGTTTTTTTTACGTTGTGCTGACACTCGTTCTTTAAATGATGCTATCCTGAGGAGGACACCTAAAGGCGAGCCGTAATAGCCTCACATTCGGCAGGCTCTTCCGTAATTTTTTCTGGTTTTTTTTGTCGTTACTTTTTTTTTACGTTGTGTTGACCCTCGTTCATTAAATGACGCTATCTCGAGGAGGACACCTAAAGGCGTGCGGTAACGGCCTCATCTTCGGCAGGCTCTTCCATTTTTTCCGGTTTTTTTCCGTATTATGTTTTTACGTTGTGTTGACCCTCGTTCTTTAAATGACGCTATCCCGAGGAAGACACCTAAAGGCGAGCCGTAATGGCTTCATCTTCGGCAGGCTCCTCCGGTTTTTTTTTCTATTTTTTTTCCTTTTTTTTTTACGTTGTGCTGACATTCGTTCTTTAAATGACGCTATCCCGAGGAGGATTGATGAGTATTTTGGTGAAAAATAAATTTTTCCCAAAACACACAAATCTAACCGGCAAGTGTATCGGGTCGTATCAAGTAATAAAAACTTACGCTAGTGAGGTCGATCCCACAAGGATTGAAGGATTGAGCAATTTTAGTTTAATGGTTAATTTAGTCAAGCGAATCAAGATTTGGTTGAGTGTTTTGTGACTTACAGAAATTAAATTGCATGGAAGTAAAGAGAACAGGGAATTAAAGTGCTGAATCTTAAAGAACAAGAAATTAAATAGCAGAAACTTAGAATGTAAATTGCGGAATCTTAAAGTGCAAGAAATGTAAACGGCTGGAATTGTAAAGGGAATTGGGGATTGGATTTGCAGAATTTAAACAAGGAAAAGTAAATTGCATCAAGCAGAGAAGTAGAAGAAGGTTTGGGTTAGATTGGATCTTGAAGCAGAAAAGTAAATGAACATGAAAACAGTAAACAAAAAATGTAAAATTGGGAAATTAGATCCCAGGACCCAGAGACTAGAAAACTAAGTCTAGATCTCAATGCCTTCCTAGATCCAACAAGAAATTGTAATTGAAATTCAAAGAAAGTGGATGAAGAGCAATTAACAGAAATTGAAATTCAATCAAGCAGTAAATAAAGCAGTGAGATCCAAGGTTGAGATTGAAACAGAATTTCTTCAATTCTCCAACCCAAAATCCAAGACAATTGTAATAGAAATTGAAAGCAATAAAACTGAGAGGAAGAGAAGTGAATTCTCCTTCCCCAAGACAAAGAAATTAAAGATCACTCAATATCAAAAGCTCTCCGAAAACTATTATGAAAATTCCAAAAGAAAGCTCTCTGAAGAACTTGAATTCTATCCTATTTATACACTTTCTTCAAATGATCTTCAAGCCTTGAGTTGGGCCTTTGCTCTTGGTGGAATTGGGTTGAAAGAGGCCTTGGTTGATTGCTCTTGAAGTTTGGAGAAGAACCAAAGTGAACCAATTGAACCGGGTTGGAGTTTTGCAAAAGTTGGACCAAAAGTTTGAGCAAAAGTTAGGGGGCTAACTTTTGCCCAAACTTTTCATATCAGCAACTATATCCATCTGATACCAACGTTGGTGCCAAAGTTAGGGGTCTAACTTTGGCCCTAATGTTGGCCTTACCTTGTGCACTTGTGGCGCCAACGTTAGCCACCAAGTTAGGGGGCTAACGTTGGCGCAAACTTTTGGTGCCCAGGGAGGTTTTCTTCATGCCAACGTTAGCCTCAAAGTTAGGGGGCTAACGTTGGCGCAAACTTTTGGTGCCCAGGGGTGATTTTCATGTGCCAACGTTAGCCACCAAGTTAGGGGGCTAACGTTGGCGCAAACTTTTGGTACCCAGGGAGTGATTTTCATCATGCCAACGTTAGCCTCCAAGTTAGGGGCTAACGTTGGGGCTAACTTTTCACCCCAAAAGTTTGTGCAAAAGTTTGAGGCTAACTTTAGGTCCAGCTTTTTGCTTCCTGGTTCAATTTCACTTATTCCATTGTCTTCTCTTTACTCCTAGCTATTCCTTCTTGCTTCAACCTTTCTCCAAGCTTTCTTCACCTATCATTAATCAACCAAACACATCAAAGCTATGCTTAAAATCATGAGATATTCATTCTTTCATAATATGTGACAATTATAGTATAAAACCTCATGAAATAGCATGAATTCATACATGGTTGATTAAATCAAAGGAAACATGAAAATCTACCTAATTGGCTTGCTTGTTGCTCAAGAAAGTGCATAATTCTAATGAAAACAAAAGAAAAAGACTAGTTAAAATAGGCTAAGATGACTTGTCATCACAACACCAAACTTAAAGCTTGCTTGTCCCCAAGCAAGAAAAGATTTATTGAGAAGAAAGAATGAAATGGAAGAGGATGTTCATGCTAGCAGAGTATTATTGATAGTTCATGGGGTTTTGTGTGGATATGTAAATACTCACTTCTTACTGACTCCTAGGCCTAGAAAGTCTCCTTCAAGCTTCAAGTAACATACTGCTATGACCTCTCATTATTCCTTTATCCTTGGCTATTACTTTGTTTATAAGCTTTATTTGAGTGTCATGTGTAGCAAGTTCATTTTCTTTTCTTTATACTTGACACATTATTCACCATAGACACTTGGCTCACATTCCTTCTTAAAACATTGATGCCCAGCACCTCTTTGGGTTACTAAATGCCTTGTAGTTAGGTTGCTCTTGATAGTGGACTTTCAGCTGATGATCCCGGATTAGTTAACCCAGGTCACCGAGTGTTGATGCACTCCTAAGAGCTTACTAATCCAAGCAGATCCTAGTACAAAGACATCACAGGCATATATTTTAAAGTTCAAGCTATTGGTGTCCAGCTTTGCTTCTTTTTGTTTCCTTTTGTTCTGCCACTTTTTGGCTATCTCTTTTCTTTCCTTCTTTTTGTTTTTCTTTCTAACCAAGGAATTTTTTTTTTATTTAATTGAGATTCATAGACAGTAGGCCACTCTTTACTTAGAAGGAGATATCCTAGCTCTTTATTCACTAAAAGTGAGCTATTATACAACCACACACATACCACCACTTACTTTTATTCTACTTCTATCTAACAGAGATCATCTTGCTTCACATTCAAACTGTTCTTTTATTGAACTTAAAGATGCAGGGGACAACACATGCTTCTTGTCAAGTGAAAGTAAACACACAAGCACACACATAAACTAGCCTACTTATTTTAAAAGAAATTTGAATCTGTTTGAACTAAATGAACACTTTAACAAGACATCAATCAAAAGTATTTCTCAACAGCAAAAGTTAAGTATAGATACAACCTATTGGTTTGCATTTCTTTTGTTCTTCTTTCTGTTGTGCCCATTTTTGAGTCTTGATGCATAGTATCTTCAATTGGTGGTTAACTCCCAGACTTAATTTCCTGCTACTTCTTCTGATTCAACAGGTTAACTCTGGGCAAACTTTTGTGTCCTTGCTAAAGGTTATGAAAATAAGACTAAACAAAAACAGTTAAGTTGTTTGAATAATCTGTTTGATTGCTTGGAACTAGCAATGTGCAGGAAGTTAGAATGTAATTTTAAATGAAGTTTTGGTGGAACACCAAACTTAGCATCTTGCATTCTCCCTTCGATTGTTTTTGGTGTGCAACACCAAACTTAGCTTCTTGCAATACATAGCAGTTATCCAACACTCTTATTGAAAAAGTTATGAAAAGAAAACTACCTCAGGTTGGGTTGCCTCCCAACAAGCGCTCTTTTATTGTCACTAGCTTGACATCTTTCAATTCTTTTTAAGAGGGCTGTAGGTGTTGAACCTCTTTTTCCTTATCCCATTGTCCTCCCAGATACAGCTTTGCTCTGTGACCATTTGTTGTGAATTGATTCTTTGTTGCCTCATCTAGCAGTTCAATATTCCCATAGGGAAAAACCTTTGTCACCAAGTATGGGCCAGTCCACTTAGACTTCAGTTTGCCAGGGAAAATTTTAAGCTTCGAATTATACAGGAGCACTTGCTGTCCTGGCTTGAATTCCTTCTTTGTGATCTTCTTGTCATGCCACTTCTTAGCTCTCTCCTTGTATATCTTAGCATTTTCATAAGCTTCTATTCTAAATTCATCCAACTCATTTAGTTGTAACAACCTTTTTTCTCCTGCAACTCGGGGATCAAGGTTGAGGAGTTTAGTGGCCCAAAAAGCTCTGTGTTCAAGCTCTACAGGGAGGTGGCAGGATTTCCCATACAATAGCTGAAAAAGTGACTTGCCAATAGGAGTTTTAAAAGCTGTCCTATACGCCCACAATGCATCTTCTAGCTTTCTAGCCCAATATTTTCTTGTGATTTCCACTGTTTTCTCTAGGATCTTCTTTAATTCCCTATTTGCAAGTTCAGCTTGGCCGTTAGTCTGAGGATGGTAAGGTATGGCTACTTTGTGAATTACTCCATATTTGTGGAGGAGTTTCTCCATCTGTTTGTTGCAAAAGTGACTACCACCATCACTAACAAGACCCTTGGGCACTCCATACCTAGTGAAGATGTGCTTTTTAAGGAATTGGAGGACAATCTGTGCATCACAGGTGGTTGTGGCTATGGCTTCCACCCACTTTGAGACATACTCCACTGCTACCAAGATGTATCTAAAAGAATAAAAAGGAGGAAAAGGCCCCATGAAATCAATTCCCCATAGATCGAACAATTCTAATTCTAAGATAAAGTTTTGAGGCATCTCATTCCTTTTTGTTAATCCTCCTGCTTTCTGGCATTCATTACATTGGTGTACATATTCTCTGGCATCCTTGAAGATAGTTGGCCAATAGAAGCCACTCTGCAGTATTTTTGCGGCTGTTTTGTTTGGGCCAAAGTGTCCACCAAAAGCTGAACCATGACAATGCCACAAGATGTCCCTCACTTCACTTTCAGGAATACACCTTCTGATCACTCCATCAGAGCATCTCTTGAATAAGAAGGGTTCATCCCATGAAAATTTCCTTGCTTCGTTGATCAACTTCTTCACTTGTTGCTTAGAGAACTCTTGCGGTATCTTCCTTCCCACTTTGTAATTTGCTATGTCAGCAAACCAAGGTGCTTGCTGGATCTGCAGAAGGTGCTCATCTGGGAAGCTTTCATTTATGGGCTGGGATGCTTTTTGACTTGTTTCATGTGGTAGCCTCGACAGATGATCAGCGACCTGATTTTCAGTGCCCTTCCTATCTCTTATCTCAATGTCAAATTCTTGTAGGAGCAGTATCCACCTGATGAGTCTTGGTTTAGCATCCTGCTTTGACATCAAATACTTAAGTGCAGCATGATCAGTGTAAACCACAACTTTGGATCCTATCAGATATGATCTAAACTTATCAAATGCATAGACTACAGCTAGCAACTCTTTTTCTTTTGTGGTGTAATTTCTTTGGGCCTCATTCAATACTTTACTTGCATAATATATGACATGATGCAAATTTCCCTTCTTTTGCCCAAGTACAGCACCAATTACAATGTCACTTGCATCACACATGAGTTCAAAAGGTAATTCCCAATCTGGAGGTGTGATGATTGGTGCTGTTGTGAGTCTATTTTTTAAAGTTTCAAAGGCATGCTGGCAGTTTTCATCAAAAACAAAAGGGTTATCAAGCATTAACAGATTACTCAAAGGTTTGGCTATTTTTGAAAAGTCCTTGATAAACCTTCTGTAAAATCCGACATGCCCCAAGAAACTTCTAACAGATTTCACATTAATTGGTGGAGGGAGTTTTTCTATGATCTCAACCTTTGCCTTATCAACCTCTATCCCTTTTCTTGAAACTTTATGGCCAAGAACAATCCCTTCGGGTACCATGAAATGGCATTTCTCCCAGTTTAAAACCAAATTAGTTTCTTGGCACCGTTTCAAGACAAGGGTTAAATGGTTTAGGCAAGCATTGAAATTATCACCAAAAACAGAGAAGTCATCCATGAAGACCTCTAAAAACTTTTCGACCATGTCAGAGAAGATGGATAGCATACACCATTGAAATGTGGCAGGGGCGTTGCAAAGCCCAAAGGGCATCCTTCGGTATGCAAAGACTCCAAATGGACATGTAAAGGCAGTCTTCTCTTGATCCTTGGGGTCCACCGCGATTTGATTATACCCAGAATATCCATCCAAAAAGCAATAATACGCATGGCCGGCCAACCTTTCCAGCATTTGATCAATGAACGGGAGAGGGAAGTGATCCTTTCTGGTCGCATCATTCAACCTTCTATAGTCTATGCACATCCTCCATCCAGTCACTGTTCTAGTAGGAATCAAATCATTCTTCTCATTAGTGATGACCGTCATTCCTCCTTTTTTTGGTACAACTTGAACCGGGCTCACCCATGGGCTGTCAGATATTGGGAAGATTATCCCTGCATTCCACAACTTCATTACTTCCTTTTGGACAACTTCCTTCATTGTGGGATTTAGTCTCCTTTGAGGTTGAACCACTGGTTTGGAATTATCTTCCAAGAGGATTTTATGCATACATACTGCAGGGCTGATACCTTTCAGGTCATCAATGGTCCATCCCAAAGCATCTTTGTGGGCTTTGAGTACATCAAGAAGTTCTCCCTCTTCCTTCTTTGTCAGGGATGAATTTATGATCACTGGGAAGCTTTCCGATGTGCCAAGGAATGCATATTTGAGATGGGTTGGTAAAGGTTTCAGTTCTTGTTTTCGTACATCTTCCCTCTTGTCTTGTCTTTCATCTGGCTCAGTAGTGATCTCAGTCACTTGTTCCTCTGTTGCCCCTTGATTTCCTTTTTGCTCTTGAAAATTTTCTTCCAATATTTCTTCCACCAAACTGTCTATCATATCCACTCTTACGTAATCCTCTTGCTCAGGAACGTGTTGCATTGATTTGAACACATTTATGACCATTTGTTCATTATGGACCCTGAAGATCATTTCTCCTTTTTCTACATCAATGATGGCCCTTGCTGTGTGTAGAAATGGCCTTCCCAGAATGATTGAGTCGTTTCCTTCTTCTTCAGTATCCAAAATTACAAAATCTGCTGGGAAAATAAACTCCCCAACCTTCACTAACAGATTCTCCACAATTCTACTGGGTGTCTTGATTGATCTGTCAGCCATGACTAGTGACATCCTGGTGGGTTTAAGCTCTTCTATTGCAAGTTTTCTCATCATTGAGAGAGGCATTAAATTGATGCTGGCACCCAGGTCACAGAGAGCCTTGTTGAGAATTATCTTGCCAATAGTTCATGAGACTACAAAACTTCCCGGATCCTTAAGTTTTGGTGGAATACCCCGTTGAATCACAGCACTACATTCCTCGGTGAGTAATACGGTTTCCTTCTCAAGCCAACTTCTTTTCTTGTTGATAAGATCCTTCAGAAACTTGGAATATAGAGGCATTTGCTCAAGTGCTTCAGCCAAGGGAATATTGATTTCCAGCTTCTTAAAAATCTCATGGAATTTGTGAAAATGCTGGTCTTTAACCTCTTTGTTAAACCTCTGGGGATATGGCAGTGGAGGTGTGATGCTCTTTCCTATTTGCTGCTGTCTCTGGATTACTTTCTTTGAGCTATGTGGCTGGTTGTCCTTCTCTTTAAGTTTCTCAGTGCTTTTGTTTGGCATCACAACTTGCTCCTTAGCTTCATCGTCCTTTGCTTGCTTCTCATCCTCTGTTGGTTCTTTGATGCCCTCTGCTTGCTTCTGTGTAGTGTCATTGTTTCTTATCAATGTTCTCCCGCTCCTTAATTGTATTGCCTTGCATTCCTCCTTGGGATTTGGGATTGTGTCACTGGGCAGTGAGTTTGAAGATCTCTCAACATATACTTTCTTGGAGAGTTGCCCAATCTGCCTCTCTAGGCTCTTTAATGATGCTTCATGGTTTTTGTTTGTTATTTCCTGGTGTTTCATCATTTTTTCTATCAAGGTCTCTAAGTTGGTGAGTCTTTGAGGTTCAGGTGGTGCTTGTGGTGGGTTGTGAGATGTGGGTGATGGATGATAGGCATTTTGGTTGGTGGGTTGGTTATTGGATTGGTACTGGTTGAGATTAGGGTAGTTGTTTTGAGGTTTTCTGTATGTGTTTTGGTTAGTCTGCTGCTGGTTGTAGTTTTGGTTGTTTCTTGGGTTGTTTTGGTTTGAATTCCTCTGCCATGGGTGTTGGTTTTGGTTGTGAGTGTCTCCCCATCTGAGGTTGGGGTGATTTTTCCATGAGGGGTTGTAGGTATCACCATAGAATTCATTTGGGCTTGAATGCATGTACTGGACTTGTTCCTGCTGTTGCTCCTCTTGGATTTCTTCATTTTGCCCCCATGTGGCTGATGGTTGGTTGGTGTTAACTGCTGCAACTTGGAGGCCATCAATCCTCTTGGTCATTTGCTCAAATTGTTGTTGAATTTGCTGCTGCATTAATTTGTTTTGAGCCAGGATTGAATCCACTCCTTCTAGTTCCATTACTCCTCTCCTTTGTGATGGTTGGCGGCCTCTTTGATGAGCAAAGAAATATTGGTTGTTGGCCACCATATCAATGAGTTCTTGAGCCTCTTCTGCAGTTTTCATGAGTTGCAAGGAACCTCCAGCTGAATGATCCAAAGCTTCCTGGGATTTCAGTGTTAAGCCTTCATAGAAGTTCTGCAGCTTCTCCCACTCATTAAACATGGCAGGAGGACATTTCCTGATTAGAGCCTTATACCTCTCCCATGCCTCATAGATGGGTTCAGCCTCCATTTGTGTAAATGTTTGTACCTCATCCTTCAACCTTATAATCCTCTGAGGTGGGTAAAACTTGGCAAGAAACTTGGTTACCAAATCATCCCAGTTATTGATGCTGTCCCTTGGAAAAGATTCCAACCATTGAGTGGCCTTGTCCCTGAGAGAAAATGGGAATAGCATCAGTTTGTAACTGTCAGGAGGCACTCCATTAGTTTTGACAGTGTTGCATATCCTCAAGAAAGTGGATAAATGTTGGTGTGGGTCCTCAAGTGGTCCTCCACCAAAAGAGCAATTGTTCTGAACCAGAGTGATGAGTTGTGGCTTGAGTTCAAAATTGTTAGCATTGACATTTGGAGCCAAGATGCTGCTCCCACAATGTCTAGGATTTGCAAAGGTATAGGAAGCCAAAACTCTCCTCTGGGGTGGGTTGTCATTGTTGTTGTCTGCTCCACCTGGTGGATTGGTTGAATGTTCCTCCATCTCTTGGAATTCTTCGTCTGATTCCTCTTCTCCAACAATATTTTTCCCTCTTTCAGCTCTTCTTAACCTCCTGAGAGTTCTTTCGTCTTGTTCATGAAAATTGGGTATGGTTCTTCTTGTACCTGACATACAAGCAGAGCATGAGAAATGCACAAAACCAGTGACACTTCAATCTACTGCTAGATTGAAGTGTTAGTTAGTTTAAGCAAAAAATCAAACAGTTAGTGGGTTAGTCGAAAATTAAAGAAGAAATGCTTGATCTAGATCACCACTTCACTTAATCATTGTCAATCTAATCAATCCCCGGCAACGGCGCCAAAAACTTGATGAGTATTTTGGTGAAAAATAAATTTCTCCCAAAACACACAAATCTAACCGGCAAGTGTACCGGGTCGTATCAAGTAATAAAAACTCACGGGAGTGAGGTCGATCCCACAAGGATTGAAGGATTGAGCAATTTTAGTTTAGTGGTTAATTTAGTCAAGCGAATCAAGATTTGGTTGAGTGTTTTGTGACTTGCAGAAATTAAATTGCATGGAAGTAAAGAGAACAGGGAATTAAAGTGTTGAATCTTAAAGAACAAGAAATTAAATAGCAGAAACTTAGAATGTAAATTGCGGAATCTTAAAGTGCAAGAAATGTAAACGGCTGGAATTGTAAAGGGAATTGGGGATTGGATTTGCAGAATTTAAACAAGGAAAAGTAAATTGCATCAAGCAGAGAAGTAGAAGAAGGTTTGGGTTAGATTGGATCTTGAAGCAGAAAAGTAAATGAACATGAAAACAGTAAACAGAATATGTAAAATTGGGAAATTAGATCTCAGGACCCAGAGACTAGAAAACCAAGTCTAGATCTCAATGCCTTCCTAGATCCAACAAGAAATTGTAATTGAAATTCAAAGAAAGTGGATGAAGAGCAATTAACAGAAATTGAAATTCAATCAAGCAGTAAATAAAGCAGTGAGATCCAAGGTTGAGATTGAAACAGAATTTCTTCAATTCTCCAACCCAAAATCCAAGACAATTGTAATAGAAATTGAAAGCAATAAAACTGAGAGGAAGAGAAGTGAATTCTCCTTCCCCAAGACAAAGAAATTAAAGATCACTCAATATCAAAAGCTCTCCGAAAACTATTATGAAAATTCCAAAAGAAAGCTCTCTGAAGAACTTGAATTCTATCCTATTTATACACTTTCTTCAAATGATCTTCAAGCCTTGAGTTGGGCCTTTGCTCTTGGTGAAATTGGGTTGAAAGAGGCCTTGGTTGATTGCTCTTGAAGTTTGGAGAAGAACCAAAGTGAACCAATTGAACCGGGTTGGAATTTTGCAAAAGTTGGACCAAAAGTTTGAGCAAAAGTTAGGGGGCTAACTTTTGCCCAAACTTTTCATATCAGCAACTATATCCATCTGATACCAACGTTGGTGCCAAAGTTAGGGGTCTAACTTTGGCCCTAACGTTGGCCTTACCTTGTGCACTTGTGGCGCCAACGTTAGCCACCAAGTTAGGGGGCTAACGTTGGCGCAAACTTTTGCTCCTCCCCTTGTGATTTTCATGTGCCAACGTTAGCCACCAAATTAGGGGGCTAACGTTGGCGCAAACTTTTGGTGCCCAGGGAGGTTTTCTTCATGCCAACGTTAGCCTCAAAGTTAGGGGGCTAACGTTGGCGCAAACTTTTGGTGCCCAGGGGTGATTTTCATGTGCCAACGTTAGCCACCAAGTTAGGGGGCTAACGTTGGCGCAAACTTTTGGTACCCAGGGAGTGATTTTCATCATGCCAACGTTAGCCTCCAAGTTAGGGGCTAACGTTGGGGCTAACTTTTCACCCAAAAGTTTGTATAAAAGTTTGAGGCTAACTTTAGGTCCAGCTTTTTGCTTCCTGGTTCAATTTCACTTATTCCATTGTCTTCTCTTTACTCCTAGCTATTCCTTCTTGCTTCAACCTTTCTCCAAGCTTTCTTCACGTATCATTAATCAACCAAACACATCAAAGCTATGCTTAAAATCATGAGATATTCATTCTTTCATAATATGTGACAATTATAGTATAAAACCTCATGAAATAGCATGAATTCATACATAGTTGATTAAATCAAAGGAAACATGAAAATCTATCTAATTGGCTTGCTTGTAGCTGAAGAAAGTGCATAATTCTAATGAAAACAAAAGAAAAAGACTAGTTAAAATAGGCTAAGATGACTTGTCATCAAGGATACCTAAAGACGAGCCATAAGGGCCTCATCTTCGGCAGGTTCCTCCGTTTTTTTTTTTTTTTTCTGATTTTTTTCCTATTTTTTTCTTTCCTTTTATTTTTTACGTTTTGCTGTCCCTCATTCTTTAAATGACGCTATCCCGAGGAGGATACTTAAAGGCGAGCTGTAATGGTCCCATCTTCGGCAGGCTCCTCCGGTTTTTTTCCTTTTTTTTACCTTGTGCTGACCCTCGTTTTTTAAGTGACGCTATCCCGAGGATGACGCTTAAAGGCGAGCCGCAATGGCCGCATCTTCAGCAGGTTCCTCCAGTTTTTTTTTTCATTTTTTTTACGTCGTCCTGACCCTCGTTTTTTAAATGACGATATCCCGAGGAGGACACCTAACCGCGAGCCGTAATGGCCCCACCTTCGGTAGGCACCTCCGATTTTTTTTTCATTTTTTTTATGTTGTGCTGACCCTCGTTCTTTAAATGACGCTATCCCAAGGAGGACACCTAAAGGTGTGCCGTAATGGCCTCATCTTCGGCAGGCTACTCCGTTTTTTATTTTACTGGTTTTTTTCGTTTCTTTTTTTTTTAACGTTGTGCTGACCCACGTTCTTTAAATGACGCTATCCCGAGGAGGACACCTAAACGCGAGACGTAATGGCACCATCTTCGGCAGGCTCCTCCGGTATTATTTTACTTCTTTTTTACGTTATGCTGACCGTCGTTCTTTAAATGCCGCTATCCCGAGGATGACACCTAAATGCGAGCCGTAATGGCCTCATCTTCGGCAGGCTACTCCGTTTTTTTTTTTCGATTTTTTTCCTTTTTTTTACGTTGTGCTGACCCTCGTTCTTTAAATGACGCTATCCCGAGGAGGACAACTAAACGCGAGCCATTTTGGCATCTTCTTCGGCAGGCTCCTCCGTTTTTTTTTCCTTTTTTTTTATGTTGTGCTGACCCTCATTATTTAAATGACGCTATCCCGAGGAGGACACCTAAAAGCGATCCGTAATAGCCTCATCTTCGGCAGGCTCCTCCATTTTTTTTCCCGGTATTTTTCCTTTTTTTTTACATGTGCTCACCCTTGTTCTTTAAATGACGCTATCTCGAGGAGGATACCTAAAGGCGAGTCGTAATTGCCTCATCTTCGGCAGGCTCCTCCGGTTTTTTTTTCTGTATTTTTTTCCTTTCTTTTTACGTTTTCCTGACCCTCGTTCTTTAAATGACGCTATCCCGAGGAGGACACCTAAAGGCGAGCCATAAGGGCCTCATCTTCGGCAGACTCCTCCGTTTTTTTTTCCGGTTTTTTTCCTTTTTTTTTACGTTGTGCTGACCCTCGTTCTTTAAAAGACGCTATCCCGAGGAGGACACCTAAAGGTGAGCAGTAATGGCCTCATAGTCGGCAAGCTCCTCTTGTTTTTTTTTTCGGTTTTTTTCTGGTTTTTTTTTTTTTTTGACGTTGTGCTCACCCTCGTTCTTTAAAGGACGCTATCCCGAGGAGGACACCTAAAGGCGAGCCGTAATGCCCTCATCTTCGGCAGGCTCCTCCGGTTTTTTTTCCGGTTCTTTTTCTGGTTTTTTATTTTTTTATTTTTTATTTTTTTACGTTGTGCTGACCCTCGTTCTTTAAATGATGCTATCCTGAGGAGGACACCTAAAGGCGAGCCGTAATGGCCTCATTTTCGGCAGGCTCCTCTGTTTTTTTTTTTTCCGATTTTTTTCCTTTTTTTTTACCTTGTGCTGTCCCTCGTTCTTTAAATGACGCTATCCCGAGGAGGATACTTAAAGGTGAGTCGTAATGGCCCCATCTTCCGCAGGCTCCTCCGGTTTTTTCCCTTTTTTTTACGTTGTGCTGACCCTCATTCTTTAAGTGACGCTATCCCGAGGATGACACATAAAGGCAAGCCGTAATGGCCGCATCTTCGGCAGGTTCCTCCTTTTTTTTTCGTTTTTTTTATGTTGTGCTGACCTCGTTCTTTAAATGACGCTATCCCGAGGAGGACAACTAAACGCGAGCCGTATTGGCCTCTTCTTCGGCTGGCTCCTTCGGTTTTTTTTCCCTTTTTTTTACGTTGTACTGATCCTCGTTCTTTAAATGACGCTATCCCGAGGAGGACACTTAAAGGCGAGCCGTAATGGCCGCATCTTCGGCAGGTTGCACCGAGTTTTTTTCCTTTTTTTTTTACCTTGGGCTGACCCTCGTTCTTTAAATGACGCTACCCCGAGGAGGACACCTAAAGGCGAGCCATAATGGCCCCATCTTCGGTAGGCTTCTCCATTTTTTTTCCCGGGTTTTTTTCCTTTTTTTTACGTTGTGATAAGCCTCGTTCTTCAAATGACGATATCCCGAGGAGGATACCTAAAGGCGAGCCGTAATTGCCTCATCTTCGGCAGGCGCCTCTGATTTTTTTCTGGTTATTTTTTTTTTTTATTTTACGTTGTGCTGACCCTCGTTCTTTAAATGAAGTTATCCTGAGGAGGACACCTAAAGTCAAGCCGTAATGGCCTCATCTTCGGCAGGCTACTCCGTTTTTTTTTCAGTTTTTTTCCTTTTTTCTTTTACGTTGTGCTAACCCTCGTTCTTTAAATGACGCTATCCTGAGGAGGACACCTAAAGGCGAGCTGTAATAGCCTCATCTTCGGCAGGATCGTCCGTTTTTTTTCGGTTTTTTCCGTTACTTTTTTTTTACATTGTGCTGACCCTCGTTCTTTAAATGACGATATCCCGAGGAGTACATCTAAAGGTGAGCATTAATGACCTCATCTTCGGCAGGCTCCTCCTTTTTTTTTTTTACGTTGTGCTCACCCTCGTCCTTTAAATGACGCTATCCCGAGGAGGATACCTAAAGACGAGCCATAATGGCCTCATCCTCGCAGGCTACACCATTTTTTTTTCGGTTTTTTTCCTTTTTTTTTTTACGTTGTGCTTACCCTCGTTCTTTAAATGACACTGTCCCGAGGAGGACACCTAAAGGCGAGCCGTAATAGGCTCATCTTCGGCAGGCTCCTCCGTTTTTTTTTCGGTTTTTTTCGTTACTTTTTTTTTTTACATTGTCCTAACCCTCATTCTTTAAATGACGCTATCCTGAGCAGGACACCTAAAGGCGAGCCGTAATAGGCTCATCTTCGGCAGGCTCTTCCGTGTTTTTTTCTGGTTTTTTCTGTTACTTTTTTTTTTTTACGTTGTGCTGATCCTCGTTCTTTAAATGACTCTATCTCGAGGAGGACACCTAAAGGCGTGTCATAAGGGCCTCATCTTCGGCAGGCTCCTCCGTTTTTTTTTCCGGTTTTTTTCCTTTTTTTTACGTTGTGCTGACCCTCGTTCTTTAAAAGACGCTATCCCGAGGCGGACACCTAAAGGCGAGCAGCAATGGCTTCATCTTCGGCAGGCTCCTCCTGTTTTTTTTCGGTTTTTTTTCTGGTTTCGTTTTTGACGTTGTGCTGATCCTCGATCTTTAAATGACGCTATCTCGAGGAGGACACCTAAAGGCGTGCCGTAAGGGCCTCATCTTCGGCAGGCTCCTCCGTTTTTTTCCGGTTTTTTTCTATTTTTCTTACGTTGTGTTGACCCTCGTTCTTTAAATGACGCTATCCCAAGGAAGACACCTAAAGGCGAGCAGGAATGGCTTCATCTTCGGCAGGCTCCTCTGGTTTTTTTTTTCTATTTTTTTTCCATTTTTTTTACGTTGTGCTGCCCTCGTTCTTTAAATGACGCTATCCCGAGCAGGACAACTAAAGGCAAGCAGTAATGGCCTCGTCTTGGGCAGGTTCCTAATGTTTTTTTTTTGTTTTTTTTTCTGGTTTTTTTTTACGTTGTGCTGACCCTCGTTCTTTAAATGACGCTGTCCTGAGGTGGACACCTAAAGGCGAGCCGTAATGGCCTCATCTTCGGCAGGTTCCTCCATTTTTTTTTTCCGATTTTTTTCCTTTTTTTACTTTCCTTTTTTTTACGTTGTGCTGTCCCTCGTTCTTTAAATGACGCTATCCCGAGGAGGATACTTAAAGGCGAGCTGTAATGGACCCGTCTTCGGCAGGCTCCTCCGGTTTTTTTCCTTTTTTTTTACGTTGTGCTGACCCTCGTTCTTTAAGTGACGCTATCCCGAGGATGACAGTTAAAGGCGAGCCGTAATGGCCGCATCTTCGGCAGGTTGCACCAGTTTTTTTTTCGTTTTTTTTAAGTCGTGCTGACCCTCGTTTTTTAAATGACTCTATCTTGAGGAGGACACCTAAACGCGAGCCATAATGGCCCCACCTTCGGCAGGCACCTCCGATTTTTTTTTCTTTTTTTTTACGTTGTGCTAACCCTCGTTCTTTAAATGACGCTATTCTGAGGAGGACAACTAAACACGAGCCGTATTGGCCTCTTCTTCGGCAGGCTCCTACGGTTTTTTTTCCTTTTTTTCTATGTTGTGCTGGCCCTCGTTCTTTAGATGACGCTATCCTGAGGAGGACACCTAAAGGCGGGCCGTAATGGCCTCATCTTCGGCAGGCTCCTCCGTTTTTTTTTTCTGATTTTTTTTCCTTTTTTTCTTTCGTTTTTTTTTTTTTTTTACGTTGTGCTGTCCCTCGTTCTTTAATTGATGCTATCCCGAGGAGGATACTTAAAGGCGAGCCGTAATGGCCCCATCTTCGGCAGGCTCCTCCGTTTTTTTTCCTTTTTTTTTACGTTGTGCTGACCCTCGTTCTTTAGGTGACGCTATCCCGAGGATGACACTTAAAGGCGAGCCGTAATGGCCGCATCTTCGGCAGGTTCCTCCAGTTTTTTTTTCATTTTTTTTTACGTTGTGCTGACCCTCATTTTTTAAATGACGCTATCCCAAGGAGGACACCTAAACGCGAGCCGTAATGGCCCCATCTTCGGCAGGCCCATTCAATTTTTTTTTCATTTTTTTTATGTTGTGCTAACCCTCGTTCTTTAAATGATGCTATCCCGAGGAGGACACCTAAAGGCGAGCCGTAATGGCGTCATCTTTGGTAGGCTCCTCCATTTTTTATTTTACCGTTTTTTTTTTGTTTTTTGTTTTTTAACGTTGTTCTGACCCTCGTTCTTTAAATTACGCTATATCGAGTAGGACACTTAAAGGTGAGCCGTAATGGCCGCATCTTCGGCAGGTTGCTCCGGGTTTTTCTTTTTTTTTTTTTTTTTTTTTTTACGTTGGGCTGACCCTCGTTCTTTAAATGACGCTACCCCGAGGAGGACACCAAAAGGCGAGCCGTAATGGCCTCATCTTTGGCAGGATTCTCCATTTTTTTTCCAGGTTTTTTTTCCTTTGTTTTTTACTTTGTGCTAACCCTCGTTCTTTAAATGACGCTATCCCGAGGAGGATACCTAAAGACGAGCCGTAATTGCCTCATCTTCGGCAGGCTCCTCCGGTTTTTTTCTGATTTTTTTTATTTTTTATTTTTTATTTTACGTTGTGCTGACCCTCGTTCTTTAAATGAAGCTATCCTGAGGAGAACACCTAAAGTTCGAGCCATAATGGCCTCATCTTCGGCAGGCAACTCCGTTTTTTTTTCCGATTTTTTTCCTTTTTTCTTTTACGTTGTGCTGACCCTCGTTCTTTAAATGACGCAATCCCGAGGAGAACACCTAAAGGCGAGCCGTAATAGTCTCATCTTTGGCAGGCTCCTCCGTTTTTTTTTTTGGTTTTTTCCATTACTTTTTTTTTTTTACATTGTGCTAACCCTCGTTCTTTAAATGACGCTATCCCGAGGAGTACACCTAAAGTTGAGTCGTAATGGCCTCATCTTCGGCAGGCTCGTCCGTTTTTTTTTTTTGGTTTTTTCCGTTACTTTTTTTTTATATTGTGCTTACCCTCGTTCATTAAATGACGCTATCCCGACGAGTACACCTAAAGGTGAGCCGTAATGGCCTCATCTTCGGCAGGCTCCTCCATTTTTTTCGATTTTTTCTGTTTTTTTTTACGTTGTGCTGACACTCGTTCTTTAAGAGACGCTATCCTGAGGAGGACACCTAAAGGAGAGCCATAATAGCCTCATATTCGGTAGGCTCTTCCGTGTTTTTTTTCAGGTTTTTTTTTTTTACGTTTTGCTGACCCTCGTTCTTTAAATGACGCTATCCCGAGGAGGACACCTAAAGGCGTGCCGTAAGGGCCTCATCTTCGGCAGGCTCCTCCGTTTTTTTCCGGTTTTTTTCCTTTTTTTTTACGCTGTGCTGACCCTCGTTCTTTATATGACGTTATCCTGAGGAAGACACCTAAAGGCAAGCCCTAATGGCTTCATCTTCGCAGGCCCCTCCGGTTTTTTTCTGTTTTTTTTTCTTTTTTTTTACGTTGTGCTGACCCTCGTTCTTTAAATGACGCTATCCCGAGGAGGACACCTAAAGGCGAGCCATAAGGGCCAAATCTTCGGCAGGCTCCGTTTTTTTTTCCGATTTTTTCCTTTTTTTTTTACGTTGTGCTGACCCTCGTTCTTTAAAAGACGCTATCCCGAGGAGGACACTTAAAGGCGAGCAGTAATGGCCTTATCGTCGGCAGCCTCCTCTTGTTTTTTTCTGTTTTTTTCTGGTTTTTTTTTGACGTTGTGCTGACCCTCATTCTTTAAAGGACGCTATCCCGAGGAGGACACCTAAAGGCGAGCCGTAATGCCCTCATCTTCGGCAGGCTCCTCCGGTTTTTTTTCCGGTTTTTTTTCTGGTTTTTTATTTTTTTATTTTTTATATTTTTTTTACGTTGTGCTGACCCTCGTTCTTTAAATGACACTATCCTGAGGAGGACACCTAAAGGCGAGCCGTAATGGCCTCATCATCGGCAGGCTCCTCCGTTTTTTTTTTTCTGATTTTTTTTTCCTTTTTTATCTTTCCTTTTTTTTTTTTACGTTGTGCTGTCCCTCGTTCTTTAAATGACGCTATCCCGAGGAGGATACTTAAAGGCGAGCCGTAATGGCCCCATCTTCGGCAGGCTCCTCCGTTTTTTTTCCTTTTTTTTTTACGTTGGGCTGACCCTCGTTCTTTAAGTGACGCTATCCCGAGGATGACACTTAAAGGCGAGCCGTAATGGCCGCATCTTCGGCAGGTTCCTCCAGTTTTTTTTTTTCGTTTTTTTTTACGTTGTGCTGACCCTCGTTTTTTAAATGACGCTATCCCGAGGAGGACACCTAAACACGAGCCGTAATGGCCCCATCTTCGGCAGGCCCCTTCGATTTTTTTTTCATTTTTTTTATGTTGTGCTAACCCTCGTTCTTTAAATGACGCTATCCCGAGGAGGACACCTAAAGGCGAGCCATAATGGCCTCATCTTCGGCAGGCTCCTCCGTTTTTTTTTTTGGTTTTTTCCGTTACTTTTTTTTTACATTGTGCTGACCCTCGTTCTTTAAATGACGCTATCCCGAGGAGTACACCTAAAGGTGAGCCGTAATGGCCTCATCTTCGGCAGGCTCCTCCATTTTTTTCGGTTTTTTTCTTTGTTTTTTTTACGTTGTACTGACACTCGTTCTTTAAATGACGCTATCCCGAGGAGGACACCTAAAGGCTCGCCGTAAGGGCCTCATCTTCGGTAGGCTCCTTTTTTTTTTATTTTTTTTACGTTGTGCTGACCCTCGTTCTTTAAATGACGCTATCCCGAGGAAGACACCTAAAGGCGAGCCGTGATGGCTTCATCTTCGGCAGGCTCCTCCGGTTTTTTTTCTGTTTTTTTCTTCTTTTTTTTACGTTGTGCTGACCCTCGTTCTTTAAATGACGCTATCCCGAGGAGGACACTTAAATGCGAGCCGTAATGGCTGCATCTTTGTTCTTTAAATGACGCTATCCCGAGGTGGATGCCTAAACGCGAGCCGTAATGGCCTCATCTTCGGAAGGCTCCTCCGTTTTTTTTCCGGTTTCTTTCCGTTTCTATTTTTTTTTTTACGTTGTGCTGACACTCGTTCTTTAAAGGACGCTATCCCGAGGAGGACATCTAAAGGCGAGCCGTAATGGCCCCATCTTCGGCAGGCCCCTCCGATTTTTTTCATTTTTTTTATGTTGTGCTAACCCTCGTTCTTTAAATGATGCTATCCCGAGGAGGACACCTAAAGGCGAGCCGTAATGGCCTCATCTTCGGTAGGCTCCTCCATTTTTTATTTTACCGGTTTTTTTCGTTTCTTTTTTTTTTAACGTTGTGCTGACCGACGTTCTTTAAATGACGCTATCCCGAGGAGGACACCTAAAGGCGAGCCGTAATGGCCTCATCTTCGGCAAGCTCCTCCATTTTTTTTTCCAATTTTTTTCCTTTTTTTTCTGTTGTGCTGACCCTCGTTCTTTAAATGACGCTATTCCGAGGAGGACAACTAAACGCGAGCCTTGTTGGCCTCTTCTTCGGCAGGTTCCTCCGATTTTTTTCCCTCTTTTTTTAAGTTGTGCTGACCCTCGTTCTTTAAATTACGCTATCCCGAGGAGGACACCTAAAGGCGAGCCGTAATGGCCTCATCTTCGGCAGGCTTCTCCATTTTTTTTCCTGGTTTTTTTTCCTTTTTTTTTTACATTGTGCTAACCCTCGTTCTTTAAATGACGCTATCCCGAGGAGGATACCTAAAGGCGAGCCGTAATGCCCTCATCTTCGGCAGGCTCCTCCGGTTTTTTTCGGTTCTTTTTCTGGTTTTTTATTTTTTTTATTTTTTATTTTTTTTTACGTTGTGCTGACCCTCGTTCTTTAAATGACGCTATCCCGAGGAGGACACATAAAGGCGAGCCGTAATGGCCGCATCTTCGGCAGGTTGCTCTGATTTTTTTTTTTTTACGTTGGGCTGACCCTCGTTCTTTAAATGACGTTACCCCGAGGAGGACACCTAAAGGCGAGCCGTAATGGCCTCATCTTTGGCAGGCTTCTCCATTTTTTTTCCCGGTTTTTTTTCCTTTTTTTTTTAACGTTGTGCTAACCCTCGTTCTTTAAATGACGCTATGCCGAGGAGGATACCAAAAGGCGAGCCGTAATTGCCTCATCTTCGGCCGGATCCTCCGGTTTTTTTCTGATTTTTTTTGTTTTTTATTTTTTATTTTACGTTGTGCTGACCCTCGTTCTTTAAATGAAGCTATCCTGAGGAGGACATCTAAAGTCGAGCCGTAATGGCCTCATCTTCCGCAGGCTACTCCATTTTTTTTTTCGGTTTTTTTCCTTTTTTCTTTTACGTTGTGCTGACCCTCCTTCTTTAAATGACGCTATCCCGAGGAGAACACCTAAAGGCGAGCTGTAATAGCCTCATCTTCGGCAGGCTCCTCTATTTTTTTTTTTTGGTTTTTTCCGTTACTTTTTTTTTTACATTGTGCTGACCCTCGTTCTTTAAATGACGCTATCCCGAGGAGTACACCTAAAGGTGAGCCGTAATGGCCTCATCTTCGGCAGGCTCCTCCATTTTTTTTTGGTTTTTTTCTGTGTTTTTTTTACGTTGTACTGACACTCGTTCTTTAAATGACGCTAGCCCAAGGAGGACACCTAAAGGCTCGCCGTAAGGGCCTCATCTTCGGCAGGCTCCTTTTTTTTTCGTTTTTTTTACGTTGTGCTGACCCTCGTTCTTTAAATGACGCTATCCCGAGGAAGACACCTAAAGGCGAGCCGTAATGGCTTCATCTTCGGCAGGCTCCTCCGGTTTTTTTTCTGTTTTTTTCTTCTTTTTTTTACGTTGTGCTGACCCTCGTTCTTTAAATGACGCTATCCCGAGGAGGACACTTAAATAAGAGCCGTAATGGCTGCATCTTTGTTCTTTAAATGACGCTATCCCGAGGTGGACGCCTAAACGCGAGCCGTAATGGCCTCATCTTCGGAAGGCTCCTCCGTTTTTTTTCGGTTTCTTTCTGTTTCTATTTTTTTTTTACGTTGTGCTGACACTCGTTCTTTAAAGGACGCTATCCTGAGGAGGACATCTAAAGGCGAGCCGTAATGGCCCCATCTTCGGCAGGCCCCTCCGATTTTTTTCATTTTTTTTATGTTGTGCTAACCCTCGTTCTTTAAATGATGCTATCCCGAGGAGGACACCTAAAGGCGAGCCGTAATGGCCTCATCTTCGGTAGGCTCCTCCATTTTTTATTTTACCGGTTTTTTTCGTTTCTTTTTTTTTTAACGTTGTGCTGACCGACGTTCTTTAAATGACGCTATCCCGAGGAGGACACCTAAAGGCGAGCCGTAATGGCCTCATCTTCGGCAAGCTCCTCCATTTTTTTTTTTCCAATTTTTTTTCCTTTTTTTCTGTTGTGCTGACCCTCGTTCTTTAAATGACGCTATTCCGAGGAGGACAACTAAACGCGAGCCTTGTTGGCCTCTTCTTCGGCAGGCTCCTCCGATTTTTTTCCCTTTTTTTTTTAAGTTGTGCTGACCCTCGTTCTTTAAATTACGCTATCCCGAGGAGGACACCTAAAGGCGAGCCGTAATGGCCTCATCTTCGGCAGGCTTCTCCATTTTTTTTCCTGGTTTTTTTTCCTTTTTTTTTACTTTGTGCTAACCCTCGTTATTTAAATGACGCTATCCCGAGGAGGATACCTAAAGGCGAGCCGTAATTGCCTCATCTTCGGCAGGCTCCTCCGGTTTTTTTCTGATTTTTTTTTATTTTTTATTTTTTATTTTACGTTGTGCTGACCCTCTTTCTTTAAATGAAGCTATCCTGAGGAGGACATCTAAAGTCGAGCCGTAATGGCCTCATCTTCGGCAGGCTACTCCGTGTTTTTTTTCCCATTTTTTTCCTTTTTTCTTTTACGTTGCGCTGACCCTCGTTTTTTAAATGACGCTATCCCGAGGAGAACACCTAAAGGCGAGCCGTAATAGCCTCATCTTCGGCAGGCTCCTCCGTTTTTTTTTTTCCATTTTTTCTGTTACTTTTTTTTTACGTTGTGCTGACCCTCGTTCTTTAAATGACGCTATCCCTAGGAGGACTCCTAAAGGCGTGCTGTAAGGGTCTCTTCTTCGGCAGGCTCCTCCATTTTTTTCCGGTTTTTTTCCTTTTTTTTTTTACGTTGTGCTGACCCTCGTTATTTATATGACGTTATCCCGAGGAAGACACCTAAAGGCGAGCCATAATGGCTTCATCTTCGGTAGGCTCCTTCGGTTTTTTTTCTGTTTTTTTTTCTTTTTTTTTTACGTTGTGATGACCCTCGTTCTTTAAATGACGCTATCCCGAGGAGGACACCTAAAGGCGAGCCATAAGGGGCTCATCTTTGGCAGGCTCCGTTTTTTTTTTTCCGATTTTTTTCCTTTTTTTTTTTTACGTTGTGCTGACCCTCGTTCTTTAAAAGACGCTATCCCGAGGAGGACACCTAAAGGCGAGCAGTAATGGCCTTATCGTCAGCAGGCTCCTCTTGTTTTTTTTTTGGTTTTTTTCTGGTTTTTTTTTACGTTGTGCTGACCCTCGTTCTTTAAAGGACGCTATCCCGAGGAGGACACCTAATGGCGAGCCGTAATGCCCTCATCTTCGGCAGGCTCCTCCGGTTTTTTTTCGGTTCTTTTTCTGGTTTTTTATTTTTTTTATTTTTTATTTTTTTTTTACGTTGTGCTGACCCTCGTTCTTTAAATGACGATATCCTGAGGAGGACACCTAAAGGCGAGCCGTAATGGCCTCATCTTCGGCAGGCTCCTCCGTTTTTTTTTTCTGATTTTGTTTCCTTTTTTTTTCTTTCCTTTTTTTTTTTACGTTGTGCTGTCCCTCGTTCTTTAAATGACGCTATCCCGAGGAGGATACTTAAAGGCGAGCCGTAATGGCCCCATCTTCGGCAGGCTCCTCCGTTTTTTTTTCCTTTTTTTTACGTTGTGCTTACCCTCGTTTATTAAGTGACGCTATCCCGAGGATGACACTTAAAGGCGAGCCGTAATGGCCGCATCTTCGGCAGGTTCCTCCAGTTTTTTTTTCGTTTTTTTTTACGTTGTGTTGACCCTCGTTTTTTAATTGACGCTATCCCGAGGAGGACACCTAAACGCGAGCCATAATGGCCCCATCTTCGGCAGGCGCCTCCGATTTTTTTTCATTTTTTTCGGTAGGCTCCTCCATTTTTTATTTTACCGGTTTTTTTTTCGTTTCTTTTTTTTTAACGTTGTGCTGACTTACGTTCTTTAAATGACGCTATCCCGAGGAGGACACCTAAAGGCACGCCGTAATGGCCTCATCTTCGGCAAGCTCCTCCGTTTTTTTTTCAATTTTTTCCTTTTTTTTTTATGTTGTGCTGACCCTTGTTCTTTAAATGGCGCTATCCCGAAGAGGACAACTAAACGCGACCCGTATTGGCCTCTTCTTCGGCATGCTCCTCCGGTTTTTTTTTCCTTTTTTTTTTACGTTGTGCTGACCCTCGTTCTTTAAATTACGCTATCCCGAGGAGGACACCTAAAGGCGAGCCGTAATGGCCTCATCTTCGGCAGGCTTCTCCATTTTTTTTCCTGGTTTTTTTTCCTTTTTTTTTACTTTGTGCTAACCCTCGTTATTTAAATGACGCTATCCCGAGGAGGATACCTAAAGGCGAGCCGTAATTGCCTCATCTTCGGCAGGCTCCTCCGGTTTTTTTCTGATTTTTTTTTATTTTTTATTTTTTATTTTACGTTGTGCTGACCCTCTTTCTTTAAATGAAGCTATCCTGAGGAGGACATCTAAAGTCGAGCCGTAATGGCCTCATCTTCGGCAGGCTACTCCGTGTTTTTTTTCCCATTTTTTTCCTTTTTTCTTTTACGTTGCGCTGACCCTCGTTTTTTAAATGACGCTATCTCGAGGAGAACACCTAAAGGCGAGCCGTAATAGCCTCATCTTCGGCAGGCTCCTCCGTTTTTTTTTTTCCGTTTTTTCTGTTACTTTTTTTTTACGTTGTGCTGACCCTCGTTCTTTAAATGACGCTATCCCTAGGAGGACTCCTAAAGGCGTGCTGTAAGGGTCTCTTCTTCGGCAGGCTCCTCCATTTTTTTCCGGTTTTTTTCCTTTTTTTTTTTACGTTGTGCTGACCCTCGTTATTTATATGACGTTATCCCGAGGAAGACACCTAAAGGCGAGCCATAATGGCTTCATCTTCGGTAGGCTCCTTCGGTTTTTTTTCTGTTTTTTTTTCTTTTTTTTTTACATTGTGATGACCCTCGTTCTTTAAATGACGCTATCCCGAGGAGGACACCTAAAGGCGAGCCATAAGGGGCTCATCTTTGGCAGGCTCCGTTTTTTTTTTCCGATTTTTTTCCTTTTTTTTTTTTACGTTGTGCTGACCCTCGTTCTTTAAAAGACGCTATCCCGAGGAGGACACCTAAAGGCGAGCAGTAATGGCCTTATCGTCAGCAGGCTCCTCTTGTTTTTTTTTTGGTTTTTTTCTGGTTTTTTTTTTACGTTGTGCTGACCCTCGTTCTTTAAAGGACGCTATCCCGAGGAGGACACCTAATGGCGAGCAATAATGCCCTCATCTTCGGCAGGCTCCTCCGGTTTTTTTTCGGTTCTTTTTCTGGTTTTTTATTTTTTTTATTTTTTATTTTTTTTTTACGTTGTGCTGACCCTCGTTCTTTAAATGACGATATCCTGAGGAGGACACCTAAAGGCGAGCCGTAATGGCCTCATCTTCGGCAGGCTCCTCCGTTTTTTTTTTTCTGATTTTGTTTCCTTTTTTTTTCTTTCCTTTTTTTTTTTACGTTGTGCTGTCCCTCGTTCTTTAAATGACGCTATCCCGAGGAGGATACTTAAAGGCGAGCCGTAATGGCCCCATCTTCGGCAGGCTCCTCCGTTTTTTTTTCCTTTTTTTTACGTTGTGCTTACCCTCGTTTATTAAGTGACGCTATCCCGAGGATGACACTTAAAGGCGAGCCGTAATGGCCGCATCTTCGGCAGGTTCCTCCAGTTTTTTTTTCGTTTTTTTTACGTTGTGTTGACCCTCGTTTTTTAATTGACGCTATCCCGAGGAGGACACCTAAACGCGAGCCATAATGGCCCCATCTTCGGCAGGCGCCTCCGATTTTTTTTCATTTTTTTCGGTAGGCTCCTCCATTTTTTATTTTACCGGTTTTTTTTCGTTTCTTTTTTTTTAACGTTGTGCTGACTTACGTTCTTTAAATGACGCTATCCCGAGGAGGACACCTAAAGGCACGCCGTAATGGCCTCATCTTCGGCAAGCTCCTCCGTTTTTTTTTCAATTTTTTCCTTTTTTTTTTATGTTGTGCTGACCCTTGTTCTTTAAATGGCGCTATCCCGAAGAGGACAACTAAACGCGACCCGTATTGGCCTCTTCTTCGGCATGCTCCTCCGGTTTTTTTTTCCTTTTTTTTTTACGTTGTGCTGACCCTCGTTCTTTAAATTACGCTATCCCAAGGAGGACACTTAAAGGCAAGCCGTAATGGCCGCATCTTTGGCAGGTTGCTCCGGTTTTTTTTCTTTTTTTTTTACGTTGGGCTGACCCTCGTTCTTTAAATGACGCTACCCCGAGGAGGACACCTAAAGGCGAGCCGTAATAGCCTCATCTTCGGCAGGCTTCTCCATTTTTTTCCCGATTGTTTTTCCTTTTTTTTTACGTTGTGCTAACCCTCGTTCTTTAAATGACGCTATCCCGAGGAGGATACCTAAAAGCGAGCCGAAATTGCCTCATCTTCGGTAGGCTCCTCCGGTTTTTTTCTGATTTTTTTTATTTTTTATTTTTTATTTTACATTGTGCTGATCCTCGTTCTTTAAAGGACGCTATCCCGAGGAGGACACCTAAAGGCGAGCCGCAATGCCCTCATCTTCGGCAGGCTCCTCCGGTTTTTTTTTCGGATCTTTTTCTGGTTTTTTTTTTTATTTTTTTTTACGTTGTGCTGACCCTCGTTCTTTAAATGACGACATCCCGAGGGGGATACTTAAAGGCGAACCGTAATGGCCCCATCTTCGGCAGGCTCCTCAGTTTTTTTTCCTTTTTTTTTACGTTGTCCTGACCCTCGTTCTTTTAGTGACGCTATCCCGAGGATGACACATAAAGGCGAGCCGTAATGGCCGCATCTTCGACAGGTTCTTCCAGTTTTTTTTCATTTTTTTTACGTTGTGCTGACCCTCGTTTTTTAAATGACGCTATCCCGAGGATGACACCTAAACGCGAGCCGTAATGGTCCCATCTTCGGCAGGCACCTCCGATTTTTTTTCATTTTTTTTATGTTGTGCTAACCCTCGTTCTTTAAATGATGCTATCCCGAGGAGGACACCTAAAGGCGAGCCGTAATGGCCTCATCTTCGGTAGGCTCCTCCATTTTTTATTTTACCGGATTTTTTCGTTTCTTTTTTTTAACGTTGTGCTGACCTACGTTCTTTAAATGACGCTATCCCGAGGAGGACACTTAAAGGCGAGCCGTAATGGCCTCATCTTCGGCAAGCTCGTCCATTTTTTTTCCAATTTTTTTCCTTTTTTTTATGTTGTGCTGACCCTCATTCTTTAAATGACGCTATCCCGAAGAGGACAACTAAACGCGAGCCGTATTGGCCACATCTTCGGCAGCCTCCTCCGGTTTTTTTTCCCTTTTTTTTTACGTTGTGCTGACCCTCGTTCTTCAAATGACGCTATCCCGAGGAGGACACCTAAAGGCTCGCCGTAAGGGCCTCATCTTCGGCAGGCTCCTCCATTTTTTTTCTGTTTTTTTTTACGTTGTGCTGACCCTCGTTCTTTAAATGACGCTATCCCGAGGAAGATACCTAAAGGCGAGCCGTAATGGCTTCATCTTCGGCAGGCTCCTCCATTTTTTTTTTCCATTTTTTTTTCCTTTTTTTTTACGTTGTGCTGACCCTCGTTCTTTAAATGACGCTATCCCGAGGAGGACACTTAAATGCGAGCCGTAATGGCCGCATCTTCGGCAGGTTCCTTCGGTTTTTTTTCGATTAATTTTTGGGGTTTTTTTATAAGTGTTGCCTTATCCTCGTTCTTTTAATGACGCTATCCCGAGGTGGACGCCTAAACGCGAGCCGTAATGGCCTCATATTCGGAAGGCTCCTCCATTTTTTTTCCGGTTTCTTTCCGTTTCTTTTTTTTTTACGTTGTGCTGACCCTCGTTCTTTAAAGGACGCTATCCCGAGGAGGACACCTAAAGGCGAGCCGTAATGCCCTCATCTTCGGCAGGCTCCTCCGGTTTTTTTGTCGGTACTTTTTCTGGTTTTTTATTTTTATTTTTTATTTTACGTTGTGCTGACCCTCGTTCTTTAAATGAAGCTATCCTTAGGAGGACATCTAAAGTCGAGCAGTAATGGCCTCATCTTCGGCAGGCTACTCCGTTTTTTTTCCGGTTTTTTTCTTTTCTTCTTTTACGTTGTGCTGACCCTCATTCTTTAAATGACACTATCCCGAGGAGAACACTGATGACAAGTCATCTTAGCCTAGTTTCACTAGTCTTTTTCTTTTGTTTTCAATTGAATTTATGCACTTTCTTGAGCCATAAGTAAGCCAATTGGGTTGAATTTCATGTTTCCTTTGATTCAATTAACCATGGATAAATTAATACAATTTCATGAGATTTTGTGCTATAATTGTCATGTATTATGAAAGAATAACAATCCCATGATTTTGAGCATAGCTTTGATGTGCTTGGTTGATTTATGATAGGTGAAAAGAGCTTTGAAGAAGGTTGAAGAAAGAAGACATGGCAAGGAGCAAGAGAGAACAAAAAGCTTGAGCAAAAGCTTGCCTCAAACTTTAGCTCAAACTTTTGGAAGAGTTAAATACACCCTGGAGAAGAGCAAAAGCTTGCGCCAACGTTTGACCTCAAGCTTTTAGGCAAACGTTGGCGCCACAACAAATACACCCTGGAGAAGAGCAAAAGCTTGCGCCAACGTTTGACCTCAAGCTTTTAGGCAAACGTTGGCGCCACAACAAACACACCCTAGAGGGAGCAAAAGCTTGTGCCAACGTTTGACCTCAAGCTTTTAGGCAAACGTTGGCGCCACAACAGCCTGAAGGGGTATACTTCCAACAAGAATAACTTGAGTTGTAGATGTCCAATTGAGGTGATTCTAATTGGGTTAGAAAGCTGACATTCAGAGCTTTCCAACCATATATAATAGTCTATAGTGGGAATAAAATTGGCAACGTTGACAAGAGGACAAAGTAGCACCCCAAGAGGTATGTAAAAGGGATCCACGTTTGGCTCAAAGTTTGACCTCAAACTTTGGCTCAAACGTGGATGACAGCAAGGGAGGCTAGCTGATATGAAAAGCTTGAGTAAAAGTTTGACTCAAACTTTTACTCAAGATTTTCTGGTTCATGGCCCGGTTCACAAGTGGGTTTCTCTCCAACTCCAAGAGCAATCAACAGAGGCTTTTGTCAACCCAATTCCATCAAGAGCAAAGGCCTAATTCAAGGCTTGAAGATCATTTGAAGAGAGTGTATAAATAGCTTAGAATTTAAGTTTTTAGGGAGCTTTTCCTTTTTAGTTTCACTAAGTGATTTTGGGAGAGCTTTTGGTTAGGAGTTAATTTGAGATTTTGAGTCTTGGGGAACGAGAATTGAATTCTCTTCCTCTTAGTTTTCTTATTTTCAATTTCATTTACTCTTTGTTTGAATCTTGGGTGTTGGAGAATTGAAGGAATTCTGTTTCAATCTCACCCTGAGATCTCTCTGTTTTATTTACTGCACTTTTTGAGAAATCAATATTTGAATTCCTTTCTTCTACTGTTTGATCTTTAAATTCTCTTGCAATTAATTTCTGAATTGGATCTAGGAAGGCATTGAGATCTAGACTTGGTTATCTAGTCTCTTGAGTCCTAAGATCTGAAATTTCCTTTTTATTTCTCTGTTGAACGCTTCTTCAAGCAATTTACATTTTCTGTTTGAGATTTACTGCAATTAAATTCATCTTTTACTTCCCTACTTGTTGCAATTTACTTTTCCTTGTTTAATTTCTGCAATCCCAATTCGCAACTCCTTTTATCATTCAAGCAATTTACATTTCTTGCACTTTAAGATTCTGCAATTTACATTTCTTGCGTTCTAAGTTTCTGCCATATAATTTCTTGTTCTTTAAGATTCAGCATTTTAATTTTCTATTCTCTTTAATCTCATGCAAATTACCCATTCCCTTTATTTTCCATGCAATTTAAATTCTGTTAATCACAAATCACTCAACCAAATCTTTATTCGCTTGACTAAATCAACAACTAAACTAAAATTGCTCAATCCTTCAATCCCTGTGGGATCGACCTCACTCCCGTGAGTTATTATTACTTGATGCGACCCGGTGCACTTGCCGGTTAGATTTGTGTATTTGGAATTCGTTTTCCACAAAAATACACATCAAGTTTTTGGTACCGTTGCTGGGGATTGAAATAGATTGACAATGATTAAGTAAGGTGGTGGTCTAGATTAAGCACTTTTTCTTTTTACTAATCATACTAACTGTTTGAATTTTTGCTTAAGCTAACACTAACTTCACTCTAGCAATAGAGTGTTTAATTCTGGTTCTTGGTTCTGTGTTTATGTCAGGAGGAAGAAGCGATGAATCCACACCTTTTGATCCTGAAACACTTTGGGGGTTGAGAAGAGAATCAAGAAATGGAGGAAATTCCAACAAATCCGCAAGTGGGAGTGGCCAACGACAATGGTTAGCCCCAAAGGAGAGTATTGGCTTCATATACATTTGCTAATCCAAGGCATTGTGGGAGTAGCATCCTTACCCCAAATGTCGATGCAAATAACTTTGAATTGAAGCCCCAACTCATCACCTTGGTGCAGAACAACTGTTCTTATGGAGGAGGACCACTTGAAGATCCAAACCAACACTTGTCTACTTTCTTGAGGATTTGTGACACTGTCAAAACCAATGGTGTACACCCTGACAGCTACAAGCTACTGCTATTTCCATTTTCTCTCAGAGACAAAGCCATTCAATGGTTGGAATCCTTCCCAAGAGACAGCATCAACAATTGGGATGATCTAGTAACCAAGTTCCTTGC
Source organism: Arachis ipaensis (assembly GCF_059453495.1). Taxonomy (NCBI): domain Eukaryota; kingdom Viridiplantae; phylum Streptophyta; class Magnoliopsida; order Fabales; family Fabaceae; genus Arachis; species Arachis ipaensis. The sequence goes on from NC_142438.1 coordinate 76,540,941, forward strand.
CAAGTTTTACCCACCTCAAAGAGTTATTAGATTGAAGACTGAAGTACAAACATTCACACAAATGGATGTTGAACCCTTGTATGAGGCATGAGAACGATACAAAACTCTAATCAGGAAGTGCCCACCTGGAATGTTCAGTGAGTGGGACAGATTGCAGAATTTCTATGAAGGCTTGACATTGAAATCTCAAGAGGCTTTGGATTATTCAGCAGGAGGCTCTTTGCAACTCATGAAAATTGCAAAGAAAGCCCAAAATCTCATTGATATAGTTACCAACAACCAGTATTTCTTTGCTCACCAAAGGCAACGCCAACCATCACAAAGGAAAGGAGTGATGGAGTTGGAAGGAGTGGACTCAATTCTGGCTCAAAACAAAATGATGCAGCAGCAAATTCAACAACAATTTGAGCAAATGGCCAAGAGGATTGATAGCCTCCAAGTTGCAGCAGTCAACACAAGCCAATCATCAACCAAATGGGGGCAAAATGAAGAAAACCAAGAAGATTAGCAGCAGGAACAACCTCAATATGTGCACAACCAAAGCTCTGGCCAAAATGAAGTCTATGGTGACACCTACGACCCATCCTGGAAGAACCATCCAAACATAAGATGGGGAGATAAACACACTCAAAACCAGCAACCATGGCAAAGAAACTCAAACCAAAGCAACTCAAGAAACAACCAAAACCATAACCAGCAAAACACTAACCCCAATCCATATAGAAAATCCCAAAATAACCACCCAAATCCTAGCTACTATCCACCCAATAACCAAACCACTAACCAAAACACCTACCATCAACCTTCAACATCTCACAACCAGCCACAAGCGTCACAAGACACTCAAAGAATTTCCAATTTGGAGATATTGATGGAAAAGATGATAAAGCACCAAGAGATAATGATGGAGAAACTCATGAAAAATCAAGAGATGGCAAAACAAGATCAGGAAGCAGCACGGAAAGATCAAGCCATAACAAGTAAAAACTAAGAAGCCTCAATCAAAAACCAAGAAACTTCAATCAGAAATCTTGAGAGGCATATGGAACAAATGGCTAAACAAATTGCAGAGATGGGTAAGAAGCAATCAAATGCACCCCCTAGTGCCACTCAAGACCACCCAAGGGACAAAGGAAAAGCTACAAAGTGGGAGGAGTGCAAAGCAATCATAGTGGAAAGTGAGAAGGAAGCCATCAATCAGGAAGAATACAACAGAAAAGTTCCACAAGAAGAGACAGAAGAAAGAAGTGAAGAGGAGAGAAAGACTAAGAATGCAAAAAGCTCAAAGAGAGACAAGGACATCCTTGAAACACAGCTATAAGAGAAGAAGGAAGGGGTGAAGCCATATATCCCCAAACTTCCATACCCTCAGAGGTTCAAAAAAGAGAATGAGGATAAGCAATACTCAAAGTTCCTGGACATATTCAAGACACTCAGCATTAATATTCCTTTCTTAGAAGCACTTGAACAGATGCCAGTGTATGCCAAATTTATGAAGGAAGTGCTGACAAAGAAAAAGTCCCTAAAAGAAGGACAAATTGTTGAGATGACAATGGAATGTAGTGCTATTCTCCAAAGAGAGTTGCTAGAGAAGAAAGATGATCCTGGGAGTTTTTATATACCTTGCAGCATAGGAAACATAACAATTGAGAAGTCATTCTGTGATCTTGGTGCAAGCATAAATTTGATGCCTTTGTCTCTAATGAGGAAACTCCAAATTGTCGAGCTGAAATCCACACGAATACTTCTTCAAATGGCTGATAAATCCATTCAGCAAGCACTTGGAGTTGTAGAGAATGTGCTGGTAAAAGTGGGAAAATTTCTTCTCCCAGCTGATTTTGTCGTTCTGGATATGGAGGAGGACCCTAACACTCCCATCATTCTGGGGAGGCCTTTCCTAGCTACGGGCAGAGCATTGATAGATGTTGAAAAGGGGGAATTGTTGCTAAGAGTGCATGATGAGCACCTAGCATTCCATGTTTTTAAAACCTTGCATGAGCCAATTCAAGAAAAAGATTCTATGAAGGATAAGGCCAGAGATCAAAGTTTGAAGGAGGTAGTCAATGAGTTAGCTCCAAGACTTCTAAATCCATGCTTGAAAGCAGTAGAGATGGTGCAACAAACCAAAGAAATCAAGGAAGAACTGGATCCAAAACCTCCAGATGAGAAATTTAACATCTCAGAAAAGGAACCACCAAGGCAGGGAGTATCTTTTGAGAAAGAAAAGAAGAAGAGGCCAAGAGGGTGGAGAAACAAGAATATCCCTACTGAAGGCTTTTCACCAGGGGATAAAGTAGTGTTAAACACCCAACCAATGAAGGTATCCCCACAATCATCTGAATACTACACTGTGAACCGGGTCCTTTCACTTGAACACCTAGAGATCATCAAAGAGGAGACCGGAAGGAAGTTCACAGTAAGAGGAGAAAAGCTGAGGCACTATGATTTTCAACCCCATGATCAAAGGATGAAATGTCAAGCTAATGACAATAAAGAAGCGCTTGTTGGGAGGCAACCCAACCTGAGGTAGTTTTCTTTTCATAGCTTTTTCAATAAAAATGTTGAATAATTAAGTATGTATTGCAAAGAGCTAAGTTTGGTGTTGCACACCAAAACAATTTAAGGGAGAATAAAGGATTCTAAGTTTGGTGTTCCACCAAAAATCTCATTTAAAAGCATACTCTCACCTCCTGCATAATGTTAGCTCCAAGCAATCAGACAAATTATTCAACCATTTAATTGCTTTTTAGTTTTGGTTCCATAACCTTTAGCAAGGCCAAAAGAATTCATAAATGTACAACCTATTGCATTAGAGACAGTGGCAAGGAACTAAGTTTGGTGTTCCCACACCAAATTAAATCCAAAAGCCACACTCAATTCATGCATACTAACCAGCCACCTAAGGGCTTGAGAAGCAAGCAACTTTTGAGAATTATGCAGGGAACTAACCACCATTTGAAGACATTATGCATCATAACTCAAAAGGGGCACAACAGAAGGAAGGACAAAAGAACTGCAAACCAATAGGGTGTATCTATACTTAACTTCTGCTATTGAGAAATGCTTTGATTTATGTCTTGCTATAGTGTTCATCTAGTACAAGTAGAATCAAATTTTTTGCAATAAATAAGCTAGTCTAAGTGTGTGCTTGTGTGTTTACTTTCACTTAACTAAATGCATGCTTTGTCCCCTACATCTTTAATTCAATAAAAGAAATGTTTGGAATGTGAAATAAGATAGTTCTTTGTTAGCTGGAAGTACAATAATAGTGAGTGGTGGTATGAATGTATGATTGTATGATAGCTCACTTTTAGTGAATAAAAGAACTAGACTGTCTCCTTTTAAGTAGAAAGTAGCTCACTGTCTATGAATCTCAATCAAATAAAAGTCCTTGGTTGAAAAGAAAAACAAAAAGAGAAAAGAAAAAGCCAAAAGTGGCAACAGGACAAAAAAAAAAAGAAACAAAGCTAGACACCAATAGCTTGAACCTTAGAATATATGCCTGTGGTGTCTTTGTACTAAGATCTGCTTGGATTATTAAGTTCTTTGGAGTGCATCAACACTTGGTGCCTTGGGTTAACTAACCCGGGATCATCAACTGAAAGTCCACTATCAAGAGCAACCTAACTACAAGGCATTTAGTAACCCAAAGAGGTGCTGGGCATCAATGTTCTAAGAAGGAATGTGAGCCAAGTGTCTATAGTGAATAATGTGTCAAGCATAAAGAAAGAAAAGAGCTTGTTACACATGACACTGAACTAAAGCTTATAAAAAAAATTATAGTCAAGGACAAAGGAATAATGAGAGGTCATAGCAGTGTGTTGCTTGATGCTTGGAGGAGACTTTCTAGGCCTAAATATCAATAAGAAGTGAGTGTTTACATATCTACATGAAACCCCATGAGCCACCAATAATACTCAGCTAGCATAAACACCCTCTCCCATTTCATTCTTTCTTCTCAATAATTCCTTTCTTGCTTGGGGACAAGCAAGCTTTAAGTTTGGTGTTGTGATGACAAGTCATCTTAGCCTAGTTTCACTAGTCTTTTTCTTTTGTTTTCAATTGAATTTATGCACTTTCTTGAGCCATAAGTAAGCCAATTGGGTAGAATTTCATGTTTCCTTTGATTCAATCAACCATGGATAAATTAATACAATTTCATGAGATTTTGTGCTATAATTGTCATATATTATGAAAGAATAACAATCTCATGATTTTGAGCATAGCTTTGATGTGCTTGGTTGATTGATGATAGGTGAAAAGAGCTTTGAAGAAGGTTGAAGAAAGAAGAAATGGCAAGGAGCAAGAGAGAACAAAAAGCTTGAGCAAAAGCTTGCCTCAAACTTTAGCTCAAACTTTTGGAAGAGTTAAATACACCCTGGAGAAGAGCAAAAGCTTGCGCCAACGTTTGACCTCAAGCTTTTAGGCAAACGTTGGCGCCACAACAAATACACCCTGGAGAAGAGCAAAAGCTTGCGCCAACGTTTGACCTCAAGCTATTAGGCAAACGTTGGCGCCACAACAAACACACCCTAGAGGGAGCAAAAGCTTGCGCCAACGTTTGACCTCAAGCTTTTAGGCAAACGTTGGCGCCACAACAGCCTGAAGGGGTATACTTCCAACAAGAATAACTTGAGTTGTAGATGTCCAATTGAGGTGATTCTAATTGGGTTAGAAAGCTGACATTCAGAGCTTTCCAACCATATATAATAGTTTATAGTGGGCATAAAATTGGCAACGTTGACAAGAGGACAAAGTAGCACCCCAAGAGGTATGCAAAAGGGATCCACGTTTGGCTCAAAGTTTGACCTCAAACTTTGGCTCAAACGTGGATGACAGCAAGGGAGGCTAGCTGATATGAAAAGCTTGAGTAAAAGTTTGAGTCAAACTTTTACTCAAGCTTTTCTGGTTCATGGCCCGGTTCACAAGTGGGTTTCTCTCCAACTCCAAGAGCAATCAACAGAGGCTTTTGTCAACCCAATTCCATCAAGAGTAAAGGCCCAATTCAAGGCTTGAAGATCATTTGAAGAGAGTGTATAAATAGCTTAGAATTTAAGTTTTTAGGGAGCTTTTCCTTTTTATTTTCACTAAGTGATTTTGGGAGAGCTTTTTGTTAGGAGTTAATTTGAGATTTTGAGTCTTGGGGAACGAGAATTGAATTCTCTTCCTCTTAGTTTTCTTATTTTCAATTTCATTTACTCTTTGTTTGAATCTTGGGTGTTGGAGAATTGAAGGAATTCTGTTTCAATCTCACCCTGAGATCTCTCTGTTTTATTTACTGCACTTTTTGAGAAATCAATATTTGAATTCCTTTCTTCTACTGTTTGATCTTTAAATTCTCTTACAATTAATTTCTGAATTGGATCTAGGAAGGCATTGAGATCTAGACTTGGTTATCTAGTCTCTTGAGTCCTAAGATCTGAAATTTCCTTTTTATTTCTCTGTTGAACGCTTCTTCAAGCAATTTACATTTTCTGTTTGAGATTTACTGCAATTAAATTCATCTTTTACTTCCCTACTTGTTGCAATTTACGTTTCCTTGTTTAATTTCTGCAATCCCAATTCCCAACTCCTTTTATCATTCAAGCAATTTACATTTCTTGCACTTTAAGATTCTGCAATTTACATTTCTTGCGTTCTAAGTTTCTGCCATTTAATTTCTTATTCCTTAAGATTCAGCATTTTAATTTTCTATTCTCTTTAATCTCATGCAAATTACCCATTCCCTTTATTTTCCATGCAATTTAAATTCTGTTAATCACAAATCACTCAACCAAATCTTGATTCACTTGACTAAATTAACAACTAAACTAAAATTGCTCAATCCTTCAATCCCTGTGGGATCGACCTCACTCCCGTGAGTTATTATTACTTGATGCGACCCGGTGCACTTGCCGGTTAGATTTGTGTGTTTGGAATTCGTTTTCCACAAAAATACACATCAAACACCTAAAGGCGAGCCGTAATAGCCTCATCTTCGGCAGGCTCCTCTATTTTTTTTTTGGTTTTTTCCGTTACTTTTTTTTTTTACATTGTGCTGACCCTCGTTCTTTAAATGACGCTATCCCGAGGAGTACACCTAAAGGTGATCCGTAATGGCCTCATCTTCGGCAGGCTCCTCCTTTTTTTTCGGTTTTTTTCTGTGTTTTTTTTTACGTTGTGCTGACACTCGTTCTTTAAATGACGCTATCCTGAGGAGGACACCTAAGGGCGAGCCGTAATAGCCTCATCTTCGGCAGGCTCTTCCGTGTTTTTTTTTTCTGGTTTTTTTCCGTTACTTTTTTTTCTAAGTTGTGCTGACCCTCGTTCTTCAAATGACGCTATCCCGAGGAGGACACCTAAAGGCTTGCCGTAAGGGCCTCATCTTCGGCAGGCTCCTCCGTTTTTTTCCATTTTATTTTACGTTGTGCTGAACCTCGTTCTTTAAATGGCGCTATCCCGAGGAAGACACCTAAAGGCGAGCCTTAATGGCTTCATCTTCGGTAGGCTCCTCCGGTTTTTTTTTTCTGTTTTTTTCCTTTTTTTTTTACGTTGTGCTGACCCTCGTTCTTTAAGTGATGCTATTCCGAGGAGGACACTTAAATGCGAGCCGTAATGGCCGAATCTTCGGCAGGTTCCTTCGGTTTTTTTTTGGGTTAATTTTTGGGTCTTTTTTTATAAGTTGTGCCTTATCCTCGTTCTTTAAATGACGCTATCCCGAGGTGGACGCCTAAACGCAAGCCATAATGGCCTCATCTTTGGAAGGCTCCTCCTTTTTTTTTTTCGGTTTCTTTCCGTTTCTTTTTTTTTTTTTTTACGTTGTGCTGACCCTCGTTCTTTAAATGACGGTATCCCGAGGAGGACACCTAAAGGCGAGCCGTAATGGCCTCATCTTCGGCAGGCTCCTCCATTTTTTTTTTCGGTTTTTTTCCATTTTTTTTATATTGTGATGATCCTCGTTCTTTAAATGACGTTATCTCGAGGAGGACACATAAACGCGAGCCGTAATGGCCTCATCTTCGGCAGGCTCCTCCTGGTTTTTTTTATTTTTTTTTATTTTTGTTTACGTTTTGCTGACCCTCGTTCTTTAAATGACGCTATCACGAGGAGGATACCTAAAGGCGAGCTGTAATTGCCTCATCTTCGGCAGGCTCCTCCGGTTTTTTCCTGGTTTTAATTTTTTTTTTATTTTACGTTGTGCTGACCCTCGTTCTTTAAATGACGCTCTCCCGAGGAGGACACCTAAACGCGAGCCGTAATGGCCTCATCTTCGACAGGCTCCTCCGGTTTTTTTTTTTTACGTTGTGCTGACCGTCGTTCTTTAAATGACGCTATCCTGAGGAGGACACCTAAAAGCGAGCCGTGATGGCCTCATCTTCGGCAGGCTCCTCCATTTTTTTTTGGTTTTTTTTTTACTTTGTGCTGACCCTCGTTCTTTAAATGACGCTATCCCGAGGAGGACACCTAAAGACGAGCCGTAATGGCCTCATCTTCGGCAGGTTCCTCCCATTTTTTTTTCTGTTTTTTTTTTACATTTTGCTGGCCCTCGTTCTTTGAATGACGTTATCCCGAGGAGGACACCTAAACACAAGCCGTAATGGCCTCATCTTCGGCAGGCTTCTTGATGTGTGGAAAAGTTCCAACATAAAACTCACCGGCAAGTGTACCAGGTCGCATCAAGTAATAATAACTCACGTGAGTGAGGTCGATCCCACAGGGATTGAAGGATTGAGAAATTTTGGTTAGGTGATTGATTTAGTCAAGTGAACAAGAGTTTTTTTGAGTGATTTGTAATTGACAGAAGCTAAATTGCATGAATTTTAAAGGGAGAGGGGTAATTGACAAGAAATTAAAGTGCAGAAGAATTAAAAGAGCTGAATCTTAAAGGGCAAGTGATATAAATTGCAGAAACGTAGATTGTAAGAAATGTAAATGACAGAAACTTAAAGTGCAAGAAATGTAAATTGCTTGAATTATAGAAGGAATTGGGAATTGGGATTGCAGAAATTTAAATAAGCAAAAATAAATTGCAATAAGCATAAGAGTAAATGATGAAGTTAATTGAGATTGATTTCAAACAGAAAAGTAAATCAGCTTCAAGAAGCATTCAGCAGATGAGTTAAAAGGAAATTTCAAGATCTCAGGGTCAAGAGACTAGAAAACCAAGTCTAGATCTCACTACCTTCCTTGATCCAACCAAGAATAATAGCAAAAAGAAGTAAAAGAGTAAATTGCAAGAAACGTAGAAGATGAAAACAGTAAATGGAAATTGAATTCAAATCACTAAATCTTGAATTATGCAAGAAAAGGAAACAAAGAGATCTCAAGGGTGAGGTTGAGACAGAATTTCCTCAACTCTTCACTATCAAGACTCAAGCAAGCTATGCAGAAAAGAAAATAGGAAACCCAGAGAGGAAGAGGACTCAATTCTCCTCCCAATTCTCCAAGATCCAAAGTTCCAATTACAAAATGAAAATTCTAAAAGAGGTAAAAAAGTCCAAAGTGAAAGTAAAAGTTCCGGTGCCTTCTAAATCAAACTAACTTCTATTTATACACTTTCTTCTATTGATCATTAAGCCTTGAATTTGGGCCTTGGCCTTGATGGAATTGGATTGAAGATAGCCTCAGTTGATTGCTCTTGGACTTGAGAAGAAATCCGTTTGCAATTTGGACTTTGGAGCATTCACGTTTGAGTCAACGTTTGAGGCAAACTTTGACTCAAACGTTTGCGTGTTAGCATTATGCAGAACAGTGCTTTTCTGTCACTCACGTTTGAGGTCAAACGTGAGCTCAAACGTGCTCCCTCCAAGGCAATTTTTGCAGCCAACATTTGACCTCACGTTTGAGGCAAACGTTGGAGCAAACGTTGCTTCCTCCAGGGTTAATTTTTGAGCCAATGTTTGACCTCAAGTTTGAGGCAAACGTTGGCGCAAACGTTGGCTTCTCCTGGGTGAATTTTTGAGCCAACGTTTGACCTCAAGTTTGAGGCAAACGTTGGCGCAAACGTTGGCTTCTCCTGGGTTCTTCTTAAGCCAACGTTTAACCTCACGTTTGAGGCAAACGTTAGCAAAAACATGAGCTCTTCCTAGGGTGGCTTTGCTGCCTTCATTTCCATTGCTGTCATCCCCTTTCTTCAACCTTCCTCTAAGCCTTTTGGTCACCTGTCATCAATCAGCAAATGCATCAAAGCTATGCTAAAATCATGAGACTTCTTCTCGTACTTGACATATAAACAATTATAGCACAAAACCTCATGAAAATGCATCAATTTACTCATGGTTGATTGAATCCAAATACACATGAATTTCTACCCAAATGGCTTACTTGTAACTCAAGAAAGTGTATAAGACCTATTAAAAAAGTGAAAAATTGCTTGAAAAACTAGCATAAGATGACTTGTCATCACTCCTCCGGTTTTTTTTTTTTCGTTTTTTTTACGTTGTGCTGACCCTCGTTCTTTAAATGACGCTATCCCGAGGAGGACACCTAAACGCGAGCCGTAATGGCCTCATCTTCGGCAGGCTCCTTCGTTTTTTTTTTTTTTTTACGTTGTGCTGACCGTCGTTTTTTAAATGACGCTATCCTAAGGAGGACACCTAAAGGCGAGCCGTAATGGCCTCATCTTCAGCAGGCTCCTCCGTTTTTATTTTTTTATTTTTTATTTTTTTTTAAGTTTTGCTGACCCTCGTTCTTTAAATGACGCTATCCCGAGGAGGATACCTAAAGGCAAGCCGTACTTGCGTCATCTTCGGCAGGCTCCTCCGGTTTTTTTCTTGTTTTTTTTTTATTTTTTTATTTTTTAATTTTTTTTATTTTTTTTACGTTGTGCTGAACCTCGTTCTTCAAATGACGCTATCCTGAGGAGGACACCTAAACGCGAGCCGTAATGGCCTCATCTTCGGCAGGGTCCTCAGCTTTTTTTTTCCGGGTTTTTTTTTTTTTAACGTTGTGCTGACCCTCGTTCTTTAAATGACGCTATCCCGAGGATGACACCTAAATGCGAGCCGTAATGGCCTCATCATCGGCAGGCTCATCCGGTTTTTTTTTGTTTTTTTTTCGTTGTGCTGACCCTCGTTCTTTAAATGACGCAATCCCGAGGAGGACACCTAAAGGCGAGCCGTAATGGCCTCATCTTTGGCAGGCTCCTCCGGTTTTTTTCGATTTTTTTTACGTTGTGCTGACCCTCATTCTTTAAATGACGCTATCCTGAGGAAGACACCTAAAGGCGAGCCGTAATGGCCTCATCTTGGGCAGGCTCCTCCGTTTTTTTATCCTTTTTTTTTTTACGTTGTGCTGACCCTCGTTCTTTAAAGGACGCTATTCCGAGGAGGACACTTAAATGCGAGCCGTAATGGCCGCATCTTTGGTAGGTTCCTCCGGTTTTTTTTCGGGTTTTTTTTTTACGTTATGCCTGACCCTCGTTCTTTAAATGACGCTATCCCGTGGAGAACACCTAAACGCGAGCCGTAATGGCCTCATCTTCGGTAGGCTCCTCTGTTTTTTTTCCGGTTTCTTTCCGTTTTTTTTTATTGTGCTGACCCTCGTTCTTTAAATGACGATATCCCGAGGAGGACACCTAAAGGCGAGCCGTAATGGCCTCATCGTCGGCAGACTCCTCCGTTTTTTTTTTTTTTCGATTTTTTTTCCTTTTTTTTACGTTGTGCTGACCCTCGTTCTTTAAATGACGCTATCCCGAGGAGGACACCTAAAGGCAAGACGTAATAGCCTCATCTTCGGCAGCCTCCTCTATTTTTTTCGGTTTTTTTCCGTTACTTTTTTTTTACGTTGTGCTAACCCTCGTTCTTTAAATGACGCTATCCCGAGGAGGACACCTAAAGGCGAGCCGTAAGGGACTCATCTTTGGCAGGCTACTCCATTTTTTTTCCGGTTTGTTTCCGTTTTTTTACGTTGTGCTGACCCTCATTCTTTAAATGACGCTATCCCGAGGAGGACACCTAAAGGCGAGCCGTAATGGCCTCATCTTCGGCAGGCTCCTCCGATTTTTTTTCAGTTTTTTCTGGTTTTTTTTTACGTCGTGCTGACACTCGTTCTTTAATTGACGCTATCCTGAGGAGTACACCTAAAGGCGAGCCGTAATAGCCTCATCTTCGGCAGGCTCCTCCGTTTTTTTCTGGTTTTATTTCGTTACTTTTTTTTTTACGTTGTGCTAACCCTCGTTCTTTAAATGACGCTATCCCGAGGAGGACACCTAAAGGCGAGCCGTAAAGGCCTCATCTTCGGCAAGCTCCTCCGTTTTATTCCGGTTTTTTTTTGTTTTTTTTATTGTGCTGACCCTCGTTCTTTAAATGACGTTATCCCGAGGAGGACACCTAAAGGCGAGCCGTAATGGCCTCATCTTCGGCAGGCTACTCGAGTTTTTTTTCGGTTTTTTCCTGGTTTTTTTTTTTACGTCGTGCTGACACTCGTTCTTTAATTGACGCTATCCCGAGGAGTACACCTAAAGGCTAGCCGTAATAGCCTCATCTTCGGCAGGCTCCACTATTTTTTTTATCTTGTTTTTTTTCATTATTTTTTTTTTACGTTGTGCTTACCCTCGTTCTTTAAATAACGCTATCCCAAGGAGGACACCTAAAGGCGTGCCATAATGGCCTCATCTTCGGCAGGCTTCTCCGGTTTTTTTTTCAGTTTTTTTCTGGTTTTTTTTTTACGTTGTGCTGACACTTGTTCTTTAATTGACGCTATCTTGAGGAGTACACCTAAAGGCGAGCCGTAATAGCCTCATCTTCGGCAGGCTCCTCCGGTTATTTCTTCCTTTTTTTTTACGTTGTGCAGACCCTCGTTCTTTAAATAACGCTATCCCGAGAAGGACACCTAAAGGCGAGCCGTAATAGCCTGATCTTTGGCAGGCTCCTACGGTTTTTTTTATCTAGTTTCTTTCTTTCGTTGTGGTGACCCTCGTTCTTTAAATGACGCTATCCCGAGGAGGACACCTAAATGCGAACCGTAATGGCGCCATCTTCGGCAAGCTCCTCCGGTTTTTCCTTCTATTTTTTTTATGTTGTGCTGGCCCTCGTTCTTTAAATGACGCTATCCCGAGGAGGACACCTAAATGCGAGCCGTAATGGCCCCATCTTAGGCAAGCTCCTACAGTTTTTTCTTCCATTTTTTTTAAGTTGTGCTGACCCTCGTTCTTTAAATGACGCTATCCCGAGAAGGACACCTAAAGGCGAGCCGAAATGGCCTCACCTTCGGCAGGCTCCTCCAGCTTTTTTTCTAGTTTTTTTTTTACGTTGTGCTGACCCTCGTTCTTTAAATGACACTATCCCGAGGAGGACACCAAAACGCGAGCCGTAATAGTCTCATCTTCGGCAGGCTCCTCCATTTTTTTCCAGTTTTTTTCCTTTTTTTTTATGTTGTGCTGAGCCAAGTTCTTTAAATGACGTTATCCCGAGGAGGACACCTAAACGCGAGCTGTAACGGCCCCATCTTCGGCAGGCTCCTCCGTTTTTTTTCTCATTTTTTTCCATTGTGCTGACCCTCGTTCTTTAAATGACGCTATCCCGAGGAGGACACCTAAAGGCGAGCCGTAATGGCCTCATCTTCGGCAGGCTCCTATGTTTTTTTCCGATTTTTTTCCGCTTTTTTACGTTGTGCTGACCCTCGTTCTTTAAATGACGCTATCCTGAGGAGGACACCTAAAGGCGAGCCATAACGGCCTCATCTTCGGCAGGCTCCTCCATTTTTTTCGGTTTTTTTTCCTCTTTTTTTCTTTTTTTTTTCGTTGTGCTGACCCTTGTTCTTTAAATGACGCTATCCAGTGGAGGACACCTAAACGCGAGACGTAATGGCCCCATCTTCAGCAGGCTCCTCCGGTTTTTTTTTTTTTTTTTTACGTTGTGCTGACCCTCGTTCTTTAAATGATGCCATCCCGAGGAGGACACCTAAAGGCGAGCCATAATGGCCTCATCTTCGGCAGCCTCCTCCGGTCTTTTTTTTTTTTTTTTTTTACGTTGTGCTGACCCTCATTCTTTAAATGACGCTATCCTGAGAAGGACACCTAAAGGCGAGCCATAATGGCCTCATCTTCGGCAGGCTCCTCCGTTTTTTTTTTTTGGTTTTTTTCCGTTTTTTTTTACGTTGTGCTTACCCAAGTAATTTAAATGACGCTATCCCGAGGAGGACACTTAAAGGCGAGCCGTAATGGCCGCATCTTCGGCAGGTTCTTCCGGTTTTTTTTCTTTTTCTTTTTTTTGATACGTTGTGCTGACCTTCGTGCTTTAAATGATTCAATACCGAGGAGGACACCTAAACGCGAGCCGTAATGGCCCCATCATCGGCAGGCTCCTCCTTTTTTTTTTCTTTTTTTTACATTGTGCTGACCCTCGTTCTTTAAATGATGCTATCCAGAGGAGGACCCCTAAAGGCATGCCAGAATGGCCTCATCTTCGGTAGGCTCCTCCGTTTTTTTTTTCGGTTTTTTTCCGTTTTCTTCTTTTTTTTTTACGTTGTGCTGACCCTCGTTCTTTAAATGACGCTATCCTGAGGTGCACCACTAAGCGCGAGACTTAATGGCACCATCTTCGGCAGGCTCCTCCGGTATTTTTTTCTTTTTTTTTATGTTGTGCTGACCCTCGTTCTTTCAATGACGTTATCCTGAGGAGGACACCTAAAGGCTGAGCCTTAATGGCCTCATCTTCTGCAGGCTCCTCCGGTTTTTTTTTCCGTTTTTTTTAACGTTGTGCTGACCCTCGTTCTTTAAATGACGCTATCTCGAGGAGGACACCTAAAGGCGAGCCGTAAAGGCCTCATCTTCGGCAGGCTCCTCCGGTCTTTTTTTTTTTTTACGTTGTGCTAACCCTCGTTCTTTAAATGACGATATCCTGAGGAGGACACCTAAAGGCGAGAAATAATGGCCTCATCTTCGGCAGGCTCCTCCGTTTTTTTTCGGTTTTTTTCATTATTTTTACGTTGTGCTGACCCAAGTTCTTTAAATGATGCCATCCCGAGGAGGACACCTAAAGGCGAGCCATAATGGCCTCATCTTCGGCAGCCTCCTCCGGTCTTTTTTTTTTTTAACGTTGTGCTAACCCTCGTTCTTTAAATGACGTTATCTTGAGGAGGACACCTAAAGGCGAGCCGTAATGCCCTCATCTTCGGCAGGCTCCTCCGTTTTTTTTTTTCCGTTTTTTTTTTCGTTTTTTTTGTATTTTTACGTTGTCCTGACCCTCGTTCTTTTAATCACGCTATCCTGAGGAGGACACCTAAAGGCGAGCCATAATGGCCTCATCTTCGGCAGCCTCCTCCATTTTTTTTTCGATTTTTTTCTATTTTCTTTTTACGTTGTGCTTAGCTAAGTTATTTAAATGACGCTATCCCGAGGAGGACACTTAAAGGCGAGCCGTAATGGCCGCATCTTCGGCAGGTTCTTTCGGCTTTTTTTTCTTTTTCTTTTTTTTTTGGTACGTTGTGCTGACCCTCGTGCTTTAAATGATGCAATTCCGAGGGGGACACCTAAACGAGAGCCGTAATGGCCCCATTTTCGGCAGGCTCCTCCGTTTTTTTTTTCCTTTTTTTTTTACATTGTGCTGACCCTCGTTCTTTAAATGACGCTATCCAGAGGAGGACACCTAAAGGCATGCCATAATTGCCTCATCTTCGGTAGGCTCTTCAGTTTTTTTTTCGGTTTTTTTCCGTTTTCCTCTTCTTTTTTTTTTTACGTTGTGCTGACCCTCGTTCTTTAAATGACGCTATCCAGAGGAGGACACCTAAGCACGAGACGTAATGGCACCATCTTCGGCAGGCTCCTCCGGTATTTTTTTCCTTTTTTTTTACGTTGTGATGACCCTCGTACTTTAAATGACGCTATCCCGAGAAGGACACCTTATCGCGACCCGTAATGACCTCATCTTCGGCAGGCTCCTCCGTTTTTTTTTTAGGTTTTTTTCGCTTTTTTTTATACGTTGTGCTGACCCTCGTTCTTTTGACGCTATCCTGATGAGGACACCTAAACGCGAGCCGTAATGGCCCCATCTTCGGCAGGCTCTTCTGGTTTTTTTTTTCGTCTTTTTCACGTTGTGCTGACCCTCGTTCTTTAAATGATGCTATCCTGAGGAGGACACCTAAAGACGAGCCGTAATGGCCTCATCTTCGGCAGGCTCCTCTGGTTTTTTTTTTATTTTTTTATTTTTTTATTTTTACGTTGTGTTGACCATCGTTCTTTAAATGACGCTATCCCGAGAAGGACACTTAAAGGCGAGCCGTAATGGCCGCATCTTCGGCAGGTTCCTTCTGTTTTTTTCTGGTTTTTTTTTACGTTGTGCTGACCATCGTTCTTTAAATGACGCTATCCCGAGGAGGACACCTAAACGCGAGCCGTAATGGCCTCATCTTCGGTAGGCTCCTCCATTTTTTCTTTTTTCTTCTTTTTTTTTTACGTTGTGCTGACCCTCGTTCTGTAAATGATGCTATCCCGAGGAGGACCCTTAAAGGCGAGCCGTAATGGCCGCATCTTCGGCAGGTTCTTCCGGTTTTTTTCCGGTTTTTTTTTATGTTGTGCTGACCCATGTTCTTTAAATGACGCTACCCTGAGGAGGGCACCAAAAGGCGAGCCATAATGGCCTCTTCTTCGGCAGGCTCCTCCGTTTTTTTTTCAGTTTCTTTTCCATTTTTTTTTACGTTGTGCTGACCCTCGTTCTTTAAATGATGCTATCCCGAGGAGGAGGCCTAAACGTGAGCCATAGTGGCCTCATCTTCGGTAGGCTCCTCCATTTTTTCTTTTTTCTTCTTTTTTTTTACGTTGTGCTGACCCTCGTTCTGTAAATGACGCTATCCCGAGGAGGACCCTTAAAGGCGAGCCGTAATGGCCGCATCTTCGGCAGGTTCCTCCTGTTTTTTCCGGTTTTTTTTTTACGTTGTGCTGACCCATGTTCTTTAAATGACGCTATCCCGAGGAGGACACCTAAAGGCGAGCCGTAATGCCCTTATCCTCGGCAGGCTCCTCCGTTTTTTTTTCGTTTTTTTTTACATTGTGCTAACCCTCGTTCTTTAAATGACGCTATCCTGAGGAGGACACCTAAACGCGAGCCGTAATGGCCCCATCTTTGGCAGGCTCTTTTGTTTTTTTTTTTTCGTTTTTTTTACGTTGTGCCGACCCTCGTTCTTTAAATGACGCTATCCAGACGAGGACACCTAAAGGCGAGAAGTAATGGCCTCATCTTCAGCAGGCTCCTCCGGTTTTTTTTATTTTTTTATTTTTTTATTTTTACGTTGTGTTGACCCTCGTTCTTTAAATGACGCTATCCTGAGGTGGACACTTAAAGGTGAGCCGTAATGGCTGCATCTTCGGCAGGTTCCTCCAGTTTTTTTTCCGGTTTTTTTTTACGTTGTCCTTACCATCGTTCTTTAAATGACGCTATCCCGAGGAGGACACCTAAACGCGAGCCGTAATGGCCTCATCTTCGGTAGGCTCCTCTGTTTTTTTCTTTTTTCTGCTTTTTTTTTTACGTTGTGCTGACCCTTGTTCTGTAAATGACGCTATCCCGAGGAGGACCCTTAATGGCGAGTCGTAATGGCCGCATCTTCGGCAAGTTCCTCCGGTTTTTTTTGGTTTTTTTTTTTACGTTGTGCTGACCAATGTTCTTTAAATGACGCTATCCCGAGGAGGACACCTAAAGGCGAGCCGTAATGGCCTCATCTTCGGCAGGCTCCTCCGTTTTTTTTTCTGATTTTTTTTTCCTTTTTTTTCTTTTCTTTTTTTTTTTTACGTTGTGTTGACCCTCGTTCTTTAAATGACGCTATCCCAAGGAGGAGACCTAAACGTGAGCCGTAGTGGCCTCATCTACAGCAGGCTCCTCCATTTTTTTTCGGTTTTTCCGCTTTTTTTTATACGTTGTGCCGACCCTAGTTCTTTAAATGATGCTATCCTGAGGAGGACACCTAAACGCAAGCCGTAATGGCCCCAACTTCCGCAGGCTCTTCTGTTTTTTTTTTGTTTTTTTTACGTTGTGCTGACCCTCGTTCTTTAAATGACGCTATCCCGAGGAGGACACCTAAAGGCGAGCCGTAATGGCCTCATCTTCGTCAGGCTCCTCCGGTTTTTTTTCCGTTTTTTTTTTCTAGTTTTTTTTCTACGTCGTGCTGACCCTCGTTCTTTAAATGACGCTATCCTGAGGAGGACACCAAAAGGCGAGCCTTAATGGCCTCATCTTCGGCAGGCTCCTCCGGTTTTTTTTTTATTTTTTTTATTTTTACGTTGTGTTGACCCTCGTTCTTTAAATGCTGCTATCCCGAGGAGGACACTTAAAGGCGAGCCGTAATGGCCGCATCTTCGGCAGGTTCCTCCAGTTTTTTTCCGGTTATTTTTTTTACGTTGTGCTGACCATCGTTCTTTAAAGGAAGCTATCTCAAGGAGGACACCTTAACGCGAGCCTTAATGGCCTCATCTTCGGTAGGCTCCTCCGTTTTTTCTTTTTTCTTCTTTTTTTTTACGTTGTGCTGACCCTCGTTCTTTAAATGACGCTATCCCGATGAGGACACTTAAAGGCGAGCCGTAATGGCTTCATCTTCGGCAGGTTCTTCCGCTTTTTTTTTTCTTTTTTTTTATAGGTTGTGCTGACCCTCATTCTTTAAATGACGCTATCCCGAGGAGGACACCTAAAGGCGAGCCGTAATGGCCTCATCTTCGGCAGGCTCCTATGTTTTTTTTCGGTTTTTTCCATTTTTTTTTACGTTGTGCTGAGCCTCGTTCTTTAAATGACGCTATCCTGAGGAGGACACCCAAAGGCGAGCCGTAATGGCCTCATCTTCAGCAAGCTCCTTCGTTTTTTTCTGGTTTTTTCCATTTTTTTTCTTTTTTTTTATGTTGTGCTGACCCTCGTTTTTTAAAAGACTCTATCCAGAGGAAGACACCTAAACGCGAGACGTAATGGCCCCATCTTCGGCTGGCTCCTCCGATTTTTTTTCCCTTTTTTTTTTTACGTTGTGCTAACCCTCGTTCTTTAAATGACGCTATCCCTAGAAGGACAAGTAAAGGCGAGCCGTAATGGCCTGATCTTCGGCAGGCTCCTCCGGTTTTTTTATCTAGTTTTTTTTTACGTTATGCTGACCCTCGTTCTTTAAATGACGCTATCCCGAGGGGGATACCTAAAGGCGAGCCGTAATGGACTCATCTTCGGCAGGCTCCTCCGGTTTTTTTCCATTTTTTTTCCGTTGTGCTGACCCTCGTTCTTTAAATGACGCAATCCCAAGGAGGACACCTAAACGCGAGCCGTAATGGCGCCATCTTCGGCAGGCTCCTCCGGTTTTTCCTTCTATTTTTTTTATGTTGTGCTGACCCTCGTTCTTTAAATGACGCTATCCCGAGGAGGACACCTAAATGCGAGCCGTAATGGCCCCATCTTCGGCAGGCTCCTACAGTTTTTTCTTCCATTTTTTTACGTTGTGCTAACCCTCGTTCTTTAAATGACGCTATCCCGAGAAGGACACCTAAAGGCGAGCCGTAATGGCCTCATCTTCGGCAGGCTCCTCTGGTTTTTTTTCTATTTTTTTTTTACGTTGTGCTGACCGTCCTTCTTTAAATGACACTATCCCGAGGAGGACATCTAAAGGCGAGCCGTAATGGCCTCATCTTCGGCAGGCTCCTCCATTTTTTTTCGGTTTTTTTCCTTTTTTTTTTCCGTTGTGCTGACCTTCGTTCTTTAAATGACGCTATCCCGAGGAGGACACCTAAACGCAAGCCGTAATGGCGCCATCTTCGCCAAGCTCCTCCGGTTTTTCCTTCCATTTTTTTATGTTGTGTTGACCCTCGTTCTTTAAATGACGCTATCCCGAGGAGGACACCTAAAGGCGAGCCATAATGACGTCATCTTCGGCAGGCTCCTCCGTTTTTTTTTTCGTTTTTTTTTTACGTTGTGCTGACCCTCGTTCTTTAAATGACGCTATCCCGAGGAGGACACCTAAAGGCGAGCCGTAATGGCCTCATCTTCGTCAGGCTCCTCCGGTTTTTTTTCCGTTTTTTTTTTCTAGTTTTTTTTTCTACGTCGTGCTGACCCTCGTTCTTTAAATGACGCTATCCTGAGGAGGACACCAAAAGGCGAGCCTTAATGGCCTCATCTTCGGCAGGCTCCTCCGGTTTTTTTTTTTATTTTTTTTATTTTTACGTTGTGTTGACCCTCGTTCTTTAAATGCTGCTATCCCGAGGAGGACACTTAAAGGCGAGCCGTAATGGCCGCATCTTCGGCAGGTTCCTCCGGTTTTTTTCCGGTTATTATTTTTACGTTGTGCTGACCATCGTTCTTTAAAGGACGCTATCTCAAGGAGGACACCTTAACGCGAGCCTTAATGGCCTCATCTTCGGTAGGCTCCTCCGTTTTTTCTTTTTTCTTCTTTTTTTTTACGTTGTGCTGACCCTCGTTCTTTAAATGACGCTATCCCGATGAGGACACTTAAAGGCGAGCCGTAATGGCTTCATCTTCGGCAGGTTCTTCCGCTTTTTTTTTTCTTTTTTTTATAGGTTGTGCTGACCCTCATTCTTTAAATGACGCTATCCCGAGGAAGACACCTAAAGGCGAGCCGTAATGGCCTCATCTTCGGCAGGCTCCTATGTTTTTTTTCGGTTTTTTCCATTTTTTTTACGTTGTGCTGAGCCTCGTTCTTTAAATGACGCTATCCTGAGGAGGACACCCAAAGGCGAGCCGTAATGGCCTCATCTTCAGCAAGCTCCTTCGTTTTTTTCTGGTTTTTTCCATTTTTTTTCTTTTTTTTTATGTTGTGCTGACCCTCGTTTTTTAAAAGACTCTATCCAGAGGAAGACACCTAAACGCGAGACGTAATGGCCCCATCTTCGGCTGGCTCCTCCGATTTTTTTCCCTTTTTTTTTTACGTTGTGCTAACCCTCGTTCTTTAAATGACGCTATCCCTAGAAGGACACCTAAAGGCGAGCCGTAATGGCCTGATCTTCGGCAGGCTCCTCCGGTTTTTTTATCTAGTTTTTTTTTACGTTATGCTGACCCTCGTTCTTTAAATGACGCTATCCCGAGGGGGATACCTAAAGGCGAGCCGTAATGGACTCATCTTCGGCAGGCTCCTCCGGTTTTTTTCCATTTTTTTTCCGTTGTGCTGACCCTCGTTCTTTAAATGACGCAATCCCAAGGAGGACACCTAAACGCGAGCCGTAATGGCGCCATGTTCGGCAGGCTCCTCCGGTTTTTCCTTCTATTTTTTTTATGTTGTGCTGACCCTCGTTCTTTAAATGACGCTATCCCGAGGAGGACACCTAAATGCGAGCCGTAATGGCCCCATCTTCGGCAGGCTCCTACAGTTTTTTCTTCCATTTTTTTACGTTGTGCTAACCCTCGTTCTTTAAATGACGCTATCCCGAGAAGGACACCTAAAGGCGAGCCGTAATGGCCTCATCTTCGGCAGGCTCCTCTGGTTTTTTTTCTATTTTTTTTTATGTTGTGCTGACCGTCCTTCTTTAAATGACACTATCCCGAGGAGGACATCTAAAGGCGAGCCGTAATGGCCTCATCTTCGGCAGGCTCCTCCATTTTTTTTCGGTTTTTTTCCTTTTTTTTTTCCGTTGTGCTGACCCTCGTTCTTTAAATGACGCTATCCCGAGGAGGACACCTAAAGGCGAGCCATAATGACGTCATCTTCGGCAGGCTCCTCCGTTTTTTTTTCGTTTTTTTTTTACGTTGTGCTGACCCTCGTTCTTTAAATGACGCTATCCCGAGGAGGACACTTAAAGGCGAGCCGTAATGGCCGCATCTTTGGCAAGTTCTTTCGGTTTTTTTTTTTGCGTTGCGCTGACCCTCGTTCTTTAAATGACGCTATCCCGAGGAGGACACCTAAACGCGTGCCGTAATGGCCCCATCTTCGGCAGTCTCCTCCGGTTTTTTTCTTCCATTTTTCTTACATTGTGTTGAACCTCGTTCTTTAAATGACGCTATCTCGAGGAGGATACCTAAAGGCGAGCCGTAATGGCCTCATCTTCTGCAGGCTCCTCCGGTATTATTTTCCTTTTTTTTTATGTTGTGCTGACCCTCGTTCTTTAAATGACGCTAACCCTAGGAGGACAGCTAAACGCGAGCCGTAATGGACCCATCTTCGGCAGGCTCCTCCGGTTATTTCTTCCTTTTTTTTACGTTGTGCAGACCCTCGTTCTTTAAATGACGCTATCCCGAGAAGGACACCTAAAGGCGAGCCGTAATAGCCTGATCTTTGGCAGGCTCCTCCGGTTTTTTTATCTAGTTTCTTTTTTACGTTGTGCTGACCCTCGTTCTTTAAATGACGCTATCCCGAGGAGGACACCTAAAGGCGAGCCGTAATGACCTCATCTTCGGCAGGCTCCTTCGTTTTTTTTTTCGGTTTTTTTCCATTTTTTTTCCGTTGTGCTGACCCTCGTTCTTTAAATGACGCTATCCCGAGGAGGACACCTAAATGCGAACCGTAATGGCGCCATCTTCGGCAGGCTCCTCCGGTTTTTCCTTCTATTTTTTTTATGTTGTGCTGACCCTCGTTCTTTAAATGACGCTATCCCGAGGAGGACACCTAAATGCGAGTCGTAATGGCCCCATCTTAGGCAAGCTCCTACAGTTTTTTCTTCCATTTTTTTTACATTGTGCTGACCCTCGTTCTTTAAATGACGCTATCCCGAGAAGGACACCTAAAGGCGAGCCGAAATGGCCTCACCTTCGGCAGGCTCCTCCAACTTTTTTTCTAGTTTTTTTTTTTACGTTGTGCTGACCCTCGTTCTTTAAATGACACTATCCCGAGGAGGACACCTAAAGGCGAGCCGTAATGGCCTCATCTTCGGCATGCTCCTCCGGTTTTTTTTCTAGTTTTTTTTTTACGTTATGCTGACCATCGTTCTTTAATTGACGCTATCCCGAGGAGGACACCTAAACGCGAGCCGTAATGGTCTCATTTTCGGCAGGCTCCTCCATTTTTTTCCAGTTTTTTTCCTTTTTTTTTTATGTTGTGCTGAGCCAAGTTCTTTAAATGACGCTATCCTGAGGAGGAATCCTAAACGCGAGCTGTAACGGCCCCATCTTCGGCAGGCTCCTCCGTTTTTTTTTCATTTTTTTCCATTGTGCTGACCCTCGTTCTTTAAATGACGCTATCCCGAGGAGGACACCTAAAGGCGAGCCGTAATGGCCTCATCTTCGGCAGGCTCCTCTGTTTTTTTCCGATTTTTTTCCGCTTTTTTTTACGTTGTGCTGACCCTCGTTCTTTAAATGACGCTATCCTGAGGAGGACACCTAAAGGCGAGCCATAATGGCCTCATCTTCGGCAGGCTCCTCCATTTTTTTCGGTTTTTTTTCCTCTTTTTTTCTTTTTTTTTTTCGTTGTGCTGACCCTTGTTCTTTAAATGACGCTATCCAGCGGAGGACACCTAAACGCGAGACGTAATGGCCCCATCTTCAGCAGGCTCCTCCGGTTTTTTTTTTTTTTTACGTTGTGCTGACCCTCGTTCTTTAAATGATGCCATCCCGAGGAGGACACCTAAAGGCGAGCCATAATGGTCTCATCTTCGGCAGCCTCCTCCGGTCTTTTTTTTTTTTTTTTACGTTGTGCTGACCCTCGTTCTTTAAATGACGCTATCCTGAGGAGGACACCTAAAGCCGAGCCATAATGGCCTCATCTTCGGCAGGCTCCTCCGTTTTTTTTTTGGTTTTTTTCCGTTTTTTTTTTTTACGTTGTGCTTACCCAAGTAATTTAAATGACGCTATCCCGAGGAGGACACTTAAAGGCTAGCCGTAATGGCCGCATCTTCGGCAGGTTCTTCCGGTTTTTTTTTCTTTTTCTTTTTTTTGATACATTGTGCTGACCTTCGTGCTTTAAATGATTCAATACCGAGGAGGACACCTAAACGCGAGCCGTAATAGCCCCATCATCGGCAGGCTCCTCCGTTTTTTTTTCTTTTTTTTTACATTGTGCTGACCCTCGTTCTTTAAATGATGCTATCCAGAGGAGGACACCTAAAGGCATGCCAGAATGGCCTCATCTTCGGTAGGCTCCTCCGTTTTTTTTTCGGTTTTTTTCCGTTTTCTTCTTTTTTTTACGTTGTGCTTACCGTCGTTCTTTAAATGACGCTATCCAGAGGAGGACAACTAAGCGCGAGACTTAATGGCACCATCTTCGGCAGGCTCCTCCGGTATTTTTTTTCCTTTTTTTTATGTTGTGCTGACCCTCATTCTTTAAATGACGCTATCCCGAGGAGGACACCGAAAGGCGAGCCGTAATGGCCTCATCTTTGGCAGGCTCCTTCATTTTTTTCCGTTTTTTTTTTTACGTTGTGCTGACCCTCGTTCTTTCAATGACGTTATCCTGAGGAGGACACCTAAAGGCTGAGCCGTAATGGCCTCAACTTCTGCAGGCTCCTCCGGTTTTTTTTCCGTTTTTTTAACGTTGTGCTGACCCTCGTTCTTTAAATGACGCTATCCCGAGGAGGACACTTAAAGGCGAGCCGTAATGACCGCATCTTTGGCAGGTTCCTCCGATTTTTTTTCTGTTTTTTTTACACTGTGCTGACCCTCGTTCTTTAAATGACGCTATCTCAAGGAGGACACCTAAAGGCGAGCCGTAATGGCCTCATCTTCGGCAGGCTCCTCCGTTTTTTTTCCGATTTTTTTTTATTTTTTTTTACGTTGTGCTAACCCTCGTTCTTTAAATGACGATATCCTGAGGAGGACACCTAAAGGCGAGCCATAATGGCCTCATCTTCGGCAGGCTCCTCCATTTTTTTTTCGGTTTTTTTCCATTATTTTTACGTTGTGCTGACCCAAGTTCTTTAAATGATGCCATCCCGAGGAGGACAACTAAAGGCGAGCCATAATGGCCTCATCTTCGGCAGCCTCCTCCGGTCTTTTTTTTTTTTACGTTGTGCTAACCCTCGTTCTTTAAATGACGTTATCCTGAGGAGGACACCTAAAGGCGATCCGTAATGCCCTCATCTTCGGCAGGCTCCTCCGTTTTTTTTCCATTTTTTTTTCGTTTTTTTTGTATTTTTACGTTGTCCTGACCCTCGTTCTTTCAATCACGCTATCCTGAGGAGGACACCTAAAGGCGAGCCATAATGGCCTCATCTTCGGCAGCCTCCTCCATTTTTTTTCGGTTTTTTTCTATTTTCTTTTTACGTTGTGCTTAGCTAAGTTATTTAAATGACGCTATCCCGAGGAGGACACTTAAAGGCGAGCCGTAATGGCCGCATCTTCGGGAGGTTCTTCCGATTTTTTTTCTTTTTCTTTTTTTTTTTGATACGTTGTGCTGACCCTCGTGCTTTAAATGATGCAATCCCGAGGAGGACACCTAAACGCGAGCTGTAATGGCCCCATTTTCGGCAGGCTCCTCCGTTTTTTTTTCCTTTTTTTTTTTTACATTGTGCTGACCCTCGTTCTTTAAATGACGCTATCCAGAGGAGGACACCTAAAGGCATGCCATAATGGCCTCATCTTCGGTAGGCTCCTCAGTTTTTTTTTCGGTTTTTTTCCGTTTTCCTCTTTTTTTTTTTTACGTTGTGCTGACCCTCGTTCTTTAAATGACGCTATCCAGAGGAGGACACCTAAGCACGAGACGTAATGGCACCATCTTCGGCAGGCTCCTCCGGTATTTTTTTCCTTTTTTTTTACGTTGTGCTGACCCTCGTTCTTTAAATGACGCTATCCTGAGGAGGACACCGAAAGGTGAGCCGTAATGGCCTCATCTTTTGCAGGCTCCTCCATTTTTTTTCCAGTTTTTTTTGTTTTTTTTTGTTTTTTACGTTGTGCTGACCGTCGTTCTTTCAATGATGCTATCCTGAGGAGGACACCTAAAGGCTGAGCCGTAATGGTCTCATCTTCGGCAGGCTCCTCCGGTTTTTTTTTTCATTTTTTTTAACGTTGTGCTAACCCTCGTTCTTTAAATGACGCTATCCTGAGGAGGACACTTAAAGGCGAGCTGTAATGACCGCATCTTTGGCAGGTTCCTCCGGTTTTTTTTCCGTTTTTTTTACACTGTGCTGACCCTCATTCTTTAAATGACGCTATCTCGAGGAGGACACATAAAGGCAAGCCGTAATGGCCTCATCTTCTGCAGGCACCTCCGTTTTTTTTTTTCCTATTTTTTTCATTTTTTTTACGTTGTGCTGAACCTCGTCTCGTTCTTTAAATGACGGTATCCTGAGGAGGACACCTAAAGGCTAGCCATAATGGCCTCATCTTCGGCAGGCTCCTCCGTTTTTTTTCAGTTTTTTTCCATTATTTTTACGTTGTGCTGACCCAAGTTCTTTAAATGATGCCATCCCGAGGAGGACACATAAAGGCGAGCCATAATGGCCTCATCTTCGGCAGCCTCCTCCGGTCTTTTTTTTTTTTTACGTTGTGATAACCCTCGTTCTTTAAATGACGTTATCTTGAGGAGGACACCTAAAGGCGAGCCGTAATGCCCTCATCTTCGGCAGGCTCCTTCCTTTTTTTTTCCGGTTTTTTTTCGTTTTTTTTTATTTTTACGTTGTCCTGACCCTCGTTCTTTCAATCACGCTATCCTGAGGAGGACACCTAAAGGCGAGCCATAATGGCCTCATCTTCGGCAGCATCCTCCGGTCTTTTTTTTTTTTGTTACGTTGTGCTAACCCTCGTTCTTTAAATGACGTTATCCTGAGGAGGACACCTAAAGGCGAGCCGTAATGCCCTCATCTTCGGCAGGCTACTCCGTTTTTTTTTCCGGTTTTTTTTTCCTTTTTTTTATTTTTACGTTGTCTTGACCCTCATTCTTTTAATCACGCTATCCTGAGGAGGACACCTAAAGGCGAGCCATAATGGCCTCATCTTCGGCAGCCTCCTCCGTTTTTTTTTTCTATTTTTTTCTGTTTTTTTTTTTACGTTGTGCTTACCTAAGTTTTTTAAATGACGCTATCCCGAGGAGGACACTTAAAGGCGAGCCGTAATGGCCGCATCTCCGGCAGATTCTTCCGGTTTTTTTTCTTTTTCATTTTTTTTGATACGTTGTGCTGACCCTCGTGCTTTAAATGATGCAATCCCGAGGGGGACACCTAAACGCGAGCCGTAATGGCCCCATCTTCGGCAGGCTCCTCCGGTTTTTTTTCTCCTTTTTTTTTTACATTGTGCTGACCCTCGTTCTTTAAATGACGCTATCCAGAGGAGGACACCTAAAGGCATGCCATAATGGCCTCATCTTCGGTAGGCTCCTCCGTTTTTTTTTCGGTCTTTTTCCGTTTTCCTCTTTTTTTTAACGTTGTGCTGACCCTCGTTCTTTCAATGACGCTATCCTGAGGAGGACACCTAAAGGCTGAGCCGTAATGGCCTCATCCTCGGCAGGCTCCTCCGATTTTTTTTCCATTTTTTTTAACGTTGTGCTGACCCTCGTTCTTTAAATGACGCTATCCCGAGGAGGACACTTAAAGGCGAGCCGTAATGACTGCATCTTTGGCAAGTTCCTCCAGTTTTTTTTCCGTTTTTTTTCTATTTTTTTTTACGTTGTGCTGACCCTCGTTCTTTAAATGACGCTATCCCCAGGAGGACACTTAAAGGCGAGCCGTAATGGCCGCATCTTCGGGAGGTTCTTCCGGTTTTTTTTCTTTTTCTTTTTTTTTTTGATACGTTGTGCTGACCCTCGTGCTTTAAATGATGCAATCCCGAGGGGGACACCTAAACGCTAGCCGTAATGGCCCCATTTTCGGCAGGCTCCTCCATTTTTTTTTCCTTTTTTTTTTTTTACATTGTGCTGACCCTCGTTCTTTAAATGACGCTATCCAGAGGAGGACACCTAAAGGCATGCCATAATAGCTTCATCTTCGGTAGGCTCCTCCGTTTTTTTTTCGGTTTTTTTTCGTTTTCCTCTTTTTTTTTTTTTACGTTGTGCTGACCTTCGTTCTTTAAATGACGCTATCCAGAGGAGGACACCTAAGCACGAGACGTAATGGCACAATCTTCGGCAGGCTCCTCCGGTATTTTTTTATTTTTTTTACGTTGTGCTGACCCTCGTTCTTTAAATGACGCTATCCCGAGGAGGACACCGAAAGGCGAGCCGTAATGGCCTCATCTTTGGCAGGCTCCTCCATTTTTTTCCGGTTTTTTTTTTGTTTTTTTGTTTTTTTGTTTTTTACGTTGTGCTGACCCTCGTTCTTTCAATGATGCTATCTTGAGGAGGACACCTAAAGGCTGAGCCGTAATGGCCTCATCTTCGGCAGGCTCCTCCGGTTTTTTTTTTCCGTTTTTTTTTTAACGTTGTGCTGACCCTCGTTCTTTAAATGACGCCATCCCGAGGAGGACACTTAAAGGCGAGCTGTAATGACCGCATCTTTGGCAGGTTCCTCCGGTTTTTTTTCCGTTTTTTTACACTGTGCTGACCCTCGTTCTTTAAATGACGCTATCTCGAGGAGGACACCTAAAGGCGAGCCGTAATGGCCTCATCTTCGGCAGGCTCCTCCGATTTTTTTTCCGATTTTTTTCATTTTTTTTTTACGTTGTGCTGACCCTCGTTCTTTAAATGACGATATCCTGAGGAGGACACCTAAAGGCTAGCCATAATGGCCTCATCTTCGGCAGGCTCCTCTGTTTTTTTTTTCAGTTTTTTTCCATTATTTTTACGTTGTGCTGACCCAAGTTCTTTAAATGATGCCATCCCGAGGAGGACACCTAAAGGCGAGCCATAATGGCCTCATCTTTGGTAGCCTCGTCCGGTCTTTTTTTTTTTTTACGTTGTGCTATCCCTCGTTCTTTAAATGACGTTATCCTGAGGAGGACATCTAAAGGCGAGCCGTAATGCCCTCATCTTCGGCAGGCTCCTCCGTTTTTTTATCCGATTTTTTTCGTTTTTTTTTATTTTTACGTTGTCTTGACCCTCCTTCTTTCAATCACGCTATCCTGAGGAGGACACCTAAAGGCGAGCCATAATGGCCTCATCTTGGGCAGCCTCCTCCGGTCTTTTTTTTTTTTTTTACGTTGTGCTAACCCTCGTTCTTTAAATGACGTTATCCTGAGGAGGACACCTAAAGGCGAGCCGTAATGCCCTCATCTTCGGCAGCCTCCTCCGTTTTTTTTGGTTTTTTCAGTTTTTTTTCCTTTTTTTTATTTTTACGTTGTCCTGACCCTCGTTCTTTCAATCACGCTATCCTGAGGAGGACACCTAAAGGCGAGCCGTAATGGCCTCATCTTCGGCAGCCTCCTCCGTTTTTTTTGGTTTTTTTCTATTTTTTTTTACGTTGTGCTTACCTAAGTTTTTTAAATGACGCTATCCCGAGGAGGACACTTAAAGGCGAGCCGTAATGGCCGCATCTTCGGCAGGTACTTCCGGTTTTTTTTCTTTTTCTTTTTTTTTGATACGTTGTGCTGACCCTCGTGCTTTAAATGATGCAATCCCGAGGGGGACACCTAAACGCGAGCCGTAATGGCCCCATCTTCGGCAGGCTCCTCCGGTTTTTTTTTTCCTTTTTTTTTACATTGTGCTGACCCTCGTTCTTTAAATGACGCTATCCAGAGGAGGACACCGAAAGGCATGCCATAATGGCCTCATCTTCGGTAGGCTCCTCCGTTTTTTTTTCGGTCTTTTTCCGTTTTCCTCTTTTTTTTTTTTTTTACGTTGTGCTGACCCTCGTTCTTTAAATGACGCTATCTAGAGGAGGACACCTAACCGCGAGACGTAATGGCACCATCTTCGGCAGGCTCCTCTGGTATTTTTTTCCTTTTTTTTAAGTTGTGCTGACCCTCGTTCTTTAAATGACGCTATCCCGAGGAAGACACCGAAAGGCGAGCCGTAATGGCCTCATCTTTGGCAGGCTCCTCCATTTTTTTCCGGTTTTTTTTTTTTGTTTTTTACGTTGTGCTGACCCTCGTTCTTTCAATGAGGCTATCCTGAGGAAGACACCTAAAGGCTGAGCCGTAATGGCCTCATCTTCGGCAGGCTCCTCCGATTTTTTTTTTCCGTTTTTTTTTTTAACATTGTGCTGACCCTCGGTCTTTGAACGACGCTATCCCGAGGAGGACACTTAAAGGCGAGCCGTAATGACCACAACTTTGGCAGGTTCCTCCGGTTTTTTTTTCGTTTTTTTTTACACTGTGCTCACCCTCGTTCTTTTAATGACGCTATCACGAGGAGGACACCTAAAGGCGAGCCGTAATGGCCTCATCTTCGGCAGGCTCCTCCTTTTTTTTCCGGTTTTTTTCATTTTTTTTACGTTGTGCTGACCCTCGTTCTTTAAATGACGCTATCCTGAGGAGGACACCTAAAGGCGAGCCATAATGGCCTCATCTTCGGCAGGCTCCTCCATTTTTTTTTTCGGTTTTTTTCCATTTTTTTTACGTTATGCTGACCCAAGTTCTTTAAATGATAGCATCCCGAGGAGGACACCTAAAGGCGAGCCATAATGGCCTCATCTTCAGCAGCCTCCTCCGGTCTTTTTTTTTTTACGTTGTGCTTACCCTAGTTCTTTAAATGACGTTATCCTGAGGTGGACACCTAAAGGGGAGCCGTAATGCCCTCATCTTCGGCAGGCTCCTCCGTTTTTTTTTCCGGTTTTTTTTGTTTTTTTTTTTATTTTTACGTTGTCCTGACCCTCGTTCTTTAAATGACGCTATCCTGAGGAGGACACCTAAAGGCGAGCCATAATGGCCTCATCTTCGGCAGGATCCTCCGTTTTTTTTTTTCGGTTTTTTTTCCATTTTTTTTTACGTTGTGGTTACCCAAGTTATTTAAATGACGCTATCCCGAGGAGAACACTTAAAGGCGAGCCGTAATGGCCGCATCTTCGGCAGGTTCTTCCGATTTTTTTTTCTTTTTCTTTTTTTTTTGATACGTTGTGCTGACCCTCGTGCTTTAAATGATGAAATCCCGAGGAGGACACCTAAACGCGAGTCGTAATGGCCCCATCTTCTGCAGGCCCTCCGGTATTTTATTCCTATTTTTTTAAGTTGTGCTGACCCTCCTTCTTTAAATGACGCTATCCTGAGGAGGACACCTAAAGGCGAGCCATAATGGCCTCATCTTCGGCAGGCTCCTCCGTTTTTTTTTTGGTTTTTTTCCATTTTTTTTACGTTGTGCTGACCCAAGTTCTTTAAATGACGCTATCTCGAGGAGGACACTTAAAGGCGAGCCGTAATGGCCGCATCTTCGGTAGGTTCTTCCGTTTTTTTTTTCTTTTTCTTTTTTTTATACGTTGTGCTGACACTAGTTCTTTAAATGACGCTATCTCGAGGAGGACACAATGCGAGCCGTAATGGCCCCATCTTCGGCAGGCTCCTCCGATTTTTTTTTTTCCGTTTTTTTTTACATTGTGCTGACCCTCGTTCTTTAAATGACGCTATCTCGAGGAGGACACCTAAAGGCGAGCCACAATGGCCTCATCTTCCGCAGGCTCCTCCATTTTTTTCGGTATTTTTCCTTTTTTTTCTTTTTTTTTACGTTGTGTTGACCCTCGTTCTTTAACTGACGCTATCCAGAGGAGGACACCGAAACACGAGACGTAATGGCCCCATCTTTGGCATGCTGCTCCGGTTTTTTTCCTTTTTTTTACGTTGTGCTAGCCCTCGTTCTTTAATTGACGCTATCTCGAGGAGGACACCTAAACGCGAGCTGTAATGGCCCCATCTTCGGCAAGCTCCTCCGGTTTTTTTTTTTACGTTGTGCTGACCCTCATTCTTTAAATGATGCTATCCCGACGAGGACAACGAAAGCCGAGCCGTAATGGCCTCATCTTCGGCAGCCTCCTCCGGTCTTTTTTTTTTTTTTATATGTTGTGCTGACCCTCGTTCTTTAAATGACGTTATCCTGAGGAGGACACCTAAAGGCGAGCCGTAATGCTCTCATCTTCGGCAGGCTCCTCCATTTTTTTCCCGGTTTTTTTTTCATTTTTTTTTATTTTTACGTTCTCCTGACCCTCGTTCTTTAAATGATGCTATCTTGAGGAGGACACCTAAAGGCGAGCCATAATGGCCTCATCTTCGGCAGGCTCCTCCGTTTTTTTTTTACGTTGTGCTTACCCAAGTTATTTAAATGACGCTATCCGGAGGATGACACTTAAAGGCGAGCCGTAATGGCCGCATCTTCGGCAGGTTCTGCCGGTTTTTTTCTTTTTCATTTTTTTGATACGTTGTGCTGACCCTCGTGCTTTAAATGATGCAATCCCGAGCTGGACACCTAAACGCGAGCCGTAATGACCCCATCTTCGGCAGGCTCCTCCGTTTTTTTGGTTTTTTTTCGTTTTCTTCTTTTTTTTTTACGTTGTGCTGACCCTCGTTCTTTAAATGGCGCTATCCAGAGGAGGACACCTAAGCGCGAGACGTAATGGCACCATCTTCGGCAGGCTCCGCCGGTATTTTTTTCCTTTTTTTTACGTTGTGCTGACTCTCGTTCTTTAAATGACGCTATCCTGAGGAGGACACCTAAAGGTGAGCCATAATGGCCTCATCTTCGGCAGGCTCCTCCGTTTTTTTTTTTGGTTTTTTTCCATTTTTTTTACGTTGTGCTGACCCAAGTTCTTTAAATGACGCTATCTCGAGGAGGACACTTAAAGGCGAGCCGTAATGGCTGTATCTTCGGTAGGTTCTTCCGTTTTTTTTTTCTTTTTCTTTTTTTTATACGTTGTGCTGACACTCGTTCTTTAAATGACGTTATCCCGAGGAGGACACAATGCGAGCCGTAATGGCCCCATCTTCGGCAGGCTCTTCTGGTTTTTTTTTTCCGTTTTTTTTACATTGTGCTGACCCTTGTTCTTTAAATGACGCTATCTCGAGGAGGACACCTATAGGCGAGCCACAATGGCCTCATCTTCCGCAGGCTCCTCCATTTTTTTCGGTATTTTTCCTTTTTTTTCTTTTTTTTTACGTTGTGTTGACCCTGGTTCTTTAAATGACGCTATCCAGAGGAGGACACCGAAACGTGAGACGTAATGGCCCCATCTTCGGCAGGCCCTCCGGTATTTTATTCCTTTTTTTTTAAGTTGTGCTGACCCTCCTTCTTTAAATGACGCTATCCTGAGGAGGACACCTAAAGGCGAGCCATAATGGCCTCATCTTCGGCAGGCTCCTCCGTTTTTTTTTTGGTTTTTTTCCATTTTTTTTACGTTGTGCTGACCCAAGTTCTTTAAATGACGCTATCTCGAGGAGGACACTTAAAGGCGAGCCGTAATGGCCGCATCTTCGGTAGGTTCTTCCGTTTTTTTTTTTCTTTTTCTTTTTTTTATACGTTGTGCTGACACTAGTTCTTTAAATGACGCTATCTCGAGGAGGACACAATGCGAGCCGTAATGGCCCCATCTTCGGCAGGCTCCTCCGGTTTTTTTTTTTTTCCGTTTTTTTTTACATTGTGCTGACCCTCGTTCTTTAAATGACGCTATCTCGAGGAGGACACCTAAAGGCGAGCCACAATGGCCTCATCTTCCGCAGGCTCCTCCATTTTTTTCGGTATTTTTCCTTTTTTTTCTTTTTTTTTACGTTGTGTTGACCCTCGTTCTTTAACTGACGCTATCCAGAGGAGGACACCGAAACACGAGACGTAATGGCCCCATCTTCGGCATGCTGCTCCGGTTTTTTTCCTTTTTTTTACGTTGTGCTAGCCCTCGTTCTTTAATTGACGCTATCTCGAGGAGGACACCTAAACGCGAGCTGTAATGGCCCCATCTTCGGCAAGCTCCTCCGGTTTTTTTTTTTACGTTGTGCTGACCCTCATTCTTTAAATGATGCTATCCCGACGAGGACAACTAAAGCCGAGCCGTAATGGCCTCATCTTCGGCAGCCTCCTCCGGTCTTTTTTTTTTTTTTATATGTTGTGCTGACCCTCGTTCTTTAAATGACGTTATCCTGAGGAGGACACCTAAAGGCGAGCCGTAATGCTCTCATCTTCGGCAGGCTCCTCCATTTTTTTCCCGGTTTTTTTTCATTTTTTTTTATTTTTACGTTGTCCTGACCCTCGTTCTTTAAATGATGCTATCTTGAGGAGGACACCTAAAGGCGAGCCATAATGGCCTCATCTTCGGCAGGCTCCTCCGTTTTTTTTTTACGTTGTGCTTACCCAAGTTATTTAAATGACGCTATCCGGAGGATGACACTTAAAGGCGAGCCGTAATGGCCGCATCTTCGGCAGGTTCTGCCGGTTTTTTTTCTTTTTCATTTTTTTGATACGTTGTGCTGACCCTCGTGCTTTAAATGATGCAATCCCGAGCTGGACACCTAAACGCGAGCCGTAATGACCCCATCTTCGGCAGGCTCCTCCGTTTTTTTGGTTTTTTTTCGTTTTCTTCTTTTTTTTTTACGTTGTGCTGACCCTCGTTCTTTAAATGGCGCTATCCAGAGGAGGACACCTAAGCGCGAGACGTAATGGCACCATCTTCGGCAGGCTCCGCCGGTATTTTTTTTCCTTTTTTTTACGTTGTGCTGACTCTCGTTCTTTAAATGACGCTATCCTGAGGAGGACACCTAAAGGTGAGCCATAATGGCCTCATCTTCGGCAGGCTCCTCCGTTTTTTTTTTGGTTTTTTTCCATTTTTTTTACGTTGTGCTGACCCAAGTTCTTTAAATGACGCTATCTCGAGGAGGACACTTAAAGGCGAGCCGTAATGGCTGTATCTTCGGTAGGTTCTTCCGTTTTTTTTTCTTTTTCTTTTTTTTATACGTTGTGCTGACACTCGTTCTTTAAATGACGTTATCCCGAGGAGGACACAATGCGAGCCGTAATGGCCCCATCTTCGGCAGGCTCTTCTGGTTTTTTTTTTCCGTTTTTTTTACATTGTGCTGACCCTTGTTCTTTAAATGACGCTATCTCGAGGAGGACACCTATAGGCGAGCCACAATGGCCTCATCTTCCGCAGGCTCCTCCATTTTTTTCGGTATTTTTCCTTTTTTTTCTTTTTTTTTACGTTGTGTTGACCCTGGTTCTTTAAATGACGCTATCCAGAGGAGGACACCGAAACGTGAGACGTAATGGCCCCATCTTCGGCATGCTGCTCCGGTTTTTTTCCTTTTTTTTACGTTGTGCTGGCCCTCGTTCTTTAATTGACGCTATCTCGAGGAGGACACCTAAACGCGAGCCGTAATGGCCCCATCTTCGCCAAGCTCCTCCGGTTTTTTTTTTTTACGTTGTGCTGACCCTCATTCTTTAAATGATGCTATCCCGACGAGGACAACTAAAGCCGAGCCGTAATGGCCTTATCTTCGGCAGCCTCCTCCGGTCTTTTATTTTTATATACGTTGTGCTGACCCTCGTTCTTTAAATGACGTTATCCTGAGGAGGACACCTAAAGGCGAGCCGTAATGCCCTCATCTTCGACAGGCTCCTCCGTTTTTTTTCCCGGTTTTTTTTCATTTTTTTTTTATTTTTACGTTGTCCTGACCCTCATTCTTTAAATGATGCTATCCTGAGGAGGACACCTAAAGGCGAGCCATAATGGCCTCATCTTCGGCAGGCTCCTCCGTTTTTTTTTTTACGTTGTGCTTACTCAAGTTATTTAAATGACGCTATCCGGAGGAGGACACTTAAAGGCGAGCCGTAATGGCCGCATCTTTGGCAGGTTCTTCCGGTTTTTTTTCTTTTTCTTTTTTTTGATACGTTGTGCTGACCCTCGTGCTTTAAATGATGCAATCCCGAGCTGGACACCTAAACGCGAGCCGTAATGGCCCCATCTTCGGCAGGCTCCTCCGTTTTTTTTTGGTTTTTTTTCGTTTTCTTCTTTTTTTTTACGTTGTGCTGACCCTCGTTCTTTAAATGGCGCTATCCAGAGGAGGACACCTAAGCGCGAGACGTAATGGCACCATCTTCGGCAGGCTCCGCCGGTATTTTTTTCCTTTTTTTTACGTTGTGCTGACTCTCGTTCTTTAAATGACGCTATCCTGAGGAGGACACCTAAAGGTGAGCCATAATGGCCTCATCTTCGGCAGGCTCCTCCGTTTTTTTTTTGGTTTTTTTCCATTTTTTTTACGTTGTGCTGACCCAAGTTCTTTAAATGACGCTATCTCGAGGAGGACACTTAAAGGCGAGCCGTAATGGCTGTATCTTCGGTAGGTTCTTCCGTTTTTTTTTCTTTTTCTTTTTTTTTATACGTTGTGCTGACACTCGTTCTTTAAATGACGTTATCCCGAGGAGGACACAATGCGAGCCGTAATGGCCCCATCTTCGGCAGGCTCTTCTGGTTTTTTTTTTCCGTTTTTTTTACATTGTGCTGACCCTTGTTCTTTAAATGACGCTATCTCGAGGAGGACACCTATAGGCGAGCCACAATGGCCTCATCTTCCGCAGGCTCCTCCATTTTTTTCGGTATTTTTCCTTTTTTTTCTTTTTTTTTACGTTGTGTTGACCCTGGTTCTTTAAATGACGCTATCCAGAGGAGGACACCGAAACGTGAGACGTAATGGCCCCATCTTCGGCAGGCCCTCCGGTATTTTATTCCTTTTTTTTTAAGTTGTGCTGACCCTCCTTCTTTAAATGACGCTATCCTGAGGAGGACACCTAAAGGCGAGCCATAATGGCCTCATCTTCGGCAGGCTCCTCCGTTTTTTTTTGGTTTTTTTCCATTTTTTTTACGTTGTGCTGACCCAAGTTCTTTAAATGACGCTATCTCGAGGAGGACACTTAAAGGCGAGCCGTAATGGCCGCATCTTCGGTAGGTTCTTCCGTTTTTTTTTTTCTTTTTCTTTTTTTTATACGTTGTGCTGACACTAGTTCTTTAAATGACGCTATCTCGAGGAGGACACAATGCGAGCCGTAATGGCCCCATCTTCGGCAGGCTCCTCCGGTTTTTTTTTTTTTTCCGTTTTTTTTTACATTGTGCTGACCCTCGTTCTTTAAATGACGCTATCTCGAGGAGGACACCTAAAGGCGAGCCACAATGGCCTCATCTTCCGCAGGCTCCTCCATTTTTTTCGGTATTTTTCCTTTTTTTTCTTTTTTTTTACGTTGTGTTGACCCTCGTTCTTTAACTGACGCTATCCAGAGGAGGACACCGAAACACGAGACGTAATGGCCCCATCTTCGGCATGCTGCTCCGGTTTTTTTCCTTTTTTTTACGTTGTGCTAGCCCTCGTTCTTTAATTGACGCTATCTCGAGGAGGACACCTAAACGCGAGCTGTAATGGCCCCATCTTCGGCAAGCTCCTCCGGTTTTTTTTTTTACGTTGTGCTGACCCTCATTCTTTAAATGATGCTATCCCGACGAGGACAACTAAAGCCGAGCCGTAATGGCCTCATCTTCGGCAGCCTCCTCCGGTCTTTTTTTTTTTTTTATATGTTGTGCTGACCCTCGTTCTTTAAATGACGTTATCCTGAGGAGGACACCTAAAGGCGAGCCGTAATGCTCTCATCTTCGGCAGGCTCCTCCATTTTTTTCCCGGTTTTTTTTCATTTTTTTTTATTTTTACGTTGTCCTGACCCTCGTTCTTTAAATGATGCTATCTTGAGGAGGACACCTAAAGGCGAGCCATAATGGCCTCATCTTCGGCAGGCTCCTCCGTTTTTTTTTTACGTTGTGCTTACCCAAGTTATTTAAATGACGCTATCCGGAGGATGACACTTAAAGGCGAGCCGTAATGGCCGCATCTTCGGCAGGTTCTGCCGGTTTTTTTTCTTTTTCATTTTTTTGATACGTTGTGCTGACCCTCGTGCTTTAAATGATGCAATCCCGAGCTGGACACCTAAACGCGAGCCGTAATGACCCCATCTTCGGCAGGCTCCTCCGTTTTTTTGGTTTTTTTTCGTTTTCTTCTTTTTTTTTTACGTTGTGCTGACCCTCGTTCTTTAAATGGCGCTATCCAGAGGAGGACACCTAAGCGCGAGACGTAATGGCACCATCTTCGGCAGGCTCCGCCGGTATTTTTTTTCCTTTTTTTTACGTTGTGCTGACTCTCGTTCTTTAAATGACGCTATCCTGAGGAGGACACCTAAAGGTGAGCCATAATGGCCTCATCTTCGGCAGGCTCCTCCGTTTTTTTTTTGGTTTTTTTCCATTTTTTTTACGTTGTGCTGACCCAAGTTCTTTAAATGACGCTATCTCGAGGAGGACACTTAAAGGCGAGCCGTAATGGCTGTATCTTCGGTAGGTTCTTCCGTTTTTTTTTCTTTTTCTTTTTTTTATACGTTGTGCTGACACTCGTTCTTTAAATGACGTTATCCCGAGGAGGACACAATGCGAGCCGTAATGGCCCCATCTTCGGCAGGCTCTTCTGGTTTTTTTTTTCCGTTTTTTTTACATTGTGCTGACCCTTGTTCTTTAAATGACGCTATCTCGAGGAGGACACCTATAGGCGAGCCACAATGGCCTCATCTTCCGCAGGCTCCTCCATTTTTTTCGGTATTTTTCCTTTTTTTTCTTTTTTTTTACGTTGTGTTGACCCTGGTTCTTTAAATGACGCTATCCAGAGGAGGACACCGAAACGTGAGACGTAATGGCCCCATCTTCGGCATGCTGCTCCGGTTTTTTTCCTTTTTTTTACGTTGTGCTGGCCCTCGTTCTTTAATTGACGCTATCTCGAGGAGGACACCTAAACGCGAGCCGTAATGGCCCCATCTTCGCCAAGCTCCTCCGGTTTTTTTTTTTTACGTTGTGCTGACCCTCATTCTTTAAATGATGCTATCCCGACGAGGACAACTAAAGCCGAGCCGTAATGGCCTTATCTTCGGCAGCCTCCTCCGGTCTTTTATTTTTATATACGTTGTGCTGACCCTCGTTCTTTAAATGACGTTATCCTGAGGAGGACACCTAAAGGCGAGCCGTAATGCCCTCATCTTCGACAGGCTCCTCCGTTTTTTTTCCCGGTTTTTTTTCATTTTTTTTTTATTTTTACGTTGTCCTGACCCTCATTCTTTAAATGATGCTATCCTGAGGAGGACACCTAAAGGCGAGCCATAATGGCCTCATCTTCGGCAGGCTCCTCCGTTTTTTTTTTTACGTTGTGCTTACTCAAGTTATTTAAATGACGCTATCCGGAGGAGGACACTTAAAGGCGAGCCGTAATGGCCGCATCTTTGGCAGGTTCTTCCGGTTTTTTTTCTTTTTCTTTTTTTTGATACGTTGTGCTGACCCTCGTGCTTTAAATGATGCAATCCCGAGCTGGACACCTAAACGCGAGCCGTAATGGCCCCATCTTCGGCAGGCTCCTCCGTTTTTTTTTGGTTTTTTTTCGTTTTCTTCTTTTTTTTTACGTTGTGCTGACCCTCGTTCTTTAAATGGCGCTATCCAGAGGAGGACACCTAAGCGCGAGACGTAATGGCACCATCTTCGGCAGGCTCCGCCGGTATTTTTTTTCCTTTTTTTTAAGTTGTGCTGACTCTCGTTCTTTAAATGACGCTATCCTGAGGAGGACACCTAAAGGCGAGCCATAATGGCCTCATCTTCGGCAGGCTCCTCCGTTTTTTTTCGGTTTTTTTCCATTTTTTTTACGTTGTGCTGACCCAAGTTCTTTAAATGATGCCATCCTGAGGAGGACACCTAAAGGCGAGCCATAATGGCCTCATCTTTGGCAGCCTCCTCCGGTCTTTCTTTTTTTTTTACGTTGTGCTGACCCTCATTCTTTAAATGACGTTATCCTGAGGAGGACACCTAAAGGCGAGCCGTAATGCCCTCATCTTCGGCAGGCTCCTCCGTTTTTTTTCCGGTTTTTTTTGTTTTTTTTTTATTTTTACGTTGTCCTGACCCTCGTTCTTTAAATGACGCTATCCTGAGGAGGACACCTAAAGGCGAGCCATAATGGCCTCATCTTCGGCAGGCTCCTCCATTTTTTTTCGGTTTTTTTTCGTTTTTTTTTTGTTGTGCTTACCCAAGTTATTTAAATGATGCTATCCCGAGGAGAACACTTAAAGGCGAGCCGTAATGGCCGCATCTTCGGCAGGTTGTTCCGGTTTTTTTCGTTTTCTTTTTTTTTGATACGTTGTGCTAACCCTCGTGCTTTAAATGATGCAATCCCGAGGAGGACACCTAAACGCGAGCCGTAACTGCCCCATCTTCGGCAGGCTCCTCCGTTTTTTTTTTCCTTTTTTTTACATTGTGCTGACCCTCGTTCTTTAAATCACGATATCCAGAGGAGGACACCTAAAGGCATGCTATAATGGCCTCATCTTCGGCAGGCTCCTCCGTTTTTTTTTTCAGTTTTTTTCCGTTTTCTTCTTTTGTTTTTTTATGTTGTGCTGACCCTCGTTCTTTAAATGACGCTATCCAGAGGAGGACACCTAAGCGCGAGACGTAATGGCACCATCTTCGGCAGGCTACTCCGGTATTTTTTTCTCTTTTTTTATGTTGTGTTGACCCTCGTTCTTTAAATGACGCTATCCTGAGGAGGACACCTAAAGGTGAGCCATAATGGCCTCATCTTCGGCAGGCTCCTCCATTTTTTTTTTTGGTTTTTTTCCATTTTTTTTACGTTGTGCTGACCCAAGTTCTTTAAATGACGCTATCTCGAGGAGGACACTTAAAGGCGAGCCGTAATGGCCGCATCTTCGATAGGTTCTTCCGTCTTTTTTTCTTTTTCTTTTTTTTATATGTTGTGCTGACACTTGTTCTTTAAATGACGCTATCCCGAGGAGGACACAATGCGAGCCGTAATGGCCCCATCTTCGGCAGGCTCCTCCGGTTTTTTTTTTCCGTTTTTTTTTACATTGTGCTGACCCTCGTTCTTTAAATGACGCTATCCCGAGGAGGAAACCTAAAGGCGAGCCGTAATGGCCTCATCTTCGGCAGGCTCCTCTTTCTTTTTTCCGGTTTTTTTCCGCTTTTTTTTTTACGTTGTGCTGACCCTCGTTCTTTAAATGACGCTATCCTGAAGAGGACACCTGAAGGCGAGCCATAATGGCCTCATCTTCCGCAGGCTCCTACATTTTTTTCGGTACTTTTCCTTTTTTTCTTTTTTTTTTACGTTGTGCTGACCATCGTTCTTTAAATGACGCTATCCAGAGGAGGACACCGAAACGCGAGACGTAATGGCCCCATCTTCGGCATGCTGCTCCACTTTTTTTCCTTTTTTTTACGTTGTGCTGGCCCTCGTTCTTTAATTGATGCTATCCCGAGGAGAACACCTAAAAGCGAGCCGTAATGGCCCCTTCTTCGGCAGGCTCCTCCGTTTTTTTTTAACGTTGTGCTGACCCTCGTTCTTTAAATAATGCTATCCCGACGAGGACATCTAGAGCCGAGCCGTAATGGCCTCATCTTCGGCATGCTCCTCCAGTTTTTTTTTTTTTTTTTAACGTTGTGCTGACCCTCGTTCCTTAAATGACACTATCCCAAGGAGGACACGTAAACGCGAGCCGTTATGGCCCCATCTTCGGCAGGCTCCTCCGGTTTTTTTCTTTTTTTTTTTTTTACGTTGTGCTGACCCTCGTTCTTTAAATGATGCCATCCCGAGGAGGACACCTAAAGGCGAGCCATAATGGCCTCATTTTCGGCAACCTCCTCCAGTCTTTTTTTTCTTTTTACGTTGTGCTGACCCTCGTTCTTTAAATGACGTTATCCTGAGGAGGACACCTAAAGGCGAGCCGTAATGCCCTCATCTTCGGCAGGCTCCTCCATTTT
This sequence comes from Arachis ipaensis, assembly GCF_059453495.1. Taxonomy (NCBI): domain Eukaryota; kingdom Viridiplantae; phylum Streptophyta; class Magnoliopsida; order Fabales; family Fabaceae; genus Arachis; species Arachis ipaensis. The sequence goes on from NC_142438.1 coordinate 76,581,361, forward strand.
TTAACCCGATTTTTTTTCGTTTTTTTTTTATTTTTACGTTGTCCTGACCCTCGTTTTTTAAATGACGCTATCCCGAGGAGGACACCTAAAGGCGAGCCGTAATGGTCGCATCTTCGGCAGGTTCTTCCGGTTTTTTTTTTTCTTTTTCTTTTTTTCTTTGATACGTTGTGCTGTCCCTCGTGCTTTAAATGATGCAATCCTGAGGAGGACACCTAAACGCGAGCCGTAATGGCCCCATCTTCGGCAGGCTCCTCCGGTTTTTTTTTTTCCCGTTTTTTTTACATTGTGCTGACCCTCGTTCTTTAAATGACGCTATCCAGAGGTGGACACCTAAAGGCAAGCCGTAATGGCCTCATCTTCGGCAGGCTCCTCCGTTTTTTTTTTCGGTTTTTTCCGTTTTTTTTTTTTTACGTTGTGCTGACCCTCGTTCTTTAAATGACGCTATCCAGAGGAGGACACCTAAACGCGAGACGTAATGGCACCATCTTCGGCAGGCTCCTATGGTATTTTTTTCATTTTTTTTTAAGTTGTGCTGAACCTCGTTCTTTAAATCACGCTATCCCGAGGAGGACACCTAAACGCGAGCCGTAATGGCCCCATCTTCGGCACGCTCCTCCGTTTTTTTTTTTTACATTGTGATGACCCTCGTTCTTTAAATGACGATATCCCGAGAAGGACACCGAAAGGCGAGCCGTAATGGCCTCAACTTTGGCAGGCTCCTCCATTTTTTCCGGTTTTTTTTTTTGTTTTTTACGTTGTGCTGACCCTCATTCTTTCAATCACGCTATCCTGAGGAGGACACCTAAAGGCGAGCCGTAATGGCCTCATCTTCGGTAGGCTCCTCCGGTTTTTTTTTCCGTTTTTCTTTTAACATTGTGCTGACCCTCGTTCTTTAAATGACGCTATCCCGAGGAGGACACCTAAAGGCGAGCCGTAATGACCACATCTTCGGCAGGTTCCTCCAGTTTTTTTTTCCGTTTTTTTTTATATTGTGCTGACCCTCGTTCTTTAAATGACGCTATCTCAAGGAGGACACCTAAAGGCGAGCCGTAATGGCCTCATCTTCGGCAGGCTCATCCATTTTTTTTCCTGTTTTTTTCGTTTTTTTTTTTTACGTGGTGCTGACCCTCGTTCTTTAAATGACGCTATCCTCAGGAGGACACCTAAAGGCGAGCCATAATGGCCTCATCTTCGGCAGGCTCCTCCGTTTTTTTCTGGTTTTTCTCCATTTTTTTTTACGTTGTGCTGACCCAAGTTCTTTAAATGACGCTATCTCGAGGATGACACTTAAAGGCGAGCCGTAATGGCCGCATCTTCGGTAGGTTCTTCCGTTTTTTTTTTCTTTTTCTTTTTTTTTATACGTTGTGCTGACACTCGTTCTTTAAATGACGCTATCCAGAGAAGGACATCTAAACGCGAGACGTAATCGCACCATCTTCGGCAGGCTCCTCCGGTTTTTTTTTTTTTACGATGTGCTGACCCTCGTTCTTTAAATGACGCTATCCCGAGGAGGACACCGAAAGGCGAGCTGTAATGGCCTCATCTTTGGCAGGCTCCTCCATTTTTTTCCTGTTTTTTTTGTTTTTTTTTTTATTTTTTACGTTGTGCTGACCCTCGTTTTTTCAATGACGTTATCCTGAGGAGGACACCTAAAGGCGAGATGTAATGGCCTCATCATCGGCAGGCTCCTCCAGTTTTTTTTCTGTTTTTTTTTAACGTTGTGCTGACCCTCGTTCTTTAAATGACGCTATCCAGAGGAGGACACCTAAACGCGAGACGTAATGGCACCATCTTCGGCAGGCTCCTATGGTATTTTTTTCATTTTTTTTTAAGTTGTGCTGAACCTCGTTCTTTAAATCACGCTATCCCGAGGAGGACACCTAAACGCGAGCCGTAATGGCCCCATCTTCGGCACGCTCCTCCGTTTTTTTTTTACATTGTGATGACCCTCGTTCTTTAAATGACGCTATCCCGAGAAGGACACCGAAAGGCGAGCCGTAATGGCCTCAACTTTGGCAGGCTCCTCCATTTTTTCCGGTTTTTTTTTTTTGTTTTTTACGTTGTGCTGACCCTCATTCTTTCAATCACGCTATCCTGAGGAGGACACCTAAAGGCGAGCCGTAATGGCCTCATCTTCGGTAGGCTCCTCCGGTTTTTTTTTTCCGTTTTTCTTTTAACATTGTGCTGACCCTCGTTCTTTAAATGACGCTATCCCGAGGAGGACACCTAAAGGCGAGCCGTAATGACCACATCTTCGGCAGGTTCCTCCAGTTTTTTTTTCCGTTTTTTTTTATATTGTGCTGACCCTCGTTCTTTAAATGACGCTATCTCAAGGAGGACACCTAAAGGCGAGCCGTAATGGCCTCATCTTCGGCAGGCTCATCCATTTTTTTTCCTGTTTTTTTCGTTTTTTTTTTTACGTGGTGCTGACCCTCGTTCTTTAAATGACGCTATCCTCAGGAGGACACCTAAAGGCGAGCCATAATGGCCTCATCTTCGGCAGGCTCCTCCGTTTTTTTCTGGTTTTTCTCCATTTTTTTTTACGTTGTGCTGACCCAAGTTCTTTAAATGACGCTATCTCGAGGATGACACTTAAAGGCGAGCCGTAATGGCCGCATCTTCGGTAGGTTCTTCCGTTTTTTTTTTTTTTCTTTTTCTTTTTTTTTATACGTTGTGCTGACACTCGTTCTTTAAATGACGCTATCCAGAGAAGGACATCTAAACGCGAGACGTAATCGCACCATCTTCGGCAGGCTCCTCCGGTTTTTTTTTTTTACGATGTGCTGACCCTCGTTCTTTAAATGACGCTATCCCGAGGAGGACACCGAAAGGCGAGCTGTAATGGCCTCATCTTTGGCAGGCTCCTCCATTTTTTTCCTGTTTTTTTTGTTTTTTTTTTTATTTTTTACGTTGTGCTGACCCTCGTTTTTTCAATGACGTTATCCTGAGGAGGACACCTAAAGGCGAGATGTAATGGCCTCATCATCGGCAGGCTCCTCCAGTTTTTTTTCTGTTTTTTTTTTAACGTTGTGCTGACCCTCGTTCTTTAAATGACGCTATCCCGAGGAAGACACTTAAAGGCGAGCCGTAATGACCGCATCTTCGGCAGGTTCCTCCGGTTTTTTTTCCATTTTTTTTATATTGTGCTGACCCTCGTTCTTTAAGTGACGCTATCTCGGGGAGGACACCTAAAGGCGAGCCGTAATGGCCTCATCTTCGGCGGGCTCATCCGTTTTTTTTCCTATTTTTTTTGTTTTTTTTTTACGTGGGGCTGACCCTCGTTCTTTAAATGACGCTATCCTGAGGAGGACACCTAAAGGCGAGCCATAATGGCCTCATCTTCGGCAGGCTCCTGTGTTTTTTTCCGGTTTTTTCCATTTTTTTTTACGTTGTGCTGACCCAAGTTCTTTAAATGACGCTATCTCGAGGATGACACTTAAAGGCAAGCCGTAATGGCCGCATCTTCGGTAGGTTCTTCCGTTTTTTTTCTTTTTTTTTTTTTATACGTTGTGCTGACACTCGTTCTTTAAATGACGCTATCCAGAGGAGGACATCAAAACGCGAGACGTAATGTGATGGTGTTTTTGCGGAAGACGAAAAATGAATTCCAAACACACAAATCTAACCGGCAAGTATACCGGGTCGCATCAAGTAGTAAAACTCACGTGAGTGAGGTCGATCCCACAGGGATTGATGGATCAAGCAACTTTAGTGGGTGATTAGTTTAGTCAAGCTAACATTGATGTGAATTGTGTGAAATTGCAACCAACAGGAAGTAAAGGACAATGAATTTAAAGTTGCAGAATGTAAATTGGCAAGTAACTTAAGGGGCAAGAAATGTAAATTGCAAGAATCTTAAATTGCAAGAAATGTAAATTGCATGAAAAGTAAAGGGGCTGGGGTGCTGGAAATTAAATAGAGCAATATATCAGAATTCAAAACTCTTGCAGCAAGCTTAAATTGCAGGAAAGTAATTTGGGAGCAATTGCAGAGGAATTTAAAATTGTGCAAGAAATGTAAATGAGATTTGCAGCAGGCTTAATGTAAATTGAATTGAGGAACCGAACAGAAAATGAAATGCAGCTCAATTGCAAAATCTAAATGAGAGGTTGAAGATCTCAGGAAATCAATGAGACTTGAAAACAAGTCTAGATCTCAATTCCTTCCTTGATCCGCTAGCAAACAAGATGCAGGAAAATTAAAGATGAAAGCGATGAAACGAACTTTGATTCAAATCACAATTCACTTGAAAGTTTGCAGAAGAAGAAAACAGAGAGAATTCTCAAGGTGAGATTGAAACAGAATTTCTTCAATTCTCAACCCAAGATTCAAAACAAAAAGAAAAACTAAAGAGAGAGAGTTCTGTATTCCTAATGCTCCCTAGTGGAGCTCGCCCCCCAATAAAATGAAACAGATGCCTATTTATAGGCATTTTTACAAAATGAAAATGAAATTCAAAATAAATTACAATTAAAATGAAATTTCTATTCTAACTATCTCTTGTACCTTTGAGTGGTGTCAATTGGGCCCTTGCTCTTGATGGAATTGGGTTGAAGATAGCCTCTATTGATTGCTCTTGGAGTTGGAGTTGAAGATAGCCTCTATTGAATGCCGTTGGAAGCACATCATTTGGAGCTCCACAGCTCGAGTTATGCTCTGTCGAAGGTGTAGAGGTCAGTTGGCCTCACTGCAGGTTGCCACCATGTACATTTATGCACATTTCGGGGCAGTTTTCTCCCTCAATTTTAGTGTTCACCATGCAGTGCCATATATGCTTGGAAAGCTCTCGATTCCTACTTTCCATTTCTTTTTGAATCACCTCATTTGGAGCTCTGTAGCTCAAGTTATTCTTGTTGGAAGTATACCCTTCAGGCTGTTGTGGCGCCAACGTTTGCCTAAAAGCTTGAGGTCAAACGTTGGCGCAAGCTTTTGCTCTCCTGGGTGTATTTGTTGTGGCGCCAACGTTTGAGCAAAAGTTTGACCTCAAACGTTGGCGCAAGCTTTTTCCTCCAGGGTATTGATTTTGTGATGCCAACGTTTGCCAAAAAGTTTGAGGCAAACGTTGGCTCAAGCTTTTCTCCCAAAAGTTTGAGCTAAAGTTTGAGGCAAACTTTTGCTCAAAATTTTTGTTCTCTCTTGCTCCTAGCCATTCCTTCTTTCTTCAACCTTCTTCAAAACTCTTTTCACCTATCATCAATCAACCAAACACATCAAAGCTTTGCTCAAAATCATGAGTTTGTTATCCTTTCATAATATATGACAATTATAGCATAAAATCTCATGAAATTGCATTAATTCATCCATGGTTGATTAAATCAAAGGAAACATGGAAATCTACCCAATTGGCTTGCTTATGGCTTAAGAAAGTGCATAAAACCTATTGAAAACAAAGGAAAAAGCATAGAAAAACATGACATGGTGACATGTCATCACAACACCAAACTTAAACCTTGCTTGTCCCCAAGCAAGAAAAGAATCATGCAATAGAGATTGACAATCCAAGGTAAGAAGAATAGCAACTCAATGTTCATGGCAAGCTAGTTTTCTATGCATGCTACAATTACAAAAGAGATGTAAATGATTGATGCTTCTCTCTAGCTTAATTTATGAAATCTTTCTCTTATATTTCTTCCTTGAAACAAGCTTTTGATTTTCTTATTAGCTTCTCCTTTTGGGTGCTTTGCCCCATGAGTTGATAACAAAGCTACGACTTCTAAATGCTTTGTTTTCAAGTGTTACCACTTGATACATAAGCACCACAAGCATTTGATTAGAGGACTTCATTAAGCTCATTTTTCTTTTCTTTTCTTGACTCTCTAATCATTGATGCTCAGAGCCTTGAGCTTTGAGGGAGTGCTTTTGCACTTGAGCCTAGCCTTGACTTCTAAGTGTTTTGTTTTCAAGCATTTGGCTTGATACATAAACACCACAAGTACTTAACAAATAAATTGCCATTGGTACTCAGAGCCTTCAGCTTTCTCATTCTTTCCCTTTTTCTTTTCTTGCTCTTTTTTGCTTTTTCTTTCAAGGTTTTCATGATTTTCAAAAGATTTCACAAAATGTACTAGATGAAAACTTCAATTAAATAAAATCCAATGCAATTGAGCAACAATTAATCATACTAGCTTTCCAATACTTGTATGCACATGCTAAACTCTTCTTTAATTCCTTGTTTGTTTATGATCATGATGCTTTACTGCTTTTGAATTCACAAAACTCAAGTTGGTAATCATAATGGCACAGCACCATGTTGCAATTTAGAAATCACACTATGCCTTTTCATACTCACATGCATATAGAGAAGGTAAAGACAATCATGAAGTTTATAGTGCTTGAAACAAATGAGAGGAAAAGGAACTTTACAACCTTGTAGTTCATCTTCTCTATTGTTGTCATTTTCCTCTATTCTTCCTCCTTCCCTTGCCAAACTCAGAATGCTTGCTCATCCTCAAGCAACAATTAGAACAATGGCTATGGGGCTAAGATGGATCATGAGTGTCTTACACAATGAAAGGTTAGTAGTACATGTGTTCTAAGCAACCAAAATTGAAGATAGTAATCAAGGCACAGGAGACAGAGACCTTGTGATTGCAAACTTAAGAAGGTGAGCATAATACTTTGCATAAAGAATAAGTGGCACACCAAACTTAGTGTGACACTTTCACTTAGAATTGATGCAAGTATCTTGTAAGGATTAGAACCAAATTTTGTTGCATAGCAACACCAAACTTAGAATCCAACCACACGTCAATTTATTTGAAATAAAACTAAATGAAAGAAACTGTTATATGTTAAATACAATCACCAAGTAAAGAATATGTCATGAATAAGGGTCTCTTGGTGATGTATTAACAAAAACAGTTAATAAAAGAAAGCAAACAAGTAAATGAATAGAGCAGAGAGAAAAACTAAATTATCCATAATGACACTGCAAGGGGCATTATGATTATGCAGACAAGTAGTGTTGCTTGAATGAATTGCATTGAAAATAAGTGGCACACCAAACTTAGAATCTTGGTGTGTCACTTTCATTTTTTTGATTTGATGCAATCATCCAAAAGGATCGAAAACAATTTGTTGCAAGGCAACACCAAACTTAGAATGTAACCATATGCCAATTTATTGAAATTTAAACAAAGCAAGGAGAAGAAATGTACCTACTGTCTACCTGTTCTTTACTTTCTTCCTCTTCTTCCAATTTGTTAAGAGAAATGACTTCAAAGGAGGAGAAGTTTTAGCTACTATCCCTTGCCTTGGCCTTTCCTCAGCAAGCTTCCTTTTGCAAATGGCTTGATTGATCTTGCTTGCTGGATTAGGGACAGAATTGGTGTTCTTGCTAGTTGCCTTCACTTCTTTGGATTCAAGACTTGGTTGCTGTGTGATTATTGGAGTTTTGTATTCATCCAGAGCCTTTTGAACTGGTGGTTCCATGAACTCCTCCTTCATGTACTTCTCTGCCTCACTTGAGTTTGGAATGACTTCCTCACTTTCTTGCTCTTCCACTTCCTCCCTTGCACTCAACATTTGCTTTAATAGCTCTTTTATGGAGGAGGTTTGTTGTTCTTCCCAAGATTTCTTCATCTCCTCTTCATATTTTTCGATCACAGATTCAAGGAAAGTTTGTGAGGGTTGTGAATGTTCATGTTCCTTTGTCACCTCAAGTGCAGTTTCATTTTCAACCACCTCATTCTTCATTGAAAGTTCACTTGATGCAGTAGCCTCCTCATCTTGCTCTTCCACTTTATCCTTCACATCCATCAATCGGTCTTTATTTTCCTTGCTTAGTGGTTCTGAGCATTTCCCTATGTTCTCCAATTGCTCATCCATCTTCTGAAGACGGATTTCTTGTTCTCTCCAGGATTGTTGTTGTTCCTTCATGAATTGTTCTTGTCTTTTCAACAATTCTCTGGATTTTTGAAGGGGATCTTCATTTTGCTCTTCCACCTCCTCCTTCTCATTTAGCATTTGATTGATCAACACTTCTATGTTTTTGAAGGAGTTCTCTTGTTCTTTCCATGATCTTTGTACTTCCCTTTCATGTCTTTCAAACATGGTTTCAAGCTTTGAGGGCCTTGGTTCATGGAAATTTGTGTGGGTGGTGAGTTTTGGCAAAGATTTTGTGTGGAGACAAAGTCCAGTGATGAAGAATTTTCAGATGAAAAACTGGAAGGTGAGGTTGGAAAATTTTGTATAAGTGAATTGATAGTACGTTCGAGTGAAGATGGCTCTTGATAAGTGGAATATGGGCTCTCAAATGTTTTCTGGTTTTGTTCCCCCCAGCCATCATTAGAATAGCAACTTGCATCATTTTGTGGTGGAGGAAGATATCCCATATGAATTTTTTAATCATCTTGTGTCTCTGAAGCAAATCTCCATGAATTGGAGTGCTCAGAAGGTGTATTCTCTTGGTGATATTCCCAGCCACCATTAGAGATTGGTGATGGTGGGTAATATCCCATAAAATTTGTTTGATCATAAGATGAGTTGAACTCCATTTGAATTTTGTAAAACACAACACCAAGGAAAATTGAAATTCATATCTCAGAGATGAATTTCTTAGTGAGGCAATAACTCAAACACCTTGGTTTCAACTTAGAACAGGGAACAAAAATAAAGAAAATGCTTGATCTAGACTTCTCACCCACTTAATCATTGTTGATCTAAATCAATCCCCGGCAACGGCGCCAAAAACTTGATGGTGTTTTTGCGGAAGACGAAAAACGAATTCCAAACACACAAATCTAACCGGCAAGTATACCAGGTCGCATCAAGTAGTAAAACTCACGTGAGTGAGGTCGATCCCACAGGGATTGATGGATCAAGCAACTTTAGTGGGTGATTAGTTTAGTCAAGCTAACATTGGTGTGAATTGTGTGAAATTGCAACCAACAGGAAGTAAAGGACAATGAATTTAAAGTTGCAGAATGTAAATTGGCAAGTAACTTAAGGGGCAAGAAATGTAAATTGCAAGAATCTTAAATTGCAAGAAATGTAAATTGCATGAAAAGTAAAGGGGCTGGGGTGCTGGAAATTAAATAGAGCAATATATCAGAATTCAAAACTCTTGCAGCAAGCTTAAATTGCAGGAAATTAATTTGGGAGCAATTGCAGAGGAATTTAAAATTGTGCAGGAAATGTAAATGACATTTGCAGTAGGCTTAATGTAAATTGAATTGAGGAACCGAACAGAAAATAAAATGTAGCTCAATTGCAAAATCTAAATGAGAGGTTGAAGATCTCAGGAAATCAATGAGACTAGAAAACAAGTCTAGATCTCAATTTCTTCCTTGATCCGCTAGCAAACAAGATGCAGGAAAATTAAAGATGAAAGCGATGAAACGAACTTTGATTCAAATCACAATTCACTTGAAAGTTTGCAGAAGAAGAAAACAGAGAGAATTCTCAAGGTGAGATTGAAACAGAATTTCTTCAATTCTCAACCCAAGATTCAAAACAAAAAGAAAAACTAAAGAGAGAGAGTTCTGTATTCCTAATGCTCCCTAGTGGAGCTCGCCCCCCAATAAAATGAAACAGATGCCTATTTATAGGCATTTTTACAAAATAAAAATGAAATTCAAAACAAATTACAATTAAAATGAAATTTCTATTCTAACTATCTCTTGTGTCTTAGAGTGGTGTCAATTGGGCCCTTGCTCTTGATGGAATTGGGTTGAAGATAGCCTCTATTGATTGCTTTTGGAGTTGGAGAGAAACCCATTTGTGAACCGGGCCATGAACCAGAAAAGCTTGAGTAAAAGTTTGAGGTCAAACTTTTACTCAAACTTTTCATATCAGCTAACATTCCTTGCTGCCATCCACGTTTGAGCCAAAGTTTGAGGTCAAACTTTGAGCCATACGTGGATCCCTTTTGTATGCTTCTTGGGGGCTACTTTGTCCTCTTGTCACGTTGCAAATTTATACCCAATATAGACTATTATATATGGTTGGAAAGATCTGAATGTCATCTTTCTAACCCACTTGGAATCACCTCAATTGGACATCTACAACTCAAGTTATGCTCCTTTGAAGAGGACAAGGTCGCTGGCTTTGGTGTGCAGCGTTTGAGGCGACGTTTGACCTCAAACGTGGACGAAAACGCCAGGTTCTGGAGGCTCAAATGCATTTTCCATCCCATACTATTATATATTGTTGGAAAGCCCTGAATGTCTACTTTCTAATGCCATTAGAAGCGCATCATTTGGAGCTCCACAGCTCGAGTTATGCTCTGTCGAAGGTGTAGAGGTCAGTTGGCCTCACTGCAGGTTGCCACCATGTACGTTTATGCACATTTCGGGGCAGTTTTCTCCCTCAATTTTAGTGTTCACCATGCAGTGCCATATATGCTTGGAAAGCTCTCGATTCTTACTTTCCATTTCTTTTTGAATCACCTCATTTGGAGCTCTGTAGCTCAAGTTATTCTTGTTGGAAGTATACCCTTCAGGCTGTTGTGGCGCCAACGTTTGCCTAAAAGCTTGAGGTCAAACGTTGGCGCAAGCTTTTGCTCTCCTGGGTGTATTTGTTGTGGCGCCAACGTTTGAGCAAAAGTTTGACCTCAAACGTTGGCGCAAGCTTTTTCCTCCAGGGTATTGATTTTGTGATGCCAACGTTTGCCAAAAAGTTTGAGGCAAACGTTGGCTCAAGCTTTTCTCCCAAAAGTTTGAGCTAAAGTTTGAGGCAAACTTTTGCTCAAAATTTTTGTTCTCTCTTGCTCCTAGCCATTCCTTCTTTCTTCAACCTTCTTCAAAACTCTTTTCACCTATCATCAATCAACCAAACACATCAAAGCTTTGCTCAAAATCATGAGTTTGTTATCCTTTCATAATATATGACAATTATAGCATAAAATCTCATGAAATTGCATTAATTCATCCATGGTTGATTAAATCAAAGGAAACATGGAAATCTACCCAATTGGCTTGCTTATGGCTTAAGAAAGTGCATAAAACCTATTGAAAACAAAGGAAAAAGCATAGAAAAACATGACATGGTGACATGTCATCACAACACCAAACTTAAACCTTGCTTGTCCCCAAGCAAGAAAAGAATCATGCAATAGAGATTGACAATCCAAGGTAAGAAGAATAGCAACTCAATGTTCATGGCAAGCTAGTTTTCTATGCATGCTACAATTACAAAAGAGATGTAAATAATTGATGCTTCTCTCTAGCTTAATTTATGAAATCTTTCTCTTATATTTCTTCCTTGAAACAAGCTTTTGATTTTCTTATTAGCTTCTCCTTTTGGGTGCTTTGCCCCATGAGTTGATAACAAAGCTACGACTTCTAAATGCTTTGTTTTCAAGTGTTACCACTTGATACATAAGCACCACAAGCATTTGATTAGAGGACTTCATTAAGCTCATTTTTCTTTTCTTTTCTTGACTCTCTAATCATTGATGCTCAGAGCCTTGAGCTTTGAGGGAGTGCTTTTGCACTTGAGCCTAGCCTTGACTTCTAAGTGTTTTGTTTTCAAGCATTTGGCTTGATACATAAACACCACAAGTACTTAACAAATAAATTGCCATTGGTACTCAGAGCCTTCAGCTTTCTCATTCTTTCCCTTTTTCTTTTCTTGCTCTTTTTTGCTTTTTCTTTCAAGGTTTTCATGATTTTCAAAAGATTTCACAAAATGTACTAGATGAAAACTTCAATTAAATAAAATCCAATGCAATTGAGCAACAATTAATCATACTAGCTTTCCAATACTTGTATGCACATGCTAAACTCTTCTTTAATTCCTTGTTTGTTTATGATCATGATGCTTTACTGCTTTTGAATTCACAAAACTCAAGTTGGTAATCATAATGGCACAGCACCATGTTGCAATTTAGAAATCAAACTATGCCTTTTTATACACACATGCATACAGAGAAGGTAAAGACAATCATGCAGTTTATAGTGCTTGAAACAAATGAGAGGAAAAGGAACTTTACAACCTTGTAGTTCATCTTCTCTATTGTTGTCATTTTCCTCTATTCTTCCTCCTTCCCTTGCCAAACTCAGAATGCTTGCTCATCCTCAAGCAACAATTAGAACAATGGCTATGGGGCTAAGATGGATCATGAGTGTCTTACACAATGAAAGGTTAGTAGTACATGTGTTCTAAGCAACCAAAATTGAAGATAGTAATCAAGGCACAGGAGACAGAGACCTTGTGATTGCAAACTTAAGAAGGTGAGCATAATACTTTGCATAAAGAATAAGTGGCACACCAAACTTAGTGTGACACTTTCACTTAGAATTGATGCAAGTATCTTGTAAGGATTAGAACCAAATTTTGTTGCATAGCAACACCAAACTTAGAATCCAACCACACGTCAATTTATTTGAAATAAAACTAAATGAAAGAAACTGTTATATGTTAAATACAATCACCAAGTAAAGAATATGTCATGAATAAGGGTCTCTTGGTGATGTATTAACAAAAACAGTTAATAAAAGAAAGCAAACAAGTAAATGAATAGAGCAGAGAGAAAAACTAAATTATCCATAATGACACTGCAAGGGGCATTATGATTATGCAGACAAGTAGTGTTGCTTGAATGAATTGCATTGAAAATAAGTGGCACACCAAACTTAGAATCTTGGTGTGTCACTTTCATTTTTTTGATTTGATGCAATCATCCAAAAGGATCGAAAACAATTTGTTGCAAGGCAACACCAAACTTAGAATGTAACCATATGCCAATTTATTGAAATTTAAACAAAGCAAGGAGAAGAAATGTACCTACTGTCTACCTGTTCTTTACTTTCTTCCTCTTCTTCCAATTTGTTAAGAGAAATGACTTCAAAGGAGGAGAAGTTTTAGCTACTATCCCTTGCCTTGGCCTTTCCTCAGCAAGCTTCCTTTTGCAAATGGCTTGATTGATCTTGCTTGCTGGATTAGGGACAGAATTGGTGTTCTTGCTAGTTGCCTTCACTTCTTTGGATTCAAGACTTGGTTGCTGTGTGATTATTGGAGTTTTGTATTCATCCAGAGCCTTTTGAACTGGTGGTTCCATGAACTCCTCCTTCATGTACTTCTCTGCCTCACTTGAGTTTGGAATGACTTCCTCACTTTCTTGCTCTTCCACTTCCTCCCTTGCACTCAACATTTGCTTTAATAGCTCTTTTATGGAGGAGGTTTGTTGTTCTTCCCAAGATTTCTTCATCTCCTCTTCATATTTTTCGATCACAGATTCAAGGAAAGTTTGTGAGGGTTGTGAATGTTCATGTTCCTTTGTCACCTCAAGTGCAGTTTCATTTTCAACCACCTCATTCTTCATTGAAAGTTCACTTGATGCAGTAGCCTCCTCATCTTGCTCTTCCACTTTATCCTTCACATCCATCAATCGGTCTTTATTTTCCTTGCTTAATGGTTCTGAGCATTTCCCTATGTTCTCCAATTGCTCATCCATCTTCTGAAGACAGATTTCTTGTTCTCTCCAGGATTGTTGTTGTTCCTTCATGAATTGTTCTTGTCTTTTCAACAATTCTCTGGATTTTTGAAGGGGATCTTCATTTTGCTCTTCCACCTCCTCCTTCTCATTTAGCATTTGATTGATCAACACTTCTATGTTTTTGAAGGAGTTCTCTTGTTCTTTCCATGATCTTTGTACTTCCCTTTCATGTCTTTCAAACATGGTTTCAAGCTTTGAGGGGCCTTGGTTCATGGAAATTTGTGTGGGTGGTGAGTTTTGGCAAGAATTTTGTGTGGAGACAAAGTCCAGTGATGAAGAATTTTCAGATGAAAAACTGGAAGGTGAGGTTGGAAAATTTTGTATAAGTGAATTGATAGTACGTTCGAGTGAAGATGGCTCTTGATAAGTGGAATATGGTATCTCAAATGTTTTCTGGTTTTGCTCCCCCCAGCCATCATTAGAATAGCAACTTGCATCATTTTGTGGTGGAGGAAGATATCCCATATGAATTTTTTGCTCATCTTGTGTCTCTAAAGCAAATCTCCATGAATTGGAGTGCTCAGAAGGTGTATTCTCTTGGTGATATTCCCAGCCACCATTAGAGATTGGTGATGGTGGGTAATATCCCATAAAATTTGTTTGATCATAAGATGAGTTGAACTCCATTTGAATTTTGTAAAACACAACACCAAGGAAAATTGAAATTCATATCTCAGAGATGAATTTCTTAGTGAGGCAATAACTCAAACACCTTGGTTTCAACTTAGAACAGGGAACAAAAATAAAGAAAATGCTTGATCTAGACTTCTCACCCACTTAATCATTGTTGATCTAAATCAATCCCCGGCAACGGCGCCAAAAACTTGATGGTGTTTTTGCGGAAGACGAAAAACGAATTCCAAACACACAAATCTAACCGGCAAGTATACCAGGTCGCATCAAGTAGTAAAACTCACGTGAGTGAGGTCGATCCCACAGGGATTGATGGATCAAGCAACTTTAGTGGGTGATTAGTTTAGTCAAGCTAACATTGGTGTGAATTGTGTGAAATTGCAACCAACAGGAAGTAAAGGACAATGAATTTAAAGTTGCAGAATGTAAATTGGCAAGTAACTTAAGGGGCAAGAAATGTAAATTGCAAGAATCTTAAATTGCAAGAAATGTAAATTGCATGAAAAGTAAAGGGGCTGGGGTGCTGGAAATTAAATAGAGCAATATATCAGAATTCAAAACTCTTGCAGCAAGCTTAAATTGCAGGAAAGTAATTTGGGAGCAATTGCAGAGGAATTTAAAATTGTGCAGGAAATGTAAATGAGATTTGCAGCAGGCTTAATGTAAATTGAATTGAGGAACCGAACAGAAAATGAAATGTAGCTCAATTGCAAAATCTAAATGAGAGGTTGAAGATCTCAGGAAATCAATGAGACTAGAAAACAAGTCTAGATCTCAATTCCTTCCTTGATCCGCTAGCAAACAAGATGCAGGAAAATTAAAGATGAAAGCGATGAAACGAACTTTGATTCAAATCACAATTCACTTGAAAGTTTGCAGAAGAAGAAAACAGAGAGAATTCTCAAGGTGAGATTGAAACAGAATTTCTTCAATTCTCAACCCAAGATTCAAAACAAAAAGAAAAACTAAAGAGAGAGAGTTCTGTATTCCTAATGCTCCCTAGTGGAGCTCGCCCCCCAATAAAATGAAACAGATGCCTATTTATAGGCATTTTTACAAAATAAAAATGAAATTCAAAACAAATTACAATTAAAATGAAATTTCCATTCTAACTATCTCTTGTGTCTTTGAGTGGTGTCAATTGGGCCCTTGCTCTTGATGGAATTGGGTTGAAGATAACCTCTATTGATTGCTCTTGGAGTTGGAGAGAAACCCGTTTGTGAACCGGGCCATGAACCAGAAAAGCTTGAGTAAAAGTTTGAGGTCAAACTTTTACTCAAACTTTTCATATCAGCTAACATTCCTTGCTGCCATCCACGTTTGAGCCAAAGTTTGAGGTCAAACTTTGAGCCATACGTGGATCCCTTTTGTATGCTTCTTGGGGGCTACTTTGTCCTCTTGTCACGTTGCAAATTTATACCCAATATAGACTATTATATATGGTTGGAAATCTCTGAATGTCATCTTTCTAACCCACTTGGAATCACCTCAATTGGACATCTACAACTCAAGTTATGCTCCTTTGAAGAGGACAAGGTCGCTGGCTTTGGTGTGCAGCGTTTGAGGCGACGTTTGACCTCAAACGTGGACGAAAACGCCAGGTTCTGGAGGCTCAAATGCATTTTCTATCCCATACTATTATATATTGTTGGAAAGCCCTGAATGTCTACTTTCCAATGCCATTAGAAGCGCATCATTTGGAGCTCCACAGCTCGAGTTATGCTCTGTCGAAGGTGTAGAGGTCAGTTGGCCTCACTGCAGGTTGCCACCATGTACGTTTATGCACATTTCAGGGCAGTTTTCTCCCTCATTTTTAGTGTTCACCATGCAGTGCCATATATGCTTGGAAAGCTCTCGATTCCTACTTTCCATTGCTTTTTGAATCACCTCATTTGGAGCTCTGTAGCTCAAGTTATTCTTGTTGGAAGTATACCCTTCAGGCTGTTGTGGCGCCAACGTTTGCCTAAAAGCTTGAGGTCAAACGTTGGCGCAAGCTTTTGCTCTCCTGGGTGTATTTGTTGTGGCGCCAACGTTTGAGCAAAAGTTTGACCTCAAACGTTGGCGCAAGCTTTTTCCTCCAGGGTATTGATTTTGTGATGCCAACGTTTGCCAAAAAGTTTGAGGCAAACGTTGGCTCAAGCTTTTCTCCCAAAAGTTTGAGCTAAAGTTTGAGGCAAACTTTTGCTTAAACTTTTTGTTCTCTCTTGCTCCTAGCCATTCCTTCTTTCTTCAACCTTCTTCAAAACTCTTTTCACCTATCATCAATCAACCAAACACATCAAAGCTTTGCTCCAAATCATGAGTTTGTTATCCTTTCATAATATATGACAATTATAGCATAAAATCTCATGAAATTGCATTAATTCATCCATGGTTTATTAAATCAAAGGAAACATGGAAATTTACCCAATTGGCTTGCTTATGGCTTAAGAAAGTGCATAAAACCTATTGAAAACAAAGGAAAAAGCATAGAAAAACATGACATGGTGACATGTCATCATAATGGCATCATCTTCGGCAGGCTCCTCCGGTATTTTTTTGGTTTTTTTTACGTTGTGCTGAACCTCGTTCTTTAAATCACGCTATCCCGAGGAGGACACCTAAACGTGAGCCATAATGGCCCCATCTTCGGTAGGCTCCTCCGGTTTTTTTTTTTTTTTTACGATGTGCTGACCCTCGTTCTTTAAATGACGCTATCCCGAGGAGGACACCGAAAGGCGAGCCGTAATGGCCTCATCTTTGGCAGGCTCGTCCATTTTTTTTCCGGTATTTTTTTTGTTTTTTTTTTGTTTTTTACGTTGTGCTGACCCTCGTTCTTTCAATGACGCTATCTTGAGGAGGACACCTAAAGGCGAGCCGTAATGGCCTCATCATCGGCAGGCTCCTCCAGTTTTTTTTCCGTTTTTTTTTAACGTTGTGCTGACCCTCGTTCTTTAAATGACGCTATCCCGAGGAAGACACTTAAAGGCGAGCCGTAATGACCGCATCTTCGGCAGGTTCCTCCGGTTATTTTTTTCATTTTTTTTTTACATTGTGCTGACCCTCGTTCTTTAAATGACGCTATCTCGAGGAGGAAACCTAAAGGCGAGCCGTAATGGCCTCATCTTCGGCAGGCTCATCCGTTTTTTTTTTCCGGTTTTTTTCTTTTTTTTTTACGTTGTGCTGACCCAAGTTCTTTAAATGACGCTATCTCGAGGATGACACTTAAAGGCGAGCCGTAATGCCCGTATCTTCGGTAGGTTCTTCCGTTTTTTTTCTTTTTCTTTTTTTATAAGTTGTGCTGACACTGGTTCTTTAAATGACGCTATCCCGAGGAGGACACAATGCAAGCCGTAATGGCCCCATCTTTGGCAGGCTCCTCCAGTTTTTTTTTCCATTTTTTTTATATTTTGCTGACCCTCGTTCTTTAAATGACGCTATCCTGAGGAGGACACCTAAAGGCGAGCCGTAATGGCCTCATCTTCGGATGGCTCCTCTGTTTTTTTTCCCGTTTTTTTTTCGCTTTTTTTTTACGTTGTGCTGACCCTCGTTCTTTAAATGACGTTATCCTAAGGAGTACATCTAAAGGCGAGCCGTAATGGCCTAATCTTCGGCAGGCTCCTCATTTTTTTACGTTGTGTTGACCCTCGTTCTTTAAATGACGCTATCCCGAGGAGGACACTTAAAGGCGAGTCGTAATGGCCGCATCTTCGGCAGGTTCTTCTGTTTTTTTTATCTTTTTCTTTTTTTGATACGTTGTGCTAACCCTCATTCTTAAAATGATGCTATCCCGAGGAGGACACCAAAACGCGAGCCATAATGGCCCAATCTTCGGCAGGTTCCTCCGGTTTTTTTTCCGTTTTTTTTTTACATTGTGCTGAACCTCGTTCTTTAAATGACGTTATCCTGAGGAGGACACCTAAAGGCGAGCCATAATGGCCTCATCTTCAGCAGGCTCCTCCGTTTTTTTTCAGTTTTTTTTTTTTCGTTTTTTCTTTTTTTTTACGTTGTGCTGACCCTCATTCTTTAAATGACGTTATCCAGAGGAGGACACCTAAACGCGAGATGTAATTGTCCCATC
Source organism: Arachis ipaensis (assembly GCF_059453495.1). Lineage (NCBI taxonomy): Eukaryota > Viridiplantae > Streptophyta > Magnoliopsida > Fabales > Fabaceae > Arachis > Arachis ipaensis. The sequence continues at coordinate 76,599,492 of NC_142438.1, forward strand.
TTCGGCAGGATCCTCCGTTTTTTTTCCGAATTTTTTCTGTTTTTTTTGTTTTTTACGTTGTGCTGACCCTCGTTCTTTAAATGACGCTATCCTGAGGAGGACACCTGAAGGCGAGCCGTAATGGCCTCATCCTCGGCAGTCTCCTCCATTTTTTTCGGTTTTTTTCTTTTTTTTTACGTTGTGCTGACCCTCGTTCTTTAAATGACACTATCCAGAGGAGGACACCTAAACGCGAGACGTAATGGCACCATCTTCGGCAGGCTCCTCCGGTATTATTTTACTTCTTTTTTACGTTGTACTGACCGTCGTTCTTTAAATGACGCTATCCCGAGGAGGACACCTAAATGCGAGCCGTAATGGCCCCATCTTCGGCAGGCTCCTCCGGTATTATTTTCCTTTTTTTTTACGTTGTGCTGACCCTCGTTCTTTAAATGACGCTATCCTGAGGAGGACACCTAAACGCGAGCGGTAAAGGCCGCATCTTTGGCATGTTCTTCCGGTTTTTTTTTCTTTTTTTTTTTTGATACGTTGTGCTGACCCTCGTTCTTTCATTGACGCTATCCTAAGGAGGACACCTAAAGGCGAGCCTTAATGGCCTCATCTTCGACAGGCTCCTCCGTTTCTTTTTTTTCGGTTTTTTCGGTTTTTTTTTTTTTTTACGTTGTCCTGACCCTCGTTCTTTAAATGACGCTATCCTGAGGAGTACACCTAAAGGCGAGCCGTAATGGCCTCATCTTCGGCAGGCTCCTCATTTTTTTTTTCCAGTTTTTTTCCATTTTTTTTATGTTGTGCTGACCCAAGTTCTTTAAATGACGCTATCCCGAGGAGGACACTTAAAGGCGAGCCGTAATGGCCGCATCTTTGGCAGGTTCTTCTGGTTTTTTTTTCTTTTTCTTTTTTTTGATACGTTGTGCTGACCCTCGTGCTTTAAACGATGCTATCCTGAGGAGGACACCTAAATGCGATCCGTAATGGCCCCATCTTCGTCAGGCTCCTCCGGTTTTTTTTTTCATTTTTTTTACATTATGCTGACCCACGTTCTTTAAATGACGCTATCTAGATGAGGACACCTAAACGCGAGACGTCATGGCACCATCTTCGGCAGGCTCCTCCGGAATTATTTTCCTTTTTTTTTACGTTGTGCTGACCCTCGTTCTTTAAATGACGCTATCCTGAGGAGGACACCTAAACACGAGCGGTAATGGCCGCATCTTTGGCATGTTCTTCTGGTTTTTTTTTCTTTTTCTTTTTTTTTTGATACGTTGTGCTGACCCTCGTTCTTTAAATGACGCTATCTTGAGTAGGACACCTAAAGGCGAGCCATAATGGCCTCATCTTCGGCAGGCTCTTCCGTTTTTTTTCAGTTTTTTTTCCGTTTTTTTTTTTCTTTTTTTTTACGTTGTGCTGACCCTCGTTCTTTAAATGACGTTATCCAGAGGAGGACACCTAAACGCGAGACGTAATGGCCCCATCTTCGGCAGGCCCCTCCGTTTTTTTCCGAATTTTTTCTGTTTTTTTTTTGTTTTTTACATGTGCTGACCCTCGTTCTTTAAATGACGCTATCCAGAGGAGGACACCTAAACGCGAGACGTAATGGCACCATCTTCGGCAAGCTCCTATGGTATTATTTTACTTCTTTTTTACGTTGTGCTGACCGTCGTTCGTTAAATGACGCTATCCCGAGGAGGACACCTAAATGCGAGCCGAAATGGCCCCATCTTCGGCAGGCTCCTTCGGTTTTTTTTTTTTACGTTGTGCTGACCCTCGTTCTTTAAATGACGCTATCCCGAGGAGGACACCTAAAGGCGAGCCGTAATGGCCTCATCTTCGACAGGCTTCTCCGTTTTTTTTCGGTTTTTTCTGTTTTTTTTATTTTTACGTTGTCCTGACCCTCGTTCTTTAAATGACGCTATCCTGAGGAGTACACCTAAAGGCGAGCCGTAATTGCCTCATCTTCGGCAGGCTCCTCATTTTTTTCCGGTTTTTTTTCATTTTTTTTTACGTTGTGCTGACCCAAGTTCTTTAAATGACGCTATCCCGAAGAGGACATTTAAAGGCGAGCCGTAATGGCCGCATCTTTGGCAGGTTCTTCTGGTTTTTTTTTCTTTTTCTTTTTTTTGATACGTTGTGCTAACCCTCGTGCTTTAAATGATGCTATCCCGAGGTGGACACCTAAACGCGAGCCGTAATGGCCCCATCTTCGGCAGGCTCCTCCAGTTTTTTTTTTCATTTTTTTTACATTGTGCTGACCCTCGTTCTTTAAATGACGCTATCTAGAGGAGGACACCTAAAAGCGAGACGTCATGGCACCATCTTCGGCAGGCTCCTCCGGTATTATTTTCCTTTTTTTTTTTATGTTGTGCTGACCCTCGTTCTTTAAATGACGCTATCCCGAGGAGGACACCAAAACACGAGCGGTAATGGCCGCATCTTTGGCATGTTCTTCTGTTTTTTTTCTTTTTCTTTTTTTTGGATACGTTGTGCTGACCCTCGTTCTTTAAATGATGATATCCCGAGGAGGACACCAAAACGCGAGCCGTAATGGCCCAATCTTCGCCAGGTTCCTCCGGTTTTTTTTCCATTTTTTTTTACATTGTGCTGACCCTCGTTCTTTAAATGACGCTATCCTGAGGAAGACACCTAAAGGCAAGCCATAATGGCCTCATCTTCGGCAGGCTCCTCCGTTTTTTTCAGTTTTTTTTCCTTTTTTTTTTCTTTTTTTTTTTCGTTGTGCTGACCCTCGTTCTTTAAATGACGCTATCCTGAGGAGGACACCTAAACGTGAGACGTAATGGTCTCATCTTCGTCAGGCTCCTCCGTTTTTTTTTCCGAATTTTTTCTGTTTTTTTTGTTTTTTACATGGTGCTGACCCTCGTTCTTTAAATGACGCTATCCAGAGGAGGACACCTAAATGCGAGACGTAATGGCACCATCTTTGGCAGGCTCCTCGGATATTATTTTACTTCTTTTTTACGTTGTGCTGACCGTCGTTCTTTAAATGACGCTATCCCGAGGAGGACACCTAAATGCGAGCCATAATGGCCTCATCTTCGGCAGGCTCCTCCGTTTTTTTCAGTTTTTTTTCCTTTTTTTTTTCTTTTTTTTTTCGTTGTGCTGACCCTCGTTCTTTAAATGACGCTATCCTGAGGAGGACACCTAAACGTGAGACGTAATGGCCTCATCTTCGTCAGGCTCCTCCGTTTTTTTTTCCGAATTTTTTCTTTTTTTTTGTTTTTTACATGGTGCTGACCCTCGTTCTTTAAATGACGCTATCCAGAGGAGGACACCTAAATGCGAGACGTAATGGCACCATCTTTGGCAGGCTCCTCGGGTATTATTTTACTTCTTTTTTACGTTGTGCTGACCGTCGTTCTTTAAATGACGCTATCCCGAGGAGGACACCTAAATGCGAGCCGTAATGGCCCCATCTTCGGCAGGCTCCTCCGGTTTTTTCCGGTTTTTTTTTTTTACGTTGTGCTGACCCTCTTTCTTTAAATGACGCTATCCTGAGGAGGACACCTAAAGGCGAGCCATAATGGCCTCATCTTCAGCAGGCTCCTCCATTTTTTTTCGGTTTTTTTCCATTTTTTTCTTTTTTTTTTTACGTTGTGCTGACCCTCATTCTTTAAATGACACTATCTAGAGGAGGACACCTAAACGCGAGCCGTAATGGCCCTATCTTCGGCAGGCTCCTCCGGTTTTTTTTTTTTTTTACGTTGTGCTGACCCTCGTTCTTTAAATGACGCTATCCTGAGGAGGACACCTAAAGGCAAGCCGTAATGGCCTTATCTTCGATAGGCTCCTCCGTTTTTTTTTTCCGGTTTTTTCCTTTTTTTTTTTATTTTTACGTTGTCCTGACCCTCGTTCTTTAAATGACACCATCCTGAGGAGTACACCTAAAGGCGAGCCGTAATGGCCTCATCTTCGGCAGGCTCCTGATTTTTTTTTCCAGTTTTTTCCGTTTTTTTTACGTTGTGCTAACCCAAGTTCTTTAAATGACGCTATTCCGAGGAGTACACTTAAAGGTGAGCCGTAATGGCTGCATCTTCGGCAGGCTCTTCCAGTTTTTTTTCTTTTTCTTTTTCTTGATACGTTGTGTTGACCCTCGTGCTTTAAATGATGCCATCCCTAGGAGGACACCTAAACGCGAGCCGTAATGGCCCCATCTTCGGCAGGCTCCTCCGATTTTTTTTTGCCGTTTTTTTTTACATTGTGCTGACCCTCGTTCTTTAAATGACGCTATCCAGAGGAGGACACCTAAACGCGAGACGTCATGGCACCATCTTCGGCAGGCTCCTCCGGTATTATTTTCCTTTTTTTTTACGTTGTGCTGACCCTCGTTCTTTAAATGACGCTATCCCGAGGAGGACACCTAAACACGAGCCGTAATGGCCCCATCTTCGGCAGGCTCCTCTGGTTTTTTTTTTTTACGTTATGCTGACCCTCGTTCTTTAAATGACGCTATCCCGAGGAGGACACCTAAAGGTGAGCCGTAATGGCCTCATCTTCGGCAGGCTCCCCCATTTTTTTTTTCCTTTTTTTTTACGTTGTGTGCTGACCTTTGTTCTTTGAATGACGTTATCCCGAGGAGGACACCTAAACGTGAGCCGTAATGGAACCATCTTCGGCAGGCTCCTCCGGTTTTTTTTTTATTTTTACGTTGTTCTGACCCTCGTTCTTTAAATGATGCTATCCCGAGGAGGACACCTAAAGCCGAACCATAATGGCCTCATCTTTGGCAGCCTCTTCCGGTTTTTTTTTTTTTTTCGTTGTGCTGACCCTCGTTCTTTAAATGACACTATCCTGAGGAGGACACCTAAAGGCGAGCCGTAATGGCCTCATCTTTGGCAGGCTCTTCCGTTATTTTTTTCCGGTTTTTTTCTTTTTTTTTATTTTTACATTGTGCTGACCCTCGTTCTTTAAGTGACACTATCCTGAGGAGGACACCTAAAGGCGAGCCGTAATGGCCTCATCTTCGGCAGGCTCCTCCATTTTTTTGTCTGGTTTTTTTCTGTTTATTTTTTTTTACGTTGTGCTGACCCGAGTTCTTTAAATGACGCTATCCCGAGGAGGACACTTAAAGGTGAGCCGTAATGGCTGCATCTTCGGCAGGTTCTTCTGGTTTTTTTTTTATTTTTCTTTTTTTTGATACGTTGTGCTGACCCTCGTTCTTTAAATGATGCTATCCCGAGGAGGACACCAAAACGCGAGCCGTAATGGCCCAATCTTCGGCAGGTTCCTCCGGTTTTTTTTTCGTTTTTTTTTACATTGTGCTGACCCTCATTCTTTAAATGACGCTATCCTGAGAAGAACACCTAAAGGCGAGCCATAATGGCCTCATCTTCGGCAGGCTCCTCCGTTTTTTTCAGTTTTTTTTTTCGTTTTTTTTTTACGTTGTGCTGACCCTCGTTCTTTAAATGACGCTATCCAGAGGAGGACACATAAACGCGAGATGTAATGGCCCCATCTTCGGCAGGCTCCTCCATTTTTTTTCCGAATTTTTTCTGTTTTTTTTTGATTTTTACGTTGTGCTGACCCTCGTTCTTTAAATGACGCTAACCTGAGGAGGACACCTTAAGGCGAGCCGTAATTGCACCATATTCGGCAGGCTCCTCCGGTATTATTTTCCTTCTTTTTTACGTTGTGCTGACCGTGGTTCTTTAAATGACGCTATCCCGAAGAGGACACCTAAATGCGAGCCGTAATGGCCCCATCTTCGGTTTTTTTCCATTTTTTTTCTTTTTTTTTTTTACATTGTGCTGACCCTCGTTCTTTAAATGACGCTATCCAGATAAGGACACCTAAACGCGAGCCGTAATGGCCCCATCTTCGGGAGGCTCCTCCGGTTTTTTTTTTAGTTGTGCTTACCCTCGTTCTTTAAATGATGCTATCCCGAGGAGGACACCTAAAGGCGAATCATAATGGCCTCATCATCGGCAGCCTCCTCCGTTTTTTTTCCGATTTTTTCCGTTTTTTTTTTCGTTGGGCTGACCCTCGTTCTTTAAATGACGCTGTCCCGAGGAGGACACTTAAAGGCGAACCGTAATGGCCGCATCTTCGGCAGGTTCCTTCGGGTATTTTTTTTACGTTGTGGTGACCCTCGTTCTTTAAATGACGCAATCCCGAGGAGGACACATAAACGCGAGCCGTAATGGCCCCATCTTCGGAAGGCTCCTCCGGTTTTCTTTTCTTGTTTTTTTTTTACGTTGTGTTGACCCTCGTTCTTTAAATAACGCTATCCAGAGGAGGACACCTAAACGCGAGACGTCATGGCACCATCTTCGGCAGGCTCCTCCGGTATTATTTTCCTTTTTTTTTTACGTTGTGCTGACCCTCGTTCTTTAAATAACGCTATCCAGAGGAGGACACCTAAACGCGAGCCGTAATGGCCCCATCTTCGGCAGGCTCCTCCAGATTTTTTTTCAGTTTTTTTTACGTTGTGCTGACCCTTGTTCTTTAAATGACGTTATCTCGAGGAGGACACCTAAACGCAAGCCGTAATGGCCCCATCTTCGGCAGGCTCCTCCGGTTTTTTTTTCCCGTTTTTTTTACGTTGTGCTGACCCTCGTTCTTTAAATGACGCTATCCAGAGGAGGACACCTAAACGCGAGACGTCATGGCACCATCTTCGGCAGGCTCCTCCGGTATTATTTTCCTTTTTTTTTACGTTGTGCAGACCGTCGTTCTTTAAATGACGCTATCCCGAGGAGGAAACCTAAATGTGAGCCGTAATGGCTTCATCTTCGGTAGGCTCCTCTGTTTTTTTTTTCCGATTTTTTTCGTTTTTTTTTACATTGTGCTGACCCTCGTTCTTTAAATGACGCTATCCTGAGGAGGACACCTAAAAGCGAGCCATAATGGCCTCATCTTCGGCAGGCTCCTCCATTTTTTTTCGGTGTTTTTCCATTTTTTTTCTGTTTTTTGTTTACATTGTGCTGACCCTCGTTCTTTAAATGACACTATCCAGAGGAGGACACCTAAAGGCAAGCTGTAATGGCCTCATCTTCGACAGGCTCCTCCTTTTTTTTTCCGGTTTTTTCCTTTTTTTTTTTATTTTTACGTTGTCCTGACCCTCGTTCTTTAAAAGACGCTCTCCTGAGGAGTACACCTAAAGGCGAGCCGTAATGGCCTCATATTCGGCAGGCTGCTCATTTTTTTTTTCGGTTTTTTCCGTTTTTTTTTACGTTGTGCTGACCCAAGTTCTTTAAATGACGCTATCCCGAGGAGGACACTTAAAGGCGAGCCGTAATGGCCGCATCTTCGGCAGGTTCTTCCGGTTTTTTTTCTTTTTCTTCTTTTTGATACGTTGTGCTGAACCTCGTGCTTTAAATGATGCCATCCCGAGGAGGACACCTAAACGCGAGCCGTAATAGCCCCATCTTCGGCAGGCTCCTCCGGTTTTTTTTTTGCCGGTTTTTTTACATTGTGCTGACCCTCGTTCTTTAAATGACGCTATCCAGAGGAGGACACCTAAACGCGAGACGTCGTGGCACCATCTTCTGCAGGCTCCTCCGGTATTATTTTCCTTTTTTTTTACGTTGTGCTGACCCTCGTTCTTTAAATGACGCTATCCCGAGGAGGACACCTAAAGGTTAGCCGTAATGGCCTCATCTTCGGCAGGCTCCATCGTTTTTTTTTCCGATTTTGTTCGTTTTTTATTTTTACGTTGTGCTGACCCTCGTTCTTTAAATGACGCTATCCTGAGGAGGACACCTAAAGGCGAGCCATAATGGCCTCATTTTCCGCAGGCTCATCCGTTTTTTTTTCGGTTTTTTTCCGTTTTTTCTTTCTTTTTTTACGTTGTGCTGACCCTCGTTCATTAAATGACGCTATCCAGAGGTGGACAGCTAAACACGAGACGTAATGGCCCCATCTTCGGCAGGCTCCTCCGTTTTTTTTCCGAATTTTTTCTGTTTTTTTTTGTTTTTTACGTTGTGCTGACCCTCGTTCTTTAAATGATGCTATCCCGAGGAGGACACCTAAAGGCGAACCGTAATGGCCTCATCATCGGCAGCCTCCTCTGGTTTTTTTTTTTTTTTTTACGTTGTGCTGACCCTCGTTCTTTAAATGACGCTATCCTGAGGAGGACACCTAAAGGCGAGCCATAATGGCCTCATCTTCGGCAGGCTCTTCCATTTTTTTTCCGGTTTTTTTCCTTTTTTTTTATTTTTACATTGTGCTGACCCTCGTTCTTTAAGTGACACTATCCTGAGGAGGACACCTAAAGGCGTGCCGTAATGGCCTCATCTTCGGCAGGCTCCTCCATTTTTTTGTCCGATTTTTTTCCGTTTATTTTTTTTTACGTTGTGCTGGCCCAAGTTCTTTAAATGACGCTATCCCGAAGAGGACCCTTAAAGGTGAGCCGTAATGGCCGCATCTTCGGCAGGTTCTTCTGGTTTTTTTTTTATTTTTCTTTTTTTTTGATACGTTGTGCTCAGCCTCGTTCTTTAATGACGTTATCCCGAGGAGGACACCAAAACGCGAGCCGTAATGGCCCAATCTTCGGCAGGTTCCTCCAGTTTTTTTTCCGTTTTTTTTACATTGTGCTGACCCTCGTTCTTTAAATGTCGCTATCTTGAGAAGGACACCTAAAGGCGAGCCATAATGGCCTCATCTTCGGCAGGCTCCTCCATTTTTTTCAGTTTTTTTCCGTTTTTTTCTTTTTTTTTTTACGTTGTGCTGACCCTCATTCTTTAAATGACGCTATCCAGAGGAGGACACCTAAACGCGAGACGTAATGGCACCATCTTTGGCAGGCTCCTCGGGTATTATTTTACTTGTTTTTTACGTTGTGCTGACAGTCGTTCTTTAAATGACGCTATCTCGAGGAGGACATCTAAATGCGAGCCGTAATGGCCCCATCTTCGGCAGGCTCCTCCGGTTTTTTTTTTTTATGTTATGCTGACCCTCGTTCTTTAAATGACGCTGTCCCATGGAGGACACCTAAAGGTGAGCCGTAATGGCCTCATCTTCGGTAGGCTCCTCCATTTTTTTCTTTTTTTTTTTACGTTGTGATGACCCACATTATTTAAATGACACTATCTAGAGGAGGACACCTAAACGCGAGCCGTAATGGCCTCATCTTCGACAGGCTCCTCCGTTTTTTTTTTCCGGTTTTTTCCTTTTTTTTTATTTTTACGTTGTCCTGACCCACGTTCTTTAAATGACGCTATCCTGAGGAGTACATCGAAAGGCGAGCCGTAATGGCCTCATCTTCGGCAGGCTCCTCATTTTTTTTCCAGTTTTTTCCGTTTTTTTTTACGTTGTGCTAACCCAAGTTCTTTAAATGACGCTATCCCGAGGAGGACACTTAAAGTCGAGCCGTAATGGCTGCATCTTCGGCAGGTTCTTCCGGTTTTTTTCTTTTTCTTTTTTTTGATACGTTGTGCTGACCCTCGTGCTTTAAATGATGCCATCCCGAGGAGGACACCTAAACGCGAGCCGTAATGGCCCCATCTTCGGCAGGCTCCTCCGGTTTTTTTTTCCCGTTTTTTTAACATTATGCTGACCCTCGTTCTTTAAATGACGCTATCCAGAGGAGGACACCTAAACACGAGACGTCATGGCACCATCTTCGGCAGGCTCCTCCGGTATTATTTTCCTTTTTTTTTAAGTTGTGCTGACCCTCGTTCTTTAAATGACGCTATCCCGAGGAAGACACCTACACGCGAGCCGTAATGGCCCCATCTTCGGCAGGCTCCTCTGGTTTTTTTTTTTTTTTTACATTGTGCTGACCCTCGTTCTTTAAATGACGCTATCCCGAGGAGGACACCTAAAGGTGAGCCGTAATGGCCTCATCTTCGGCAGGCTCCACCGTTTTTTTTTTTCGTTTTTTTTTTTTTTTACGTTGTGCTAACCCTCGTTCTTTAAATGACGCTATCCTAAGGAGGACACCTAACGGCGAGACGTAATGGCCCCATCATCGGCAGGCTCCCTCGGTTTTTTTACGTTGTGTGCTGACCCTCGTTCTTTAAATGACGTTATCCCGAGGAGGACACCTAAACGTGAGCCGTAATGGAACCGTCTTCGGCAGGCTCCTCCGGTTTTTTTTTTTACGTTGTGTGCTGACCCTCGTTCTTTAAATGACGCTATCCAGAGGAAGACACATAAAGGCGAGCCGTAATGGCCGCATCTTCGTCAGGTTCTTTCGGTTATTTTTTTTACGTAGTGCTGACCCTCGTTCTTTAAATGACGCAATCCCGAGAAGGACACATAAACGCGAGCCGTAATGGCCCCATCTTCGGAAGGTTCCTACGGTTTTCTTTTTTGGTTTTTTTTTTACGTTGTGTTGACCCTCGTTTTTTAAATGACGCTATCCAGAGGAGGACACCTAAACGCGAGACGTCATGGCACCATCTTTGGCAGGCTCCTCCGGTATTATTTTCCTTTTTTTTTTACGTTGTGCTGACCCTCGTTCTTTAAATGACGCTATCCCGAGGAGGACACCTAAACGCGAGCCGTAATGGCCCCATTTTCGGCAGGCTCCTCTGGTTTTTTTTTTTTTTACGTTGTGCTGACCCTCGTTCTTTAAATGACGCTATCCCGAGGAGGACACCTAAAGGTGAGCCGTAATGGCCTCATCTTCGGCAGGCTCCACCGTTTTTTTTTTTCGTTTGTTTCATTTTTTTTTACGTTGTGCTGACCCTCGTTCTTTAAATGATGCTATCCAGAGGAGGACACCTAAACGCGAGACGTAATAGCACCATCTTCGGCAGGCTCATCGGGTATTATTTTACTTTTTTTTTACGTTGTGCTGACCGTCGTTCTTTAAATGATGCTATCCCGAGGAGGACACCTAAATGCGAGCCGTAATGGCCCTATCTTCGGCAGGCTCCTCCGTTTTTTTTTTTTTTGTGTTGTGCTGACCCTCGTTCTTTAAATGACGCTATCTCATGGAGGACACCTAAAGGTGAGCCGTAATGGCCTCATCTTCGGTAGGCTCCTCCTTTTTTTTCCGATTTTTTTCGGTTTTTTTTTTACGTTGTGCTGACCCTCGTTCTTTAAATGACGCTATCCTGAGGAGGACACCTAAAGGCAAGCCATAATGGCCTCATGTTCGGCAGGCTCCTCCATTTTTTTTTTCGGTTTTTTTCCATTTTTTTCCTTTTTTTTTTTACGTTGTGATGACCCTCATTCTTTAAATGACACTATCTAGAGGAGGACACCTAAACGCGAGCCGTAATGGCCCCATCTTCGGCATGCTCCTCCGTTTTTTTTTTACGTTGTGCTGACGCTCGTTCTTTAAATGACGCTATCCTGAGGAGGACACCTAAAGGCAAGCCGTAATGGCCTCATCTTCGACAGGCTCCTCCGTTTTTTTTTCCCGGTTTTTTCCTTTTTTTTATTTTTACGTTGTCCTGACCCTCGTTCTTTAAATAACGTTATCCTGAGGAGTACACCGAAAGGCGAGTCGTAATGGCCTCATCTTCGGCAGGCTCCTGATTTTTTTTTCCAGTTTTTTCCGTTTTTTTTTTACGTTGTGCTAACCCAAGTTCTTTAAATGACGCTATCCCGAGGAGGACACTTAAAGGCAAGCCGTAATGGCCCCATCTTCGGCAGTCTCCTCCGGTTTTTTTTTCCCGTTTTTTTTACATTGTGCTGACCCTCGTTCTTTAAATGACGCTATCCAGAGGAGGACACCTAAACGCGAGACGTCATGGCACCATCTTCGGCTGGCTCCTCCGGTATTATTATCCTTTTTTTTTACGTTGTGCTGACCCTCGTTCTTTAAATGACGCTATCCCGAGGAGGACACCTAAACGCGAGCCGTAATGGCCCCATCTTCGGCAGGCTCCTCTGGTTTTTTTTTTTTTTTTTACGTTGTGCTGACCCTCGTTCTTTAAATGACGCTATCCCGAGGAGGACACCTAAAGGTGAGCCGTAATGGCCTCATCTTCGACAGGCTCCACCGTTTTTTTTTCGTTTTTTCATTTTTTTACGTTGTGCTAACCCTCGTTCTTTAAATGACGCTATCCTGAGGAGGACACCTAAAGGCGAGACGTAATGGCCCCATCTTCGACAGGCTCCCCCGGTTTTTTTTTCCTTTTTTTTTACGTTGTGTGTGACCCTCGTTCTTTAAATGACGTTATCCCGAGGAGGACACCTAAACGTGAGCCGTAATGGAACCATCTTCGGCAGGCTCCTCCGGTTTTTTTTTTTTACGTTGTGCTGACCCTCGTTCTTTAAATGATGCTATCCCGAGGAGGACACCTAAAGCCGAACCGTAATGGCCTCGTCATCGGCAGCCTCCTCCGGTTTTTTTTTTTACATTGTGCTGACCCTCGTTCTTTAAATGACGCTATCCTGAGGAGGACATCTAAAGACGAGCCGTAATGGCCTCATCTTCGGTAGGCTCCTCTGTTTTTTTTTTCAGTTTTTTTTCCTTCTTTTTTCTTTTTTTTTTACGTTGTGCTGACCCTCGTTCTTTAAATGACGCTATCCAGAGGAGGACACATAAACGCGAGCCGTAATGGCCTCATCTTCGGTAGGCTCCTCCATTTTTTTCCGATTTTTTCCGTTTTTTTTTCGTTGGGCTGACCCTCGTTCTTTAAATGACGCTATCCCGAGGAGGACACTTAAAGGCGAACAGTAATGGCCGCATCTTCGGCAGGTTCTTTCGGTTATTTTTTTTACGTATTGCTGACCCTCGTTCTTTAAATGACGCGATCCCAAGAAGGACACATAAACGCGAGCCGTAATGGCCCCATCTTCGGAAGGCTCCTTTGGTTTTTTTTTTTTTTTTTTTTTTTTTTTTACATTGTGCTGACCCTCGTTCTTTAAATGGCGCTATCCCGAGTAGGAAACCTAAGGGCAACCTGTAATGGCCTCATCTTCGGTATGCTCCTCCGTTTTTTTTTTCAGTTTTTTTTACGTTGTGCTGACCCTCGTTCTTTAAATGACGCTATACTGAGGAGGACACCTAAAGGCGAGCCGTAATGGCCTCAACTTCGGCAGGCTCCTCCGGTTTTTTTTCCCGTTTTTTTTACAATGTGCTGACCCTCGTTCTTTAAATGACGCTATCCAGAGGAGGACACCTAAACGCGAGACGCCATGGCACCATCTTCGGCAGGCTCCTCCGGTATTATTTTCCTTTTTTTTACGTTGTGCTGAACCTCGTTCTTTAAATGACGCTATCCCGAGGAGGACACCTAAACGCGAGCCGTAATGGCCCCATCTTCGGCAGGCTCCTCTGGTTTTTTTTTTTTTTTTTACGTTGTGCTGACCCTCGTTCTTTAAATGACGCTATCCCGAGGAGGACACCTAAAGGTGAGCCGTAATGGCCTCATCTTCAACAGGCTCCACCATTTTTTTTTTCGTTTTTTTCGTTTTAACCCTCGTTCTTTAAATGACGCTATCCTGAGGAGGACACCTAAAGGCGAGACGTAATGGCCACATCTTCGGCAGGCTCCCCCAGTTTTTTTTCCTTTATTTTTACGTTGTGTGCTGACCCTCGTTCTTTAAATGACGTTATCCCGAGGAGGACACCTAAACGTGAGCCGTAATGGAACCATCTTCGGCAGGCTCCTCCGGTTTTTTTTTTACGTTGTGCTGACTCTCGTTCTTTAAATGATGCTATCCCGAGGATGACACTTAAAGCCGAACCGTAATGGCCTCGTCATCGGCAGCCTCCTCCGGTTTTTTTTTTTTTTACATTGTGCAGACTCTCGTTCTTTAAATGACGCTATCCTGAGGAGGACACCTAAAGGCGAGCCGTAATGGCCTCATCTTCGGCAGGCTCCTCTGTTTTTTTCAGTTTTTTTCCGTTTTTTTTCTTTGGGCTGACCCTCGTTCTTTTAAATGACGCTATCCCGAGGAGGACACTTCAAGGCGAACCGTAATGGCCGCATCTTCTTAAGGTTCTTCGGTTATTTTTTTTACGTTGTGCTGACCCTCGTTCCTTAAATGACGCAATCCCGAGAAGGACATATAAACGCGAGCCGTAATGGCCACATCTACGGAAGGCTCATCTGGTTTTTTTTTTTTTTTTTTTTTTTTTTTTTTTTTTTTTTTTTTTTTTTTTTTTTTTTTTTTTTTACATTGTGCTATCCCTCGTTCTTTAAATGGCGCTATCCCGAGTAGTAAACCTAAGGGCGACCTGTAATGGCCTCATCTTCAGTAGGCTCCTCCGTTTTTTTTTTCGGTTTTTTTTTTACGTTGTGCTGACCCTCGTTCTTTAAATGACGCTATACTGAGGAGGACACCTAAAGGCGAGCCGTAATGGCCTCATCTTCGGCAGGCTCCTCCGGTTTTTTTTACGTTGTGCTGACCATCGTTCTTTAAATGACGCTTTCCCGAGGAGGATACCTAAACGCGAGCCGTAATGGCCTCATCTTCGGCAGGCTCCTCTGGTTTTTTTTACTTTGTACTGACCGTCGTTCTTTAAATGACGCTATCCTGAGGAGGATACCTAAATGCGAGCCGTAATGGCCCCATCTTCGGCAGGCTCCTCCGGTTTTTTTTTTTTATGTTGTGCTGACCCTCGTTCTTTAAATAACGCTATCCCATGGAGGACACCTAAAGGTGAGCCGTAATGGCCTCATCTTCGGTAGGCTCCTCCTTTTTTTTCCGATTTTTTTCGGTTTTTTTTTTATGTTGTGCTGACCCTCGTTCTTTAAATGACGCTATCCTGAGGAGGACACCTAAAGGCGAGCCATAATGGCCTCATCTTCGGCAGGCTCTTCCGTTTTTTTTTTTTTTACGTTGTGCTGACGCTCGTTCTTTAAATGACGCTATCCTGAGGAGGACACCTAAAGGCAAGCCGTAATGGCCTCATCTTCGACAGGCTCCTCCGTTTTTTTTCCCGGTTTTTTCCTTTTTTTTTGTTTTTACGTTGTCCTGACCCTCGTTTTTTAAATGACGCTATCCAGAGGAGGACACCGAAACGCGAGACGTCATGGCACCATCTTCGGCAGGCTCCTCCGGTATTATTTTCCTTTTTTTTAATGTTGTGCTGACCCTCGTTCTTTACATGACGCTATCCCGAGGAGGACACCTAAACGCGAGCCGTAATGGCTCCATCTTCGGCAGGCTCCTCTAGTTTTTTTTTTTTTTTTACATTGTGCTGACCCTCGTTCTTTAAATGACGCTATCCCGAGGAGGACACCTAAAGGTGAGCCGTAATGGCCTCATCTTCGACAGGCTTCACCGTTTTTTTTTTCATTTTTTTCGTTTTTTTTTACCTTGTGCTAACCCTCGTTCTTTAAATGACGCTATCCTGAGGAGGACACCTAAAGACGAGACGTAATGGCCCCATCTTCGGCAGGCTCCCCCGATTTTTTTTCCTTTTTTTTTACGTTATGTGCTGACCCTCGTTCTTTAAATGACGTTATCCCGAGGAGGACACCTAAACGTGAGCCGTAATGGAACCATCTTCAAGAGGCTCCTCCGGTTTTTTTTTTTACGTTGTGCTGACCCTCGTTCTTTAAATGATGCTATCCCGAGGAGGACACCTAAAGCCGAACTGTAATGGCCTCGTCATCGGCAGCCTCCTCCGGTTTTTTTTTTTTTTTTTACATTGTGCTGACCCTCGTTCTTTAAATGACGCTATCCTGAGGAGGACACCTAAAGGCGAGCCGTAATGGCCTCATCTTCGGCAGGCACCTCCGTTTTTTTCAGTTTTTTTTCCGTTTTTTTTCTTTTTTTTTTTACGTTGTGCTGACCCTCGTTCTTTAAATGACGCTATCCAGAGGAGGACACATAAACACGAGCCGTAATGGCCTCATCTTCGGCAGGCTCCTCCATCTTTTTTCCGATTTTTTCCGTTTTTTTTTCGTTGGGCTGACCCTCGTTCTTTAAATGACGCTATCCTGAGGAGGACACCTAAAGGCGAGCCATAATGGCCTCATCTTCGGCAGGCTCCTCCAATTTTTTTTCGGTTTTTTTCCATTTTTTTCTTTTTTTTTTTTACGTTGTGATGACCCTCATTCTTTAAATGACACTATCCAGAGGAGGACACCTAAACGCGAGCCGTAATGGCCCCATCTTCGGCAGGCTCTTCCGTTTTTTTTTTTTTTACGTTGTGCTGACGCTCGTTCTTTAAATGACGCTATCCTGAGGAGGACACCTAAAGGCAAGCCGTAATGGCCTCATCTTCGACAGGCTCCTCCGTTTTTTTTCCCGGTTTTTTCCTTTTTTTTTGTTTTTACGTTGTCCTGACCCTCGTTTTTTAAATGACGCTATCCAGAGGAGGACACCGAAACGCGAGACGTCATGGCACCATCTTCGGCAGGCTCCTCCGGTATTATTTTCCTTTTTTTTAATGTTGTGCTGACCCTCGTTCTTTACATGACGCTATCCCGAGGAGGACACCTAAACGCGAGCCGTAATGGCTCCATCTTCGGCAGGCTCCTCTAGTTTTTTTTTTTTTTTTACATTGTGCTGACCCTCGTTCTTTAAATGACGCTATCCCGAGGAGGACACCTAAAGGTGAGCCGTAATGGCCTCATCTTCGACAGGCTTCACCGTTTTTTTTTTCATTTTTTTCGTTTTTTTTTACCTTGTGCTAACCCTCGTTCTTTAAATGACGCTATCCTGAGGAGGACACCTAAAGACGAGACGTAATGGCCCCATCTTCGGCAGGCTCCCCCGATTTTTTTTCCTTTTTTTTTACGTTATGTGCTGACCCTCGTTCTTTAAATGACGTTATCCCGAGGAGGACACCTAAACGTGAGCCGTAATGGAACCATCTTCAAGAGGCTCCTCCGGTTTTTTTTTTTACGTTGTGCTGACCCTCGTTCTTTAAATGATGCTATCCCGAGGAGGACACCTAAAGCCGAACTGTAATGGCCTCGTCATCGGCAGCCTCCTCCGGTTTTTTTTTTTTTTTTACATTGTGCTGACCCTCGTTCTTTAAATGACGCTATCCTGAGGAGGACACCTAAAGGCGAGCCGTAATGGCCTCATCTTCGGCAGGCACCTCCGTTTTTTTCAGTTTTTTTTCCGTTTTTTTTCTTTTTTTTTTTTACGTTGTGCTGACCCTCGTTCTTTAAATGACGCTATCCAGAGGAGGACACATAAACACGAGCCGTAATGGCCTCATCTTCGGCAGGCTCCTCCATCTTTTTTCCGATTTTTTCCGTTTTTTTTTCGTTGGGCTGACCCTCGTTCTTTAAATGACGCTATCCTGAGGAGGACACCTAAAGGCGAGCCATAATGGCCTCATCTTCGGCAGGCTCCTCCAATTTTTTTTCAGTTTTTTTCCATTTTTTTTCCTTTTTTTTTTACGTTGTGATGACCCTCATTCTTTAAATGACACTATCCAGAGGAGGACACCTAAACGCGAGCCGTAATGGCCCCATCTTCGGCAGGCTCTTCCGTTTTTTTTTTTTACGTTGTGCTGACGCTCGTTCTTTAAATGACGCTATCCTGAGGAAGACACCTAAAGGCAAGCCGTAATGGCCTCATCTTCGACAGGCTCCTCCATTTTTTTTCCCGGTTTTTTCCTTTTTTTTATTTTTACGTTGTCCTGACCCTCGTTCTTTAAATGACGCTATCCTGAGGAGTACACCGAAAGGCGAGCCGTAATGGCCTCATCTTCGGTAGGCTCCTCATTTTTTTTCCAGTTTTTTCTATTTTTTTTTTACGTTGTGCTAACCCAAGTTCTTTAAATGACGCTATCCCAAGGAGGACACTTAAAGGCGAGCCGTAATGGCCCCATCTTCGGCAGGCTCCTCCGGTTTTTTTTTCCCGTTCTTTTTACATTGTGCTGACCCTCGTTCTTTAAATGACGCTATCCAGAGGAGGACACCTAAACGCGAGACGTCATGGCACCATCTTCGGCAGGCTCCTCCGGTATTATTTTCCTTTTTTTTTTACGTTGTGCTGACCCTCGTTCTTTAAATGACGCTATCTCGAGGAGGACACCTAAACGCGAGCCGTAATGGCCCCATCTTCGGCAGGCTCTTCCGTTTTTTTTTTTTTTACGTTGTTCTGACGCTCATTCTTTAAATGACGCTATCCTGAGGAGGACACCTAAAGGTGAGCCGTAATGGCCTCATCTTCGACAGGCTCCTCCGTTATTTTTTCCCGGTTTTTTCCTTTTTTTTTATTTTTACGTTGTCCTGACCCTCGTTCTTTAAATGACGCTATCCTGAGGAGTACACCGAAAGGCGAGCCGTAATGGCCTCATCTTCGTTAGGCTCCTCATTTTTTTTCCAGTTTTTTCCGTTTTTTTTTACGTTGTGCTAACCCAAGTTCTTTAAATGACGCTATCCCGAGGAGGACACTTAAAGGCGAGCCGTAATGGCCTCATCTTCGACCGGCTTCTCCGGTTTTTTTCCATTTTTTTAACGTTGTGCTGACCCTCGTTTTTTAAATGACGCTATCCAGAGGAGGACACCTAAACGCGAGACGTCATGGCACCTTCCTCGGCAGGCTCCTCCGGTATTATTTTCCTTTTTTTTTACGTTGTGCTGACCCTCGTTCTTTAAATGACGCTATCCCGAGGAGGACACCTAAAGGTGAGCCATAATGGCCTCATCTTCGACAGGCTCCACCGTTTTTTTTTTTTCGTTTTTTTCATTTTTTTTACGTTGTGCTAACCCTCGTTCTTTAAATGACGCTATCCTGAGGAGGACACCTAAAGGCGAGACATAATGGCCCTATCTTCGGTAGGCTCCCCCGGTTTTTTTTTCCTTTTTTTTTACATTTTGTGCTGACCCTCGTTCTTTAAATGACGTTATCCCGAGGAGGACACTTAAACGAATGCCGTAATGGAACCATCTTCGGCAGGCTCCTTTGGTTTTTTTTTTTTTTACGTTGTGCTGACCCTCGTTCTTTAAATGATGCTATCCCGAGGAGGACACCTAAAGCCGAACCGTAATGGCCTCGTCATCGGCAGCCTCCTCCGGTTTTTTTTTTTTACATTGTGCTGACCCTCGTTCTTTAAATGACGCAATCCTGAGGAGGACACCTAAAGGCGAGCCATAATGGCCTCATCTTCGGCAGGCTACTCCGTTTTTTTCAGTTTTTTTCCCGTTTTTTTTCTTTTTTTTTTACGTTGTGCTGACCCTCGTTCTTTAAATGACGCTATCCAGAGGAGGACACATAAACGTGAGCCGTAATAGCCTCATCTTCGGCAGGCTCCTCCATCTTTTTTCCGATTTTTTTCGTTTTTTTTTCGTTGGGCTGACCCTCGTTCTTTAATTGACGCTATCCCGAGGAGGACGCTTAAAGGCGAACCGTAATGGCCGCATCTTCGGCAGGTTCATTCGGTTATTTTTTTTACGTTGTGCTGACCCTCGTTCTTTAAATGACGCAATCCCGAGAAGGACACATAAATGCGAGCCGTAATGGCCCCATCTTCGGAAGGCTCCTCTGGTTTTTTTTTTTTTTTTACATTGTGCTGACCCTCGTTCTTTAAATGGCGCTATCCCGAGTAGGAAACCTAAGGGCGAACTATAATGGCCTCATCTTCGGCAGGCTCCTCATTTCTTTTTTTCGGTTTTTTTTTGCGTTGTGCTGACCCTCGTTCTTTAAATGACGCTATACTGAGGAGGACACCTAAAGGCGAGCCGTAATGGCCTCATCTTCGACCGGCTCCTCCGGTTTTTTTTCCATTTTTTTAACGTTGTGCTGACCCTCGTTCTTTAAATGACGCTTTCCCTGAGGAGGATACCTAAACGCGAGCCGTAATGGCCTCATCTTCGGTAGTCTCCTCCATTTTTTTTCTGATTTTTTCCATTTTTTTTTCGTTGTGCTGACCCTCGTTCTTTAAATGACGCTATCCCGAGGAAGACACTTAAAGGCGAACCGTAATGGCCGCATCTTCGGCAAGTTCTTTCAGTTTTTTTTTTACGTTATGCTGACCCTCATTCTTTAAATGACGCAATCCCGAGGAAGACACAAAAACACGAGCCGTAATGCATCTTCGGAAGCTTCCTACGGTTTTCTTTTCTGGTTTTTTTTTTTACGTTGTGTTGAACCTCGCTCTTTAAATGACGCTATCCAGAGGAGGACACCTAAACGCGAGACGTCATGGCACCATCTTCGGCAGGCTCCTCCGGTATTATTTTCCTTTTTTTTTTACGTTGTGCTGACCCTCGTTCTTTAAATGACGCTATCCCGAGGAGGACACCTAAACGCGAGCCGTAATGGCCCCATCTTCGGCAGGCTCCTCTGGTTTTTTTTTTTTTTTTACGTTGTGCTGACCCTCGTTCTTTAAATGACGCTATCCCGAGGAGGACACCTAAAGGTGAGCCGTAGTGGCCTCATCTTCGGCAGGCTCCACCGTTTTTTTTTTCTGTTTGTTTCATTTTTTTTTACGTTGTGCTGACCCTCGTTCTTTAAATGACGCTATCCAGAGGAGGACAATTAAACGCGAGACGTAATGGCACCATCTTCGGCAGGCTCCTCTGGTTTTTTTTTTTATGTTGTGCTGACCCTCGTTCTTTAAATGACGCTATCTCATGGAGGACACCTAAAGGTGAGCCGTAATGGCCTCATCTTCGGTAGGCTCCTCCTTTTTTTTCTGATTTTTTTCGGTTTTTTTTTTACGTTGTGCTGACCCTCGTTCTTTAAATGACGCTATCCCGAGGAGGACACCTAAAGGTGAGCCGTAATGGCCTCATCTTCGGCAAGCTCCACCATTTTTTTTCCGTTTTTTTCATTTTTTTTACGTTGTGCTAACCCTCGTTCTTTAAATGACGCTATCCTGAGAAGGACACCTAAAGGCGAGCCATAATGGCCTCATCTTCGGCAGGCTCCTCTGTTTTTTTCAGTTTTTTTTTCCGTTTTTTTTTCTTTTTTTTTTTACGTTGTGCTGACCCTCGTTCTTTAAATTACGCTATCCAGAGGAGGACACATAAACGCGAGATGTAATGGCCCCATCTTCGGTAGGCTCTTCCATTTTTTTTTCAAATTTTTTCTGTTTTTTTTTTTGTTTTTTACATTGTGCTGACCCTCGTTCTTTAAATGACGCTATCTTGAGGAGGACACCTTAAGGCGAGCCGTAATGGCCTCATCTTCGGCAGGCTCCTCTATTTTTTTTTCGGTTTTTTCTTTTTTTTTTTTTTACGTTGTGCTGACCCTCGTTCTTTAAATGACGCTATCCAGAGGAGGACACCTAAACGCGAGACGTAATGGCACCATATTCGGCATGCTCCTACGGTATTATTTTCCTTCTTTTTTACGTTGTGCTGACCCTCGTTCTTTAAATGATGCTATCGTGAGGAGGACACCTAAAGGCGAGCCATAATGGCCTCATCTTCGGCAGGCTCCTCTTTTTTTTTTTCGGTTTTTTCCGTTTTTTTCTTTTTTTTTTACATTGTGCTGACCCTCGTTCTTTAAATGACACTATCCAGAGGAGGACACCTAAACGCTAGTCGTAATGGCCCCATCTTCGGCAGGCTCCTCCGGTTTTTCTTTTTTACGTTGTGCTGACCCTCGTTCTTTAAATGATGCTATCCCGAGGAGGACACCTAAAGGCGAACCGTAATGGCGTCATCATCGGCAGCCTCCTCCGTTTTTTTTTTAGTTGTGTTGATCCCCATTCTTTAAATGACGCTATCCTGAGGAGGACACCTAAACGCAAGACGTAATGGCCCCATCTTCAGCAGACTCCTCCATTTTTTTCTGGATTTTTTTTTGTTTTTTTTTTTACGTTGTGCTGACCCTCGTTCTTTAAATGACGCTATCCCGAGGAGGACACCTAAAGGTGAGCCGTAATGGCCTCATCTTCGGTAGGCTCCACCATTTTTTTTTCCGTTTTTTTCATTTTTTTTTACGTTGTACTAACCCTCGTTCTTTAAATGACGCTATCCTGAGAAGGACACCTAAAGGCGAGCCATAATGGCCTCATCTTCGGCAGGCTCCTCTGTTTTTTTCAGTTTTTTTTTCCGTTTTTTTTTTTCTTTTTTTTTACGTTGTGCTGATCCTCGTTCTTTAAATTACGCTATCCAGAGGAGGACACATAAACGCGAGATGTAATGGCCCCATCTTCGGCAGGCTCTTCCATTTTTTTTTCCGAATTTTTTCTATTTTTTTTTTGTTTTTTACATTGTGCTGACCCTCGTTCTTTAAATGACGCTATCCTGAGGAGGACACCTTAAGGCGAGCCGTAATGGCCTCATCTTCGGCAGGCTCCTCTATTTTTTTTTCGGTTTTTTCTTTTTTTTTTTTACGTTGTGCTGACCCTCGTTCTTTAAATGACGCTATCCAGAGGAGGACACCTAAACGCGAGACGTAATAGCACCATATTCGGCATGCTCCAACGGTATTATTTTCCTTCTTTTTTACGTTGTGCTGACCCTCGTTCTTTAAATGATGCTATCGTGTGGAGGACACCTAAAGGTGAGCCATAATGGCCTCATCTTCGGCAGGCTCCTCTTTTTTTTTCGGTTTTTTCGGTTTTTTTCTTTTTTTTTTACATTGTGCTGACCCTCGTTCTTTAAATGACGCTATCCAGAGGAGGACACCTAAACGCTAGCCGTAATGTCCCCATCTTCGGCAGGCTCCTCCAGTTTTTTTTTTTTACGTTGTGCTGACCCTCGTTCTTTAAATGATGCTATCCCGAGGAGGACACCTAAAGGCGAACCGTAATGGCCTCATCATCGGCAGCCTCCTCCGTTTTTTTTTTTTAACGTTGTGCTGATCCCCATTCTTTAAATGATGCTATCCTGAGGAGGACACCTAAACGCGAGACGTAATGGCCCCATCTTCGGAAGGCTCCTCCGTTTTTTTCTGGATTTTTTTCTGTTTTTTTTTACGTTGTGCTGACCCTCGTTCTTTAAATGACGCTTTCCCGAGGAGGATACCTAAACGTGAGCCGTAATGGCCTCATCTTCGGCAGGCTCCTCCATTTTTTTCTGATTTTTTCCGTTTTTTTTCGTTGGGCTGACCCTCGTTCTTTAAATGATGCTATCCCGAGGAGGACACTTAAAGGCGAACCGTAATGGCCGCATCTTCGGCAGGTTCTTTCGGTTATTTTTTTTACGTTGTGCTGACCCTCGTTCTTTAAATGACGCAATCCCGAGGAGGACACATAAACGCGAGCCGTAATGGCCCCATCTTCGGAAGGTTCCTCCGGTTTTCTTTTCTGGTTTTTTTTTTTACGTTGTGTTGACCCTCGTTCTTTAAATGACGCTATCCAGAGGAGGACACCTAAACGCGAGACGTCATGGCACCATCATCGGCAGGCTCCTACGGTATTATTTTCCTTTTTTTTACGTTGTGCTGACCCTCGTTCTTTAGATGACGCTATCCCGAGGAGGACACCTAAACGCGAGCCATAATGGCCCCATCTTCGGCAGGCTCCTCCATTTTTTTTCCGTTTTTTTAACGTTGTGCTGACCCTCGTTCTTTAAATGACGCTTTCCCGACGAGGATACCTAAACGCGAGCCGTAATGGCCTCATCTTCGGTAGGCTCCTCCGTTTTTTTTTTCGATTTTTTCCGTTTTTTTTTCGTTGTGCTGACCCTCGTTCTTTAAATGACGCTATCCCAAGGAGGACACTTAAAGGCGAACCGTAATGGCCGCATCTTCGGCAGGTTCTTTCTGTTTTTTTTTTACGTTATGCTGACCCGCATTCTTTAAATGACGCAATCCCGAGGAGGACACATAAACACAAGCCGTAATGGCCCCATCTTCGGAAGGTTCCTCCGGTTTTCTTTTCTGGTTTTTTTTTACGTTGTGTTGACCCTCGTTCTTTAAATGACGCTATCCAGAGGAGGACACCTAAACGCGAGACGTCATGGCACCATCATCGGCAAGCTCCTCCGGTATTATTTTCCTTTTTTTTACGTTGTGCTGACCCTCGTTCTTTAGATGACGCTATCCCGAGGAGGACACCTAACGGCCCCATCTTCGGCAGGCTCCTCCGGGTTTTTTTTTTCGGTTTTTTTCTATTTTTTTTCTTTTTTTTTTTTACGTTGTGCTGACCCTCATTCTTTAAATGACACTATCTAGAGGAGGACACATAAACGCGAGACGTAATGGCCCCATCTTCGGCAGGCTCCTCCGGTTTTTTTTCCCTTTTTTTTTACGTTGTGCTGACCCTTGTTCTTTAAATGACGTTATCCCGAGGAGGACACCTAAACGCGAGCCGTAATGGAACCATCTTCGGTAGGCTCCTCCGGTTTTTTTTTTTTTTTTACGTTGTGCTGACCCTCGTTCTTTAAATGATGCTATCCCGAGGAGGACACCAAAACGCGAGACGTCATGGCACCATCTTCGGCAGGCTCCTCCGGTATTATTTTCCTTTTTTTTTTTTACGTTGTGCTGACCGTCGTTCTTTAACTGACGCTATCCCGAGGAGGTCACCTAAATGCGAGCCGTAATGGCCTCATCTTCGGTAGGTTCCTCCATTTTTTTTCCGATTTTTTTCGGTTTTTTTTACGCTGTGCTGACCCTCGTTCTTTAAATGACGCTATCCTGAGGAGGACACCTAAAGGCGAGCTATAATGGCCTCATCTTCGGCAGGCTCCTCCATTTTTTTTTCGGTTTTTTTCCATTTTTTTTCTTTTTTTTTTTACGTTGTGCTGACCCTCGTTCTTTAAATGACACTATCCAGCGGAGGACACCTAAACGCGAGCTGTAATGGCCCCATCTTCGGCAGGCTCCTCCGGTTTTTTTTTTTTTTTTTTACGTTGTGCTGACCCTCGTTCTTTAAATGACGCTATCTTGAGGAGGACACCTAAAGGCAAGCCGTAATGGCCTCATCTTCGACAGGCTCCTCCGTTTTTTTTTCCGGTTTTTTCCGTTTTTTTATATTTTTACGTTGTCCTGACGCTCGTTCTTTAAAAGACGCTATCCTGAGGAGTACACCTAAAGGCGAGCCGTAATGGCCTGATCTTCGGCAGGCTCCTCATTTTTTTTTCCGGTTTTTTTCGTTTTTTTTACGTTGTGCTGACCCAAGTTCTTTAAATGACGCTATCCCGAGGAGGACACTTAAAGGCGAGCCGTAATGGCCGCATCTTCGGCAGGTTCTTTCGGTTTTTTTTCTTTTTCTTTATTTTGATACGTTGTGCTGACCCTCGTGCTTTAAATGATGCCATCCCGAGGAGGACACCTAAACGCTAGACGTAATGGCCCCATCTTCGGCAGGCTCCTCCGGTTTTTTTTTTTGCCGTTTTTTTTACGTTGTGTTGACCCTCGTTCTTTAAATGACGCTATCCAGAGGAGGACACCTAAACGCGAGACGTCATGGCATCATCTTCGGCAGGCTCCTCCGGTATTATTTTCCTTTTTTTCTTTACGTTGTGCTGACCCTCGTTCTTTAAATGACGCTATCCCGAGGAGGACACCTAAAGGTGAGCCGTAATGGCCTCATCTTCGGCAAGTTCCACCGTTTTTTTTTTCCGATTTTTTTCGTTTTTTTTTACGTTGTGCTGACCCTCGTTCTTTAAATGACGCTATCCTGAGGAGGACACCTAAAGGCGAGCCATAATGGCCTCATCTTCCACAGGCTCATCCATTTTTTTTCGGTTTTTTTCGGTTTTTTTCTTTTTTTTTTTTACGTTGTGCTGACCCTCGTTCTTTAAATGACGCTATCCAGAGGTGGACACCTAAACACGAGACGTAATGGCCCCATCTTCGGCAGGCTCCTCCGATTTTTTTTTTCCTTTTTTTTTACGTTGTGTGGTGACCCTCGTTCTTTAAATGACGTTATCCCGAGGAGGACACCTAAACATGAGTCGTAATGGAACCATCTTCGGCAGGCTCCTCCGGTTTTTTTTTTTCGTTGTGCTGACCCTCGTTCTTTAAATGATGTTATCCCGAGGAGGACACCTAAAAGCGAACCGTAATGTCCTCATCATCGACAGCCTCCTCCGTTTTTTTTTTAACGTTGTGCTGATCCCCATTCTTTAAATGACGCTATCCTGAGGAGGACACCTAAACGCGAGACGTAATGGCCCCATCTTCGGCAGGCACCTCCATTTTTTTTCTGGATTTTTTTCTGTTTTTTTTTTACGTTGTGCTGACCCTCGTTCTTTAAATGACGCTATCCTGAGGAGGACACCTAAAGGTGAGCCGTAATGGCCTCATCTTCGGCAGGCTCCTCCATTTTTTTTTCCGTTTTTTTAACGTTGTGCTGACCCTCGTTCTTTAAATGACGCTTTCCCGAGGAGGATACCTAAACTTGAGCCGTAATGGCCTCATCTTCGGCAGGCTCCTCCATTTTTTTGTCCGGTTTTTTTCCGTTTATTTTTTTTTACGTTGTGCTGGCCCAAGTTCTTTAAATGACGCTATCCCGTGGAGGACACTTAAAGGTGAGCCGTAATGGCCGCATCTTCGACAGGTTCTTCTGGTTTTTTTTTATTTTTTTATTTTTTGATACGTTGTGCTGACCCTCGTTCTTTAATGATGCTATCCTGAGGAGGACACCAGAACGCGAGATGTAATGGCGCCATCTTCAGCAGGTTCCTCCGTTTTTTTTTCCGTTTTTTTTATATTGTGCTGACCCTCGTTCTTTAAATGACGCTATCCTGAGAAGGACACCTAAAGGCGAGCCATAATGGCCTCATCTTCGGCAGGCTCCTCCGTTTTTTTCAGTTTTTTTTTCCGTTTTTTTTTTCTTTTTTTTTACGTTGTGCTGACCCTCGTTCTTTAAATGATGCTATCCAGAGGAGGACACCTAAACGCGAGATGTAATGGCCCCATCTTCGGCAGGCACCTCCGTTTTTTTTCCGAATTTTTTCTGTTTTTTTTTTGTTTTTTACGTTGTGCTGACCCTCGTTCTTTAAATGACGCTATCCTGAGGAGGACAACTTAAGGCGAGCCGTAATGGCCTCATCTTCGGCAGGCTCCTCCGTTTTTTTTTTCGGTTTTTTCTTTTCTTTTTTACGCTGTGCTGACCCTCGTTCTTTAAATGACGCTATCTAGAGGAGGACACCTAAACACGAGACGTAATGGCCCCATCTTCGGCAGGCTCCTCCGGTTTTTTTTTTTTTATTGTGCTGACCCTCGTTCTTTAAATGACGCTATCCCGTGGAGGACACCTAAAGGCGAGCCGTAATGGCCTCATCTTCGGCAGGCTCCTCCGTTTTTTTTTTCTGATTTTTTCATTTTTTTTTACGTTGTGCTGACCCTCGTTCTTTAAATGACGCTATCCTGAGGAGGACACCTAAAGGCGAGCCATAATGGCCTCATCTTCGGCAGGCTCCTCCATTTTTTTTTTCAGTTTTTTTCCGTTTTTTTCTTTTTTTTTTTTTAACGTTGTGCTGACCCTCGTTCTGTAAATGTCGCTATCCAGAGGAGGACACCTAAACGCGAGCCATAATGGCCCCATCTTCGGCAGGCTCCTCCGGTTTTTTTTTTTCGTTGTGCTGACCCTCGTTCTTTAAATGATGTTATCCCGAGGAGGACACCTAAAAGCGAACCGTAATGTCCTCATCATCGACAGCCTCCTCCGTTTTTTTTTTAACGTTGTGCTGATCCCCATTCTTTAAATGACGCTATCCTGAGGAGGACACCTAAACGCGAGACGTAATGGCCCCATCTTCGGCAGGCTCCTCCATTTTTTTTCTGGATTTTTTTCTGTTTTTTTTTTTACGTTGTGCTGACCCTCGTTCTTTAAATGACGCTATCCTGAGGAGGACACCTAAAGGTGAGCCGTAATGGCCTCATCTTCGGCAGGCTCCTCCATTTTTTTTTCCGTTTTTTTAACGTTGTGCTGACCCTCGTTCTTTAAATGACGCTTTCCCGAGGAGGATACCTAAACTTGAGCCGTAATGGCCTCATCTTCGGCAGGCTCCTCCATTTTTTTGTCCGGTTTTTTTCCGTTTATTTTTTTTTACGTTGTGCTGGCCCAAGTTCTTTAAATGACACTATCCCGAGGAGGACACTTAAAGGTGAGCCGTAATGGCCGCATCTTCGACAGGTTCTTCTGGTTTTTTTTTATTTTTTTATTTTTTGATACGTTGTGCTGACCCTCGTTCTTTAATGATGCTATCCTGAGGAGGACACCAGAACGCGAGATGTAATGGCGCCATCTTCAGCAGGTTCCTCCAGTTTTTTTTCCGTTTTTTTTTATATTGTGCTGACCCTCGTTCTTTAAATGACGCTATCCTGAGAAGGACACCTAACGGCGAGCCATAATGGCCTCATCTTCGGCAGGCTCCTCCGTTTTTTTCAGTTTTTTTTTCCGATTTTGTTCGTTTTTTATTTTTACGTTGTGCTGACCCTCGTTCTTTAAATGATGCTATCCAGAGGAGGACACCTAAACGCGAGATGTAATGGCCCCATCTTCGGCAGGCACCTCCGTTTTTTTTCCGAATTTTTTCTGTTTTTTTTTTTGTTTTTTACGTTGTGCTGACCCTCGTTCTTTAAATGACGCTATCCTGAGGAGGACACCTTAAGGCGAGCCGTAATGGCCTCATCTTCGGCAGGCTCCTCCGTTTTTTTTTTCGGTTTTTTCTTTTCTTTTTTACGTTGTGCTGACCCTCGTTCTTTAAATGACGCTATCCAGAGGAGGACACCTAAACACGAGACGTAATGGCCCCATCTTCGGCAGGCTCCTCTGGTTTTTTTTTTATATTGTGCTGACCCTCGTTCTTTAAATGACGCTATCCCGTGGAGGACACCTAAAGGCGAGCCGTAATGTTCTCATGTTCGGCAGGCTCCTCCGTTTTTTTTTTCTGATTTTTTCATTTTTTTTTACGTTGTGCTGACCCTCGTTCTTTAAATGACGCTATCCTGAGGAGGACACCTAAAGGCGAGCCATAATGGCCTCATCTTCGGCAGGCTCCTCCATTTTTTTTTTCGGTTTTTTTCCATTTTTTTCTTTTTTTTTTTTTAACGTTGTGCTGACCCTCGTTCTTTAAATGTCGCTATCCAGAGGAGGACACCTAAACGCGAGCCATAATGGCCCCATCTTCGGCAGGCTCCTCCGGTTTTTTTTTTTCGTTGTGCTGACCCTCGTTCTTTAAATGATGTTATCCCGAGGAGGACACCTAAAAGCCAACCGTAATGTCCTCCTCATCGGCAGCCTCCTCCGTTTTTTTTTTAACGTTGTGCTGATCCCCATTCTTTAAATGACGCTATCCTGAGGAGGACACCTAAACGCAAGACGTAATGGCCCCATCTTCGGCAGGCTCCTCCATTTTTTTTCTGGATTTTTTTCTGTTTTTTTTTTTACGTTGTGCTGACCCTCGTTCTTTAAATGACGCTATCCTGAGGAGGACACCTAAAGGTGAGCCGTAATGGCCTCATCTTCGACAGGCTCCTCCATTTTTTTTTCCGTTTTTTTAACTTTGTGCTGACCCTCGTTCTTTAAATGACGCTTTCCCGAGGAGGATACCTAAACTTGAGCCGTAATGGCCTCATCTTCGGCAGGCTCCTCCGTTTTTTTTCGATTTTTTCCATTTTTTTTTCGTTGTGCTGACCCTCGTTCTTTAAATAACGCTATCCCGAGGAGGACACTTAAAGGCGAACCGTAATGGCCGCATCTTCGGCAGGTTCTTTCGGTTACTTTTTTTACGTTGTGCTGACCCTCGTTCTTTAAATGACGCAATCCCAAGGAGGACACATAAACGCGAGCCGTAATGGCCGCATCTTCGGTAGGCTCCTCCGGTTTTTTTTTTTTTTTTTTTTTTTACATTATGCTGACCCTCGTTCTTTATATGGCGCTATCCCGAGTAGGAAACTTAAGGGCGACCCGTAATGGCCTCATCTTCGGCAGGCTCCTCCATTTTTTTTTCGGTTTTTTTTTACGTTGTGCTGACCCTCGTTCTTTAAATGACGCTATACTGAGGAGGACTGATGTGCGGAAAACGATCTGACACAAAACTCACCGGCAAGTGCACCGGGTCGCATCAAGTAATAATAACTCACGGGAGTGAGGTCAATCCCACAGGGATTGAAGGATTGAGCAATTTTAGTTTAGTGGTTGATTTAGTCAAGCGAATCAAGATTTGGTTGAGAGATTTGTGATTTGCAGAATTTAAATTACATGGAAAGTAAAGGGAATGGGTAATTCGCATGAAATTAAAGAGAACTGAAATTTAAAGTGCTGAATCTTAAAGAGCAAGAAATTTAATAGCAGAAACTTAGAATGCAAGAAATGTAAACTGTAGAATCTTAGAGTGCAAGAAATGTAAATGGCTTGAATTGTAAAGGGAATTGGGAATTGGGTTTGCAGAAATTAAACAAGGAAGAGTAAAATCCAACACACAGAAGAGTGGAAGATACCTTGGGTTGAATCGGATCTAAAACAGAAATATAAAAGTGCTTGAAAAGCAGTAAACAGAGAAATTGAAAATGGAAATCCAGATCTCAGGACTCAAGAGACTAGATAACCAAGTCAAGATCTCAATGCCTTCCTAGATCCAGCAAGAACAATTGCAAAGGAAATGTAAATTGCAGAGAAAGTAAAAGAAGAAGCAATTAACAGAAACTGAAATTCAATGATGCGGAAAATTAAACAAGATCCCAAGGTGAGATTGAAATAGAATTTCTTCAATTCTCCACCCAAGATCCGAAGCAAGAAAAGTAAAGAGTATTCAAGCAAGAACAAAGAAGAAGAGAGATCAATTCTCCTCCCCAAATTCTCTTGAATTAAAACAACAATGCCAAAATGTAAAGGTGAGCTCCCTACAAAACTACCAATTCAAAACCGAAAAGAAAAAGCTCTCCCAAAAACTTAAATCTTAAGCTATTTATACACTTTCTTCAAATGGTCTTCAAGCCTTGAATTGGGCCTTTGCTCTTGATGGAATTGGGTTGATAGAGGCCTTGGTTGATTGCTCTTGGAGTTGGAGAGAGAACCGAAGTGAACCGGGTTGGGAATTATAAAAGCTTGAGTAAAAGTTTGAGTAAAAGTTTGAGGCAAACTTTTACTCAAACTTTTTACACCAGCTGCCCCATTCTTGCTGCTACCAACGTTTGAGCTAAAGTTTGGGGTCAAACTTTTGCTCAAACGTTGGCCCCCTTATGCACACTCATGGCGCCAATGTTTGCCAAAAAGTTTGAGGCAAACGTTGGCGCAAACTTTTTGTCTCCAGGGTGTGTTGCTGATGGCGCCAACGTTTGCCAAAAAGTTTGAGGCAAACGTTGGCGCAAACTTTTTCTCTCCAGGGTGTTGATTTGTGATGCCAACGTTTGCCAAAAAGTTTGAGGCAAACGTTGGCTCAAGCTTTTTGTTCCCTGGTGTGTTTTCACTTATCCAAAAGTTTGAGCTAAAGTTTGAGGCAAACTTTTGCTCAAACTTTTTGTTCTCTCTTGCTCCTAGCCATTCCTTCTTGCTTCAACCTTTCTCCAAGCTTTCTTCACCTATCATCAATCAACCAAACACATCAAAGCTATGCTCAAAATCATGAGTTTGTCATTCTTTCATAATATGTGGCAATTATAGCATAAATCCTCATGAAATTGCATTAATTCATCTATGGTTGATTAAATCAAAGGAAACATGGAATTCTACCCAATTGGCTTGCTTATGGCTCAAGAAAGTGCATAAATCAATTGAAAACAAAAGAAAAAGGCTAGTGAAACTAGGCTAAGATGACTTGTCATCACAACACCAAACTTAAAGCTTACTTGTCCCCAAGCAAGAAAGGAATTATGCTCAAAGGTTCTTTCAATCAGAATGGATTTGAAAAATTACATGTACTATCCTGTGAGTGAAGTGATCAAGTGATAGTGGGGTGAACTCTAAATCATGTGCTCATGCAAGGGCCTCAGTGCTTACTAGTCCCTACATCTTGGAAGTCTTAGGTCTTAGGATTTTCATCCAAATGGTATCATGGAGGTCTCTTTATATGTAATCACCTTGAAGCAGCTTATGGTTTCCTTGCTTTGGCCTTGACTCTAAGTGTCATGTCTCAAAGCGGCTCTTTAAATAAGCTTTCAATCAATACTCCTAAACCAGTTGGTTTTAAGGTATTAGGTGTTAAAGCACCCCTAAGGATTTACTTGCTCAAGCCTCTTTCTTTGACACAATTCGACCACAAGCATTTACTAGGATAACAACTCTTTGAGTTTTTGTTTCTTCTTTCTTTTCTGCCTAGTAATTGATGCTCAGAGCCTTAGGCCATGTTCTTTTTGTTTTTGTATTTTCTTTATTTTCTTTTGTTTTGTTTGCTGCTTCTTGGATCAATAAATTTTTGAGAATCTCCACAATACTTCTTTGAACTTCATGTCCTGCCTATGAGCTCCCATGCAAGTTTTCATAAGCATGCAACCTCAATAAATTATCATACAACTAGAACCGCCACTTCTCCTAATCTTTTGCTTGCCTCAAAATTGTTTAATTCCTCAATCCTTCTTTTCAAAGAACTTTTATGTGATGCATTTTTGAAGTATTGAGTGCAAACAAGTGTGAAAAGTGTAGTGTTGTGAATAATCAAGCATCTTAATTATTGAATTACAGAAAAACTATACTATGCAGACAAGCAGGGGTATTATATCACTTTCAATCGTAGCAGTATCTGATATAAAACAATCACTGAACAATACATCCTTTTGGAATCTACTTGCTGTCCTCCTCCTCATCATCCTCATTGCTGGTTTTTAGCATTCCTCTTTCATTTCTTTGGGTGATGATGCTTAATCCTTCCAAAAGCTTGTATGACACTCTACAATGATATTGAAAGTTGCTTGTTCCCAAAGCACTTGAAAAATGGTTAGCATGCATGATTTATTTGTGGGCTTTTGAACTTACTTTGGTGTGTGAACACCAAACTTAGTACCTTGCCAATGGTCCTTGTGCATCAGATTAACCATGTGTAAAACTCTTTTTCTTTTTCAAAATTGACAAAACTGGAAACTTAGAAAACGGCAGCATAGTTGACCAGTTTATCTAAATGCTTGAAGCTAGCATTATGCAGAAAGTGAGAATGTGTTTTATGATGGGATTTTGGTGGAACACCAAACTTAGAATCCTTCATTCTTCCTTATATTGTTTTGGTGTGCAACACCAAACTTAGCTTCTTGCAATATAGATAAAACTAATTAACCTTTTTATTAAAATAGCTATGAAAAGAAAACTACCTCAGGTTGGGTTGCCTCCCAACAAGCGCTCTTTTATTGTCATTAGCTTGACATCCTTCATCCTCTGATCATGGAAGTTAAGGCTTCTGTTGCCTTTGGTTTCCTCCTAAGTGAGGTTTTGCTTTGTGATGCTCATCCTGGATGATTGATTCTTTTCCTTCAGCCATCTTCTCACCCATTTCTGTGAGGTTCTTAGCCAGTTGCTGCATTTGCCTCTCAATTCTTTTGAGTGAAGTTTCCTGGTTCTGTGTTATCTCCTCTTGGTGCTCCATCATTCTCTCTATTAAGATCTCCAAATTGGTGATCTTATGAAAGTGTTGTGAAATTTGTTGGTTGTGAGGTATCTGGGGTTGGAGGGGCGGGTAGTGTGGTGGTATGTAGTGATTGTTGTTGGTATGGTGGTATTTTTACAGGTTTGGGAAGTTAGGGTTGTTATAGTTGAAGTTCCTTTGTTCCTGATGCTGAGATTCCCTCATTCTTAGATAAGAATGTGGCTTCCATGGTGGAAATTGTGCATTCACTGTGGCAGAATGTAGAAAATCAATTTGTCTAGCTATTGACTCCAATTGTTGCTGAGTTTGCTGGTATAGCTGTTTGTTTTGATTCATGATTGCCCTCACTCCTTCAAGATTCATTACTTCCTTTTCTGAAATTGCATTCCGTGTTGTCTCAAATGAGTGTTGGTTATTGGCTCTTTTGTCTTTGAACTTTGCAGTTCCTTGGATGGTTGCTGTTGCGTTGAGTAGGCCATCTGAGAAGTAATCCACCGCTCTTTTTGTTTCTGGGGTTAATCCTTCATAGAACGCTTGGAAACCCACTTTGTCACTTGCTTTCTTGTATCTTTCCCATGCTTTGAACAATGGTTCTTCCTCTCCTTGTATGAAAGGATGTATTCCCTCTTTCATCTTGATGTTTTGTTGGGATGAGGAGAATCTGGCTAGAAACTTGGCAACCAAATCATCCCAACTAGTGATACTTCCTTGGGGAAAGGTTTCAAGCCATTGTGCCGCTTCATCCTTTAGTGAGAAAGGAAATAACAAGAGCTTATAGGTATCATGATTTATACTATCGAGATTGACAGCACCACAAGTCCTCAGAAAAAGGGATAGGTGTTGTTTAGGATCCTCCAATGGATTTCCACCATAGGAACAATTGTTCTTGATTAGTGTAATGAGTTGCGGCTTCATATTGTGGTGTTCTTCTTTCTCAGAAACTCCTTCTTCAATGATATCCTTCCCTCTGGCCTCTCTTCTTTCCTGTGACATATAAATCAACAAACGGAACACACAGTGGTATTCTTGAAAATTGAGTGTAGTCAGTTGAGACAAAACTTCAAACAGTTAGTGTGTTAGTCAAAAATTTGAGAAACAGAAAATAAAAATGCTAGATCTAGATCACCACCTCACTTAATCATTGTCAATCTAATCAATCCCCGGCAACGGGGCCAAAAACTTGATGTGCGGAAAACGATCCGACACAAAACTCACCGGCAAGTGCAACGGGTGGCATCAAGTAATAATAACTCACAGGAGTGAGGTCGATCCCACAGGGATTGAAGGATTGAGCAATTTTAGTTTAGTGGTTGATTTAGTCAAGCGAATCAAGATTTGGTTGAGAGATTTGTGATTTGCAGAATTTAAATTACATGGAAAGTAAAGGGAATGGGTAATTCGCATGAAATTAAAGAGAACTGAAATTTAAAGTACTGAATTTTAAAGAGCAAGAAATTTAATAGCAGAAACTTAGAACGCAAGAAATGTAAATTGCAGAATCTTAGAGTGCAAGAAATGTAAATGGCTTGAATTGTAAAGGGAATTGGGAATTGGGTTTACAGAAATTAAACAAGGAAGAGTAAAATCCAACACACAGAAGAGTGGAAGATACCTTGGGTTGAATCGGATCTAAAACAGAAATATAAAAGAGCTTGAAAAGCAGTAAATAGAGAAATTGCAACTGGAAATCCAGATCTCAGGACTCAAGAGACTAGATAACCAAGTCTAGATCTCAATGCCTTCCTAGATCCAGCAAGAACAATTGAAAAGGAAATGTAAATTGCAAAGAAAGTAGAAGAAGAAGCAATTAACAGAAACTGAAATTCAATGATGCGGAAAATTAAACAAGATCCCAAGGTGAGATTGAAACAGAATTTCTTCAATTCTCCACCCAAGATCCGAAGCAAGAAAAGTAAAGAGTATTCAAGCAAGAACAAAGAAGAAGAGAGATCAATTCTCCTCCCCAAATTCTCTTGAATTAAAACAACAATGCCAAAATGTAAAGGTGAGCTCTCTACAAAACTACAATTCAAAACCGAAAAGAAAAAGCTCTCCCAAAAACTTAAATCTTAAGCTATTTATACACTTTCTTCAAATGGTCTTCAAGACTTGAATTGGGCCTTTGCTCTTGATGGAATTGGGTTGATAGAGGCCTTGGTTGATTGCTCTTGGAGTTGGAGAGAGAACCGAAGTGAACCGGGTTGGGAATTATAAAAGCTTGAGTAAAAGTTTGAGTAAAAGTTTGAGGCAAACTTTTACTCAAACTTTTTACACCAGCTGCCCCATTCTTGCTGCTACCAACCTTTGAGCTAAAGTTTGGGGTCAAACTTTTTCTCAAACGTTGGCCCCCTTATGCACACTCATGGCGCCAACGTTTGCCAAAAAGTTTGAGGCAAACGTTGGCGCAAACTTTTTGTCTCCAGGGTGTGTTGCTGATGGCGCCAACGTTTGCCAAAAAGTTTGAGGCAAACGTTGGCGCAAACTTTTTCTCTCCAGGGTGTTGATTTGTGATGCCAACGTTTGCCAAAAAGTTTGAGGCAAACGTTGGCTCAAGCTTTTCTCCCAAAAGTTTGAGCTAAAGTTTGAGGCAAACTTTTACTCAAGCTTTTTGTTCCCTGGTGTGTTTTCACTTATCCGAAAGTTTGACCTAAAGTTTGAGGCAAACTTTTGCTCAAACCTTTTGTTCTCTCTTGCTCCTAGCCATTCCTTCTTGCTTCAACCTTTCTCCAAGCTTTCTTCACCTATCATCAATCAACCAAACACATCAAAGCTATGCTCAAAATCATGAGTTTGTCATTCTTTCATAATATGTGGCAATTATAGCATAAATCCTCATGAAATTGCATTAATTCATCTATGGTTGATTAAATAAAAGGAAACATGGAAATCTACCCAATTGGCTTGCTTATGGCTTAAGAAAGTGCATAAATCAATTGAAAACAAAAGAAAAAGGCTAGTGAAACTAGGCTAAGATGACTTGTCATCAAGGACACCTAAAGGCGAGCCGTAATGGCCTCATCTTCGGCAGGCTCCTCCAGTTTTTTTTTCCGTTTTTTAAACGTTGTGCTAACCTTCGTTCTTTAAATGACGCTTTCCCGAGGAGGATACCAAAACGCAAGCCGTAATGGCCTCATCTTCGGCAAGCTCCTCCGTTTTTTTTCCGATTTTTTCCATTTTTTTTTCATTGCGTTGACCCTCGTTCTTTAAATGACGCTATCCCGAGGAGGACACTTAAAGGCGAACCGTAATGGCCGCATCTTCGGCAGGTTCTTTCGTTTTTTTTTTTTACGTTATGCTGACCCTCATTATTTAAATGACGCAATCCCGAAGAGGACACATAAACGCGAGCCGTAATGGCCCCATCTTTAGAAGGTTCCTCCGGTTTTCTTTTCTTGTTTTTTTTTTACATTGTGTTGACCCTCGTTCTTGAAATGACGCTATCCAGAGGAGGACACCTAAACGTGAGACGTCATGGCACCATCTTCGGTAGGCTCCTCCGGTATTATTTTGCTTTTTTTTTACGTTATGCTGACCCTCGTTCTTTAAATGACGCTATCCCGAGGAGGACACTTAAACGCGAGACGTAATGGGCCCATCTTCGGCAGGCTCCTCCGTTTTTTTTTTCCTTTTTTTTTACGTTGTGCTTACCCTTGTTCTTTAAATGACGTTATCCCGAGGAGGACACCTAAACGCGAGCCGTAATGGAACCATCTTCGGTAGGCTCCTCCGGTTTTTTTTT
The DNA here is from genome assembly GCF_059453495.1 of Arachis ipaensis. Classification (NCBI taxonomy): domain Eukaryota; kingdom Viridiplantae; phylum Streptophyta; class Magnoliopsida; order Fabales; family Fabaceae; genus Arachis; species Arachis ipaensis. Next base: position 76,636,425 of record NC_142438.1, read on the forward strand.
TTTTACGTTGTGCTGACCCTCGTTCTTTAAATGATGCTATCCCGAGGAGGACAACTAAAGGTGAACCCTAATGGCCTCATCATCGGCAGCCTCCTCCGGTTTTTTTTTTTTTTTTTTTACGTTGTACTGACCCTCGTTCTTTAAATGACGCTATCCAGAGGAGGACACCTAAACGCGAGACGTCATGGCACCATCTTCGGCAGGCTCTTCCGGTATTATTTTCCTTTTTTTTTTTTACGTTGTGCTGACCGTCGTTCTTTAACTAACGCTATCCCGAGGAGGACACCTAAATGCGAGCCGTAATGGTCTCATCTTCGGCAGGCTCCTCCGTTTTTTTTCCGACTTTTTTCGTTTTTTTTTTCCTTGGGCTGACCCTCGTTCTTTAAATGACGCTATCCTGAGGAGGACACCTAAAGGCGAGCCATAATGGCCTCATCTTTGGCAGGCTCCTTCATTTTTTTCGGTTTTTTTTCTTTTTTTTTTGTTACGTTGTGCTGACCCTCGTTCTTTAAATGACGCTATCCAGAGGAGGACACCTAAACGCGAGCCGTAATGGCCCCATCTTCAGCAGGCTCCTCCGGTTTTTTTTTTTACGTTGTGCTGACCCTCGTTCTTTAAATGACGCAATTTCGAGGAGGACACATAAATGCGAGCCGTAATGGCCCCATCTTCGGAAGGTTCCTCCGGTTTTCTTTTCTGGTTTTTTTTTTACGTTGTGTTGACCCTCGTTCTTTAAATGACGCTATCCAGAGGAGGATACCTAAACGCGAGACGTCATGGAACCATCTTCGGCTGGCTCCTCTGGTATTATTTTCCTTTTTTTTACGTTGTGCTGACCCTCGTTCTTTAAATGACGCTATCCCGACGAGGACACCTAAATGCGAGCCGTAATGTCCCCATCTTCGGCAGGCTCCTCCGGTTTTTTTTTATGTTGTGCTGACCCTCGTTCTTTAAATGACGCTATCCCGTGGAGGACTCCTAAAGGCGAGCCGTAATGGCCTCATCTTCGGCAGGCTCCTCCTTTTTTTTTTCGGTATTTTTCGTTTTTTTTTTCTTTTTTTCTTTTACGTTGTGCTGACCCTCGTTCTTTAAATGACGCTATCCAGTGGAGGACACCTAAACGCGAGCCGTAATGGCCCCATCTTCAGCAGGCTCCTCCGGTTTTTTTTTTTACGTTTTGCTGACCTTCGTTCTTTAAATGATGCTATCCTGAGGAGGACACCTAAAGCCGAGCCGTAATGGCCTCATCTTCGGCAGCCTCTTCCGGTTTTTTTTTTTTACTTTGTGCTGACCCTCGTTCTTTAAATGACGCTATCCTGAGGAGGACATCTAAAGGCGAGCCGTAATGGCCTCATCTTCGACAGGCTCCTCCGTTTTTTTCCCAGTTTTTTCTGTTTTTTTTTTTTTTTATTTTTACGTTGTCCTTACCCTCGTTCTTTAAATGACGCTATCCTGAGGAGTACACCTAAAGGCGAGCCGTAATGGCCTCATCTTCCGCAGGCTCCTCAATTTTTTTTTCCGGTTTTTTTCCATTTTTTTTTACGTTGTGCTGACCCAAGTTCTTTAAATGACGCTATCCCGAGGAGGACACTTAAAGGCGAGTCGTAATGGCCGGATCTTTGGCAGGTTCTTCCGATTTTTTTTCTTTTTCTTTTTTTTTGATACGTTGTGCTGACCCTCGTGCTTTAAAAGATACTATCCCAAGGAGGACACCAAAACGCGAGCTGTAATGGCCCCATCTTCGGCAGGCTCCTCCGTTTTTTTTTTCCATTTTTTGACATTTTGCTGACCTTTTTTCTTTAAATGACGCTATCCAGAGGAGGAAACCTAAACGCGAGACATCATGGCACCATCTTTGGCAGGCTCCTCCGGTATTATTTTCCTTTTTTTTTTTACGTTGTGCTGATCCTCGTTCTTTAAATGACGCTATCTTGAGGAGGACACCTAAACGCGAGCCGTAATGGCCCCATCTTCGGCAGGCTCCTCCGGTTTTTTTTTTTTATGTTGTGCTGCCCCCTCGTTCTTTAAATGACGCTATCCCGAGGAGGACACCCTAAAGGCGAGCCGTAATGGCCTCATCTTCGGCAGGCTCCGCCGTTTTTTTTTTTCGATTTTTTTCGTTTTTTTTTACGTTGTGCTGACCCTCGTTCTTTAAATGACGCTATCCTGAGGAGGACACCTAAAGGCGAGCCATAATGGCCTCATCTTCGGCAGGCTCCTCCATTTTTTTTTCGGTTTTTTTCCATTTTTTTCCTTTTTTTTACGTTGTGATGACCCTCGTTCTTTAAATAACGCTATCCATAGGAGGACACATAAACGCGAGCCGTAATGGCCCCATCTTCAGCAGGCTCCTCCGGTTTTTTTTTTTTTTTACGTTGTGCTGACCCTCGTTCTTTAAATGATGCTATCCCGAGGAGGACACCTAAAGCCGAGCCGTAATGGCCTCAGCTTCGGCAGCCTCCTCTGGTTTTTTTTTTTCCCTTTGTGCTGACCCTCGTTCTTTAAATGACGCTATCCTGAGGAGGACACCTAAAGGCGAGCCGTAATGGCCTCATCTTCGACAGGCTCCTCCGTTTTTTTCCAATTTTTTCTGTTTTTTATTTATTTTTACGTTGTCCTTACCCTCGTTCTTTAAATGACGCTATCCTGAGGAGTACACCTAAAGGCAAGCCGTAATGGCCTCATGTTCGGCAGGCTCCTCATTTTTTTTTTCCGGTTTTTTTCCATTTTTTTTTTACGTTGTGCTGACCCAAGTTCTTTAAATGATGCTATCCCGAGGAGGACACTTAAAGGCTAGCCGTAATGGCCGCATCTTTGGCAGGTTTTTCCGATTTTTTTTCTTTTTCTTGTTTTTTTGATACGTTGTGCTGACCCTCGTGCTTTAAAAGATACTATCCCAAGGAGGACACCAAAACCCGAGCCGTAATGGCCCCATCTTCGGCAGGCTCCTCCGGTTTTTTTTTTTCCATTTTTTGACATTTTGCTGACCTTTGTTCTTTAAATGACGCTATCCAGAGGAGGAAACCTAAACGCGAGACATCATGGCACCATCTTCGAAAGGCTCCTCCGGTATTATTTTCCTTTTTTTTTACGTTGTGCTGATCCTCGTTCTTTAAATGATGCTATCCTGAGGAGGAAACCTAAACGCGAGCCGTAATGGCTCCATCTTCGGCAGGCTCCTCCGGTTTTTTTTTTTTTTTTTACGGTGTGCTGACCCTCGTTCTTTAAATGACGCTATCCCGAGGAGGACACGTAAAGGCGAGCCGTAATGGCCTCATCTTCGGCAGGCTCCGCCATTTTTTTTTTCCGATTTTTTTCGTTTTTTTTTACGTTGTGCTGACCCTCGTTCTTTAAATGACGCTATCCTGAGGAGGACACCTAAAGGCGAGCCATAATGGCCTCATCTTCCGCAAGCTCCTCCATTTTTTTTCGGTTTTTTCCGTTTTTTTTTCTTTTTTTTACGTTGTGCTGACCCTCGTTCTTTAAATGACGATATCCAGAGGAGGACACCTAAACGCGAGACTTAATGGCCCCATCTTCGGCAGGCTCCTCCGGTTTTTTTTTCCTTTTTTTTTACATGGTGCTGACCCTCGTTCTCTAAATGACGTTATCCCGAGGAGGACACCTAAACGCGAGCCGTAATGGAACCATCTTCGCCAGGCTCCTCCGGTTTTTTTTTTTTTTTTACGTTGTGCTGACCCTCGTGCTTTAAATGATGCTATCCCGATGAGGACACCTAAACGCGAGCCGTAATGGCCCCATCTTCGGCAGGCTCCTCCGGTTTTTTTTTTCCGTTTTTTTTTTTTTACATTTTGCTGACCCTCGTTCTTTAAATGACGTTATCCTGAGGAGGACACCTAAACGCGAGACATCATGGCACCATCTTCGGCAGGCTCCTCCGGTATTATTTTCCTTTTTTTTTACATTGTGCTGACCCTCGTTCTTTAAATGACGCTATCCCGAGGAGGACACCTAAAGGCGAGCCGTAATGGCCTCATCTTCGGCAGGTTCCACCATTTTTTTTTCCGATTTTTTTCATTTTTTTTACGTTGTGCTGACCCTCGTTCTTTAAATGACGCTATCCTGAGGTGGACACCTAAAGGCGAGCCATAATATCCTCATCTTCCACAGGCTCCTCCCTTTTTTTCGGTTTTTTTCCGGTTTTTTTTCTTTTTTTTTTTACGTTGTGCTGACCCTCGTTCTTTAAATGACGCTATCCAGAGGAGGACACCTAAACGCGAGCCGTAATGGCCCAATCTTCGGCAGGCTCCTCCGGTTTTTTTTTTTTTTTTACGTTGTGCTGACCCTCGTTCTTTAAATGATGCTATCTCGAGGAGGACACCTAAAGCCAAGCCGTAACGGCCTCATCTTCGGCAGCCTCCTCCGGTTTTTTTTCTAACGTTGTGCTGACCCTCGTGCTTTAAATGATGCTATCCCGATGAGGACACCTAAACGCGAGCCGTAATGGCCCCATCTTCTGCAGGCTCCTCCAGTTTTTTTTTTCGTTTTTTTTACATTTTGCTGACACTCGTTCTTTAAATGACGCTATCCAGAGGAGGACACCTAAACGCGAGACATCATGGCACTATCTTCGGCAGGCTTCTCCGGTATTATTTTCCTTTTTTTTTTACGTTGTGCTGACCTTCATTCTTTAAATGACGCTATCCCGAGGAGGAAACCTAAACGCGAGCCGTAATGGCCCCATTTTCGGCAGGCTCCTCCGGTTTTTTTTTTACGTTGTGCTGACCCTCGTTCTTTAAATGACGCTATCCCGAGGAGGACACCTAAAGGCGACCGTAATGGCCTCATCTTCGGCAGGCTCCTCCATTTTTTTTTTCGGTTTTTATCCGTTTTTTTTCTTTTTTTTTTACGTTGTGCTGACCCTAGTTCTTTAAATGACGCTATCCAGAGGAGGACACCTAAACGCGAGACGTAATGGCCCCATCTTTGGCAGGCTCCTCCGGTTTTTTTTTTTCCTTTTTTTTTACGTTTTGCTAACCTTCGTTCTTTAAATGACGTTATCCCTAGGAAGACACCTAAACGCGAGCCGTAATGGAACCATCTTCGGCAGGCTCCTCCAGTTTTTTTTATTTTTACGTGTCCTTACCCTCGTTCTTTAAATGACGCTATCCTGACGAGTACACCTAAAGGCGAGCCGTAATGGCCTCATCTTCGACAGGCTCCTCATTTTTTTTCCGGTTTTTTTCCATTTTTTTTTACGTTGTGCTGACCCTCATTCTTTAAAAGACGCTATCCCGAGGAGGACACCTAAAGGCGAGCCGTAATGGCCTCATCTTCGGCAGGTTTCACCGTTTTTTTTTCCGATTTTTTTCGTTTTTTTTTTACATTGTGCTGACCCTCGTTCTTTAAATGACGCTATCCAGAGGAGGACACCTAAAGGCGAGCCATAATGGCCTCATCTTCCGCAGGCTCCTCCATTTTTTTTTTCGGTTTTTTTCCTTTTTTTTTTCTTTTTTTTTTTTACGTTGTGCTGACCCTCGTTCTTTAAATGACGCTATCCAAAGGAGAACACATAAACGCGAGACGTAATGGCCCCATCTTTGGCAGGCTCCTCCGGTTTTTTTTTCCTTTTTTTTACGTTGTGCTGACCTTCGATCTTTAAATGACGTTATCCCGAGGAGAACACCTAAACGTGAGCCGTAATGGAACCATCTTCGGCAGGCTCCTCCGGTTTTTTTCCTTTTTTTTACGTTGTGCTGACCTTCGATCTTTAAATGACGTTATCCCGAGGAGGACACCTAAACGTGAGCCGTAATGGAACCATCTTCGGCAGGCTCCTCCCGTTTTTTTTTTTTACGTTGTGCTGACCCTCGTTCTTTAAATGATGCTATCCCGAGGAGGACACCTAAAGGCAAACCGTAATGGCCTCATCATCGGCAGCCTCCTCCGATTTTTTTTTTTTTTTTTACGTTGTGCTGACCCTCGTTCTTTAAATGACATTATCCTGAGGAGGACACCTAAAGGCGAGCCATAATGGCCTCATCTTCGGCAGGCTCCTCCATTTTTTTTTCGGTTTTTTTCCATTTTTTTTTACGTTGTGCTGACCTTCGATCTTTAAATGACGTTATCCCGAGGAGGACACCAAAACGCGAGCCGTAATGGCCCCATCTTCGGCAGGCTCCTCCGGTTTTTTTTCCATTTTTTGACATTTTGCTGACCTTTGTTCTTTAAATGACGCTATCTAGAGGAGGAAACCTAAACGTGAGACATCATGGCACCATCTTCGGAAGGCTCCTCCGGTATTATTTTCCTTTTTTTTTACGTTGTGCTGATCCTCGTTCTTTAAATGACGCTATCCTGAGGAGGACACCTAAACGCGAGCCGTAATGGCCCCATCTTCAGCAGGCTCCTCCGGTTTTTTTTTTTTACGTTGTGCTGACCCTCGTTCTTTAAATGACGCTATCCCGAGGAGGACACCTAAAGTTGAGCCGTAATGGCCTCATCTTCGGCAGGCTCCGCCGTTTTTTTTTTCCGATTTTTTCGTTTTTTTTTACGTTGTGCTGACCCTCTTTCTTTAAATGACGCTATCCTGAGGAGGACACCTAAAGGCGAGCCATAATGGCCTCATCTTCCGCAGGCTCCTCCATTTTTTTCGGTTTTTTCCGTTTTTTTTCTTTTTTTTACGTTGTGCTGACCCTCGTTCTTTAAATGACGATATCCAGAGGAGGACACCTAAACGCGAGACTTAATGGCCCCATCTTCGGCAGGCTCCTCCGGTTTTTTTTCCTTTTTTTTACGGTTTGCTGACCCTCGTGCTTTAAATGATGCTATCCCGATGAGGACACCTAAACGCGAGCCGTAATGGCCCCATTATCGGCAGGCTCCTCCGGTTTTTTTTTTCCATTTTTTTTTACATTGTGCTGACCCTCGTTCTTTAAATGACGCTATCCCGAGGAGGACACCTAAAGGCGAGCCGTAATGGCCTCATCTTCGGCAGGTTCCACCATTTTTTTTCCGATTTTTTTCATTTTTTTTACGTTGTGCTGACCCTCATTCTTTAAATGATGCTATTCTGAGGAGGACACCTAAAGGCGAGCCATAATGGCCTCATCTTCCGGAGGCTCCTCCATTTTTTTTTTTCGGTTTTTTTCCGTTTTTTTTTCTTTTTTTTTTTTTTTACGTTGTGCTGACCCTCGTTCTTTAAATGACGCTATCCAGAGGAGGACACCTAAACGCGAGACGTAATGGCCCCATCTTTGGCAGGCTCCTCCGATTTTTTTTCCTTTTTTTTACGTTGTGCTGACCTTCGATCTTTAAATGACGTTATCCCGAGGAGGACAGCTAAACGTGAGCCGTAATGGAACCATCTTCGGCAGGCTCCTCCGGTTTTTTTTTTTTTACGTTGTGCTGACCCTCGTTCTTTAAATGACGCTATCCTGAGGTGGACACCTAAAGGCGAGCCATAATGTCCTCATCTTCCCCAGGCTCCTCCCTTTTTTTCGGTTTTTTTCCGGTTTTTTTCTTTTTTTTTTTTTACGTTGTGCTGACCCTTGTTCTTTAAATGACGCTATCCAGAGGAGGACACCTAAACGCGAGCCGTAATGGCCCAATCTTCGGCAGGCTCCTCCGGTTTGTTTTTTTTTTTACGTTGCGCTGTCCCTCGTTCTTTAAATGATGCTATCTCGAGGAGGACACCTAAAGCCGAGCCGTAATGGCCTCATCTTCAGCAGCCTCCTCCGGTTTTTTTTTTTTAACGTTGTGCTGACCCTCGTGCTTTAAATGATTCTATCCCGATGAGGACACCTAAACGCGAGCCGTAATGGCCCCATCTTCGGCAGGGTCCTCCGTTTTTTTTTTTTCGTTTTTTTTTTACATTTTGCTGACACTCGTTCTTTAAATGACGCTATCCAGAGGAGGACACCTAAACGCGAGACATCATGGCACTATCTTCGGCAGTCTCCTCCGGTATTATTTTCCTTTTTTTTTACGTTGTGCTGACCCTCGTTCTTTAAATGACGCTATCCCGAGGAGGACACCTAAACGCAAGCCGTAATGGCCCCATTTTCGGCAGGCTCCTCCGGTTTTTTTTTTACGTTGTGCTGACCCTCGTTCTTTAAATGACGCTATCCCGAGGAGGACACCTAAAGGCGAGCCGTAATGGCCTCATCTTCGGCAGGCTCCTCCATTTTTTTTCGGTTTTTATCCGTTTTTTTTTCTTTTTTTTTTACGTTGTGCTGACCCTAGTTCTTTAAATGACGCTATCCAGAGGAGGACACCTAAACGCGAGACGTAATGGCCCCATCTTTGGCAGGATCCTCCGGTTTTTTTTTACATTTCGCTAACCTTCGTTCTTTAAATGACGTTATCCCTAGGAAGACACCTAAACGCGAGCCGTAATGGAACCATCTTCGGCAGGCTCCTCCGGTTTTTTTTATTTTTACGTGTCCTTACCCTCGTTCTTTAAATGACGCTATCTTGAGGAGTACACCTAAAGGCGAGCCGTAATGGCCTCATCTTCGACAGGCTCCTCATTTTTTTTCCGATTTTTTTCCATTTTTTTTTACGTTGTGCTGACCCTCATTCTTTAAATGACGCTATCCCGAGGAGGACACCTAAAGGCGAGCCGTAATGGCCTCATCTTCCGCAGGTTCAACCGTTTTTTTTTTCCGATTTTTTTCGTTTTTTTTTACATTGTGCTGACCCTCGTTCTTTAAATGTCGCTATCCAGAGGAGGACACCTAAAGGCGAGCCATAATGGCCTCGTCTTCCGCAGGCTCCTCCATTTTTTTTTCGGTTTTTTTCCGTTTTTTTTTTCTTTTTTTTTTTACGTTGTGCTGACCCTCGTTCTTTAAATGACGCTATCCAGAGGAGAACACATAAACGCGAGACGTAATGGCCCCATCTTTGGCAGGCTCCTCCGGTTTTTTTTCCTTTTTTTTACGTTGTGCTGACCTTCGATCTTTAAATGACGTTATCCCGAGGAGGACACCTAAACATGAGCCGTAATGGAACCATCTTCGGCAGGCTCCTCCGGTTTTTTTTTCCATTTTATGACATTTTGCTGACCTTTTTTCTTTAAATGACGCTATCCAGAGGAGGAAACCTAAACGCGAGACATCATGGCACCATCTTCGGCAGGCTCCTCCGGTATTATTTTCCTTTTTTTTTTACGTTGTGCTTATCCTTGTTCTTTAAATGACGCTATCCTGAGGAGGACACCTAAACGCGAGCCGTAATGGCCCCATCTTCGGCAGGCTCCTCCGGTTTTTTTTTTTTACGTTGTGCTGCCCCCTCGTTCTTTAAATGACGCTATCCCGAGGAGGACACCTAAAGGCGAGCCGTAATGGCCTCATCTTCGGCAGGCTCCATCGTTTTTTTTTCCGATTTTTTTCGTTTTTTTTTTACGTTGTGCTGACCTTCGATCTTTAAATGACGTTATCCCGAGGAGGACACCTAAACATGAGCCGTAATGGAACCATCTTCGGCAGGCTCCTCCGGTTTTTTTTTCCATTTTATGACATTTTGCTGACCTTTTTTCTTTAAATGACGCTATCCAGAGGAGGAAACCTAAACGCGAGACATCATGGCACCATCTTCGGCAGGCTCCTCCGGTATTATTTTCCTTTTTTTTTTACGTTGTGCTTATCCTTGTTCTTTAAATGACGCTATCCTGAGGAGGACACCTAAACGCGAGCCGTAATGGCCCCATCTTCGGCAGGCTCCTCCGGTTTTTTTTTTTTACGTTGTGCTGCCCCCTCGTTCTTTAAATGACGCTAACCCGAGGAGGACACCTAAAGGCGAGCCGTAATGGCCTCATCTTCGGCAGGCTCCATCGTTTTTTTTTCCGATTTTTTTCGTTTTTTTTTTACGTTGTGCTGACCCTCGTTCTTTAAATGACGCTATCCCGAGGAGGACACCTAAAGGCGAGCCGTAATGGCGTCATCTTCGGCAGGCTCCTCCATTTTTTTTTCGGTTTTTATCCGTTTTTTTTTTCTTTTTTTTTTACGTTGTGCTGACCCTAGTTCTTTAAATGACGCTATCCAGAGGAGGACACCTAAACGCGAGACGTAATGGCCCCATCTTTGGCAGGATCCTCCGGTTTTTTTTTACATTTCGCTAACCTTCGTTCTTTAAATGACGTTATCCCTAGGAAGACACCTAAACGCGAGCCGTAATGGAACCATCTTCGGCAGGCTCCTCCGGTTTTTTTTATTTTTACGTGTCCTTACCCTCGTTCTTTAAATGACGCTATCTTGAGGAGTACACCTAAAGGCGAGCCGTAATGGCCTCATCTTCGACAGGCTCCTCATTTTTTTTCCGGTTTTTTTCCATTTTTTTTTACGTTGTGCTGACCCTCATTCTTTAAATGACGCTATCCCGAGGAGGACACCTAAAGGCGAGCCGTAATGGCCTCATCTTCCGCAGGTTCAACCGTTTTTTTTTTCCGATTTTTTTCGTTTTTTTTTTACATTGTGCTGACCCTCGTTCTTTAAATGTCGCTATCCAGAGGAGGACACCTAAAGGCGAGCCATAATGGCCTCGTCTTCCGCAGGCTCCTCCATTTTTTTTTTCGGTTTTTTTCCGTTTTTTTTTCTTTTTTTTTTTACGTTGTGCTGACCCTCGTTCTTTAAATGACGCTATCCAGAGGAGAACACATAAACGCGTGACGTAATGGCCCCATCTTTGGCAGGCTCCTCCGGTTTTTTTCCTTTTTTTTACGTTGTGCTGACCTTCGATCTTTAAATGACGTTATCCCGAGGAGGACACCTAAACATGAGCCGTAATGGAACCATCTTCGGCAGGCTCCTCCGGTTTTTTTTTTCCATTTTATGACATTTTGCTGACCTTTTTTCTTTAAATGACGCTATCCAGAGGAGGAAACCTAAACGCGAGACATCATGGCACCATCTTCGGCAGGCTCCTCCGGTATTATTTTCCTTTTTTTTTTTACGTTGTGCTTATCCTTGTTCTTTAAATGACGCTATCCTGAGGAGGACACCTAAACGCGAGCCGTAATGGCCCCATCTTCGGCAGGCTCCTCCGGTTTTTTTTTTTTACGTTGTGCTGCCCCCTCGTTCTTTAATTGACGCTATCCCGAGGAGGACACCTAAAGGCGAGCCGTAATGGCCTCATCTTCGGCAGGCTCCATCGTTTTTTTTTCCGATTTTTTTCGTTTTTTTTTTACGTTGTGCTGACCCTCGTTCTTTAAATGACGCTATCCTGAGGAGGACACCTAAAGGCGAGCCATAATGGCCTCATCTTCCGCAGGCTCCTCCATTTTTTTCGGTTTTTTCCGTTTTTTTTTTCTTTTTTTTACGTTGTGCTGACCCTCGTTCTTTAAATAACGCTATCTAGAGGAGGACACCTAAACGCGAGCCGTAATGGCCCCATCTTCAGCAGGCTCCTCCGGTTTTTTTTTTTTACGTTGTGCTGACCCTCGTTCTTTAAATGATGCTATCCCGAGGAGGACACCTAAAGCCGAGCCGTAATGGCCTCAGCTTCGGCAGCCTCCTCTGGTTTTTTTTTTCCCTTTGTGCTGACCCTCATTCTTTAAATGACGCTATCCTGAGGAGGACACCTAAAGGCGAGCCGTAATGGCCTCATCTTCGGCAGGCTCCTCCATTTTTTTTCAGTTTTTATCCGTTTTTTTTTTCTTTTTTTTTTTACGTTGTGCTGACCCTAGTTCTTTAAATGACGCTATCCAGAGGAGGACACCTAAACGCGAGACGTAATGGCCCCATCTTTGGCAGGCTCCTCCGGTTTTTTTTTTTCCTTTTTTTTTACATTTCGCTAACCTTCGTTCTTTAAATGACGTTATCCCTAGGAAGACACCTAAACGCGAGCCGTAATGGAACCATCTTCGGCAGGCTCCTCCGGTTTTTTTTATTTTTACGTGTCCTTTCCCTCGTTCTTTAAATGACGCTATCCTAAGGAGTACACCTAAAGGCGAGCCGTAATGGCCTCATCTTCGACAAGCTCCTCATTTTTTTTTCCGGTTTTTTTCCATTTTTTTTTACGTTGTGCTGACCCTCATTCTTTAAATGACGCTATCCCGAGGAGGACACCTAAAGGCGAGCCGTAATGGCCTCATCTTCGGCAGGTTCCACCGTTTTTTTTTTTCCGATTTTTTTCATTTTTTTTTACATTGTGCTGACCCTCGTTCTTTAAATGACGCTATCCAGAGGAGGACACCTAAAGGCGAGCCATAATGGCCTCATCTTCCGCAGGCTCCTCCATTTTTTTTTCGGTTTTTTTCCGTTTTTTTTTTCTTTTTTTTTTTACGTTGTGCTGACCCTCGTTCTTTAAATGACGCTATCCAGAGGAGAACACATAAACGCGAGACGTAATGGCCCCATCTTTGGGAGGCTCCTCCGGTTTTTTTTCCTATTTTTTACGTTGTGCTGACCTTCGATCTTTAAATTACGTTATCCCGAGGAGGACACCTAAACGTGAGCCGTAATGGAACCATCTTCGGCAGGCTCCTCCGGTTTTTTTTTTCCATTTTTTGACATTTTGCTGACCTTTTTTCTTTAAATGACGCTATCCAGAGGAGGAAACCTAAACGCCAGACATCATGGCACCATCTTCGGCAGGCTCCTCCGGTATTATTTTCCTTTTTTTTTACGTTGTGCTGATCCTCGTTCTTTAAATGACGCTATCCTGAGGAGGACACATAAACGCGAGCCGTAATGGCCCCATCTTCGGCAGGCTCCTCCGGTTTTTTTTTTTTACGTTGTGCTGCCTCCTCGTTCTTTAAATGACGCTATCCCGAGGAGGACACCTAAAGGCGAGCCGTAATGGCCTCATCTTCGGCAGGCTCCGCCGTTTTTTTTTCCGATTTTTTTCGTTTTTTTTTACGTTGTGCTGACCCTCGTTCTTTAAATGACGCTATCCTGAGGAGGACACCTAAAGGCGAACCATAATGGCCTCATCTTCCGCAGGCTCCTCCATTTTTTTTCGGTTTTTTCCGTTTTTTTTTTCTTTTTTTTACGTTGTGCTGACCCTCGTTCTTTAAATAACGCTATCCAGAGTAGGACACCTAAACGCGAGCCGTAATGGCCCCATCTTCAGCAGGCTCCTCCGGTTTTTTTTTTACGTTGTGCTGACCCTCGTTCTTTAAATGATGCTATCCCGAGGAGGACACCTAAAGCCGAGCCGTAATGGCCTCAGCTTCGGCAGCCTCCTCTGGTTTTTTTTCCCTTTGTGCTGACCCTCGTTTTTTAAATGATGCTATCCTGCGGAGGACACCTAAAGGCAAGCCGTAATGGCCTCGTCTTCGACAGCCTCCTCCATTTTTTTCCAGTTTTTTCTGTTTTTTATTTATTTTTACGTTGTCCTTACCCTCGTTCTTTAAATGACGCTATCCTGAGGAGTACACCTAAAGGCGAGCTGTAATGGCCTCATCTTCGGCAGGCTCTTCATTTTTTTTCCGGTTTTTTTCCATTTTTTTTTTACGTTGTGCTGACCCAAGTTCTTTAAATGACGCTATCCCGAGGAGGACACTTAAAGGCGAGCCGTAATGGCCGCATCTTTGGCAGGTTCTTCCGATTTTTTTTCTTTTTCTTTTTTTTTGATACGTTGTGCTGACCCTCGTGCTTTAAAAGATACTATCCCGAGGAGGACACCAAAACGCGAGCCGTAATGGCCCCATCTTCGGCAGGCTCCTCTGGTTTTTTTTTCCATTTTTTGACATTTTGCTGACCTTTTTTCTTTAAATGACGCTATCCAGAGGAGGAAACCTAAACGCGAGACATCATGGCACCATCTTCGGCAGGCTCCTCCGGTATTATTTTCCTTTTTTTTTTTACGTTGTGCTGATCCTCGTTCTTTAAATGACGCTATCCTGAGGAGGACACCTAAACGCGAGCCGTAATGGCCCCATCTTCGGCAGGCTCCTCCGGTTTTTTTTTTTTACGTTGTGCTGCCCCCTCGTTCTTTAAATGACGCTATCCCGAGGAGGACACCTAAAGGCGAGCCGTAATGGCCTCATCTTCGGCAGGCTCCGCCGTTTTTTTTCCGATTTTTTTCATTTTTTTTACGTTGTGCTGACCCTCGTTCTTTAAATGACGCTATCCTGAGGAGGACACCTAAAGGCGAGCCATAATGGCCTCATCTTCCGCAGGCTCCTCCATTTTTTTTCGATTTTTTCTGTTTTTTTTTTTCTTTTTTTTACGTTGTGCTGAGCCTCGTTCTTTAAATAACGCTATCCAGAGGAGGACACCTAAACGCGAGCTGTAATGGCCCCATCTTCAGCAGGCTCCTCCGGTTTTTTTTTTTTTACGTTGTGCTGACCCTAGTTCTTTAAATGACGCTATCCAGAGGAGGACACCTAAACGCGAGACGTATTGGCCCCATCTTTGGCAGGCCCCTCCGATTTTTTTTCCTTTTTTTTTTACATTTCGCTAACCTTCGTTCTTTAAATGACGTTATCCCTAAGAAGACACCTAAACGCGAGCCGTAATGGAACCATCTTCGGCAGGCTCCTCCGGTTTTTTTTTATTTTTACGTGTCCTTACCCTCATTTTTCTTTCTTTTACGTTGTGCTGAGCCTCGTTCTTTAAATAACGCTATCCAGAGGAGGACACCTAAACGCGAGCTGTAATGGCCCCATCTTCAGCAGGCTCCTCCGGTTTTTTTTTTTTTACGTTGTGCTGACCCTAGTTCTTTAAATGACGCTATCCTGAGGAGTACACCTAAAGGCGAGCCGTAATGGCCTCATCTTCGACAGGCTCCTCATTTTTTTTCCGGTTTTTTTCCATTTTTTTTTACGTTGTGCTTACCCTCATTCTTTAAATGACGCTATCCCGAGGAGGACACCTAAAGGTGAGCCGTAATGGCCTCATCTTCGGCAGGTTCCACCATTTTTTTTTCCGATTTTTTTCGTTTTTTTTTTTACATTGTGCTGACCCTCGTTCTTTAAATGACGCTATCCAGAGGAGGACACCTAAAGGCGAGCCATAATGGCCTCATCTTCCACAGGCTCCTTCATTTTTTTTTCGGTTTTTTTCCGTTTTTTTTTTCTTTTTTTTTTTTTAAGTTGTGCTGACCCTCGTTCTTTAAATGATGCTATCCAGAGGAGAACACATAAACGCGAGACGTAATGGCCCCATCTTTGGGAGGCTCCTCCGGTTTTTTTTCCTTTTTTTTACGTTGTGCTGACCTTCGATCTTTAAATGACGTTATCCCGAGGAGGACACCTAAACATGAGCCGTAATGGAACCATCTTCGGCAGGCTCCTCCGGTTTTTTTTTCCAATTTTTGATATTTTGCTGACCTTTTTTCTTTAAATGACGCTATCCAGAGGAGGAAACCTAAACGCGAGACATCATGGCACCATCTTCGGCAGGCTCCTCCGGTATTATTTTCCTTTTTTTTTTTTACGTTGTGCTGATCCTCGTTCTTTAAATGACGCTATCCTGAGGAGGACACCTAAACGCGAGCCGTAATGGCCCCATCTTCGGCAGGCTCCTCCGGGTTTTTTTTTTACGTTGTGCTGCCCCCTCGTTCTTTAAATGACGCTATCCCGAGGAGGACACCTAAAGGCGAGCCGTAATGGCCTCATCTTCGGCAGGCTCCGCCGTTTTTTTTTCCGATTTTTTTCGTTTGTTTTTTACGTTATGCTGACCCTCGTTCTTTAAATGACGCTATCCTGAGGAGGACACCTAAAGGCGAGCCATAATGGCCTCATCTTCCGCAGGCTCCTCCATTTTTTTTCGGTTTTTTCCGTTTTTTTTTTCTTTTTTTTACGTTGTGCTGACCCTCGTTCTTTAAATAACGCTATCCAGAGGAGGACACCTAAACGCAAGCCGTAACGGCCCCATCTTCAGCAGGCTCCTCCGGTTTTTTTTTTTTTTTACGTTGTGCTGACCCTCGTTCTTTAAATGATGCTATCCCGAGGAGGACACCTAAAGCCGAGCCGTAATGGCCTCAGCTTCGGCAGCCTCCTCTGGTTTTTTTTTTCCCTTTGTGCTGACCCTCGTTCTTTAAATGATGCTATCCTGAGGAGGACACCTAAAGGCGAGCCGTAATGGCCTCATCTTCGACAGCCTCCTCCATTTTTTTTCCAGTTTTTTCTGTTTTTTATTTATTTTTACGTTGTCCTTACCCTCGTTCTTTGAATGACACTATCCTGAGGAGTACACCTAAAGGCGAGCCGTAATGGCCTCATCTTCGGCAGGCTCCTCATTTTTTTTCCGGTTTTTTTCCATTTTTTTTTACGTTGTGCTGACCCAAGTTCTTTAAATGACGCTATCCCGAGGAGAACACTTAAAGCCGAGCCGTAATGGCCGCATCTATGGCAGGTTTTTCCGATTTTTTTTCTTTTTCTTTTTTTTTGCTACGTTGTGCTGACCCTCGTGCTTTAAAAGATAATATCCCGAGGAGGACACCAAAACGCGAGCCGTAATGGCCCCATCTTCGGCAGGCTCCTCCGTTTTTTTTTTCCATTTTTTGACATTTTGCTGACCTTTGTTCTTTAAATGACGCTATCCAGAGGAGGAAACCTAAACGCGAGACATCATGGCACCATCTTCGGAAGGCTCCTCCGGTATTATTTTCCTTTTTTTTTACGTTGTGCTGATCCTCGTTCTTTAAATGACGCTATCCTGAGGAGGACACCTAAAGGTGAGCCGTAATGGCCTCATCTTCGGCAGGCTCCGCCGTTTTTTTTTCCGATTTTTTTCGTTTTTTTTTTTACGTTGTGCTGACCCTCGTTCTTTAAATGACGCTATCCTGAGGAGGACACCTAAAGGCGAGCCATAATGGCCTCATCTTCCGCAGGCTCCTCCATTTTTTTCGGTTTTTTCCATTTTTTTTCTTTTTTTTACGTTGTGCTGACCCTCGTTCTTTAAATGACGATATCCAGAGGAGGACACCTAAACGCGAGACTTAATGGCCCCATCTTCGGCAGGCTCGTCGGGTTTTTTTTTCCTTTTTTTTTACGTTGTGCTGACCCTGGTGCTTTAAATGACGTTATCCCGAGGAGGACACCTAAACGCGAGCCGTAATGGAACCATCTTCGGCAGGCTCCTCCGAGTTTTTATTTATTTTTTTTTTTACGTTGTGCTGACCCTCGTGCTTTAAACGATGCTATCCCGATGAGGACACCTAAACGCGAGCCGTAATGGCCCCATCTTCGGCAGGCTCCTCCGCTTTTTTTTTTCCGTTTTTTTTTTACATTTTGCTGACCCTCGTTCTTTAAATGACGTTATCCTGAGGAGGACACCTAAACGCGAGACATCATGGCACCATCTTCGGCAGTCTCCTCCGGTATTATTTTCCTTTTTTTTTACATTGTGCTGACCCTCGTTCTTTAAATGACGCTATCCCGAGGAGGACACCTAAAGGCGAGCTGTAATGGCCTCATCTTCGGCAGGTTCCACCATTTTTTTTTCCGATTTTTTTCATTTTTTTTACGTTGTGCTGACCCTCGTTCTTTAAATGATGCTATTCTGAGGAGGACACCTAAAGGCGAGCCATAATGGCCTCATCTTCCGGAGGATCCTCCATTTTTTTTTCGGTTTTTTTCCGTTTTTTTTTTCTTTTTTTTTTTTTACGCTGTGCTGACCCTCGTTCTTTAAATGACGCTATCCAGAGGAGGACACCTAAACGCGAGACGTAATGGCCCCATCTTTGGCAGGCTCCTCCGATTTTTTTTCCTTTTTTTACGTTGTGCTGACCTTCGATCTTTAAATGACGTTATCCCGAGGAGGACACCTAAACGTGAGCCGTAATGGAACCATCTTCGGCAGGCTCCTCCGGTTTTTTTTTTTTTACGTTGTGCTGACCCTCGTTCTTTAAAAGACGCTATCCTGAGGTGGACACCTAAAGGCGAGCCATAATGTCCTCATCTTCCACAGGCTCCTCCCTTTTTTTCGGTTTTTTTCCGGTTTTTTTTCTTTTTTTTCTTACGTTGTGCAGACCCTCGTTCTTTAAATGACGCTATCCAGAGGAGGACACCTAAACGCGAGCCGTAATGGCCCATTCTTCGGCAGGCTCCTCCGGTTTTTTTTTTTTTACGTTGTGCTGACCCTCGTTCTTTAAATGATGCTATCTCGAGGAGGACACCTAAAGCCGAGCCGTAATGGCCTCATCTTCGGAAGCCTCCTCCGGTTTTTTTTTTTAACGTTGTGCTGACCCTCGTGCTTTAAATGATGCTATCCCGATGAGGACACCTAAACGCGAGCCGTAATGGCCCCATCTTCGGCAGGCTCCTCCGTTTTTTTTTTTTTGTTTTTTTTACATTTTGCTGACACTCGTTCTTTAAATGACGCTATCCAGAGGAGGACACCTAAACGCGAGACATCATGGCACTATCTTCGGCAGGCTCCTCCGGTATTATTTTCCTTTTTTTTACGTTGTGCTGACCCTCGTTCTTTAAATGACGCTATCCCGAGGAGGACACCTAAACGCGAGCCGTAATGGCCCCATTTTCGGCAGGGTCCTCCGGTTTTTTTTTTACGTTGTGCTGACCCTCGTTCTTTAAATGACGCTATCCCAAGGAGGACACCTAAAGGCGAGCCGTAATGGCCTCATCTTCGGCAGGCTCCTCCATTTTTTTTTCGGTTTTTATCCCTTTTTTTCTTTTTTTTTTACGTTGTGCTGAACCTAGTTCTTTAAATGACGCTATCCAGAGGAGGACACCTAAACGCGAGACGTAATGGCCCCATCTTTGGCAGGCTCCTCCGGTTTTTTTTTTCCTTTTTTTTTTTTACGTTTTGCTAACCTTCGTTCTTTAAATGACGTTATCCCTTGGAAGACACCTAAACGCGAGCCGTAATGGAACCATCTTCGGCAGGCTCCTCCGGTTTTTTTTTATTTTTACGTGTCCTTACCCTCGTTCTTTAAATGACGCTATCCCGAGGAGGACACCTAAACGCGAGCCGTAATGGCCCCATTTTCGGCAGGGTCCTCCGGTTTTTTTTTTACGTTGTGCTGACCCTCGTTCTTTAAATGACGCTATCCCAAGGAGGACACCTAAAGGCGAGCCGTAATGGCCTCATCTTCGGCAGGCTCCTCCATTTTTTTTTCGGTTTTTATCCTTTTTTTTTCTTTTTTTTTTACGTTGTGCTGAACCTAGTTCTTTAAATGACGCTATCCAGAGGAGGACACCTAAACGCGAGACGTAATGGCCCCGTCTTTGGCAGGCTCCTCCGGTTTTTTTTTTCCTTTTTTTTTTTACGTTTTGCTAACCTTCGTTCTTTAAATGACGTTATCCCTAGGAAGACACCTAAACACGAGCCGTAATGGAACCATCTTCGGCAGGCTCCTCCGGTTTTTTTTTATTTTTACGTGTCCTTACCCTCGTTCTTTAAATGACGCTATCCTGAGGAGTACACCTAAAGGCGAGCCGTAATGGCCTCATCTTCGACAGGCTCCTCATTTTTTTTCCGGTTTTTTTCCATTTTTTTTACGTTGTGCTGACCCTCATTCTTTAAATGACGCTATCCCGAGGAGGACACCTAAAGGCGAGCCGTAATGGCCTCATCTTCGGCAGGTTCCACCGTTTTTTTTTTCCGATTTTTTTCGTTTTTTTTTTTACATTGTGCTGACCCTCGTTCTTTAAATGACGCTATCCAGAGGAGGACACCTAAAGGCGAGCCATAATGGCCTCATCTTCCGCAGGCTCCTCCATTTTTTTTTCGGTTTTTTTCCGTTTTTTTTTTTTTTTTTTTTACGTTGTGCTGACCCTCGTTCTTTAAATGACGCTATCCAGAGGAGAACACATAAACGCGAGACGTAATGGCCCCATCTTTGGCAGGCTCCTCCGGTTTTTTTCCTTTTTTTTACGTTGTGCTGACCTTCGATCTTTAAATGACGTTACCCCGAGGAGGACACCTAAACGTGAGCCGTAATGGAACCATCTTCGGCAGGCTCCTCCCGTTTTTTTTTTTACGTTGTGCTGACCCTCGTTCTTTAAATGATGCTATCCCGAGGAGGACACCTAAAGGAAAACCGTAATGGCCTCATCATCAGCAGCCTCCTCCGATTTTTTTTTTTTACGTTGTGCTGACCCTCGTTCTTTAAATGATGCTATCCCGAGGAGGACACCTAAAGGCGAACCGTAATGGCCTCATCATCGGCAGCCTCCTCCGGTTTTATTTTTTTTTTTACGTTGTCCTGAGCTTCATTCTTTAAATGACGCTATCCTGAGGTGGACACCAAAAGGCGAGCCATAATGGCGTCATCTTCGGCAGGTTCCTCCATTTTTTTTCGTTTTTTCCGTTTTTTTTTTCTTTATTTTTTTACATTGTGCTGACCCTCGTTCTTTAAATGACCTATCCAGATGAGGACACCTAAACGCGAGCTGTAATGGCCCCATCTTCGGTAGGCTCCTCCGATTTTTTTCCTTTTTTTTATGCTGTGCTGACCGTCGTTCTTTAAATGACGTTATCCCGAGGAAGACACCAAAACGCGAGCCGTAATGGAACCATCTTCGGCAGGCTCCTCCCTTTTTTTTTTATGTTGTGCTGACCCTCGTTCTTTAAATGATGCTATCCCGAGGAGGACACCTAAAGCCGAGCCGTAATGGCCTCATCTTCGGCAGCCTCCTCTGGTTTTTTTTTTTTACGTTGTGCTGACCCTCGTTCATTAAATGACGCTATCCTGAGGAGGACAGCCAAAGGCGAGCCGTAATGGCCTCATCTTCGATAGGCTCCTCCATTCTTTTTTCCGGTTTTTTCTGTTTTTTTTTTATTTTTACGTTGTCCGGACCCTCGTTCTTTAAATGACGCTATCCTGAGGAGTACACCTAAAGGCGAGCCGTAATGGCCTTATCTTCGGCAGGCTCCTCATTTGTTTTCCATTTGTTTTCCAATTTTTTTTTTTACGTTGTGCTGACCCAAGTTCTTTAAATGACGCTATCTTGAGGAGGACACTTAAAAGCGAGCTGTAATGGCCGCATCTTCGGCAGGTTCTTCCGATTATTTTTTCTTTTTCTTTTTTTTGGATACGTTGTGCTGACCCTCGTGCTTTAAATGATGCTATCCCGAGGAGGACACCTAAACGCGAGCCGTAATGGCCCCATCTTTGGCAGGTGCCTCCGGTTTTTTTTTTCCGTTTTTTTTACATTGTGCTGACACTCGTTCTTTAAATAACGCTATCCAGAGGAGGACACCTAAACGCGAGACGTCATGGCACCATCTTCGGCAGGCTCCTCCGGTATTATTTTCTTTTTTTTTTTTACGTTGTGCTGACCCTCGTTCTTTAAATGACGCTATCCCGAGGAGGACACCTAAACGCGAGCCGTAATGGCCCCATCTTTGGCAGGCTCCTCAGGTTTTTTTTTTACGTTGTGCTGACCCTCATTCTTTAAATGATGCTATCCCGAGGAGGACACCTAAAGGCGAACCGTAATGGCCTCATCATCGGCAGCCTCCTCCGTTTTCTTTTTTTTTATGTTGTGCCGACCCTCGTTCTTTAAATGACGCTATCCTGAGGAGGACACCTAAAGGCGAGCCGTAATGGCCTCATCTTCGGCAGGCTCTTCCGTTTTTTTTCCGGTTTTTTTCCTTTTTTTTAATTTTCACATTGTGCTGACCCTCGTTCTTTAAATGACACTATCCTGAGGAGGACACCTATAGGCGAGCCGTAATGGCCTCATCTTCGGCAGGGTCCTCCGTTTTTTTGTACGGTTTTTTTCCGTTTATTTTTTTTTTAACGTTGTGCTGACCCAAGTTCTTAAAATGACGCTATCCCGTGGAGGACACTTAAAGGCAAGTCGTAATGGCCGCATCTTCGGAAGGTTCTTCTGGTTTTTTTTTCTATTTCTTTTTTTTTTTGATACGTTGTGCTGACCCTCGTTCTTTAAATGATGCTATCCCGAGGAGGACACCAAAACGCGAGCCGTAATGGCCCAAACTTCGGCAGGTTCCTCCATTTTTTTTCCCTTTTTTTTTACATTGTGCTGACCCTCGTTCTTTAAATGACGCTATCCTGAGGAGTACACCTAAAAGCGAACCATAATGGCCTCATCTTCGACAGGCTCCTCCGTTTTTTTCAGTTTTTTTTCGTTTTTTTTCTTTTTTTTTTACGTTGTGCTGACCCTCGTTCTTTAAATGACGCTATCCAGAGGAGGACACCTAAACGCGAGATGTAATGGCCCCATCTTCGGCAGGCTCCTCCATTTTTTTCAGAATTTTTTCTGTTTTTTTTTTGTTTTTTACGTTGTGCTAACCCTCGTTCTTTAAATGACACTATCCTGAGGAGGACACCTAAAGGCGAGCCGTAATAGCCTCATCTTCGGCAGGCTCTTCCGTTTTTTTTTTCCGGTTTTTTTCGTTTTTTTTTTTATTTTTACATTGTGCTGACCCTCGTTCTTTAAATGACACTATCCTGAGGAGGACACCTATAGGCGAGCCGTAATGGCCTCATCTTCGGCAGGGTCCTCCGTTTTTTTGTCCGGTTTTTTTCCGTTTATTTTTTTTTTAACGTTGTGCTGACCCAAGTTCTTAAAAATGACGCTATCCCGTGGAGGACACTTAAAGGCAAGCCGTAATGGCCGCATCTTCGGAAGGTTCTTCTGGTTTTTTTCTTTTTCTTTTTTTTCTGATACGTTGTGCTGACCCTTGTTCTTTAAATGATGCTATCCCGAGGAGGACACCAAAACGCGAGCCGTAATGGCCCAATCTTCGGCAGGTTCCTCCGTTTTTTTTTTTCGTTGTGCTGACCCTCGTTCTTTAAATGACGCTATCCTGAGGAGGACACCTAAAAGCGAGCCATAATGGCCTCATCTTCGACAGGCTCCTCCGTTTTTTTTTTCAGTTTTTTTTCGTTTTTTTTTTCTTTTTTTTTACGTTGTGCTGACCCTCGTTCTTTAAATGACGCTATCCAGAGGAGGACACCTAAACGCAAGACGTAATGGCCCCATCTTCGGCAGGCTCCCCCGTTTTTTTTCAGAATTTTTTCTTTTTTTTTTTTTTAGTTTTTTACGTTGTGCTAACCCTCGTTCTTTAAATGACGCTATCTTGAGGAGGACACCTAAAGGCGAGCCGTAATGGCCTCATCTTCGGCAGGCCCTTCTGTTTTTTTTTTCCGGTTTTTTTCCTTTTTTTTTTATTTTTACATTGTGCTGACCCTCGTTCTTTAAATGACACTATCTTGAGGAGGATACCTATAGGCGAGCTGTAATGGCCTCATCTTCGGCAGGGTTCTCCGTTTTTTTGTCCGGTTTTTTTCCGTTTATTTTTTTTTTAACGTTGTGCTGACCCAAGTTCTTAAAATGACGCTATCCCGTGGAGGACACTTAAAGGCAAGCCGTAATGGCCGCATCTTCGGAAGGTTCTTCTGGTTTTTTTTCTTTTTCTTTTTTTTTTGATAGGTTGTGCTGACCCTCGTTCTTTAAATGATGCTATCCCGAGGAGGACACCAAAACGCAAGCCGTAATGGCCCAATCTTCGGCAGGTTCCTCCGTTTTTTTTGTTCGTTTTTTTTTACATTGTGCTGACCCTCGTTCTTTAAATGACGCTATCCTGAGGAGGACACCTAAAAGCGAGCCATAATGGCCTCATCTTCGACAGGCTACTCCGTTTTTTTTCAGTTTTTTTTCCGTTTTTTTTCTTTTTTTTTTACGTTGTGCTGACCCTCGTTCTTTAAATGACGCTATCCAGAGGAGGACACCTAAACGCAAGACGTAATGGCCCCATCTTCGGCAGGCTCCTCCATTTTTTTTCCAAAATTTTTCTGTTTTTTTTTTTGTTTTTTACGTTGTGCTGACCCTCGTTCTTTAAATGACGCTATCCTGATGATGACACCTTAAGGCTCGCCGTAATGGCCTCATATTCGGCAGGATCCTCCGTTTTTTTTCGGTTTTTTTCTTCTTTTTTTTTTAACGTTGTGCTGACCATCGTTCTTTAAATGATGCTATCCAGAGGAGGACACCTAAACGCGAGACGTAATGGCACCATCTTCGGCAGGCTCCTCCGGTATTATTTTTTTTATGTTGTGCTGACCCTCGTTCTTTAAATGACGATATCCCGTGGGGGACACCTAAAGGCGAGCCGTAATGGCCTCATCTTCGGCAGGCTCCTCCGTTTTTTTTTTTCCGATTTTTTTCGTTATTTTTTACATTGTGCTGACCCTCGTTCTTTAAAGCACGCTATCTTGAGGAGGACACCTAAAGGCGAGCCATAATGGCCTCATCTTCGGCAGGCTCCTCCATTTTTTTTTCGGTTTTTTTCCATTTTTTTCTTTTTTTTTTGTTTACGTTGTGCTGACCCTCGTTCTTTAAATGACGCTATCCAGAGGAGGACACCTAAACGCGAGCCGTAATGGCCCCATCTTCGGCAGGTTCCTCCGGTTTTTTTTCCGTTTTTTTTACATTGTGCTGACACTCGTTCTTTAAATAACGCTATCCAGAGGAGGACACCTAAACGCGAGACGTCATGGCACCATCTTCGGCAGGCTCCTCCGGTATTATTTTCTTTTTTTTTTTTCGTTGTGCTGACCCTCGTTCTTTAAATGACGCTATCCCGAGGAGGACACCTAAACGCGAGCCGTAATGGCCCCATCTTTGGCAGGCTCCTCAGGTTTTTTTTTACGTTGTGCTGACCCTCATTCTTTAAATGATGCTATCCCGAGGAGGACACCTAAAGGCGAACCCGTAATGGCCTCATCATCGGCAGCCTCCTCCGTTTTCTTTTTTTTTATGTTGTGCCGACCCTCGTTCTTTAAATGACGCTATCCTGAGGAGGACACCTAAAGGCGAGCCGTAATGGCCTCATCTTCGGCAGGCTCTTCCGTTTTTTTTCCGGTTTTTTTCCTTTTTTTTAATTTTCACATTGTGCTGACCCTCGTTCTTTAAATGACACTATCCTGAGGAGGACACCTATAGGCGAGCCGTAATGGCCTCATCTTCGGCAGGGTCCTCCGTTTTTTTGTACGGTTTTTTTCCGTTTATTTTTTTTTTAACGTTGTGCTGACCCAAGTTCTTAAAATGACGCTATCCCGTGGAGGACACTTAAAGGCAAGTCGTAATGGCCGCATCTTCGGAAGGTTCTTCTGGTTTTTTTTTCTATTTCTTTTTTTTTTTGATACGTTGTGCTGACCCTCGTTCTTTAAATGATGCTATCCCGAGGAGGACACCAAAACGCGAGCCGTAATGGCCCAAACTTCGGCAGGTTCCTCCATTTTTTTTCCCTTTTTTTTTACATTGTGCTGACCCTCGTTCTTTAAATGACGCTATCCTGAGGAGTACACCTAAAAGCGAACCATAATGGCCTCATCTTCGACAGGCTCCTCCGTTTTTTTCAGTTTTTTTTCGTTTTTTTTCTTTTTTTTTTACGTTGTGCTGACCCTCGTTCTTTAAATGACGCTATCCAGAGGAGGACACCTAAACGCGAGATGTAATGGCCCCATCTTCGGCAGGCTCCTCCATTTTTTTCAGAATTTTTTCTGTTTTTTTTTTGTTTTTTACGTTGTGCTAACCCTCGTTCTTTAAATGACGCTATCCTGAGGAGGACACCTAAAGGCGAGCCGTAATAGCCTCATCTTCGGCAGGCTCTTCCGTTTTTTTTTTCCGGTTTTTTTCGTTTTTTTTTTTATTTTTACATTGTGCTGACCCTCGTTCTTTAAATGACACTATCCTGAGGAGGACACCTATAGGCGAGCCGTAATGGCCTCATCTTCGGCAGGGTCCTCCGTTTTTTTGTCCGGTTTTTTTCCGTTTATTTTTTTTTTAACGTTGTGCTGACCCAAGTTCTTAAAAATGACGCTATCCCGTGGAGGACACTTAAAGGCAAGCCGTAATGGCCGCATCTTCGGAAGGTTCTTCTGGTTTTTTTCTTTTTCTTTTTTTTCTGATACGTTGTGCTGACCCTTGTTCTTTAAATGATGCTATCCCGAGGAGGACACCAAAACGCGAGTCGTAATGGCCCAATCTTCGGCAGGTTCCTCCGTTTTTTTTTTTCGTTGTGCTGACCCTCGTTCTTTAAATGACGCTATCCTGAGGAGGACACCTAAAAGCGAGCCATAATGGCCTCATCTTCGACAGGCTCCTCCGTTTTTTTTTTCAGTTTTTTTTCGTTTTTTTTTTCTTTTTTTTTACGTTGTGCTGACCCTCGTTCTTTAAATGACGCTATCCAGAGGAGGACACCTAAACGCAAGACGTAATGGCCCCATCTTCGGCAGGCTCCCCCGTTTTTTTCAGAATTTTTTCTTTTTTTTTTTTTTAGTTTTTTACGTTGTGCTAACCCTCGTTCTTTAAATGACGCTATCTTGAGGAGGACACCTAAAGGCGAGCCGTAATGGCCTCATCTTCGGCAGGCCCTTCTGTTTTTTTTTTCCGGTTTTTTTCCTTTTTTTTTTATTTTTACATTGTGCTGACCCTCGTTCTTTAAATGACACTATCTTGAGGAGGATACCTATAGGCGAGCTGTAATGGCCTCATCTTCGGCAGGGTTCTCCGTTTTTTTGTCCGGTTTTTTTCCGTTTATTTTTTTTTAACGTTGTGCTGACCCAAGTTCTTAAAATGACGCTATCCCGTGGAGGACACTTAAAGGCAAGCCGTAATGGCCGCATCTTCGGAAGGTTCTTCTGGTTTTTTTTCTTTTTCTTTTTTTTTTGATAGGTTGTGCTGACCCTCGTTCTTTAAATGATGCTATCCCGAGGAGGACACCAAAACGCAAGCCGTAATGGCCCAATCTTCGGCAGGTTCCTCCGTTTTTTTTGTTCGTTTTTTTTTACATTGTGCTGACCCTCGTTCTTTAAATGACGCTATCCTGAGGAGGACACCTAAAAGCGAGCCATAATGGCCTCATCTTCGACAGGCTACTCCGTTTTTTTTCAGTTTTTTTTCCGTTTTTTTTCTTTTTTTTTTACGTTGTGCTGACCCTCGTTCTTTAAATGACGCTATCCAGAGGAGGACACCTAAACGCAAGACGTAATGGCCCCATCTTCGGCAGGCTCCTCCATTTTTTTTCCAAAATTTTTCTGTTTTTTTTTTTTTGTTTTTTACGTTGTGCTGACCCTCGTTCTTTAAATGACGCTATCCTGATGATGACACCTTAAGGCTCGCCGTAATGGCCTCATATTCGGCAGGATCCTCCGTTTTTTTTCGGTTTTTTTCTTCTTTTTTTTTTAACGTTGTGCTGACCATCGTTCTTTAAATGATGCTATCCAGAGGAGGACACCTAAACGCGAGACGTAATGGCACCATCTTCGGCAGGCTCCTCCGGTATTATTTTTTTTATGTTGTGCTGACCCTCGTTCTTTAAATGACGATATCCCGTGGGGGACACCTAAAGGCGAGCCGTAATGGCCTCATCTTCGGCAGGCGCCTCCGTTTTTTTTTTTCCGATTTTTTTCGTTATTTTTTACGTTGTGCTGACCCTCGTTCTTTAAAGCACGCTATCTTGAGGAGGACACCTAAAGGCGAGCCATAATGGCCTCATCTTCGGCAGGCTCCTCCATTTTTTTTTTCGGTTTTTTTCCATTTTTTTCTTTTTTTTTTGTTTACGTTGTGCTGACCCTCGTTCTTTAAATGACGCTATCCAGAGGAGGACACCTAAACGCGAGCCGTAATGGCCCCATCTTCGGCAGGTTCCTCCGGTTTTTTTTCCGTTTTTTTTTTACATTGTGCTGACCCTCGTTCTTTAAATGACGCTATCCTGAAGAGGACACCTAAAGGCGAGCCATAATGGCCTCATCTTCGGCAGGCTCCTCCGTTTTTTTCCGAATTTTTTCTGTTTTTTTTTGTTTTTTACGTTGTGCTAACCCTCGTTCTTTAAATGACGCTATCCTGAGGAGGACACTTTAAGGCTCGCCGTAATGGCCTCATCTTCGGCAGGCTCTTCCTTTTTTTCGGTTTTTTTCTTCTTTTTTTTAACGTTGTGCTGACCCTCGTTCTTTCAATGACGCTATCCAGAGGAGGACACCTAAACGCGAGACGTAATGGCACCATCTTCGACATGCTCCTCTGGTATTATTTTCCTCCTTTTTTTCGGTTTTTTTCTTTTTTTTTTTAACGTTGTGCTGACCCTCGTTCTTTGAATGACGCTATCCCGAGGAGGACACCTAAATGCGAGCCGTAATGGCCCCATCTTCGGCAGGCTCCTCCGGTTTTTTTTTTATGTTGTGCTGACCCTCGTTCTTTAAATGATGATATCCCGTGGAGGACACCTAAACGCGAGATGTAATGGCCCCATCTTCGGTAGGCTCCTCCATTTTTTTTCCTGATTTTTTTCTATTTTTTTTTTGTTTTTTGCGTTGTGCTGACCGTCGTTCTTTAAATGGCGCTATCCTGAGGAGGACACCTAAACGCGAACCGTAATGGCCCCATCTTCAGGAGGCTCCTCCGGTTTTTTTTTTATGTTGTGCTGACCCTCGTTCTTTAAATGACAATATCCCGTGGAGGATACCTAAAGGCGAGCCGTAATGGCCTCATCTTCGGCAGGCTCCTCCGTTTTTTTTTCCGATTTTTTTCATTTTTTTTTACGTTGTGCTGACCCTCATTCTTTAAATGACGCTATCCTGAGGAGAACACCTAAAGGCGAGCCATAATGGCCTCATCTTCGGCAGGCTCCTATATTTTTTTTGGGTTTTTTTGGGTTTTTTTCTTCTTTTTTTTTTACGTTGTGCTGACCCTCGTTCTTTAAATGACGCTATCCAGAGGTGGACACCTAATCGCGAGCCGTAATGGCCCCATCTTCGGCAGGCTCCTCCGGCTTTTTTTTTTTTACGTTGTGCTGACCGTCGTTCTTTAAATGATGCTATCCCGAGAAGGACACCTAAAGGCAAACCGTAATGGCCTCATCATCGGCAGCCTCCTCCGGTTGTTTTTTTTTTTACGTTGTGCTGATCCCCGTTCTTTAAATGACGTTATCCTGAGGAGGACACCTAAACGCGAGATGTAATGGCCCCATCTTCGGTAGTCTCCTCCATTTTTTTTCCCGATTTTTTTCTATTTTTTTTTTGTTTTTTACGTTGTGCTGACCCTCGTTCTTTAAATGACGCTATCCTGAGGAGGACACCTAAAGGCGAGCCGTAATGGCCTCATCTTCGGCAGGCTCTTCCGTTTTTTTTTTTCCGGTTTTTTTCTTTTTCTATTTACATTGCTGACCCTCGTTCTTTAAATGACACTATCCTGAGGAGGACACCTAAAGGCGAGCCGTAATGGCCTCATCTTCGGCAGGGTCCTCCGTTTTTTGTCCGGTTTTTTTCCGTTTATTTTTTTTTACGTTGTGCTGACCCTCGTTCTTTAAATGACGCTATCCTGAGGAGGACAGCTAAACGCGAACCGTAATGGCCCCATCTTCAGGAGGCTCCTCCGGTTTTTTTTTTTTTACCTTGTGCTGACCCTTGTTCTTTAAATGATGCTATCCCGAGGAGGACACCTAAAGGCAAACCGTAATGGCCTCATCATCGGAAGCCTGCTCTGTTTTTTTTTATGTTGTGCTGATCCCCGTTCTTTAAATGACGCTATCCTGAGGAGGACACCTAAACGCGAGACGTAATGTCCCCATCTTCGGCAGGCTCCTCCATTTTTTTTCCGGATTTTTTTTCTATTTTTTTTTTGTTTTTTATGTTGTGTTGACCCTCGTTCTTTAAATGACGCTATCCTGAGGAGGACACCTAAAGACGAGCCGTAATGGCCTCATCTTCGGTAGGCTCCTCCGGTTTTTTTTCTATTTTTTTTAACGTTGTGCTTACCCTCGTTCTTTAAATGACGCTTTCCCGAGGAGGATACCTAAACGCGAGCCGTAATGGCCTCATCTTCGGCAGGCTCCTCCGTTTTTTTCCGATTTTTTCCATTTTTTTTGTTGTGCTGACCCTCGTTCTTTAAATGACGCTATGCTGAGGAGGACACTTAAAGGCGAACCGTAATGGCCGCATCTTCGGCAAGTTCTTTCGGTTTTTTTTTTTTACGTTGTGCTGACCCTCGTTGTGCTGACCATCTTCTGAAGGCTCCTCCGATTTTTTTTTTTTTTACATTGTGCTGACCCTCGTTCTTTAAATGGCGCTATCCGGAGTAGGAAACCTAAGGGCGACCCGTAATGGCCTCATCTTCAGCAGGCTCCTCTGTTTTTTCTTTTGGTTTTTTTTTACGTTGTGCTGACCCTCGTTCTTTAACTGACGCTATCCTGAGGAGGACACCTAAAGACAAGCCGTAATGGCCTCATCCTCGGCAGGCTCTTCTGGTTTTTTTTCCATTTTTTTTAACGTCATGCTGACCTTCGTTCTCTAAATGACGCTTTCCCGAGGAGGATACCTAAACGCGAGCCGTAATGGCCTCATCTTCGGCAGGCTCCTCCATTTTTTTTCGATTTTTCCCCTTTTTTTTTCGTTGTGCTAACCCTCGTTCTTTAAATGACGCTATATCGAGGAGGACACTTAATGGCCGTATCTTCGGCAGGTTCTTTCGATTTTTTTTACGTTGTGCTGACCCTCGTTCTTTAAATGACGCAATCCCGAGGAGGACACATAAACGCGAGCCGTAATGGCCACATCTTCGGAAGGTTCCTCCGGTTTTCTTTTCGGGTTTTTTTTACGTTGTGCTGACCCTCGTTCTTTAAATGACGCTATTCCGAGGAGGATACCTAAACGCGAGCCGTAATGGCCTCATCATCGGCAGGCTCCTCAATTTTTTTCCAGTTTTTTTTCGTTTTTTTTAATTACGTTGTGCTAACCCTCGTTCTTTAAATGACGCTATCCCGAGGAGGACACCTAAACGTGAGCCGTAATGGCCTCATCTTCGGCAGGCTACTCCGTTTTTTTTTTCGGTTTTATTTTTCCTTTTTTTATTTTACGTTGTGCTGACCCTCGTTCTTTAAATGACGTTATCCTGAGGAGGACACCTAAAGGCGATCCGTAATGGCCTCATCTTCGGCAGTCTCCACCGGTTTTTTTTTCTATTTTTTTTAACGTTGTGCTGACCCTCGT
Source organism: Arachis ipaensis (assembly GCF_059453495.1). Classification (NCBI taxonomy): domain Eukaryota; kingdom Viridiplantae; phylum Streptophyta; class Magnoliopsida; order Fabales; family Fabaceae; genus Arachis; species Arachis ipaensis. Next base: position 76,667,259 of record NC_142438.1, read on the forward strand.
TCTTTAAATGACGCTTTCCCGAGGAGGATACCTAAACGCGAGCCATAATGGCCTCATCTTCGGCAAGCTCCTCCGTTTTTTTCCGATTTTTTCCGTTTTTTTTGTTGTGCTGACCCTCGTTCTTTAAATGACGCTATCCCGAAGAGGACACTTAAAGGCGAACCGTAATGGCCGTATCTTTGGCAAGTTCTTTCGGTTTTTTTTTTTTACGTTGTGCTGACCCTCGTTCTTTAAATGACGCAATCCCGAGGAGGACACATAAACGCGAGCCGTAATGGCCCCATCTTCGGAAGGCTCCTCCGGTTTTTTTTTTCATTGTGCTGACCCTCGTTCTTTAAATGGCGCTATCCCGAGTAGGAAACCTAAGGGCGACCCGTAATGGTCTCATCTTCGGCAGGCTCTTCCGTTTTTTTTTTTGGTTTTTTTTTTTACGTTGTGCTGACCCTCGTTCTTTAAATGATGCTATCCTGAGGAGGACACCTAAAGACGAGCCGTAATGGCCTCATCTTCAGCAGGCTCCTCTGGTTTTTTTTTTTCCGTTTTTTTTAATGCTGTGCTGACCTTCGTTCTCTAAATGACGCTTTTCTGAGGAGGATACCTAAACGCGAGCTGTAATGGCCTCATCTTCGGCAGGCTCCTCCATTTTTTTTTCGATTTTTTCGGTTTTTTTCCTTGTGCTAACCCTCGTTCTTTAAATAACGCTATCCCGAGGAGGACACTTAAAGGCAAACCGTAATGGCCGTATCTTCGGCAGGTTCTTTCGGTTTCTTTTTTTTACGTTGTGCTGACCCTCGTTCTTTAAATGACGCAATCCCGAGGAGGACACATAAACGCGAGCCGTAATGGCCCCATCTTCGGAAGGTTCCTCCGGTTTTCTTTTCTGGTTTTTTTTACGTTGTGCTGACCCTCGTTCTTTAAATGACGCTATCCCGAGGAGGACACCTAAACGCGAGCTGTAAAGGCCTCATCATCGGCAGGCTCCTCGATTTTTTTCCAGTTTTTTTTTCGTTTTTTTTAATTACGTTGTACTGACCCTCGTTCTTTCTATGATGCTATCCGGAGGAGGACACTTAAAGGCGAGCTGTAACGGCTGCATCTTTGGAAGGTTCCTCCGGTTTTTTTTATCAGTTTTTTTTTACGTTGTGCTGACCCTCGTTCTTTAAATGACGCTATCCCGAGGAGGACACCTAAACGCGAGCCGTAATGGCCTCATCTTCGGCAGGCTCCTCCGTTTTTTTTTTCGGTTTTGTTTTTCCTTTTTTTTATTTTACGTCGTGCTGACCCTCATTCTTTAAATGACGCTATCCTGACGAGGACACCTAAAGGCGAGCCGTAATGGCCTCATCTTCGGCAGGCTCCTCGGTTTTTTTTTTCCAATTTTTTTCGTTTTTTTTAATTACGTTGTACTGACCCTCGTTCTTTAAATAATGCTATCCCGAGGAGGACACTTAAATGCGAGCTGTAATGGCCGCATCTTCGGCAGGTTCCTCCGGTTTTTTTTCCAGTTTTTTTTTACGTTGTGCTGACCCTCGTTCTTTAAATGACGTTATCCCGAGGAGGACACCTAAATGCGAGCCGTAATGGCCCCATCTTCCGTAGGCTCCTCCGATTTTTTTTTTCATTTTTTTTTGCATTGTGCTGACCCTCGTTCTTTAAATGACGCTATCCCGAGGAGGACTCCTAAAGGCAAGCCGTAATGGCCTCATCTTCGGCGGGCTTCTCATTTTTTTTTCCGGTTTTTTCCATTTTTTTTAGTTGTGCTGACCCTCGTTTTTTAAATGACGCTAACCCGAGGAGGACACCTAAATGCGAGCCGTAATAGCCTCATCTTCGGCAGGCTCCTCCTTTTTTTTTTTCGGTCTTGTTTTTCCTTTTTTTTATTTTACGTTGTGCTGACCCTCGTTCTTTAAATGACGTTATCCCGAGGAGGACACCTAAAGGCGGGCCGTAATGGCCTCATCTTCGGCAGGCTCCTCCGTTTTCTTTTTTTCCGGTTTTTTTCCTTTTTTTTCCTTGTTATTTTTTTCTTTACGTTGTACTGAACCTCATTCTTTAAAAGACGCTATCCTGAGAAGGACACCTAATGGCGAGCCGTAATGGGCTCATCTTCGGCAGGCTCCTTCGGTTTTTTTTTTACGTTGCGCTGACCCTCGTTCTTTAAATGACGCTATCCTGAGGAGGACACCTAAAGGCGAGCCGTAATGGCCTCATCTTCGGCAGGCTCCTCCGGTTTTTTTTCTTTTTTTTAACGTTGTGCTAACCCTCGTTCTTTAAATGACGCTTTTCCGAGGAGGATACCTAAACGCTAGCCTTAATAGCCTCATCTTCGGCAGGCTCCTCTGTTTTTTTCCGATTTTTTCCGTTTTTTTTCGTTGTGCTGACCCTCGTTCTTTAAATGACGCTATCCCAAGGAGGACACTTAAAGGCAAACCGTAATGGCCGCATCTTCGGCAAGTTCTTTCGGTTTTTTTTTTACATTGTGCTGACCCTTGTTCTTTAAATTACGCAATCCCGAGGAGGACAAATAAACGCGAGCCGTAATGGCCCCATCTTCGTAAGGCTCCTAAGGTTTTTTTTTTACGTTGTGCTGACCCTCGTTCTTTAAATGACGCTATCCCGAGGAGGACACCTAAACGCGAGCCGTAATGGCCTCATCTTCGGCAAGCTCCTGGATTTTTTCTCCAGTTCTTTTTTCATTTTTTTTAATTACGTTGTACTGACCCTCGTTCTTTAAATGATGCTATCCCGAGGAGGACACTTAAAGGCGAGCTGTAACGGCCGCATCATCGGCAGGTTCCTCCGGTTTTTTTCCCAGTTTTTTTTACGTTGTGTTGACCCTCGTTCTTTAAATGACGCTATCCCGAGGAGGACACCTAAACGCGAGCCGTAATGGCCTCATCTTCGGCAGGCTCCTCCGTTTTTTTCGGTTTTTTTCTTTTTTTTTTTTACGTTGTGCTGACCCTCGTTCTTTAAATGACGCTATCCAGAGGAGGACACCTAAACGGGAGACGTAATGGCACCATCTTTGGCAGGCTCCTCCGGTATTATTTTCCTTCTTTTTTACGTTGTGCAGACCCTCGTTCTTTAAATGACGCTATCCTGAGGAAGACACTTAAAGGCGAGCCGTAATGGCTGCATCTTCGGCAAGTTCCTCCGGTTTTTTTTTTATGTTGTGGTGACCATCGTTCTTTAAATGACGCTATCCCGAGGAGGACACCTAAACGCGAGCCGTAATGGCCCCATCTTCGGCAAGCTCCTCCGTTTTTTTTTTTTTGCATTTTTTTTCGGTTTTTTTTATACGTTGTGCTGATCCTCGTTCTTTAAATGATGCTATCTGGAGGAGGACACCTAAACGCGAGCCGTAATGGCCTCATCTTCGGCAGGCTCCTTCGGTTTTTTTTTTCCGGTTTTTTTTTTCTAGTTTTTTTTTTTACGTTGTGCTGACCCTCGTTCTTTAAATGACACTATCCTGAGGAGGACACCTAAAGGCGAGCCGTAATGGCCTCATCTTCGGCAGGCTCCTCCAGTTTTCTTTTAGTTTTTTTTTTTGTTGAGCTGACCCTCGTTCTTTAAATGACGCTATCCTGAGGAGGACACCTAAAGGCGAGCCGTAATGGCCTCATCTTCAGCAGGATCCTCCGTTTTTTTTTGCGTTTTTTTTTTGGTTTTTTTTATACGTTGTGCTGACCCTTGTTCTTTAAATGACGCTATCCTGAGGAGGACACCTAAAGGCGAGCCGTAATGGCCTCATCTTCGGCAGGCTCCTCCATTTTTTTTACGTTGTGCTGACCCTCGTTCTTTAAATGACGCTATCCTGAGGAAGACACTTAAAGGCGAGCCGTAATGGCTGCATCTTCGGCAAGTTCCTCCGGTTTTTTTCTGGTTTTTTTTTACGTTGTGGTTACCATCGCTCTTTAAATGACGCTATCCCGAGAAGGACACCTAAAGGCAAGCCGTAATGGCCTCATCTTTGGCAGGCTCCTCCGTTTTTTTTTTTCCGATTTTTTTCCATTTTTTTTCCTTTGTGCTGACCCTCGTTCTTAAAATGACGCTATCCTGAGGAGGACACCTAAAGGCGAGCCGTAATGGCTCCATCTTCGGCAGGATCCTCCATTTTTTTTCCTTTTTTTTTACGTTGTGCTGACCCGCATTCTTTAAATGACGATATCCCGAGGAGGACACTTAAAGGCGAGCCGTAATGGCCTCATCTTCGGCAGGCTCCTTCGATTTTTTTTCCGGTTTTTTTCTAGTTTTTTTTATGTTGTGCTGACCCTCGTTCTTTAAATGACGCTATCCTGAGGAGGACACCTAAAGGCGAGCCGTAATGGCCTCATCTTCGGCAGGCTCCTCCGGTTTTTTTTTTAGTTTTTTTTTTATGTTGTGATGACCCTAGTTCTTTAAATGACGCTATCCTGAGGAGGACACCTAAAGGTGAGCCGTAATGGCCTCATCTTCGGCAGGCTCCTCCGTTTTCTTTTTCCGATTTTTTTTTATACATTGTGCTGACCGTTGTTCTTTAAATAACGCTATCCTTAGGAGGACACCTAAAGGCGAGTCGTAATGGCCTCATCTTCGGCAGGCTCCTCCGTTTTTTTTTACGTTGTGCTGACCCTCGTTCTTTAAATGACGCTATCCCGAGGAGGACACTTAAAGGCGAGCCGTAATGGCCGCATCTTCGGCAGGTTCCTCCGGTTTTTTTTCCGGTTTTTTTTTACGTTGTGCTAACCATCGTTCTTTAAATGACGCTTTCCCGAGGAGGACGCCTAAAGGCAAGCCGTAATGGCCTCATCTTCGGCAGGCTCCTCCTTTTTTTTCGTTTTTTTTCCATTTTTTTCCGTTGTACTGACCCTCGTTCTTTAAATGACGCTATCCCGAGGAGGACACCTAAACGCGAGCCGTAATGGCCCCATCTTCGGCAGGCTCCTCCATTTTTTTTTACTTTTTTTACTTACGTTGTGCAGACCCTCATTCTTTAAATCATGCTATCCCGAGGAGGACACCTAAAGGCGAGCCGTAATGGCCTCATCTTCGGCACGCTCCTTCGGTTTTTTTTTCGGTTTTTTTTCTAGTTATTTTTTTTTACGTTGTGCTGACCCTCGTTCTTTAAATGACACTATCCTGAGGAGGACACCTAAAGGCGAGCCGTAATGGCCTCATCTTCGGCAGCCTCCTCAAGTTTTCTTTTAGTTTTTTTTTTTTACGTTGAGCTGACCCTCGTTCTTTAAATGACGCTATCCTGAGGAGGACACCTAAAGGCGAGCCGTAATGGCCTCATCTTCAGCAGGGTCCTCCGTTTTTTTTTTTGCGTTTTTTTCGGTTTTTTTTATACGTTGTGCTGACCCTTGTTCTTTAAATGACGCTATCCTGAGGAGGACACCTAAAGGCGAGCCGTAATTGCCTCATCTTCGGCAGGCTCCTCCATTTTTTTTACGTTGCACTGACCCTCGTTCTTTAAATGGCGCTTTACTGAGGAGGACACTTAAAGGCGAGCCGTAATGGCCTCATCTTCGGCAGGCTCCTCCATTTTTTTTACGTTGTGCTGACCATTGTTCTTTAAATGATGCTATCCCGAGGAGGACACCTAAAGGCAAGCCATAATGGCCTCATCTTCGGCAGGCTCCTCCATTTTTTTTTCCGGTTTTTTTCCATTTTTTTCCATTGTGCTGACCCTTGTTCTTTAAATGACGTTATTCCGAGGAGGACACCTAAACGCGAGCCGTAATGGCCCCATCTTCGGCAAAGTCCTCCGTTTTTTTTTTGCGTTTTTTTTTCGGTTTTTTTTATACGTTGTGCTGACCCTTGTTCTTTAAATGACGCTATCCCGAGGAGGACACCTAAACGCGAGCCGTAATGGCCCCATCTTCGGCAAGCTCCTCCGTTTTTTTTTGTGTTTTTTTTCGGTTTTTTTTATACGTTGTGCTGACCCTTGTTCTTTAAATGACGCTATCCCGAGGAGGACACCTAAACGCGAGCCGTAATGGCCCCATCTTCGGCAGGATCCTCCATTTTTTTTCCTTTTTTTTACGTTGTGCTGACCCGCATTCTTTAAATGACGTTATCCCGAGGAGGACACCTAAAGGCGAGCCGTAATGGCCTCATCTTCGGCAGGCTCCTTCGGTTTTTTTTCCGGTTTTTTTTCTAGTTTTTTTTATGTTGTGCTGACCCTCGTTCTTTAAATGACGCTATCCTGAGGAGGACACCTAAAGGCGAGCCGTAATGGCCTCATCTTCGGCAGGCTCCTCCGGTTTTTTTTTTAGTTTTTTTTTTTTTACGTTGTGCTGACCCTCATTCTTTAAATGACGCTATCCCAAAGAGGACACTTAAAGGGGAGCCGTAATGGCCGCATTTTCGGCAGGTTCCTCCGGTTTTTTTTTATGTTGTGCTGACCATCGTTCTTTAAATGATGCTATCCCGAGGAGGACACCTAAAGGCCAGCCGTAATGACCTCATCTTCGGCAGGCTCCTCCGTTTTTTTTTCCGGTTTTTTTTCTATTTTTTTCCGTTGTGCTGACCCTCTTTCTTTAAATGACGCTATCCCGAGGAGGACACCTAAATGCGAGCCGTAATGGCCCCATCTTCGGCAGGCTCCTCCGTTTTTTTTTTACTTTTTTTACTTACGTTGTGCAGACCCTCATTCTTTAAATGACGCTATCCCGAGGAAGACACCTAAAGGCGAGCCGTAATGGGCTCGTCTTTGGCACGCTCCTTCGGTTTTTTTTTCCGGTTTTTTTTTCTAGTTTTTTTTTTTACATTGTGCTGACCCTCGTTCTTTAAATGACACTATCCTGAGGAGGACACCTAAAGGCGAGCCGTAATGGCCTCATCTTCGGCAGCCTCCTCAAGTTTTCTTTTAGTTTTTTTTTTTTTTCGTTGAGCTGACCCTCGTTCTTTAAATGACGCTATCCTGAGGAGGACACCTAAAGGCGAGCCGTAATGGCCTCATCTTCAGCAGGGTCCTCCGTTTTTTTTTTTTGCGTTTTTTTCGGTTTTTTTTATACGTTGTGCTGACCCTTGTTCTTTAAATGACGCTATCCTGAGGAGGACACCAAAAGGCGAGCCGTAATTGCCTCATCTTCGGCAGGCTCCTCCGGTTTTTTTTTTAGTTTTTTTTTTATGTTGTGATGACCCTAGTTCTTTAAATGACGCTATCCTGAGGAGGACACCTAAAGGCGAGCCGTAATGGCCTCATCTTCGGCAGGCTCCTCCGTTTTCTTTTTCCGATTTTTTTTTATACATTGTGCTGACCGTTGTTCTTTAAATAACGCTATCCTTAGGAGGACACCTAAAGGCGAGTCGTAATGGCCTCATCTTCGGCAGGCTCCTCCGTTTTTTTTTACGTTGTGCTGACCCTCGTTCTTTAAATGACGCTATCCCGAGGAGGACACTTAAAGGCGAGCCGTAATGGCCGCATCTTCGGCAGGTTCCTCCGGTTTTTTTTTCGTTTTTTTTTTACGTTGTGCTAACCATCGTTCTTTAAATGACGCTTTCCCGAGGAGGACGCCTAAAGGCAAGCCGTAATGGCCTCATCTTCGGCAGGCTCCTCCTTTTTTTTCGGTTTTTTTCCATTTTTTCCGTTGTACTGACCCTCGTTCTTTAAATGACGCTATCCCGAGGAGGACACCTAAACGCGAGCCGTAATGGCCCCATCTTCGGCAGGCTCCTCCATTTTTTTTTACTTTTTTTACTTACGTTGTGCAGACCCTCATTCTTTAAATCATGCTATCCCGAGGAGGACACCTAAAGGCGAGCCGTAATGGCCTCATCTTCGGCACGCTCCTTCGGTTTTTTTTTCGGTTTTTTTTCTAGTTATTTTTTTTTACTTTGTGCTGACCCTCGTTCTTTAAATGACACTATCCTGAGGAGGACACCTAAAGGCGAGCCGTAATGGCCTCATCTTCGGCAGCCTCCTCAAGTTTTCTTTTAGTTTTTTTTTTTTTACGTTGAGCTGACCCTCGTTCTTTAAATGACGCTATCCTGAGGAGGACACCTAAAGGCGAGCCGTAATGGCCTCATCTTCAGCAGGGTCCTCCGTTTTTTTTTTTGCGTTTTTTTCGGTTTTTTTTATACGTTGTGCTGACCCTTGTTCTTTAAATGACGCTATCCTGAGGAGGACACCTAAAGGCGAGCCGTAATTGCCTCATCTTCGGCAGGCTCCTCCATTTTTTTTACGTTGCACTGACCCTCGTTCTTTAAATGGCGCTTTACTGAGGAGGACACTTAAAGGCGAGCCGTAATGGCCTCATCTTCGGCAGGCTCCTCCATTTTTTTTACGTTGTGCTGACCATTGTTCTTTAAATGATGCTATCCCGAGGAGGACACCTAAAGGCAAGCCATAATGGCCTCATCTTCGGCAGGCTCCTCCATTTTTTTTTCTGGTTTTTTTCCATTTTTTTCCATTGTGCTGACCCTTGTTCTTTAAATGACGTTATTCCGAGGAGGACACCTAAACGCGAGCCGTAATGGCCCCATCTTCGGCAAACTCCTCCGTTTTTTTTTTGCGTTTTTTTTTCGGTTTTTTTTATACGTTGTGCTGACCCTTGTTCTTTAAATGACGCTATCCCGAGGAGGACACCTAAACGCGAGCCGTAATGGCCCCATCTTCGGCAAGCTCCTCCGTTTTTTTTTGTGTTTTTTTTCGGTTTTTTTTATACGTTGTGCTGACCCTTGTTCTTTAAATGACGCTATCCCGAGGAGGACACCTAAACGCGAGCCGTAATGGCCCCATCTTCGGCAGGATCCTCCATTTTTTTTCCTTTTTTTTACGTTGTGCTGACCCGCATTCTTTAAATGACGTTATCCCGAGGAGGACACCTAAAGGCGAGCCGTAATGGCCTCATCTTCGGCAGGCTCCTTCGGTTTTTTTTCCGGTTTTTTTTCTAGTTTTTTTTATGTTGTGCTGACCCTCGTTCTTTAAATGACGCTATCCTGAGGAGGACACCTAAAGGCGAGCCGTAATGGCCTCATCTTCGGCAGGCTCCTCCGGTTTTTTTTTTAGTTTTTTTTTTTTTACGTTGTGCTGACCCTCGTTCTTTAAATGACGCTATCCCAAAGAGGACACTTAAAGGGGAGCCGTAATGGCCGCATTTTCGGCAGGTTCCTCCGGTTTTTTTTTATGTTGTGCTGACCATCGTTCTTTAAATGATGCTATCCCGAGGAGGACACCTAAAGGCCAGCCGTAATGACCTCATCTTCGGCAGGCTCCTCCGTTTTTTTTTCCGGTTTTTTTTCTATTTTTTTCCGTTGTGCTGACCCTCTTTCTTTAAATGACGCTATCCCGAGGAGGACACCTAAATGCGAGCCGTAATGGCCCCATCTTCGGCAGGCTCCTCCGTTTTTTTTTTACTTTTTTTACTTACGTTTTGCAGACCCTCATTCTTTAAATGACGCTATCCCGAGGAAGACACCTAAAGGCGAGCCGTAATGGGCTCGTCTTTGGCACGCTCCTTCGGTTTTTTTTTCCTTTTTTTTTTCTAGTTTTTTTTTTTTTACATTGTGCTGACCCTCGTTCTTTAAATGACACTATCCTGAGGAGGACACCTAAAGGCGAGCCGTAATGGCCTCATCTTCGGTAGGCTCCTCCAGTTTTCTTTTAGTTTTTTTTTTTTACGTTGAGCTGACCCTCGTTCTTTAAATGACGCTATACAGAGGAGGACACCTAAAGGCGAGCTGTAATGGCCTCATCTTCAGCAGGCTCCTCCGTTTTTTTTTTTTGCGTTTTTTTTCGGGTTTTTTTATACGTTGTGCTGACCCTTGTTCTTTAAATGACGCTATCCCGAGGAAGACACCTAAAGGCGAGCCGTAATGGGCTCGTCTTTGGCACGCTCCTTCGGTTTTTTTTTCCTTTTTTTTTTCTAGTTTTTTTTTTTTTACATTGTGCTGACCCTCGTTCTTTAAATGACACTATCCTGAGGAGGACACCTAAAGGCGAGCCGTAATGGCCTCATCTTCGGTAGGCTCCTCCAGTTTTCTTTTAGTTTTTTTTTTTTACGTTGAGCTGACCCTCGTTCTTTAAATGACGCTATACAGAGGAGGACACCTAAAGGCGAGCTGTAATGGCCTCATCTTCAGCAGGCTCCTCCGTTTTTTTTTTTTGCGTTTTTTTTCGGGTTTTTTTATACGTTGTGCTGACCCTTGTTCTTTAAATGACGCTATCCTGAGGAGGACACCTAAAGGCGAGCCGTAACGGCCTCATCTTTGGCAGGCTCCTCCGTTTTTTTTACGTTGTGATGACCCTCATTCTTTAAATGACGCTATCCTGAGGAGGACACTTAAAGGCGAGCCGTAATGGCCTCATCTTCGGCAGGCTCCTCCATTTTTTTCCGGTTTTTTTCCATTTTTTTCTGTTGTGCTGACCCTCGTTCTTTAAATGACGCTATACCTAAAGGCGAGCCGTAATGGCCTCATCTTCCGCAGGCTCCTCCCTTTTTTTTCCGGTTTTTTTCCATTTTTTTCCGTTGTGCTGACCCTCGTTCTTTAAATTACGCTATCCTGAGGAGGACACCTAAAGGCGAGCCGTAATGGCCTCATCTTCCGCAGGCTCCTCCCTTTTTTTCCGGTTTTTTTTCCATTTTTTTCCATTGTGCTGACCCTCGTTCTTTAAATGACGCTATCCTGAGGAGGACACCTAAAGGCGAGCCATAATGGCCTCATCTTTGGCAGGCTCATCCGTTTTTTTTACGTTGTGATGACCCTCGTTCTTTAAATGACGCTATTCTGAGGAGGACACTTAAAGGCGAGCCGTAATGACCGCATCTTCGGCAAGTTCCTCCTGTTTTTTTTTTACGTTGTGCTGACCATCGTTCTTTAAATGACGCTCTCCTGAGGAGGACACCTAAAGGCAAGCCGTAATGGCCTCATCTTCGGCAGGCTCCTCCATTTTTTTTCCGGTTTTTTTCCATTTTTTTCCGTTGTGCTGACCCTCGTTCTTTAAATGACGCTATCCTGAGGAAGACACCTAAAGGCGAGCCGTAATGGCCTCATCTTCCGCAGGCTCCTCCCTTTTTTTCCGGTTTTTTTCCATTTTTTTCCATTGTGCTGACCCTCGTTCTTTAAATGACGCTATCCTGAGGAGGACACCTAAAGGCGAGCCGTAATGGCCTCATCTTCTATAGGCTCCTCCCTTTTTTTTTCCAGTTTTTTTCCATTTTTTTTCCGTTGTGCTGACCCTCGTTCTTTAAATGACGCTATCTCGAGGAGGACACCTAAACGCGAGCCGTAATGGCCCCATCTTCGGCAGGATCCTCCATTTTTTCCTTTTTTTTACGTTGTGCTGACCCGCATTCTTTAAATGACGTTATCCTGAGGAGGACACCTAAAGGCGAGCTGTAATGGCCTCATCTTCGGCAGGCTCCTTCGGTTTTTTTTTTCTGGTTTTTTTTCTAGTTTTTTTTTATGTTGTGCTGACCCTCGTTCTTTAAATGACGCTATCCTGAGGAAGACACCTAAAGGCGAGCCGTAATGGCCTCATCTTCGGCAGGCTCTTCCGGTTTTTTTTTAGTTTTTCTTTTTACGTTGTGCTGACCCTCGTTCTTTAAATGACACTATCCTAAGGAGGACACCTAAAGGCGAGCCGTAATGGCCTCATCTTCGGCAGGCTCCTCCGGTTTTTTTTTATTTTTTTTTTACGTTGTGCTGACCCTCGTTCTTTAAATGATGCTATCCTGAGGAGGACACCTAAAGGCGAGCCGTAATGGCCTCATCTTCGGCAGGCTCCTCCGTTTTTTTTTTTTTACGTTGTGCTGACCCTCGTTCTTTAAATGACGCTATCCCAAGGAGGACATTTAAAGGCAAGCCAAAATGGCCTCATCTTCGGCAGGCTCCTCCATTTTTTTTTACGTTGTGCTGAGCATCGTTCTTTAAATGACGCTATCCCAAGGAGGCCACCTAAAGGCAAGCCGTAATGGCCTCATCTTCGGCAGGCTCCTCCATTTTTTTTCCGGTTTTTTTCCATTTTTTTTCCGTTGTGCTGACCCTCGTTCTTTAAATGACGCTATCCCGAAGAGGATACCTAAACGCGAGCCGTAATGGCCCCATCTTCGGCAGGCTTCTCCCTTTTTTTTCCTTTTTTTTTACGTTGTGCTGACCCCCATTCTTTACATGACGCTATCCCGAGGAGGACACCTAACGGCGAGCCGTAATGGCCTCATCTTCGGCAGGCTCCTTCAGTTTTTTTTTCAGTTTTTTTCTAGTTTTTTTTTACGTTGTGCTGACCCTCATTCTTTAAATAACACTATCCTGAGGAGGACACCTAAAGGCGAGCCGTAATGGCCTCATCTTCGGCAGGCTCCTCCAGTTTTTTAGTTTATTTTTTACGTTGTGCTGACCCTTGTTCTTTAAATGATGCTATCCTGTGGAGGACACCTAAAGGCGAGCCGTAATGGCCGCATCTTCGGCAGGCTCCTCCATTTTTTTTTTACGTTGTGCTGACCCTCGTACTTTGAATGACGCCATCCTGAGGAGGACACTTAAAGGCGAGCCGTAATGGCCGCATCTTCGGCAGGTTCCTCTGATTTTTTTCTGGTTTTTTTTTACGTTGTGCTGACCAACGTTCTTTAAATGACGCTATCCCGAGGAGAACACCTAAAGGCAATCCGTAATGGCCTCATCTTCGGCAGGCTCCTCCGTTTTTTTCTGGTTTTTTTTCTATTTTTTTTACGTTGTGCTGACCCTCGTTCTTTAAATGACACTATCCTGAGGAGGACACCTAAAGGCGAGCGGTAATGGCCTTATCTTCGGCAGGCTCCTCCGGTTTTTTTTTTAGTTTTTTATTTTTTTACGTTGTGCTGACCCTCGTTCTTTAAATGACGCTATCCTGAGGAGGACACCTAAAGGCGAGCCGTAATGGGCTCATCTTCGGCTGGCTCCTCCGTTTTTTTTCTGGTTTTTTTTCCGGTTTTTTTATACGTTGTGCTGACCCTTGTTCTTTAAATAACGCTATCCTGAGGAGGTCACCTAAAGGCAAGCCGTATTGACCTCATCTTCGGCAGGCTCCTTCGTTTTTTTTACGTTGTGCTGACCCTCGTTCTTTAAATGACGCTATCCCGAGGAGGACACTTAAAGGCGAGCCGTAATGGGGGCATCTTCGGCAGGTTCCTCCGATTTTTTTCTGGTTTTTTTTTACGTTGTGTTGACTGATGACAAGTCATCTTAGCCTAGTTTCACTAGCCTTTTTCTTTTGTTTTCAATTGAATTATGCACTTTCTTGAGCCAAAAGCAAGCCAATTGGGTAGATTTTCATGTTTCCTTTGATTTAATCAACCATGTATGAATTCATGCTATTTCATGGGGGTTTATGCTATAATTATCACATATTATGATAAAATGAATATCTCATGATTTTAAGCATAGCTTTGATGTGTTTGGTTGATTAATGATAGGTGAAGAAAGCTTGAAGAAAGGTTGAAGCGAGAAGGAATGGCTAGGAGAAAAGAGAGGACAATGGAATAATTGAAAATGAACCAGGAAGCAAAAAGCTGGACCAAAAGTTAGCCTCAAACTTTTGCACAAACTTTTGGGTGAAAAGTTAGCCCCAACGTTAGCCCCTAACTTTTGGGCTAACGTTGGCACATGAAAGTTACTCCCTGGGCACCAAAAGTCTGCGCCAACGTTAGCCCCTAACTTTGTGGCTAACGTTGGCATGAGAAAAACACCCCCTGGGCACCAAAAGTTTGCGCCAACGTTAGCCTCTAACTTTTGGGCTAACGTTGGCACATGAACAATACAAAGGGGGAGCAAAAGTTTGCGCCAACGTTAGCCTCTAACTTTTGGGCTAACATTGGCGCCATAAGTACACATAAGGAGGCCAACGTTGGAGCAAAAGTTAGACCCCTAACTTTTGCCCCAACGTGGATAGCAGCAAAGCATGGAGGCTGATAGTAAAAGTTAGAGTAAAAGTTAGCCTCAAACTTTTACTCAAACTTTTGCAAAACTCCAACCCGGTTCAATTGGTTCACTTTGGTTCCTCTCCAAACTCCAAGAGCAATCAACCAAGGCCTCTCTCAACCCAATTCCACCAAGAGCAAAGGCCCAACTCAAGGCTTGAAGATCATTTGAAGAAAGTGTATAAATAGGATATAATTCAAGTTTTCAGAGAGCTTCCCTTTTAGTTTTTCAGAATAGCTTTCTTTTGAATTTTGCTTAGAGCTCACTTTTATTTTTCTTAGCATTGTTGTTTTAATTCAAGAGCATTTGGGAGGAGAATTGATCTCTCTTCTTCCTTGTTCTTGCCCAGCACTCTTTACTTTTCTTGTCTTGGATTTTGGGTGGAGAATTGAAGAAATTCTGTTTCAATCTCACCTTGAGATCTTGTTTAATTTTCTGCTTAATTGAATTTCAGTTTCGGTTACTTACTTTTTCATCTACTTTCTTTGCAATTTACAATTTCCTTTGCAATTGTGCTTTTTGGATCTAGGAAGGCATTGAGATCTAGACTTGGTTTTCTAGTCTCTTGGGTCCTGAGATCCGGAATTCCCATTTCCCATTCCCTGTTTACTGTTTTCATGCTTATTTACATTTCTGTTTTAAGATCCAGTTTGATTCAAGACATCCTTTACTTCTCTGTTTGTTGCAATTTTACATTTCCTTGTTTAATTTCTGCAAATCCAACTCCCCATTCCCTTTACAATTCAAGCCATTTACATTTCTTGCACTTTAAGATTTTGCAATTTACATTTCTTGCGTTCTAAGTTTCTGCCATTTAATTTCTTATTCTTTAAGATTCAGCACTTTAATTCCTGTTCTCTTTAATTTCATGCCAATTACCCATTCCCTTTACTTTCTATGCAATTTAAATTCTGCAAATCACAAATCTCTCAACCAAATCTTGATTCGCTTGACTAAATCAACCACTAAACTAAAGTTGCTCAATCCTTCAATCCCTGTGGGATCGACCTCTGATGAGTATTTTGGAGGAAAAATAAATTTCTCCCAAAACACACAAATCTAACCGGCAAGTGTACCAGGTCGCATCAAGTAATAAAAACTCACGGGAGTGAGGTCGATCCCACAGGGATTGAAGGATTGAGCAATTTTAGTTTAGTGGTTGATTTAGTCAAGCGAATCAAGATTTGGTTGAGAGATTTGTGATTTGCAGAATTTAAATTGCATAGAAAGTAAAGAGAATGGGTAATTGACATGAAATTAAAGAGGACGAGAATTAAATTGTTGAATCTTAAAGTGCAAGTAACATAAATTGCGGAAACTTAGATTGCAAGAAATGTAAATTGCAGAATCTTAAAGTGCAAGAAATATAAATGGCTTGAAATGTAAAGGGGATTGGGGCTGGATTTAAACAAAGAAAAGTTAAATTGCATTAAACAGAAGAGTAAAAGGGAATTGGGATTGAATCGGATCCGAAACAGAAAAGTAAATGAACATATAAAGCAATAAACAGAGAATTGAAATGGGAAATCAGATCTCAGGACCCAGAGACTAGAAAACCAAGTCTAGATCTCAATGCCTTCCTAGATCCAACAAGAATAATTGCAAAGGAAATTGTAAATTGCAAGGAAAGTAGATGAGAATCAAGTAACAGAAACGGAAATTCAATTACAGTAAATAAACAGAGAGATCTAAGGATGAGATTGAAACAGAATTTCTTCAATTCTTCAACCCAAGATCCAAGACAATTGTAATTGAAATTGAAAGCAATAAAACTGAGAGGAAGAGAAGTGAATTCTCCTTCCCCAAGACAAAGAAATTAAAGTTCACTCAATATCAAAAGCTCTCTGAAAACTATTATGAAAATTTCAAAAGGAAAGCTCCCCGAAGAACTTGAATTCTATCCTACTTATACACTTTCTTCCAATGATCTTCAAGCCTTGAGTTGGGCCTTTGCTCTTGGTGGAATTGGGTTGAAAGAGGCCTTGGTTGATTGCTCTTGAAGTTTGGAGAAGAACCAAAGTGAACCAATTGAACCGGGTTTGAGTTTTGCAAAAGTTGGACCAAAAGTTTGAGCAAAAGTTAGGGGTCTAACTTTTGCTCCAACTTTTCATATCAGCTAACACCACTTTGCTGATATGAACGTTGGTGCCAACGTTAGGGGTCTAACTTTGGCCCTAACGTTGGCCTTGCCTTGAGTACTTGTGGAGCCAACGTTAGCCACCAAGTTAGGGGGCTAACGTTGGCGCAAACTTTTGCTCCTCCTTGTGATGTTCATGTGCCAACATTAGCCACCAAGTTAGGGGGCTAACGTTGGCGCAAACTTTTGGTGCCCAGGGAGGTTTTCTTCATGCCAACGTTAGCCTCAAAGTTAGGGGGCTAACGTTGGCGCAAACTTTTGGTGCCTAGGGGTGAATTTCATGTGCCAACGTTAGCCTCAAAGTTAGGGGGCTAACGTTGGCGCAAACTTTTGGTACCCAGGGAGTGATTTTCAAGTTCCAACGTTAGCCTCCAAGTTAGGGGGCTAACGTTGGGGCTAACTTTTCAACCAAAAGTTTATGCAAAAGTTTGATGCTAACTTTAGGTCCAGCTTTTTGCTTCCTTGTTCAATTTCACTTATTCCATTGTCTTCTCTTTACTCCTAGCTATTCCTTCTTGCTTCAACCTTTCTCCAAGCTTTCTTCACCTATAATTAATCAACCAAACTCATCAAAGCTATGCTCATAATCATGAGATATTCATTCTATCATAATATGCAACAATTTTAGCATAAAACCTCATGAAATGGCATGAATTTATACATGGTTGATTCAATCAAGGGAAACATGAAAATCTACTCAATTAGCTTGCTTATGGTTCAAGAAAGTGCATAATTCTAATGAAAACAAAAGGAAAAGACTGGTTAAAATAGGCTAGGATGACTTGTCATCACAACACCAAACTTAAAGCTTGCTTGTCCCCAAGCAAGAAGAGATTTATTGAGAAGAAAGAATGAGATGGAAGAGGATGTTCATGCTAGCAGAGTATTATTGATAGTTCATGGGGTTTTGTGTGGATATGTAAATACTCACTTCTTACTGACTCCTAGGCCTAGAAAGTCTCCTTCAAGCTTCAAGTAACATACTGCTATGACCTCTCATTATTCCTTTATCCTTGGCTATTACTTTGTTTATAAGCTTTATTTGAGTGTCATGTGTAGCAAGTCCATTTTCTTTTCTTTATACTTGACACATTATTCACCATAGACACTTGGCTCACATTCCTTCTTAAAACATTGATGCCCAGCACCTCTTTGGGTTACTAAATGCCTTGTAGTTAGGTTGCTCTTGATAGTGGACTTTCAGCTGATGATCCCGGATTAGTTAACCCAAGTCACCGAGTGTTGATGCACTCCTAAGAGCTTACTAATCCAAGCAGATCCTAGTACAAAGACATCACAGACATATATTTTAAAGTTCAAGCTATTGGTGTCCAGCTTTGTTTCTTTTTGTTCTGCCACTTTTTGGCTATCTTTTTTTCTTTCCTTCTTTTTGTTTTCCTTTCTAACCAAGGAATTTTTTATTTAATTGAGATTCATAGACAGTAGGCCACTCTTTACTTAGAAGGAGATATCCTGGCTCTTTATTCACTAAAAGTGAGCTATTATACAATCACACACATACCACCACTTACTTTTATTCTACTTCTATCTAATAGAGACTATCTTGCTTCTCATTCAAACATTTCTTTTATTGAACTTAAAGATGCAGGGGACAACACATGCTTCTTGTCAAGTGAAAATAAACACACAAGCACACACATAAACTAGCCTACTTATTTTAAAAGAAACAAACATAATGCAAAGACTTTTAACTAAAAAGAACTACTTAAAAATGCAAAGACAACTTAGAACAGATAGAATGCATGCTTTTTTCTTTGTAGTGATGAACAAGGAGCAAGTCCACCTTTCATTTGTCATGCCTTTTCTTTCTCCTTTCATACACTTGGCTGCTAGTGTTCCCACCATCCGTGTTTGGTGCCTGTTGACCTTGCCAAAAGCCAGCTTTATTCATAGCCTCCTCCACTCTATCTTCAAGTCTCATAGCTCTGCTTACTTCTACCTCACTTCTCTTTTTGAAGAATTCATCAAAAGTTGGGAAAGCCGGATCCATGTTGTGCAAATGTTCTCCAATATAGTTCAGTTTGATTTGGCTATTGATGTTGTAATCGGCTTGCACTTCATACCTTGCATCTTGGAGTGTTGTGAACTCTTTGAGAGCCCTCAAATTTTCAGCTTGCATTTGTTCCAACTTCCCAAAAGATTCATGAGATTGAAAGGCATGTTCTTCTTGCATCACAAGGAATCTTGACTCGAATTCACTTTGTTTGTTCATTATTCTTAGCTCCCTTTCTTCTTGTGCTTGTTGGTTTTTCATGTACAGAGAATGGTATTCCTCTTACCTTTCTTGGATTCTCGTGTACTGTTGAGACAATCTTCCTATTGCTTCTTGCATTTGAGTCATATCCAAATTGCCATGTGGGAAAAAGTACGGCTGTTCCTCCTCCTCTTGTGGTTCTTCTTCTATGTGTGGCTCATCTTCTTCCATTGGTTCTTCTCTTTCCCTTCCTCCATGTGGTCTTCGGCCTTGATGTGCTTCAAGGGGCATCATCATTCGTTCAATGGTTATGGGCATGCCTTGGCTTAACCACATTGGATTTTCCTCTTCCATTGGAACTTTAGCCTTTGCACACAACCTCCAAATGGTACTCGGATAGTACAACCAAGATCCGGCCGAATTCTTCTCAGCCAGCTTTTGAATGTCTTTTGCAAGGATTTCATGAACTCTTATCTCTCCTCCCACAATGATGCAATGCAGCATCACGGCTCTCTCCCTGTTAACTTCTGAGGTGTTCACTGTGCCCAGAATTGATCTTTTCATCAACTCATACCATCCTTTTGCTTCCGGAGTGAGGTTACATTTCTTCAGGAACTTGTATCTGTTCTTGTTATCTCCTTCCCACTCTGAGTTCTCAAAACAAATGTCTCTCGCAATCTCCTCATAATCCTGATCCTCATTCAATCTTTGTTGGTATCCCGGTTCATCAAAGCGGACTGACTTTAGTTTCAAGACTTTCTTGATTGCATCCGGGCTAAAATCTACTTCCACCCCCCGCACATAGCTCTTGTACGTTGGGGGCTCACGCATGTCAAGCCTTGGGACATTTGCATAGAACTCTCTTATGATATTGGCATTGATTCGGGTGGCTGGTGATGCAAGTTCCTCCCACCACCTCTTCCGAATTTTGTCCTTCATTTCTTGACATCCATCATCCGGCAACAAGAATGGAATTTCAGGATAGATTCTCTTCTCATTCATCCATTGAATTTGCATTTGATGAAACCAAGACTTGAATCTCCGTTGGTCATATTCATGTGTGTCTTCCTCCACTATGGGATCTTTTTCTTTTCTTCGTTTGGTTCTTGAGGAGGAGGCCATGGTCACTTGGTTGGTTGAGAAGGAGTGTGAAGAATGTTGGAGAGTTTGATGTGTGTTTGGAGCAAAAAGAAATTGAGACCGGACTTGCTTATGACAAGAAATGATGAAGAGAAGTTTAAGTGGTTGGAGTTTAAAGTAAGAGAAATGTTGCACAAAGCTTGTTATGTTGAGGAGTGATGAAGGGAGTGAAGTTTACAAGGTTGGAGTGATTCGGTCATGTGCATGGCTTGAAGGTGGTATGGTTTTAAATGAGCAATGAAGGGTTGGGATGCAATTAGACTTATGGAGATCAAAGGTATGCATGTAAGGATGAATGAAGACAAAGTTTGCTCCTTCTCTTGCCTTTGCCGTGATCATTCTCAAGGAGTGGCAGATTTCTTTTTCGAGGCATGTGATGGGATTTTGTCTTCATGCTATGCTTTCCTTTGTCTTGTCTTTTTCTTTGAAGATTCTTTGACCTCCTAGTCACCACAACAAGACAACTTACATTAGTCTTATCCAACCGTAGCAAGAGTGTTCTTTTTATTAATACTATGTGAACCAACAATTCTTATATCATTTGAACCGTGACACTCTCCCTTGAAGACACCAAACTTAATGTTTGGTCATATATAAAGAAAATGAGTATCTTCCTCCAATTAGTGAGATTCAAATGTTAAATGTTCATAAGAATTGTTTTCATCATACTTTCTTTTTCTCTTTTTTTTTTTCATGAAGGATCAATTGTATTCCTAAATCGG
This sequence comes from Arachis ipaensis, assembly GCF_059453495.1. Taxonomy (NCBI): domain Eukaryota; kingdom Viridiplantae; phylum Streptophyta; class Magnoliopsida; order Fabales; family Fabaceae; genus Arachis; species Arachis ipaensis. The sequence goes on from NC_142438.1 coordinate 76,687,354, forward strand.
TGCATCAAGGTTTGATGAACACCAAACTTGTTTCTTGTCAAAGGGTACATCACAATTAATGCCTTCATTATCGGAAAAGAATTTTTTCATTTATAAGATTTTGAAAAACAACAATTGTATGATTATTGATGCATGAGTTTCTACTTTTCATGAAGCTATGTGGACACCAAACTTAGTGTTCGGCCATATGCTTTGTCAAGATACTCCAAACATGCAAAATGGAATTATTTGTAACATTGGTTTAGTGTGCTTGAAGGCACACCAAACTTAGCATATGTTTCAAAATAGTGCATGCAGTCAATGGACATGTTCATGAAAAGAGAAAAGAATTCATGCTCAATTTATCATAACTTATTGAATTTAAAATGACATGAATCTTAAAGCATGGGTTGCCTCCCATGGAGCGCTCTTTTATTGTCATTAGCTTGACATTGAGGCTTTCTTTTATGGTGGTTGGTGCTTGTAGGGCCTCAATTTGTCTCCTCTGACCGTGATCCTCTTCTTTGTTCTCTGGTGTTCAATTTCAGCATGCTCTAATGATAGTATGTTGCTGACAGTGTAGTAATCCTCGGTTTGTTGATTTGCCCCCAGCTGTTGATATATCAGTTGCACTTTGTCACCTTTGGAAAGCCCTTCTGTTGGAATCTTTCTGTTCTTCCAACCCCTTTTTGCTTTGTTTCTGCATTTTATCTTTCCTTTTGCTGTTCTTTCTTTTCTGGCCATAGGTTTTCCTTGGGGACCTCTCTTCTCAGTGGCCAATATTCTAATATCCTCTTGGGCTTTTTCATCAGTCTGCACAATCCTTAGCATTGGGATGTTGCTGTGACTTTCCTGGTCATTTTTCATATAGTCTTTCTTCTCCTTGCTAAATTGTGCCTCTGGTAATACCTTCAGAGTGACACTCTGGTCATGTATCCTGAGAGTTAATTCCCCTTCCTCTACGTCTATGATAGCTCTAGCAGTGGCCAAGAATGGCCTTCCCAGTATAACAGAGTTACCATCATCATCGTTTGATTCTAGAACCACAAAATCAGCAGGGTATATAAAACTGTCCACCTTGACCAAAAGATTTTCAATTACACCCCTGGGGTATACCATTGACTTGTCTACCAGCTCCAGAGACATTTGTACTGGTTTGACCTCCTCTATATGCAGCTTTTTCACCAAGGAAGATGGTATTAAGTTAATACTTGCTCCGAGATCGCACATTGCTTTAGTGATGGTCAATTCCCCAATGGTGCAAGGCAACAGGAAGCTCCCTGGGTCCTCAAGCATGGGAGGAAGCCCCTTTTGAATCAAGGCCCTGCATTCCTCAGTAATCATTATGGTTTCTTTCTCATCCCAGCTTCTTTTCTTGTTGACAAGCTCCTTCAAGAATTTGGCATACAGAGGCATTTGCTCAAGTGCTTCAGCCAAGGGAATATTAATTTCCAGCTTCTTGAAGGTCTCAAGGAACTTGTGAAAATGCTGGTCTTTAACCTCTTTGTTGAACCTCTGGGGATAAGACAGTGGAGGTGTGATGCTCTTTCCTATTTGCTGCTGTCCCTGAGCTACTTCCTTTGGGTTATGTGGCTGGTTGTCCTTCTCTTTAAGTTTCTCAGTGCTTTTGTTTGGCATCACAACTTGCTCCTTAGCTTCATCTTCCTTTGGTTGCTCCTCATCCTCTGTTGGTTCTTTGATGTTCTCTGCTTGCTTCCTTGTAGTGTCATTGTTGCTTATCAATGTTCTCCCACTCCTTAATTGTATTGCCTTGCATTCCTCCTTGGGATTTGGAATTGTGTCACTGGGCAGTGAGTTTGAAGGTCTCTCAACAGATACTTGCTTGGAGAGTTGCCCCATCTGTCTCTCTAGGCTCTTCAGGGAAGCTTCCTGATTCTTGGTTACCATTTCCTGGTGTTTCAACATTTTGTCTATCATGGCCTCCAAGTGAGTGATTCTTTGGGCTTCAGGTGATACTTGAGGTGGGTTATGAGATGTGGGTGGTGGATGGTAGGCATTTTGGTTGGTGGGTTGGTTATTAGATTGGTATTGGTTGATGTTGGGGTAGTTGTTTTGAGGTTTTCTGTAAGGGTTTTGGTTAGTCTGCTGCTGGTTGTGATTTTGGTTGCTTCTTGGGTTGTGTTGGTTTGAGTTCCTCTGCCATGGTTGTTGGTTTTGGGTATGGTTATCTCCCCATCTGAGGTTTGGGTGGTTCTTCCAGGATGGATTGTATGTATCACCATACACTTCATTTGATCCTTGGTTGTGCATATACTGTACTTGCTCTTGTTGTTGTTCTTCTTGAGTTTCTCCACTCTGTCCCCATGTGGTTGATGGTTGGCTAGTGTTAACTGCTGCAACTTGGAGACTATCAATCCTCTTGGTCATTTGCTCAAATTGTTGTTGAATTTGCTGCTGCATCATCTTGTTTTGAGCTAGGTGATGAGATATTTTGGAGGAAAAATAAATCTCTCCCAAAACACACAAATCTAACCGGCAAGTGTACCGGGTCGTATCAAGTAATAAAAACTCACGGGAGTGAGGTCGATCCCACAGGGATTGAAGGATTGAGCAATTTTAGTTTAGTGGTTGATTTAGTCAAGCGAATCAAGATTTGGTTGATGGTTTTGTGACTTGCAGAATTAAATTGCATTGAAGTAAAGAGAGCAAGAAATAAATTGCTGAAACGTAGAGAACAAGAAATTAAATGGCCGAAACTTAGAGTGCAAGAAATGTAAATTGCGGAATCTTAAAGTGCAAGAAATGTAAATGGCTTGAAATGTAAAAGGGATTGGGAGTTGGATTTACAGAAATTAAACAAGGAAAAGTAAATTTGCATCAGACAGAAGAGTAAAAGGTGTTTGGGAGTGAACCGGATATGAAGCAGAAAAGTAAATGAACATAGAAAGCAGTAAACAGAGAAACGAAATGGGAAATTCAGATCTCAGGACCCAGAGACTAGAAAACCAAGTCTAGATCTCAATGCCTTCCTAGATCCAACAAGAACACTTGCAAGGGAATTGTAAATTGCAAAGAAAGTAAATGAAGAGCAATTAACCGGAAATGAAATTCAATTAACAGTAAAGAAACAGAGAGATCCAAGGATGAGATTGAAATAGAATTTCTTCAATTCTTCAATCCAAGATCCAAGACAATTGTAATTGAAATTGAAAGCAATAAAACTGAGAGAAAGAGAAGTGAATTCCCCTTCCCCAAGACAAAGAAATTAAAGTTCACTCAATAACAAAAGCTCTCCGAAAACTATTATGAAAATTCCAAAAGGAAAGCTCCCCGAAGAACTTGAATTCTATCCTATTTATACACTTTCTTCCAATGATCTTCAAGCCTTGAGTTGGGCCTTTGCTCTTGGTGGAATTGGGTTGAAAGAGGCCTTGGTTGATTGCTCTTGAAGTTTGAAGAAGAACCAAAGTGAACCAATTGAACCGGGTTTTAGTTTTGCAAAAGTTGGACCAAAAGTTGGAGCTAAAGTTAGGGGTCTAACTTTGGCTCCAACTTTTCATAGCAGCCCACAAAACTTGCTGGTATGAACGTTGGTGCCAACGTTAGGGGTCTAACTTTGACCCTAACGTTGGCCTTGCCTTGTGTGCTAGTGGCGCCAACGTTAGCCACCAAGTTAGGGGGCTAACGTTGGCGCAAACTTTTGCTCCTCTTCCTTGAATTTTCATGTGCCAACGTTAGCCTCCAAGTTAGGGGTCTAACGTTGGCGCAAACGTTGGTGCCCAGGGGAGAAATTCATGTGCCAACGTTAGCCTCAAAGTTAGGGGGCTAACGTTGGCGCAAACTTTTGGTGCCCAGGGGAGAAATTCATGTGCCAACGTTAGCCTCAAAGTTAGGGGGCTAACGTTGGCGCAAAATTTTGGAGCCCAGGGGAGAATTTTCAAGTTCCAACGTTAGCCTCCAAGTTAGGGGGCTAACGTTGGGGCTAACTTTTCAACCAAAAGTTTGTGCAAAAGTTTGATGCTAACTTTAGGTCCAGCTTCTTGCTTCCTGGTTCAATTTCACTTATTCCATTGTCCTCTTTTCACTCCTAGCCATTCCTTCTTGCTTCAACCTTTCTCCAAGCTTTCTTCACCTATCATTAATCAACCAAACTCATCAAAGCTATGCTCAAAATCATGAGATATTCATTCTTTCATAATATGCAACAAATATAGCATAAAACCTCATGAAATGGCATGAATTCATATATGGTTGGTTCAATCAAGGGAAACATGAAAATCTACTCAATTAGCTTGCTTGTAGCTCAAGAAAGTACATAATTCTAATGAAAACAAAAGAAAAAGACTAGTTAAAATAGGCTAGGATGACTTGTCATCACAACACCAAACTTAAAGCTTGCTTGTCCCCAAGCAAGAAAAGATTTATTGAGAAGAAAGAATGAAATGGAAGAGGATGTTCATGCTAGCAGAGTATTATTGATAGTTCATGGGGTTTTGTGTGGATATGCAAATACTCACTTCTTATTGACTCATAGGCCTAGAAAGTCTCCTTCAAGCTTTAAGTGACATATTGCTATGACCTCTCATTATTCCTTTATCCTTGGCTATTACTTTGTTCATAAGCTTTATTTGAGTGTCATGTGTAGCAAGTTCATTTTTGTTTTCTTTATACTTGACACATTATTCACCATAGACACTTGGCTCACATTCCTTCTTAAAACATTGATGCCCAGCACCTCTTTGGGTTACTAAATGCCTTGTAGTTAGGTTGCTCTTGATAGTGGACTTTCAGCTGATGATCCCGGATTAGTTAACCCAAGTCACCGAGTGTTGAGGCACTCCTAAGAGCTTACTAATCCAAGCAGATCCTAGTACAAAGACATCACAGGCATATATTTCAAAGTTCAAGCTATTGGTGTCCAGCTTTGTTTCTTGTTGTTTCCTTTTGTTCTGCCACTTTTTGGCTATCTTTTTTTTTTTTTCTTTTTGTTTTTCTTTCTAACCAAGGAATTTAATTCAATTGAGATTCATAGACAGTAGGCCACTCTTTGCTTAGAAGGAGATATCCTGGCTCTTTATTCATTAAAAGTGAGCTAATATACAATCACACACATACCACCACTTACTTTTATTCTACTTCTATCTAACAGAAACCATCTTACTTCATATTCAAGCATTTCTTTTATTGAATTTAAAGTGCAGGGGACAAACATGCTTTTTACCAAGTGAAAGTAAACACACAAGCATACACATAGACTAGTTTACTTGTTCTAAGGGAAGTTTGAATCTGTTTGAACTAAATGAACACTTTATCAGGACATCAATCAAAAATATTTCCCAACAGTAAAGGTTAAGTATAGATACAACCTATTGGTTTGCATTTCTTTTGTTCTTCTTTCTGTTGTGCCCCTTTTTGAGTCTTTATGCATGGGACCTTCAATTGGTGGTTAACTCCCACTTAATTCCTTGCTACTTCTTCTGATTCAACAGGTTAACTCTGGGCAAAATTTTGTGTCCTTGCTAAAGGTTATGATATTGGGACTAAACAAAAATAGTTAAGTTGTTGAATAATCTGTTTGATTGCTTGGAACTAGCAATGTGCAGGAAGTTAGAATGAAGTTTTGGTGGAACACCAAACTTAGCATCTTGCATTCTCCCTTCGATTGTTTTTGGTGTGCAACACCAAACTTAGCTTCTTGCAATACATAGCAGTTATCCAACACTCTTATTGAAAAAGTTATGAAAAGAAAACTACCTCCGGTTGGGTTGCCTCCCAACAAGCGCTCTTTTATTGTCACTAGCTTGACATCTTTCAATTCTTTTTAAGAGGGCTGTAGGTGTTGAACCTCTTTTTCCTTATCCAATTGTCCTCCCAAATACAGCTTTGCTCTGTGACCATTTGTTGTGAATTGATTCTTTGTTGCCTCATCTAGCAGTTCAATACTCCCATAGGGAAAAACCTTTGTCACCAAGTATGGGCCAGTCCATTTAGACTTCAGTTTGCCAGGGAAAATTTTAAGCCTCGAATTATACAGGAGCACTTGCTGTCCTGGCTTGAATTCCTTCTTTGTGATCTTCTTGTCATGCCACTTCTTAGCTTTCTCCTTGTATATCTTCGCACTTTCATAAGCCTCTAGTCTAAATTCATCCAACTCATTTAGTTGTAACAACCTTTTTTCTCCTGCAGCTTGGGGATCAAGGTTGAGGAGTTTAGTGGCCCAAAAAGCTCTGTGTTCAAGCTCTACAGGGAGGTGGCAGGATTTGCCATACAATAGCTGAAAGGGTGACTTGCCAATAGGAGTTTTAAAAGCTGTCCTATACGCCCACAATGCATCCTCTAGCTTTCTAGCCCAATCTTTTCTTGTGATTCCCACTGTTTTCTCTAGGATCTTCTTTAATTCTCTATTTGCAAGTTTAGCTTGGCCGTTAGTCTGAGGATGGTGAGGTGTGGCTACTTTGTGAATTACTCCATATTTGTGAAGGAGTTTCTCCATTTGTTTGTTGCAAAAGTGACTACCACCATCACTAATAAGACCCTTGGGCACTCCATACCTAGTGAAGATGTGCTTTTTAAGGAATTGGAGGACGATCTGTGCATCACAAGTGGTTGTGGCTATGGCTTCCACCCACTTTGAGACATACTCCACTGCTACCAGGATGTATCTAAAAGAATAGGAAGGAGGAAAAGGCCCCATGAAATCAATTCCCCATAGATCGAACAATTCTAATTCTAAGATAAAGTTTTGAGGCATCTCATTCCTTCTTGTTAATCCTCCTGCTTTCTGGCATTCATTACATTGGTGTACATATTCTCTGGCATCCTTGAAGATAGTTGGCCAATAGAAGCCACTCTGCAGTATTTTTGTGGCTGTTTTTTCTGGGCCAAAGTGTCCACCATAAGCTGAACCATGACAATGCCACAAGATGTCCCTCACTTCACTTTCAGGAATACACCTTCTGATCACTCCATCAGAGCATCTCTTGAATAAGAAGGGTTCATCCCATGAAAATTTCCTTGCTTCGTTGATCAACTTCTTCACTTGTTGCTTAGAGAATTCTTGCGGTATCTTCCTTCCCACTTTGTAATTTGCTATGTCAGCAAACCAAGGTGCTTGCTGGATCTGCAGAAGGTGCTCATCTGGGAAGCTTTCATTTATGGGTTGGGATGCATTTTGACTTGTTTCATGTGGTAGCCTTGACAGATGATCAGCGACCTGATTTTCAGTGCCCTTCCTATCTCTTATCTCAATGTCAAATTCTTGTAGGAGCAGTATCCACCTGATGAGTCTTGGTTTAGCATCCTGCTTTGACATCAAATACTTAAGTGCAGCATGATCAGTGTAAACCACAACTTTGGATCCTATCATATATGATCTAAACTTATCAAATGCATAGACTACAGCTAGCAACTCTTTTTCTGTTGTAGTGTAATTTCTTTGGGCCTCATTCAACACTTTACTTGCATAATATATGACATGATGCAAATTTCCCTTCTTTTGCCCTAGTACAGCACCAATTGCAATGTCACTTGCATCACATATGAGTTCAAAAGGTAATTCCCAATCTGGAGGTGTGATGATTGGTGCTGTTGTGAGTCTATTTTTTAAAGTTTCAAATGCATGCTGGCAGTTTTCATCAAAAACAAAAGGGTTATCAAGCATTAACAGATTACTTAAAGGTTTGGCTATTTTTGAAAAGTCCTTGATAAACCTTCTGTAAAATCCGGCATGCCCCAAGAAACTTCTAACAGATTTCACATTAATTGGTGGAGGGAGTTTTTCTATGATCTCAACCTTTGCCTTATCAACCTCTATCCCTTTTCTTGAAACTTTATGGCCAAGAACAATCCCTTCGGGTACCATGAAATGGCATTTCTCCCAGTTTAAAACCAAATTAGTTTCTTGGCACCGTTTCAAGACAAGAGTTAAATGGTTTAGGCAAGCATTGAAATTATCACCAAAAACAGAGAAGTCATCCATGAAGACTTCTAAAAATTTTTCGACCATATCAGAAAAAATGGAGAGCATACACCTTTGAAATGTGGCAGGGGCGTTGCAGAGCCCAAAAGGCATCCTCCTATATGCAAAAACTCCAAATGGACATGTAAAGGTAGTTTTCTCTTGGTCCTTGGGGTCCACCACGATTTGATTATACCCAGAATATCCGTCCAAAAAGCAGTAATAGGCATGGCCGGCTAACCTTTCCAGCATCTGATCAATGAATGGGAGAGGGAAATGATCCTTCCTGGTGGCATCATTCAATCTTCTATAGTCTATGCACATCCTCCACCCAGTCACTGTTCTAGTAGGGATCAACTCATTCTTCTCATTAGTGATGACCGTCATCCCTCCCTTCTTTGGTACAACTTGAACCGGGCTTACCCATGGGCTGTCAGATATTGGGAAGATTATCCCTGCATTCCACAACTTCATTACTTCCTTCTGGACAACTTCCTTCATTGTAGGATTTAGCCTTCTTTGCGGTTGAACCACTGGTTTGGAATTATCTTCCAAGAGGATCTTATGCATACATACTGCAGGGCTGATTCCCTTCAGGTCATCAATGGTCCATCCTAAAGCATCTTTATGAGCTTTGAGTACGTCAAGAAGTTCTCCTTCTTCCTTCTTTGTCAGGGATGAATTAATGATTACTGGGAAGCTCTCCGATGTGCCAAGGAATGCATATTTGAGATGGGTGGGTAAAGGTTTCAGTTCTTGTTTTCGCACATCTTCATTGCTATCTTGTCTTTCATCTTGCTCAGTGAAGGTCTCAGCCACTTGTTCCTCTGTTGCCCCTTGATTTCCTTCTTGCTCTTGAAAATTTTCTTCCACTGTTTCTTCCACCAAACTGTCTATCATATCCACTCTTACGTAATCCTCTTGCTCAGGAGCGTTTTGCATTGATTTGAACACATTTATGATCATTTGTTCATTATGGACCCTGAAGGTCATTTCTCCTTTTTCTACATCAATGATGGCCCTTGCTGTGTGTAGAAATGGCCTTCCCAGAATGATTGAGTCATTTCCTTCTTCTTCAGTGTCCAAAATTACAAAGTCTGCTGGGAAAATAAACTCCCCAACCTTCACCAACAGATTCTCCACAATTCCATTGGGTGTCTTGATTGATCTGTCAGCCATGACTAGTGACATCCTGGTGGGTTTAAGTTCTTCTATGGCAAGTTTTCTCATCATTGAGAGAGGCATTAAATTGATGCTGGCAACCAGGTCGCAGAGAGCCTTGTTGAGAATTATCTTGCCAATAGTGCATGAGACTACAAAGCTTCCCGGATCCTTAAGTTTCGGTGGAATACCCCGTTGAATCACAGCACTGCATTCCTCGGTGAGTAATATGGTTTCCCTTTCAAGCCAACTTCTTTTCTTGTTGATAAGATCCTTCAGAAATTTGGAATATAGAGGCATTTGCTCAAGTGCTTCAGCCAAGGGAATATTGATTTCCAGCTTCTTAAAAATCTCAAGGAATTTGTGAAAATGCTGGTCTTTAACCTCTTTGTTAAACCTCTGGGGATATGGCAGTGGAGGTGTGATGCTTTTTCCTATTTGCTGCTGCCCCTGAGCTACTTCCTTTGAGCTATGTGGCTGGTTGTCCTTCTCTTTGAGTTTCTCAGTGCCTTTGTTTGGCATCACAACTTGCTTCTTAGCCTCATCTGCCTTTGTTTGCTTCTCATCCTCCGTTGGTTCTTTGATGTTCTCTGCTTGCTTCTTTGTAGTGTCATTGTTGCTTATCAATGTTCTCCCACTCCTTAATTGTATTGCCTTGCATTCCTCCTTGGGATTTGGAATTGTGTCACTGGGCAGTGAGTTTGAAGGTCTCTCAATAGATACTTGCTTGGAGAGTTGCCCCATCTGTCTCTCTAGGCTCTTCAGGGAAGCTTCCTGATTCTTGGTTACCATTTCCTGGTGTTTCAACATTTTGTCTATCATGGCCTCCAAGTGAGTGATTCTTTGGGCTTCAGGTGATACTTGAGGTGGGTTATGAGATGTGGGTGGTGGATGGTAGGCATTTTGGTTGGTGGGTTGGTTATTAGATTGGTATTGGTTGAGGTTGGGGTAGTTGTTTTGAGGTTTTCTGTAGGGGTTTTGGTTAGTCTGCTGCTGGTTGTGATTTTGGTTGCTTCTTGGGTTGTGTTGGTTTGAGTTCCTCTGCCATGGTTGTTGGTTTTGGGTATGGTTATCTCCCCATCTGAGGTTTGAGTGGTTTTTCCAAGATGGATTGTATGTATCACCATACACTTCATTTGGTTCTTGGTTGTGCATATACTGTACTTGCTCTTGTTGTTGTTCTTCTTGAGTTTCTTCACTCTGTCCCCATGTGGTTGATGGTTGGCTGCTGTTAACTGCTGCAACTTGGAGGCTATCAATCCTCTTGGTCATTTGCTCAAATTGTTGTTGAATTTGCTGCTGCATTAATTTGTTTTGAGCCAGGATTGAATCCACTCCTTCTAGCTCCATTACTCCTCTCCTTTGTGATGGTTGGCGGCCTCTTTGATGAGCAAAGAAATATTGGTTGTTGGACACCATATCAATGAGTTCTTGAGCCTCTTCTGCAGTTTTCATGAGTTGCAAGGAACCTCCAGCTGAATGATCCAAAGCTTCCTGGGATTTCAGTGTTAAGCCTTCATAGAAGTTTTGAAGCTTCTCCCACTCATTAAACATAGCAGGGGGACATTTCCTGATCAGAGCCTTGTACCTCTCCCATGCCTCATAGATGGGTTCGGCCTCCATTTGTGTAAATGTTTGTACCTCAGCCTTTAACCTTATAATCCTCTGAGGTGGATAAAATTTGGCAAGAAACTTAGTTACCAAATCATCCCAGTTGTTAATGTTGTCCCTTGGAAACGATTCCAACCATTGAGTGGCCTTGTCCCTGAGAGAAAATGGGAATAGCATCAGTTTGTAACTGTCAGGGGGCACTCCATTAGTTTTGACAGTGTTGCATATCCTCAAGAAAGTGGACAAATGTTGGTGTGGGTCCTCAAGTGGTCCTCCACCAAAAGAGCAGTTGTTCTGAACCAAAGTGATGAGTTGTGGCTTGAGTTCAAAATTGTTAGCATTGACATTTGGAGCCAAGATGCTGCTCCCACAATGTCTAGGATTTGCAAAGGTATAGGAAGCTGATGAGTATTTTGGAGGAAAAATAAATCTCTCCCAAAACACACAAATCTAACCGGCAAGTGTACCGGGTCGTATCAAGTAATAAAAACTCACGGGAGTGAGGTCGATCCCACAGGGATTGAAGGATTGAGCAATTTTAGCTTAGTGGTTGATTTAGTCAAGCGAATCAAGATTTGGTTGAGTGTTTTGTGATGTGCAGAAATTAAATTGCATGGAAGTAAAGAGAACAGGGAATTAAAGTGCTGAAACGTAAAGGACAAGAAATTAAATGGCAGAAACTTAAAGTGCAAGAAATGTAAATTACGGAAACTTAAAGTGCAAGAAATGTAAACAGCTGGAATTGTAAAGGGAATTAGGGAATGGATTTGCAGAATTTAAACAAGGAAAAGTTGAATTGCATTAAACAGAAGAGGGAAAGGGAATTGGGATTGAACCGGATATGAAGCAGAAAAGTAAATGAACATAGAAAGCAGTAAATAGAGAAGTGAAATGGGAAATTCAGATCTCAGGACCCAGAGACTAAAAACCAAGTCTAGATCTCAATGCCTTCCTAGATCCAACAAGAACAATTGCAAGGAAATTGTAAATTGCAAGGAAAATAGATGAAGAGCAATTAACCGGAAATGAAATTCAATTAGCAGTAAAGAAACAGAGATCCAAGATTGAGATTGAAACAGAATTTCTTCAATTCTCCAATCCAAGATTCAAGACAATTGTAATTGAAATTGAAAGCAATAAAACTGAGAGGAAGAGAAGTGAATTCTCCTTCCCCAAGACAAAGAAATTAAAGTTCACTCAATATCAAAAGCTCTCCGAAAACTGTTATGAAAATTCCAAAAGGAAAGCTCCCAGAGAACTTGAATTCTATCCTATTTATACACTTTCTTCCAATGATCTTCAAGCCTTGAGTTGGGCCTTTGCTCTTGGTGGAATTGGGTTGAAAGAGGCCTTGGTTGATTGCTCTTGAAGTTTGAAGAAGAACCAAAGTGAACCAATTGAACCAGGTTTGAGTTTTGCAAAAGTTGGACCAAAAGTTGGAGCTAAAGTTAGGGGTCTAACTTTGGCTCCAACTTTTCATAGCAGCCCACAAAACTTGCTGGTATGAACGTTGGTGCCAACGTTAGGGGTCTAACTTTGACCCTAACGTTGGCCTTGCCTTGTGTGCTAGTGGCGCCAACGTTAGCCACCAAGTTAGGGGGCTAACGTTGGCGCAAACTTTTGCTCCTCTTCCTTGAATTTTCATGTGCCAACGTTAGCCTCCAAGTTAGGGGTCTAACGTTGGCGCAAACGTTGGTGCCCAGGGGAGAAATTCATGTGCCAACGTTAGCCTCAAAGTTAGCGGGCTAACGTTGGCGCAAACTTTTGGTGCCCAGGGGAGAAATTCATGTGCCAACGTTAGCCTCAAAGTTAGGGGGCTAACGTTGGCGCAAACAATTGAAGCCCAGGGGAGAATTTTCAAGTTCCAACGTTAGCCTCCAAGTTAGGGGGCTAACGTTGGGGCTAACTTTTCAACCAAAAGTTTGTGCAAAAGTTTGATGCTAACTTTAGGTCCAGCTTCTTGCTTCCTGGTTCAATTTCACTTATTCCATTGTCCTCTCTTCACTCCTAGCCATTCCTTCTTGCTTCAACCTTTCTCCAAGCATTCTTCACCTATCATTAATCAACCAAACTCATCAAAGCTATGCTCAAAATCATGAGATATTCATTCTTTCATAATATGCAACAAATATAGCATAAAACCTTATGAAATGGCATGAACTCATATATGGTTGATTCAATCAAGGAAAACATGAAAATCTACTCAATTAGCTTGCTTGTAGCTCAAGAAAGTGCATAATTCTAATGAAAACAAAAGAAAAAGACTAGTTAAAATAGGCTAGGATGACTTGTCATCACAACACCAAACTTAAAGCTTGCTTGTCCCCAAGCAAGAAAAGATTTATTGAGAAGAAAGAATGAAATGGAAGAGGATGTTTATGCTAGCAGAGTATTATTGATAGTTCATGGGGTTTTGTGTGGATATGCAAATACTCACTTCTTATTGACTCCTAGGCCTAGAAAGTCTCCTTCACGCTTCAAGTGACATACTGCTATGACTTCTCATTATTCCTTCATCCTTGGCTATTACTTTGTTCATAAGCTTTATTTGAGTGTCATGTGTAGCAAGTTCATTTTCTTTTCTTTATACTTGACACATTATTCACCATAGACACTTGGCTCACATTCCTTCTTAAAACATTAATGCCCAGCACCTCTTTGGGTTACTAAATGCCTTGTAGTTAGGTTGCTCTTGATAGTGGACTTTCAGCTGATGATCCCGGATTAGTTAACCTAAGTCACCGAGTGTTGAGGCACTCCTAAGAGCTTACTAATCCAAGCAGATCCTAGTACAAAGACATCACAGGCATATATTTTAAAGTTCAAGCTATTGGTGTCTAGCTTTGTTTCTTTTTGTTTCCTTTTGTTCTGCCACTTTTTGGCTATCTTTTTTCTTTCCTTCTTTTTTGTTTTTCTTTCTAACCACGGAATTTAATTCAATTGAGATTCATAGATGGTAAGCCACTCTTTACTTAGAAGGAGATATCCTGGCTCTTTATTCACTAAAAGTGAGCTATTATACAATCACACACATACCACCACTTACTTTTATTCTACTTCTATCTAACAGAGACTATCTTGCTTCACATTCAAACTGTTCTTTTATTGAATTAAAAGATGCAGGGGACAATACATGCTTCTTGTCAAGTGAAAGTAAACACACAAGCATACACATAGACTAGTTTACTTATTCTAAGAGAAGTTTGAATCTGTTTGAACAAAATGAACACTTTATCAAGACATCAATCAAAAGTATTTCTCAACAGTAAAGGTTAAGTATAGATACAACCTATTGGTTTGCATTTCTTTTGTTCTTCTTTCTGTTGTGCCCCTTTTTTGAGTCTTTATGCATGGTACCTTCAATTTGTGGTTAACTCCCAGACTTAATTCCTTGCTACTTCTTCTGATTCAACAGGTTAACTCTGGGCAAACTTTTGTGTCCTTGCTAAAGGTTATGATATTGGGACTAAACAAAAATAGTTAAGTTGTTGAATAATCTGTTTGATTGCTTGGAACTAGCAATGTGCAGGAAGTTAGAATGAAGTTTTGGTGGAACACCAAACTTAGCATCTTGCATTCTCCCTTCGATTGTTTTTGGTGTGCAACACCAAACTTAGCTTCTTGCAATACATAGCAGTTATCCAACACTCTTATTGAAAAAGTTATGAAAAGAAAACTACCTCCGGTTGGGTTGCCTCCCAACAAGCGCTCTTTTATTGTCACTAGCTTGACATCTTTCAATTCTTTTTAAGAGGGTTGTAGGTGTTGAACCTCTTTTTCCTTATCCAATTGTCCTCCCAAATACAACTTTGCTCTGTGACCATTTGTTGTGAATTGATTCTTTGTTGCCTCATCTAGCAGTTCAATACTCCCATAGGGAAAAACCTTTGTCACCAAGTATGGGCCAGTCCATTTAGACTTCAGTTTGCCAGGGAAAACTTTAAGCCTCGAATTATACAGGAGCACTTGCTGTCCTGGCTTGAATTCCTTCTTTGTGATCTTCTTGTCATGCCACTTCTTAGCTTTCTCCTTGTATATCTTCGCACTTTCATAAGCCTCTAGTCTAAATTCATCCAACTCATTTAGTTGTAACAACCTTTTTTCTCCTGCAGCTTGGGGATCAAGGTTGAGGAGTTTAGTAGCCCAAAAAGCTCTGTGTTCAAGCTCTACAGGGAGGTGGCAGGATTTGCCATACAATAGCTGAAAGGGTGACTTGCCAATAGGAGTTTTAAAAGCTGTCCTATACGCCCACAATGCATCCTCTAGCTTTCTAGCCCAATCTTTTCTTATGATTCCCACTGTTTTCTCTAGGATCTTCTTTAATTCTCTATTTGCAAGTTCAGCTTGGCCGTTAGTCTGAGGATGGTAAGGTGTGGCTACTTTGTGAATTACTCCATATTTGTGAAGGAGTTTCTCCATTTGTTTGTTGCAAAAGTGACTACCACCATCACTAATAAGACCCTTGGGCACTCCATACCTAGTGAAGATGTGCTTTTTAAGGAATTGGAGGACGATCTGTGCATCACAGGTGGTTGTGGCTATGGCTTCCACCCACTTTGAGACATACTCCACTGCTACCAGGATGTATCTAAAAGAATAGGAAGGAGCAAAAGGCCCCATGAAATCAATTCCCCATAGATCGAACAATTCTAATTCTAAGATAAAGTTTTGAGGCATCTCATTCCTTCTTGTTAATCCTCCTGCTTTCTGGCATTCATTACATTGGTGTACATATTCTCTGGCATCCTTGAAGATAGTTGGCCAATAGAAGCCACTCTGCAGTATTTTTGCGGCTGTTTTTTCTGGGCCAAAGTGTCCACCATAAGCTGAACCATGACAATGCCACAAGATGTCCCTCACTTCACTTTCAGGAATACACCTTCTGATCACTCCATCAGAGCATCTCTTGAATAAGAAGGGTTCATCCCATGAAAATTTTCTTGCTTCGTTGATCAACTTCTTCACTTGTTGCTTAGAGAATTCTTGCGGTATCTTCCTTCCCACTTTGTAATTTGCTATGTCAGCAAACCAAGGTGCTTGCTGGATCTGCAGAAGGTGCTCATCTGGGAAGCTTTCATTTATGGGCTGGGATGCTCTTTGACTTGTTTCATATGGTAGCCTTGACAGATGATCAGCGACCTGATTTTCAGTGCCCTTCCTATCTCTTATCTCAATGTCAAATTCTTGTAGGAGCAGTATCCACCTGATGAGTCTTGGTTTAGCATCCTGCTTTGACATCAAATACTTAAGTGCAGCATGATCAGTGTAAACCACAACTTTGGATCCTATCAGATATGATCTAAACTTATCAAATGCATAGACTACAGCTAGCAACTCTTTTTCTGTTGTAGTGTAATTTCTTTGGGCCTCATTCAACACTTTACTTGCATAATATATGACATGATGCAAATTTCCCTTCTTTTGCCCAAGTACAGCACCAATTGCAATGTCACTTGCATCACACATGAGTTCAAAAGGTAATTCCCAATCTGGAGGTGTGATGATTGGTGCTGTTGTGAGTCTATTTTTTAAAGTTTCAAATGCATGCTGGCAGTTTTCATCAAAAACAAAAGGGTTATCAATCATTAACAGATTACTTAAAGGTTTGGCTATTTTTGAAAAGTCCTTGATAAACCTTCTGTAAAATCCGGCATGCCCCAAGAAACTTCTAACAGATTTCACATTAATTGGTGGAGGGAGTTTTTCTATGATCTCAACCTTTGCCTTATCAACCTCTATCCCTTTTCTTGAAACTTTATGGCCAAGAACAATCCCTTCGGGTACCATGAAATGGCATTTCTCCCAGTTTAAAACCAAATTAGTTTCTTGGCACCGTTTCAAGACAAGAGTTAAATGGTTTAGGCAAGCATTGAAATTATCACCAAAAATAGAGAAGTCATCCATGAAGACCTCTAAAAATTTTTCGACCATATCAGAAAAAATGGAGAGCATACACCTTTGAAATGTGGCAGGGGCGTTGCAGAGCCCAAAAGGCATCCTCCTATATGCAAAAACTCCAAATGGACATGTAAAGGCAGTTTTTTCTTGGTCCTTGGGGTCCACCACGATTTGATTATACCCAGAATATCCGTCCAAAAAGCAGTAATAGGCATGGCCGGCTAACCTTTCCAGCATCTGATCAATGAATGGGAGAGGGAAATGATCCTTCCTGGTGGCATCATTCAATCTTCTATAGTCTATGCACATCCTCCACCCAGTCACTGTTCTAGTAGGGATCAACTCATTCTTCTCATTAGTGATGACCGTCATCCCTCCCTTCTTTGGTACAACTTGAACCGGGATTACCCATGGGCTGTCAGATATTGGGAAGATTATCCCTGCATTCCACAACTTCATTACTTCCTTCTGCACAACTTCCTTCATTGTAGGATTTAGCCTTCTTTGCGGTTGAACCACTGGTTTGGAATTATCTTCCAAGAGGATCTTATGCATACATACTGCAGGGCTGATTCCCTTCAGGTCATCAATGGTCCATCCTAAAGCATCTTTATGAGCTTTGAGTACGTCAAGAAGTTCTCCTTCTTCCTTCTTTGTCAGGGATGAATTAATGATTACTGGGAAGCTCTCCGATGTGCCAAGGAATGCATATTTGAGATGGGTGGGTAAAGGTTTCAGTTCTTGTTTTCGCACATCTTCATTGCTATCTTGTCTTTCATCTTGCTCAGTGAAGGTCTCAGCCACTTGTTCCTCTGTTGCCCCTTGATTTCCTTCTTGCTCTTGAAAATTTTCTTCCACTGTTTCTTCCACCAAACTGTCTATCATATCCACTCTTACGTAATCCTCTTGCTCAAGAGCATTTTGCATTGATTTGAACACATTTATGATCATTTGTTCATTATGGACCCTGAAGGTCATTTCTCCTTTTTCTACATCAATGATGGCCCTTTCTGTGTGTAGAAATGGCCTTCCCAGAATGATTGAGTCATTTCTTTCTTCTTCAGTGTCCAAAATTACAAAGTCTGCTGGGAAAATAAACTCCCCAACCTTCACCAACAGATTCTCCATAATTCCATTGGGTGTCTTGATTGATCTGTCAGCCATGACTAGTGACATCCTGGTGGGTTTAAGTTCTTCTATGGCAAGTTTTCTCATCATTGAGAGAGGCATTAAATTGATGCTGGCACCCAGGTCGCAGAGAGCCTTGTTGAGAATTATCTTGCCAATAGTGCATGAGACTACAAAGCTTCCCGGATCCTTAAGTTTCGGTGGAATACCCCGTTGAATCACAGCACTGCATTCCTCGGTGAGTAATATGGTTTCCCTTTCAAGCCAACTTCTTTTCTTGTTGATAAGATCCTTCAGAAATTTGGAATATAGAGGCATTTGCTCAAGTGCTTCAGCCAAGGGAATATTGATTTCCAGCTTCTTAAAAATCTCAAGGAATTTGTGAAAATGCTGGTCTTTAACCTCTTTGTTAAACCTCTGGGGATATGGCAGTGGAGGTGTGATGCTTTTTCCTATTTGCTGCTGCCCCTGAGCTACTTCCTTTGAGCTATGTGGCTGGTTGTCCTTCTCTTTGAGTTTCTCAGTGCCTTTGTTTGGCATCACAACTTGCTTCTTAGCCTCATCTGCCTTTGTTTGCTTCTCATCCTCCGTTGGTTCTTTGATGTTCTCTGCTTGCTTCCTTGTAGTGTCATTGTTGCTTATCAATGTTCTCCCACTCCTTAATTGTATTACCTTGCATTCCTCCTTGGGATTTGGAATTGTGTCACTGGGCAGTGAGTTTGAAGGTCTCTCAATAGATACTTGCTTGGAGAGTTGCCCCATCTGTCTCTCTAGGCTCTTCAGGGAAGCTTCCTGATTCTTGGTTACCATTTCCTGGTGTTTCAACATTTTGTCTATCATGGCCTCCAAGTGAGTGATTCTTTGGGCTTCAGGTGATACTTGAGGTGGGTTATGAGATGTGGGTGGTGGATGGTAGGCATTTTGGTTGGTGGGTTGGTTATTAGATTAGTATTGGTTGAGGTTGGGGTAGTTGTTTTGAGGTTTTCTATAGGGGTTTTGGTTAGTCTGCTGCTGGTTGTGATTTTGGTTGCTTCTTGGGTTGTGTTGGTTTGAGTTCCTCTGCCATGGTTGTTGGTTTTGGGTATGGTTATCTCCCCATCTGAGGTTTGGGTGGTTTTTCCAGGATGGATTGTATGTATCACCATACACTTCATTTGGTCCTTGGTTGTGCATATACTGTACTTGCTCTTGTTGTTGTTCTTCTTGAGTTTCTTCACTTTGTCCCCATGTGGTTGATGGTTGGCTGGTGTTAACTGCTGCAACTTGGAGACTATCAATCCTCTTGGCCATTTGCTCAAATTGTTGTTGAATTTGCTGCTGCATCATCTTGTTTTGAGCTAGGATTGAATCTACTCCTTCTAGCTCCATTACTCCTCTCCTTTGTGATGGTTGGTGGCCTCTTTGATGAGCAAAGAAATATTGGTTGTTGGACACCATATCAATGAGTTCTTGAGCCTCTTCTGCAGTTTTCATGAGTTGCAAGGAACCTCCAGCTGAATGATCCAAAGCTTCCTGGGATTTCAGTGTTAAGCCTTCATAGAAGTTCTGAAGCTTCTCCCACTCATCAAACATGGCAGGGGGGCATTTCCTGATCAGAGCCTTGTACCTCTCCCATGCCTCATAGATGGGTTCGGCCTCCATTTGTGTAAATGTTTGTACCTCAGCCTTTAACCTTATAATCCTCTGAGGTGGATAAAACTTTGCAAGAAACTTGGTTACCAAATCATCCCAATTGTTGATGCTGTCCCTTGGAAAAGATTTCAACCATTGAGTGGCCTTGTCCCAAAGAGAAAATGGGAATAGCATCAGTTTGTAACTGTCAGGGGGCACTCCATTAGTTTTGACAGTGTTGCATATCCTCAAGAAAGTGGACAAATGTTGGTGTGGGTCCTCAAGTGGTCCTCCACCAAAAGAGCAGTTGTTCTGAACCAAAGTGATGAGTTGTGGCTTGAGTTCAAAATTGTTACCATTGACATTTGGAGCCAAGATGCTGCTCCCACAATGTCTAGGATTTGCAAAGGTATAGGAAGCCAAAACTCTCCTCTGGGGTGGGTTGCCATTGTTGTTGTCTTCTCCACCTGGTGGATTGGTTAGATGTTCCTCCCTCTCTTGGAATTCTTCGTCTGATTCCTCTTCTCCAACAATATTTTTCCCTCTTTCAGCTCTTCTTAATCTCCTGAGAGTTATTTCGTCTTGTTCATGAAAATTGGGTATGGTTCTTCTTGTACCTGACATACAAGCAGAGCATGAGAAATGCACAAAACCAGTGACACTTCAATTTACTGCCAGATTGAAGTGTTAGTTAGTTTAAGCAAAAAATCAAACAGTTAGTGGGTTAATCAAAATTAAAGAAAAAGTGCTTGATCTAGATTACCACCTCACTTAATCATTGTCAATCTAATCAATCCCCGGCAACGGCGCCAAAAACTTGATGAGATATTTTGGAGGAAAAATAAATCTCTCCCAAAATACACAAATCTAACCGGCAAGTGTACCGGGTCGTATCAAGTAATAAAAACTCACGGGAGTGAGGTCGATCCCACAGGGATTGAAGGATTGAGCAATTTTAGTTTAGTGGTTGATTTAGTCAAGCGAATCAAGATTTGGTTGAGTGTTTTGTGATGTACAGAAATTAAATTGCATGGAAGTAAAGAGAACAGGGAATTAAAGTGCTGAAACGTAAAGGACAAGAAATTAAATGGCAGAAACTTAAAGTGCAAGAAATGTAAATTACGAAAACTTAAAGTGCAAGAAATGTAAACAGCTGGAATTGTAAAGGGAATTGGGGAATGGATTTGCAGAATTTAAACAAGGAAAAGTTGAATTGCATTAAACAGAAGAGGGAAAGGGAATTGGGATTGAACCGGATATGAAGCAGAAAAGTAAATGAACATAGAAAGCAGTAAACAGAGAAGTGAAATGGGAAATTCAGATCTCAGGACCCAGAGACTAGAAAACCAAGTCTAGATCTCAATGCCTTCCTAGATCCAACAAGAACAATTGCAAGGAAATTGTAAATTGCAAGGAAAATAGATGAAGAGCAATTAACCGGAAATGAAATTCAATTAGCAGTAAAGAAACAGAGATCCAAGATTGAGATTGAAACAGAATTTCTTCAATTCTCCAATCCAAGATTCAAGACAATTGTAATTGAAATTGAAAGCAATAAAACTGAGAGGAAGAGAAGTGAATTCTCCTTCCCCAAGACAAAGAAATTAAAGTTCACTCAATATCAACAGCTCTCCGAAAACTATTATGAAAATTCCAAAAGGAAAGCTCCCAGAGAACTTGAATTCTATCCTATTTATACACTTTCTTCCAATGATCTTCAAGCCTTGAGTTGGGCCTTTGCTCTTGGTGGAATTGGGTTGAAAGAGGCCTTGGTTGATTGCTCTTGAAGTTTGAAGAAGAACCAAAGTGAACCAATTGAACCGGGTTTGAGTTTTGCAAAAGTTGGACCAAAAGTTGGAGCTAAAGTTAGGGGTCTAACTTTGGCTCCAACTTTTCATAGCAGCCCACAAAACTTGCAGGTATGAATGTTGGTGCCAACGTTAGGGGTCTAACTTTGACCCTAACGTTGGCCTTGCCTTGTGTGCTAGTGGCGCCAACGTTAGCCACCAAGTTAGGGGGCTAACATTGGCGCAAACTTTTGCTCCTCTTCCTTGAATTTCCATGTGCCAACGTTAGCCTCCAAGTTAGGGGTCTAACGTTGGCGCAAACGTTGGTGCCCAGGGGAGAAATTCATGTGCCAACGTTAGCCTCAAAGTTAGGGGGCTAACGTTGGCGCAAACTTTTGGTGCCCAGGGGAGAAATTCATGTGCCAACGTTAGCCTCAAAGTTAGGGGGCTAACGTTGGCGCAAACTTTTGAAGCCCAGGGGAGAATTTTCAAGTTCCAACGTTAGCCTCCAAGTTAGGGGGCTAACGTTGGGGCTAACTTTTCAACCAAAAGTTTGTGCAAAAGTTTGATGCTAACTTTAGGTCCAGCTTCTTGCTTCCTGGTTCAATTTCACTTATTCCATTGTCCTCTCTTCACTCCTAGCCATTCCTTCTTGCTTCAACCTTTCTCCAAGCTTTCTTCACCTATCATTAATCAACCAAACTCATCAAAGCTATGCTCAAAATCATAAGATATTCATTCTTTCATAATATGCAACAAATATAGCATAAAACCTCATGAAATGGCATGAATTCATATATGGTTGATTCAATCAAGGAAAACATGAAAATCTACTCAATTAGCTTGCTTGTAGCTCAAGAAAGTGCATAATTCTAATGAAAACAAAAGAAAAAGACTAGTTAAAATAGGCTAGGATGACTTGTCATCAGAAGCCAAAACTCTCCTCTGGGGTGGGTTGCCATTGTTGTTGTCTTCTCCACCTGGTGGATTGGTTAGATGTTCCTCCATCTCTTGGAATTCTTCGTCTGGTTCCTCTTCTCCAACAATATTTTTCCCTCTTTCAGCTCTTCTTAACCTCCTGAGAGTTCTTTCGTCTTGTTCATGAAAATTGGGTATGGTTCTTCTTGTACCTGACATACAAGCAGAGCATGAGAAATGCACAAAACCAGTGACACTTCAATTTACTGCCAGATTGAAGTGTTAGTTAGTTTAAGCAAAAAATCAAACAGTTAGTGGGTTAATCAAAATTAAAGAAAAAGTGCTTGATCTAGATTACCACCTCACTCAATCATTGTCAATCTAATCAATCCCTGGCAACGGCGCCAAAAACTTGATGAGATATTTTGGAGGAAAAATAAATCTCTCCCAAAACACACAAATCTAACCGGCAAGTGTACCGGGTCGTATCAAGTAATAAAAACTCACGGGAGTGAGGTCGATCCCACAGGGATTGAAGGATTGAGCAATTTTAGTTTAGTGGTTGATTTAGTCAAGCGAATCAAGATTTGGTTGATGGTTTTGTGACTTGCAGAATTAAATTGCATTGAAGTAAAGAGAGCAAGAAATAAATTGCTGAAACGTAGAGAACAAGAAATTAAATGGCCGAAACTTAGAGTGCAAGAAATGTAAATTATGGAATCTTAAAGTGCAAGAAATGTAAATGGCTTGAAATGTAAAAGGGATTGGGAGTTGGATTTACAGAAATTAAACAAGGAAAAGTAAATTTGCATCAGACAGAAGAGTAAAAGGTGTTTGGGAGTGAACCGGATATGAAGCAGAAAAGTAAATGAACATAGAAAGCAGTAAACAGAGAAATGAAATGGGAAATTCAGATCTCAGGACCCAGAGACTAGAAAACCAAGTCTAGATCTCAATGCCTTCCTAGATCCAACAAGAACACTTTCAAGGGAATTGTAAATTGCAAAGAAAGTAAATGAAGAGCAATTAACCGGAAATGGAATTCAATTAACAGTAAAGAAACAGAGAGATCCAAGGATGAGATTGAAATAGAATTTCTTCAATTTTTCAATCCAAGATCCAAGACAATTGTAATTGAAATTGAAAGCAATAAAACTGAGAGAAAGAGAAGTGAATTCTCCTTCCCCAAGACAAAGAAATTAAAGTTCACTCAATAACAAAAGCTCTCCGAAAACTATTACGAAAATTCCAAAAGGAAAGCTCCCCGAAGAACTTGAATTCTATCCTATTTATACACTTTCTTCCAATGATCTTCAAGCCTTGAGTTGGGCCTTTGCTCTTGGTGGAATTGGGTTGAAAGAGGCCTTGGTTGATTGCTCTTGAAGTTTGAAGAAGAACCAAAGTGAACCAATTGAACCGGGTTTGAATTTTGCAAAAGTTGGACCAAAAGTTGGAGCTAAAGTTAGGGGTCTAACTTTGGCTCCAACTTTTCATAGCAGCCCACAAAACTTGCTGGTATGAACGTTGGTGCCAACGTTAGGGGTCTAACTTTGACCCTAACGTTGGCCTTGCCTTGTGTGCTAGTGGCGCCAACGTTAGCCACCAAGTTAGGGGGCTAACGTTGGCGCAAACTTTTGCTCCTCTTCCTTGAATTTTCATGTGCCAACGTTAGCCTCCAAGTTAGGGGTCTAACGTTGGCGCAAACGTTGGTGCCGAGGGGAGAAATTCATGTGCCAACGTTAGCCTCAAAGTTAGGGGGCTAACGTTGGCGCAAACTTTTGGAGCCCAGGGGAGAATTTTCAAGTTCCAATGTTAGCCTCCAAGTTAGGGGGCTAACGTTGGGGCTAACTTTTCAACCAAAAGTTTGTGCAAAAGTTTGATGCTAACTTTAGGTCCAGCTTCTTGCTTCCTGGTTCAATTTCACTTATTCCATTGTCTTCTCTTCACTCCTAGCCATTCCTTCTTGCTTCAACCTTTCTCCAAGCTTTCTTCACCTATCATTAATCAACCAAACTCATCAAAGCTATGCTCAAAATCATGAGATATTCATTCTTTCATAATATGCAACAAATATAGCATAAAACCTCATGAAATGGCATGAATTCATATATGGTTGGTTCAATCAAGGGAAACATGAAAATCTACTCAATTAGCTTGCTTGTAGCTCAAGAAAGTGCATAATTCTAATGAAAACAAAAGAAAAAGACTAGTTAAAATAGGCTAGGATGACTTGTCATCACTAGGATTGAATCCACTCCTTCTAGCTCCATTACTCCTCTCCTTTGTGATGGTTGGCGGCCTCTTTGATGAGCAAAGAAATATTGGTTATTGGACACCATATCAATGAGTTCTTGAGCCTCTTCTGCAGTTTTCATGAGTTGCAAGGAACCTCCAGCTGAATGATCCAAAGCTTCCTGGGATTTCAGTGTTAAGCCTTCATAGAAGTTTTGAAGCTTCTCCCACTCATTAAACATGGTGTGGGTCCTCAAGTGGTCCTCTACCAAAAGAGCAATTGTTCTGAACCAAAGTGATGAGTTGTGTCTTGAGTTCAAAATTGTTAGCATTGACATTTGGAGCCAAGATGCTGCTCCCACAATGTCTAGGATTTGCAAAGGTATAGGAAGCCAAAACTCTCCTCTGGGGTGGGTTGTCATTGTTGTTGTCTTCTCCACCTGGTGGATTGGTTAAATGTTCCTCCATCTCTTGGAATTCTTCGTCTGATTCCTCTTCTCCAACAATATTTTTCCCTCTTTCAGCTCTTCTTAACCTCCTGAGAGTTCTTTCGTCTTGTTCATGAAAATTGGGTATGGTTCTTCTTGTACCTGACATACAAGCAGAGCATGAGAAATGCACAAAACCAGTGACACTTCAATTTACTGCTAGATTGAAGTGTTAGTTAGTTTAAGCAAAAAATCAAACAGTTAGTGGGTTAATCAAAATTAAAGAAAAAGTGCTTGATCTAGATCACCACCTCACTTAATCATTGTCAATCTAATCAATCCCCGGCAATGGCGCCAAAAACTTGATGAGTATTTTGGAGGAAAAATAAATTTCTCCCAAAACACACAAATCTAACCGGCAAGTGTACCGGGTCGCATCAAGTAATAAAAACTCACGGGAGTGAGGTCGATCCCACAGGGATTGAAGGATTGAGCAATTTTAGTTTAGTGGTTGATTTAGTCAAGCGAATCAAGATTTGGTTGAGAGATTTGTGATTTGCAGAATTTAAATTGCATAGAAAGTAAAGGGAATGGGTAATTGACATGAAATTAAAGAGGACGAGAATTAAATTGTTGAATCTTAAAGTGCAAGTAACATAAATTGCGGAAACTTAGATTGCAAGAAATGTAAATTGCAGAATCTTAAAGTGCAAGAAATATAAATAGCTTGAAATGTAAAGGGGATTGGGGCTGGATTTAAACAAGGAAAAGTTAAATTGCATTAAACAGAAGAGTAAAAGGGAATTGGGATTGAATCGGATCCGAAACAGAAAAGTAAATGAACATATAAAGCAATAAACAGAGAATTGAAATGGGAAATCAGATCTCAGGACCCAGAGACTAGAAAACCAAGTCTAGATCTCAATGCCTTCCTAGATCCAACAAGAATAATTGCAAAGGAAATTGTAAATTGCAAGCAAAGTAGATGAGAATCAAGTAACAGAAACGGAAATTCAATTACAGTAAATAAACAGAGAGATCTAAGGATGAGATTGAAACAGAATTTCTTCAATTCTTCAACCCAAGATCCAAGACAATTGTAATTGAAATTGAAAGCAATAAAACTGAGAGGAAGAGAAGTGAATTCTCCTTCCCCAAGACAAAGAAATTAAAGTTCACTCAATATCAAAAGCTCTCCGAAAACTATTATGAAAATTTCAAAAGGAAAGCTCCCCGAAGAACTTGAACTCTATCCTACTTATACACTTTCTTCCAATGATCTTCAAGCCTTGAGTTGGGCCTTTGCTCTTGGTGGAATTGGGTTGAAAGAGGCCTTGGTTGATTGCTCTTGAAGTTTGGAGAAGAACCAAAGTGAACCAATTGAACCGGGTTTGAGTTTTGCAAAAGTTGGACCAAAAGTTTGAGCAAAAGTTAGGGGTCTAACTTTTGCTCCAACTTTTCATATCAGCTAACACCACTTTGCTGATATGAACGTTGGTGCCAACGTTAGGGGTCTAACTTTGGCCCTAACGTTGGCCTTGCCTTGAGTACTTGTGGCGCCAATGTTAGCCACCAAGTTTGGGGGCTAACGTTGGCGCAAACTTTTGCTCCTCCTTGTGATGTTCATGTGCCAACGTTAGCCACCAAGTTAGGGGGCTAACGTTGGCGCAAACTTTTGGTGCCCAGGGAGGTTTTCTTCATGCCAACGTTAGCCTCAAAGTTAGGGGGCTAACGTTGGCGCAAACTTTTGGTGCCCAGGGGTGAATTTCATGTGCCAACGTTAGCCTCAAAGTTAGGGGGCTAACGTTGGCGCAAACTTTTGGTACCCAGGGAGTGATTTTCAAGTTCCAACGTTAGCCTCCAAGTTAGGGGGCTAACGTTGGGGCTAACTTTTCAACCAAAAGTTTATGCAAAAGTTTGATGCTAACTTTAGGTCCAGCTTTTTGCTTCCTTGTTCAATTTCACTTATTCCATTGTCTTCTCTTTACTCCTAGCTATTCCTTCTTGCTTCAACCTTTCTCCAAGCTTTCTTCACCTATAATTAATCAACCAAACTCATCAAAGCTATGCTCATAATCATGAGATATTCATTCTATCATAATATGCAACAATTTTAGCATAAAACCTCATGAAATGGCATGAATTTATACATGGTTGATTCAATCAAGGGAAACATGAAAATCTACTCAATTAGCTTGCTTATGGTTCAAGAAAGTGCATAATTCTAATGAAAACAAAAGGAAAAGACTGGTTAAAATAGGCTAGGATGACTTGTCATCAACCTCACTCCCGTGAGTTATTATTACTTGATGCGACCCGGTGCACTTGCCGGTTAGATTTGGGTGTTTTGGAGAAATTCGTTTTTTTTTTCCAAAATACACCATCAAGTTTTTGGCGCCGTTGCCGGGGATTGATTAGATTGACAATGATTAAGTGAGGTGGTGATCTAGATCTAGCATTTTTATTTTCTGTTTCTCTAATTTTTGACTAACCCACTAACTGTTTGAAGTTTTGTCTCAACTGACTACACTCAATTTGCAAAAGTATCACTGTGTGTTCCATTGTTGATTTATATGTCATAGGGAAGAAGAGCAGCCAAAAGGAAAGATATCATTGAAGAAGGAGTTTCTGAGAAAGAAGAACATCACAACATGAAGCCACAACTCATTACACTAATAGAGAACAATTGTTCCTATGGTGGAAATCCCTTGGAGGACCCTAAACAGCACCTATCCATTTTTCTGAAAACTTGTGGGGCTGTCAATCTCAATGGTGTAGACCATGATACCATTAAGCTCTTGTTATTTCCCTTCTCACTGAAGGATGAAGCAGCACAATGGCTTGAAACTTTTCCCCAAGGAAGTATAACTAGTTGGGATGAATTGGTTGCCAAGTTTCTAGTCAAATTCTCCTCATCCCAACAAAATATCAAGATGAAAGAAGGAGTACATCCATTCATACAAAGAGAGGAAGAACCATTGTTCAAAGCATGGGAGAGATACAAGAAAGCAAATGACAAGGTGGATTTTCAAGCGTTCTATGAAGGATTAACCTCAGAAACAAGAAGAGCAGTAGATTACTTCTCAGATGGCCTACTCAAGGCAACAGCAACCATCCAAGGAACTGCAGGGTTCAGTGACAAAGAGCCAATAACCAACACTCATTTGAGACGCCACGGAATGCAATTTCAGAAAAGGAAGTAATGAATCTTGAAGGAGTGAGAGCAATCATGAATCAAAACAAACAGCTATACCAGCAAACTCAGCAGCAATTGGAATCAATAGCTAGACAAATTGATTCTCTACATTCTGCCACAGTGAATGCACAATTTCCACCATGGAAACCACATTCTTATCTAAGAATGAGGGAATCTCAGCATCAGGAACAAAGGGACTTCAACTATAACAACCCCAACTTCCCAAACCTGCAAAAACACCACCATACCAACAAAAATCACTACACACCACCCCAATATACACACCTCCAGCCCTGTCCTACCTCACCACTTGCCCAACATGACTTACATCAATCACCACAATTAACACAGTCACAACTAATCCTAAACTTCCAAAGACTCTATGTTCTAGAAATGATGATGGAAAGGTTTATGAAAATTCAAGAAATGACAATAATAGAGCAGGAGGACATAAGGAAAAGCCAAGAGGCATATCTCAAGAGAATTGAAAGGTACATGGAACAACTGGTTCAAAACCTTGCTAAACTGGGCGAGAGAGAGGGAGATATGTCCTTAAGAGCCACTGAAGATGACTCAAAGAACAATGAAAAAGCTGCTGGGTTGAAAGGGAAAGCAGTTATGGAAAATAGTGAGAAGGCTACGGGAAAAGAAACAACTATCAAGGAGAAGCCTACGGTGAGAGGAGGAAACCAAAGGCAACAGAAACCTCAACTTCCATGATCAGAGGATGAAGGATGTCAAGCTAGTGACAATAAAAGAGCGCTTGTTGGGAGGCAACCCAACCTGAGGTAGTTTTCTGTTCATAACTATTTTAATAAAAAGGTTAATTAGTTTTATCTATAATGCAAGAAGCTAAGTTTGGTGTTGCACACCAAAATAATCTAAAGGAGAATGCAGGATTCTAAGTGTGGTGTTTCACCAAAATCCCATTATAAAACACATTCTCACTTTCTGCATAATGCTGGCTTCAAGCATGATTGGATGAACTAGTTAACTATTCTGCTATTTCCTAGTTTTTAGTTTTATTGCTTTTGAAAAAGAAGAAGAAAAAAAAAATTTTATCACACATGGTTAATTTGATGCATGAAAACCATTGGCAAGGTACTAAGTTTGGTGTTCCCACACCAAAGTAAGTTCAAAAGCCCATAAATAAATCAGCCAGACTAACCATTGTTTCCAAGTGCTTGGGGAACAAGCAACTTTCAATATCATTACAGAGCATCATACAAGCCTTTGGGAGGATTAAGCATCATCAACAAAAAAAAAATGAAAGAGGAATGTGTGGATCAGTAATGATGATGATGAGGAGTGAAGCAAGCTAACTCCAAAAGGTTGTATCGTTAAGTGATTATCTTACATCAAACACTGCTATGATTGAGAGTGGTTTAGTTTCCCTGATTATCTATCTGCATAGCATAGTTTTTCTGTAATTCAATAAGCAAGATGCTTGATCATTCACAACATTTTTCTCTTCAAAACTTGTTTGCACTCAATGTTCAAAAATGCATCACATGAAAGTTCTTTGAAAAGAAGGATTGAGGAATTAAACAATTTTAAGGCAAGCAAAAGATTAGGAGAAGTGGTGGTTCTAGTTGAATGATTATGTATTGAGGTTGCATGCTTGTGAAAACTTGCATGGGAGCTCATAGGCAGGACATGAAGTTCAAAGAAGTATTGTGGAGATTCTCAAAAATTTATTGATCCAAGAAGCAGCAAACAAAACAATAGAAAGAAAAGAAAATACAAAGATAAAAAGAACATGGCCCAAGGCTCTGAGCATCAATTACTAGGCAGAAAAGAAAGAAGAAACAATGACTCAAAGAGTTGTTAGCCTAGTAAATGCTTGTGGTTGAGTTGTGTCAAAGAAAGAGGCTTGAGCAAGTAAATCCTTAGGGGTGCTTTAACACCTAATACCTTAAAACCAACTGGTTTAGGAGTATTGATTGAAAGCTTATTTAAAAGAGCCGCTTTGAGACATGACACTTAGAGTCAAGGCCAAAGCAAAGAAACTATAAGCTGCTTCAAGGTGATTACATATAAAGAGATCTCCATGATACCATTTGGATGAAAATCCTAAGACCTAAGACTCCCAATATGTGAGGACTAGTGAGCACTGAAGCCCTTGCAAGAGCATATGATTTAGAGTTCACCCCATTGACACTTAATCACTTCACTCACAGGACCTTACAATTTTTTCTTCAATCCGTCTTAAGTGAAAGAACCTATGAGCATAATTCATTTCTTTCTTGGGGACAAGCAAGCTTTAAGTTTGGTGTTGTGATGACAAGTCATCTTAACCTAGTTTCACTAGCCTTTTTCTTTTGTTTTCAATTGAATTATGCACTTTCTTGAGCCAAAAGCAAGCCAATTGGGTAGATTTTCATGTTTCCTTTGATTTAATCAACCATGTATGAATTCATGCTATTTCATGGGGTTTTATGCTATAATTATCACATATTATGATAAAATGAATATCTCATGATTTTAAGCATAGCTTTGATGTGTTTGGTTGATTAATGATAGGTGAAGAAAGCTTGAAGAAAGGTTGAAGCAAGAAGGAATGGCTAGGAGAAAAGAGAGGACAATGGAATAAGTGAAAATGAACCAGGAAGCAAAAAGCTGGACCAAAAGTTAGCCTCAAACTTTTGCACAAACTTTTGGGTGAAAAGTTAGCCCCAACGTTAGCCCCTAACTTTTGGGCTAACGTTGGCACATGAAAGTTACTCCCTGGGCACCAAAAGTTTGCGCCAACGTGCCCTAACTTTGTGGCAAACGTTGGCATGAGAAAAACACCCCCTGGGCACCAAAAGTTTGCGCCAACGTTAGCCTCTAACTTTTGGGCTAACGTTGGCACATGAACAATACAAAGGGGGAGCAAAAGTTTGCGCCAACGTTAGCCTCTAACTTTTGGGCTAACGTTGGCGCCATAAGTACACATAAGGAGGCCAACGTTGGAGCAAAAGTTAGACCCCTAACTTTTGCCCCAACGTGGATAGCAGCAAAGCATGGAGGCTGATAGTAAAAGTTAGAGTAAAAGTTAGCCTCAAACTTTTACTCAAACTTTTACTCAAACTTTTGCAAAACTCCAACCCGGCTCAATTGGTTCACTTTGGTTCCTCTCCAAACTCCAAGAGCAATCAACCAAGGCCTCTCTCAACCCAATTCCACCAAGAGCAAAGGCCCAACTCAAGGCTTGAAGATCATTTGAAGAAAGTGTATAAATAGGATAGAATTCAAGTTTTTCGAGAGCTTCCCTTTTAGTTTTTCAGAATAGCTTTCTTTTGAATTTTGCTTAGAGCTCACTTTTATTTTTCTTAGCATTGTTGTTTTAATTCAAGAGCATTTGGGAGGAGAATTGATCTCTCTTCTTCCTTGTTCTTGCCCAGCACTCTTTACTTTTCTTGTCTTGGATTTTGGGTGGAGAATTGAAGAAATTCTGTTTCAATCTCACCTTGAGATCTTATTTAATTTTCTGCTTAATTGAATTTCAGTTTCGGTTACTTGCTTTTTCATCTACTTTCTTTGCAATTTACAATTTTCTTTGCAATTGTGCTTGTTGGATCTAGGAAGGCATTGAGATCTAGACTTGGTTTTCTAGTCTCTTGGGTCCTGAGATCCGGAATTCCCATTTCCCATTCCCTGTTTACTGTTTACTGTTTTCATGCTTATTTACATTTCTGTTTTAAGATCCAGTTTGATTCAAGACATCCTTTACTTCTCTGTTTGTTGCAATTTTACATTTTCTTGTTTAATTTCTGCAAATCCAACTCCCCATTCCCTTTACAATTCAAGCCATTTACATTTCTTGCACTTTAAGATTTTGCAATTTACATTTCTTGCGTTCTAAGTTTCTGCCATTTAATTTCTTGTTCTTTAAGATTCAGCACTTTAATTCCTGTTCTCTTTAATTTCATGCCAATTACCCATTCCCTTTACTTTCTATGCAATTTAAATTCTGCAAATCACAAATCTCTCAACCAAATCTTGATTCGCTTGACTAAATCAACCACTAAACTAAAGTTGCTCAATCCTTCAATCCCTGTGGGATCGACCTCACTCCCGTGAGTTATTATTACTTGATGCGACCCGGTGCACTTGCCGGTTAGATTTGGGTGTTTTGGAGAAATTCGTTTTTTTTTTTCCAAAATACACCATCATTGACCATCGTTCTTTAAATGACGCTATCCCGAGGAGCACACCTAAAGGCAAGCCGTAATGGCCTCATCTTCGGCAGGCTCCTCCATTTTTTTTTACGATTTTTTTCCATTTTTTTCCGTTGTGCTGACCCTCGTTCTTTAAATGACGCTATCCTGAGGAGGACACCTAAAGGTGAGCCGTAATGGCCTCATCTTCGGCAGGCTCCTCCATTTTTTTTTCCGGTTTTTTTCCATTTTTTTCCGTTGTGCTGACCCTCGTTCTTTAAATGACGCTATCCCGAAGAGGATACCTAAACGCGAGCCGTAATGGCCCCATCTTCGGCAGGCTCCTCCGTTTTTTTTTCCTTTTTTTTACATTGTGCTGACCCCCATTCTTTACATGACGCTATCCCGAGGAGGACACCTAACGGCGAGCCGTAATGGCCTCATCTTCGGCAGGCTCCTTCAGTTTTTTTTTTCCGGTTTTTTTTCTAGTTTTTTTTTACGTTGTGCTGACCCTCATTCTTTAAATAACACTATCCTGAGGAGGACACCTAAAGGCGAGTCGTAATGGCCTCATCTTCGGCAGGCTCCTCCAGTTTTTTTTAGTTTTTTTTTTACGTTGTGCTGACCCTTGTTCTTTAAATGACGCTATCCTGAGGAGGACACCTAAAGGAGAGCTGTAATGGCCTCATCTTCAGCAGGCTCCTCCGTTTTTTTTTACGTTGTGCTGACCCTCGTACTTTGAATGACACCATCCTGAGGAGGACACTTAAAGGCGAGCCGTAATGGCCGCATCTTCGGCAGGTTCCTCCGATTTTTTTTCTGGTTTTTTTTTTTACGTTGTGCTGACCAACGTTCTTTAAATGACGCTATCCCGAGGAGAACACCTAAAGGCAATCCGTAATGGCCTCATCTTCGGCAGGCTCCTCCGTTTTTTTTTCCATTTTTTTTCCGTTGTGCTGACCCTCGTTCTTTAAATGACGCTATCTTGAGGAAGACACCTAAAGGCGAGCCGTAATGGCCTTATCTTCGGCTGGCTCCTCCATTTTTTTTTCCAGTTTTTTTCCATTTTTTTTCCGCTGTGCTGACCCTCGTTCTTTAAATAACGCTATCCCGAGGAGGACACCTAAACGCGAGCCGTAATGGCCCCATCTTCGATAGGCCCCTAAGGTTTTTTTTTCCGTTTTTTTTACATTGTGCTAACCCTCGTTCTTTAAATGACGCTATCCCGAGGAGGACACCTAAAGGCAAGCCGTAATGGCCTCATCTTCGGCAGGCTCCTCCGTTTTTTTTCCGGTTTTTTTTCGATTTTTTTTTACGTTGTGCTGACCCTCGTTCTTTAAATGACACTATCCTGAGGAGGACACCTAAAGGCGAGCCGTAATGGCCTTATCTTCGGCAGGCTCCTCCGGTTTTTTTTTAGTTTTTTATTTTTTTACGTTGTGCTGACCCTCGTTCTTTAAATGACGCTATCCTGAGGAGGACACCTAAAGGCCAGCCGTAATGGGCTCATTTTCGGCTGGCTCCTCCGTTTTTTTTTTCCGGTATTTTTTCCAGTTTTTTTATACGTTGTGCTGACCCTTGTTCTTTAAATAACGCTATCCTGAGGAGGTCACCTAAAGGCAAGCCGTATTGACCTCATCTTCGGCAGGCTCCTCCGTTTTTTTTTTACGTTGTTCTGACCCTCGTTCTTTAAATGACGCTATCCCGAGGAGGACACTTAAAGGCAAGCCGTAATGGGGGCAACTTCGGCAGGTTCCTCCAATTTTTTTCTGGTTTTTTTTTTACGTTGTGTTGACCATCGTTCTTTAAATGACGCTATCCCGAGGAGAACACCTAAAGGCAAGCCGTAATGGCCTCATCTTCGGCAGGCTCCTCCATTTTTTTTTCCAGTTCTTTTCCATTTTTTTTCCGTTATGTTGACCCTCGTTCTTTAAATGACGCTATCCCGAGGAGGACACCTAAACATGAGCCGTAATGGCCGCATCTTCGGCAGGCTCCTCCAGTTTTTTTTAGTTTTTTTATTTTTTTACGTTGTGCTGACCCTCGTTCTTTAAATGACGCTATCCTGAGTAGGACACCTAAAGGCGAGCCGTAATGGCCTCATCTTCGGCAGGCTCCTCCGTTTTTTTTTCCAGTTTTTTTTCCGGTTTTTTTTATACGTTGTGCTGACCTTTGTTCTTTAAATAACGCTATCCTGAGGAGGTCACATAAAGGCGAGCCGTATTGACCTCATCTTCGGCAGGCTCCTCTGTTTTTTTTTTTTTTACGTTGTGCTGACAATCGTTCTTTAAATGACGCTATCCTGAGGAGGACACTTAAAGGCGAGCCGTAATGGCCGCATCTTCGGCAGGTTCCTCCGGTTTTTTTTTCGGTTTTTTTACGTTGTGTTGACCATCGTTCTTTAAATGAATCTATCTCGAGGAGGACACCTAAAGGCAAGCCGTAATAGCCTCATCTTCGGCAGGCTCCTCCATTTTTTTTTTCCGGTTTTTTTTCCATTTTTTCCGTTGTGCTGACCCTCTTTCTTTAAATGACGCTATCCTGAGGAGGACACCTAAAGGCGAGCCGTAATAGCCTCATCTTCAGCAGGCTCCTCAATTTTTTTCCAGTTTTTTTCCATTTTTTTTCCATTGTGCTGACCCTCGTTCTTTAAATGACGCTATCCCGAGGAGGACACCTAAACGCGAGCCGTAATGGCCCCATCTTCGGCAGGCTCCTACATTTTTTTTTCCTTTTTTTTTTACGTTTTGCTGACCCGCATTCTTTAAATGACGCTATCCCAAGGAGGACACCTAAAGGCGAGCCGTAAAGGCCTCATCTTCGGCAGGCTCCTTCGGTTTTTTTTTTCCGGTTTTTGTTCTAGTTTTTTTTTTATGTTGTGCTGAACCTTGTTCTTTAAATGACGCTCTCCTGAGGAGGACACATAAAGGCGAGCCGTAATGGCCTCATCTTCAGCAGGCTCCTCCGTTTTTTTTTACGTTGTGCTGACCCTCGTTCTTTAAATGACGCCATCCTGAGGAGGACACTTAAAGGCGAGCCGTAATGGCCGCATCTTCGGCAATTTCCTCCGATTTTTTTTCAGGTTTTTTTTTTACGTTGTGCTGACCTTCGTTCTTTAAATGACGCTATCCCGAGGATGACACCTACAGGCAGGCCGTAATGGCCTCATCTTCGGCAGGCTCCTCCGTTTTTTTTCCGGTTTTTTTCCATTTTTTTTCCGTTGTGCTTACCCTCGTTCTTTAAATGACGCTATCCTGAGGAGGACACCTAAATGCGAGCTGTAATGGCCTCATCTTCGGCAGGCTCCTCTGTTTTTTTTTTTACGTTGTGCTGACCCTCGTTCTTTAAATGACGCTATCCCGAGGAGGACACCTAAACACGAGTCGTAATGGCCCCATTTTCGGTAGGCTCCTCCATATTTTTTCCTTTTTTTTTACGTTCTGCTGACCCGCATTCTTTAAATGACGCTATCCCGAGGAGAACACCTAAAGGCGAGCCGTAATGGCCTCATCTTCGGTAGGCTCCTTCTGTTTTTTTTCCGGTTTTTTTTCTAGTTTTTTTTTACGTTGTGCTGACCCTCGTTCTTTAAATGACACTATCCTGAGGAGGACACCTAAAGGCGAGCCGTAATGGCCTCATCTTCAGCAGGCTCCTCCATTTTTTTCCGGTTTTTTTATACGTTGTGCTGACCGTTGTTCTTTAAATGACGCTATCCTGAGGAAGACACCTAAAGGCGAGCCGTAATGGCCCCATCTTCGGCAGGCCCCTCCATTTTTTTTTTACGTTGTGCTGACCCTCGTTCTTTAAATGACGCTATCCTGAGGAGGACACTTAAAGGCGAAACGTAATGGCCGCATCTTCGGCAGGTTCCTCCGATTTTTTTCTGGTTTTTTTTTTTACGTTGTGCTGACCATCGTTCTTTAAATGACGCTATCCCGAGGAAGACACCTAAAGGCAATCCGTAATGGCCTCATCTTCGGCAGGCTCCTCCTTTTTTTTTTCGATTTTTTTCCATTTTTTTCCGTTGTGCTGACCCTCGTTCTTTAAATGACGCTATCCTGAGGAGGACACCTAAAGGCGAGCCGTAATGGCCTCATCTTCGGCAGGCTCCTCCGTTTTTTTATTCGTTTTCTTTTTTTTTCCGTTGTGCTGACCCTCGTTCTTTAAATAAAGCTATCCCGAGGAGGACACCTAAACGCGAGCCGTAATGGCCCCATCTTCGGCAGGCTCCTCCATTTTTTTTCCTTTTTTTTTTTACGTTCTGCTGACCCGTATTCTTTAAATGACGCTATCCCAAGGAGGACACCTAAAGGCGAGCCGTAAAGGCCTCATCTTCGGCAGGCTCCTTCGGTTTTTTTTCCGGTTTTTGTTCTAGTATTTTTTTTTTTATGTTGTGCTGAACCTCGTTCTTTAAATGACGCTATCCTGAGGAGGACACCTATAGGCGAGCCGTAATGGCCTTATCTTCGGCAGGCTCCTCCATTTTTTTTCCAGTTTTTTTCCATTTTTTTTCCGTTGTGCTGACCCTCGTTCTTTAAATGACGCTATCCCGAGGAGGACACCTAAACGCGAGCCGTAATGGCCCCATCGTTGATAGGCTCCTCTGGTTTTTTTTTTTCATTTTTTTTACATTGTGCTGACCCTCGTTCTTTAAGTGACGCTATCCCGAGCAGGACAGCTGAAGACAAGCCGTAATGGCCTCATCTTCGGCAGGCTCCTGCGTTTTTTTTCCAGTTTTTTTCCATTTCTTTCCGTTGTGCTGACCCTCGTTCTTTAAATGACGCTATCCTGAGGAGGATACCTAAAGGCGAGCCGTAATGGGCTCATCTTCGGTAGGCTCCTCCATTTTTTTTCCAGTTTTTTTCCATTTTTTTTCCGTTGTGCTGACCCTCGTTCTTTAAATGACGCTATCCCGAGGAGGACACCTAAACGCGAGCCGTAATGGCCCCATCTTCGGAAGGCTCCTCCATTTTTTTTTCCTTTTTTTTACGTTCTGTTGACCCGCATTCTTTCAATGATGCTATCCCAAGGAGGACACCTAAAGGCGAGCCATAAAGGCCTCATCTTCGGCAGACTCCTTCGGTTTTTTTTCCGGTTTGTTTTCTAGTTTTTTTTTTATGTTGTGCTGAACCTCGTTCTTTAAATGACGCTATCCTGAGGAGGACACCTAAAGGCGAGCCGTAATGGCCTCATCTTCGGCAGGCTCCTCTGGTTTTTATTTAGTTTTTTTTTTTTACGTTCTGCTGACCCTCGTTCTTTAAATGACGCTATCCTGAGGAGGACACCTAAAGGCGAGCCGTAATGGACTCTTCTTCGGCAGGCTCCTCCATTTTTTTTTCCGGTATTTTTTCCAATTTTCTTTTTTACGTTGTGCTGACCATCGATCTTTAAATGACGCTATCCCGAGGAGGACACCTAAAGGCAAGCCGTAATGGCCTCTTCTTCGGCAGGCTCCTCCGTTTTTTTTTCCGATTTTTTTCCATTTTTTTCCGTTGTGCTAACCCTCGTTCTTTAAATGACGCTATCCTGAGGAGGACACCTAAAGGCGAGCTGTAATGGCCTCATCTTCAGCAGGCTCCTCCGTTTTTTTTTTTTACGTTCTGCTGACCCTCGTTCTTTAAATGACGCTATCCCAAGGAGGACACCTAAAGGCGAGCCGTAAAGGCCTCATCTTCGGCAGGCTCCTTCGGTTTTTTTTTCCGGTTTTTGTTCTAGTTTTTTTTTTTATGTTGTGCTGAACCTCGTTCTTTAAATGACGCTATCCTGAGGAGGACACCTATAGGCGAGCCATAATGGCCTTATCTTCGGCAGGCTCCTCCATTTTTTTTCCAGTTTTTTTCCATTTTTTTTCCGTTGTGCTGACCCTCGTTCTTTAAATGACGCTATCCCGAGGAGGACACCTAAACGCGAGCCGTAATGGCCCCATCTTTGATAGGCTCCTCTGGTTTTTTTTTTTCATTTTTTTTACATTGTGCTGACCCTCGTTCTTTAAATGACGCTATCCCGAGCAGGACAGCTGAAGACAAGCCGTAATGGCCTCATCTTCGGCAGGCTCCTGCGTTTTTTTTCCGGTTTTTTTCCATTTCTTTCCGTTGTGCTGACCCTCGTTCTTTAAATGACGCTATCCTGAGGAGGACACCTAAAGGCGAGCCGTAATGGCCTCATCTTCGGTAGGCTCCTCCATTTTTTTTCCAGTTTTTTTCCATTTTTTTTCCGTTGTGCTGACCCTCTTTCTTTAAATGACGCTATCCCGACGAGGACACCTAAACGCGAGCCGTAATGGCCCCATCTTCGGCAGGCTCCTCCATTTTTTTTTCCTTTTTTTTTACGTTCTGTTGACCCGCATTCTTTCAATGATGCTATCCCAAGGAGGACACCTAAAGGCGAGCCATAAAGGCCTCATCTTCGGCAGGCTCCTTCGGTTTTTTTTCCGGTTTGTTTTCTAGTTTTTTTTATGTTGTGCTGAACCTCGTTCTTTAAATGACGCTATCCTGAGGAGGACACCTAAAGGCGAGCCGTAATGGCCTCATCTTCGGCAGGCTCCTCTGGTTTTTATTTAGTTTTTTTTTTTTTTTACGTTCTGCTGACCCTCGTTCTTTAAATGACGCTATCCTGAGGAGGACACCTAAAGGCGAGCCGTAATGGACTCATCTTCGGCAGGCTCCTCCATTTTTTTTCCGGTATTTTTTCCAATTTTCTTTTTTACGTTGTGCTGACCATCGATCTTTAAATGACGCTATCCCGAGGAGGACACCTAAAGGCAAGCCGTAATGGCCTCTTCTTCGGCAGGCTCCTCCGTTTTTTTTTCCGATTTTTTTCCATTTTTTCCGTTGTGCTAACCCTCGTTCTTTAAATGACGCTATCCTGAGGAGGACACCTAAAGGCGAGCTGTAATAGCCTCATCTTCAGCAGGCTCCTCCGTGTTTTTTTTTTACGTTGTGCTGACCCTCGTTCTTTAAATGACGCTATCCCGAGGAGGACACCTAAAGGCGAGCCGTAATGGCCTCATCTTCGGCAGGCTCCTCCAGTTTTTTTTTGGTTTTTTTTTACGTTGTGCTGACCCTTGTTCTTTAAATGACGCTATCCTGAGTAGGACACCTAAAGGCGAGCCGTAATGGCCTCATCTTCGGCAGGCTCCTCCGTTTTTTTTCGGTTTTTTTTTATACGTTGTGCTGACCCTTGTTCTTTAAATGATGCTATCCTGAGGAGGACACCTAAAGGCGAGCCGTAATGGCCTCATCTTCGGCAGGCTCCTCCATTTTTTTTTACGTTGTGCTGACCCTCGTTCTTTAAATAACGCTATCCTGAGGAGGACACTTAAAGGCTAGCCGTAATGGCCGCATCTTCGGTAGGTTCCTCCGATTTTTTTTCTGGTTTTTTTTTTTACGTTGTGCTGACCATCGTTCTTTAAATGACGCTATCCCGAGGAGGACACCTAAAGGCAATCCGTAATGGCCTCATCTTCGGCAGGATCCTCCTTTTTTTTCTTATTTTTTTCCATTTTTTTTCCGTTGTGCTGACCCTCGTTCTTTAAATGACGCTATCTTGAGGAGGACACCTAAAGGCGAGCCGTAATGGCCTTATCTTCGGCAGGCTGCTCCATTTTTTTCCCAGTTTTTTTCCATTTTTTTCCATTGTGCTGACCCTCGGTCTTTAAATGACGTTATCCTGAGGAAGACACCTAAACGCGAGCCGTAATGGCCACATCTTCGATAGGCTCCTCTGGTTTTTTTTTTTCCATTTTTTTTACATTGTGCTGACCCTCGTTCTTTAAATGACGCTATCCCGAGGAGGACACCTAAAGGCAAGCCGTAATGGCCTCATCTTCGGCAGGCCCCTTCTTTTTTTTTCCGGTTTTTTTCTAGTTTCTTTTTTTACGTTGTGCTTACCCTCGTTCTTTAAATGACGCTATCCCGAGGAGGACACTTAAAGGCAAGCCGTAATGGCCACATCTTCGGCAGGTTCCTCCGGTTTTGTTTTACGTTGTGTTGACCATCATTCTTTAAATGACGCTATCCCGAGGAGGACACCTAAAGGCAAGCCGTAATGGCCTCATCTTCGGCAGGCTCCTCCATTTTTTTTCCGGTTTTTTTCCATTTTTTCCATTGTGCTGACCCTCGTTCTTTAAATGACGCTATCCTGAGGAGGACACCTAAAGGTGAGCCGTAATGGCCTCATCTTCGGCAGGCTCCTCCATTTTTTTCCAGTTCTTTTCCATTTTTTTTCCGTTGTGCTGACCCTCGTTCTTTAAATGACGCTATCCGGAGGAGGACACCTAAACGCGAGCCGTAATGGCCCCATCTTCGGCAGGCTCCTCCATTTTTTTTCCTTTTTTTTTACGTTCTGCTGACCCGCATTCTTTAAATGACGCTATACCGAGGAGTACACCTAAAGGCGAGCCATAAAGGCCTCATCTTCGACAGGCTCCTTCGGTTTTTTTCCCTTTTTTTTTATGTTGTGCTGAACGTCGTTCTTTAAATGACGCTATCTTGAGGAGGACACCTAAAGGCGAGCCGTAATGGCCTCATCTTCGGCAGGTGATGACAAGTCATCTTAGCCTAGTTTCACTAGTCTTTTTCTTTGTTTTCATTTAGTTTCATGCACTTTC
Organism: Arachis ipaensis; assembly: GCF_059453495.1. Lineage (NCBI taxonomy): Eukaryota > Viridiplantae > Streptophyta > Magnoliopsida > Fabales > Fabaceae > Arachis > Arachis ipaensis. The sequence goes on from NC_142438.1 coordinate 76,727,971, forward strand.
TTAAGCCATAAGTAAGTTAATTGGGTTGAATTTCATGTTTCCTTTGATTCAATCAACCATGGATAAATTGATGCATTTTCATGAGTTTTTGTGCCATAATTGCTCATATGACAAGAAGAAGAACAACTCTCATGATTATGGCATAGCTTTGATACAATTGTTGATTGATGATAGGTGAAATAAAGCTTGGAAGAAGGTTGCAAGAATGGGCTTGAAAAGAGGGATTCACGTTTGAGCTAACGTTTGCCTCAAACGTTAACTCAAACGTGAGAAGCAGATGAACAACACCCTGGAGAAGAGCCAACATTTGCGCCAACATTTGCCTCAAACGTTGAGGCAAACGTTGGCTGAAGAAGGAGCAAGGGAAGGCAATGTTTGCGCCAACGTTTGCCTCAAATGTGAGGTCAAACGTTGGCGCCAAATAGCATGAAGGGGCATACTTCCAACAAGAATAACTTGAGTTGTAGATGTCCAATTGAGGTGATTCTAAGTGGGTTAGAAAGCTGACATTCAGAGCTTTCCAACCATATATAATAGTCTATATTGGGCATAAAATTGGCAACATGACAAGAGGACAAAGTAGCCCCCAAGAAGCATACAAAAAGGGAGCCTGGGAAGAACCACGTTTGAGCTCACGTTTGACCTCAAACGTTGGCTCAAACGTGGATAACAGCAACTTGGCCGAGCTGCATAATGCCACACACGAAGAAGTTTTAGTCAACGTTTGCCTCAAACATTGACTCAAACCCCGGTTCACTAATGGATTTCTTCCCAACACCAAGAACAATCAACGGAGGCTACTATCAACCCAATTCCATCAAAGACTAAAGGCCCAATTCAAGGCTTAATGATCATTTGAAGAAAGTGTATAAATAGCTTAGGATTTGAAGTTTCAAGAGAGCTTCCTTTTTAGAATTTTCAATACTTGCAGTAGAGAGCTCACCTTAGTGGTTGCTTTTAGAATTTGAGAGTTCCTGAGAAGGAGAATTGAATTCTCTTCCTCTGGGTTATTTTTGTTTTCTTTTCTACACACTTTGTCTGAGTCTTGAGTGTTGAGAATTGAAGAAATTCTGTTTCAATCTCACCTTGAGATCTCTCTGTTTTGATTTACTGCATCATTGAGAATTTGCGATTTCACTTCTTTTCTTCTACTGCTGGATCTTTACTTTTCTTGCAATTAAATTCTCAATTTGGATCTAGGAAGGTATTGAGATCTAGACTTAGTTATCTAGTCTTTTGGGTCCTGAGATCTGGAGTTTTCATTTTAATTTATATTACTTGCACTTTAAGATTCAGCTTATTTACTTTCTTTGCTCTTTAATTTTCTACAATCTACCCCTCTCCCTTTATTTTCCTTGCAATTTAAATTCTAGTAATCACAAATCACTCAACCAAATTTTGATTCGCTTGACTAAATCAACCACTAAACTAAAATTGCTCAATCCTTCAATCCCTGTGGGATCGACCTCACTCACATGAGTTATTATTACTTGATGCGACCCGATGCACTTGCCGGTGAGTTTTGTGTCGGATCGTTTTCCGCACATCAAGTTTTTGGCACCGTTGCCGGGGATTGAATAGATTGACAATGATTAAGTGAGGTGGTAATTTAGATCAAGCACTTTTTCTTTAATTTTGACTAACCCACTAACTGTTCGAGACTTTGTCTCTACTAATTCTAACTGCACTCAAGTTACAGAGTGCTTTGTTTTAGTTTCTGGTTCTATTTGTGTTTCTAATTTTGTGATAGGAGGAAAGAGCGATGAATCCATACCTTTTAATCCTGAAACATTTTGGAGGTTGAGGAAAGAGGCAAGAGATAGAGGGGAAAAATGCTGGGATTCAGAAAATCCTCACTGAGAGTTTCTCACCAGGGGATAAAGTGATATTAAACACCCAACCAATGAAGGTGTCTCCACAATTATCTGAGTACTATATTGTGAACCGGATCCTTCCACATGAACACCTAGAGATCATCAAAGAGAAGACTGGAAAGAAGTTCACAGTAAGAAGAGAAAAGCTGAGGCACTATGATTTTCAGCCTCCATGATCAAAGAATGAAGGATGTCAAGCTAGTGACAATAAAGAAGCACTTTGTTGGGAGGCAACCCAACCTGAGGTAGTTTTCTTTTCATAGCTATTTTAATAAAAAGGTTAATTAGTTTTATCTATATTGCAAGAAGCTAAGTTTGGTGTTGCACACCAAAATAATATAAGGGAGAATGAAGGATTCTAAGTTTGGTGTTCCACCAAAATCCCATCATAAAACACATTCTCACCTTCTGCATAATGCTAGCTTCAAGCATTTAGATGAACTAGTTAACTATTCTGCTGTTTCCTAGTTTCCATTTTTATTGCTTTTGAAAGAGAAAAAGAGTTTCACATATGGTTAACTTAACGCATCAGAAACTTTGGCAAGGGACTAAGTTTGGTGTTCACACACCAAAGTAAGTTCAAAGGCCCACAAATAAATCATGCATACTAACCATTTTTCAAGTGCTTGGGGAACAAGCAACTTTCAATATCACTGCAGAGCACCATACAAACTTTTGGAAAGATTAAGTATCATCAATCAAAGAGATGAGAAATGAATGTGAAGACCAGCAATGATGATGATGAGAAGGAGGATAGCAAGTAAATTCCAAAAAGGTTGTATTGTTCAGTGATTATTTTATATCAGATACTGCTATGATTGAAAGTGATATAATACCCCTGCCTGTCTGCATAGTATAGTTTTTTTGTAATTCAATAATTAAGATTCTTGATCATTTACAACACTATACTCTCCAAAACTTGTTTGCACTCAATGTTTCAAAAATGCATCACATGAAAGTTCTTTGAAAAGAAGGATTGAGGAATTAAACAATTTTGAGGGAAGCAAAAGATTAGGAGAAGTGGTGGTTCTAGTTGTATGATTATGCATTGAGGTTGCATGCTTATGAAAACTTGCTTGGGAGCTCATAGGCAGAACATAGAGTTCAAAGAAATATTATGGAGATTTTCAAACATCTATTGATCCAAGAAGCAGCAAACAAAACAAAAGAAAACAAAGGAAATACAAAAACAAAAAGAACATGGCCCAAGGCTCTGAGCATCAATTACTAGGCAGAAAAAAAGAAAGAAAAAAAAAGAACTCAAAGAGTTATTATCCTAGTAAATGCTTGTGGTCGAACTGTGTCAAAGAGAGAGGCTTGAGCAAGTAAATCCTAAGGGGTGCTTCAACACCTAATACCTTAAAACCAACTGGTTTAGGAGTATTGATTGAAAGCTTATCTAAAGAGCCGCTTTGAGACATGACACTTAGAGTCAAGGCCAAAGCACAGAAACGATAAGCTGCTTCAAGGTGATTACATATAAAGAGATCTCCATGATATTATTTGGATGAAAGTTCTAAGACCTAAGACTCCCAAGATGTAGGGACTAGTGAGCACTGAAACCCTTGCATGAGCATATAATTTAGAGTTCACCCCACTGTCACTTAATCACTTCACTCACAGGACAGTACATGTAATTCTTCAAATCCATTCTAATTGAAAGAACCTTTGAGCATAATTCTTTTCTTGCTTTGGGACAAGCAAGTTTTAAGTTTGGTGTTGTGATGACAAGTCATCTTAGCCTAGTTTCACTAGTCTTTTTTCTTTGTTTTCATTTAGTTTCATGCACTTTCTTAAGTCATAAGTAAGTTAATTGGGTTGAATTTCATGTTTCCTTTGATTCAATCAACCATGGATAAATTGATGCATTTTCATGAGTTTTTGTGCCATAATTGCTCATATGACAAGAAGAAGAACAACTCTCATGATTATGGCATAGCTTTGATACAATTGTTGATTGATGATAGGTGAAATAAAGCTTGGAAGAAGGTTGCAAGAATGGGCTTGAAAAGAGGGATTCACGTTTGAGCTAACGTTTGCCTCAAACGTTAACTCAAACGTGAGAAGCAGATGAAGAATTAAAGGAATTCTGTTTCAATCTCACCTTGAGATCTCTCTGTTTTGATTTACTGCATCATTGAGAATTTGCGATTTCACTTCTTTTCTTCTACTGCTGGATCTTTACTTTTCTTGCAATTAAATTCTCAATTTGGATCTAGGAAGGTATTGAGATCTAGACTTGGTTATCTAGTCTCTTGGGTCCTGAGATCTGGAGTTTTCATTTTAATTTCTCTGTTGAACGCTTCTTCAAGCAATTTACGTTTCCAGTTGAGATCCGTTTCATTTTAATTCCTCTTTTACTTCTCTACTTGTTGAGATTTACTCTTCTCTATTTAATTTCTGCAAATCCAATTCCCAATTCCCTTTACAATTCAAGCCATTTACATTTCTTGCACCTTAAGATTCAGCTTATTTACTTTCTTTGCTCTTTAATTTTCTGCAATCTACCCCTCTCCCTTTATTTTCCATGCAATTTAAATTCTGGTAATCACAAATCACTCAACCAAATTTTGATTCGCTTGACTAAATCAACCACTAAACTAAAATTGCTCAATCCTTCAATCCCTGTGGGATCGACCTCACTCACGTGAGTTATTATTACTTGATGCGACCCGGTGCACTTGCCGGTGAGTTTTGTGTCGGATCGTTTTCCGCACATCAGCAGGCTCCTCGGTTTTTTTTTTAGTTTTTTTTTTTTACGTTCTGCTGACTCTCGTTCTTTAAATGACGCTCTCCTGAGGAGGACACCTAAAGGCGAGCCGTAATGGACTCATCTTCGGCAGGCTCCTCCATTTTTTTTTCCGGTTTTTTTTATACGTTGTGCTGACCCTTGTTCTTAAAATGACGCTATCCTGAGGAGGACACCTAAAGGCGAGCCGTAATGGCCTCATCTTCGGCAGGCTCCTCCATTTTTTTTACGTTGTGTTGACCCTCGTTCTTTAAATGACGCTATCCCGAGGAGGACACTTAAAGGCGAGCCGTAATGGCCGCATCTTCGGCAGGTTCCTCCGATTTTTTTCCGGTTTTTTTTTACGTTGTTCTGACCATCGATCTTTAAATGACGCTATCCCGAGGAGGACAACTAAAGGCAAGCCGTAATGGCCTCATCTTCGGCAGGCTCCTCCGTTTTTTTTTTCCGGTTTTTTTCCATTTTTTCCGTTGTGCTGACCCTCGTTCTTTAAATGACGTTATCCTGAGGAGGACACCTAAAGGCGAGCTGTAATGGCCCCATCTTTGGCAGGCTCCTCCATTTTTTTTCCTTTTTTTTTTTACGTTCTGCTGACCCGCATTCTTTAAATGACGCTATCCCGAGGAGGACACCTAAAGGTGAGCCGTAATGGCCTCATCTTCGGCAGGCTCCTTCGGTTTTTTTTTTCCAGTTTTTTTTCTAGTTTTTTTTTTTTTTACGTTGTGTTGACCCTCGTTCTTTAAATGACACTATCCTGAGGAGGACACCTAAAGGCGAGCCATAATGGCCACATCTTCGGCAGGCTCCTCCGTTTTTTTTTTACGTTGTGCTGACCCTCGTTCTTTAAATGACGCTATCCTGAGGAGGACACCTAAATGTGAGCCGTAATGGCCTTATCGTCGGCAGGCTTCTCCATTTTTTTTCCAGTTTTTTTTCCATTTTTATTTCCGTTGTGCTGACCCTCGTTCTTTAAATGACGCTATCCCGAGGAGGACACCTAAACGCGAGCCGTAATGGCCCCATCTTCGATAGGCTCCTCTGTTTTTTTTTTTTTCCGTTTTTTTTACATTGTGCTGACCCTCGTTCTTTAAATGACGCTATCCCGAGGAGGACACCTAAAGGCAAGCCGTAATGGCCTCATCTTCGGCAGGCTCCTCCGTTTTTTTCCCGGTTTTTTTTTCATTTTTTTTCCGTTATGCTTACCCTCGTTCTTTAAATGACGCTATCCTGAGGAGGACACCAAAAGGGGAGCCGTAATGGCCTCATCTTCGGCAGGCTCCTCCATTTTTTTTCTGGTTTTTTTCCATTGTGTTGACCCTCATTCTTTAAATGATGCTATCCCGAGGAGGACACCTAAACGCGAGCTGTAATGGCCCCATCTTCGGCAGGCTCCTCCATTTTTTTTCCTTTTTTTTTACATTGTGCAGACCCGCATTCTTTAAATAACGCTATCTCGAGGAGGACACCTAAAGGCGAGCTGTAATTGCGTCATCTTCGGCAGGCTCCTACGTTTTTTTTTTTTTACGTTGTGCTGACCTTCGTTCTTTAAATGACGCTATCCCGAGGAGGACAATTAAAGGCGAGACGTAATGGCCGCATCTTCGGCAGTTTCCTCCGGTTTTTTTCCGATTTTTTTTACGTTGTGCTGACCACCGATCTTTAAATGACGCTATCCCGAGGAAGACACCTAAAGGCAAGCCGTAATGGCCTCATCTTCGGCAGGCTCCTCCATTTTTTTCCCGTTTTTTTTCCATTTATTTCCGTTGTGCTGACCCTTGTTCTTTAAATGACGCTATCCTGAGGAGGACACCTAAAGGCGAGCTGTAATGGCCCCATCTTCGGCAGGCTCCTCCATTTTTTTTCCTTTTCTTTACGTTCTGCTGACCCGCATTCTTTAAATGACGCTATCCCGAGGAGGCCACCTAAAGGCGAGCCATAAAGGCCTCATCTTCGGCAGGCTCCTTCGGTTTTTTTCCCGATTTTTTTTCTAGTTTTTTTTTTATGTTGTGCTGAACCTCGTTCTTTAAATGACGCTATCCTGAGGAGGACACCTAAAGGCAAGCCGTAATGGCCTCATCTTCGGCAGGCTCCTCTGTTTTTTTTTTTAGTTTTTTTTTTTTTACGTTCTGCTGACCCTCGTTCTTTAAATGACACTATCCTGAGGAGGACACCTAAAGGCGAGCCATAATGGCCTCATCTTCGGCAGGCTCCTCCGTTTTTTTTTACGTTGTGCTGACCCTCGTTCTTTAAATGACGCTATCCTGAGGAGGACACCTAAACGTGAGCCGTAATGGCCTTATCGTCGGCAGGCTTCTCCAATTTTTTTCCAGTTTTTTTTCCATTTTTATTTCCGTTGTGCTGACCCTCGTTCTTTAAATGACGCTATCCCGAGGAGGACACCTAAATGCGAGCCGTAATGGCCCCATCTTCGATAGGCTCCTCTGGTTTTTTTTTTTTCCGTTTTTTTTACATTATGCTGACCCTCGTTCTTTAAATGACGCTATCCCGAGGAGGACACCTAAAGGCAAGCCGTAATGGCCTCATCTTCGGCAGGCTCCTCCGTTTTTTTTCCGGTTTTTTTTTCATTTTTTTTCCGTTATGCTTACCCTCGTTCTTTAAATGATGCTATCCTGAGGAGGACACCTAAAGGGGAGCCGTAATGGCCTCATCTTCGGCAGGCTCCTCCATTTTTTTTCCGGTTTTTTTCCATTGTGTTGACCCTCATTCTTTAAATGATGCTATCCCGAGGAGGACACCTAAACGCAAGCCGTAATGGCCCCATCTTCTGCAGGCTCCTCCATTTTTTTTCCTTTTTTTTTACATTGTGCTGACCCGCATTCTTTAAATAACGCTATCCCGAGGAGGACACCTAAAGGCGAGCTGTAATGGCGTCATCTTCGGCAGGCTCCTTTGGTTTTTTTTCCGGTTTTTTTCTAGTTTTTTTTTTTTACGTTGTGCTGACCCTCGCTATTTAAATGACGCTATCCTGAGAAGGACACCTAAAGGCGAGCCGTAATGGCCTCATCTTCGGTAGGCTCCTCCGGTTTTTTTTTTAGTTTTTTATTTTTTTACGTTGTGCTGACTCTCGATCTTTAAATAACGCTATCCTGAGGAGGTCACCTAAAGGCGAGCCGTATTGACCTCATCTTTGGCAGGCTCCTCCGTTTTTTTTTTGACGTTGTGCTGACCTTCGTTCTTTAAATGACGCAATCCCGAGGAGGACAATTAAAGGCAAGACGTAATGGCCGCATCTTCGGCAGTTTCCTCCGGTTTTTTTCCGATTTTTTTTTACGTTGTGCTGACCACCGATCTTTAAATGACGCTATCACGAGGAGGACACCTAAAGGCAAGCCGTAATGGCCTCATCATCGGCAGGCTCCTTTATTTTTTTCCGGTTTTTTTTTCCATTTTTTTCCGTTGTGCTGACCCTTGTTCTTTAAATGACGCTATCCTGAGGAGGACACCTAAAGGCGAGCTGTAATGGCCCCATCTTCGGCAGGCTCCTCCATTTTTTTTCCTTTTTTTTACGTTCTGCTGACCCGCATTCTTTAAATGACGCTATCCCGAGGAGGACACCTAAAGGCGAGCCATAAAGGCCTCATCTTCGGCAGGCTCCCTCGGTTTTTTTTCCCGATTTTTTTTCTAGTTTTTTTTTTATGTTGTGCTGAACCTCGTTCTTTAAATGACGCTATCCTGAGGGGGACACCTAAAGGCAAGCCGTAATGGCCTCATCTTCGGCAGGCTCCTCTGTTTTTTTTTTTAGTTTTTTTTTTTTTTTACGTTCTGCTGACCCTCGTTCTTTAAATGACGCTATCCTGAGAAGGACACCTAAAGGCGAGCCGTAATAGACTCATCTTCGGCAGGCTCCTCCGTTTTTTTTTCCGGTATTTTTTCTGATTTTTTTTTATACGTTGTGCTGACCTTTGTTCTTTAAATGACGCTATCCTGAGGAGGACACCTGAAGGCGAGCCGTAATGGCCTCATCTTCGGCAGGCTCCTCCATTTTTTTTTACGTTGTGTTGACCCTCGTTCTTTAAATGACGCTATCCCGAGGAGGACACCTAAATGCGAGCCATAATGGCCCCATCTTCGGCAGGCTCCTCCATTTTTTTTCCTTTTATTTTTACGTTCTGCTGACCCGCATTCTTTAAATGACGCTATCCTGAGGAGGACACCTAAAGGCAAGCCGTAATGGCCTCATCTTCGGCAGGCTCCTTCAAGTTTTTTTCCGGTTTTTTTTTCAAGTTTTTTTTTTTTACGTTGTGCTGACCCTCGTTCTTCAAATGACACTATCCTGAGGAGGACACCTAAAGGCGAGCCGTAATGGCCTCATCTTCGGCAAACTCCTCCAGTTTTTTTTAGTTTTTTTTTTACGTTGTGCTGCCCCTTGTTTTTAAATGACGCTATCCTGAGGAGGACACCTAAAGGCGAGCCGTAATGGCCTCATCTTCGGCAGGCTCCTCCATTTTTTTTCCAGTTTTTTTCCATTTTTTTTCTGTTGTGCTGACCCTCGTTCTTTTAATGACGCTATCCCGAGGAGGACACCTAAACGCGAGCCGTAATGGCCCCATCTTCGATAGGCTCCTCTGGTTTTTTTTTCTGTTTTTTTTACATTGTGCTGACCCTCGTTCTTTAAATGATGCTATCCCGAGGAGGACACCCAAAGGCAAGCCGTAATGGCCTCATCTTCGGCAGGCTCCTCCGTTTTTTTTCCAGTTTTTTTCCATTTTTTCCGTTGTGCTTACCCTCGTTCTTTAAATGACGCTATTCTGAGGAGGACACCTAAAGGCGAGCCGTAATGGCCTCATCTTCGGCAGGCTCCTCCATTTTTTTTTACGTTGTGCTGACCCTCGTTCTTTAAATGACGCTATCCTAAGGAGGACACTTAAAGGCGAGCCGTAATGGCCGCATCTTCGGCAGGTTTCTCCGATTTTTTTTCCGGTTTTTTTTTACGTTGTGCTGACCATCGTTCTTTAAATGACGCTATCCCGAGGAAGACACCTAAAGGCAATCCGTATTGGCCTCATCTTCGGCAGGCCCTTCCATTTTTTTTTCCGTTTTTTTCCATTTTTTTTCCGTTGTGCTGACCCTCGTTCTTTAAATGACGCTATCCTGAGGAGGACACCTAAAGGCGAGCCGTAATGGCCTCATCTTCGGCAGGCTCCTCCATTTTTTTTTACGTTGTGCTGACCCCCGTTCTTTAAATGACGCTATCCTAAGGAGGACACTTAAAGGCGAGCCGTAATGGCCGCATCTTCGGCAGGTTTCTCCGATTTTTTTTCCGGTTTTTTTTTACGTTGTGCTGACCATCGTTCTTTAAATGACGCTATCCCGAGGAAGACACCTAAAGGCAATCCGTATTGGCCTCATCTTCGGCAGGCCCTTCCATTTTTTTTTCCGTTTTTTTCCATTTTTTTTCCGTTGTGCTGACCCTCGTTCTTTAAATGACGCTATCCTGAGGAGGACACCTAAAGGCGAGCCGTAATGGCCTCATCTTCGGCAGGCTCCTCCATTTTTTTTCCAATTTTTTTCCATTTTTTTTCCGTTGTGCTGACCCTCGTTCTTTTAATGACGCTATCCCGAGGAGGACACCTAAACGCGAGCCGTAATGGCCCCATCTTCGATAGGCTCCTCTGGTTTTTTTTTTTCTGTTTTTTTTTACATTGTGCTGACCCTTGTTCTTTAAATGACGCTATCTCGAGGAGGACACCCAAAGGCAAGCCGTAATGGCCTCATCTTCGGCAGGCTCCTCCGTATTTTTTCAGGTTTTTTTCCATTTTTTCCGTTGTGCTTACCCTCGTTCTTTAAATGACGCTATTCTGAGGAGGACACCTAAAGGCGAGCCGTAATGTCCTCATCTTCGGCAGGCTCCTACATTTTTTTTTTCCGGTTTTTTCTATTGTGTTGACCCTCATTCTTTAAATGACGCTATCCCGAGGAGGATACCTAAACGTGAGCTGTAATGGCCCCATCTTCGGCAGGCTCCTCCATTTTTTTTTCCTTTTTTTTTACATTGTGCTGACCTGCATTCTTTAAATGACGCTATCCCAAGGAGGACACCAAAAGGCGAGCCGTAATGGCGTCATCTTCGGCAGGCTCCTTCGGTTTTTTTTTCCGATTTTTTTCTAGTTTTTTTTTTTACGTTGTGCTGACCCTCGTTCTTTAAATGACGCTATCCTGATGAGGACACCTAAAGGCGAGCCGTAATGGCCTCATCTTCGGCAGGCTCCTCCATTTTTTTTTACGTTGTGCTGACCCTCGTTCTTTAAATGACGCTATCCTAAGGAGGACACTTAAAGGCGAGCCGTAATGGCCGCATCTTCGGCAGGTTTCTCCGATTTTTTTTCCGGTTTTTTTTTACGTTGTGCTGACCATCGTTCTTTAAATGACGCTATCCCGAGGAAGACACCTAAAGGCAATCCGTATTGGCCTCATCTTCGGCAGGCCCTTCCATTTTTTTTTCCGTTTTTTTCCATTTTTTTTCCGTTGTGCTGACCCTCGTTCTTTAAATGACGCTATCCTGAGAAGGACACCTAAAGGCGAGCCGTAATGGCCTCATCTTCGGTAGGCTCCTCCGTTTTTTTTTTTAGTTTTTTATTTTTTTACGTTGTGCTGACTCTCGATCTTTAAATAACGCTATCCTGAGGAGGTCACCTAAAGGCGAGCCGTATTGACCTCATCTTTGGCAGGCTCCTCCGTTTTTTTTTTGACGTTGTGCTGACCTTCGTTCTTTAAATGACGCAATCCCGAGGAGGACAATTAAAGGCAAGACGTAATGGCCGCATCTTCGGCAGTTTCCTCCGGTTTTTTTCCGATTTTTTTTACGTTGTGCTGACCACCGATCTTTAAATGACGCTATCACGAGGAGGACACCTAAAGGCAAGCCGTAATGGCCTCATCATCGGCAGGCTCCTTTATTTTTTTCCGGTTTTTTTTTCCATTTTTTTCCGTTGTGCTGACCCTTGTTCTTTAAATGACGCTATCCTGAGGAGGACACCTAAAGGCGAGCTGTAATGGCCCCATCTTCGGCAGGCTCCTCCATTTTTTTTCCTTTTTTTTACGTTCTGCTGACCCGCATTCTTTAAATGACGCTATCCCGAGGAGGACACCTAAAGGCGAGCCATAAAGGCCTCATCTTCGGCAGGCTCCCTCGGTTTTTTTTCCCGATTTTTTTTCTAGTTTTTTTTTTATGTTGTGCTGAACCTCGTTCTTTAAATGACGCTATCCTGAGGGGGACACCTAAAGGCAAGCCGTAATGGCCTCATCTTCGGCAGGCTCCTCTGTTTTTTTTTTTAGTTTTTTTTTTTTTTTACGTTCTGCTGACCCTCGTTCTTTAAATGACGCTATCCTGAGAAGGACACCTAAAGGCGAGCCGTAATAGACTCATCTTCGGCAGGCTCCTCCGTTTTTTTTTCCGGTATTTTTTCTGATTTTTTTTTATACGTTGTGCTGACCTTTGTTCTTTAAATGACGCTATCCTGAGGAGGACACCTGAAGGCGAGCCGTAATGGCCTCATCTTCGGCAGGCTCCTCCATTTTTTTTTACGTTGTGTTCACCCTCGTTCTTTAAATGACGCTATCCCGAGGAGGACACCTAAATGCGAGCCATAATGGCCCCATCTTCGGCAGGCTCCTCCATTTTTTTTCCTTTTATTTTTACGTTCTGCTGACCCGCATTCTTTAAATGACGCTATCCTGAGGAGGACACCTAAAGGCAAGCCGTAATGGCCTCATCTTCGGCAGGCTCCTTCAAGTTTTTTTCCGGTTTTTTTTTCAAGTTTTTTTTTTTTACGTTGTGCTGACCCTCGTTCTTCAAATGACACTATCCTGAGGAGGACACCTAAAGGCGAGCCGTAATGGCCTCATCTTCGGCAAACTCCTCCAGTTTTTTTTAGTTTTTTTTTTACGTTGTGCTGCCCCTTGTTTTTAAATGACGCTATCCTGAGGAGGACACCTAAAGGCGAGCCGTAATGGCCTCATCTTCGGCAGGCTCCTCCATTTTTTTTCCAGTTTTTTTCCATTTTTTTTCCGTTGTGCTGACCCTCGTTCTTTTAATGACGCTATCCCGAGGAGGACACCTAAACGCGAGCCGTAATGGCCCCATCTTCGATAGGCTCCTCTGGTTTTTTTTTCTGTTTTTTTTACATTGTGCTGACCCTCGTTCTTTAAATGATGCTATCCCGAGGAGGACACCCAAAGGCAAGCCGTAATGGCCTCATCTTCGGCAGGCTCCTCCGTTTTTTTTCCAGTTTTTTTCCATTTTTTCCGTTGTGCTTACCCTCGTTCTTTAAATGACGCTATTCTGAGGAGGACACCTAAAGGCGAGCCGTAATGGCCTCATCTTCGGCAGGCTCCTCCATTTTTTTTTACGTTGTGCTGACCCTCGTTCTTTAAATGACGCTATCCTAAGGAGGACACTTAAAGGCGAGCCGTAATGGCCGCATCTTCGGCAGGTTTCTCCGATTTTTTTTCCGGTTTTTTTTTACGTTGTGCTGACCATCGTTCTTTAAATGACGCTATCCCGAGGAAGACACCTAAAGGCAATCCGTATTGGCCTCATCTTCGGCAGGCCCTTCCATTTTTTTTTCCGTTTTTTTCCATTTTTTTTCCGTTGTGCTGACCCTCGTTCTTTAAATGACGCTATCCTGAGGAGGACACCTAAAGGCGAGCCGTAATGGCCTCATCTTCGGCAGGCTCCTCCATTTTTTTTTACGTTGTGCTGACCCCCGTTCTTTAAATGACGCTATCCTAAGGAGGACACTTAAAGGCGAGCCGTAATGGCCGCATCTTCGGCAGGTTTCTCCGATTTTTTTTCCGGTTTTTTTTTACGTTGTGCTGACCATCGTTCTTTAAATGACGCTATCCCGAGGAAGACACCTAAAGGCAATCCGTATTGGCCTCATCTTAGGCAGGCCCTTCCATTTTTTTTTCCGTTTTTTTCCATTTTTTTTCCGTTGTGCTGACCCTCGTTCTTTAAATGACGCTATCCTGAGGAGGACACCTAAAGGCGAGCCGTAATGGCCTCATCTTCGGCAGGCTCCTCCATTTTTTTTCCAGTTTTTTTCCATTTTTTTTCCGTTGTGCTGACCCTCGTTCTTTTAATGACGCTATCCCGAGGAGGACACCTAAACGCGAGCCGTAATGGCCCCATCTTCGATAGGCTCCTCTGGTTTTTTTTTTTCTGTTTTTTTTTACATTGTGCTGACCCTTGTTCTTTAAATGACGCTATCTCGAGGAGGACACCCAAAGGCAAGCCGTAATGGCCTCATCTTCGGCAGGCTCCTCCGTATTTTTTCAGGTTTTTTTCCATTTTTTCCGTTGTGCTTACCCTCGTTCTTTAAATGACGCTATTCTGAGGAGGACACCTAAAGGCGAGCCGTAATGTCCTCATCTTCGGCAGGCTCCTACATTTTTTTTTCCGGTTTTTTCTATTGTGTTGACCCTCATTCTTTAAATGACGCTATCCCGAGGAGGATACCTAAACGTGAGCTGTAATGGCCCCATCTTCGGCAGGCTCCTCCATTTTTTTTTCCTTTTTTTTTACATTGTGCTGACCTGCATTCTTTAAATGACGCTATCCCAAGGAGGACACCAAAAGGCGAGCCGTAATGGCGTCATCTTCGGCAGGCTCCTTCGGTTTTTTTTTTCCGATTTTTTTCTAGTTTTTTTTTTTACGTTGTGCTGACCCTCGTTCTTTAAATGACGCTATCCTGATGAGGACACCTAAAGGCGAGCCGTAATGGCCTCATCTTCGGCAGGCTCCTCCATTTTTTTTTACGTTGTGCTGACCCTCGTTCTTTAAATGACGCTATCCTAAGGAGGACACTTAAAGGCGAGCCGTAATGGCCGCATCTTCGGCAGGTTTCTCCGATTTTTTTTCCGGTTTTTTTTTACGTTGTGCTGACCATCGTTCTTTAAATGACGCTATCCCGAGGAAGACACCTAAAGGCAATCCGTATTGGCCTCATCTTCGGCAGGCCCTTCCATTTTTTTTTCCGTTTTTTTCCATTTTTTTTCCGTTGTGCTGACCCTCGTTCTTTAAATGACGCTATCCTGAGGAGGACACCTAAAGGCGAGCCGTAATGGCCTCATCTTCGGCAGGCTCCTCCATTTTTTTTTACATTGTGCTGACCCTCGTTCTTTAAATGACGCTATCCTAAGGAGGACACTTAAAGGCGAGCCGTAATGGCCGCATCTTCGGCAGGTTTCTCCGATTTTTTTTCCGGTTTTTTTTTACGTTGTGCTGACCATCGTTCTTTAAATGACGCTATCCCGAGGAAGACACCTAAAGGCAATCCGTATTGGCCTCATCTTCGGCAGGCCCTTCCATTTTTTTTTCCGTTTTTTTCCATTTTTTTTCCGTTGTGCTGACCCTCGTTCTTTAAATGACGCTATCCTGAGGAGGACACCTAAAGGCGAGCCGTAATGGCCTCATCTTCGGCAGGCTCCTCCATTTTTTTTCCAGTTTTTTTCCATTTTTTTTCCGTTGTGCTGACCCTCGTTCTTTTAATGACGCTATCCCGAGGAGGACACCTAAACGCGAGCCGTAATGGCCCCATCTTCGATAGGCTCCTCTGGTTTTTTTTTTTCTGTTTTTTTTTACATTGTGCTGACCCTTGTTCTTTAAATGACGCTATCTCGAGGAGGACACCCAAAGGCAAGCCGTAATGGCCTCATCTTCGGCAGGCTCCTCCGTTTTTTTTGCGGTTTTTTTCCATTTTTTTCCGTTGTGCTTACCCTCGTTCTTTAAATGACGCTATTCTGAGGAGGACACCTAAAGGCGAGCCGTAATGGCCTCATCTTCGGCAGGGTCCTCCATTTTTTTTTCCGGTTTTTTCTATTGTGTTGACCCTCATTCTTTAAATGACGCTATCCCGAGGAGGATACCTAAACGTGAGCCGTAATGGCCCCATCTTCGGCAGGCTCATCCATTTTTTTTTCCTTTTTTTTTACATTGTGCTGACCCGCATTCTTTAAATGACGCTATCCCAAGGAGGACACCAAAAGGCGAGCCGTAATGGCGTCATCTTCGGCAGGCTCCTTCGGTTTTTTTTTCCGATTTTTTTCTAGTTTTTTTTTTACGTTGTGCTGACCCTCGTTCTTTAAATGACGCTATCCTAAGGAGGACACTTAAAGGCGAGCCGTAATGGCCGCATCTTCGGCAGGTTTCTCCGATTTTTTTTCCGGTTTTTTTTTACGTTGTGCTGACCATCGTTCTTTAAATGACGCTATCCCGAGGAAGACACCTAAAGGCAATCCGTAATGGCCTCATCTTCGGCAGGCTCTTCCATTTTTTTTTCCGTTTTTTTCCATTTTTTTTCCGTTGTGCTGACCCTCGTTCTTTAAATGACGCTATCCTGAGGAGGACACCTAAAGGCGAGCCGTAATGGCCTCATCTTCGGCAGGCTCCTCCATTTTTTTTCCAGTTTTTTTCCATTTTTTTTCCGTTGTGCTGACCCTCGTTCTTTTAATGACGCTATCCCGAGGAGGACACCTAAACGCGAGCCGTAATGGCCCCATCTTCGATAGGCTCCTCTGGTTTTTTTTTTCTGTTTTTTTTACATTGTGCTGACCCTTGTTCTTTAAATGACGCTATCTCGAGGAGGACACCCAAAGGCAAGCCGTAATGGCCTCATCTTAGGCAGGCTCCTCCGTTTTTTTTCCGGTTTTTTTCCATTTTTTTCCGTTGTGCTTACCCTCGTTCTTTAAATGACGCTATTCTGAGGAGGACACCTAAAGGCGAGCCGTAATGGCCTCATCTTCGGCAGGGTCCTCCATTTTTTTTTCCGGTTTTTTCTATTGTGTTGACCCTCATTCTTTAAATGACGCTATCCCGAGGAGGATACCTAAACGTGAGCCGTAATGGCCCCATCTTCGGCAGGCTCATCCATTTTTTTTCCTTTTTTTTTACATTGTGCTGACCCGCATTCTTTAAATGACGCTATCCCAAGGAGGACACCAAAAGGCGAGCCGTAATGGCGTCATCTTCGGCAGGCTCCTTCGGTTTTTTTTTCCGATTTTTTTCTAGTTTTTTTTTTTACGTTGTGCTGACCCTCGTTCTTTAAATGACGCTATCCTGAGGAGGACACCTAAAGGCGAGCCGTAATGGCCTCATCTTCGGCAGACTCCTCCAGTTTTTTTTAGTTTTTTTTTACGTTGTGCTGACCCTTGTTCTTTAAATGACGCTATCCTGAGGAGGACACCTAAAGGCGAGCCGTAATGGCCTCATCTTAGGCAGGCTCCTCCATTTTTTTTCCGATTTTTTTTTATACGTTGTGCTGACCCTTGTTCTTTAAATGACGCTATCCTGAGGAGGACACCTAAAGGCGAACCGTAATGGCCTCATCTTCGGCAGGCTCCTCCATTTTTTTTTTACGTTGTGCTGACCCTCTTTCTTTAAATGACGCTATCCTGAGGTGGACACTTAAAGGCGAGCCGTAATGGCCGCATCTTCGGCAGGTTCCTCCGATTTTTTTTCCGGTTTTTTTTTTACGTTGTGCTGACCATCGTTCTTTAAATGACGCTATCCCGAGGAAGACATCTAAAGGCAATCCGTAATGGCCTCATCTTCGGCAGGCTCTTCCATTTTTTTTTCCGTTTTTTTCCATTTTTTTCCGTTGTGCTGACCCTCGTTCTTTAAATGACGCTATCCTGAGGAGGACACCTAAAGGCGAGCCGTAATGGCCTCATCTTCGGCAGGCTCCTCCATTTTTTTTTTACGTTGTGCTGACCCTCGTTCTTTAAATGACGCTATCCTAAGGAGGACACTTAAAGGCGAGCCGTAATGTCCGCATCTTCGGCAGGTTCCTCCGATTTTTTTTCCGGTTTTTTTTTTACGTTGTGCTGACCATCGTTCTTTAAATGACGCTATCCCGAGGAAGACACCTAAAGGCAATCCGTAATGGCCTCACCTTCGGCAGGCTCTTCCATTTTTTTTTTCCATTTTTTTCCATTTTTTTTCCGTTGTGCTGACCCTCGTTCTTTAAATGACGCTATCATGAGGAGGACACCTAAAGGCGAGCCGTAATGGCCTCATCTTCGGCAGGCTCCTCAATTTTTTTTTTCAGTTTTTTTCCATTTTTTTTCCGTTGTGTTGACCCTCGTTCTTTTAATGACGCTATCCCGAGGAGGACACCTAAACGTGAGCCGTAATGGCCCCATCTTCGATAGGCTCCTCTGGTTTTTTTTTTTTTCTATTTTTTTTTACATTGTGCTGACCCTCGTTCTTTAAATGACGCTATCCCGAGGAGGACACCCAAAGGCAAGCCGTAATGGCCTCATCTTCGGCAGGCTCCTCCGTTTTTTTTCCGGTTTTTTTCCATTTTTTTCCGTTGTGCTTACCCTCGTTCTTTAAATGACGCTATTCTGAGGAGGACACCTAAAGGCGAGCCGTAATGGCCTCATCTTCGGCAGGCTCTTCCATTTTTTTTTCCGGTTTTTTCTATTGTGTTGACCCTCATTCTTTAAATGACGCTATCCCGAGGAGGATACCTAAACGTGAGCCGTAATGGCCCCATCTTCGGCAGGCTCCTCCATTTTTTTTTCCTTTTTTTTTACATTGTGCTGACCCGCATTCTTTAAATGACGCTATCCCAAGGAGGACACCAAAAGGCGAGCCGTAATGGCGTCATCTTTGGCAGGCTCCTTCGGTTTTTTTTTTCGATTTTTTTCTAGTTTTTTTTTTTTACGTTGTGCTGACCCTCGTTCTTTAAATGACGCTATCCTGAGGAGGACACCTAAAGGCGAGCCGTAATGGCCTCATCTTCGGCAGACTCCTCCAATTTTTTTTAGTTTTTTTTTACGTTGTGCTGACCCTTGTTCTTTAAATGACGCTATCCTGAGGAGGACACCTAAAGGCGAGCCGTAATGGCCTCATCTTACTCAGGCTCCTCCGTTTTTTTTCCGATTTTTTTTTATACGTTGTGCTGACCCTTGTTCTTTAAATGACGCTATCCTGAGGAGGACACCTAAAGGCGAGCCGTAATGGCCTCATCTTCGGCAGGCTCCTCCATTTTTTTTTTACGTTGTGCTGACCCTCGTTCTTTAAATGACGCTATCCTGAGGAGGACACTTAAAGGCGAGCCGTAATGGCCGCATCTTCGGCAGGTTCCTCCGATTTTTTTTCCGGTTTTTTTTTTTACGTTGTGCTAACCATCGTTCTTTAAATGACGCTATCCCGAGGAAGACACCTAAAGGCAATCCGTAATGGCCTCATCTTCGGCAGGCTCTTCCATTTTTTTTTCCGTTTTTTTCCATTTTTTTTCCGTTGTGCTGACCCTCGTTATTTAAATGACGCTATCTTGAGGAGGACACCTAAAGGCGAGCCGTAATGGCGTCATCTTCGGCAGGCTCCTCCATTTTTTTTTCCAGTTTTTTTCCATTTTTTTTCCGTTGTGCTGACCCTCGTTCTTTTAATGACGCTATCCCGAGGAGGACACCTAAACGCGAGCCGTAATGGACCCATCTTCGATAGGCTCCTCTGGTTTTTTTTTTCTGTTTTTTTTACATTGTGCTGACCCTCGTTCTTTAAATGACGCTATCCCGAGGAAGACACCCAAAGGCAAGCCGTAATGGCCTCATCTTCGGCAGGCTCCTCCATTTTTTTTTTCCGGTTTTTTCTATTGTGTTGACCCTCATTCTTTAAATGACGCAATCCCGAGGAGGATACCTAAACGTGAGGCGTAATGGCCCCATCTTCGGCAGGCTCCTCCATTTTTTTTTCCTTTTTTTTTACATTGTGCTGACCCGCATTCTTTAAATGACGCTATCCCAAGGAGGACACCAAAAGGCGAGCCGTAATGGCGTCATCTTCGGCAGGCTCCTTTGGTTTTTTTTTTCCGATTTTTTTCTAGTTTTTTTTTATGTTGTGCTGACCCTCGTTCTTTAAATGACGCTATCCTGAGGAGGACACCTAAAGGCGAGCCGTAATGGCCTCATCTTCGGCAGGCTCTTCTGTTTTTTTTTTCCGGTTTTTTTTCCGGTTTTTTTTTTATACGTTGTGCTGACCCTTGTTCTTTAAGTAACGCTATCCTGAGGAGGTCACCTAAAGGCGAGCCGTATTGACCTCATCTTCGGTAGGCTCCTCCATTTTTTTTTACTTTTTGCTGACACTTGTTCTTTAAATGACGCTATCCCGAGGAGGACACTTAAATGCGAGCCGTAATGGCCGCATCTTCAGCAGGTTCCTCCGGTTTTTTTTTCCGATTTTTTTTACGTTGTGTTGACCATCGTTCTTTAAATGACGCTATCCCGAGGAGGACACCTAAAGGCAAGCCGTAATGGCCTCATCTTTGGCAGGCTCCTCCGTTTTTTTTTTCCGGTTTTTTTCCATTTTTTTCCGTGGTGCTGACCCTCGTTCTTTAAATGACGCTATCCTGAGGAGGACACCTAAAGGCGAGCCGTAATGGCCTCATCTTCGGCAGGCTCTGATGACAAGTCATCTTAGCCTATTTTAACTAGTCTTTTTCTTTTGTTTTCATTAGAATTATGCACTTTCTTGAGCTACAAGCAAGCCAATTAGCTAGATTTTCATGTTTCCTTTGATTTAATCAACCATGTATGAATTCATGCTATTTCATGAGGTTTTATACTATAATTGTCACATATTATGAAAGAATGAATATCTCATGATTTTAAGCATAGCTTTGATGTGTTTGGTTGATTAATGATAGGTGAAGAAAGCTTGGAGAAAGGTTGAAGCAAGAAGGAATAGCTAGGATAAAGAGAAGACAATGGAATAAGTGAAATTGAACCAGGAAGCAAAAAGCTGGACCTAAAGTTAGCCTCAAACTTTTGCACAAACTTTTGGGTGAAAAGTTAGCCCCTAACTTGGAGGCTAACGTTGGAACTTGAAAATCACTCCCTGGGCACCAAAAGTTTGCGCCAACGTTAGCCCCCTAACTTTGAGGCTAACGTTGGCACATGAAAATCACCCCTGGGCACCAAAAGTTTGCGCCAACGTTAGACCCCTAACTTTCAGGCTAACGTTGGCATGAAGAAAACCTCCCTGGGCACCAAAAGTTTGCGCCAACGTTAGCCCCCTAACTTGGTGGCTAACGTTGGCACATGAAAATCACAAGGGGAGGAGCAAAAGTTTGCGCCAACGTTAGCCCCCTAACTTGGTGGCTAACGTTGGCGCCACTAGTGCACAAGGTAAGGCCAACGTTAGGGCCAAAGTTAGACCCCTAACTTTGGCACCAACGTTGGTATCAGATGGATATAGTTGCTGATATGAAAAGTTTGGGCAAAAGTTAGCCCCCTAACTTTTGCTCAAACTTTTGGTCCAACTTTTGCAAAACTCAAACCCGGTTCAATTGGTTCGTTTTGGTTCCTCTTCAAACTCCAAGAGCAATCAACCAAGTCCTCTTTCAACCCAATTCCACCAAGAGCAAAGGCCCAACTCAAGGCTTGAAGATCATTTGAAGAAAGTGTATAAATAGGATAGAATTCAAGTTCTTCAGAGAGCTTTCTTTTGGAATTTTCATAATAGTTTTCGGAGAGCTTTTGATATTGAGTGATCTTTAATTTCTTTGTCTTGGGAAGGAGAATTCACTTCTCTTCCTCTCAGTTTTATTGCTTTCAATTTCTATTACAATTGTCTTGGATTTTGGGCTGGAGAATTGAAGAAATTCTGTTTCAATCTCAACCTTGGATCTCACTGCTTTATTTACTGCTTGATTGAATTTCAATTTCTGTTAATTGCTCTTCATCCACTTTCTTTGAATTTCAATTACAATTTCTTGTTGGATCTAGGAAGGCATTGAGATCTAGACTTGGTTTTCTAGTCTCTGGGTCCTGAGATCTAATTTCCCAATTTTACATTTTCTGTTTACTGTTTTCATGTTCATTTACTTTTCTGCTTCAAGATCCAATCTAACCCAAACCTTCTTCTACTTCTCTGCTTGATGCAATTTACTTTTCCTTGTTTAAATTCTGCAAATCCAATCCCCAATTCCCTTTACAATTCCAGCCGTTTACATTTCTTGCACTTTAAGATTCCGCAATTTACATTCTAAGTTTCTGCTATTTAATTTCTTGTTCTTTAAGATTCAGCACTTTAATTCCCTGTTCTCTTTACTTCCATGCAATTTAATTTCTGCAAGTCACAAAACACTCAACCAAATCTTGATTCGCTTGACTAAATTAACCACTAAACTAAAATTGCTCAATCCTTCAATCCTTGTGGGATCGACCTCACTCCCGTGAGTTTTTATTACTTGATACGACCTGGTACACTTGCCGGTTAGATTTGTGTGTTTTGGGAGAAATTTATTTTTCACCAAAATACTCATCAGGCTCCTCCATTTTTTTTTCCAGTGTTTTTCCATTTTTTTCCGTTGTGCTGACCCTCGTTCTTTAAATGACGCTATCCCGAGGAGGACACCTAAACGGGAGCCGTAATGGCCCCATCTTCGGCAGGCTCCTCCATTTTTTTTCCTCTTTTTTTACGTTCTGCTGACCTGCATTCTTTAAATGACGCTATCCCGAGGAGGACACCTAAAGGCGAGCCGTAAAGGCCTCATCTTCGACAGGCTCCTTCTGTTTTTTTTCCGATTTTTTTCTAGTTTTTTTTTATGTTGTGCAGAACCTCGTTCTTTAAATGACGCTATCCTGAGGAGGAAACCTAAAGGCGAGCCGTAATGGCCTAATCTTCGGCAGGCTCCTCCGTTTTTTTTTTTAGTTTTTTTTTTTTACGTTCTGCTGACTCTCGTTCTTTAAATGACGCTATCCTGAGGAGGACACCTAAAGGCGAGCCGTAATGGACTCATCTTCGGCAGGCTCCTCCGTTTTTTTTTCCGGTATTTTTTCCGGTTTTTTTATACGTTGAGCTGACCCTTGTTCTTTAAATGACGCTATCCTGAGGAGGACACCTAAAGGCGAGCCATAATGGCCTCATCTTCGGCAGGCTCCTACATTTTTTTTTACGTTGTGCTGACCCTCGCTCTTTAAATGACGCTATCCAGAGGAGGACACTTAAAGGCGAGCCGTAATGGCCGCATCTTCGGCAGGTTCCTCCGATTTTTTTTCCGAATTTTTTTTTACATTGTGCTGACCATCGATCTTTAAATGACGCTATCCCGAGGAGGACACCTAAAGGCAAGCCGTAATGGCCTCATCTTCGGCAGGCTCCTCCGTTTTTTGTTCCGGTTTTTTTCCGTTTTTTTCCATTGTGCTGACCCTCATTCTTTAAATGACGCTATCCTGAGGAGGACACCTAAAGGCGAGCTGTAATGGCCTCATCTCCGGCAGGCTCCTCCGTTTTTTTTTTTTTACGTTGTGATGACCCTCGTTCTTTAAATGACGCTATCCCGAGGAGGACACTTAAAGGGGAGTCGTAATGGCCTCATCTCCGGCAGGCTCTTCCGTTTTTTTTTTCCAGTTTTTTTCCATTTTTTTTCCGTTGTGCTGACCCTCGTTCTTTAAAAGACGCTATCCCGAGGAGGACACCTAAACACGAGCCGTAATGGCCCCAACTTCGGCATGCTCCTCCATTTTTTTTTCCGTTTTTTTACGTTGTGCTGACCCTCGTTCTTTAAATGACGCTATCCTGAGGAGGACACCTAAAGGCGAGCCGTAATGGCCTCATCTTCGGCAGGCTCCTCCGTTTTTTTTCTGCTTTTTTTTACATTGTGCTGACCGTCGTTCTTTAAATGATGCTATCCCGAGGAGGACACCTTAAGGCAAGCCGTAATGGCATCATCTTCGGCAGCCTCCTCCGGTTTTTTCCTTTTTTTTAACGTTGTGCTGACCCTCATTCTTTAAATGACGATATCCTGAGGAGAACACCTAAAGGCGAGCCGTAATGGCGTCATCTTTGGCAGGCTCCTCCATTTACGTTGTGCTTACCCTCATTTTTTAAATGACGCTATCCCGAGGAGGATACCTAAACGCAAGCAGTAATGGCCGCATCTTCGAGAGGTTCCTCCGGTTTTTTTCCGATTTTTTCTTTAACGTTGTGCTGACCATCGTTCTTTAAATGACGCTATCCCGAGGAGGATACCTAAACGCAAGCCGTAATGGCCTTATCTTCAGCAGGCTCCTTCGTATTTTTTTCTGGTTTTTTTCCTTTTTTTTTACATTGTGCTGACCCTCGTTCTTTAAATGACGCTATCCTGAGGAGGACACCTAAACGCGAGCCGTAATGGCCTCATCTTCGGCAGGCTCCTCCGTTTTTTTTTTCAGTTTTTTTTATACGTTGTGCTGACCCTTGTTCTTTAAATGACGATATCCTGAATAGGACACCTAAAGGCGAGCCGTAATGGCCTCATCTTCGCCGGCTCCTCCGTTTTTTTTTTTTACGTTGTGCTTACCCTTGTTTTTTAAATCACGCTATCCCGAGGAGGACACTTAAGGGCGAGCCGTAATGGCCGCATCTTCGGCAGGATCCTCCGGTTTTTTTTTCCGATTTTTTTTTACGTTGTGCCGACCGTCGTTCTTTAAAAGACACTATCCCGAGGAGGACACCTAAAGGCAAGCCGTAACGGCCTCATCTTCGGCAGGATCCTCCGTTTTTTTTTTCCGATTTTTTTCCATTTTTTCCCATTGTGCTGACCCTCGTTCTTTAAATGACGCTATCCTGAGGAGGACACCTAAAGGCGAGTCGTAATGGCCGCATCTTCAGCAGGTTCCTCCGATATTTTTCTGATTTTTTTTACGTTGTGCTGACCATCGTTCTTTAAATGGCGCTATCCCGAGGAGGACACCTAAAGGCAATCCGAAATGGCCGCATCTTCGGCAGGCTTCTCCATTTTTTTCCGATTTTTTTCCATTTTTTTCCATTGTGCTGACCCTCGTTCTTTAAATGACACTATCCTGAGGAGGACAC
The DNA here is from genome assembly GCF_059453495.1 of Arachis ipaensis. Classification (NCBI taxonomy): domain Eukaryota; kingdom Viridiplantae; phylum Streptophyta; class Magnoliopsida; order Fabales; family Fabaceae; genus Arachis; species Arachis ipaensis. Next base: position 76,752,419 of record NC_142438.1, read on the forward strand.
CTAAAGGCGAGCCGTAATGGCCGCATCTTCAGCAGGTTCCTCCGATTTTTTTCCGATTTCTTTTAGGTTGTGCTGACCATTGTTCTTTAAATGACGCTATCCCAAGGAGGACACCTAAAGGCAAGCCGTAATGGCGTCATCTTTGGCAGCCTCCTCCGGTTTTTTTCCATTTTTTTTACGTTGTGCTGACCCTCGTTCTTTAAATGACGATATCCTGAGGAGAACACCTAAAGGCGAGCCGTAATGGCGTCATCTTCGGCAGGCTCCTCTATTTTTTTTTTAGTTTTTTTTTTATGTTGTGCTGACCCTCGTTCATTAAATGACGCTATCCTGAGGAGGACACCTAAAGGCGAGCCGTAATGGCCTCATATTCGGCAGGCTCCTCCGTTTTTTTTATACGTTGTGCTGACCATTGTTCTTTAAATGACGCTATCCTAAGGAGGACACCTAAAGGCAAGCCATAATGGCCTCATCTTCGGCCGGCTCCTCCGTTTTTTTTTTTTACGTTGTGCTTACCCTCGTTCTTTAAATGACGCTATCCTGAGGAGGACACTTAAAGTCGAGATGTAATGGCCGCATCTTCGGCAGTTTCCTCCGGTTGTTTTTCCGGTTTTTTTTTACGTTGTGCTGACCGTCGTACTTTAAATGACGCTATCCCAAGGAGGACATCTAAAGGCAATGCGTAATCGCCTCATCTTCGGTAGGCCCCTCCACTTTTTTTTTCCGGTTTTTTTTTCATTTTTTTCCGTTGTGCTGACCCTCGTTCTTTAAATGACGCTATCCTGAGGAGGACACCTAAAGGCGAGCCGTAATGGCCTCATCTTCGGCAGGCTCCTCCGTTTTTTTTTTTCCGGTTTTTTTCCGATTTTTTTATACGTTGTGCTGACCCTTGTTCTTTAAATGACGCTATCCTGAGGAGGACACCTAAAGGCGAGCCGTAAAGGCCTCATCTTCGGCAGGCTCCTCCGTTTTTTTTTTACGTTGTGCTGACCCTCGTTCTTTAAATGACGCTATCCCGAGGAGGACACTTAAAGGCAAGCCATAATGGCTGTATCATCGGCAGGATCCTCCGGTTTTTTTTCCGATTTTTTTTTTCCGTTGTGTTGAACCTCGTTCTTTAAAAGACGCTATCCCGAAGAGGACACCTAAATGCGAGCCGTAATGGCCGCATCTTTGGCACGCTCCTCCGTTTTTTTCTTTTTTCTTTTTTACGTTGTGCTGACCCTCATTCTTTAAATGACGCTATCCTGAGGAGGACACCTAAAGGCGAGCCGTAATGGCCTCATCTTCGGCAGGCTCCTTCGGTTTTATTTTTCCGATTATTTTCTAGTTTTTTTTTTTTACGTTGGGCTGACCCTCGTTCTTTAAATGACGCTATCTCGAGGAGGATACCTAAAGGCGAGCCGGAATGGCCTCATCTTCGGTAGGCTCCTCCAGTTTTTTTTTAGTTTTTTTTTTTACGTTGTGCTGACCCTTGTTCTTTAAATGACGCTATCCTGAGGAGGACACTAAAGGCGAGCCGTAATCGCCTCATCTTCGGCCAGCTCCTCCGTTTTTTTTTTTTTACGTTGTGCTTACACTCATTTTTTAAATGACGTTATCCCGAGGAGGACACTTAAAGGCGAGCCGTAATGGCCTTATCTTCGGCAGGCTCCTTCGTTTTTTTTTCTGGTTTTTTTCTTTTTTTTTTTACATTGTGCTGACCCTTGTTCTTTAAATGACGCTATCCTGAGGAGGACACCTAAAGGCGAGCCGTAATGGCCTCATCTTTGGTAGGCTCCTCCGGTTTTTTTTTTTAGTTTTTTTTTTACGTTGTGCTGACCCTTGTTCTTTAAATGACGCTATCCTGAGGAGGACACCTAAAGGCGACCCGTAATGGCCTCATCTTCGGCAGGCTCCTCTGTTTTTTTTTTCCGGTTTTTTTTATACGTTGTGCTGACCCTTGTTCTTTAAAAGATGCTATCCCGAGGAGGACACCTAAAGGCAAGCCGTAATGGCCTCATCTTCGGCAGGCCCCTCCATTTTTTTTTCCGGTTTTTTTCCATTTTTTTCCCATTGTGCTGACCCTCGTTCTTTAAATGACGCTATCCTGAGGAGGACACCTAAAGGCGAGCCGTAATGGCCGCATCTTCAGCAGGTTCCTCCAATTTTTTACCGATTTTTTTTTACGTTGTGCAGACCATCGTTCTTTAAATGACGCTATCCCGAGGAGGACACCAAAAGGCAATCTGAAATGGCCTCATCTTCGGCAGGCTCCTCCGTTTTTTTCCGGTTTTTTTCCATTTTTTTCCATTGTGCTGACCCTCATTCTTTAAATGACACTATCCTGAGGAGGACACCTAAAGGCGAGCCGTAATGGCCGCATCTTCAGCAGGTTCCTCCGATTTTTTTCGGATTTTTTTTAGGTTGTGCTGACCATCGTTCTTTAAATGACGCTATCCCGAGGAGGACACCTAAAGGCAAGCCGTAATAGCCTCAACTTCGGCAGGCTCCTCCATTTTTTTTTCCGGTTTTTTTCCATTTTTTTTTCCGTTGTGCTGACCCTCGTTCTTTAAATGACGCTATCCTGAGGAGGACACCTAAAGGCGAGCAGTAATGGCCTCATCTTTGGTAGGCTCCTCCGATTTTTCTTTTTAGTTTTTTTTTTTACGTTGTGCTGACCCTCGTTCTTTAAATGACGCTATCCTGAGGAGGACACCTAAAGGCGAGCCGTAATAGCCTCATCTTCGGCAGGCTCCTCCGTTTTTTTTTTCCAGTTTTTTTTATACGTTGTGCTGACCCTTGTTCTTTAAATGACGCTATCCTGAGGAGGACACCTAAAGGCGAGCCGTAATGGCCTCATCTTCGCCGGCTCCTCCGTTTTTTTTTTACGTTGTGCTTACCCTCGTTTTTTAAATCACGCTATCCCGAGGAGGACACTCAAAGGCGAGCCGTAATGGCCTCATCTTCGGCAGGTTCCTCCGGTTTTTTTTTCGATTTTTTTTTACGTTGTGCTGACCGTTGTTCTTTAAAAGACGCTATCCCGAGGAGGACACCTAAAGGCAAGCCGTAATGGCCTCATCTTTGGCAGGCTCCTCCGTTTTTTTTTTCCGGTTTTTTTCCATTTTTTTCCCATTGTGATGACCCTCGTTCTTTAAATGACGCTATCCTGAGGAGGACACCTAAAGGCGAGCCGTAATGGCCGCATCTTCAGCAGGTTCCTCCGATTTTTTACCGATTTTTTTTACGTTGTGCTGACCATCGTTCTTTAAATGACGCTAACCCGAGGAGGACACCTAAAGGCAATCTGAAATGGCCTCATCTTCGGCAGGCTCCTCCGTTTTTTTTCCGGTTTTTTTCCATTTTTTTCCATTGTGCTGACCATCATTCTTTAAATGACACTATCCTGAGGAGGACACCTAAAGGCGAGCCGTAATGGCCGCATCTTCAGCAGGTTCCTCCGATTTTTTTCCGATTTTTTTTAGGTTGTGCTGACCATCGTTCTTTAAATGACGCTATCCCGAGAAGGACACCTAAAGGCAAGCCGTAATGGCCTCATCTTCGGCAGGCTCCTCCATTTTTTTTTCCGGTTTTTTTCCATTTTTTTTCCGTTGTGCTGACCCTCGTTCTTTAAATGACGCTATCTTGAGGAGGACACCTAAAGGCGAGCCGTAATGGCCTCATCTTTGGTAAGCTCCTCCGGTTTTTTTTTTTTTAGTTTTTTTTTTTTACGTTGTGCTGACCATCGTTCTTTAAATGACGCTATCCCGAGGAGGACACCTAAAGGCAATCTGAAATGGCCTCATCTTCGGCAGGCTCCTCCGTTTTTTTTTTCCAATTTTTTTCCATTTTTTTCCGTTCTACTGACCCTCGTTCTTTAAATGACGCTATCCCGAGGAGGACACCTAAACGCGAGCCGTAATGGCCCCATCATCGGCAGGCTCCTCCGTTTTTTTCCCTTTTTTTTACGTTGTGCTGAACCTCATTCTGTAAATGACGCTATCCCGAGGAGGACACCTAAAGGCGAGTCGTAATGGCCTCATCTTCGGCAGGCTCCTTTGGTTTTTTTTTCCAGTTTTTTTTCTATTTTTTTTTTACGTTGTGCTGACCCTCGTTCTTTAAATGACGCTATCCCGAGGAGGACACCTAAAGGGAGACGTAATAGCCGCATCTTCGGCAGGTTCTTCCGGTTTTTTTTTAGGTTTTTTTTTTACGTTGTGCTGACCATCGTTCTTTAAATGACGCTATCCCGAGGAGGACACCTAAAGGCAAGCCATAATGGCCTCATCTTCGGCAGGCTCCTCCGTTTTTTTTTCCAAATTTTTTTCCATTTTTTTCCGTTCTACTGACCCTCGTTCTTTAAATGACGCTATCCCAAGGAGGACACCTAAATGCGAGCCGTAATGGCCCCATCTTCGGCAGGCTCCTCCATCTTTTTCCTTTTTTTTTTTACGTTCTGCCAACCTGCATTCTTTGAATGACGCTATCCCGAGGAGGACACCTAAAGGCGAGCCGTAAAGGCCTCATCTTCGGCAGGCTCCTTCGGTTTTTTTTCCGATTTTTTTACTATTTTTTTTTATGTTGTGTTGAACCTCGTTCTTTAAATGACGCTATACTGAGGAGGACACCTAAAGGCGAGCCGTAATGGCCTCATCTTCGGCAGGCTCCTCCGGTTTTTTTTTAGTTTTTTTTTTTACGTTCTGCTGAGCCTCGTTCTTTAAATGTCGCTATCCCGAGGAGGACACTTAAAGGCGAGCCGTAATGGCCGCATCTTCGGTAGGCTCCTCCGTTTTTTTTTTTTTTTACGTTGTGCTGACCTTCGTTCTTTAAATGAAGCTATCCCGAGGAGGACACCTAAAGGTGAGCCGTAATGGCCTCATCGTCGGTAGGCTCCTTCGGTTTTTTTTTAGTTTTTTTTTTATGTTGTGCTGACCCTTGTTCTTTAAATGACGCTATCCTGAGGAGGACATCTAAAGGCGAGCCGTAATGGCCTCATCTTCGGCCGGCTCCTCCGTTTTTTTTTTACGTTGTGCTTACCCTCATTTTTTAAATGACGTATCCCGAGGAGGACACTTAAAGGCGAGCCTTAATGGCCGCATCTTCGAGAGGTTCCTCCGGTTTTTTTTCCGGTTTTTTTTTCATGTTGTGCTGACCGTCGTTCTTTAAATGACGCTATCCTGAGGAGGACACCTAAAGGCAAGCCGTAATGGCCTTATCTTCGGCAGGCTCCTTCATTTTTTTTTCCGGTTATTTTCCTTTTTTTTTTTACATTGTGCTGACCCTCGTTCTTTAAATGACGCTATCCTGAGGAGGACACCTAAACGCGAGCCGTAATGGCCTCATCTTTGGTAGGCTCCTCCTGTTTTTTTTTTTAGTTTTTTTTTTACGTTGCGCTGACCTTCGTTCTTTAAATGACGCTATCCTGAGGAGGACACCTAAAGGCGAGCCGTAATGGCCTCATCTTTGGCAGGCTCCTCCGTTTTTTTTTTCAGTTTTTTTTATACGTTGTGCTGACCCTTGTTTTTTAAATGACGCTATCCTGAGGAGGACACCTAAAGGCGAGCCGTAATGGCCTCATCTTCGCCGGCTCCTCCGTTTTTTTTTTTACGTTGTGCTTACCCTCGTTTTTTAAATGACGTTATCCCGAGGAGGACACTTAAGGGCGAGCCGTAATGGCCGCATCTTCGGCAGATTCCTCCGGTTTTTTTTCCGATTCTTTTTTACGTTGTGCTGACCGTCTTTCTTTAAATGACGCTATCCCGAGGAGGACACCTAAAGGCAAGCCGTAATGGCCTCATCTTCGGTAGGCTCCTCCATTTTTTTTTTCAGGTTTTTTTCTATTTTTTTCCCATTGTGCTGACCCTCGTTCTTTAAATGACGCTATCCTGAGGAGGACACCTAAAGGCGAGCCGTAATGGCCGCATCTTCAGCAGATTCCTCCGATTTTTTTTTAGGTTGTGCTGACCATCGTTCTTTAAATGACGCTATCCCGAGGAGGACACCTAAAGACAATCCGTAATGGCCTCATCTTCGGCAGGCTCCTCCATTTTTTTCTCTGGTTTTTTTTTCCATTTTTTTCCGTTGTGCTGACGCTCGTTCTTTAAATGACGCTATCCTGAGGAGGACACCTAAAGGCGAGCCGTAATGGCCTCATCTTCGGCAGGCTCTTCCGTTTTTTTTTCCAGTTTTTTTCCATTTTTTTTTACGTTGTGCTGACCGTCGTTCTTTAAATGATGCTATCCCGAGGAGGACACCTAAAGGCAAGCCGTAATGGCCTCATCTTTGGCAGGCTCCTCCATTTTTTTTTCCGGTTTTTTTTCCATTTTTTTTCCGTTGTGCTGACCCTCGTTCTTTAAATGACGCTATTCTGAGGAGGACAACTAAAGGCAAGCCGTAATGGCCACATCTTCGGCAGCTTCCTCCAGTTTTTTTTCTGGTTTTTTTATGTTGTGCTGACCATCGTTCTTTAAATGACGCTATCCCGAAGAGGACACCTAAAGGCAATCCGTAATGGCCTCCGTTTTTTTTTTCCGGTTTTTTCCATTTTTTTCCGTTCTGCTGACACTTGTTCTTTAAATGACGTTATCCTGAGGAAGACACATAAAGGCGAGCCGTAATGGCCTTATCTTTGGCAGGCTCCTCCGTTTTTTTTTTTACGTTGTGCTGACCCTCATTCTTTAAATGACGCTATCCTGAGGAGGACACTTAAAGAGGAGCCGTAACGGCCGCATCTTCGGCAGGTTCCTCCGGTTTTTTTCTGGTTTTTTCTTTACGTTGTGCTGACCATTGTTCTTTAAATGACGCTATCTCGAGGAGGACACCTAAAGGCAAGCCGTAATGGCCTCATCTTCGGCAGGCTCCACCATTTTTTTTTCCGGTTTTTTTCCATTTTTTTCCGTTGTGCTGACCCTCGTTCTTTAAATGACGCTATCCTGAGGAGGACTCCTAAAGGCGAGCAATAATGGCCTCATCTTCGGCAGGCTCCTCCGTTTTTTTTTCCAATTTTTTTCCATTTTTTTTCCGTTCTGCTGACCCTCGTTCTTTAAATGACGCTATCTCCGAGGAGGACACCTAAACGCGAGCCGTAATGGCCCCATCTTCGGCAGGCTCCTCCGTTTTTTTTCCCTTTTTTTTACGTTGTGCTGACCCTCATTCTTTAAATGACGCTATCCCGAGGAGGACATGTAAAGGCGAGTCGTAATGGCCTCATCTTCGGCAGGCTCCTTTGGTTTTTTTTTCGAGTTTTTTTTCTATTTTTTTTTTTACGTTGTGCTGACCCTCGTTCTTTAAATGACGCTATCCCGAGGAGGACACTTAAAGGGACACGTAATAGCCGCATCTTCGGCAGGTTCTTCCATTTTTTTTTAGGTTTCTTTTTTTCGTTGTGCTGACCATCGTTCTTTAAATGACGCTATCCCGAGGAGGACACCTAAAGGCAAGCCATAATGGCCTCATCTTCGGCAGGCTCCTCCGTTTTTTTTTCCGGTTTTTTTCCATTTTTTTTTCGTTGTGCTGACCCTCGTTCTTTAAATGACGCTATCTTGAGGAGGACACCTAAAGGCGAGCAATAATGGCCTCATCTTCGGCAGGCTCCTCCGGTTTTTTTTTCCAGCTTTTTTCCATTTTTTTTCCGTTCTGCTGACCCTCGTACTTTAAATGACGCTATCCCGAGGAGGACACCTAAACGCGAGCCGTAATGGCCCCATCTTCGGTAGGCTCCTGCATTTTTTTTCCTTTTTTTTTTTTACGTTCTGCCGACCTGCATTCTTTAAATGACGCTATCCCGAGGAGGACACCTAAAGGCGAGCCGAAAAGGCCTCATCTTCGGCAGGCTCCTTCGGTTTTTTTTTCCGGTTTTTTTCTATTTTTTTTTTTATGTTTTATTGAACCTCGTTCTTTAAATGACGCTATACTGAGGAGGACACCTAAAGGCGAGCCGTAATGGCCTCATCTTCGGCAGGCTCCTCCAGTTTTTTTTTAGTTTTTTTTTTACGTTCTGCTGACCCTCGTTCTTTAAATGACGCCATCCCGAGGAGGACACTTAAAGGCGAGCCGTAATGGCCGCATCTTCGGCAGGTTCCTCCGGTTTTTTTCCGATTTTTTTTTACGTTGTGTTGACCATCGTTCTTTAAATGACGCTATCTTGAGGAGTACACCTAAAGCCAAGCCGTAATGGCCTCATCTTCGGCAGGCTCCTCCATTTTTTTTCCAGTTTTTTTCCATTTTTTTCCGTTGTGCTGACCCTCGTTCTTTAAATGACGCTATCCTGAGGAGGACACTTAAAGGCGAGCCGTAACGGCGTCATCTTCGGCAGGCTCCTCCATTTTTTTTCCGTTGTGCTGACCCTCGTTCTTTAAATGACACTATCCCGAGGAGGACACCTAAACGCGAGCCGTAATGGCCCCATCTTCGGCAGGCTCCTCTATTTTTTTTCCTTTTTTTTTTACTATCTGCCGACCTGCATTCTTTAAATGACGCTATCCCGAGGAGGATACCTAAAGGCGAGTCGTAAAGGCCTCATCTTCGGCAGGCTCCTTCGGTTTTTTTTTTCGGTTTTTTTTAGTTTTTTTTTATGTTGTGCTGAACCTCGTTCTTTAAATGACGTTATACTGAGGAGGACACCTAAAGGCGAGCCGTAATGGCCTCATCTTCGGCAGGCTCCTCCGGTTTTTTTTTAGTTTTTTTTTTTTTACGTTCTGTTGACCGTCGTTCTTTAAATGACGCTATCCTGAGGAGGACACCTAAAGGCGAGCCGTAATGGACTCATCTTCGGCAGGCTCCTCCATTTTTTTTTCGGTATTTTTTCTGATTTTTTTTATACGTTGTGCTTACCCTTGTTCTTTAAATGACGCTATCCTGAGGAGGACACCTAAAGGCGAGCCATAATGGCCTTATCTTCGGCAGGCTCCTCCATTTTTTTTTACTTTGTACTAACCCTCGTTCTTTAAATGTCTCTATCCCGAGGAGGACACTTAAAGTCGAGCCGTAATGGCCGCATCTTCGAGAGGTTCCTCCGGTTTTTTTCTGGTTTTTTTTTTACGTTGTGCTGACCGTCGTTCTTTAAATGACGCTATCCCGAGGAGGACACCTAAAGGCAAGTCATAATGGCCTTATCTTCGGCAGGCTTCTTCGTTTTTTTTTTCCGGTTTTTTTCGTTTTTTTTTACATTGTGCTGACCCTCGTTCTTTAAATGACGCTATACTGAGGAGGACACCTAAAGGCGAGCCGTAATGGCCGCATCTTCAGCAGGTTCCTCCGATTTTTTTTTCCAATTTTTTTTACGTTGTGCTGACTATCGTTCTTTAAATGACGCTATCCCTAGGAGGACACCTAAAGGCAATCCGAAATGGCCTCATCTTCGGCAGGCTCCTCCGTTTTTTTTCCAGTTTTTTTCCATTTTTTTCCATTGTGCTGACCCTCGTTCTTTAAATGACACTATCCTGAGGAGGACACCTAAAGGCGAGCCGTAATGGCCGCATCTTCAGCAGGTTCCTCCGATTTTTTCCGATTTTTTTTAGGTTGTGCTGACCATCGTTCTTTAAATGACGCTATCCCGAGGAGGACACCTAAAGGCAATCCGTAATGGCCTCATCTTCGGCAGGCTCCTCCATTTTTTTCTGGTTTTTTTTCCATTTTTTTCCGTTGTGCTGACGCTCGATCTTTAAATGACGCTATCCTGAGGAGGACACCTAAAGGCGAGCCGTAATGGCCTCATCTTCAGCAGGCTCTTCCGTTTTTTTTTCCAGTTTTTTTTCCATTTTTTTTCGTTGTGCTGACCCTCGTTCTTTAAATGACGCTATCCCGAGGAGGACACCTAAACGCGAGCCGTAATGGCCTCATCTTTGGCAGGCTCCTCCGGTTTTTTTTTTAGTTTTTTTTTTTTTACGTTGTGCTGACCCTCGTTCATTAAATGACACTATCCTGAGGAGGACACCTAAAGGCGAGGCGTAATGGCCTCATCTTCGGCAGGTTCCTCCGGTTTTTTTTCCGGTTTTTTTTACGTTGTGCTGACCGTCGTTCTTTAAACGACGCTATCCCGAGGAGGACACCTAAAGGCAAGCCGTAATGGCCTCATCTTCGGAAGGCTCTTCTGTTTTTTTTTCCGGTTTTTTTCCATTTTTTTTCCGTTGTGCTGACCCTCGTTCTTTAAATGACGCTATCCTGAGGAGGACAACTAAAGGCGAGCCGTAATGGCCGCATCTTTGGCAGGTTCCTCCAGTTTTTTTCCGATTTTTTTACGTTGTGCTGACCATCGTTCTTTAAATGACGTTATCCCGAAGAGCACACCTAAAGGCAATCCGTAATGGCCTCCGTTTTTTTTTCCGATTTTTTTCCATTTTTTTTCCGTTGTGCTGACACTTGTTCTTTAAATGACGCTATCCTGAGGAAGACACATAAAGGTAAGCCGTAATGGCCTTATCTTTGGCAGGCTCCTCCGTTTTTTTTTTTTACGTTGTGCTGACCCTCGTTCTTTAAATGACGCTATCCTGAGGAGGACACTTAAAGGGGAGCCGTAATGGCCGTATCTTCGGCAGGTTCCTCCGATTTTTTTTCTGGTTTTTTTTTTTACGTTGTGTTGACCATCGTTCTTTCATTGACGCTATCCCGAGGAGGACACCTAAAGGCAAGCCGTAATGGCCTCATCTTCGGCAGGCTACTCAATTTTTTTTTCCGGTTTTTTTCCATTTTTTTTCCGTTGTGCTGACCCTCGTTCTTTAAATGACGCTATCCTGAGGTGGACTCCTAAAGGCGAGCAATAATGGTCTCATCTTCGGCAGGCTCCTCCGTTTTTTTTTCCATTTTTTTTCCGTTCTTCTGACCCTCGTTCTTTAAATGACGCTATCCCGAGGAGGACACCTAAACGCGAGCCGTAATGGCCCCATCTTCGGCAGGCTCCTCCGTTTTTTTTCCCTTTTTTTTAAGTTGTGCTGACCCTCATTCTTTAAATGACGCTATCCCGAGGAGGACACCTAAAGGCGAGTCGTAATGGCCTCATCTTCGGCAGGCTCCTTTGGTTTTTTTTCCAGTTTTTTTTTCTATTTTTTTTTACGTTGTGCTGACCCTCGTTCTTTAAATGACGCTATCCCGAGGAGGACACTTAAAGGGAGACGTAATAGCCGCCTCTTCGGCAGGTTCTTCTGGTTTTTTTTAGGTTTTTTATTTACGTTGTGCTGACCATCGTTCTTTAAATGACGCTATCCCGAGGAGGACACCTAAAGGCAAGCCATAATGGCCTCTTCTTCGGCAGGCTCCTCCATTTTTTTTTCTGGTTTTTTTCCATTTTTTCCGTCGTGCTGACCCTCGTTCTTTAATGACGCTATCCTGAGGAGGACACCTAAAGGCGAGCGATAATGGCCTCATCTTCGGCAGGCTCCTCCATTTTTTTTCCAGTTTTTTTCCATTTTTTTCCGTTCTGCTGACCCTCGTTCTTTAAATGAAGCTATCCCGAGGAGGACACCTAAACGCGAGCCGTAATGGCCCCATCTTCGGCAGGCTCTGATGATATCTTTGGATGAATATCATATGGAGCATTAGAATTCCCTTTCCAGCCACCATTAGAATCATGACTTTCATCATTTTGTGGTGGAGGAAAATATCCCATATGATTTTCTTGCTCATCTTGTGTCTCTGAAGCAAATCTCCATGAATTAGAGTGCTCAGAATTTGTATTTTCTTGGTGATATTCCGAACCACCATTAGAGATTGGTGATGGTGGGTAATACCCCATAAAACATGTTTGATCATAAGATGAGTTGAACTTCATTTGAGTTTTGTAACAAATACAACCAAGGAAAATTGAAATTACTCATATCAGAGATGAGAATTTCTTAGTGAGGCAAAAACTCAAACACCTTGGTTTCAATCTAAAACAGAAAACAAAAATAAAGAAAATGCTTGATCTAGACTTCTCACCCACTTAATCATTGTTGATCTAAATCAATCCCCGGCAACGGCGCCAAAAACTTGATGGGATTTTTTTTTGGAAAATGAATTCCAAACACCCAAAACTAATTGGCAAGTATACCGGGTCACATCAAGTAGTAAAACTCACTTAGAGTGAGGTCGATCCCACAGGGATTGATGGATCAAGCAATTTTAGTGGGTGATTAGTTTAGTCAAGCTAACATTGAAGTGAATTATGTGAAATTGTAACCAACAGAAAGTAAAGGACAATGAATTTAAAGTTGCAGAATGTAAATTGGCAAGTAACTTAAAGAGCAAGAGAGTAAAAGAGCTGAAACTTAAATTGCAAGAAATGTAAATTGAAGTGAGTGCTGGAAATTAAAAAAAGCAATAGATAAAGCAACTGGAAATTTAAATGAAAGCAGTAAACAGAACTTAGAATAATTGCCGAAGAGTTAAATTGCATGAAAAGTAAAAGGAATTGGGTGCTGGAAATTAAAACAGAACTGAAAAATAAGAAGTGCCGTAAACTTAAGAACTATCAGGTAAAGAAAGTCAGAAACAGATTGATTCAATACCAAAATGGAAATGTAGAAGTGCAGGAGAATTAAAACAGAATTTAAATTTAGCTCGATTGTGAAATCTAAAGGAGAAATTTAAGATCTCAGGAAATTAATGAGACTAGAAAACAAGTCTAGATCTCAATTCCTTCCTTGATCCAACAGTAAACAATTTGCAGAAGAAATAGAGATGAAAGCAGTAAAGAGAGTTTTGATTCAAATCACAATTCACTGAAATTATGCAGACAAGTAAACAGAGAGAATTCTCAAGGTGAGATTGAAACAGAATTTCTTCAATTTTCAACCCAAGATTCAAACCAAAAATGAAACTAAGAGAGAGCTCTCTAATGGGGCTCGCCTCCAATGCTCTCTATTAGAGCCAACCTCCTGGTGAAATGAAACTAATGCCTTTATATAGGCTTTTACAAAATGAAAATGAAGAATGAAAACAATATTTACAAAAATGAAATTCCTAATCTAACTTCTCTGTGTGCCTTTGAGTCATGTGGGCTTTGTTTACTTTGGAGTGGAATTGGGTTTGAAGATGGATCCGGATGGTTGCTCTTGGACTTGGGAAGAAATCCACTTGTGAACCGGGCCATGAACCATTTAAGCTTGAGTCAAAGTTTGAGGCAAACTTTGACTCAAGCTTTTTTTAGCAGCTAGCCTCCCGTGCTGTCATCCACGTTTGAGCCAAAGTTTGAGGTCAAACTTTGAGCCAAACGTGGATCCCCTTGCATGCCTCTTGGCCAACGTTTGCCTAAAAGCTTGAGGCAAACATTGGCGCAAGCTTTTGCTCCCTGGGTGTGTTTGTTGTGGCGCCAACGTTTGCCTAAAAGCTTGAGGTCAAACGTTGGCGCAAGCTTTTGCTCCCTGGGTGTGTTTGTTGTGGCGCCAACGTTTGCCTAAAAGCTTGAGGTCAAACGTTGGCGCAAGCTTTTGCTCCCTGGGTGTGATTTTTGCAACCTTACATGCATGCTTGTATTTTCCTTAATAAAGCTTAATGCATTAACATTAAAGCACTTATTTGCAATGTATGGCTTTAATAATGTTTTAGTGCATTAACGTTAATTGCATTAGAAATTAAAGTTTGCATGCTTTCATTGCTTTATTAATTACTAATGCCAATGCTTTCATTTAATGAATATGGCATAATACTAACGTGAATAAGCCCAGGTAGCATGCATTCATTTTCATTGGCATTAGTAATTAAGTTTCATGCATGTATAAGCATTAATAATCATATGCATGCATGCTTTAGCTATTGATTCATGATAATGCATGCATGAACATTAATGCATGATAATAAGGCCCAGGCTTCATGGTCATGGGCCACGCTTTTAAAAGCGTGGCCTAAGGCTCCAAAGTGTGCTCCAACTTCAAAGTGTGCCCCAAAATTCCTCTTTTCTTCTTTTAAGCTTATTTTGTGCTATTTTGCTTCTTTTTCAACTTATTTCCTGCAAAATTTATAAAATCAAAAGATCAAGGAAATATACCATTTAAGCATAAAAGAATGCAATATTTAAGCACTAATTATCAATTACTTGTATGAAAAAGCATAGAAAAACATGACATGGTGACATGTCATCAGGCTCCTCCGTTTTTTTTCCCTTTTTTTTTTACGTTGTGCTGACCCTCATTCTTTAAATGACGATATCCCGAGGAGGACACCTAAAGGCGAGTCGTAATGGCCTCATCTTCGGCAGGCTCCTTTGGTTTTTTTTTCCATTTTTTTTTCTAGTTTATTTTTTACGTTGTGCTGACCCTCGTTCTTTAAATGACACTATCCCGAGGAGGACACTTAAAGGGAGCCGTAATAGCAGCATCTTCGGCAGGTTCTTCCGGTTTTTTTTCAGTTTTTTTTTTACGTTGTGCTGACCCTCGTTCTTTAAATGACGCTATCTTGAGGAGGACACCTAAAGGCGAGCCGTAATGGTCTCATCTTCGGCAGGCTCCTCCATTTTTTTTTCCAGTTTTTTTTCCATTTTTTTCCGTTGTGCTGACCCTAGTTCTTTAAATGACGCTATCCCGAGGAGGATACCTAAACGCGAGCCGTAATGGCCCGATCTTTGGAACGTTCCTCTGTTTTTTTTTTCCTTTTTTTTTACGTTGTGCTGACCCTCATTCTTTAAATGACGCTATTCCGAGGAGGACACCTAAAGGAGAGCCGTAATGGCCTCATCTTCGGCAGGATCCGGTTTTTTTTTTTCGATTTTTTCTAGTTTTTTTTTTGTACGTTGTGCTGACCCTCGTTCTTTAAATGACGCTATCCTGAGGAAGACACCTAAAGGCGAGCCGTAATGGCTTCATCTTCGGTAGGCTCCTCCGATTTTTTTTAGTTTTTTTTTTACGTTGTGCTGACCCTCGTTCTTTAAATGACGCTATCCTGAGGAGGACACCTAAAGGCGAGCCGTAATGGCCTCATCTTTGGCAGGCTCCTCCGATTTTTTTTTCCGGTTTTTTTTTCCCATTTTTTTTATACATTGTGCTGACCCTTGTTCTTTAAAGGACGCTATCCTGAGGAGGACACCTAAAGGCGAGCCGTAATGGCCTCATCTTCGGCAGGCTCCTCCATTTTTTTTTACGTTGTGCTGACCCTCGTTCTTTAAATGACGCTATCCCGAGGAGGACACTTAAAGGCGAGCCGTAATGGCCGCATCTTCGGCAGGTTCCTCCAGTTTTTTTTCGGTTTTTTTTTACGTTGTGCTGACCATCGTTCTTTAAATGACGCTATCCCGAGGAGGACACCTAAAGGCAAGCCGTAATTGCCTCATCTTCGGCAGGCTCCTCCTTTTTTTTTTCGGTTTTTTTCCATTTTTTTTCCATCGTGCTGACCCTCGTTCTTTAAATGACACTATTCTGAGGAGGACACCTAAAGGCGAGCTGTAATGGCCTCATCTTCGGCAGGCTCCTCCGGTTTTTTTTCCAGTTTTTTTCCTTTTTTTTTCCATTGTGCTGACCCTCGCTCTTTAAATGACGCTATCCCGAGCAGGACTCCTAAATGCGAGCCGTAATGGCCCCATCTTCGGCAGGCTCCTCCATTTTTTTCCTTTTTTTTACGTTGTGCTGACCCGCATTCTTTAAATGACGCTATCCCGAGGAGGACACCTAAAGGCGAGCCGTAATGGCCTCATCTTCGGTAGGCTCCTTCGGTTTTTTTTTTCCGGTTTTTTTTCTAGTTTTTTTTTTATGTTGTGCTGACCCTCGTTCTTTAAATGACGCTATCCTGAGGAGGATACCTAAAGGCGAGCCGTAATGGCCTCATCTTCGGCAGGCTCCTCCATTTTTTTTTACGTTGAGCTGACCCTCGTTCTTTAAATGACGCTATCCTGAGGAGGACACCTAAAGGCGAGCCGTAATGGCCTCATCTTCGGCAGGCACCTCCGTTTTTTTTTTTCCAATTTTTTTCCCATTTTTTATACGTTGTGCTGACCCTTGTTCTTTAAATGACGCTATCCTGACGAGGACACCAAAAGGCGAGCCGTAATGGACTCATCTTCGGCAGGCTCCTCCATTTTTTTTTACGTTGTGCTGACCCTCATTCTTTAAAAGACGCTATCCCGAGGAGGACACTAAAAGGCGAGCCGTAATGGCCGCATCTTCGGCAGGTTCCTCCGGTTTTTTTTCGGTTTTTTTACGTTGTGCTGACCATCGTTCTTTAAATGACGCTATCCCGAGGAGGACACCTAAAGGCAAGCCGTAATTGCCTAATCATCGGCAAGCTCCTCCTTTTTTTCCGGTTTTTTTCCATCTTGTTTTCTGTTGTGCTGACCCTCGTTCTTTAAATGACGTTATTCTGAGGAGGACACCTAAACGCAAGCCGTAATGGCCTCATCTTCGGCAGGCTCCTCCGTTTTTTTTTCCAGTTTTTTTCCATTTTTTTCCGTTGTGCTGACCCTCGTTCTTTAAATGAAGCTATCCCGAGGAGGACACCTAAAGGCGAGCCATAATGGCCTCATCTTCCGCAGGCTCCTCCAGTTTTTTTAGTTTTTTTTTTACATTGGGCTGACCCTCGTTCTTTAAATAATGCTATCGTGAGGAGGACACCTAAAGGCGAGCCGTAATGGCCTCATCTTCGGCAGGCTCCTCCGTTTTTTTTCTGGTTTTTTTTATACGTTGTACTGACCCTTGTTCTTTAAATGACGCTATCCTGAGGAGGACACCTAAAGGCGAGCCGTAATAGCCTCATCTTCGGCAGGTTCCTCCATTTTTCTTTTCTACGTTGTGCTGACCCTCGTTCTTTAAATGACGTTATCCCGAGGAGGACACTTAAAGGCGAGCCGTAATGGACGCATCTTCGGCAGGTTCCTCGGGTTTTTTTTCCGGTTTTTTTTTTAACGTTGTGTTGACTATCGTTCTTTAAATGACGCTATCCCAAGGAGGACACCTAAAGGCAAGCTGTAATAGCCTCATCTTTGGCAGGCTCCTCCATTTTTTTTTCCAGTTTTTTTCCGTTGTGTTCACCCTCGATCTTTAAATGACGCTATCCCGAGGAAGACACCCAAACGCGAGCCGTAATGGCCTCCTCTTCGACAGGCTCCTCCATTTTTTTTTCCTTTATTTTTACGTTGTGCTGACCCTCATTCTTTAAATAACGCTATCCCGAGGAGGACACCTAAAGGCGAGCCGTAATGGCCTCATCTTCAGCAGGCTCCTTTGGTTTTTTTTCCGATTTTTTTCTAGTTTTTTTTTTTACGTTGTGCTGACCCTCGTTCTTTAAATGACGCTATCCTGAGGAGGACACCTAAAGGCGAGCCGTAATGGCCTCATCTTCGGCAGGCTCCTCCATTTTTTTTCCAGTTTTTTTCCGTTGTGCTGACCCTCGTTCTTTAAATGACGCTATCCCGAGGAGGACACCTAAACGCGAGCCGTAATGGCCTCATCTTCGGCAGGTCCTCCATTTTTTTTCCTTTTTTTTACGTTGTGCTGACCCTCATTCATTAAATGACGCTATCCCGAGGATGACACCGAAAGGCGAGCCGTAATGACCTCATCTTCGGCGGGCTCCTTCGGTTTTTTTTCGGTTTTTTTCTAGTTTTTTTTACGTTGTGCTGACCCTCATTCTTTAAATGATGCTGTCCTGACGAGGACACCTAAAGGCGAGCCGTAATGGCCTCATCTTCGGCAGGCTCCTCCGGTTTTTTTTTTTTAGTTTTTTTTTACGTTGTGCTGACCCTCGTTCTTTAAATGACGCTATCCTGAGGAGGACACCTAAAGGCGAGCCGTAATGGTCTCATCTTCGGCAGGCTCCTCCGTTTTTTTTTCTGGTTTTTTTTATACGTTGTGATTGGCCCTTGTTCTTTAATTGACGCTATCCTGAAGAGGACACCTAAGGGCGAGCCGTAATGGCCTCATCTTCGGCAGGCTCCTCCGTTTTTCTTTTTTACATTGTGTTGACCCTCGTTCTTTAAATGATGCTATCACAAGGAGGACACTTAAAGGCGAGCCGTAATGGCCGCATCTTCGGCAGGTTCCTCGCATTTTTTTTCCGGTTTTTTTTAATGTTGTGCTGACTATCGTTCTTTAAATGACGCTATCCCGAGGAGGACACCTAAAGGCAAGCCATAATGGCCTCATCTTCCGCAGGCTCCTCCATTTTTTTTTCTGGTTTTTTTCCATTTTTTTCCGTTGTGCTTACCCTCCTTCTTTAAATGACGCTATCCTGAGTAGGACACCTAAAGGCGAGCCATAATGGCCTCATCTTTGGCAGGCTCCACCATTTTTTTCCCAGTTTTTTTCCGTTGTGTTGACCCTCGTTCTTTAAATGACGCTATCCCGAGGTGGACACCCAAACGCGAGCCGTAATGGCCTCATCTTCGATAGGCTCCTCCATTTTTTTCCTTTTTTTTTTTACGTTGTGCTGACCCTCGTTCTTTAAATGACGCTATCCTGAGGAGGACACCTAAAGGCGAGCCGTAATGGCCTCATCTTCGGCAGGCTCCTCCATTTTTTTTCCTTTTTTTTTACGTTGTGCTGACCCTCATTCGTTAAATGACGCTATCCCGAGGAGGGCACCTAAAGGCGAGCCGTAATGACCTCATCTTCGGCAGGCTCTTTCGGTTTTTTTCCGGTTTTTTTCTAGTTTTTTTTTACGTTGTGTTGACCTTCATTCTTTAAATGATGCTGTCCTGACAAGGACACCTAAAGGCGAGCCGTAATGGCCTCATCTTCGGTAGGCTCCTCCGATTTTTTTTTTAGTTTTTTTTTACGTTGTGCTGACCCTCGTTCTTTAAATGACGCTATCCTGAGGAGGACACCTAAAGCCGAGCCGTAATGGCCTCATCTTCGGCAGGCTCCTCCATTTTTTTTTCCGGTTTTTTTTATACATTGTGACTGACCCTTGTTCTTTAATTGACGCTATCCTAAGGAGGACACCTAAGGGCGAGCCGTAATGGCCTCATCTTCGGCAGGCTCCTCTGTTTTTCTTTTTTACGTTGTGTTGACCCTCGTTCTTTAAATGATGCTATCCCGAGGAGGACACTTAAAGGCGAGCCGTAATGGCCGCATCTTCGGCAGGCTCCTCCATTTTTTTTCTGGTTTTTTTCCATTTTTTTCCGTTGTGCTGACCCTCGTTCTTTAAATGACGCTATCCTGAGGAGGACACCTAAAGGCGAGCCGTAATGGCCTCATCTTCGGCAGGCTCCTCCATTTTTTTTTCCAGTTTTTTTCCGTTGTGCTGACCCTCGTTCTTTAAATGACACTATCCCGAGGAGGACACCTAAACGCGAACCGTAATGGCCTCATCTTTGGCAGGCTTCTCCATTTTTTTCCTTTTTTTACGTTGTGCTGACCCTCATTCTTTAAATGACGCTATCCCGAGGAGGACACCTAAAGGCGAGCCGTAATGGCGTCATCTTCGACAGGCTCCTTCGGTTTTTTTTTTTTTTTCCGGTTTTTTTCTAGTTTTTTTTACGTTGTGCTGACCCTCGTTCTTTAAATGACGCTATCCTGAGGAGGACACCTAAAGGCGAGCCGTAATGGCCTCATCTTCGGCAGGCTCCTCCATTTTTTTTTCCAGTTTCTTTCCGTTGTGCTGACCCTCGTTCTTTAAATGACGCTATCCCGAGGAGGACACCTAAAGGCGAGCCGTAATGGCCTCATCTTTGGCAAGCTCCTTCGGTTTTTTTCACATTTTTTTTCCAGATTCTTTTTCCGTTTTTTTTTTTTTTTTTTTTTTTACGTTCTGTTGACCCTCGTTCTTTAAATGACGCTATCCCGAGGAGGACACCTAAAGGCGAGCCGTAATGGCCTCATCTTTGGCAAGCTCCTTCGGTTTTTTTCACAGTTTTTTTCCAGATCTTTTTCCCTTCTTTTTTTTTTTTTTTTTTTTTTTTTTTTTTTTATACGTTCTGCTGACCCTCGTTCTTTAAATGACGCTATCCCGAGGAGGACACCTAAAGGCGAGCCGTAATGGCCTCATCTTTGGCAAGCTCCTTCGGTTTTTTTTTAGATTTTTTTCCGTTTTTTTTTTTTTTTTTTTTTTTTTACGTTCTGCTGACCCTCGTTCTTTAAATGACGCTATCCCGAGGAGGACACCTAAAGGCGAGCCGTAATGGCCTCATCTTTGGCAAGCTCCTTCGGTTTTTTTCACAGTTTTTTTCCAGATCTTTTTCCCTTCTTTTTTTTTTTTTTTTTTTTTTTTTTTTTTTTTTTTTACGTTCTGCTGACCCACGTTCTTTAAATGACGCTATCCCGAGGAGGACACCTAAAGGCGAGCCGTAATGGCCTCATCTTTGGCAAGCTCCTTCGGTTTTTTTCACAGTTTTTTTCCAGATCTTTTTCCCTTCTTTTTTTTTTTTTTTTTTTTTTTTTTTTTTTTTACGTTCTGCTGACCCTCGTTCTTTAAATGACGCTATCCCGAGGAGGACACCTAAAGGCGAGCCGTAATGGCCTCATCTTTGGCAAGCTCCTTCGGTTTTTTTCACATTTTTTTTCTAGATTCTTTTTCCGTTTTTTTTTTTTTTTTTTTTTTTTTAACGTTCTGCTGACCCTCGTTCTTTAAATGACGCTATCCCGAGGAGGACACCTAAAGGCGAGCCGTAATGGCCTCATCTTTGGCAAGCTCCTTCGGTTTTTTTCACATTTTTTTTCCAGATTCTTTTTCAGTTTTTTTTTTTTTTTTTTTTTTTTTTTTTACGTTCTGCTGACCCTCGTTCTTTAAATGACGCTATCCCGAGGAGGACACCTAAAGGCGAGCCGTAATGGCCTCATCTTTGGCAAGCTCCTTCGGTTTTTTTCACAGTTTTTTTCCAGATCTTTTTCCCTTCTTTTTTTTTTTTTTTTTTTTTTTTTTTTTTTTTACGTTCTGCTGACCCTCGTTCTTTAAATGACGCTATCCCGAGGAGGACACCTAAAGGCGAGCCGTAATGGCCTCATCTTTGGCAAGCTCCTTCGGTTTTTTTCAAAGTTTTTTTCCAGATTCTTTTTCCGTTTTTTTTTTTTTTTTTTTTTTTTTTTTTTTTTTTTAAACGTTCTGCTGACCCTCGTTCTTTAAATGACGCTATCCCGAGGAGGACACCTAAAGGCGAGCCGTAATGGCCTCATCTTTGGCAAGCTCCTTCGGTTTTTTTCACAGATCTTTTTCCATTTTTTTTTTTTTTTTTTTTTTTTTTTTTTTTTGCGTTCTGCTGACCCTCGTTCTTTAAATAACGCTATCCCGAGGAGGACACCTAAAGGCGAGCCGTAATGGCCTCATCTTTGGCAAGCTCCTTCGGTTTTTTTCACAGTTTTTTTCCAGATTCTTTTTCCGGTTTTTTTTTTTTTTTTTTAACGTTCTGCTGACCCTCGTTCTTTAAATGACGCTATCCCGAGGAGGACACCTAAAGGCGAGCCGTAATGGCCTCATCTTTGGCAAGCTCCTTCGGTTTTTTTCAAAGTTTTTTTCCAGATTCTTTTTCCGTTTTTTTTTTTTTTTTTTTTTTTTTTTTTTTTTTTTTTACGTTCTGCTGACCCTCGTTCTTTAAATGACGCTATCCCGAGGAGGACACCTAAAGGCGAGCCGTAATGGCCTCATCTTTGGCAAGCTCCTTCGGTTTTTTTCACAGTTTTTTTCCAGATCTTTTTCCCTTCTTTTTTTTTTTTTTTTTTTTTTTTTTTTTTTTTACGTTCTGCTGACCCTCGTTCTTTAAATGACGCTATCCCGAGGAGGACACCTAAAGGCGAGCCGTAATGGCCTCATCTTTGGCAAGCTCCTTCGGTTTTTTTCACAGTTTTTTTCCAGATCTTTTTCCCTTCTTTTTTTTTTTTTTTTTTTTTTTTTTTTTTTTTACGTTCTGCTGACCCTCGTTCTTTAAATGACGCTATCCCGAGGAGGACACCTAAAGGCGAGCCGTAATGGCCTCATCTTTGGCAAGCTCCTTCGGTTTTTTTCACATTTTTTTTCCAGATTCTTTTTCCGTTTTTTTTTTTTTTTTTTTTTTTTTTTTTTACGTTCTGCTGACCCTCGTTCTTTAAATGACGCTATCCCGAGGAGGACACCTAAAGGCGAGCCGTAATGGCCTCATCTTTGGCAAGCTCCTTCGGTTTTTTTCACAGTTTTTTTCCAGATCTTTTTCCCTTCTTTTTTTTTTTTTTTTTTTTTTTTTTTTTTTTTTACGTTCTGCTGACCCTCGTTCTTTAAATGACGCTATCCCGAGGAGGACACCTAAAGGCGAGCCGTAATGGCCTCATCTTTGGCAAGCTCCTTCGGTTTTTTTCACATTTTTTTTCTAGATTCTTTTTCCGTTTTTTTTTTTTTTTTTTTTTTAACGTTCTGCTGACCCTCGTTCTTTAAATGACGCTATCCCGAGGAGGACACCTAAAGGCGAGCCGTAATGGCCTCATCTTTGGCAAGCTCCTTCGGTTTTTTTCACAGTTTTTTTCCAGATCTTTTTCCCTTCTTTTTTTTTTTTTTTTTTTTTTTTTTTTTTTTTTTTTTTTTTTTTTTTTTTACGTTCTGCTGACCCTCGTTCTTTAAATGACGCTATCCCGAGGAGGACACCTAAAGGCGAGCCGTAATGGCCTCATCTTTGGCAAGCTCCTTCGGTTTTTTTCACATTTTTTTTCCAGATTCTTTTTCCGTTTTTTTTTTTTTTTTTTTTTTTTTTTACGTTCTGCTGACCCTCGTTCTTTAAATGACGCTATCCCGAGGAGGACACCTA